>NC_058386.1:54995645-57402520 GCF_018350175.1 Felis catus
AGTCGGTTAAGTGTCCAACTGACTCAGGTCATGATCTCATGGTTCATGAATTTGAGCCCTGTGTCAGGCTCTGTGCTGTCAGTTCAGAGCCTGGAGCCTGCTTTGGATTCTGTGTCTCCCTCTCTCTGCCTCTTCCTCAGCTCTCTCTCTCTCTCACTCTCTCTCTCAAAAATAAATAAACATTAAAAAGTAAAAAAAAAACCTTTCACACAACAAAGGATAGAGGGACCACATAAATAATTGCAGGAGAGATGGAGACATGGTAATGATGGGAACCCCACACCCAATACTGTGAACTGCAGTGGGGAAGATAGTACTGAAGGACTCTGTGCAGGTATGTTTGTGCTGGAGCACAGAAAAAAAACACAATTTAAAGACAACAATACTATAAGTGAACTAATTTTGGAGTGTCTTCCAAACAGTGAGTAAATACTTTAATATCTTCAGGGTTAGATGTGTTGGTAAGTGTCATTATTTATGTGCCCCCTCCACCTTAATAGCACAGAAAGGAGTAGGGTCCTGGTGCTCTAGCTGGCCTGCTACCTCAGTAATCTCTAGACTCATAGCCCACACTAGTTCCAGGCACATTGTAGCATAGAAAAAAAAAAAACCCTGTGATATAAAAGGCAGCTAGACTAGAATTTAACCCTAAAGGATCTGCCAAATGGTGGGGTAAATGCTGGAAATCTTTCCAACATTAAAGGTGCTGACAAACACCACTGTTTACATTTCCCATCCACATTTATGGCACAGACAGGAGCAGGATCTGGATGTCTAGCAAACCTGTTGCTTCTGTGAGCACCAGGACCCTAGTCTATACCAGCCCCAGCAGTCCCCCTAAAGTGGCCCCCACACCCACATACATCTCCAGCTATTCCACTAAGGTGACCACAGTGTGGTACACGCTGGGACACCTTCAGACTGCAACTACTACAACTTCAGACATCTTACAAAGTGACACAGGTACAA
Source organism: Felis catus (assembly GCF_018350175.1). NCBI lineage: Eukaryota > Metazoa > Chordata > Mammalia > Carnivora > Felidae > Felis > Felis catus. The sequence continues at coordinate 54,996,615 of NC_058386.1, forward strand.
AGCAATTCAGTAAACCACAGTCCCACACACACTGCACCTCCAGCCAATTTGCCAGAACATCCCCTATTTGGAGCACCCCAAGACACCCTGGCCCACATCTACTTCATCTCCAGCTGTCTCTCAGGGCACCTCCATGATCAAATGTCCTGGAAATCCCTGGCCCATACTTGTGCCTTCTTAAAATACACCAATCCCAGCAAGGTGCCTCCTGTAATAGAGCACACTGAGACACCCCATCTGGTGCTTACTTCAACTCCAGTCATCCCACAAGGGAGAGCCAGCATAAAGTACCCAGCAAACTCCAGCTAGCACTAACTACAGCTCCAAACAGACTGCAAAAGCCACCAGGCACACACAGTCTACTGAGGAAATGTTTTTCATAAGATCATTTCTTCAAGACAGTGAGACGTAGCTTTCTACCGTAATTTATAGAAACAAACACAGGAGGTAAAAAAAAATAAGCAGAGAGAGGAATAGGCTCCAAAAGAAAGAACAACACAAAACTTCAGGAACAGAAATAATGGACATGAAGATAAGCAATCAACTTGATGAGTTCAAGATGATCATCAAACTTGAGAGAAACGTGGAAGAACTCAGAGATAATTTCAACAAATAGATCAAAAATATTAAAAAGAACCAAAGTTGAAGAACACAATAACTGAGAAGTAAAATACAGTGGAATGAATCAATATCAGGTTACAGGATGCAGAAGAACAAATTAGCAATCTGCAAGACAGGGTTTAGCACACAAACTAAACAGCAAAATAAGATAGAAAAGAATTAAAAAGAGGATAGATTAAGGTATAGCTAGGACAACACCAAACATACTAGTATATAGATTATAGGGGTCCAAGAGAAAAAAAAGAGACAAGAGTCAAGAATTTTATTTGAAGAAATAATAGCTGAAAACTTCCCAAACCTGGGTAAGGAAACAGACATACAGGTCCAGTAATCACAGAGAGTACCAAATAAGTAGAACCCAATGAGGTCGACACTAAGGGAAGTACAATTGAAATGGTAAACTTTAAAAATAGAGACTCTTGAAAGAAACAAGAGAACAATGAATACTTAAGTACAAAGGAAAACCCATAAAGCTACCAGATGATTTTTCAGCAGAAACTTGGCAGGCCAGAAAGGAGTGGCATGATATATTCAAAACTTACAACCAAGAACACTCCGTCCAGCAAGGTTATCATTTGTTAATGAAGGAGAGATAAGTCTTTTTAGGTTTTTTATATAATTTCCAGTTAGCAAACATACACTGTAATATTAGTTTCAGGTGTAGAATTTAGTGATTCATCACTTATATACAACACCCAGTGCTCATCACAAGTACCATCCTTAATATCAATCACCTGTTTAACCCATCTTCCACCCACCTACCCTGTAGTAATGAACAGTTCTCTATAGTTAAGAGTTTGTTTCTTGGGGCACCTGGGTGGCTCAGTCATTTAAGCATACAACTTTGGCTCAGGTCATGACCTCATGGTTCATTAGTTTGGGCCTTCTTCAGATCCTCTGACCCCTCCCTCTCTGCCCCTCCCCTTCTCATGCTTTCTCTCTCAAAAATAAATGACCATTAAAAAATTAAAAAGCATCTGTTTCTTGGTTTGCCTCCCTTTTTTCCCCCTCTGTGTTCATATGTTTTGTTCCTTAAATTCCACATATTAGTGAAATCATATGACATTTGGCTTTCTCTGACTGACTTTCTTTTTAGCATAATACAATCTAGCTCAAACCATGTCATTGAAAATGGCAAGATTTCGTGAACTGAACCCACAGCAAGTGTGGGTCAGAAGGAAGGCAGCGAACCCCAGGGGAGAGAGAGGAAGATGGCGGCATAGGAGGACGCTGGGCTCACCTCACGTCCTGCTGATCACTTAGATTCCACCTACACCTGCCTAAACAACCCAGAAAACCGCCAGAGGATTAGCAGAGTGGAGTCTCTGGAGCCAAGCTCAGACGAGAGGCCCACGGAAGAGGGTAGGAAAGGCGGCAAGGTGGTGCACGCTCCACGGACTGGCAGGAGGGAGCCAGGGTGGAGGGGCGGCCTGCTGGCCAAGCAGGGCCCCGAGTCTGGCTTGCAAAAGTGGAGGGCCAGAGTGTCTTCTGACAGCATGCGTGACTTAGCATCCGGGAGGTCATAAGTTAGCTCTGCTCAGAAAGCGGGAAGGCTGGAGGACAACGGGAGGGACAGTTGCTGAGCCCCCAGACAACAGAGCTCAATTTGGAAGGGAACAAAGGCCCTCGCCAGCGCCATCTCCCTCACCCATCCCCCAGCCAAAATCCCAAAGGGAACCAGTTCCTGCCAGGGAACTTGCTCACTCTGCGCAAACACCCAACTCTGTGCTTTTGCAGAGCCAAACCTCCGGCAGCGGATCTGACTCCCTCCCACTGCCACAGAGCCCCTCCTGAAGTGGATCACCTAAGGAGAAGTGATCTAAGCCTGCCCCTCCTGCCCCCTGCACCTTGCCTACCCACCCCAGCTAATACGCCAGATCCCCAGCACCACAAGCCTCGCAGTGTGCAAGTAGCCCAGACAGCCACACCACCCCACAGTGAATCCCGCCCCTAGGAGAGGGGAAGAGAAGGCACACACCAGTCTGACTGTGGCCCCAGCGGTGCGCTGGGGGCAGACATCAGGTCTGACTGTGGCCCTGCCCACCAACTCCAGTTATACACCACAGCACAGGGGAAGTGCCCTGCAGGTCCACACCACTCCAGGGACTATCCAAAATGACCAAACGGAAGAATTCCCCTCAAAAGAATCTCCAGGAAATAACAACAGCTAATGAACTGAACAAAAAGGATTTAAATAATATAACAGAAAGTGAATTTAGAATAATAGTCACAAAATTAATTGCTGGGCTTGAAAACAGTATAGAGGACAGCAGAGAATCTCTTGCTACAGAGATCAAGGGACTAAGGAGCAGTCACGAGGAGCTGAAAAACGCTTTAAACGAAATGCATAACAAAATGGAAACCACCACAGCTCGGCTTGAAGAGGCAGAGGAGAGAATAGGTGAAATAGAAGATAAAGTTCTAGAAAAAGAGGAAGCTGAGAGAAAGAGAGATTAAAAAATCCAGGAGTATGAGGGGAAAATTAGAGAACTAAGTGATACACTAAAAAGAAATAATATACGCATAATTGGTATCCCAGAGGAGGAAGAGAGAGGGAAAGGTGCTGAAGGGGTACTTGAGAAATTATAGCTGAGAACTTCCCTGAACTGGGGAAGGAAAAAGGCATTGAAATCCAAGAGGCACAGAGAACTCCCTTCAGACGTAACTTGAATCGATCTTCCGCATGATATATCATAGTGAAACTGGCAAAATACAAGGATAAAGAGAAAATTCTGAAAGCAGCAAGGGATAAACGTGTCCTAACTTATAAAGGGAGACCTGTAAGACTCGTGACTGATCTCTCTTTTGAAACTTGGCAGGCCAGAAAGGCATGGCAGGAGAACTTCAATGTGACGAACAGAAAAAATATGCAGCCAAGAATCCTTTATCCAGCAAGTCTGTCATTTAGAATCAAAGGAGAGATAAAGGTCTTCCCAAACAAAACTGAAGGAATTCATCACCACTAAACCAGCCCTACAAGAGATCCTAAGGGGAATCCTGTGAGACAAAGTACCAGAGGCATTGCTACAAGTATAAAACATACAGACATCACAATGACTCCAAACCCATATCTTTCTATAATAACACTGAATGTAAATGGACTAAATGTGCCAACCAAAAGACATAGGGTATCAGAATGGATAAAAAAAAGACCCATCTATTTGCTGTCTACAAGAGACTCATTTTAGACCTGAGGACACCTTTAGATTGAGAGTGAGGGGATGGAGAACTATTTATCATACGACTGGAAGCCAAAAGAAAGCTGGAGTAGACATACTTATATCAGACAAACTAGACTTTACACTAAAGGCTGTACGCTCTGGAAAGCAGTGTGGAGGTTCCTCAGAAAATTAAAAATAGACCTACCCTATGACCCAGCAATAGCACTGGTAGGAATTTATCCAAGGGATACAGGAGTACTGATGCATAGGGCCACTTGTACCCCAATGTTCATAGCAGCACTCTCAACAATAGCCAAATTATGGAAAGAGCCTAAATGTCCATCAACTGATGAATGGATAAAGAAATTGTGGTTTATATACACAATGGAATATTACGTGGCAATGAGAAAAAATGAAATATGGCCTTTTGTAGCAACGTGGATGGAACTGGAGAGTGTGATGCTAAGTGAAATAAGCCATACAGAGAAAGACAGATACCATATGGTTTCACTCTTATGTGGACCCTGAGAAACTTAACAGGAACCCATGGGGGAGGGGAAGGAAAAAAAAACAAACAGGTTAGAGTGGGAGAGAACCAAAGCATAAGAGACTCTTAAAAACTGAGAACAAACTGAGGGTTGATGGGGGGTGGGAGGGAGGAGAGGGTGGGTGATGGGTATTGAGGAGGGCACCTTTTGGGATGAGCACTGGGTGTTGTATGGAAACCAATTTGTCAATAAATTTCATATAAAAAAATAAAAAATAAAAAAATAAAAACAAAATAAATAAATAAATTAATTAATTAATTAAAGGCTGTAACAAGAGATGAAGAAGGGCATTATATAATACTCACAGGGTCTATCCATCAGGAAGAGCTAACAGTTATAAATGTCTATGTGCTGAATACGGGAGCCCCCCAATATATAAAACAATTACTCATAAACATAAGCAACCTTATTGATAAGAATGTGGTAATTGCAGGGGACTTTAACACCCCACTTACAGAAATGGATAGATCATCTAGACACACGGTCAATAAAGAAGGGTCCTGAATGAGACATTGGATCAGATGGACTTGACAGATCTATTTAGAACTCTGCATCCCAAAGCAACAGAATATACTTTCTTCTCGAGTGCACATGGAATATTCTCCAAGATAGATCATATACTGGGTCACAAAACAGCCCTTCATAAGTTTACAGGAATTGAAATTATACCATGCATACTTTCAGACCACAATGCTATGAAGCTTGAAATCAACCACAGGAAAAAGTCTGAAAACCTCCAAAAGCATGGAGGTTAAAGAACACCCTACTAAAGAATGAGTGGGTCAACCAGGCAATTAGAGAAGAAATTAAAAATATATATGGAAACAAATGAAAATGAAAATACAAAATTCCAAACGCTTTGGGATGCAGGGAAGGCAGTCCTGAGAAGAAAATACATTGCAATCCAGGCCTATCTCAAGAAACAAGAAAAATCCCAAATACAAAATCTAACAGCACACCTAAAGGAACTAGAAGCAGAACAGCAAAGGCAGCCTAAACCCAGCAGAAGAAGAGAAATAATAAAGATCAGAGCAGAAATAAACAATATAGGATCTAAAAACACTGTAGAGCAGATCAACGAAACCAAGAGTTGGTTTTTTGAAAACATAAACAAAATTGACAAACCTCCAGCCAAACTTCTCAAAAAGAAAAGGGAGATGACCCAAATAGATAAAATCATGAATGAAAATGGAATTATTACAACCAATCCCTCAGAGATACAAGTAATGGTCATGGAATACTATGAAAAATTATATGCCAACAAACTGGACAACCTGGAAGAAATGGACAAATTCCTAAACACCCACACTCTTCTCAAACTCAATCAGGAGGAATTAGAAATTTGAACAGACCCATAACCAGTGAAGAAATTCAATCGGTTATCAAAAATCTCCCAACAAATAAGAGTCCAGGACCAGATGGCTTCCCAGGGGAGTTCTACCAGACGTTTAAAGCAGAGATAATACCTATCCTTCTCAAGCTATTCCAAGAAATAGAAAGGGAAGGAAAACTTCCAGACTCATTCTATGAACCCAGTATTACTTTGATTCCCAAACCAGACAGAGACCCAGTAAAAAAAGAGAACTACAGGCCAATATCCCTGATGAATATGGATGCAAAAATTCTCAATCAGATACTAGCAAATCGAATTCAACGGCATATAAAAAGAATTATTCACCATGATCAAGTGGGATTCATTCCTGGGATGCAGGGCTGGTTCAACGTTCGCAAAACAACGTGATACATCACATTAATAAAAGAAAAGATGAGAATCATATGATCCTGTCAATCGATGCAGAAAAGGCCTTTGACAAAATTCAGAACCCTTTCTTAGTAAAAACCCTTGAGAAAGTCGGGATAGAAGGAACATACTTAAGCATCATAAAAGCCATTTATGAAAAGCCCACAGCTAACATCATCCTCAATGGGGAAAAACTGAGAGCTTTTTCCCTGAGATCAGGAACACGACAGGGATGCCCACTCTCACCGCTGGTGTTTAACATAGTGTTGGAAGTTCTAGCATCAGCAATCAGGCAACAAAAGGAAATCAAAGGCATCAAAATTGGCAAAGATGAAGTCAAGCTTTCACTTTTAGCAGATGACATGAGACTATACACGGAAAATCCGATAGACTCCACCAAAAGTCTGCTAGAACTGATACATGAATTCAGCAAAGTTGCAGGATACAAAATCAATGTACAGAAATCACTTGCATTCTTATACACTAACAATGATGCAACAGAAAGACAAATAAAGAAACTGATCCCATTCACAATTGCACCAAGAAGCATAAAATACCTAAGAATAAATCTAACCAAAGGTGTAAAAGAACTGTATGCTGAAAACTATAGTAAGCTTATGAAGGTAATTGAAGAAGATATAAAGAAATGGAAAGACATTCCCTGCTCATGGATTGGAAGAATAAATATTGTCAAAATGCCAATACTACCCAAAGCTATCTACACATTCAATGCAATCCCAATCAAAATTGCACCAGCATTCTTCTCGAAACTAGAACAAGCAATCCTAAAATTCATATGGAACCACAAAAGGCCCCGAATAGCCAAAGGAATTTTGAAGAAGAAGACCAAAGCAGGAGGCATCACAATCCCAGACTTTAGCCTCTACTACAAAGCTTTCATCATCAAGACAGCATTGTATTGGCACAAAAACAGACACATAGACCAATGGAATAGAATAGAAACCCCAGAACTAGACCCACAAACGTATGGCCAACTCATCTTTGACAAAGCAGGAAAGAACATCCAATGGAAAAAAGACAGTCTCTTTAACAAATGGTGCTGGGAGAACTGGACAGCAACATGCAGAAGATTGAAACTAGACCACTTTCTCACATCATTCACAAAAATAAACTCCAAATGGATAAAGGACCTGAATGTGAGACAGGAAACCATCAAAACCCTAGAGGAGAAAGCAGGAAAAGACCTCTCTGCCCTCAGCTGTAGCTATCTCTCACTCGACACATCCCCAAAGGCAAGGGAATTAAAAGTAAAAATGAATTACTGGGACCTTATGAAGATAAAAAGCTTCTGCACAGCAAAGGAAACAACCAACAAAACTCAAAGGCAACCAACGGAATGGGAAAAGATATTTGCAAATGACATATCTGACAAAGGGCTAGTATCCAAAATCTATAAAGAGTTCACCAAACTCCACACCCGAAAAACAAATAACCCAGTGAATAAATGGGCAGAAAACATGAATAGACACTTCTCTAAAGAGGACATCCGGATGGCCAACAGGCACATGAAAAGATGCTCAATGTCGCTCCTTATCAGGGAAATACAAATCAAAACCACACTCAGATATCACCTCACGCCAGTCAGAGTGGCCAAAGTGAACAAATCAGGAGACTATAGATGCTGGAGAGGATGTGGAGAAACGGGAACCCTCTTGCACTGTTGGTGGGAATGCAAATTGGTGCAGCCACTCTGAAAAACAGTGTGGAGGTTCCTCAGAAAATTAATAATAGACCTACCCTAAGACCCAGCAATAGCACTGGTAGGAATTTACCCAAGGGATACAGGAGTACTGATGCATAAGGGCACTTGTACCCCAATGTTTATAGAAGCACTCTCAACGATAGCCAAATTATGGAAAGAGCCTAAATGTCCATCAACTGATGAATGGATAAAGAAATTGTGGTGTATATACACAATGGAGTACTACAGGGCAATGAGAAAGAACGAAATATGGCCCTTTGTAGCAACGTGGATGGAACTGGAGAGTGTGATGCTAAGTGAAATAAGCCACACAGAGAAAGACAGATACCATATGTTTTCACTGTTATGTGGATCCTGAGAAACTTAACAGAAACCCATGGGGGAGGGGAAGGAAAAAAAAATAGGTTAGAGTGGGAGAGAGCCAAAGCATGAGAGACTCTTAAAAACTGAGAACAAACTGAGGGTTGATGGGGGGTGGGAGGGAGGGGAGGGTGGGTGATGGGTATTGGGGAGGGCACCTTTTGGGATGAGCACTGGGTGTTGTATGGAAACCATTTTGACAATAAATTTCACATCCCGAAAAAAAAGAAAATGGCAAGTTTTCATTCTTTTTGATACCTGAGTAATACTCTAAATATGTATATATACACATATATATAATATGTATATATATGTAATATATATATGTACACATATGTATATATATGTGTGTATATATACACACACACATATATAATATATATATAATATGATACATATATAATGTGATATATATGTGTATATGTATATATATGTATATACACATACACACATTTACATAATCACAACTTCTTTATCCGTTCACCAGTCAATGGACATTTGAGCTCTTTCCATAATTTATCTATTGTAGATAATGTTGTTATAAACATTGGTAATCATTAGAATCTGTATTTTTGTATCCTTTGGGTAAATACCTAGTAGTGCAATTGCTGGGTTGTAAGGTAGTACTTCTTTTTTAACTTTTTAAGGAAAAAAGTTGTCCAGAGTGGCTGCCCCCGTTTGCATTCCCACCAGCAGTTTAAGAGGGTTACGCTTTTTCCACATCCTCATCACTTGTTTCCTTGTTGTTAATTTTAGCCATACTGATGAGTGCTAGGTGATATCTCATTGTACTTTTGATTTGTATTTCCCTGATGAAGAGTAATGTTTAGTTTGGTAGCCATCTGTATGTCTTCTTTGGACAAATGTCTATTCATGTCTTCTGCCCATTTTTAAGTGGATTATTTGTTTTTGGGTGTTGGGTTTCATAAGTTCTTTATATACTTTGGATACAAACCCTGTATCAGATATGACATTTGTAAATACCTTTTCTCATTTTTTAGATTGCATTTTAGTTTTGTTGATTGTTCACTTTGCTGTGCAGAAGCCTATTATTTTGATGAAGTCCCAATAGTTTATTTTTGTTTTTGTTCCTCTTGCCTCAGGAGATATATCTAGTAAGAAACAACTATGGCAGATGTCAAAGAGGTTCTCCTCTAAGATTTTGATGGTATCTTCTCTCACATGTAGGTTTTCGATCCATATTGAATTTACTTTTGTGTAAGGTGTAAGAATGTGGTCCAGTTTCATTGTTTTGCATGTTGCTGTCAACTTTTCCCAACACCGTTTTTCCCATTGGGTATTCTTTCCTGCTTTGTCTAAGATTAATTGACTATATTATTGTGGGTTCAGTTCTGGGGTCTCCATTCTCTTCCATTCATCTCTGTGTCTTTGTTCCAATACCATACTGTCTTGACGACTACAGCTTTGTGATATATCTTGAAGCCCAGAATTGTGAGGTCTCCAGCTTCAACTTTCCTTTTCCAGGCTTCTTTGGCTATTTGGGGAGTTTTGTGGTACCATACAAATTTTAGGATTGTTTTCTTTAGTCCTGTGAAAAATGCTGGTGATAATTTCATAGGGAATGCATAAAGGCTATGTTGACAGTATTCTCGTATAATCCTTTTTATTTCTGTAGAATCAGTTGCAATATAACATTTTATCTTTCAATTTTATTTTTATTTGAGTCTTCTTTTTCTACTATACATAAAAATGCAATTTTTTAAATCATTTCCAAAAATAAATTTAGTTTTTATTTACTTTTCTATTGTTTTTCAATTCTCTATTTTATTTATTCCTGCTCTAATCTTTATTATTTTCTTCCTTCTGCTAACTTTTGGTTGTATTTCTTATTATTTTTCTAGTTCATTATGTTTACAATTATACTTTTTATTTGAGGTATTTCTTTTTTAAATATAGGCATTTACTGTAACAAACTTATTTTTTAATACTGCTTTTAGGGCGCCTGAGTGGCTCAGTCAGTTAAGGATCTGACTCTCGATCCTGGCTCAGGTCTTGATCTCATGACTTGTGAGTTCCAACCATGCATTGGGCACTGCACTGGCAGCATGGAGCCTGCTTGGGATTCTCTCTCTCTCCTCTCTCTTTACTCCAACCCCACTCATTTGCTCACTCTCTCTCTCTCTTAAAATAAATAAACATTAAAAAACTGCTTTTGCTGCATCCCATAAATTCGGATAAATTATGTTTTATTTTCATTTGTTTCATGATAATTTTTACTTTCTCATTTATTTCTTCTTTTACCAGTTGGTGGTTCAAGAGTGTGCTGTGTAATTTCAACATATCTGTGAATATTTCAGTTTCCTCCTATAATTTTAACTTTCCTTTTGAATTTCCCAGTTTTCTTTCCTACTGATTTCCAGTTTAATTTCATTGTGGTCAGGAAAGGTACTCAGTATGATCTCAATCTTTTAAAATTTTAAGCCAGTTTTATAGCTTAATACATATTTTTATTCTGGAAAATATTCCATGTACACTTGAGAAGTGTGTATTCTACTCTTTCAGGTTAAACTATTCTATATATGTCAGTTATGTCTAGTTGGTACAGAATGTTGTTCAGGCCCACTGTTTCCTTATTTATCTTCTCTCTAAAGATTTCTGCATTATACAGAGTGGAGTATTAAAGTCTTCACTTTAATTTTTTAAATTTTGTCTATACATAGAAGCTCTTTTTGTTGTTCCTGTATGTGCTTATAGTTTTTATATTATCATGATGTATTTATCCTTCTTTGAACATATGATGCCCCTTTTTGTCTCTTGTAACAGTCTTTGACCTAAAGTCTATTTTATGAGATTTAGTACAGCTACTTCAGCTCTCTTTTGGTTATTATTTACATACAATAAGTTTTTTTGGTATTTTCATTTTAAATCTCTCAGTTTCTTTCAATATAAGGTGTTTTTTTATTTTATTTTTTAAAATTTACATCCTAATTAGTTAGCATATAGTGCAACAATGATTTCAAGAGTAGATTCTTTAGTGCCCCTTACCTATTTAGCTCATCCCCCCTCCCCTAACCCCTCTAGTAACTGTCAGTTTGTTCTCAATATTTATGAATCTCTTCTGTTTATAAGGTGAGTTTCTTTACACATGAAAAGATGCTCAAAACACTAATCATCAGGGAAATGCAAATAAAACCCAAAAATAAATATTATTTCATGCCTATCACAATGGCTAAAATCAAAAACACAATAAATAACAAGTATTGGAGATGTGGAGAAAAGAAAACCTTTGTACACTGTTGGTGGGTATGCAAATTGTTGCAACTACTCTAGGAAACCTTTTTGATGTTCCTCAAAAACTTAAAAATAAAACTACCATGTGATCTTGTAATTCTGCAACTGGGTATTTATTTATACAAAGAAAATGAAAAAAAACTAATTCCTGTAATATATGCATTATATATATATATATATATATATATATATATATACATATATATATATAATTACAAAGCTTTAATAAAGAATGAAATCTTGCCATTTACAACAACATAAATGGACTTGGAGGGTATAGTACTAAGTGAAATAAGTCAGTCAAAGAAAGACAAATATCATTTGATTTCACTCATTTGTGGAATTTAAGAAACAAAACATGATAGGAGGGGAAGATAGTGGGAGGGTAGGAGGATCCCAGGTTTGCCTAGTGCCACAAATACAAGATAACTATGAAATCATCTTAAATACTCCAGTAACTGACCTAAAGACTGGCAGGAAAAACTCCACAACTAAAGGTAGAGAAAAGCCCTCACTGAAAAAGGTAGGAAATGTGCAGACATGGTTTGGGAGAGAAACAGATGGGCCACTGTGGTGGGGAAGAAGCCTTGGTCACAGAGAAGGGTGAAAGACAGACTAACACACAGGACAATGCATGAAGAAAGTAAATCTCTTGGAAAGAAAAAAGGGCAAATTTCTTGAGTTCTTGCAGCCAGTGGAAGTTAGAGCTGGGTGTTTCAAAGGCCAGCGGGCTTAGCTTGGATAGACCCCAGAAATATAGGGTTGCTCTTGGAGGGAAGGCAGGGCAAACAGCCCACAGGCACAAAGCATGGAAACAATGATCTGAAAAGCACCTGGGGCACACCATGGGGAGGTTATTTGTGTCAAATTGTGTCCCAGAGAAGCAGCATTCACAAAGAGACACCACTGGGAAAAAAAGAAACTTACAGGCTCTATTTGCCACTCCTTTGCCTCAGCATAAGCACAGGGCCACCAGTGGCAACCAGCCTAGCACTGACACTCACAACCTAACTTGCTTACACCAAGCCCCACACTCCTATGCTCAGATGGAATTATGTTTCCCAGTGACACTTGTTTCAGTCACACCACAGTTGGCCCCCTGCCTGAGAATACTGGCTCAGACCCCTGCTCAGAATGCATCTCCTGACTTGGGAGTTTTGTGGTGCCTTGAATCAGGCAGCAGTGGTGACGGGTTTCCTTTCTCAAGAAGACCAGAGCACATCTAGCTAAATGCACATTCAGACCAGAGACCAAACACTGCTCACAACAGGCAAAGAGAACCTATACAGTAGACTGGCATGAAGAATAAAGCAGTAAGGACAAAAACAGCAGAACACATGTTAAATACATTGGAAACAATCCTGGAAGCACCAGTGCCTGAGGAACAGGGCACACGACAGGGAACTACAGAATCTTATCTGCATAAGACCAATACCCTCAAGAACAGGAAACTTAGCTACTTTCCTAACACAGAGAAACAGGCACAGAGACTAGGACAAAATGAGAAGACAGAGAAACTTGTCTGAAATGATAACACAGGACCAGCCCACAGCCAAATATCTAGGCAAAACAGAGATAATTAACATGTTTGATGGAGTATTTAAAGCAATAATCATAAAGATACTCACTGGACTTGAGGATAAGTGGAAGACATCAGTGAAACCTTTAACACAGAGATTTAAAAAAGCCAATCAGAGATAAAGAATGCAGTAAATGAGATGAGAAACGTGCTAGATTCAATGAATAGCAGATTGGAAGAGGCAGAGGAATTAATAACCTAGAAGACAGAATAATGGAAAATAATTGGTCTGAACAAAAGAGAGAAAAAATAATTATGCAAAATGAGAATAGACTTAGGAAGTTCAGTCCCAGAAGAAGATGAAGAGAGAAACAAGAGCAGAAAATTTATTTGTAGAAATAATAACTGAAAACTTTCCTAATCTGGGAAAGGAAAAAGATATCCAGATACAAAGGGAACAGAGAACCCAAAGGAAAATCAAGAAAGGCAGATTCACACTAAGACATTTTGTAATAAAACTGCGCAAAAAATAGTGACAAAGAAAAAAATTAAAACAGCAAGATAAAACAGTAACACAAAAGGGAAACCTCATAAGACTATCAAGGGGTTTTTCACCAGAAAATTCCCAAGCCAAAATGGAGTAAAGTGATATATTCAAAGTGCTGAATGGCAAAAATATGCAGCCAAGAATACTCTCTCTGGCAAGGCTATCTTTCAGAACTGAAGGAGAGATAATGAGTTTCCCAGACAAACAAAAACAAGAGGAGTTCTTGGCCACTAAAACAGCCTTGCAAGAAATATTAAAGAATACATTTTGAGTGGAAAGGAGAGACCAAAAGTGACAGTATGAAGATAGGAAACACAAAAGCAATAAAACGAGTATTTCCGTAACATATCAGTCAAGGAACTCACAAAACAAAAGAACGTAAAATATGATAACATATATCTAACATAGGAGGAGTAGAGGAGTAAAGAATGCATTCAGAGTGAAATCACCATCAATTTAATATAGATTGTTATATACAGTGAATGGTATATACAAATCTAATGGTAGCTACAAATCAAAAACAACAAATAATATGAAAAAAATAAAGAGAGAGAGAGAGAGAGAGAGAGAGAGAGAGAGAGAGAGAGAAATAAATGCAGACATTACTAAAGAAAACCAGCAGGGAAGATGGTGGCATAGGAGGATGCTGGGCTCACCTTGTCCTGCTGATCATTTAGATTGCACCCACATCTGCCTAAATAACCTAGAAAACCACCAGAAGACTAACATGACGGACTCTCAGGAGCCAAGAGTAGACAAGAGGCCCACGGAAGGGAGTAGGAAGGGTAGAGAGGCAGTGCGTGCTACACAGACTGGTGGGAGGGAACCAGGGTGGTGGAGGGGCAGACCGCCAGGCAAGGCAGAGCCCCCAAAGTCTGACTTGCAAAAGCAGAGGGGCCATACTCCGTGAGTTCTGACAGCCAGTGGAACTTAACATCTGAAATGTTAAAAGTCAACAGCTCTGCTCTCAGAGAGCAGCTGGGAGGGTGAGAGGACGTCGGGAGGGAGAGTTGTTGAGCCCCAGAAGACAGAGCTCAGCTCAGAAGGGGAACAAAGGTGCTGTCAAGTGCCATTTCCCTCTTCCATGCCTCAGCTAAAATTCCAAAGGGAACCAGTTCTTGTCACGGAACTTGCTTAAACCATACAAATGTCCAACGCTGTGCTTCTGTGGATCCATCCCTCTGACAGGCCTTCCTCCCTCCTGGTGCTGCAGGGCCCCTCCCATATGGGTCCACCAAAGGCAAAGCCAGCTAAGCCTGCCCCTCCCGCCCCTATGCACCTTGAGGATCCACCCCTCTGATACGTCATTGACCAGATCCCATTGAAACAGAACCACAAACCTGGCAGTGTGCAAGTAGCACAGACAGGGGCCACACTACTCCACAATGAGTTCTTCCCTTGGAGAGGGGAAGATAAGATACACAACAGTCTGACTGTGGCCCTAGCGGTGGGCTGGGGGCAGACATCGGGTCTGACTGTGGCCCTGCCCACCAATACAAGTTACTCTAGACAGCACAGGGGAAGTGCTCTGCAGTTTGGAGCTACTGCAGGGACTGGCCAAAATGACAAAATGGGGGAATTCTCAAAAGAAACTCCAGGAAGAAGCGACGGCTAACAAATTGACCAAAACCGATTTAAGCAATAAAACGGAACAAGAATTTAGAATAATAGCCATAAAATTAATCACTGGCTTGAAAAAAGCGTAGAGAACTGGAGAGAATCTATTGCTACAGATATCAAGGGACTAAGATATAGTCATGAGGAGCTAAAAAATGCTATAAATGAGGTGCAAAATAAAATGGAGGCGGCCATAGCACGGAATGAAGAGGCATAGGAGAAAATAGGTGAATTAGAAGATAAAATTATGGAAAAAAGATGAAGTTGAGAAAAAGAGAGATAAAAAAATCCAGCATTATGAGGGGAGAATTAGAGAACTAAGTGATGCAATCAAACGGAAAAATATCCGTATCACAGAAATTCCAGAAGAGGAATAGAGAGAGAAAGGGGCTGAAGGTGTACTTGAACAAATCATAGCTGAGAACTTCCCTGATCGGGGAAGGAAAAAGGCATGGAAATCCAAGGGGCACAGAGAACTCCCTTCAGACTTAACTTGAATCAATCTTCTTCATATCATAGTGAAACTGGCAAAATACAAGGATAAAGAGAAAATTCTGAAAGCAGATAGGGATAAATAGGCCCTATCTTACAAAGGTAGACACATAAGAGTAGTGGCAGACCTATCTACTGAAACTTGGCACGCCAGAAAGGAATGGCAGGAAATCTTCAATGTAATGAGCAGAAAAAAAAAAATGCAGCCGAGAATCCTTTACCCAGCAAGTCTGTCATTCAGAATAGGAGGTGAGATAAAGGTCTTCCCAAACAAACAAAAACTGAAAGAATTCATCACCACTAAACCAGCCCTACAAGAGATCCTAAGGGGGATTCTGTGAGTGAAATGTTGCAAGGACCACAAAGACCAGAGACACCACTACAAGCATGAAACCTACAGATATCACAATGACTCTAAACCTGTATCTTTCAATAACACTGAATGTAAATGCACTAAATGCTCCAACCAAAAACCTAGGGTATCAGAATGTATAAAAAAAACAAGACCCATCTATTTGCTGTCTACAAGAAACTCATTTTAGACCTGATGAAACCTTCAGATTGAAAGTGAGGGGATGAAGAACTATCATACTACTGGAACTCAAAAGAAAGCTGGAGTAGCCATACATATACCAGACAAACTAGACTTTAAGTTAAAGTCTGTAACAAGAGATGAAGAAGGGCATTATATAATAATTACAGGGTCTATCCATTAGGAAGAGCTAACAATTATTAATGTCTATGCACTGAATATGTAAGCACCCAAAAATATCAAACAATCACAAACAAAAGAAAATTTATTGTTAAGAATGTGGTAATTGCAGGGGACTTTAATACCCTACTTACACCAATGGATGGCTCATCTAGACACAGGATCAATAAAGAAACAAGGGCCCTGAATTATACATTGGATCAGATGGACTTGACAGATCTATTTAGAACTCTGCATCCCAAAGCAACAGAGTATACTTTCTTCTTGAGTGCACATGGAACATTCTCCAAGATAGGTCACATATTGGGTCACAAAACAGCCCTTCATAAGTATACAAGAATTGAAATCATACCATGTACACTTTCAGACCACAATGCAACGAAGCTTGAAATCAACCACAGGAAAAAGTCTGGAAAACCTCCAAAAGCATGGAGGTTAAGGAACACCCTACAAAAGAATGAATGGGTCAACCAGGCAATTAGAAAAGAAATTAAGAACAAGAATATGCAAACAAATGAAAATGAAAATACAACAATCCAAATGCTTTGGGATGCAGGGAAGGCAGTCCTGAGAGGAAAATACATTGCAATCCAGGCCTATCTCAAGAAACAAGAAAAATCCCAAATACAAAATCTAACAGCACACCTAAAGGAAATAGAAGCAGAAGAGCAAAGGCACCCCAAACCCAGTAGAAGAAGAGAAATAATAAAAATCAGAGCAGAAATAAACAATATAGATTCTAAAAAAAAATTGTAAAGCAGGTCAATGAAACCAAGAGTTGTTTTTTTTTTTAAATAAACAAAATTGATAAACCTCTAGCCAGGCTTCTCAAAAAGAAAAGGGAGATGGCCCAAATAGATAAAATCATGAATGAAAATAGAATGATTACAACCAATCCCTCAGAACTACAAGCAATTATCAGGTAATACTATGAAAAATCATATGCCAACAAACTGGACAACCAGGAAGAAATGGACAAATTCGTAAACACCCACACACTTCCAAAACTCAAACAGGAATAAATAGAAAACTTGAACAGACCCATAACCAGCGAACAAATTGAATCAGTTATCAAAAATCTCCCAACGAATAAGAGTCCAGGACCACATGGCTTCCCTGGGGAATTCTACCAGACATTTAAAGCAGAGATCATAGCTACCCTTCTCAAGCTATTCCAAAAAAGAGAAAAGGAAGGAAAACTTCCAGACTCATTCTATGAAGCCAGCATTACTTGATTCCGAAACCAGACAGAGACCCAGTAAAAAAAGAGAACTACAGCCCAATATCCCTGATGAATATAGATGCAAAAATTCTCAACGAGATACTAGCAAATTGAATTCAACAGCATATAAAAAGAATTATTCATGATCAAGTGGGATTCATTCCTGGGATGCAGGGCTGGTTCAACATTTGCAGATCTATCAATGTGATATATCACATTAATAAAAGAAAAGAAAGGAAACATATGATCCTGTCAATTGATGCAGAAAAAGCATTTTGCAAAATTCAGCATCCTTTCTTAATAAAAACCTTCAAGAATCTCGGGTAGAAGGAACATACTTAAACATCGTAAAAGCCGTTTGTGAAAAGCCCACAGCTAATATCATCCTCAATGGGAACAACTGTGAGCTTTCCCCCTGAGATCAGGAACATGACAGGGATGTCCACTCTCACTGCTGTTGTTTAACATAGTGTTGGAAGTTCTAGCATCATCAATCAGACAAAAAAAGGAAATCAAAGGCATCAAAATTGGCAAATATGATGTCAAGCTTTCACTTTTAGCAGATGACATGATATTATACATGGAAAACCTGATAGACTCCACCAAAATTCTGCTAGATGTCATACATGAATTCAGAAAATTTGCAGGACACAAAATTAATGTACAGAAATTAGTTGCATTCTTATACACTAATAATGAAGCAACAGAAAGAAACTGATCCCATTCACAATTGCACCAAGAATCATAAAATACATAGGAATAAACCTAATCAATGCAAAAGATGTAAAAGATCTGTATGCTGAAAACTATAGAAAGCTGATGAAGGAAATTGAAGAAGATACCAAGACATGGAAAAACATGCCATGCTCATGGATTGGAAGAATAAATATTGTTAAAATGTCAGTACTACCCAAAGCAATCTACACATTCAATACAATCCCAACCAAAATTGCACCAGCATTCTTCTCAAAGCTAGAATAAGCAATCATAAAATTTGTATGGAACCACAAAAGACCCCGAATAGTCAAAGTAATTTTGAAGAAGAAGACCAAAGCGGGAAGCATCACAATCCCAGACTTTAGCCTCTACCAGAAAGCTGTAATCATCAAGACAGCATGATATTGGCACAAAAACAGACACATAGACCAATGGAATAGATTAGAGACTACAGAATTGGACCCACAAAAGTATGGCCAACTAATCTTTGACAAAGCATCAAAGAATATCCCATGGAAAAAGAGACAGTCTCTTTAACAAATGGTGCTGGGAGAACTGGACAGCAACATGCAGAAGAATGAAACTAGACCCCTTTCACACACCACTCACAAAAATAAACTCAAAATGGATAAAGGACCTGAAAGTGAGACAGAAAACCATCAAAACCCTAGAGGAGAAAGCAGGAAAAAATATTTCTGACCTCAGCCACAGCAATTTCTTACTTGACACATCTCCAAAGGCAAGGGAATTAAAAGCAAAAATGAACTATTGGGACCTAATGAAGATAAAGAGCTTCCGCACTGGAAAGGAAACAATCAACAAAACTAAAAGGCAACCAACAGAATGGGAAAAGATATTTACAAATGACATATCAGATAAAGGGCTAATATCCAAAATCTATAAAGAACTCATTAAACTCCACTCGGGAAAAACAAATAATCCAGTGAATAAATGGGCAGAAGACGTGAATAGACACTTCTCTAAAGACATCCAGATGGCCAACGGGCACATGTAAAGATGCTCAACATCGCTCCTCATCAGGGAAATATAATTCAAAACCACACTCAGATACCACCTCATGGCAGAGTGGCTAAAATGATCAAATCAGGAGACTATAGATGCTGGAGAGGATGTGGAGAACGAGAACCCTCTTGCATTGTTGGTGGGAATGCAAACTGGTGCAGCCTCTCCGGAAAACAGTGTGCAAGTTCTTCAAAAAATTTTTCAAAAAATCTACCCTATGACCCAGCAATAGCACTGCTAGGAATTTACCCAAGGGATACAGGAGTGCTGATGCATAGGGGTCTTGTGTCCCAATGTTTATAGCAGTACTTTCAACAATAGCCAAATTATGGAAAGAGCCTAAATATCCATCAACGGATGAATGGATAAAGAAAGTGTGGTTTATATACACAATGGAATACTATGTGGCAATGAGAAAGAATGAAATCTAGCCTTTTGTAGCAATGTGGATGGAACTGGAGAGTGTTAAGTGAAATAAGTCATACAGAGAAAGACAGATACTATATGTTTTCACTCTTAATGTGGACCCTGAGAAACTTAACAGAAGACCATGGGGGAAGGGAAGGAAAAAAAAGTTAGAGAGGGAGGGAGCCAAACCATAAGAGATTCTTACCTCCTGAGAATAAACTGAGGGTTGATGGGGTGTGGGAGGGAGGGGAAAGTGGGTGATGGGCTTTGAGGAGGGCACCTGTTGGGTGGATGTGCACTGGGTGTTGTATGGAAACCAATTTGACAAAAATTTCATATTAAAAAAAGGCGTGGAAAAAATACTTGTAGAGCTTCATTTCCACATATCTCACATTAGGATAGAACTCTCTCTCCCAGAGCTTTTATAGTAATAAATGAGGAATTTAGTGTAAAAGTGCCTAGTAGAGGGTTTTTACCTCCTCCATTGCTTAATTCTTTCTCTTAGCTACAAGTCAGCCTTCTAAAGCTTTCAGAATTTCAACAATGTGATTTAGTAATATAAACTTAAATCCCTACTTTCCCTCTAAGCTTCCATAATCCGTTTCTCCTTGGAATCATATAGGCTTTGATATATATAATAGCCTTCTAGGCCTTAGATGGATCTGAGGCATGCTCACTAATGCCTGTTAGTTCCGTGTTTATTTCACCTTCTTTGTACTTTGGGTCACCTTCTTCCTAAGGTCAAATAATGCAGTTGTGATGGCCACATCTAGAGGTGCCTTTCACATTTCAAATGGCGATTTGTCTATTTATTAATATTTTCTGGCAGATGACCATAAAGTGTTTTGAGCAATAGGTGTTTTGTTTGTTTGTTTGTTTTTGATTCACACAAAGCCTCCATATAAACTACAGATAGTTTTGTACTTTCTTATCCCCAACTTCTTTCAGGTACTGGCTTTACACTTACTATTCCCCTCTTGCCCCACCTTTTGCAGCACCATAAATAATAAGTTTCTTTTCCAGGTTGGAGCTCATCTGAGTTTGGAGGCCCTCAGCATCAAAAAAAATTTTCAGTAATGAAAATATACCATCTGTATACAGGCTAATGAGTCCTACAGGTCTCCATTCCTATCTTGGCTTCTAACATTTAATCTCTGTGTGACTTTGAGCAAGCAGCAATTTTTCTGGATCTCTTTATTTATAAAATGTGACTAAAATGAGTTATTCGTATGTGCACGTAATGTGCCTGCCAGGTGGTAGTACTGTTTGTTTGTTTGTTTGTTCGTTTTCACAGAGTTACCATCCTAATTCTTATCTCAGATCTCCTGAAAAGGCCCTAGAATTCAAGTCTTTCCCATTTCATGCTTGGCACATGATAGATACTCCACAGTGTTTGTTTCCTTCCTTAGTTTCAGGGAACCCCCAACTCCATTGTGGGCTTTGTGTCAACTCCCAAGGACCTGAATTCTAGAAGCACAAATTATGCAAAAGCTCTGGATATGATTCTCATAACCTATCTGATTTGTGGTCAGGGCCGAGTCCTTTTCCCCCTTTGTCACAGTGGGATTGGCCTATTTGGCTGACAATGCTTCTTTCCCAGAGCTCTTCAAATTTATTTAAAGACTCTTTAGGCCCATTCCTAAGGCATTTTGTGATGCCTTCTTTGCTACAGGGAAGATAATGTGATATTTTTCTGGACATAAATACACTCTGGACAGCAAAGACCCCAGGATTAATTTTCAATTAAGTGTGAAGTCAGCCAGTAGTAGGATAGGGTTTCTTTCTATTTCCCCTGTAGGACTTGCCCACCCTTTCACGGAGTGTCTTTGAGGAAGTACCATAAGCACCATTGTAATTATAGTAGGAGTAAAAAATGTAAGAGGTAGGGAGAGTAAGGGAGTGTGAGAAAGATGGCTGCTTCCCAGAATAGCATAAGGTGTGCTCAAAAAGGTGAAGGTACCCAAGACACATCACCAGGGGCTTGTCATGAGAAGAAAAAGCATCTGTCAGACCTCAAGACATATGAATCCTCCAGATTCCTCCTGCCCTGGCAACTTCACAGAGCAAAGTAGCTCAGACTCAGTGTTTGGCCTGAAGCTCTTTTATGAGATAAAAAGTATGAGTGGAACTGAGCCTATTATGGGAACAATGTACATAGGGTTGTAGGAGTCAGGATGGCTGGTCACAAGGCCAAAGGACATAACAGTTTCCAAACAAACAGGTTACACTGCATTGAAGAATCTAAAAATCAAGTTGCAGATAAAATTTGAGAAGATTTCAAATGACAGAGCATGATCCATCAGATCTGAATGGGTGTAGAGAAGATTCTATTCCTGAATAGCAACTGAGGCAGCTGCTGCCACCACCACCACCATCAGTATTTCTACTACTATGACTGGTTAATATTAATTGAGCATTTAGTAAGGGCTAACCACAGTTATTTGGGTGAAATAAGTTTCCAATGGTGACTGAGACATGAATATGGATAATAGTGTTTGAGTTCCTTCCACAAGAATTACAGGCCAGGGTCTTATCTGCAATGGCTAGCAAAAAAAAGACACAGAGAACAAAAGAAGAAATCAGTCTTTATTTAATCCTTCTAGATCTTAGCCAAATAACGGATATAGAATTCTGAGTCCTGCAGGATGATAGTAGAGGTGGAGAAAAGTTGAGGAACAGTTAGGACTGAGGTTGTTCCTACCCTACCTACCTCATATCTTAATAGCTCTGGGAACTACAATAGGTTGGTAGCATCATAAGACCCAGGTGGGAGTAGCTGAGGAAGCAAAATCCAGTTCTCACAGGCTTGCCAACTGCTAGGAAAGGGCCAGAATAGAGAACACTACTGCTTAGCTTTGTTTTCCAGGACCAGGAAAGCCCTCTTTTGTAGTCTTAATTTTAGGCACCTTTTTTTGGGCATTTTGAGGGCTTGGTCTTCAGGAAATGGGCTTCACAGAGAGTCAGAGAAAGTAATACAACTTCCATTCACACCAAAACAGGGAGATCTACCTCATGCAGAGGCTACAAAGTGGAAATTCTGCTCTGGAGAAGCATTCATGGGGCCAACCTATCTTTGTCCCATTCACATGGACTGACAGTCTCCTTTTCTTCCAGCCTATGAAAAAAGATTGGGACATTCACTGTGCAGTCCACTGGCCACATAAAATCCATTAAGTCTAGGGGCGCCTGGGTGGCGCAGTCGGTTAAGCGTCCGACTTCAGCCAGGTCACGATCTCGCGGTCCGTGAGTTCGAGCCCCGCGTCAGGCTCTGGGCTGATGGCTCGGAGCCTGGAGCCTGTTTCCTATTCTGTGTCTCCCTCTCTCTCTGCCCCTCCCCCATTCATGCTCTGTCTCTCTCTGTCCCAAAAATAAATAAACGTTGAAAAAAATTTAAAAATCCATTAAGTCTAAATTTAACCTACTCTTTCAGAAAGTTCACCTGTGCTGATTTGGGTTTCGAGAATTCTGGGACCCTGAGAGCAAGCTTAGAGAATCAAAGGTGCAAGGGAGTTTTAAATCAACTTGGCCTCAATGTCTCTTCTAGGAGATTTTTCTCTGTCTGGTGGAAGCCACTGGGGATTAGTTAAGATAATAAATCCCGAATTCACCATTTCCAGGGCAAATGGCATAACCGTTCTATGCCTCAGTTTTCTCAGCTATGAAATGGAGCTAATACCACTACTTACCTCAAAGAAATATTACCAGGATAAATTCAATAAAGCCATTCAAAAGCATACAGAGACACATTTGGCATAAAATATATACTATATAAGTGTTACCTCTTCTGGTCAAGTTATATGGGGAGTACATATCTCATTTTGGATCTTTGGGGAAACTTCCTCTCCCCATTCCTAGATAGAATGAGACTAGTTAAGGAATTGGTCACCAGCATCAAGATGCCATCTAGGAGTACCATCAGCTTCCAAAGAGCCCCCTTTGCCTTCTAGCCACCACTTTCTTTGTTGTGCCACCCAATTGTGTCTGAGTGTAATTGAAAGATGGGAGAAATTGAATGGCACCAGAGTTTCTAGCTGCCATGTAAGTGGGATGCAAATGGTAAATTTTTTCTTCCCCAGAATGAAGATCTTGACAACCATGTGTCTTGACGCCAAAAGGTGGGACTTCTGTAGGTAGCTGCTCCATGCCCATTGTAAGCAATATTATGACCTCCAAGAATATTTTATTTCATAATCATTAGAATTGTGATTATATGGCAAAAGAGATGTTGAAGATGTAAGGTTACTACTGACTTTAAAACAGGGAGGCTATCCTGGATTATCTGTGTGGGCCCAATGAAATCACTGCAACAAAAAAATAAGGCTGTAACAGCAGAGGCAAAAGAGGAAGTCAGAGAGATGCAAAAGGGGAAGCAAAAGGATTTTACGTGCCATTGTTAGCTTGAATATGGAGAGGGGCACATGTCAAAGAAATGATGACCTCACTCCTGCAATGAGGGACTAAATTCTGCCAAAAACCACTGAGCTTGGAATAGGATTCTGTGCCCCAAATGACAACCACATGTCTAGCTTATATGTTGATTTTAGTTCAGTGAGCCCCTAGGAAGAGGATCCAGCCACACTATGCTGAATTTCTGACCTACAGAAACTGTGAGAGAATAAATGGATGTTGGTTTTAAGCTGCTAAATTTGTAGTCATCTGTTACAGCACCAACAGAAAACTAATACAATGCTTTGGGCCTCGATTTGTACATCTGTAAAATGCGGGCAAAATGCCTTCTCTTGCCTACTTTTTGAGGCTGTTATGAGAACAAAATGATGGATCCTAGAGGACTCTGCAGTTTCAAGTTATAAAACTGTTAGGCTATTCTCCAACAGAAAAAAAAAGTTCATCTGTTTTGAAGTAATTGGATTAAACCAATTGAGAGTTTAGAGCTGACATTTCTTAGAAGTTCTGAGGGTTTGGAGGGTTGCTTCTCCTCTCCTAGAGAAGCACTACAATATGGATGAAATCAGAAAACTTAGGTCCAAGTTTATTTTCTACTTGCATGTCCTTGGTCATGTTTTGTCACTTCTCTGAGCCTCAATAAAATGAGGGTAATCATCTCTGCCTAGATCATATGGTTGTCTGAGGCTTAACTGAAGCAATGACTGAAAACACGTGATGGAAACAAAATACCCAGATGGAAGGCCTATTAGTCATCCCCAATGTGTGCCCTGCTGCTGGAAGCAGATTTCTTGATTTGGGTAAACTAGTCACCCAAAGAAAGTAGAATTGAACTCTGAGCACCTATTTTCTGTTATTGTTTCTGGTACATGGCCTTAGACAAGTCCCTTCTCTATGGGTCTGATTTTGATTTTAAGAGTTTATATTATAGCCAGTTAATTGTCTTCAGCTAATACGTATCATAATCTGTAGAGTGGCAGATAGAGGATAAGTAGAACTTTTTCCCTTTTAATATTCCCCTTCTACTCTCAAGAAACTATCCCCTAAAAGCCCAACTCAGAGGAATTTACTGTATTAAATCATGCAAAGTAAGCCCCATTTAGGATATAGGAATTGATTCCCAAGTATGTGGTTTGAAACAATTGATTCTAAAATTTCATATTTTTAAAATTTAAAAATTGTCTAGCCAAGTTCAAGCTGGTTAACTAGAGTCATGGCGCTCCCAGTTCCTTGCAGTGCCCATTAATGTTGCTTTGTCATGACTGTGAGATTTTCTCTCAGACTAACCCTTATTATGTTAACTGAAGATGTTAAACTAGGGCCTGACAAAACCCTATAGAGTTATCCATGTTTTAATTAAATGTAAGCTGTAGCAAAACCCATAGCTTAGAATAACAGAACATCAAAACTTAAAAGTACCTTTGAGACTACCTTGTTTAAAGACAATTTGAGACCTGGAGAGAGCAAGGTACTTGCTGAGCATTACAGAGAGTCAGTGACAGAGGCAAATCTGGATCCCCCTACCAGGGATTCTGAAAGTAGGTCTTCCTACGGCCACATGTTGCCTTTCTACTGCCTTTAATGGTCAGAAATTTGAAAATCAAGTGATTTTTCAGTCTTTTCCCCCAGGCTGGTTTCACTGTTCTTTGAAGTGGAGAAATTTCATTCACATGTCATCAAAGTACAAGGCCACGTACAAAGTAGTGCAAGAAGCAGGCAGCTACGGACACAATCTTTTGTAAACACTCTCAACATACCAGAATGCTCTTATCCACCATTTTTGGTCTTTGCCTCACTAAAAAATCTCCTTCCTCAACCTTTTTTGGTCTCAAATGCCTTATATCAGTGTTTCTCAAACTTTAATGTACACTGAAATATCAAGATCTTATTAAAATAAAAGTTATGATTAGTTGTCTGTGGTAGTACTCAAGAATCTGCATTTCTAACAAGCTCCCAGGTAATGATGATGCTGAGGCTGATGATGAACCACATTTGTAGTAGAAATACTTATAGATGTTGTTTCCATCCGTCTCATTTCTAAAGCATGTTCTCCATTTACCATCAGGATTTCTTTACTCCTAAGGGGTAGTGTGAGGTAGTAGAAACTGTAAGACCTCTGTAGTTTCCAGTCCTGTATTTTTATCAATCCTTAGCTGTGTGATCTTGGACAAAGTCATTTCTCATTTCCTTGAACCTCAAGTTTCCTTATCCATAAAATGGGGTTATTGCCCATCCTGCAGTGATGTTGTAAGGCCTGAGGAAATGACAAGGGCTTGGTGCAAAGTAGACTATAGCTTGAGAATCTTGGTAATAAAAGATTCTGTGCCTGTATGTCCTTAGAATTGCAAAAGACAACACGAGCAGTGCATGGCAGCTACAGCATCATGTCTAATATGCTCAAAGATTGTTTCCATGAAAAAAATGCAGATAGAGGACATCAATACTAGAGAGTCTGCATATTTTATTGAAAGTCACATGAATGGGCCCAAGGACCTCCTTCTTTTGTCTGTCACATATGTATTTCACATAGGCAGTCTTTCTAGCATCTATTAATGTCCTTGGCATCAAGTGCTTCATGAAAATGAAGGTTTCTTCTTCATCAGAAACATCTTTTCAAGGTATCTTGCTTCCGTCTGAAATTTTTAAATGCTTCTGAAGCTTTTGGGGATTGTAATGTGTCAAGGCCATTTGCTTGCAGCTACGTTAAAACTAATATCATTGATCTATGTTCTTTTGAAAGCAATGTGTTTTCTGGCCACAGAGATACATCTTCTTCTACTCTATTCTAGTTATTACATAATCAAGGAAGTTCTAGAAAAGGGAAGAATCCTTTCCCACGAAACTAGTTATTTTATACTTATATGACACTGTTTCATTACTGAAATCAGATGCTGAATTTTACATCCACACCCTGTAGCTGGACAACCTCCCCACATTTTTTAAGCAAAAATTTCAACAACATTTCTTATTCTACACTACCTCTTAATTTTGCGATCACCACAGAAAACGTTGTAACAATTTTACCCCAAGGTAATAAGTACCATAGAGCCACAAATACCTTTTTTGATTCTTAAACTGTCTGTGTGGGTATCTCCAATCTCTTGGACTGAAAATACACATGCTACAGCCTTGGTAAAGTACATAGACACATACAAGGATCCTTTTTCCTTTGAAAAACAGCTAAGCCAAGGACTCAACAACTACCAACTAGAAAGTAAACCATTCATTTCACAAGGTTAAATTGAATGATCCTTTTAAAAACATTACAGAATGCATAAATGGAAGGTGAGGAGAAAGCCCAACTCAGAAATCTCTTTCGGCCCAGTTTTTGTTCCCCTGTAAACTAGACCTGCATCCCCAAATTCCCCTCAAATTCTGGCCTTCTAATATTTTATTAGGGATAAAAAGTCATAGAGTCATGCCAATTCCAGTAATGTAGCTTCTGTGTGACAAAGGGAAACCAGCATGGAGTCAGAAAGGCCTGGATTTCAAGCCACGGTCCTGTCATTTACTTTCTGTGTGAATTTGAGCCAGTTACTTTAGCCTCCTGGGCCATAAATCTTTTATCTGCAAAATGAGGAGAATAGCATCTCTGCATGATTGTTGTAAGGACAAAGGAGATTATGTATATAAAGCACTTAGAACTTAGTAGGTGCTTAATAAATGTTATTACTGTCAGTTCAAGATTTACAGTTCATCCACTGACAGTTTATCTAACCTTCTGGCCAAGGTATGTAGGTAATTTCCTATAGTTGTCACTCTTCAATTATCATCCCATTCCAATAGCCTCTTCTGAATGACTATTCACCCATTAAGCCTGAGCCAAGACAGTCTCATTCCATGATGGTGTGCCTCACCACAAAAGTTTTTGCTCTTTAAATAAGAGTGCAAAAGAGGAGGCTCTGAGGTTCATTTGGGGGCATTCTTTGGGTATAGACTAGGGCAGGGGCAGAGCTATCCAGTTACTGCTTCCTGACATCCAGCCATACTGGTGGTCCCAATTTTCTAGCTCAGGGTCTTGATCTATATATGTCCCAGAAAACACACAGCAATCTCATGGTCACATTTCTAGGACACCTATTCAACTGGGACTGCAGTGGCTTTCTCTGGTTCTCAATAATCTTTCAATATGTGGCCAAAATCTACACACCCGCTTGCTTTAATCATTCATCTAATGGGGGCAGAGCAAAGACGCCACAGCTCTGAGACCAGGGCTCAACAAGAACTTCCTGGGTGAGGCCAGTAGTCTCACAGAAAATTCCTTTGGGGGTGAGTAGCAGGTAGAATGATGGCTACTTGGCTTTCTTGCTACTGGTTCTTATTAACTTGGTCTTTGAGACTGGGTAGAGCTGAGAGAGTTTTATGTGGCTACTTGGGCATGTCTATTGGGAATGGCATCAAGTTTCCACTCAATAACTTCCACAAGGGCTCTCAGTGTGTTTAGCCTACATGTTACTAATTCACCAATAAACCATGTTGAGTTCAGTCTTGAAAGTGACTATCACCTTTCAGTAACACTGTTTCAAAGGCATCTCAGAGTCGGTTTGAGAATGTGTGTTTCTCTCTCTTCCCCTTCATCCATCTCCCTCTCCTTCCTTCTCTCCTTCCCCTCTTCCCACCCATGTCTATGCTTCTCTCTCAGTTCCATAGTCAGGGTCTTGCTAGAAGGGTCCAAGTAGGAAAATCCTTTCTGTCACACTTGGTCACATTATAAATTTACAGACTCTAAAGACAGGCTATGGTCCAGACACCTGCATGGGAACACAAGCAATGACACTTTCTCCAGCAGCCTCCCATCAACAAACAAGACTCAGAGATGTTTACTCAGGTTTTTGACTACTCAATAAACCAGTTGTGTTTTAGTACTTTTCCAATGACTGAGATGGCAAATGGAACACCAGGAGCTTATGTCTTAAAGTTTTCCACTTGATGAAAAATATGTGGGATTCAGTAAAGAGGGTAAAAACCAAACACTCAAAATGATGACCACTAAAGCCACCAATCATAAATCCTCTCATTAGACAAGTGTTGTAAAATGGATAGAAACTTGCACGGGAACCCAGGGACCTAGGATCTTGTTTAGGCCTGGCTAATAACTTGCATTGTTTCAGTTTCTCCAAAGGTAAATTAGGCAGTTAGAATAAATAATTTTGGAAGGCTCTTCCAATCATATACTTTATGGGTTGTAAATAGAATCTTTTATCTCAAGTGCTGTGGTTCTTAACCTTTATTGGGTCACAGGTCCATCTGAAATTCAGTAGAAAGCTATGGACCATCTCCCCAGGAAAGGCACATTGTCATGGAGTTCTGCATACCATTTCAGAAGCTTCGTGGAGTTTCTGAATCCACGGACACTGGGATAGGAGTTGTTTCTTGGAGGAGATAAAAGAGCTTGCTTATCTTCATAAGGCAAACATGAAGCAATAGTGCCAGCTGCCTAGACTCAATCCATCTTAACAATTTTTCCCAGTATTTGACCCAGGAATGGAACTCGTGCAGGACAAATACAGCCTGCATTTTTAAAAGAACTGTTTTTCAGCTTTTGTATCTTTCTTAATTGTTTGGAAATGAAGCTGTCAGGAAAAAAAAACAGGAAAAATAACTCAAACAAACCTAGGCTTCAACATGCAAAATATTCTTTGTAGATTTGTCCTATGTGGCTATATGTAAAAATAGGAAGGCCACTTTTTGAGTCCACATGAAAAGGTTGTGTTTGGCATCACTCATGCTGTCTGGCCCAATAGAAGCAGACAGGTTCTTGGTAATATACTGCAGTGCCAGAACTCCAACCTAGTACCAGCCTCCTTATCCTTAGTAAGAGACATGTTAATATTCTCCAATGTTCAGCAAACATTCCTTCTCTTCTACAATGGGCAATGGCCCCCAACTCAAGTAGCTTCTACTTTAGGGTAAGACCTCTGAGATCAGTCTTTAGTCCAAAATCTTTCAGAGTTCCATGGTCTTCTGAGGAGGCAGGAAATTCAGAGAAGAGCTGAAAACTAAGCTCCTTTCTTCAACTCAGGTCAGTAGATAGCTTGGTTTCTGCAGTCTGGCTTGAGGGTGTTCAGCCATTCACAGTCATATAGTAGCTCAACATAGATCTTCAGAGGGAATGAAGACAGAATACATAGGAGAAATAAACCTGTGTCTAAGACATGTGCCCCTTATTTTATAGCATCCTAGAGCCTGAAGGTGCAAGGCCAGGAAGAAGCTGCTCTCCTCAGCACAAAATGACTCAACACACAAGGGTTTGAAGAAGACCCTTCCAGAACCTGTGGAGGATCCTCTGAGACCAAGGATTTCAAAACCTAAAAAGGAAAGAAGAGAGTAGGTAATTAGCTAGAACTGGTCAAGTACTTACCAGCCACTGAGGAGTGACATCTCTCTTGTTGGGTAGCTAAACATATAATTGGTAGCTAATCTTCTGAGCAACAGAGGCTGGCTAGGAAAAGGCCCTTACAACTCAGATCCTTTGAGACAGGCCTAAGATGGTGCTATAATCAGGACTGGAAACTGTGTCCATTTGATCTCAACCCTTATTCCCCAAAAGTCCACAGGAGATGAAGCCTGATACCTCTGAGGTTACCCACCTATAGTAGCCATTGCATTTATGGTACTACAATAACTGAACTGATTTTCTGGGACTTCACCTCCATGAGGGCTGCTAAGGAAAAGCTTATCAACCCATGGACCACATAGGACTGGCAGTGATAAGAAGAAAAAGAAGGCTAGGAGACAAATGGAAAGTTCTTCTTCAGATACCCAGATTTCATTTATGTTTATATTGGTTAATGTCATGCCAGAAACATGATAGCCAATTAGAACTCCTTGGTAGAGAAAAAAAAATTCCATGATCTCTGTGACTCTTGTAACCTTACCAAGTTACTTATCCCCTCTGAACCTCAGTTCCTTTTTTAAAGTTTATTTATTTATTTTGAGAGAGAAAGAGAGAGCAGGGGAAGGGCTAAGAGAGAGACTCTCAAGTAGGTTCTGCACTGTCAGTAAGGAGACTGATGTGGGGCTCAAACTCATAAATCATGAGATCATGACCTGGGCTGAAATTAACAGTCAGATGCTTAACTGACTGAGCCACCCAGGCGCCCCTGAACCTCAGTTCCTTTATTGGCTGAGTTAAAATACATATTATTCTCCTTATTCTGGAATTTGATATGGATCAAATAAAATAATGGAAGTGAAAGTATTTTGCATAATGGAAGTGGAAGTATTTTGCATTAAACAAATATACAGGACTAAGGATAAAGGTTTTGGGGGTAGGATTTAAATAGTGATTTGTTCTAAAGCTGCCAAGTCTCTACATGATACTGAAGTGGACTCATGGTACTTGCTATAATACCAAAAGAGAGCTTACTGATTTTCTTATAGACCGAAAGAATGTCAGAGTTAGACAGTTCCAAACTTTTCATTGTACAGATTGGGAAATTGAGGCTAAGAGAATGAAATGTACTTGCCCCAAATGTAACAGTCTAGGATTTCTAATGAACTTTATCCAAAGGCAACTTGTAAAACCATGCTGTAGTTTGGTTGGAGGAGAAAGGAAGTAAAGAGGAAGGAGACTTAAAAACACAGGGAACCTCAGAATTAGAAGGCAGTAAATATAAGGGTCATGAACTGAGACAGGGAGGGAGCTCCTACCCTCTGGACCCTCAAGACTAAAGTCCTTAAAAGTTCAAATTCCATAAAGAAGGCTTATATTTAATAAGGTTTTGTAATCAGGGGTGAAGAATACATACCTGAGGCCTCAACTCTCATCTCCAGGAAGTCTTCCTTGAGAACTGTGGGTAAAGGAGGAAAAATATGTCACTAAGTCTCTAGAAATCAGAACCGGAAAGGCAAAGCAAGGGGATGGGTGACCCTTCCAGGCCAATGTCAAAGAGTCCATTTGAAAAATGGGAAGTAATCCATCCAAATGTTTCAAAGCATTTAGATCTATGCTTATAAGTTGGGATGCAGTTTTAGAAAGCCCAGTAACCTAAATACAAAGACATCTCTCAGGTGTCAGAATAATCCTTTTAGTGTTTAGGCAATGGGAGGCTAGGGGAGCCCAGAGAAACTGGCCCAAGACCAAAACCTGTATTCTGTGATTATCTCTCATAGGGATAAGGACAAGGTAGAATGGCAAATGCCATTCAAAACATTAATCACCCTTTGCCTTAAAGACCCAACCAACTTTCCCCAGCCCCATAATATGCTTAGATCCATACTAAGTTAGCCTTGTCTGGGAAGAGCTGGAGGGAAGAGACAATCCTAAAGAATGAAGGCCTATATAGTTTTGCCAGAACATCCCAGACAATAGATAGAATGATAATAGGGCTATTTCCATAGCATTGTTTTTCTGTCCTTTCCTAAGTCTATTTATACCTACTTCCTGAGTGATCTTACTTCCATTCATGGTTTAAATCACCACCAAATACTGAGAACCCACCAAGGGGCCACTATTCACATCGTAGTATATGTAAATGTCCCGTGAAGTTGCACAGTGGCTGTATTCAACAGTTCTACCCCTAAATCTCTGTGGGTTCAACCTCAACTAGTAGTCTAAGTTGCAGTTACCTACTGGACATTTCTTTTTTTTATTTTTTATTTAAATTCCAGTTAGCTAACACACAGTATAATAATAATTTCAGGTGTACAATACAGTAATTAAACATTTCCATAAAACACCTGGTGCTCATCACAAGTGTTTCCTTAATCCCCACAATGTATTTACAACATCCCCTACCCCCTTCTCTTCTGGTAACCACCAGTTTGTTCTCTATAATTAAGTCTGTTTCTTCATTTGTCTCTCTATCTCCAATCTCCCCCCTTTTCTTGTTTTCTTAAATTCCACATATTAGTGAAATCATATGGTAGTTGTGTTTCTCTGACTTATTTCTCTTATCGTAATACTCTCCAGCTCCAACTATGTTGTTGCAAATGCCAAGATTTAATTCCTTTATATAGGTGAGTAATATGCCATTCTATATATACCATCTCTTCATTATCTATTTATTCATCAGTTGAAGGACATTCGGGCTCTTTCCATAATTTGGCTATTGTTGATAATGCGGCCATAAACATTGGAGTGCATGTGCCGCTTCGAATCAGTATTTTTGTATCCTTTGGACAAATACCTAGTAGTGCATTTGCTGGATCATAGGGTAGTTCTATTCTTACCATTTGATGAACCTACATACTGTTTTCCAGAGTGGCTGTACCAGTTTGCATTCCCACCAAAATTGCATGAGGGTTCCCCTTTGTCCACATCTTCATCAACACCTGTTGTTTCTGGTGTTGTTGATTCAGACATGTGTGAGGTGATATCTCACTGTAGTTTTGATTTCCATTTGATGTTGAGTGATATTGAGCATATTTTTATGCATATGTTGACCATATGTATGTCTTCTTTGGAAGAGTGTCTATTCCTATCTTCTGCCCACTTTTTTAAATGTATTATTCATTTTTTGGGTGTTGAGTTTCATAAGTTTTTTAAAATATATTTTGGATACTAATTTTTATCAGATATGATATGTGCGAATATCTTCTCCCATTCACTAGGCTCTTTTTCAGTCTTTTAGCTTTGTTTATTGTTTCCTTCACCGTGTAGGTTTTTATTTTGATGAAGTCCCAAAAGTTTATTTTTTATTTCCCTTGCCTCAGGAGACATATCTAGTAAGAAGTTGCTATGGCTGATGCCAAAGGGGATACTGCCTGTGTTCTCCTCTAGGATTTTAATGGTTTCCTCTCTCACATTTAGGTCTTTGATACATTTTGAATTTATTTTTGTGTATGGTGTAAGAAAGTGGTCTAGTTTCACTATTTTGCATGTTGCTGTCCAGTTTCCCCAACAATGATTGTTGAAGAGACTGTCTTTTTCACATTGGAAATTCTTTCCTGTTTTATTGACCATATAGCTGTGGGTTCATTTCTGAGGTTTCTATTCTGATCCCTGATCCATTGATCTATGTGTCTATTTTTGTGCCAATACCATACTATCTTAATCACTACAGATTTGTAATATAACTTAAGCTCCAGAATTGTGATACTAGCAGATTTTCTTTTCTTTTTCTTTTTTTTTTTTTTTTTTTTTTTTTTTTTTAATTTTTTTTTTTCAACGTTTATTTATTTTTTGGGGGGGACAGAGAGAGACAGAGCATGAACGGGGGAGGGGCAGAGAGAGAGGGAGACACAGAATCGGAAACAGGCTCCAGGCTCCGAGCCATCAGCCCAGAGCCCGACGCGGGGCTCGAACTCCCGGACTGCGAGATCGTGACCTGGCTGAAGTCGGACGCTTAACCGACTGCGCCACCCAGGCGCCCCTTTCTTTTCTTTTTCAAGGTTGCTTTGGCCATTCAGGGTCTTTTGTGGTTCCATGCAAATTTTAGGATTGTTTGTTCTGGCTCTCTGAAAAATGCTGGTGGTATTTAGATAGGAATTGCATTAAATGTGTAGATTGCTTTGGTTGGTATAGACATTTTCACAATACTTGTTCTTCCAATCCATGGACATGGAATGTTTTTCCATTTCTTTGTGTCCTCAATTTCTTTCATCAGTGTTTTATAGTTTCAGAGTACAGACTGTTTACCTCTTTGGTTAAGTTTATTCCTATGTATTTTATGGTTTTTGGTGAAATTGTAAATGGGATTGATTCCTTGATTTCTCTCTCAGCTGCTTCATTATTGGTGCATATAAATTCAACAGATTTCTGTATGTTGAATTTGTATCCTGCATCTATATTGAATTTGTGTAGCAGTCTTTTGAGTTTTCTATACAGAGTATCATGTCATCTGCAAAGAGTGGAAGTTTGGCTTCTTCTTTGATGATGATTTTGTTGCCTTTTATTTCTTTTTGCTGTGTGCTTGCTGTGGGTAGAACTTCCAGTACTATGTTAAATAACGGTGAGAGTGGAATCCCTAATTCTTGACCACAGAGGAAAAGCTCTCAGTTTTTCCCCATAGAGGATGATATTAGCTGTGGGTTTCTTGTATGGCCTTTATTATGTTGAGATATGTTCCCTGTAACCCAACTTTTCTTGAGGGTTTTTAATGAATGATGTTGTACATTGTGAAATGCTTTCCTTGCATCTATTGAAAAAAATCATATAGTTCTTATTATTTATTTTAATAATGTGGTATACAGTATTGATTGAATTGTGAATATTGAACTACTTTTGAAGCCCAGGAATGAATCCTACTTGATTGTGGTGAATGATTCTTTTAATGTACTGTTAGATTTGGTTTGCTAGTATTTTATTGAGAATTTCTGCATCCATCTTCATCAAGGATAGTGGCCTGTACTTCTCTTTTAGTGGAGTCTTATTCTGGTTTTGGTATTCAGGTAATGTTGTGGTCCTATAGAATGACTTCCTAGGTTTTCCTTCTTTTTCTATTTTTTGGAACAGTTTGTGGAAAAATAGGTATTAATTCTTTCTTTAATGTTTGGTAGAATTTCTCCATGAAGCCATCTGGCCCTGGACTCTTGTTTGCTGGGAGATTTTTGATTACTGATTCAATGTCTTTGCTGATTATCAGTATGTCCAAGTTTTCTATTTCTTCCTGTTTCATTTTTGGTAGTTTATATGTTTCTAGGAATTTATCCATTTCTTCCAGTTTGTCCAATTTGTTGGCATATAGTTTTTCATAATATTCTAAGTGTTTGTATTTCTGTGGTGTTGGTTGTTATTTCTCCTCTATCATTTGTGATTTTATTTGTTTGTGTCTTTTCTCTTTCTTTTTGGTAAGCCTGGCTAGAGGCTTACCAATTTTATTAATTAATAAGAGGAGTTAAGATGGCAGAGTAGTATGAGGATCTTATGCTTGCCTCATCCCTTGAACATAGATAGGTAATTATCAAATCATTCTGAACACCCAGGAAATCCATCTGAGGACTGAGAGAACAAACTACACAACTAGAGGGAGAAAAGAGGCAATACTATGGAAGGTAGGAGGTTTGGAGATGTGATTTGGGGGCTAGAAAAGAATCGTGGGTGCTGCAGAGAGGAGGGAGCCCTGATCACAGAGAGAGGAGAAATAGACAAAGGGAGAGAGAGAGGACAAATGAAAGCAGTATGCAAGGGGGTTGCAGAAGAAAAACACTTCCCCAAAACCAGTGACTTGAGAATACAAGAGGAGCTGATTATAGCCAGTTTTTACAAGCAGCCAAGCTGATAGTCTGAAGTTTTAGAAGTCTGCACCATCATCAGGGTCAAGCCTGGTGGGTATAGTGTTGCTCCTGTGGAGAAGGAGACCAAAAGCCAGAAAGTAGTCAGTGTTCTCTGAGGATCTCCTGGGTTAAACTGAGAGAGAAAGTTCTTCTTCTTGGACTGCATTTGGAAGAGGTGGCACTGCCTCTCAAGGGACAAAAGAGCCAGCGGGCACCATTGAGCTGTCCCATTCATTAACATAAAGGCTGCTGAGAGCAGCTAACCTGGATGAGGGCTTTTTGTTGAACTTTACCATAAAATCCAACCCCCTGTGTGATCATGTGACTATTTTTCTGGGACAAACTGGTACCAGCAGAAAGCAGTGAGTCCCTCCTAGAGAATCAGTGTGGGTCCCTGCCACACCAAGTCCCTAAAATTTGCAGTTTTGAAACCCAGCTGTGCGCCTGAGATAAAACACAGCAGCACTGCACTGCTGGGTGGACAGAAGGCCAGTAAATAGGATGAAGGTAGGGATCTGATGGAAGCCTAGGACACAAGAGGGGAGATTGTTCACTCTTCTGTGAGGGCTTCCTGAAAAGAAGTGGAAGCAAAGTCACCTCGCTGGGAAAGAGTGGGCTAACACCATTTTACATCCATCATATGAGCAATGAGGGACATCAGCTAGTGGCATAGCCCACACAGCAGAGGCTTGAGCTGCTTATACCAAGTCCCGCCTCCCTGAGATCTGCAGGTGTCTTTTTTTACTAGGGAAAGTATGACTGAAAGCCAGGGCAGCAGTGAGCTCTTGCTCCAGAAGTGAACACGAACCCCCCCTCCCTTCGCCCCACGCTGTCCATGGCCTGGAGCTTTACAGAGTGTCTCTTGTGTGTGCTGCATGTTTTCTGTTGTGTTTTAGGTGCTCCATCCTTCAGGCCAGTCCCCTGCAGACATTTTCCTTGCCTACATTGGACAGTGTTTGGTCCCTGGTCTTAATGTGGTGAGGTTTAACTAGGTGTGCTCTGGTGTGCTTGTGAAATGAGACATGATGCTACTTCCAATAGAAATGAAGCCCTGCAGAATGCTCTGGTCAGGAAATGCAAACTGGACAGGGGTTTCTGGTGGTCTTCTAGGGAAGGGCCTCACCATGCTGTGCCTGATACAAGCTTGACCTAGAAGGGCAGTACCTCCAGAGCACAGGGGTGAGGGACCTGGTGTAAGCAGCCTAGGAAGCTAGTGTTGGTGCTATGGTGCTTATTGCAGGTGGCTCTGTGTTTATGCTGAGGGGTGTGAATGGGAGAAATGGCACCAGATATCTCCCTTGTCCTTGGAGAGGTGCCTCCATGCACACTGATTCTGAGGGAAGCACTCTGAGAGGAGCAAATAATCTTCCCCCATATGTCCCAGGTGTTTTTCAGATAGCTGTTTCCACACTATCAGACTTGGGGGTGTATACTGCCTTCTTTATAGGAGCAGCGCAGTGCCCCCCAGCCTCTATCACAGCAAAGTCCACTCTCCCTTAAAACTACATGCTTTAAGCCCCACTTGTTGCAAGAACTCAAAAAATTCAGCCATTTTCATTTTCCAAGCCAACAACCCTGGGGAAATGTTCTCCTTGTGCATTCTTCTGTGATCCTCTATCTCTTGCCCTTCTCTGTGAGCACTGATCCCTCCCCTGCACATACCAGTGATCCATTTCTCCCCTAAACGCCCTCTCCACACTTCCTACCTTCTTCAGTGTGGACTATTTCCTACCTTTATTTGTAGAGTTTGTTCTGTCAGTCTTCCTGTCTATTTCTGGGGGCATTTAGGATGATTTTTAGTTATCTAGTTGTGTTTGTGGGATGGGTGAGCCGCAGGTCCTCCTACTCTGCTCCTATCTTCCTCTCAACCCCCACTGGATATTTCTTTTTTGATATTCCACAGGGTCTTAAAATCACTGTGTCCAAAATTGAGGGGAGCAACACTTTCCCACAAAAGTTGTTCCTCCATGACTCATTATTGTTATCATACACTTAATTTTCTAGAATAGACTTTTACCCCCTTTTAATCCTTCTCCAATGCTCCATGTTTGAAAAATCAGCAAGGTCTCATTGTGTCTATCTCAAAACTGTCCATTTTATTCCATTGTATTGGCAATATCATAGGTTAAGGCCTCATTAACTGTTGCCATGATGATTATCCTCCTAATTAGTCTCTCTATCTCCAGTCTTTACTCTCGCATCTGTCTTTCTCAGTACTACTAGAATGATTTTTTTACAATTCAGTCATCTCAGACTATGCATTGTCATGTTTAAAAGTTTCATGACTCATCATAGAGTATAGTATAAAGACAAAAACCCTTTGTATGTCATATAAGGTCTTTAAAATCTGGCCCCAAAGTATCTTTCTGGCCTCACCTCCAAGTAAGTTTCCCTCTTCTCACCCCCACATTGTAGCCAAAGTGTAACACTAATGACTTACTGAACTTGTCTTGCATAAGCTGTCTGCCTTGCTGAACTATCTTCCCCTCCCTTCTCTTCTTGATGAACCACTTCTCACTGTCATTTGAGATTTAATTTTTTTATTGGTTATGGAAAGGAGATGAATGAGGAAGTGAGGTGATTCAAATGTCAGGCTACAGTCAGGGGTACAAATGGGAAGCAAAAAGGAGGATAAACAAAGGATAAACAGATGATTATTTTCATCAGAGATGAGAGAAGAGCTTTTCAACAATGTCTATAGATGGTACTGATGTAGATGTACTAATACAAATGGGGGTTACAAGGTGGGAACCTAAACAGAAGTGTTGTTTTTTCTATGTGGATACTAAATGGGAGGAAACTGTGGATACAGAGTATGTCTCTATGGCTCATGACACACTGGAGGATAGGTGTATCCATTTTGGTGTTGCCCACACCTCTGCCAAGATGGTATCTGGAGGTAAAGTACAGAATTAAATCTAGGTTCCAGAAGCCTAAACATAGGATAAGTAGAGTTGTTCTCTAGCCTGAAATGCCTGGTTTGGCTACAGCCCTCTCATGTTGTAAGTTGGTCCAGGAATTCCCTGAGCAGTAGCTGACATAGCTGACATAGCTCAGCCAGTAGTGACAGTACCTCAGACAATGTTTCCATACTTTCAACATCAGTTTGGCTATAATTTCCTTTTAGAAGCTGGACTGCCTTCAATATTCTACTGAACTTTGTTCATGCCTCTTACAAATTCTCTCTCATTGTCTCGGTTCCCTGTCCAAGGCTACCAATGAATTCTTTATATGTTTTGGTGTATTTCTACTCATCTTTTAAGCTCTAACTTAGGTATCACTTCCTCTAAAAAAGTTTTCCTTTAAAAAATGTTTTAATGTTATTTTTGAGAGTGAGAGAGGCAGAGTGTGAGTAGAAAAGGGGCAGAGAGAGAGGGAGACACAGAATCCAAAGCAGACTCCAGGCTCTGAGCTGTCAGCACAGAGCCCAACGTGGCACTTGAACCCAAGAACCTTGAGATAATGACCTGAGCCAAAGTTGGATGCTCAACCTGAGCCAAAGTTGGATGCCTAACCCACTGAATCATTCAAGTACCCTGTAAAAAAAAGCTTTCCTTTAAATTTTTTTTCAACGTTTTTTATTTATTTTTGGGACAGAGAGAGAGAGAGCATGAATGGGGGAGAGGCAGAGAGAAGGAGACACAGAATCGGAAGCAGGCTCCAGGCTCCGAGCCATCAGCCCAGAGCCTGATGCGGGGCTCGAACTCACGGACCGCGAGATCGTGACCTGGCTGAAGTCGGACGCTTAACCGACTGCGCCACCCAGGCGCCCCAAAAGCTTTCCTTTAGATGTACCCATTTCATTCTGTTAATTCTAGTTTACTTCATTACATTTCCTTGGTAGTTATTTCTCATATGGCTTATTCTAGGGAGGGAGGAAGAATCACCAAGGAAATAGGATGTGATCCTGCTCACAGGCAGGTGCTATATTAAGAGTCTCTCTGTCTCTGTCTCTCTCTCTCTCTTATTTTTTTTTCAAGAGGGACATTTGACTAAGCCTGTTTTAAAAACATCCTAGGTAAAAATTTTATTGTATTAGAGGAGAAATCTGGGACTGTAACATCATTTTTATCTGTTATGGTAGAGTAAATGGTAAATTATTGTCAAAGGAGAATTTGGTCTGGTCTAATGGCTGACTGCCAAGCAGAACTAGGGTGACTTGCTGTGCAGGGTCATGTACTGGTGATTTAGGTCTCACAGCATTGACTAGATAGTGTTAAGCATACCCCAGCTCCAGTGTTGGCACATTTTTCTTTTAACTGACCACCTAGAAAAGCTATACTCTTATCACCCATCAGGAAGCACAATTTCAAACTCTCTGATAAGCAACATGGAGCAAGCTCACAAAAGAGTCCCTAAAGGCTATGCAGCCATTTCTCTAGATGTTATAGCCTAAAGGGTCTCAGATGCCAGACTCTGGACAATCTGTATCAATATCTTATAAGTTTTAAAAACAAATTGGAAGGAAGGAAGGAAGGAAGGAAGGAAGGAAGGAAGGAAGGAAGGAAAAGAAAGAAAGAAAGAAAGAAAGAAAGAGGAAAGAAAGGAAGTAAAAGGAAAGGAAAGGAAGAAAAGAGAAGAAAGAGGAAAGATAAGAGAAGAGAAGAGAAAAAAGAAACATACTCAGGCCCCACTCCTGGAGATTCTGTTTCA
The DNA here is from genome assembly GCF_018350175.1 of Felis catus. NCBI lineage: Eukaryota > Metazoa > Chordata > Mammalia > Carnivora > Felidae > Felis > Felis catus. Next base: position 55,037,494 of record NC_058386.1, read on the forward strand.
GTGGGTCTGGAGTCGAAGGCAAATCTATTTGTTTTTTGTTCCCTCAATTTTTTCCAGGTGATTTATATCATACCACCTAATGTTTGCTTATTCTAAGGCTGCTTATGTTAGAGTGTTACATTATGTGTATTCCTATCAGCTGCTCTTTTAGAATATAATAGAGTCTAAATAAGTAAACAAAAAAAAGACTTACGTTGAGTGTAATATTTTTTGTAGTGTTACTTAGTATGTGAGTACTGTTTGTATATCTGCGTCTGAGAGAGAGAGAGAGAGAGAGAGAGAGAGAGAGAGAGAAGAGAAGAAAAGAAGAGGAGGAGGTGGAGGAGGAGGAGGAAGAAGAAATGGAAAACAGTGCCAGAGACTCAATGGCACAACAGATACAGAGATAGGCAAAGAAAGAGAGACATGGAGAAAGACAGAAAAAGAGTGAAATATACAGATAGGAGACAGAGAGACAAAGACAGAAACAGAGATATAAGTAGAAAAACACAAAGAGAGAAAGAGACTGAGAATGACAAAAACAGAGAGAAAGAAAGTGTGAGAGAGACAAATAGAGTAACAAAGAGAAACACAAATGTATATAGACAAAGACAAATATACAGGGTGAGAGATGAGAAGACAGAGAGAACTAGGAGAGAGAAAGGGACAGAGAGACAGAGACAGCTACAGAGAAACAGAAAAACAGAATGTAAGAGAGGAAATGAAATGCTCATGATCCATTAAATAAAAAGTAACTTGGTTCTTCTTCTGTCACTTATATGTCTTACCTTCCTGTTTTTCGGGAAGCTGTTTCAAAGAACCTGGTCCTGGAAGCCACCCTGCAAACAGAAGCCAATCAAGTCCCATGAGTTTCTCTGGAATACATATGAGAACCAATAGACAATGAGCAACACAAAAACTATAAACCAGATGGGCACCAATTGAAGGGTCTGCCTTAGCTTGCAAAGGACCTGGGTCTGAGAAGAAACCCAAGCATCAGAATGTGAAATGACTCAGAGACCGTAAGCTACTGCAAGGCTACGCCTAATGCCCTTTGCTTTCCCTTGGTTCAGAATGGTCTGAGTATGTTGATGGTTCAGGGTATTCTTGTGAGAAATAAGTGAAACAAGTCTTTGGTTTCAAAGTATAAATTTTTGCCATTTTTGTAAATACACTTAGCTACTTAATTAACATGGTAGAGTCTTTCTTTTTCCTATTTCCCCCATTTTACAATTATAGAAAACAAGAGACATGAGAAAAAGGAATACAGGAGGCAGTATATGAGAGGGATCCCAAGCACTGGCTGAAGAGAGACCAGTCAGGCTAACTGTGGCCATGAAAGGCTGATCTGTGAGAGCTGCTATGCTCCTACCTTAGCCACTCTATGCCTGGTTCCTTGGCTTCCAGTCCCACCTCAGGAAAAACTGCTAGAAATCAGCTCAGTTCCTACTTTGCAAGAGGTTCTCTGGAGAATCTGAGACATTTTGGAAGATTTTTAAAAATGTTTTATTTATTTTGAGATAGAAAGAGACAGAGCATGAGCAGGGGAGGGGCATAGAGACAGGAAGACACAGAATCCGAAGCAGGCTCCAGGCTCTGAGCTGTCAGCCCAGAGCCTGACATGGGGCTTGAACTCACAAACTGCGAGATCACGACCTGAGCCGAAGTCGGACGCCCAGCCAACTGAGCCACCCAGGCGCCCCCATTTTGGAAGATTTTTAAAAATCATACCCTTGATATAAAAAAAAAGCCTAAAGGCACAAGTACAATAAATAAATCTGTTCATTAAATTACTTTAAAAACCAGTAGCAATAACAAGAAAATACAAAAAAATTTCCAAAGGGAACATGAAAACAAGGTAATCTTATCACCCTACAGAGATCAGGGCAGTTTTAGTGAAATCTGTCAGCCTTGAGTGATGAGTGCAACACGCCAAACAGGGCTTGTCTGTGACATTTCCCTAGACTATTAAGTGAACTAAGCCCTGGGGTTGTAGACTGTATACTCTTCATAATCATAATGGTGATCCTGAAAGAACTCCTGATGGCCTAACATGACCTTTAGGTCAAGGATGAGGAACAACTCTACTTACACAGACGATGAGATTCCCCCTGCATTGCTAACCACAATATCTGGCTTTGGTTCTGGCTTTTGGGGAGTAGCTGCCCGGCACGGAGGATCTGGAGGCCTCACTGGAGGACGGACAATTGTTGGCTTTTCTCCTAGAGGCCGCACTTTGCTGAAACTGTCAGAGTCTCCTGAAAGAGAACACCACCAAGAACTTGAGTGGTTAGCCAACTGGAACACTATTCATGAACAGGCACCCAATATTAGAGTTATCTTGGCTACCTCCCTTGGCCCCCACTTACTTTTGGTCACTAACAACTATGCATTTGTTTTCCTTTCTTTCTATCTTTTTTTTTTTTTTTGGTTGGTTGATTTTTGTTTTGTTTTGTTTGTTTGTTTTTGTTTTGTTTTGCTTTTCATTCTTCCAGCAGCTTAATTCTTCAGAAAGTCTATGTTTGAAACCCAGCTCTAGAACTTCTATTTGTGTGACCTAGGGTATGTTACATCAATTTGATAATTCTTAGTTTCCTCATCTATATAATGAAGACCAATAATACTTTTACTTACAGAGATAAAAAAAAATTAATTAGGTACTAGGGTGCCAGGTGGCTCAGTCAGTTAAGCATCTGACTCTCGATTTCGGCTCAGGTTATGACCTCACAGTTCAGCTATGCACTGACAGTGCGGAGCCTGCTTGGGATTCTCTCTCTGCCTGTCCCCCACTCATATGCATGTGTTATTGCTCCTCTCTCTTTCTGTCTCAAAGTAAATAAACTTAAAAAAAATAAGCACTAATATATTTAGTACAGGCCTGGCACATAATAGGCACTTAGTCAATGTTTTATAATGAATTTGAATCTGTTTTGTAATTACCAAAACTCAGGTATTTTTTACTTAGACCTTGACTATGGTAGCAGTATTCCAACTTGCCTCCCTGCCTCTATGTCTCTGGTTTCCAGGTCAGTCAGTACAAAATAAATATACATAATTATTTATGAAATGGTTCTGGCAGGAGTTTCTGACATGGATGCACTTACACATTGTTGGTAACACTGTACACCAGGCTAATTCTGTCTATATAGCCATAATAAATTCTGGAAAACGTGGATGCAAAATCATACATAAGGCATAGTTTATACTTATTGATCCAGTTGATCCACGTTGGGGAATAAGCCCAAGGGAATTAACCCCTCCCCAAAATAGGAAAAACAATCAGAACAAAAACATGCTTCTTAATAGCAAATACTCGGACCCAGCACAAAGAATAAGCAAACCAATTTTTATAAGCACTTAACCAGTAAATATTACACATGAACTGACAAAGATTTGGGGCAGGTTAAAAAATACACATGCATTTAAAATAATATTAAGTAATGGGGCACCTGGGTGGCTCAGTTGGTTAAGCATCTGACTCTTGATTTCAGCTCAGATCATGATCTCATGGTTTGTGAGTTAGAGACCCATGTCAGGCTCTGAGTTGACAGTGCAGAACCTGTTTGGGATTCTCTTTCTCCTTCTCTCTCTGTTTTTCCTTCCCTATCTCTCTCTCTACCAAAAATAAATAAACTTTAAAAAATAATTTTAAAAATTAAAATTAAAATATTAAGTAAAAAAAAAAACATTAAAAGTACTTATGTCCTGCAGAACATTATAGGGAAATAGACACATGTGCAACTAAGGGTGTTATCATGGAGGAGCTAAGATGGCGTTAGAATAGGAGGACTCTAGGCTCATCTCATCCCTCAAACACAGCTAGATAACTATCAAATCATTCTAAATACCCCAGAAATCAACCTGAAGACTGACAGAGCAAACTCCACAACTAAAGGCAGAGAAGAAGCCACATTGAGGAAGGTAGAGGTGCAGAGACATGGTTTGTGAGAAAAAAATAGATGGCAGGTGCTGCAGAGGGGAAGGGGCATGGTCATGAAGAAAGGCAAGAGAGAGAGAGGAGAGCACAGGGGAATGCACAAGGAGAACATTTCCCCAAAGCCATTGACTGGGAAAATTAGAGGAGCTGATTTTCATGAGTTCTTGCAACTCGGGGGGGGGGAGGGTTAAATGTTGGTGTGCTTGGCTATGATACAGACATGAGTGTACTGCCCTAATTCTGGAGAGACGGCAGGCAAACAACCAAGGGGCAGATGGCATGGGAAAAGTGATCTGAAGAATGCTTGGGGCACACAGGGGGGGATTACTCCCTCTTCCTGGAGTACCTCCATGAGAGTCAGAGTTCAGCAAGATGCCTCTCTGAGGACAGAGGAGCTGGCTATCAACATTTCCCTCATCTGCCACTCAGTACAAACACAGGGCCAACTACAGATGGCACCTTGGCCCTACACTGGCTGCCTAACTTGCTTAAACCAGGTCCCACACTCTTGTGCTCTGGAACAACTGACCTTCTCAATCAAACCTGCCTCAATTCCAGCTTGGTAGGCCCTTTACCAAGAAGACCAGTGCAGACCCCTGCCCACACCATATTCCTAAAGCCTGGAGTTATAAAAGTCAGCAAGCTTGGCTGGGATAGAGCCCAGAAGGCACTGTGCTGCTCCTGGAAAGAAGGCAGTATACACCCCAGAGTCTGATAGTGTGGAAACAGCTATCTGAAAAGCACCTGGGACATATAGGGGAAGATTATTTGATCTTCTCAGAGTGCTTCCCTCAGACATTATGCATGGAGGTACCTCTACAAGGACAAGGGAGATAGCTGGTGCCATTTCTCCCTACTCACACTCCTCAACATAAACACAGAACCACCTGCAATAAGCACCATAGCACCAACACTAGCTTCCTAGCCTGCTTACACCAGGTCCCTCACCCCTGTGCTCTGGAGGTACTGTCCTTCTAGGTCTAGCTTGTATCACTGACAGCATAGTGGGCCCCTTCCCTAGAGGACCAGCAGAACCCCCTGTCCACATTGCATCTCCTGGCCAGAGCATTCTGCAGGGCTTCATTTCTATTGAAAGTAGCATCATGTCTCATTTCACAAAGAGACCAGAGCACACCTAGTTAAACCTCACTACATTAAGATCAGGGACCAAACACTGACCAATGTAGGCAAGGAGAATAGAGGACTGGCCTGAATGATGGAGCACTTAAAACACAACAGAAAACATTCAGCATATACCAGAGTCATTCCCTGATGCTTCAGACCATGGATAGCATATGACCTCTTCTTCCCAAAGCCATTACTCTCAGGAACAGAAAACATGACTGGATTGTCTAACACAGCAAAGAAGACAGACTTATAAAAAACTGTGAAGATGGAGGGATTTATCCCAAATGAAACAACAAGATAAGGTCAAAGCCACAGATCCAAGTGAAACAGATATAAGTAACATGCCTGATGGAAAATTTAAAGCAACAATCATAAGGATACTTGCTGAACTGGAGGAAAGAATAGGAGACTTCAGGGAGACCCTTACCACAGAGATAAAAGAGTTAAAAAATAATCAGTCAGAAATGAAAAATGCAACACTGACATTGGAAACATGCTTGTGCAATAAACACAAGCTAGAAGAAGTAGAGTAAAGAATAAGTAATATAAAGAACAAAATAATGGAAGATAATGAAGCTGAACAAAAGAGAGAAAGAAGACTTATGGAACTCAAGAATAGATTAAGGAACTCAGTGACTCCATCAAATGTAATAACATTTACATTATAAGAGTCACAGAAGAAGAAGAGAGAGAAGTGGGCAGAAAATGTATTTGAGGAAATCATAGCTTAAAACTCCCCTAATCTAGGAAACAAAACAAAAATCCAGATCCAGGAGGCACAGAGATGTCTCATCAAAATCAACAAAAGCTGGACAACACCAAGATATATTATAATTAAATTTGAAAAATAAAGTAATTAAAAAAATCTTAAAAGCATCAAGAGAAAAGAAGTTCCTAACTTTCAAGGGAAGACCCATAAGACTAGGTGAAGATTTCTAACAGAAACTTGGCAAGCCGGAAGGGAGTGGCATGATTCACTCAAAATGCTGAATGGGAACAACATGTAGCCATGAATACTCTATCCAGCAAGGCTATCACACACAATTGAAGGAGAATTAAATAGTTCCCCAGACAAACAAAAACTAAAGGAGTTTGTGACCACTAAATCAGCATTGCTAGTATTAAAGAGGACTCTTCAGGTGGAAAGTAAAGACCCAAAGTGACAAAGACAAGAAAGGAACAGAGAGTATCTCCAGAAACAACAATAAAACAAATAATGAAATCACACTAAATACATATCTATCAATAATTACTCTGAATGTAAATGGACCAAACATGCCAAGAAAAAAAACAGAGAGTGTAAGAATGAATTAAAAAAAAACCCAAGACCCATGTAAATGCTCCCTACAAGAGCCTCATTTTAGACCAAAAGACACCTAAGATTGAAAGTGAGGGGATGGAGAAAATTTTATCATGCAAATGGATGTTAAAAGAAAGCTGGAGTAGCAATACTTATGTTGGACAAAGTAGATGTTAAACCAAAGACTGAAGAAAGGCACTACATTATAATAAAGGGGATAATCCAACAAGAAGATCTAACGATTGTAAATATTTATGCTCCCAACATGGAACAGTCAGATATATAAAACAACAACAAAAAAGGAACTCGTTGATACTACTACAATAATAGTAGAGGACTTTAACACCCATACTTACATCAATGGACACATCATCTGAGCTGATAATCAACAAGGAAATAATGGCTTTGAATGACACCCTGGATCAGATGGATTTAACAGATATATTCAAAACATGCCATTCTAAAACAGCAGAATGCACATTCTTTGGAAGTGCATATGGGACATTATGCAGGTCATAGTTCAGGCTTCACCAAGTACCAAAAGATTGAGATCATATCATGCATATTTTCTGAACACAACGCTAGGAAACTTTAAGTCAACTATAAGAAAAATATTGGAAAGACCACATATACATGAGTGTTAAACAGCACTGTTTAACTTCAGCATATACATGAGTGTTAAACTAAACAATGAATGGATCAACCAGGAAATCAAAGAAGATATAAAAAATACATGGAAACAAATGAAAATAAAAACACAATGGCCCAAAACCTCTCTGATGCAGCAAAAGCAGTCCTAAGAAGGAAAGAGATAGCAATACAGGTCCACTTCAAGAGGCAAGAAAAATCTCAAATAAACAGCTTAACTTTACACCTAAAGGAATTAGAAAAAGAACAAGAAACAAAACCTATAGCAAACAGAAGGGAGTAAATAATAAAGGCTAAAGCAGAAATAAATGATATAGAATCAAAGAAACCTAATAGAACAGATCAATGAAAGCAGGAACTGGTTGTTTAAAAAAATATAATAAAATGAAAAACCTAGAGCCAGACTTACCAAAAAAGAAAGAGCCCAAATAAATAAAGTCACAAATTGGAGAGGAAAAACAACAACCAACACCACAGAAATACAATTGGAATATCATGAAAAAAATATATGTCAACAAATTGGACAACCTAGAAAAATGGATGAATTCCTAGAAATATAAACTATGAAAACTGAAACAGGAAGAAAACAGAAAACTTGAATAGAGTGATAAACCAGCAAAGAAACTGAATCAGTAATCAAAAAATCTCCCAAAAAACAAAAGCCCAGAGCCAGATGGCTTCACAGGTAAATTCTACCAAATATTTAATGAGGAGTTAATACCCATTCTTCTCAAACTATTCCAAAAAATAGAAAAGGAAGGTAAACTTCCAAATTCATTGTATGAGGCTAGCATCATCCTGATACCAAAACCAGATAAAGACTGCACCAAAAAAGAGTATAGGCCAATATCCCTGATGAACATGTAGGCAGAAAGTCTCAATAAAATACTAGCAAACTGAATCAAACAGTACATTCACCATAATCAAGTGGGATTTATTTCTGGGCTTCAAGGGTGTTTCAATATTTGCCAATCAATCTATGTGATATACCATATTAATAAAAGATAGTATAAGAATCATATGATCCTTTCATTGGTGGAGAAAATGCATTTGACCAAGTACAACATTCATTCATGATAGTTACCTGTAACAAAGTAGGGTTAGAGGAATCATACTTCAACATAATAAAGTCCATATATGAAAAACCTAAAGCTAATATCATCCTCAATGGGGAAGAACTGAGAGTTTTCCCTCTAAGGTCAGGAAGAAGACAGGGATGCCCAATCTCACCATTGTTATTTAACACAGTATGGCAAGTCCTAGCCACAGCAATCAGACAATAAAAAGAAATCAAAAGCATCCAAATTGACAAGAAAAAAGTAAAATGTTCATTATTTGCAGATAACATGATACTCTATATAGAAAACTTGAAAGATTCCACCAAAATATTGCAAGATGTTATACACAAACTCAGGAAAGATGCAGGATACAAAATCAATGTACAGAAATCTGTTGCATTTCTATACACCAATAATGAAACAGCTGAAAAGAGAAATTAAAAGAATAATCCAAATTGTAATTGCAAAACCATAAGATACCTAGGAACAAACCTAACCAAAGAGGTAAAATATCTGTAATCCAAAAACTATAAAACACTTATGAAAGAAATTGAAGATGACATAAAGAAATGAAAAAATATTCCATGTTCATGGATTGGAAGAACAAATATTGTTAAAATGTCTATTTTTCCCAAAGCAATCTAGACATTTAATGCAATCCCTATCAAAATACCAGCAGCATTTTTCACAGAGCTAGAATAAACAATCCTAAAATTTGTATGGAACCACAAAAGACCCCGAATAGCTAAGCAAACCTTGAAAAAGAAAAGCAGACTGGAGGCATGACAATTTCAGACTTCAAGTTATATTACAAAGCTGTAGTTATGAAGACATTATGGTACTGGCACAAAAATAGACATATAGATCAACAGAACAGAATAGAAAACCCAGAAATCAACTCACAACTATATGGTAGATTAAACTTTGATACAGCAGGAGATAATATCCAATGGAAAAAAGACAGTCTCTTAATGATAATGGGAAAAGTGAACAGCAACATGCAAAAGAGTGAAATTGGTCCTCTTTATTACACCATACACAAAAATAAATTCAAAATGGATGAAAGACCTAAATGTGAGACAGGAAACCATCAAAATCCTAGAGAAGAACACAGGCAGTGACTCCTATGACATCATCCACAGCAACTTCTTACTAGGTATGTCTTCTGAGGCAAGGGAGACAAAAGCAAAAATGATATATTGGGATTTCATCAAAATAAAAAGCTTCTGCACAGCAAAAGAATCAATCAAAACTAAAAGGCAATCTACAGAATGGGAGTAGATATTTGCAAATGATGTATCTCATTAAAGGTTAGTATCCAAAATATATAAAGAACTTATAAAACTCAACACTCCAAAAACCAAAGAATCCAGTTATAAATGGACAGAAACATGAATACACTTTTTTTTTCTAAAGAAGACATCCATATGGTCAACATATGCATGAAAAGATGTTCAATATCACATATCATCATGGAAAGACTAATCAAAACCATGATGAGATACCACCTTACACCTGTGAGAATGGCTAAAATTAACGACACATGAAACAACATATGTTGGTGAGGATGTGGAAAAGGGAACACTTTTGCCCTGTGGTGGAAATGAGAACTGGTGCAGCCATGTTGGAGAACAGTATGGAGGTTCCCTAAAAATTCATAAATAGGGGCTGAGCCTGGGTGGCTCAGTCGGTTGAGCTTCCAACTTTGGCTCAGGTCATGATCTCATGGTCTGTGAGTTTGAGCCCCGCATCAGGCTCTGTGCTGGCAGCTCAGAGCCTGGAGCCTGCTTTAGATTCTGTGTGTGTCTCTCTCTCTGACCCTCCCCCATTCATGCTCTATCTCTCTCTGTCTCAAAAATAAATAAACATTAAAAAAATTAAAACTAAATTTAAAAATAATTATAAATAGAACTGCCTGATTATGTAGCAATTGCACCCTTAGTTATTTACCCAAATTATACAAAAATGCTAATTTGAAAGGATACATTCACTCTGATATTTATAGCAGCATAAGAAAATGGCCAAATTATGGAAAGAGCCCAAATGTCCATACCCTGATGAATGGATAAAGAAGATGTGGAATGGATATATATATTACAATGGCATAATGCTCATCAATAAGAAAGAATGAAATCTTGTAATTTGCAATAGTGTGGATGGAGGTAGAGAGTATTATGATAAGTAAAATAAATCAGAGACAAAAACCATATTATTTCACTCATATATGGAATTTAAGAAACAAAACAAATGAACATGGTTGGGGGGGAGGAGAGGAAAAGCAAGAAACAGACTCTTAATTTATACAGAACAAACTGACGGTTATTGAGTGGCAATGTGTTTGATAGGTGATGGAGATTAATGAGTGCATATGTTATGATGAGCACAGGGTGTCATATCTAAGTTTTGATTCACTAAATTGTACACCTGAAACTAATATCATACTGTATGTTAACTAATTGGAATTTAAAGAAAAATTTGGGAAAAAAGAGGTTTTATATATATATATATATATATATATATATATATATATATATATAATGAAATATTACTTAGTCATAAAAAAGAATGAAATCTTGCCATTTGCAATGATGTGGATGGAGCTACAGATTATTTTGCCAAGTGAAATAAGTCTGTCAGAGAAAGACAAATACCATATGATATCACTCATACATGGAATTTAAGAAACAAAACAAGTGATCATGGCAAGAAAATTGAGAGGTACACAAAGATACAGACTCTTAACCCTGAGAACAAATTTGAGGTTTTACTGGATGTGAGGTAGGTAGGGGGATGGGTGAAATGGGTGATGAAGATTAAGGAGTGTACTTGTGTTGGTGAGCACAGGGCATCATATATAAGTGTTGAATCACTAAGTTGTACACTTGAAACTAATATTACACTGTATGTTATATAAATGGAAGCTAAATAAAAGCTAAAAAAAAGAGTAATAAAAATTGTGTCAGTAGACCTTGATATTTATTAATTTTTTAAAAGGACATCTTGATACTTTCAAGTTTTCTTCTATAAAATGTTAAGGTAGAGGAGGGGACAAGATGGCAGAACAGCATGGAAGCTTTTTTTTTTTTTTAGTCTCTCATCCCTTAAATGCAGCTAGATCAATGCTAAACCACCTTGTACACCTAGAAAACTGATTTTAGGATTAACACAAAAATCTGCACAACCTGAACCACAGAATTCAGCAGGTATGTGGTGCAGAGAGGTGAACTGGGGGAGAGAGAAGTCTCAGAGGTCAGGGAGCTGTTTTTGCTTGTGCAGAGAGGATGGAGACAGGGGGAGAATATTAGAAAAGCACTCCCCCCTCCCGAAAGCAGCTTCAGAGAAAAGTAAGAGTCAAAACAGCTTCAGGGGCTGAGCAAAAAAGGGAGAAAGGAGAAAGGAGAGGGTTTAAATTCTATGAAGATTCCATAACCAGGGGGAGCACAGAGTCTGAAACTCTGCAGCTCAATACCTGGAGGTGCTCTGGTGGGAAGGGCAAATCCCTGGAAGCAGAGAGCAAGGTCTAAAGGGTCCTCTGGCCACACGCAGAGAGGATGTTCCCCTGTTGGGAGGACATTTAGTAGAGGCAGTGTGGCCTCCCCACTGTCAAAGGTCCCAGAAGACCCAGAGAATGGCCACATTGATTGGTGTTAGAGAGGAGGTTAAGGGTGAAGCCTGGCACCAGATGTGTGTTGTGATTTGCCATAATCCCTAAAACGCTGCTGGTACATGATCACAAGTACTTTTTCTGGGGAAGGCTGGCACCTGGCTGTAGTCTCTGGTCATAGGCAGTGGCACAGTCTTGTGAATATTCCTGAGGGCAGGCCAGGACATGGCCACTGCTTAGTGAGACCCTCTCACAGAGAGTCATAAAGGGTCAAAGCCGCAGTCCCTCAGAAGTGAGGGGTTGAGAAACACAGCCCAATCTGAAATAAAACTCAGGAGGGAGGTGCAGCCTGGTAGCCTGACAGTTTGGTCATGGACAGTGTAGAAGTGAGGAGTGGACGGAAGCTGGAGACAAAAGAGAGCTGCTTGATTGCCGGGTGGGGAGAGCACAGAGTTCCGATACTAGAGACTGGGTAGCTGGGTGGCCACGCCTACACATGCCACAACAATCCACCACATTAAGCTAAGCAGCACCACCTAGTGGAGAACAGAGCTGTTACACTAAACCCAACCCAACTGGTCCACCACTATCTTGAGAAACACCACAAATGTCTTCGCCTGCTTAGTTTATGGACTATAAAGTGCTTCATACTTTTGACTTCTAGGGGAAAACGGATGTAATTAAATCATATTTGTTTCTGTTTGCTGGGACATCTATTCGATTTTCTTTTCTTTTTCTTTTTTATTCTTGAATACAGAAAGAAAAAAATTTATTTTTATTTTCCATTTTTACTAAAAAATTTTCTTTAAATTTTTTTATTTTTTTTTACTTTTTTGAAATTTTTTATGTTCTATTTTACTCCCATCATTTCATTTTATTCTATTTATTGCATTCATTTTTCCAAACTTTCAAACATTTCCCTTCCTCCACTCTTTTTTTTATCTTTTCCTTTATTCTCTAATCTATCAATTTTTCAACAACCAGACCAAAACACACCCAGAATCCAGCCTCATTTATTTGATTTTTTGTATTGTTTTGTTTAATTTTTAGGTTTTTTTTTTACTTAAAAATTTTTTCTTAATGTTTATTTATTATTGAGAGACAGAGAGAGACAGAGCATGAGCATGGGAGGGACAGAGAGAGGAGGGGACACAGAACCTGAAGCAGGCTCCAGGATCTGAGCTGTCAGCACAGAGCCTGACATGGGGCTTGAACTCACAAACCATGAGATCATGACCTGAGCTGAAGTTGGATGCTCAACAGACTGAGCTACCCAGGCACCCCTTTATTTTTTTACTTTATTAATTACTTCTCTACCTTCAAAATGACTAAATGAAGGAAATTCACCCCAAAAGAAAGAACAGGAAGAAATGACAGCCAGGGACTTAATACACAGAGGTGCAAGCAAGATGACTGACCAAGAATTTAGAATCATGATAATAAGAATACTAGCTGTGGATGAAAATAGATTAGAATCCCTTTCTGCAGAGATAAAAGAAGTACAAGCTAGTCAGACTGGATGAAATAAATAATGCTATAACTAAACTGCAATCTCGAATGGATGCCATGGTGGCAAGGGTGGATGAATCAGAGCAGAAAATCACTGATATAGATGACAAACTTATGGAGAATAATGAAGCAGGAAGAAAAAGAGGGAGACTAAGGCAAAGGAGCATGATATAAAAATTAGAGAACTCAGTGACACATTGAAAAGGAATATCAGAATCATATAGGTCCCAGAAGATGAAAAGAGAGGAAAAGGGGTAGAAGGTTTATGTGAGCAAATCATAGTGGAAAACTTTCCTAACTTGGGGAAAGACACAGACATCAAAATCCAGGGAGCACAAAGAACTCCCATTGGAGTCAACAAAAACCGACTATCAGCAAGGCATATCATAGTCAAATTCACAAAACACTCAGGCAAAGAAAGAATCATGAAAGCAGGAAGGGGAAAAAAAGTCCTTAACCTACAAGGGAAGACAGATAAGGTCTGCAACAGACCTATCCACAGAAAGCTGGCAGGCCAGAAAGGAGTGGCAGCACATATTCAATGTGCTGAATTGGAAAAATATGCAGCCAAGAATTCCTTATCCAGCAAGGCTGTCATTCAGAATAGAAAGAGAAATAAAAAGTTTCCCAGACAAACAAAAATTAAAGGAGTTTATGACCACCAAACCAACACTGCAAGAAATTTTAAGGGGACTCTATGAATGGGAGAAAAGATGAAAAACAACCCCAAAAGACCAAAAGCAACAAAGACTAGAAGGGAACATAGAACACCATCAGAAACTCCAACTCTACAGACGACATAATGGCAGTAAATTCATCTTTCAGTACTTACTCTAATGTATCTTTCAGTACTCACTGTAATCATCAATGGACTAAACGTTCCAATCAAAAGACATAGAGTAACAGAATGAATAAGAAAACAAGATCCATCTATATGCTGTTTATAAGAGACCCACTTTACACATAAAGACACATTCAGATTGAAAGTAAGGGGATGGAGAACCATCTACCATGCTAATGGTCCCCAAAATAAAGCTGGAGTGGCCATAATTATATCATACTATCTAGATTTGAAAATAAAGACTTTAACATGGGATAAAGAAGGACATTATATCAAAATTAATATTCTTGGTCTTCTTGGTCTATCCACCAAGAAGATGTAACAATTGTAAACATTTATGCTCCAAACGTGACACAGCCCAAATATATAAGTCAATTAATCACAAACATAAAGAAACTCATTGATAAAATACCATAATAGTAGGGGACTTCAACACCTCACTTGCAGCAATGGACAGATCATCTAAACAGAAAATCAACATGGAAACACTGGCTTTGAATGAAACACTGGATCAGATATATATATATATATATATATATATATATATATATATATATAGAATATATCATCCTAAAGCAGCAGAATACACAATCTTCTCCAGTGCACATGAAACATTCTCCAGCATAGACCAAATACATAGCACTCCAGGCCTTCCTAAAGAAGGAGAAATGTCTCAGATACACAACCTAACCTTACACACCTTAAAGAGCTGTTAAAAGAACAGCAAATAAAACCAAAATCAGCAGAAGACAAGATAATAATAAAGATTAGAGCAGTAATTAATGCTATCGAAACCAGTAGAACAGATGAATAAAACCAGAAGCTGGCTCTTTGAAAGAATTAGCAAAATTGATAAACCACTAGCCAGTTTGATCAAAAAGAAAAAGGACCCAAATAAATAAAACCAAGAATGAAAGAGGAGAGATCACAACCAATACAGCAGACATATAAGCAATAATAGAAGAATATTATGAGCAATTATAGGCTAATAAAATGGGCAATCTGGAAGAAATGGACAAATTCCTAGAAACATAAACTACCAAAATGAAACAGGAAGAAATATAAAATTTGAACAGACCCATAACCAGGAAAGAAATCGAACTAGTAAAAATCTCCCAAAAAACAAGAGTCCAGGGCCAGATGGCTTTCCAGGAGAATTCTACCAAACATTTAAAGAAGAGTTAACACCTATTCTTTTGAAGCTCTTCCAAAAATAGAAATGGAAGGAAAACTTCCAAACTCATTCTATGAAGCCAGCATTACCTTGATCCCCAAGCCAGACAAAGACCCCACTAAAAAGAACTATAGACCAACTTCCATGATAAACATGGATGCAAAAATCCTCAACAAGATAGTAGCCAATTGTATCCCACAATACAATAAAAAAAAATTATTCACCACGACCAAGTGGGATTTATGTCTGGGATGCAGGGCTGGTTCAATATCCGCAAAACAAGCAATGTTATAGATACATCACATCAATAAAAGAAAGGAGAAGAACTAGAACAAGATCAAGAACAAGAACAAGAACTGCATCCTCTCAATAGATGCAGAAAAAGCATTTGATAAAATATAGCATTCTTTCTTGATAAAAACCTTCAAGAAAGTAGGGATAGAAGGATGATACCTCAAGTCATAAAAGCCATATATGAAAGACCCACCGCTAATATCGTCCTCAATGGGGAAAAACTGAGAGCTTTCCCCCTAAGGTCAGGAACACAAGAGGGATCTCCAATCTCCCCACTGTTATTCAACATAGTATTGGAAGTCTTAGCCTCAGAAAGCAGGCAAAACAACTGAATAAAAATATCCAAGTCAGCCAGGAGGAAGTCAAACTTTCACTCTTCAAAACAAACATGATACAGTATACGGAAAACCGAAAAGAATTCACCAAAAAACTGCTAGAACTGATTCATGAACTCAGCAAAGTCACAGGATACAAAATCAATGCACAGAAATCGGTTGCATTTCTAAACACCAATAATGAAGTAACAAAGAATTCAAGGAATCGATCCCATTTACAATTGCACCAAAAGTCATAAAATACTTAGGAATAAACCTAACCAAAGATGTAAAAGATCTGTATGCTGAAAACTATAGAAAGCTGATGAAGGAAATTGAAGAAGACACAAAAAAATTTTTAAAAAGTGTTCCATGCTCCTGGATAGGAATAACCAATATTGTTAAAATGTCAATACTACCCAAAGCAATCTACGTATTCAATGCAATCCCTATCAAAACAACCACAGAATTCTTCACAGAGCTAGAACAAACAATCCTAAAAGTTGTATGGAACCAGAAAAGACCCCAAATGTTCAAAGGAATCTTGAAAAAGGAAACCAAAGCTGGAGGCATCACAATCCCAGACTTCAAGATGTATTACAAAGCTGTAATCATCAAGACAGCATGGTACTGGAACAAAAACAGACATATAGATCAATGGAACAGGATCTAGAACCCAGAAATGGACCCACAAATTTATGGCCAACTAATCTTCAACAAAGCAGGAAAGACTATCCAATAGAATAAAGACAGTCTCTTCAGCAAATGCTGCTGGGAAAACTGGACAGCGACATGCAAAAAAATGAACCTGGACTGCTTTCTTACACCATACACAAAAATAACTCAAAATGCGTGAAAGACCTAAACGTAAGAAAGGAAGCCATCAGAATCCTCCAGGAGAAAGCAGGCAAAAACTTTTACCTTGGCCGCAGCAAATTCTTACTCAGCACGTCTCCAGAGGCAAGGAAAACAAAAGCAAAAATGAACTATTGGGACCCCATTAAAATAAAAAAGCTTCTGCACAGCGAAGTAAGCAATCAGCAAACCTAAAAGGCAACTGATGGAATGGGAGAAGATATTTGCACATGACACATCAGATAAAGGGTTAGTATCCAAAATCTATAAAGAACTCATCAAACTCAACACCCAAAAAACAAATAATCCAGTGAAGAAATGGGCAAAAGACATGAATAGACACTTCTCCAAAGACATCCAGATGGCTGACAGACACATGAAAAAATGCTCAACTTCACTCAACATCAGGGAAATACAAATCAAAACCACAATGAGATACCACCTCACACATGTCAGAATGGCTAACATTAACAACTCAGGCAACAATGTTGATGTTGGTGATGGTTGCAGAGAAAGAGGATCTCTTTTGCACGGCTGGTGGGAATTCAAACTGGTGCAGCTACTCTGGAAACCAGTATGGAGGTTCCTCAAAAAATTAAAAATTGAACTACCCTATGACCCAGCAATTTCAGTACTAGGTATTTATCCAAGTGATACAGGTGTGCTGTTTCAAAGGGGCACATGTACCCCAATGTTTAGAGCAGTGCTATCGACAATAGCCAAAGTATGGAAAGAGCTCAAGTGTCTATTGATGGATGATGGGATAAAGAATATATATGTATGTATATATATATATATATATATATATATATATATACACATATGTATATAAATATATATATCACATCTTCTTGTAATATGCCATTATATATACACATATGTATATGTATACATATGTATATGTATATATATATACATATGTCTATGTATATGTGTGTGTGTGTGTGTGTGTATATATATATATATATATATATATATATATATATATATAATGGCATATTACTCAGCAATCAAAAATAATGAAATCTTGCCATTTGCAACTATGTGGATGGAACTAGAGGGTATTATGCTAAGAGAAATTAGTCAGAGAAAGACAAAATATGACTTCACTCATATGAGGAATTTAAGATACAAAACAGATGAATATAAGGGATGGGAAGCAAAAATAATATGAAAATAGGGAGGGGGACAAAACATAAAAGACTCTTAAATATGGAGAACAGAGGGTTGCCAGAAGGATTGTGGGAAGGGTGATGGGCTAAATGGGCAAGAAGCATTAAGAAATCTACTCCTGAAATCATCGTTGCACTATATGCTAACTAACTTGGATATAAATTCAACAATAAGTTAATCAATTAAAAAAATTAAGGCAAATATAAAAAATTATTAACTTAATCTATTACTTTAATTATTACTTTATTACTTACTGTTATAATTTTTAATACTGTTATATATTTTACCTTAAGTATTTTAACAGTTTTTTCTTCTTATAGTTCTTTCACATGGCTATAAAATGCACAGGACAAAGTTCAAATTCCTTAATATAAATTCAAGGCCCTCTATGAGCTCGTCCCAAATTATGAACCCAGGCAGCAACTCTGGACCTTATCTTCAAGCTCTACTCTAGTCAAACTGGACTACTCACTGCCCTATCAAATGAAGCACTTGAGTCTTATTTCTGTGTGAGACAGTATGGTATAGTGGAAAGTACAAAAATCTGGAGTTGGGTAAGCCTGATTTTGAGACCTTGTTCTGCTACTTCCAAGCTATGGGACTCTGGAGAGTTATTTCACCCCTTTGACCATCAATGTGTTCACCTGGGAAGTGAGTCCAATAACCTCTCCTCAGCAGATGATTGTAAGGACTAAACTAGATAGTCTGTTTAGAATGCCTAGCATATAGTATGGATAAGTTAATGTTAGACTCTGTTTTGCTTCCTACCTGATACATGCCCCAGTTCTCATGTCTTATCTGTATTGTAACCATCCCTTAAAACTCAGGTCAAATCTCATCCCTCTGAACACTTCAGGTGGCATAGCAGATTTACATTCATGTAAACGCTCATTAAGTGCTTATATATTGCCTTGTGGTTCTTTTTAAATTTACCCAGGTAGCCATTCTGGTGACTGAGACATGGATGAAAAGAGCTAATGACAATACAGTGTGATTGGTGTTCTAATGGAGGAATTATTTGTGTATACACATACAAATTCTGTCTCCCCTTATAGACTACATCTTACATTTCTGAACATGCCATTCCCCTTAACAGCAGGCTGGGCACAGAGAATTTCAGCTAAAAAAATGCCAAAATTATAATAATTGATTTTTCTAACACAGTTTATAGCATTCAAAGCATTCTTCCAGATAATTATTTGATGTTCACAATAAGCTTGGGAGGGAAGATGTTATGGGTCTTATCTTCTCCATTTCATAGAGAATAAAACTGAAGTTCAGAAAGGTGAAATAATTCACCCCAAGTCACATAGTTAGGTAAGTAATAGAGTGAGAATTGAAATCCCCATCTCTTTTTGCTGTACCCACTGTTCTTCTTAGTGTCCGCTGTTTGTAATTTAAGGCATATAAAATTATAAATGGCAAAAATAAAGTAATGGTAATAACTGTTAAAAATTTAGCCATCATTTATTGAACACCTGCTCCATTCTAGATACTGAGATCCTGTACTTAGTACTTTATGCATACATTCTCATTTAACACTGGTCATAACCTTCCAAGTTAGAAAGTATTATCCCTATTCTACAGTTGAGAAAACAGAGACACACAGATGAGACATAACTTCATGGGTAATTGGCAATAGAATCAGGTACATGTGATTTCTTAAGTCAATGTAGTACCAGAACCAGTGGTTTTCAACCCTGGCTACACACTGGGAACATTAAAATCATACAGTACCTGGGGTCCATCCCCCAAGCTTCTGGTTTAATTGATTGGGGTAGGACTAGGGTATAGGTTTTTTTTAATTTTAATTTTGCTTTATGTTTTTTTTTTGAGAGAAAAAATGAGCAGGGTAGAGGGACAGAGGGGGAGGGAAGGAGGGAGAGAGAGAGAGAGAGGGAGAGAAAGGATGAGAGCCTTAAGCAGGTTCCATTTTCAGCTCAGAGCCTGATGCAAGCCCAATCTCACGACTGCAAGATCATGACCTGAGCCAAAATCTAGAGTTGGTCGCTTAACCAACTGAGCCACTCAGGAGTCCCAGGTATGGGTGTTTTTAAAAACTCCTCAAGTGATGCTATGTGTAGTCAGAGTTAGGAGTCAATAGGTCACATTGTGCTACTTGGTTACTGTAGATCAAAGATTACCAGAGTTGACAATGCCATACCATTTCTACTGTATAGTAGAGGTGGTGTTGGAAAAGAAGTGTATGTTGCATTCTGTGCCAAAAAACACTTCTACCCAAAACTGTGTCCATTTTAGAGCTATCACTTTTCTTGATGAGAGAACCAGATAATGCCCACTAAAATATGAATCCCATTCCTTTCCAACTAACAGCCACATCCAAATGGACATCACCCCAAGGCCTTAGAAAGGAAACATCATTAGCCTTGCATTCTTAGTCTCTTTCTTGATGATTCATTACAAATAAAACTTTGAAGTCACAGCAAAGGGATTTCTTGATTGAAAGATTCCAACGTTCTCTCTTATCTCTAATTTGCTACAGTAAAACTACAATGTCAAACTGAGAAGGCAGAGATGGAAGAGTAATAAAATGGAGTCATTAGATCTAGATTCCAGTCTTAGTACTAAAACTACCTTGCTGTGTGACCTTGACAAGGTCACTTCAGTACCTGTACAATGTGGACGTGGATTCTTTTATAGATCAATGTGTCTGTGATATAAGTCTACAGGCCTAGATCTCTCCTTACTGCCTTTTATTTATTATTATTTTTTAATATGAAAATTATTGTCAAATTGGTTTCCATACAACATCAGGGCTCATTCCACCCAACAGGTACCCTCCTCAATGCCCATCACCCACTTTCCCCTCCCTCCCACACCCCATCAACCCTCAGTTTATTCTCAGTGTGTAAGAGTCACTTATGGTTTGGCTCCCTCCCTAACTTTTTTTTCCTTCCTCTCCCCCATGGTCTTCTGTTAAGTTTCTCAGGATCCACATAAGAGTGAAAACATATGGTATCTGTCTTTCTCTGTATGACTTATTTCACTTAGCATAACACTCTCCAGTTCCATCCACATTGCTACAAAAAGCCATATTTCATTCATTCTCATTGCCAAGTAGTATTCCATTGTGTATATAAACCACAATTTCTGTATCCATTCATCCGTTGATGGACATTTAGGCTGTTTCCATAGTTTGGCTATTGTTGAAGGTGCTGCTATAAACATTGGGGTACAAGTGCCCCTATGCATCAGCACTCCTCTATCCCTAGGATAAATTCCTAGCAGTGCTATTGATGAGTCATAGGGTACTTTTTTTTAATTTTTTGAGGAACCTCCACACTGTTTTTCACCGTGGCTACACCAGTTTGCATTCCCACCAACAGTGCAAGAGGGTTCCCATTTCTCTACATCCTCTCCAGCATCTATAGTTTCCTTATTTGTTCATTTGAGCCACTTTGACTGGTGTGAGGTGGTATCTGAGTGTGGTTTTGATTTGTATTTCCTTGATGAGGAGTGACGTTGAGCATCTTCTCATATGCCTGTTGGCCATCTGGATGTCTTCTTTAGAGAAGTGTCTATTCACGTCTTCTGCCGATTTATTCACTGGATTATTTGCTTTTCCAGAGTGGAGTTTAGTGAGTTCTTTATAGATTTGGATACTAGCCCTTTGTCTGATATGTCATTTGCAAATATGGTTTCCCATTCCATTAGTTGCCTTTTAGTTTTGTTGATTGTTTCCTTTGCAGTGCAGAAGCTTTTTATCTTCATGATGTCCCAATAGTTCATTTTTGCTTTTAATTCCCTTGTCTTTGGAGACGTGTCAAGTAAGAAATTGCTGCGGCTGAGGCCAGAGAGGTTTTTCCCTGCTTTCTCCTCTAGGGTTTTGATAATTTCCTGTCTCACATTCAGGTCCTTTATCCATTTTGGGTTTATTTTTGTGAGTGGTGTAAGAAACTGGTCTACTTTCATTCTTCTGCATGTTGCTGTCCAGTTCTCCCAGCACCATTTATTAAAGAGACTCTTTTCCATAAGATATTCTTTCCTGCTTTGTCAAAGATTAGTTGGCCATACTTTGGTGGGTCCAATTCTGGAGTCTCTATTCTATTCCACTGGTCTATATGTCTGGTTTTGTGCCAATACCATGTTGTCTTGATGATTACAGCTTTGTAGTAGAGGCTAAAGGCTGGGATTGTGATGCCTCCGGCTTTGGTCTTCTTCTTCAAAATTACTTTGACTATTCAGGGTCTTTTGTGGTTCCAAATTTTAGGATTGCTTGTTCTAGCTTTTAGAAGTATGCTGGTGCAATTTTGATTGGGATTGAATTGAATGTGTAGGTTTCTTTGGGTAGTATTGACATTTTAACAATATTTATTCTTCCAATCCATGAGCATGGCATGTTTTTCCATGTCTTGGTATCTTCTTCAATTTCCTTCATCAGCTTTCTATAGTTTTCAGCATATAGACTTTTTACATCTTTGGTTAGGTTTATTCCTAGGTATTGTATGATTCTTGGTGCAATTGTGAATGGGATCAGTTTCTTTCTGTTGCTTTATTATTAGTGTATAATAATGCAACTGTTTTTTGTAGATTAACTTTGTATTCTGTGACTTTTCTGAATTCATGTATCAGTTCTAGCAGACCTTTGGTGGAGTCTATAGGGTTTTCCATGTATAATATGTCATCTGAAAAAAGTGAAAGTTTGGCATCATATTTGCCAATTTTGATGCCTCTGGTTCCCTTGTGTTGTCTGATTGCTGAAGCTAGAAATTCCAACACTATCTTAAACAACAGCGGTGAGAGCGGACATCGCTGTCATGTTCCTGATCTCAGGGAGAGAGCTCTCAGTTTTTCCCCATTGAGGATATTAGGTATCGGCTTTTCATAAATGGCTTTGAGGATGTTTAAGTATGTTCCTTCTATCCCGACTTTCTCGAGGGGTTTATTAAGAAAAGATGCTAAATTTTGTCAAATACTTTCTCGGAATCGATTGACAGAATCATATGTTTCTTATCTTTTCTTTTATTAATGTGATGTATCACATTGATTGATTTGCAAATGTTGAAACAGCCCTGCAGCCAGGAATGAATCCCACTTGATCATGGTGAATAATTCTTTTTATATGCTGCTAAATTCCATTTGCCAGTGTCTTGTTGAGAATTTTTGCATCCATATTCATCAGGGATATTGGCCTGTAGTTCTCTTTTTTTGCTGGGTCTCTGTCTGGTTTCAGAATGAAAGTAATGCTGGCTTCATAGAATGAGTCTGGAAGTTTTCCTTCCCTTTCTATTTTTTGGAACAGGTTGAGAAGGATAGGTATGATCTATGCTTTAAATGTCTGGTAGAACTCCCCTGGGAAGCCATCTGGTCCTGGACTCTTATTTGTTGGGAGATTTTTGTAACTCATTGGATTTCTTTGCTGGTTATGGGTCTGTTCAAGTTTTCTATTTCTTCCTGTTTGAATTTTGGAATGGGTGGGTGTTTAGGAATTGTTCATTTCTTCCAGGTTGTCCAGTTTGTTGGCATATAATTTTTCATAGCATTCCCTGGTAATTGCTTGTATTTCTGAGGGACTGGGCGTAATAATTCCATTCTAATTCATGACTTTATCTATTTGAGTCCTCTCCCTTTTCTTTTTGAGAAGCCTGGCTAGAGGTTTACTATTTTTTTTTAATTTTTTTTCAAAAAAACAACTCTTGGTTTCATTGATCTGTTCTACAGATTTTTAAAATTCTGTATTATTTCTGCTCTGATCATTATAATTTCTCTTCTTCTGCTGCATTTGGGGTGTCTTTGCTGTTCTGCTTCTATTTCCTTTAGGTGTGCTGTTATATTTTGTATTTGGGATTTTTCTTGTTTCTTGAGATAGGCCTGGATTGCAATGTATTTTCCTCAGGACAGCCTTTGCTGCATCCCAAAGCATTTGGAATGTTGTATTTTCATTTTCATTTGTTTCCATATATTTTTAAATTTTTTATCTAATTGCCTGGTTGACCCATTCATTCTTTCATAGGGTGTTCTTTAACCTCTATGCTTTTGGAGATTTTCCAGACTTTTTCCTGTGGTTGATCTCAAGCTTCATAACATTGTGGTCTGAAAGTGTGCATGGTATGATCTCAATTCTTGTATACTTATGAAGGGCTGTTTTGTGACCCAGTATGTGATTGATCTTGGAGAATGTTCCATGTGCACTCGAGAAAAAAGTATATTCTGTTGCTTTGGGATGCAGAGTTCTAAATATATCTGTCACATCCATCTGATCCAATGTATCATTCAGGGCCCTTGTTTCTTTATTGATCCTATGTCTAGATGATCTATCCATTGTTGTAAGTGGAGTATTACAGTCTCCTTCAATTACCACATTCTTATCAATAATGGTGCTTAATGTTTCTGATTATTTGTTTTATATATATGGGGGCATCTGTATTGGTTGCATAGATATTTACAATTGTTAGCTCTTCCTGATGGATAGACCCTGTAATCATTATATAATGCCCTTCTTCATCTCTTGTTACAGCCTTTAATTTAAAGTCTAGTTTGTCTGATATAAGTCTGGGTACTCCAGCATTTTTTGACTTCCAGTAGCATGATAGATAGTTATCCATCCCCTCACTTTCAATCTGAAGGTATCCTCAGGTCTAAAATGAGTCTCTTGTAGACAGAAAATAGATAGTTATTGTTTTCTTATCCATTCTGATGCCCTATGTCTTTTGGTTGGAGCATTTAGTCCATTTACATTCAGTGTTATAGAAAGATATGCATTTAAAGTCATTGTGATATCTGTAGGTTTCATGCTTGTAGTGATGTCTCTGGTTCTTTGTGGTCCTTGCAACATTTCACTCACAGAATGCCCCTTAGAATCTCTTGTAGGGCTGGTTGAGTGGTGATGAATTCCTTCAGTTTTTGTTTGGGAAAACCTTTATCTCACCTCTTATTCTGAATGACAGACTTGCTGGGTAAAAGATTCTCGGCTGCATTTTTTTTTTCTGTTCATCACATTGAAGATTTCCTGCAATTCCTTTCTGGCCTGCCAACTTTCAGTAGATACGTCTGCCACTACTCTTATGTGTTTACCTTTGTGATTTCGGGCATGTTTATCCCTATCTGCTTTCAGAATTTTTTTTTTATCCTTGTATTTTTCCAGTTTGACTATGATATGTCATGCAGAAGATCGATTCAAGTTATGTCTGAAGGGAGTTCTCTGTGCCTCTTGGATTTCAGTGCATTTTTCCTTCCCCAGATCAGGGAAGTTTTCAGGTATGATTTGTTCAAGTACACCTTCAGCCCTTCTGTCTTCTTCCTTCGGCATTCCTATGATACAGATATTGTTCCGTTTGATGCATCACTTAGTTCTCTAATTCTCCCCTCATACTCCTGGATATTTTTATCTCTCTTTTTCTCAGTTTCCTATTTTCCATAATTTTAGCTTCTAATTCACCTATTCTCTCCTCTGGACCTTCAATCCGTTCTATGGCCGCCTCCATTTTATTTTGCACCTCATTGATAGCATTATTTTTTAGCTCCTCATGACTATTTTTTAGTCCTTTGATCTCTGTAGTAATAGATTGTCTGCAGTCCTCTATGCTTTTTGCAAGCCCAGCGATTAATTTTATGACTATTATTCTAAATTATTGTTCTGTTATATTGCTTAAATCGGTTTTGATCAATTCGTTAGCTGTCACTACTTCCTGGAGTTTCTTTTGAGGAGAATTCTTCCATTTCGTCATTTTGGCTAGTCCCTGTGGTAGCTCCAAACTGCAGAGCACTTCCCCTGTGCTGTCCAGAGTAACTTGTGTTGGTAGGCAGGGCTGCAGTCAGACCCAATATCTGCCCCCAGCCCACCACTGGGGCCACAGTCAGACTAGTGTGTACCTTATCTTCCCCTCTTCCAGGGGTAGGACTCACTGTGGAGTGGTGTGGCCCTGTCTGGGCTACTTGCACACTTCCAGGCTTGTGGTGCTGCTTTGATGGGATATGGCCAAGGGCATATCAGAGGGATGGGTCCGCAAGGTGCACAAGGGTGGGAGGGGCAATCTTAGCTCGCTTTGCCCTTGGTGGTCCCCTGTGGGAGGGGCCCTGCAGCACCAGGAGGGAGGCAGGCCTGGATCCACAGATGCACAGCTTTGGGCATTTACATGGTGCAAACAAGTTACGTGATGGGAACTGGTTCCCTTTGGAATTTCGGCTTGGGGATGGGAGAGAGAAATGGCACTTGCCAGTGCCTTTGTTCCCCTGCCTAGCTGAGCTCTGTCTTCTGGGGCTCAACAACTCTCTCTTCTGGCGTCCTCTCGCCCTCCCCGCTTTCCGACAGTAGAGCTGTTGACTTTTAACATTCCAGATATTAAGTCCCACTGGCTGTCAGAACTCACGGAGTCTGGCCCCTCCGCTTATGAAAGCCAGACTTTGGGGGCTCTGTCTTGCCTGGCGGGCTGCCCCTCCACTGCCCAGGTTCCCTCCTGCCAGTCCATGTAGCACGCAACCCCTCTCTGCCCTTCCTACCCCCTTCCGTGGGCCTCTTGTCTATGCTTGGCTCCAGAGTGTCTGTTCTGCTAGTCTCCTGGCATTTTTCTGGGTTATTTAGGCAGATGTGGGTGGAAACTAAGTGATCAGCAGGAGAAGGTGCACCCAATCTCCTCCTACTCCACCATCTTCCACCCATATCCTGTGTTTCCCCTTGCTGGCTTTTAAAATTATTTTTAAACGTTTTTATTTATTTTTGAGACAGAGAGAGACAGAGCATGAATGGGGGAGGGTCACAGAGAGAGGGAGGCACAGAATCTGAAACAGGCTCCAGGCTCTGAGCCATCAGCCCAGAGCCCGACGCGGGGCTCGAACACACGGACCGTGAGATCGTGACCTGGCTGAAGTCGGACGCTTAACCGACTGCGCCACCCAGGCGCCCCCCTTGCTGGCTTTTAAATGATGCTTTTGGGGTACTCTAGAAATCTGTTCTGCTAATGTACTTAACAAACTTGAAAAAAATCTCTCTATAGATATAGATTTAGATTCCATAGTTTCCTGTTGCTTGAAAAAGAAACAAGTTTTTTTTTTAACCTAGAAGTTAGTATCCACTTCCATTTGGCTTCAACTGATATTTCCGATATACCTTCCCACTATTTATCTTCACATACCCTGCAGTCCACACAAGCAGTACTATTTGTTGTTCCATATACATGTCTTACAATTAATCATATTTTCCCCACATTCCTTTTACCCTATTCCCATATGCCCAAATTTACATCATCCATCAAGACTCAGCTTAAGTGCTCCAAGCCTAAGATGCTCTAAATTCTTTTCTCTGACTCCTAACGCACTAATCATCTTGTACTATTAAACCACGTTCTTTGTTTTGGTGGCTCTATGTCTCCTATTAGAATGCAAGCAACTCGATAGCAACATACAGGTGGGATTCATCCCCAAAAGCCCAAGTAAATTGCTTTGCACATAACTGATATTCAATAAATATTTATTGAGTAAAGAAACACATAGTTCAGTCCATTAGAAAGACAATGTAAAGAGATTTTCTTTTTTAAGTTCCCAGTTGTGACCTCTTTGAGACACACACAAACAAACATGATATGTCCAAATTTTATGTCCAAATTTCAGGGCTATTCTTAAAGCTAAATGGAAAGGTTTTAAATATACTGAGTGTTTCTTGAGGGCTTTTGTGCCCAGCCTTATGTTCTTACAAGTGATCTGACAAAGACCTTGCCCTCCAGGAACTTAGAACAGAGGTGGACAATGAAGTCATACATATGGGAAATAAGTGTGAATACTGTACCTCAGGACCCACATTAAAGGGTCAAACTTGAATGTCAAAATAAGTGAAGTATTGGAGATTTCCCTGAGGCAGAATTGTCAGAAGGTTTCAAGGAAGGAATAGTACTTGAGCTGGACCTCAAGATGGTTAAAAATCCTTCCTTGCCCCCTTCTCCTCAACAGTAGTCCTCCTTTTTCTCAGTGTTTGGCAGGGTCATAGAAAGTCTGAGGGTGGAAATAGTAGCTTTGAGCTCGATTATGACACCTACATTTGAGGCTTGAGGCTTCTTACAGGCTCCAAAATAGAGAAGAGTAAACACCTACTATCTTCTATGGATGCCATTTTCTGAGAGGTTGTTATCCATTTTGAACTTCTATTGTATTATAAAATGTTTTGTATACCTAATCTTAGTTTACAACCACAAAACATTTCCTATAATGTAGGCATTGTCTCCATTTATAGGTAAGAAAACTGGCTCAAAAAAGTTAAATTTACCTAAGATTATGTAGCTAATAATTATTTTCCTGGAAAATCAAAACAACTGCTACCACTTACTGAGTATTCATTATGTGTCAAGCACATAGATATCTCAATTCATTGTTGCAGCAATCCTATGGGTACAATTATTATCTTCATTTTGCAAATGAGAAAACTAAGGCTCAGAGAGGCTGTGACTTGATGAAGGTCCCACAGCTCTGAGGCAGAGCTAAGTTTCAAAATCACACCTGGGAGACTTTGGTGCCTGTCACATCTGAGACTTCACTAAGCCTTTGAGGTTATGATCTTTATACCAAACTGTACTTCTCTTATTTTCTTTTTAACTTTCTCCACAACCTGACTTTTACTACAAATTTGACCTCCCTCTCCAGCCCAACCTCTTCTTTCCCTCCCCATTCTCTGTCAAATGACCATAACCAATCTTAGCACTTGTTGATTTCTCAGTACCTCATGACCATCAGTGCTCAACATTTAGCAACTTTCTTTCAGCTTTCCTTATATCTATATATACCCAACCAAAGGGTAAATAAGGAGAGATTCTTTCTCTTTGTAGATCCCCCAAGTTTTCTAGAATCATCTCTTACTTTCTATGAAATTCTGCCATGCTCACCTGAAAGTCTCTCTTCCCCTGTAGCCACCAATTACTCTTTTGGATCAATTGGGAGTTAGGCTCCAGGAAAGGCAGAGAAAGAAGATAAAACACAGTAGATTACTAAAGCATAATTAATCTAAAAAAACAAATGTGGATAATGGCCAGCACAGCCAATTACTGAAAGAGCAAGTCTGTTTCTAATACTTCTAGAGCAGATACAAATGTCACTGACTGCATGTCTTAGCCCAGTGGAAAATTGGTGGACCTGTGGCTGAGCAAGACTTTACAAGCTCTCTTCTCCAAACTCTAGAACACATCACCAGAATGAAGTCTTTTATTTCTTGTCAAGACAGAGAAAAAGAGCTAAGAAGGGCTCCTAAACACATGTATTATATTTTACAGTATGGATGTATTCTTTACTTTTATCGAAGAACCTGAGGCAGAGTGAAGGTCTATTTGCCCCATGCTCCTACAGGAATTTATTCACACCAGCTTTAGAACATGGATCACACTGGACTGGGACTGTTTTCTTACATGCCAGCCTCATCATGAACACTTGGAGGGCAGGGACCATGACCTTTCATCACTGTCCTCCCCATTGCATAGCACTATACCTAAATAAATGAACAAATGCATGTAAGTAGATGTTTTATCCACCCCACTCTCCAAAGGAAAGTCCCAAGTCCTTTTGTAGAAACTATACAGAGGAAAATCCCAAGTCCTTTTCAAAGCCAGGCCTGATTAGAGGCAGTGAGATTAAAGGACAGTATATTGGCTTGTATATTTTTCTCTCCTACAAGTTAATGCTTCTTAGAAAATAGAAATAAGAAGGTAGCTAAAACCATTTAAGAAATTAAAATTTGGTACCCAAGAAGCCTAGGTTCAATCTCTGTCTCCACATCTTACAATGCAGGTGGCTTTGGGAAGTTGTTTCACTTCTCTGAGCCTCAATTTTTCCTTAATGAGGAAATAAATGTGAAATGAGGGAGGAAACCTACCTCATAGGCCTGTCATAATGATTAGATACAACACAAAAAGAGAAAATATCCAGTTCTATGTCTGGAACAGAAAAGACCCCTTGCCAAAATTATCTCAGAAAACAATATTGATTTTATTGTAAGTTGACTGCCATGGAACAAAGCAATTTAACATGCACTTTGTGTTTGCTATCTTTAATTGCTAAGGAAAAATGTAAAGAATATCAAGCCCACTCAATATCAAATCCAAATGTTGGATTGATGCAAGGGGAGGACATCGGGGACAGGGAAATGGCATAGTTGGATCACTAAAGAAATGAGGACTGTGCATTGACCTTTGACATGGTAGGCAAAACTCTGAACAAAGAGCTGAAATGGAGTGACAACTGCAAAGTGCAGAGTGGGTCAGCTGAGGTGACTGTCATTAAGGCTGCTGGCCAGTACCTGGGGCCAACAACTCTTAATTATAGCTCAGGGTCAGAGGTGTTTGTAGCTCTTGCTTAATTGATATCTGTTCTGATGCCTGGAATCTACCACTGGAGTGGTGGTCAAAATAGGGAGTAAGCGGGGGGGAATAAGAGGTGAGGAGGTGGGAGTGAGTGAAGTACAAACAGGCAACTATAGAGATGTAGTTAGTAAGAAGTTGCTATGGGCTGATGTCAAAGAGGTTGCTGCCTGTGTTCTCCTCTAAGATTTTGATGGTTATAGCAGCACTGTCAACAATAGCCAAATTATGGAAAGAGGCCAAATGTGCCCACTGACTCATAAAAGAATAAAACAGTTTTGGGGCACCTGGGTGCCCCAGTTGGTTAAGTGCTGACTTCAGCTCAGGTCATAATCTTGCAGTTCATGAGTTCAAGCCCTGCATCAGCCTCTATGCTGACAGCTCAGAGCCTAGAGACTGTTTTGGATTCTGTGTCTCCCTCTTTCTCTGTGCCCATCCCCCACTTGTGCTCTGTCTCTCTCAAAAATAAAACATTTAAAAATTAAAAAAAATAAAGGATAAAAAAGTTTTGAAATATACACACACACAATGGAATATTACTCAGCCATAAAAAGAATGAAATCTTGCCATTTGAAACAACATGGGTGGAACTAAAGGGTATTATACTAAGAGAAATCAATCTGTCAGAGAAAGACAAATATCATATGATTTCACTCATATGCGGAATTTAAGAAACAAAACAAATAAGCATAGGGGGAAGAAAGAGAGAGGCAAACCATAGAAGAGACTCTTAACTATAGGAGAAACTGAGCGTTGTTGGAAGGAATGTAGGTAGGGAGATGGGTTAAATGGGTGATAGGTTATTAAGGAAGGCACTTGTGATGAGAACTGGGTGTTATATGTTAGTGATGAATTACTAAATTCTATTCCAGAAACTAATGTTACACTGTATGTTAAGTAACTGGAATTTAATTAAAAACTTGCCCCCCCCCAAAAAAAGAGGCAACTACATCATAAATTTGGCTCATTTTTCACCAAGGCCAGGATTACAACACAGTTCTGTTTTCTGTAGCTAAGGCTGGAGGCATGGCTCTTTGAAAAAAGCTACATAACGCTAGCCTGTTGCTGACTAATTTAAGGTAAAAAGCAAAAACCAAGCAATGATGTGGCCCAGATTTAGACAGTCTGACTGATAATGGACAGTAAGATCATTATATTAACTGAAACTATTAGATCAGAGCAGCTGTTGCCAGCAGCCTGGAGCAGGACTGTGGAGGAATGGGAAGGGGAAATGCCTCTAGAATTTAACTCTACAGTAGGCAATAGTTAGGGAGGGCTAAGTTGTGGTGTGCTGACCTTAGAGGATCTGGCTGACCTCAAGGCTTAGTAGCAGGCAAAACAAACTTCTCCGTGAAAAATATATCTTGAATTACCCAACTCTACCAGATTGATGTGAAGGTCAATACAGGACTTATAAATTGAAGAAGTGTCTACATAGAAGTCTGGTGTTAATTGGTTATTTCCCTAAATAGGCAAATCTTAGAAAGGGGAAGAGCAGGGTAGGGAATTAATAACATATTTTGAATATTGATTATATGGCATAAATTTTGGTATTTCTTTTTTTTAAAATTTTTTTAACGTTTATTTATTTTTGAGATAGAGACAGAGCATGAATGGGGGAGGGTCAGAGAGAGAGGGAGACACAGAATCTGAAACAGGCTCCAGGCTCTGAGCGGTCATCACAGAGCCCGACGCGGGGCTTGAACTCACGGACCGTGAGATCATGACCTGAGCCGAAGTCGGACGCTTAACCGACTGAGCCACCCAGGGGCCCCTATATTTCTTCTAACCCTACCAATAATTCTGTTAGATGAGCTGTTTCTCCTATTTATAGATTTAGAAACCTAGGTGCACAGAGGTTAAATAACTATTAATCATACAGACAGATGGATCAGTGGGCCAAGACAAATAATTCACAGAGTCAGTTACTTAGTGGAAATCTTATCAGATTCCCAAAGAATAGCTTTTACGGAATTGTGCTCTGAGACAATGCCATCAGCCCATGTTAAGGTTGTTATATGCAACAATTCTTGAGAGAAAATGCTTCTTAGAAGTATTCTCTTGCCTCAAAAATGGATGAGTTGTACTTTTACTTGAACAAGTGGCTTGTTGTTACCTTAAGAGCATAGACTTACCATTAAGTTCCTCCTCTTTTCATTTTCTCTAGAAAGTTTGGAGACAAATATGTGACACTGCTCCAGCAAGTATGTAAGGCTTCACAGCAAACATTTTGTGTATGAACTCCATTATTTCCATATCCTTACTATACTACCTTTTTTTCTCTCTTGACCTCATTTTTTCTCACCTGTATTCTCTAGAATCTAAGGCAGAAGTCAGCAAACTTCTTCTGTAAAGTATCAGATAGCTAATATTTTAGGTCTTGTAGGCCATTGGAAGGTCTCTGTTGCTACTACTAGATTCTGCTGTTGTAGTATAAAAGCAGCTTTAGACACTATGTAAGTTAAGTGGTATATTATGGACACAGAAATTTGAATTTCATATAATTTTCATGTGTCATAAGATTATTTTTCTTTTGATTTTTTTCAACCAGTTAAGGCCATAGTTTGCTAAGCCCTGATATAAGGCTCAAGAGAGTAGGGACCTTGTGTCTTATTCATTCTTATGTCCTCAACACTTAGAATGAGACCAGGCATACAGTAAGTATTACATAAATACTTGTTGAATAAATTATTCTTACTATTTTGAGTTCTTGTATTTTCTATATTGTGAAATGCCTTAAATCCTTTTTGGAATAGGACAAGATAAAAAAAACAAGGCATATTTTTAGAAGGTCATCTATCAAGAAAATAAAATATCCACAATTTGGATCCAAGCCTTTGTGATATCAAAGTCTATATTCTGTCCAGTATACCATACTATCTTCATAGAATTATGTACCCTTCTCCAGATACCCTCTGGATTAGCTCCAACCTCCAAACATGAGTCTCCACATGTAGTAACCAATTAAATTTACAGAGGTCAGCCATATCTTGAATTTGTAATTTAAAAATCCTATAGTTTTGCAGAAGTTGTGCCCTTTTGTCCTTATTTTGATTAATCTGGCAAGTGAGAATGAGAAACCAGCAGTTCACCAATTTCAAAGTTTCTTATAGAAACGTAAAGTGATAGTTACGCCTTATTGGAAATAAAACAGGCTTTTGTGCCTGTCAGACTTGGTAAGATTGAGATCACAGCTAGGCCAGTTACTAGCTATGAACGTTTGTCAAGTCACTTAGCTCTAGG
This sequence comes from Felis catus, assembly GCF_018350175.1. NCBI lineage: Eukaryota > Metazoa > Chordata > Mammalia > Carnivora > Felidae > Felis > Felis catus. The sequence goes on from NC_058386.1 coordinate 55,070,844, forward strand.
ATCCTCAGTTCTAGTAGGAAAAAAAAATAGTAATACATTCTCCACAGTAAGGCTGTGAAGATCAGAAATAGTTTGTCAATACCTAGTACAGTGCCAAGGACATAGCAGATACTTAATGGCAACAGTAGCAGTAATAATATTTATAAAAATATTATTATTAATTTAGTATACAAGTAATAAGTGCCTACCTTGTGATAGTCAGGCAATGTTCTAAACACTTGGATATAGAAGTAAATAAAACAGGCCCCAAATCACCACCCTCATTAAGTTTACATTCTAGTGATTATTGTGAATGGGTTTTATGTTCTTAACCATCATTCCAATATTAGTAGTAGTAAACTGGAACAGATTCCTATTTAAATATCTCCAACCTCAGAAAGATCTCAATGTACAAAAGAGTTGGTTTCAATTCTGGTTTCAATGGGATTCCCAAGCACTTACCCTCCTTGTGGTGAGTCAGGGGACGAGGAGCTGGTCTCTTTATCTGGAAAGAGGGTGCTTTGGTGGGCCCAGAGCCTGGCACAGGTCCATTGGTGGCCTTTGATATGGCCTTGGTTCCTCCATCTTGCATCCTAGACACCAGCTTCCCCACATCCACTTCAGGACAGGACTCCAACTTGCCATCTGAAACAAGCCTGCTTGGGGACTGCCTCTCAGTATCAGCTTCCCCACTCCTCTGAATAGGCAGTTTGGGGTATTGTGGTAGCTTGGGGGGTTCTATACTGCTGGTGATAACACCATTGGGTGTTTGATGTTGGATTTCATCTAGGAAAAGTTGGTGCAAAGAGGTAAAATTAATGATAACTTTATTACCATTTCATTTTTATACACACATAATATTGAAATATTGTACACATTTTCAATGGGGTTATTATTGTGGAACAAATCACTGATATCTCACAAAATCAGTCTCTTCCTACCCCAATTCATGTCGAGTCACAGATTCCAACAAATAGGGAATTCAGTTCAAGATCTGAGTATGATTTTCACCACCACAATTCAGTAACACCACAGTACACCAAGATGCTTTATTCAAAGGGATATGTAATTTAAAAAGGACTTAAGAGTTTCTGATCAACTATAATTCTATTCTTTTTAAAAAAATTTTTAAATGTTTTTATTTCTTTTTGAAACAGAGAGAGAGCATGAGCAGGGGAGGGGCAGAGAGAGAGGGAGACACAGAATCCAAAGCAGGCTCCAGGCTCTGAGCTGTCAGCACAGAGCTGGCACGGGGTTCGAACTCATGGACTGTGAAATCATAACCCGAGCTGAAGGAGGATGCCTAACCGACTGGGCCACCCAGGCACCCCTATAATTCTATTCTCTTTAAAGTGACACCAATTAATCCTTAACTATTTCTATTCCTCTCAAAAGTAATTTGTTAAATTCTCTTAAATTTCAAGTTAATAAACTTAACAGAATTTAACTTCATTCTCCATCCTCATAAACTCCCAACTCTAATGAAAGCCAAGGATATTCTCCTAAGACAAATTAACCAACACAAATACATGCAAAATTTTAACAACTAATTTTAAGAGATTCATAGCTTCCCTTAAAGCTGTTACTCCCTAATTTAGAACTCCTGCTCTAAGGAAAGTGGCACCTTTCTTCATAGTAGAAACCCTAGATCAGAGTGTAGTGGTTAATAACAGGTTCTAGATGGCTAAATGAGACTTGAGAAATATGTCAAGCAGTTGTAATACATGCATCTTATTTATATCCTGATTTTTTAAAAAATGACAGGAAAATTTGAACACTGGACAGTGATCTTAAGGAATTACTGTTTGCTTTTCTTTCAGGTACAATGATGGTATTGTAATTTTGGTTTAAAAAGGTCTTTATCTGTTAGAGATATATACTGAAACATTTATGGATGAAGTGACATGAGGCCTTGTTTGGGGATGTGGGTGGGGTATAGATGAAACAAGAATGGGCATATGGTGATAAATGTTAAAGCTGTGTGATAGGCACCGGGGAGTATGTTATACTTTTTTTTTAAGTTCAGTTTATGTTTTAAACTCTCCATAGTAAAATGTTAAAAGAAATGCAGGCTTTGGAATCAAGTGGCCAAGTCTGAATCTCAGTTCTGCTTCCTATCAACTGTAGGACATTTGGCAAGTCCATGATCTCTCTATACCTCAAGTTTTCTCCTCAGTATAATGGGAATAATAATAATACCTACCTCATGAGGTAGTAGTCAGGGTTACATGAGATGGTATACTTATTTCAGTGTGTGGTACATAATAAATACTCTATAATTGCTAGTCATTACTTATGCTATTATGCTCCAATTAGGCAGTGAGGCAAGAGTTTTTATGTGAGAAAGAAGGGCTAAGTTTTGCTGCAAAGACTTTTCCCCCCCAAGAGAGCTTTCTTCTATTTGAGAACCTGTTACCAATCACTCCTGTTACCATTATAGGGATCAGGGCCAAAAGGATTCCCTTTATAGTTTCCTTACTTTGTCCCAAGGTAGATAAATAGTCCTGGTTTCATAAGCCTAGCACTAGGACATTCAAAAAAATCAGATTAGAGCATTCAAACAAAAATTTACTGAAGGCTTACAACTAATAGGGGCATAAGCACAAGAGAGCCATGTAACTAGATCATATGCTTCCAGGACATGCCTTGCGGCAGAAGCTGCCTGTAAACCTCCAGCACTTAGGAGTAATCTTAAGCACATTTACCCTCTCAAAACAATGAAGTGAACAGTGACATGAATTTCTTCTCTCGTGTGTTTTAGGCCCAACATCTCATTTACATGTTTCTATTTTTTTATATGAAATTTATTGACAAATTGGTTTCCATACAACACCCAGTGCTCATCCCAAAAGGTGCACTCCTCAATACCCATCACCCACCCTCTCCTCCCTCCCACCCCCCATCAACCCTCAGTTTGTTCTCAGTTTTTAACAGTCTCTTATGCTTTGGCTCTCTCCCACTCTAACCTCTTTTTTTTTTTCCTTCCCCTCCCCCATGGGTTCCTGTTAAGTTTCTCAGGATCCACATAAGAGTGAAACCATATGGTATCTGTCTTTCTCTGTATGGCTTATTTCACTTAGCACCACACTCTCCAGTTCCATCCATGTTGCTACAAAAGGCCATAAAGATATTCGCAAATGACATATCGGACAAAGGGCTAGTATCCAAAATCTATAAAGAGCTCACCAAACTCCACACCCGAAAAACAAATAACCCAGTGAAGAAATGGGCAGAAAACATGAATAGACACTTTTCTAAAGAAGACATCCGGATGGCCAACAGGCACATGAAAAGATGTTCAGCGTTGCTCCTTATCAGGGAAATACAAATCAAAACCACACTCAGGTATCACCTCACGCCAGTCAGAGTGGCCAAAATGAACAAATCAGGAGACTATAGATGCTGGAGAGGATGTGGAGAAACGGGAACCCTCTTACATGTTTCTATTTGAATACTTTCTTCTAGTATAAAGACCCTAGGAAATTTCACCCCTGCTCTACTTTAGAAAAGACAACAGGGATGGACTGTGCCCTACAGGATATAACAGCATTATTGCCATCTTAATACAGTACAAGAGGTCCAATGTCATAAAGATGAGCCACATATACAGTCTCACAGAGGCCACTACCTTCTACATAGGAAAGGATATTTTTCTGATTCAAGGAAATAGGGGATAGAATGATAGTAGCAATGGGGACTTTGGAACTAGACCCTCCGCCAAGGGAAAATATTTCCAAGTTCTGGGATATGCTGAATAATAATGACAAAATGGTAGTGATGATAATAATGACTGTGATGGTAATGGTAACAGATACCATTATTTGGGCACTTTCTCTGTGCCAGACCCTGTTCTAAGTGCTTTATATGGATTATCTCACCATTATTTTCAAAACTGCTCTGTAAAGTAGTGAACTCTTTATTAGTCCTACTTTACAGATAAGGAATCTAAGGCACTGGGAAGATCAGTGTCACAAAGTTAATGTGGCAGAGCCAATTTTCAAAGCTAGAAGTTTGTTTCTAGAGTTCACACTCTTTCTGAAGAGAGAGTTTATTGCTCTTGTCAGGTAAAAAGTGTTCAGTATCATTCCCTTTCTTTAGCTAGTCATCCATTTCCACAAGAAAACACATAGCCCACTTCATAAACTGCAGAAAACTGAGAGTGAATCAGGAAAGACAGGGAGGCCTCACAAATAGGCAAGTAGCCAACGGGGGCCCTCTCTTCTACGTGTGGGTAAGTGGTAGGGAGAAGCTTTGAGATGTATCATACTAGTATAGCAGGAGAAATATATCAATTATTATAATACAAGTAGAATCACGCAAATAAGTGCTATGAGGAGGACAGTGCTAATTCTACTTGGAGGGGCTGAAGAAGATCTTTCAAAAGGAGTAACATTTGAGTTGGGCCTTGAAGGATTACAATAGGTAGAAAACGAGGGAAAGGGAACTTCAGACAGAACACCTTAGAGGAGTGAAAGATCATAGTTTGCCTAAGAAAATGTAAACTAAGAGTAAAGTTTAGTGTGGTTTGAGCATAGGAACCAATTTTAGATGATAAGTGTGGGTAGTTGGAGATGAGGTTGTTAAGGTGGGTTGGGGCTGTATCATGAAGGCAATGAATGAAAGCCATGAGTATGAACTTTATCACTGGGATGAAGTGAGTATGACCACAGGGAAGTGGTATTATCAAACGCATTTTTAGAATATCCCTTTAGGTTTATTATTAAAAGTTGACTAGACTAGAGAGACTGAGGTAGGGAGACCAGATAGGATACTGCTGATGAGAAGGATCTAAATTAGAATACCAGCAGCAAAGAGAGATAGATTCAAGAGATATTAAAGAGGGAGAACGGACAGTGCTTAGATATGGAGGTGCGAAGGAGTCCATGAGCAGACTCATTGAAATACTTTATAGAAGAGGAATAACAAGTTTGGGGGTAAGATAATAGGGGTAAAGCACAGTGGTGAATAAAAGGATTTGGCGCCTTCTCAGAAGAGTGTTTAGACATTATACAGTAGACAAATGAGCTCTGGAATGAGATGGATGCAAATTGATGCACTGTTGTTCAGAAGTAATGTGGATTGGGCAAAATACTTTCCCTCTGAGCATCCAAGGACCTCACTATAAAATGGATCTCAATTTACCAGCCTCAAATGGGAGGTGATAAGAATTAAAGGAGTATAAATTCATGTCTACTTATGATGGAAAGAATTAAAAAGATAACAAGATATGTAAGCTAAGTGTCTATAAAAGGATGAATGAATACAGAAAATGTGATATATATATATATATGTATATATATATATATATATATATATATATATATATATATGTATATATATATATTCACATATGTGAATACTATTCAGCCTTAAAAAAGAAAGATATCCTGGGGCTCCTGGATGGCTCAGTCGGTTGAGCATCCGACTTCAGCTCAGGTCATGATCTCGCAATTTGTGAGTTTGAGCCCCGCATCTGGCTCTGTGCTGACCGCTGAGAGCCTGTAGCCTGCTTTGGATTCTGTGTCTCCTTCTCTCTCTGCCCCTCCCCCACTTGTTCTCTGTCTATCAAAAAAATAAAATAAAAAAAGAAAGATATCCTGCCATTTGCAATGATATGGATAAACCTGGAAGATATTATGCTAAAGGGAATAAGGCAGACACAAAGAAAAAAACTGCATGATCTCATTTATATGTAGAATCTAAAAAAGTCAAACATATAGAATTGCATTGAGCCTGTAGATATGTATGGGTAGTATGGACATTTTAACAATATTAATTTTTTTAATACATAAACACAAAATATCTTTCCACTTATTTGTGTCTTCTTCAATTTATTTATCAATGTCTTCTAATTTTCAGTGCATAGGTCTTCAACTCCTTGGTTTAATTTTTTTATTAAGTATTTTTTGAGGCTACTGTAAATGGGAAGGTTTTTAAAACTTCTTGTTACTGAGTTTTAGGACTTCCTTATATATTTTGGATATTAACCCCTTAACAGATATATGGCTTGCAAATATCATTTATTATGTATGTTCTCTTCACTCTGTTGTTTTCTTTGCTGTGCATAAGCTTACACAGGTCTTCAACTCCTTGGTTAAACTTTTTCCTAAATATTTTTGATGCTATTGTAAATGGGATGTTTTTCTTAATTCTTTTTTACTTTTTTTCTTTTTGGATAGTTAATTGTTAGTATGTAACACAAGTGAATTTTGTATACTGATTTTGTACGCTGCACTTTACTGAATTTTCTTATTAGTTCTAACAATCTTTTGGTGGAGTGTTTAGACTTTTTTTCTATATAAAATCATATCATCCAGGGGCGCTTGGGTGGCTCAGTCAGTTAAGCGACTGACTTCAGCTCAAGTCATGATCTCACAGTTTGTGGGTTTGAGCCCTGCATCAGGTTCTGTGCTGACAGCTCAGATCCTGGAGCCTGCTTCGGATTCTGTGTCTCCCTCTCTCTCTGCCCCTCCCCAACTTGTGCTCTGTCTCTGTCTCTCTCTCTCTGTCTCTCTCTCTCTCAAAAATAAATAAACATTAAAATAAAATTTAAAATCATATAATCTACAGATAATTTTACTTCTTCCTTTCTTATTCGGACACTTATATTTTTTTCTTTTCTTGACTAACTTCTCTGGCTAGAACTACAAGTATTATGCTGAATAAAAGTGGACACAGTAGACATCCTTGTTCCTGATCTTAGAAGAAAAGCTTCCAGCTTTTCAACTTTGAATATAATGTTAGCTGTGGGTTTGTCATATATGGCCTTTTGATATTGAAGTACATTCTTTCTACGCCTAATTTTTTGACAATTGTTATCATGAAATAATATTGATGAATATGCTTTTTCTGGATATATTGAAATTATCATATAATTTTTATCCTTCATTCTATCAATGTGATGTGTCACATTTATTGTTTGTTATATAGAACTGTCCTTGTATCCATCCTAGGGATAAATCTCCATTGACCATGGTGTAAGATCCTTTTAATCTGTTGCTGAATTCAGTTTTCTAGTATTAATGTTGAGGATTTTTGCATCTATGTTCATCAGGGTTACTGACCTACAGTTTTCCTGTTTCATATTGTCCTCATTTGGCTTTGGTATCAAGGTAATGCTGACCTCATAAAAAGAGATATGATTATTCCCTCTTCTTAAAGTTTTTGTAATGGTTTAAGAAGGATTGGTATTAATTCTTCATTAATGTTTGGTAGAATTTTCCAGTGAAGACATTTGACTGTGAAACTTTTCTTGGTTGGGAGGTTTTTGACTGCTGATTTAATTTTCTTACTCATTATTGGTCCGGTCAGATTTCTTATTTCTTCATACTTCAGTCTTGGTAGCTTGTATGTTTCTAGAAATTTAGCCATTTCTTCTAGGTTATCCAATTTGTTGGCATTTAATTATTCACAGGTATCTCTTTAAGATTCTTTAGATTTCTGTGGTATCAGTTATAATGACTCCTCTTTTATTTATAATTTTATTTGAACCTACTCTTTTTTCTTAGTCTAAATAAATGTCAATTTTTTTTATCTTGTAAAAAAACAATTTCTTTGAATTATTTTTCTATTTTTTTCTGGTCTTTATTCCCTTTATTTTCACTGTGATATTTACTTTTCCCTTTCTTCTGCCACCTTTGGCCTTATTTTGTTCTTTTTTCTAGTTCCTTGAAATTTAAAGCTAGGTTGTCTATTTGTGATCTTTCTTTTTTCTTAATGTAGGCATTTGACACTATAAACTTCCTTCTTAGAACAGCTTTTACTTTATCCCATAAGCTTTTGTATATGTATTTCTATTTTTATTTGTCTCATGATAATTTTTGTATTCCAATTTGATTTATTCTTTAATTGGTTTCCAAATATTTGTAATTTTATTCTATTTTTCCCCAGTTATTTATTTCTAGTTTCATACCATTTTGGTCAGAAAAGATACGTGGTACAACTTCAACCTTCTTAAATTTGTTAGGCTTTGTTTTGTGGCCCAATATATAATCTATCCTGGAGAATGTTCTGTGTGTGCTTTAAAAATGTGTATTCTTCTGCTGTTGAGTGGAATGTTAGGCATAGGTCTTTTAGGTCCATGTGGTCTATATTGTTGTTCAAGTCAACTATTTCCTTATTTTCCATATGAATGAGCATTTTTATTTTTTTTTTTTAATTTTTTTTTTCAACGTTTATTTATTTTTGGGACAGAGAGAGACAGAGCATGAACGGGGGAGGGGCAGAGAGAGAGGGAGACACAGAATCGGAAACAGGCTCCAGGCTCCGAGCCATCAGCCCAGAGCCTGACGCGGGGCTCGAACTCACGGACCGCGAGATCGTGACCTGGCTGAAGTCGGACGCTTAACCGACTGCGCCACCCAGGCGCCCCTGAATGAGCATTTTTAAAAGTAAGTTATTAAAATTCCCTACTATTATTTTATTGTTCTATTTCCCTCTTTATTTCTGTTAATATTTGCTTTGCATTGGATATTTTGTACATGTGTATTTACAATAGCTATATCCTTTGATAAATGACATAATAATTACTATATAATGACCATTTTTTTCTCTTTTGACAGTTTTGACATATGTTCATTTTTCCTTATATATAGGTATTGTCATTCTTACTCTTTTGTGATTAACACTTACATAGAATACCATTTCTAGTCCTTCATTTTTAGCTTATTTGTGTTCCTAATGCTAAGGTGAACCTCTTGTGGTCAAAATAGAGTTGAATCTTATTTTTTAATCTACTCGGACACTGTGTCTTTAATTGGAGAATGTAATCCATTTCCATTTAAAGTAACTACAGGCATAGCAGATATATTGCAGGTTTGGTTCCAGACCACTGAAATAAAGTGAATATTACAAGTAAAGCAAGTCAAATAAATATTTTGTTTCTCAGTACATAGAGAAGCTATGTTCATACTACACTACATTATATGAAATATACATATACATATGCACTACATTATGTGCAATGGCATTATGTCTAAAAAGACAATGTGCATACCTTAATTTAAAAATATTTTATTGAAGTGACTCACTGAGTAGAAGGGAAAGACCATAAATAAAAGTATGAAAAATAAGTATATCGGTAAAAATCAGTCAGGGGATTCACAAAATAATAGGATGTAAAATATGATACCAGATACCTAAAATGTTGGCAGGAGAGGAGTAAAGAATGGGTTCAAACTTAAGTGATGATCAAGTTAATATAGACTGCTATATGCAGAAGAGGTTATATATACAAAGGTAAGGTAAACATATATCAAAAACCACTAATAACTATGCACACAATAAAGAGAAGTGAATCCAAGTATATCACTAAAGGAAACCATGAAAGAGCAAAAGAAGAATGGATCAGAGAAATAACTCCAAAACAAGTTACAAAATGGCACTAAATACATATCTATCAATAATTACTTTGAATGTAAATAGACTAAATGTTCCAATCAAAAGAAATAGGGTAGAAAAATGGATTTAAAAAACCAAGACCCATCTATATGCTGCCTACAAGAAATTCATTTCATATCTAAAGATATCTGTAGATTGAAAATGAGGGGATAGAGAAATATTTATCATTAAAATAGATGTCAAAAGGAAGCCATAGTAGCAGTACTTATATCAGACAAAATAGACTTTAAAAAAGACTGTAACAAGAGACAAACAAGGACACTAAATAAGAATAAAGGGGACCATCCAACAAGAGGATATAACAATTATAAATATGCACCCAACATGAGAGGGACCAAATACATGAAACAGTTAACAACAAAGGAACAATAGTATTACAATAATAGTAGGGTACTTTAAAACCACACTTATATCACTGGACAGATTATCCAAATAGAAAATCAACAAAGAAATCGTGGCTTTGAATGACACAGTGAATGAGATGGACATAACAGATTTTTTCAGAACACTCCACAAAAATAAAATACCAGAACACACATTCTTTCAAGTGAACATGGGGCATTCTCCAGAATAAATCACATATTTTGCCAAGTGCATATAGAATATTCTCCAGAATAGATCACATATTATGCCACAAAACAAGTCTCAACAAATTAAAAACGATTTAAGTCATAGGATGTATCTTTTCTGACAATGCTATGAAATTAAAAATCAATCAAAAGAGAAAATCTGGAAAGAGCACAAATACATGGAGGTTAAATAATATACTACTAACTAATAAATGGGTCAACCAATAGATCAAAAAGAAATAAAAAATTACATGGAAACAAATGAAAATGAAACACAACAGTCCAAAAATCATTGGGATGTAGCAAAAGCAGTTCTAAGAGGGAAGTTTAGTGCAATACAGGCCTGTCTCTAAAAGAAAAATACTCAAATAAACAACTTAACTCTACATATAAAGGGGCTAGAAAAAGAGGAAATAAAACCAAAACCCTAGCAGAAAGAAGGAAACAAAGATTAGAGCAGATACAAATGATATAGAAAAACAAAAACTAAAAAAAACCCTATAGAACAGATCAATGGTTCTTTGAAAAGAAAAACAAAAATTGGTGAAACTTTTGCCATACTCACCAGAAAAAGAGAGAGAGAGAGAGAGAGAGAGAGAGAGAGAGAGAGAAAGGACTCAAATAAATAAAACAATAAATGATGGAGGAGAAAGAGCAACCAACACCACAGAAATACCAACAAATGTCAGAGAATATTATGAGAAACTATATGCCAACAAATTGAACAACCTAGAGGAAATGGATAAATTCCTAGAAACATATAACCTACCAAAGCTGGATCAGGAAGAAACAGAAAACTGGAAGAGACCTATAACAAGCAAAGAAATTGAATCAGTAATAATAATAATAATAATAAAAATAATAATAACCTCCCAAAAAACAGAAGTCCAGGACAAGACAACATTTAAAGAAGAGTTAATACCTATTCTCCAAATACTCCAAAAAATAGAAAAGGAAGGTAAACTTCCAAATTCATTCTATGAAGCCAGCATTACCATGGTACCAAAACCAGATAAAGACAGAACAAAAAAGAGAACTACAAATTGATATCTCTGTTGAACATAAATGCAAACATTCTCAACAAAATACTAGCAAACTGAATCCAACAATACATTTAAATAATCATTGACCACTATCAAGGGGGATTTATTCCAAGGACGGTTCAATGGTTCAATATTAGCAAATTAATCAATGTGATACATCACATCAATAGAGGAAAGAACAAAAATCACATGATCATTTCAATAGATGCAGAAAAAAAAAACATCTGACAAACTACACACCCATTTGTGAAAACAACAACAACAACAAACCTCAACAAAGTAGGTCTAAAGGGAACATACCTCAACATAAATGTCTCATATGAAAAACTCACAGTGAATATCACACTCAGTGGAGGGGGGGACTGAGAGAACTTTTCTCCTAAGATCATGAACAAGACAAGGATCTCCATTCTCACAAATTTTATTTAACATAGTACTAGAAGTCCTAGCCATAGCAGTCAGATGAGAAAAATAAATAAAAGGCATTCAAATTGGTAAGAAGTAAAATTTGCACTATTTCAAGATGACATGCTATTATATAGAGAAAAATCTGAAGACTCCACCAAAAAACTGCTAGAACTGATAAATAAATTTAGTAAAGTTGCAGGATACAAAATCAATGTTCAGAATAGTTGATACATTTCCACATAATAATAATGAAGCAGCAGAAGGAAAAATTAAGAAAACAATCCCATTTAAAATTGCACCAAAAATAATAAAGTAGGTAGGAATAAACTTAGCAAAAGAGATGAAAGCCCTGTACTCTGAAAACTGTAAAACACTGATTAAAGCACTGTTCTTTAGATGACACAAAGAAATGGAAAGACATTCCATGCTTAAGGACTGGAAGAATAAATATTGTTAAAATGTCTATACCACCCAAAACAATCTAGACATTTAATGCAATCCCTAACAAAACATCAGTAGTATTTCTCAAAGAACTGGAACAACCCTAAAATTTATATGGAATCACGAAAGACCCTGAATAGCAGCTACATCCAAAAGAATGAAACTGGACCAATTTCTTACACCATACACAAAAATAAACTCAGCATATATTAAACACTTAATGTGAGACCTGAAATCCTAAAAATCCTAGAAGAGAGCACAGGTAGTAATTTCTCTGACATTGGTCACAGCATCATTTTTGTAGATATGTCTCCTGAAACAAGGAAAATAAAAGCAAAAATAAAGTATTGGGACTACATAAAAATAAAAGGTGCTGAACAGTGAAGGAAACAATCAGCAAAATTAAAAGGCAACCTGCTGAATGGGAGAAGATATTTGCAAATGACATATTCAAATAAGGGTTAGTATCCAAAATATATAAAGAACTAATACAATTCAACACCTAGAAAACAAATAATCCAATTAAAAATGGGCAGAATAAATGAATAGACATTTCTTCAAAGAAGACACCCAGATGGCCAACAGACACATGAAAAGATGCTCAACATCACTCATCAGGAAAATGCAAATCAAAATTACAATGAGATATCATCTCAAACCTGTCAGAATGGCTAAAATTAAAAATAAAAGAAAGGATTGGCAAGGATGTTCAGAAAAAGGAAACCTCATTCACTGCAGGTGGGAATGCAAACTTGTACAGCCACTGTGGAAAACAGTATGGAGGATCCTCAAAAAGCTAAAAATAGAACTATCCTATGGTCCAGTAATCACACTACTGGGTATTTGTCCAAAGAATACAAAAACACTAATTCAAAGATACATGCACCCTTAAGTTTGTAGCAGCATTATTACAAGAGCAAAATTGTGGAAGCAGCGTAAGTGTCCCTTGATAGATGCATGGATAAGGAAGATGTGGTATATATACACAATGGAATATTACTCAGCCATAAAAGAGAGTGAAATTTTGCCATCTGCAATGATATGGATAGAGCTAGAGAGTATTTTGCTAAGGGAAGTCGGAGTCAATCGGAGAAAGAAAAATACTATATGATTTCACTCATTTGTGTAATTTAAGAAACAAAACAATCCAGCAAAGGGAGGGGGGAGAGAGAGAAAGAGAGAGAGAGAGGTGCAGGCAAACCAAGCAACAGACTCTTAACTGTAGAGAATAAACTGTTACCAGAGGAGAGGTAGATGGGGGGATGGGTGGAAAAGGTGATTAGGATTAAGGAGTGCACTTGTGATGAGCACTAGGTGTTGTATATAAGTGTTGAATCACTATATTGTACACCTGAAACTAATATAACACTTTATGTTAACTATTTTGGAATTTAAATAAAAACTTAATAAGAAATGCTTTATTGCTTAACAAATGTCAACCATCACATGAGATTTCAGCAAGTCATAATCCTTATGCTGGAGGAGAGTCTGGGTTTATTGTTGATGGCTGCTGACTGATCAGGCTGGTGGTTGCTGAAGGTTGGGCTGGCTGTGGCAATTTGTTACTTTTTTTAATATAATTTATTGTCAAGTTAGCTAACATAAAGACTATACAGTATGTTATTGGCTTCGGGAGTAGGTTCCCATGATTCATCACTTACATACAACACCAAGTACTCATACCAACAAGTACCCTCCTCAAAGTCCACTGCCCATTCCCCTCCCCCCCCCGCACCCCCTCCATCAGTCATCAGTTTGTTCTCTATATTTAAGAGTCTCTTATGTTTTGACTCACTCTCAGTTTGTAACTGTTTTTTCCTTCCCTTCCCCCATGGTCTTCTGTTAAAATTCCTCAAATTCCACATATGAGTGAGAACATATGATATCTGTCTTTCTCTGATCGACTTATTTCACGTAGCATAATACCCTCCAGTTCCATCCACGTTGTTGCAAGTGGCAAGATTTCATTCTTTTTCATTTCCAAGCAGTATTCCATTGTGTGTGTGTGTGTGTGTGTGTGTGTGTGTGTACCATACTAATTTTATCCATTCATCAGTTGATGGACATTTGGGCCCTTTCCATAATTTGACTATTGTTGATAGCACATTGGGGCACCTGTGCCCCTATGAATCAGCACTCCTGTATCCTTTAGATAAATTCCTAGTAGTGCTGGGTCATACAGTAATTCTATATTTAATTTTTACTATTTATTTTTTATTATTTATTTTTAATACTTTGAGGAACCTCCATACTGTTTTCCAGAGTAGTTACACCAGTTTGCATTCCCACCAATAGTGTAAGAGAGTTCCCCTTTCTCCACCTCCTTGCCAACATTTTTTGTTTCATGTGTTCTTAATTTTAGCCATTCTGAAGAAGTGAGAGGTGATATATTTCATTGTAGTTTTGATTTATATTTCCCTGATGATGAGTGACATTGAACATCTTTTCATGTGTCTGTTAGCCATCTGTATGTCTTCTTCAGAAAAGTATCTGTTCATGTCTTCTGGCCATTTCTTCACTGGATTATTTGTTTTGTGGGTGTTGAGTTTGGTAAGTTTGTTATAGATTTTGGATACTAACCCTGTATACAATATGTTATTTGCAAATATCTTATCCCATTCCATTGGTTGCCTTTTAGTTTTGTTGTTTCCTCTGCTGTACAGCTTTGTATCTTGATGAGGTCCCAATAGTTCATTTTTGCTTTTAATTCCCTTGCCTTTGGAGACATGTCAAATAAGAAGCTGCTGTGGCTGGGATAAAGAGGTTGTTGCCTCCTTTCTCCTCCAGGATTTTGTGTTTTCCTGTCTCACATTTAGGTCTTTCATCCGTTTTGAGTTTATTCTTGTTTATGGTGTAAGAAGGTGGTCCAACTTCATTCTTCTGCATCTGCTGTCCCATTCTCCCAGCACCACTTGCTAAGGAGACTCTTTTCCATTGGATATTCTTTCCTGCTTTGTCAAAGATTAGTTGGCCATACATTTGTGGGTCCAGTTTTGGGTTATCTATTCTGTTATATTGGTCTATGAGTCTGTTTTTGTGCCCATACCATGCTGTCTCGATGATTACGTTCTTGTAGTACAGGCTAAAGTCCAGGATTTTGATGCTTCTAGCTTTGGTTTCTTTTTCAACATTACTTTGGCTATTTGCGGGGTTTTTTTGGTGGTTCCATACAAATTTTAGGATTGTTTGTTCTAGTTATGAGAAGAATGCTGGTGTTATTTTGATTGTGATTGCATTGAATGTATATATTGCTTTGGGTAGTATTGACATTTTAACAATATTTATTCTTCCAATCCATGAATGTGGAATGTTTTTCCATTTCTTTGTTTCTTTTTCAATTTCTTTCATAAGTTTTTCTATAATTTCCAGGATACATATCTTTTACCTTTTTGGATAGGTTTATTCCTACGTATTTTATGGTCCTTAGTGCAGTCGTAAATGGAATCAATTCCTTGATATCTCTTTCTGTTGCTTCATTATTGGTGTATAGAAATGCAACAAACTTCTGTACATTGATTTTATATCCTGCAACTTTGCTGAATCCATGTATCAGTTGTAGTAGTTTTTTTGGTGGAGTCTTTTGAGTTTTCAATGAAGAGTATCATGTCATCTGAAAAAAGTGAAAGTTTGACTTCTTCTTTGACAATTTTGATGCTTTTTATTTCATTTTGTTGTCTGATTGCTGAGGGTAAGACTTCCAACACTATGTTAAACAACAATAGTGAGAGTGGACATCTCTGTCATGTTCCTGATCTCAGGGGGAAAGCTCTCAGTTTTTCCCCATTGAGGATGATATTAGTGGTGGGACTGTCACATATGGCTTTTATGATATTAAGGTATGTTCCTTCTATCCCGACTTTCGCAAGGTTTTTTTTTTTTTTTATCAAGAAAGGATGCTGTATTTTGTCAAATGCTTTTTATTGCATCTATTGACAGGATGTTTCTTATCTTTTCTTCTATTAATGTGATGCATCACATTGATTGATTTGCAGATATTGAACCATCTCTGCAGCCCAGGAATGAATCCCACATGACCATGGTGAATAATTCTTTTAATATACTGTTGAATTCGATTTGCTACTATCTTCTTCTGAATTTCTGCATCCATGTTCATCAGGGATATTGGCCTTTAATTCTCCTTTTTAGTGGGGTCTTTGTCTGCTTTTGGGAATCAAGGTAATGCTGGCTTCATAGAATGAGTCTGGAAGCTTTCCTTCCATTTCAAGTTTTTGGAACAGCATGAGAAGAACAGGTATTAACTCTGCTTTAAATGTCTGGTAGAATTCCCCTAGGAAGCCATCTGGCCCAGAACTCTTATTTGTTGGGAGACTTGATAACTGATTCAATTTTTTTTTTGCTGGTTATGGCTTTATTCAAATTTTCTATTTCTTCCAGTTTGAATTTTGTTAGTGTGTGGGTGTCAACGAATTTGTCCGTTTCTTCCAGATTGTCCAGTTTATTGGAATGTAATTTTTCATAGTATTCTCTAATATTTGTTTGTATTTTTGTGGTGTTGGTTGTGATCTCTCCCCTTTCATTAGTGATTTTACCTATTTGGGTTCTCTCTCTTTTCTTTTTGAGAAATCAGGCTAGGGGTTTATCAATTTTGTTTATTCTTTCAAAAAAACACTTATTAGATTCATTGATATGTTCTACTGTTTTTCTGAATTCTATATTGTTTCTGCTCTAATCTTTATTATTTCTCTTCTTCTGCTGGCTTTGGGGTTTCCTTGCTGCTCTGCTTCTAGTTCTTTAGGTGTAAGGTTAGGTTCTGTATCCAAATACAGATTTTTATTGCTTCTTGAGATAGATCTGAATTGTAACGTATTTTATTCATAGAATGGCCTTTGCTGCATCCCAAAGTGTTTGGATTGTCATATTTTCATTTTTATTTGCTTCGGTATATGTTTTTAATTTCTTCTTTAATTTCCTGGTTCACCCATTCATTCTTTAATAGGGTGGTCGTTAACTTCCATGAATTTGGAGGCTTCCCAAATTTTTTCTTGTTGTTTATTTCATGTTTCATAGTGTTGTGATGTTAAAATATGCATGGTATGATCTCAATCCTCTTATATTTTGTGACCCAGTATGTGATCTATTTTGGAGACTGTTCAATGTGCACTCAAGAAGAATGTATATTCTGCTGCTTTGGGATGAAAAGTTCTGAATATATCTGTCAAGTCCATGTGGTCCAGTGTATCATTCAAGGCCATTGTTTCTTTATTGATTTCCTGCCATATGATCTGTCCATTGTTGTAAGTGGAGTATTAAAGTCACCTACAATTACAGTATTGTTATCAATAAGTTTGCTTAGGTTTGTGATTGACATATATTTGGGCTTAAAAGTTGGGGGCATAAACATTTACAGTTATTAGCTCTTATTGATGGATAGACCCCTTAATTATGATATAAGGCCCTTCTTCATCTCTTGTAACAGTCTTTAATTTAAAGTCTAGTTTGTCTGATATAAGTATGGCCATCCTGGCTTTCTTTTGACATCCATTAGCATGACAGATTGTTTTCCATCCCCTCACCTTCAATCTGCAGGTGTCCTCAAGTCTATAATGAGTCTTTTGTAGACTGGCTGTGGGAATTTCTCAAAATAAGACAATCATGAAGTTTGCTGCATTGATTGACATTTCCTTTCACAAACCATTTCTCTTTAACATGCAATGCTCTTTGATGGCATTTTACCCACAGTAGAGCTTATTTTTTTCCTGATAAATATGGAGTTTATTGGTATTGTTTGGTATAACTTTATCCCAATCCGGGCGTGTTAACAATCCTTTAAAAATCATGCTACATTACTTTGGAGGAAGATACCTCCAGCTTAACGTGTTTAATGTCAGATAATTGTAATCTTTTAAAACATTTTTCACTGCCTCTGATTTTTAACACAGTGAGCATCAGTCTAATGTCAATGTAAATGCACATTAAGCAGGTAATGGCTTTTTAAAGTGATTCCTTCACAGATAGCAAATGGCATAATCCTGGAACTGTGTATGAGAGGCAAAAGGGAAGCTGTGTGTGCTGCCAATATTTTATGGATTACCTCCCTCTTGTAAGTAGTGTCCAGTCTTTTTTTATTAAAATTTTTTTAATGTGTATTTATTTTTGACAGAGAGGGAGACAGAGCATGAGCGTGGGAGGGGTAGAGAGAGAGGGAGACACAGAATCCGAAGCAGGTTACAGGCTCTGAGCTGTTAGCACAGAGCCCGACATGGGGCTTGAACTCACAGACCGTGAGATCATGACCTGAGCCGAAGTCAGATGCCCAACCGACTGAGCCACCCAGGCACCCCAAGCAGTGTCCACTCTTTGATTAACAATTGCAAATGACCCAACTGGAGAGAACACTCAAGATAATAAGCAAAGAGAACTGGAAAGCTATGAAAATGCAATGCCTGGCTGAGCCCTGAGGGGCATCCTAGGTTGGATGTGTTGATCACAATGACCATGATATTGTTGTACAGAGGCTGACATGGACACCAGGAAGGGGGGACATTGAAGGCAGATGAGAAATGGATGTGACTGCATCCTAGAAACCTCCCAAAACACACTTTGGGTGTTGGTGGGGTTATTTTGTGTGAAACTTGATCTCAATCTGTCTCACATTGAGCTAAGGAAATAAGTATAACAGGGAGTTTTCCTGTTTCTTGATTTCTCCTATATCTGGGTTTACAGTTAGGTGGAAGACAACTTTAAAGTGAACACGGTAAGCTTCCTTATGGTGGTGGTAGTCAGAAAGGAAGAATGAAAAAATAAGCTGGCCTGAAACAGTGCACACTAACATGGTCAGGAGAACTTAGAACCCGTGTGAGCCTTTTTTACCCAGGGAATGAATGTATTCCTGCTACTTTTCTCTGTTTCATAAACTTTCCTGTGGCTTTGGCTCACCACTTTTACATAAGACCATATTGCAAGAGTTG
This sequence comes from Felis catus, assembly GCF_018350175.1. Taxonomy (NCBI): domain Eukaryota; kingdom Metazoa; phylum Chordata; class Mammalia; order Carnivora; family Felidae; genus Felis; species Felis catus. The sequence goes on from NC_058386.1 coordinate 55,089,612, forward strand.
CATGGGCAAACTAATTTCACATTCAGTTTATTACCTATATGCAAGTACTGTGCCAATACATTTTTGTGGTAAGTAGGAGGCTGAGAATATCCCCAAAGCCCAGGCAGCCACTGGCTGCCAGGTAAGACAATCTCTCAAGGAACTCAGCAGCAGTCATGCTCAGTAAGGGCCACTCACTTATTCAAGACTCCTTGATGTGGAGGGCACCAAAGAAGTCAATCTATCCTTCTAGTTGACACTCTTCTAGTTAATACAGTTCTTCATGATTTTTCAATCTGTGTCCCCCTGTCAGATACTTTCTTTGACATTAATGGTGACTTCTTTTGCAGACATTCACTTAGCATCTCTTTTAGTCTCTGTGATCTGAAGGCTATTATGTTTCTGGGTCAGAGAGCCTGAGTTGAGGCTCTGGGGATTCAAGCACTGGGTTCCACAGCTCATCTTCTTCTCTGGGGCCATAGATCAGGGCACACCATTGAAAGACAGTCCATCTTCCAACACACCTGCATGCAGGCCACTGACTTCATAGCCATTGTCAGTGGCAGAGACATCAGGTGGCACACCCAATTTGGTGTAGGTAAGTCAGGTGGACTCAGACTCCCTGGTCCAGCTCTTGTAGTAACAGGACTTGCTGGCATTGACCCAACTCCTACCACAGCTTATGCTCCCATGCTGCCAGTGCACCCTGTGACTGGAGAGCTCAAGGCTCCAAAGGTGCTTAGCCCCTGTGGTGCATCCCAGGCCCCCAATCATGTAGCAGTGGCTGTGACTTCAGGTCCCTGTGCCCGCCTGTGCAACAGTCAGGCACCCAGCTCCTCCTGCACTTGCTGCACCTCCCACAGAAGTTCCTTCAAAATTGGACTCAATCCTCTCAAACATTGTCACTGCTTTATCAACTAAGTTTATTGATATCCAAAATCCTTTGTTGTCATTTCAAAATCTTTACAGCATCTTCACCAGGAATAGATTATCAAGAAACCACTTTCTTTGCTCATCCATAAGAAGCAAATCCTCATCTATTGAAGTTTTTCTTTAAAAAAAAGTTATAATGTTTTATTTATTTTTGAGAGAGAAAGACAGAGTATGAGCAAGGGAGGGGCTGAAACAGAGGGAGACACAGAATCTGAAGCAGGCTCCAGCCTCTGAGCTGTCAGCACAGAGCCCGATGCAGTGCTCAAACTTGTGAACCAAGAGATCATGACCTGAGCCAAAGTCAGGTGTTTAACTGACTGAGCCATCCAGGTGCCCCTCATCTGTTGAAGTTTTATCGTGAGATTGCAGCAATTCAGTCACTTCCAATTATAGTTCTCTTACTATCTCCACCACATCTGCAGTTACTTCCTCCACTGAAATTTTGAACCCTTCAATGTCATCCATGAGGGTTGCAATCAACTTCTTTAAAACTCCTGTTAATGTTGACTTTTTGGCCTCTTCCCATGACCAAAAATGTTCTTAATGGCATCTAGAACTGTGTTTTCTTTCCAGAAAGTTTTCAACTTACTTTGCCCAGGTCCGTCAGAAGAATCACTCTGTATGACAGCTATAGCATTACAAATGTATATCTTAAAGAATAAGACTTGAAAGTTAGTATTACTCCTTGATCCAAGGGCTGCAGAATGGATGTCATGTTAGCAGGCATGAAAACAACATAAATCTTATTGTACATCTCTAACATACACAGTTTTTGGGTGACCACTGGATACTGACAATGAGCAGTAGTATTTTGATAGTATTCTTTTTCTCACTGTATTTCTCAATAGTGGGCTTAAAATACTCAGTAAACCATCTGTTTATAAAAACAGATGTGGTGTCATCCAGACTTTCTTGTTCCATTTATAGTGCACAAGCAGAGTAGATTTAGTGTAATACTGAAGACTGCCTTAGGATTTTTGGAATTGTAAATGAGCATTGGTCTCAACCTAATGGCACCAGCTACATTAGCCCATAACAAGAGTTAGCCTATCTTTTGAAGCCAAGCATTGATTTCTTCTCATCTAGCTATGCTACATGGCATCTCCTTCCAATATAAGGTTGTTTCATCTACACTGAAAATCTGTTGTTTAGTGTTGCCACCTTCACTAATTATCTTATCTAGATCTGGAAGACTTGATGCAACTTCTAAATCAGTGCTTGCTTCTTCACCTTCCTCTTTTATGTTATGGCAATGGCTTTTCTCTTTAAACCTCATGAACCAAAGAATATCCAATGGAATAAAGACAGTCTCTTCAGCAAATGGGAAAACTGGATAGTGACATGCAGAAGAATGAATCTGGAACACTTTCTTACACCATACACAAAAATAAATTCAAAATGGATAAAAGACCTAAATGTAAGACAGGATGCCATGAAAATTCTTGAGGAGAAAACAGGCAAAAACCTCTTTGACCTTGAGGCTGTAGCAACTTCTTACTCAACACGTCTCCAGAGGCAGGGAAAACAAAAGCAAAAATGAACTACTGGGACCTCATCAAAATAAAAAGCTTCTGCACAGCGAAGGAAACAATCAGCAAAACTAAAAGGCAAGTGACAGAATGGGAGAAGATATTTGCACATGATACATCAGATAAAGGGTTAGTATATAAAATCTATAAAGAACTTATCAAACTCAACACCCAAAAAACAAGTAATCCAGTGAAGAAATGGGCAAAAGACATGAATAGACACTTCTCCATAGAAGACATCCAGATGGTCAACCAACACATGAAAAACTGCTCAACATCACTCATCATCAGGGAAATACAAATGAAAACCACAATGAGATAGCACCTTACACGTGTCAGAATAGTTAACATGAACAACTCAGACAACAACAGATGTTGGCAAGGATGCAGAGAAAGAGGATCTCATTTGCATTTTTGGTGGGAATGCAAGCTGGTGCAGCCACTCTGGAAAACAGTATGGAGGTTCCTCAAAAAACTAAAAATAGAACTACCCTATGACTCAGCAATTGCACTACTAGGTATTTATCCAAGGGATACAGGTGTGCTGTTTTGAAGGGACACTTGCACCCCCAATGTTTATAGCAGCACTAGCAACAATAGCCAAAGTATGGAAAGAGCCCAAATGTCCATCGATTTTTGAATGGATAAAGAAGATGTGGTATATATATACAATGGAGTATTACTCGGCAATCAAAAAGAATGAAATCTTGCCATTTGCAACTACTTGGATGGAACTGGAGGGTATTATGCTAAATGAAATTAGTCAGTAAGAGAAAGACAAAAATTATATGACTTCACTCATATGAGGACTTTAAGAGATGAAACAGATGAACATAAGGGAAGAGAAGTAAAAATAATGTAAAAACAGGGAAAGGGACAAAACATAAGAGACTCTTAAATATGGAGAACAAAATAGAGGGTTACTGGAGTGGTTGTGGGAGGGGGGATGGGCTAAATGGGTAAGGGGCATTAAGGAATCTACTCCTGAAATCATTGTTACACTTTATGGTAACTAATTTGGATGTAAATTTAAAAATAAATAAATAAATAAATAAATAAATAAAATTAAAAACAAAACAAAAAAATCCTCATGAATGAACCTCTGATAGTTTCAAACTTTTCTTTTCACCTTCCTCGCTTCTCTTAGCCTTTATAGAATTGAAGAGAGAGTTAGGGCATTGCTCTTGATTAGGCTTTGGCTTAAGGGAATGTTATGGCTATTCTGATCTTCTATCCAAATGAATGAAACTGTCTCCATATCAGCAAGAAGGCTGTTTTGCTTTCTTATCATTCATTTATTCACTGGAGTAGCATTTTCTATTTCCTACGTTTTGTTTTGTTTTGTTTTGTTTTTGCATTCAGAACATGGCTGTTTGGCACAAGAAGCCTAGCTTTCAGCCTATCTTAGCTTTCAACATACTTTCCTCACTAAGCTTAATTATTTCTAGCTTTGATTTTAAATGAGAAATCTTCAACTCTTTCTTTCACTTAAATACTTTCAGGTTATTGTAGGGCTATTTAATTGGACTCATTTCAGTACTGCTGTGTCTCAGAGAAGAATGATGAGAGGAATAGATATGGGGGCATGGCCAGCTGATAAAGCAGTCAGAACACAACATTTATCAATTAAGTTTGCCATCTTATATGAAAACTATTAATGGTGCCTCAAAACAAATACAATAGTAACATCAAAGATCACTGATCATATATCACTGTAACAAATATGACAATAATTAAATAGTTCAAAATATCGCAAAAATTACCAAAATGTGATACAGAGACATGAAGTGAGCAAATGCCGTTGGGGAAAAAAAATGATGCCAATAGAGTTGCTAAATACAGGGCTGCCACAAACCTTCTATTCATAAACAACAACAACAACAACAACAAAAACAACACAGTACTTGTGAAATGCAAATAAAGTGAAGGACAGTAAAATGAAGTATGCCTATATTGGTAGTTAAGAACTTACTATTGGCATTTTGTTAATTGTTTCTCATTCCTTTGTATTCCATTTCTTCTGTTTGCTATCTTTCCTGGTGATTTTTTTATAGTGTATACTTTGACTCCTTTCTCCTTATCTTTTGCGTATCTACTACAGATTTTGTATTTCTGACTATCATAAAGTTTAAAACTTTGTACAGTTATAGCCATTGATTTAATCTAATAACAAAGTAACTTTGTTTACAAAATCTCTGCACTTGGATATAGAGAAGATGGAAGTGTAGGAGGACGGTGGGCTCACCTCATTCTGCTGACCACTTATATTCCACCCATAGCTGCCTAGAAATAACCCAGAAAACAGTCAGAAGACTAGCAGAACAGACTCTCCGGAGCCAAGCATAGACAAGAGGCCCACAGAAGAGGGTGGGAAGGGCAGAGAGGCGTGCGTGCTACACGGACTGGTGGGAGGACAGCCAGGGTGGTGGAGGGGCAGCCTGCCCAGCAAGGTGGAATCCCTGAGTCTAGCTTGCAAAAGTGGAGGGGCCAGACTCCATGAGTTCTGACAGCCAGCGGGACTTAACACCTGGAATGTTATAAGTCAACAGCTCTGCTCAGATAGCGGGAGGGCAAGAGGACACCGGGAAAGAGAGGTGTTGAGCCCTGGAAGACAGAGATCAGCTCACTGGGGAACAAAGGCGCTGGCCAGCACCATCTCCCTCTCCCATCCCCCAACTAAATCCCAAAGGGAACCAGTTCCCATCACCAAATGTGCTTGCACCTCACAAACACCCAATGCTGTGCTTCTGTGGATCCATCCCTCTGACGAGTCTACCTGCCTCCCTCACGGTGCTGCAGGGCACCTCCCTCAGGGGACCACTAAACACAAAGCAAGCTAAGCCTGAGCCTCCCGCCCCTGTGCACCTTGTAGATCCACACCAGATCCCATCAGAGCAGCACCACAAGCCTGGCAGTGTGCAAGTAGCCCAGACAGGGGCCACACCACTCCACAGTGAGCCCTATCTCTGGGAGGGGGAAGATAAGGTACACACCAGTCTGATTGTGGCCCCAGCGGTGGGCAGGGGGAAGACATCAGGTCTGACTGTGGCCCCGCCCACCAACACAAGTTACACCAGACAGCACAGGGCAAGTGCCCTGAAGTTCCCCACCACCCCAGGGATTGTCCAAAATGACAAAATGGAAGAATTCTCCTCAAAAGAAACTCCAGGAAGTAGCGACAGCTAACGAATTGATCAAAACTGAAGTTAGAAATATAATGGAACAAAATTTAGAAAAATAGTCATAAAATTAATCGCTGGGCTTGAAAAAAGTATAGAGGACAGCAGAGAATCTATTGCTACAGAGATCAATGGACTCAGAAATAGTCATGAGGAGCTAAAAAATGCTATAAATAAGGTGCAAAATAAAATGGAGGCAACCACAGCCTGGATTGAAGAGGCAGGGGAGAGAATAGGTGAATTAGAAGATAAAATTATGGAAAAAGAGGAAGCTGAGAAAAAGAGAGATAAAAAATATCCAGGAGTATGAGGCGAGAATTAGAGAACTAAGTGATGCATCAAAAGGAACATTATTCGCATAATAGGAATTACAGAAGAAGAGACAGAGAAAGGGGTTGAAGGTGTACCTGAACAAATCATAGCTTAGAACTTCCCTGATCTGGGGAAGGAAAAAAGCATTGAATTCCAAGAGGCACAGAGAAGTCCCTTCAGACATAACTTGAATCGAACTTCTGCATGACATATAGTGAAACTGGCAAAATACAAGGATACAGAGAAAATTCTGGAAGCAGCTAGGGATAAACAGGCTCTAACATATAAAGGGACACCTATAATACTCGTGGCAGACCTATCTACTGAAACTTGGCAGGCCAGAAAGGAATGGCAGGAAATCTTCAATGTGGTGAACAGAAAAAATATGGAGCCAAGAATCCTTTATTCAGCAAGTCTGTCATTTAGACTAGAAGGAGAGATAAAGGTCTTCCCAAACAAACAAAAACTGAAGGAATTCATCACCACTAAACCATCCGTACAAGAGATCCTAGGGGGATTCTATGAGTGAAATGTTGCAAGGACCACAAAGTACCAGGGACATCACTGCAAGCATGAAACCTACAGACATGACATTGACTCCAAACCCATTCTTTCTATAATAACACTGAATGTAAATGGACTAAATGCTCCAACCAAAAGACACAGGGTATCAGAATGGATAAAAAAAAAGACCCATCTATTTGCTTTCCACAAGAGACTCATTTTAGACCTGAGAACACCTTCAGATTGAAAGTGAGGGGATGTAAAACTATCTATCATGCTACTAGAAGTCAAAAGAAAGCTGTAGTAGCCATACTTATAACAGACAAACTAGACTTTAAATTAAAAGCTGTAGCAAGAAATGAAGAAGGGCATTATATAATAATTACAGGGTCAATCCATCAGGAAGAGCTAAAAATTATAAATGTCTATTCGCTGAATATGGGAGCCCCCAAATATATAAAACAATTAATCACAAACATAAGCAACCTTATTGATAAGAATGTGGTAATTGAAGAGAATTTAATACCCTACTTAACAATGGATAGATCATCTAGACACAGGATCAATAAAGAAACCAGGGCCCTGAATGATACATTGGATCAGATGGACTTGACAGATATATTTAGAACTCTGCATCCCAAAGCAACAGAATATACTTTCTTCTTCAGTGCACATGCAATATTCTCCAAGATAGATCACATACTGGGTCACAAAACAGCCCTTCATAGGTATAAAAGAATTGGGATCATACCATGCACACTTTCAGACCACAATGCTATGAAGCTTGAAATCAACCACAGGAAAAAGTCTGGAAAACCTCCAAAAGCATGGAGGTTAAAGAATACACTGCAGAAGAATGAATGGGTCAACAAGGCAATTAGAGAAGAAATTTAAAAATATACAGAAACAAATGAAAAAAAAATACAACAATGCAAACATTTTTGATGTAGCAAAGGCAGTCTTAAGAAGAAAATACATTGCAATCCAGGCCTATATCAACAAACAAGAAAAATCCTGCATACAAATCTAACAGCACACCTAAAGGAACTAGAATCAGAAGGGCAAAGACACCCCGAACCCAGCAGAAGAATAGAAATAATAAAGAGCAGAGTAGAAATTAAAAATATACAATTCAAAAAAAAAAAACAGTACAGCAGATCAAAGAAACCAAGAGTTGTTTGTTTTTTTTTTTTAAATAAACAAAATTGACAAACCTCTAGCCAGGCTTCTCAAAAAGAAAAGGGAGATGACCCAAATAGGTAAAATCATGAATGAAAGTGGAATTATTACAACCAATCCCTCAGAAATGCAAGCAATTATCAGGGAATACTATGAAAAATTATATGCCAACACATTGGATAACCTGGAAGAAGTGGACAAATTCCTAAGCACCCACACATTTCCAAAACTCAAACAGGAAGAAATAGAAAACTTGAACAGACCCATAACCAGCGAAGAAATTGAATTAGTTATCAAAAATTTCCTATCAAATAAAAGTCCAGGACCAGATAGCTTCCCAGGGGAATTCTACCAGACATTTAAAGCAGAGATAATCCCTGTCCTTCTCAAGCCGTTCCACAAAATAGAAAAGGAAGGAAAACTTCCAGACTCATTCTATGAAGCCAGCATTACTTTCATTCTGAAACCAGACAGAGACCCAGCAACAACAACAAAAAAACACAACTACAGGCCAATATCCCTGATGAATATGGATGCAAAAATTCTCAACAAGACACTAGCAAATCGAATTCAACAGCATATAAAAAGAATTATTCACCACAATCAAGTGGGATTCAGTCCTGGGATGCAGGGCTGGTTCAACATTCACAAAAAATCAATGTGATACATCACATTAATAAAAGAAAAGAAAGGAACCATATGATCCTGTGAATTGATGCAGAAAAATCATTGGACAAAATTCAGCATCCTTTCTTAATAAAAACCCTCGAGAAAGTCAGGAGAGAAGGAACATACTTAAACATCATCAAAGCCATTTATGAAAAGCCCACAGCTAATATGATCCTCAATGGGGAAAAACTGAGAGCTTTCCCCCTGAGATCAGGAACACGATATGGATGTCCACTCTCACCGCTGTTGTTTAACATAGTATTGGAAGTTCTAGCATCAGCAATCAGACAAAAAAAGGAAATCAAAGTCATCAATATTGGCAAAATGAAGTCAAGCTTTCACTTTTTGCAGATCACATGATATTACACATGGAACCCGATAAACTCCACCAAAAATCTGCTAGAACTGATACATGAATTCAGCAAAGTCGCAGGATACAAAATCAATGTACAGAAATCAGTTGCATTTTTATACACTAATAATGAAGCAACAGAAAGACAAATAAAGAAACTGACCCATTCACAATTGCACCAAGAATCATACAATATCTAGGAATAAACCTAACCAAGATGTAAAAGATCTGTATGCTGAAAACTATAGAAAGCTTATGAAGGAAACTGAAGAAGATATAAAAAATAGAAAAACATATTCCATGCTCATGGATTGGAAGAGTAAATATTGTTAAAATGTCAACACTACCCAAAGCTATCTACACATTCAATGCAATCCCAACCAAAATTGCACCAGCATTCTTCTCAAAGCTAGAACAAGCAATCCTAATATTTGCATGGAACCACAAAAGACCCTGAATAGCCAAAGTAATTTTGTAGAAGAAGACCAAAGCAGGAAGCATCACAATCCCAGACTTTAGCCTCTACTGCAAAGCTGTAATTATCAAGACAACATGGTATTGGCACAAAAACAGACACATAAACCAATGGAATAGAATAGGGACTGTAGAATTGGACGCACAAAAGTATGGCCAACTAATCTTTGACAAAGCAGGAGCAATATCCAATGGAAAGAGACAGTCTCTTTAACAAATGGTGCTGGGAGAACTGGACAGCAACATGCAGAAGGTTGAAACTAGACCACTTTCTCACACCATTCACAAAAATAAACTTAAAATGGATAAAGGACCTGAATGTGAGACAGGAAACCATCAAAACCCTAGAGGAGAAAGCAAGAAAAGACCTCTCTGACTTCAGCCGTAGCAATCTCTTATTTGACACATCCCCAAAGGCAAGGGAATTAAAAGCAAAAATGAATTACTGGGACCTTATGAAGATAAAAAGCTTCTGCACAGCAAAGGAAACAACCAACAAAACTAAAAGGCAACCAACGGAATGGGAAAAGATATTTGCAATTGATATATTGGACAAAGGGCTAGTATACAAAATCTATCAAGAACTCGTCAAACTCCACACCCGATAAACAAATAATCCAGTGAAGAAATGGGCAGAAGACATGAATAGACACTTCTCTAAAGAAGACATCCAGATGGCCAGCAGGCACATAAAAAGATGCTCAAGGTAGCTCCTCATCAGGGAAATACACATCAAAACCACACTGAGATACCACCTCATGCCAGTCAGAGTGGCTCAAATGAACAAATCAGGAAACTATAGATTCTGGAGAGGATGTGGAGAAATGGGAACCTTCTTGCACTGTTAGTGGGAATGCAAACTGGTGCAGCCCCCTTGGAAAACAGTGAAGAGGTTCCTAAAGAAATTAAAAATAGATCTACCCTATGACCCAGCAATAGCACTGCTAGGAATTTACCCAAGGGATACAGGAGTACTGATGCATAGGGGCACTTGTATCCCAATGTTTATAGCATAACTTTCAACAATAGCCAAATTATGGAAAGAGCCTTAATGTCCATCAACGGATGAATGGATAAAGAAATTGTGGTTTATATACACAATGGAATACTATGTGGCAATGAGAAAAAATGAAATATGGCCTTTTCTAGCAACGTGGATGGAACTAGAGAGTGTTATGCTAAGTGAAATAAGTCATACAGAGCAAAACAGATACCATATATTTTCACTCTTATGTGGATCCCGAGAAACTTAACAGAAGACCATGGGGGAGGTGAAAGGAAAAAAAAGTTTAGAGAGGGAGGGAGCCAGAACATAAGAGACTCTTAAAAACTGAGAACAGAGTGTTGATGGGGGGTAGGAGGTAGGGGAATGTGGGTGATGGGCATGGAGTAGGGAACCTGTTGGAATGAGCACTGGGCATTGTATGGAAACCAATTTGACAATAAATTTCATATTAAAAAACAACAACAACAAAACAAAATATCTGCACTTGACTACAGTTCAACTTCTTCTCCCTCTACATTTTATGTTATTGATGTCATACTGTATATCTTTTTAAATTTTGTATTTACTAAAAATTACTAGAGCTCTATTCATTTTTAATACTTCTGTATTTTAACTTTTGTACTAGAGTTAAAAGTGATATACACATTAAGGAAAATGTCAGAGAAAGACAAATACCATATGATTTCACTCATGTGGAATTTAAGAAACAAAACAAGCAAAGGGAAAAAATTTAGAGACAGACAAATCAAGAAACATACTCTTAATTATAGAGAACAAACTGATGTTTACCAGAAGGGAGTGGGGGATGGGTTAAATAGGTGATGGGGTTTAGGGAGTGCATTTGTCACGATGAGCATGGAGTGATGTATGGAAGTATGGAATTACTATACTGTACATCAGAAACTATCATAACGCTGTATGTTAGCTAACTGGAAATAAAATAAAAACTTTTAAAAAGTTATTTACCCATCGTATTATACTATTAGAGTATTCTCAATTTGACTATATCTTCACTAATGAGTTTTATACTTTCATGTTTTTTTCTTGTTAGTGTTCATTTGTCTCAACTTGAATAATCTTTTTTTTAGCATTTCTTATAAATTAGGTCTAGTGGTGATGAACTCCCTTAACTTTTGTATTTTTCTGGAAAAGTTTTATCTCTTCTTCATTTCTGAAGGATTGTTTTGTCTGGTATATTATTCTTGGTTGGCAGGTTTTTAAAACTTCCTTTCACTATTTTAAATATATCATCCCACTGTCCCCTGGTCTGCAAAGTTTGTGCTGAACAATTGCTCATAGTATTATGGGAGTTTGTTTTTCATTTACTTTTTTTTATTTCTATTTTTTTTTGAGAGAGAGAGAGGAAGAGAGACAGAAAGAGAGAGCAAGGGAGGGATAGAGGGAATGGGAGAGAGAATCTCAAGCGGATTCAACACTCAGTGCAGAGCCCAACATTGGGCTGAATCTCACGACTGTGAGATCATGACCTTAGCTAAAATGAAGAATCAGACACTTAACTGACTAAGCCACCCAGGCGTCCATGGGAGTTTCTTTGTATGTGATGACTCATTTTTCTCTTGTAGTGTTCAAAGTTCTCTGTCTTGGAATTTTGAGAATTTTATTATAATCTGTCTTGGTGAAAAATATGCTTAATCTATTTGGGTTTATTTGGGCTTTGATGATCTGGATGTTCATGTCCCTCTCTTATTTATGAAGTTTCTCATTATTTCTTTAAATAAGCTTTCTCTACCCTTCTTTCTTTGCTCCTTCCAGGACTCCCATGATACGCATATTCATTTGTTAGACAATGTTCTGTAAGTCTCAAGTTTTTTTCACTTTTTTTCAATTATTTTTCTTTTTGTTCCTTGACTGGGTAATTTCAAGTGACCCATCTTTGAGCTCGATGATCCTTTCTTCTTCTTAGTGATAAAGCACTCTATTGAATTTTTCAGTGCACTCATTTTTCAGCTCCAGGTTTTCTGTTTGTTTTTTTCCCTATGGTTTCTATCACTTTCTTGAACTTCTTGTGTATTGTTTTCTTGACTTTATTTAGTGGTCAATCTGCATTGTCTTTTAGTTCACTAGGCATCTTACAGACAATTATTTGGAATTCTTTGTCTGACAGTTAATAGATCTCTACTTCTTTTGGGTGAGTTTCTGATGCTTTATTTTGCTCCTTTATTGGTGTCATTTCCCCTGGATATTCCTGATTCTTGTGTCTTGTGGTCTTGTATAGGTGGTTGTCTATTTGAAGATGTAGGCACATCTCCCTGTCATTACAGATGATTGGAAAGGAAAGCCCTTTAGAGTCAGAGCAAACAGAGATTTTGGGTGGCCCAGCTGATGGGCTACACAGGTGGGATCAGTGTTGGAGTCCTTGGGTAGGCTGGTCTGGTGCCTGGATCAGTTGGCCAAACTTTCAGCCTGGATCTTCAGGGGCAAGCTTGCAGTCTGGGACCAGGGGGCTGGTCTGGCACTGGGGCAGACCTGTAGTGTGGATCTACAGGAGGCCTGCCTGGAGGCTGGGTCTGTGGTTGCATTCTATAGGGTAGGGCTGCAGGGGCCAGGCTGGGGCCACAGGGATATCCTGGTGCTGTGTTAGTCCTGAAGCTTGGGGTTCCAAGTAATAGCTGGGGCAGGCCTAGAGCCTAGGTCTGTGGGTGCCACCCTGGAGATGGATCAATGGAAGATGGGTAATTGGGTTCACTGGGGTGGGTCTGCTGCTGGGGTTGTGAAGTCAGGTGTTCAATTTACTCTCCTTCACCCATGCAGAGGTTGGCTATCTCTCTCTGTACTGTGCTGTGTGAGCTTGGGAGAGGGGTGATATGTTTAATATTAAAATGTCCTCCCTACCCTCTGCAATGCACTATTTCTTATTTCTGTGCTCCCCTCAGGTGCTGTAATATCTCAGCTGGATTGTATAGTTCTTATGAAGGGATTTTCATGCATGAAAGTTTGCTCAAATTAATTTCACCATGGGGAAACAGCAAAGAAAACTCCTATTCAGTCAACTTGCTGAGATCACTCCTCCATGGAAACTAAACTTGAGTTTAAAATCTGAGAGTATTCATGGTGCTTGGCTAGTTTAGTCGGTTAAGCGTCTGACTTTAGTTTAGGTCCTGATCTCAACATTTATGAGTTCAAGCCCTGCATCAGGTTCTCTACTGTCAGCGCAGAGCCTGCTTCAGTTCTGTCTTCCTTTTTCACTGCCCCTTGCCCACTCTTTCTCTCTCAAAAATAAAAATAAAACATTAAAAAAATGTCAGAACATTCAGAACGCATTGTTCACCCATTTCAATTCACTGAGGTACATTTCTTAGAACATTTTGGATCTTCCACTGTCCTCCTTAGGGATCATGGTATCTGGCTTTACATGTTCATCTCTGTCCTATCCACTAACGATTTCTCAGTGGCACAAATTTTGCAAACCTTGCTTTGTCTGGCTCAGGTACTAGAAAAAGTCTATATTTATATTGAGAAATATGGCTCCACTTCTGCTCTTCGATATACTTTTTGTGTCTAATCACTATTAAGAAGCTAAGAGTGTACCTCAGTACCGACCTTCACTTTCATCCACAGAAGAAGTATAAAAAACTGTTCTTTCTCGCAACAAGCGCTTTGAAATTGTGATTGGTTTGTGCCTTCTTGCTGTCACTCGAGGTGGAGGCACTGGAGGTGTAGCACTTTCTTCAGGTGGACCTGAATAGATCTGTAAAAGGAGGACATTTTCAGGAAACAATTAGAAAGACTGAATTTTTGTCTCCTTAATGCTAACTAGCAATTGATGCTCACTAGCATTACATCTAGAGTCTGCCATAGCAATTCTAATATGACTAAAGGAATTGGGGGGGGGGATTTTTAAGAATCACTCTAGCTACCAGCAAAGTGTTTAGAGGTCTTCCTTCCTGTTTACCACATAGGACCTGACACTTTACAATGTGGAGGAAACAATGCAGACAAGAACTGCAATATCAGTCCTGAATTTTTCACTTACTTCCTGAAAAACCGTAGGCAAATTACCTCCTATCTCTAAGCTTTAGATTCCTTATCTGTAACATGGGAAGACCACCTACCTCACAGTGTGACAAAAATAAGGTGAAAAGGGCAGTCAAGGTACATTGTATGGGTAGGGGTGGGCTGTGGAGGGTTACTAAATGCACCAAATATTTTGGAAAGAATACCAAATAAACTGGTTAAAGTGTTTGCTTCAAGACAGGAATAATGAATGGCTGAGGAAAGGATGGAGGAAACCTATTTCTCACTCCTATATCATTTTGATCTTTTAAAATTTCATACCATGTATGCATTACTTATTCAAAAAGGAAAGGGGAAAACCAAAATGTCTTATATGATATAAAAAGTGCTGAACAAAAGAAGAGAAGCTATGATTACATTTTTATATAGTATCTCATATGTATTTGAGAATCTTTCTTGTCTCTGGGGAGACTAAGCTTTTGGCCAGAGTGGACCCACTTTGGGAGGACACACGTGTGGTGAGGGAAGAAGGGGACCATTGAATAATGCAATAATGACATTAACCTCAATGATTAGTGCAAAGAGAAATGTCAGAGCCCAACATTTCATCAGGCTGCATAGTCACAGAAATTAAATCATTGGGAATACAAACGCTCTGTAAAAGCTGGACAATGATAGAAAGCAGTGCAAGCACAATCAAAGGAACTACATGTCTCAACATTTCATGACATAGGAAAGAGACAATATGGCATAGTAGCAAGCAGAGGAGTTTTGAGGCCATACAGTTTCACAATGATTAGTAATAATATTTTAAATAGCTACAATTTTGTGAGCATAGGCTTAGGTACTGTAGAGTTTCTTAAGAATATTCTTTGCTAGACCTATCCAAAGAAACTTGGAAGGCCAGAAAGGAGTGGCAGGATATACTAATGTGCTGAATCAGAAAAATTTGCAGCCAAGAATTCTTCATCCAGCAAGGCTGTCATTCAAAATAGAAGGAGAGATTAAAAGTTCCCCAGATGAACAAAAATTAAAGGAGTTCATGACCATTAAACAAGCCCTGGAAGAAATTTTCAGGGGGACTCTCTGAGGGGAAAAAGATGAAAATAAATAAATACCAAAAGCAACAAAAACTAGAAAGGACCAGAGAACAACACCAGAAATTCCAACTCTGCAAGCAATATAATGGAAATGAATCCATATCTTTCAGTACTCACTCTAAATATCAATGGTCCAATAAAAAGACATAGGGTAACAGAATGGATAAGAAAACAAGATCCATCTGTATGTTGTTTACAAGAGACCCACTTTAGACCTAAAGACACCTTCAGATTGAAAATACGGGGATGGAGAACCATCTATCATGCTAATGGTCAACAAAAGAAAGCCGGAGTAGCCATACTTATTTTTTTTCAATATATGAAATTTATTGTCAAATTGGTTTCCATTCAACACCCAGTGCTCATCCCAAAAGGTGCCCTCCTCAATACCCATCACCCACCCTCTCCTCCCTCCCACCCCCCATCAACCCTCAGTTTGTTCTCAGTTTTTAACAGTCTCTTATGCTTTGGCTCTCTCCCACTCTAACCTCTTTTTTTTTCACTTCCCCTCCTCCATGGGTTTCTGTTAAGTTTCTCAAGATCCACATAAGAGTGAAACCATATGGTATCTGTCTTTCTCTGTATGGCTTATTTCACTTAGCATCACACTCTCCAGTTCCATCCACGTTGCTACAAAAGGCCATATTTCATTCTTTCTCATTGTCACGTAGTATTCCATTGTGTATATAAACCACAATTTCTTTATCCATTCATCCGTTGATGGACATTTGTACCCCAATGTTTATAGCAGCACTCTCAATAATAGCCAAATTGTGGAAGGAGTAGCCATACTTATAACAATATAGACTTTAAAATAAAGACTGCATCAAGAGATGCAGAAGGGCATTATGTCATAATCAAGGGCTCTATCCACCAAGAAGACCTAGCAATTGTAAACATTTATGCTCCAAATGTGGTAGAACCCAAATATATAAATCACTTAATCACAAACATAAAGAAACTCATTGATAATAATGCCATAATAGTGGGGGACATCAACATCCCACTTACAGCAATGGATGGATCATCTAATCAGAAAATCAACAAGAAAAAAATGGCTTTGAATGACATACTGAACCAGATGGACTTAACAGATATATTCAGAACATTTTATCCTAAAGCAGTGGAATATACATTCTTCTAGAGTGCACATGGAACGTTTTCCAAAATAGACCAAATACTGGGACACAAAGCAGCCCTCAACAAGTACAAAAAGATCGAGATCATACTGTGCATGTTTTCAGACCACAATGCTATGAAACTCAAAATCAACCACAAGAAAAAATTTAGAAAGGTGACAAATATTTGAAGACTAAAGAACATCCTACTAAAGAATGAATGGGCTAACAAAGGAGTTAAAGGGGAAAGGAAAAGTACATGGAAGCCAGTGAAAATGATAACACCAGAGCCCAAAACCTCTAGGACACAGCAAAGGCAGTCATAAGAGGGAAGTATATAGCACTCCAGGCCTTCCTAAAGAAGGTAGAAAGATCTCAGGTACACAACCTAACCTTACACCTTAAAGAGCTGGAAAAAGAAGAGCAAATAACACCCAAAACCAGCAGAAGACAGGAAATAATAAAGATTAGAGCAGAAATTAATGCTACTGAAACAAACAAACAAACAAACAACCAAAAAACCAGTAGAACATATCAATGAAATGAGAAGCTGGTTCTTTGAAAGAATTAACAAAATTGATAAACCACTAGCCAGTTTTATCAAAAAGAAAAAGGAAAGGACCCAAATGAATAAAATGAGGAAGGAAAGAGGAGAGATAACAACCAACACAGCAGAAATAAAAATGATAATGAGAATATTATGAGCATTGATACACCAATAAAATGGTCAAACTGGAAGAAATGGACAAATTCCTAGAAACATATAAACTACAAAAACTGAAACAGGAATAAATAGAAAATTTGAATAGACCCATAAACTGTAAAAAAATAGAATTAGTAATAAAAACCTCCCAAAAAACATGAATCCAGGGCCATATGGCTTTCCAGGGGAATTGTACCAAACATTTAAGAAAGAGTGAACACCTATTCTCTTGAAGCTGTTCCAAAAAGTAGAAATGGAAGGAAAACTGCTAAACTCTTTCTATGAAGCCAGCATTACCTTGATTCCCAAACCAGACAAAGACCCCACTAAAAAGGAGAACTATAGATCAATTTCCCTGATGAACATGGATCCAAAAATCCTCAACAAGATAATAGCCAACTGGAAACAACAATACATTAAAAAAATTATTCACCATGACCAAGTGGGATTTATACCTGGGATGCAGTGCTGGTTCAATACCTGCAAAACAATCAATGTGATTCATCACATCATTAAAAGAAAGGACAAGAACCATATGATCCTCTCAATAGATGCAGAGAAAGCATTTGACAAAATACAGCATCATTTCTTGATAAAAGCCCTCAAGAATGTAGGAATATAAGGATCATACTTCAAGATCATAAAAGCCATATATGAAAGACCCACCGCTAATATCATCCTCAACGGAGAAAAAGTGAGAGTTATCACCCAAAGGTCAGGAACAAGACAAGGATGTCCACTCTCACCACTGTTATTCAACATAGTATTGTGGAAGTCTTAGCCTCAGCCATCAGATAACACAAAGGAATAAAAGGCATCCAAATTGGCCAGGAGGAGGTCAAACTTACACTCTTTGCAGATGACATGATACCCTACATGGAAAACCCAAAAGATTCCACCAAAAAACTGCTAGAACTGATTCATGAATCGGAAAAGTTGCAGGATATAAAATGAATGCACAGTGATCAGTTGCATTCCTATACACCAACAATGAAGCAACAGAATGTGAAATCAAGGAATCGATCCCACTTACAATTGCACTGAAAACCATAAAATACCTAGGAATAAATCTAACCAAAGAGGTGAAAAACCAATGTGCTGAAAACTATAGAAAGTTTATGAAAGAAATTGAAGAAGACACAAAAAAATGAAAAAGTATTCCATGCTCAAGATTGGAAGAACAAATAATGTTAAAATGTCAGTACTACCCAAAGCATTCTACATATTCAATGCAATCCCTATCAAAATAACACCAGCATTCTTCACAGAGCTACAAAAAACAATCCTAAAATTTGTATGGAACAGGAAAAGACCCAGGATAGTCAAATCAATCTTGAAAAAAAACAAAGCAGGAGGCATCACAATATCAGACTTCAAGCTATATTACAAAGCTATAATCATTAAGACAGTATGGCACTGGTACAAAAGCAGACACTCAGATCAATGGAACAGTATAGAGAACCCAGAAATGGACCCACAAGCATATGGCCAACTAATCTTTGACAAAGCAGGAAAGAATATCCAATGGAATAAAGACAGTCTCTTCAGCAAATGGTGCTGGGAAAACTGGACGGTGACATGCAGAAAAATGAACCTGGACCACTTTATTACACCATACACAAAAATAAACTCAAAATGGATGAAAGACCTAAATGTAAGACAGGAAGCCATGAAAATTCTTGAGCAGAAAGCATGCAAAAACCTCTTTGATCTTGGCCACAGCAACTTCTTACTCAACACGTCTCCAGAGGCAAGGGAAACAAAAGCAAAAATGAACTATTGGGACCTCATCAAAATAACAAGCTTCTGCACAGTGAAGGACACAATCAGCAAAACTAAAAGGCAAGTGACAGAATGGGAGAAGATATTTGCACATGACACATCAGATAAATTGTTAGTATCCAAAATCTGTAAAGAACTTATCAAACTCAACACCCAAAAAACAAATAATCCAGTGAAGAAATGGGCAAAAGAGGGGCGCCTGGGTGGCTCAGTCGGTTAAGCGACTGACTTCAGCTCAGGTCATGATTTCACGGTCCGTGAGTTCGAGCCCCGTGTTCGAGCCTGGAGCCTGCTTCCAATTCTGTGTCTCCCTCTCTCTCTGCCCCTCCCCCGTTCATGCTCTGTCTCTCTCTGTCTCAAAAATAAATTAAAAAAAAAACGTTAAAAAAAGAAATGGGCAAAAGACATGAATAGACACTTCTCCAAAGAAGACATCCAGATGGCTGACAGACACATGAAAAAATGCTCAACATCACTCATCATGAGGGAAATACAAATCAAAACCACAATGAGATACCACTTCACATCTGTCAGAATGGCTAACGTTAACAACGCAGACAACAATGTTAATGTTGGTGATGGATACAGAGAAAGAGGATCTCTTTTGCACTGATGGTAGGAATGCAAACTGGTGCAGCCACTCTGGAAAACAGTGTGTAGGTTCCTCAAAAAATTGAAAATAGAACTACCCTACGACCTAGCAATTGCACTACTAGGGATTTATCCAAGTGATACAGGTGTGCTGTTTCGAAGGGACACTTGCACCCCAATGTTTATAGCAGCACTATCAACAATAGCCAAAGTATGGAAAGAGCCCAAATGTCCATCGATGGACGAGTGGATAAAGACATACAACACAGTGTTACTTGGCATTTAAAAAGAATGAAATCTTTCCATTTGCAACTACGTGGATGGAATTGGATGGTATTATGCTAAGCAAAATTAGTCAATCAGGGAAAGACAAATATCATATGACAGTACTCATATGAGAACTTTAAGATACAGAACAGATGAACACAAGGGAACGGAAGCAAAAATAATATAAAAACAGGGAGGGGGACAAAACATAAGAGACTCTTAAATATGGAGAACAAACAGAGGGTTCCTGGAGGGGTTGTGGGAAGGGTATGGGTTGAATGGGTAAGGGGCATAAAGGAATCTGCTCCTGAAATCACTGTTGCTAACTATTTTGCATGCAAATTAAAAATAAATAAAAATTAAAAATAAAAAAAAGAATATTCCTTGCTATTTATTACACACCAGGGTCTTTGCACTGAGTGTTTCATCTACCTGGAGTGTTCTTCCTCCAGATATCCGTATAGCTTGCTCTCTTGAATTCAGTAGGTTATGCTAAAATATATTCCTCTCAGTGAGTCCCTCTACGTGAATGTATCTAAAATTTTGACACACCTTCCTGTATGCAGTGCCTCCTATCCCCCTTCCTTGTTTAAGTTTTTTTCTCCCTAGCATTTCTTATTACTTTCTATCAAGATAAATTGTAGTTATTTATTTTTTGTCTGCTGCTGTAATCTATTGTAAGCTATTTGGAAGTACATTATAATGTTCACTGCTATATCTCCAGCAACTAGAACACTGAGTGAAATTGCTGACTGACTGAAATTCAAACACTGACTGAAATTCAAAAGAAAAACCCATTTAAAACAGTGATATAAAAGGCCAGACTGTCCTCTGAAAAGACATAACAGCTACTTCCATTTCCAGCCAAAATAGGACAAGAGGTATTAGGTTTACATCTTCAGCCAGGAATAATTTAAAAACTAGAAAAAATACATGTAACAATGTTATGTGCCTTTTTCAAGGCATTAGAAATCTGGCAAAGAAAGTCAGTGATCCGTGAGAGACAGTAAAAAGAAAAGACAGTGATCCATGAGAGAGAGTAAAAAAAAAAAAAAATGATCCCCATATTTCCAGCTTACAGCCTGGAGAAAGTCTGAAAGTCATAATATGTGGAGGGAAACTCGGGGGGTGGGCATCAGTCTGCTTAAGTTGAGGACACTGGGTTGCAAGTATGGAGAGAAGAAAGTGAATTTTCCAGGCAAAATATCAGAGAGGAGGTAGCTGCACAAAGAGCTCTAGAGAGCTGCAGGGATCTTCTTTAAGACTTTAGCTGAGTACTAGTTAATACTTATGTGTGAGGCAAGAACCACAGAATTGAATTAGAAGGACTAATTACCTAAAATCACACAGTGCCTTCAAGAGTTCCTTTTCTCACCACTCACACTGGAAAATCAAATAATTAAGTGCTGTGGTTGGTGGGCACTGAAGATGTGGAGCATGCAGGCAGCTGACCAACTCCAGCAGCACACAGGCTGGGTGGTAGCTTGGGTGCCATTTTTCTTTTGTCTTAATGTAGGTGTTAACATAAAATTCCCTCTTAGAACTGCTTTTGCTGCATCCCATAAGTTTTGATACAGTTTTTTCACTGTAATTTGTTTCAAGATATGTTTTAATTTCCCTTTTGATGTCTTTCTTTGACCCCTTGGTTGTTCAGGAATGTGTTTAATTACCACATATTTGTGAATTTCCAGTTTTCCTCGTGTTATTGATTCCTAGTTTCATATAATTCTAGTCAGAAAGGATACTTGATATAATTTCAGTTTTCATACATTTGTTAAGGATTGTTTTGTGACCTAGTATATCATCTATGCTTTGAGAAAGCTCCATGTGTACTTGAGAAGGTGTGTTCTGTTGCTGTTGGATGCAATGTTCTATAAACGTCTGTTAGGTTCATTTGGTCTAAGGTATAGCTCAAGTCCAATATTTCTTTATTAATTTTCTGTCTGGATGATCTATATGCATTGTTAAATGTGGCATATTAAAAGTCCCCTACTATTTATTTTTGTTTCTATTTCTCCCTTCAGATCTCTTAGTATTTACTTAATATATTTCAGTGCTCTAATGTTGGGTGCATAATACTGATAATGGTTATATCCTCTTGGATACTAGACCACCCTATTATTATATAATGATCTTCTCTGTCTCTTGTTACAGTCTTTGGCTTAGAGTTGACCTTGTCTCATATAAGTATAGCTATCCTTGCTCGCTTTTAGTTTCCATTTGCATGGTATCATCTTTTTCCATCCCTTCACTTTGAGCTTATGTGTTCCCTTAAAGCTGAAGGGAGTCCCTTTTAGGCAGCGTATTGCTGGGTCTTATTTTTAATCCATTCAGCACTCTATGCTTTTTGGTTGAAAATTTTAATCCATCTACATACTTGTTGATAGGTAAAGATTTACTAATTATCTCTTTATAGTTGTTTTCTGGCTCATTTGTAATTCTGCTGTTCCTTTCTTCTTCTCTTGCTATCGTTGAGTGAACTGATCATTTTCTGTATGGGTGTGTTTTGATACCTTGCACTTTATCCTTTGTGTATCTACTTTAGGTTTTTGTTTTGTGGTTACCACGAAGCTTCCATAAACAAAAATATCAATGTAACAGTCTCTTTTAAGCTGATAACTTTGATCACTTACAAAACCTCTACAATTTTACATCTCCCTATATTTTGTTTTTGATGTCACAATTTACCTCTCTTTATATTGTGTACCTATTAATAAATTATTGTAGCTGAAATTATTTTAACACTTGTGTCCTTTAACTTTTGTATTAGAGTTACATGGTTAACACACCACCATATTACAGAATCCGAACATACCTAATTTGAGTATATACTTACCATTACCAGTAGATTTTATATTTTAATATATTTTTACATTACTAGTGTTCTTTCATTTCAGCTTGAGGAATTCCTTTAAGTATTTACTGTAAAGTAGATCTAGAGTTGATAAACTCCCTTAGCTTTTGTTTTTTTTTGTAATGTCTTTATCCTTCATTTCTGAAAGATGACTTTTTAGGTAACATATTCTTAGTTGGTATTTTATTCCTTCAGCATTTTGCAACATCAACCAACTCTCTCTTCGCCTGAAAGGTATCTGTGGGAAATCTGTCCATAGCCTTATAGGTTCCCTTTATATGTGAATATTTTCTTCTCTTTTTCCTTTTTTAATTTTTTTAACATTTATTTGTTTCTGAGAGACAGAGAGAGGCAGAGCATGAGCAGGGGACAGGGAGAGAGAGACACAGAATCTGAAGCAGGCTCCAGGCTCTGGGCTGTTTGTTAGCACAGAGCCCAACGCGGGGCACGAACCCACGAACTGTGAGACCACGACCTGAGCCGAAGTCGGACGTTCAACCAACTGAGCCTCTCAGGTGCCCCTTTCTTCTCTTTTTCTCACTGCTTTGAAAATTCTTTTTTGTCTTTAATTTTAGACAGTGTCTTGGAGAAGATTGCATCGGGTTGAAATTTTGAAGTGCTTATTAGCTTCATTAAATCTCTCCCCAGATTTGAGAAGTTCTCAGCCATTATTTCTTTTTTTAAAATTTTAATTCCAGTATAGTTAGCATACAGTGTTATATTAGTTTCAGGTATAAAATATAGTGATTCAACAATTCCATACATCACCCAGTGTTCATCATGACAAGTGCCCTCCTTAATTGCCATCACATATCTCACCCATCCCCCACCTACCCCCCTCTACTAATCATCAGTTTGTTCTCTATTGTTAAGAGTCTGGAGGTGCCTGGGTGGCTCAGTCGGTTAAGCCTCCAACTTCGGCTCGAGTCATGATCACACGGTTCGTGGGTGTAAGCCCCGCGTCGGGCTCTGTGCTGACAGATTGGAGCCTGTAGCCTGTTTCAGATTCTGTGTCTTGCTCTCTCTGCCCCTCCTCCACTCATGCTCTGTCTCTTTCAAAAATACATAACACACTTTTTTTTAAAAAAAGAGTTTGCTGCTTGATTTCTCTCTTTTCCTTTGCTCATTTGTTTCTTAAATTCCACATATGAATGAAATCATGTATTTTTCTAACTAACTTATTTTTTTGTCTTTTCAAATTTTTATTCAAATTCTAGTTAGTTAACAATGCAATATTGGTTTCAGGAGAATTTTGTGATTCATCACTTACATACAACACCAATGCTCATCATAACACGTGTCCTCCTAAAACCTATCACCTATCTAGCAAATCTCACACCCACCTCCCTCCAGCAACCCTCACTTTGTTCTCCATCATTAAAAGTCTCTTATGGTTTGTTGCCCTCTCTCTTTTTCTTTCTTTCTCACTCCCTTATGTTTATCTGTTTTCTTAAATTACACATATGAGTGAAATCATATGGCATTTGTCTTCCTCTGATTTAAATCAGATGCTAAATTTCACTTAGCATAATACATTCTAGCTCCATCCACACTGTTGCAAATGGCAAGATTTTATTCTTTTTGATGGCTGAGTAATATTTCTGTGTGTGTGTGTGTGTGTGTGTGTGTGTGTGTGTGTGTGTATGCACCACATCTTCTTTATCCATTCATCAGTCGATGGATATTTGAGCTTTTTCTATAGTTTGGTTATTATTGATAATGCTGCTATAAACATTGGGGTGTGTGCACATCTTCGAATCTGTATTTTTGTATCTTTGAATAAATGCCTAGTAGTGCAATGGCTGGATTGTAGGGTAGTTCTATTTTTAACCTTTTGAGGAAACTCCATACTGTTCTCCAGAGTGGCTGTATCAATTTGTATTCTTAGCAACAGTGAAAGAGGGTTCCCGTTTTCCACATCGTCTCCAGATCTATAGTCTCCTGATTTGTTCAGAGTTGGATAGGAATAAAGAGTGTACATTTTCTAAGGTACCCGGATCGTAAATGACAGCACTATGATATGAACTCAGCTGTGTGTGACTTTAAGGTTAACATTCTTTCTACTATATAATATAGAAGGAAACATTTTAAGTTTGAAATATAATTCCTTGGGGGGGGGGCGCCTGGGTGGCTCCTTGGTTAATCATCTGACTCTTGATTTCAACTCAGGTCATGATCTCACAGTTTGTAAGATCTAGCCCCACTTGGGTTCTGTGCTGATAGCATGGAGCCTGCTTGGGATTCTCTCTCTCCCACTCTCTCTCTCTCTCTGCCCCTTCCCCCACTCACATGTGCTCTCTCTCTCAAAATAAATAAATGGGCTTAAAAAATTAAAAAAAAAAATCCTTGGGTGGAAAGAGTATTAGCCAAAACTCAAGATAGAGAACAGACTGATCTGGATTTCTGTGGATTTGTTAAGAACTTAGGGTTTTGTGATCTTTGATAGTGACTTCAGGAAAAATCCTAGAGGGTAGCCAGAGCAGAGTCTTGGGCTAAACCTGTGCTTATTTGTTTGCTGGGCACATGGTTAGCACTGAATTAATGTTTGCTGAGTTGAATTCTAAAGGCCTGGTCTAATAAAACTCAATATTCAAGGGATGCTATTTCACACAATTGGGCCTTGGCCATTGTCTGGGGTTGTAGTCGAGAGTCCAACTGAGAATCCTTCTTCTGAAGTCTCCTAAAGGCTAACACTTGATGATAACCTTTGTTGAGCTTTGAGGCACGGCCAGAAAGGAATCTCCTACAACTGGGAAGGGAGTTCATGAACTACTTGCCTAACTGGTCACATATTAACTGTCTTCTGGTTTCTTCTTTTTCATGTTTTTAGGTGTTAAATAAAGAATAAATGTAACATAAGGCAATTATTTTTCAATTGCTAAAAGCCATGAGGTCCAGACTCATTCAAACTGTTCCAAATTTTGGCAAACTGAACACCAATCCAGATTCTTCCCAGATGCTGCCTCAGGGCTACAAATATCAGATTGTACAAAAAGTATCTCGCCTTTCTATAAATCAAAGCTACAAGACTTGGACTTGATGAAATCCAGCTTTCCACTGAGTCTCCCTTTACACTCTGGCTCAGCCTGTGTTGGGCTTTCTTGGGTGTGGATATATTAGCAAAATCTGCACTCTGAACTTCGTTAGAAAAAAAAAGATGGTGATGAGGTTAAAAATAATGAGCTCTTAGCATTTGGCAGACACCACTTTAAACATCAACTGTGTCACCAAGTATTCTTAGAGTATGCACAAAAATTTGAAAATATCATGTCTGCTGTTATCAAGAGCCAACCATTTTTAAAGAGGGCTCTCATCAGCTATCTTTGGTCTCTTCAACACATAGTTTTAAGGCCCTTCTATATGGAATATTCTAGAATCTTATCTAGTCTTACCCATACATTATACTTATGTGAAAACTAATATCCAAATAGGGGAAGGGATTTGCCCAAGGCTCCAAAGCTAGTAGCTGGTAGAACTGAGAGAAGAACCCAAGAATACTATCCTCAAGCTATCCCCTTAAAACATGGTACTTCATATATAAACCAATTGTATTCTCCCACTGATTATATCTAATAGGTCTATAATCCATGTTCTGTCAGTCCACTCCCCTGTCCAGTTGACTTGGGAAGACAATACTGAGGGAGAGAAACAATAAAGTCAGATTCTGCTAGGGACACCTCCATCTACTTAGCATAGGTTATGTTTTCTACTAGGAATGAGATAGCATATTTCAAATGGAGTTTTCCTTTTAGATCTATTTAGAATGATTTTAAGCTGTATTTTAGATGTATTTAGAATGATTTTAAGTTTTTGTATCATTTAACAACCAATAATTAACAATAGTCTAAAGACATCTAAGGAAAATCCCTTTCCTTATTAAAGACTTACTAGATACCAAGGTAAAAGAATTATGGAAGAAGGTCATCATGAAGATAAAGTTAATTTCTTGTCAATATAGTAAAGAGGTAGTAGTATATGGCAAAGGGAGGTATTAAAATTTGGTGGGCAATACTACATACAAAGAACTTGACATATTTATCTCACTGAATCCTGAAAACAACAGAGTGAGGAAGGTCTAATTCTTAGCCTAGTTTTAAAAATAAGGGTAACCAGGATCAGGGAGGTAGACTAGCTTGTTGAAGACCACCCAGCTAGCAAAGGATGGAGCTGGGATTCAACCTTAGGGCTGTCTTGTTCCAAAGCATTCTTTCCATTCTTTCCATAATATACTTACCTCTAGGGATATTTGGCAAGCCTACAGAGTTGGTATTGGCATTTTCAGGGTTATTTTAAGAAGTTTTAATCCAAGAAATTAGCAGTGACCCAGCCATCAGTTCCAAATTATCAGAACAAAGAAAAGTCCACCCAATCTCAATGCTCCTCCCCTGATTCCTGGTTTTTGAAATTTCCATAGGCAGCACCACCAGACTGAGGAAATTCAGTCTACTTCAAGTCTAGCTTGCCATTTAGCATACTGGTCCCAGTTTTACTGTATCATTTAGACTCTGATATTCAAACCTGAGACTCAGACCACTCAAATGGTAATGAACTATATCATCTTAGAGATCTTTTTAAACTCTCAACATTCTCTAATTCTATATTTCTCTTTCTCATACTTTCAACAAGCACACACATGCACAAACACAGACAAGCAAACTAGAAGCCTACAAAAATACAATAAAAACAGATATTTGATTTTGATAGTCCATAACAAATTTAGCCCTTGTAGGCCTCAGTTTGCCTGAAGTAAAATAAGGGAATACCTCATAAAAGTTGTAAAGATTCAATGAGATGTTGAATGTCAACTGTTTAGCATAGCACATGGAATATAGGAAGCTCTCAATAAATGCTATAATTTTTAATGTTGTAATTATTATTTCAATGCCAGCTGAAGAAAGAAAAAGGAAGGGGAAAGTATTTCCATCTTCTGCTGAATCTTGAAGATAATTCTCAGTGTTATCAGAATGAAAAGGGTGACTCATGGGGGATGTTTCAGCTCTCTGAAGGTTGAAGGGTAAACCCCAGCTTACAGCTGCATCCTACACTTATCACACTATCTCATCAGGCTTGGACATGTTTATTCACTTCACTTCAAAGCTAAAACAAGTAGGCTTTTGGAAACTGTGTGAAGATCTTCTTGATTTAGCCAGAATTGAAAACTTGAAGCTGTATTTTCAAAGACTCACTATGACTAATAAACACATCTGAATTTCTCAGTTTTAATAATTCTCTGTTCAAAGATGTTTTCCTTCAGGTTAAACTTTGCTCTTAATATTCACTACTTAAAGATATTTATTCTGAAGATTCATTTGAAAATGTTTGCCAAATCCCCAGATGACTACATATTAAACTGAAAATGTCTTCACACGTACAGGCTAACAAAAATGTTATTTTTGATGACTTTTAGGTTAACTTTATCATTTCAGAGATTAATGGTAATGAAGTAGAGACTTGGCTTAATTAGATTCTCTTGTCTCCATATGTATGTATGTGTGTGTGTACACATATATGTATATATGTACTTAGATACATAGAGTATATTTTTAAAATATATAAAAATATGTAAAGTATAAATTGATATGTATATTTACTTATATTTTAAAATATTTATCTATCTACTTATTCCAGAAAGGAGAAGTGTAGAGAAACATTCATCTATTCTCTTGCTGCCCTCTGGTGGCAGACCAAAATTCACAGAGTCACATTTCAGAGAGAAAGGAGGAACAAACTAGAAGAGTTTGTTTCCGCAGAGTTGCTAGACTGGGTGTCTTAAAAATACATAAATCAGAGCTGTTCCTTAAAAGGGTATCTTTCTTGCTCTCCCAAATCCATTACATTGCTACAATTTTGAGTTTTTCCTGGACAAGGTCCTGTTTGGCCATAGAGGGACATAGACAACATTTGAGTTCCCTCAAATTTCACTGAGAACAACCCAGCTTTCTCTGGCCAATTTACAGAAAGAACTGCCCTCAGCCAGATACATCTGTAGCAAAGACTGTACTGTTTGGTTTCCTCTAAATAGTACGGCGTCTAACCATACATATTTAGAGATAAGAATAAAATCCATTTTTACATACATTGATAATAGATTTTCTAATTATCTTGAAAATAACTAATTATTCTCCCAGAAAATTATACTTAACACAGTAAAGGAAGATTATATGGGATTAAAAATCAGCTTCCGGGAGACTCCGGAGCCAAGCGCAGATGAGAGGCCCACGGAAGAGGGTAGGAAGGGCAGCGAGGCGATGCAGGCTCCACGGGCTGGCGGGAGGGAGCTGGGGCGGAGGGGCAGCCTCCCAGCCAAGCAGAGCCCCCGAGTCTGGCTTGCAAAAGCAGATGGGCCAGACGGAGTGTGTTCCGACAGCAAGCGCGACTTAGCCTCTGTTAACAGCTCTGCTCGGAAAGCAGGAAGGCTGGAGGACAAAGGGAGGGAGAGTTGTTGAGCCCCGGGATGACAGAGCTCAGTTTGGAGGGGAACAAAGGCGCTCGCCAGCGCCATCTACCTCGCCCATCCCCCAGCCAAAATCCCAAAGGGAACCAGTTCCTGCCATGGAACTTGCTCGCTCTGCCCAAACACCCAACACTGTGCTTCTACAGAGTCACCCCTCCGGTAGCGGGTCTGAATCCCTTCCGCTGCCACAGGGCCCCTCCTGAAGTGGACCACCTAAGGAGAAGTGAGCTAAGCCTGTCCCTCCTGCCCCCATGCACCTTGCCTACCCACCCCAGCTAACACGCCAGATCCCCAGCACCACAAGACTGGCAGTGTGCAAGTAGCCAAGACAGGCCACCCCAATCCACAGTGAATCCCACCCCTAGGAGAGGGGAAGAGAAGGCGCACACCAGTCTGACTGTGGCCCCAGTGGTGGGCTGGGGGCAGACATCAGGTCTGACTGCGGCCCCGCCCACCTACTCCAGTTATACACCACAGCACAGGGGAAGTGCCCTGCAGGTCCTCACCACTCCAGGGACTATCCAAAATGACCAAACAGAAGAATTCCCCTCAGAAGAATCTCCAGGAAATAACAACAGCTAATGAACTGATCAAAAAGGATATAAATGATATAACAAAAAGTGAATTTAGAATAATAGTCATAAAATTAATTGCTGGGCTTGAAAACAGTATAGAGGACAGCAGAGAATCTCTTGCTACAGACTCAAGGGAATAAGGAACAGTCAAGAGGAGCTGAAAAACGCTTTAAATGAAATGCAAAGCAAAATGGAAATGACGATGGCTCGGATTGAAGATGCAGAGGAGAGAATAGGTGAACTAGAAGATAAAGTTATGGAAAAAGAGGAAGCTGAGAAAAAGAGAGATAAAAAATCCAGGAGTATGAGGGGAAAATTAGAAAACTAAGTGATACACTAAAAAGAAATAATATATGCATAATAGGAATCCCAGAGGAGGAAGAGAGAGGGAAAGGTGCTGAAGGGGTACTTGAAGAAATAATAGCTGAGAACTTCCCTGAACTGGGGAAGGAAAAAGGCATTGAAATCCAAGAGGCACAGAGAACTCCTTTCAGATGTAACTTGAATTGATCCTCTGCGTGACATATCATAGTGAAACTGGCAAAATACAAGGATAAAGAGAAAATTCTGAAAGCAGCAAGGGATAAACGTGCCCTAACATATAAAGGGAGACCTATAAGTCTCGTGACTGATCTCTCTTTTGAAACTTGGCAGGCCAGAAAGGATTGGCACGAGATCTTCAATGTATTGAACAGAAAAAATATGCAGCCAAGAATCCTTTATCCAGCAAGTCTGTCATTTAGAATAGAAGGAGAGATAAAGGTCTTCCCAAACAAACAAAAACTGAAGGAATTCATCACCACTAAACCAGCCCTACAAGAGATCCTAAGGGGGATCCTGTGAGAGAAAGTACCAGAGACATCGCTACAAGCACAATACATACAGACATCAAAATGACTCTAAACCCGTATCTTTATATAATAACACTGAATGTAAATGGATTAAATGAGCCAACCAAAAGACATAGGGCGTCAGAATGGATAAAAAAACAAGACCCATCTATTTGCTGTCTACAAGAGACTCATTTTAGACCTGAGGACACCTTTAGATTGAGAGTGAGGGGATGGAGAACTATTTATCATGGGACTGGAAGCCAAAAGAAAGCTGGGGTAGCCATAGTTATATCAGACAAACTAGACTTTAAATTACAGGCTGTAACAAGAGATGAAGAAGGGCATTATATAATAATTACAGAGCCTATCCATCAGAAAGAGCAAACAGTTGTAAATGTCTATGCGCCGAATACGGGAGCCCCCAAATATATAAAACAATTACTCATAAACATAAGCAACCTTATTGATAAGAATGTGGCAATTGCAGGGGACATTAACACTCCACTTACAGAAATGGATAGATCATCTAGACGCATGGTCAATACAGAACCAAGGGCCCTAAATATTACATTGGATCAGATGGACTTGACAGATATATTTAGAACTCTGCATCCCAAAGCAACAGAATATACTTTCTTCTCAAGTGCACATGGAACATTCTCCAAGATAGATCATATACTAGGTCACAAAAGAGCCCTTCAAAAGTATACAAGAATTGAAATCATACCATGCATACTTTCAAACCACAATGCTATGAAGCTTGAAATCAACCACAGGAAAAAGTCTGGAAAACCTCCAAAAGCATGGAGGTTACAGAACACCCTACTAACGAATGAGTGGGTCAACCAGGCAATTAGAGAAGAAATTAAAAAATATATGGAAACAAATGAAAATGAAAATACAACAATCCAAACGCTTTGGGATGCAGAAGGCAGTCCTGAGAGGAAAATACATTGCAATACAGGCCTATGTCAAGAAACAAGAAAAATCCCAAATACAAAATCTAACAGCACGCCTAAAGGAACTAGAAGCAGAACAGCAAAGGCAGCCTAAACTCAGCAGAAGAAGAGAAATAATAAAGATCAGAGCAGAAATAAACAATATAGGATCTAAAAAAACGGTAGAGCAGATCAACGAAACCAAGAATTGGTTTTTTGAAAAAATAAACAAAATTGACAAACCTCTAGCCAGGCTTCTCAAAAAGAAAAGGGAGATGACCCAAATAGATAAAATCATGAATGAAAATGGAATTATTACAAACAATCCCTCAGAGATACAAACAATTATCAGGGAATACTATGAAAAATTATATGCGAACAAATTGGACAACCTGGAAGAAATGGACAAATTCCTGAACACCCACACTCTTCCAAAACTCAATCAGGAGGAAATAGAAAGCTTGAACAGACCCATAACCAGCGAAGAAATTGAATCGGTTATCAAAAATCTCCCAACAAATAAGAGTCCAGGACCAGATGGCTTCCCAGGGGAGTTCTACCAGACGTTTAAAGCAGAGAGAATACCTATTCTTCTCAAGCTATTCCAAGAAATAGAAAGGGAAGGAAAACTTCCAGACTCATTCTATGAAGCCAGTATTCCTTTGATTCCTAAACCAGACAGAGACCCAGTAAAAACAGAGACTACCGGCCAATATCCCTGAAGAATATGGATGCAAAAATTCTCAATCAAATACTAGCAAATCGAATTCAACAGCATATAAAAAGAATGATTCACCATGATCAAGTGGGATTCATTCCTGGGATGCAGGGCTGGTTCAACATTCGCAAATCAATCAATGTGATACATCACATTAATAAAAGAAAAGAGAAGAACCATATGATCCTGTCAATCGATGCAGAAAAGGCCTTTGACAAAATCCAGCACCCTTTCTTAATAAAAACCCTTGAGAAAGTTGGGATAGAAGGAACATACTTAAAGATCATAAAAGCCATTTATGAAAAGCCCACAGCTAACATCATCCTCAATGGGGAAAAACTGAGAGCTTTTTCCCTGAGATCAGGAACACAACAGGGATGCCCACTCTCACCGCTGGTGTTTAACATAGTGCTGGAAGTTCTAGCATCAGCAATCAGACAACAAAAGGAAATCAAAGGCATCAAAATTGGCAAAGATGAAGTCAACCTCTCGCTTTTTGCAGATGACATGATATTATACATGGAAAATCCGATAGACTCCACCAAAAGTCTGCTAGAATTGATACATGAATTCAGCAAAGTTGCAGGATACAAAATCAATGTACAGAAATCAGTTGCATTCTTATACACTAACAATGAAGCAACAGAAAGAAAAAGAAACTGATCCCATTCACAATTGCACCAAGAAGCATAAAATGCCTAGGAATAAATCTAACCAAAGATGTAAAGGATCTGTATGCTGAAAACTATAGAAAGCTTATGAAGGAAATTGAAGAAGATATAAAGAAATGGAAAGACATTCCCTCCTCATGAATTGGAAAAATATTGTCAAAATGTCAATATTACCCAAAGCTATCTACACATTCAATGCAATCCCAATCAAAATTGCACCCGCATTCTTCTCAAAACTAGAACAAGCAATCCTAAAATTCATATGGAACCACAAAAGGCCCCGAATAGCCAAAGGAATTTTGAAGAAGACCAAAGCAGGAGGCATCACAATCCCAGACTGTAGCCTCTACTACAAAGCTGTCATCATCAAGACAGCATGGTATTGGCACAAAAACAGACACATAGACCAATGGAATAGAATAGAAATTCCAGAACTAGACCCACAAACGTATGGCCAACTCATCTTCGACAAAGCAGGAAAGAACATCCAATGGAAAAAAGACAGTCTCTTTAACAAATGGTGCTGGGAGAACTGGACAGCAACATGCAGAAGGTTGAAACTAGACCACTTACTTTCTCACACCATTCACAAAAATAAACTCAAAATGGATAAAGCACCTGAATGTGAGACGGGAAACCATCAAAACCCTAGAGGAGAAAGCAGGAAAAGACCTCTCTGACCTCAGCCATAGCAATCTCTTATGTGACACATCCCCAAAGGCAAGGGAATTAAAAGCAAAAATGAATTAATGGGACCTTATGAAGATAAAAAGCTTCTGCACAGCAAAGGAAACAACCAACAAAACTAAAAGGCAACCAACGGAATGGGAAAAGATATTCGCAAATGACATATCGGACAAAGGGCTAGTATCCAAAATCTATAAAGAGCTCACCAAACTCCACAACCGAAAAACAAATAACCCAATGAAGAAATGGGCAGAAAACATGAATAGACACTTCTCTAAAGAAGACATCCAGATGGCCAACAGGCACATGAAAAGATGCTCAATGTTGCTCCTCATCAGGGAAATACAAATCAAAACCACACTCAGATATCACCTCACACCAGTCAGAGTGGCCAAAGTGAACAAATCAGGAGACTATAGATGCTGGAGAGGATGGTGGAGAAACGGGAACCCTCTTGCACTGTTGGTGGGAATGCAAATTGGTGCAGCCACTCTGGAAAACAGTGTGGAGGTTCCTCAGAAAATTAAAAATAGACCTACCCTATGACCCAGTACTAGCACTGCTAGGAATTTACCCAAGGGATACAAGAGTGCTAATGCATAGGGGCACTTGTACCCCAGTGTTTATAGCAGCACTCTCAACAATAGCCAAATTATGGAAAGAGCCTAAATGTCCATCAACTGATGAATGGATAAAGAAATTGTGGTTTATATACACAATGGAATACTACGTGGCAATGAGAAAAAATGAAATATGGCCTTTTGTAGCAACGTGGATGGAACTGGAGAGTGTGATGCTAAGTGAAATAAGCCATACAGGGAAAGACAGATACCATATGGTTTCACTCTTATGTGGATCCTGAGAAACTTAACAGGAACCCATGGGGGAGGGGAAGGAAAAAAAAAGAGGTTAGAGTGGGAGAGTGCCAAAGCATAAGAGACTGTTGAAAACTGAGAACAAACTGAGGGTTGATGGGGGGTGGGAGGGAGGAGAGGGTGGGTGATGGGTATTGAGGAGGGCACCTTTTGGGATGAGCACTGGGTGTTGTATGGAAACCAATTTGTCAATAAATTTCATATAAAAAAAGAAAAAAAAACAAAGAAAAACAAACAAACAAAAAAAAAGAGACTCTTAAAAACTGAGAACAAACTGAGGGTCGATGGGGCGTGGGAGGGAGGGTAGGGTGGGGGATGTGTATTCAGGAGGGCACCTTTTGGGATGAGCACCGGGTGTTGTATGGAAACCAATTTGACAATCAATTTCATATACTGAAAAAAAAATATATATATATATATACAATCAGCTTCCCACCAAGTAAAAGGAAAAGATTGGCAATGCGGAGGGAGCTCAAGGGAGGTTAGAAAAGCTAAGTCAACATCAGTGATACAACGTTGTTGTACAAGTACAACAACTCACTGTTGTTTTTAACATCTCACATAAAACAGATCCACATTCCCTGAGGTACAGGCTTATTCTGACAATCGTAGATTTTGGTCTCAGCTTTGTCACTGACCATAATCAATGCCTAATCCAAAAAATAGTAATATCCATTATTCACAGATAATAAGGAATAAATGAGATAAAAAGTACATTGCCCTACACTGGTCACATAGTCTGATTCCATGTTCCTTGAATACAAATCAAAATCTACAAAGGCCAAATTGCTGGTTCCTAGATTAAATATAATGATCTCAGTAGTAGTAAAAGGAAAATGCTAGCTTGTGTAACTGAGATGAGTTTGCAAAGCACAAATGGGAAAACTGGTAAGACTTTAGGGCTGGTACTTGATTTCTTTTATAAACTAGTTGGGAAGAACTGTGAGGGTAGGTGAGTGGGGGTGGGCTTAAATTCTAAAGAGTAAATGAGTGGGAATAGAGCTGGACAAATGCAAATTTGTTACCACTACTGCAGCCTGCAAAAGGGACTTAATTTAAATGAAGCATGTGGAGCAGAAGGTATTCAAGATCCCTTTCAAAGTACTAATATTCAAATAGACCTATCCTATATTTTGTCACCTTAAGTGAAATAACTTGCTGTCCTCAAAACTAAATCGGTAAGAGCTGATCTGCCTTTCCCTGTATTTCCTGGAAGTTTCCCAACACAAAATGTTCAGAAAACTGAAGTCAACCTTCTTCTATCAGTCCAAATTGTCTGTGTCTCAAGGCAGCAGCATCAGGTTTGGGCACCCTGACACATACTGCTCAATGAAGTGGGAAGAGAGAGAACTTAAGAATGATTGATGCTGTTCTAGGGATCAGAGCAGAGGCAGATATCTCCCCATCATTTACCTACCTACCAACTTAGAAAATAAATAATTTAGACAAGATGATTCAATTGCTTTAAAAATTCTTTAAAAAAGACTTCAGAATGGATTCCTTAAGTATCAATTTTTTGATGAATTTAAATTTTATTTACAAACCCTGGTTGTTCTTAAAAGAGAGGCTGAAGGAAGGGAATGACAGAGAAACTTAAAACCAACATGTATAAGCCCTTTTCTATTAAAGAGCAAGTATAAATGGAAAAAAAACATATTACTGAAATTATAATATATGTCACCTGAAAAATCATATCCTATTAACTGAACAACTTGGCAGGAACATATAATCCCTGATATTTGTAGAGAAGTATCAGTTCTCATATATATTATCTCTTTTAATTCTTAGAACTATCCTATGAGGGTACACCTACAGAATGTTCAGAATTTCTGAAACAATCTCACCCACACATCATTTTGCTCTTTTTTTCTAAAAAGGCAATCCAATATAAATGTATAAAAAGCTAGGACTTCAATTAATATCTCTAAAAAGATATTTCATATGAAATAAATTTATAAATCTGGAAAGATCCTTGGTTACCATGTCTTTGTTTGGAAAACATGGTGAGACTACATCTCTGGTATCACATAAAGGTCAGAACTTAAATCAGTTAACACATATTTATAGGCTACAAGGGTATAACAACTTCACTCAAAAGCTGACCATTGGTTACTAGAAATAATCTCTGATTGGATCCTGGAGATAACAGATTATCAGTACTTTCATTGCTCTTTAAATCACTCCACAGGATATGCCTTATGTCTGACCAAAAGCATACCAAAATCACACTTTAATACACTCAGCAGGGCTTGAGGTCATTCATTTAAAAAATGGACTTTATGGTAAACTGAAGTTGGCATTTTCCCTAAAAATTATGTAGAATAACAACACAAGAGGCCCTATCTTGTTAGATTAATGATGAGAGACTAAGCACACTGTGTCAATCTTGTATCCATTTGTTAATTTATTAGAACACTTAAGGGCGGGACAGCATGGAAATTTTTTGTGTGTCTCACATCCATGAAATACAACCAGGCCAACACAAAACCATTCTACACACCTAGAAAACTGATTGGGGGATTAACATAACAATCTGCACAACCTGAACCACAGAGTTCAGCAGGTATGTGGTGCAGAGAGGTGAATTTTGGGAGCAAGAAGCCGCGGGAAGGGAGGTGCTTTTGCGGATGGAGAGAGGATGGAGACGGGGTGGGGGAGAGAGAATACGGGAAAAGCACCCCTCCCCAAAAGCAGCTGGAGAGAAAGTGGAAAGTTGGAAACAGCCGCAGGGACTAAACTAAATAGGGATAAAGGAAAGGGTTTAAATTCCATTAAGACTGTAAACAAGGGGAGTGCAAAGTCTGCAACTTCGCAGATTGATACCTGGCAGTGCTCTGGTGGGAAGGGTAAATCCCCAGGAACAGAGTAGGGTTGGGGAGGTTCTCAGGCCACACAGGGAAAAGTGGTTCCACTGCTGGAAGGACATTTGGTAGAGACTGTTGAAGCCACCTGGTCCCAGCAGACCCCAGAAGGTGGCCACATTCGCTGGTGCTGGGGTAAGTTCATTAAGGGTGAAGCCTGGTGCCAGATGTGTGTTGTGATTTTCCATAATCACTGAAATGATGCTGCTACACTGTCTAGCAAGCATTTTCTGGGACGGGCTGGCACCTGGCCACAGTCTCGGGGCACCAGCAACAGCAGGGTCCAGCCGGCATTCCAAGGTGCAGCCAACATTCACCCATTGCTCATTCGGCCATTGCTTGGTGAGACCCTCCCACAGAGGGGCGGAATGGGTCAAAGCCACAATCCTTCAGAAGGGGCCAGGGAAAACAGCTGCATCTGAGACAAAACTCAGGAGAGAGGTCCTGCCTGGGGCCTGGTCACGGACAGTGAGAAAGCGGGGAGTGGACAAAAGCTGAAGACAGAGGACCGGTGTGCAATTGCTGATCTGGGAGAACAGAGTTCCCATACTAGAGACTGGGTAGCTGGGTGATGCCATTTTCACCACTCCCGCGCATGCGCATACGCACATACCAAGGCCAAACACTCCACCCTAGTAGGCTAGCAGCGCCATCTAGTGAAGAACGGAGCCGTTAAACTGAGCCCCGCCCAACTGGGCCAACCTCCCTCTTCAAGAACACAAGTCTCACTGCCTACTTAGTTTATGGACTATAAAACACTTCATAGTCTGACTTCTAAGGGAAAACGAAGTAATTTCAGTCCTATTTCAATATGTTAGCAGGTCCATCTATTCAATTTTCTTTTTTTTTCTTTTTCACGTTTCTTTTTCTTGAATACAGAAAAAGAAAAATCCATTTTTATTTTCAATTTTTATTAAAAATATTTTTTATTTTTTAGTATATTTTTTGCTTTTGTGTAATTTTTTTCAAATTCTATTTTACTTCCACCATTATATTTTAGTCTACTTCAGTATATTCACATTTTCAATTTTTTCAAATGATTTCCTTTTTCTTTTTCGTTAATTTTCTTTTTCTTGAATGCAGAAAAAGAAAACCTTCACTTCTACTTTCAATTTCTATTAAAAATATTTTTATTTAATTTTTTCTATATTTTTTGCTTTTATGTAAATTTTTTCAAATTCTATTTTACTTCCAACATTTTATTTTAGTCTACTACAGTGTATTCACTTTTTCAAATTTTCAAACGATTTCCTTTTTTCTCCCTTTTTCTTTTTTTCATTTTTCTTTTTCTTGAATACAGAAACAGAAAAAATTCATTTTTATTTTTAATTATTATTAAAAATATTGTTAATTTTTTCTACTATATTCTTTACTTTTCTGTAATTTTTTTCAAATTCTATTTTACTCCCATCATCTCATTTTAGTCTACGCCAGTGTATTTATTTTTTAAAATTCTCAAACGATTTACAGTCCCCCCCTTTTTTTCTCTAATCTGTCAAACCACTTTCAATTCACAGACCAAAACCCACCTAGAATCTAGCATCATTTATTCGATTTTTTTTGTGTGTATGTGATTTTAATTTTTAATTTTTAATATTTTTTAAATTTTATCTTTTTAATTTTAATTTTTCTACCTCATTAATTCCTTTTCTCCCTTCAAAATGACAAGACGAAGGAATTCACCCAAAAAAAAGAGCAAAAATAAATGACAGCCAGGGATTTAACCAACACAGATACAAGCAAGATGTCTGAACCAGAATTTAGAATCATGATAATAAAAATACTAGTTGGAGTCGAAAATAGATTAGAATCTCTTTATGCAGAGATAAAAGATGTAAACACTAGTCAGAATGAAATTAAAAATGCTATAACTGAGCTGCAATCATGGATGGATGCCTCAGTGGCAAGGATGGATGAGGCAGAACAGAGAATCAGTGATATAGAGGACAAACTAATATAGAATAATGAAGCAGAAAAAAAGAGGGAGATTAAGGCAAAAGAACATGATTTAAGAATTAGAGAAGTCAGAGACTATTAAAAAGGAACAATATCAGAATCATAGGAGTCCTAGAAGGGAAGAGCGAGAAATAGGGGTAGAAGGGTTATGTGAGCAAATCATAGCAGAAAACTTTACTAATTTGGGGAAAGACACAGATATCAAAATCCAGGAATCACAGAGGACCCCCATTAGATTCAACAAAAACCGACCATCAACAAGGCATATCACAGTCAAATTCACAAAATACTCAGGCAAGGAGAGAATCATGAAAGCAGCAAGGGAAAAAAGTCCCTAACCTACAAGGGAAGACAGATCAAGTTTGCAGCAGACCTATCCACAGAAACTCGGCAGGCCAGAAAGGAGTGGCAGGATATATTCATTGTGCTGAATCAGAAAAATATGCACCCAAGAATTCTTTATCCAGCAAGGCTGCCATTCAATAGCAGGAAAGATAAAGTTTCCCAGACAAACAAAAATTAGAGTTTGTGACCACAAAACCAGCCCTGCAAGAAGTTTTAAGGGGGACTCTGAAGGGAGAAAATATGAAATATATATATATATATATATATATATATATATATATATATATATACACATACCAAAAGCAACAAAGACTAGAACGGACCAGAGAACACCACCAGAAACTCCAACTCTACAAGCATCATAATGGCAAAAATTCATATCTTTTAGTACTCACTCTAAATGTCAATGGACTCAATACTGCAATAAAAAGACATAGGGTAACAGAATGGATAAGAAAACAAGATCCATCTATATGCTGTTTATGAGAGACCCACTTTAGACCTAAAGACACCTTCAGATTGAAAATAAGGGGATGGAGAACCATCTATCATGATAATGGTCAACAAAAGAAAGCTGGAGTAGCCATACTTATATCAGACTATCTAGACTTTAAAATAAAGACTGTATCAAGAGATGCAGAAGGGCATTATATCATAATCAAGGGGTCTATCCACCAAGAAGACCTAACAATGGTAAACATTTATGCACCAAATGTGAGAGCACCCAAATATATAAATCAATTAATCACAAACATAAAGAAACTAATCAATAGTTAATACCATTATAGTAGGAGACTTCAACACCCCACTCACAGCAATGGATAGATCATCAAATCAAAAAATCAACAAGGAAACAATGGCTTTGAATGACACACTGGACCAGATGGATTTAACAGATATATTTAGGACATTTCATCATAAAGCAGCAGAATATACATTCTTCTCCAGTGCACATGGAATGTTCTCCAGAATAGACCATATACTGGCTCACAAATCATCACTAAGTAAGTACAAGAAGATTGAGATCATACCGTGCATATTTTCAGACCACAACATTATGAAACTCGAAATCAACCATAAGAAAAAATTTTGAAAGGTAGCAAACTTGAAGACTGAAGAACATCCTACTAAAGAATGAATGGGTAACCAAGCACTTGAAGAGGAAATTAAAAAGTACATGGAAGTCAAGGAAAATAACACTACAACCCAAAACCTCTGGGACGCAGCAAAGGCAGTCATAAGAGGAAAGTATATAGCAATCCAGGCCTTCCTAAAGAAGGAAGAAAGATCTCAGATACACAACCTAAACTTACACCTTAAAGACCTGGAAAAAAAACCAGCAAATAAAACCCAAAACCAGCATAAGACAGGAAATAATAAAGGTTAGAGAAGATATTAATGCTATGGAAGCCAAAAACAAAAACAAAAACAGTAGAACAGATCAATGAAACAAGAAGCTGGTTCTTTGAAAGAATTAACAAACTTGATAAACCACTAGCCAGTTTCATCACAAAGAAAAAGGAAAGGACCAAAATAAATAAAATCAAGAATGAAACAGGACAGACCACAATCAATACAGCAGAAATAAAAACAATAATAAGAGAATATTATGAGCAATTATATGGGCAATCTGGAAGAAATGGACAAATTCCTAGAAATATATACACTACCAAAAGTGAAACAGGAAGAAATAGAAAATTTAAAAACACACACATAACTAGTAAGGAAATAGAATTAATAATGAAAAATCTCTCAAAAAACAAGAGTCCAGGACCAGATGGCTTTCCAGGGGGATTCTACCAAACATTTAAGGAAGAGTTAACACCTATTCTCTTGAAGCTGTTCCAAAAAATAGAAATGGAAGGAAAACTTCCAAACTCTTTCTATGAAGCCAGCATTACCTTGATTCCAAAACCAGACAGAGAACCACTAAAAAGGAGAATTATAAACAAATTTCCCTGATGAACATGGATGTAAAAATCCTCAACAAGATATTAGCCAACCAGATCCAACAATACATTAAAAAAATTATTCACCACGACCAAGTGGGATTTATACCTGGGATGCAGGGCTGGTTCAATATCTGCA
This sequence comes from Felis catus, assembly GCF_018350175.1. Lineage (NCBI taxonomy): Eukaryota > Metazoa > Chordata > Mammalia > Carnivora > Felidae > Felis > Felis catus. Next base: position 55,131,119 of record NC_058386.1, read on the forward strand.
AAACAATTAATGTGATTCATCACATCAATAAAAGAAAGGACAAGAACCATATGATCCTCTCAATAGACGCAGAGAAAGCATTTGACAAAATACAGCATCCTTTCTTGATAAAAACCTTCAAGAAAGTAGGGATAGAAGAAGCATACCTCGAGATCATAAATGCTATATATGAACTACACAATACTAATACCATCCTCAATTGGGAAAAACTGAGAATTTTCCCCCAAAGGTCAGGAACAAGACAGGGAAGTCCACTCTCATCACTGTTATTCAACATAGTATTGGAAGTCTTAGCCTCTGTATTCAGATAACACAAAGAAATAAAAGGCATCCAAATAGGCCAGGAGGAGATCAAACTTTCACTCTTTGCAGATGACATGATACTCCATATGAAAAACCCAACAGATTCCACCAAAAAACTGCTAGAACTGATTCATGAATTCAGCAAAGTTGCAGGATATAAAATCAACGCACAATAATCTGTTTCATTCCTATACACCAACAATGAAGCAACAGAATGTGAAATCAAGGAATTAATTCCATTTACAGTTGCATCAAAATCCTTAAAATACCTAGGAATAAATCTAACCAAAGAGGTGAAAAATCTGTACACTGAAAACTAGAGAAATTGTATGAATTAAATTGAAGAAGACAGAAAAAAATGGAAAAAGATTCCATGCTCCTGGATAGGAAGAACAAATATTGTTAAAATGTCGATACTACCTAAAGCAATCTACAGTCAATGCAATCCCTATCAAAAAAACACCAGCACTCTTCACAGAGCTAGAACGAATAATCCCAAATTTTGTATGGAACCAGAAAGACCCTGGATAGCCAAAGCAATCTTGAAAAAGAAAACCAAAGCAGGAGGCATCACAATCCCACACTGCAAGCTATACTACAAAGCTGTAATCATCAAGACAGTATGGTACTGGCACAAGAACAGACACTCAGATCAATGGAAGAGAACAGAGAACCCAGAAATGGACCCACAAACCTATGGCCAACTAATCTTTGAAAAAGCAGAAAAGAATATCGAATGGAACAAAGATAGTCTCTTCAGCAAGTGGTGCTGGGAAAACTGGACAGCAACATGCAGAAGAATGAATCTGGACCGCTTTCTTACACCATACACAAAGATAAACTCAAAATGGATATTATAGCTAGGGAGCCATCAAAACCCTCCAGGAGAAAGCAGGCAAAAACCTCTTTGATCTTGGCTGCAGCAACTTCTTATTCAACACATCTCCAGAGGCAAGGGAAACAAAAGTAAAACTGAACTATTGGGACCTCAAAATAAAAAGCTATTGCACAGTGAAGTAAACAATCAGCAAAACTAAAAGGCAACTGATGGAATGGGAGAAGATAGTTGGAAATGACATATCAGATAAAAGGTTAGTATCCAAACTCTATAAAGAACTTATCAAAATCAACACCCAAAAAACAAATAATCCAGTGAAGAAATGGGCAAAAGACATCAATCGACACTTCTCCAAAGAAGACATCCAGATGGCTGACAGACACATGAAAAAATGCTCAACATCACTCATCATCAGGGAAATACAAATCAAAACCACAATGAGATACCACCTTACACATGCCAGAATGGCTAAAATGAACAACTCAGGCAACAGCAGATGTTGGCGAGGATGCAGAGAAAGAGGTTCTTTTTTGAATTTTTGGTGGGAATGCAACCTGGTGCAGCAACTCTGGAAAACAGTATGGAGGTTTCTCAAAAAAACTAGAATTAAAACTACCCTACGACCCAGCAATTGCACTACTAGGCATTTATACAAGGGATACAGGTGTGCTGTTTTGAAGAGACACATGGACCCCAATGTTTATAGCAGTACTATCAACAATAGCCAAAGTATGGAAAGAGCCCAAATGTCCATCAATAGATTAATGGATAAAGAAGATGTGGTAGTTACTTTGGAGGGAATATTGCAGTGTAGGAGGATGCTGGACTCACCTCGTCCTGCTGACCACTTAGATTCCACCCACACCTGCCTAAATAACCCAGAAAACCACCAGAAGACTAGCAGAACAGACTCTCCAGAGCCAAGCATAGACAAGAGGCCCATGGAAGAGGGTAGGAAGGGCAGAGAGGTGGTGCACGCTACACAGACTGGTGGGAGGGTGCTGGGGCAGCAGAGGGGCAGCCCAACAGCAAGGTGGAATCCCAGAGTCTGGCTTGCAAAAGCGGAGTGGCCTGAGTTCATGATTTCTGACAGCCAGCGGGAATTAACATCTGGAATGCTATAAGTCAACAGCTCTGCTCAGAGAATGGGAGGGCAAGAAGACATCGGGAGGGAGAGGTGTTGAGCCCTGGAAGACAGAGACCAGGTCAGCAGGGAACAAAGGCGCTGGCCAGCACCATCTCCCTCTCCCACCCCCCAGCCAAAATCCCAAAGGGAAACAGTGCCCATCACTGAACATGCTTGCACCTCGCAAGCACCCAATGCTGTGCTTCTGTGGATCCATCCCTCTTAGGGGTATGCCTGCCTCCCTCCTGGTGCTGCAGGGCCCCTCCCACAGGGGACCACTGAAAGCAAAGCAAGCTAAGCCTGCACCTCCTGCCCCTCTGCACCTTGCAGATCCACCCTGGCTATATGCCAGATCCCATCAAAGCAGCACCACAAGCCTGGAAGTGTGCAAGTAGCCCAGACAGGGGCCACACAACTCCGCAATGAGTCCTGCCCCTGGAAGAGGTGAAGATAATGTACACCCCAGTCTGACTGCGGCCCCAGTGGTGGACTGGGGACAGATATCGGGTCTGATGGCGGCCCCACCCACCAACACAAGTTACTCTGGACAGCACAGGGAAAGTGCCCTGCAGTTGGGAGCCACATCAGGGACTACCCAAAATGACAAAACAGAAGAACTGTCCTCAAAAGAAACTCCAGGAAGTAGCGACAGCTAACGAATTGATCAAAAACGATTTAAGCAGTATAATGGAACAAGAATTTAGAACAATAGTCATTGAATTAATTGCTGGGCTTGAAAAAAGTATAGAGGACAGCAGAAAATCTATTGCTACAGAGATCAAGGGACTAAGAAATAGTCATGAGGAGGTAAAAAATGCTACAAGGGAGGCGCAAAATAAAATGGAGGAAACCACAGCTCAGATTGAAGAGGCAGTGGAGAGAATAGGTGAATTAGAAGATAAAATTATGGAAAAAGAGGAAGCTGAGAAAAAGACAAAAAATCCATGAGTATGAGGGGAGAATTAGAGAACTAAGTGATACAATCAAACAGAACAATATCCATATTATAGGAATTCCAGAAGAGGAAGAGAGGAAGTGGCTGAAGGTGTACTTGAACAAATCATAGCTGAGAACTTCCCGGATCTGGGGAAGGAAAAAGGCATTGAAATCCAAGAGGCAGAGAGAACTCCCTTGAGACGTAACTGGAATAGATCTTCGTGACATATCATAGTGAAACTGGCAAAATAAAAGGATAAAGAGAGAATTCGGAAAGTAGTTAGGGATAAACAGGCTCTAACTCATAAAGGGAGACCCTGCAGATCTATCTGCTGAAACTTGGCAGTCCAGAAAGGAATGGCAGGAAATCCTCAATGTGATGAACAGAACAAATATGGAGCTGAGAATCCTTTATCCAGCAAGTCTGTCGTTCAGAATAGAAGGAGAGATAAAGGTCTTCCCAAAGAAACAAAAACTGAAGGAATTCCTCACCACTAAACCAGCCCTACAAGAGATCCTAAGGGGGATTCTGCAGTGAAATGTTGCAAGGACCAAAAAGTACCACAGACATCACTATAAGCATGAAACCTACAGACATCACAATGACTCTAAACCCATATCTTTCAATAACACTGAATGTAAATGCACTAAATGCTCCAACCAAAAACCTAGGGTATCAGAATGGATAAAAAAAAAAAAAAAACAAGACCCATCTATTTGCTGTCTACAAGAGACTCATTTTAGACCTGATGAAACCTTCAGATTGAAAGTGAGGGGATGGAGAACTATCTATCATGCTACTGGAACTCAAAAGAAAGCTGGAGGAGCCATACTTACATCAGACAAACTAGACTTTAAATTAAAGGCTGTAAGAAGAGATGAAGAAGGGCATTATATAATAATTACAGGGTCTATCTGTCAGAAAGAGCTAACAATTTTAAATATCTATGCACCAAATACGGACACCCCTAAATATATAAAACAATCACAAACATAAGCAATCTTATTGATAAGAATGTGGTAACTGCAGGGGAATTTAATACCCTACTTACAACAATGGATAGATAATCTAGACACAGGATCAATAAAGAAACAAGGGCCCTGAATGATACATTGGATCAGATGGACTTGACAGATATATTTAGAACTCTGCATCCCAAAGCAACAGAATATACTTTTTTCTAGAGTGCACATGGAACATTCCTCAAGATAGATCACATACTGGGTCACAAAACAGCCCTTCAAAAGTATAAAAGAATTGAGATCATATCATGCATACTTTCAGACCACAATGCTATGAAGCTTGAAATCAACCACAGGAAAAAGTCTGGAAAACCTCCAAAAGCATGGAGGTTAAAGAACACCCTATGGAAGAATGAATGGGTCAACCAGGCAATTAGAGAAGAAACTTAAAAATATATGAAAACAAATGAAAATGAAAAAACAACAATCCAAATGCTTTGGGATGCAGCGAAGGCAGTCCTGAGGGGAAAATACATTGCAATCCAGGCGTACCTCAAGAAACAAGAAAAATCCCAAATATAAAATCTAACAGCACACCTACAGGAAATAGAAGCAGAACAGCAAAGGCAGCCTAAACCCAGCAGAAGAAGAGAAATAATAAAGATCAGAGCAGAAATAAACAATATAGAATCTAAAAAACTGTAGAGCAGATCAATGAAACCAAGAGTTGGTTTCTTGAAAAAATAAACAAAATTGATAAACCTCTAGCCAGGCTTCTCAAAAAAGAAAAGGGAGACGACCTAAATACATAAAATCATGAATGAAAGTGGAATTATTACAACGAATCCCTCAGAAATACAAGCAATTATCAGGGAATACTATAAAAAATTATATGCCAACAAACTGAACAACCTGGAAGAAATGGACAAATTCCTCAGCACACACACACTTCAAAAACTCAAACAGGAAGAAATAGAAAATTTGAACATACCCATAACAAGAAAGAAATTGAATCACTTATCAAAAATCTCCCAACAAATAAACGTCCAGGAACAGAAGGCTTCCCAGGGGAATTGTACCAGACATTTACAGCAGAGATCATACCTATTCTTCTCAAGCTGTTCCAAAAAATAGAAAGGGAAGGAAAACTTCCAGACCCATTCTATGAAGCCAGCATTACTTTGATTACTTTGGACGTGAATTAAAAAAAAATAAAAAATAAAATAAAAAACCAAGGGTTCCTCTCCTTCCTTCTGGGCATTTGTTTATGGTTTTGCCATAACCTACTTGTCTGGGATTGTAATTCTCTGCTTTTTCCAAATAAACCCTTTTTTTGCTGCTAAAAAAAAAAAGAACACTTAAAATGCAATGAATCATGCAATGAGCTTCCATGTCTCCCTACTACCTTCAAAATAAAGACTGACCACTTAGTCAAACATACAAGATGCATGATCTGACTACCAAATGCTAAAATTAGAAGAATATCTTCTAATAAAACTTGTCATGGTCTGTGTAGGTGACCCTTAAGCAACTCTTGACTCAAAGTTCCTTGGTCTTTTGATCACCAATGACCTTCACTTCCAATTCAGGTACATATTTTCATGAATGTAACGAAGATCTTGAGGTGGTAACTGCCTGATCCTGATCTCAGGTTCTAAATCTGAATTCCAATACTCATTCTGTGACCATGGACAAGTCACAACTTCTCTGTGTCTGGGATTTTTCCTATGTGATATTAGGTGTAAATTTCCTAATATGTTTCAAGTGCTGCAAACAGCACTTGACAAAAATAGTAAGGGCCTTCTAAGTATTAGCTAATACTTTCTTGTCATCACCTGGAAATTTGCTTTATCTTTGACATTTAAATACTAGTATTCAACTTTGATAACAAGTTATTCTTCTAGCAAACTCATGCTTTCACTCTCTCTATTCCTTGTCTTTAATACTGATATCTCTACTTCCTTGATAATTCCACTTTCTCTGAGTCTACTAATTACCTCACTTCCTTCCCCTCATTGTCAGATTGGTCTAAATGGTGGATCATAAACAACTAACTCAACATTTTTGGGTCTTGTTCATTTTCTGCATTTCCTGTGTATTGAATTTTCTGCAATACACCAGTGCTGAAGGCAGCACATAATTATTCTTTTTCAGATCTACACACTTGCTTTTGAGCAGTCCTGCATGGGGAAGTGAAGACCCACCATGGATGGTACCACTCTAGATTTATAGTATATATAGTTTTTTTTTTTAATAACAGCCCTGTAACATGTCCTTGGTCAGCTCTTTCCATTCCCTAATAGACTGTTCTAAACTTTCTCTTACTCTTTTCAAGCCTCCACCTCACACCCATTTACCTTTGCTGTCAGAAGATAAGATAAACTTACATTTTACTTCAGAAAATAGAGTACAGTAATCATTATGTTTCTCAGTTTTCACAGACACTGCTTCCTCATGCCCCCAGCTTGCAAACTCATATGCATCTATTCTTATTTCCTTTATTTTGTAAAAGGTCATCCAAAGCAATCCTTCTTCAAGTAATCTGGAAGCCATGTGCTCAAAGCTCCTTAAGGACCTCCCTCCATCAATTATCTTCTCACTTGGATCTTCAACCACTTCCATCATACTAATTCTACTCCCCCTGGTTTATAAACATGTACAAATTTACCAGCCTTAAAAAGATTATCTCCTGAATAAATATCTTTTAGCCATTGTTTCCAATTATTCTCTCCTTTTACAACTAAGCTACTTGATGCTCATTTCCTCACCTACCACTAAATATTTTAAAATAATTTATTATTAAATATTTAAGATAGATAAGGGATTAAAAATATTATAACAAAACCTGTGTAACTACCACTCATTTTAAGATCAATAACCCTCACCAATTGCACTCCCTTTTTCCTCACAGCAGAAACCACTATAATGTAATGAAGTTTTTGGTGACTAAAGATTAAATAAGTGCACACGGATAATACACGTACATTCAAATTTTAACCTAGTAAAAACAATCTGCCACCCATCTCTCAAATCAAATAGACACCGATTATGGACTAAAATGTGCTCCCATTCATATTTTGAAGCCTTTACCCCTAAGGTGACTGTATTTGGAGACAGAGCCTTTAAATAGTAAGCAGGGTTAAATGAGGTCATAAAGGTGGAGCCCTAACCCAATATGACTGGTGTCTACATAAGGGCACAGTGATAAGGCTACCATCTGAAAACCAAGGAGAAAGGCCTCAGAAGAAGACAACTTCCTAGCACCTCAGCACCTTGATTTCAGACTTTCAGCCTTAATAACTGTGAGAAAATAAATTTCTGTTGTTTAAGCCACTCAGTGTGTGGCATTTTGTTATTACAGCCCTAGCAAACTAACATAACCATGAAAAGATAACCAATCTCATTCATAATTTCAAAAATTGAAAACAATGAAATGTAATTATTCATTTATAATTCAGATAACATTAACATATTTGGTAATTTGGTAAGTTTATTGAGAATGTGAAGAAATAGGACAAATACTGATGGTGCCAATATATATCAGTAAATGTGTTTTTTAACTTTTTATTTTCGAATGATTTTAGACTTACAGGAAATATGCAAAGATAGAACAGAGTTTATGTATAACTTTCATCCAGATTCCCCTAATGTTAACATATTTCATAATCATAATATAATTATCAAAAAGGAGATTAACACTGACATAAAAATATTAACCTACAGTTTTTATTTGAATTTTGTCAGTTTTCACATTAATATATTTTTTTCATGGTTTAGAATGCAATCCAGGATCCCATGAAGCATTAAGCTATCATGTCACTTTAGTCTCTTCCTGTGATACTTACTTAATCTTTGTCTTTCTTGACCATAACACTTTTGAAGAGCAGTGATGTGGTAGACATATTAATGATACCCAAGATGTTCATGTGTTAATCCCCAGAAACTGCTATTATGTTACCTTATGTGGCAAAAAAGACTTTGCAGATATGATTAAGGTCAGGATTTTGAGATGGGAAGATTATGTTGGATTATCTCCATAGGCCCAATATAATCACAAGGGTCTGGCAGGAGTATCAGAGAGATAAGGTGATGTGATGACAGAGCAGAGGTGAGTTAGTGAAGGAGAGGGGGGGGGGAGAGAGATAAATTAATCTGAAGATGCTGTGCTTTGAAAATAAAGGAAGGAGCCACAAACCATGGAATGCAGACTTCCAAAAGCTGGAAAGGGCTAAGAGAGATGCAGCATTGCCAACTAATTTTATATTTGTGACCTCCAGACCTGTTAAGACAATACATTTGATTTCTTTTAAGCCATAAAGTTTGTGGTTAATTTTTTACAGCAGTAATAAGAAATTAATATAAATTTTGGTACCTATAAACGATGTGATGTCACACAAAATACGTTAAAATTGTGGAAGTCAAAATTGTAATAAAATTGTCGAGGTGGCTTTGTAATTAGGCAGTGATCAGAATTTGGTGGAGAGCATGATAGAAATAGTCTAGACTGCCTTGAACAAATTGTGAGAATGTTCATATTAACAATTCTGCTATTGAAGGCTCAGAAGGAAGTGAAGACCACAATATAGAAAATGTATATTGTCTTAGGGCACACTGAAATTCTTATAAACAGACTATTGGTAGAATTACAGATTTTAAAGATACTGCTGACGAGGGTTCAGGAAAAAAAATGAACATTTTATTAGAAGCTGAAGGAAAAAGGATCTTGCTATAACAATGGCAGAAAGCATAGCTGAGTTGTGTCCTACAATTATGTGGGAAGCAGAACTAATAAGCAGTCAACTTAGTTATTTAGCTGAAGAGATTTGCAAGCAAAGTATCAAAGGTATAGCCTGGTTTCCTCTTGCTGTTTATACTAAAACATGAGAACAAAGACACAAATTTAGTAAAGAACTGTTAAGCAAAAGGGGAGTATGTCTTCTAGAAGTAGATAATTTAGGATAAGCCTATACAGATTTCAAAAAAATTCTAAAATTAGGAGATTCATTGTAAGTAAAACATGTTCTGAAGAGAAAGCCAAGGATATGGCTAGATAGCCTTTTGCTAGTGACTCAGAAGGATCAAAAGATCACAGTAGTTACAAAGCGGGCTCTTAAAAGAGATTATACATGTGGCTCCTCAATCCCTTTATCTAGTTCAGTAAAAGCCAAAATTATAGATGGGATGGCTAAGGGGATTATTTAGGAAAGACTTTTGAAGAACCTTCTTGCCTAATGGAATGAATCTCAATGACATACCTGGGGTACCCACAGAATTTTGAGGATGTTATACCAACATTTATGTTGGCTTCAAAGGGACAGATAGTAGATGAAATGAAAGAAGGTGGTCAGACCTTCAAAATTCTACAAGCAGGAAACAGGCTGATATAGCTACTCAGCTTCAAACACATGCTACTTTTCATGAAAAAGGAAGGATGACTCAGAGGGTGGAGATACAAGCCCAAAGGATTGAGCCACAATTCACAGAGAATTATTCCAGGCCTTGAAACCTAAAAAAAAAAAAAAAAAAAAAAAAAAAAAAAAAAAAAAAAAAAAAAAGTGCCCATTTGAATTTCAAAATTGCTTGGTATTGGTGGCTCATTTTTCCTTCCATTTTCTCCCCTTTCTAATGGGAATATCTATAACTACTATCTTATATCTGTCCTACCACTGTATTTTGGGAGCAAATTACTTGTTTTCTAGGTTCATAGGTGAACAGATGGTAAGAAATTTCAACCTACAATGAATTATAACAAGAGATTCACCCATATCTAGTTTAGATCATTTAGATGATGAGATTTGTGACTTCTGAGCAGATAATAATTATATGACATTTTGGACTTGAGTTTATGCTATTATCAGTTGAGACTGTGGGGGAACATGGAATAGTCTGGATGCATTTTATATGTGGGATGGATGTAAATATTTTGGAGCCAGAGGGTGAATTGCAGTGGACAGAATAATCATCCCCCAAAATGTTCCTATCCTAATCCCCAGAACCTGTAAATAGGTCACTTTACATGGAAAAAGGGCACACAACTGGTCAGTTATTTTGTGTGATTCAGTCAACTTGGGGTTTTAAATGTCTTCTCATGGTTAGATTTAGGCTATGCACTTTTAGGAAGAAGTGATGCTGTACCCCCTCAGTGCATCATATTAATGGTACAAAATATTAATACATTTTATCACTGGTGATGTCAGACTTTTCCACCATAAAAACACTATTTTTCCCTGTCTCATTAATAAGTATCTTGCAGAGAGATATTTCGAGACGATGTAGATATTCTGATTCTTGCCATATTTTGATCAACTAATTTCAGTATTCTTTCATGATTCTTGCCTGCAAATACTGTGTTATTTACTGTAGTGATTTGCTATTTTTCTTATTCATCCTATTTTGTTAAATAAAATTCTATGATAAGAAAGAGCTGTTAATTCTTCCTCCCCTGTGTTTGTTTGTTTTATATCAGTATGAAATCATACATGTTTACTTTTTTTCTCTGGATTATAATTCAATACTATCATTATTTTTTTGCTCAAATATTCTCATTTTGACCATTGGGATCAATTTCATGTTGGCTCCTGTGTCCTTTCATTGTGTCCCTGCAATTTGTTAGTATTTCCTTACTTTCTGGCACCAAAAGACATTCTAATATCATTTCTTATTTCCCATGCTCCAGACCTGGCATCAGCTATTTCTCCAAACAGTTCTGGTTATTTTATTGGAGAATGGTATTTAGAAACCAAGATCTGGCTACTAAATGTGCTCATTATTACTGGAATGGCACTGCTTCTAGGCCCTCTTAGCAGACACAGATACATAATTATCTATATTTACTTCTATGTTTATCTGTATATTTCTAAAAAATGAGTTCCCATTCTTTCCATTCCAAATACCACAGATATAATTGTAACCTTCACCCTTTGTTTATTTTTAATGTCTGTCTCCAGTAGCAATAAATCTAGTTTTTAATATTAATAATATTTATTTAATCCTAGAATATAAAAACATTAGTTTCAGAATTGCTAACCCATACCTGTTGACTTTGTTATCAGCATTCTGTAATTTTTCAGCATATAAATCCTATACATATTTTATTAGACTTACGCCTAAGTATTTCACTTGTTTTGAGAGTTTGTAAAATGGACTGTATTTTTAATTCATTTCCCACACATTTATTGCTAGTATATAAAAAATACAATTGATTTTTGCATGTTGGCCTTGTACCCTGTAACCTTGATAAATTCCTTTATTAGTTTGTAGGAGGTTTTCTTAATAGATTCCTTGTGATTTTCTATGTAGACAATCATCCCAGCAGCAAATAGAGAAAGTTATATTTCTTCTGTTCTGATATATATGTGTTTTATCTTCTTTTCCTGCCAAATTGCACTGGGTAAAAATTCTATTACTATGTTGAATAGCAGTGGTGAGAGAAATTGTTCATATGTATTCTCACTCTTAAAAGGAAAGCATTAATATTTCAACATAAAGTCTGATATTAGCTATAGGGTTTGTTTGTTTATTATCTATTTATTTACCGATTTATTTTTGTAGATGTTCTTTACCAAGTTTAGGACGTTATCTCTATTACTAATTTGTTGAGTTTTTGCTTGTGTGTTTGTGTGTGTGAATGTATGTTGATTTCTTCAAATACTCTGCATAAATAGGTATGTTCATGTGATTTTCCTTCTTTAACCTGTTAATTTGGTAGATTATATTGATTGATTTTAAAATCAATTCCGCTTCCTTGGCCATTATGTGTACACACACACACACACACACACACACACACACACATATGTGCTAACATATTGTATGAATTTCTAAAAACATATTTATTTAAATTCTAGTTAATATACAGTGTCGCATTGGTTTCAGGAGTAGAACCCAGTGATTCATCACTTACATATAATAACCAGTGCTCATCCCAACAAGTGCCCTCCTTAATGCCCATCAGCCATTTAGCTCATCCCCCACCCACCTCCCCTCCAGCAACCCTGTTTGTTCTATTTAACTTTCTCTTATGGTTTGCTTCCATCTCTGTGTTTATCTTATATTTACATTCCTCCCCCTATGTTCATATGTTTTGTTTCTTAAATTGCAAATATGAGTGAAACCATATGATACTTGTCTTTCTCTGATAGACATATTTCGCTTAGCATAATACAATGTAGTTCAATCCACGTTGTTAAAAATGTCAAGATTTCATTCTATTTGATTGGTGTGTAGTATTCCAGTGTGTGTGTGTGTGTGTGTGTGTGTGTGTGTGTGTGTGTGTGTGTGTATGCCACATCTTCTTTATCCATTAATCAGCTGATGGACATTTGGGTTCTTTCCATGATTTGGCTATTGTTGATGAGTGTGCTGCTATAAACACTGGGGTGCATTGCCCTTCGAATCAGCATTTTTGCATCCTTTGGATAAATACCCAGTGGCGCAATTGCTGGGACATAGGGTAAGTTCAATTTTTAATTTTTGAGGAATCTCCATACTGTTTTCCAGAGTGGCTCCACCAGTTTTCCAAAGTGGCTGCACGAGTTAGCATTACCACCAACAGTGCAAAGCCCCTCTCTGCATCCTTACCAACATCTGCTGTTTCCTAAGTTGATAATTTTAGCCATTCTGACAGGTGTGAGGTGGCATATCATTGTGGTTTCGATTTAGATTTCCTGTGCTGTTGAGCATCTTTTTATGTGTCTGTTAGCCATCTGGAGGTCTTCTTTGGAAAAGTGTCTATTCATGTCTTCTGCCCATTTCTTCACTAGATTATTTATTTTTGGGGTGTTAAGTTTGATAAGTTCTTTATAGATTTTGGATACTAACCCTTTATCCAATATGTCATTTGCAAATATCTTCTCCCGTTCTGTCAGTTGCCTTTTAGTTCTGTTGATTCCTTCACTGTTTTTATCTTGATGAAGATTTTTATCTTGATGAGGTCCCAATAGTTCACTTTTAGCTTTTGTTTCCCTTGCCTCCAGAAACATATTTAGCAAGAAGTTGCTGTAGCCAAGGTCAAAGAGGTTCTCTCTCTGTCTACTCCTCTAGGATTTTGATGGTTTGCTGTCTTACATTTAGGTCTTTCATCCATTTTGAATTTATTTTTGTGTATGGCATAAGAAAGTGGTCCAGTTTCATTATTCTGCATGTCGCTGTCCAGTTTGCCCCACACCATTTGCTAAAGAGACTGTATTTTTTCCATTGGATACTCTTTCCTGCTTTGTTGAAGATTAGTTGGCCATAAATTTGTGGGTCCATTTCTGAGTTCTATATCCTGTTCCATTGGTCTATATGTCTGTTTTTGTGCCAGCACCATACTGTCTTGAACATTATAGCTTTGTAATACAGCTGGAAGTCTGTGATTGTGATGCCTTCTGCTTTTGTTTACTTTTTGAACATTACTTTGGCTATTCAGGGTCTTTTATGGTTCCACAGAAATTTTAGAATTGTTTTTTCTAGCTCTGTGAAGAATACTGGTGTTTTTTGATAGGGATTGCATTGAATAGATTGCTTTGGGTAATATAGATATTTTAACAATATTTGTTTTTTCAATCCATGAGCATGGAATGTTCTCCCTTTTCTTTGTGTCCTCTTCAATTTCTTTCAATAATCTTTCTATAGTTTTCAGCATACCAATCTCTACTTCTTTGGTTCCATTTATTCCCAGATATATTATGGGTTTTGGTGCAATTGTGAATACCCTCTGCTTTTCTCTCTTGTTCTTATACAGCTGTATACATCTCAGTTTTGCTCATCTGAGTGGGGTGAGATTGTAGTTAGATCTTCATAGTGCTCTGAGAGGATGGAGAAGCTGGTTGCTCACTTCATTCTTCCTTTCCTGGTGAGGGGAAGGTTTTCTAGCTGGGAAATTCCTTCTTGGCACTGAACAACACTATCTTGTAGAATGGGATGATGTAAGCAAAATGAAGTTAGTTTTCTTTCTCTTCTTATGCAGTTATTCTCTGATTTTTTAGTTCCATTGTGTTGCTAAAACTACCTATGTGAATTCTAGAGGTCTCCAAGAGCTATTTTTGCTCACAGACATCTATACAATCATTGATAACATTGGAGGATGGGGTAGCTGGGTTCTTCAATCTTGCCATTATTCCCTCCAAGCCTTATGTTGCTTTTTTGTTAATGATTTTTAGTTTTATTCCATTGGGGTCAGTAAAACACCATGCATACTTTTATTTTTTAAGGTTTTTGGTTTGTTTTATGGCCCAGGATATGGTCTATCTTGGTATGTGTCCCATGGCTACTTGAAAATAATGTATATTCTGCTGTTGGTGGCTGGAGCATTGTATAAATCCTGTTGGTTGATAGTGTTTTTGAATTCTTCTAAATATTTTATGATTTTCTATCTAGTTGCTCTTTCAATTGTTGAGAGGGTTATTAAAGTCTTCAAGTATAATTGTGGATTTTTCTATTTTTCCTTTTAGCTCTACAAATTTTTGTTTCATGTAATTTGAAGGTTTATTGTCACTACATAAACATTTAGGATTGCTAAGTCTTCTTGAACACTTTTAGAATTCCAGTTTATCTACAGTGTTTCTGAGTGTACCTCTTTGTATAGATTTTTAGTGGTTGCATTAGGTATACATATATACTCATCACAGGTTACTGGTGTCAATATTTTACCTGTTTGGTTAAATGTACAAACCTTACCTCCTTTGATATTCTATGCTCCCTCTCTTATAAAACAATTGTCTTAAACACTTCTTTCACATACATTACACATCAGATCATACTGTAAATTTTATTTCAATAAAGCTGGAAAAATTGCTTTAACCATCAAACATAATTGAGAACACTCAAGAGGAAAAGGAAAGTCTATTAAATTTACCCATATTTTTGTTTTTTCTATTGTTTATTTTTCCTTCCTGATATTCCAAGATTCCTTCTTTTATTGTATATTTTTTGTTTAGAGAACTCCCCTTAGCCATTTTTTACGATAGGACTGCTGGCTACATTTTCTCTTAGTCTTCTATTGTTCTAGCCTTAGTCTTCTGTTGTTTGGATTCTGTTATTGTAACAGTTCAGTTTCTTTCTTTCTCTTTCTTTCAGAGGAGAGAGAGAGAGAGAGAGAGAGAGAGAGAGAGAGCGCCAGAGAGGGCCAAAGAGAGGGAGATAATCTTCACACTGGGCGCGGAGCCTGATGTGGAGCTCAATCTCACGACCATGAGATCATGACCTGAGTTAAAATCAAGAACCAGACACTTAACCAACTGAGCCACTCAGACACCCCTTAGTTTCTTTCCCCTGTCCTCCCCCATTCTATTGTTAAGCCCATCCACTGGATTTTAAAATATAGTTTATTGTATTTTTCAGTTCTATAATTTTCACTTGGTTATTTTTTATTTCTTTTATATCATTTTTATACCCTCTATTTAGTTGCTGAATCTGTATTTCTTTAAAGAAACTTTTTATTACTTTGCTGAGATTCTCTTTTTTTTTCTTTCAAATGTATTCCTAATGGTTCATTAAAGCATTTTTATAATGGCTACCTTAAAATTCTTGTCAGATAATTAGCATCTGTGTCATCTTGGTGCTGATATCCATTGATGGTCTTTTCTCATTCATGTTGTAATCTTCCTGGTTCTTGGTATTATTTTGACAAACGATTTTCAACTGAAGCCTGCAGATTTGGGGTATTATGTGACCCTTGTTCTTACTTGTATCTTTTGTATCTTCTGTTATAGCCAGCTTCTTCTGACACTGGCACTATAGGGAAGGAGGAGCACTGCCTCATTACTGCCAGGACTGAGTGAAAGTCCAGGCCTCTATCGACATCCCAATGGAAGGGAAGAACTTGTTACTGATAGGTAGGAGTTCAGACTTCCCACGTAGGCCTCTGCTGATACCTCTCTGGCTGGAGGGAGAGGGATATCTCATTATTCTTCCCAAAATGGTATCCTCTACACTGACACTACAGTGTGGTAGCCATATTACCACTGAATGGTGGTTAAAATTCTGTATTTCTACCAGGCCTCCTCTGATGCTACTACAGTGCCAAATAGGTATGGTTGTCCAGGTGCTTCATGTGGTCTCCACTGACACGATTAGGAGTGTGGGAAGGTGTCTCATTACCACCAGGTGAGGATGAAACTCTGGCTCCTCACTTGGTCTTCTTGACACTACCACATGGAGTCGGGGGAGGGAGGCTCAGATGCCTTGTTACAGACTTGCAAAGGTAGAAGTCTACCTTCCCTGCACAGTCTTTGCTGGAAGGGGGGGGGGGGGTGGGGCCACAATTTTTCTGTGATATTTTGCTGGAGTAGAGATGTTATTATCTAAACATTTTCTGTGTTGTGGGGCTCTCGCTTTCCTGGTCCTTTGGCTAGAGAGAGTGGGCTTTTGTTGATACCTTTTTTTGACTGCACCTGTTGGTGTTCTTAGGCTGTCAGCTTCTACACTACCCAATCTGGAAGACATGAGGCAAAAACAAAATCCAGATGACTCAAGGCCATGTCATTCCTCAGGTCCTAAGGTTCCTAGCCAATCTGGTCTGCCTTCCTCCCTCCATATTTAGAGTATTCTTGTGATTGATTATATGTGTGTGTGTGTGTGTGTGTCTGTGTGTGTGTGTGTGTGTGTGTGTTATTCTTTCTTTATGGTATTTTTTGGCATGTACATCTATTGCTTATATTTTTAAAAAATTAACAACTTTTAAAGCAGTAGATTCTTTTCAGTGCTTGTCCTACATAACATGTCTTGATAAATTGAGACTACTGTTCACTCTTTCCTTCCTAAGACTCTCTCCTTTCCAGGAGTCTGTGGCTCCCCTATCTCCTAGTTCTTTCACTGACCATTCCTTCTCAATGTGTTTTATAATCTCTTCTATTGGCCCTTCAAACATTGGCACTCCTTACATTTCAATTCTTTGTCTAATATTTATTCTCTCACTACACGTATTCCATAGGCAAGAATATTTACTCACATTGTCTTAAACACCATCTCTATGCTGTTGATGTCAACTCTATTTCTCTAATCCTTCTTCTCTGACCTCAGATGTTTCACAGGCATATCTATCTTAACTTGTAAACTGAGTTTCTCCTCTCTCTCACCCTTATGTATCTCAGTAAATGGCAATTTCATCCTTCCAATTGCTCAAATTAAAAAAAAAATCTTGAAGTTACCCATGACTCCTCTCTCTCTACATTTCACATGTGATTTGTCAGCAAATCCGGTTGGCTCTGACTTCAAAATGTATTTAGAATGTGACCACTTCTTACCATCTCCACTATTACTACCCTCATGCAAGATACAACCATTTTTAATTGCATTACTGAAACAGCTTCCTAATCAGTCTCCTTCCTTCTACCCTTATATCCACACAGCATCCAGAATAGTCCTGTTAAACATAAGACAAATTGTGTTATTTCTCTGGTCAAAAACCTCCTTATATCTTACTCAGATACAGCAAAGTCGCAAAGTACTTCCAATGGATTCTAAGGACATATTGGAATCTACTCAGCTTCCCTTCTCTATTTTCTTTCTGACTCCATTTTCTTGGGTTTTTCTTTGTTTTTGTTTTGTTTGTTTTTGTTTTTGTTTTTTCTTTTTGTTTAATCCTTTCTAGCTAATCAGGCCTCCTTTTTGTACTTTGAACATGATAGGCACACTTCTGCTTCAGGGATAATATACGTACCATTTCCTCAGCGTAAAATGCTTTTCCCTCAGATATCTGAATGAAATTGCTCCTTTATTTCCTATGGATCTCTGCTCAAAAGTTGTCTTCTCAGTGAGGTCTTCATGTATTTAAAATTGGAAAACCACTTTCCACCCTTCCTATTCCCCTTCTCTGCTTTATTTTTATTCTTAATGCCCATTACCATCTAACATACTATGTATTTTACTCATTTTAAATACTGTTTTTCTACTTCTTTTAGAAGGTAAATTCCATGAGGGTTGTATCTCTAGGCCCAAAAATAGTAACTGGCAGGGGCACTTGGGTGGCTCAGTCTGTTAAGCATCTGACTCTTGATTTTGGCTCAGGTCATGATCTCATGGTTCATGAATTCAAGCCCCACGTTGGGCTCTGCACTGATAGCATAGGACCTGCTTGGGATTCTCGCTCTCCTTCTCTCTCTACCCCTCCCCCACTTGCACTTGTTCTCTCTTTCTCTCTCTCTCTAAATAAATAAATAAAATAAACTTAAAAAATAAAAAATAAAATAGTACCTGGCAAATAGTAGTTACTCAATACATATTGGTTGAATGAATATCAATTATTCAATTAATTAATAAATGAAATTTGGGCTTGAGATCAAGAGTCAGGAAATTACAGCCCATAGGCCTGCTCCCTGTTTTGTAAATAGAGTTTTATTGGAATACTCATTTGTTTACATGCTTTTCCAATACAAAGGTAGAGTTGAACAGCTGTGAAAGATTTCTAAGATCTGTGAAGCCTGAAACATTTACCATATTGTTCTTTAAGAAAAGTTTGTTACTCTTGCCTACAGGGAAGATGGCGGCGTAGGAGGATTCTGGGCTCACGGCGCATCCTGCTGATCACTTAGATTCCACCTACACCTGCCTAACTAACCCAGAAAACTGCCAGAGGATTAGCAGAACGGAGTCTCCTGAGCCAAGCCCAGATGAGAGGCCCACGGAAGAGGGTAGGAAGGGCTGAGAGGCTGTGCGCGCTCCACAGACTGACGGGAGGGAGCCGGGGCAGAGGGGCAAGCTGCCGGCCAAGCAGAGCCCCCGAGTCTGGCTTGCAAAAGCAGAGGGGCCGGATGGAGTGTGTTCCGACAGCAAGCGCGACTTAGCGTCTGGGAGGTCATAAGTGAACAGCTCTGCTTGGAAAGCGGAAAGGCTGGAGGACAAAGGGAGGGAGAGTTGCTGAGCCCCCGACGACAGGGCTCAGCTTGGTGGGGAACAAAGGCGCTTGCCAGCGCCATCTCCCTCGCCCATCCCCCAGCCAAAATCCCAAAGGGAACCAGTTCCTGCCAGGGAACTTGCTCACTCTGCGCAAACACCCAACTCTGTGCTTTTGCGGAGCCAAACCTCCGGCAGCGGATCTGACCCCCTCCCGCTGCCACAGGGCCCCTCCTGAAGTGGATCACCTAAGGACAAGCGAACTAAGCCTGCCCCTGCTGCCCCCAATCACCTTGCCTACCCACCCCAGCTAATACGCCAGATCCCCAGCACCACAAGCCTCACAGTGTGCAAGTAGCCCAGATGGGCCACGCCACCCCACAGTGAATCCCGCCCCTAGGAGAGGGGAAGAGAAGGCACACACGAGTCTGACTGTGGCCCCAGCAGTGGGCTGGGGGCAGACATCAGGTATGACTGCGGCCCCATCCACCAACTCCAGTTATACACCACAGCACAGGGGAAGTGCCCTGCAGGTCCTCACCACGCCAGGGACTATCCAAAATGACCAAACGGAAGAATTCCCCTCAGAAGAATCTCCAGGAAATAACAACAGCCAATGAACTGATCAAAAAGGATTTAAATAATATAACAGAAAGTGAATTTAGAAAAATAGTCATAAAATTAATCGCTGGGCTTGAAAACAGTATAGAGGACAGCAGAGAATCTCTTGCTACAGAGATCAAGGGACTAAGGAACAGTCACGAGGAGCTGAAAAACGCTTTAAACGAAATGCAAAACAAAATGGAAATGACGACAGCTCGGACTGAAGAGGCAGAGGAGAGAATAGGTGAACTAGAAGATAAAGTTATGGAAAAAGAGGAAGCTGAGAAAAAGAGAGATAAAAAAATCCAGGAGTATGAGGGGAAAATTAGAGAACTAAGTGATACACTAAAAAGAAATAATATATGCATAATTGGTATCCCAGAGGAGGAAGAGAGAGGGAAAGGTGCTGAAGGGGTACTTGAAGAAATTATAGCTGAGAACTTCCCTGAACTGGGGAAGGAAAAAGGCATTGAAATCCAAGAGGCACAGAGAACTCCCTTCAGATGTAACTTGAATCGATCTTCTGCACGACATACCATAGTGAAACGGGCAAAATACAAGGATAAAGAGAAAATTCTGAAAGCAGCAAGGGGTAAACGTGCCCTCACATATAAAGGGAGACCTATAAGACTCGTGAATGATCTCTCTTTTGAAACTTGGCAGGCCAGAAAGAATTGGCACGAGATTTTCAGGGTGCTAGACAGAAAAAATATGCAGCCGAGAATCCTTTATCCAGCAAGTCTGTCATTTAGAATTGAAGGAGAGATAAAGGTCTTCCCAAACAAACAAAAACTGAAGGAATTTGTCACTACTAAATCAGCCCTACAAGAGATCCTAAGGGGGATCCTGTGAGACAAAGTCCCAGAGACATCACTACAAGCATAAAACATACAGACATCACAATGACTCTAAACCCATATCTTTTTATAATAACACTGAATGTAAATGGATTCAATGTGCCACCCAAAAGACATAGGGTATCAGAATGGATAAAAAAACAAGACCCATCTATTTGCTGTCTACAAGGGACTCATTTTAGACCTGAGGACACCTTTAGATTGAGAGTGAGGGGATGGAGGACTATTTATCATGCTACTGGAAGCCAAAAGAAAGCTGGAGTAGCCATACTTATATCAGACAAACTAGACGTTAAGTTAAAGGCTGTAACAAGAGATGAAGAAGGGCATTATATAATAATTACAGGGTCTGTCCATCAGGAAGAGCTAACAATTATAAATGTCTATGCGCCAAATACTGGAGCCCCCAAATATATAAAACAATTACTCATAAACATAAGCAACCTTATTGACAAGAATGTGGTCATTGCAGGGGACTTTAACACTCCACTTACAGAAATGGATAGATCATCTAGACACATGGTCAATAAAGAAACAAGGGCCCTGAATGATACATTGGATCAGATGGACTTGACAGATCTATTTAGAACTCTGCATCCCAAAGCAACAGAATATACTTTCTTCTCGAGTGCACATGGAACATTCTCCAAGATAGATCATATACTGGGTCACAGAACAGCCCTTCATAAGTTCACAAGAATTGAAATTATACCATGCATACTTTCAGACCACAATGCGATGAAGCTTGAAATCAACCACAGGAAAAAGTCTGGAAAACCTCCAAAAGCATGGAGGTTACAGAACACCTTACTAAAGAATGAGTGGGTCAACCAGGCAATTAGAGAAGAAATTTAAAAATATATGGAAACAAACGAAAATGAAAATACAACAATCCAAATGCTTTGGGACGCAGCGAAGGCAGTCCTAAGAGGAAAATACATTGCAATCCAGGCCCATCTCAAGAAACAAGAAAAATCCCAAATACAAAATCTAACAGCACACTTAAAGGAAAGAGAAGCAGAACAGCAAAGGCAGCCTAAACCCAGCAGAAGAAGAGAAATAATAAAGATCCGAGGAGAAATAAACAATATAGAATCTAAAAAAACTGTAGAGCAGATCAACGAAACCAAGAGTTGGTTTTTTGAAAAAATAAAGAAAAGTTTGTTACTCTTTACTTTATATAGTCAACTACTTCCTAGATAATGCCTTCTGGATATCCTTCAGGAATCTAAAGTCCAACCTGCCCCTAATTAAGTTTTTTTCCCCAACTTTCCCAAAACTTTAACATTCTGTATTTTTACATGTATGAAGGACAGTCCCATCCATCCAGTCAGCCACATCAGAAATCCAGAATTCAGACATCTTCCTCTCCCACAATTTCCATTTCCAATAACTAAGTCTTATACTTTTCCCTCTCTTTTCTTTTTCCCACCACCCTGACTCAGACTGCAGTTGTTTATTGCTCTCACTATGACACTACACTCCCTCTCTGTGATCTCTCTTTCACACCACAGTCAAGATAATGCCTTCGAAATGTAAGTCTGTCTATCATACTATTCTACTTTTATGATATGCTTTCCCAAGCTTGCAGGAACAATTCCAAACATTCCAAACTCCTCAACTAGGCAGAATTTAGTCCTTTTAGGACCTGGCCCCTGTCTGCCTCCAATCACATCTCTGGCCACTGCTATTTTCATTTCATGTTCCAACAATACCAGATTACTTGAAGTTTTAGGCCCTTGGGCCTTTGTTCACACTGGGTCATCTCCTCGAAAATTCCTTTTCCTATTTTCCTTTATTTCCACCTTCAGTATTAACATAAGCTGTACTTCTCTGAAAGTACCCATCCTTGACAATCCCAAAGTGCCTTCTATGCCCAACAATATCACTGTTCAAAAATTATTGGTGAGGCAGCACTGATTAAGGATTAAGTGATTAAGGATTTCTATGCTACTTGGATTTAAACCCCAGCTCTGTTATTAGCTAAATGACCTTGGACATGTGTCTGTCACATAGTACAGTTTTATTATCATCTTCACATTTTAGCTGAAAAAATGACTATCATAGAAGTTGTTTGATGTAACACAGATAATATAACAGAAAATGCCAGCTGTTATCCAATATACATTCTCTCATTTTTCTTTTAGCACAAGAACTAAAGTCTTATCTTGGCATATGAGTGTCCCAAATAAAAACTACACTCCTCTAATTCACTTATAGCCAGATGTGACCAGGGAATTAAATTCTGAAATGATAAATAAAAGTGGTATATGGGGCTTCCAGGTCATGGGCTTAATGGAAAGGTTTGAATCCTTCACTTGACTTTCTTTCAACCTTTTCAAATGATATAACACAGAAGGTATTTGGCCATGCAGATGAAGCAGCACCTTAGAGATGGCAGAACAATAAGAAAGAAAGAAGGAACCTGAGTTCCTGCTCATGTCAAATCACCATACCAGCCCTGAAACACTTCACTGAACTATTCCACAATCAAATAATAAGTGTCTCTTTTGTTGGAGCCATTGTGTTTGTAAGTGGAGTCTTAGAGGCCTACCTGTATCCCACCAAATACAGCTAGTAAGTGGCAGAGCTTGGATTTGAACTGTGGATGCTATCTGGGTTATATTATTAGCCCCCTCCCCTGCAAAAAGTTTTTATCGAATTATGTTTTTCTAGGATGGTACTCGCTGCTAGAAAGCTTAGAGGTTGATGATGGGCCATCTGTAACAAGTGTACAGGACTTGTCAATAAATATTTCTTGTCTAGCCTCATTCCTGGGTACATTTTCTGTCTATCCTTATTTCTCCTTTTCCATTTGACCTAATTATTATGTACAGTACTTCATATTTTACATGCCATATAAAATATACAACCCTAAATTTGTTTGAAATGAAATAAGGTTTAAATAAGTATTAGTATTGCTTTATTTATGGTTTCATTGTACATGCACCACTTTTATATCTATCATTTTAATTTGTTTATATGGCTATCACCATATTACACTGTTAGCTCCATACAGGCATGAATAGTTTTTGTTTTTTCTTCTTCTATATCGTCTAGTCTGGTGCCTAATAATAATTATAGAATTGAGCAATATTTTCTAAATGAATGAATTTCACAGTGTGAGATATGTTATTAAATGCCATTGTGTCAAAATGGAATTTCCTTCCATTATCAATTTGAGCCAGGGAAGGAGACACAACTCTAAAAGGTGCCTAGGGGAAAGTGTCACATGCTTGGAGAAGTGATGGTGAGAACAGGGAATGCATACCTTGACAAAGTGCTCAATTAGGATTTCCACCACGATGTTCTGGAATTTGATGTTCATCATGGCAGCAACAGTGTCCTCCTGAGCTCTCATCAGAGTGGGCCCAAAGATCACCCCCATGTTAGAGGGGGTCATAAGATTATCTTTGCTGTGCTCACATACACTGCCAAAAGAGAAAGAAAATGATTAATAAGACTTTCTCCAAGACCCCTTGTAACCAACCAAGACTGTGTTAGGTGATATAGGGGGTAAGAGAAACTAAATAGTAAGGAAAAAAAAGAGAGTCCAAAATATATATGAGAATAAAATACTACAAAAGAAGCAAGTAGCAAAGAATAAAAGTTAGTATATAATTAGGGGCCAAAGTGAGACACATCTAACTTAGTATCACTGTAGGAGTTAAGAGAAGGAGGGTGGGCAGCTATAGTTAGAAAGTATTTGGAAAGACAGGAGAAAAGCAAGACAGCATTCCAGGCAAGAAGTACAGCATGTATAAAGCACATATAAAAAACAATAAAGCACATAGATAAATGTATACCAGCTTGGCCAGCCAGGAATCTAGCATTTTCCCCACCCCTAGTTTGAAAGCAAAAAACTCTAAGGGCTGGAAGGGATACTTTTTTCCCAATATATGAAGTTTATTGTCAAATTGGTTTCCATACAACACCCAGTGCTCATCCCAAAAGGTGCCCTCCTCAATACCCATCACCCACCCTCTCCTCCCTCCCATCCCCCATCAACCCTCAGTTTGTTTTCAGTTTTTAAGAGTCTGTTATGCTTTGGCTCTCTTCCACTCTGACCTCTTTTTTTTCTCTTCCCTTCCCCCAAGGGTTTCTGTTAAGTTTCTCAGGATCCACATAAGAGTGAAACCATATGGTATCTGTCTCTGTATGGCTTATTTCACTTAGCATAACACTCTCCAGTTCCATCCATGTTGCTACAAACAGCCATATTTCATTCTTTCTCATTGCCACGTAGTACTCCATTGTGTATATAAACCACAATTTTTTTATCCATTCATCAGTTGATGGACATTTAGGCTCTTTCCATAATTTGGCTATGGTTGACAGTGCTGCTATAAACACTGGGGTACAAGTGCCCCTATGCATCAGCACTCTTGTATCCCTTGGGTAAATTCCTAGCAGTGCTAGTGCTGGGTCATAGGGTAGGTCTATTTTTAATTTTCTGAGGAACCTCCACACTGTTTTCCAGAGTGGCTGCACCAATTTGCATTCCCACCAACAGTGCAAGAGGGCCCCGTTTCTCCACATCCTCTCCAGTATCTATAGTCTCCTGATTTGTTCACTTTGGCCACTCTGACTGGCATGAGGTGATATCTGAGTGTGGTTTTGATTTATATTTCCCTGATGAGGAGCGACGTTGAGCATCTTTTCATGTGCCTGTTGGCCATCTGGATGTCTTCTATAGAGAAGTGTGTATTCATGTTTTCTGCTCATTTATTCACTGGGTTATTTGTTTTTCGGGTGTCGAGTTTGGTGAGCTCTTTATAGATTTTGGATACTAGCCCTTTGTCTGATATGTCATTTGCAAATATCTTTTCCCATTCCGTTGGTTGCCTTTTAGTTTTGTTGGTTGTTTCCTTTGCTGTGCAGAAGCTTTTTATTGGAAGGGATACTTTAAACTAGCCCTTTATCACTGTCCTCATTTTACAGATGAAATCACACACACACACACACACACACACACACACACACACACACACCAAAACAAACAAACAAACAAACAAAAACAAAAACAAAAAGAAAACAAAACAAAGAGCTCCAAAGAAGGAAAGGGATTTCCCTGAAATCACCATCAGTCTCATCAGAGTAGAGCCTGTAATCACTAATGTTCTAATCCCTAGTCACTCTCCTTGCTTAAATTCTCTTTAGGGGTTTCCTATCATTTATAGGATAGGACCAACTCTTCAAAGTTGCAACTTGATGCCTGTTTCTAATCCCAATGCACAGCTTGGACTCTGAAGCTGATCTGGGTTTGAATCCTAACACTACCACATAGCTGTGCAACAGTGTTAGTAACCTAACCTCTCTGGGATTCAATTTTTCCACATGCAAAAATAGTATCCACCTTAGAGGGAAGTTGCATAGAGCTAAATTGCTTTAGCATGGTATCCTGGAAATACTGCATCAGAAAGATCTGATGTTATTGTTACCTCTACAGGAGGCTCCATTCAGGCTCTGCTGACCTTTGACACTCTTGATATATTACACTGCTTAGATTAACAACATGGCTGTACCATGTTGTTACATGCCACTCCTTCTGCTTAGAACGTCTCCTTCTTCCCGGATCTAAAGAATGTCTATCCTTTGAGATACACTTCAGATGACATATCCTTCAGAGCTATCACAGCCCATTTTCTTCTTGATTGATACCATTGGCAAGCAAGTATGTTACGATTTTCTGTTTTTTTTTAATCTGCCTCCTTTACTAGGTGGTAAACAACTTCCAAGTGTGTGTGACTCATACACATCAGGTGCCAATTAATTATTTTTCATGGAAATGAATGCTTCTAGTGCTTTTTCAAATACTACTGGAGGAACCAAATGAAAGGTGAACAGCTGTTTGGTCAGTTTGGCTGTGGGGTGGGGAGGTAAGTCTATGAGACAACCCACCACAAACACTAATTTTCAAAACTCCCTGCTCAGGTAAAGACCCCTGAGAGGTTGACCCCATCAACAGGTTCTTGTTACTAACTGGGTAATTGGGAGGGACAGAATCCTTAGACAAATCCTAATGTTAAGCCAATGACAAAGGCTGGTGAAATTCACATGATGATGAACAGCAACAATGCATAGGCATTTGTTATTGCTGGGCTGGCTATGGGTCCCTTTTAACAGTTTAAATATTTCTACAATTAACCCTCATTTTTTTAATTTTTTTTTACATTTGTTTATTTTTGAGAGACAGAGAGAGACAGAGTGTAAGCAGGGGAGGGGCAGAGAGAGAGGGAGACACAGAATCAGAAGCAGGCTCCAGGCTCTGAGCTGTCAGCAAAGATCCCGACGCAGGGCTCAAAACCACAAACTGTGAGATCATGACCTGAGCCGAAGTCAGACGCTTAACTGACTGAGCCACCCAGGTGCCCCAATTAACCTTTATTT
This sequence comes from Felis catus, assembly GCF_018350175.1. Classification (NCBI taxonomy): domain Eukaryota; kingdom Metazoa; phylum Chordata; class Mammalia; order Carnivora; family Felidae; genus Felis; species Felis catus. The sequence continues at coordinate 55,157,949 of NC_058386.1, forward strand.
AATGACAGAATTTTTTGAAATGTTAAAATGGAAAAACAACTCTATACAGCCACCAAGAGATACAGAATGGCTAAACCACTAGTAGCAAGGCAAAGACACTCCTGAGAAGATAGCCTCCAACATGTGTGAATGCTTATCTCCTTATGTGAGCTTTGAAAGGAAATGACTTTGGTTGAAGGTGCCAAAGCTTGCTTAATCCTCCCAACTCCAAAAAAGGCAGAGTGTTTTATCTCTGAAGCCTAGGTTCATAGAGGGTAAAGCACTTAATCAAGATCACAGAGTTTGTGAATACATGAAAATACAGGGATTCAAACCTATATTTGTTTGGCCACAAGTCTTACAGTCATTCTATTGCCTCCTACTGCCTGCTTAATTCCTCTCAAGAAATCAAAACCCGTGTGGGGGCCCCTTTAAGCTAAAACCACCTTCTATGTCTCTAAGGGAGGTTGCTGGTGATGTGGGAAACAAAGGGAAATGAAAAATTAAATTTCCTTACTGCCTATTGACAAGTCCTTGAAACATGCAGAGTGATATTCCTCTAGGAACTGAGCGGCTTCAATGATGATATGTTGCTCAGGGAAAAAGGCAATCTTAGCTTAACATTATCCTGACCCCCCAAGGACACTGTAAATCTACTTTAACATATAAAAATTCCTTTGGAATCTTCCTTTATCTCTACCCCCCAAGATATATGTTAGTAACCATCCTCCAAGCATATGGCCCACTGATATACATCTTAAGGGTCTCCTGACTGAATTTTTACTAAACAATAATGAATGACCTTTTCCTAACAGCAGCTAGCCCCTCAAGGTCCTGGAAACCTTGTTTCCAAAATACCTTAGAGACTTATGCTATCCCTGACCCCCCTCCCAACCTGAAGGTACATAATCACTCACTCTTCACAACCCCAGTGCAGCTATTTCTGTCCACAGGTCCTGTCCCTGTGCTTTAATAAAATCACCTTTTTCCACCAAAGACATCTTAAGAATTCTTTTTTGCACCAAAGACGTCTCAAGAATTCTTTTTAGTCATCAGATCCAGACTCCCACCACTCCAAAACCCCATCACTGGTATCCCATTTAGGACATTCTTTTACTTCTTGGCCTTCTTATGATAGGAAAAGATAGGATAAAATAGGCAGAGAGGGAAAGATTAGGACCTCAGGTCCCTGGGTGGGGAAAAACAAATTTTGGAACAATTCTAGGAATGTCTAACTGCAGCAAAACCCCTCGGATATAAGGTCCCTCTTAAGAATGTAACAGATACCACCTACTCCCTCTCATGTTCCCCCCAGGAATTTGACAATCAACATACCTAACTTAAAAAAGTAAACCATAAAACTTATGTTATATGAGGGACAGTCTGACCAGTCTGACTCCTTACACAATAGAACTGAACCAATCAGGAATGGACAACCCAGCACCTAGAGTTGTCAAGCCAATAACGATGAGACCTGAGAAGAAAGGGGGAAGGGAAGGGAGGTGACCAGAACCCTATAAAACAAGGACATCCCCTCTCTGTAAAGACAGTTTTAAGAATATTCTTCTTTCCTAATGTTATACCCTAATAAACTTTGGCCTGCTGCTCATTTTGTGTTCACCTCTTCATTCTTCAAAGTGGCGAGACAATGAACCCTGGGTATTGACATAAAAAATCCCACAACACTATAAGATTTGGAAGATAACCTATTTCTGGGTAGATTTCTTTGCATTTGACATATTTCCTTTGATTATACATTTTGAGAACCATTAAGGGGCATAAGTCACACCCCAAACCATAAGATGAATAAAACCAAAAGGGCACTGTGAGTAGTGAATTAGTTTGTGATATGATTTGACAGCAAATAAACCTTAAATTCTCTAGTCCACATGGGCTAAAAACAATGGGTACAAATTCTTGAACATCAATATTTTTTTAAAAAGTGGATATCAGAGGGAAGTTGTAAAAAGCTTCCAGTTGAGGGAAAAATAATTTTGATTTGAGAGTCTATAAAATAGAACAACCTTATGATCCAGCAATCCCATTTCTGGAAATATATCCTGATGAGAGAAAAACTCTCTAAAGGCCTATATACAAGGGAAGCCATTTTAGATTTCTTATTTAGCATGAATGTACATAAACTTTGTTAAAATCAGAAGCCTGATTTATGGCTTACCACACATACAATGTACACTTGCTTTCTGAATGAGTAGCATAAAGGAAAACCATCTTGTCCTTGAGATATTGGTCAATGTTCCTACTCCCTATGATGAGGAGAACAAAGGCAAGAAAAACATAGATAAAATTAAATTTTCTTACAACTTGCAGCCCATTGATAAATGCCTGAGACATGCAGAGTGTGAAATTCCTCAAGAAACTCAGGGCTGACTTAATCTTGATGTTCTGCTAGAGACTAAAAGCAACCTTAGCTTGACAATAGTCAGACCTCCAGGATCCTGTTAAGTCTTCTTTAACATATGGAAATCATTTTAGAGACTTCCCTTATTCCTACCCCCCAACTTGAAAGTATATAGTCAATCAATCCTCACAGTCACAGTGCATCTCTTCCTGCCTGGGGGTCTTGTCCCATGCTTTAATGAAAACACCTTTTTGCACTGAAAGTGTCTCAAGAATTCTTTCTTGACCATTTGCTCAGTGGCCCTACATCACCTGTATTCATGATACAACTCATGATTCTTGCCTATCTTCAAAATATATAATATTTTGAGCTTTTGTAAGATGTAAAAAACTATATAGCCTTGTAAAAACTGTTAATTTTCTGGAGCATTTTCTTCCTTGTGAAGACTATGTTTCCTGAGCAACTGTCCTTATCTTGGGCTCAAATAAAACTCTATTTCTACTTCTGGAGATTCCTTTTTTAAAGTTTATTTATTTATTTTGGGGGGGGGTTACACACATAGTGGGGAGAGACAGAGAGAGAGAGAGGGAGAGAATCCCAAGCAGTTTGCATGCTTGCGCTGAGCCCAATGCAGGTCTCAATCTCACGACCCTGAGATCATGACCTGAGCCGAAACCAAGAGTCAGACGCTTACACTGACGGAGCCACCCAGGCGCCCCTACATTTAGAGATTCTAAAATGGGGGCGCCTGGGTGGCGCAGTCGGTTAAGCGTCCGACTTCAGCCAGGTCACAATCTCGCGGTCCGTGAGTTCGAGCCGCGCGTCGGGCTCTGGGCTGATGGCTCGGAGCCTGGAGCCTGTTTCCGATTCTGTGTCTCCCTCTCTCTCTGCCCCTCCCCCATTCATGCTCTGTCTCTCTCTGTCCCAAAAATAAATAAAAAAAAAACGTTGAAAAAAAAATTAGAAAGAGATTCTAAAATGTTTGTTCATTTTGCATAGACAATCCAAATGAAATTAAATCACTATCTCAAAAAGATATCTGCACTCCCATTGCAGCATTATTCACAATAGCCAATATTTGGGAGCAACCTAAGTGTCCAACAATAGACAAATAGTTAAATATATACATACAATGGAATGTTTATCAGCCTTAAAAAGCAAGCAAATTCTGCCATTTGCTACAACATGGATGCACCTAGAAAACATGTTAAGTGAAATAATCCAGCCACAGAAAGACAAAATTATCCTGCTTATATGCGGAATCCAAAAATAGTCAAACATAGAAACAGAGAGTAGAATGGTGGTTTCCAGGAACTGCGGGAGGGGGAAATGGGGACATGGTGGTCAAGAGGTGCAATGTTTCAGTTATATAAGATGATTAAGTTCTGGAGATCTAATGTATAGCAATGCGAATAGAATTAACAATACTGTATTGTACACTTGAAATTTGCTAAGAGGGTAAATCTTATGTGTTATCACTACAACAAGAAGTGAAATTATGTGAGTTGATAGATGTTGTGGCAACCATTTCATAACATATATATATGTATATATATATATATATATATATATATACACACACACACACACCAACCATCAAGTTGTATATGTATCTTAAATATATATAATTTTATTTATAATTTCATATATAAATTTTATTTGTCAATTATATGTCAGTAAATATGGAAAACATAAAAACTGAAGAAGTTCATTAAAGCTGGTTTCATCACTTATGTGCTGTGTGAATTTTGGCATATCTTTTTCTATCCTTAGATATCTATTCTCTTGTCTGTAAAATGAGCAAGTTATTAGGTGAACTAAAGAGGCTTCAAGATCTGCCATCTAATGAATCTAAGAAAGCTGTCTCTTGAAAGTAATGGGGAAAAAAGAAAGCCACACATTATGTATCTACTGTTGGAATAACACAGGACAATGTATAAAGTGTGCTTTTCTTCCCCACTCTAAACACCACCACCACCACCATCACCAAAAACCCAAAACAAAAAAAGCACACACAAAAGAAAACCCCAAAACCAAGTATCTCAAAAAAAAAATCAAAAAAAGAACTGGAATAAGAGCAAGCCTCTTGATCCAACCATAGCAAACTTTGAAAAAACAAATGATCTGTTTCCATTAATCAAGAAATTACAAGAAAAAAAGATGAATAAACTTTTGTATTGGGAACATGGTAAAAACATAGAAGCCCTATCCTATATTATATTAAGATTTGGCCTCTGTGTTCATTAGCCCTCTAAGTGCTTATGATACACACAAAAGCTTCAGAACTACTGCTATAGATTGGGGGTCATCAAACTACGGCTGTTGAGCCAAATGTAACCTACCATCTGTTTTGGTAAATAAAGTTTTATTGGAGCATAGCTCTGCCCATTTGTTCACATATTATCAATGGATACTTTAGTACTGCAAAGGTAGAACTGAGTAGTTGTGACAGCATCTATATAATTCACAAAGCCTAAAATACGTACAATCTAATCCTTTGTGGAAAACATTTTCTGACCTCTGTTAAAGATTAAAATAGGTTTAAAAAACATTTCAATAGATACTATGTATGTATAGTATTTGCATCCTGATTCAAGGAAAAACCACATGACATATTTGAGACTACTGGAAATTTGAACACAGAATAAATAATAATATTAAGTAATTATTACTAACTTATGTTTAGGCATGATAATTATATTGTATTTATATGTAAAAATAGTTTTCATTATTTCAATATACATGCTAAAATAGTTATGGATGAAATAATATGATGTCTTGGATTTACTTCAAAATAATACAGGGGAAGGTGGGTAGAGATATAGATGAAACAAGATTGGCTACATCAGTTGGCCACAAAAGTTGATAACTTTTGAAGCTGGGTGATAGACACATGAGGGTTCCTTACACTATTTATTCTATTTCTGTATACACTTGAAATTTTGCATAATAAAAAGGAATTTTTAAGGGACAAGATACTAATAGAGGGAGAGAGTGAGTCAGTGTCTGTCACAAAGTGAGCAGTTTCCATGGGTGCCCTTAAGGTTAGATAGGTTTGGTTTCCTCTATTGATGTTATATTACCTGTAAATTTTTTGCTTTACTTTACTTTTTATTTTCATTTCATTTCTTTTCATTTTTCAACTGTAATTTACTTTAAAAATACTTCAACACAGTCAGTGCAATGTCCTGAATTTCATCAATGTCATCAATTGCAACCACATCATCATTTTATGGATCACTAAGTATGAAAAACAATCAGTTTATTGTCAAACTATATAATATTGTAAAACATTTTAATAGAACCTAAACTCAACAATGAACATCATTTGACCAAAAGACTACAAAATGAGTGGCTATGACCAAGTTCATGCATGTAAAGGTTATGACATTATATCAAAACTGCTCTGCTGCCTGACAACAGTAATTTTAAGAAACTATTGATTCTTTTTTAAAAATGTTTTTAAAATATTTTTAGTGTTTATTTTTTGTGAGAGAGAGAGAGAAAGAGAGACAGACAGAATGAAAGTGGGGTGGGGCAGAGAGAGATGGCGACACAGAATCCGAGGCAGGCTTTGAGCTGTCATCACAGAGCCCAATGCAGGGCTTGAACTCATGAAGTGCAAGATCATGACTTGAGCCAAAGTCAGATGCTTAACTGACTGAGTCACCCAAGTGCCCCAATAAACTATTGATTCTAAGATGCATTTGGAATTCAGGTTACAACTAGAAAAAAAGTGCCCCTTAGAATTGATAAAATTTGATATATGTTTGTTAGTTTTCATGCATACTCTAGGATAGGTTAGTTATAACTGTAGTATTATAATTGTAAATACATGCTTACATACAGTAGGAGTGATTGATTACTATTTTAAAAACTCTAATCAGAAGGCAGAGGGATTACTATAAGCTTCAGACAACTGCACCTCCAATCAACACCAGAGGCTTTTTAAATTAGCATGATTGATGGTAAAGTGATTTCTCATTGCTTAGATGTGTCAAGATACTATATATGGAGTGACTACAAATATTGTATGGACACTACCAAACTTGCATAGATAGGTTAGAAGAATAGAGCAATGGTCGATCATAACATCAGTAGGGTGGACCAACAAATATGCATCTTCAAATGTGATATACCATATGGGACACAACACTGCCTATTATATGTTCTAGTCAAAAAATAGTTAATTTGAATTCAACTAGTCTTTAAATATAATCTCTACTTTAGCAGAAATAAAGGAGATATGGGAATAAGCTGAACAATATGATACTAAAGAAAGTAGACACAAGTAGTAAGGCTCTGCAGGAAAAAATGGTGGATCTAGTCTTATCAATAAGCCAAAGTCAATAAAAAAGGGACTGTGCTAGAATTTTTGAAAATGAAAATAATATATGAGGTAGATATAATGTGTGGCACTCTATGGAGTACTAGATTGAACACACAATCTACACAGGGAATTTTTGGTTCAATGGGAAAATGCTAATATTTCTGAAAAGTAGAAATAGCTGAACTGAAAAAAATAAGTTGCAGAATACCATAATCTAATTTTGGTAAAAAAAATGCAAATTGTGTGTGTGTGTGTGTGTGTGTGTGTGTGTGTGTGTGTGTGTATCAATACACATTCACAGAATGATCTGAAAAAATGCACTAATTATTAATAGCAGTGGTTTTGGATACTGGGGATAAAGAGATTTTACTTTTAATTTTTTTATGTATTTTCTAATCTCTATAATGTACAGTATTGCTTCAGAAGTAACAGACGTGTTATTACAAAAATAAGAATCTAGTAAGCCAAAGAGCCACACCTTTTATTTATTTTTTTTAATTTTTTTTTCAACATTTATTTATTTTTGGGACAGAGAGAGACAGAGCATGAACGGGGGAGGGGCAGAGAGAGAGGGAGACACAGAATCGGAAACAGGCTCCAGGCTCTGACCATCAGCCCAGAGCCCGACGCGGGGCTCGAACTCACGGACCGCGAGATCGTGACCTGGCTGAAGTCGGACGCTTAACCAACTGCACCACCCAGGCGCCCCGAGCCACACCTTATAGAATCATAGCCCAGGCCTATGATTACAAAGTAGTCTTTCATTTGAGCATAGATCACAGGATTTTATTGCCTGACTCCAGTTGTGTTGCTATATTATTTATCTCCATCCAGTGAACATTTGATGCAAATGCAGTCAGAGCATCTGAAAGGAAAGAGAACTGGGACTTCATGGAGTTTATAGAAGAGGTTGTTTTTATGCATGAGTAGCAGAAAAAGGCCTGAGTATCACTTCCATTGTAATATTCCTCTGGTAGTGAGGTTGTGGGGAAGGTAACCTGTAGCATTCTCCTACCTCTGATTAATAGTAACTGTAAGTACTATTCAAAAAGAACTGGATATTTGGGAACCTCATATTGGCTGATGAGAGTTTGTGTCTGTCTGTTATTACCTTAGAAAATGGGTTGGCAGTGGGAATACTTTACAAAGGCAAAGATATAATTATATATAGATTAGCAAAGCAGCGGTTGGCAGGCAGAATAATTATGTGAATTTTAAAAGTACATGGATTTTCCTCTCATGTGTGTATTTCCCTATTAGAATGAAGCCTATTTTTTATTTGAATTTTCCCTACAACTTTTGGCTTATAATGTTTACAAACATACAAAATACTGAAAAAATTTGTATTATGAACATTCATACTGTCATACCTACATTCAATAATTAGCATTTTACTACACGTGTTTTACATCTCTCTATATATTTTTCTAAATCCTTTAAAAGTAAATTGATCAACTCCAAATACCTCAGTATTCACCTCCAAAGAAAAAGTACACAAAGGGCTACACAAAGAGCTAAGTACACAAAGAGCTAAGATGGCAGGGTAGTAGGAGGGCCTTAGGCTTGTCTGGTCCCCTGAACTTAGCTAGATAAATATCAAATCATTCTGAATATCCAAAAATAAATCTGAGTACTAAAAGAACAAACTGCACAATTAGAGGGAGAGAAGAGGACACAACATGAAAGGTAGGAAGTGCACAGACATGATTTGGGGGAGAAGAGGATCGTGGGTGCCCCAGAAGGGAGGGAGCCCTGGTCATGGAGAGAGGAGAGAGAGAGGAATGCATAGGGGATCGCACAAGGAAACATTTCCCCAAAGCTACTCACTGGGAAAATAAGAGGGGCTGATTTTTGTGAGGTTTTACAATCATGGGGCTCAAAGGCTAAAGTTTTAGAAGTGTGTGGCATGGCAAGTGTAGAGGCTAGAAGGCTCTGCAGTGCTACTGTAGAGAAGGAGAGCAAATAGCCTAGAAGGAAGAAAGCCAGATGGGCAGATGACATGATCTGAACATCACCTGGGATGCACTGCTTAGAGATGGTTCCCTGTTTTTGGAGTGCATTTGAAAGAGGTGGCATTGCCTCTGCAGGGATAAAGGGGCCTGAAGGCACCATCTCTCTCATTCTCCTCAGCATAAACTGACTTCAGTAAGCAGCACAGTGCCAACACTAGCAGCATAAACCCCTTACACCAAGCCCCACCTTCTTATGCTAAACAGGTACTGTTTTCTCGGGTAAGTGTGCTGCTGAAGCAGCACAGCTGGCCCCTCACCCAGAAGATCAGCACAACCCCCCCCCCACACACACATACCATGTGTACAGACCATAGAGTTCTGCAAAGATTTAGCTCTAGTGGAAATAGCATCAGGTCTCTTTTAGCAGGCAGACCAGAGCAACCTAGTTAAAACTCACCACATTATGGCCATGGACCAAACACTCCCCACTGCAGGCAAGAGGAAACTCTGCATAGGACTGACTTGAGGGGTAGAGCAGCTATAACACAGCAGCAGAGTGCAAAGCATACTCCAGAGACACTTTCTGAAGCGCCAGACCATGGACGTTATATAACCTCTACTTCATAAAGCCATTACTCTAAGGATCAGGAAACATAACAGGCTTTCTGAACATACAGAAGAAGATAGAGACTTAGACAAAATGCCAAGATGGAAGAATTCATCCCAAAAGAAAGACCAGAAAAGATCATGGCCAGTGATTTAATGCAAACAGATATAAGTAATATGCCTGCTATAGAATTTAAAGGAACAATAATAAGGATACTATCTGGGCTTGAGATAAACATAGAAGACACCAGGGAGTCCCTGACTTCAGAGACAAAGACATACAAACTAATCAGGCCAAAATTTAAAAAAAAAATGCTATAATCGAGATGCAAAACAGACTGATTGTAATGACCACAAGGATGGAAGAAGCAGAAGAATGAATAAGTGATATAGAAGATAAAATTATGGAAAATAATGAAACTGAAAAGAAAAGAGAAAGAAAAATATTGGATCATGAACTTAGGACCCCCACAAAGTGGAATACCACTCATATCATAGGAGTCCAAGGGAAAAAAAAAAGAGGGAAAAAGGGCAGAAGATTTTTGGAGCAATTTATAGCTGAAAACATACCTAATCTTGGGAAAGAAATAGATATCCAAATCCAGGCCTCACAGAGAACTCCCATCAAAACCAACAAAAGCTGGCCAACATGAAGACATATCATAACTATATTTGCAAAATATAGAGATAAAGAAAAAGTCCTAAAAGCAGTAAGACCAAAGAAGTCCCTAACTTACAAAAGAAGACCAATAAGATTAGCAGCAGAACTCTCTGCTAAATTTGGCAGGCCAGAAGAGAGTGGCTTGATATATTCAATGTGCTGAATAGAAAAATATGCAGCCAAAAATACTCTATCCAGCAAGGCTGTCACTCAGAATGGAAGAAGAGATAAAGAGTTTCCCAAACAATAACTAAAGTAGTTTGTGACCACTAAGCCAACCCTGCAAGAAATGTTAAAGGGGACTCTTTGATTGGGAGAGAAAGACCAAAAGGGACAAAGACTATAAAGAAACAGAGAAAATATCCAGAAACAACCAGAAAAGAACTAGTAAAATGGCACAAAATTAATATCTATCAATAGTCACTCTGAATGCAAATGAACCAAATGCTCCAACAAAAAGACATAAGCTGTCAGAATGGATAAAAAAGCAAGACCCATCTTCATGCTGCCTACAAGAGATTCATCTGCAACACAAATACACCTGCAGATTGAAAGTGAGGGGATGAAGAAACATTTATCATGCTAGTGGACATCAAAAGAAAGCCAGAGTAGCCATACTTACATCAGACAGACCAGATTTCAACCCAAAGTCTAACAAGAGATTAAGGGCACTATATCATAAAAAGGGGTATATCCAACAAGAAGATCTAACAAATGTAAATATTTGTGCCCCAAATTTGGAACACCCAAATGTATAAAACAATTATTAACAAACAAAAGGAACTCATTGATAATAATACAATAATAATAGGGGACATGAATACCCCACTTACATCAATGGAAAGACCATTTAAGTAGAAAATCAACAAGAACAATGGCTTTGAATGACACACTGGAGCAGATGGACTTAACATATACTCACAACATTCCATCCTAGAGCAACAGAACACACCTTCTTTTCAAATGCACATAGGATTTTTCCAGAAGAGATCACATACTAGATCACAAATCAGGCCTCAACAAATAAAAAAAGAATGAGATCATACCGGGCATATTTTCAGATCACAACACTATGAAACTCAAAGTCAACCATGAGCAAAAAGATTGGAAAGACCACAAATCCACGGAGTTTAAAGAACATCATACTGGTCTCAAGCTACCTGGCTAGGATTGATGGAAGATGGTGGCATAGGAGGACGCTGGGCTCACCCCTCGTCCTGCTGATCACTTAGATTCCACCTACACCTGCCTAACTAACCCAGAAAACCACCAGAAGACTAGCAGAATGGAGTCTCTGGAGCCAAGCGCAGACGAGAGGCCCACAGCAGAGGGTAGGAAGGGCAGAGAGGGGGTGCGCGCTGCACGGACTGGCGGGAGGGAGACGGGTGGAGGGGCGGAGGGGCGGCCCGCCGGGCAAGCAGAGCCCCTGAGTCTGGCAGGCAAAAGCAGAGGGGCCGGACGGAGTGTGTTCCAACGGCAAGTGCGACTTAGCATCTGGGAGGTCAGAAGTTAACAGCTCTGCTCGGAAACCGGGAAGGCTGGAGGACAATGGGAGGGACAGTTGCTGAGCCCGGGATGACAGAGCTCAGTTTGGCAGGAAACAAAGGCGCTTGCCAGCGCCATCTCCCTCGCCCATCCCCCAGCCAAAATCCCAAAGGGAACCAGTTCCTGCCAGGGAACTTGCTCGCTCCTCGCAAATACCCAACGCTGTGCTTCTGCGGAGCCACCCCTCCGGCAGCAGGTCTGACTCCCTCCCGCTGCCACAGGGCCCCTCCTGAAGTGGATCACCTAAGGACAAGTGACTAAGCCTGCCCCTGCTGCCCCCAATCACCTTGCCTACCCACCCCAGCTAATAGGCCAGATCCCCAGCACCACAAGCCTCACAGTGTGCAAGTAGCCCAGACGGGCCACACCACCCCACAGTGAATCCCGCCCTAGGAGAGGGGAAGAGAAGGCACACACCAGTCTGACTGTGGCCCCAGCGGTAGGCTGGGGGCAGACATCACGTCTGACTGCGGCCCCACCCACCAACTCCAGTTATACACCACAGCACAGGGGAAGTGCCCTGCAGGTCCGCACCACTCCAGGGACTATCCAAAATGACCAAACGGAAGAATTCCCCTCAGAAGAATCTCCAGGAAATAACAACAGCCAATGAACTGATCAAAAAGGATTTAAATGATGTAACAGAAAGTGAATTTAGAATAATAGTCAAAATATTAATCGCTGGGCTTGAAAACAGTATAGAGGAGAGCAGAGAATCTTGCTATAGAGATCAAGGGACTAAGGAACAGTCAGGAGGAGCTGAAAAACGCTTTAAACGAAATGCAAAACAAAATGGAAACGACGACGGCTCGGATTGAAGAGGCAGAGGAGAGAATAGGTGAACTAGAAGATAAAGTTATGGAAAAAAGAGGAAGCTGAGAAAAAGAGAGATAAAAAAAATCCAGGAGGATGAGGGGAAAATTAGAGAACTAAGTGATACACTAAAAAGAAATAATATACGCATAATAGTTATCCCAGAGGAGGAAGAGAGAAGGAAAGGTGCTGAAGGGGTACTTGAAGAAATCATAGCTGAGAACTTCCCTGAACTGGGGAAGGAAAAAGGCATTGAAATCCAAGAGACACAGAGAACTCCCTTCAGACGTAACTTGAATCGATCTTCTGCACGACATACCATAGTGAAACGGGCAAAATACAAGGATAAAGAGAAAATTCTGAAAGCAGCAAGGGATAAACGTGCCCTCACATATAAAGGGAGACTTATAAGACTCATGACTGATCTCTCTTTTGAAACTTGGCAGGCCAGAAAGCATTGGCACGAGATCTTCAGTGTGCTAAACAGAAAAAATATGCAGCTGAGAATCCTTTATCCAGCAAGTCTGTCATTTAGAATCGAAGGAGAGATAAAGGTCTTCCCAAACAAACAAAAACTGAAGGAATTTGTCACCACTAAACCAGCCCTACAAGAGATCCTAAGGGGGATTCTGTGAGACAAAGTACCAGAGACATCGCTACGAGCATAAAACATACAGACATCACAATGACTCTAAACCCGTATCTTTTTATAATAACACTGAATGTAAATGGATTAAATGCGCCAACCAAAAGACATAGGGTATCAGAATGGATAAAAAAACAAGACCCATCTATTTGCTGTCTACAAGGGACTCATTTTAGACCTGAGGACACCTTTAGATTGAGAGTGAGGGGATGGAGAACTATTTATCATGCTACTGGAAGCCAAAAGAAAGCTGGAGTAGCCATACTTATATCAGACAAACTAGACTTTAAATTAAAGGCTGTAACAAGAGATGAAGAAGGGCATTATATAATAATTACAGGGTCTGTCCATCAGGAAGAGCTAACAATTATAAATGTTTATGCGCCGAATACTGGAGCCCCCAAATATATAAAACAATTACTCATAAACATAAGCAACCTTATTGATAAGAATGTGGTCATTGCAGGGGACTTTAACACTCCACTTACAGAAATGGATAGATCATCTAGACACATGGTCAATAAAGAAACAAGGGCCCTGAATGAGACATTGGATCAGATGGACTTGACAGATCTATTTAGAACTCTGCATCCCAAAGCAACAGAATATACTTTCTTCTCGAGTGCACATGGAACATTCTCCAAGATAGATCACATACTGGGTCACAAAACAGCCCTTCATAAGTATACAAGAATTGAAATTATACCATGCATACTTTCAGACCACAATGCGATGAAGCTTGAAATCAACCACAGGAAAAAGTCTGGAAAACCTCCAAAAGCATGGAGGTTACAGAACACCTTAGTAAAGAATGAGTGGGTCAACCAGGCAATTAGAGAAGAAATTTAAAAATATATGGAAACAAACGAAATGAAAATACAACAATCCAAATGCTTTGGGATGCAGCGAAGGCTGTCCTGAGAGGAAAATACATTGCAATCCAGGCCTATCTCAAGAAACAAGAACATCATACTAAAGAATAAATGGGTCAAACAGGAAATCAATGAAGAAATTAAAGAAATACATGGAAATAAATGATAATTAAAACATGTTGGTCCAAATCTTTGAAATGCGGTAATAGTGGTCATAAGAGGGAAGTATATAGCAATACAGGCTATATCAAGAAGCAAGAAAAATCTCAAATACACAACCTAATATTATATCTAAAGGAGATAGAAAAACAACAGTAAATGAAGTCTAAGGCCAGCAGAAAAAGGGAAATAATAAAGATTAGAGAAGGAAGAAATGATATATAAACTAAAGAAAAAGAACAGATCAATGAAGCCAGGAGCTGGTTCTTTAAAAGAATTAAAAAAATTTATAACCCTTAAGACAGACTTAACAGAGAGAGAGAGAGAGAGAGAGAGAGAGAGAGAGAGAGAGAAATGACCCAAATAAGTGAAATCAGGAATGTGATATGACAAATCACAGCTAACACCACAGAAATAAAAACAATTATGAGAATAGTATGAAAAATTATATACTGACAAATTGGGCTATCAGGAAGAAATGTACAAATTCCTAGAAACTCACAAACTATGAAAACGAAACTGGAAGAAATAGAAAACTTGAACAGACCGATAACCAGCAAGAAATGGAATCAGTAATCAAAAAATTTCCAAAAAGCAAAAGTCCAGGGCCATATGACTTCCCAGGAGAATTCTACCAAATATTTAAAGAAAATTTATTACCTTTCTTCTGAAACCATTCTACAAACTAGAAATGGAAATAAACTTCCAATCTCATTCTATAAGGCCAGCATAACCTCGATTCCAAAACCATACAAAGATCCCACTAAAAAAGAGAATCACAGGCCAATATCTCTGATAAACATGGATGCAAAAATTCTCAACAAAGTAGTAGCAAATCTAATCCAATGGTACATTACAGGAATCATTCACCACAATCAAGTGAAATTAATTCCTAGGCTGCAAAGGTGGTTCAATATTCATAAGTCAATCAATGTGATATACCACATTAAGAAAAGAAAGGATAGGGGCACCTGGGTGTCTCAGTTGATTAAGCCTCCAACTTTGACTCAGGTCATGATCTCACAGTTCCTGAGTTCGAGTCCCATGTAGGCTCTGTGCTGACAGCTCAGAGCCTGGAGCCTACTTCAGATTCTATGTCTCCCTCTCTCTATGCTCCTCCCCCACTCATATTTCTCTCTCTCTCTTTCTCTCTCTCTCTCTCTCTCTCTGCCTCTCAAAAAATAAACACTAAAAAATTAAATTAATATGATTCTGTGTCTCCCTCTCTCTCTGTCCCTCCCCCGTTCATGCTCTGTCTCTCTCTGTCCCAAAAATAAATAAACGTTGAAAAAAAATTAAATTAATAAAAAAAGAAAAAAAAGGATAAAAACCATATGATCCTGTCAATAGATGCAGAAAAAGCATTTGGCAAAGCACAACATCCATTCTTGATAAAAACCCTCAACAAACTAGGGACAAACGTTACATATATCAACATCACAAGGCCATATATGAAAAAACCACAACTAATATAGTCTTCAATGAGGAAGAACTGAAAACTTTTGCTCTAAGGTCAGAAATAAGACAGGGATGTCACCTCTCACCATTGCTATTTAACATAGTAATGGAAGTCCTAGCCTCAGTAATCAGACAACTAAAATAAATACAAGTCATTCAAATCAGCAAGGAAGAATTCAAACTTTCAGTATTTGCAGATGATATGGTATTCTACATAGAATACTAACAAGATTTCACCAAAAAATTACTAGAACTGGTAAACAAATTCAGTAAAGTCACAGGATATAAAATCAACGTACAGAATCTCTGGTATTTCTATACACCAATAATGAAGCAGCTGAAAGAGAAATCAAGGAATTGGCCTCATTTACAGTTGCACCAAAAACCATAAGATACCTAGGAATGAACCTAACCAAAGAGATTAAAGATTTGTACTCTGAAAACTACAGAACACATATGAAAGAAATTGAAGACTACACAAAGGAATGGAAAAACAGTCCACGCTCATGGAATGGAAGAATAGATATTGTTAAAATGCCTATATTACCCAAAGCAAACCACACATTTAATGCAATCCGTATCAAAATACCACCAGCATTTTTGACAGGCTAGAACAACCAATCCTAAAATTTGTATGGGACCACAAAAGACCCCAAATAGACAAAGCAATCTTGAAAAATAAAAGCATAGCTGGCGGCATCACAATTCTGGACGTCAAGTTATATTACAAAGCTGTAGTGAGTAAAACAGTATGGTACTGGCACAGAAACAGACACATAGATTAATGGAACAGAATAGAAAACTCAGAAATGAACCAAAAAACTACATGGCCAACTAATCTTCTTCGACAAAACAGGAAAGAATATGCAATGAAAAAAACATAGTCTCTTTAACAAATGGTTTTGGGAAAAGTGGACAGAAATATGCAAAAGAATGAACCTAGACCATTTACACCACACAAGAAATAAATTTTAAATGGATTAAAGACCTAAATGTGAGATAGGAAACCATCAAAATCCTCAAGGAGAACACAGGCAGCAATGTCTTTGACATTGGCCGAAGCAATTTCTTATTAGATGTGTCTCCAGAGGCAGGAGAAACAAAAGCAAAATTCAACTATTGGGATTTCATCAAGATAAAAAGCTTCGTCACAGTGAAGGAAATCAACAAAACTAAACAGCAATCTGCAGAATGATAAAAGGTACTTGCAGATGACATATCTCATAAAGGGTTAGTACCAAAATCTATAAGGAACACATCAAACTCAACACTCAAAAAACAAACAATCCATTTAAAAATTTGGCAGAAGACATTAATAGACACTTTTTCAAAGACATTCAGAGGGTAACAGACACATGAAAAGATGTTCAACACCACTCATCATGAGGGAAACACAAATCAAAACTACAATGAAATATATCACCTCATACTTGTTCAGCACAGGTAAAATTAACAACATGGGAAACAACAAATGTTGGCAAGGAGGCAGAGAAAGGGTAACTTTCTTATACTATTGGTGGGAATGCAAACTGGTGCAGCCACTCTAGAAAACAGTATGGTAGTTCCTCGTACAGTTAAAAATAGGACTACCCTATGATCCAGCAATTGCACTACGATGTATTTACACAAAGATACAAAAATACTGATTCCAAGGGACACATGCACCTCATTGTTTATAGCGGCATTATCAACAATAGCCAAAGTATAGAAAGAGCCCAAATGTCCTTCGACTGATCAGTGGATAAATAAAATGTAGTGTGTGATACACACACACACACACACAAACACACACACACACACACACAATGGAATATTACTCAGCCATCAAAAAGAATGAAACCTTGCCGTTTGCAATGAAGTGGTTGGAGCTAGAGTATTTTATGCTAAGTGAAATAAGTCAGTCAGAGAAAAAAACACCATATGATTTCATTCATATGTGGAATTTAAGAAATGAAACAGATAAACATGGCTGGAAAAAAAGAGGCAAACCAAAAGAACAGCCTGTGACTACAGAGAGTCGGTGTAGGGGAGGCGGGTGGAGGGATGAGTTAAATGGGTGATGAAGATTAAGGAAGGCACTTGTGATGAGCATCTGGTGTTGTATCTAAGTGATGAATTACAAAATTCTACTAGTTAGTAGAAATAGTTACACTATATGTTAACTAACTGGAATTTAAATAAAAAGTTAAAAAGCAAACAGAAAAAGTACGTTGTTCTGCGAAATCACAAAATATTTTCATACCTAAGAAAATTTACAATATCATACAATAATTAGTTCATATTCAAATTTTCTGAAATGTATTGCAAAAAAATCATTTTATAGTCAGGCTTTTACAAATCTAGGTCCATAGTTCACACACTGCATTTATTTCTCTTTTGTTTCTTAATGTAAAACAGTACCCCTTCTCTGTTTCCCAGGATTTTGACTTTTTAAAAACTCCAAACTAGTTTCTTATAGAATGTCCAGAAGTCTGTATTTTTCTATACCCTATATTTTCTATAAACTGCAAAGGTCTAATTTGATTGAGGTTAAATATTTGTGGCAAAATTACTTAGGTTACATTGTGCACTTCTTTTTGTATCCTATCAGGAGGCACATAAAGTCACTTTGTACCATTCTTAGTGATGCTAACTTTGATCAGTTAATTAAGGTGGTGTTTGTCAGATAGCTTCATTGTAAGATATATTTTTTCACTTATAATTAGTAAGCAATCTGTGGATGAAACATTGAAATTATTTGAATATTTTTTTGTGAACAATCTTTTATTCAATAGTATTGATGTATGCCTGAAACAGGACATTGAGATTACAAACTACTGGTTTGTCTATTATTCCTCCTAACATTTATTAGCTGGCATTCTTCTGCAATGAAGGGCTTTCATTAGTCTACCTATCTCCCATAAATTTTTATTTATTCAGTGTTATATTCAATACAGTATTTATTGTTTTTGATTTTTATTTTGACTCTAGATTTAATCAGTGTCAGCCTTTTCAAGCAGGTTCCTGTGCCCTTGTGACATGACCATATTAGTACTTGAGGTCTTCTTTGCTTACAAAGGTAAAATTTTCCAAGGCTTACCTTGTATTTCCCTTGCTTAAGACCTGGAATCAACCATTTCTCTAAGAAGCCTTGGTAGTTTTGAAAAGTGAAGATACTGTAGAAACAAGGATCTGGGCATTATGTGTGTTCACTGCTTTTTTAGAGTAGAAGCACTTCAAGACTGGTTCAGTGAATAGAAGCTTTTGTTGTTTTGTTTTTTAAATCATTAGCTCATATGGCATTAATTCAACTTAACTATTGTAGGCTTTTTATCTTAAATTTTATATCATCTCTTTTTCTTACACCATAAATTTTGTCTTCTGATAATATTATTTAATTTTTGCTTTATCCTTGTGATATACATTGCAGGGAATAACTTTAGAAATACCCTTAGCCTCTACTGATGGGTTAAGGCAAAAAGATTTACAAAGCCATAGGATGCTCACATCCAAGTTTGAGTAAACAAGATTAAGTAAATAAGTATAAGGAGGGTAGGGCCAGGGCCACCAGGATAGAGAGGGTGGGGCAAAGGCCCCATTACAAAGGTACATGAGGTAAACAAGAATAGGTATTCAGGGTGAAAATGCCCCCCAATTTAGTACTATAGCAGAAAGCTGCTTTCACAGGAAGGAAGGACCAAATTAGGTAAATAGGTAAATAGGGCTATAGACCTCTGCAGGTGAAGATGCCCAGAGTGGAGCTAATTAGCAAAAGAAAGGTGCCTTGTTAACCCTGAGGTTGAAGGCTCTGTCATATCCCCTAGGCTGGCTAAGATAAACAGACATGGGGCCTCCTGTCTGCTGTTAACATCCATCTGGCTGGTGCCAGGATTTTGGTTTATATTGACACAAACCCCTAACACCATATATCATCAAAACCCCTTCCCTCATGCCCATGAGTTAATGTTCACAGATTCATTGTCTCTTTGTGCATGCCCAATCACGTCTGTAAGCCTTCTGATCTTAATAAATACGGAGCAAGGACCCTTATTCAGGGCTACTGTCTTTTGCCAGACATTAGCCATCTCTTGCATTTTAATCCTGTGTCCACTCTCTTGCTGGACAAGAGAGAACTTTAGATCTAGAGTCTATGACAATACATAAACACAAAATGGTTTCAAATTTATTTATATTATTAATAGTGTTAGTAAACCTGAGTGATGTTTACTACTTTTTTTGTAGCTTGTCCTGTTTTCAGAATATATCTCATTAAGGATAAGTCAGAGGATCGTGTTTATAAGTTAGGTGAAATAACTTGTCTTTGTTTTATCAATTTGATAGACTTAGATTCATTTGCCTTTTTATCATCAACTTTAGGGTTTGTAATTCTTGACTCAATTTTACTTTTTAGGTATGTAAAACATTAATATGGCTCAAAAGTAAAAAGCATTCAAGGAGATGGACTTAGAGGAATGTAGCTTTCATCTATATCCCTTCTACTGTATTCACCACCCTGTAGTAATCATTTTCATTCTTTTTTTTCTTTTGGACAGTTGTACCTCTTAATGCCCTTCATTCATCTCCCTCCCACCTTCCCTCTGACAAACACCGGTTTGTTCTCTATATTTAAGAGGGTTTTTTTTTTTGTATTTTAGATTCCACATGAGTGAAATCATGTAGAATTTGGCTTTCTCTGATTGATTTATTTCACTTAGCATAATACCCTGTAGGTTCATCCACGTTGTTTCAAATGGCAGGATTTCATTTTTAGGGCTGAGTAATATTCCATTACACACACACACATATCCATCATATATAAATATCTATATCTATATAGCTATATCTATATCTATCTATCTATCTATCTATACATACATGTATTCCATATATACATGTATTCCACATATACATGTATTTATATTCCACATATTTATATATCTCATATCTTTTTTTATCTATTCATCTATGGATAGCCCTTTGGGTTGCTCCCATACCTTGACTATTGTAAATAATGCTGCAATAAACATGGGGCTGCATGTATCTTTTTGAATCAGTATTTTCATATTGCTTGGTTAAATCCACAGTAGTGGAGTTACTGAATCATATGATAATTGTATTTTTACTTTTTCAAGGAACCTCCATAAGGTTTTTCACAGTGGATGCACCAATTTACATATCCACCAATAATGCATGAAAGTTATTTTCTTTCCACATCTTCACCAACATTTGTTATTTCTTGTCTTTTTGATACTAAACATTCTGAGAAGTGTGAGATGGTATTTCATTAGGGTTTTGACTTGTATCTCCCTGATGGTAAAAGTGATATTCAGCATCTTTTCATGTGTCTGTTGGCCATATGTATGTGTTCTTTGGAAAAATGTCTATTCAGGCCTACTGCCCATTTTTCAATCAGATTGAGGATTGTTAGTGTTGAGCTGTATGACTTCTTTATAAATTTCGGATATTAAATCCATATCAGATTAATATGTTCTCCCATTCACTAGGTTGCCTTTTTGTTTTGTTGATAGTTTTCTTTACTGTGCTTGTTTTAATAATACCTTTATTAAAATATATTTCATATTCCATACAATTAACCCTTTATTGTTGTTTTATCTTAGTATATTCACAGAGTTGTGTAACCATCATCACACTCTAATTTCAGATCATTTTCACTACTCCAAAAAGAAACCCCATAGTAGTCACTCCCCATTTCCTCCCATGTCTCCACATGCCAGCCCTAGGCAACCACTAATCTACTTTCCGTCTTTATAGACTTGTCTGTTCACATTTTATATAAATGGAATCATATAATATGTGGCTTTTTGTATCTGGCTTCTTTCACTTAGCATAATATTTTCAAAGTTCATATTTGTTGTAGCATGTATCAGTGCTTCATTTCTTTTTATCCCTGAATAATACCCCATTGTATGTTTATGCTACATTTAATTTTTTTCATTTATCAGTCGATGGTCTCTGGGTTGTTTCCACCTTTGGGCAACTATGAATAATAGTACTTTGGATGTTTGTGTATATGTTTTCATTTCTCTTCAGTATATATATGAGTGGAATTTCTGGGTCATATGGTAAGTATATATATAAGAGTGGAATTTCTGGGTCATATGGTAACTCTATGTTTAACTTTCTGAGTCATTCGTTTTTTTTCTAATTAATTAATTACTTAATTAATTAATTTTTAAATTTTCATCCAAGTTAGCATATAGTGCAACAATGATATTAGGAGTAGATTCCTTAATGCCCCTTACCCATTTAGCCCATCCCCCCTCCCACAACCCCTCCAGAAACCCTCTGTTTGTTCTCCATATTTGAATCTCTTATGATTTGTCCCCCTCCCTGTTTTTATATTATTTTTGCTTCCCTTCCCTTGTGCTCATCTGTTCTGTGTCTTAAAGTCCTCATATGAGTGAAGTCGTATGATGTTTGTCTTTCTCTGACTCACTAACTTTGCTTACCATAATAGCCTCTAGTTCCTATCCACGTAGTTGCAAATTACCAGATTTCATTATTTTTGATTGCCAAGTAACACTCCAGTGTGTGTGTGTGTGTATACACACACACACACACACACACACACACACACACACATATATATATATACATATACCATATCTTTATCCATTATTCCACTGATGGACATTAGAGCCCTTTCCATACTTTGGTTATTGTCAATAGTGCTGCTATAAACATTGGGGTATATGTGCCCCTTCGAAAGAGCACACCTGTATCCCTTGGATAAATACCTAGTAGTGCAATTGCTGGGTCGTAGGGTAGTTCTATTTTCAATTTTTTGAGGAACCTCCATACTGTTTTCCAGAGTGACCACACCAGTTTGCATTCCCACCAACAGTGCAAAAGAGGTCCTCTTTCTCCACATCCTTGCCAACATTTGTTGTTGCCTGAGTTGTTAATGTTAGCCATTCTGACAGGTGTGAGGTGGTATCTCATTGTGGTTTGATTTCTATTTTCCTGATAATGAGTGATGTTAAGCATTTTTTAATGTGTCTGTTAGCCATCTGGATATCTTCTTTGGAGAAGTATCTATTCATGTCTTCTACCCATTTCTTCACTGGATTAATTGTTTTTTGGGGTGTTGAGTTTTGTAAGTTCTTTACAGATTTTGGATACTAGACCTTTATCTGATATGTCATTTGCAGATATCTTCTCCCATTCCATCAGGTGACTTTTAGTTTTGCTGATTGTTTCCTTCACTGTGCAAAAGCTTTTTATTTTGATGAGGTCCCACTAGCTCATTTTTGCTTTGGATTCCCTTGCCTCCAGAGATGTGTTGAGTGAGAAGTTGCTGCAGCCAAGGTCAAAGAGTTTTTGCCTGCTTTCTCCTGTAGGATTTTGATGGCTTCCTGTCTTATATTTAGGTCTTTCATCCATTTTGAGTTTATTTTTGTGTATGGTGTAATAAAGTGGTCTAAGTTCATTTTTCTGCATGTCCTTCTCCAGTTTTCCCAGCACCATTTGTGAAGAGACTGTTTTTACTCCATTGTTGTTTATTTCCATTCCATTGATATTCTTTCCTGTTTTGCAAAGATCAGTCAGCCATATGATTGTGGGTCCATTTCTGGGTTCTCTATTCTGTTCCAATGATCTGAGTGTCTATTTTTGCACCAGTACCAAAGTATCTTGATGATTACAGCTTTGTAATACATCTTGAAGTCCAGGATTGTGATGCCTCCAGATTTGGTTTTCTTTTGCAAGATTGCTTTGTCTATTCAGGGTCTTTTCTGGTTCTGTACAAATTTTAGGGTTGTTTGTTTTAGTTATGTAAAGAATGCTGGTGCTATTTTGTTAGGGATTGAATTGAATATACAGAGTGGTTTGGGTAGCATAGACATTTTAACAATATTTGTTCTTTCAATCCAGGAGCATGGAATATTTTTCCATATTTTTTGTGTCTTCTTCAATTTCTTTCATAAGCTTTCTATAGTTTTCAGTGTATTGGTCTTTCACCTATTTGGTTAGGTTTATTCCTAGGTATTTTATGTTTTTTAGTGCAATTGTAAATGGAACCTATTCCTTGATTTCTCTTTCTGTTGCTTCATTATTGGTGTATAGAAATGCAACGGATTTCTGTACATTGATTTTATATCTTGTGACTTTGCGGAATTCATGAATCAGTTCTAGCTGTTTTTTGGTGGAATCTGTTGGGTTTTCCATGTAGAGTATCATGTCATCTGCAAAGAGTGAACGTTTGACCTCCTTCTGAACGATGTGGATGCCTTTTATTTCTCTGTGTTGTCTGATTGCAGAGGCTAAGACTTCCAATGCTGTGGTTGAATAACAGTGGCGAGAGTGGAAATCCCTGTCTTGTTCCTGACCTTAGGGGGAAAGCTCTGTTTTTCCCCACTGAGGATGATATTAGCGTTGAGTCATTCATATATGGCTTTTATGATCTCAGGGTATGCTCCTTCTATCCCTAGTTTCTTGAGGGCTTTTATCAAGAAAGGATGATGTATTTTGTCAAATGCTTTCTCTACATCTATTGAGAGGATCATGTGGTTCTTCTTGTTTCTTTAATAGATGTGATTTAACTCATTGATTGTTTTGTGGATGTTGAACCAGCTCTGGATCCCAGGTATAAATCCCAGTAGATTGTGGTGAATAATTTTTTTTAAATGTATTGTTGGATCTAGTTGCCTGCTATTTTGTTGAGAATTTTTGCATCCATTTTTATCAGGGAAATTGGTCTATAGTTCTCCTTTTTAGTGGGGTCTCTGTCTGATTTTGGAATCAAGGTAATGCTGGATTCATAGAAAGGGTTTGGAAGTTTTCCTTCCAGTTCTATTTTTGGAATGGCTTCAAAAGGATAGATGTTAATTCTTCTTTATATGTTTGGTAGAATTCCCCTGGAAAGCCATCTGGCCCTGAACTCTTGTTTTTTGGGAGATTTTTGATTACTAATTCGACTTCTTTACTGGTAGTGGGTCTGATAAAATTTTGTATTTCTTCCTGTTTCAGTTTTGGTAGTTTATATGTTTCTAGGAATTTGTCCATTTCTTCCAGCTTGCCCATTTCATTGGTGTATAATTGCTCATAATATTATCTTATTATTGTTTGTATTTCTCTTGTGTTGGTTGTGATCTCTTCTTCATTCTTGAGTTTATTGATTTGGATCTTTTCCTTTTCCTTTTGGATCAAACTGGCTAGGGGTTTATCAACTTTGTTAATTCTTTCAAAGAACCAGCTCCTAGTTTCATTGATCTGTTCTATTGTTTTTTGTTTTTGTTTGTTTGTTTGTTTCAGTAGCTTGGATTTATTCTCTAATCTTTATATTTTCTGTCTTCTGCTGGTTTTGGGTTTTATCTGCTGTTCTTTTTCAGCTCTTTAAGGTGTAAGGTTAGGTTATGTATCTGAGACATTTCTTCCTTTTTCAGGAAGGCCTGGATTGCTATATATTTCCCTCTTATGGCCGCCTGTGCTGCATCCCAGAGGTTTTGGGCTGTGGTGTTATCATTTTCATTGGTTTCCATGTACTTTTTCATTTATTCTTTAACTTCGTGGTTAGCCCATTCATTCTTTAGTAGGATGTTCTTTTGTCTCCAAGTATTTGTTATCTTTCCAAAATTTTTCTTGTGGCTGACTTTGAGTTTCACAGCGTTGTGGTCTCAAAATATACATGGTACAATCTTGATCTTTTTGTACTTGTTGAGGGCTGATTTTTGTCACATTAATTGTTCCATTTGGAGAGTGTTCCATGTGCACTGGAGAAGAATGTGTATTCCACTGCTGTAGGATGAAATGTTCTGTATATATCTGGTAAGTCCATCTGGTCCAGTGTGTCATTCAAAGCCACTGTTTCCTTGTTGATTTTCTGTTTAGATGATCTGTCCATTGTTGTTAGTGGGATGTTTAAGTCCCCTACTATTATGGCATTATTATCAATGAGTTTCTGTATGTTTGTGATTCACTGATTTACATATTTGGGAGCTCCATGTTTGGAGCATAAATGTTTACAATTGTTAAGACCTTCTTGGTAAATAGACCCCTTAATTATAATACAATACCCTTCTTCATCTCTTGTTCTAGTCTTTATTTTGAAATCTAGATTGTCTGGGGGCGCCTGGGTGGCTCAGTCGGTTAAGTGTCCGACTTCACCTCAGGTCACGATCTCACGGTCCGTGAGTTCGAGCCCCGCGTCGGGCTCTGGGCTGATGATGGCCCAGAGCCTGGAGCCTGCTTCCGATTCTGTGTCTCCCTCTCTCTCTGACCCTCCCCCGTTCATGCTCTGCCTCTCTCTGTCTCAAAAATAAATAAACGTTAAAAAAAAATTAAAATCTAGATTGTCTGATATAAATATCACTACTTTGGCTTTCTTTTGGTGACCGTTAGCATGACAGATAGTTCTCCATCCCCTTATTTTCGATCTGAAGGTGTCTTTACACCTAAAATGGGTCTCTTGTAAACAGCATATAGATGCATCTTGTTTTCTTATGCATTCGGTTACCCGATGTCTATTGATTGGAACATTTAGTCCACTGAGGTTTAGAGTTAGTATCAAAAGATATGAATTTATTGCCATTATGTTGCCTGTAGAGTTGGGAGTTTCTGGTGGTGTTCTCTGGTTCTTTCCAGTATTTGTTACTTTTGGTCTTTTTGGTTTTGTTTTTTCATCTTTTCTCGCCTCACAGTGTCCCCCTTAAAATTTCTTGCAGGGATGGTTTAGTGGTCACAAACCCCTTTAGTTTTTGTTTGTCTGGGAAAAGTTTTTTCTCTCATTCTATTTTGAATGACAGCCTTGCAGCATAAGGAATTCTTGGCTGCATATTTTTCTGATCCAGCACATTGAATATATCCTGCCACTCCTTTCTGGCCTGCCAAGTTCCTGTGGATAGGTCTGTTGCAAACCTGATCTGTCTTCCCTTGAAGGTTAAGGACTTAAGTGATCATGTAGAAGCAGCATTTCAGGGATAATGGCAAATCACAACACACATCTGGCACCAGTCTTCACCCTTATCATCCTTGTTCCAACACCAGTGACTATGGTTGTTCTTCAGGGTCTTTTGGGACTTTTGCCTGTCGGGAGGTGGCACAGCCTCTACCAAATGTTATCCTAGCAGGGGAACTGCCTCTCCCCATGTGGCCCAAGGACCCCTTGGACCTTGATCTCTACTGCTGGGGACTTGTGCTTCCTACCAGTGCACCACCAGGTATTGAGCTAGAGAGTTTCAGACTCTGCACTCCCCCTGTTTATAGTCTTAATGGAATTTAAACCCTCTTCTTTCTCCTTTCTCCCTTTTTTGATTTCCATCCCTTGTGGCTGTTTCTACTCTTCCTTTCTCTCCAGCTGCTTTTGGTGGGTGGGTTGCTTTTCCGATACTCTCCCCCTGTCTCCATCCTCTCTCCATAAGCAAAACAGCTCCCTGCCTTCCATGGCTTCTCTCTCTCTCAGTTCACCTCTCAATACCCTGTACCTGCTGAGTTCTATGGTTCAGGTTGTGCAGATTATTGTGCTAATCCTCAAATCAGTTTTCCAGGTGTACAAGATGGTTTAATGTTGATATGGTTGCATTTCATTGATGAGAGACACAAAAAAATCTTTCATGCTGTTCCACCATCTTGGTCACTCCTTGAATCATTAGTTTTTTATTTATCTTACTGTGTGTTTAATTTGACAGAAGAAAATATGTGTTTAATATTTTTACATATTCTTTTTTTAATGTTTATTTATTTATTTTGAGATAGAGAGTATGTGAGTGCATGAGACGGGGAGAGGCAGAGAGAAAGAGAAAGAGAGAGAGAGAGAGAGAGAGAGAGAGAGAGAGAGAGAGAATCTCAAACAGGTGCCACACTATCAGCTCAGAGCTCAATTGGGTTGCTTAATCTCGGGAACCATGATATCATTACCTGAGCCAAAGTCAAGAGTCAGGCACTTAACTCACTGAGCCAGCCAGGTGCCCCAATATTCTTATATATTCTTATTTCCCTCATTTTCTTTTTACATAAAAGTTATCATACTAATATAATGTTTTAAACTTTGGGTTTTGTTGCTGTTGTTGTCTGACATATAACCTCAAATTTGTAATGCATCTTGGAAATCACTACAAAAGAAGTTCACAGATATTTTCCTAATTATTTTTAGGTTGTAGAATGCTACATTATTTGAATAGACCATTATCTACTCAACTAGTCCCCTATTGTTGGACACTTTTGTGTTTCTAACCTTTTGTTATTAAAAAATTATGCTGCGATGATGAACCTTCTACATATGCTATTTGGTACTTGGGGAGGTGTGTCCTCAGAGTAAATGTCTAAAAGTAGAATTGCTTGGCACTGGGTAAGTGAATATACACATTTGTTAGATATTGTCAAATTCTCCTCCTGTCGTACATATTGCATTAACACCAGCAATGTAGTACAGTATCCATTTGCCCCAATGTCTCATCAACAGAGAATACAGTCATGCCTTAGGTTTTTCCCAATAAATGGCATCTCAGTGTAGGTTTAATTCATATTTTTCTTATATGAGTGAACTTGAGCAGTTTTTCATATATCTAAGTGTATTTGTCTTTCTATTTCTCTTCCTTGTGTGTTTGTGTCTCTTGTTCCTTTTGTTCTAGAGTTTTGAAGGACCAAAATTCTTGAAATAAGGCAGCAGTCAGCCTTTGAGTGCATGGTAGCAGGTGTTTCTCACTAACTGCTGGTAGGATAATTCTCAACTGAGTCCCTTCCTCCCAAAACATACAAGACTCTTAGAATGTCAGAGCAGTAATAATCCCTTAAGATTAGCTAGTTCAGTCCCCTCATATTAGAGATGAATAAACTGATGTCCAGAGAGTGGGAGGGACTTTCTTTAGTTCAAACAAAATTAGTGTCAGTGTGGAACTTGAACTCAATTTCTCTTTCCCCCAGGGCAGCTTCAAATTAATATGCAAATGATTTATGTATTGACTGTTGTACTTTTACTGAGATTATCACAAACAACTATTTGGGAAGAAACTGCTCTTAATGTTCTGTATTAGCCCAAATTGGAAACATTGGCAATAAATGTAAAAGGCATCCTCTTGTTAATTCTGCCTATTTATCTTCCTTAGTGTATTTAATGCTCATTTGTTATAGAAGTATAAAAATACATAGACTGTCAGAGCTCCATTGAATCTTGGTGGGATCTCATTATGTCATTAGGGAAACCTGAGATCCAGTGATGCAGAATTTATCATAGGGGGAGACCAAGAGGATCATTTAGCCTGGAGCCTCAACTTTACTAGGGGCTTCAAGTTTAGGTATTTGAGATCCTCTTCAAATGAGGTTAAAATGTATAATTACTGTACTTTTGTAACTTTGATGATAGCTTTATTTTTTAATAGACACTCTTAAAATGCATCATGATTTTTCTAAGCTTGTTGTCTCATTTCTGTACTTTTAAAAATATCAGGAGGAGCCTTGAGAGTGACCTGCTCATGATCATCAAGAAAGCCAGTAGCAAAACGGAGCACCTGTGTGGTTCAGTCAGTTAGGCAACAGACTCGAGACGGCTCAGGTCAAGATCTCATGGGTTAGTTCATGAGATTAAGCCCTGTGTTGGGCTCTGAGCTGACAGTGTGGAGCCTGCTTGGGATTCTCTCTCTCCCTCTCTCTCTGACTCTCTCCAACTCACGCTTACACTCTCTGTCTCTCTCGAAATAAATAAATAAACTTTTAAAAAGGAAGCTAGGAGCAGAACTGACACCAGAACACAGGTTTGTTGACCCCTAGACAGAGTGCTTTCTGCTGCACCATACTGCTTCACAAGAGCTACTTGCTGTACTTTTACAAGGCACGTCAACTTACTTTTATTCCAATCATTAAGCTCTCTGGCCAAAAGGCACCACCACCCCATGCCACTTAAACCCACTATCTTGGAGCTCATCACTGGGCCTACTCTTTCAAATACTTGTCTTTCCTGCTTGCCATACTCAAGCAACGAGTTGACCACAATCCTAATAATAACTCCCATTTCTTGAGAATCTTCTATGTGCCATGCACTTTACCTGTGTTCATTCAAATCCACAGAACAGTCCTGCATGGTGGGCAATACTATGCTCTTTTTAGAGATGACTAAACAGAGGTTAAGAGGTTTATCTAAGATCGTACAACTAAGTAAGTGGTATAGCTGGTATTTGAAACCAAGTTTATCTGACTGCAAAGTCTGTGTTCAGTCCAATTTACCTCATGTTACCTCTTAACTGAGATGCATGATGAGCCTGAGAGGATATATACAAGGTTCAAGATAAAATCATCTTCATAGAGCACTCAGCCTTCCAGGATGAAACAGCTGGTGGCTGGGACTTAATGAGTTGATAAACAGTTCCTCTGAGGTACTACCCTATGGACCAGTCCTTTAATAGCAACTCCTCCTGAAAATCCAGAAGTTACTTACTTGACCAAGTGTCTTATAATAAGTTCCAGCATCTCTCGGTTCTTTTCAGGTAGCTTATATACCAAGGAATGAATAGCTCCCAGCCGGTAATCCAGGTTGTCAGACTCTGAGATAGAACAGAGAAAGACAGTTTTGTCTTTTGGGCAACTGTATCAAGTGGACTCTCTCTCTCTCTCAATCTCTTTCTCTCTCTCTCTCTCTCACACACACACACACACACACACACACACACACACACATGCACACAAAGACAATTAGAGACACAAAGAGACAAAAAGAGACACAGAGATAAATAGGCACTATGAAATAATGGTAAAGAGAGACCAAGAAAAAAGACTGAGATGGAGAGCAAAAGACTAAAAGACAAAGAGACCAAAAGGCAAAAAGAGAGATAAAAACAAAGAAATAGGCCTATAAAGTTGAAGTAGACGACAGAACAGAAAGATGAGAACATAAGACTATCTCTGAGGAAGTGTGAGTTCTAGGTACAGCAGGTTGTTCCCAAAGTTCTGCATGTAAACTTCCAGTGGAAACCCTTGCCCACACATCTTCTTATGGTGATGGGGATATGCTCTTTCTCCGGGTTCATGTGAAAATCACTGAGACATCTCAGAGTAAAGATCAAAGGTCCCTTGCCTCCACAAAAATTCATTATTAGGACGAGTCCTATGAATCTTTTTCCTGCACACCACAGAGGGTACCAAGCAAGAGAAAGGTCATATAGAGATAGGGACAGATGCTCATACATACAGTGGCCTCAGCCAAAATTTTTAATACTTATTCAGCTGCCAAACATTTTAGGGTGATTCTTTATGTCTCATTTCCCATGCAATGTTTCACCTTAATCCTCAGGTTTATCATCTACAAAATGTGATGCTAGCAGTAACAGATTAGGAGTATTAATTCACAGCACAATTGAAAAGCATTTGAAAAGGCAAAGTGATGACAAAAAGCTAAAACAGCAACTGTAAGGGAACAATTTTGTTGTCTCCTAGTAACATAAGCTAATGCTCTTGTTCTGATGGAAGAGGCATAGTCAATAAAGCCCTCATACCTGTTACATTCCTCATATTAGCCAGTTTTGTCCAAACTACTCAACTTACATTGATTTATGAAAAATAATAGAACATTTGAGTTAGACAACAAGTAGGAAGACTCTCATTTAGCAGTGGACGCAATCTGTGGATGTATTTTTGTTTTCTCCCCTCACTTTCCCTCAAGCAGTCTTCTAGGTTTATTGCTATGAACGTTATTAAGAAGGCAAGACAACACAATTAACTAGTAACATAAATACTTACTGGCAGCAGAGACCAGCTCTTTGTGAAGTCTGTAGGTCATGACAGGTTCAGAAAGATTCCTGAAATAAAGGAACACTGTAAGTTCCTTTGGGGAGGGAATAGCCAGGCCTTGGATTCTCAGTTTTGTGGGCAGCAAGGCTTAAGTTTCTGAGCCCCATAGCTTAGTGTGACCATATACATTTCTCTCTTCACCTGAAACTTTGTCAGAGGAATCCTAGTTACTAGTAATTCAATGAAAAACCTGCAAAAGTATAGGCAAATTAGTCTAGTAAGGTCTCCAATTAGTTCTCAAAAGTGAAAGGAGTTTCAAACCAGTTCTGAAAAATTCCAAAGTAGACCCACTCTGAATTCTGCTATAAAGTTCTCGCAGTTGGATAGTTCTTTAGTTTTCAAAGTGCTTCATATCTGTCCTACCATCTGATCCTTCCAATGATCCTGTGAGATGGAGCAGTTATTCCAGTCCCAGTTTAGCGGAGGAGAAAATTGAGGCCCAAAAGATTTCTTTATTTGGTAAAAAAAAAAAAAAAATGACTGAGCACCTATGGGTACCTAGCATTGTGCCAGATGTTGGGGATCCAGCGATGAGTAAGAGAGACCCCAAACCTCCAAGGAGCTAATAGTCTAGTTGAGAAGAGTGTCATATACAAAACTTTCAATATAAAATGACCAGTGTGATGATAAAATAAAGGTAGGTGGTGGGTGGCTCAGAAGAAGTAATTCACTTATAATAATAGTAAAGTCTTCATTGTTCTAAGCGATGTGCATATATTTACTAATTTAATCCTCATACCAACTCTGTAAGGTGCATATTGTTATTATCTCCATTTCATACATGAGGAAACTGAGGTTCAGAGAAGTTTAATTTAACCAAGACTACACATGCCTAGTAAATGGCAGAACTAGTCAGTCTGTCCTGAGTCTATGCTCTTAATCACTGTTATACTTCCTCCCACTGTGATTATTGTAGTAATCCAGTTGAGAGTTAATAAAGGCCTAAACAAAATTAGTGGCATCAGGGATAGAAAGAAATGATGAGAATTATTTAAAAGACATTAAAGACAGAACTTCTTCAATCATTGGGTATACTGGTGAGGGAGAAAGTCATCTGGTTTGGAAGACTGGATAGAATAGAAATTTATTCAGAAGGAAGTGGAGATCTAAGCTAGAGGGACTTTTAGGATAGCCAAAGGGAGATGTCTATTAGGCAGATGGAAGGAGTTCCTTCTAAATTTGAGAAGTGGAAATCACAAACCTAGGTGAGTGACTAAAACCATGAGAACAGATACCACTGCTCAAGGAGAGATGACCAAGCCACAGCCAATAGCTACATGAGGACTTTAATTTATTATTTGTCCAGAATAGTGTATAAAAAAGAAATGGAATTGAACCAGTCATCAGAATATAAAAAATTTGAGATATTTCACATAAAATCCATTATTTTCTAACACTACTGAAAAACTGAACGAGTTGGCTATATTGGGCCTATATGGTTATTTGTGGAAGTAAATAATATTGCTTATTATACATAAAAAAAGGTATCACTATGCAAATACAGGTTCAATATGTAATGTGTTTAATATGAAAGGAGTCTGCTTCATTCATCTTCACATCCTGGCCCCTGTGGATATTTGAATTTTCCCTCCCTCCAGTATAGCAAAAAGAGGGGAGAGTCCTGGAATATATTAGGTAGAAAGTCCATAAAGGGAACTGCTAAAATGGTTTAAAAGGTGTGAAGAAAGCCAAAAGCAAGAGATACAGTAGAATCCAAAAGAAGATAATGTTTCAAGGAGGGCTTGGTAACACCTTCAAATGCTACAAAGAAATCAAGTAAGGTAAAGACTGACAATTGTCCATTGTGTTTAGCATTGAAGAAGTCACTAGTGACCTTGGCAAGAGCAGCTTCAGTGGAGCAGAGTTGGTGGGAGGGAGACTGCAATGGGTTAAAGGGTAAACTAGGAGGTTAAGAAGT
The DNA here is from genome assembly GCF_018350175.1 of Felis catus. Classification (NCBI taxonomy): domain Eukaryota; kingdom Metazoa; phylum Chordata; class Mammalia; order Carnivora; family Felidae; genus Felis; species Felis catus. Next base: position 55,190,961 of record NC_058386.1, read on the forward strand.
AGAGACACTGAGTGTATATTACCTCATATACTGAAGCTTGAATAGGAAGACATGAAGTATCTCTCTTATTAGGCAATCTCATCCAAGATCCTGCCTCCAATTGTCATCTATATTGTCAATGATTCACAATTTTTAGCTCAAGCTCAGAGCTCTTCTCTGAGTTTATTCCCATATATGCAATGCCTTGCTTAATACCTTGTTCTGATTTCTTCAAAGACACCCAAATTTGAAATATCTAAAACCCAACTTGCCATCTCCCTTACATTTAGTCTTTTTCTTGTGTTTCTCAAATCACTGAATGTATGACCACCATTTGGTTGTATGGGTCAGAAACATGGAAATCATTCTTTTATCTCCCTCTCCCCCATTCTCATATCTAAATTTTCTCCCCAAATTTCTTTATTATGCTTATTTCTACAAATCGATATTCCTATTCCCTACTTCAAGAAGAAGCATCATCTTTTTCATGGACCACAGCAATAGCCTGCTAATTGGTTTCTACCTCAACATATTTTGATTCCCTATAATCTGATCTCTCTCTATTTTTTTTTTCAAAATTCAAACCTCATCATGTAACTTGTTTAAAATCTCTCAATTTATTACCATTCTTTTTAAAATAAATCCATACTCCAATTCTTAAAATGTCCCATACAGCCTTGCAATGTCTGGCTCCTACACATCTCTCCCTCCCTCTCTACACTCAGTACTCCACCTATACTAGTACATGTAGTTTCTTGAAGGGGTCATCCCCTCTTTTGCTTCAAGGCCTTTGCACATGCAGTTCTCTTTGTCTGCAACTGCCTCCTCCCAGTTGACTCCAAATTATAATTTAAACCTCAGTTCAAACGGACAACCAGAATACAACAGGTCTTCCTGTTGTAAGCCTTCATACCACTTTGTGCCTTCCCTTCAGAGTACTTATTATAGTTTGTTATATTTGTATGATTGCCTGTTTTTTTTCTGCCCCTCACTGGATTATAACCTTTTTAAATTCAGAGATCACATCCATTCACAATTGTATGCCTCCTGCTTAGCACCATGCTAGACATAGACTAGCTATACAGGAAAAGTTTACTGATCCAGTAAATGGTAAAATGAATAAATGAAAAAAGACACAAAGTCAAAGAGATGTGCTTTATGGTACCATATTTATATGCTGAGAAGAAACAGCCAGTCGAAAAAGAGACATTAAAAATATAAGAGAGAGAGGATAGTTTTTGGAGTACTTTTCTGAAAATGTTAGAGATAAGGGTTGAGTTAGGTACCTATAACACAGATGGAAGAGGCCCTCTTTGAAAATATTAATGTATTTGAGAAACTTAATGGGTGTTGATTGGCTCGTGCATATTAAAGGCCCATACATAAGTCTTAAGGAAAAATCTCTTACTAGGGGTATTGCTCATTCAGGCTTTAAGGCCTGACCCTCCAATCTTTCAAAAGGGCCACACTGGTTATTATGGGATGAGCTGGGAAACATATAATGTGTGGATGTATTTAACCTATATAAATCTTTGAAAAAACTTGACTCCTTGAAGAAGGCTAAAGACAGAATCATTTACTCTCACTATTATAATCATCAGTATTCTAAAAACATACATAGTAGATTGCTCTCTATCGTCACTAAAATTACCCAAGTAACTCCAAGGAGGCCATAACCCCTGGGGGTAGGAAATAGAGGAAAAAGATGCTCCAATATAAGTGGCCTACAAGTCATAGATATATATGAGCTGTGAGCATGGATAGTACTAAATGGGGAAGGGGATGCCTTTCAATTTTCTCATCTATAAAATAGTATGGTACTACCTACCTTATAAGATTATTGTAAAAAAATGACATTGCCCATGTAAGCAACTAGAACACTGCTTAGCCCTGAATAAACCCTCGGACAACAGTACCTTTCTTCTTTTGCAGATGCAGGAGAAATACTCCTGGAAAAAGCATCCATGTTTATATAAAGTTCTAAGATTATACTACAGCAGGAAGTCATTTAACAGCAATATCTGAGACCCAATTTATTTTGGATTAATGATATTCAAGTATCTATCTTAATATCTGAAGAGTACAATAATTGAAAAAAAAGACATTTATTTAATAAAGTATGGTAAATAATATTGCACATAGAGAATAGTAAGAAATGAATGAGTTTAAATGTATATGTCCCAAATACTTTTACATAATATAAATTTATGCCAATTAACTAAATGATATATTCATTACCATCGCACATCCCCATATTTTGCTGATAAGGTAAATTTTGTTTTCCTACTTCTGTCAATTCATTCAGTTTTAACATTTTTATGGTTATACTTTCTTGTTTTTTTATTTCTATTACATGGATTAAAGCATGGAATATGGCATATAAACATACAAACACATGTATTGTTTGTGTAAATGCAATTTAACGTTTCAAAATAGTTATTATTCACCAAAACATGTTAACAACCTTGAATTGTCATAAATCCTGATATTACTAGTGAGCACATTGTGACAGCATTACATCTATGCACAATGGGCAAACTTCCATTATTTTAAGGGTATGAGTTTTAAAATAATCATTTCCCTAAGAAAAAGCAATTTTTCAATAACAATCCTATTATTTTCATCCTTCACTTGCGTAAATTCCCAGATTAAATGTCTTCTAATGCACATTCTTTGTTTTGACAGAAATCCTTTTCACTCTTTTTTTCTTTAGCATTCCTATCCAACCTCCAGAAACTATGACCACATAAGCTCCAATATCCACCCAGACAAATTTCATCAAGTGTGAAAAACAAAGTTCCAAATCATATCAGGCATACCTGAGGTAGAATTTCAAGGAGCTGGTAATTGTCTTAATGTCCCAGTCACTATAATGAAAATCAACATCTCCTGGACATTTAGGATCTATTTGAGAAAAAAAATATGAAAAAAGTTAATGTTCCAAAAGTTCTTACTTTTTACCCCTTTAAAAGAAAAATAAAGTTCATTAATTAAAACATGATTATGTTACCCAGTTTTCAAGAGATGAAAACTTTGTACAACAAATGTCTTTGATGCCTCAAAAATTTCCTTGCATTCCAGTCAGTCATGTAAGAAGCTTGGAAGTCATCTCTTCTACCCACACAACAAGAAAAAAGGTGTAATAAACCAAAAATCAACTCCTCTTAGATCTATCAGAGAACTGAGGTCATTGAACTACTGTCCCCAAACTGAAGAAATAGACAGGCATATACAGAAAATCAAAACTTATTAGAGCAGGAGCCCAGGAGCAGAAAATTCCTTGGGAACCAGTACAAGTTTAGGAAAACCTAATCTGCAATTGATAAATTGCTAGAGGTTCAGTGTGGACAGGTTTGAGAGTTAAAAATTCTCAGGGGGCCTGGTCCTATGGGGACTCCCACACTTTTGTGAATTTTACTTCCAGGAGCCCTATCAAGTTCTCATGGTGAAGATGTGAGAAAAATTTACTCATGTTTCTGTGCTTCTGAGAGGGCAAAAGAGGAAAAGTAGCTCTTTAAAAAATATGCACAACACATTTCATTCTTCTTAGTGAAGCCTACCATTAAGAGAAACTATTTTACCAGATCCTAATGTGATGGGGTTTTACTAGAACTCAACTGAACTAGGAAAATGAAAATACCCAACTCCATACCTGGACTGCCTTCCTGTCTAAGGGGAAAAACCGAAATCATACTGAGAAGTACTTGTGAAGGTCACTGGCCAGCGGCAGAGACTCACTAAAAGACATAATGATAGGATTATAGAATGTTACCCTTCCCCCCACAAATTACCACAACATCAATAGTCCTCCTGAATAGTAACAGGGGAATGCAACTAAAGAACGGTGCTTCTTAGATAATATTTAAGAAGTCTCTAGGGAAAACCGAAGACAACAGAGGAAATAAAAACAAGGTAATCAGAGATAACTGTAGCCTCTGACACATATGGTTACAGCAAACATAAACACAGGCTAAATTCTAGCAGCTAAACAAAACCTCACAGGATAGGCTTATTCACTTCAGTTCTTTTTATCATTACATCGTGTAAAGCTTACAACAAAAATTGTAAGACATACTAAAGACAAAAGACCAAAAAAAAAAAAAAAAACCAAAAACACAGTTTGAAGAGACATAGCATACCAAGTATCAGAACCAGGCTCAGATATGGCAGAGATGTTGGAATTATCAGACTGGGAATATTAAACAAGTATGATTAATATGCTATGGACTGTAATGGATAAATGGACAACATAAAAAAGGAGATAAATTAGGTAAGCAGAGAGATAGAAGCTTTAAGAACCAAAAGGAAAGTCTAGAAATCAAAAACACCATAACATAAATGAAGAATTCCCTTAATGAGCTCATCTATGAACTGGACACAGTTGAGGAAATAATCAGTGAGTCTGAAGAAATGTCAATAGAAATTTTGAAAAGAAAAGAGGAAAAAGAAAGAAAAAGACAGAATATCCAAGAACTGTAACATAATAACAAAAGGTGTAACATACATGTAAGGGGAATATCAGAAGAAGAAAAAAAAAGGAATAGCAGAAATATCTGAAATAATAATGATTGAGAATTTCCCCAAACCAATTATAAATATGACAGCACAGATCCAGTAAGCTCAGAAAACACCAAGCAGGTTATACACCAAAACAATCCACACTTAGGTATAACATATTCAACTAAACAAAATCAAAGACAAAACATCTTGATAGAAGTCAGAAGGAAAACAAAACCAAAAACAAAAACGATCTTGCCAAATTGGAGAAGGATAAGAATTACATCATACTCATCTTTCAGAAACCACACAAACAAGAAGAGAATGGAGTGAAATATTTAAAGTATTCAAAGTAAAGAAGACCAGCCTGAATTCTGTACACAGTAAAATTATCTTTTAAAAGTGAAGGAGAAATAAAGACTCTTTCAGATACAGAAATATGGAGGAACTCTGTCAACGGTAGACCTGCCTTGCAAAAGATATTAAAAGAAGTTCTTCACAAGAAAGTTGAGGTCAAAAACTCAGATCTATATGAAGAAAGAAAGAGCATTAGAGGAGGAATTAATGATGGTAAATAAAACTTTGTATTTGACTTAATCTTTCTTGGCCTAACAGGTAAAGTTCAAAATAATATAAACAATGTATCCAGTAATTATAGCTTATGAAAAAGTGAAATGAATGATAATAATATTAATGAGGATTAGAGACAGTAATTAAGAATAATACTTTGTCATAAGGTACGGGCACTACTTGTGTAGTAGCATAGTGTTATTTGACAGAGGATCTGAATAACATGAATGTATATTAAAAATATAAGGGCAACCACTAAAAAAAAGTTTTTAAAAGAATATAATTGATATACTAACAGAAGAGAAATCATACAAAGTAGTCAGTTAAACCCAGAGAAGGAAGAAAAAGAGTGGGAGACAAAAAAGAAGCAAATAAGAAAGACAATGAATAGAAAACCGTAACAAATATGGTAGATACTAATCCAGCTATATCAATAATAACTTTAAATATAAGTGGTACAAATATGTTAATTACAAGATATAGACTGTCAAGAGTGTATTAAAAAACAAGACTCAATTGTATATTGTCTACAAGAAACCAACTTTAAATATAAAGACACATATAGATTAAAAATTAATGGATAGAAACAGGTATGTCATACTAACAATAATCAAAAGAAAGCTGGAGTAGCTGTATTCATTTCAAACAATGCAGACTTTAGATCAAGAAAAATTATAAGGTATAAAGAGGGGCATAGCATAAAAAGGAGTGATTCTCAAGGAAGACTGAACATTTCTTAACAGGTATGCATCCAACAACAAAGTATCCAAATATGTAAGGCAAAAACTGATAAAACTGCAAGAAAATGAATCTACTATTATCACTAAAGACTTCAACACACTTCCTTCAGACAGACGCAATAGGCAGAAAGTTGGAAAGTATACAATTGAACTAAATAAGACCACTGATCATTTGGACCTAATAGACATTTGTAGACTACTTCATCTAACAATAGGAGGATAAACATTCTTCTCAAGTCCATATAGAACATTCACCAAGACAGACCACAGTCAGGGCAAAAAAACATACCTGAACATATTTAGAACAGAAATCACATAAAATATGCTCTCAGAAAATGAAATTAAACTAGAAATCAATAACAGTAAGATACCTGAAAAATCCCCAAATACATGGAGATTAAACAACACACTTCAAGTTATTTAGGTGAGTCAAAAAATAAATCTCAAGAGACATTTTAAAATATTTCAAGTGAAAGGAAAATAAAAATACAAGTTATAAAAATTTGTGGGGTGTAGCAAAAGCAATGCTTTAAAGGAAATACATAGCACTGAATGCATATATTTAAAAAAAGAGGGATGAGCTAAAATAAAATGAATCATCTCAACTTCCACCTTATGAAACTACAAAAAGAAAAGCAACCCCAAAGGAAGAAGAAGGAAAGAAATAATAAAAGTTAGAGTAAAAATCCATGAAATTGAAACAGGAAATCAATAGAGAAAATCAATAAAACCAAAAGATGGCTCTTTGAAAAAATCCAAAATAAAGATAAACGTCTAGCCAGTTTAATTAAGAAAAAAAGAGAAGACATAAATAACTAATATCAGAAGAGAGATAATCAACTACTGATCCTGTGGACATTGAAAGAAAAAAATAGAGAAATATTATGAATAGTTCTATGCCTATAAATTTGATAATCTTGATGAAATGGACCAGTTCCTACAAAGATGAAATTTACCAAAATACAAACATAAGGATATAGACAATCTGAATAGATTGGTAGCTATTAAAAAAAAAAAACTGAGTCAGAAATGAATTACATGCTAAAACAGAAACCACCGGGTCCAGAGGGATTCCCTGGTAAATCTAACAAAACATTTAATGAAAAAAAAAAAAAAAAAACACCATATCACTCCTATATAATGTTTTCCAGAAAATAGAAGCAAAGGGAATATTTCCTAAATCATTCTTTGAGACCAGCATTACTTGAATGACACAAAAGTCATTGTGATGAAGGAAAACAACAAATGAAATATCTCTCATGAAAATGCAAAATCCTGAATTAAACATTAACAAATAGAATACAACATAGTATAAAACCCATGAACAAGTGGGATTAATTGCAGGTATGTAACGCTGATTCAATTTTCAAAAATCAATTACTGTAATTCATCACATCCATAGGTTAGTTCTTCTTTAGAGTAAGCATGTGATTGTATTAATAGATGCAGAAAAAGCATTTGAAAAATGCAATACTCATTCACAATAAAAAACCATCAGGAAACTAGTGATAGAAATGAACTCAATTTGATAAAGAGCATCTACAAAAAACAGGAAGCTAACATAACAGGAAGCTTAACACTGTTAAGTAACAGTGAAAGATAGAATGCTTTTCTCCAAAGATCAGGAACAAAGCAAAGATGTCCTCTCTCACCACTCCTATTAAACATCAAACTGGAAATCTTAGTTAATAAAATAATAAAAGGGAGTATAAGGTATACAGTTTGGGAAGGAAAAATGAAAATTGCCTTTGTTACAGATATAATGACTGTCTATGCAGAACATCCCAAACAGTCAACAAGAACAACAAAAATCCAGGGAGAAGAGAAGATGGCGAAGAAGCATGGAAACCCTTACCTTGTCTCATACCTGAAACACAGCTAGATCAGCACCAAACCATTTTTGCACACCTTGGAAACTGATCTGAATATTAAACACAAAAATCTGCAAAACTTGAACCACAGAACTTGGCAGGTACAGAGTGCGGAGAGGAGAGTTGAACTAGGGGAGAGAAAAGCCTTGGAGTGTAGGGAACTGTTTTTGCAGAGAGACAACAGAGAAAGGGGGAGAGTGAAGCACATAAGGAGAATGCAGGAAAAACACTCCCCTGAAAGCAGCTGAAGAGAAAGAGAGAGAAAGAGTGAAAACACAGGGGATGAAAACAAGAAATCTGTTCCCCAAAACCACTGACAGGAAGAAAGGAGAAGGTTTCAATACCACCAGGATTCTATAAACAGTGGAGGTCAGAGTCTGAAGTTCTGGAGCTCAGTGCCTGGCAGTACCCTAGTGAGGAAATAGGGCAAATCTCCAGGAACAGGCAGAGGGGTCTGAGAGGTCCGTGTGCTACATGGGGAGAACTGTTTCCCCTGCTTAGAGAACCCTTTGGTAGAAACCATACAGCTTTGCCACACATAAAGGTCCCAGGAGACCCCGAGAGCATCCATGTTTGCTGGTACTGGGACATAGATGCCAGGATACTGTGAAACCTGGCACAACCTGTGTGTTGTGATTCACCACAGTCTCTGAATCTCTGCCACTGCGTGATTGCATGAACATTCTCTGGGGTAAGCCAGCATCACTGGCCATTGCTCAGTGAGACCCTCTGCCAGAGAGTCAGTGTGGGTTCAAGCCGCAGGGGTCTCTGAAGTGTGGGGTTTGAAACACAGCCCCATCTAAGATAAAACTCTGGAGGGAGGTGCCACCTTGCAGGTGGATGGCTTGGACATGGACAGGGTAGAGACAGGGAGTGGACAGAGACCTGATACAAAGGAGGGATGGTAAATCATGGGTCAGTGAGAGCGTAAAGTCCCTGGGCCAGAGACTAGGGAATTGGGTGAAGACGTTTCCACCTTTCTCGAGCATGAGCATGCGCATGCATGCTCACTCATACGTGCACCACACTGATCCACCCCAGTAAGATATGCAGTGCCACCTAGTGGAGAACAGAGCCATTACACCAACCTCCACCCAACTGCACCCTCCAAGCACAATACCCTAGAAGACCAACATAAGTCCCTCCATCTGCTTAGGGTATGAACATGGACTATAGAGTGCTTGATAGTGTCAGTTCTAGGGGAAAGTGGATGTAACTTCATTCAAGTTTCACTCTGTTTACTGGCTCATTTTTTAGTATTTTGCTTCTGTTTTTGTTTAAGTTGTGTTTTTTTTCTTCCTTTATCTTGGATACAGAAAGAGAAAAAAATATTTTTTGTTTTCTTTTTCTTAATTTTTAAAATTATCTTTTACCTTATTATATTTTTATTCTATTCATTTTATTTCATTTCATTCTCTTTTATCATATTTTTTTTAATTTTTAAATTTTTCTTACCTTTTTTTCCTTTCTTTCCATTTTTTCTCTATTCTATCAAGCTTATTACAAGCAGAACAAAATACACCAATGATCTAGCTTCTTTTATTTGATTTTGTGGTTGGTTTTTAATTTTTTAATTTTAATTTTATTAATTTTTTTCTTCCTCCAAAGTGACAAAATGATGGAATTTACCCCAAAAAAGAACAGGAAGAAATGACAGCCAGGGTCTTAATCAACACAGATATAGGCAAGATGTTTGAACTACAATTTACAACCATGATAATAAGAATACTAGCTGGGGTTGAAAAAAAAGCCCTTTCTGTAAGGAAAAAAAGTAAGAACTCAAATAAATATAATCATGAATGAAAGAGGAGACATCACAATGAAAACCACAGAGACACAAACAATAATAAGAGAATATTATGAGCAATTATATGCCAACAAATTGGGCAATCTGGAAGAAATGGACAAATTACTAGAAACATATAAACTACCAAAACTGAAACTAGAAATAGAAATTTTGAACAGACTCATAACCAGTAAATAAATTGAATTAGTAATCAAAAATATCCCAACAAACAAGAGTTCACGTCCAGATGGCTTTCCAGAGGAATTCTACAAAACATTTAAAGAAGAGTTAACACCTATTCTTTTGAATATGTTCCAAAAAAATAAAAATGGAAGTAAAACTTCCAAACTGATTCTATGCGACCAGCATTACCTTGATTCCAATAACAAAGATACCACTAAAAAGGAGAACTAGAGACCAATTTCCTGTTGAACATGCAAAAATTATCAACAAGATATGAGCAAACTGGATCCAACAATACATTAAAATAATTATTCACCAGGATCAAGTGGGATTTATTCTTTGGACACAGGGCTGGTTCAATATCTGAAAATCAATCAATGTGATACATCACCTTAACAAAAGATAGGATAACAACCATATGATCCTCTCAATAGATGCAGAGAAAGGATCTGACAAAATACAGCATCCTTTCTTGATAAAAATCCTCAAGAAAGTAGGGATAGAAGGATCATACCTCAACATCCTAAAGGTCATATACGAAAGACCTACTGCTAATATCATTGTCAATGCGAAAAAAAACAGAGAGGTTTCCTCTCAATGTCAGGAACACGACTAGGATGTCCACTCTGACCACTCTTATTCAGCATAATGTTGGAAGTCTCAGCCTCAGGAATTAGACAATACAAAGAAATAAAATGCATCAAAATTGGCAAGGAGGAAGTCAAACTTTCACTCTTCATAGATGACAAGATACTCTTATGTGGAAAACCCAAAAGACTCCACCAAAAACTGCTATAACTGATACATGGATTCAGCAAAGTCATGGGATATAAAATCAATGTACAGAAATCGGTTGAATTCCTATACACCAACAGTGAAGCAACAGAAAGAGAAATCAAGGAAGCGATCCCATTTACAATTGCACCGAAAAACATAAAATGTCTAGGAATAAACTTAACCAAAGAGGTGAAAAATCTATACACTGAAAACTATAGAAGGTTTATGAAAGAAATTAAAGAAGACACACACAAAAAAAATGTAAAAACATACCATGTTCATGAATTGGAAGAATATTGTTAAAATGTTGGTATTACCCAAAGCAATCTACACACTCAATGCAATCCTATCAAAATAATACCAGCATTCTTCACAGAGCTAGAACAAATAATGCTAAAATTTGTATGGAACCAGAAAAGACCCCGAATAGCCAAAGCAATCCTGGAAAAAAAAAAAAAACAAAGCTGGAGGTATCACATTTATGGACCTCAAGCTCTATTACAAAGCTGTAATCATCAAGACACTATGGTACTGGCACAAAAACAGACACACAGATCAATGGAACAGAATAGAGGACCCAGAAATAGACCCACAAATGTATAGCCAACTAATTTTGATAAAGCAGGAAAGAATATTCAATGGAAAAAAGGCAAGTGTCTTCAGCAAATGGTGCTGGAAAACTTGGATAATGACATGCAGAAGAATGAATCTGGACCACCTTCTTAAACCATACACAAAAATAAACTCAAAATGGATGAAAGACCAAAGTGGAAGACAAGAAGCCATCAAAATCCAAGAGGAGAAAACAGGCAACAACATCTTTGACATCAGCCACAGCAATTTCTTACTTGACATGTCTCCAAGGCAAGGTCAATAAAAGCAAAAAATGAACTATTGGGACCTCTTCAAGATAAAAACTTCTGCACAGCAAAGCAAACAATCAGCAAAACTAAAAGGCAACCAATGGAATGGGAGAAGACAAATGACATATGACAAATGACATATCAGAAAAAATCTATAATGAACTTATCAAACTCAACACCCAAAAAAAGCAAATAATCCAGTGAAGAAGGGGCAAAAGACTAAAATAGACACTTTTCCAAAGAAGACATCCAGATGCCTAACAGACACATGAAAAGATGCTCAACATCACTCACCAGCAGGGAAATCAAAACCACAATGAGATACCACCTCACGCCTGTCAGAATGGCTAACATTAACAACTCAGATAACAACAGATGTTGGTGAGGATGTGGAGAAAGAGTAAACATTTCACACTGCTGGTGGGAATGCAAACTGGTGCAGCTACCCTGGAAAACAGTATAGAGATTCCTCAAAAAATTAAAAATAGAACTACCCTATGACCTAGCAATTACACTACTAGGTATTTATCCAAAGGTTATAGGACTGCTATTTTGAAGGGCACATGCACCGCAGCGTTTATAGCAGCACTATCAACAAGAATCAAAGTATGGAAAGGGCCCAAATTTCCATCGACTGATGAATGGATAAAGTAGATGTGGTATATATATATATACACAATGGAATGTGACTTGGCGATGACAAAGAATAAAATTTTGCCTTTAGCAACAATATGGATGGAAGTAGTGCATTATGCTAAGCAAAATAACTCAGAGAAAGACAAATACATAATTTCACTCATATGTGGAATTTAAAATACACAACAGATGAACATTAGGGAATGGAATAAAAAAAACAGAGAAGGAGGCAAACCATAAAAGTCTGCTAAAAACAGAGAACAAACTGAGGCTGCTAAAGGGGTTACAGATAGGGGGATGGGCTAAATGGACAAGGGGCATTAAGGAGGACACTTGTTGGATTGAGCACTGGGTGTTATATATGCAATGAATCAGTAAATTCTATTCCTAAAATTATTATTATACTATATGTTAACTAACCTAGATTTAAATTAAAAAAAAATAATAAAATGAAATGAATCTGAAAAAAAAGGAACAACAAAAATCCTGGAAGTAATGAAAAATTATAGCAAAACTGCAGGATACAAGGTTAATAAACAAAAGTCAACTGCCTTCTCATATACCAACAATAAACAATTTGAATATGAAATTAAATACATAATACCATTTATATTAGCACCATAAAATGAAAAACTTAGGTATAAATACAATAAGAGATGTGCAAGATCTATATGAAGACTGCAAAATCTTGATAAAATACAGATCTAAATAAATGGGCAGATAGTCCATATACATGGACAGGAAGACTCAATATGTCTTTCTTCCCAGCTTTCCAATGATTTTATTTATTAAATGAAATATAAATAAAATCCAAGCAAATTAATTTATGGACATCAAGAAGTGACATGAAAGTTTATATGAAAACACAATAGATACAGAATAGGCAATGTAATAATGGGGGAGAAAAATAAAGTCTGAAGAGTGACACTATCCAACTTCAAACTTATTATAATTCTATAGTAATCAAGGAAGAAAATGAGTGTCTTAGTTCAGGCTACTATAACAAATTACCATAGACTGGGTAGCTGATAAATGACATAAAGCTATTTTCACTGTTCTGGAGGCTGGAAGTCCAAAATCAGGATATATGGTCTGGTCAGGTCAATAAGACCCTCTTCCAAGCTGCAGCCCACAAACTATCCAATGTGCCCTCACATGGTGGAAGGGACAAGGATCTCTCTGGAGTCTCTTATAAGAGTACTAATCACCTCTCAAACGCTCACCTCCAAACACTATCACTTTGGGGGGTTAAGATTCAACATGAATTTTAGGGAGACATATTCAAACCATAGCATTCCACCTCTGGTTCCTCAGAATTTGTGTCCTTGTTACATGTAAAACACATTCATTCCATCACTAGAGCCCCCAAAATTAACTCTTTCCAGAATCAACTTAAAAGTCTATGCCCATTTTTAATTTGTTTGAGAAATCTCCATAATATTTTCCACAGTGGCTGTACCAATTTGCATTCCCACCAACAGTGTATGAAGAGGGTTCTTTTGTCTCCACATCCTCACCAACATTTGTTATTTCTGGTCTTTTTTATTTTAGCCATTCTAACATGTATAAGGTTATATCTTATTGTGGTATTTATTGGCATTTCCCTGATGATTAGTGGTGTGGAGCATCTTTTCATGTCTGTTGGCCATCTGTATATCTTCTTTAGAAAAAAAAAATGTCTAGTTAGTTCCTCTGCCCATTTTTAATTCCATAGTTTGTTCTTTTGGTGTTGAGTTGTATAAGTGCTCTATGAATAAGGAAGATGCTAAAGTTTCCTGGAACATGCTAAAGTTTACACAAGACAATGAACTAAGACAAATGACTAAAAGAATTCCTTCAAAAAAGAATAAATGAGAATTTGTGTTACTTGATAAGAAAATGATTAGTGATGCTACAATTGTAGCAAAATCATACTAGTATAAGAACAGTCATACAAGTAGAAAAAATGAAAAGCCCAGGAAAAAAACATCATGTGAATATAACAACCTAACACACAATAAAAACAGAATTATAAATTAGTTAATAAGATGTGTTCAACACATGGAATTTAAAAAAAAATTAACTCTTTAGGGGAAAAGTTAGATCCCTATTTCATAATGGAACAATATACTTAGTTAGGGAATGACTTTTTGAGCATGCTAGAAAATAAAGTTTTGAATGCACCCTGGAGCATACTATGGGTATATTGCAAAGGTGTCAAGTTCTAGAAAATGGAATAGAGATGACCACTTGAGACCTGTACTGGGGTCATGACTTGATGTGGAGCATGCACTAAAATGAAAGTATGCATTCTCAAAATGAGCCTATAGTAAGGTGCCAAACTGCAACAAATTTTATTGGGGAGCCTTGCAAAAATGTTGATCCCTGGATCTCAAGAGACCAAATCATTGAGTCTAGAATTAGACCTATGAATTTGTTTGTTCATTTGTTTGCTTAATAACAATTTCTCAAAGATGATTATAGGCTGAGGCTGGTTTTCTGTCATGTAATGTGATAGATAATCAGATTGGGAGTAAGAATAATCATAGAAATATCTTGAACAAAGTTCTAACCAACACTTCAAATGAGTACCATGATCTTTTGTTACATGTAGAGGCAAAACAACAACAACAACAAAAAAAAAACAAAACCAAATCCAAAACAAAAACAAAAAACTCAACAACCCATAACAGCAAGAAAGTTACAATCGTTCTTCTGAAACACATGAGTTATGCCAGAGTGTCTCAATTAATTAAAAATAAAAGTTAATAATATATTACTGTGAAAATCCTTGTTGCATAAATAGTAAGATCAGTTTTGATGGTTTATAGTTGATAAAACTGATCAAGTGAGAAGATGCAACAGACGTGATTAATAGAAAGTATAGTCAGAAATAAGCCCATCAGGCTCTGATGCTAGCTGGCAAGCAGCAATTACTAATGTGAGAATTGATCAGTTTCATGAAGTTACAGTTTTGATAGCTGTATTTTAGGATCTTACTCATCCTCATATAAAACCCAGAAATGCCAGACTAAAGAATAGCTAAAAGAAAGGTCACTTGTTCTTTTATTGTTGCTGTATATAAGATGCGTGTGTCACCAGTGCAGTGATAAAAAGAAAATCCACCTGTAGAAGAACAAATGTTATATAAACTATGGCAGGGGAAGATGTTCAAATACTTAATAATTAGTAATGGCACAATTTCCATTAATTGGCAGAGATACTGGTTATAAACTCCAAAAATAGCCACACTGGTGCCTCCCAACTATTTCAGACCTGGATCCTGTTGTATATGTAGGAAAGAGGTGTGTGACCTCATAAAAAGGTGGAAACTACCTTATCAGCTTAAAGTAAATCCATCTGTGGCCTACTGGTTCTCTTAGATTCAAATTATAGAAAGATTATTAATAACATTTATAACCCTAGAGCAATAATTCTACTTCAGCAAATCTACCCAAAGTATACATTACAATTTATTCTACAAATATGTCATCACAAAAAAGGAAGCAAGTTAAATGCTCAAAAGGAAGGAAATGACTTGATAAACATTGGTTCTTTTATTTGCCACAATATTATGTAGCCATTCAAATATTTACAAAGTATTTTTAACTATATGAGAAAATGCTTACGTCAAGGTAATGCTGGACATGTAAATCTACATCTCCCTACACATACCCCATAAAACAACATGCAACCACCAGAAAAAAACAGGGCTACACAAAGCCATGTACCCCACATAACAAATACATACAGAATAGCCAAATTCCAAATCACCTGAAAGTAGAAAAATGGACACCAAATCCCAGGGAGCTATCGCTAATATTCCTTCTCCACAAACCAATACAGGGAGAAAGTGCAATGCTGGAAAAAGTATGTTCATAAGAAAATAAGGGGTCTTGGGGCACCTGGGTGGCGCAGTCAGTTAAGCGTCCGACTTCAGCCAGGTCACGATCTTGCGGTCCGTGAATTTGAGCCCTGCGTTGGGCTCTGGGCTGATGGCTCAGAGCCTGGAGCCTGTTTCCGATTCTGTGTCTCCCACTCTCTCTGCCCCTCCCCCATTCATGCTCTGTCTCTCTCTGACCCAAAAATAAATAAACGTTGAAAAAAAAATTCAAAAAAAAAAGAAAAGAAAATAAGGGGTCTAGAGGCATAAAATTAATCTAAAACTAGCACCAGAAAGACAAAGTCTACACAAAGTATAAAAATAATGAAAAACACGGTAAATCAGAGCACTTTTGGAAGAGTGTTCTAAGTGATCTTCAAAAGGAAGCCATGGAAATATATTGCTCCTAGGAAAGGAAAGCTCAAAACATAAGGGAGAGACATCAGCCAAAGGGAAGTAATGAAAAAGAGGAACATTTAGGAATGGGTAAAGATCTACTAGGCAAATGGAATCAATATCAGACAAAGAAAATTTCAAGCCCAAAAGCACTACATGAGAGTAAGAACACTTTTTAGTGCTAAAAGCCATGCTCAGAATGAAAATAAAATAGCTATGAGCATCTGCACATAAAATAACATAGCAACCAACATTCTAAAGCAAAAAAGGGTATAAAAGAAGCCATCAATAGGGACTTCAAGGAGATATGGTGGAGAAGGAAGACTCTAAACTCACGTCTTCCCAAGGATACAATTAGATAACACTTACACCAGAGCAAAAAACCCAGAAAAGGACCCAAAGACTAGCAAAATAACTCCACAACTAAATGTAGAGAAGAGGCCACATTGAAGAGGATAGGAAAGGCAAAGATTTGGTGAGAACCTAAACCCTGCAGGTCTGAATGCTGGATGGGTGGGGGGGTGGGAGGAGCTGCATGCACAGAGAGGAGCAAGAAACAGACTAGCACACTGGGGCACCTAGAAAGGGAAGACAAATAACCACAGAATTTAGCTTTGAAAATCAGAGGGGCCAAATTTGGTGAGTGCTTACAACCAGCAGGAATTAAATCCTAGAACTATAAAAATCAGCAGGCTTGGCTCTGAGATGGCAATAGGAAGCTAAGCGCCTATCCTTAAAGAAACAGCACAAAAAACAGCCTGTGGAGATACATCTTGGAAGCAGCAGTTTGAAAAGCACTTGGGTTACAAGAGGGAGAACTAGTTACTAATCTCAGAGTTCACTGAGGGACTTCACCAGGAACAAAGGAGCTGGCAGGCAATGTTTTCCTCCCTGGCCCAACATCATAAATGTACAGTCACCTGTGGGAACCAGAGCAGCACCAACACTCACTACCTAACTGACCTACACCAACAGCACAAATCACCAGCCAGACCTGCCTCAATCCTGGTGATATAGATGCCCACTGCAGAGGACTCATGCAAACTTTGCCAACATTGGGTCTATCGATATCCCACAGAGAATGAGCACACCTTGTTAAAATTACACCCCCTGACCACCATGTTGTGTTGAGCAACTGGCCCAGGTCTCTGTGGCAGATGTGAATCCCCAGTGGAAGAGGACCAGCACTTATGGCACTGTGGCCCGTTCAATCTGCTTGAGTTTTGTGCAATGGCCTGGCCATTCCCAGTCTCCACAGTGGCTGTGCATCCCTATGGAGGAGGACAAGTGCCACCTAGTTAAAAGTGCACATCCCGACCACTACTTTCAAGAGCAAGAGGTAAAACTGACCTTCCTAAAACACAGAAACAGACACAAAGAGATAGGCAAAATGAGGAGACAGAAGACTATGTCACAAATGAAAAAATAGGGCAAAACCACTGCAAGAAACCTAAGCAAAAAGGATATAAGTAACATGCCTGATAAAGAATTTGAAATAATGATCATAAAGATACTCACTGAACTTGAGAAAAGAGTAGAGGACATCAGTGAGACTCTTAACACAGAGATAAAAAAGAACCAATTAGAGATGAAGAAGACAGTAAATGAAATTAAGAATACAACTGATGGAATAAATAGTGGCTGGAAGAAACAGAGGAATGAGTAAATGACCTAGAAGACAGAGTAATGGAAAGTAAATAAAGATAAACAAATAGAAAAATAATTATGCAAAATTAGAACAGTCTTAGGGAAGTCATTGACTCTATCAAACATAACATTCACATTATAGCATTCCCAGAAGGAAAGGACAGAGAAAAGGGGGCAGGGCATTTATTTCAAGAAATAATCACTGAAAATGTCCCTAATCTAAGGAAGTAAAAGGGTATTCAAATTCAAGGGAAACAGGGATCTACCAAGACACACAGTAACTAAAATGGAAAAAGTTATGATAAAGAAAAAGTTTTGAAATCAGCAGAAGAAGACAGTTACATACTAAAGAAACTGCATAAGGCAACCAGCAATTTTTCAACAGAAACTTTACAAGTCAGAAGGGAGTGGCATGATATATTTAAAGTGTTGAAAGGGAAAAATATACAGCCAAGAATAGCTATCCAACAAGGCTATCATTGAGTAGAAGGAGAGAAAAAGAATTTCTCAAACAAACACTAAAGGAGTTAATGACCACTAAACTGCCCCTACAAGAAATATTAAAAGGGATTCTTTGAGTGGAAAGGAAAGACCACAAGTGAGAGTATGAAAAGAAGGAAACATAGATGCAGTAACAATAAGTATTTCTGTAAAGGGATTCAAAAAATAAAAGCATGTAAAATATAATGACATATACCTAAAATGGTGGGGGGTGGAGAGCCAGAGGAGTTAAGAAAGTTTTCAAATGAAAGTGACCATCAACTAAATATACACTGCTCTAGACATATGTTATATACAATCATAATGGTAACCACAAATCAAAACCAATTAATCGTTATGCAAAGAATAAAGAAATCGAGGTTTATCACCATAGAAAACCAAGAAACCATGAAAGACAGAAAGAGAAGAAAGGATCAGAAAAACTACCAAAAAAAAGACAAGTAATAAAATGGCAATAAGTACATATTTATCAAAAGTTATTTTGAATGTAAATGCATTATACTCCCCATTCAAAAGACACAGGGTGACAAAATGGATAAGAAAAACAAGATGGACTTATATGCTGCCCACAAAACATTCATTTCAGACCAAAGACATTTGCAAATTGACAGTGAGGGGTTGGAGAAACATTTACCAGGCAAATGGATGTCAAAAGCCAGAGTAGCAGTACTTTGACAAAATAGACTTTAAAACAAAGTCTGTAAAGAGAAATAAATAAATAAATAAATAAATAAATAGACAAAGAAGAATACTATATAATAATAAAGGGTACAATCCAAGAAGAAGATATAACCATTTTAAATAATTATGCACGCAACATAGGACCACCCAAATAAATAAATAAAACAGTTAATGACAAACCAAAAGGAACTAAACAACAGTAATACAATAATTGTAGGGGAATTTAACACCCAAGTACAACAATGGACAGATTAGCCAAACAGAAAATCAAGAAGGACACAGTGGCTTTGAATGACACACTGGACCAGATGGATTTAACAGATATATTCAGAACATTCCATTGTAAAGCAGAAGAATACACATTCTTTTCAAGAGCACAAGGAACATTCTCCAGAATAGATCACATATTAAGTCACAAAACAGGACTCAAGAAATACAAAATGATTGAAATCATACCATGCGCCTTTTCTGACCACAATAGCTAGAAGTCAACCACAGGAAAATTTTGAAAACACCACAAATACATGGAGGTTAAACAATCTGCTATGAAACAGTGAATGGTAAAGCAGGAAATCAAAGAAGAAATTTAAAAAAATAGGTGAAAACAAATGAAAATGAGAACATACAGTTCAAAACCTTTGGAATGCATTGAAAGTATTGAAAGTGGTCCTAAAAGGGAAGGCTATAGCAATACAGGTCTGTATCAAGAGGGAAGAAAAATTGCAAATAAACACCCACATTACACCCAAAGGAGCAAGAAAAAAAAACACAAACCCCAAACCAGCAGAAGGAAAGAAACTATGAATATTAGAGCATAAATTGATTTGCAAATCAATCCATGTGATGCATCAATCACATCAATAAGAGAAAGGATAAAAAACATATAATCATTTTAATAGATGCAGAAAAAGCATTTGACAAAGTACAGCATTCATTCATGATAAAAAAAAAAAAAACCTCAATGAAATAGGTTTAGAGGGAACATACCTCAACATAAAAAAAACATATATGAAAAACCCACAGCAAACATCATACTAAATGGAAAAAAACTGAGAGCTCTTACACCTAAAATGTCAGAAAGACAAGGATGTCCACTCTCACCACTTTTATTCAACATAATACTTGAAGTCCTAGGCACAGTAATCACAAAACAAAAAGAAACAAAATATATCTGAATTGGCAAGGAAAATGTAAAACTTTCACTATTTGCATAATACAGGATACTCTATATAGAAAACACTAAAGACCCAACAAAAAACTACTAGACTGATTGATAAATTCAGTATAGTCACAAAATACAAAATCAATGCGAAAAAATATGCTACATTGGCATACATTAATAATGAAGCAGCAGAAATGGAAATTAAGAGAATAATTTCATTTACAATTGCAAGAAAAACAGCAATATGCCTAGGAATAAACCTACCAAAGAGGTGAAAGACCTGTACTCTGAAAACTACAAAGCACTAAGGAAAGAAACTGAAGATGACACAAATAAATGGAAAGATATTCCATGTTCATGAATTGGAAGAACAAATATTGTTAAAATTTCTATACTACCCCATACAATCTACACATTCAAAGCAATCTCTATCAAAATACCAACAGCATTACTCACAGAACTAATACAAAAATCCTAAAATTTATACGGAAGAAGAAAAGACCCCAAATAGCCAAAACAAACTTGAAGAAGAATAGCAAAGCTGGAGGCATCACAATTTCAGACTTCAAGTTATATTAGAAAGCTATAGTAATAAAAACAGTAGGGTACTGGCACAAAAATAGATGCTTATTTCAATGGAATGGAATAGAAAAGTGGGAAATAACCCCACAATTGTATGGTTAATTAATCTTCAACAAAGGAGGAAAAGATATCTAATGGAAAAAAGACAGTCTGTTTCACAAATTGTGTTAGGAGAACTGGACAGCTACAGGCAAAGAATGAAACTGGGCACTTTCAACATACACAAAAATAAATTCAAAGAAACACTGAACACACAAATGTGAGACCTGAAACAATAAAAATTCTAGAAGGGAGCACAGGCAATAATCTCTCTGACACTGGCTTTATTAACATTTTTCCTAGACATGTCTAGGAAAGGGAAATAAAAGCAAAAATAAACTATTGGGATTGCAACAAAATAAAAAGCTTCTGCATACCAAAGGAAAAAATAAACAAAACTAAAAGCAACCTTGGGAATGGGAGAAGATATTTGCAAATGACATATCTGATAAAGGGTTAGTATCCAAAATATACAAAAAAGAACTTATAGAACCCAACATGAAAAAAAATAATGCAATTAAAAATGGGCAGAAGACATGAAGACATTTCGCCAATAAACACATACAGATGGCTAAGAGATGCATGAAAAGATGCTCAAAATCATTCATCATCAGGGAAATTCAAATCAAAACTACAATGAGGGGGGTGACTGGATGGCTCAGTTGGTTAAGCATCCAACTTTGGCTGAAGTCATGATCTCACTGCTCATGAGTTCAAGCCCGGCATCACAGCTCAGAGCCTGGAGACTGCTTCAGATTCTGTCTCTCTCTGCTCCTCCCCTGCTCTCTCTCTCTTAAATATAAAATTAAAAAATTTTTTAAAAATTAAAAAAACCTACAATGAGGTATCACCTTACACTTTCAGAATGACTAAAATAAAAACAAAACAAACAAACAAAAAACAAGCAAACAAAAAAACCCAAGAAATGACAAGTGTTGGCAAGGATGTGGTGAAAAAGGAACCTTCTTACACTTTTGGTGGGAATGCAAACTGGTGCAGCTACTCTTGAAAGCACTATGGAAGTTCCTCAAAAAATTAAAAACAAAACTACCCTATGATCCAGTAATTGCAGTACTAGATATTCATCCAAATAATATGAAAACAGTATTTCAAAGGGATACACGTATTCCTATATTTATAACATAATTAATTACAATAGCCAAATTATGGAATACGTTCAAGTATCAATGGATAAATGGATAAAGAAGAGTCGGTATATATATATAATGGAATATCATTCTGCCAAGAAAAAGAATGAAATACTGCCATTTGCAATGACATGGATGGAGCTAGAGAGTATAATGCTAACTGACATAAGTCAGCGAGAAAAAGACAAATATCATATGATTTCACTCATATGTGGAATTTAAGAAACAAAACAAATAAGCAAAGGGAAAAAAGGGAGATAGGGACAAACCAAGAAACAGACTCTTTTTTTTAACGTTTATTTATTTTTGAGACAGAGAGAGACAGAGCATGAACGGGGGAGAATCAGAGAGAGGGAGACACAGAATCTGAAACAGGCTCCAGGCTCTGAGCTGTCAGCACAGAGCCTGACGTGGGGCTCGAACTCACGGACTGCGAGATCACGACCTGAGCTGAAGTTGGCCGCTTAACCGACTGAGCCACCCAGGCGCCCCGAGAAACAGACTCTTAACTACAGAGAACAAATTGATGGTTACCAGAGGGGTAAGGAGTGGAAGGATGGGTTAAATAGGTGATAAGGATTAAGGAGTGCACTTGTGATAAGCACCAGGTGATGTACATGTGTTCAATTACTACAATGTACACCTGAAACTAAAATGATAACTAACTGAGACTAAAATAAAAACTTTAAAAAAAGCAATTGTAAGAAAATACCTGGAGAAAACAAAAACATGTGGAAGCTAAACTATATGCTACTAAACAACCAATACTTCAATGAAAAACATCAAAGAGGAATTCTTAATATATATTATATATATACATTACATATTACATATTATATACTATGAACATACATACACAAATGAAAATAAAAACACAATGGTTCAAAATCTTTTGGACACAGCAAAAGCAGTTGTGAGAGGATAATTTATATCAGTATAGAATTATTTCAAGAAACAAAACTCAACAATATTCTAACATTACCTCTAAAGGAACTAAAAAAAGGAAGAAAAAACAAAGCCCAATGTTAGTACAAGATAGGAAATAATAAAGATCAGAGTACAAGGGTGCCTGGGTGGCTCAGTTGCTTAAGTGTCTGACTTCAGCTAGGGTCTTGATCTAGTGGTTTGTGAGTTCAACCCCCACATCAGGCTCGCTGCTGTCACCATGTCAGTGCAAAGACTGATTCAGATCCTCGGTCCCCCTCTCTCTGCCCCTCCATTTCTCACACTCTCCCTCTCAAAAAATAAAGAAAACATTGTAAAGAAAAGATCAGATTAGAAATAAATGAAATAGAGACTAAAGAAACATTAGAAAAGATCAATGAAACCAAAAGCTGATTCCTTGAAAAGGGAAACAATGATAAACATTTAGCCAGACTCATCAAGAAAAATGGAGAAAGACCAAGTAAATAAAATAAAAAGGGAAACAGAAATAACAAACAATACTATAGAAATACAAAGGACTATACAGATTATTATAAGACATTATATGTCAACTAAGTGAACAGCCTACAGGAAATTGATATACTTCTAGAAACATGCAATCTAACAAAATTGAATTAACTGGAAATAAAAATTTTGTTACCAATTACTAGAAACAAAATTGAATCAGTAATATAAAATTCTAAACAAACAACAAAAAAAGTCCAGGAGAAGATGGTTGCACAAGTGAATTTTACCAAGTATTTAAAGAAGAGCTAAGGGGAGCCTGGCTGGCTCAGTCAGTGTTGCTTGTGACTCTTGATCTCAGGGTTGTGGGTTCAAGCTCCACACTGTGTGTACAAATTGCTTAAAAATGAAATCCTAAAAAAGAAGAGTTAATACCTTTTCTCCTCAAATTACACCAAAAAAAAAAAAATAGAATAGAAAGGAAAGCTTCCAACTACAATCTATGAAACCAGAATCACCCTGTCACCAAATCCAAAGATACTACAAAAAAAGAAAACTAAAGGCCAATAACCCTGATGAACATAGATGAAAAAAATTCTTAAGAAAATATAAGCAATCCAAATTTGGCAATATTTTAAAAGGATCATTCACCAAAATCAAGTGTGCTTTAACTTAGGGATGCAAGGATTGTTCAATATCTATAATCAATCCACTAGGCACACCACATTAACAAAATGACAGATAAAATTCATATTAATATCTAAATAAATGCAAAGAAAACCCTTGACAAAATGTATTATCTGTTCATGATAATAATTCTCAACAAACTAAGTTGAGAGGTAATATAACTCACCATAATAAAGTCTATATATGACACACACAACACACACCCCTATCAAAAATGATGAAACTGAAGAATTCTCCTAAAAAGAAACTCCAGGAAGTAGTGACACCTAAAAAATGGATCAAAATCGATTTAAGCAATATAATGGAACAAGAAATTAGAATAATAGTCATAAAATTAATCAGTGCACTTGAAAAAAGCATAGAGGATAGCAGAGAATCTATTGCTACAGAGGTCAAGGGATGAAGAAATAGTCATGAGGAGCTAAAAAATGCTATAAATGAGGTGCAAAATAAAATGGAAACGTCCACGGCTCGGATTGAAGAGGCAGAGGAAAGAATAGGTGAGTTAGAAGATAAAATTATGGAAAAAGGAAGCTGAGAAGAGAGATAAAAAAATCCAGGAGTTTGATAGGAGAATTAGAGAACTAAGTGATGCTATCAAACAGAACAATATCTATATCATAGGAATTCCAGGAGAAAATGAGAGAGAGAAAGGGGCTGAAGGTGTACTTGAATAAGTCATAGCTGAGAACTACCCTGATCTGAGGAAGGAAAAAGGCATTGAAATCCAAGAGGCACAGAGAACTCCCTTCAGACATAACTGGAATCAAACTTCTGCATGACATAGCATAGTGAAACTGGCAAAATACAAGGATAAAGAGAAAATTCTGAAAACAGCTAGGGATAAACAGGCTCTAACTTACAAAGGTAGACACAAAAGAATAGTAGCAGACCTATGAATTGAAACTAGGCAGGCCAGAAAGGAATGGCAGGAAATCTTCAATGTGGTGAACAGAAAAAAATATGCAGCCGAGAATCCTTTATCCAGTAAGTCTGTCATTCAGAATAGAAGGAGAGATAAAGGTTTCCCCATACAAACAAAAACTGAAGGTTTTCATCACCATTAAACCAGCCCTACAAGAGATCCTAAGGGGGATTCTGTGAGTGAAATGTCGCAAGGACCACAGTACCAGAGACACCACTACAAGCATGAAACCTACAGACATCACTATGACCCTAAACCCATATCTTTCTATAATAACACTGAATGTAAATGGACTAAATGCTCCAACCAAAAGACATAGGGTATCATAATGGATAAAAAACAAGACCCATCTATTTGCTGTCTATAAGAGTTAGACCTGAGAACATCTTCAGATTGAAAGTGAGGTGATGGAGAACTCTCTATCATGCTACCGGAATTCAAAAGAAAGCTGGAGGAGCCATACTTATATCAGACAAACTAGACTATAAATTAAAGGCTGAAACAAGAGATGAAGAAGAGCATTACATAATAATTACAGGGTCTATCCATCAGAAGAGGTAACAATTAAAAATGTCTATGTGCTGAATACGGGTGCCCCCAAATATATAAAACAATTAATCACAATCATAAGCAACATTTTTGATAGGAATGTGGTAATTGGAGGGGACTTTAATACCCCACTTACAACAATGGATAGACCATCTAGACATAGGATCAAGAAGGAAACAGGGGCCCTGAATGATACATTGGATCAGATGGACTTGACAGATATACTTAGAACTCTGCATCCCAAAGTGACAGAGTATAACGTCTTCTCAAGTGCACATGCAATATTCTCCAAGATAGATCACATACTGGGTCATAAAACAGCCCTTCATAAGTATAAAATAATTGGGATCATACCACACACAATTTCAGACCACAATGCTATGAAACTTGAAATCAACCACAGGAAAAAGTCTGGAAAACCTCCAAAAGCATGGAGGTTAAAGAACACCATACTAAAGAATGAATGGGTCAACCAGGCAATTAGAGAAGAAATTTAAAAATATATGGAAACAAATGGAAATGAAAATACAACAATCCAAATGCTTTAAGATGCAGCAAAGGCAGTCCTGAGAGGAAAATACATTGCAATCCAGGCCTATCTCAAGAAACAACAAAAATCCCAAATACAAAATGGAACAGCACACCTAAAGGAAATAGAAGCAGAACAGCAAAGAGACCCTTAAACCAGCAGAAGAAGATAAATGATAAATATCAGTGCAGAAATAAACAATACGGAATATAAAAAAAAAACCCAGTAGAACAGATCAATGAAACCAAAGAGTTGTTTTTTTGAAAAAAATAAACAAAATTGATAAACCTCTAGCCAGGCTTCTCAAAAAGAAAAGGGAGAGGACCCAAATGGATAAAATCATGAATAAAAATGGAATTATTACAACCAATCCCTCAGAGATACAAGCAATTATCAGGGAATACTATGAAAAATTATATGCCAACAAACCGGACAACCTGGAAGAAATGGACAAATTCCTAAGCACCCACACACCTCCAAAACTCAAACAGGAAGAAATAAAAAACTTGAACAGACCCATAACCAGTGAAGAAATTGAATCAGTTACAAAAATCTCCCAACAAATAAGAGTCCAGGACCAGACAGCTTCCCTGGGGAATTCTACCAGACATTTAAAGCAGAGATCATACCTATCCTTCTCAACCTGTTCCAAAAAATAGAAAGGGAAGGAAAACTTCCAGACTCATTCTATGAAGCCAGCATTACTTTGATTCTGAAACCCGACAGATACCCAGTAAAAAAAGAGAACTACAGGCCAATATCCCTGATGAATATGGATGCAAAAATTTTCAACGAGATACTAGCAAATCGAATTCAACAGCATATAAAAAGAATTATTCACCATGATCAAGTGGGATTCATTCCTGGGATGCAGGGCTGGTTCAACATTCGCAAATCAATCAGCGTGCTACATCACATTAATAAAAGAAAAGAACCATATGATCCTGTCAATCGATGCAGAAAATGCATTTGACAAAATTCAGCATCCTTTCTTAATAAGAACCCTCGAACAAGTTGGGATAGAAGGAACGTACTTAAACATCATAAAAGCCATTTATGAAAAGCCCACAGCTAATATCATCCTCAATGGGGAAAAACTGAGAGCTTTTCCGCTGAGATCAGGAACATGACAGAGATGTTCACTTTCACCGCTGGTGTTTAACATAGTGTTGGAAGTTCTAGCATCAGCAATCAGACAACAAAAGGAAATCAAATGCATCAAAACTGGCAAAGATGATGTCTAGCTTTCAATTTTTGCAGATGACATGATATTATACACAGAAAACCCGATAGACTCCACCAAACGTCTGCTAGAACTGATAAATGCTTTCAGTAAAGTCACAGGATACAAAATCAATGTACAGAAATCAGTTGCATTCTTATACACTAACAATGAAGCAACAGAAAGACAAATAAAGAAACTGATCCCATTCACAATTGCACCAAGAAGCATAAAATACCTAGGAATAAACCTAACCAAAGATTTAAAAGATCTGTATGCTGAAAACTATAGAAAGCTAATGAAGGAAATTGAAGAAGATAGAAAGAAATGGAAAAACATTTCGTGCTCATGGATTGGAAGAATAAATATTGTCAAAATGTCAATACTACCCAAAGCTATCTACATATTCAATGCAATCCCAACCAAAATTGCACCAGCATTCTTCTCAAAACTAGACAAGTAATCCTAAAATTTGTATGGAACCACAAAAGACCCTGGATAGCCAAAGTAATATTGAAGAAGAAGACCGAAGTGGGAGGCACCACAATCCCAGCCTTTAGCCTCTACTACAAAGCTGTAATCATCAAGACAGCATGGTATTGGCACAAAAACAGACACCCAGACGAATGGAATAGAATAGGGACTCCAGAATTGGACCCACAAAAGTATGGCCAACTAATCTTTGAAAAAGCAGAGAAGAATGTCCAATGGAAAAAAAGTCTTTTTAAGAAATGGTGCTGGGAGAACTAGACAGCAACATGCAGAAGATTGAAACTAGACCACTTTCTTACACGACTCACAAAAATAAACTCAAAATGGATAATGGACCTGAATGTGAGACAGGAAACCATCAAAACCCTGGAGGAGAAAGCAGGGAAAAACCTCTCTGATCTCAGCTTCAGCAATTTCTTACTTGACACATCCCCAAAGGCAAGAAAATTAAAAGCAAAAATGAACTATTGAGACCTCATGAAGATAAGAAGCTTCTGCACTGCAAAGGAAACAATCACCAAAACTAAAAGGCAACCAATGGAATGAGAAAAGATATTTGCAAATGACATATCGGACAAAGGGCTAGTATCCAAAATCTATAAAGAACTCACCAAACTCCACACCTGGAAAACAAATAATCCAGTGAAGAAATGGGCAGAAAACATGAATAGACACTTCTCTACAGAAGACATCCAGATGGCCAACAGGCACATGAAAAGATGCTCAAGGTCGCTCCTCATCAGGGAAATACAAATCAAAACCACACTGAAATACCACCTCACGCCAGTCAGAGTGGCTAAAATGAACAAAACAGGAGACTATAGATGCTGGAGAGGATGTGGAGAAATGGAAACGCTCTTGCACTGTTGTTGGGAATGCAAACTGGTGCAGCCACTCTGGAAAACAGTGTGGAGATTCCTCAAAAAATTAAAAATATACCTACACTATGACCCAGCAATAGCACTGCTAGGAATTTACCCAAGGGATACAGGAGTGCTGATGCACAGGGGCGCTTGTACCCCAATGTTTACAGCAGCACTTTCAACAACAGCAACTTATGGAAAGAGCCTAAATGTCCATCAACTGATGAATGGATAAAGAAATTGTGGTTTATATACACAATGGAGTACTACATGGCAATGAGAAAAAATGAAATATGGCCTTTTGTAGCAACATGGATGGAATTGGAGAGTGTCCTGCTATGTGAAATAAGTCATACAGAGAGGGACAGATACCATATGGTTTTACCCTTATGTGGATCCTAAGAAACTTAACAGAAGACCATGTGGGAGGGGAAGGAAAATAAAGTTAGGGAGAGAGCCAAACCATAAGAGACTCTTAAAACCTGAGAATAAACTGAAGGTTGATGGTGGGTGGGAGGGAGGGGAAAGTGGGTGATGGGCATTGAGGAGGGCACCTGTTGTGATGAGCTCTGGGTGTTGTATGGAAACCAATTTGACAATAAATTTCATCTTAGAAAAATAAAGAAAACAAAACAGCCAAGTACTGAATGGGAGAGGATATATGCAAATGATATATCTGATAAGGGATTAATATTCAAAATATATAAATACAGAATATATAAATTTATATATTTTTAAAATAAAATTTATATATATAAATAGTATTTGTAAATATATAAACATACATACAAGTCAATACCAAAAAACACAAATAATCACAATAAAAAATGGGCAGAGGGCCTGAATAGACATTTTTCCTAAAAAAAGACATACCAATGGCCAACAGACACAGGAAAAGATGTTCAACATCCCTAATAACCATGGAAATGTAAGTCAAAACACCAATGAGGTATCATCTTATGTCTGCCAGAATGGCTAGTATCAAAAAGATAAGTATAGTAATGTCACTTCCTAGTATATATCCAAAAAAATTGAAATCAGTATCTTGAAGAGATATCTGCACCCCCATGTTCATTTGAACACTATGTACAATAGCCAAGACTTAGGAACAGTCTTGTGTCTTAAGTGTCCTTAAACAGATGAATATGTAAATAAGATTATATATATATGCACACACACACAACACTCATACACACACACACACACACACACACACACACACACACACACACTCATACATAAAGGTAAACTGTGTAAAGGAAGTCTCCTTCCACCCCAGGTTCTCAATCATCCAGTTTCCACCTCAAGAAGCAACCACAGTTACCATTTTCTTTACCATCTAGTTCTTTTTTTTTTAATTGAAGTATAGTTGACACATAATGTTACATTAGTTTCAGGTGTACAACACAGTGATTCAACAAGTTTATACATTTTGCATTTTGCCTTTTTTACAAGTATAGCTAACATCTGTTACTACAGAATTCTATTATAATACTACTGACCATATTCCCTATGCTGTACTTTTCATCTTCATGACCTATTCATTCCATAACTGGAAGCTTGTATCTTCCACTCCTCTTCACCCCTTTTTGCAAATCTCCCCACCCCTCTCATTCCTGGAAACCACCAGTTTGGCCTCTGTATTTATAGGTCTGTTTCTTCCTTTTGATTGATTTGTTTGTTCTTTTGTTTTATTTAGTTTGCTTTTTAGATTCCAAATGTAAATGTTAAGATCTCATTTCTTATGGCTGAGTAATATTCCATTGTATGTATATGCCACATCTACTTTACCTATTTATCAATGACAGTTGTGCTACTTCTATATTGTGGCTATTGTAAATAATTTTGTAATAAATATAGGGATGCATATACATTTTCCAGTTGACATTTTCATTTTATTTGGGTAAATACCCAGTAGGTGAATTACTGGATCATATGTATTTCTATTTTTATCTTTTTGAGAAATACTCATAGTGTTTACCACAGTAGTTGCACTGATTTACATTCCCGCCAACAGTATACAAGGGATACCTTTTTCTCCACATCCTCACCAAAATTTGTTATCTCATATTTTTGATAAAAGCCATCTTAAAAGGGATCTTAAAAAACTTAACTCATAAACATAGAGAGTAGAATGGTGGTTTACCAGGGACTGAGGTTGGGGGAATTAGGAAAGTGCTGTTTAAGGGAAAATCTTACAACTACTAGATAAGTAAGTTTTGGAGCTTTTATGTACACCATAATGATTGTAGTCAACAATAATGTGCCATAAACTTTATGGTTGCTAAGAGGCTAAATCTTAACTTCCCAATGCAAAAAAAGCAATGATAAATGTGTGACATGATAAAGGTGTTAGTCAATGTTACTTTAGTAATAATATCACAATATATACATGTATGAAACCAACTGTTGTATACCTTAAACTTATACACTATTATATGTAAATTATATCTCAATTTAAAAAAAGGGGGGGGGGGGGAGACAAAACCTCATCTTGGGCAAGGCCCTACCAAGAAAGTACATGTTGGCTACTTGCTCTCCCAAGAGGAGATGGTTACAGAAATCTCTAGCCAGACACCAACCTTTTGAGGATAACTTAACTACGAGGGAAGAAATAACATGTTCTGTTTAGACCTAGCAAGTGTCAGCTGACACATTTTCAGTTGGAACTTTCCTTGAGCTATATAATTGCTATGTGTAAAGAGAAAGATAAACCCTGAGGCAAATCCACTGGACTTGCTACATATAGTTCCTTTAGAAACCTGACAAAGACAGATGCAACATATTAGATCCACACACTAGAAAGAAAACCTTAGAGGCCACTGACGAGGCCATGAAAGAGATGAATCAACTTGAAGCAGCCATCCCAAACAGGTTCATTGGGCATAGTACAAAATGATCATCCAGAGGGGCACCTGAATAGCTCAGTTGGTTAAGCATCTGACTCTTTGGTTTAGTCTCAGGTCATGATTTTGTAGTTTGTGTGTTTGAGCCCTGCATTGGGCTCTGTGCTGGCAGCGTGAAGCCTACTTGGGATTCTCTCTCTCCCCCCCCCTTTTTCTGACCCTCCCCCACTCACACTGTCTCTGTCTCTCTCAAAATAAATACATAAAAAGAAACTTCAAACAAACAAAACAAACAAAAAAAGTAAGAGTTCTTTTTTTTCAATATATGAAGTTTATTGTCAAATTGGTTTCCATACAACACCCAGTGCTCATCCCAAAAGGTGACCTCCTCAATACCCATCACCCACCCTCACATCCCTCCCACCCCCCATCAACCCTCAGTTTGTTGTCAGTTTTTAAGAGTCTCTTATGCTTTGGCTCTCTTCCACTCTAACCACTTTTTTTTTCCTTCCCCTCCCCCATGGGTTTCTGTTAAGTTTTTCAGGATCCACATAAGAGTGAAACCACATGGTATCTGTCTTTCTCTGTATGGCTTATTTCACTTAGCATAACACTCTCCCTACGTGGCAATGAGAAAGAATGAAATATGGCCCTTTGTAGCAACATGGAAGAGTTCTTTAAAAAAATAAGTAATTGCCCGGAATATTTCCTTCCATATGGAAGAGAAAAGGACTGAGGAAAAAAGATTGAGGAACCTAGATACCAGAGGAACAACTGCATGATCTGACCTATGATCAGTACAATTTATAATGCTAATGAATCACACTACCTTAAAAGAGTATACAATGAAAATAAGCAAGAAGTATGTCTGGTTTGCTCATATTTCTATCCTTAGCACTTATCACTATGTTTGGCACATAGAAGATATTCAAAACACATTTAATGGAAGGACTCAAGAAAGGGCTATAGAACAGGAAACACTCATAGGCCAGCATGAAGAATATCTACAGCATAAAGCAATGTGGTAAGTTCAGGGCAGAAACAAGGGACTACATGTAAACAAAATTTCTGTATGTGAAGGTTACCATTATGCCTTCGTATATTTTGTAAAATTACAGCTACTTCAAATCTAAGATACATTTAAATGTAATTTCTTCCATTATTGTTGTATTATTAACAAAGAAAAATACACCTGCCAGTTACACAGTGACATACCATCAAGTACGAGAAAAATCTCAATTTAATAAATGTGAAATGTGAAAAATGTGTGATTCTCTGAATCAATGAAATATGATATTTATGGTTGCTGGGACTGGCTCTTTCCCAATGGGGATACAACAGCTCATAAAGAGGGTCAATGGCTGAGACTTATGTTGATGTCAAGGGAGGTCCTAAAAGAAACCAGAAGTGCATTCTGGCCAGGAAAAGAAAAGCCAAAAGAGGGAAAGAAAATGAAGATAGTGACAACATGGTGTTGCTAAGAGAAAAGCAATTAGAGAGGTAAGGGCCCAGCTTGGAAGACTTTCAAATGAAGACAAGTGCCTATGGATCTGGACAGTCCTTGAGACGATGACCACAACTGGGCCCTGGGCAAAGAGCCCCTTAGTCCTGACATTGTCCCTTTCCCCTAATGTTCCTACATGGTTTCCCAAATGTTGATGACATTTATTCAGCTGACTGAAGTATAAGAGTGCCTATTCCAGGGGCACCTGGGTGGCTCAGTCAGTTAAGTGTCCGACTTTGGCTCAGGTCATGATCTCGTCGTTTGTGAGTTCAAGCCCCGCGTCAGGCTCTATGCTGATATCTCAGAGCCTGGAGCCTGCTTCGGATTCTGTGTCTTGCTCTCTCTACCCCTCCCCTGCTCATGCTCTGTCTCTCTCTGTCTCAAAAATAAATAAAACATTAAAAAAAGAGTGCCTATTCCATGTTTTAGATGGTGCTGACACAGGACCTAGGACATAAACAACAATATTCCAGGCCATGATACCCCGAGGAATTCTTGTAAGAGCATGATGACATAGGTGTTATACAAATGTAGATGATAAAGGATTATTCAAATTCTTAAGAACATGTAGCGTAGTGTAGGAGTCAAACATGAAGATAAAGTATTACTATACAGTGGGCTAGGGACAAGTATGCAATTATTAGTTAAAAGGAATAAAATATTTTCCCCATATGGTTTAATTTGGGGATAGATGGATATTTTATTGGTAAATAGAATCATTATTTTAGAAATTTATGATATAAAATCTTAAGATAAATTATCCATTCTCTACTTGATAATTTGTGGTGAAAAAATAAAAAACTGGAGAACAATTATGTAGTTGTAAAGTTATGTTTGATTTCAATTGATTAGTTTCTCCATATTAATAGTTGGGCATGGTTTGTGGCCTCTTACCTTCTATGTTAACCTTTATAATGCAAGCATTCTCTGTGAGTTCTTTTATCCTGGATTAAGACTTGAAAACCTCTTTTGCTATGGAAATCTGGGCTCTCCATGAAAGTTCTCCAAGCCCCCATGGTGCTTAGAGTAAACAAGAAGATACATTAATACCTTTTGGAATCATACCCTATCTCTAGCATATAACCAGACTGCAAGGAGAAATTGCCCAATGCTAGGCCTCAGTAGAAACTTAAAAAAGAAAAGAAGACATATTGTATGTGTAAAACTTTACTAAATATAAAATCAATAAGCTGCATTGTGGGATAGGAGGTAAGAAAAGGAACCTTCACATTAGTTAAAGAGTGAAGCTCATTATAAGAAGTATGATGCTATGCTTAGTGGTAAAGGCTTTTAACTGAAGATATCTGGGAGGGGAAAAAGACACCAAGTGACAACAAAATAAATTTGGATTTCTTCAACTTTGGGAAATTGGTGCTTGGTGATGGCAGGGGCCCATTCACATCTGAGACAGTGACTAAAAGAGAAGACAGTGAATACTAGAAATGGTACTATGGACTATTGCTGGGACCATATTGAGAACATCTCAATAGAACCTAGACTACCTATGCAAACACTGTGGCTTTTGCTGAATATTGCTTTCCTCTTGTAGTCTAGAATTTTGGTACATCCTGGGCAGAGGATGCCTGCATGATCCGACATCAGTAAAAACCTTAGTCACTTAGTCTGTAATGAGCTCCTATGGTAGACAACACTTCACACACGTGGTCAAAATTCCATAAGGGAAGAATTAGGTATATCCTGTGTGACTCCACTGGGAGAGGACTCTTAGAAACTTATGCCTGTTTTACTCCAGACTTCACTCAATGTACCTTTACCCTTTGCTAATTTTGCTTTGTATCCTTTGACTATAATAAATCATAGCCATGAAAATGACTATATGCTCAGTCCTATGAGTTATTCTAACAAATGACCAAACCTAGAGGTAGTCTTGAAGATCTCCAACACATATGGGTAATACATTTTCAGAACTTTCAGGAAGAGAAACAATTTCTTTTTTTAGTCTTTCAATAACTCAACTGACAATGACTATGGCACTGTACCATAAAGAGTGACAATTATAGAGAGTAATGTAACTAACACAACATTGAAATAATAACAGCATAGATATATGCATATAAATTAAAAACAAAGTTTGCAAAGTCCCACAAACAAGTTTCAATTAAGTAAAGAAACCAAAAAGGTGGCATGTAAATATAAAGGTTTATAAAACATATTTACACATGAAATTGGGTAAGGTAATAAAATAGCATATTACATAGAATCTGATACATGCATGTTGCATATGAAAAAAAATAAACAGGAAACAGGATATGATAAGTAAAATTATACTAAAGTAAGAAATAAAAAGGGAACCAGGGTGAAACTCCAAGCTAATCACACACTCAGAGCTTTGAGTTTCCTCTCTGTCACTGTAGTATCTAAAGCTGCCTTTGGAATAATCCCACATCTCCCCAGAAACCATACAGAACTATGCCCTCTGAGAAGAATAGCATAATTCATTTATTTATTCAATAACTGTTTCTGAAGTAATTTTTCCATGCAAAACACTATATCAAGGTTCTAATAATATAGCAGTAAATAAAACAAAATTTCTGTCTTCATGGAGCTCAATATAGCGTTTGTTTCATAACTCACCAAGCAAGTTCAAAGTCAACAGAAAAGCATGCCAGCCTTGATCTTGCAACAAGAAAAACAATGGTTATGAAGCATCATATTATTTAAAAAGTCACAATAAACGCCAGGTTTAATAGGATAGTTCTGATGTGGCCAGAGGCAAGTCTGGCCTCCATGGAAGTAAAGGCTTCCATGATGAGGAGAGGCGGTTAATTAATTTATTAAATAACTAGATCTAACTGGAACAAACTGTACCTTTTTAAGAGTCCACAAAACCACAGAGGAAATAAAAATAAAATGAAATAGGCTAGAAAACAAAGTTATAATTGTAATATGTATATGTTGTCAAGGAGTTATGCAACAATTTTGTAAAGAATGAAATATTATACATTGATAAAAACCATCTTGATTAATATCCAGATGATCTATCATAAACTGCTATTACATTAAAAGTCTCCAGACATAAATGCAGTAGATTCTAATTTATTGACATAAAGATTTATCATTTTCCACCATGCTGATATTCCTTAACAATTCTTGCATGCATCAACAGCAGAGGTGGCAAAGTGACAGTATCTGAGTCAAATTCACCTTGCAAACATGTATTGATTGGCTTATACAGTGTTTTTTTTTTAATGTTTGCTTATTTATTTCAAGAGAAAGAGAGAGAGAGAGAGCAAGTAGGGGAGAGGCAGAGAGATATATAGAGAATCCCAAGCAGGCTCTGTGCTGACCATGCTGTCTGCGCAGAGACTGACGTGGGGCTCGATCTCGTGAACCATGAGATCATGACCTGAGCCGAAATCAAGAGTCAGATGCTTAGCCAACTGAGTCACTCAGGCACCCCCCACAGTGTTTTTTAAATTGTAAAATGCTTCACACATAAAGACACAAAGAGAAAAAAATATAGCAAAAACCAATGTACTAATCATATTATATTATGCCATATGTCTATAAAATCACTTTTATAAAGAAATTAAACACTGTAATTACATTGACTCACTGTGTACCCAGCCCTCCCTCTTCAGAGATAATCACTATCATGATACAATGCTTATCATTCCCATGTGTACACATGTGCACACATACATGTCTATAAACATTATGTTGTTTTTTGCATCTTTAATCTTTATCCAAATGTTAATAAGACGTATGAATCTTTCTACAACTTAATTTGTTTATTCAAATTATTTTTCTGATATTTATACATGTTGATATATCCTACTTTAGTTCAAGAGTCAGAAAATTATCATGCTTGGTCCCAAATCAATCTGCTGCCTGTTTTTATAAACACAGTTTTATTAGAACATAGCCATTGGAACACTCTCATTAGATGACATATTGTTTATGGCTGCTTTCTCACAATAGCAGTGGAGCTGAGACAGATGATGTGGCTCTCAACACTTCAACTATTTACCATCTGGTTCCTTACAGGAAAAGTTTACCAACTCTCGTACTAGTTAATTCATTGTAATTGTTTTGTGTAGCATTTCATTGTGTGAATTTATAACACACTGATAGACATTTTTATTTCTTCAATTTTTTCACTATTTAAAATGTCACTTGTGTGAAGTTTTCTTTATCAGCCCGTGTTCCTGTCTCCTCAATGCTACAAGTGGAGATCAAATGGACACTGACTTTAACCTTCTGGAACATACTGAGCCAAAAACTGGTATGCCAAGCCAAAGGCCTTATTTGAGAAAGGCTTTCCAATAGTTGAGAGCTCAAATGGTACCAAGCACAGTATGAAGTGGAAGATAAAAATAAAAAGGAACAAGGAGAAATTGTAAAGTCCATGATTAAATTGAGGCAAAATCACAAGTTTAATATAACCTGAATTATATAAGACAGATATTTCAAAGTAGCTGTAGAGAGGTCATTTTTATCAGGAAGTAATCACTGCAACTGTTAAGAAATCATATACCAATGACAGTGAAAATCACAAAGGAATATATGATATCAGTAGGGATGTATCCAAATATCCAGGGCTGACATCCAGTGCACACGGTAAGCACAATGCCTAGGGCCTATTATTCTTTCAGAGGCTCAATAAATAATTTATTTTTTTAAATCAAAAGAAAATATTAATATAATTCAGTCTCTATAATATTTGCCTTTATGCCAAAATAGTCATAAAATAGAACTTTTAAAATTTTAATGGAAATGGTGTCCAATGAAAAAAAAGTGCCTAGGAACCATGAAAACTGTAATGTGGCTCTGCAGATAGCTTTTAAGAATTCCCAAATTCATGAATATTATTATGAAGAATAACAGAGCCACAGCTGACATTTAGATGATTAATATTCTGCCAGACTCACTCGACTAAAAAATTCCTTGCCCCTGAGGCTTCAGCCTTGAAATCCATACCACAGAAACAACTAATTGAACCAAGCAAAAAATCACCACATACGCTGACTATTGCAAATTCCTTGGAAAGAATCAAAATAATTATTATTATATGCCTGAGTGGCAGGCTCTAATGAATATGGGAGAAAGCAATTTTAAAAAGTTATACCAAAGTTTTAGCCAACGTGCATTAAAATAACCTCTAAGTACATTGTTCATGGCAAGTTGTAAAGCCACTGACATGAAAGCTCAGAATTTACTACCAGTATGATTTTTCTTATAATTGCTGTATTTATATGCACCCCATTCCCTTCATTTGTGATAGAAAAGAAGAAATCTGTACAAGAATACATCAGTAAAGACCACATACAAATGGCGAACAAGCACATGAAAAAAATACACAAATTATTAATCATTAGAGAAATGCAAATTAAAACCAAAATGACATGTTATTTCAGACATAAAGTGATGACTATAATAATTTTAAAAAGACAGAAAATTTCAAGTGTTGGCAAGGATGCAAAAAAGTCAGAACACTTGCATGTTGCTAGTGGGAATGGTTCAGCTGCTGAAGAAAACAGTTTAACTTTCCTCAAAAAGTTACAGAAGTACCATGTGACCCAGAAATTCTACTCCTAGTCATATAACCAAAGAATTGGAAACAGGTATTCAAACAAGTACATGCACATGCATGTTTATAGCCACACTATTGACAACAGCTAAACGATAAAATCATCCCAAATATCCATCAAGAGAATATTAATCAGTCACAAAAAACATGAAAAATGTATATATGCTACAACATAGATGAAACTCAAAACCATGCTAAGAATCCAGACAAAAGATTATATATTATAAAATTCCATAAATATAGAATTCCTAAATATATAATATGAAGAATAAGCAAATCCATACAGACAGAAAACATATATGAGGGTACCAGGAGCAGAGAGAAGGGGGAAATGGGGAATAAGTGCTTAATGGGTATTGGGTTTCCTTTTAGGGTACTGAAATGTTTTAGAACCAGAAAAAGGCTGTGGTTACACAACATTGAAAAGTTACTAAATGCAACTAAACTGCTTACTTTTAAATGGTAAATTTTACATTAGGTGAATTTTGCCTCAATAATAAAAAAAAGAAGGCATTAAGTCACTTTGAAATGTTTAAGTCATTCTCTACATTCATCTTGAAGAGAGCACACAATGTGGGGGTAGAGTGGGCTAAAATGGAACAAAATAACAGAAAATTATAGCACAAATCTAACACATTTCTATTTTAGTAGTAAAGTACAACAACAAAGACATGTTCAGTAGTGACGAAGAGGACAATAACCAATAACAGCTGAATCTATAGCAGGGAGGTTTATAGAAAAGGAGAAAGAATTTACAAAAGACTATCTGAGAACTTGAATTGTCATTTCTTTAGTTAAGACTAAAGAAGATGAAAACTCAATAGATTGATGACTGCCCTTGGACTTACCAGAGATTGATTGATAAAATCAATTAGCAATGGTAAGTCAGTCAGTAGAGACAGCTAAGTAAAATGATTCTAGAACCATGAATGAATGGCTGCAAAAACAGAGTTTTTTAAGGCTTTAATTTTAAATCTAAACCACCCCTTGAAGGTGATACTACAAGTTGACACTCTGAGGAAAATGAAGTAACTAAGAAAAGTCTGGATAGAAGAATGGTTATATATTTGTGAATAAAATGCTATGATAAGAAATCACTTCAAAATTGGAATTCTATTATTATTCTAACACATCCTATTTAAGACTTCACATTGGTATGACTTAGAAGGTAAAAACTTATATATATATATATATATATATATATATATATATATATATATATATATATGTAACAGAGGAATTGAAAATATATGAATTATATCTAAATAAGAAAATGGATTATAAACCATAAATGGAGGACCATTATACCACCTGAGTGAAAGAATGGCAGCAAGTAACCTACAGCATAGCCGTGGCCTCTTGATTCAAACACCTGGTATCAGGAAAGGGTTCAGCAAAGTTTTTGTATAAAGGACCAGAGAACAATTACATTAGATTTTTCCAGCTACAAAGTTTATATTGCAGCAATTCAATTCTGCCACTGTAGGGCAAAAACAACCAGAGACAGGGGTGCCTGGGTGACTCAGTTTGTTAAGTATCTGACTCTTGATTTCAGCTCAGGTCATTATCTCATTGCTTGTGGGATTGAGCCCTGCATCAGGCTGCACACTGACAGTGAGGAGCCTGCTTAAGATTCTACCCATCTCTCTCTGCCCTCCCCCACTCATTCACCTTTTCACTCTCTCTCTCAAAATAAATTTAAAAAAGAATTATTTAAAAAAAACAAGCCATATAAGGAAAATAATTGGTGAAGCTTTACTTCAATAAAATTTATTTTCAATAACAAGCAGTAGACCATAATTTGTCAAAGTGCCCAAAAGGTCAGCTATCTATAAAATAACTCTCTTGTCTCTTAGTAGGCATGAATCTACTGAGGTTGAAAGATTTATGTTGAAACCCATTCTCCACCAAACTATGATGAAAATAAAATGATTCTGAGTGAAAAGAGACCCTAAAATCCATAGGCAGTAACAATTCACACCTATTATTACACTACACAGTTTTTAGGACACCACAATGGGGAAAGCCTAATAGTATTAGGTCTTCCCGACTGAGGTAAACCCAGCATTACGTAGTCCTGCACAGGAGCAGGTGCACTGCTTCACTTTTATCCATGAAGGAAACTGTGTACTTGGACATCTGGGGATAGTTAATAACAAAGATAAAGGATGGGTTGCCTACTACAGCTGACTTGCATTTGCAAGACTGGGAGAAAGTACACAACCCTGAGGCATTTCCCCCAGGAAGAAGGGGGAAGAGTGAGGAACACACATCCATAGAAAACTTTAAGTTTTCCATGTATAAAATCATGTCATCTGCAAAAAGTGAAAGTTTGACTTCATCATTGCCAATTTTGATGCCTTTGATTTCTTCTGTTGCCTGATTGCTGATTCTAGAACTTCCAACACTATGTTAACCAACAGCGGTGAGAGTGGACATGCTCGAAATGATACAAAAATTCAAAGAAGTCGCAGGAT
This sequence comes from Felis catus, assembly GCF_018350175.1. Taxonomy (NCBI): domain Eukaryota; kingdom Metazoa; phylum Chordata; class Mammalia; order Carnivora; family Felidae; genus Felis; species Felis catus. The sequence goes on from NC_058386.1 coordinate 55,231,915, forward strand.
ACAAAATTGATGTACAGAAATAAGTTGCATTATTATACACTAATAATGAAGCAACAGAAAGACAAATAAAGAAACTGATCCCACTCACAATTGCACCAAGAAGCATAAAATACCTAGGGATAAACCTAACCAAAGATGTAAAGGATCTGTATGCTGAAAACTATAGAAAGATAATGAAGGAAATTGAAGAAGATAGAAAGAAATGGAAAAACATTCCGTGCTCATGGATTGGAAGAATAAACGTTGTTAAAATGCCAATACTACCCAAAGCTATCTACACATTCAATGCAATCCCAACCAAAATTGCACCAGCATTCTTCTCAAAGCTAGAACAAGCAATCCTAAAATTTGTATGGAACCACAAAAGACCCTGGATAGCCAAAGTAATATTGAAGAAGAAGACCAAAGCAGGAGTCATCATAATCGCAGACATTAGCCTCTACTACAAAGCTATAGTCATCAACACAACACGGTATTGGCACAAAAACAGACACATAGACCAATGGAATAGAATAGGAACTCCAGAATTGGACCCACAAGTGTATAGCCAACTAACCTTTGACAAAGGAGGAAAGAATATCCAATGGAAAAAAAAGAGAGTCTTTTTAAGAAATGGTGCTGGGAGAACTGGACAGCAACTTGCAGAAGAATGAAACTAGACCACTTTCTTACACCATTCACAAAAACAAAGTCAAAATGGATAAAGGACCTGAATGTCAGACAGGAAACCATCAAAACCCTAGAGGAGAAAGCAGGGAAAAACCTCTCTGATCTCAGCTTCAGCAATTTCTTACTTGACACATCCCCAAAGGCAAGAAAATTAAAAGCAAAAATGAACTATTGAGACCTCATGAAGATAAAAAGCTTCTGCACTGGAAAGGAAACAATCAACAAAACTAAAAGACAACCAATGGAATGGGAAAAGATATTTGCAAATGACATATCGGACAAAGGGCTAGTATCCAAAATCTATAAAGAGCTCACCAAACTCCACACCTGGAAAACAAATAATCCAGTGAAGAAATGGGCAGAAAACATGAATAGACACTTCTCTACAGAAGACATCCAGATGGCCAACAGGCACATGAAAAGATGCTCAAGGTCACTCCTCATCAGGGAAATACAAATCAAAACCACACTGAAATACCACCTCACGCCAGTCAGAGTGGCTAAAATGAACAAAACAGGAGACTATAGATGCTGGAGAGGATGCAGAGAAATGGGAACCCTCTTGCACTGTTGGTGGGAATTCAAACTTGTTCAGCCACTCTGGAAAACAGTGTGGAGATTCCTCAAAAAATTAAAAATAGATCTACCCTATGACCCAGCAATAGCACTGCTAGGAATTTACCCAAGGGATACAGGAGTGCTGATGCACAGGGGCGCTTGTACCCCAATGTTTATAGCAGCACTTTCAACAATAGCCAAATTATTGAAAGAGCTTAAATGTCCATCAACTGAAGAATGGATAAAGAAGATGTGGTTTATACATACAATGCAACACTATTTGGCAATGAGAAAGAATGAAATCTGCCCATTTGTAGCAATGTGGATGGAACTGGAGAGTGTTATGCTGAGTGAAATAAGTTAGACAGAGAAGGACAGATTCCATATGTTTTCACTCCTATGTGGATCCTGAGAAACTTAAGAGAGGACCATGGGGGAAGGGAAGGAAAAATGGTTAGAGAGGGAGGGAGCCAAAACATGAGACCCCTAAAAACTGAGAACAAACTGAGGGTCTATGGGGTTTGGGGGGGGGCAATGGGTATTGAGGAGGGCACCTGTTGGGATGAGCACTGGGTATGGTATGTAAACCAATTTGACAATAAATTTCATAAAAACAATAGATCTACCCTATGACCCAGCAATAGCACTGATAGGAATTTACCCAAGGGATACAGGAGTGCTGATGCATAGGGGAACTTGTACCCCAATGTTTATAGTAACACTTTCAACAATAGCCAAGTTATGGAAAGAGCCTAAATGTCCATCAACTGATAAATGGATAAAGAAATTGTTGTTTATATACACAATGGAATACTACGTGGCAATGAGAAAGAATGAAATATGGCCTTTTGTAGCAACGTGGATGGAACTGGAGAGTGTGATGCTAAGTGAAATAAGCCATACAGAGAAAGACTGATACCATATGTTTTCACTCTTATGTGGATTCTGAGAAACTTAACAGAAGACAACGGGGGAGGGGAAGGAAAAAAAATGTTAGGGAGGGAGAGAGCCAAAGCATAAGAGACTCTTAAAAACTGAGAACAGAGGGTTGATGGGGGTGGGAGGGAGGGAGGGGTGGGTGATGGGTATTGAGGAGTGCACCTATTGGCATGAGCAATGGGTGTTGTATGGAAACCAACTTGACAATAAATTTCATATTAAAATAATAAATAAATAAGAAAAAAATAAGTGGGCCTTTACTCAGACAGCCAGAGGGCTACAGGAAACCAGACCACACTCTTAAAAAGACAGCACACTAATAATTTTTCCTGAGACACAACAAAGAAACATCAATCTAAAAAGCACCTGGAAACAGAGGAAGATGGTGGTAAGTAGGAAGACCCTAGGCCCACGAATACAACTAGATAATTATCAAGTCATCTTAAATAACCCAGAAATTGACCTAAAGACTGATAGAAAAAACTCCACAGTAAAGGGAAGAAAGAGGCCACCTCAAAGTAGGTAGGAAGTGCGGAGTCATGGTTTAAGGGACAAGGGGATCATGGGTACTATGGAGGAGAGGGAGCCATGGTCACAGAGATGGGCATGTGAGAGAGGAGCACACATGGGAATACATGAGAACATAATCCAAAGCGACTGGCTTGGTAAATGAGAGGGGCTGAATTTTGTGAGTTCTTGCAACCAGTGTGGACTAAAGCCTAGAGTTTTAAATGACAGTGGGCTTGGCTAGTATGAGCCTGGAGGACATTGCACTGCTCCTGGAGTGAAGGAAGACAGCTGGCTGAGGGCAGAAAGCTTGGAAAGAATGATCTGAAAAACACCAGTGGCACACATGAAGGAGATTATTCAGAGTGCATCTCTCATAGGCAGCATTCACAGAGATGCCTATACTGGAACAGGGGAGCTGGCCAGCACCATTTTTCTCCCCTGCCCCCTCAGCATAAACATAGAGCCATCTGTAAGAAATAGTGCAGCACCAACACTAGCTCCCTAACTAGCTTACCTTGAGTGCCACCCCCCTGCACTCCAGTGGGACTGCATTTCTCAGTCATGTTTGCCTCAGTTCCAGTGTGGTGGGCCCCTCCTCAAGAAGAGCAGCACAAAACCCTGACCACAGCATGACTCTGGACCTGAGAGTTCTCCAGGTTTGAAGTTCTAGTCCAAGTGGTTTCAGGTCTCATGTCACAAGGAGACCAGAGCACACCTAGTTAAAACTTGCCACATTCAAATAAAAAACTGTCCAGTGCAGGCAAAAAGAGCCTCTGCAAATGACTTTAATGAAGGATGGAGCAGATAAACCACAATAGAACACATGCAGCACACAACAGAGGCACTCCCTGAACCTCCAGGCCATGGATAGTATATGACCTCTGCTTCCCAAAGTCATTACTCCCAGGAGCAGGAAACATGACTGGCTCATCTAACACAGAGAAGAAGACAGAGACTTAGAAAAAATGTGAAGACAGAGGGATTTATCACAAATGAAACAGATAAGGCCATGCCAAGAGATCTAAGCAAAAAAAAGATAAGTAACTTGCCTAGTGGAGATTTAATCATAATGATACTCACTGGCCTTGAAAAAAGAATGGAAGTCTTCAGGGAGGCCTTTATTGCAGAGATGAAAGCATTAAAAAAGAGTCAGAAGAGAAAAATGCACTAACTAAAATTGGAAACAGACTTGATGCAATGAACACAAAGTTGGAAGAACAAGAACAAATAAGTTATATACAGGACAAAATAATGGAAAATAATGAAGCTGAACAAAAGAGAGAGAGAATTATGAAATCAAGAATAGACATAGGAAACTCAGTGACTCCATCAAATGTAATAACATTTGTATTTTAGCAGTCCCAAAAGAAGGAGAAAAAAGGGGCAGAAAATTTATTTGAGGAAACCATAGCCAAAAACTGCCCTAATCTTGGGAAGGAAACAGACATCCAGATCCAGGAGGCACAGAGAATTCCCATCAAAATCAAGAAAATCAGACCAACACAAAGATATATTGTAATTACAGTGGCAAAATATAGTGACGAAAAAAACCTTAAAAAGCAATAAGACAAAAGAAGTTCTTAATTTACAAAGGAAGACCCATAAGGCTAGCTGCAGATTACTCAAAGGAAACTTGGCAAGCCGGAAGGGAGGGGCATGATATATTCAAAGTACTGAGTGGGAAAAATCTGCAGTGAAGAACACTATACACATCAAGGATCAAGGCTATCATTCAGAATAGGAGAGATAATGAGTTCCCCAGACAAGCAGAAACGTTTGTGATCACTAAACCAGCCCTGTAAAATGTATTAAAGGGGACTCTGCAAGTGCAAAGGAGAGACAAAAAGTGACAAAGAAAATATCAGAGAAATCTCCAGACCTAGTGACAAACAAGTAATAAAATACAAAAAAATACATATCTATCAATAATCACTTTGAATATTAATAGACTAAACTCTACAATCAAAAGACATAGTGTCAGAATTGATTAAAAAAAGACCATCTATATGCTGCCTACAAGATATTCAATTTATGTCTAAAGACACCTGCAAATTGAAAGTGAGTGATGGAGCAATATTTATTTTGCAAATGGATGTCAAAGTAAGCCAGAGTAGCAATACTTAAATCAGACAAAATAGACTTTAAAACAAAGACTGTAACAAGAGACAAAGAAGGGCACTATACAGTAATAAAGGGGAAAATCCACCAAGATATAACGACTGTAAATATTTATGCACCCAACAAGGAAGTTCACAAATTTGTATAACAATAACAAACATAAACTCACTGATAATAATACAATAATTGTAGGGGATTTTAACACCCCACTTCATTCTTTTTTTTTTAAATATGAAATTTATCGTCAAATTTGTTTCCATACAACAACCCAGTGCTCATCCCAACAGGTGCCCTCCTCGATACCCAGCACCCACCCTCCCCTCCCTCCCACTCCCCATCAATCTTCAGATTGTTCTCAGTTTTAAGAGTCTCTTATGCTTTGGCTCCCTCCCTCTCTAACCTCTTTTTTTTTTCCTCTCCCCCATGGACTTCTGTTAAGTTTCTCAGAATCCACATAAGAGTGAAAACATATGGTATCTGTCCCTCTCTGTATGACTTATTTCACTTAGCAGAACACTCTCCAGTTCCATCCACGTTGCTACAAAAGGCCATACTTCATTCGTTCTCATTGCCACATAGTATTCCATTGTGGATATAAACCACAATTTATCCATTTATCAGTTGATGGACATTTAGGCTCTTTCCATAATTTGGCTATTGTTGAAAGTGCTGCCATAAACATTGGGGTACAAGTTCCCCTATGCATCAGCACTCCTGTATCCCTTGGGTAAATTCCTAGCAGTCAACACCCCACTTCAAAACAATAGATCATCTACATGGAAAATCAACAAGGAAACAATGGCTTTGAATGACACACTGCACCAGATTGATTTAACAGATATATACAGTGCATTCCATCCTAAACCAGAAGAATACACATTCTTTTCAAGTGCATATGGAACATTCTCCAGAACAGAGCACATATTAGTTCACAAAACAGGCCTCAACAAATACAAAATGATTGAAATCATACCATCATGTTTTCTGACTACAACAGTATGAAACTAGAAGTCAAGAACAAGAAAGTTTTGGAAATACCACAAATATGTGGAGGTTAAACAACCTGCTACTAAACAATGAATTGGTCAACAAAGAAATCAAATAAGAAATAAGAGAATACATGGAAACAAATAAACCAATTTGTCAATAAATTTCATATAAAAAAAATTAAAAAAAAAATAAAGTGTGACAAATGAAAATGAAAACACAACATTCTAAAACATTTGGGATGGAGCAAAAGTGGTCCTAAGATGAAAGGATAAAGCAATACAGGCCCACCTCAAGAAGTAAGAAAAATCTAAAATACACAACCCACCATTACACCTAAATGAGCTAGAAAAAGAAAAACAAATAAAGCCTAAATCCAGTGGAATGAAAGAAATAATAAAAATTACAACAGAAATAAATTATATAGAAACTAAAAAACAATACAACAAATAAATGTATTATGAGATAGTTCTCTGAATAAACAAAATGATAAACCTCAAACCAGACTTACACAAAAGACCAGAGAAGGGTCCAAATAAATAATATCACAAATGAGAGAGAAGAAATACAAACTAGCACCATGGAAATACAAACAATTATGAAAGAAAATTATTAAAAACTATATGCTAACAAATTGGACATCCTGGAAGAAATAAATTCCATATATATATATATAATCAAATGGAAACAGACATAGAAAACTTGAATAAACCAATAACCAGAAATTGAATCAATAATGAAAAAGCTGCCAAAAAACTCCATGGCCAGATGGCTTCAGAGGAAAATTCTCCTAAACATTTAAAGAAGAGTTACACTGATTCTTCTCAAATTATCCCAAAGAAAAAGTACAGAAATGGAAGAAAAACTTCCAAATTCTATGAGGCCAGCATTAGGGTGATACTAAAACCAGATAATGACTCCATTAAAAAAGAGAACAACAGGCCAATATCTCTGATGAACATAGATGCAATAATTGTCAATAAAATACTAGCAAATCAAGTCTAACAATATATTTAAAAAACTCATTCACTACCATCAAGTGGGATTTATTCCTAGGTTGCAAGGGTAGGTCTATATTTGCAAATCAATCAATGTGATACATCACGTTAATAAAAGAAAGGATAAGAACCATATGATCCTTTCAATAAATGCAGACAAAGTGTTTTACATAGTACAACATTCATTCATGATAAAAACCCTCAACAAAGTAAGTTCAGATGGGACATACTTCAACATAATTAATGCCATATATGAAAAACCCACATCTAGTATCATCCTCAATGTGGAAAATCTAAGAGCTATTCCTCTACAGTCAAGAACAAGACAGGGATGTCCACTCTCATTACTGTTATTTAACATAATCCTGGAAGTCTCAGCAACAACAAACAGAAATAAATGGCATCCAAATGGGCCAGGAAGAAGTCAAATTCTCAGTATTTGCAGATGACATGATATTCCAGGTAGAAAACCCAAAACATTCTCACAGAAAACTGCTAGAACTGATAAATTCTGTAAAGTCACAGGATACAAAATCAATGTACAGAAACCTACTGTATTTCTGTGTACCAATAATGAAACAGCAGGAAGAGACATTAGAAAACAATCATGTCTGGGGCGCCTGGGTGGCGCAGTCGGTTAAGCGTCCATCTTTGGCCAGGTCACGATCTCGCGATCCGTGAGTTCGAGCCCCGCGTCGGGCTCTGGGCTGATGGCTCAGAGCCTGGAGCCTGTTTCCGATTCTGTGTCTCCCTCTCTCTCTGCCCCTCCCCCATTCATGCTCTGTCTCTCTCTGTCCCAAAAATAAATAAACGTTGAAAAAAAAAAAGAAAAAGAAAACAATCATGTCATATAATCCCAGAAGTAATTACATCACAATAGGAAATGCACAATAATAGAAATTGTGTGAAGTATAGAACTAGTAGAGAAGAGGAAGTGATTACCTGTTTTGGGTAAGATGAGATTTGGCTTCAGTGGACACAGAACATAAATCTAATAGATGAACAAGAATTCAAAAGGTGGACAAATATGGAAGTATGGCCAAACTGCCTGAACTTAGAATGCACATATTTTTTTTTCTGAGATGACAGTTTCCCCAGTAGAGGGAGACCACAATATGCTCTAAAAAAGGAATGAATCAAGTGGGTGATGGGCATTGAGGAGGGCTCCTGTTGGGATGAGCACTGGGTGTTTTATGGAAACCAATTTGACAATAAATTTCAAATTAAAAAAAAAAGGAATGAATCAAAAAATAAATGGGGTGGAAAGAATAATAAAAATTGAACTACCTAACCAGGTAAGAATAGCCTGAAGAATAGCCAGAAGAGTGAAACATTTATTGCTTTGCTTTAATTCTGAGCAACAAAAATGCTTATTGTTAAATTTTTCTATTATTTTTGGGTTTCATGCTTTTAGTCATGATTTATTAGTTCTCTTGTCTGTATTCTATATAATTTTGAGTTATTAAGAATTTTAAGTTAGTAAGTCCATGTTAACAAAGTGAGACTTAATTACAGTTTTGGCTCTCAAAGAAATGGAATTTTTAAACAATCAGGAATTACCTTAACAGCACTAGTTAGGATAAACCTCTGTCATCCTTTAAAGTGAAGTAACCTTCTAATAGGAAATCTGCCTAATAAACCTCCGCCATCCTTTAAAGGGAAGTAACCTTGTCATAACCAACATGCTTTTTTTGCCAATATAACTTCCTTGTTCCCACTTCCTTCTGCCCATGAATGTCTGTTATTTTGTACAGCTCCCCTGAGCTCCTTTCTATCTTCTAGATTGGATGATGTCTGATTTGAATTGACTTTTACTCAAATACACATAAAGTTATTAATATGCCTCAGTTTATCTTTTAACAGTTCTTGTGTCAGAAATGGGATTTGAAGAGGAAACCCACCCCCAAAGACCTCCAGGAACAAGCAACCACACAAAGGTACCCACTGAGTCCCCTGAGCTTGCTGCTTTCTTGCTGCCTCTGGAGGTTGTGGGTAAGTTCTTCTTGGATCCTAGCTCTGCAGCCTTTGCATTGAGGGATTTCAGACTTTGAACATTTATTTTTCTGGACTGAGTCTAATGTAGAAACCAGCCTGGGTCCAGCATCATACTGAGACTGACTTGGAAACCAGACTAGATGGGGTCAGACTGAGGCTGACTTAAGCTGGACTGGGTCCAGTATTAGGCCTCAGATGAATGAAATTGTATTCAAAGGATGAACAAATATGTTAAACTTAGTAAAATATTCTTGAATTTCAATGGCCACAATGGAGAACTTTTAACCTAACTAAGCTTATCCATGTAGGTAGGTGGTGTTCTAGAGAAAAATGGGGTCTAGCCAAGCACACATCATAAACAGTGGAAGGAGAATTATTTTTCCCCCTCTACAGTTTGTGGCCATGATAACACCCACTGGGACACCCCACTCACTCCAGAGCCTACAGATGGGATCCTAGAAAAATGGGCAGAAGCCAGAAAAGGGTAAGAATTCTTACCAAATTCAGCTCTCACAGAACTCTATCTGTAGTGTCTGGTTGAGAAAGAAAGGTAAACATTTACAGTGTCCCTTCATTATTAAATGTAGATTGGTAGTATTAAATATTTGTAAGAATTAAAATTGTGAATTGTGATTCATGACTTTGCTTTCAGATACTTTTGCCATTGGTTGTTGATCTTTAGCATGGACAGCCATTGCCTTCTTCTTTTGTCTTGTTTTGTGACCTGAGATCTTGGTTTGGCAATAGTCAGGTTGGGGATCTCCCAAATTTGGCCAGACAGAAATGTGGGCTGTACTCCATTTATGGCTAACTATGGCTGAAGAGAAATTCAGGTCACATTCCATTTGCATCTAGGGTCCTACCAACTATTACCTACTCTCAGGGGAATTGCCTGTTTCTTTCTTTTGGCTATTTTGAGAGTAGCTCTGGATTGTGGGAGGATAGTATCCTTTGCACCCTCTTTTAAGACACCTCTTATGCCTAAAGGGTTATTCAAGACTTCCAGGAATTTTTGCTATTTGCCCCAGTTGAAGCCTGGCAAGATATTTGAAAGAATTTTTTTAACTCTATGGTCAGAAGGTGGCCAAATTGGAAGTTTATATTCAGAGCCTAATAGAAAGGTTTTTTTTTTTTTTAGGCCTTCTCTCCTAAGCTAAAATGAAAGATGTAAGACCTCCTTTTGTGTCTGTCTTCACAGTTATGAATGTCTGTGTATATATGTTATAGATGTGTGATATTTTTTGACCTCTAGGTGATATTGCCAAAATTAATTTATAAAGAGCTCTATTTAACTGGCTTAAAGACAAACAAGAATTTATATAAATCAAGTATACTATCAGAAGTACAGAAGTAACCCAAATGTTTTTCAAGTTCATATGATCTAGAATATTCAGTAAATAAAGCTCTTAAGTTTGGTTTAATTAAAATAGGAATGTCTTTAATATTATCAGCATTAAATATAATATTTTATTGTACTTAGGTTTACTAAAAGTCAAATAAACTCATGTTATTTCTGTTACAGAATCTATCAGCAAGAAAGATAACTTAATATGATTGTTAGCTATGTAATAACTCACAAAATTTTCCATGACTGATTTAAACATAATTGTTAAGAACAAGTAAATTAAATAGATGTAAGGAAAAAGTTTATAAACAGGTTTCTAGTTATGGAATGAATAAGTCATAGGAATAAAAGGCGCAGCATAGGAAATATAGTCAATGATATTATAAATAGAGTATTATATGGTAAAATATGGTAGCTATAATTGTGAGAATAGCATAATGTATAGATATGAGAAATCACTATGTTATACATCTGAAACTAAGATAACATTGTGTATCAACTATACTCAAAAATAAATAAATAAATAAATAAATAAATAAATAAATAAATAAAATAAGAAATTTAACAATAATTATACCTTATGTATATACCTTATGTATATACCTTATGTCTATTTAAAAACAGTTTCCTAAATCTTTTTGGTAAGATAAAACATTGAAGTTATACTGAGATAAGTTAAGTAATGGATATTCATTGAATATCCAGATCATTTCCAAATAAGATAAAACAGTGAAACTCGGGGCGCCTGGGTGGCGCAGTCGGTTAAGCGTCCGACTTCAGCCAGGTCACGATCTCGCGGTCCTGAGTTCGAGCCCCGCGTCAGGCTCTGGGCTGATGGCTCAGAGCCTGGAGCCTGTTTCCGATTCTGTATCTCCCTCTCTCTCTGCCCCTCCCCCGTTCATGCTCTGTCTCTCTCTGTCCCAAAAATAAATAAACGTTGAAAAAAAAAATTAAAAAAAAAAAAAAACAGTGAAACTCAATTACTAAACATAGGTTTATCTACCTTTGGCTTGCTTCTATAGAGGAGCACATATATGAGTCTATAATTAAACATGTTTTATGCCAGTCTGGAAAATTCACTATGAGGAAGAAGATACTTCTAGAAATCATGAAATGTATTTATAAATTTTCCAGTTTATTACTGTTTACTTCTTGGTTTTTACTAGAAATTAAGAATTCTCAGGATTAAGAATTCTAATTAATATATGTAATTAAAACTACTAGAAATACTAAGGGTTTTAAAAACAAGCTATTAGGGCACCTGGGTGGCTCAGTCACTTAAGCGTCTGACTTTGGCTCAGGTCATGATCTCATGGTTCATGGGTTTGAGCCCCGCATCGAGCTCTTTGCTGACAGCTCAGAGCCTGGAGCCTGCTTCAGATTCTTTGTCTCCCTCTTTCTCTGCTCCTCCCATACTCATGCTTGCTCTCTGTCTCTCTCTCTCAACAATAACCATTAAATAAATAAAAGAAGCTATTATATCAATAGTGTACTTATGTAAAACTAAAGCTAAAAATTTTCCTTCATATGCTAAAAGGACAAAATTTTCTTAGATTATTGGTCTGTTCTTGATAATAACTTATGAAAAGACTTTCTTTACCTTTTAATAAAGTACTTCACATGGAAAGCAAAGATTTTGTTTCTAATCAAAATAATTTACTATACTTCAAATTGTCTTTATCAGGGCTTTAATCAAGAAAACCCAGTCTTCTCAATATTAAGAAAGTTAAGTTTTATTCACAACTATGTAGCCTTCTGGGTTTGCTTTATTCATCTTCTATATCACTTTGGCTAAATATATAAAGTATTATTTCATAATGATCTGTGATCTTTTTTAATAAAATGTCTAAACCTTTGACATCTTCTCAAAATCAAATTCTAAATGGAGTCTTTTTGACCTCAAACTAACTTTGATATTTCTCAAAGGGTCCTTGGAAAATCTCAAAGGATTTGTCTCTCACCTTGTATAAGAGAAATGTTAAACTAATTAGGCTTATTTGGTATGTTAAATTATATGTGGAATATTGTTAAATGATGATAAACCTTCTTAGGGTATATTGTATGGATGCATGTTATTGATATAACTGATCTAGAAATCATTTGAAATTCTTAAAAATCTGATACATCTTGGTATAATGTCATCAGTCCTCATTGTAGTAATTATCATATAATGTTATATGTTACAGAAATAACCAAATTTCCTTGACAATTCTATTATAATGAACTATCATCAGATTGTTAACCATGGGCATTTGTAAGTCTTTTGCCATTTACAGACATTTATTCTGATGCTTTTGCAAAAGCACTTCATCTTGAGAAATATTCATGGAAAGAACTCTGACAATTACTCTAGAATACAGGCTTCTGATAACTTTAACATAATAAAACTGAACTGTGCAAGAATGTCCAAAACAAATGTAAAAGCAGGATACAAGCAGAAGAACAATAACATGAGGATGGATGAACTGATGAGGATGATTATAATCTTTAAAAACTTTTTATTTAAAACATTGCTGATTGTTCCTTAATGTTGTTTTATCCAGATTTAAGGAAAACGTTTTCACTTTTCTCTTAAGCTACCTATGACTTACAGTAGAGTAAGTCATTTTGTAGAGTATCACTTTTTAAGCAGAATTTAAACATTTACTTTTTCTCTCTACCTGATTTCTCCAGAATTTGGAAACTTAATGAATTTTCTTATTTTCAAGGCAATATAGTTATTTAAGTAATTTCAATAAGAATCTGTTCTCCTCCTGGGACTCCTGGGTGGTTCAGTTGGTTAAGCATCCTATTCTTGCTTTTAGCTCAGATCATGGTCTCAGCGTTCATGACTTTGAGGCCTGCATCAGGCTCTGTGCTGACAGCTGACAGTGCAGAGACTGCTTGGGATTCTCTATCCCCCTCTTTCTCTGCCCCTCCCGTGCTCGCTCGCTCTCTCTCTCTCTCTCTCTAAATATAAATAAACTTAGAAACAAGAATCTGTTCTCTTCAGACACAACTGGAAGACATTGGTTATGTTACCAATGCTTTGACTAGAATGTTATATTTAAGAATATGCATAGAACCAAATATGAACAGACAGCTTTAAGAAACTAAGGTTGACTTTATGCAATCAATAAAGCCCTTGGGAAAAACCAGCCTGAGACCTTATTTACAGGATTCTTGCCAGTCTAACAAGGTGAGTAAAGAAGGTCATTTCCTCACAGGCCCAGGGACCTCAGGATCTCCTGGGGATTTCATGAAGAAAGGAATCCATCCAAATCTAAAGGTATTCCAGAAGTCTGATGGTGAGTGTTTGGCTTGGTTTCTCAGCCTGGAGAGGGTTTTAAAAGTCCAATCTAAGATTCTTTGTGAAAAGTTCCAGCATAGCAGATTTAAAAAGAGCCTATACAGTCAATCACTATTTTTGCTGTACTTGGAATGAGACTAAATTTATTTTGCAAACAAATTAGTGTTACTAGGATTATCTTTGATAGAAATGAGGGTGATTGTAGAGAAAAATAATGTTTCTGTAGAAAATTATGACAAAAGTCTGTAAACGTCAACTTATAGCCCTGCTCATTGCCATTGATATTTTGTTATATAATTCTACACTGGACTGGATTCTAAATTCTGCTAGTTTCCTCAATTATCCAGGCTATAAGCTACAATTTTCCAAACATTTATAATTTTCTCTAACTTTTCTAACTTGGAATCATTTAGAATAAAGAGTGCTCTTGAACCTCCTTGAAAGGGACTATACCAGGTCCTCCTCACTACCCAGACAGAAATAAAACTTCAGGAACCTGAACTTTAGGTCCAAAACTCCCAATTAAAAAAAAATCCCCAAACTCTTGGAGCTGCATACCAGCTGCAGATATAAAATTAATACTGACTAGGGAGGTTCCCCCACAGAATCAGATTGCATCCTGAGGTAAACAGCTGTCCCAAGATTGCAGATCGAGATCTTCATCTCCAACAGTAAGCTTTTATTCCTTTTGCTTTTCACTTCTTACTTTTCTTCTCTGTTAATGCACAGGAAGGTAATGCTCCTTAACTCTGGTGACTATACCTGAATCTACTGCTCAAACAATAGCTGCCAAACAAAAATCCCTAGACTCTATGGCCAAAATTGCTTTTAATATCCCTTGATTATCTTTTAGCTGTGCAAAGAGGTGTTTGTGCTATGGCCAATACCAAATGCTGCAACTGGACTGACACTTCTGGGGAAGCTGAGATTCAGCTACAAAAGATTACTGAACAAGTTAGTTGGATTAAGAGATCAACTTCTTCAATGGGGTCTTTCTTTGACTTATCTGATTCTGATGGGTTTGAGTCTTGGGAACCACGGCTCTGATGTACACTCCAGACCTTGGGAATTAACTTGCTTCTAATAATCATAGTAGTTTCCCTGTACACGTGTATTCTCTCAAAAGCTTTAAGTGCATGCTCACATCTGCTAATCACCAGGAAAATTACCTACCTAAGATCAGAATGTTAGAAAAGGAGTGAAGAGAATGACCAACTTAAAGCATGTGAACCTGATGTGACCTGTGAATACCAGATGGATTCAGCAAAAAAACAAAATAAAACAAAACAAAACAAAACTGTGAGCACTCCAATGCAGTAGCTGGGAATAGCACTAATGCCTTAAATTTTGATCACATCCCTCAGTTAGGCTGAGAGTCTATTCAAAAGGGGGGGACTTGTTTAAGAAAATAAGACAACAGGCCAAAAATGAAGTGACTTGTGTTAATCACCACATTCTCAAAACTGAAACTTAATTATTATTTTGGCTTTCCCAGTAATGGAATCTTAAACAAGTCCATCAGGAATCACCTGATTAGCACTAGTTAGGTTATATGCCTGACAGACCCCTGTCATCCCCTAAAGGAAAGTAACCTTGCAATAAGCAACCTACTTTTACCCAATATAACTTCCTGTTGCTGCTCTCATCTGCCTATAAAAGTGTTTGATTTTGTACAGAGCCTTGCAGCTCTTTTCAATCTGCTAGACCGAATGATGCCCAATTCAAATTGATTTTTGCTCAAATTAGCTCTTAAAATTTTTATTATGCCTCAGTTTATATTTTAGCAGTAGGTGTACTGACCATGGAATGTAATATTGTAAGTGCAAGTACAGGCTGATTAATCTGTGAAATCAATTTAGAATGTATACTCACACAACAATGGGACACACTGAGTATTTTTATTCTACAAATTTTGCTGATTTCTAATTTTTAATTTATTTGAAAAACTATGTGGAACTCTGCTAAATGTAACTGACAATTAATTACTTGTACCACTATTAAAGGTACATGAAAATATATGAATATGGAACTATAGTTGGATTTTGCTGTGGCCAGTACTGTGACATAAGCTTTGTGTCTTTTAAGGTTATCATTATAGCATTCATTCATTCCACAAATATTTTCTCTATCAGCCATTGTGCAGGATACTAGATTCCTAGAGATCCAAGCATTTGGTTAAAAAAATACAGATAGAAAAATACTAGAGCATGTACTAGCTACCTGAGAATTCTGTAAATTCAGTTTTCCCAGATGACAGCTAGGTTTGATCCAGAGAAAACTAGTCTCTCACTTCTGATTGACTTGTTACTTGTAACTAAAAGGGTCTCCAATGTGAGCTAATGGGAGAAATTTTATGAAAGTAAATTGACAGTCAAAGTATATCAGAATGGAAGGCAAGGAAAATGTAAAGAATGAGACACACACAAAAAAACAAAGATAAAGCGAGGTAAACAGCAGCCAACACTAATGTCTATCATACAGTAGACATTCAATAAACATTGGATGAACCATTGAAAGAAATGGGGTGAACTGTAATACTGGTCTAAAATGAGAAAGGGGTTCATAAATCAAGATAGGAGGAGGCAGAAGACAAGCAAAAAGAGTGGGAAGAAAATGAGAAGCAGTGGAGTTCAGATAGAGGAAACGAAGTATATACTCCACATCAGAAAAAAGAATACTTTTACATTACCTCAAAGTTAATATATTCTTCTTATGTGCTTCATATAAATAGTACAAAAGACGTTAGTTCAAGAAGCAGTCTGTTTTTTCAAAAGGGAATTCAAAATATTCAAAAGGGAATACTGTGATTTCTCTTTTCCAATTGCCTGTAATGCTTTATGTGCTAGTGATGCCAAAACAAATATATTTGGAGCTTGATGTTAAATAGATGCAATATGCCAACCCTACCACTTTTCATGATATATGAACCAAATTGTATTGCTATGTATGATTTGAGGGAACCATTTCAGGCCTCTTGAAGCCTGTAACAAAATCAGTAGGATACTGAGAATGGCATATTTTTTAGCTTATTATATATTAGGTAAAAGAACATAGTGATACTATACACAGAATATTAAAAAGTTAATAGTTATATTGCACACAGAATTCTAAACAGTTAATCTGAGTTCAATAATTTTTCAGAGACTAAATATTCTGGGCCATGCTATAAACTCTTTTATAAAAAAAAGTGTCCTTTGGCTTACAAAATAGGATGTAAATGGCTAGGAATAAGACAATGTGAATTTTTAAAAGTCAAGAATATAAAGAGATAAACACAAGCAAATATTGAGGCACTAATGATGTAATACGTAATGCAAAAACTCCATACTTGACATTACTAGATGTTGTAGCACTCTAAAATACTAACAGGGTTGGTTTGTCATGGCTACATGGTTATGGAAGGTAAGCTATGCATCAAAGACAAAAAATACATGCTTTATCCAAACTGCAGCTTTCCACACTCAATTTGTTTTCTGACTCTGTGAAAATTTTGCTTACCAGATAGTTCACTATAATTCACAAAAGAAAGAATAGCAAGTTTGCAGACAGACAAAAACAATTAAGTTTAATTTTGGACATGTAAAATACACATATCTTTGGAACATCTACGTACAGAGAGAGTCTGCAACAAACCAGTTCTGATTCCTTCAGCCCTTGGAGCCTTATTACCTCAGGCATGATGAGTTTTGTTCATTTATCAAAGTGTGCTATACAGATACGATCATTCCAATGTGTCATGACATAAATATGTTTGGGAAGCACAGGTCCAGTGAGAAACTGAATAAATGACTTTAGAACTCATGAGATGATGTCTAGACTAGAGATTTTTGGGTGCTTCCAGCACAGAGGTGCTAGCAAACCCACACAGAAGGATTTCAACTCCAGGCCATGATGGAGTAACTGGTACTAGACTTGCTTTTCTACTTTAACAATTAGAACCCTGGACATAATATTAGAAAGAATTGTTTGTAGTCATTTAGCTATGAAGCATAGGAGTATGACTCTCAAAAAAAGGGGAAACAAAGTCCTACCATTACCACAGGTTGCTACCTGAAAGCACTTTCTGAAGGGTAGCACAGCAAATGAGAACTCAAGCTGACATAGAAGTCTTATTAAGTAGAAGAGACAAAGTTTAGAGTTCAGAGAGACTTGGGCAGAAAGAATTTGCATGGCAGTGTACCAGAAAAGAGGGAGCTATATAGAGGAAGAATATTAAAAAAAAAAAAGAAAGAAAAAGAAAAACACCTTATTCTATGGGCCCTATGGATACTATCATTGAATACCAAGCCATGAATGGCCAAGATACAAATCTTCATAGATTTTATCAGGGAATTTAAACTGAACAATTCCAAGAAGCGACACAGAGTTGGGAGATGTTTAACTTACAATCAATAAGAATGAAGAGACAAAAGAAGTCAGGCCTTAGTAGTACACTTAACCTAGTCAGTAAAATATACTTTATATTTGTACTAACAAGCTTAAAAAGAAGCCCCTAATGAACCAAGCTGATCTACAAATAGCTACCTATACAAGAAAATTCAGTAGTCTTTAAAAGAAGTCAACAAAATCAGAACATGCAAAACCCATAATTTTATAATTTAATAAAAATTACTAGATATAGTCATAAGAGGAAAGTACATAGCAATAGAGGTCTACCTGAAGAAGCAAATTAAATGTCAAATAAACAGCCTAAATTTACACCTAAAGGAGCTAGAAAAAGAACAAATGAGACCTCAACTCAGCAGAAGAAGGGAAATAATAAAGAGAAGAAATAAATTATAGAGAAACAACAACAACAACAACAACAACAACAAACAATAGAACAGATCAATGAAATAGATCTTTTTAAAAATTAATGAAATTGATAAACCCCAACCAGACTTATTAAAAACAAAAGACAAAAGACCCAAATAAATAAAATCACAAAAGAGAAAGGAGAAATAACAACCAACACCAAAGAAGAACAAACAATTATATGAGAATACTGTGAAAAACTATATGCTAACAAATTGGACAACCTGGAAGAAATGGATAAATTTCTAGAAACATACAAACTACCAAAACTGAAACAGGAAGAAAGAGAAAACTTGAACAGACCAATAAACACCAAAAAAATAGAATCAGTAATCAAATGTCTCCCAACAAACAAAAGTCCAGGGCCAAATGGCTTCACAGGTGAATTCTCCAAACATGTAAAGAAGAATTAATAACTATTCTTCTCAAACTCTTCCAAAAAACAGAAGTGGAAGGGAAACTTCCAAATTCATTCTTGAGGCCAGCATTACCTTGATACCAAAACAAGATAAAGACTCCACTAAAAAAAGAGAACTACAGGCCAATATCGTGATGAACATGGATGCAAAAATTCTCAATAAAATACCATCAAGCCGAATTCAACAGTATATTAAAACAATCATTCACCATGACCAAGTGCGATTTATTTATACCACATTAATAAAATAAAGAATAAGAAACATATGATCCTTTGAAAAGATGCAGAAAACGCATTTGACAAAGTACAATATTCATTCATGATAAAAACTCTCAAATAAGTAGGATTAGAGGAAACACTACTCAACATAAGAAAGGCCAGCCATGTAGGAAAAACCCACAGCTAATATCATCCTGAATGGGGCAAAACTGAGAGCTTTTCCTCCACAGTCAGGAACAAGAAAAGGATGTCCACTCTCACCACCGTTATTTAACATAGTACTGGAAGTCTCAGCCATACCAGTCAGACAACAAAAAGAAATAAAAGACACAGATTGGCAAGGAAGAAGTCAAACTTTCACTATTCGCAGATCACATGACATTCTATGTAGAAAACCTGAAAGACTGTACCAAAAACTTGCTAGAACTGATACACGAATTCAGTAAAATCACAGGATATAAAATCAACATTCAGAAATCTGTTCCATTTCTATACACCAACAGTGAAGCAGAAGAAAGAGAAATCAAGGAATCAATCTTATTTACAACTGCATCCCAAACCACAAGATACCTAGGAATAAACCCAACCAAAGAGGTAAAAGATCTGTACTCTGAAAATTATAAAATACTGATGACAAAAAGATTACACAGAGAAACATTTTGTGCTCATGGATTGGAATAATAAATATTTTGAAAATGTCTATACTCCCCAAAGCAATCTACACATTTAATGCAATCCCTATCAAAATACCACTAGCACTTCTCACAAAGCTAGAACAAACAATCCTAAAACTTCTATGGAACCACAAAGACCTGGAATAGCCATAGCGACCTTGAAAAAGAAAACCAAAGCTAGAGGCATCAGAATTCTGGACTTCAAGTTATATTGCAAAGCTGTTGTGATCAAGACAGTATGGTACTGGCACAAAAAAATAGACACATCAATCAACAGAACAGAATAGAAACCCCAGAAATAAATCCACAACTATAAGGTAAATTAATCTTTGACAAAGCAGGAAAGACTATCCAATGGAAAAAGGACAATCTCTTCACAAAAACTCTTTACAATCTCTTTACAAAAACTGGCAATCTACATTCAAAAGAATAAGACTAGACCACTTTCTTACACCATACATAAAAATAAGTTCAAAATGGATGAAAGGCCTAAAAAAAAAAAACAAAACATAAAAATCCTAGAGAACACACCTAGAGAACCACTTTGACATCAGCTGTAGCAACTTCTTACTAGAATGTCTCTTGAAGCAAGGGAAACAAACGCAAAAATAAACTACAGGGACTTCATGAAAATGAAAAGCTTCTGCACCATGAAGGAAATAATCAAGCAAACTAATAGGTAACCTAGGGAATCAGAGAAAATATTTGCAAATGACATATTGGATAAAGGGTAAAGAACTTATAAAACTCAACACCCAAAAAACAAATAATCCAGTTAAAAGTGGGCAGAAGATAGGAACATTTTTCGTATTTCTTTAATTTTAAAACGTTTATTTATTTTTGAGAGAGAAAGAATGCAAGAGGGGAAGGGGCAGAGAAAGAGGGAGATGCAAAATCTGAAGCAGTCTCCAGGCTCTCAGCTGTTAGCAACAGAGGCTAACGTGGGGCTCGAACCCATGAACCAGGAGATCATGACTTGAGCAAAGTCAGTCGCTCAACTGACTGAGCCACCCAGGCACCCAGAAGAGACATTTTTCTAAAGAAGACATCCAGATAGCTAACAGAAACTTGAAAATATGTTCAACGTCACTCATCATCAGGGAAATACAAATCAAAACTACAATGAGATATCATATCACATTAGTCAGAATGGCTGAAATTAACAACACAAGAAACAACAAGTGTTGGCAAGGATGTGGAGAAAGGGAAACTGTCTTGCTCAGTTGGTGGTGATGCAAACTGGTGCAGCCACCATGGAAAACAGTATGGAGGTTCCTCAAAGAGGTACAGGTAGAAATATACTATGATCCAGCAATTGCACTATTAGGTGCTTATCCAAAAAATATGAAAATTCTAACACAAAGGGATACATGCACCCTGATGCTTATACCACCATTATGAACAAGGGCCAAATTATGGAAACAGCCCAAATGTCCACTGACTGATGAATGGATAAAGAAAAGGTGACACGCACGCACGCGCGTGCGCGCACACACATACACACACACACACACACACACACACACAGGAACATTACTCAGCCTTAAAAAGGAATGAAAACTTGCCATTTGCAACTATGTGGATGGAGCTAGGGAGTATTATGCTAAGCAAAGTAAGTCAGTCAGAGAAAGACAAATACCATATGTTGTCACTCATATGTACAATTTAAGAAACCAAACAAAAGAGCATAGAGGGAAAACCAGAGAGGCAAACCAAGAAACAGATTCTTAACTATAGAAAACAAAGTAATAGTTTTTAGAAGGGAGGTGCGTGGGGGGATGGGTGAAATAGGTGATGGGATTAATGAGTACACTTGTGATTAATGAGTATACTTGTGTATGGAAGTGTTGAATCATTATATTATGCATGTGAAACTAATATTACACTGTATGTTAACTGGAATTTTGAAAGTTAAAAAAATTACTAGACATATAAAAATGAAAAAAAAAATGTGACAGATAACCAGGTTAATATTTATTCATTAGGAAAACATGTAGAAGAAGTAAAGGGGGACAGAGATGGAATGCTTGAAAATACCCAGACAGAGGAGGAGGGAAGATGGCGGCGTAGGAGGACGCTGGGCTCACCTCGCGTCCTGCTGATGACTTAGATTCCACCTACACCTGCCTAAATTACCCAGAAAACCGCCAGAGGATTAGCAGAACAGAGTCGCTGGAGCCAAGCGCAGATGAGAGGCCCACGAAAGAGGGTAGGAAGGGCGGCTAGGCGGTGCGCGCTCCACGGACTGGCGAGAGGGAGCTGGGGTGGAGGGGCGGCTCGCCGGCCAAGCAGAGCCCCCGAGTCTGGCTTGCAAAAGCAGAGGGGCCTGACGGACTGTGTACCCACAGCAAGCGCGACTTAGCATCTGGGAGGTCATAAGTTAACAGCTCTGCTCGGAAAGCAGGAAGGCTGGAGGACAAAGGGAGGGAGAGTTGCTGAGCCCCCAACGACAGACATCAGTTTGGTGGGGAACAAAGGCGCTCACCAGCGCCATCTCCCCCCCCCCCCATCCCCCAGCCAAAATCCCAAAGAGAACCAGTTCCTGCCAGGGAACTTGCTCACTCCACGCAAACACCCAACTCTGCGCTTCTGGGGAGCCAAAACTCTGGCAGCGGATCTGACTCCCTCCTGCTGCCACAGGGCCCCTCCGGAAGTGGATCACCTAAGGAGAAGTGAGCTAAGCCTGCCCCTCCTGCCCCCGTGCAGCTTGCCTACCCACCCCAGCAAATACGCCATATCCCCAGCATCACAAGCCTGGCAGTGTGCAAGTAGCCCAGACAGGCCACGCCACCCCACAGTGAATCCCGCCCCTAGGAGAGGGGAAGAGAAGGCACACACCAGTCTGAATGTGGCCCCAGCGGTGGGCTGGGAGCAGACATTAGGTCTGACTGCGGCTCCGCCCACGAACTCCAGTTATACACCACAGCACAGGAGAAGTGCCCTGCAGGTCCTCACCATGCCAGGGACTATCCAAAATGACCAAACGGAAGAATGCCCCTCAGAAGAATCTCCAGGAAATAACAACAGCTAATGAGCTGATCAAAAAGGATTTAATTATATACCAGAAAGTGAATTTAGAATAATAGTCATAAAATTAATCGCTGGGCTTCAAAAGAGTATATAGGACAGCAGAGAATCTCTTGCTACAGAGATCAAGGGACTAAGGAGCAGTCACGAGGAGCTGAAAAACACTTTAAACGAAATGCATAACAAAATGGAAACCACCACAGCTCGGCTTGAAGAGGCAGAGGAGAGAATAGGTGAACTAGAAGATAAAGTTATGGACAAAGAGGAAGCTGAGAAAAAGAGAGATAAAAAAATCCAGGAGTATGAGGGGAAAATTAGAGAACTAAGTGATACACTAAAAAGAAATAATATATGCATAATTGGTATCCCAGAGGAGGAAGAGAGAGGGAAAGGTGCTGAAGGGGTACTTGAAGAAATAATAGCTGAGAACTTCCCTGAACTAGGGAAGGAAAAAGGCATTGAAATCCAAGAGGCACAGAGAACTCCCTTCAGACGTAACTTGAATCGATCTTCTGCACGACATATCACAGTGAAACTGGCAAAATACAAGGATAAAGAGAAAATTCTGAAAGCAGCAAGGGGTAAACATGCCCTCACATATAAAGGGAGACCTATAAGACTCGTGACTGATCTCTCTTTTGAAACTTGGCAGGCCAGAAAGAATTGGCACGAGATTTTCAGGGTGCTAGACAGAAAAAATATGCAGCCAAGAATCCTTTATCCAGCAAGTCTGTCATTTAGAATAGAAGGAGAGATAAAGGTCTTCACAAACAGACAAAAACTGAAGGAATTTGTCACCACAAAACCAGCCCTACAAGAGATCCTAAGGGGGACCCTGTGAGAGAAAGTCCCAGAGACATCACTACAAGCATGAAACATACAGACATCACAATGACTCTCAACCCGTATCTTTCTATAATAACACTGAATGTAAATGGATTAAATGCGCCAACCAAAAGACATAGGGTATCAGAATGGATAAAAAAACAAGACCCATCTATTTGCTGTCTACAAGAGACTCATTTTAGACCTGAGGACACCTTTAGATTGAGAGTGAGGGGATGGAGAACTATTTATCATGCTACTGGAAGCCAAAAGAAAGCTGGAGTAGCCATACTTATATCAGACAAACTAGACTTTAAATTAAAGACTGTAACAAGAGATGAAGAAGGACATTATATAATAGTTACAGGGTCTATCCATCAGGAAGAGCTAACAATTATAAATGTCTATGCGCCGAATACCGGAGCCCCCAAATATATAAAACAATTACTCATAAACATAAGCAACCTTATTGATAAGAATGTGGTAATTGCAGGGGACTTTAACACCCCACTTACAGAAATGGATAGATCATCTAGACACACGGTCAATAAAGAAGGGTCCTGAATGAGACATTGGATCAGATGGACTTGACAGATATATTTAGAACGCTGCATCCCAAAGCAACAGAATATACTTTCTTCTCGAGTGCACATGGAACATTCTCCAAGATAGATCATATACTGGGTCACAAAACAGCTCTTCATAAGTTTACAAGAATTGAAATTATACCATAAATATTTTCAGACCACAATGCTATGAAGCTTGAAATCAACCACAGAAAAAAGTCTGGAAAACCTCCAAAAGCATGGAGGTTAAAGAACACCCTACTGACGAATGAGTGGGTCAACCAGGCAATTAGAGAAGAAATTAAAAAATATATGGAAACAAACGAAAATGAAAATACAACAATCCAAATGCTTTGGGACACAGCGAAGGCAGTCCTGAGAGGAAAATACATTGCAATCCAGGCCTATCTCAAGAAACAAGAAAAATCCCAAATACAAAATCTAACAGCACACCTAAAGGAACTAGAAGCAGAACAGCAAAGGCAGCCTAAACCCAGCAGAAGAAGAGAAATAATAAAGATCAGAGCAGAAATAAACAATATAGAATCTAAAAAAACTGAAGAGCAAATCAACGAAACCAAGAGTTGGTTTTTTGAAAAAATAAACAAAACTGACAAACCTCTAGCCAGGCTTCTCAAAAAGAAAAGGGAGATGACCCAAATAGATAAAATCATGAATGAAAATGGAATTATTACAACCAATCCCTCAGAGATACAAGTAATGGTCATGGAATACTATGAAAAATTATATGCCAACAAACTGGACAACCTGGAAGAAATGGACAAATTCCTAAACACCCACACTCTTCTCAAACTCAATCAGGAGGAATTAGAAATTTGAACAGACTCATAACCAGTGAAGAAATTCAATCGGTTATCAAAAATCTCCCAACAAATAAGAGTCCAGGACCAGATGGCTTCCCAGGGGAGTTCTACCAGACGTTTAAAGCAGAGATAATACCTATCCTTCTCAAGCTATTCCAAGAAATAGAAAGGGAAGGAAAACTTCCAGACTCATTCTATGAAGCCAGTATTCCTTTGATTCCTAAACCAGACAGAGACCCAGTAAAAAAAGAGAACTACAGGCCAATATCCCTGATGAATATGGATGCAAAAATTCTCAATCAGATACTAGCAAATCGAATTCAATGGCATATAAAATGAATTATTCACCATGATCAAGTGGGATTCATTCCTGGGAGGCAGGGCTGGTTCAACATTCGCAAATCAATCAACGTGATACATCACATTAACAAAAAAAAGAGAAGAACCATATGATCCTGTCAGTCGATGCAGAAAAGGCCTTTGACAAAATCCAGCACCCTTTCTTTTTTTTTTTAATTTTTTTTCAACGTTTTTTAATTATTTTTGGGACAGAGAGAGACAGAGCATGAACGGGGGAGGGGCAGAGAGAGAGGGAGACACAGAATCGGAAACAGGCTCCAGGCTCTGAGCCATCAGCCCAGAGCCTGACGCGGGGCTCGAACTCACGGACCGCGAGATCGTGACCTGGCTGAAATCGGACGCTTAACCAACTGCGCCACCCAGGCGCCCCGGCAGCACCCTTTCTTAAAAAACTCCTTGAGAAAGTCGGGATAGAAGGAACATACTTAAAGATCATAAAAGCCATTTATGAAAAGCCCACAGCTAACATCATCCTCAATGGGGAAAAACTGAGAGCTTTTTCCCTGAGATCAGGAACACGACAGGGATGCCCACTCTCACCGCTGTTGTTTAACATAGTGCTGGAAGTTCTAGCATCAGCAATCAGACAACAAAAGGAAATCAAAGGCATCAAAATTGGCAAAGATGAAGTCAAGCTTTCGCTTTTTGCAGATGACATGATATTATACATGGAAAATACGATAGACTCCACCAAAATCTGCTAGAACTGATACGGGAATTCAGCAAAGTTGTAGGATACAAAATCAATGTACAGAAATCAGTTGCATTCTTATACACTAACAATGAAGCAACAGAAAGACAAATAAAGAAACTGATCCCATTCACAGTTGCACCAAGAAGCATAAAATACCTAGGAATAAATCTAACCAAAGATGTAAAGGATCTGTATGCTGAAAACTATAGAAAGCTTATGAAGGAAATTGAAGAAGATTTAAAGAAATGGAAAGACATTCCCTGCTCATGGATTGGAAAAATAAATATTGTCAAAATGTCAATACTACCCAAAGCTATCTACACATTCAATGCAATCCCAATCAAAATTGCACCAGCATTCTTCTCGAAACTAGAACAAGCAATCCTAAAATTCATATGGAACCACAAAAGGCCCCGAATAGCCAAAGCAATTTTGAAGAAGAAGACCAAAGCAGGAGGCATCACAATCCCAGACTTTAGCCTCTACTACAAAGCTGTCATCATCAAGACAGCATGGGATTGGCACAAAAACAGACACATAGACCAATGGAATAGAATAGAAACCCCAGAACTAGACCCACAAACGTATGGCCAACTCATCTTTGACAAAGCAGGAAAGAACATCCAATGGAAAAAAGACAGCCTCTTTAACAAATGGTGCTGGGAGAACTGGACAGCAACATGCAGAAGGTTGAAACTAGACCACTTTCTCACACCATTCACAAAAATAAACTCAAAATGGATAAAGGACCTGAATGCGAGACAGGAAACCATCAAAACCTTAGAGGAGAAAGCAGGAAAAGACCTCTCTGACCTCAGCCGTAGCAATCTCTTACTCGACACATCCCCAAAGGCAAGGGAGTTAAAAGCAAAAGTGAATTACTGGGACCTTATGAAGATAAAAAGCTTCTGCACAGCAAAGGAAACAACCCACAAAACTAAAAGGCAACCAACGGAATGGGAAAAGATATTCGCAAATGACATATCGGACAAAGGGCTAGTATCCAAAATCTATAAAGAGCTCACCAAACTCCACACCCGAAAAACAAATAACCCAGTGAAGAAATGGGCAGAAAACATGAATAGACACTTCTCTAAAGAAGACATCCGGATGGCCAACAGGCACATGAAAAGATGTTCAGCGTCGCTCCTTATCAGGGAAATACAAATCAAAACCACACTCAGGTATCACCTCACGCCAGTCAGAGTGGCCAAAATGAACAAATCAGGAGACTAGAGATGCTGGAGAGGATGTGGAGAAACGGGAACCCTCTTGCACTGTTGGTGGGAATGCAAATTGGTGCAGCCGCTCTGGAAAGCAGTGTGGAGGTTCCTCAGAAAATTAAAAATAGACCTACCCTATGACCCAGCAATAGCACTGCTAGGAATTTATCCAAGGGATACAGGAGTACTGATGCATAGGGCCACTTGTACCCCAATGTTCATAGCAGCACTCTCAACAATAGCCAAATTATGGAAAGAGCCTAAATGTCCATCAACTGATGAATGGATAAAGAAATTGTGGTTTATATACACAATGGAATACTACGTGGCAATGAGAAAAAATGAAATATGGCCTTTTGTAGCAACGTGGATGGAACTGGAGAGTGTGATGCTAAGTGAAATAAGCCATACAGAGAAAGACAGATACCATATGGTTTCACTCTTATGTGGATCCTGAGAAACTTAACAGGAACCCATGGGGGAGGGGAAGGAAAAAAAAAAAGAGGTTAGAGTGGGAGAGAGCCAAAGCCTAAGAGACTGTTAAAAACTGAGAACAAACTGAGGGTCGATGGGGGGTGGGAGGGAGGAGAGGGTGGGTGATGGGTATTGAGGAGGGCACCTTTTGGGATGAGCACTGGGTGTTGTATGGAAACCAATTTGACAATAAATTCCATATATAAAATAAAAAAAATAAAAATAAAATAAAATAAATACTCCTAAAAAAAATAAAAGAGTAAGATTGTGCTTCCTCAAAAAAAAAAAAAAAAAGAAAAAGAAAAAAGAAAATACCCATACAAGATTAAGATGGGAAGAATAAAAAGGAGCTGACAAGAGTCACTTCAAAGGTTTCATAAATTTTAGAAAAATCAAAAGATGTTGAGTCACAGAAGTCACATAGGGAGAAAGCTACAAAAAGGACAGAGTGGTCAACAAGGAGATCAAGCAAGATAGAAACTGAAAATTGTCCCCTAGATTTCACAGATGATACCTTCTAAGCCTGGTGAAAATATTTTCAGTGGAGAGGCTGGGGTAGAAGCCAGATTGCGAAGGCTTTGATGAGTGAGTGTGATGTGGAGAAGAGATGCTAGTTGTTTCTTCAAGGCAAGATTGTCTCTGACACAGGATTGGCAAATATGTGTACATTTCTCCTTTGAAAATATTTTTAAAACATTCTACAACCATTGCTAAAGCAATGTCTCATTTCTTTTATAGTCACATTTCTTTCAATACACAATTTCCAATGAGAATAATGAAATTAATTTGTTACCAAAAAAGGCATTCAGCAGCTTCTGAACCTGGATATTGCTGCCCACAGTACGGTACAGTCCTTCTGTCTTGATCCCTAGGGAAAAGAAAATCAGGTCAGTTTTGTTTATACAGCTAGAGCTTTCATTTCCCTCTAGGTAGAAAAAGTAGGTACTTTCACCCTAGCATCAGTTCAAACAAGAAACGGTCTCCCTACTCTCTCCTAGCTTTCTAGCCCTCCCCTGCAATAGGGGGCCAGTTTTGAAGCAGCTCTCCAAATTATTCTCTCCATACTTTCATTTGGATTATACGGAGGTTTCCTTAGTGTGAACAGAAGAGAATATACACTCTAGTAACTAGAAAAATATGCTTAGTTTGATAGCAGCAGATGGCTGAGAATAGTGCTGCCATCTTGGAAAGGAGCTAGAGTTTAACTGAAAAAGGAGGAAATATCAATCATCAAGCTGCCCATGAGCAGCAATATAAAGGAAGAAAGGCCTGAACTATGGCAAATGTGAAACAAAAGGCTATTTTGTGTATGGGGAAAGATTAAAGCAACATTTCAAGGAAAAAAAGAGGCTTGGCTCATATACTACATGCCCACATTCTAAATATTCTCAGAGAGAATCTAGAGAGTATCATGAACATGGAAAAACACTCATTCCCCATTTGTCTGAGTTAAGCTTTGCACCCCATCAATTTTTAAAAATTTATTTATTGAAATTCAAGTTAGTTAACATAGAGTATAGTGTTGGTTTCAGGAATAGAACCTAGCGATTCACCACTTAACATATAACACTCAGTGCTCATCCCAACAAATGCCCTCCTTAATGCCCATCACCCATTTAGCCAGAAATTTTTAAATCAATATGTATTATGGCAGAAATTGAACTCTTATTTATTTGTGATGGAACCATCATAACACTACTTGAGGAGTGCCCATTAGTAGTTCAGAATACTTTAAAAGCCATTTGAAGCTCTTTGCCTTGTTTTCGAAATACAAGAAGCTGTACATACTTAATAGATATAACTTGGAGAGTTTGGAGATAAATGAAACCATCACCATAATCTATGCATAAACATGTCTATCACCTCTAAAAGTTTTCTGCTGTCCTCTTTTTTCTTTAGTATTTTTTCCAATAAGAACTCAATACAAAATCTACCATCTTAGCACATTTAAGTCTGCAATACAGTATTATTTTTTTTAATGTTTATTTATTTTTGAGACAGAGAAAGACAGAGCATGAATGGGGGAGGGTCAGAGAGAGAGGGAGACAAAGAATCTGAAGCAGGCTCCAGGCTCTGAGCTGTCAGTACAGAGCCCCATGCGGGGCTCGAACTCACGGACCGTGAAATCATGACCTGAGCCGAAGTCAGACGCTTAACCAACTGAGCCACCCAGGCGCCCCTGCAATACAGTATTATTAACTATAGCTTTATGCTGTACAGCAGATCTCTTGTATAACTTAGAACTGTGTACCATTTGATTAATTAAGCTATTTCTCTTTAAAAGGAGGAAACCACAAATTATTCCAATATGCTTGGATACCACTGGTTTGGAACTTGCTGGAATTTTACAAATTTGTGTCTAGTGTCCAAGGTATATAGTCTTCATTCCTAAAATGAGTCCTGAACAATAAATGACATCATTGCTACCTTCAAGAAATTGACCCAGGATAAATTCAGAGTGACCAGATTCAAACACTGCCAATACTCCGGTTCAAATCTTACCTTTTGTCTCAATGACATTGATGCACTTTCTAACAAACTTGAACCCTATGTCATTCAGCTCCACTGTTTCAAATAAAGGAAAACAAAGTTAGATCCACTATAACAAGCTTTACCTACCAAGTATTTATTGATCATGTTAGGAGACTGCAGTGAGAGAATAAGGAGTATGGTTTTTCATCTCCAATACTCTTAAATGGAAAGGTCTTTGTATTCAGGGGGAACTTAGAGTTTTTACTCTTATTACACAAAATGCTTTAATTATCCCTTTGCATTACTCTTATTACACAAAATGCTTTAATTATCCCTTTGCATTATGTTTGTTTTAGGTAGTAGCAACATCAAACGTGAAATGGTAGGCTAGAAATGCACATAATTTCTATCATGTGTTTAGAACAAGAAAGAGATAATGTTCTTCTCTATATTAATATTACTGCCCACAACATAAGCCAAGATAAAGTGACTTCCTTATTTCAATAAGTAGACATATTTAAAAAAAATAGGTCTGAATTCTACTCCACACAGTTGCATCCATACACACACTTGAATCAATATTACATATCACAGATGATAGCAAAACTGGCAGTTTGTAATGTCAATAGATTGTAAATTTGACTCACTTTCTTCCTGTTTTGTTATGGGGCTGTGGTATATCTACAAAAGAAGAGAAAGAAAGAGCCATGTCTATTGTGAATCACTATAGGTAAGTACAGCAAATAATACTAACTCTCTTTCCCCAGAAAGTCCATCAAAACCGTTAGTGACTCTAAGGCTTTAATGGAAAAGTGGGCTAAACAGAATCATCTTTGAATAGGTCCCTAGAAAACAACTGATTTAACAAATCTGAAGACTAAACTAGATTCCAAGTAGCTCACTGTAGCTGGAGTTGTTGCCTACCTATTTTAGAGATTTACTTATGTAAAACTTGGAGAATTTTTCTGATAGAGCAAGAGAAACAGTCTTCTTATGGGACCTGGGTAGTGGGCATCGATGGTAAAATTTAAATGTGCCCAATACCAACCTCCTACCCCAAAGGCTACTTAATGGGTATTTCTCTGTAGAAAAGCAAGTGTCTGTCTGAAAGAGATCCACACACTGACCAAGATTTCTTTGAGTTATCGTGAAATACACATCATGATAGCTATGTGAGAGGCCAAACAGGAGATCCTTGACTCTTGAAGTCTAGCCTGGCTCTACCTCTAATTCATTATAAAATCTTGGGCATGTCCTTTTCATTCTCTATTCTTCAAACTTCATATCTCTAAAATGATTTGAGTTGGAGTAGATGTTCCTTAAAGTCCTAATCTTCTGTGATACTTTAAGCAAAGGCATGCATATCATGTATAAAATTAGTGAAATGGGGTGTTTAGCAAGGCAGCAACAATAACAATGTGAAACTTCAGGAAATAAACCTTCTGTATGGTATCTGTTAGAGTCCACTTTAACAATCTCTTCTTTTAAGAGAAAACTTTCTGCATATGTGTGTATACCCATGGATATTTCAATGAGAGAGATTTCTGTTCTGGGAAGCCTTTGCTGCCACTTTTATTTTTATTATTTTTATTTTTTTATATATGAAATTTATTGACAAATTGGTTTCCATACAACACCCAGTGCTCATCCCAAAAGGTGCCCTCCTCAATACCCATCACCCACCCTCTCCTCCCTCCCACCCCCCATCGACCCTCAGTTTGTTCTCAGTTTTTAACAGTCTCTTAGGCTTTGGCTCTCTCCCACTCTAACCTCTTTTTTTTTTTCCTTCCCCTCCCCCATGGGTTCCTGTTAAGTTTCTCAGGATCCACATAAGAGTGAAACCATATGGTATCTGTCTTTCTCTGTATGGCTTATTTCACTTAGCATCACACTCTCCAGTTCCATCCACGTTGCTACAAAAGGCCATATTTCATTTTTTCTCATTGCCACGTAGTATTCCATTGTGTATATAAACCACAATTTCTTTATCCATTCATCAGTTGATGGACATTTAGGCTCTTTCCATAATTTGGCTATTGTTGAGAGTGCTGCTATGAACATTGGGGTACAAGTGGCCCTATGCATCAGTACTCCTGTATCCCTTGGATAAATTCCTAGCAGTGCTATTGCTGGGTCATAGGGTAGGTCTATTTTTAATTTTCTGAGGAACCTCCACACTGCTTTCCAGAGCGGCTGCACCAATTTGCATTCCCACCAACAGTGCAAGAGGGTTCCCGTTTCTCCACATCCTCTCCAGCATCTCTAGTCTCCTGATTTGTTCATTTTGGCCACTCTGACTGGCGTGAGGTGATACCTGAGTGTGGTTTTGATTTGTATTTCCCTGATAAGGAGCGACGCTGAACATCTTTTCATGTGCCTGTTGGCCATCCGGATGTCTTCTTTAGAGAAGTGTCTATTCATGTTTTCTGCCCATTTCTTCACTGGGTTATTTGTTTTTCGGGTGTGGAGTTTGGTGAGCTCTTTATAGATTTTGGATACTAGCCCTTTGTCCGATATGTCATTTGCGAATATCTTTTCCCATTCCGTTGGTTGCCTTTTAGTTTTGTGGGTTGTTTCCTTTGCTGTGCAGAAGCTTTTTATCTTCATAAGGTCCCAGTAATTCACTTTTGCTTTTAACTCCCTTGCCTTTGGGGATGTGTCGAGTAAGAGATTGCTACGGCTGAGGTCAGAGAGGTCTTTTCCTGCTTTCTCCTCTAAGGTTTTGATGGTTTCCTGTCTCGCATTCAGGTCCTTTATCCATTTTGAGTTTATTTTTGTGAATGGTGTGAGAAAGTGGTCTAGTTTCAACCTTCTGCATGTTGCTGTCCAGTTCTCCCAGCACCATTTGTTAAAGAGGCTGTCTTTTTTCCATTGGATGTTCTTTCCTGCTTTGTCAAAGATGAGTTGGCCATACGTTTGTGGGTCTAGTTCTGGGGTTTCTATTCTATTCCATTGGTCTATGTGTCTGTTTTTGTGCCAATCCCATGCTGTCTTGATGATGACAGCTTTGTAGTAGAGGCTAAAGTCTGGGATTGTGATGCCTCCTGCTTTGGTCTTCTTCTTCAAAATTGCTTTGGCTATTTGGGGCCTTTTGTGGTTCCATATGAATTTTAAGATTGCTTGTTCTAGTTTCGAGAAGAATGCTGGTGCAATTTTGATTGGGATTGCATTGAATGTGTAGATAGCTTTGGGTAGTATTGACATTTTGACAATATTTATTTTTCCAATCCATGAGCAGGGAATGTCTTTCCATTTCTTTAAATCTTCTTCAATTTCCTTCATAAGCTTTCTATAGTTTTCAGCATACAGATCCTTTACATCTTTGGTTAGATTTATTCCTAGGTATTTTATGCTTCTTGGTGCAATTGTGAATGGGATCAGTTTCTTTATTTGTCTTTCTGTTGCTTCATTGTTAGTGTATAAGAATGCAACTGATTTCTGTACATTGATTTTGTATCCTGCAACTTTGCTGAATTCCTGTATCAGTTCTAGCAGACTTTTGGTGGAGTCTATCGGATTTTCCATGTATAATATCATATCATCTGCAAAAAGCAAAAGCTTGACTTCATCTTTGCCAATTTTGATGCCTTTGATTTCCTTTTGTTGTCTGATTGCTGATGCTAGAACTTCCAGCACTATGTTAAACAACAGCGGTGAGAGTGGGCATCCCTGTCGTGTTCCTGATCTCAGGGAAAAAGCTCTCAGTTTTTCCCCATTGAGGATGATGTTAGCTGTGGGCTTTTCATAAATGGCTTTTATGATCTTTAAGTATGTTCCTTCTATCCCGACTTTCTCAAGGAGTTTTTTAAGAAAGGGTGCTGCCGGGGCGCCTGGGTGGCGCAGTTGGTTAAGCGTCCGATTTCAGCCAGGTCACGATCTCGCGGTCCGTGAGTTCGAGCCCCGCGTCAGGCTCTGGGCTGATGGCTCAGAGCCTGGAGCCTGTTTCCGATTCTGTGTCTCCCTCTCTCTCTGCCCCTCCCCCGTTCATGCTCTGTCTCTCTCTGTCCCAAAAATAATTAAAAAACGTTGAAAAAAAAAACTTAAAAAAAAAAAGGGTGCTGGATTTTGTCAAAGGCCTTTTCTGCATCGATTGACAGGATCATATGGTTCTTCTCTTTTTTTTGTTAATGTGATGTATCACGTTGGTTGATTTGCGAATGTTGAACCAGCCCTGCCTCCCAGGAATGAATCCCACTTGATCATGGTGAATAATTCATTTTATATGCCGTTGAATTCGATTTGCTAGTATCTGATTGAGAATTTTTGCATCCATATTCATCAGGGATATTGGCCTGTAGTTCTCTTTTTTTACTGGGTCTCTGTCTGCTTTAGGAATCAAAGTAATACTGGCTTCATAGAATGAGTCTGGAAGTTTTCCTTCCCTTTCTATTTCTTGGAATAGCTTGAGAAGGATAGGTATTATCTCTGCTTTAAACGTCTGGTAGAACTCCCTTGGGAAGCCATCTGGTCCTGGACTCTTATTTGTTGGGAGATTTTTGATAACCGATTGAATTTCTTCACTGGTTATGGGTCTGTTCAAATTTCTAATTCCTCCTGATTGAGTTTGAGAAGAGTGTGGGTGTTTAGGAATTTGTCCATTTCTTCCAGGTTGTCCAGTTTGTTGGCATATAATTTTTCATAGTATTCCATGACCATTACTTGTATCTCTGAGGGATTGGTTGTAATAATTCCATTTTCATTCATGATTTTATCTATTTGGGTCATCTCCCTTTTCTTTTTGAGAAGCCTGGCTAGAGGTTTGTCAGTTTTGTTTATTTTTTCAAAAAACCAACTCTTGGTTTCGTTGATTTGCTCTTCAGTTTTTTTAGATTCTATATTGTTTATTTCTGCTCTGATCTTTATTATTTCTCTTCTTCTGCTGGGTTTAGGCTGCCTTTGCTGTTCTGCTTCTAGTTCCTTTAGGTGTGCTGTTAGATTTTGTATTTGGGATTTTTCTTGTTTCTTGAGATAGGCCTGGATTGCAATGTATTTTCCTCTCAGGACTGCCTTCGCTGTGTCCCAAAGCATTTGGATTGTTGTATTTTCATTTTCGTTTGTTTCCATATATTTTTTAATTTCTTCTCTAATTGCCTGGTTGACCCACTCATTCGTCAGTAGGGTGTTCTTTAACCTCCATGCTTTTGGAGGTTTTCCAGACTTTTTTCTGTGGTTGATTTCAAGCTTCATAGCATTGTGGTCTGAAAATATTTATGGTATAATTTCAATTCTTGTAAACTTATGAAGAGCTGTTTTGTGACCCAGTATATGATCTATCTTGGAGAATGTTCCATGTGCACTCGAGAAGAAAGTATATTCTGTTGCTTTGGGATGCAGCGTTCTAAATATATCTGTCAAGTCCATCTGATCCAATGTCTCATTCAGGACCCTTCTTTATTGACCGTGTGTCTAGATGATCTATCCATTTCTGTAAGTGGGGTGTTAAAGTCCCCTGCAATTACCACATTCTTATCAATAAGGTTGCTTATGTTTATGAGTAATTGTTTTATATATTTGGGGGCTCCGGTATTCGGCGCATAGACATTTATAATTGTTAGCTCTTCCTGATGGATAGACCCTGTAACTATTATATAATGTCCTTCTTCATCTCTTGTTACAGTCTTTAATTTAAAGTCTAGTTTGTCTGATATAAGTATGGCTACTCCAGCTTTCTTTTGGCTTCCAGTAGCATGATAAATAGTTCTCCATCCCCTCACTCTCAATCTAAAGGTGTCCTCAGGTCTAAAATGAGTCTCTTGTAGACAGCAAATAGATGGGTCTTGTTTTTTTATCCATTCTGATACCCTATGTCTTTTGGTTGGCGCATTTAATCCATTTACATTCAGTGCTATTATAGAAAGATATGGGTTTAGAGTCATTGTGATGTCTGTATGTTTTATGCTTGTAGTGATGTCTCTGGGACTTTCTCTCACAGGGTCCCCCTTAGGATCTCTTGTAGGGCTGGTTTTGTGGTGACAAATTCCTTCAGTTTTTGTCTGTTTGTGAAGACCTTTATCTCTCCTTCTATTCTAAATGACAGACTTGCTGGATAAAGGATTCTTGGCTGCATATTTTTTCTGTCTAGCACCCTGAAAATCTCGTGCCAATTCTTTCTGGCCTGCCAAGTTTCAAAAGAGAGATCAGTCACGAGTCTTATAGGTCTCCCTTTATATGTGAGGGCATGTTTACCCCTTGCTGCTTTCAGAATTTTCTCTTTATCCTTGTATTTTGCCAGTTTCACTGTGATATGTCGTGCAGAAGATCGATTCAAGTTACGTCTGAAGGGAGTTCTCTGTGCCTCTTGGATTTCAATGCCTTTTTCCTTCCCTAGTTCAGGGAAGTTCTCAGCTATTATTTCTTCAAGTACCCCTTCAGCACCTTTCCCTCTCTCTTCCTCCTCTGGGATACCAATTATGCGTATATTATTTCTTTTTAGTGTATCACTTAGTTCTCTAATTTTCCCCTCATACTCCTGGATTTTTTTATCTCTCTTTTTCTCAGCTTCCTCTTTTTCCATAACTTTATCTTCTAGTTCACCTATTCTCTCCTCTGCCTCTTCAAGCCGAGCTGTGGTGGTTTCCATTTTGTTATGCATTTCGTTTAAAGTGTTTTTCAGCTCCTCGTGACTGCTCCCTAGTCCCTTGATCTCTGTAGCAAGAGATTCTCTGCTGTCCTGTATACTCTTTTCAAGCCCAGCGATTAATTTTATGACTATTATTCTAAATTCACTTTCTGTTATATTATTTAAATCCTTTTTGATCAGCTCATTAGCTGTTGGTATTTCCTGGAGATTCTTTTGAGGGGAATTCTTCCGCTTGGTCATTTTGGATAGTCCCTGGCGTGGTGAGGACCTGCAGGGCACTTCCCCTGTGCTGTGGTGTATAACTGGAGTTGGTGGGCGGGGCCGCAGTCAGACCTGATGTCTGCCCCCAGCCCACCGCTGGGGCCACATTCAGACTGGTGTGTGCCTTCTCTTCCCCTCTCCTAGGGGCGGGATTCACTGTGGGGTGGCGTGGCCCGTCTGGGCTACTTGCACACTGCCAGGCTTGTGATGTTGGGGATCTGGCGTATTAGCTGGGGTGGGTAGGCAAGGTGCACAGGCGTGAGGGGCAGGCTTAGATCGCTTCTCCTTAGGTGATCCACTTCAGGAGGGGCCCTGTTGCTGCCACTTTTATAAACAAGTCATTTGTGAAAAGTCTAGCATAATCGACTTGTTAAGGATACACATTCACTGGACCCATATTCTAATATCATTCTCCACAAAAAGCCATCTGCATCCTTCGATTTTTAAAACTTAAAGGGAGAACAAGTTCCAATTACGGAATCAAGAATAAAATGTTTCACTGAGCCTGCTACCCTCTTCCTCGAGAAACATCATAGGCATGCAATAGTTAAGCTCCAATCTTCTGGGAAGGAAGGAGGAGCCACAGGTCATGGACTACTTCCTTTACGACAATCCTCATAACTCCCCTTCTCTCTTTGCTACCTTCTTGGTTGCTATAAGTACATTCTGAAATCTGTGCACTTCTCTTTAGTTTCCAGGGCACCAAGGAGACACAGAAAGAAAACCTTGGAGTATTTTCCCTCTTAGCACATTTTTGCCTTGAACAAAACAAAGATATTAGACTGTACACAAATAATATGGAATCTCAGTAGCTTCACACTCATTCTTTATCCCACTTCCATTCATTCAATTTTTCAAAGCAACTCTGTGAGGTAGATAGAATGGAGATGATTCAACCCTTTTTACTGAAGAGAAGAAAACTGAGTCTCAGAGAGATAGAATACCTTGCCCAAAGTCACACCACCACTGATGGCACAACTGGGATCCAAATTCAGTCTTTTGTAAATCTAACAGTAGGAAGCTAATATTATTTCATACTCCACTAGAAGAAATTTACTTGGAAGATACTGAAGAAAAAAAAACTCTCTTCAGGAATTTCTGACTCTTCAGATTGGTCTTTCTATGACAATCACTAAACCCTTTAAGGTATTGCTTGCCCTCCTGTGTAACAATGTTCTAAATGGAGTGGTACATCTTGGGATATAGGATGGTAGCACCATCTTCTCCAACAGCTGTACCCTTAAAGAGAGTAAGCTGACATGGGAATGTAAAATAGGGGCAGCAAAACTGTTTTTGAATAAAATCTTAATAAATCCTTATTCACAGTTATGAAAATTATTTTCCACATTTCTATATGAACACATTAATTTTATAAACTGACAAAAGGACTTAATTTTCTTTAAGAAGATCTTGTAGGCACAGCTGCATAATCTAACACTGAAGCAAACAGCTAAGAAACCTGGATTCTATCTAGGCCCAATTTTTATGTCTTTTCAGATAGTAATCCTAGAGAAGTCCCTCATCCTCTATGGAACTCAAATTGCCTTACTTTTTAAACAAAAAATGTTGAGTAAACAATTCCTTCTAACTCTAAAATTTTGAGTCTGAAGATCTGACTCTTTAAATGTCCTAGACCAACTAGTACCACTAAGGATACTCATACATTGGACTATATTGCTAAGTTTCTACAGTGTCCTCACATAACTTACAGGCTCTTTTCCATCCATGGCTTCCATCCATAGCCTTCTGTTAGCTTCCGAAAGAGCTTGCAAAGTTATGGTTCCTGGCCTATAGAAAAAAATGACAAGTTTAAAGCAGAAAAGTCACCTAAAGAATGGAACCTGGTTCTACCAGGAACCTTATAAAGCAGCCTAGAGAGTCTGATCTAGAGTCCCTATCAGCCCTGGAAGGTGTCACACCGAGCAGACACATACAGAATTCCGATTTTTCAAAATCTCCTTTACTCAAAAAAACAATGGAACATTTACAAAACAGTATCTTTTGGAACCCTGGAGAAGATGGTATCTTGGCAGCCTCATGCCAGGGTCAGGCAAGGAAATAGAGTCAGATGTCAAGACACCTCACCATTATACATACTTAAATTGGCTCGATTGCACTTGAGCCTAACTGTGGCTCTCTCTGCCTTTCTCTCTTGGAAGCTGGAAGTTTGTTCTGGGCACTAGGAATAAGCATGTTCAGCCACAAAAAAAGATGTCTGGGCTACTTCCACCACCTATGATGTCCAAGGAGTATTTCTAGTGGGAAATAATTCAACAACATGCACACTGGCTCAGTACAGGGAGGAGGCCTTTTTGCTGACTTAAGCAATTTTATGACTAATAATAACTAACAGTTATTGAGTGCTCACTATGTACCACATTCTGCTCTAAGTACTTTATAGGTATTAATTCATGAAATCTACCAGGAACCTTATAAAACAGGTACTATATAGTAATCCCTATTTTACAGAAGGGGAAGCTGAAGCACAGAGCTCTTCCCTACGTTCACACAGTGGGTAAGTATAGAGCCAGAATTTGATTTTAGGAATTCCGGTCCAGCAGTATTTCTTTTCTTTCCTTTCCTTTTTCTCTTTCTTTTTCTTTTCTTCCCTTCCCTTTCTCCTCCCATTCTTTTCCTTTCCTTCCCTTTCCTTTCCTTTATTTCTGCCATCTTCTTTCTTAACCACTACGCTACAAGGCTTCTCCTTCGAAGATGGCCTCAAAACCATTTTTTTGTATTTACTTGTAGGCTACCTTTAACCAGAGATACTCCAAGTTGATATACTCTGTATGGCCTTTTTAGACCTTCATGACTAACCTGGGAATTGCAGATTGGCCATATCATTGCAAACATAAATCTTCCTCACATTATCTGTGTATCTGCACCATTATGACAAACTGGTTCCTCTTGTTCCTTCTATGTTAAGACTCTCAGAGTCACAAAATGATAAGAATAATGTCAAGAGAGCTCAGAGAGCCTAGCAAAGTAACTGGGGCTCTATGGGCTTCAGTTTCTGTATCCATAAGGGTGTCGGACAAGATGAACTGGAAGGTCCTTTCCAGTTTTGATATCATAGGATTCCTATTCTATCTTCCATTCTTTTATTCCATTAAAGTACATTTTAAAAAGGAAAGTCTCCAAATCTTCTTTAAGTCAAATCAACTGAAAACCAGGACTTGGCGTTGGGAACTGGATTCTTTCAAGTTTACCTTTCTCTAACAAATAACCAACCTTCGGGATATATTACATGGGGATAGAAAGTTTAGAAATAGTTTTGGAAAGACAGTAGCGCAGCTGAATCCTGAAGGCAAAAAGAAGGAGAACAAGTAAATTGGGAACAGACTTAAAAGCAGACAGTGTAGATCAGGTATGATATTTATCCCATTCTGGAACTCAGCTTCCCTATCTGGGAAATCAAAAAGGCAGTGTGTGTCTTCCCTTAACTGTAAAGAGAAGCTGAAATAATAAATAAGTAACTATTTAAGAAGCATTTGAAGATTCTTAGGTGCTACAGAAAGTCAAATTCAAAGAATACTCATAAGAACAGGATGACAAAGTAGAAAGAACATTGACTTCTAGTCCAGGCTCTTCCATTATCTAAGACAAATCCCTTGCCCTCACCAAGGTCCCAGTCATTCAATCTGGAACAAAAAGGCATATACAGCATATGTGCAGTACAGTGTAATGGTTGAGTGTGGGCTTGGAGACTAAAATTCCTGGATTCCAATCCTGGCTCTACCGTTTGCTAGCAGTGTTACCTAAGTTGCTTAATTTCTCTCTGTCTCCTTGTCTTCCTTTGTAAAATTGCGAAATACAGTCACCTCATATGACTGTAGTGAGGAATAAAGGAAATTATACAATTTCAAGGGCTGAGAATGGTACCTGGCACATAGAAGTTACTCTGCAAATGTTAGCAGTTGTTGTTTGTTATTGTTATTATTATTATTGCACTTCAAGCTCTATGAGCTATAAGTCTGTGGTTTCAAATACTGGGAGCAAAGCTAATTAAAGAAAAAAGTTATCCTCTATTCCTTAGATAGAAAAAGGGACTCAAAGAGCTCTTTGCTCTCTGTGCTTCAGGGACATGAGTACAGGTACCCAATGCCTGCTGGGAAGTCTGACTTTGTTTTTTATATCAGATTTACTAGCCAGTAAAGCAGATGTCACATCCCTCAGATAACTCCATGTACACACATGTACCTCATCACCTGTTCATTATTTTATTTGATCCTTTATTTCAGAGCATATTTATTCTCATTCTAAGACGATGTAGCAAAATTAAAAAGAACATGGACTTTGTAAACCTCTAAAGAAGTGTTTGAGCTCAGCCTTGCCACTATGTGACTTTGGGCAAGTCACTTAATGTAGTCAAGTCTCAGTTTCCTCCACCTGTAAAATAGGGGAGGGATTCAATGACTAAATGGTTTTTATGTGCCTAATATGTGGTAACTTAAATCACAGACACACCAAAACTTTAATTCCTGGGTTCTAGTCTAAGAATTCCTTAGTGTTAGGAGGGGGAAAATACATTTAAAAATAAACACCAAATGTTGTACCTACCATGAGCCATGCATAGTACTAGGTACAAGATATATGAAGATAAACTGGTCCCAGCCCCTAACCTCAGGGCCAAACTGTCTGCAACTGCTTTGGGTATATGGGAATATTATTTGCAAGCAGCTTGCAAATTTAAGCTGAAAGGGGAATCAGAATGAAACTAGACACACATAAAAAAAATTAATTTCTTTTAAGCACCTTGATGTTGCAGAGCCAGAGACACTAAAAGTTCATGAAAGAGAAGCCACAGCCAATAGTCATTTTCCCCAATAAATAGTATAGTTCCCCCTTCCAACTAGGCCTGAAGCTATTGGAAAAATGAGTGACAGCCTTATGGTTACCAGTAACAATGTTTACTATCACAACCATCTTTGGTCAGGACCATCCATTTTTAAGAAAGAAATCACATAGATTAAAAAACAGAAATTTCAAATGGGGAAAAGGACTTCCTACTTTTTTCCAGACTGAAAAAAAGAGCCCTCATCTCTTAGTCTAATCTTTATGATTCCAGTCACTGATAATTTTGTTCATATGACACTGTAATTCAAACTTCAAGCCCCCTTATAGGAATCTGACCATTTTGTTAAATTCTATTCTATTAAGCAGTAACAAAAACATAGAAATAATAGACCGAAATAACACATAGAAATATTTATTCACTGAATTTTAGATCAACTTCCCAACTATATAACATGCTTTTCGCCAAAATGACTCCAAATGCTCTCATTCTAAAATTTCAATATTAAATTTCCCTCTGATAAAACTACCAAGATCCAGAAAATGAAAAGAGGGTAATGGAGAAAAACAAATGAACAAAGTTTGAAAGCCTTACTGAAATCAGAAGGTTGATAATCAAACTATCTCCAGTTTACAAAAATATCTGCAAAGTAGGGAAAGTCTGTATTATGTTTGCACCAAGTATGGAGAAAAGACTCTTCAATACCACTACCATCCTCCATTCCTTCTATCTCTCATTAAAAATGTGTTCCAATTCACTTGTTCCTGTATGTTATATTAGGAGATAAAAGAATGAGTTTTGCTAAATGGGCTAAGACATTTGCAAATGATATATCTGATAAAGGATTGGTATCCAAATCTATAAAGAGCTTATCAAACTCAAAACCCTAAAAACAAATGCTCCAGTTAAAAAATGGGCAGAAGTCATGAATAGACATTTTTCTAAAGAAGACATCCAGATGGCTAACAGACACATGAAAAGATGCTCAACATCACTCATCATCAGGG
The DNA here is from genome assembly GCF_018350175.1 of Felis catus. NCBI lineage: Eukaryota > Metazoa > Chordata > Mammalia > Carnivora > Felidae > Felis > Felis catus. Next base: position 55,274,536 of record NC_058386.1, read on the forward strand.
AAATACTAATCAAAAGCACAATGAGATATCACCTCACACCTATTGGAATGGCTAAAATTAACAACATGCGAAACAACAAGTGTTGTCAAGGATGTGGAGAAATGGGAACCCTGTTGCCCTGTTGGTGGGAATGCAAACTGGTGCAGCCACTCTGGAAAACAGTATGGAAGTTCCTCAAAAAGTTAAAAATAGAAGCTACCCTATCACCCAGAAATTGCACTACTAGGTATTTACCCAAAGGATACAAAAATACAGATTTGAAGGGATACATGCATCCCAATGTTCATAGCGGCATTATCTACAATAGCCAAAGTATGGAAAGAGCCCAAATGAATAAAGAGGTTGTGGTGTGTGTGTGTGTGTGTGTGTGTGTGTGTGTATAATGTGGTATACACACACACACACACACACACACACACACACACAATGAAATATTACTCAGCCACCAAAAAGAATGAAATCTTGCTAACTGCAATAATATGAATGGAGCTAGATTGTATTATGCTAAGCAAGATAAGTCATTGAAAGACAAATACCACATGATTTCACTCATATGTGGAATATAAGAAACAAAACAAATGAACATATGGGATGGGGGAAAAGAGAGAGACAAACCATAAAACAAGAATCTTAACTATAGACAACAAACTGAGGGTTGCTGGAGGGGAGGTGGGCACAGGGAATGGGTTAATTGGGTGATGGTATTAAGGAGGGTACTTGTTATGTTAAGCACTGGGTGTTGTATATAAGTGATGATGAATCACTAAATTCTACTCCTGAAACTAATATTATACTATATGTTAACTAACTGGAATTTAAATAAAAACTTCAAACTACAAAAAAATTTTTAAAAAATGAATTTTTGTATGCTGTTCTTGCAGCATCACCAAATGTTGACCTCTGCATATCTGATAGCAAATTAAATCCTAGGAGTGATTTATTCTTCCTAGAGTAGGTGAGGTGAAGCTGATTGAAGTTTCCCCAGAGGGAAACAGCTCTGGGCCAGGTCTAACAGGGATTCCTCCGAATGGCAGCCAGAAGAGCCAAGACGATGATGTCATGAACAGATTTTCTCACTTTCATCAATAAGAGATGACAAAGGAAAATAAAAGATCTACTCAGTCTCAGTATCTGTCACATGGGGACATTGCCAATTCATACGATCACAGCTTACCTTTCATTAGTTTCTATATCAAAACAGAACCTTTTGTCGATAGACTCTGTCTTCCTCCTCACGCAGTACTTCAGCGTTAAGTCCAAGGGCCCCTGCTATAAGAGAAGGATTAATAGCCAATTTGAAAAAAAAATGCACAGAGGCTTCTTCTGCCTCCTTAATTATCCTTAGGGTCACTTGGAAGGCATCTGTCAGGGCAGCAGGAGCAATGTGTAGTCTCACTGAGAACAGTAGTTGCAGAAAGGCGGCAGATGGTTTCTTCCTGCTCCAATAATTAATGGCTGAGACCAGGAGAGAATGCTCAGGGTAGATGACTATTCTTTTCCAAGCATGGTAGATTAAATAGAAAGCTCATTACACATTAACATAAGGGGAGTATTGGAGAAATCGGCTGACCAAAAGGCATTAAGTGTACCAAATAAGGTAGGAAGTGGCTTTATGAAACCCTCCTTCCATTAAATTGGCAGATAGAGGAGAGAAGGCAAACATTTTCATTCCCCACCTCCAGACTCTTCAGGAAGACAGGAATCACGAAAGCAATCTCTCCAAAGATAGATCAGGCAGTAAGCAAATTTGAGTTATTTCTCAAAGTGCATTTGTTATTTCATACATGAAGAATAGTGTAGCCCCCTTAGTTTTATGGACACTTAATAAGGCCATTGAAATCCACTCTGTTCACAGATTAAAATCCCCCAGTCCCATATTGTTCGGTTTCCCTCTATTATCTCAATAGAGACAACGTAGTATAGGAAAGAGAAGTAACATTTATCCATTACCTACTATGTGCCACATATTATGCTAGGTGTCTTCAAACCAACTTTCCTCACAACAATCCTTAGAAAGAACTGAAGCTCAGAGGGATAAAATGACTTACCTAAAGTCACTCGAGTCGGTATAGTGATAGTGGAAATAGCAATAAACTAGGAAGTCCATCCCAGTTATACCATTTAGTAGCTTGCAACCCAGGGCAAATCATTTCTGTCACTGAATCTTAACTTCACAATCTATAAATAGGGATAATGCTAACTAACCACCTTGTTCCCACCAAGTCAGAAACACTTCCCAAATGCCAGGTCTGTGTTTAGGTACTCTGCCCTCCAAACTGGACCATAGAGTTGACCCAGCTGATCAAAAAAGAATTCTTTCTCACTGGCACACTCAACCCCCTTTCAGGCCTTTTTGCTGCTCCCACACTATAAAAACTCAACCCTGAATTCATCCTTCAATCTGCCTTCCTTGCCCCAGTACTGAGGGTATCAAACATTACTAGCCTTTCAAGAGGACAGTGATTAACAGTATCATATACTGACCCTCCCTCTTTAAACTCATCTCCCTCAGGTTCAGAGGCATCATGGCTCCTTGGCCTACACCCTGCTTACTACTTCAGGTTTACTTCTAGCCACCCCAATCTGTTTTATGCCCCATCCATGCATAAGTACTCTCATTTCACACATATGTCATAGTCTTTCATGGCTCCATAACTGCAAATAATGTTTCCTCCACCTGAAATGACTTTATCTATATTCTTTGCCTGGAAAAACTCTTAATTGTTCTACAAACTGCAGTTCAGCTTTCATTTCCTCCAAAATTCTTCCCAATCCCGCACACTGTTCACTATGTGTTTTCTGCATTATTTCTTTCCCCAATTGACTAAGAACTCAAGGGGATGGACATTTTATTTATCTTTATCTCTCTAGCACCTAGTGAAGAATTAGTGCTCCAGAAATTTTTATGAACTACAGTATTATTCTTGTCATTTTTCTGATGAGTAAAATTATATTAAGCAACATTATACAATTTACTTGGGGTCAAAAAGCTACTAGGCCACAGAGCTCAGATTTAAACCCAGTTTTTGAAACTCAAAATACAGCACTCTTTCCTCTTACCATAACTGCCTGACAGGGAAATGATGGGGATCTTCTAAAATAGCATTTAGGAAGATAATTCATAAAGTGAACAGAACAACACAGGTGGAAGGTGATAGGCTGAACTAGCAGGGAACACTGGTAAGTACCACAGTCAGAAACAGGGTTAATTCCTCTATCTTCAAATTGAACTAATAAAATTTCACAGGGCTGCTGAGAAAATAAATGAGGCACATGGCAAAAAGTGTCTACTCAGTGCCTGGTACACAGTAGACATTCAATAAATAGTGGATTATATGGTGTTATTATAGTCTCACTCGTATGATTTACCTTTCTAAAACACAAACCAGTAATAGGAACTGACAGAACTGACAAGAAGAAACCATTTTCAACTTCATTTTATGGAAATTCAAGTTACTACTTTACCTCCCTTTCCTTCTAAATAGAGAACCCAGTTCCTCTTCCCACTCCGTAAGGAATCCCACATTAAAACTGCTTAGGCTAACACTACTGCAAGTTTTGCAAGCAGCCTCTTAATGAAACGGGACGAGGAAAAAAGAACTAAAATGAGAGCTTGCACTCATCTGCTAGGAGGATATGAAAGTGGCATCTACTGCTTCTGTCTTGAGCTTTCCAGTATGTGCCTGAGCAAGAGAGAAAAGGCCTAAATGAGCTTACTGTCTAAGAGAGTAACGTTAAAGGCTGGGATCTGGAAAGTGATGTGTGTAGAAAAAGAAAAGGAAGAGACACAGGACAATGCTTCTTATAAGTACTAGCCAGTCAGATACATCAGCTGCATTCTGACAGAAATGGAACAAATTCTGTGATAGTGCACCAGATAAATTTATTGCAACCATACTGAAAGGTGCCTTGGCAGACTGGAAACTAAGGAGAGTTTTGGAATCATGAATGAGTAACTGGCCTACATAGAAGCATTGGATGAGGGTTCTGGAAATCCCATTTAGTACACTTCATTAGAGGTGATTTTCATCTTCAATACACATCCAAAGCAGAGTAACAAAATTTTTGGTTAAAGACACAAAAAAGCAGTTTTCAAGAGCCTGCCACCAAATCTCAGACCTCTCTAATTTTCTGTGGACAAGTAACATAAGAGAGATCTTCCATGGAAACCAGCAGCAGTGGAGAAAAATTGGCCCATTTTTCCCCCAAATTTCTGCCTACCTCAATTGGGTCTACTTATACCACCAAGGTCCAGCATTAGTAAATGAACCTTGTTTCATTTTTTAAACAATTTGTAAAGAACAGAAATCCTTAAAAACCCATGCATTAACACCCAGTTTGAGAGGCAGTTTAAAGGACACATTAAACTACTTTTAGAGTATGAAACGTTTGTCTATCAGCTTTTATCTTAATAAACCCTTGAGTGAGTGTGTGTGTGTGTGTGTGTGTGTGTATGTGTGTGTGTGTATATTTCCAAAGCCTCTACAAATACAGGCAAAAGTGAGATGACAGAATAAAAATTTTTGGCTGTGTGGTTATTATATTATATTATATTATATTATATTATATTATATTATACAGTATAGTATGTAATATATAAGATTAAGTTCTTCTGGTAAGTAAATATCTTCTCAGTATGTTAAACTCATCTTGACATTTTAGGGAATAGGGGAAGGTTTGGAGGACAGAAGAAGAGGCATCGACTGCTTAAATATATCTGAACATTACATAGAATATGGGGTATAGGTTATTCCATTATTCCAACTTTAGGAAACAGACATATTTATCTAAAAAAGCAATTTTGGAAAATGATAGTTTAAACACTTGCTATTTAAAGGAATACTACAGTAGAAACTTATTAAAAGCAAGTAGTAAATACTATCCTCCTCCAATTCATCCATATTCTTGCAAATTTTCTTGTACAATGTGACAGGCACTTTTAATAATTTAATAAATGATCTTAAAGAGTATACGCACTTTCAGAAGGCTTGACATAATAGATATCATTTTACTCAACTGAGTAGTATCTGGTCCAATGCAAACTTAGGCCAAGAAGAACACATCATGATTCACGTGACAGTGATGAACTTGATTCTTTGGCACTAAGTCAAGGTATACTGTTTTCTGAGATGCAGGCACAGATGCATTTCAAAAAATATGGCACACAAAAGAACTGACCTGCTTAGCACCTGGCTTCTGCTCCGTAGGTGTCATGGTGAGCGTTTTGGTCTCTTTCTCATACTGGCAGTAATATTTGACCCAGGATATTCCCAAAGCCCCTACAATGATAGGCAAAAGTGAGCTGGCAGAATATATTTTTAGGCAGTATGGTCAATACACTCCTAAGATGGAAAGGCTGTACAGTCTGTTCTTCATAGTCATAGTGCTTCAGATCCAGCCCTAACCCTCCCCTGAACTCCAGCAGCCCTGCAGTGCCATCAACACACAGAACATATGGAGATCCTAAAACTCATCAACTACTTTCCACATTGGCTCTAGCTTGCTCCAAATCACTCTCCTTGCCATGTCCCCTATGAATGCTTCTACTACTTATCTTATTACTGTATGAGTTGGATACAACTGTAATCTTCTGCTCGTCTTTCCCTGTAACCTGCCATTTGACTGGTGGTTGGGTTCTGTCCATTCATTCCTTACATGCCTCTCTTCCAGCTGCTTCATCCTCTCCATCCCTTTTAGACCTGAATTAGTTCAGGACCCTAAAGCTGAATTACTTTTAATGTTTTATGAAGTATTTCAGACAAAACAAAAATTCACTATTTCTCCACAATTAACCATGTCAGTGGTCTTCTCTCTGATTTCCCCTATCTCTGATCACTCTTTTCTAGTGCATTCTCCACTCTTTAGCTAAAGGAGTATTCTTAAAACACATATCTTTATATCATTTCTCTTATAAATCATGCATGGCTTTTCTACCATCTTTAAACTCTGGTTGGCCCACAAAATCCTTCATAATGTGATATTTACCTTTCCTACTTTGTCTTTTGCCACCCTCTATGGTCCTGTCTCATTGAATTACTTTCAGTTATCAAACAAAGAGTTGGTCATATATTTTTAGTCCAAATTTTCAAGACATATTTAAGACTTAATGGGTCACCATTAATAATTACAAAAGGATTACAGGTATAAACCAGGGTTATTCTTGGCAAACCAAGAACCTGAAAATAGATTACATCCTCACATACCTCTGTGCCTGAGTAACATGCAATGGTATATACACGGAAATTTCTTCCCCCTTTTTTTTTTTTTGCCTATCAAACTCCCACTCATAATTCGAGTTCTAATTCAAACATTACTTCCTCAGTGAAGCCCTTAGATATATGCCCCAAATGCAATGCTCAGCACATTTCCTTATAATTCTTGACATAGTTGTCTATCTTCCTCCTCAGACTGTGAACTTGAAGGCAAAAATCAAGATTTATTCAGTTTTTAAAATCCCCCAGTGCACTGCATATTGTCTGGAAAAAAAGGATGCTCAATAAATATTCAACTGAGTAGCAATGTCATATCCATTTGACAAATTAGAAAACTGGAGCTAGTTGATATTATAGCCAAGATTGCAAACTCATTATTTCCACCTCTTTTATAATATAGCAGTAGTTCTCAACCAAGGGAAATTTTGCCTCCCAAGGGACATTTGGCAACATCTGGAGACATTTTAGGTTGTAGTACCTAGGGAGTGCTATTAGAATAAAGTGAGGACAGGGCATAGATGCTGCTAAATACCCTAAAATGTATATGATCCACCCCCCCCCCGACAAAACAAAGAATTACCCAGCCCAAAATGTCAATAGCACTGAGATTGAGAAATACTGCAATATAGAGTTGAAGGGATACATCTGAAAAGTGGAAGAATACATCTTTGAAAAATATCAAAAGTTAATTTCTCAAAGAGAGGAAAAGCATGATAATATCAATGCTTAAATGCCATGTTTTGTGAATTGCAGTAGTTTTTTGCCACTGGTAACATCTGAGTAGCTTCTTCTTCCTACTTCTCAGGTACAATAATTATGGGCAGGGCTGAAATCACAGGTTTTGGGGGCACTGGGTCATAGTTCATAAGGAAAAGCAAACAGCACATGCAGGTTTTCATGATGTTATTTAGGAGGTAGGAAGGCTTGAATCTTCTGCAATATTCAGTGAGTGGATAAGTTAACTCATTTTCCTTGGTCAGCAATGAACAACTGTCATCCCATTGAAATCACAATGGTTGTTGTTTAGTGCTTTAAGAGCAACCATGTGCTCCTAAGGCAGTGAGAAGTATAGAGTATAGTGATACGACCATAGGTTTTGGCATTTCACAGAATGGAGTTTACTCTTAGGGCTGTTACTTGATAGTTGGGTGACTTTCAACTAGTGATTTCTCTAAACCTCAGTGGCCTCAAGTAAAATGGGTATGATAAGTGGTTTTAATGATCAAATGAAATAGTGTATTTAAAGTACTTAGCACCATGCCTGCCTGGCACATAGCAGGTGTAATAAATATTATTTTTCTGCCTCTTTTCCCTTACCACTTTTCCCCCATCAGAGCCATCAGAAGGATTAAACAATTAACAATCCCCATTTTGAATCACAGAGAAAAACCTTAAATCTTATCATCCCAGACCCTTTGTAAGACAAATTCCTAACCTCCCCCTCCAACTTCCCCTTCATTTTTTTTAATCCACTATTTCCAGACTGTTCTCCAAAGAGGTGTAGCTGTCAAGGGTCTGTGAACAATATAGGTGCCTGGAGTTTGGAGAGTGGCAAGTAGGTGACAGTCTACTGAAACCCAATGGGGATCCCTATATTCCCACACACATTTCTCTTGTGTATAGAGATAGCCTTCGATGGTTGGCTGTCCTGGAAGTTTGCATGTCTGGGGAGCTTCTTTCATCCTTTTCTTAAGTTCTTCCATCTCTTCCCGAGTACTGGAGAAATGATTTCTTGTCTGTTAAGACATTATCATCATAATTATTACCATTATCACCATTATGATATGATATTATGATATCACCATTATCACCATTATCATTATCACCATTATCACCTTATTAAAAAGCATTTATTGGTCAGAGATCCAGTGCAGAGTTTTCTTGGTTTTCATTATATGCTACAACACAGCAGAAAACAAATGTTGAATGGCATAGTGATGAGAAAACAATTTTATGGAGTGTAACAGTACTAAAGACTAAAAGGGAAACAGAAACATAAATAATATAACAATAAAACACATGTGGGAGACTTTTATTTTCTAATGGGAATGACATAAGGCTCCAATAAACAAAGGCTCTTAGAATTCTGAGCACCAGACTGACTTCCACTTTACAAGAAGGGAGACTATAAAGAAGGTTCCCAAAGATAATATTATCATGGCAACTTTTACGTTTTGCCTCAAACAAAGTTACTGCCTATTTGACTCTGAATCAAATTCCAGCCATTAGGATAAAATACATGACAATGTGCTCTTTGAAGATAGATCAACTGAAAAGTTATGTTTTCATATTCATGAAAAACAAAAGCTAATGGTAAGAAATAATATATGTACAACTACACAACTAAACACAATAGCAAAACACTGTTTGAAATATGGGTAAGAAAATCACTAGAGATAGGTCCTTAGCATCTAGCCTCAAGATTGTTATGTCAGTCAAAATGGTGATCTGGGCTGCCCTATCTTTTTGGGCCTACTCTATTGATCATCCTGTGAATGAATTCATCATGTACATAGATACAAGAGGTTTTATTAAACTCATACTTCTCAATTTCTTTTTTGGCGAAGATTCAAATGATTAACCTGGTTATAGGGATATTTTATAAATCCAAAGACACAGGCTCTCACATTCTGGTGAAGGTGAGTACCCAGCAAGAAATTTAAAAAACTACTCTAAGTCAAGATCCTCCTAAACAACCAAGTGAAGTTTATGTCCACTACAACTTACCAACCTATTTAATATAAAAATACTCTGTAAATTTTATGCAATGTAACAACTAGTCCAAAATCACTATCTCAGTGATGCCTTCTCTAACTGCACGAGGCAGTCAATGTTCTACTTTCTGTGCTGCTTTAAAAATTTTGGTCGTAACACTATTGAAACACTTATCACAAGGAATTATGATGTGTTCCAGTGTTTATGTCTCCTTCGTGCAAGAAATTGTATGTATCCTGAGGAAAGAAAAACTAACATGCATCATTATTGTATGTCCAGTGTCTTGTAAAATGTCTGGCACAAAGTATATATTATATCCATAAGTATTCATTAAATGTAGTTAAATAAATGAATGAGAAAAAAATATATATGTTATAAAGATGGGAAGACTGTGCCTATGCCATCTATAAGAACTAGCATTTGAAAGAAGGTGAATAAAACCTTTAGATATAATTTATTTAACTCTAGTATTTAATGAGAAAAGGAAGAGAGGGGAAAATGGACATTTGTGGTCATAAAACTCTTAAGTGTCTAGACTGACCAACATGGAAGTAGCATAAGACCTGTGCTTAAACAAGCCCATAGCTGGTTTCTGATCTGGAAGAGATGTGGTAAATTAGCAACATTTAATAAATATTGGATAGATAGAAGTATTAGTGGGTGGAGGGGTAGGTTTGAGCAACAATAAGCCTCAAAGACTGGGGAGAGTTGAAACTGAAAGAGCAAGAACAGTCTAGCACACAAAAATATTTGTGATCCATACCAATATGTCCTGACAAATTGGCTAGACTGCAATAAACTGGGATTTCAAGGTTAAAGTTATTGGGGCTAAAATCCAACTGGAATGTGGGGACAGGTGAAGAAACCCACATGCAAACTCACATTCTGCAAACTGAGCTGGAGCTGCTGTTTGTATGGGAGAAAATCCTGTGTGAGCTCTACAGTCAAGCTGTTGGAAATGAAGAGGCTATGAAGAAAGGCCAAGACCTAGGGAAAACATGTAAAAATAAATTTATCACCAGCATCTTCTCATTATCAAATAAAGGAAAAAGAAACATGGAAAATAAATTCCATAGCGTTACACAGTATAGTGTTAAAAGTAATCATGAAAACAAAAACAGGTGTACATAAAGCCATTCTCTTATTAGGTTAAACATTTACACTGGAATTAGTTCCAGAAAATAAGAACTAATAACAAATTTGTTCATTCAGATCATTTTCAGATAGCATATAAAACCATTCATAATTTGGATAGTATGGGAATAGACTGTGTCTTTTCTCTTTATATCTTCAGAATTGTCACAGAGTAGGTGCTCAATTAATATTTGTTGAATAAACAGATAAGTGAATAAATGAATAAAGTAAGATTCTGTACCTTAATGAAGAATGTCATAATGCTAAAATATTCACGGAGTGTGAACCCATTTTTGAGTTAGAAATGTTTCAGGGGGGGTTCAGAATAAGACATACAAATGATCAATCAAACATTTTTAATGTTAAAAATATTCAACCTCAATAATCAAATACACATAAATAAAAACAAAGAAAATATGATTTCAGCTATCAAAAACAAACCTTTAAAAATAATACTCAAGTGGAGGTTCCTCAGAAAATTAAAAATAGACCTACCCTATGACCCAGCAATAGCACTGCTAGGAATTTATCCAAGGGATACAGGAGTACTGATGCATAGGGCCACTTGTACCCCAATGTTCATAGCAGCACTCTCAACAATAGCCAAATTATGGAAAGAGCCTAAATGTCCATCAACTGATGAATGTGGATAAAGAAATTGTGGTTTATATACACAATGGAATACTACGTGGCAATGAGAAAAAATGAAATATGGCCTTTTGTAGCAACGTGGATGGAACTGGAGAGTGTGATGCTAAGTGAAATAAGCCATACAGAGAAAGACAGATACCATATTTTTCACTCTTATGTGGATCCTGAGAAACTTAACAGGAACCCATGGGGGAGGGGAAGGAAAAAAAAAAAAGGTTAGAGTGGGAGAGAGCCAAAGCATAAGAGACTGTTAAAAACTGAGAACAAACTGAGGGTCGATGGGGGGTGGGAGGGAGGAGAGGGTGGGTGATGGGTATTGAGGAGGGCACCTTTTGGGATGAGCACTGGGTGTTGTATGGAAACCAATTTGTCAATAAATTTCGTATAAAAAAATAAAATAAAAATAAAAAAAAATAATACTCAATTCTGCCAATAGTAAAGTGTAATAAGAAGTAGTAATAATTGTTCTATTCTTTTTAGAAAATAAACAGGTAGGTGCATATAAATATGCACACAGATAACACCATATGCATATAGACATGCATATATGTATAAATACAAAAACAAACTATATATATGTATATATACATAAATACATATAAAAACTATGTACATATACACACATATGTGCTGCATATATATGTGCATGTGTGTGTGTATAAACGTATATGGGTGTGTATACCACATACATTGTCATATACACAATCTTTCTGTTTCTCTCCCAAGCTTTCTCATCTCAGGAAATGACACTACTACCCACTCAGTCAAGCCAGAAAGTAAAGAATCATCCCTGATTTCTCTTCCACTCACATCTGAATCCAAATTGTGTCAGTTTTATCTCCAAAACATAGCTCTAATCCAGCCATTCTTTTCTGTTTGAACTTCCACCACCCTAACCGAAACCAACATCTTTTCTTGCCTAGACCACTGTAGTAGCCTCCTAACTGGTTTCCTCACTTTCACTGTTGGTCTCTTTTAAGCCATTTTCCACACAACAAAATCAGCTCATGTCATATTCTGTTTAACACTTATCAGTGGTTTTCCACTACACTTAAACTAATATCCAAACTTTTTACCATGCTTACAGGTCATGTGCCTTCCTATCATACATTAATTACTTCCTGCCCCTCTCCTTTTCTATTGCCAGTATCTAGAGGCACTAATCTTTTCATTCTTCAAGCACACCATTCTTTCCTAACTTAAGGACTGTGCACATGTGTTTTTCTGTGTCTGGAGTATTATTTCTCCATTATTCATGTGGCCTCATCCTCTCTTTCTTTAGATCTTACCATAAATGATACTTTCAGAGGTCTTCCTTGACCATCTACTCTAAAGTAGCTGCCCATTCTTGTTATTGTTTTAGCCGTTATCACAACTTACAATTAATTTTATTTATCTGTATCCTTGTTTCCCTTCTGTCTACCCAATACAAATGTAGTCCTCATAAAGACAGAAACAGAGTCCGTCTTATTAATTATAGAATACCCAGTGTTTAGCACAGTGCCAGTCATAGAAGTTCAATTAATTTTTTTGTATAAATAAATACACACTTGATTGCATACATATATATACAGATACATACAAATGTGAGCACAGATACACATGTACATAGATATACATGTTCATGTATATCTAACATGATATACATGTTCATGTATATCAAAACATATACATGTACACACATGTTCACACATGTGTACACACACACCCACATAAGTAAAAAGGCATACACAAATAGAGAAAGAAATACTGTAGATACACAGAAAACTTAGAAGGAAAATGCCACAATATTAACACTGATTACCTCTGTTTTGGAAATTTATTCTTTTTGTTTTATTTTGACTATAGTTATTTTTAGCTTTTCTGCAATAAAAGTACATTTTTTATGCTAGAAAATAAAAGTTGTTAAAATTCCACATAGTTGTCAAATCAAAGCACATCACTTTTATGCTCAAAGAGATGTAAGTAGAAAAAAATAAAGAAGATAGAAGTAAAAACAGTACAGAAGTAAAAACAGTACAATAGGAAGTCATTGAGTGCAAGGGACATGAGCTTGTAGCACATTGACTGGTATCTGATAGGCCCTTTAGAAGCTTTATGAAAGCATGAGAGCAAGGAAGGGAGGAGAGCAAGATAAAATGAAGGGTGACCGAGAAATCAAAGGAGGGAGAGAAGAAAAGAGGAAGCAAAGAAAGAGAAAGAAAGGAAAATCATAGCTAGGGAGACAAAATGGGAAAGAAGGGACACTTGGGTGGCTCAGTCAGTTGGGTGTCTGACTCTTGATTTCAGCTCCGGTCATGATCTCCTGGTTTGTGGGATCAAGCCCCACATTGGGTCTATGCTGACAGCATGGAGCCTGCTCGGGATTCTCTCTCCTTCTCCCTCTCTTTCTCTGTCTCTCTCTCAAAATAAATACATGAACATTAAAAAAAAGAAAATGGAAAGAAAAGAAAGGCAGAAGGGGTGGTAAGGAAGAGAAAATGTTAGTAAGAAAGCAAGAACAACACAAGGTGGTGTGTCTATTTTCTTGACATTCATTATTAAGCATTAAATATCCTTCACCATCTTTGAGATTTCAATTTTATGATCAAAGTTCTCTGCATTTACCAGGAATTTGGTAAATATTTTTAGACTATTCATCAACAGATAGAACTTACTGGCTCCACAATATTGAACTTCTTGGACTCCTGAACTTCCTGGATTTGATAAACATAATCAAGGGAGGACTCAAAGAAATTATGCCTCTCTTTGTCCACCTGGAGGTCTGCCTGTAGAAGAAGAGCAGCAAAAGTCACATAACAGCATAATCATTCACACAAGTCACTGCTTATGCACTCAACAGAATGCTAGAGCTAGGAAATAATTTAGCCACCAAGTAGTGATCTTACTCCTTTATTTTACAGATAGGAATTATAAGTCAAGAAATAAAAAGCGATCAATGGGAAACTTCTGGTTTCTGGTCGAACAATTAAAAAGCTTGCAAGTTATCATAACCATCCTCACAAAAAGACAATGCTGAACAAGTTGAAAATCAACAACTTCTCTTAGAAACAACAGAGAACTGAAATCAGAGGGAAAAGAGCTGCCTCAAATATTGGATAGACAGGTCAAAATGGAGAATCAGAGCTTATGAGAGCAAAAGCCCCGAAGCAGAAACCCGTTGCTATAGCCAGTATCAGACTATCAGTTATTTAAGAACAACTCTATAAGGAAATCCAAAGACAACAGGGAAGACAGAAACAAAAATACCACAGGAAATTTTGGCCTCTGAGAACAATATCTAAAATAAACCAAACATAGCCTAACAGCAAACTAAGTACAGCCTAACTCCTATCTATATAAACATAAAGCCTCATGCTAAAGACCTATTTACCTCAGTTCCTTTTACCCAGAACATTACACCTGGCTTTCAACAAAATATTACAAGTCATTCAAAAGGGGAAGAGACAACAAAAACCAGTTTGAAGATAAAAAACAAACATAAAAACCAAACAGATAAGGCAGAGATACTGGATGGTGGAATTATTAGACAAGAAATTATAGTGAGGGCTCTAATGGAAAAGGAGGACAGTACACAAGAACAGATGGGTAATACAAGTGGAGATATGAAAGGCAGGGGAAATAATCAAAAGGAAATGCTAGAAATAAAAAACATTAGCAGAAATGAAGAATGCCTTTAATGGGCTTATCAACAGACTGAACAAGGCTAAGGAAAGGATCAATGAACTTGAAGATATGTTAATAGAAACTTCAAAAACTGAAATGCAAAAAGAAAAAAAAGAATGAAAAAGATGGAGTAGTGTATTTAAAAGGCGTTGGACAATTATCAAAAGTGGAAGATACGCATACTAGGCTTTCTAAAAGGAGAAGAAAAAGAGGAACATAAATACTTAAAGTGATGACTAAAATTTTTCCAAAATTAGACAGATAAGAAACAAAAGATTGAGAAAGCTTAGAGAACAATAGTATAAATACAAAAAAATTACATGTAGGCATATCATATTCAAATTGCACAAAGTCAAAGGCACAGAGAAAATCTTGAGAGAAGCAGGAGAAAATCTACCTTATCTAAAGAGGAGCAAGAATAAGATTTCTCTTAAGAAACAACGCAAAAAGAAGAGAGTGGAGTGAGATGTTTAAGGTACTGAAATAAAATCACAAATTTATACTTCTGCATCCAGTAGTTATTTTTCAACGGTGAAGAAAAATTAAAGATTTTCTCAAATAAAAATTTAAGGAATGTTTGAAGTAAACTTTTGACTGAAGAAATATTACAAGGAGTTCTTCAGACAGAAGGAAAACTATATAAATGAGAAATGTGTACCAAAAGAAAGAAAAGAAGAGTACTAGAGAAGGAATAAATGAAGGTAAAATAAAATCACATTTTTCTTATTTTTAACTAATCTTACAGATAAGAGTTTGTCCAAGATAATAATTGTAACAACGTATTTGGTGAATATAGATTATCAAATAATGAAATGAATGACAATAATATTATAAGTGACTGAAGGGAGCAATAGGAAATATTCTGTTATAAGGTTCCTGTACCACCCATGAAGAAGCATAATGTTATATGAAAGCATAAATGGATTAATTGTAAATGTGTATGGGAAACCAGAGTAACCACTAAAAAAGTTTTAAAAAGTATAAATCATATATGCTAGAAGAGGACATAAAAGGGAATCATACAATTTTAAGTTAAAAAAAGAGAAGGCAGATAAAAAATTAAGACAAAAATAAGCAAAGGGTAGTCAACAGTAACAAACATGGTAGATATTTATCCAACTATATCAATCACTTCAAAGGTCAATTGCCTAAGCACACCAATTAAAATGTAGAGACTGTGAGAGTGCATGAAAAATAAGAGCCAACTATATGCTATGTATAACATATCACTTGAAATATAAAAGACATAGACTAAAAGCAAAGGTATGGAGAAAAAAATTCCATGCCAACAAGAATCAAAAGAAAGCTGGAATACCTATATTAATTTCAGAAAAAGGAGACTTTAGAGCAACAAAACCTGTCAGGGAAAAAGAGGCATAACATAATGATAATGGTAAATTCTCTAAGAAGATATAACCACCCTTATTGTGTAATAGGACATCAAAACATGGGAGGCCAAAAACTGATAGAACACCAAGGAGAAATAGGTGAATCCACAATTAGAGTTGGAAATTTCAACCTTCCTGTCAGTAATTGAGGCAGAAAATCAGTAAAGACATAATCGAATTGAACAGCACCATCAACCAACTGGATCTAATTAACATCTGTAGAACATTTCATCCAACAACAGCAGGATACACCTTATATTCAAGCTCACACAGATCACCATGATCAACCACGTTCTAGGACATACAATATACTGGAATAAATTTACAAGAACAGGAATCATGAAAAGTATGCTCTCAGACCACAAATAAATTACACTAGAAATCAATAACAAAAAATAGCTAGAACCTGCCAAAATACTTAGAGATTAAACAGCACATTTCTAAATAATACATGGGTCAAAGAAGAATTCTTATGAGAAATTAAAAAGTATTTTAGACTAAACAAAAATGAAAATATAACTTAGTATTTGTGGATGCTGTGAAGGCAATGCTTACAGGAATGTTTATAGCATTAAACCATATATTAGAATAAAATAAATCTAAAATCAATAATTCAAGCTCACACCTTAGAAAAAATAAGAGCAAATTAAAACCAGAATAAGCAGAAGAAAAGAAATAATAACATTTTTTAAGGAAACCAATAATATTAACAATAGGAAATAAACAAAGAAAATCAACAAAATCAAAATCTGGTTAATTTAAAACATCAAGAAAATAGATAAGACTATAGCCAGATTGAGAAAGAAAAAGAAAACACATACATTTAAAATGTCAGAAATGAGGAGCGCCCATGTGTCTCAATCAGTTAAGGATCCAACTCTTGATTTTCTCACAGGTCATGATCTCATGGTTTGTCAGATTGAGCCCCATGTCAGACTCAGTGCTGACAGCACGGATCCTGCTTTGACCCTCTCTCGTTCTCTCTCTGCCTCGCCCCCACTCACGCTCTTTCTGTCTCCTTCTCTGTTAAAAATAAATAGTAAATAGCCTTAAAGAATAAAAAAAAATGTCAGAAATGAAAGCAGAGTCATCACTATTGATCTCATGGATATTAAAAGGATAACAAAGGAGTATTAATAACAACTCCATGCCTTAAATTTTGATAACCTAAATGAACTAATTCCTTGAAAGACACAAGCTTCCAATACTCACACAAGATGAAATACACAATCTGAATAGATTTATATTTATTAAAGGAATTGAATCAATAATTAAAATCCTTCCAAAAAAGAATGTACTAGATGGGTTCACTGGTGAATTTTACTAGATATTTTAAGGAAGAAATGATACCAAATTTTTACACTCTCATCCAGAAAACAGAGGCAGAGGGAATATTTCCTAACTCATTCTCTGAGGCCAGCATTACCCTGATACTAAAACCAGACAAAGACATTACAATAAAGGAAAAGTACATACTAGTATCTCTCATAAACATAGATATAAAAATTCTCAATAAAATATTAGCAAATCAAATCCACCAGTGTATAAAAAATATACACCAGGACTGCGTGTGATTTATTTCATGTATGCAAGGCTGGTGCAACATTCAAAAATCAGTTGATATAATTCATCACATCAACACCTAAAGAATAAATATTAAATGACAATACCAACAGATATAGAAAAAAATATTTGACAAAATCCAACACCCATCCTTTGAGAAAAACTTTCAACAAGCTACAAGTATAAGGGCACTTCATCAACTTGATAAAGAATATCTGTAAAAAACCTACAGCTAACACCATATTTAATTTTGACAAACTAGATATATTCTCTCTAACACCAGGAACAATTCATATTCAAATCATAGTGGAATTCTAAGCAAATGCAATAAGATAAGAAAAGGAGATAAAAAGTATATAGATTGGAAAGGAAGAAATAAAACTATCTTTTTTTTCCACACACGACACAATTGTGTGTACAGGAATTCCCCCCAAAAGTCAACAAAAATCTGTTGGAAGTAATAAGTAACTAGATAGCACAACTGCAGGATACAAAGTTGATATAAAAAATCAATTGTTTTCTTACATGCTAACAGTGGACATTAAAATTGTAAGTTAAAAACACCAAACTATACGGGTGCCTGGGTGGCTCAGTCGGTTAAGTGTCTGCCTTCAGTTCAGATTATGATCTCATAGTTTGTGGGTTCAATCCCCACGATGGGCTCTGTGCTGACAGCTCAGAGACTGGAGCTTGCTTCAGATTCTGTTTCACTCTCTGTCTGCCCCTCCCCTGCTTGAACTCTGTCTGTCTCTCTCTCAAAATTAAATAAACATAAAAAACACTGAAGTATTTGAATTAGAAGAAAATTTGAAATGCTTAGTCATAAATAAAAATTTCATAAGATCTATATGATGAAAATTATAAAACCAGTAAACCAAAGATCTAAATTTATGGAGAAATATTACATGTAGATGGATATAAAATATTATCAAGATGTCAGTTCTTCACAACTTGATCCATAGATTCAGTGTTATCCAATTCAAAATTAATGCAAGCTATTTTCTGGATATCAACAAAGTGACTCTAAAGTTTATATAGACAGGGAAAAAGGCAAGAAAAGCCAACACAATATTGGGAGAGAACCAATTGAAGTATTTACACTATCTGATTTCAAAATTCCCATAAAGTTATCATAATCAAAACAATGTGGTACTGGTGAAAGAACAGACAAATAGATCAATGGAACAGAATAGAAAATGTGAAAATTATATTTACACATAAATATAGTCAATTAATCTCTGACACAGGAGCAAAGACAATACAATAAAGCAAAGATAAGTATGCATATACTAGGACATGATTTAAGATACTGTTCTGACTCACTATAGTAAAAAAAAAAAAGAGTATTGTCAAGTTTAAAAAAACACTACAGATGATGCACTAAGATTTTTCCTTTTTATTCTTTCATTTTACAAAATGTAGGGCATGAATCACTAAATTGATATCATGACCTACTAAATGAGTGTCAACCTGCAATTTAAAAATTACTGCTCCCATGAACAGTATTAGCAGATAGCTCACCAATCTTATCCCAGAAAATAACACAAAACAGATATTGTTTTCTAGTATCATATTTCTTGTATTCGAAGGACCTACTCTTGAGACATCTTTTTAAAGCGTCACCTTTATTTTTGCCTCCAAGATCCAGAGGTCAATGTAGATATTATATAAGAAAATCAGGATCATAATCTTCCTTCATTGTTTCTGACACCAGCCCTAGATTCTGAGCATCTACTTCATCCCCCCAAATACTTCCTAAGGTAAAGTCTTTATAAAAACTGGTTGGGGGTGCCTGGGTGGCTCAGTTGGTTGAGTGTCCGACTACAACTCAGAACTTACGTCATGATCTCGTGGTTCACAAGTTCGAGACCCACAGCAGGCTCTGTGCTAACAGCTCAGAGCCTGGAGCCTGTTTCGGATTCTGTGTCTCCCTCTCTCTGCCCCTCTGCTGCTCGCACTCTGTCTCTTTCTCAAAAACAAATAAACATTTAAAAATTAAAACAAAAACTGGTTGGGAATTTATCTAGCCTGGGCTATGACTCAGGTTGTTTACCTGCAGAGACTCTCATTGGACCAGAAACAGCTTATGAAGTAATGAAAAAAAGGGACTGTTTAAATATCTATGGAAGTTAATAAAATGAAATACAACACAACTGTGGGGGGAAAATTTCAGTATGTGTGCTACGAACCAATATTCAAGGTATATTCTTAGGTTAAAAAGAGTAAGATAAGCACACTGTGTATAGTAGCCTTCTAGACTTCTGGAAAGTTTCACAAGCTATTAGTAATGGGAACTGCCTCTAAGGAAGAGAAGGAAAGGAACGGGAATCTTGAATGATAAGGATTTAATATTTTCTATACCTTTTTATAGTGTTTGAAGTTTTTATTTTGTGCATATACATACTTTATACTTTCAATTAAAAATAGATAAATTTAAATAATATAGCAAAGATAGTCTTTTAAACAAATGGTGCTTAAGCAACTGCACATCATCATGCAAAAAATTAATCTAGAGACAGACCTTAAACTTTTCCCAACAATTAATCCCAAATATATCATAGAGCTAAATGTAAAAATCAAGGCCCTAAAACTCTTAGAAGATAATATAAGAGAAAATTCAGGTGACCTTTGACTTGGTGATAACTTTTTGGATATAACATAAAAGCATAATCCACAAAAGAAAAAACTGATAAATTGGATTTCATAAGAATTAAAAATTTCTTCTGTGTGAAAATCTTGGTTAAGAGAATGAAAAAACAATCCATAGACTGGGAGAAAATCTTTGCAAAACATATCTGAGAAAAGGCTGGTATCTAAAATAGACAAACAAGCAGCATTATCAACAATAGCCAAATTATGAAAAGAGACCAAGTGTCCCTCAACTGATGAATGGATAAAGATGTGGTGTATATGTATATATATAATGGAATATTACTCAGCTATCAAAGAGAATAATCTCTTGCCATTTGCAACGTCATGGATGGTGCTAGAAGGCATTATGCTAAGAAATAAGTCAGTCAGAGAAAGACAAATACCATGTGATTTCATGCATATGTGGAATTTAAGAAACAAAAACAGATGAATATAGGGGGAAAAAGACAGTGAGGCAAACCACAAAACAGACTCAACTATAGAGAAGAAATTGAGGGTTGTTGGAGAGGAGGTGGGTGGGGGGATGGGCTAAATAGGTGATGAGCATTAAGGAGGGCATTTGTTGTGAAGAGTACTGGGTGTTATATGTAACTGATGAATCACTAGATTCTACTCCTGAAACTAATATTATACTGTATGTTAGCTAACTAGAACTTAAATAAAAACTTAAAACAATACAAATTCCAAGTTAAAATTTTATTTTTTACTCCTAGAAAGTTGAAATAAATATCTTTTACCCCAAGGGGCGTGGAGGGGGGGCGGATAAAACAAACAAAGAAGTAGTAGGGTATTTTTTATTTTTACATTTATTTATTTTTGATTGACAGAGAGAGACAGAGCACAAGTTGGGGGTTGGGGCGGCAGAGACAGAAGGAGACACAGAATCCAAAGCAGGCTCCAGGCTCTGAGCTGTCAGCACAGAGCCTGACACGGGGCTCCAACTCACAAACCGCAAGATCATGACCTGAGACAAAGTCGGATGCTTAACTGACTGAGCCACCCAGGTGCCCCTAGTAGGGTATCTTTTAAAAAAATAAAAATAAAATAGACAAACAGCTCTTAAAATGAAACGATAATAATCCAATTAAAAATGGCAAAATATATGAACAGATACCTTACCAAAAGAGATATACAGATGGCAAAAATGCATATGAAAGATGTTCAACATAATATGTCATTACAGAAACGAGGATTACAATGAGAGATCACTACATACCTATTAGAATGTCTAAAATCCAAACACAGACAACACCAAATGCTGACAAAGAGAGTAACAAGAGCAATAAGAACTTTCATTCATTGATGATAGAAATAAAAAAATATAGTCACTTTGAAAGACAATATGGAAGTTTCTATAAAAAACTGTAAGAAACTAAATATACTTTTACCATACAATCCAGAAATTGTGCTTTTTGGTATTTACCAATATTATTTGCAAAGTTATGTACACAAAAACCTGCATTCAAATATTTACATAAGCTTTATTAATAATTCACAAAGTTGAGAGGAAGCCAAGATATCCTTCAATAGGTGAAAAGATAAACTGTGGTAAATACACACAATGGAGTATTATTCAGCACTAAAAATAAGCGAGTTATAAAGTCATGAAAAGACACAGAAGAACCTTAAATGAATACTGCTAAATTAAATAAGCCAAAATGAAACTGCTGCATGCTATATAATTCCAACAATAAAACATTCTGGAATAGGCAAAATATGGAAACCATAAGAAGATCAACAGTTACTAGCAGTTTGGGGGGTGTGGCTGGATAGAGGGATGAACAGGTAGTGCCCACACATATTTTGGGCAGTGACATATTTTCTGCATGATAGTGTAATGGTGCATTTATGTCATTATACATTTGTCAAAACCCCCAGATGCATAATGCATTGGCTCATCATTCATGCAAATGTTAATAGTAGGGGGAACTGTATGCTGCAAATTAGGGATATATGAGAACTCCGTACTTAGAATTCATCTTTTCTGTAAACCTATAACTGCTCTAAAAATAAAGTCTCTTAATATTAAAAAAGTGGGAGAAGCGGCAAGATGGCGGCTTAGGAGGACGCTGGGCTCACCGCGCGTCCTGCTGATCACTTAGATTCCACCTACACCTGCCTAAATAACCCAGAAAACCGCCAGAGGATTAGCAGAACGGAGTCGCCGGAGCCAAACGCAGACGAGAGGCCCACGGAAGAGGGTAGGAAGGGCTGCGAGGCGGTGCGCGCTGCACGGACTGGCGGGAGGGAGCCGGGGCGGAGGGGCGGCTCGCAGGCCAAGCAGAGCCCCCGAGTCTGGCTGGCAAAAGCGGAGGGGCCTGACGGACTGTGTTCCCACAACAAGCGCAACTTAGCGTCTGGGAGGTCATAAGTTAACAGCTCTGCTCCGAAAGCGGGAAGGCTGGAGGACAAAGGGAGGGAGAGCTGCTGAGCCCCCTGACCACAGAGCTCAGCTTGGTGGGGAACAAAGGCGCTCGCCAGCGCCATCTCCCCCGCCCATCCCCCAGCCAAAATCCCAAAGAGAACCAGTTCCTGCCAGGGAACTTGCTCGCTCCACGCAAACACGCAACTCTGTGCTTCTGCAGAGCCAAACCTCCGTCAGCGGATCTGACTCCCTCCCGCTGCCACAGGGCCCCTCCTGAAGAGGATCACCTAAGGAGAAGCGATCTAAGCCTGCCCCTCCTGCCCCCGTGCACCTTGCCTACCCACCCCAGCTAATACGCCAGATCCCCAGCATCACAAGCCTGGCAGTGTGCAAGTAGCCCAGACGGGCCACACCACCCCACAGTGAATCCCGCCCCTAGGAGAGGGGAAGAGAAGGCACACACCAGTCTGACTGTGGCCCCAGCAGTGGGCTGGGGGCAGACATTAGGTCGGACTGCGGCCGCGCCCACCAACTCCAGTTATACACCACAACACAGGGGAAGGGCCCTGCAGGTCCTCACCACGCCAGGGACTATCCAAAATGACCAAGCAGAAGAATTCCCCTCAGAAGAATCTCCAGGAAATAACAACAGCTAATGAGCTGATCAAAAAGGATTTAAATAATATAACAGAAAGTGAATTTAGAATAATAGTCATAAAATTAATCGCTGGGCTAGAAAACAGTATACAGGACAGCAGAGAATCTCTTGCTATAGAGATCAAAGGACTAAGGAACAGTCACGAGGAGCTGAAAAACGCTTTAAACGAAATGCATAACAAAATGGAAACCACCACAGCTCGGCTTGAAGAGGCAGAGGAGAGAATAGGTGAACTAGAGGATAAAGTTATGGAAAAAGAGGAAGCTGAGAAAAAGAGAGATGAAAAAATCCAGGAGTATGAGGGGAAAATTAGAGAACTAAGTGATACACTAAAAAGAAATAATATACGCATAATTGGTATCCCAGAGGAGGAAGAGAGAGGGAAAGGTGCTGAAGGGGTACTTGAAGAAATAATAGCTGAGAACTTCCCTGAACTGGGGAAGGAAAAAGGCATTGAAATCCAAGAGGCACAGAGAACTCCCTTCAGACGTAACTTGAATCGATCTTCTGCACGACATATCACAGTGAAACTGGCAAAATACAAGGATAAAGAGAAAATTCTGAAAGCAGCAAGGGGTAAACGTGCCCTCACATATAAAGGGAGACCTATAAGACTAGTGACTGATCTCTCTTTTGAAACTTGGCAGGCCAGAAAGAATTGGCAGGAGATTTTCAGGGTGCTAGACAGAAAAAATATGCAGCCGAGAATCCTTTACCCAGCAAGTCTGTCATTTAGAATAGAAGGAGAGATAAAGGTTTTCCCAAACAAACAAAAACTGAAGGAATTTGTCACCACTAAACCAGCCCTACAAGAGATCCTAAGGGGGACCCTGTGAGACAAAGTCCCAGAGACATCACTACAAGCATAAAACATACAGACATCACAATGACTCTCAACCCGTATCTTTCTATAATAACACTGAATGTAAATGGATTAAATGCACCAACCAAAAGACATAGGGTATCAGAATGGATAAAAAAACAAGACCCATCTATTTGCTGTCTACAAGAGACTCATTTTAGACCTGAGGACACCTTCAGATTGAGAGTGAGGGGATGGAGAACTATTTATCATGCGACTGGAAGCCAAAAGAAAGCTGGAGTAGCCATACTTATATCAGACAAACTAGACTTTAAATTAAAGGTTGTAACAAGAGATGAAGAAGGACATTATATAATAGTTACAGGGTCTATCCATCAGGAAGAGCTAACAATTATAAATGTCTATGCGCCGAATACTGGAGCCCCCAAATATATAAAACAATTACTCATAAACATAAGCAACCTTATTGATAAGAATGTGGTAATTGCAGGGGACTTTAACACCCCACTTACAGAAATGGACAGGTCATCTAGACACACGGTCAATAAAGAAACAAGGGCCCTGAATGAGACATTGGATCAGATGGACTTGACAGATCTATTTAGAACTCTGCATCCCAAAGCAACAGAATATACTTTCTTCTCGAGTGCACATGGAACATTCTCCAAGATAGATCATATACTGGGTCACAAAACAGCCCTTCATAAGTTTACAAGAATTGAAATTATACCATGCATACTTTCAGACCACAATGCTATGAAGCTTGAAATCAACCACAGGAAAAAGTCTGGAAAACCTCCAAAGGCATGGAGGTTAAAGAACACCCTACTAACGAATGAGTGGGTCAACCAGGCAATTAGAGAAGAAATTAAAAAATATATGGAAACAAACGAAAATGAAAATACAACAATCCAAACGCTTTGGGATGCAGCGAAGGCAGTCCTGAGAGGAAAATACATTGCAATCCAGGCCTATCTCAAGAAACAAGAAAAATCCCAAATACAAAATCGAACAGCACACCTAAAGGAACTAGAAGCAGAACAGCAAAGGCAGCCTAAACCCAGCAGAAGAAGAGAAATAAAAAAATCAGAGCAGAAATAAACAATATAGAATCTAAAAAAACTGTAGAGCAGATCAACGAAACCAAGAGTTGGTTTTTTGAAAAAATTAACAAAATTGACAAACCTCTAGCCAGGCTTCTCAAAAAGAAAAGGGAAATGACCCAAATAGATAAAATCATGAATGAAAATGGAATTATTACAACCAATCCCTCAGAGATACAAACAATTATCAGGGAATACTATGAAAAATTATATGCCAACAAATTGGACAACCTGGAAGAAATGGACAAATTCCTGAACACCCACACTCTTCCAAAACTGAATCAGGAGGAAATAGAAGCCTTGAACAGACCCATAACCAGCGAAGAAATTGAATCGGTTATCAAAAATCTCCCAACAAATAAGAGTCCAGGACCAGATGGCTTCCCAGGGGAGTTCTACCAGACGTTTAAAGCAGAGATAATACCTATCCTTCTCAAGCTATTCCAAGAAATAGAAAGGGAAGGAAAACTTCCAGACTCATTCTATGAAGCCAGTATTCCTTTGATTCCTAAACCAGACAGAGACCCAGTAAAAAAAGAGAACTACAGGCCAATATCCCTGATGAATATGGATGCAAAAATTCTCAATAAGATACTAGCAAATCGAATTCAACGGCATATAAAAAGAATGATTCACCATGATCAAGTGGGATTCATTCCTGGGATGCAGGGCTGGTTCAACATTCGCAAATCAATCAACGTGATACATCACATTAACAAAAAAAAAAAGAGAAGAAACATATGATCCTGTCAATCGATGCAGAAAAGGCCTTTGACAAAATCCAGCACCCTTTCTTAATAAAAACCCTTGAGAAAGTCGGGATAGAAGGAACATACTTAAAGATCATAAAAGCCATTTATGAAAAGCCCACAGCTAACATCATCCTCAACGGGGAAAAACTGAGAGCTTTTTCCCTGAGATCAGGAACACGACAAGGATGCCCACTCTCACCGCTGTTGTTTAACATAGTGCTGGAAGTTCTAGCATCAGCAATCAGACAACAAAAGGAAATCAAAGGCATCAAAATTGGCAAAGACGAAGCCAAGCTTTCGCTTTTTGCAGATGACATGATATTATACATGGAAAATCCGACAGACTCCACCAAAAGTCTACTAGAACTGATACATGAATTCAGCAAAGTTGCAGGATACAAAATCAATGTACAGAAATCACTTGCATTCTTATACACTAACAATGAAGCAACAGAAAGACAAATAAAGAAACTGATCCCATTCACAATTGCACCAAGAAGCATAAAATACCTAGGAATAAATCTAACCAAAGATGTAAAGGATCTGTATGCTGAAAACTATAGAAAGCTTATGAAGGAAATTGAAGAAGATTTAAAGAAATGGAAAGACATTCCCTGCTCATGGATTGGAAAAATAAATATTGTCAAAATGTCAATACTACCCAAAGCTATCTACACATTCAATGCAATCCCAATCAAAATTGCACCAGCATTCTTCTCGAAACTAGAACAAGCAATCCTAAAATTCATATGGAACCACAAAAGGCCCCGAATAACCAAAGTAATTTTGAAGAAGAAGATCAAAGCAGGAGGCATCACAATCCCAGACTTTAGCCTCTACTACAAAGCTGTCATCATCAAGACAGTATGGGATTGGCACAAAAACAGACACATAGACCAATGGAATAGAATAGAAACCCCAGAACTAGACCCACAAACGTATGGCCAACTCATCTTTGACAAAGCAGGAAAGAACATCCAATGGAAAAAAGACAGCCTCTTTAACAAATGGTGCTGGGAGAACTGGACAGCAACATGCAGAAGGTTGAAACTAGACCACTTTCTCACACCATTCACAAAAATAAACTCAAAATGGATAAAGGACCTGAATGTGAGACAGGAAACCATCAAAACCCTAGAGGAGAAAGCAGGAAAAGACCTCTCTGACCTCAGCCGTAGCAATCTCTTACTCAATACATCCCCAAAGGCAAGGGAATTAAAAGCAAAAGTGAATTACTGGGACCCTATGAAGATCAAAAGCTTCTGCACAGCAAAGGAAACAACCAACAAAACTAAAAGGCAACCAACGGAATGGGAAAAGATATTTGCAAATGACATATCGGACAAAGGGCTAGTATCCAAAATCTATAAAGAGCTCACCAAACTCCACACCCGAAAAACAAATAACCCAGTGAAGAAATGGGCAGAAAACATGAATAGACACTTCTCTAAAGAAGACATCCGGATGGCCAACAGGCACATGAAAAGATGTTCAGCGTCGCTCCTTATCAGGGAAATACAAATCAAAACCACACTCAGGTATCACCTCACGCCAGTCAGAGTGGCCAAAATGAACAAATCAGGAGACTAGAGATGCTGGAGAGGATGTGGAGAAACGGGAACCCTCTTGCACTGTTGGTGGGAATGCAAATTGGTGCAGCCGCTCTGGAAAGCAGTGTGGAGGTTCCTCAGAAAATTAAAAATAGACCTACCCTATGACCCAGCAATAGCACTGCTAGGAATTTATCCAAGGGATACAGGAGTACTGATGCATAGGGCCACTTGTACCCCAATGTTCATAGCAGCACTCTCAACGATAGCCAAATTATGGAAAGAGCCTAAATGTCCATCAACTGATGAATGGATAAAGAAATTGTGGTTTATATACACAATGGAGTATTACGTGGCAATGAGAAAAAATGAAATATGGCCTTTTGTAGCAACGTGGATGGAACTGGAGAGTGTGATGCTAAGTGAAATAAGCCATACAGAGAAAGACAGATACCATATGGTTTCACTCTTATGTGGACCCTGAGAAATTAACAGGAACCCATGGGGGAGGGGAAGGAAAAAAAAAAAACAGGTTAGAGTGGGAGAGAGCCAAAGCATAAGAGACTCTTAAAAACTGAGAACAAACTGGGGGTTGATGGGGGGTGGGAGGGAGGAGAGGGTGGGTGATGGGTATTGAGGAGGGCACCTTTTGGGATGAGCACTGGGTGTTGTATGGAAACTAATTTGTCAATAAATTTCATATAAAAAAATATTTAAAAAGTGACCCAAGGTCCCCCAGATTATTATTTTTTTATTTTTTTAATGTTTATTTATTTTTTAATATGAAATTTATTGTCAAATTGGTTTCCATACAACCTCAGATTATTTTTAATTGAAGAAGTTCAAAGGCTGTATCCTTGCTCTTTAGTAAAGTCACCAGGGACCTCTACATACAGCAACCAAACTACTAGGACATTCCAGAAGCTTTCATTGTAAAAGTTTCCAAAAGAACAAAGTTTGGACTGTGCCAGGGGTCCCAACCCCCTAGAGAATTGGTAATTCACTAGGAGGACTCAAAGGACTCCAGCATAAAGTCATACTCATGGCTAAGATTTATTTTAGTGGAAGGATATAAAGCAAAATCAGCATAGGGAAAAATACATGGGATGAAGTGTAGAAGAAACTAGGTGAAAGCTTCCAAGAGTGTTCCTTTAGTACAGTCACAAAAGACACAGTTAATTCCTTCAGCAACAAGTTATAACAACACATGTGCAATATGGTCTACCAGGGAAGCTATTTAGACTCAGTGCCCTAGGTTTTTATTAGTGCCTGTACACAGGTACTGGCTGCTGAGCATATACCAAGACTCCAGACTCCCAGAAGAAAATGAGACATTTAACATAAACATATTGTTTGTACAGGCAGTCTAGGCACAGTGAGTCATTCTTACCATTTAGGAAAAATTTTACATCTGTGTAAGAAACTGCCCACTAGCCTAGTTCCCAGATACCAGCCAAGAGTTAATCTTATAGTCAGATTTTCCTAATCAAAGTAGACTCAGGCCTTTTATGTTAACTCTCTTCTACCTAGGAACCCAAAACAGAATAGATGGAAAAGGAAGAAAACAAAGGTATGCAGAAGAAAAAATGACAGAAGACCCCAGACTAGTACTTCATTCTAGTTTATGGAAGAAAAGTAGTCCTTCACTTTTTCAATACTAACTCTATCCACCACTGAGGCTCTGATTTATCACCTTGAAGCACCTTACATGATGTAATGGACACTCACCAAATCACATATCAGCTTTGCCACAATCTATATAACCTTGGACAAGATGATTTCTAAGAAATTTCACAGCTCATGTCTATGACCTTATTCAATTGAATATCTCTTTTTATACTTGAATCTACAATATATCTATCTTTTACTTGATCTATTATCCAACACACAGATCCATTCTTCCATTAAAAGCAGTTTTAATCAGTTAATTCCTTTCCTCCCTTCTCCAGGGCCACCCTTGTGACTTAGACCTTTTCCTCTAGATCATTGTAATACTTTCCTAAACTGATTTTTGTTTGTTTGTTTGTTTCCCGGTCTCTCCCAGGTCTAATTCACCTTATAACCTCATACAGTTTAAGATTTCTAAATCAGAATTCCACTCATATTGCTTATACAACCAAAAGGTCTTGTTAATCTCCCCAGAGCCAATAGAATTCAATACAAACTCCTGAGTCTATCACTCCATAATATAGCCTGAACTTTCCTGATCATATTTTGTCTTTCACTACTCTGCAATAGTAATGAAAATTCTGGTCATACTATTTCCCAAACGTACTCCATGTTTTCCATTCTTGGGGCCATTGCCCTCCATGTGAAAGGTCCATTTCTCCATTTCTATCTGTCAAAGACTTCACTTTTTGTTGAATGACCACCTCAAATTGAATGGGCCCCATTATTTTACAAAGGCAAATCTCCACATCCAAATGTAAGTTTTTTATTCTCCAAACACCTCCCCACCACTATAAGGATACCACATACAGATACATGTTACAGTATGTAAAAAATGCTACTTGTTTAAGTGTCATGTGTATTCTTATTTTAGCATTCCAATTATAAGCTATAGAAGGACAGGAAGTATGTCTCATTGTCTCTCTAGTCCTATTGAACCCAGCTTAATGCCTGGCATGTGGTATGCATTCATGGAATAGTGATTTATTTGAACTAAAGTCCATGAAAGCCCATACAGAAAAGTTAATGTTAGAATATCTTGGGGGGAAAAAGGAGAAGATCTGCTCCTGATCTACCAAATACAGTACTAGTCTAAGTTTATCCTCATGTGGATTTTGGAATCAAAAACAGAACTGAAAGGGACTCTGGAGATCATTGCATATCACTCCTCCTTTGAAAGAAAAAAAAAATATGTTATCCAAAGTCACACCATGAAAGACAAGAAATAACAAGTGTTGGCGATGATGTGAAGAAAAAGAAACCCTCATGTATTATGGTGGGATGTAAACTGGTGCAGCCACTGTGAAAAGCAGCATGAATATTCCTAAAACAATTAAAAATAGAATTACCACATGACCCAGTAATTCTACTACTGGGTATTTAGGCAAAGAAAATGATAACACTAATTCAAAAAGACACATGCACCCCTATCATAGTTGCAGTATTATTTTCAATAGCTAAGATAAGGAAGAAACCTAAGTATTCATTGATAGATGAATGGATAAGGAAGACGTGGATTTTGGTATAATATGCAGCCATGAAAAAGGATTACATCTTGCCCTTTGTGACAATATGGATAGCTCTGGAAGGTATTGTGCTAAGTGAAATAAGTCAAACTGAGAGAAATTAATACCATATAATTTTAGTCATATGTGTAATCTAAGAAACAAAACATGAGTAAACAAAAAGAATAAGACCTACAAATAAAGAGAACAAACTGATGGTTTTCAAAGTAAAGGAGGGTGAGAAGGATGGACAAATTGGGTGAAGGGGAGTTGAAGAGATAGAATTCTACTTATGGAATGAATAAGTCACAGGAATAAAAGGCAGAGCATAAGGAATATAGTCAGTGATACTATAACAGTGTTGTATGGTAACATTTTATTTTCTCAAGCTTATATGTTATTGTTTACATAAAAATTATTTATATATTAAATTATTTATTCTAAAGTCCAAAAAGCAAATGAACAACAACAAAAAAGTCACACAGTTAGTGAGTGGAGGAGCTAGTTTGGGAACTCAAGACTCCTCAGTCCCAGGCAAAAGGTTTTAACTGTAAGACTACTATTATAGTAGTTCCCTGCTGAGGCAGGGTATTAAGGAAAACCTTGTAATAGTAAGATACCAATGTTAACAAGGCATATCTGGCAGCAGAAGGTAGGAACAGGCTTTTTGAACATACCTCTTGTAACTGAGATTCTTTCTTTTTGGAAGACAGATGTAAGTGCCGATCCAGCAAGGAATAAAATCTTTCACCATCCTTTTCAAATTTCTTTTTCCGTTCCTAGATGTGGGAGAGAAAGCACAGATTAAGATGTCTATAGTTTTTAATTCACTCTGCTCAGGACTGAGAATGAAGGATGCAGTGTCACATTCTCCATATTTCTAGTCTCTGGAAAGAACAAATAAACAGAAAATTTACTTTTGCATTGGTCTCAGCAGTTTCGATTACCTCAAATATAACCCTAAACCATTCCACCTAAACACAGGGCAGTTCCTATTGGTACATTGGATGGCCCTGGGAGCTGCTGCTCAGAAAATGGCACTTAAAATGGCTCTGTACAGTTGTTACTTTTTCTTCCTTCCAATATCTTTCTTTTTTATGTGCATTAACTACTCATTCATTTTTTTAAAAATAGAAATAAGGAACAATGGTGAACTAAATATATGCCTTTAAAAGTCATATACAATGCATTTAGATAGCCTAATAAGCAAAACATTTCCAAGGCAATAGGAACCTTGGACTGCTTCTATAAATTATGAATTCTTTGGTATTGTTTAAATATTTTACTACTGCATGTTAAAAGATGATGTTTAAAATGAGGAAACAATCCTGGAAAGTGTGGCTTGGAAAGCAAGAGTCAAAAACTTTACAGGAGGATGCGCCTGGGTGGCTGTGGGGGGCCGGGCCCCGGTGCCAGGCTGAGACCGGGTCGAGCAATGTTCCCCGTTGACTCAAGCCAACCCGGTGGTTCCCCCTCCCATTCCCCCACTTTCAAGGGCATACGAAAGCCTTGTCAAGGCTGAGAAAGTTAATTCCTGAAGCCTGTGATCTGCAGGTGTTGGCAGTAATGCTACCTCCCTTTTTCTACCCCGAGTCAGATAGAAACAAACATGGGAACTGTGTTTTGCTAGCAATCTATCAACAAGGTCTTGTGACCCGTTCACAAGGTTCACAAGGTATATAGAACTAAATGTTTTGGCTGGCAGTGATCATGTGAAACCTGTTTATTCTTAGAATGACCTGATCCATAAGAGTCTTATATTATAAAAGATTGTGTACAGCAACAATAAAGCCATCACTTGGGCCATCAGCCCAGGAGACCCTCCTGTTCCCAAACTTTCTCTTCTCTCTTTTTTCTTGCATTCCCCTACCCTCAGGACCCTGACCTCGGTGATTGTCGCGCCGGTCGTGACAGGTGGCTCAGTAAGTTAAGTGCCTAACTCTTGATTTCAGCTCAGGTCGTGATCTCATGGTGTCATGAGGTCAAGCCCTGTGACAGACTCTTCAGTGCTAGACATGGAGCCTGATTAAGATTCTCTCTCCCTCTCTCTCTGCCCCTCCTCTGCTTGCATTCTAGTCCCCTCTATCTCTCTCTCTTAGAATAAAAGTATGAAATTTAATTAAGCTCTCTGCCTCAATACAACTTAATTAAGCTCTCTGCCTCAGCACAACTGGAAGTCACACAGCCCCAAAGGAGCACTAACAATGTCCATTTGTCACATACTAATGCTGACACTCTGCAATCCTCTGAACATCATGCTGGGAAATTCATGGAAACAGCTTGTACTGTGTCATGGTAAATCCAAATTCACTGAGCATCTACAGTGTGCCAGTTACTAGAAGAGGCACAGCAAGGGACACACAGGAAAAATAGAAAAAAAAAAAACCTCATCCATGATTGATTTCTAGAGGCAATCTGTTCCTGGGCAAGAAGCTTAGACCGTTTGTGACCTCTGACCTGTAAGAAACGTGCTTTTTTCCAAAGGTAAAGAAGCAGAGAGGAAGCTAACATTAACTGAGGCTTACAATAGGCCAGGAAGTATGCTATATACTTATAATCCATTATTTCATTTAGTCTTCACAACCCTGAGTAGTAGATATTGTAAAGGAAATTAAGGATCAAAAAGAAGAATTAACTTATCTAAAGTCATATAATATACAGATCTACTTGATTTATTACATACAGTCTAATAAAGCCCAGATGATCATGAGAGGAATTGCACTCAGGAGGCCTGTAAATAACCAGGAAACAAGTAGGTCTACAGCCCTAGCCCAAACTCAGATACCAAAACACAACAGAAATATTCACACAAAACATATAGGTAGGACAAACTGTACCTCCAGCTGGTAAGTCTATTTAAAGTAGCAATTGTTTGAAGAGAGCATTAGATCCAGAAAATTTCAGTGACTTCTCCAGGAAAAGATAAAGTTCTGTTGGTCATTTACCCCTCCAATTCCATTTTTAAAATAAAAACTATGAAATATAATTCATATATCATAAAATTTACCCTTTTAAAGTAGACAATTCAGTGGTTTTTAATATATCTACAAAGATGTATATTCATCATTGCTGTTTTATTCCAGATTATTTCCGTCACCTAAGAAAAATCCTATAACTGTTAGCAGTCATTTCCCCCTTCTCCCAAATCTGCCCCCCAAGAAGCCACAATTTTTTTTCTCTCTATGGATTTATATATTCTATAGATTTCATATAACTGGAAGCATGCAATATGTGACCATTTGTGACTGTCTTCTTACACTTAGCATAATGTTTTCAAGGTTTATCCATGTTGTAACATGCATCAGTACTTCATTCTTTTTTCATGGCTGTATAATGTTTGACTGTATGGATACACCACATTTTCTCTATAAATTCATCAGTTGATGGACATTTGAGTTACTTCCATTTCCTTGGCTGTTATGAATAGTGCTGCTCTGAACATTTATGTACAAAATTTTCTGCAGTCATGTTTTCAACTCTTTTAGGAATACACACACACACACACACACACACACACACACACACACACACATGCAGTGGACTTGCTGAGTCATATGGCAACTCTATGTTTAACTTGCTCAGAAACTGCCAAACTGTTTTCCAAAGCAGTTGTATCATTTTACATTGTCAACAGCAATGAGTGAGAGTTACAATTTCTACACATGCTCACCAACACTTATCTTTTTGATTATAAACAACCTTGTGGGTGTTAATTTGCATTCACTGTGGTTTGACTTGCACTTCTCAAATGATTAATGATGTTTTTTCATGTATCTGTCGGCCCTTTGTGTATATATGTATATATATTTTTGAGTTAAAAATTTATTGTATAATTCTGAATACTAGCTATGCTGTATTTTCTCCCATTCCTTGGATTGTTTTGGCACTTTGTTGATAGTGTCCTTTGAAGCATGAACATTTTTAATTTTGTGAAGTCTAATCAGTCTATTTCCTTTGATTTCTTGTGTTTTTGCTGTCATATCTCAGAAACTGTTGCCTGATCTAAGGTCATGAAGATTTATACCTATGTTTTCTTCCAAGAGCTTTATATTTTTTGGTTTTTATTTTTGAATATGGTGTAATATAGGGCTCCAACTTCATTCTTCTTCATATGGATGTCCAGTAGTCCCAGAAACATTTCTTCTTTCCCTATTGAATTGTTTTGGCATTCTCACAAAATATCAATTAGCTATAAATGTATAAATTTATTTCTGGACTCTCAATTCTATTATATTAATCTATATGTCTGTCTTCTTCATGTCATTACCACACTCTCTTGATTATTATAGCTTTGAAGTAAATTATGAAATTAAAGATTATGAGTCTTTTTTTCAATATTTCTTTTTCTATCTTGGTCTTCTATGTGGACTTTAGGATCACCTCATCAATCTGTTGAAAATGGCCAGCTGAAATTTTGGTACAGATGGCACTAAATCTGTAGATCAATTCTGTGACTATTATCATCAATAATATGAGGTCTTATAATTCATGTACATAAGATGTGTTTCCATTTATCCTTCTATTTATTTAGATCTTCTTTAACTTATTCCATTAATGTTTTATACTTTTCAATGTACAAGTGTTGGACTTTTTTTTTCTTCTAATTTACAACTAAGGAGTTCCTGGATGGCTCAGTCAGAGGAGCAAGTGACTCTTGATCTCAGGGTCATGAATTCGGGCCCCATGTTGGGAGTAGAGATTACTTAAATAAATAAAATGCTTTTAAAATTTAAACCTAAGTGCTTTAATCTTTTGATACTATTACAAATGGGAATTTCTTAATTTAATCTTGGGACACCTGGGTGGCTGAGTTGGTTCAGCATCTGACTCTTGATTTTGGCTCAGGTCACGACCTCACGGTTCATGAGATCGAGCCCCATGTCACGTTCTGTGCTAAAAATGTGGAGCCTGATTGGGATTCTACCTCTCCCTCTCTCTCTCTGCCCCTCTTTTCCTCCCTCTCTCTCTTCTTCTCTCTCTCTCTCTCAAAATAAATAATTAAATATTAAAAAAAGAAATACAATTTATCATCAGCCATTATACCATGGCTCAAGTCCAAGCCCATGCCTACTATAGGTTATTCCATAGATAACAGGAACTAAGTAATTCATGAGCGTAGGTAGGATCCAACCCTTAAATATGCATTAATTAGATATGGGTTAGCTGTTTTCAGCATAGCCAGAAAGCAGTATAATGTGTTCCCTATAATCTCCTCAACCAGAAAATAGCTATTTGATTTCCCACATATTAGCCTTCCTCTCACCTCTCTTGACTTGTG
The DNA here is from genome assembly GCF_018350175.1 of Felis catus. Lineage (NCBI taxonomy): Eukaryota > Metazoa > Chordata > Mammalia > Carnivora > Felidae > Felis > Felis catus. The sequence goes on from NC_058386.1 coordinate 55,310,219, forward strand.
GAGTCTTGAGTAATCCTCTTTGCCATCCTTAGCTTTGCTGGACAAAGCTGAAAGCCAAACCCACAGCTAATGACCCCAACATGATAAGCTGAACCCACACAGAATCAGACACTGAATAGAGAAAATAGACCCAGGAAACTTTCCTGCAGCATTACACTCATAATGCTCAAGTGATCACTTAAAAAGCATTCATGTGTAAGACTTTTAAAACTTCATTTATTCACATGATCATTTAGTTCCATGCAGTAAATTAAGAAATGCAGCTATCCCCAGTCACCTTTCTTCTATTTCCCGTTCTCCAGAAATAAACTTTTTCATCTCTAAGCCAATTATTCTAGTATTTGCTTTAACATTTCTAATATCTCAAAACAAAGGTTTACATTGCTATCACTAATTCTTAAGTTTTGTACATTATCTATTAACTTCCAAAAAAAGATGAGGATTTAGCCTTTTCCTCTCCCTGTCTCATTATCACCACCATCTCTTTTGTCCCCCAACCCAAACTCATGTCCTGATACTCCTATTAAACTTATATCGCAATTTTGCTTTGATTCATATTCAATAATTAAATTATTATGACCATCTAAATATTAATTATAGATTAAACATGTAATACAATATTATTAATGTTATTTTCCTGTACAACTAGATAACTATCAAATCATCTTAAATACCCTAGAAATTGATATAAAGATGGACAGAAAAAACTCCACAATTAAAAACAGAGAAGAGGCCACATGAAAGAAGGTAGAAAGAATGGAGATGTGGTTTGGGACAGAAACAGATCACAGCTGCTGCAGTCCAAGAGAAGGGTGAGAGACAGACTAGCAAATAAGGAAGCTCACAGGAAAAATGTATCCCTATAGCAATAGGCTTAGAAAACAAGAGGGGTCACATTTTTTGCATTCTTACAACCAGCGAACCTTGAAGCCTGGAGTTTTAAAAGTCTGCAGGCTTGTCTGGGATAGAGCCCGGAAGGCATTGTTCTGCTCATGGAGAGAAGACAAGAAAACAACATAGGGATAAACAGCATGAAAACAGCAATCTGAAGACTTTGGGGCACACAGTGGGGGAGGTTATTTGTTCATCTTGGAGCACACCACAGAGAGACAGAATCCCAGGAGAGAACCCTCTGGGAACAAAGGAACTGGCCAGTACCATTTCGATGCCTTGCACCTCAGCATAGGCACAGGGCCATATGCAGGAACTAGTGCAGCACCAATACTTCCTACCTCACATGCTTACACCAAACTCCCAAACTCTGGTGGAACCACTGTTCCCAGTGATGCTTACCTCAGTCCCAATGTTTTGGGACCTGCCCCCTGGAGGGTGGCCCAAATTCCTGCTCAAACCATGCCTTCCAACACGGGAGTTTAGCAGAGCTTCAGTTCCATGAGTGGGGGTGACAGGTCTCATTTCACAATCAGACCAGAGCACACCTAGTTAAAATGTACTACATTCAGGCCAGGGACTACATACTGCATGCATCAGGCAAAGAAAGTCCCTACATACAACTGGCCTGAAGAATAAAGCAGACAGAACATAACAGCAGAACACACGGAGAAAATATTAAAGACACTCCTGGAAGTGCCAGGCCCTAGGGAACGGGGGACACTACACAGTAGGGCACTACAGGACTTCTTCTTCATTAGGCCACTAACCTCAAGAATAAAAGATGTAGCTCACTTTCCTAACACAAAGAAACAGGCACAGAGACATAGAAAAAAGAGAAGACAGAGAAATTTATCCCAAATGAAAGAGGAAAAGGCCATTACTAGAAATGTAAAAAAAAAAGTTATAAATAACTTTATAACTATATAAAAATAACTTTATAACTATATAATATATAAATATTATATAAATAATAATATTATAGATAATTTAAAGTAAAGATCATAAGAATAATCACTGCACTTCAGGAAAGAGTGGAAAACATGACTGATACTCTTAATAAGAAATAACATAGCAGAGATAAAAGGCTTACTAAACAAAATGAGACACATGATTGATAGAATCAACACCAGGCTGAAAGAAGCAGAGCAATGACATAATGACCTAGAAGACAGAATAATGGAAGGCAATTAAGCCTAACAAAAGAGAGAAAACAGAATTATGCAAAATGAGAAGAGACATAAGGAACTCAGTGACTCCAGTAAATGTAAAAACATTTATGTTACTGGGGTACCAGAAGAAAATGAGATACAAAAGGGGGCAGAATATTTATTTGAAGAAATAATAGCTGAAAACCTTCCTAATCTGGGGAAAGAAACAGACATCCAGATTTCAGAGGCACAGAGAACTGCCATCAAAAATCAACAAAAGCAGATCCACATCAAGAAATATTCTAATTAAATTATAATAGTGATAAAGAACAAATTTTTGAAAGCAGCAAGACAAAAGAAGACAGTAACTTACAAGGAAAACCCCATAAGGCTATCATCAGCTTATTTTTCAGCAGAAACTTTCTAAGTCAGAAGGGAATGGCATGATATATTCAAAGTGCTAAATGGGAAAAATCTGCAGCCAAGAATACTCTGTCCAGTAAAGCTATCATCCAGAAGATAAGGAAAGATAAAGTCTCCCAGACAAACAAAAACTAAAGGAGTTCATGGTCACTACACCAATTCTGCAAGAAATATTAAAGGTAACTCCTTGAATGGAAGAGAGGCCAAAACTGACAGTATAAAGATAGGAAACATAAAAGCAGTAAAAATGACTTTCTATTTTTAAAAAGTTCAAGGAAATCACAAAACAAAAGGATGTAATATGACAACATATACCTAAAATGTGGAGAGGGGAGGAGTAAAGAATAGGTTTAAACTTAACTGACCATCACATAATGTAATTGCTATATGAAGAAGAGCTTATAAACAAACCTAATGGTAACCATATATCAAAATCGACTGATACATGTGCAAAGAATAAGGAGAAATAAGTCTAAATATAAAACTAAGGAAAATCAGCAAATCATAAATGAAAGATAATAAAGGATTAGAGGAAAGCTTTAGAAACAAGCACAAAATAATAAAATGACAATAAATGCACATTGATCAATAATTACTTTGAATGTAAATGGACTTAAATGCTCGAACAAAAGACACAGGTGACAGCATGGATTAAAAAAAGAGAGACCCATCCATATGCTGCCCTCAAGAGACTCACTTTAGACCTAAAGATGCCATCAGAGTGAAAGTGAGGGGATGGAGAAACATCCATCATGCAAATGGAAGTCAAAAGAAAGCCAGGGTGGCAAGAATTGTACCAGACAAAATAGACTCTAAAACAAAGACTATAAAGGAGGAGTTAAGATAGTTGAGAAGTAGGGGGATCCTAGGCTTTGCTCATCCCTCAAACACAGCTGTATTGAGGTCAGATCACTTGGAACACCCAGGATATCTATCTGCAGAGTGGCAGAAGGATCTCCACAGTTGGAGGCAGACAGTGTTGCAGGTGCAAGGTGCATGAAGTGAATCAGGGGAGAAAAAAAATGGCAGTGCCATGGAGGGGAGGCAATGTTTTCTCTGGAGAGACAAAAGGGACAGAGAGAGAGGGGTTGATAAAGTGGAGCATCAAGTTCACACAAGAGGAAAACCTCTTGAGACCAGGGACAGGGGCGTGAGAAGTATTAAGAGGAAAACCTCTTGAGACCACGGACAGCGGCATGAGAAGTATTGAGTGTTGTGGCTTTTCTTTGTTTGTATGTTTGTTTGTTTGAAAACAGCATTTGGAGCTCAAACTCTGAGGCTATGGAAGTATGCAACTTTCTCTAAAGTGGAGCTGTAGCACAAGCTGGGGAGGAGGGAGATGACCCCAAATTGCATAACAAGGTGTAGGGATCTCCATGGCGCATAGAGAGAGAATATTCCCCTTCCTGGAGTGCTTTTCAAAGAGGGTATATTACCTCCCCAAGGACAAAACACCCTACAGGCAACAGAAAAAAGGCCTTTCATCAGTAGAGGACATAAGTGCACCCAAAGGGAATATAACCTTTGCTGCTATCAGTGGCATTACGCTTTAGATTCCTTAAATTCCACAGACTGCACAGGTATGGGACTGTTTTTCAGGGCAAAGGATTACAGACACAACATGGAGAGGCTCTACTCCAGAGTAGGGGTGGGCGTGGATCCCAGTAGTGCCAGGTCCCTTAAGACTTTGGGTTTGGAATCCAAGCTGCATGCCAAAGAAAAAATGCAGGAGAGTTGTGGCACACAAAGAAGTGACTGCCCTCAATATTCTGTGAAGCCATCTGAACAGAGGAGGGGGGTCAGTGAGTTCCCCCATGTGGGGAAGAGAGATTGGAGTGGTGCCATTTTCCATCCAACAACACTGTAGGACTTTGGAGAGCAACATAGAAGCCCCCCAGGGGAGGCTGGAGGCACTTACACCAAACCCTACCATCTGTGCCTGGCAACTATTTATTTAGTGGAGAAGGACTGATTTTAAGCCAATGCAGCAAACCCCTTCTTCAGAAGGCCAGCACAGGCAGCACCAAGCACACACCAAATGTACTGAAAATCTAGTGTTTCAAAATGACACCTGCAGTTCTGGTGGAAATAGGACTAGGCTTACTTTTTTTTTCTTTTTTTTTAATTTTTTTCTTTCGGAATCAAGCTCATATTTCCTTGTTTGTTTTCCATTTTCTTTTCGCTGTGTTTGGAGCAGACTTTTTTATTCTTTCTTTTGTCTTTTCTTCCTTTTTCTCCCTACCTTTTTCTTTGGAATCAGCCTTGTACTTTTTTTGAGTCTCTGTTTGGTTTTTATTGTTCCATTTTCTTTTCTCTTTTTGGGTATCAGGCTTCTCCCCCCTTTTTTGACAAACAAATCAAAGCACACCTAATTAAAGGTCCCAACACTAACCACTGCAAGCAAGGAGGAAGCTCAGCAGATACTGACCAGTGAGAAAGAGCAGCCAAAACGCAACAGCACAGTACACACAGCATACACTAGAAACAGCTCCTCAAATGACAGGCCCTAGACAATGTATAACCCCTTTATAATGTAGAAGTACAATCAGGTGTAGGAAACAATACAAGCTTTTAAAATACACAAAATACAGAAACTTATTCAAAATGACAAGATGGAGGAATTCTCCCCAAAAAGAAAGATCAAGAAGAAATCACCACTAGGGACTTGCTCGAAACAGGCAAGCAATATATCTGAACAAAAATTTGGAACAACAATCATAATACTATTACCTCTACTTGAAATAAGCATGGAAGACACCAGAGAAGCCCTTGCTGCAGAGATCAAAGGCTTAAAAACTATTCAGGCTAAAATAAAAAAATGGTATACTGAGATGCAAAACTGACTGGATACAGTGACAACAAGGATTGAAGAAGCAAAGTAGAGAATAAGAGAGAATTCTGAAAGCAGCTAGGGACAAAAGGTCCTCAATCTAGAAAACTAGACACATAGGGTTGGCAACAGACCTGTCCACTGAAACTTGGCAGGCCAGAAGCAAGTGGCAGGAAATATTCAAAATACTGAAGTGGAAAAATATGCAGCCAGGAATCCCTTATCCAGCAAGGCTGTCATTCAGAATAGAAGAGATACTTTCCCATAAAAACAAAACCTAAAGGAGTTTGTGACCACTAAACTGGCCCTGCAAGAAATTTTAAGGGGGAAGCTTTGAGTGGAGAGAAAAACAAAAGACCAAAGTAACAAAGACAGCAAAGGACCAGAGAACATCATGATAAACACTGACTTTGCAGGTAATGTAATGGCACTAAATTCATACCTTTCAATAATTACTCTGAATGTAAATAGACTAAATTCTCCAATCGAAACACATAGGGTATCAGAATGGATAAAACAAAATAAGATCCTTCTATGTACTGCCTACAAGAGACTCATTTTAGACCAAAAGACACGTGCAGATTGAAAGTGAGGGGGCAGAGAACCATCTATCGTGCTAATGGACATCAAAAGAAAGACAGCGTAGCCATACTTACATCAGACAAACTATTTAGAAAAAAGACTGCAACAAGAAATGAAGAAGGGCATGGTATAATAACTAAGGGGTCTATCCATCAAAAAGACATAACACTTGTAAATATTTATGCCCCCAATGTGACACCCCAAGTATATAAATCAATTAATAACAAATATAAAGAAATTAATTGACAATAAAACCATATAACAGTAGGAGACTTTAACACCTCACTTACTTCAATAGACAGATCATCTAAGCAGAAAATCAACAAGGAAACAATGGCTTTGAATGACACGCTGGACCTGACGTTCTTAACAGATATATTCCATTTTATCCTCAAGCAGCAGAATACACATCCTTCTCGAGTGTACATGTAACATTCTCCAGAACAGATCACATATTGGGTCACAAATCAGCTCTCAACAGATACAAAAAGAAAGATCATATGATGCATATTTTCAAAACACAACATTATGAAACTTGAAATCAACAGGAAGAAAAAAAATTGGAAAGCCCTCAAATACATGGAGGTTAAAAAACATCCAACTAAAAAAAGAATGGGTTAACCAGGAAATTGTGGAAGGTAAAAAAACAAAAACAAAACAAAACAAAACAAAAAAAGAACAAGGAAGCAATGTGAAAACATGACAGTCCAAACTTTTTGGGATGCAGCAAAGACAGTCCTAAGAGGAAAGTACATTGCAATTCAAGTGCAGGCTCTGTGGTGCAATGGGTAGCACATTGGACTTCTAATGTGAGTACATTGCAATTCAGGTGTGTCTCAAAAAGGAAGAATGGTCTCAAATACACAATGTAACCTTGCACCTAAAGGAACTAGAAAAGGAACAGCAAATAACAACTAAAGCCTGAAGAAGATAAATAATAAGATTAGAACAGAAAGAAATAATATATATTAAAAAAAAACCCACAGTAGAATGGCTCAATGAAACTAAATGCTTGTTCTTTGAAAGAATAACAAAATTGATAATACCCTTGCCAGACTTATCAAAAATAAAAGAGAAGGGACCCAAATAATAAAATCACAAATGAAAAAGGAAAGATCACAACCAACACCACAGAAATACAAATAATTATAAGAGAACACTATGAAAGATTATGGGCCAACAAACTATACAACCTGGAGGAAATGGACAAATTTCTAGAAATTCATTCACTACCAAACCTGAATCAGGAAGAAATAGGAAATTTGAACAGACCCATAACCAGCAAAGAAACTGAACCATTTATCAAAAATCTCCCAACCAACAAGAGTCTTGGACCAGATGGCTTTCCAGGGGAATTCTACCAAACATTTAAAATACAGTTAATATCTATTCTTCTTAAATGGTTTCAAAAAATAGAAATGGAAGGAAAGCTTCCAAATGCATTCTGTGAAGGCAGCATTACCTTGATTCTAAAACCCAAGAAAGACCCCACTAAAGAGGAGAATTACAGGTCAATATCCCTGATGGACATGGATGCAAAAATTTTCAACAAAATACTAGCAAATCGAAGTCAACAGTACACCTAACGAATTATTCATGATGATCAAGTGAGATTTCCTGGACTACAGGGCTAGTTCATTATTTGCAAATGAATCAATGTGAGTCACCACATTAATAAAAAGATAACCATATGATCCTCTCAATAGATATAGAAAAAGCATTTGACAAAATACAGCATCCTTTCTTGATAAAAACCCTCAAAAAAGTAGGGATAGAAGGACCATACCCCAATACCATAAAGGCTCTATATGAAAAACCCATAGCTAATATCATCATCAATGAGGAAAAACTGGGTGGGGGTTCCTCTTAAGATCAGAAATACAACAGGGTTGTCCACTCTCACCACTGTTGTTCAACATAGTACTGGAAGTCTTAGCCTTAGCAATTAGACAGAAAGCAATTAAAAAGGCATCGAAATTTGTGAGGAAAACCTCAAACTTACACTCTTTGAAGATGACATGAAACTCTACATGGAAAACCCAAGACTCCACCAAAAAACTGCTAGAATTGATAAATTCATCAAAGTCACAAGATACAAAATCAATGTATAGAAATGAACTGCATGTCTATACAATAGTAACTTTAGGATATGTGCTGTAGGGGCAGCTTTTTCCAGGAACAAAAGTGGGGGTGGGTGACTTTTTTCTTTTCTTTCTTTCTTTTTTTTTTTTTTACTTTACTTCTACCTAGCTGGCCCAGCATTAGAGAGCACAATTTCTGAAAATTTCCATCTATTTTGCTGGCATCACTTACCCTGCCCCAGAATTCTCCTGGAAACCCAACACACTCAACCTGCCTTCCCTGGCAGATGCACCTCCAAAGCTGCACCTGCTGTAACACATCCTGTGGGCAAGTTTGCCTGGAACTGGCAATCCCTGAAAAGTTGCTCCTGACTCACCAAATCAGGCAGGTCACCACAACCAAACCTGGGGTCCCCTCAAAGTGCCTCTCATGCTGCCACACCCAGCAGGTGGACTTGGCCACAAAAAACACTCCTGCAAAGAAGCTCTTGTTTTATCATACCACATGAGTGGCCTCCACTTGGAACCATGCCAACCCAAAACATTCCGATCATTTGGGGTGGGGAAACCCCACCCACCAGCATGCCTGCAACAGTCCTGGCCAGGCCATGCAGCTAGCTGCACCAGAGGGCTAACCCCACCCAAAATATGACATCAGCATCTACAGCCAAGGCTCTCAGCTAGCCTCATTGGAAGCCAACCCCACCCACCAATGCAACCATAGGCATAGTAGGAATTGCAGCCAGCCAGTTTGGGGGCCAGTCCTACACATCAGCACATCTACACTAAACATAATCCAACCACAAGAGAAAAGTGCATGAAGCCAAGAAAGGGAGCACCTCTGGAATTCCTGGTTCTTGTGACTGGGGGAAATTATATTTCTGTACTCCTCAGGACATGTTGTAAATATGCTCACTCCTTAAAGACTGGGAGATATAGTTGAACTACTTAATTCATAGAAATAAACACAGAGTCAGGAAAAATGGGGAGACAGAATAATATGTTCCAAAAAAAAAACAATACAAAACCTCAGAAAAAGAACTAAACGAAACAGGGATTAGCAATGAACCTAATAAAGAGGTCAAAATAATGGTCATAAAGATGTGAAGGGAACTCTAGAGAAGAAAGAATAAAACAGTGAGAACTTCAACAAAGAGGAAGAAATTATATAAGAAAAAAAGCAAATCAGAGCTGAAGAGTACAATAATTGAAATGAAAAAATATATATAGCTAACGGAATCTATAGCAGATTAGATGATGCAAAACAATACATCAGTAATCTGGAAGACAGGTTAGTAGAAGTCACCCAAATAGAATAGCAAAAAAAAAAAATTAAAATAATGAGAATAGTTTAAGGGATTTCTGAGACAACTCTAAGTATAATGACATTTGCTTTCAGGGGTCTAAAAAGCAGAAGAGAGAAAAAAGTGGGGGAAGAAAGCATATTAGAAGAAATAGCTGCTGAAAATTTACCTAATCTGTAGAAGGAAACTGACGTCCAGGTCCAGGAATACAGAGAGCCCCAAACAAGATGAAGCCAAAGAGGTCCACATTAAGACACATTATAACTCCAATGTCAAAATTTAAAAAGATAATCTCAAAAGCAGCAAAAAATTAACTAGTTATGTATAAGAGAACCCTCATAAGACCATCAGCTAAACTTCCAGCAGAAATTTTGCAGGACAGAAGGGAACGGCAGTGATAGATTTGAAGTGGAGAAAGCGGGGCACCTGGGTAGATCAGTCTCATGTGCACTGTGTCAGGCTCTGTGCTGACAGCATGGAGACTGCCTGGTATTTTCTCTCTTTCTCTCTCTGCCCCTCCCTCTCTCATGCTCACTCTTGCTCTCTCAAAATAAATAAACAACAAAAAAAAGTGGAGAAAGGAAAAAAAAAACACTACAACCAAGAATATTCTACCCAGAAAGGTTGTCAGTTTAAATTCAAGGAAAACTAGTTTCCTAGACAAACAAAAGTTGTTAAAGGACTTCAACAACTTTAAACCAGCCTTACAAGAAATGTTAAAAAAAAAAGACTTCTTTGAGTGGAAAAGAAAGGCTATTACTGGAAGTAATAAAATTATGGAAAAAAAATCTCACTTGTAAAAGCAAACATGCAGGAAATGACAACCACTTACTTATAAGCTACTATGAAGGTCAAAATACAGAAGTAGAAAAATTAACTGTATCTACAATAATTAGTTCCCAGATATTCAAAATAAAGATTTAAAATATGGTTTCAAAAACAAAGTCTGGGATGGGTAGAAGGCAGTAAAACTTGGGTGCTTTTAGAATGCATTTAAACTTAAGCAACCATCAACATAAAATAGACTATTGTATACATAGATTGTTATATATAAACGTCATGGTAGCAAAAACCCAAAAATCCATAATACACACACACACACACACACACACACACACACACACACACACAGAAAGGGATACAAACACAACATTAAAATTTTAATAACAAAGGAAGAGAACAAGAGAAGAAAGGAACATAGAACTACAAAAACATCCAGAAAACACTTAACAAAATGGCAATAAGTACATACTGATTAATAATTATTTTAAATACAAATGGACTAAATATTCCAACCAAAAGACACAGGGTGGCTGAATGGATAAAAAAACAAGACCCATTTATAGGCTGCCTATAAGAGACTCACTTCAGACCTAAAGACACACAGACTGAAACTGAAGGAATGAAAAAAGGTCTTCCATGCAAATGCATACAAAATGAAAGCTGGTGTAGTTATACTCATATCAGAGAAAAATACACTTTAAAACATACTGAAATTTGAATAAAAATGAAGAGCACTACATAGTGATAAATGGGTCAATTCAGCAAAATCTAACATTTATAAATACATATGCACCCCCAAATGGGCAGTAAATATATAGAGAGAATATTAACATAACTAAAGGGAGAGGTTGAGAGCAATACAATAATAATGAGGGATTTTAACATCTCACTTAAATCAATGCATATGTCATCCAGATAGAAAATCAATAAGGAAACATCAGTGTTACATAACACATTAGACCAGATGGACTAGCAGATGTATACAAAGAATTCCATCCAAAAACAACAGTATACACATTCTTTTGAAGTGCACATAGAACATTCTCCAGGATAGATCACATGTCAGGGCACAAAACAAGTTTCAATTAATTTAAGAATATTGTAATCATATCAAGCAACTTTTATAACCATAATGGCATGATACCAGAAATTAATTACAAGGAAAAAACTGAAAGAAAAAACACGTGAAGGATAGACAACATGATACTAAACAATTGACCAATGAAGAAATTTTAAAAATGCCTTGAGGCAAATGAAAATGAAAACACAAAATTACAAAATCTAAGGGATACAACAAAAGCATGCCAAGAGGGAAGTTTATAGTGATACAAGTCTCTTTGAAGGAACAAGAAAAATCTCTAATAATCTAACCTTACACCTAAAAGAACTAAAAAAGGAAAAATAAACGAAGCCCAAAGTTAGCAGAAGGAAGGAAATAATAAAGCACAGAGTGAAAATAAATCAAATAGAATCTAAAAACACAACATAGAAGACCCATGGAGCTAAAAGCTGGTTCATTAAAAAGATAAATGAAACTTATAGCTGGAATAATCAAGAAAAAAAGAAAGAGGACTCAAATAAATAAAACTAGAAATGAAAGAAGTTACAACTGACACCACAGAAATGCAAAAAATTAAAGAGACTAGTAGGAAAAATTATACACCAACAAATTAGACATCCTAGAAAAAAATGAATACATTCCTAGAAATATACATCTTCTAAGATGGACTCAAGAAGACATAGAAAATCTGAACAGACTTATTACTAGCAGTGAAATTGAATTAGTCATAAAAAAAAAACTCCCAAAAAACAAAAGTCAAGAACCAGATGTCTTCACAGGTGAATTTTACCAAACATTTAATTAAGAGTAAATATTCTTCTCAGACTAAAAATAATAAAATTGAAAAGTCAAGAATGCTTTCAAGCTTATTCTATGGTGCCAACATTACCTTTACAACAAAACCAGATAGAGATGATAAAAAAAAATTTAGAAACCAATCCCCTGATAAACATAGATGCAAATAATATTGAATAAAATATTAGAAAACTGAATTCAACAACACATTACAATGATCATATACTATGACCAAGTGGGATTTATTTCCAGGATGCAAGGGTGGTTCAATATCTGCAAACTAATCAAGGTGATGCAAAACATTAAAAAAATGAAGGTTAAAAATCATGTTGTCATCTTAATAGATGCAGAAAAAGCAATTGACAAAATTCAACATCTGTTTATAATTAAAAACTTTTAACAAAGTGGCTCTAGAGGGAACACATCTCAACACAGTAAAGGTCATATATTACAAAGCCATAGCTAACATTGTATGCAATTTTAGAAAGTTGCAAAATTTTCCTCTATGATCAGGACCAAAACAAGGGTGATGTTCTCACCAGTTTTATTAAATATAGTATTGTAAGTTATAGCCACAGCAATTAGACAAGAAAAAGAAATAAAAGGCATCAAGACTGAAAAGAAGCAAAACTCACTATTTGCAGATGATATGATATTATATATAGAAAACCCTAAAGACTCTACAAAAAAATTATTAGAATAAATGGAGTAAAGTTGAAAGATACAAAATTAATATACAGAAACCTGTTGCATTTCTATATACCAAAAATGAGTTAACAGAAAACAATCCCATTTACAATTGCCTAAAAAAACCCCAGGAATAAATTTAACCAAGGAGGTGAAAGACCTATACCCTTAAAAGTATAAGGCACTGATAAAAGAAAGATATACTGTGGTCATGGATTGGAGGGATTAATATTGTTAAAATGTCCATACCACCTAAGGCAATCTATACATTTAATGCAATCCCTATTAAAATACACAAAGCATTTTTCACAGAACTAGAATAAACCTAAAACTTGTATAAAATCACACAAGATCCCAAATATCCAAAAATCTTAAAAAAGAAAGGCAAAACTGGAGGTATCACAATCCTACATTTCAAGATGTACTACAAAGCTATAGTAATCAAAACACTACAGTACTCGCACAAAACCAGGGATACAGATCATGGAACACAATAGAGACTCCAAAAATAAATCTGCACTCATATGGTCAATTAATCTATGGCAAAGGAGACAAAAATTTACAATGAGGAAAAGACTGTCTTGTCATAAAATGGTGTGGAGGACTACATGCAAAAACAAACAAAAAAGAAACTGGACTACTTTCTTACACCATATACAAAAATAAACTCAAAATGGATTAAATAAATATGAGACCCCAAACCATAAAATTATAAGGAAAACATAGATAGTATATTCTTAGGTATCAGTCTTAGCAATATGTGTTTTTGGATCTGTCTCCTCAGGTCAGGGTAATAAAAGCAGAAATAAACTATTGTGACTACAACAAACTAAAAAGCTTTCACATAGTGAAGGAACTGTCTACAAACAAAAAGCAACCTACTGAATAGAAGAGGGTATTTGTAAATCACATATCTGATATAAAGGGCTAATATTCAAAATAAAGAATTCATAAAACTCTACCTAAAAAATAATCTGATTTAAAAGTGGGAAGTGGGCATAGACATTTTTCCAAATAAGAAATACAGATGGTCAAAAGACACATAAAAAGATGCTCAACATCACTAATCATCAGGGAAATGCAAATCAAAACCACAATGAGATATCACTTCACACCAGTCAAAATGGCCTTTAATCAAAAAGAATAGAAATAACAAGTGTTGGCAAGGATGTAGAGGAAGAAGAATGCTTGTGCACAGTTGACGGGTGCAGCCATTGTGGAAAACATTATGGATTTGCCTCAAAAAATCAAAAATAGAACTGCAGTATGATCCAGCAACTCTTAGTATTTATCCAAAGAAAATAAAAACATTAATTCAAAAACATACGTGTAGCCCTTTCTACATTACAGCATTATGTACAATAGCCAAGATATGGAAGCAACCCGTGTCTATTGACAAATGAGTGGATAACAAAGAAGTTTTACACACACACACACACACACACACACACACACACACACAGGAATATTACTTAGCCATAAGAAGAACAAAATATTAGCATTTGTGACAACATAATGTGTCTGGATGGTATTATGCTAAGTAAAGTAAGCCAGATACAGAAAGACAAACACTGTATGAATTCACTTATATGTGGAATCTGAAAAATAAAACAAATATAAACAAAAAAACAAACCAGAAACAGACTCATAAACACAAAGAACTGGTGATTGCCAGAGAGGAGGTGTTAGGGGAATGGGTGAAATAGGTGAAGGGTATTAAGAAGTACAAAACTTCACTTACAAAATAAATAAATCACATGCATGTAAAGTACAGTACAGTATAGACAATAAAGACAGTGATATTGTAATAATACTTTATGGTGATAGATGGTAACTAGACTTATTGTGGTGATAATTTCATAATGTATATAAATGCCAACTCACTATATTGTACATTGAAATTAATATAATATTGTATGCCAATTATACTTCAGTAAAAATATAAAATCAATGTAATATACCACATTAGTAAAATAAAGAAAAAACATTTTAATTGATGCAGAAAAGTCATCTGACAAAATTCAAAACCCTCTGATAATAAAAAACATTCAGCATTTAGGAACAGAAGGGACTTTCCTCAACATAATGAAGGGCATTCATTAAAAATGCACAGGTAGCATCATACTAAATGTCAAAAGGCTGAAAGCTATCCCTTTAAGGTCAAGAAACAAGATAAGGATGCTTAGTTTCACAACTGCTATTCAACATTGTACTGGAAGAACTAAACAGGGCAATGAGGCAGGAAAAATAAATAAAATACATCTATATTGGAAGGGAAGAAGTGAAACAATTCCTATGTGACCCAGCAATTCCCCTCCTAAGTATATATCCAAAAGAATTGAAAACAGGGACTCACACAGATACTTGGTTGCCATTGTTTATTAAAGAATCATTCACAATAGCCAAAAGCTGGAAACCATCCAAGCATTCAACAATGGATGAATGAATGAACACAATGTGGTATATACATACAATGTAATATTCAACTATAAAAATGAAATTCTGATACATGCTACAACATGGACCAACCCTGAAAACATCACACTAAGTGAAGTCAATCAGACACAAAAAGACAAGTATTGTATGACTCCACTTATATGAAGTATGTAGAATAGAAAAATTCATAGAGACAGAAAGTAGTTTAGAGTTTATTAGGAGCTGAGGAGAGGATAGAAAGGTGAACTATTGCTTAATGTCTACAGTTTGTATGTGGGATGATGAAAGGGCTTTAGAACAATGTAGTGGTGGTGGTTGCACATAACTTTCAATGTAATCAATAGCACTCAACTGTATAGTTAAAAATGACTAAAATAGCAAATTTTTTATAGATACATATTTCCTTTTAAATCACAATAAAAAAATAGTAGGTGCACGGATCAGACAGACCCGAACTCAAATTCTGGTTATATCAATTACTAATTTCATGACTTTTGAAAAGTTAACCTCCCCAAACTTCAGATTTCTTAATCATCAAAATAATTTTAAAAAACCATAATACCCTATTAGATTTGGATTATTTGAGGATTAAAATAAGGCAAATACATGTAATGTGCTTATCACTGTATCCAAAAAGCAAAAGCTATTATTATCAAAAAATAGAAATCCAGGGTGCCTGGTTTGCTTAGGTGGCTAAGCAACCGACTCTTGATTTCAGCTCAGGGCATGATCTCACAGTTCATGAATTCGAGCTCCACATCAGGCTCTGCGCTGACAGTGTGAAACCTGCTTTGGGTTCCCTGTCTCCCTCTCTCTCTGCCCTGACCCCACTCACTATCTCTCTCTAAATAAATAAATATTTAAAAATAGAAATCAATCACATTACTTCCTTCAGCTTAAAACCTTCCACCATTCTCTGTTGTCCCTAGAATTAAATTAACATTTCTTACTATGACCTATAAAACCCTACATGATCTGATCCCTGTCTGCTTATCAAACTACGTCTTCTACAACTGTCTCCAGTGTCCACCCCAGCCACAATGAACTTCTTTCAGTTTCTTAAACATACCATCCAACTTGCTCTTATCTCAGAGACTGGAACATATTGTTCTTCATGACTACAACATTCTTTCTCCAGCTCTACCCAAAGCTGGCTCTTTTTCAACATTTAGGTCATACCTACAATGTTACCTTTTTAGAGGGTTTCTAGCATAAACCCCTTTAAAGTTGCCCAGTACTATCTCCAACCCCAGCAGTCAACTATTAACAAATTGCACATTTTATTGTCTTCATAGCATTTATCATTTTCTAAAGTTATTTATCTATTTTTTACCTAAAAGTAAATAATTTACTTTATCTAATTATCTGCCTCCTGCCCCCTGCCACACCACTATAATGTAAGCTATACATGGGCAGAGACTTCATCTGTCCTGTTCACTGTACATGAAACAGTCTCTGGTATATAGTGGGACCAAATAAATATCTGTTTAATGAATCAATGGAGCTTCTTGCAATTGTACCTGCAGAACAAGCATTACTTTGGATCCAAATACGACCACAGCATCAAACTTCTGGGCATGATTAGAAATAACTAATGTTAACTACCTCCCCATAAGTATATCATTACATCAACTCCTTTTAGTCAAATATTCTGGGCCACTTTTGCAAGTAAAATAACATTTTTATCTAAATTATATATAATACTGTAAAGTTACCATTTATTGAGGACCATTTGCCAGTTGTTATATTATGCATTTTACATGCATTACTTCTTTAATTCCTCACAGAAGCCTCTGTTACTACTGTTATCTGCATTTTATAGATGAGGAATGAGCCTGAGGCTGAGAGAACTAACTTTCCCCATGTTGCACAGCTAGAGATGAGGGAGACAAGATTCAAACCCAGATGTGACTCAAAAGTCCTTGCTTCTTTTTTTAAGTTTTTATTTAAATTCCAATTAGTTCACATAAAAGATAATATTAGTTTCAGGTGTACAATTTACTGATTCAACACTTCCATACAACACCTGCTGCTAATCACAGTAAGTGCACTCCTTAATCCCCATCATCTATTTAATCCATCCCCCATCCACCTCCCCTATGGTAAGCATCAATTTGTTCTCTATAGTTAAGAGTCTCTTTTTTGGTTTGTCTCTCTTTTTTCCCCTTTACTCATTTGTTTTGTTTCTTAAATTCCACATATAAATGAAATCATATGGTATTTGTCTTTCTTTGACTTCTTTTTCTTAGCATAATATTGTCTAGCTCCATCTCCATCATTGCAAATGGCAAGATTTCATACTGTACACACACACACACACACACACACACACACACACACACACATCCACATCTTCTTTATCTATTCGTCAGTCAATGGACATTTAGAATCTTTCCATAATTTGGCTATTGTTGATAATGTTGCTATATGTCCTTGCTTCTAACTGAATACTATACTAGATTATGTTAAAAAAACTGAACCAGATTGAAATTCTGCCTTTTCAATTTACTACTTATTCTACCTTAAACAAAAAACTTCACTTCCTGGCTGCCAATTTTCTAATGTGAAAATAGACAATCTTGTGAAGCATCTATCATATATTTTATAAGAAAAAACAACAGCACACCACTGACTCACATCCCAAGACCCCAATTATGGGGTAGCAATAGTAGATTTAATTCAGTACCAAGTTACAAACTCTTTAGCCTGGCATTCAAGGCCCTCAGTCTCATCCCAATCTACTTTCTAGTCTCATATCCTGCACTCCTTGTATGAACCACTCATGCTCTAGCCATACCAGAGTATTCTATGTTCTTTGAATATCCCACACTTTTCATACTGTGCTTTTTCCTCATGTTATTTGCTCTACTTTTAACATTCTTTCTCCAACATCTCCTTATTGAAATTGCAAGACCTTAGCCAGTTGGTTCCTTCTCCTTCTAAGAGTGGGGGCTACTTGACATGCTCATATAGATCTAGTTGCCTCTCATTGATAAGAATAGATCTGCCATGGGTAAGACAGATTGAGAATTATGGCCCCAAACACTGAACTCAACACTGTGTCAATGTGGCTACTAGCCTGACTTTGACTTTGTGTCTCATTTGAGATATCATGATTTCCACCTGGTTCATAATACCCAGTTTCCACCTTGCATCTCAGTTGAGTCCCATACTAATTTACTATGCCTTAGTCCCTACATTGATAATCAGGTTTTCTAGAACTAGATCCTATTTGGTTCTTGACAATATTGACCACTACTATCACTCTCACACTCCTACCACCACTAAACTAGGCACCTTTCACCCTGCTAACAGATCATCCTGAAATCATCTATCTCCATTTCTAAATAATGCTGATTCCTGAGTCCTTGTTGCTACAAGGCTTTGACTAACACTAGATGGACCAACGCTGTTATGCTGTGGTCTCTCCAGACCCAAGGAATAAGAATGGGGCTATATTTTTAATACAGGAAAGATTTAAGTATGTTTCTACATGGAGGGGGAAAGTGAGAAAAGACAAGTGAAGATGATAGATACCAAGCTTGTATGGAAAGATAATGGGTAGGAGAAGGGCTCAGATGTTGTCTGACAGAAGAAGGAAGAAGGTAAAGATGGATGGGGATAGAGAGAAGTTTGAAGATGGCTAGAGAATGAGTTGGTTTCATAATGGCATAGAGGAGACAAGAAACCATGGTCTTTTGATTATTAGAGTAAGGTACATACCTCTGAGCTCCTTTAAGCCAAGGATTGTCTTATTTGACTATATCCCTAGGGCCTAGAACTGGAACTGGCTCAAGATACACTTGTTAAACTACCATATAATTCAGAAGTCACAGATGAGTACAAAGGAAAGAGAATAAAATAATTTGTGAGTAGCTCTAATAAATCACGCATAGTCTGGGCATGTGACTCCATGTAATCATCAGAGTTACCTTATAATATACATGATGATTGTTGTTTTACAAATGAAGAAACCAAATGTTAGAGAAGTTAAATGGCTTGCCCAAGGCCACACAGACAGTAGGAAATGGAATGAACTATCTAAAATCTACCCAATTCCCCTGCCTAAAAGCTTTCAGTATTGGCTGCAAGTTTATACACCTTGACAGGACATACAAGATCCTTTGTGAGATGATCAGTGTGCACCTTGACAGCCTTCTATCTTTGCACAGGCTATGCCCTTTCCTCACACTCCATTCACTAGCTAAATATACTTCATCCTTCAAGATTCTATTCCTGTGTCATATTCTCCAAGGTTTCTTTTCTAAGTTTTCTTCCATGCCTCATAGCCTACTCTTGGTTTGGGATTCCTCCTGTGCTCCCTCAGCACTGTGTATATAATGACAGAATTGAATACAGTGTGCTGTAATTGTCTATTTGCTGGTCTAGATTGTGAGTTCTTTGAGAGCAGGAACTATATTTTATTTATCTCTGTACTCCCAGAGATACGTAAGTAGCAGAGGTTGTTCTAAAGAGCAGGCGCTCAGTAAATGTTCAGTGAGAAAGAGAAAGAGTGTGAGAATAAAAAAGAATGGGAAAAATAAAAGGAGATGGACAAATAAAAGGAAGACTTGTTATGAACAGAATTATATGTATTATATTAGTATTTTAGTCATTCTAGGACATCCAATTACTAGAAATATTGTCACTGTACCATTTTTAATAAGAGGATGCTATAATACCATTTACACACAGTATAACTGTTATAGAAGGAGAATAAATCATCATAGGAATTAAGTCCATAGGCAAACAACAGCTTTCTTTTTCTTCTCTAGTTTCATTTCTTAAGTATAATTTCAGCATTCCAGTCATAAAATTATTTTATCTATTCCAGGCATAAACTTTGAAGAGGAAACCAGCCTTCAATACTCATATTTCCAGCAAGGACAAGAGAGTTACCCCAAAAGTCCAATATTTCTTTCAGTTGTAAAAGAAACGCTGAGGTTAACTAATGTGGTGGCAATATCTTTCATAAATAAACAGAGTTGGAGTAAATAAAGAATAAATCATTTATGGATATTGCTATTTATTATCTTTCTTTGAGGATTTTTTCAGACATATATATATGTATATACACACACATATATACGTGTATATGTATATATGTGTGTATATATATGTGTGTATATATATATATATATATATATATATATATATATATATATATATATAATTTAGTGGATTGAAGGGGACATTGAGGCAAGAGTAACTGTCCAACCAAAAGTCTGAGTGTAATGTGGGCTTTGTACTATTCCACCATGACAGCTTCCTATAGACAAGCAACTAGATGAAAACCGTACAAAATGCCTAGAGAACACCATGTCCAGACAGCCAGAGCCAACAAACATGTCTTAGCTAGAGGAAGTTAACATAAATTTCCAAAGGTTTAAGACATTGGATCTGGTTCAGCAAATCTCCCTGCTATGTGATGAGGAGGCTTTTTCTCTGGGATCATTTGGGCTGGCAAGACCAGCTGTGTAATTGACAGCTGTTGTCCTTCTCTTCCTTCCACTTGGATGGGAATATGAGCTTATATAACTCTTCCACCACTTGTACCATTCCCATGGGATCCCAGCATGCAGCACATACAGGGGTGTGAGCTTTTTATAGATAGTGTATTATTTGTATAGGAGGATGATGCTTCTGTCTGCAGGACATGGGACTCTGGCATTTAGCAACATATTCAGACTCTTCTTAATAAAGGCAGCAGCAATGATTTAATAATTTCTTGTTGGTGGTACAGAGAACAAATAAAAAACATAATAAATTAGCAAACTCAAAGCCATAGTATAAGATTTACTCTCAACACTACATACAAAATTCAGATTCAGTACCATTTTTAAGGTAAAGATAAATTAGGAAAAAGGAGATGGCACAGGTCAGCAACTTTCCAGACAGCCGTAACATATGGGGTCAATGGTTTTCAATCTCTTCCCTGAGGGAAATTGCCTTACTGTTTTTTTGCCTTTTGTCAAACAGAGATGGCAATACCACATGATCTTGCAGAGTTGAAGTCACTCATATAAATAAGACTAAGGTTATGAAGGGTTAAAAGAAATACTTATATAGACATTTTTAAAAGTGATAAAAGATAAAGAAGCGGCAAGATGGCGGCTTAGGAGGACACTGGGCTCACCGCGCGTCCTGCTGATCACTTAGATTCCACCTACACCTGCCTAAATAACCCAGAAAACCGCCAGAGGATTAGCAGAACGGAGTCGCCGGAGCCAAACGCAGACGAGAGGCCCACGGAAGAGGGTAGGAAGGGCTGCCAGGCGGTGCGCGCTCCACGGACTGGCGGGAGGGAGCCGGGGCGGAGGGGCGGCTCGCCAGCCAAGCAGAGCCCCCGAGTCTGGCTGGCAAAAGCGGAGGGGCCTGACGGACTGTGTTCCCACAACAAGCGCAACTTAGCGTCTGGGAGGTCATAAGTTAACAGCTCTGCTCCGAAAGCGGGAAGGCTGGAGGACAAAGGGAGGGAGAGCTGCTGAGCCCCCTGACCACAGAGCTCAGCTTGGTGGGGAACAAAGGCGCTCGCCAGCGCCATCTCCCCCCGCCCATCCCCCAGCCAAAATCCCAAAGAGAACCAGTTCCTGCCAGGGAACTTGCTCGCTCCGCGCAAACACCCAACTCTGTGCTTCTGTGGAGCCAAACCTCCGTCAGCGGATCTGACTCCCTCCCGCTGCCACAGGGCCCCTCCTGAAGAGGATTACCTAAGGAGAAGCAATCTAAGCCTGCCCCTCCTGCCCCCGTGCACCTTGCCTACCCACCCCAGCTAATACGCCAGATCCCCAGCATCACAAGCCTGGCAGTGTGCAAGTAGCCCAGACGGGCCACACCACCCCACAGTGAATCCCACCCCTAGGAGAGGGGAAGAGAAGGCACACACCAGTCTGACTGTGGCCCCAGCGGTGGGCTGGGGGCAGACATCAGGTCGGACTCCGGCCCCGCCCACCAACTCCAGTTATACACCACAACACAGGGGAAGTGCCCTGCAGGTCCTCACCACGCCAGGGACTATCCAAAATGACCAAGCGGAAGAATTCCCCTCAGAAGAATCTCCAGGAAATAACAACAGCTAATGAGCTGATCAAAAAGGATTTAAATAATATCACAGAAAGTGAATTTAGAATAATAGTCATAAAATTAATCGCTGGGCTTGAAAACAGTATACAGGACAGCAGAGAATCTCTTGCTACAGAGATCAAGGGACTAAGGAACAGTCACGAGGAGCTGAAAAACGCTTTAAACGAAATGCATAACAAAATGGAAACCACCACAGCTCGGCTTGAAGAGGCAGAGGAGAGAATAGGTGAACTAGAGGATAAAGTTATGGAAAAAGAGGAAGCTGAGAAAAAGAGAGATAAAAAAATCCAGGAGTATGAGGGGAAAATTAGAGAACTAAGTGATGCACTAAAAAGAAATAATATACGCATAATTGGTATCCCACAGGAGGAAGAGAGAGGGAAAGGTGCTGAAGGGGTACTTGAAGAAATAATAGCTGAGAACTTCCCTGAACTGGGGAAGGAAAAAGGCATTGAAATCCAAGAGGCACAGAGAACTCCCTTCAGACGTAACTTGAATCGATCTTCTGCACGACATATAATAGTGAAACTGGCAAAATACAAGGATAAAGAGAAAATTCTGAAAGCAGCAAGGGGTAAACGTGCCCTCACATATAAAGGGAGACCTATAAGACTCGTGACTGATCTCTCTTTTGAAACGTGGCAGGCCAGAAAGAATTGGCAGGAGATTTTCAGGGTGCTAGACAGAAAAAATGTGCAGCCGAGATTCCTTTACCCAGCAAGTCTGTCATTTAGAATAGAAGGAGAGATAAAGGTCTTCCCAAACAAACAAAAACTGAAGGAATTTGTCACCACTAAACCAGCCCTACAAGAGATCCTAAGGGGGACCCTGTGAGACAAAGTCCCAGAGACATCACTACAAGCATAAAACATACAGACATCACAATGACTCTCAACCCGTATCTTTCTATAATAACACTGAATGTAAATGGATTAAATGCACCAACCAAAAGACACAGGTTATCAGAATGGATAAAAAAACCAGACCCATCTATTTGCTGTCTACAAGAGACTCATTTTAGACCTGAGGACACCTTTAGATTGAGAGTGAGGGGATGGAGAAGTATTTATCATGCCACTGGAAGCCAAAAGAAAGCTGGAGTAGCCATACTTATATCAGACAAACTAGACTTTAAATTAAAGGCTGTAACAAGAGATGAAGAAGGACATTATATAATAGTTACAGGGTCTATCCATCAGGAAGAACTAACAATTATAAATGTCTATGCGCCGAATACCGGAGCCCCCAAATATATAAAACAATTACTCATAAACATAAGCAACCTTATTGATAAGAATGTGGTCATTGCAGGGGACTTTAACACCCCACTTACAGAAATGGACAGATCATCTAGACACACGGTCAATAAAGAAACAAGGGCCCTGAATGAGACATTGGATCAAATGGACTTGACAGATATATTTAGAACGCTGCATCCCAAAGCAACAGAATATACTTTCTTCTCGAGTGCACATGGAACATTCTCCAAGATAGATCATATACTGGGTCACAAAACAGCCCTTCATAAGTTTACAAGAATTGAAATTACACCATGCATACTTTCAGACCACAATGCTATGAAGCTTGAAATCAACCACAGGAAAAAGTCTGGAAAACCTCCAAAGGCATGGAGGTTAAAGAACACCCTACTAACAAATGAGTGGGTCAACCAGGCAATTAGAGAAGAAATTAAAAAATATATGGAAACAAACGAAAATGAAAATACAACAATCCAAACGCTTTGGGACGCAGCGAAGGCAGTCCTGAGAGGAAAATACATTGCAATCCAGGCCTATCTCAAGAAACAAGAAAAAGCCCAAATACAAAATCTAACAGCACACCTAAAGGAAATAGAAGCAGAACAGCAAAGGCAGCCTAAACCCAGCAGAAGAAGAGAAATAATAAAGATCAGAGCAGAAATAAACAATATAGAATCTAAAAAAACTGTAGAGCAGATCAACGAAACCAAGAGTTGGTTTTTTGAAAAAATTAACAAAATTGACAAACCTCTAGCCAGGCTTCTCAAAAAGAAAAGGGAAATGACCCAAATAGATAAAATCATGAATGAATATGGAATTATTACAACCAATCCCTCAGAGATACAAACAATTATCAGGGAATACTATGAAAAATTATATGCCAACAAATTGGACAACCTGGCAGAAATGGACAAATTCCTGAACACCCACACTCTTCCAAAACTCAATCAGGAGGAAATAGAAAGCTTGAACAGACCCATAACCAGCGAAGAATTTGAATCGGTTATCAAAAATCTCCCAACAAATAAGAGTCCAGGACCAGATGGCTTCCCAGGGGAGTTCTACCAGACGTTTAAAGCAGAGATAATACCTATCCTTCTCAAGCTATTCCAAGAAATAGAAAGGGAAGGAAAACTTCCAGACTCATTCTATGAAGCCAGTATTACTTTGATTCCTAAACCAGACAGAGACCCAGTCAAAAAAGAGAACTACAGGCCAATATCCCTGATGAATATGGATGCAAAAATTCTCAATAAGATACTAGCAAATCGAATTCAACGGCATATAAAAAGAATGATTCACCATGATCAAGTGGGATTCATTCCTGGGATGCAGGGCTGGTTCAACATTCGCAAATCAATCAACGTGATACATCACATTAACAAAAAAAAAGAGAAGAACCATATGATCCTGTCAATCGATGCAGAAAAGGCCTTTGACAAAATCCAGCACCCTTTCTTAATAAAAACCCTTGAGAAAGTCGGGATAGAAGGAACATACTTAAAGATCATAAAAGCCATTTATGAAAAGCCCACAGCTAACATCATCCTCAACGGGGAAAAACTGAGAGCTTTTTCCCTGAGATCAGGAACACGACAGGGATGCCCACTCTCACCGCTGTTGTTTAACATAGTGCTGGAAGTTCTATCATCAGCAATCAGACAACAAAAGGAAATCAAAGGCATCAAAATTGGCAAAGACGAAGCCAAGCTTTCGCTTTTTGCAGATGACATGATATTATACATGGAAAATCCGACAGACTCCACCAAAAGTCTACTAGAACTGATACATGAATTCAGCAAAGTTGCAGGATACAAAATCAATGTACAGAAATCAGTTGCATTCTTATACACTAACAATGAAGCAACAGAAAGACAAATAAAGAAACTGATCCCATTCACAATTGCACCAAGAAGCATAAAATACCTAGGAATAAATCTAACCAAAGATGTAAAGGATCTGTATGCTGAAAACTATAGAAAGCTTATGAAGGAAATTGAAGAAGATTTAAAGAAATGGAAAGACATTCCCGGCTCATGGATTGGAAAAATAAATATTGTCAAAATGTCAATACTACCCAAAGCTATCTACACATTCAATGCAATCCCAATCAAAATTGCACCAGCATTCTTCTCGAAACTAGAACAAGCCATCCTAAAATTCATATGGAACCACAAAAGGCCCCAAATAGCCAAAGGAATTTTGAAGAAGAAGACCAAAGCAGGAGGCATCACAATCCCAGACTTTAGCCTCTACTACAAAGCTGTCATCATCAAGACAGCATGGTATTGGCACAGAAACAGACACATAGACCAATGGAATAGAATAGAAACCCCAGAACTAGACCCACAAACGTATGGCCAACTCATCTTTGACAAAGCAGGAAAGAACATCCAATGGAAAAAAGACAGCCTCTTTAACAAATGGTGCTGGGAGAACTGGACAGCAACATGCAGAAGGTTGAAACTAGACCACTTTCTCACACCATTCACAAAAATAAACTCCAAATGGATAAAGGACCTAAACGTGAGACAGGAAACCATCAAAACCTTAGAGGAGAAAGCAGGAAAAGACCTCTCTGACCTCAGCCGTAGCAATCTCTTACTCGACACATCCCCAAAGGCAAGGGAATTAAAAGCAAAAGTGAATTACTGGGACCTTATGAAGATAAAAAGCTTCTGCACAGCAAAGGAAACAACCAACAAAACTAAAAGGCAACCAACGGAATGGGAAAAGATATTCGCAAATGACATATCGGACAAAGGGCTAGTATCCAAAATCTATAAAGAGTTCACCAAACTCCACACCCGAAAAACAAATAACCCAGTGAAGAAATGGGCAGAAAACATGAATAGACACTTCTCTAAAGAAGACATCCGGATGGCCAACAGGCACATGAAAAGATGTTCAGCGTCGCTCCTTATCAGGGAAATACAAATCAAAACCACACTCAGGTATCACCTCACGCCAGTCAGAGTGGCCAAAATGAACAAATCAGGAGACTCTAGATGCTGGAGAGGATGTGGAGAAATGGGAACCCTCTTGCACTGTTGGTGGGAATGCAAATTGGTGCAGCCACTCTGGAAAGCAGTGTGGAGGTTCCTCAGAAAATTAAAAATAGACCTACCCTATGACCCAGCAATAGCACTGCTAGGAATTTATCCAAGGGATACAGGAGTACTGATGCATAGGGCCACTTGTACCCCAATGTTCATAGCAGCACTCTCAACAATAGCCAAATTATGGAAAGAGCCTAAATGTCCATCAACTGATGAATGGATAAAGAAATTGTGGTTTATATACACAATGGAATATTACGTGGCAATGAGAAAAAATGAAATATGGCCTTTTGTAGCAACGTGGATGGAACTGGAGAGTGTGATGCTAAGTGAAATGAGCCATACAGAGAAAGACAGATACCATACGGTTTCACTCTTATGTGGACCCTGAGAAACTTAACAGGAACCCATGGGGGAGGGGAAGGAAAAAAAAAAAAGAGGTTAGAGTGGGAGAGAGCCAAAGCATAAGAGACTGTTAAAAACTGAGAACAAACTGAGGGTTGATGGGGGGTGGGAGGGAGGAGAGGGTGGGTGATGGGTATTGAGGAGGGCACCTTTTGGGATGAGCACTGGGTGTTGTATGGAAACTAATTTGTCAATAAATTTCATATAAAAAATAATAAATAAATAAATAAAAAATAAAAAATAAAAAAAATAAATGTATATTTATACATGTAAAAAAAAAAGTGATAAAAGTGTACCTCAATAAAATGGAACTAATGTTTCAGTCCCAAGCATGTTTTATACACTATCTCATTTAATGCTCATAACAACCCTTTTAGATAAGTATAATGATCATCTAGGTTTTACAGATGAAACTGAGGCTCAGAGAGGTGAAATAATTTGTCCCATCTCACAGAACCAGTGAATGTAGCAGAGCTGATCTGTTTAGTTCTGAGTTCTGTGTGCCTTGATACTTGGTACTGCATATCACAATAGTTACAGACATGGACTATGAAACCAGACTACCTGTATTTACCTACCAGTTCTGTCCCTTTCTACCACGTGACTGTGGCATTTATGTAACATCCCTGTGCCTGAGGCTTTGGTTTTTTCTTATTTGTTATTGCTTGTTTTTTTTTAATTTATTTTACTTGTTTTTTTCTTTTTTATTAAAGAATAATTAACATACAGTGTTATGTTAGTTTCGGGTGTTTAATATAATTCAACAATTCTATACATTTCTCAGTGCTCATCAGGATAAATGTACTCTTAATTCCCTTTATCTACTTTACCCATTCCTCCTCCCACCCTCGCTCTGGCAACCACCAGTTTGTTTTCTGTACTTAAGAGTCGAGTTTTTGGTTTGTATTTTTTGTTTGTTTGTTCATTTATTTTCTCTCTTAAATTCCACATATGAGTGAAATAATATGTTATTTGTCTTTCTCTGACATATTTCACTTAGCATTATACCCTCTAGGCCCAACTATGTTCTTACAAATGTTTATATTAATTTTTTAAAAAGGAATAAATAAGAGTCTCTACCTCATAGTTTTAAGAATTAAATGAAATAATATCTGTGAAGTACTTAGAAGAGTATCTGGCACAAAATAAGCACCATGTAAATGTTTAACAAATAAACAACTATACATACAGAGTTGAAGTACCATAAAGTTAGAAGAGGTCATGAATCCTATCAATAACTCCACTTAACATACAACATAGAAACAGATGTCTTTCTGAAAGATCTTTGAGGAAAGCAGCGTTGACATTTTCCCTAACAGCATAGAGCATTTAAATACTATTCCGTTCAGGAAGTAACTATCTCAGCTTGAATTTCAATCCCTCCTATTATGATTTTGGACTACTTCCTCTTGTTCATCCCTTGGAAAAAATGGAAAACAGATGAGAATTGTAATGTGGGAAATGGAATCACAGCAAAACAACTTCAATTTTATGAGGAAAGGAGGAGGGCTGAAACCTCTCTCCACACCACTCCCAATTACCTCTTCTGTAATGATGAAGACGGGAATAGAAATAAAATCCTAGGTTTTAGTCCTGGTTCTGCTTCCACCTAGTTATTTGAAATAAGGCTAATTACTTCACCCCTCTTGCTTCAGCATTGTTATCTAGAAAATGAAAATAATTGATAAAGAGACCTCATCAATACTTAATGTTAAAATATCTTGAGAGAATATGACTTCATTAAAGTCCTACCAGGTAGTGTAGAGGTTAGTACTCAAACCCAAATGTCTTGACCCCAAGGCTCTTCTTACCACACATCTTCATTTCCATCAAAAGATCTTTTCTAACTCTCACCTTCTGACTATCACCACTAACACTCAGCCAGGTCACAGTAGGTTGAATTATTGTTCCCAAATCTTCCCCCTTCCCTGTGTCATTCTACTTAATCATGTGACTTTGCAGTCCTCCCACTAGAGACAGAAATTATTGTACTGCTTAACTGATGTTAGTCTTAGCCATATACTTTGTTTTGGCCAATGTAATTTGTGAGAAAGTAACACTGTGAGAGTTTCAAACCATAAAAGACCTCACATGTCTCTTGCTTACCAACCAAGGACTTCTGTCCTCATCATGAGAAGAATATGCCACAGTAACCCCCTGATCTTTGAAAAATAGAGACACATAGAGCAGACCTAAATAGCATTTGTGGCCTGAGCCAAGCCATTTAAACCCATATGAGGTCAACAGAACTACCACAATCAACACATAGACATGTGAGCTAGAAATAAATGCTTAATGCTGTGTTCCACTGAGTTTGGGGATATTTTGTTATGCAGAATTATTAATGCAATAGCTAACCAATATGCAAAGTTCCAACAGCTCCCAGAAAAGAATTTGGTGACTATTATAAATTTCTTCAGGGGATAACAATCAGAGGCCAAATTAAATTGTCATTCATATCAGCAGGCAACTTTATCTGGCAAAAATTTCCCATTATTTCCTAGTATGAGAATTTACCCTTGAACTCAAACACCAGCTTACTGCAAACTGAGGCAGCCACTCTGGAAAACTGTGGAGGTTCCTCAAAAAGTTAAAAATAGAATTACCCTATGACCCAGCGATAGCATTACTGGGAATTTATCCAAAGGATACAGGAGTGCTAATTCATAGGAGCACATGTACACCAATGTTTATAGCAGTGCTATCAACAATAGCCAAATTATGGAAAGATCCCAAATGTCCATCAACTTATGAATAGATAAAGATGTGGTATACACACACACACACACACACACACACACACACACTGGAATACTACTCAGTGATTAAAAAGAATGAAATCTCGCCATCTGCAACAACTTGGATGGAACTGGAGGGTATTATGCTAAGTGAAATAAGTCAGTCAGAGAAAGACAGATAATCATATGATTTTACTCATATGTGGGATCTGAGAAACTCAACAGAAGACCATAGGGGAAGGGAAGAAAAAATAAGTTACAAACAGAGAGGGAGACAAACCATAAGAGTCTCTTAAATATAAACTGAGGACTGATGGGGGTAGGGGGTTTGGGGTGGGGGAGGGGGTGATGGGCATTTAGGAGGGCATTTGTTGGGATGAGCACTGGGTATTGTATGTAAGTGATGAATCACAGGAATCTACTCCTGAAGCCAAGACTACACTGCATGTTAGCTAATTTGACAATAAATTTTAAAAAAATGTTCTTTTCCTTAAATGGGTATCCTTGTACTGTTATTCTTTAAACTGTACATAAACTAGGGGCGCCTGGGTGGCTCAGTCAGTTAAGCGGCTGACTTCGGCTCAGGTCATGATCTCGTAGTCCATGAGTTCTAGCCCTGCGTCAGGCTCTGTGCTGACAGCTCAGAGCCTGGAGCCTGCTTCAGATTCTGTGTCTCCCTCTCTCTGCCCCTCCCCTGTTCATGCTCTGTCTCTCCCTGTCTCAAAAATAAACGTTAAAAAAAACTGTACATAAACTATACTATAAATATTCTTTCATATGGATTAAATATTCAATGAAGAATGACATTACAAGTGTTGGAAAAAAAGAAACACCAGCTTACTTAAAGTTCTTATTTCCCTGCCTCTCAATTTCCTCATCTGCAAAATGAAGATAATAATACCACCTATATCACAGTTATTGCAAAGCTCAAAAGAGACAATGTATAAAGTCCTAGTTTGGGCTTAAAGATTTTTCTTTTCTTTTACTGCCTCATAATGTCAACCCCTTGTATATAAGAGAGAAGTGTTTAAGAAGCAACTCAGAGGGCACCTGGGTGTCTCAGTCCATTAAGCATCTGACTCTTGATTTCGGCTCAGGTCATGATCTTGCAGTTCCTGGGTTCAAGCTCCACATTGGGCTCCATGTTGACAGCTCTAACAGTGTAGAGCCTGCTTGAGATTCCCCCTCTCTCACTCTCTCTGCCCTTTCCCTGCTCATGCTCCCCCCCCCTCTCAAAATAAATAAACTTTAAAAAAAGAAGCAACTCAGTACACTTTCTCTCTCATGCACAGAAGCACAGAAGCTACACAAATAACTATGTTAAAGAAAAAATCTGTGGACATGCCATCCTGGGAGAGTATACTTTACTATGTTTGCCAGGGAGTCTTCTTGGAGGAAAATCTGTCTTTGGAATATCGACTCCTCAAGAACCATTGTACCTGTTAGGACTGATGACATAATGCCTGTTAAAAGAATCCTTAGATATCTGCTTTAGTTACAACATAGGAAAACAGGGGGTGCCTGGCTGGCTCAGTCAGTAGAACATGCAGCTCTTGATCTCAGGGCTGTGAGTTCAATCCCAATGTTGGGTTTAGAGATTATCTTTAAAAATAATAAAATTGGGGGCGCCTGGGTGGCGCAGTCGGTTAAGCGTCCGACTTCAGCCAGGTCACGATCTCGCGGTCGGTGAGTTCGAGCCCCGCGTCAGGCTCTGGGCTGATGGCTCAGAGCCTGGAGCCTGTTTCCGATTCTGTGTCTCCCTCTCTAACTGCCCCTCCCCCGTTCATGCTCTGTCTCTGTCTGTCCCAAAAATAAATAAACGTTGAAAAAAAATTAAAAAAAAATAATAAAATTGGTACCATGTTAAAAAGAAAACCATAGGAGAAGAAATGAAAAGTATTACTAATTAAGTTGTCTGGAAAGATACTGGCTTAAATTAAAAAGAGACTTCTTGATTTTAAGACAAGTAATCTACAGACCTAGCCACTGTTTCCAACCTTGGTTTGTATTATTCATAAAACTTCAGAAGTGAAATAAACTATGTCGCTCATTCCCCTAATTTTTTTTCCAAGTAAGGAATCTATAATGTACAGAGGTGCACCTGGTTCTGTATAAAAGGAAATGACTGAAGTAGGAAAGTGTTAAACAAAGGCCATGACTTTGGACCTAGAAGGTTATCACAGCAGTATCCCCCTACATGAATTTTCAAAGATGTTGTTAAGATTATGAGTGATTTGTGTACACATAGTAGAGCTGAGCTCTATCTAAAGTATCATAATTATTGAATATATATATATTTTTACATTTATTTATTTTTGAGAGACAGAGAGAGACAGAGCACAAGTGGGGGAGGGGCAGAGACAGAAGGAGACACAGAATCTGAAGCAGGCTCCAGGCTCTGAGCTGTCAGCTCAGAGCCCGATGCAGGGCTCGAACCCACAAACCACGAGATCATGACCTGAGCTGAAGTCGGACGCTCAACTGACTGAGCCACCCAGGCACCCCAATTATAGAGTATCTTTGAAAGAAAGGTGTTTACATCTGAATAAGAGTAGGGTGACTTGGGTTCTGGTCCCATTTTGCCCATTAACAAGCTCTGTTCCTGGGGATGGTCATTTAAGCCTCTGTTTCCTCATTTGTAAAATGACATGAGACTAATACCATTGAAGGTCCCTTCTGCTACCAAATATAAACTACAATGTGAATGAAGAAAAGCAAGTCAAATTAGGTTATTTATTTTAATGGAAAACGACAACATGGCTATTATGTATAGGCAGGAAAAACTCCATATAGTTTCTTAAAGTGATTAAGAGATTTTGCATCAGGACCAAATGTAATACAAAAAGCATGAAAGAGTCACAAGGATATGGGTTCTTTTTCTAGCTCTACCATTAGCTTACTGTGAGACCTTAGAGGAGTCACATTGCCTCTCTTGTTCTTTCATGTAGTCTTGCTTTGGAAGACAAGATATGATAAAAGTTCTACTGTGATTATTACATCAAAGTACTGTAGGCACACAACCAGAATTTCTATTTCCTGACCTTTGAGCATATTCCAGAGGTTTCCAGTTAGGACCCAAAATCTCTATCCCTAAAAGTCCATTTTGGAAGTTAACTGTAACCTAACAGCCATTCTTCTTCTTCCTTAGTAGTTTTTCAGATATCAGGCAGGTAGCAGTGTCCTCAGGGAAAGTAAGGCCAAGGGTGACTCTCTCTTCTTCAATTATTGCCTAGAATTTGGCTTATGACTCACTACTTGCCAATAAGAAATAAGGGGAAATCTGAGGGTGACGTTAGGAAGAAATTTTTCTGTCTGGATAAAATACAAAATATGTCATATGACAAAATCCTTCCTCTTAGTTCCTGCTTGAAATGTTAATATTTAAGGGCATGATGTGTTGACCTGTGTCAGCCATATTATGACCTTAAGACAAAGTCCAAGAGAACCACAGCAAGAATATCTAGAGGCCACTGATTGCAACATGGAACTGCCTAGATCCAGAGTTCTTAAATCAACAACAAATAATGTTATGAGGTATGATGGTTAGTTTTATGTGTCAATTTGGCAAGGCCATGGTACCTAGACATTTGGTCAAGCACTGGTCTAGACATTGCTGTGAAGGTAATTTTTAGATGCAACTGACATCTAAATTAGACTTTGAGTAAAGCAGACTACATCTTATAATGTGGATGGATTTCATCCAAGGTTTCAGGAGAAAAAAGTCTGAGGTTCCCCAAGGAAGAAGGAATGCCTTCAGACTCGAGCAGCAAATCAACTTTTCACTTATTTCCTGGGTTGCTGCCCTGTCCTACATATTTTGGATGTAACTGCCTGCACAATCACATTAAACAATTATTAATATAAGTCTCTCTCCACATAGACATGCATACAAATACGTATACATACATAGATATGCACATCCTATTGTATCTATTTCTCTGTTTCTCATGAAAATTCTGACTGATACATAATCTAATTTGAGGAATGATGTTTTTTTTTTCATGATTAGAAACACTTGTATACTTTTTTATTCAAATTTTATATACATTTGTTAATTAACACAGGGTATAATATTAGATACTCATGTAGGATTTAGTGATTCATCATTTACATACAACATCCAGTGCTCATCACAACAAGTACCTTCATTAAGACCCATCACACATTTAACCCATTCACCTGCCCACCTCCCCTCTGGCAACCCACAATTTGTTTTCAATAGTTAAGAGTCTGCTTTATGGTTTGCCTCTCTCTTTTATCTTCCTTGTATGTTTATCTATTTGGTTTCTTAAATTCCACATATAAGTAAAATCCTATGGTATTTGTATCTCTCTGAATGCCTTATTTCAATTAGCATAATACTCTCTAGCTCTATCCACATCCTTGCAAATGGCAAGTTTCATTTTTTATGGCTTAGTAATATTCCAGTGTGTGTGTGTGTGTGTGTGTGTGTGTGTGTGTGTGTGTACACACACACCACATCTTCTTTATCCATTCATCAGTCTATGGACATTTGGGCTCTTTCAATTATTTGGCTATTGTTGATAATATTGCTATAAACATCAGGGTGCATGTAGCCCTTCAAATCAGTATTTTTGTATCCTTTGGGAAAATATCCAGTAGTGCAATTTCTAGATCATAGGGGAGTTATATTTTTTTTTAATTTTTGAGGAACCTCCATACTAATTTCCAGAGTGACTGCACCAGTTTGCATTCCAACCACTAGTATAAGAGGGTACCCCTTTTTCTGCATCCTCCCCAATATCTGCTGTTTCCTTTGTTGTTAATTTTAGCCATTCTGACAGGTGTGATGTAATATCTCATTGTAGTTTTGATTTATATTTGCCTGATGATCAGTGATGTTGAGCATCTTTTCATGTGTCTGTTAGCCATCTATATGTCTTCTTTGGATATAGGTCTATTCATATCTTCTACACATTTTTTAACTGGATTCTTGTTTTCAGGGTGTTGTTTTATAATTCTTTATAGACTTTGGATAGTAACCCTTTACCAGAAAGGTCATTTGCAAATGCCTTCTTCCATTCCATACGTTGCCTTTTAGTTTTGTTGATTGTTTCCTTTGCTGTGAAGGAGATTTTTTTTATCTTTTTTAATTTTTTTAATTTTTACATTTATTTATTTTTGAGAGACAGAGAAAGACAGAGCATGAGCAGGGGAGGGACAGAGAGAGAGGGAGACGCAGAATCCGAAGCAGGCTCCAGGCCCTGAGCTATTAGCACAGAGCCTGACGCAGGGCTCAAACCCACGAACCGTGAGATCATGACCTGAGCCGAAGTTGGACACTCAACCAACTGAGCCACCCAGACGCCCCAAGACTTTTTTATCTTAATGAAGTCCAAATGGTTTATTTTTGCTTTTGTTTCCTTACCTCAGGAGACACATCTAGTAAGAAGGTGCTACAGGCAATGTCAAAGAGGTTACTTCCTGTTTTCTCTTCTAGAATTCTTATGGTTTCTCGTCTCACATTTAAGTCTTTAATCCACTTTCAGTTTATTCTTGTGTATGGTTTAAGAACGTGGTCCAGTTTCATTCTTTTTCATGTTGCTATCCAGTTTTTCCAACACCATTTGTTGAAGAGACTGTCTATTTCCATTGGATGTTCTTCCTTGCTTTGCCAAGGATTAGTTATCCATATAGTTGTGCATCTATTTCTGTGTTTTCTATTCTGTTTTATTAATCTATGTGTCTGTTTTTATGTCAGTGGTATGCTGTCTTGATCACTAAAGCTTTGCAATATAACTTGAAGTCTGGAATTGTGATGCCTACAGCTTTTCTTTTCAAGACTGCTTTGGGTATTCGGGGTCTTTTGTGGTTCCAGACAACTTTTTGGATTTTTTGTTCTAGCTCTGTGAAAAATACTGATGGTATTATAATAGATTTATAATAGATGTGTGGATTACTTTGGGTAATACAGACATTTTAACAATATTTATTCTTCATGAGTATAGAATGTTTTTCCATTTCTTTGTATAATCTTCAATTTCTCTCATAAGTGTTTTATATTTGGAGTAGAGATCTGTTACCTCTTTGGTTAGGGTTATTCCTCAGTATCTTATGGTTTTTGGTTCAATTGCAAATGGGATCAATTCCTTGATTTCTCTTTCTGCTGCTTCATTATTGGTGTATAAAATGTAATGGATTTCTGTACATTGATTTTGAATCCTGCAACATTAATGAATTTGCGTATCAGTTCTAGCAGTGGTGAGAGATAACATCCTTGTCTTGTTCCTTACTGTAGGAGAAAGAATCTGTTTTTCCCCATTAAGGATTATATTAGCTATAACTCTTTAATATACGGCCTTGATGATGTTCAGGTATGTTCCTTCTAGCCCCACTTTCTTGAGATTTATTATCAAGAATATATGATGTAGTTTGTTAAATACTTTTTCTGCATCTATTAAGAGGATCACATGGTTCTTTTCCTTTCTAATGTGGTGAATCACATTAATTGATTTGGGAATATTTAACCACTTTTGCAACCCAGGAATGAATTCCACTTGATCATGGTGACTGAGTCTTTGAAAGTACTGTTAGATTCAACTTGTCAGTATTTTATTGGGAATTTTTGCATCCATGTTCATAAGGGATATTGGCATTTAATTCTCTTTTTCAGTGGGGTCTTAGTCCCGTTTTGGAATCAAGGTAATACTGGCCTCAGAGAATGAGTTGGAAGTTTTCCTTCCATTTCTATTTTTTTGAAACAATTTGAGAAGAATACGTATTAACTCTTCTTTAAATGTTTGGTATAGTTCCTCTGGGAAGCCATCTTGTCTGGGAATTTCCTTTATTGGGAGATATTTGATTACTGGTTCACTTATTTTGGTGGTTATCTGTCTGTTCAAGTTTTCTATTTCTTCCCGTTTCAGTTTTCATGGTTTACAGGTTTCTGGCTATTTATCCATTTTTTCCAGGTGGCCCAATTTGTTGGCATACAATTTTTCATAATACTCTCTTATAACTTTGTATTTCTGTGGTGTTGGTTGTGATCTCTCCTATCTCATTTGTGATTTTATTGATTTGAGTCTTTTCTCTTTTGTTTTTGATAACTCTGCTACGAATTTTTCAATTTTATTAATTTTTCCAAAGAACCAACTCCTGGTTTCATTGATAGGTTCTATTGTTCTTTTTGGTTCTGTATCATTTATTTATTTTTTTAAACATTTATCCATTTTTGAGGGACAGAAAGAGACAGAGCAGGAGCAGGGGAGCAGCAGAGAGTGAGAAAGACACAGAATCCGAAGCAGGCTCCAGGTTCTGAGCTGTCAGCACAGAGCCCAATGCGGGGCTCAAACCCACGAACTGTGAGATATGACCCGAGCCGAAGCTGGACACTCAACCGACTGAGCCACCCAGGCGCCCCAACTATATCACTTATTTCTACTTTAATCTTTATTATTTGCCATCTTCTGCTGGATTTAAATCTCATTTGTTGTTCTTTTTCTATCTCCTTTAGGTGTAAGGTTAGGTTGTGTATTTTCAGCTTTTTCTTGAGGTAGGCCTGATATACTACATACTTCCCTCTTATCACCACTTTTGCTGCATCCCAGATGTTTTTCATTAGTTTCCATGCACTTGTTATTTCTTCTTTAACTTCTTGGTTAACCCATTCATTCTTTAGTAGCATATTTTTCAACCCCCATGTATTTGCAGTCTTTCCGAATACTTTCTTGTGGCTGAATTCAACTTTCATAGCATTGTGGTCTGAAAATACACATGGTATTATCTCAATCTTTTTGTACTTGTTGAGGCCTAATTTGTAAACTAGTGCATGATCTATAGCTTAAAATCTAGTTTGCCTGATATAATTATGGATACTCCAGGATTCTTTTGATGTCCATGTGCATGAAAAATATTTCTCCGTCTCTTCACTTTCACCTTCAGGTGTGTTTAGGTTTAAAATGAGTCTCTTGTAGGGGCGCCTAGTTGCCTCAGTTGGTTAAGTGTCCAACTTCAGCTAAGGTAATGATCTCATGGTTTGTGAGTTCAAGACCTGCATCAGGCTCTCTGCTGTCAGCAAGCAGCCTGCTTCAGATCTTCTGTCTCCCTCTCTCTCTGCTCCTCCCCACTCACACGCACATGTGCTCTCTTTCTCTCTCAACAATAAATAAATACTTAAAAAATAAATAAATGAGTATCTTATAGGCATCATATAGACGAGTCCTGTTTTGTTATCCATCTGACACCATATGTCTTTTGATTGGAGCATTTAGTCCATTCACATTCAGAGTAATTATTGATAGATAAAAATTTAGTGTCATTTTATTAGTTCTTTTGTCATTGTTTCTGGAGATTTTCTTTGTTCCTTTCTACTCTTCTTCACAATCAAAGAGTCCTTTTAGTGGATGTAAACTCCTTTATTTTTAGTTTATCTGGGAAACTCTTTATCTCTCCTATTCTGAATGACAGCCTTGCTGGACAAAGTATTCTTGGCTGTATAATTTTCCCATTGAGCACATTGACGCCACTCCTTTCTGGCCTTCCAAATTTTGGTAGAGAGTTCTGTTGCTAACCTTATTTGTCTTCCCTTGTAAGTTAGGGACTTCTTTTGTCTTTCTGGTTTTAAGATTTTTTTTTTCCTTATCTCTATTATTATGTCTTGCGAATTTATTTGCAGCACATCTTGTTGTTGGTCTGCTTTACTTGATTTTGATGGGAGTTCTCTGTACCTAATAGATTTGTATGTTTGTGTCCTTCCCAAAATTACATAAGTTTTCAGCTTTAATTTCCTCTAAAAAATATTCTGCCCCTTTTCTCAATTTGCCTTCCCCTTCCCCTTCAAGGAGTCCTATGATATAAATGCTATTACAATTCCATAAGTCTGGTTTCATGATCCAAGAATTTTCTTTCCATCTTGTGTTCATTATTTTACATAATTTTACAAAATTCTATTTTCTGTATCATTAATTCATTCCTCTGTTTCTTCCATCCTTGTGGGCATTGCATTCAGTTAGTTTTAAATTATGATTA
Source organism: Felis catus (assembly GCF_018350175.1). Taxonomy (NCBI): domain Eukaryota; kingdom Metazoa; phylum Chordata; class Mammalia; order Carnivora; family Felidae; genus Felis; species Felis catus. The sequence continues at coordinate 55,348,774 of NC_058386.1, forward strand.
TTCAGTTTTCCATTTTGACTGATTGGTTTCAAACTCTTTTATCTCTGAGATAAGGAACTCCCTGGTGTCTTCTATGATTTTCTCAAGCCCAGATAGTAAACTTATGATTGTTCCTTTAATTTCTATAGCAGATATATTATGTACATCAGTTTCCATTAGATCCCTGGCCATGACCTTTTCTTGTTCTTTCTTTTGGGATGAATTCCTCCATCTTGGCATTTTGTGTAAGTCTCTGCCTTCTTATGTGTGTTTGGAAAGCCTGTTATGTTTCCTGATCCTGAGAGTAATGGCTTTATGAAGGAGAGGTCATATAATCTCCAGGGTCTGGTGCTTCAAGAAGTGTATCCTGGGTATGCTGCTGTGTGTACTCGGGTGCTGTGTTATGGCTGCTCCATCCCTTAAGTCAATCCTCTGAAAACTTTATTCCTGCTCGCAGTGAGTAGTGTTTGGTCCTTGACCAGAGTGTGGTGAGTTTCAACTAGGTTGCTCTGGTCTGCCTGTTAAAAGACACCTGATGGTATTTCCACTAGAGTTGAAGCTTTACAGAACCCTATGGTCAGTAGATATAGTGTGTGGGGGGATTTGTGCTGGTCTTCTGAAGCTGTGCTGAAGAAGGACCCTGCTGTGCTGGTTCTCAGGACCACCTAGGAGTTGGTGGAAGAAAGTCAGGCAGCCAGTGTTGGCACTGTGCTGTTTATTGAAGATAGCTTATGCTGAGGGGCTGGGAATGGAAAGGGTACCAGCGAGCTCCTTCATCCTGGAGATGAGAGCGTATGCTTCTTGCTGTCAGGGAAGCCCTCCCAAAAGACTGAACAATTAAATCTGTGAATCTTAGCTTTATTTTATTTTTTTTTTCTTATACAGCTTTTTATTTGTGTACATTTATTTTACACAGTGCTTATTTTATACATTTGGTTTTCTAAATTTTATTTAAATCCAGGTTAATTAACATATAGTATGATAATGGTTTCAGGAGTAGAATTTAACGATTCATCTCTTACATATAACACCCAGGGCTCATCCCAACAAGTACCCTTCTTAATGCCCATCACCTATTTAGCCCAACACCCCCCCCAAAAACCACTAAAGCAACCCTTAATTTGTTCTCTGTATTTAAGAGTCTCTTATGCTTTTCCTCCCTGTTTTTATCTTATTATTCCTTCCCTTCCCCTATGCTAACCTGTTGTGTTTCTTAAATTCCACACATAAATGAAGTTATATGATATTTATCTTTATCTGACTTTTTCACTTAGAATAAATTCTAATTCCATCCACAACGTTGGAAATGGCAAGATTTCATTCCTTTTGATTGCCAAGTAATATTCCATTATATACACACACACACACACACACACACACACACACACACAAAACTACATCTCTGCTCACTCCCCAAGTTCATTTCTCAGCACCGCATACCTGCTGAATTCTGTGGTTCAGGAAGCGGCAAGATGGCGGCTTAGGAGGACACTGGGCTCACCGCGCGTCCTGCTGATCACTTAGATTCCACCTACACCTGCCTAAATAACCCAGAAAACCGCCAGAGGATTAGCAGAACGGAGTCGCCGGAGCCAAACGCTAACAAGAGGCCCACGGAAGAGGGTAGGAAGGGCGGCGAGGGGGTGCGCACTCCACGGACTGGCGGGAGGGAGCCGGGGCAGAGGGGTGGCTCCCGGCCAAGCAGAGCCCCCGAGTCTGGCTTGCAAAAGCAGAGGGGCCTGATGGACTGTGTTCCCACAACAAGCGCGACTTAGCGTCTGGGAGGTCATAAGTTAACAGCTCTGCTCAGAAACCGGGAAGGCTGGAGGACAAAGGGAGGGAGAGCTGCTGAGCCCCCTGACAACAGAGCTCAGTTTGGTGGGGAACAAAGGCCCTCGCCAGCGCCATCTCCCCTGCCTATCCCCCAGCCAAAATCCCAAAGAGAACCAGTTCCTGCCAGGGAACTTGCTCGCTCCATGCAAACACCCAACTCTGTGCTTCTGCGGAGCCAAACCTCCGTCAGCGGATCTGACTCCCTCCCGCTGCCACAGGGCCCCTCCTGAAGAGGATCACCTAAGGAGAAGCGATCTAAGCTTGCCCCTCCTGCCCCTGTGCACCTTGCCTACCCACCCCAGCTAATACGCCAGATCCCCAGCATCACAAGCCTGGCAGTGTGCAAGTAGCCCAGATGGGCCACACCACCCCACAGTGAATCCTGCCCCTAGGAGAGGGGAAGAGAAGGCACACACCAGTCTGACTGTGGCCACAGTGGTGGGCTGGGGGCAGACATCAGGTCTGACTGCGGCCCCGCCCACCAACTCCAGTTATACACCACAGCACAGGGGAAGTGCCCTGCAGGTCCTCACCACGCCAGGGACTATCCAAAATGACCAAGCGGAAGAATTCCCCTCAGAAGAATCTCCAGGAAATAACAACAGCTAATGAGCTGATCAAAAAGGATTTAAATAATATCACAGAAAGTGAATTTAGAATAATAGTCATAAAATTAATCGCTGGGCTTGAAAACAGTATACAGGACAGCAGAGAATCTCTTGCTACAGAGATCAAGGGACTAAGGAACAGTCACGAGGAGCTGAAAAACGCTTTAAACGAAATGCATAACAAAATGGAAACCACCACAGCTCGGCTTGAAGAGGCAGAGGAGAGAATAGGTGAACTAGAAGATAAAGTTATGGAAAAAGAGGAAGCTGAGAAAAAGAGAGATAAAAAAATCCAGGAGTATGAGGGGAAAATTAGAGAACTAAGTGATACACTAAAAAGAAATAATATACGCATAATTGGTATCCCAGAGAGGAAGAGAGAGGGAAAGGTGCTGAAGGGGTACTTGAAGAACTAATAGCTAAGAACTTCCCTGAACTGGGCAAGGAAAAAGGCATTGAAATCCAAGAGGCACAGAGAACTCCCTTCAGACGTAACTTGAATCGATCTTCTGCACGACATATCATAGTGAAACTGGCAAAATAGAGGATAAAGAGAAAATTCTGAAAGCAGCAAGGGATAAACGTGCCCTCACATATAAAGGGAGACCTATAAGACTCCTGACTGATCTCTCTTTTGAAACTTGGCAGGCCAGAAAGGATTGGCACGAGATCTTTAATTTGCTGAACAGGAAAAATATGCAGCCGAGAATCCTTTATCCACCAAGCCTGTCACTTAGAATAGAAGGAGAGATAAAGGTCTTCCCAAATAAACAAAAACTGAAGGAATTTGTCACCACAAAACCAGCCCTACAAGAGATCCAAAGGGAGATCCTGTGAGACAAAGTCCCAGAGACATCACTACAAGCATAAAACATACAGACATCACAATGACTCTAAACCCGTATCTTTCTATAATAACGCTGAATGTAAATGGATTAAATGCGCCAACCAAAAGACATAGAGTATCAGAATGGATAAAAAAACAAGACCCATCTATTTGCTGTCTACAAGAGACTCATTTTAGACCTGAGGACACCTTTAGATTGAGAGTGAGGGGATGGAGAACTACTTATCATGCGACTGGAAGCCAAAAGAAAGCTGGAGTAGCCATACTTATATCAGACAAACTAGACTTTAAATTAAAGGCTGTAACAAGAGATGAAGAAGGACATTATATAATAGTTACAGGGTCTATCCATCAGGAAGAGCTGACAATTGTAAATGTCTATGCGCCGAATACCGGAGCCCCCAAATATATAAAACAATTACTCATAAACATAAGCAACCTTATTGATAAGAATGTGGTCATTGCAGGGGACTTTAACACCCCACTTACAGAAATGGACAGATCATCTAGACACACGGTCAATAAAGAAACAAGGGCCCTGAATGAGACATTGGATCAAATGGACTTGACAGATATATTTAGAACTCTGCATCCCAAAGCAACAGAATATACTTTCTTCTCGAGTGCACATGGAACATTCTCTAAGATAGATCATATACTGGGTCACAAAACAGCCCTTCATAAGTTTACAAGAATTGAAATTATACCATGCATACTTTCAGACCACAATGCTATGAAGCTGGAAATCAACCACAGGAAAAAGTCTGGAAAACCTCCAAAGGCATGGAGGTTGAAGAACACCCTACTAACGAATGAGTGGGTCAACCAGGCAATTAGAGAAGAAATTAAAAAATATATGGAAACAAACGAAAATGAAAATACAACAATCCAAACGCTTTGGGACGCAGCGAAGGCAGTCCTGAGAGGAAAATACATTGCAATCCAGGCCTATCTCAAGAAACAAGAAAAATCCCAAATACAAAATCTAACAGCACACCTAAAGGAAATAGAAGCAGAACAGCAAAGGCAGCCTAAACCCAGCAGAAGAAGAGAAATAATAAAGATCAGAGCAGAAATAAACAATATAGAATCTAAAAAAACTGTAGAGCAGATCAACGAAACCAAGAGTTGGTTTTTTGAAAAAATTAACAAAATTGACAAACCTCTAGCCAGGCTTCTCAAAAAGAAAAGGGAAATGACCCAAATAGATAAAATCATGAATGAATATAGAATTATTACAACCAATCCCTCAGAGATACAAACAATTATCAGGGAATACTATGAAAAATTATATGCCAACAAACTGGACAACCTGGAAGAAATGGACAAATTCCTGAACACCCACACTCTTCCAAAACTCAATCAGGAGGAAATAGAAAGCTTGAACAGACCCATAACCAGCGAAGAATTTGAATCGGTTATCAAAAATCTCCCAACAAATAAGAGTCCAGGACCAGATGGCTTCCCAGGGGAGTTCTACCAGACGTTTAAAGCAGAGATAATACCTATCCTTCTCAAGCTATTCCAAGAAATAGAAAGGGAAGGAAAACTTCCAGACTCATTCTATGAAGCCAGTATTACTTTGATTCCTAAGCCAGACAGAGACCCAGTAAAAAAAGAGAACTACAGGCCAATATCCCTGATGAATATGGATGCAAAAATTCTCAATAATATACTAGCAAATCGAATTCAATGGCATATAAAAAGAATTATTCACCATGATCAAGTGGGATTCATTCCTGGGATGCAGGGCTGGGTGAACATTCGCAAATCAATCAACGTGATACATCACATTAACAAAAAAAAAGAGAAGAACCATATGATCCTGTCAATCGATGCAGAAAAGGCCTTTGACAAAATCCAGCACCCTTTCTTAATAAAAACCCTTGAGAAAGTCGGGATAGAAGGAACATACTTAAAGATCATAAAAGCCATTTATGAAAAGCCCACAGCTAACATCATCCTCAACGGGGAAAAACTGAGAGCTTTTTCCCTGAGATCAGGAACACGACAGGGATGCCCACTCTCACTGCTGCTGTTTAACATAGTGCTGGAAGTTCTAGCATCAGCAATCAGACAACAAAAGGAGGTTAAAGGCATCAAAATTGGCAAAGATGAAGTCAAGCTTTCGCTTTTTACAGATGACATGATATTATACATGGAAAATCCGATAGACTCCACCAAAAGTCTGCTAGATCTGATACAGGAATTCAGCAAAGTTGCAGGATACAAAATGAATGTACAGAAATCAGTTGCATTCTTATACACGAACAATGAAGCAACAGAAAGACAAATAAAGAAACTGATCCCATTCACAATTGCACCAAGAAGCATAAAATACCTAGGAATAAATCTAACCAAAGATGTAAAGGATCTGTATGCTGAAAACTATAGAAAGCTTATGAAGAAAATTGAAGAAGATTTAAAGAAATGGAAAGACATTCCCTGCTCATGGATTGGAAAAATAAATATTGTCAAAATGTCAATACTACCCAAAGCTATCTACACATTCAATGCAATCCCAATCAAAATTGCACCAGCATTCTTCTCGAAACTAGAACAAGCAATCCTAAAATTCATATGGAACCACAAAAGGCCCCGAATAGCCAAAGTAATTTTGAAGAAGAAGACCAAAGCAGGAGGCATCACAATCCCAGACTTTAGCCTCTACTACAAAGCTGTCATCATCAAGACAGCATGGGATTGGCACAAAAACAGACACATAGACCAATGGAATAGAATAGAAACCCCAGAACTAGACCCACAAACGTATGGCCAACTCATCTTTGACAAAGCAGGAAAGAACATCCAATGGAAAAAAAGACAGCCTCTTTAACAAATGGTGCTGGGAGAACTGGACAGCAACATGCAGAAGGTTGAAACTAGACCACTTTCTCACACCATTCACAAAAATAAACTCAAAATGGATAAAGGACCTAAATGTGAGACAGGAAACCATCAAAACCTTAGAGGAGAAAGCAGGAAAAGACCTCTCTGACCTCAGCCGTAGCAATCTCTTACTCGAAACATCCCCAAAGGCAAGGGAGTTAAAAGCAAAAGTGAATTACTGGGACCTTATGAAGATAAAAAGCTTCTGCACAGCAAAGGAAACAACCAACAAAACTAAAAGGCAACCAACGGAATGGGAAAAGATATTCGCAAATGACATATCGGACAAAGGGCTAGTATCCAAAATCTATAAAGAGCTCACCAAACTCCACACCCGAAAAACAAATAACCCAGTGAAGAAATGGGCAGAAAACATGAATAGACACTTCTCTAAAGAAGACATCCAGATGGCCAACAGGCACATGAAAAGATGTTCAGCGTCGCTCCTTATCAGGGAAATACAAATCAAAACCACACTCAGGTATCACCTCACGCCAGTCAGAATGGCCAAAATGAACAAATCAGGAGACTATACATGCTGGAGAGGATGTGGAGAAACGGGAACCCTCTTGCACTGTTGGTGGGAATGCAAATTGGTGCAGCCGCTCTGGAAAGCAGTGTGGAGGTTCCTCAGAAAATTAAAAATAGACCTACCCTATGACCCAGCAATAGCACTGCTAGGAATTTATCCAAGGGATACAGGAGTACTGATGCATAGGGGCACTTGTACCCCAATGTTCATAGCAGCACTCTCAACAATAGACAAATTATGGAAAGAGCCTAAATGTCCATCAACTGATGAATGGATAAAGAAATTGTGGTTTATATACACAATGGAATATTACGTGGCAATGAGAAAAAATGAAATATGGCCTTTTGTAGCAACGTGGATGGAACTGGAGAGTGTGATGCTAAGTGAAATGAGCCATACAGAGAAAGACAGATACCATATTTTTTCACTCTTATGTGGACCCTGAGAAACTTAACAGGAACCCATGGGGGAGGGGAAGGAAAGAAAAAAAACAGGTTAGAGTGGGAGAGAGCCAAAGCATAAGAGACTGTTAAAAACTGAGAACAAACTGAGGGTTGATGGGGGGTGGGAGGGAGGAGAGGGTGGGTGATGGGTATTGAGGAGGGCACCTTTTGGGATGAGCACTGTGTGTTGTATGGAAACCAATTTGTCAATAAATTTCATATAAAAAAAAGTTTAAGTGATAACCTTAGTTATCTGGAATTGTTATGACAGGGTTTTCAAATGACTTGGAATTTATTAAATCCCAATATATTACTAAAGAGATTGGATTGTAATAAAAACTAATGTTTGGAAAGAAACTTAAAAAAAAAAAAAAAACTACATCTCTTTCCATTCATCAGTTGACAGACATTGGGGCTTTTTCCATAATTTGGCTATTGCTGATAGTGCTGCTATAAACATTGGGGTTCATGTGCCCCTGAATCAGCATTTTTATATCCTTTGCATAAATACTTGGCATAATTGCTGAGCTGTAGGGTAGCTCTATTGTTATTATTTTTTTTTTATACTCAAGTTAGATCAGATACAGTATAGTTTTGGCTTCAGGAGTAGAACCCAGCAATTCATCTTTTACATATGACATCCATTACACATCCTGAAAGTTGCCCTCTTTAATACCTGTCACCCATTTAACCCACCCACCCCCATCAACCCTCAGTTTGTTCTCTGTATTTAAGAGTCTTTTAAGGTTTGCCTCACTCTCTGTTTTTTATCTTATTTTTCCTTTCTTTCCCCTATGTTCATCTGTTAAGTTTCTCAAATTTTAGACAGGAGTGAAATCATATATCTGCCTTTCTCTGACTAATTTCACTTAGCATAATACATTCCAGTTCCATCCACGATGTTGCAAATGACAATATTTCATTCTTTTTCATCAACAAGTAGTATTCCACTGTGTGTGTGTGTGTGTGTGTGTGTGTGTGTGTGTGTGTGTGTGTATACTCACATACATACACCACATCTTCTTAATACATTCATCAGTTGATGAACATTTGGGCTCTTTCCATAATTTGGCTATTGTTGATAGCAATGGTATAAACATTGGGGAGCATGTGCCTTTTCTTAAGGAACCTCTATACTCTTTACTAGGGTGGCTGCAGCAGTTTGCATTCCCACCAACAGTGCAAAAGGTTTCCCCTTTCTCCACATCCTCACCAACATCTGTTTTTTCCAGAGTTGTTAATTTTCACCATTGCGACAGGCGTGTGGAGGAATCTCATTGTGGCTTTGATTTTTATTTCTCTGATGATGAGTGACATTGAGCATCTTTTCATGTGTCTGTTAGCCATCTGGATGTCCTCTTTGGAAAAGTGTCTGTTCATGTCTTTTGCCCATTTCCTTACTGAATTGTTTTTTGGGTGTTGAGTTTGAAAAGTTCTTTATAGATTTTGGATACTAACCCTTTAATGGATATGTCATTTGCAAATATCTTCTCCCATTTTGTATATTGCCTTTTAGTTTTGTTGATTGTTTCCAAAACTGTGCAGAAGCTTTTTATATTTATGAGGTCCCAATAATTTATTTTTGCTCTTGTTTCCCTTGCCTCCAGAGACATGTCTAGTAAGATGTTGCTATGGCTAATGTGAAAGAGAGTTTTGCCTGTTTCTACTGTAAGATTTTGATGGTTTCCTGTCCTACATTTAGTCTTTCATCCATTTAGAATTTTGGTGTCTGTGTGTATGGTGTAAGAAAGTGGTCCAGGTTCATTCTTCTACACGTCGCTGTTCAGTTTTCTCAGCATCATTTGCTAAAGAGACTGTCTTTTTTCCCATTAGATATCATTTCCTGCTTTGCCCAAGATTAATTGGCTCATTTATGTGTTCTGGATTCTGTTCCATTGGTCTATGTGTCTGTTTTTGTGCTAGCACCATACTGTCTGAAGGATTAGAGCTTTGTAATACAGCTTAAAGTCCAGAACTGTGATACCTTCAGCTTTGGTTTTCTTTTTCAACATCATTTTGGCTATTAGGGATCTTTTCTGGTTCCATACCAGTTTTAGAATTGTTTGTACTAGCTCTGTGAAGAATGCTGGTGTCATTTGAACATGGATTTCATTGAATGTGTAGATTGCTTTGGGTATAATATACATTTTAACAATATTTGTTCTTCCAATCCATAAGCATGGAATGTTTTTCTATTCCTTTGTGTCTTCTTCAAATTCTTTCATAAGTTTTCTACAGTTTTCAGCATACAGATCTTTTACTTCTTTGGTTAGGTTTATTCCTAGATATTTTATGGGTTTTGGTGAAATTATAAACAGGATTGATTCCTTAACTTCTTTTTCTGCTGCTTCATTATTGATGTATAGAAATGCAACCAAGGAGCACCGTCTGGATGGTTCAGTTGGTTATGCGTCCAACTTTGGCTCAGGTCATGATCTTGTGGTTCATGAGTTTGAGCCCTGTGTCAGGCTCTGCCTAGAGCCTGCCTGGGATTCTGTGTCTCCCCCCTCTCTGCCTCTCCCCAACTCATTCTCTCTCTCTCTCTCTCTCTCTCTCTCTCTCTCTCTCTCTCTCTCCCTCTCTCTCTCTCAAAAATGAATAAACATTTTAAAAATTGTTAAAAAGAAATGCAACTGACTTTCTGTACATTGATTTCATATCCTGTGACTTTGATGAATTTATATCAGTTCTAGCATTTCTTTGATGGAATCTTTTGGGTTTTCCATGTAGAGTATCACGTCATCTGCCAAGATTGAACATTTGACTTCTTCCTTGCTGATTTGGATGCCTTTTATTTCTTTCTGTTGTCTGATTGCTGAGGCTAGGTCTTACAATACTATGTTGAACAACAGTGGTGAGAGTGGACATCACCGTCATGTTCCTGACCTTAGTGGGAAAGTTCTGTTTTTCCCCAATGAGGATATTAGCTATGGGTGTTTTGCATATGGCCTAGGTTTTTTTTTTTTAATCACTTTTCTCATACTATCTGTGTCTGGGTTACTTGCCTGCCATGAGAAGTGTAGTGAACTTTGGGCTCTACTCCAGCCAGGCTGGCTAACTTTTAAAATTCCAAACTTTAGGTACCCAGTGTGGCAGGGACCTCCACTGGTCTTTGGGGGGAGGGTCTTGCTGCACTGGGATTGATGCAGGTTTGACCCAGAAAGGCAGTTACACCAGAGCACAGGAAGTAAGTTTGGAGCAAAGCCCACTAAAGAGACAGTGTCCAGGTTAGGCACCCTAAGCAGTCATCTCTGCACCCATGCTGTGGGGCAGGGGAGGGAAATGGTGCCCAGTAGCTACTTTATACCTGGAAAGGCAATGCCACCTCTCTCAGATGCTCTCCAAAATGGGGGAACCATCTCTTCCAGTGTGTTTCAGGTGATCCACAGATCATACCCTCTGACCCCAGGTTACCTGCCTGAGTTCTCTACAGGATCACAGCACTGCTGTGAGGGCTCTATACCAGCCATGCCACGGACCTCTGAAACTCCAGTTTTTGAGCCCCACTGTTGCAAAAATCTCAGACCCTCTCATTCTCCCACTCAATCGCTTTAGGGAAATGTTTTCCTTGAGTGATTCCTTATGTGCTCCTCTCCCTCACCTCTTTCCAGGACCACCTCCTCCTCCCCTCTGGGACACCCTGAGATACATTTCTCTTCCAAACCAAGTTTCCTATACACACCTTCTACCTTTCATGATGTGGCCTCCTTTCTCACTCTAATTGTGTAGTTTTTTCTGTCAGTCCTCAGATCAATCTCATGGGTAATCAGAATGATTTGTTATTTATCTATTCAAGGGATGTTATTTATCTGTTCAAGGGATGAAGCAAGCTTAGGGTCCTCCTAATACTCTGCCATCTTAGGTCACCAGAAATGATTTTTTGCTTCAAGTTAACAAGAAGCCTAATTGATTCATTCAGTCACTTTGTTCTTGGCTAGTTATTATTACTCTTGAAAATCTTACTAAGGAAAAACATCTTCAACGCCCATGGAATTTAAAGTATCAACAAATCAATTTATTCATGCAAATTAGCAGTTAAGAATTTACCTGCTACCTGTGCTGCAAGGCATTCAATTTTAAGCTTTTCTGGTTAATAGCTAGAGCCAAACAGCAAGAACAGAACTGTACCCACACAATACAAGATGAATAAAATGACTTTGGATACCCTTTGTCTGAGTATTAGTCTTGGCTGAGTATTAGTCTTGGCTGTACTATTTTGTACCTGTGTGACCTTGGACAAATCCTTACCCTCTCTGGTCCTTGGATTCTTCATCTGTAAAATAGGCATAATATAGTTTTCACAGGGTATTATGAGAACTAAATGCCAGTACAGACTGCAATGCATAGTACTACTGAACAAACGTTACCTCCCCTACTTTCCCCTACAAACAAATTTTTTTTTATATTGAAGTTTATTTGAAACACATTACATTAGCTTCAGGTGTACAACTTACTTATCAAATCTATACATTATGCTATGCTCACCACAAGTGCAGCTAGCATCTGACACCATACAATGCTATTAAAATACCATTGACTATATTTCCTATGCTGTACATTTCATCCCTATGACTTATTAATTCCATAACTGGAAGCAGTTTTCTGCCATTCCCCATCATTCACTTTACCCTTTTTCCTACCCCTTCCCCTCTAGCAATCACCAGTTTGTTCTCTGTATTATGTATTTGTTGTTTATATTATTTTTAAGATTCCAGATATAAGTGAAATCATATGGTTTTTGCCTTTCTCTGATTTCACTTATCACAATAAACTCTAGGTCCATCTATATTGTCACCAATATAAAAGCTCATTCTTATCATAGCTGAGTAGTATTCCACTATTCAACAATAGTTTATAGTTTTCATATATTTAGGGGCTCTGGTATTCGGCGCATAGACATTTATAATTGTTAGCTCTTCCTGATGGATAGACCCTGTAACTATTATATAATGACCTTCTTCATCTCTTGTTACAGCCTTTAATTTAAAGTCTAGTTTGTCTGATATAAGTATGGCTACTCCAGCTTTCTTTTGGCTTCCAGTCGCATGATAAATAGTTCTCCATCCCCTCACTCTCAATCTAAAGGTGTCCTCAGGTCTAAACTGAGTCTCTTGTAGACAGCAAATAGATGGGTCTTGTTTTTTTATCCATTCTGATACCCTATGTCTTTTGGTTGGCGCATTTAATCCATTTACATTCAGTGTTATTATAGAAAGATATGGGTTTAGAGTCATTGTGATGTCTGAATGTTTTATGCTTGTAGTGATATCTCTGGGACTTTCTCTCACAGGGTCCCCCTTAGGATCTCTTGTAGGGCTGGTTTAGTGGTGACAAATTCCTTCAGTTTTTGTTTGTTTGGGAAGACCTTTATCTCTCCTTCTATTCTAAATGACAGACTTGCTGGATAAAGGATTCTCGGCTGCATATTTTTTCTGTCTAGCACCCTGAAAATCTCGTGCCAATTCTTTCTGGCCTGCCAAGTTTCAAAAGAGAGATCAGTCACGAGTCTTATAGGTCTCCCTTTATATGTGAGGGCACGTTTACCCCTTGCTGCTTTCAGAATTTTCTCTTTATCCTTGTATTTTGCCCGTTTCACTATGATATGTCGTGCAGAAGATCGATTCAAGTTACGTCTGAAGGGAGTTCTCTGTGCCTCTTGGATTTCAATGCCTTTTTCCTTCCCCAGTTCAGGGAAGTTCTCAGCTATTATTTCTTCAAGTACCCCTTCAGCACTTTTCCCTCTCTCTTCCTCCTCTGGGATACCAATTATGCGTATATTATTTCTTTTTAGTGTATCACTTAGTTCTCTAATTTTCCCCTCATACTCCTGGATTTTTTTATCTCTCTTTTTCTCAGCTTCCTCTTTTTCCATAACTTTATCTTCTAGTTCACCTATTCTCTCCTCTGCCTCTTCAAGCCAAGCTGTGGTGGTTTCCATTTTATTTTGCATCTCGTTTATAGCGTTTTTCAGCTCCTCCTGACTATTCCTTAGTCCCTTGATCTCTGTAGCAAGAGATTCTCTGCTGTCCTGTATACTGTTTTCAAGCCCAGCGATTAATTTTATGACTATTATTCTAAATTCACTTTCTGTGATATTATTTAAATCCTTTTTGATCAGCTCATTAGCTGTTGTTATTTCCTGGAGATTCTTCTGAGGGGAATTCTTCCGCTTGGTCATTTTGGATAGTCCCTGGCGTGGTGAGGACCTGCAGGGCACTTCCCCTGTGCTGTGGTGTATAACTGGAGTTGGTGGGCGGGGCCGCAGTCAGACCTGATGTCTGCCCCCAGCCCACCACTGCGGCCACAGTCAGACTGGTGTGTGCCTTCTCTTCCCCTCTCCTAGGGGCAGGATTCACTGTGGGGTGGTGTGGCCCATCTGGGCTACCTGCACACTGCCAGGCTTGTGATGCTGGGGATCTGGCGTATTAGCTGGGGTGGGTAGGCAAGGTGCACAGGGGCAGGAGGGGCAAGCTTAGATCGCTTCTCCTTAGGTGATCCTCTTCAGGAGGGGCCCTGTGGCAGCGGGAGGGAGTCAGATCCGCTGATGGAGGTTTGGCTCCGCAGAAGCACAGAGTTGGGTGTTTGCATGGAGCGAGCAAGTTCCCTGGCAGGAACTGGTTCTCTTTGGGATTTTGGCTGGGGGATGGGCGGGGGAGATGGCGCTGGCGAGCGCCTTTGTTCCCCACCAAGCTGAGCTCTGTCGTCAGGGGGCTCAGCAGCTCTCCCTCCCTTTGTCCTCCAGCCTTCCCGCTTTCGGAGCAGAGCTGTTAACTTATGACCTCCCAGACGCTAAGTCGCGCTTGTTGTGGGAACACAGTCCGTCAGGCCCCTCCGCTTTTGCAAGCCAGACTCGGGGGCTCTGCTTGGCCTGCGAGCCGCCCCTCTGCCCAGGCTCCCTCCTGCCAGTCCGTGGAGCGCGCACCGCCTGGCAGCCCTTCCTACCCTCTTCCGTGGGCCTCTCGTCTGCGTTTGGCTCCGGCGACTCCGTTCTGCTAATCCTCTGGCGGTTTTCTGGGTTATTTAGGCAGGTGTAGGTGGAATCTAAGTGATCAGCAGGACGTGCGGTGAGCCCAGCGTCCTCCTAAGCCGCCATCTTGCCGCTTCTCCAATAGTTTATAGTTTTCAGAGTACAGGTCCTACAACTCTTTGGTTAGGTTTATTCCTAAGTATCTTATGGTATTTGGTACAATTGTAAATGGGATTGATTCCTTAATTTCTATTTCTACTGTTTCATTATTAGTGCATAGAGCTACAGTACATTTCTGCACATTGATTTTGTATCCTTCAACTTTACTGCATTCATTTGTCAGTTCTAGTAGCTTTTTGGTGGATCTTTCAGGTTTTCTACATATAGCATCATGTCATCTGCAAATAGTGAAAGTTTTACTTCTTCCTTACCCATTTAGATGCCTATAGGACATGCAGTACTATGTTGAATAGAATTTGTAAGAGTGAACATTCTTGTCTCGCTCTCGATATTAGGAGAAAAGCTCTGTTTTACCCATTCATGATGATATTAGCTGTGAGTTTTTCATATATAGACTTTACTAAGTTGAGAGATCTTGAAAGCTTTTACCATGAATGGATGTTATAATTTGTCAAATACTTTTTCTGCATCTATTAAGATGACCATATGGGTTTTATGCTTTCTTGCATTGATGTTATGTATCACATTGATTGATTTGAAAATATAGAACCACTCTTGCAATCTGGGAATAAATCTCACTTGATCAGGGTGAATAAATTTTTTCAATGTATTGTTGGATTCGGTTTGCTAGTGTTTTGTTGAGGAATTTTGGTCTATATTCATCAGAGAAATTGGCTAGTTATTTTCATTTTGTGGTGTCTTTATCTGGTTTTGGTTTGGTATCATAGAATGAATTTGAAAGTCTCCCTTGTTCTATTTTTTGGAATGGTTAGAGAAGAATAGGTGTTAACTCTTCCTCAAATACTTCACATAAACCGCTAGTGAAGCCATCTGGTCCTGGATGTTGGTTTCTTGGTAGTTTTGTGATTACTGATTCAATATCCTTGTTGCTAATTGATCGATTTGAATTTTCTATTTCTTCCTGTATCAGTTTTGGTAGGTAATATGTTTCTAGGAGTTCATCCATTTTTTCTATGTTGTCTAATATGTTAGCATATTTTTTTGTAATATCCTCTTACAGTTGTTTGCATTTCTGTATTGTTGATGCAATTTCTGCTCTTTCATTTTTTAACTTATTTGGTTTTCTCTCTCTCTCTCTCTCTCTCTCTCTCTCTCTCGATGAGTCTGTTAAGACGTTTATCAATTTTGTTGGTATTTTTAAAGAACCAGCTCCTGGTTTTTTTTTTTTTTTTGACTATATATATACTTTGGTTTTGCAGTTTCTATATCATTTATTTATGGTGTAATCTTTACTATTTCCTTCCTTCTGCTGCTTTAGGGTTAAAGTTAGATCTCTTTTTGAGGATTCTTGATTCTTGACATATGCCTGTATTGCTATGAACTTCCCTCTTAGAAATTTTTTTCCTGCCTCCCGAAGGTATTGGGCTATTTTGTTTTTATTTTCATTTGCTTCCATCTACTTTTGTTTTTTTCTTTAATTCATTTAATCTTAAATCTACAATCTAATTCAAGGGGTTATGGGCTCTTGATTTTCCTCATTTCTTTTCCTCTCCAGGGGTAAGTTTGGAACCAGCTGCTATCAGGAACAGAGTTGCAAGCTCACTTAGGTCCAGTTCATTTGAACACAATCCTGCTTGTAATTACACACATGCCTTTAAATAGTTCAAGTAGAAAGGTAACTAAGGTGAAAAGGATGGGAATATTCCTCTCATTTTGATTACAAAATGAAGGAAAAATCTTTTGATGTCACTCTCTTCTATGATGCAACTTTCTTCAGCTCTAGTGAATGATGGCAAGGGAGATGAAAAACATATGCGATTGCCTTCTGAGATATAGTCTTTTCAACATCACAGACAGCTAAGATGATATTCCCCCTTTAATTCTCTCCTCTTCAACCTAAATGCAGACATTTTTCTATTTTGGGGGATAGGTTACCTTATAAAAATTTTTTATCAGTAACATTATCCTAAGAGAAGTAGGGGGATCCATACTTCCCACGTCTCTCAAACAAAGATGTACTGAAGCAAAAGGACTTTGAACACCAGACCCTGGGAGGAAAAGAGACTGAATCTACCAGGAAGAAAATAGGAAAACTGGAGGAAAGATAGGTGGGTGACTGCGAACTGGGGTAGACAAAAAAGGTCGTGTGAGCACAGAGGGGAGGGACCCTCTTCTAAGGAAAGACAAATGGAAGCTAGGAAAGTGTAGGACTGTATCTGGACAGGAGAAAGACCCTGAACTGGGACTGAGAGGGATCCTATCTCTAACTTCGGGGTTTTCTTAAGTCTGGGACTGGCTCCCTGTTCCTGCACCTGGGGAGGAGGTGAGCCAGGCCTGGGTGCAGTGGTAGCTCAGGGGCTCAGTCTGCAGTTGGAGAAAGTAGTCCCCTCCCTGGAGGGCTGCACAATAGTACAAAGCTTGTGTCCACCACCCCCGGGGTCAGTGGCTGGGCCAAAGGCACAGTCCACAGTAGGAAAAAGCTACCCCCTCCCTGGAGTGCTGTTGGAGAAGACAAAGCCAGCCTGTGTCTGCCTGGGTCTGCCACCCCCAGGGCTCAGTGGCTAGTTCTGTTGCACAGTCTGCTATATTAAAGGGGGGGTCATATACTGTCCAGGGCCTGGCCCTTCAGGAGGTATTTTTTAAGATTGTTACTTGCTCTCTATTGTCATGACTTTCGTTATTTTATTACCCTACTCGTATTGATATTTTGGACCCTCCACCAGGTGTGCTTTGATTTGTTGCTTGGAGTAGCCCTGTAAAGGAAAACAGATAGACAAACAGAAGACAAAAACATGCATACACACATACAAATAACACAAACAAACAAATAACATAGTCAAATAAACTAAAAACAAAAAAACCCAAAACACTGATTACAAGTAAAGAACAGGGTAGAAGTGGTGCTGGTGATATAGCAAAATACAAGGATAAAGAGAGAATTCTGAAAGTAGCTAAGGATAAACGGGGCTTAACATACAAAACCAGACTGAAAACAACTAGAGATAAAGGGGCCTCAAAATACAAAGGGAGACACATAAGGGTAGAAACATACATAAGTAGACTGAAAACAACTAGGGATAAATGGACCTTAACATACAAAGGGAGACACATAAGGGTAGTATCAGACCTATCTAATGAAACTTGGCAGGCTTGAAAGGCATGGCAGGAAATGTTAAATGTGATGAACAGGAAAAAATGTGCAGCCAAGAATCCTTTATCTAGCATATGTCATTCAGAATAGAAGGAGAGATAAAGGTTTTCCCAAAAAACAAAAACTGAAGGAATTCACCACTAAACCAAGAGAGATCCTAAGGGGGACTCTATGAGTGAAATGTTGCAAGGACCACAGTACCAGAGACATCACTACAAGCGTGAAACCTACAGACATCACGACTCTAAACCATATATTTCAATAAACACTGAATGTAAATGGACTAAATGCTCCAATCAAAAGTCACAGGTTATCAGAATAAAAAAAAAAAAAATGACCCATCTATTTGCTGTCTACAAGAGACTCATTTTAGACCTGAGGACACCTTCAGATTGAAAGTGAGGGGACGAAGAACTATCTATCATGCTACTGGAACTCAAAAGAAAGCTGAAGTAGCTATACTTATATCAGACAAACTAGACTTTAAATTAAAGGCTGTAATAAGAGATGAAGGAGGGCATTATATGATAATTACAGGGTCTATCATCAGGAAGAGTTAACAATTATGAATGTGTATGCACAAAAATTAGTAGTACCCAAATATATGAAGCAATTAATCACAAACATATGCAACCTTATTGATAAGAATGTGGTAATTGCAGAGGACTTTAACACTCCACTTATAACAATGGATAGATCATCTAGACAGAGAAACAATAAAGAAACAATGGCCCTGAATGATACATTGTACCAGATGGACTTGATAGATATATTTAGAACTCTGCATCCCAAAGCAACAGAATATACCTTCTTCTCGAGTGCATATAGAACATGCTCCAAGATAGATCACATACTGGGTCACAAAACAGCCCTTTGTAAATATAAAAGAACTGAGATCATACCATGCACACTTTCAGATCACAATGCTATGAAGCTTGAAATCAACCACAGGAAAATGTCTGGAAAACCTCCAAAAGCATGGAGGTTAAAGAATACCCTGTGTTGGGGCGCCTGGGTGGCGCAGTCGGTTAAGCGTCCGACTTCAGCCAGGTCACGATCTCGCAGTCCATGAGTTCGAGCCCCGCGTCAGGCTCTGGGCTGATGGCTTGGAGCCTGTTTCTGATTCTGTGTCTTCCTCTCTCTCTGCCCCTCCCCCGTTCATGCTCTGTCTCTCTCTGTCCCAAAAATAAATAAAAACTTTGAAAAAAAAATTAAAAAAAAAAAAGAATACCCTGTGAAAGAATGAATGGGTCAACAAGGCAATTAGAAAAGAAATTTAAAAATATATGGAAACAAATGAAAATGAAAATACAACAATCCAAACGCTTTGGGATGCAGCAAAGGCAGTCTTAAGAGGAAAATACATTGCAATCCAGGCCTATCTCAAGAAACAAGAAAAATCCTACATACAAAATCTAACAGCACACTTAAAGGAACTAGAAGCAGAACAGCAAAGACACCCCAAACCCAGTGTAAGAAGAGAAATAATAAAGATCAGAATAGAAATAAAAAATATAGAATTAAAAAAACAGTACAGCAGATCAATGAAACCAAGTGTTGATTTTTGAAAAAATAAACAAAATTGGCTACAAAACCTGTAGCCAGGTTTCTCAAAAAGAAAAGAGAGAGGAATCAGAGAGAAAAAATCACGAATAAAAATGGAATTATTACAACGAATCCCTCAGAAATACAAGCAATTACCAGAGGAAACTATGAAAAATTATATGCCAAAAAACTGGACAACCTGGAAGAAATGGACAAATTCTGAAAAACAAACACATGCCCAAAACTCAAACGGGAAGAAATGGAAAATTTGAACAGACCCATAAATAGTGAAAAAATTGAATCAGTTTTCAATAATCTGGGTTCAAAGACCCCGAATAGCCAAAGTAATATTGAAGAAGAAGACCAAAGCAGGAGGCATCACAATCCCAAACATTAGCCTCTACCACAAGGCTGTAATCATCAAGACAGCATGGTATTGGCACAAAAACAGACACATAGACCAATGGAATAAAATAGAAACCTCAGAACTAGACCCACAAAAGTATGGCCAACTAATCTTCGACAAAGCAGGAAAGAATATCCAATGGAAAAAAAGACAGTCTCTTTAACAAATGGTGCTGGGAGAACTGGACAGCAACATGCAGAAGGATGAAACTAGACCACTTTCTTACACCATTCACAAAAACAAACTCAAAATGGACAAAGTACATGAATGTGAGACAGGAAACCATCAAAACCCTAGAGGAGAAAGCAGGAAAAAACCTCTCTGACCTCAGCTGCAGCAATTTGTTACTTGACACATCCCCAAAGGCAAGGGAATTAAAAGCAAAAATGAACTATTGAGACCTCATGAAGATAAGAAGCTTCTGCACTGCAAAGGAAACAATCACCAAAACTAAAAGGCAACCAATGGAATGAGAAAAGATATTTGCAAATGACATATCGGACAAAGGGCTAGTATCCAAAATCTATAACAAACTCACCAAACTCCACACCTGGAAAACAAATAATCCAGTGAAGAAATGGGCAGAAAACATGAATAGACACTTCTCTACAGAAGACATCTAGATGGCCAACAGGAACATGAACAGATGCTCAACATCGCTCCTCATCAGGGAAATACAAATCAAAACCACACTGAGATACCACCCCACGCCAGTCAGAGTGGCTAAAATTAACAAATCAGGACACTGTAGATGCTGGAGAGGATGTGGAGAAACAGCAACCCTCTTGCACTGTTGGTGGGAATGCAAAGTGGTGCAGCCGCTCTGGAAAGCAGTGTGGAGGTTCCTCAGAAAATTAAAAATAGACCTACCCTATGACCCAGCAATAGCACTGCTAGGAATTTACCCAAGGGATGCAGGAGTGCTGATGCATAGGGGCACTTGTACCCCAATGTTTATAGCAGCACTTTCAACAATAGCCAAATTATGGAAAGAGCCTAAATGTCCATCAACGGATGAATGGATAAAAAAACTGTTGTTTATATACACAATGGAATACTATGTGGCAATGAGAAAGAATGAAATATGGCCTGTTGTAGCAATGTGGATGGAACTGGAGAGTGTTATGCTAAGTGAAATAAGTCATACAGAGAAAGATACCATATGTTTTCACTCTTATGTGGATCCTGAGAAACTTAACAGAAGGCCATGGGGGAGGGGAAGGAAAAAAAAAGGCTAGAGAGGGAGGGATCCAAACCATAAAAGACTCTTAAAATCTGAGAACAAACTGAGTGTGGATGGGGGGGTGGTAAGGAGGGGAGGGTGGATGATGGGTATTGAGGAGTGCACCTGTTGGGATGAGCACTGGGTGTTGTATGGAAACCAATTTGACAATAAATTTCATATTAAAAATAAATGAATAAATAAATTAATTAATTAAATTTTTAAAAACTAACATTACCATATTAGCCTGTGTAGGTACATTCGTAACTTGATTGAGGAAAAGGGCCTACTGTATGCCAAATACTTTACGTACAGGATCTCATTTGGTATTAAGTAGACTTGTTTTCTGTTTTTAAGACAGATTTGTTTCTAGGATAACTGTTTTCTTCCATACATGGGATAGAGACAAGTTTGCTGAAACAAACTTTCTTACATCTTTCTGATTCAGCCTACCTTTTGTTTTCCTTGGATGGGGAGCACTGAAAATTCATTAACACTGCTGGTCATACCTAAGTTGGTATAACCACTTTGGAGATCAATTCGGCAATATATCTAGGAAAGATGTACATGTCCTACAACCCAAAATTTCTATTTCTAAGCTTCTACTGTGGAAAAAAAATGAACGTGCAAAAGACATGTACAACACTTTTTGTGGGAGTATTGTTTGTACTAGCATAAAAAAGAGAAGTAACTTTTTTATCAATCAACAAAAGAATGCTTAAAGAAATCACAGTATATTCTCACAGTGGAATACCATATAGCAATAAAAATGAAGGAACTTATGTTAAATATATAAACACAGATGAATTTCACATACATAATTCTGAGTGGAAAAACAGAGTACAAAAAGAATAAATGAATT
Source organism: Felis catus (assembly GCF_018350175.1). Classification (NCBI taxonomy): domain Eukaryota; kingdom Metazoa; phylum Chordata; class Mammalia; order Carnivora; family Felidae; genus Felis; species Felis catus. The sequence goes on from NC_058386.1 coordinate 55,370,199, forward strand.
ATTTCTTTTTTATAAACATGGAAAGCAATAATAGCAAACACACATAATGCTTACTGTGTATCAGATACTGTTCTAAGCATTATATACAAATTAAAACTTATTCACAATAACTCTTTTAAGTTTGATACCATTATTCATGTCATACAGATAAGTAAATTAAAGCCAAATATAAGTGACTTGCTTAAGTGCAACAGATAGTATGTTGAAGAGCCAGGATGCAAACCCAGGTGGTCTGGCTCCACAGTCCAGTTCAACCACTATATTATGCAAAATAATACTATATATTGCTTAGGGAAAGTCACATATGGAGGGGAAGGAAGGGAAAGTCCTAGAAAGGGATGAAACTCCTTACATAAATATAATCAGAAAAATAAACCCACAGATCTTCCCTCAACCACTGTATCCTTATATGTATGTACACACAAGACTTTCAGTGAAAGATATGATGAAAGGAAATTTTAGTATTTTAACATTGTTTTACGAATCTTTCCAAAATTGTAACATATAAAGAAGCTTGGGAAGATGCCCTAAGCATCTCTTGTCCCACAGATACAATTAGATAACATATACATGAGCAGAAATAACCCAGGAAAAAACCTAAAAGCAGGCAGAACAAACTCCATAACTAAAAGCAAATAGGAGGCCACATAGAAGAAAGTAGAAAAGGTGAAGATGCAGTCTGGGAGCAAAATGGGCCTTGGTAATCTGCATTGGGGAGGGTGCTGGTGCTACACAGATGGGAAAAAACAGATTTTCATACCAGTGGGCACACTTGGGAAAGAAGAATCCCCATATTTGGCTTTGAAAGTGAGAGTAGCTGAATTTCATGAATTCCTACACAAGCAAAATGTAAAGCCTAGAATTTTAAAAATCAGTGGGCTCAGCTCTGGTAGCACTCTGAGGGCATGAGGATAGCCACAGAAAGATAGCACCAAAATCAGCATGTACAGATGCTGCATTGAACCAGTAATTTGAAAAATGCTGGGGGCAGACGGGAGTGAGAGTGATTTACTCATTTCAGAGCAGAGCCTGGAGAGGCAGGGATCACAGAGAAACCAGTCCAAACACAATGGACCTATAAGTGATATCTCCCTCCCCTGCCCTGCAGCATAAATATAGGACCACTAGTGGGGACTAGCATGACACTCATACTTACTACTTAACTTACCCCAGATCCCATCCTATCACATTTCAGCAAGATCTGCCCTTCCAGTCACACTTGCCTCAGACCTGGCACTTTGGGCCCTCACCCCCAGAATACTGGTGCAAACCCCACCAACAGCCATCTACCAACAAGAATGTTGTGGTGAAAGTTCTCATTTCCCAAGCAGACCAGCTCCAAGTTTCTAAAATGAGTGCCACTCCTTCTGGGGACCAAAAATAGCCCACAACATATAAAGACAGCCTCAGCAGTCAATTAGACAGAAGGAAAAAACAACACCAGCCCTCAACAGTAGAGCACAACCAAAAGACACATAGGAGACAATCCATGAAGCACAAGGCCTTGGGGAACAAGGGACACTGCACTGCAGGGCAAGACAGGAACTATTCTTCATAAGGCCATTACCATGAAGATCAGGAGATATAGCCTTTCCAAACAGAGAAACACACACAGAGTTACACAAAATAAGGCACAGAGACATATGCACTGAATGAAAGAACAGGACAAAACCACAGCAAGAGATCTAAGCAAAACAGATATAAGTAAAATCCCTGACAGAGAATTTAAACTAATGATCTTGAAGACACTCAACGGACTTGAGAAAAGAGTTAAGGACATAAGTGAGACCTTTAAAATAGAGATAAGAAAGAACCAATTAAAGATGGAGAACACAATAAATCAAATTAAGAATACAACTGGTGGAATAAATTGGTTGGAAGAAATACAGGAACAAATTAATAGCCTAGAAGACAGAGTAATGGGAAGTAATCAAGATGAACAAATGAGAGAAAAAAATTATGAAAAACTAGAATACACTTAGGGAACTCAGAGACTCCATCAAGGGAAATAACATTTGCATTATAGGGATTCCAGAAAAAGACAAGGAAAAGTGGCAGGATATTTACTTGAAGAAATAGTAGCTGAAAATCTCCCTATTCTGGAGAAGGAAACAGATATCCAAATTTCAGAGGCACAGAGATACTCCAACAAAATCAACCAAAGTGTGGGGAATAAGCTTAGGAATTCCCTGAGCCTGCACTGATGGGTTAATAAGGCATAAAGAATTACAAAGCCATAGGATGCTCACACCCAAGCTTGGGTGAACAAGATTAGGCAAATAAGGATGGGGGGGCAAAAACCCCCAGGATAGAAGCGGGGGAGGGGGGGGAAGGCCCCCAGAATATTGAGGGTGGAGCAAAGACCCCAAAACAAATGTACATGAGGTAACAAGATTAGGTATTTAGGGTGAAAATGCCACACAATTTAGTACTATAGCAGAAAGCTGCTTTCACAGGAAGGAAGGACCAAATTAGATAAACAGGTAAATAGACCTCTACAGATGAAGCTTCCCAGAGTGGAGCTAATCAGCAAAAGAAAGGTGCCTTGTTAACCCTGAGGCAGCATGCTTTATCTGTCCTATCCCCTAGACTGGCTAAAATAAACATACAAGGTGCCTACTGTCTGCTGATAACATCCATCTGCCCAGATCCAGGATTTTGGTTTATATTGATACAAACCACTAACACCATATATCTTCAAAACCCCCTTTCCCTCATGCCCATGAATTAATATTCACAGACTCATTGTCTCTTTGTACATACCCATCACAATTGTAAACCTTCTGATCTTAATAAATACTGAGCAAGGACCCTTATTTGGAGCTCTTGTCTTTTCCTGGACATTAGCCATCTCTTGCATTTTAATTCTGCATTCTCTCTCTTGCTGAACAAGAGAGTACTTTAGACCCAGAGTCTATGACACCAAAAGAGATCTAGAAGACAAATAGAATTCAAAATGGAAAAAGTAATGATAAAGGAAAAATGTTCAAATAAGCAAGAGAAAAGAAGAGAGATACATAAAAGGGAAAACCCATTAGGCAGTCAATGGATTTTTCAACAGAAACTTTGCAAGCCAGAAGGGAACATAATATATTCAAAGTGTTGAAAGGGAAAAATCTAAACCCAAGAATACTCTACCATGCAAGGGTATCATTCAAAATAGAGGAAAGTTAAGACTTTCACAGACAAAAACTAAAGGAGACCATTACCACTAAACAAGGCTTACAAGAAATGATGAAGGGACTTTTCAGAGGAAAGATTATAATTGAGACTATGAAGAGAAGGAATCATGGTGGCAATAAAAATAAGTATATCTTCAGAAAATTAGTCACAGCATTAACAAAATAAAAGGACTCAAACTATGACAAACATACATATAAAACATGGCAGGGTGGGGGGAATAGAAATAAAGAAGGTATTGAATTTATACGACCATCAACTTAATATAGACTGCTATATGCAGATGTTATATACAAACCTAATGGAAACTTCAAATCAAAAACCACTTATAGATATGGAAATAATAAAGAGAAAGGAATACAAGGTTATAACAAAATAAAACCAGCAAACCATGAAAGAAAAAAAGATATGAAAGGATCAGAGAAAAACTACAAAAACAACCACATAACAAACAACAGAATAACAATAAATACATATTTATCAATGATTACTTTGACTGTAAATGGACTAAACTCTCCAATAAAAAGACATAGGGTAACACAGTAGATAAAAAAAAAAAAAAAAAAAAAAAAACAAGACCGGCAGCCTACAAAAGACTCATTTCAAACTTAAAGACATCTGCAGATTAAAAATGAGAGGGCAGAAAAATATTTGTCATGCAAATGGTTGATAAAAGAAAGCTGGAGTAGCAATATTTATATTACACAAAATACAACAAAGTCTATAACTAGAGACACAGACTATATAATAAGGGGACAAACCAACAAGAAGACATAACAATTATAAATATTTATGTACCCAACAGAAAGTGCCCAAATAACATAAAACTGTTAATACCAGGTAAAGAAATAATCAATAGTAATACAAAAACAGTATAGAACTTTAAAACCCCACACATATTGATAGGTCATCGAAACAGAAAATCAACAAGAGTGGCATTGAATAATACACCAGAACAGAAAGATCTAACAAATATATTCAGAACATTCTATCCTAAAACAGCACAGTATACATTTTGCTCAAAGTACACATGGAACACTCTCCAGCACAGATCACATATTAGGCCACAAAACAGACATCAAGAAATGCAAAAAGAAAAATAAAAGTCATACCATGCATCCTTTATGACTACAATGGTATAAAATTTGTGAGTAACCATAAGAGAAAATATGGAAAAAGCACAAATATATGCAGGCCAAATAAACAATGAATGGGCCAAGAAGAAACAAAGGAAGAAATAAAAAATTACATGGAAACAAATGGAGATGAAAACACAATGTACAAAACCTTTGCAATTAAAATTTATATGGAAACAGAGATGAAAACACAACAGTCCAAATCCCGTAGAATACAGTTCTAAGAGGGAAGTTTACAGCAACACAGGCCTACCTAAAGAAGCAAGAAAAATCTCAAACAACCTAGAGCTAGAAAAAGAAAAGAAAGAACCTAAAACCAGCACAAAGAGGGAAATAATAAAGGTTAGGGCAGGAATAAATGGTATAGAAACTAAAAAAGCAGTAGAAGAAATCAATGAAATCAAGAGCTGGTTCCATGAAAGAGCAACAGAATTTATAAACTAACCAGTTTCATTAAAAAAAAAAAGAAGAAAAAGAAAAAAAGGACTCAAATGAACACAACCACAAAGGAGAGAAGAGAAATAAGGACCAACACCATAAAAATGCAAACAATTGTGGGGTGCCTGGGTGGCTCAGTAGGTTAGGCTTCTGACTCTTGATTTCCACTCAGGTCATGATCTCATAGTTTTTGAGATAGAATCCCATGCTCTCAGTGTGGAGCCTGTTTGGGATTCTTCCTCTCCTCTTCTCTCTGCACCTTCCCTGCTCTCTCTCTCGCTCTCTCTCTCTCTCTCTCTCTCTCAAAATAAATAAACAAACATTTAAAAATATAAACAATTAGGGGTGCCTGGGTGGCTCAGTTGGTTGAGCCACCAACCAGCTCAGGTCATGATCTCACTGCTCTTAGGTTTGGGACCCATGTCAGGCTGTGTGCTGATACCTCAGACCCTGGAACCTGGTTTGAATTCTGTGTCTCCCTCTCTCTTTCTGCCCCTCTCCCACTCGTGCTCTATCTCTCTGTCTCTGTCTCTCTCAAAAATAAATAAACATCAAAAATATGCAAACAATTGTAAAAGAATATAATGAGGGGCACCTGGGTGGCTCAGTTGGTTAAGCATCCCACTCTTGATTTCAGCTCAGGTAATGATCTCACAGTTCATGAGATTGAGCCCTGTGCTGTCAGCATGGAGCCTGCTTGTGATTCTCTCTCTCTACCTCTCTCTCTGCCCCTCCCCTTCTCTCAAAATAAATAAACTTAAAAAAAAAAGAGAATATAATGAAAAATTACATGCAACAAATTGGTCAAGCAGGAAGGAAAGGTTAAATTCCTAGAAATATATAAAGCACCAAAACTAAAACAGGAAGAAACAGAAAACTTGAGTGGACCAATAATCAGCAATGAAATTAAATCAGTAATCAAAAAACTAACAAAAGTCCCAGGCCAGATGGCTTCACAGGTGAATTCTACCAAACATTAAGAAAAGAATTAATACCTGTTACTCTCAAACATTTTGAAACAATAAAAAAGGAAGGAAAATTCACAAATTCAGTCTTTGAAGCCAGCATTACCCTGATAACAAAACCAGATAAAAACTCCACTAAAAAAGAGAACTACATGCCAATATCTCTGATGATCATAGATGCAAAAATTCTGAATACACCAAAACCAAATCCAACAATAAATTAAATGAACCATTCACTATGATTAAGCGAAATTTCTTCCTGGGGTTCAAGGGTCATATAATATTTGCAAATGAATCAATGTGATACATTACATTACATTACTAAAAGAAGAGATAAGAGCCATGTCATCATTTCAATAGATACATAAAAAGAATTTGAGAAAGTACAACATCCATTCATCATAAAAACCTTCAACAAAGTAGGGTTAGAGAGATCATAGCTCAACATAATAAAGGCCATAAATGAAAAAACCCACAGCTAATATCACCCTCAATGGGGAACAACAACGGCTTTTCCTCTTTGGTCAGGAATAAGATAGGAATTTCCATTCTCACCACTGTTATTTAATATAATACTAAAAGCCCTAGCCATGAAAATCAGGCAACAAAAAAGAAAAAGTCTTCTATATCAGCAAGGAAGATGTAAAAATGTCATTATTTGCAGATGGCATGATATTCTATATAGAAAACTCAAAAAAAATCCATCTAAAACCTGCTAGAACTGATAGATGAATTCAGTAAAGTCACAGGATACAAAATCAACAGCAGAAATTTGTTGCTATTTGTATACACCAATAATGAAACAGCAGAAAGAGAAATTAAGGAATCAACACCATTTACAATTGCACCAAAAACAATAAAATACCTAAAAATAAATGTCACCAAAGAGGTGAAAGAGCTGTACTGTGAAAACTATAAAACACTGATGAAAGAAATTAAAGATGACAAAAAGAAATGGAAAAACATTCCATGCTCATGGACTGGAGAAATAAATATTGTTAAAATGTTTATGCTACCTATTCTACACCTCTAATGCAATTCCTAACAAAATATCACCAGCATTTTTCTCAGAGTTGAAACCAACAACCCCAAAATTTGTGTGGGACCACAAAAGACCCTAAACAGCTGAAGCAACCTTGAAAAAGAAAGGCAAAGCGGGAAGCATCACGATTTCTCACTTTACTTTATATTACAAAGCTGTGGTAATCAAAACAGTATGATACTGGCACAAAAAGAGACACATAGACCAATAGAATGGAATAGAAAACTCAGAAATGAACCCACAACTCTATGGTCAGTTAATATTTGATGAAGTAGAAAATAATATCTAATGGGAAAAAGACAGTCTCTTCAATAAATGGTGTTAGAAAAACTAAAGAGCAGCATGCAAAATAATGAAACTGAAAAACTTTCTTACAACAAACATAAAAATAAATTCAAAATTGAATTCAAAACTCAAAAATAAATTCAAAATTCAGAGACCTGAAACCATAAAAAATCCTAGAGGAGAACACAGGCTGTAAACTCTTTGACATGGGTCATAGCAACTTGTCATTAAATATGTCTCCTGAGGCAAGGGAAACAAAAGCAAAAATAAACAATTGGGAATTCATCAAAATAAAAAGTTGCTGCACAGCAAAGGAAACAATGAACAAAATTGAAGGGCAGTCTATGAAATGGGAGAAGATATTTGAAAATGGTATATCTGAAAACAAAAGAAAGAAAATGGTATATCTGATAAAGGGTTAGTATCCAAAATATATATAGAACTTATAAAAGTCAAAACTACAAAAATGAATAATCCAATTATAAAATGGGCAGAAGACATGAATAAACATTTTCAAAGGAAGACATACAGATGGCTAATGACACATGAAAAGATGCTCAACATCACTAATCATCAGGGAAATACAAATCAAAACTACAATGACATATCACCTCACACCTGGCAGAATGGCTAAATTCCACAACACAAGAAATAACAGGTGTTTGTGAGGATGTGGAATAAGGGGAAACCTGCACTGTTGGTGGGAATGCAAACTGGTGCAGCCACTCTGGAAAACAGTATGGATTCATCAAAAAGTGAAAAATAAAACTACCCTACTCAGCAATTGCCCTACTAGGTATTTACCCAAATAATACAAAAATACTAAATCAAATGGATACATACACCCAGATAATTTTAAGAGCATTATCTATAATAATCAAATTATTGAAAAAGCCAAGTGTCCACTGACTGATAAAGATGTGGCACACACACACACACACACACACACACACACACACACACACACAGAGAGAAAATGGAATCGAGAGAGAGAGAGAGAGAGAGAGAGAGAGAGAGAGAGAGAGAGAGAGAGAATGAACACAGGGGAATGCACAAGAACAATTCCCCAAAGTCATTGACTGGGAAAAAGAGAGGGGCTGATTTTCATGAGTTCTTGCAATCAGCAGGGCTTAAAGACTGGAGTTTTAAAGGTCTACCAGCTTGGCAGAGCCCTTAGGGCTCTATCCCAGCCAAACCTGCAGACCTTTAAAACTCCAGCCAGTGGCTTTGTGGAATTGTTCTCCTTGTACATACCCCTGTGTCCTCTCCCTCTCCCTCTCCTCTCCCTCCCCGTCTCCCTCTCCCTCTCTAGCTCTTACCTTTCTCTGCAACCAGGGCTCCCTCCCCTCTGCAGCACCCATGATTCTTTTCTTCCCCAAACCAAGCCTCTGCACTTTCTGCCTTCTTTCATGTGGCTTCTTGTCTCCCTTGCATTGTGGAGTGTGTTGTCAGTCTTTTGGTTTATCTCTGGGATGCTTAGAATGATTTGATAGTTATCTAGCTGTGCTCAAGAGAAGACAGGAAACTAGAGTCCCCCTACTCTAAAGCCATCTTAGCTACAATCTCCCAGACTCTACCTTTCTATTTGAATGACAATTAGGTTGAAAACAGGTTACTATGTTAGAATTCATTTCCATCAGAATTTTGAAGGCATTGTTCCATGGTCTCATAGCTTATTGAAATGTAAAGTCATTTTGATGTCTAACCCTTTGTTTGAGATCTGTTTTCTCTCTGAAATCTTTTAGATCCTTCCCTTGTTCTCCATGTTGTAAAATTTCACACTGCAGTTGTTTTTAATTCATTGTATTGTGCATTTGGTGGGCCATTTCAATCTAGAAAGTGATAACTTTCAGAACAGGTAAACATTTTTGAATTTTTTCTGTTGGTGATTTTCCTCCCATTTTATTTGTTCTGTGGATTTATTAGATTAATAAAACTGTAGATTTGATAGGATTAATAATTTTTTTAAAATTAGAATAATTTATTAGAATTAGATTAATACATTTGAATTTCCTTCAATGTGAATTTTTTCCTCATTTCTGCCATCTTATTAATTTCTAAGAGCTCTTTGCTTGTTTTCTGTTCTATGTCCTGGTTTTCTGGATGTGAATTCCCTTATCTCACTGAAGATATTAAAGTTTTTAAACTTTCTTCTTCCTGCATAGTATGTACCCTTCAAATCATTTTGCTGTGTTTTTTAGTCTCAGCCTTCCATGTTGCAGGATTCCCTCATATATCAGGTAATCCTTGGCTGTCTGCTCACAGGGAAGAAGGTCTAAAACAATGAAAGGAAACCGGGTGTGTGGATGAGTCTTGTTGACTTTAAGCTTCACTTGAGGGTGATCTAGGCAGGCCATCTGGTGAAAAATCTGATTCAGGATCTTTAAGTCTTTCCTTTTGGATTGGTCATGTTCCCTAGCATAGTCTTCTTGATGACTTCTTTGGAAGATGAGGGTCTGAAGCTGATAGGCCAGATCAGCCTGTGCTAGACAAGTGTTGACCTCTATGTCATATAACAGCCTTCTTTAGCTCATAGTTTCTCTGCAATTTGGCCATCTTGATCCCACACAGGTACTGAGCAGACACCTTTTACTGCTTGGCATTGGCATCCTGGATCCCAGCCCTTCTTTTGACATCTACTTACCCAGTCCGAGCACCGTTTTGCATTTGAGCTATTTGACCATTTCCTAAGGAGTGCAAATAGTCCTGGTCATTGTGAATATCCTTCAGACTATAGGTAACCACACTGATTCACATGTTTACCAAATCTGAGGAGTTCACTTTAAAAACTTGCTCCAAGAATTTCTGCCTGTCCTAGGGGCACCTGGGTGGCTCAGTCTGTTACATGTCCCACTTTGGCTCAGGTCATGATCTTGCGGTCCATGGGTTTGAGCCCCGCGTCAGGCTCTGTGCTGACGGCTCAGAGCCTGGAGCCTGTTTTGGATTCTGTGTCTTCCTCTCTCTCTGACCTTCCCCCGTTCATGCTCTGTCTCTCTGTCTTAAAAATAAACGTTAAAAAAATATTTTAAAAAAGGCATTGCATTTAAGAATTTCTGCCTGTCCCAACAGATTTCCTCCATAGTCATGTATGCCGTAATAGTCCTTTGTCTCCAGCGCAATGTGAGCAATCTCAGTTAACAGGGAAATTTATAGCAATACTGGCTTATCTCGGAAGAAAAATCCCAAATAAAAGTGAAATTACACCTAAAGGAGCTACAAAAAGAAAAAAACAAAACAAAACTCCAAACCAGAGAATGAAGGAAATAATGAAGATAAGAACAGAAATAAATGATATAGAAACTAAAAAAAAATAGAATAAATGAATTAAAGCAAGAACCAGTGCTTTGAAAAGATCAATGAAATTGATAAACCCCCACCCAGACTCATGAAAGGAAAGAGAGAGAGAGAGAAACACAAACAAAATCACAAATTAAAGAATAGAAATAACCAACACCAGATAAATAAAACAATTCTAAGAGAATATTATGAAAAATTATAAGCCAAAGAACTGAGCAACCTAGAAAAAATGAATAAATTCTACAAAAACTGAAGCAGAGAGAAATAGAAAATGTGAACAGACTGATTACCATCAATGTAACCTAATCAATAAAAACTCTCACCAAACAAAAATCAAGGACCAGATGGCTTCATAGGTCAATTCTTGAAAATATTTAAGGAAGAGTTAATACCTATTATTCTCAGACATTTCCACAAAATAGAAGACGAAGGAAAACTCCCAAGTTTATTTATGAGGCCAGCTTTACATTGACACCAAAACCAAAGTCACCACAAAAAGAAAGAAAACTGAAATCCAGTATTTCAGTTGAATATGCATGCAAAAATCCCAAACAAAACACTAACATAAAGAATCCCACAAAACATTTTTAAAATCATACACCACAATCAATGTAATTTAATCCTGAGATGCAAGGGTGGTTCAATATTTGCAAATCAATCAACGTGATACATCACATCATTAAGACAAAGGATGAAAAATAGATCATTTCAATAGATACAGAAAAATCATTTGACAAAGTACAACATCCATTAATGACAAAAAAAACAAAAACAAAAAAACAAAAAACCACACCTCAGCAAAGCAGGTCTATAGAGAACATATCTCAACATAATAAAGGCCTTATAGGGAAAACCCACAGCAAACATCATACTCAACTGGGAAAATGTAAAAGCTTTTCCTCTAAGGTCGAGAACAAGACAAGATATTCACTCTCACCACTTTTATTCAACATAATACTGGAAGTCCTAGCCACATCAATTAGACAAGAAAAAGAAATAAAAGGCATTCAAATTGATAAGAAAGAAGTAAAACTTTCACAATTTGCAGATATGATACTATGTATAGAAAACCCTGAAGACACCACCAAAAAAACTACTAGAACTGATAAATGAATTCAGTAAAGTCGCAGGATACAAAATCAATGTACAGAAATCTGTTGCATTCCTATACACTAAAAATAAAGCAACAGAAAGTAAAATTAAGAAAACTATGCCATTTATAATTCAACAATATCAATAAAATATGTAGAAATAAACTTCACAAAAGACTCTACAAACTCTAAAACACTGATGAAAGAAAGTGAAGACAACACAAAGAAATGGAAAGACATTCCATACTCATGGGTTGAAAGAATAAATATTGTTAAAATATCTATACTACCAAAAACAATCTACAGATATAATGTAATCCCTATCAAAATACCAATAGCATTTTTCACAGAACTAGAGAAAACCCAAAATTTCTATGGAGCCACAAAAGACCCTGAATACCCAAAGCAATCTTGAAAAAGAAAAACAAAACTGGAGGTATTACAATTCCAGACTTTAATTTATATTACACAGCTGTAGCAATCAAAACAGTATGGTACTGGCATAAAAATAGACTCATAGTTAAGTGAAACAGAATAGAAAACCCAGAAATATACCCACAAATATATGGTTAATTTATCTTTGACAAAAGAGGAATGAATATCCAATGGGAAAAAGATAATCTCTTCAACAAATGGAGGTGGGAATACTGGACAGCAACATGTAAAGGAATGAAAGAAACTGGACCACTTTCTTTCACCATATAAAAAAATAAATTCAAAATGCATTAAAGACCTAAATTTGAGACCTAAAACCATAAAAATCATAGAAGAGAGGGGAGCCTGGGTGGCTCAGTCAATTAAGTGTCCGAATCTTGGTTTCTGCTCAGGTCATGATGTCAACATTTGTGAGTTCAAGCCCCAGGATAGGTTCTGTGCTGACAGTGCAGAGCCTGTTTGGGTCTCTCTCTCTCTCTCTCTCTCTCTCTCTCTCTCTCTCTCTCTCTCTCTCCCCCTCTCTCTCTCTGCCCCTCCCCCATTCTCTTGCTCTCTCTCTCTCTCTCTCTCTCTCTCTCTCTCTCTCTCTCTCTCAAAATAAATAAATGAATATTTTTAAAAAATAAAATAAAATAAATCAAAGAAGAGACCACAGGCAGTAATTTCTGTGATATTGGACATATCAATATTTTCCTAGTTATGTATCCTGAGGCAAGGGAAACAAAAGCAAAAATAAACTATTGGGAATTCATCAAAATAAAAAGCTTCTGCCCAGCAAAGGAAACAATCAACAAAACGGAAGGGCAATCTATAAAATGGGAGAAGATATTTGAAAATGGCATATCTGATATAGGGTTAGCATCCAAAATGTATAAAGAACTTATAAAACTCAACACCAAAAATAAATAATCCCATTATAAAATGGGCAGAAGGCATGTATAGACATTTTCAAAAGAAGACATACAGATGGCTAGCGACACATGAAAAGATGCTCAACATCACTGATCATCAGGGAAATACAAGTCAAAACTATAATTAGATATCACCTCACACCTGGAAAAATGTCTAAAATCAACAACACAAGAAACAACAGGTGTTGGCAAGTATGTGGAGAAAAAGGAACACTCCAGCACTGTTAGTGGGAATGCAAACTGATGCAGCCACTCTGGAAAACAGTATGGAGATTCTTCAAAAAGTGAAAAATAGAACGACCTATGACCCAGGTATTGCACTACTGGGTATTTACCCAAAGAATACAAAAATGCTAATTCAAAGGGATACATACACCCCAATGTTTATAGCATTATCTATAATAGCCAAATTATGGAAAGAGCCCAAGTGTCCATCAATTGATGAATGGATAAAGAAGAAGATGTGGTGTGTACACACACACACACACACACACACACACACACACACAGAGGAATATTATTCAGCCATAAAAAGTAATGAAATCTTGCCATTTGCAACAACATGATTGAGCTGGAAAGTATAATGCTAAGTGAAATAAGTCAGTCGGAGAAAGACAAATACCATATAATTTCACTCAAATGTGGAATTTAGGAAAAAAACAAATACACACATCAAAAAAGAGAGGGAAAGAGAGAGAAAGCAAGAAAGAGACTCTTAACTATAGAGAACAAAATGATGATTGCCAGAGGGGAGGTGAGTGGGGGATTGGTCAAATAGGTGATGGGGATTAAGGAGTGCACTTGTTGTGATAAGCACTGGGTAATGTATGAAATTGTTGAATCACTATATTATACAACTAAAACTAATTTAACACTATTGTTAACTATACTGGAGTTTAAATTAAAAAACTTAATAAAAAATTGTAACATGTAACCTGAAAAATACTCTGCACAAGTTTCAATATTCACAAACTGAACATGCATGTGCAATCAGCACTCATATAAAAAGCCAAAATATTACCAACTCCCTTAAAGTGACACTTGTGCCTGACTTTGTCACTAATACCTCATTGTGGGGTAACCAGTATACTGGCTTCTAACACCATCACTTATTTTTGCTTGTTTTTGAATTTTATAAAAATATGTACACACAGCAGGTAATCTTTTGTGACAAGCTTCTCCCCCCCTTGACCTTATATTTGTCAGATTCATTCATGTTGTTGTATACAACAGGTCTAGTTCATTCATTCTCATTGCTGTAAAAGTACTGTGAATTTATTGTGAATTTGTTTACCCATTAAATTGTCAATAGGCATTATTAATCTATCTTTTTAATTTTTTTCATAACAACCCCACAAAATCTGGGTTCGGAGTGCATAAAATGGAAAGAGTACAATTTCTGGAATTACGAAAATCTGGTTGAAGCTTACTTCTGTTAATAACTTTGTGTCCTTGGACAAGTTATTTGGCCATTATGGGTCTTGAATTCCTCATCTGTGGGATGTAGATAATAATGCTTAACTGAGTTAATATACAGCAATTACCTAGTATCTGGTAATTATTATAAATCATGTAAAATATTTAATATTGGCTTGGAAATCACTTATGGATTACTGTCACACAGCTTAGCTCTTGAGCACCTTGAGTATTTCACTCTTCTGGTTAATACATTATGGGGCCATTGAGATTCAAAAAGGGATGAGTGGATGTGATAATTCAAACTCTTTGTAGCTGTTGAAAGTTCTTTGCTCCTGTTCCCTTCCTTTCTGTCCCAGGGTATACTCTCATATTTGGAATGCAGGGCAGACTGATATACCCTTGGTTTCACCTATCCTATTAGGTTGCATTTTGTTCCATCCTCTTAATTTTTTCAACCTCATCTGCTTCCAGAACAGGATCTTTTCCTAAAGTTCTTCCTATGATCTCTGTTCATGGAGAAGAAACAGCAATAAGACTGGCAACTTCATACATTACTGTCAATGTCTCTTGCCTGACATCTGTTGGTTGAGAAAATACTAATATCATAGCTTCCACAGAAGCTCTAACTCTCCAAAAAGTGAGTTAAATGCAGATTCAGATGTCTTAGGCAATTTGGCCCTATTATTTCCAGAGAATACACAAAGTCTCAATTCAGCGACAGTTCTTTGGCAAGGGAATCCTTGAAAAAGAACTGAAAACATAATACTGTGGACAATTCTGACAAGTCCAAAAAATATAAATCAAAGGGTACAAATACTTTCTCTGTCATGGGTCTACGGGAGATGACTAAGTCTTTATTCTGCCATCTCCAATGGACAGTCCAGCATTCTACACTGCTACATGAAAGACCCATTATGAACAGAACTGGACTGAGTTTTGTTTGTCCTTCCTTGACCTTGGTGCAGGATGTTGGGGGGGTTGTTGCATGGTGGTTAGAAGGGGAATAGTGGTGGGAAGGCTTCTGTTAATCAAGTGATAGCTAAAATATACACATGGAAAATGACTCACAAAATTTGCATGTACAGTTACTTTTAAGAGGTAAGAGGAATAGAAGGAGTTAACTAAACAGGAGTCTAGAGTAGGGTGGCCAAAAAACTCTAAGCCTAGTAGACAAGAAATTAAGAGAAAAGGGCAAAGAAGGGGTCATCCTTGATCTATCCCATCCACCAGAAATTAATACTTATATTAATCCAATATAAGAAATGTGAAAATTCATGGACTCAGAGCCAAGAAACTTGTGTTAAAATTCTGGAAATTTCACTTGCATTTGCCACTATAAAATGAGCCTAATAATAACCAAAATCAAGATTAAATTAAGGTTCCAGACTAGAATAGTACTGTTATCAACCTACCAGTGAAAAGTAAAGGTGTGTCTGACAGGAGTCGAGGCTTTTAGTAAAGCAAGACAGAAGTGTTAATACTTTCATCTTACAAAAGTCAGTCAAAAGGTGATGGAGTAAGAAATATGGGTTAAGTATATTATTTAAACAGCGGTGAACAACAGAAGGTAAAAGTATGTTATAGTTATTAAAAATTGTAAGTGTTAGAATAGGCAGTTAGGCTTTAACAGGATGCCTGGAGGCCAGCAAAGGGCATATCATGCTCCATTATCAGGAAAGTTAGAGACCTGTCCTGACAGCACTCCAAAAACAAAGCCACAAGAAGCCATATCAAAACTACACAGGCCCAAGGCAAAGAAGGCCTGAGACCCTCACCAAGTGAGGGAGAAAAGGCATGAAACCCTGCTCCCAAAGAAATCCCCTCCACAAATAATAAATATTCCATCCCTTAGTTAATAACTATCTATAAAAGATAAAGACCCAAACCTGGAGCACAGCGTTCACTTGAGCTTGCCTGCTCTCAGATCTTAAGAGTGTACTCTCATTTTACTAAACTTTTCCACCAGCACTGCTCAACCACTGTGTCTGGTCCATCCTTGAATTCTTTCTGGTGATGAGAATAAGAGCCTCTGGCGACAACCATTCCCAGAGACAGGCTAGGTGGAGGCCTCAGGATCTGGGGGTCTCCCCAGTCCACCCAACAACAGGAGGGGAGGGGAAGAAAGAGGTATGAGCCATGATCCCCTCTGTTTATAGCAAGACAAATTAAATAATTTCCCAAGTAGATAAATAATGCAATAGCAATACAAGCATATTTTTTTTAAAAATATGAAAGTAACCACCAAATGGTGGAATATAAATGGTTAAAAATGAATGTCTTCTGAGGAGTAGGGGAAGAATGAAGACTATTAAGTTTTTAAATAGATTTGATTGCATTATTTTTTCAATTGTATATAAGTTCAATTTTACAGTAGAAAAAATAAAAGCTATTTTTGTCAAAACTTAAGGGTTGTAAAATGGGATTAGTCTGATTACATTGCAGATTACACACTAAAATTTGAAGAAAACAAATTTTCATCTAATTGCATATGTCCTAACTGCCATACAGAGATTAAAAGACATATCCTATTTAATTGGAAAAGGGAGACCAATAGAGTTTTAGCATAAAGAGTTGGTGTTCAAACTTTTTAGCCAATAGAATCCTATTATAAGTGCAAGAGAAACTGTTCTGGCTTAAGTAGGGAGTTAGGAGCCCTACCAAGACAGTTTCTCCTAGGGAAAAAAATCCTCTGATGGAGACGATACCTGGGAAATCATCTGACCCATGATTCCATGCTTGGGAAGCCAACCATCTGAGACATTTAGAATCTATTGTATAACAAAAGATAGTATCCAAGGCATCACATCAGAGTGGCTAATCAGATAGAGAATCTGTTGTCTTTGTGAAATGACTCTGTTACAAAATGGCCTTTTGAGATTCTGATTATTGAAAGAGCCTTTCCACTAGGTCTTGGTTAGCCAAGCTGAACTTACAACAGAGTTCATTGGCCTGCAAATGGACTCTGCAAACAGAGTAACTTGCATTACCCAGGAAAACCAACCCAGACCAATAGCTCAAAATCTATCACAGGAACCACAAGAGAAGAGTACCATTTGATTATCACACATCATTCCCCTCCATGCATGACCATTCACCTTTCCACAGATTTCACACAAGACATTTATTATTTCAAGAGGTAGTATCATCAGCATCATTTGAAGAGGCTAATCCTCTTTGAACAAGATGAGTTTATTCCGAATATGTCCCCTCTCAGTTCCCAGCACTCTCTTTTATTTACCCCCTGTTTGTTTGTTTGTTTTACTTTCTATGATAAGAAGACATCTCCCACATCCTGCAGAGCCAGAGACACAGATCTAGTGAAATGAAACTTCTCCATATACCAGTAGTCACTTGGGAAACATTCATTGACCCTATCCTTCTCTTCCTGCCTCACTCACTAACGTCTCTTCTTGTGATTTTTAAAAATTCTTTTTAAATGTTTATTCCCTTTTGAGAGATGTAGAGAGACAGAGTGCGAGCAGGGAAGGGGCAGAGAGAGAGGGAGACACAGAATTCGAAGCAGGCTCCAAGCTGTCAGCACAGAGCCCGGACGCAGGGCTTGAACCCATGAACCGCAAGATCATGACTTGAGCCAAAGTCTGCCGCTTAATCAACCAAGCCACCCAGGTGCCACTTCTTGTGATTATTTTAATCAGAGTAAGACCATCTCCAATTGGACAATTTCATGCAGAGTGTTCTATTCTCCCAGTTTTGCTGCCAATAACAATGACAATGATGATGATAACAAAACACTAACATATATTATTTGCCAGGTGCTATTTGAATAACTTTATATGTGTGTGTGTGTGTGTGTGTGTGTGTGTGTGTGTGTGTTAACTAATTTAATTAATTATGTATCTATGTGTATATGAATTTTCTTCAAATGCTGCCTTTCTGTTAATTCTGAATCCAGAGAATCCACGAAATGTCAGGACCTTTCTATCAAAAGCAATTACTTGGACCTAAATGTAAGACCTGAAACCAAAAACCTCCTAGAAGAAATCATAGGCAGTAACCTCTTTGACATCGGCCATAGCAACATTTTTCTAGATATGTCACCTTGGGAAAGGGAAACAAAAGAAATATTAAACTATTGGGACTTGATTAAAATAAACAAATTTTGCATAATAAAGGAAACTGTCAACAAAACTGTCACTGAACAAGAGAAGATATTTGTAAATGACATATCTGATAAGGGGTTAATATCCAAAATATATACAGAACTTGTAAAAGTTAGTACCAACAATTAAATAATCCAATTTAAAAATGGACAGTGAAGAGACATTTTTCCAAATAAGACATCTAGATGGTCAATAGTCACATGAAAAGATGCTCAACATCACTCATCATCAGGGAAATACAAATCAAAACCACAATGAGATATCACTTCCCACCTGTAAGAATGGCTAAAATCAACAACACAAGAAACAATAGGTGCTGGCGAGGATGCAGAGAAAGAAAAAGCAAATGCTGTTGCACTGTTGGTGAGAAAGCAAGTTGGTACAGCCACTGTAGAAAACAGTATGGAGGTTCCTCAAAAAATCAAAAATAGAAATGCGATATGATCCAGGAATCCCACTGCTCGGTGTTTACCCAAAGGGGGGAAAAACAGTATTTCAAGAAGATATGCACCTCTATTTTATAGCAACATTATTTACAATAACCAAAATATGGAAGCAACCAACCATTCATTGACAGATGAATGGGTAAATAAGATGTGATATATATTATCAGCATTAAAAAAGAAAGATCTTGCCATCTGTAACAACACAGATGGACCTGGAGGGTTATTATGCTAAGTGAAATAAGTCTGACAGAGAAAGACAAATACCATATTATTTCACTTACATGTGCAATCTAAAAAATAAAACAAATGAACAAACAAACCAAAACACGAAATCTTAAATACAGAGACCAAACTGGTGGTTGCCAGAGGGGGGTGGGGTTGGGGCATAGGTAAAATGGATAAAGGGGAACAAGAGGTACAAACTTCCAGTTATAAAATAAATAATTCAACTGTAATTACTTTCTCTTGTTCAGTGCTACCAAATAGAAATGTAATGCAAGCCACATTTATAATTTTTAACTTTCTATAAGCATATTAAGAAAAGGAAAAAGATTCTCAGGATCCATAACAGAAACCCATGGGGGAGGGGAAGGAAAAAAAAAGAGGTTAGAGTGGGAGAGAGCCAAAGCATAAGAGACTCTTAAAAACTGAGAACAAACTGAGGGTTGATGGGGGGTGGAAGGGAGGGAAGGGTGGGTGATGGTATTGAGGAGGGCACCTTTTGGGATGAGCACTGGGTGTTGTATGGAAACCAATTTGACAATAAACTTCATATATTGAAAAAATTAAAAAAAAAAGGAAAAAGAAACAGGTGAAATTTATCTCAATAATATATTTAACACACTATATCCAAAAGAGTACCACTTCAACATGTGATCAATATAAAATATTAGTGATATTTAAAATTTTCACACTACCTTCAAAATCTAGCACATATTTTACATTTATAGCACACTAAATTCTGACTAGTCAATTTCTACTACTGTATAGATGCACATTTAATCACCCTTAGAATTTCACACAGAATATTAGATTAGGAATTATTTGCCCATCATTTTTTGTACATATGACAAAACTGAGGTCCAGAGAGAAGTGAGATCTCTCATAAAGTGAAATGAGCCCCAGACATACAATCAAGAAAACTGAACTCAAACCCAAGCTCTGCCACTTCCTGGCTGAATGGCTTTAGACACTACACCTCACTGAGCCTTAGTATCTTCATCTGTAAAAAATGGATAGTAACTTCTACTTTACAAGGTTCTGAGGTTCAAATGAGAACACACACCCCTCTTTGTAATGCCTGGCAAAGCACATACCACTACCAATTAAGTCACAGAGCCAACTAGCAGAAGTGCTGGGTGTATCAGTCTGGGCCCAGACAAAAGACAAAAACCACTACATAGAATTATTAAACTACAAACTTGTTAAACTAAAAAGAAAGTAACTATAATATATAAGGAAACTCTTTACAGTACCCTGAGGCTGAGAGAAGACACACAAGGAAGGGGAAATCTGGGGTTCCAAACTCATTGGAAAAGGTATAATTTAAGCAGAGAAATTAGTTTAAATTGGTTTGGCCTGGTGGTCCACACTTACTAGGTAAGCAGGAGGCAACTCTCCAGAGCGCAGGCAGTACTATAGAGAGAATGGGAACCTTCTAGGTTGCAGATAAGCATTGCAGGACCAGCCTGCCTCAGGAGGAACCTCCTAGAATTCAAATAGGCTGTGTGGGAGCTGGCAGAGAAATCATGGAGGCAGCAACTCTGTTATGGACCTTCAGTCAGCTGGTGGGAGAGGTGGGGACCCTACAGAGGGAAGCTAGGGGACAACATGAGTGGGGAAGCTTTCAGGGAGAGACCTAAACTGAGAGACCAGCAGGAAAGTTATCACCAGGCCAGGTAGAGAGGCTTCAAGGTCACTGAGGGACTATGTGTTTTGGATGTGTGAATGGTTCAGAGCCCCACCAGATAGCTCACTCCCTCTCTACTGACGCCCACTTGCAGCAGCTGAAAACTTCAGGAGAGTCCCTTCTCCCTGCAATATCCCTCCAGCACCCTCTACTGAGAAAGCTTAACAGCATGTATAAAGGAGTGATGCTTAAAGGAATTCTGTCCAATTTCATAGAACAGGTATTAAGAAGTGCTGGAACTGAGAGGCAATAATTGGAAAACACACAGAGGTAGACTGAAAGCTGTATTTTCTAGTCTTTAGTTCAGTGCTCTATTACCCCAAATTTTACTACTAGGATAATTCTAGACAGACTGAAAAACAACACTCATACTGAGAGTTGGTCACTTTCCTTTTAGGTGTGCAAGTTGACCCTACCAGTAAAGAAGTAGGAGAAAAAGACTGATAGGAATATAGGAATTTAAGCTTTCTGAGTCTCTGTTTCTTCATTGGGATAATGAATATTATACATTCCCACCTCATAGATTTGCTGTAATAATTAAGGAAGACAGCATATGTAAAATCCTCAGCACAGGCCTGGGACATAGGAAATATATATTAGAAATTTGTTTCCCTCAGATGATATGGGGTCAACAAATGCAGCATATTTTTACTGTGCTTTTTCCTAATATCATTCAGGAGTGAAAGTAGACTAACTGTGAAGATTCTCACATTGTCTATGCTTCTTCATACTCTTTATTCATTGTTATGTAACAACTGTCACATCACTTAGTGGTTAATTACTTCCATACCACACTTGTGATTTTAAAGGTTCTTCTCTCCTTCAATTATATACTTTCCCAATTAAGTATTTATGTTAATGAGATTCCAGGTAAACTGAGTGGAATCCAGAATTACTGGGCTATCCAGATAACTCATTTAGCCTTGATGTCAGTCACTCAAATAATGCCCATGTCAATCTGACTGATGATATCCAGCTATGGTATCACAGCCACTTAGTCTCCTCTGTTTTCCTACTTCCATATCTTCAATCCAAACTGCTTGTCACAATATTCTAGATAATAACCAGATGGTGTGTTCTTAGTCCTTTTTAGGACTACATGCTTGGTCAAGATGCTACATTTAGTTCTGGAAGACTATTTAGGTTACATGGCATACATATTGGAGTTCAGAAAATAGGTCTACACCTAGCTGAAAAAGAATAAATTTGACAATTTTTCATATCCCTTTATGAAACACTGGGGAATCAGATCCATGAGTAGTCAAGCTGGAAATAATCTCAGATTATCTGGCAAGGTGCTTCCAGCAGAAATTTCTACAATGATGGAATGTTCTATATCTGTGCAATCCAATATAGTAGCTACTAGCCACATGTGGGTACTGACTACTTGAAATGTGACTAGCATGACTGAGAAACTGAGTTGTTAATTTTAATTTATTTATATAGCTATAGCTATAATATTGGACAGCAAAGATCTACATAGTATGGCTTAATGGAAAGAATGTGGGATTTGAAGCTAAAAAACCCTAAAGTCTAAATCCTGGTTACTGTCACTAACTATATAACTTTGATCAAGTTCTTTATCATGCCCAAACCTCAGTTGCCTCATTTGTAAAATGAGATACTACCAGAAACTCACACAATTGTTGTAATTACAGAATTAGTGTAAAGCATGAAGCCCAATGCTTAGCAAACATAATAGTAATTACCCTTTAAATAATACTTGTTATTATTGAGCTCCTCATTTTCCAGATGGAGAAATGGAAGCTCCAAAACAAGAACTGACTTGTCAACAGTTGCACAGCTAGTTGGAAACATGACCAGGCACCAATTCCAGATTTTCTCACTTTTTTGAATGATTCTTATATATATGAACCCTCCTCGCCCCTAAAGAATGAAGGGTGGTAGCCCAAACAACTACTCAACTGCCGTAAAAAATATCTTATGTGGAGAAAATGTACCTTGGTGAAGCCTATTTGCTCCTTCCGAAAATTTTCCAGGGGTTTAATCAGCAAATCACTAGCATTGTGTACCTAGAAAAAAAAAAGAAAATATATAAAACAACTTTCAGATTAGAAAAGATCAGATTCAAGTTTCCTTGTTACTAAGGCATTTCACTGTAATACATCAGCCTGCAAAATGTAAATTGATTTGCTGGGGTTTTTTTCCCATTGTTGTTACTTTCCCCCCCCCCATATTGGTCTCTTAAAATCAAATGATTTGAGAGGAAATGAGAGAACGAACACTAGGGGCATTTCTCTGTATTTTTACTGGCAGTCTGATCTGAGTTTTTAATCAATAAATATCTATAGTCATGTCCAGAAACAGATATGGGGGCCTGAAGTATATGTGGAAAAGAGAAGATAAAGGGAATGGAAAATGCACGAAAATACCAATTGCATCAAGTGCAAATAATTTCATGAGAGGGAAATGAGTTAGCAATAATAGCATCAATATAAATTGTTTCCAGTCCTGCCAGTGTGTGTCATAAAACCAGAACATTTCCTTCAGAACTTGGGAGTGTATTACAGCATCACAGAGAACATTGGACTAGGCCTTCAAATTACCTAACTATAGATGCTCCAAAGCTGATAAAAACAGCCTGCCCAAATACTAAAACATTGACATTAATATGGTTCTAGAGATATAAAAACCCCATTTACAAATTGGACCCCTTGCTTAGTGGTCAGGCAGAGATACACAAAGTTTTGTCTTCAATATTAACCTCTTGAAAAATTACACCTGTCCAAGGCAGCAAGTGGAGTTTGTTTTCTTCACTTGTGTGAATCAGCTGTATTTTAATGGAGGACCTAAAAGAATACATCTGAAGGGCTGGATTTTAGGATCCATTGCATTAATTTTGATATGTTATAAGACAAGAAAATGAGGGACTGCCTTCCTTGTCAAATGAGACATAAAGTGTCAGTAAGACAAGATATATATTCATACCAAAAATAGAAAACAGAGTAAAGAGCCAGTTTTGACCAGTCCTGTATTCTCCATATTAAGAAGCAGTTTTTAAACTACCCACCAAAATGCATGGCAAGTTGGGGCATTAGTACATATTTTTTAGCTATGTCCTGCAGGCACTTTGGGTCTCCTGTTTTGTGTCTAGGTATGATTCAAAGTTCAACTAAATGGGCAAACTCTCACCCAATCAAAGCTCTACCAGAAGCCCTAGCACCAAAAATAAAGACACCAGTGATTCTGCTTGATCGAAAACAAGAATTATTCTATTAAAAGTACTAGCACATCTCTTTTGCCCAACACACTCTACAGTTATGAATTGTGAATTGTGTGACATCAACTTTGTGTGCCTACCTGGAAACAAATTATGTCATTGGTATCATAGATCCAATACAGAGAGTCATTTTTCTTCTTTCCTTTTGTGGAACTTTTAAAACATGGCTACAAATTTTGTGACACTTCTCCTATTGAGGTGAGGCCTCTGCCCCCTCTATCTTTAATGAGAGTGAGTTCATTACTTCTTTGAACCAATAGAATACAGCAGAAGTGACACAATGTGACTTCTCAGACTAAGTCATAAAAGGCCAGCAACTTCCACCTGGTTCTCTTGGAACACTCCCACTGGGGAGCCCTGAGCCACTCTCTAAGAAGTTAGACTGCCCTGAGACTACCAAACTAGTGAGGCCAAATATACACATTCTGGTAAAAGTTATGTTCAGCCCAACCTTCCAGCCATCCCACTGAGGTGCAAGATGGGTAAGAAAAGCTGCTTTGGACTCTCCACATCAACCCACCTCCCAGGTGAACACCTCCATATGAAGCAGAAGAATCACCCAGCTGACCCCTGCCTGAATTCCTGAACCACAACAAAATGAGATAAAATTAAATGGTTTTAGGTTAAGCCACTATGTTTTGAAATAGGTTTTTATGCAGCAATAGATAATTAGAAAAATTATTTCCACTTTCACCAAGGTAACACAGAAAAAGTGGTTACCTGGGACACACTGAAGAAGTTTGCTTTTGAATAAGAAGTGAACATGCCATTTCTAAGGAGAGTAATATGTGTCAAACCTCTATATGGATTTTCAGCTGAGCCCTTGCATACACAGGCAACACAAGGATGGCACAGTACCAGTTTTCGTGATTCAAAAGGGATTTTCTTGCATAAGCAGGTGTACCAGCAACTTCTCACACAGGGTCCATAAGACCACTGCTTTTTGTATGTTTGGCCCTAGGAAACTAGCATATGATTCACTGAAATTGGAGACCATAGATTTCCCTTAATCACATTGGCAATATTGCTCCCAGTCTCCTACAACACAAATAGATACTCTGAGCCACTTCCTTTTTTTGACACTCATTGGTAATTATACTACTTTCTGCCAGAAAACAGAGCTAGAGATATAGGAAATGGTCACACTGAAGCTTGGCTCTTTTTTTTTTTTCATTTTGTTTAATCCTTAAATCCCTTAGAAGTCCAGCATCTACTCAAAAAAAGCCCTTTCAATTAAATATGACCTTTATTCCCCTTTCTGATCACTGCATCCATTTCATAAATTCTCTAGGAGAAAAGCTCCTACCTTCTAACTCAGGGTAGAATACCCAGCATGATAACTGATATTCTAAACATCTTAGGGAGTTTAATCGGATTCTTATTGCATGAATCCCAAATTAACACTAGATAAAATATTTAGCAGATTAGAGATGGTACACAATCCAGCTGTGTAGGATTGTTTGTGAATCTTTTATTGTTAACTAACTACCAAAAAAAGGATTTGAAGATACACTGTTTAAAATAGCATGGGTCTCTTTAGGTCATTCTTGGCAGTCCTCAAAGACAGACCTTGCATATTGCTAATATGGTCCCCTTCAGAGTCAGAAAGGCACACAGGCAAGAGTCCTATCCTTAATCATACAGGAAGTCTTTTATCCAGACTTTTCAAGGCCAACTTCTGAGGTTAATACAACATCCCACAGGGTACTATTTAAGAACACCACAGTTGGGAAATGCTTCCCCTCAATTCTTTCCTCCATAATTCCTTCAACAATTTAAGTTCATTACAAGAATGACTAGACATTTGCAATTATCAGATGCTAGGGCTGTGAACTTCCTTCCTGTTCTTCTAAAGCTTCGTTTGGTCTCTTCTTATAGAAAGGATAAAAAGCTGTTTAATACCTCAGATAACCCAGATTATCCATACTGGGGTAAGGAGTCCTTTTACCACAGTTCTAGGAAAAGGGAGAGGTGCAGTCAAACAATGAATTCCTGGCACGTTGTGAAAGGCCCTCATTGAGCTTAACCTTCACAGCATTCCTAGAATTAAATGGGAAGTGGGGAGCTAAAAGTCAATACATGATTGAAAAGTTGTGGGCACAAAAGGGCACAACAATGAAAGACAGAAGAAAATGAGTCATTCCTGTGGAAAAGATCCAGCAAGAAGGGTGAGAAAAACAATATCTCAAAAGATGAGTCCTACTTTAATATTTTAGAGCTTTATAATTGGGTAAATAAAAGAGATAAACAACTAGGGCTGAAGGAAATACAGCTGAGCTTTCTAGTGGTATCTGAATGAAAAGGAGTTGAATGCCTTTGAGATCAACATTGGCAATAGTCCACAAACTCTTCAGGCAGAAGAAGACAGTTAGTAGAGTGTAGATTAGCTAGTGGGTGGATATCTACCAGACTCCAGAGAAGCTACCCATATTGGTCCCTCCTTAGTATCCCTAGAAGCAATTCTCTTAAACTAAGAAAATTCCCAAGTCAAATTTCCACAAGCAGAATCTTGGGGGTAACAAAAGATAACTACAAACAAGACTTACTTAATAAGTGTTTTTTGCTACATATAGAACACTTCATTATATCATTTGGAGCTCTTACAACAACTGTGGGAGGTAGGGATTATTTTCCTCATTTTACATATGAAAAAAGAGAGACAGCAAAATACCATGATTAGTCTGAAATCAACAATTAGTGGCACTGCCATTATTGGAACCTAAGTCTCTACTTCCCCTACCTCCAAGCCCTGCAACCCCACTTCTCTAGGAGCCTAGATAAAATGATAGCACTATTCTGAAAAGCCAGTACCACACTGCTGGGAAGGATGAGTAATGACAGATTGAAGAACTCTGGCTATTGGATAAATGGACTTCACAAAACTGAACTGCCCACAGGAAGACAACTTATCAAGAAAGGCAAGATACACCTCTCTTTGCTCTCTACAAAGTTCCAACTTTACCCTCACACCCCTAATCAAAATAAATATTGACCAACTTAGGTACGTTCACATTAGGTACAAATAGGTCTGGGTTGGGGCCAAGGACTTCCATTTCTAACAATTTGCCAGGTGACATTAGTGCTGCAGGTCTAGGGTCCACACAAAATGATTACTTTTTAAGCTGCTAAAATAGAGCTCACAAAAAAAGAAAATACTTAGGAACATATCTAATAAAATGCATACAAGAGCTATGTAAGAAACTCTGATAACAGAAATCAAAGAAGGGTTTAATAAATGGAAAGATAATCCATGTTCATAAATAAGAAAATACTTTTAAGATGTCAGTTTATCCCAACCTGTTCTATAGATTCAATGTAATCTTGATCAAATCCCAGCAATTCATTTGGTGGATGCTGACAAAATGGTTGTAAAGTTCACACCTAACATTAAGTCTTACTACAAAGCTACAGGAATCAAAATAGAAGAAAGGGATTATATGAAATCTCTGTTTCTATAAAACTAAAACTGCTCTAAAAATAAGTATATTATTTTAAAAAATAGACTTTAAGTGTAAGGAAAGTTTTCACACAGATTTAAATGAAACAATTATATGTCAAATATAAATAAAACCCATATTATTATTTTTACAAACAGAGAAACAGATAAATAAATGGATAATATGTTTAAGAACACTAAAGGCCACAATTTCTTTGCACATGTTCAATAGCCTAGTTTAATGTCCTTTGAAACCCTTTCTCACTGATATGAAGAGGAACGGAGTTTCTACAATAATCTATCTCTAGCTAATGTTAAATTCCTAGGGTAAAAGCTTGAGACAGAATAACCAGATCTATTTCCTAAATATCTTTACTGTACTAAACAGCCATGAGACAAAATGGAAACAACAGAGTACCGATCCAATGAATAAGGTCATGGCCCAGTGTTAGAGACCTACCATCATCATCCTTTCATTTTCTACTTCATTGAGCAATTCAGCAAATTCCTTGAAGGATTCAGCTAGAAGGATAGAATAAAAGATAAGACAAATTAATCACAGTACTTGATAGGGAGGTGGGCATAGACCTGTGTGATATGAGGTAGGGGCCAGTGCTCTGAGCCTTCCTGGACACTAGAGGAAGGTACCAACCAAAGGCTAACAGAAGAATGTGTTCAGTGCCTGTTGAATATATTTTTATTTTCATTTTCTTTCTTCTTCTTTTTTTTTCCTTGCCAATCCCTACCAAAGAGATTGTTTTCCTTCAGTTTTACTGAAATATAATTGATATACATACCACACAAGTTTAAGGATAGGATCTATTCTCTTAGCAACTTTCAAAATACCACATAGCCATACTAATTATAATTATCATGTTGTACACTACATACTCAGTTCTTATTTATTCTATAACTGTAAGTTTGTACCCTTTGATTGCCTTCATA
Source organism: Felis catus (assembly GCF_018350175.1). Taxonomy (NCBI): domain Eukaryota; kingdom Metazoa; phylum Chordata; class Mammalia; order Carnivora; family Felidae; genus Felis; species Felis catus. Next base: position 55,398,496 of record NC_058386.1, read on the forward strand.
CAATTAAAACAACCCCCACTTCTGGCAACCACAAGCCTGATTTCTTTTTCTATGAGTTTGTTTTTCAGGTTCCACATATAAGTGAGATCATACAGTATGATTTTGTCTGATTTATTTCACTTAGCATAATACCATAAAGATCCATTCATGTTGTGACAAGTGGCAAAATATCCAACTATTTTATGCCTGAATAATATTCTAATATACATATATATGTCAATATACATATATATGTATATCATAACTTTTTAATCCATTCATCTATCAATGGTCATTTGTTTCCCATGTCTTGGCTATTACAAATAATACTGCAATGAACACAGGAGTGCAGATATCTCTTCAACATAGTGATTTCATTTCCTTTGGATATATACTCAGATGTGGAATTGCTGCATCATAAGGTAATTCTATTTTTAATATTTTGAGGGACCTCCACTCTATTTTCCTGAGTAGTTGTACCAATTTACATTCCTATCAACAGTGTGCAAGGGTTCCCTTTTCTCCACATCCTCACCAGTATTTGTTATCTCTTGTCTTTTTGATGACAGTTATTCTAACCACAGTGATATCTCATTGTGGTTTTGAATTGCATTTCCCTTATGATTAGTGAAGTTAAGCAAGTTCCATGTACCTCTTGGGTATTTTAATGTATTATTTGGAAAACTGTTGATTCAAATCATTTGTTCATATTTAATTGAATTTTTTGGAGGTTGTTTGTTTTGCTATTGAGTTATATGAGTTGTTTATACGTTTTGGCTATTATCCCTTTATCAGATATATGATTTGCAAATATTTTCTCCCATTCCATAGGTTACCTTTACATTTTGTTGACTGTTTCTTTGGCTGTGCAAAAGAATTTTGGTTTGACATAGTCCCACTTGATTTTTTATGTTGTTGTGCTTTAGGTGTCATATCAAAAAAAAATATTTGCCAAGACCCATATCAAGAAGCTTTTCCTATATGTTTTCTTCTAGGAATTTTATGGTTTCAGGTCTTACATTTAAGTCTTTAATCCATTTCAAGTTAACTTTTATGAATAGTGTAAGATCAGAATCATACTTTTCCATGTGAATATCCAGTTTTCCCAGCACCATTTATTGAAGAGACAGTCTTTTCCCTATTGTATATTCTTGCCTCCTTTGTCTTAGATTAATGGACCATATAAATGCGGGTTTATTTCTGGGCTCTCTATTCTGTTCCACTGATCTATATGTCTGTTTCTGTGCCAGTACCATACTGTTTTGATTACAACTTTGTAATATAATTTGAAATCAGGGAGCATTAATGCCTCTAGCTTTGTTCTTTTTTCTCAAGACAAATTTTAGGATTATTTGTTGTAGTCTGTGAAAATGCTATGATATTTTGTTAGGGATTAAATTCAATCTATCAATTGCCTTGGGTAGTGTGGATATTTTAATAATATTAATTCTTCCAATCCATGAGAACTATATCTTTCCATTTATTTGTTTCATCTTCAACTTCTTTCATCAATGTCTTATAGTTTTCACAGTATAAGTCTTTTAGCACCTTGGTTAAATTTATTCCTAAATACTTTGGTTATTATGCCCTTGCAAATGAAATCATTTTCTTTATTTCTTTCTCACATAATTTATTTTTTGTTTTTTTTAAACTTATTATCCTCTTCACTCATTTCTTTCACCTCGTACCCCACATTTTTTTTGGTGAAGTCTTTAGGATTTTGTCTATTTAAAATCAAATAGAGATAATGTTACTTCTTTCTTTCCAATTCTGATGTCTTTTCTTTCTTTTTCTTCCTAATTAATATGGCTAGGACTTCCAATACAATGTTGAACACTTGTCTTGTTCTTGATGTTAGAAAGAAAGCTTTGGAACTTTCACAACTGAATATGATGTTAGATGTGGGCTGTCACATACTGCCCTTATTATACTGAGGTACACTCCTTCTATATCTAATTTGTTGAGAGTTTTTACCATGAACACATATTAAATTTTGTCAAATATTTTTATCTATTATTTTTATTGATGGTTAATCATAATGCAAATAGTTTTTATTAGTTATGTTTACTTTACCATTATGAAATATTAATTTCAGGATACCTTTAATTACTGAACTTTCCTAACAAATTTGAAGTGTTATTTGATTTGTACAAATTTCCAAACTTTCCAACTTTCCAAAACGCATCAACTTTGTTGAGTAAGGTACTTCCAAAGCCCTGACTTATGACTAAACAATAACAATGAGATGATGACTGGCATTTATTTAGTCCTGATGACTTTAGTCCAGCATTTAGGTCCTATAGTGCAATTACTATAAAATTAATCTCTTTACCCCACCTTTTTAGCATTTTATTTTATTTTACTTTTTTTTCATGATGATGTGTATTATTTAATCCCCATATCCTATTTCACCAATCCTCCCCATAATCCTCCCCTCTGGTAACCCTCAGTTTGTTCTCTATAATTAAGAGACTGTTTCTTGGTTTGTCTCTTTTTTCCTTTGTTCATTTTTTTTTTGTTTCTTAAATTCCACATACAAGTGAGATCATATGGTATTTGTCTTTCTCTGACTGACTTGTTTCAATTACCAATATACTTTCTAGATCTACTCATTTCATGGCAAGATTTTCTTCTTTTTATGACTGAATAATATTTCATTACACACACACACACCCCACATCTTCTTTATCCACTTATCTATCAATGGACACTTGGACTGCTTTCATAATTTATCTATTGTAAATAATGCTCCAATAAATATAGGGGTGCATATATACCTTTGAATGACTATTTTTTTGTATTTTGGGGGGTAAGTACCAGTAGTGCAATTACTGGATAATTGGATAGTTCCAGTTTTAATTTTTTCAGGAAACTGAATACTATTTTCTACACTGGCTGAACCAGTCTGCATTCCCACCAACAGAGCAAGAGGATTCCTTTCTCCACATCTTCACCAAGACTTATGTCTTGCATTTTTCTATTGTAGCCATTTTAACAGGTGTGAGGTGATATCTCATTGTAGTTTTGATTTGCATTTTCCTGATGATGAGTGATGTTGAGCATCTTTTCATAAGTCTCTTGGCATTTGTATGTCTTATTTGGAAAAATGTCTATTCAAGTCTTCTGATCATTTATTACAATTTTTTAAATTTAAATTCAAGTTAGTTAACATACTATAGTCTTAGTTTCAGGAGTACAAGAATAGGTATTAGCTCTTCTTTAAATGTTAGGTAGAATTCACTTCATATATGAATTCTGGTCCTGGACTTTAGCTTTTGGGAGTTGTCAAATGGCTTTTCTGCATTGATTGAGATGATCATTGACATTTACCTTTCATTCTATGAATGTAATATATCAAATTTATTGATTTGCACTTATTCAACCATCTTTGCTTCCCAGGGATGAATCCTACTTGATCCTGATTATTCTCCTTTTAATGTGAGTCTGAATTTTGTTTTCTAATATTTTGTTGAGAATTTTTGCATCATCATGCATCAGTAATATTGGCCTATGGTTTTATATGAATTCTTTCATAGTTAATATTTTATTAATCCTCACAGGCACCCTTAGGAGTAGCCAGGACTTCTCTCATTTCATAGACAAGCAAAATGATTAGCAAAGTGAGTTTTCCATGTAAATGGGTTTTCCGTGTAAAAAAAAAAGTGGAACTAAAATCTTGAGATTTGAGTTTGAGTCCCTGCTCCACTACTTACCAACCTAGACAAATTTCTCAATTTAGTCTTTCTATGCCTCAATTTCGACATCTGTAAAATGAGCATATTACGAATTATTACATCAGAGTAGTTATGGAGATATAATTGACGAATGAGTTGTGTTTTTGTCTTGTTTTTAGAAGCACTATGGTTGAGTAAAAAGCATATTTGATGTACTAACTGTGACCTTTGATAAGTTACTCAAATTCTCTGAGACTCACTTTCCTTACCTAGAAATAATAATTCCTATCTCACAGGGTTCTTTGATGAGTAAACAAGATAACATCAAATATAGCTCCCAGAACACATGATAGCCAATCAATAAATGTTAGTTGTTTTTCTTCCTTGGTATAAGGCAGTTATACTTCACCCTGGCAACACATTAGAATTATCTGGGAATCCAATAAAAAAAATAATAGGGTATCAATATAATAAAAAAAAAACAAGACTCAACTATATGCTGCCTACAAAAGATTCATTTTAGACCTAAAGACATCCTGAGGCTGAAAGTGAGGAGAGGGAGAACCATCTAACATGCTAACAGACACCAAAAGCCGAAGTAGCCATACTTATATCAGACAAGCTAGATTTTAAACCAAAGACTGTAACAAGAGATGAAGAAGGGCACTCTATCATAATTAAGGTCTATATTGATCAAGAAGATCTAGTGATTGTAAATATCTATGCCCCCAATTGGAAGCAGCCAGATATATAAATCAATTACAAACATAAAGGAAATCATTGAAAATAATAAAATAATAGGAGACTTTAACACCCCACTTAAAGCAATGTACAGATCATACATGCAGAAGATCAACAAGGAAACAATGGCTTTAAATGACACACTAGAGCAGATGGACTTAACAGATATATTCAGAACATTTCATTCTAAAGCAGTGGAATACACATTCTTTGCAAGTGCACATGGAGCATTCTCATGAATAGATCACATACTGGATCACAAATCAGTGCTCAACACGTACAAAGATACTGAGATCATACCATGTATATTTTCAAGCCACAACAATATGAAACTTGAAGTCAACCACAAGAAAAAATTTGGAAAGACCACAAATATACGGAGGTTAAAGAACCTCCTACTAAAGAATGAATGAGTTAACCAGGAAATTAAAGAGGAAATAAAAAATATATGTGGAATCAAATGAAAAAGAAAACATGACAGTCCAAACTCTTTGATAGCAAAGGCAGTCAGAAGGAAGAAGTATATAGCAATACAGACTTAACTCAAGGAGCAAGAAATGTCTCTAATACACAACCTAACCTTACACTTTAAGGAGCTAGAAAAACAACAGCAAATAACGACTAAAGCCAGGAGAAGAAGGGAAAAACTAAAGACAAGAGCATAAATAAATGATATATAAAAAAATAGGAGAACAGATCAATGTAACTAAAAGCTGGTTCTCTCAAAGAATTAATAAAATTGATAAACTCTAAGCCAGACTTATCAAAAGAAAAAGAGAAAGGACCCAAATAAAACCACAGATGAAAGGGGATAGAATGCCAACACCACAGAAATACAAACAATTATAAGAGAATATTATGAAATATTATATGCCAACAAACTGGGCAATCTGAGAGAAATGGAAAAATTCCTAAAAACATACAAACTACTAAAAGTGAAACAGGAATAAATAGAAAATTTGAACAGATCCATAACCAGCACAGAAATTTAATCATTAATCAAAAATCTCCCAACAAAGTCCAGGGACAGATGGCATCCAAGGAGAATTCTACCAAACAGTTAAAGAAGGCTTAATACTTATTATTCTCAAACTGTTCCAAAAAATGTAAATGGGAAGTTTCCAAACTTATTCTAGGCCAATATTACTTTGATTCCAAAACCAGACAAAGACCCCACTAAAATAGAGAATAACAGGCCAATATCCCTGATGAACCTGGATGTGAAAATTCTCAACATGATAATACAAAATCGAATCCAACAGTACATTAATAGAATTAATGTAACAGAATTGACCACAATCAAGTGGGATTTACTACCTGGCTGCAGGGGTGGTTCAATATCTACAAATCAATCAACATGATACACCACATAATAAAAGAATGGATAAGAACCTCTTTATATCCTCTCAATAGATGAAAAAAAAAGCATTTGACAAAACACTTTCTTGATAAAAACCTTCAAGAAAGTAGGGATAGAGGAAACATAACTCAACATCATAAAGGCCATATACAAAAGGCTTACAGCTAATATCATCCTCAATGGGAAAAAACTGAGAGCTTTACCACTAAGGTCAGGAACATGACAGGGATGTCCACTCTCACCACTGTTATTCCACATACTACTGAAAGTCCTGGCCTCAGCAATCAGACAACTAAAAGAAATAAAAGGCATTCACATTAGCAAGGAAGATGTCAAACTTTCACTATATCCAGATGACAAGTTACTCTATGTAGATAATCTGACAGACCCCACCAAAAATTTTCTGGAACTAATACATGAATTGAACAAAGCTGCAGGACATAAAATTAATGTACAGAAATCAGTTGCATTTTTATACACCAATAATGAAGCATCAGAAAAAGAAATCAAGGAATCACCCCCAGTTACAATTGTACCAAAATCAATAAGATATTTAGCAATAAACCAAACCACAGAAGTAAAAGATATGTACTCTGAAAACTATATAACACTTATGAGAGAAATTGAAGAGGACACAAAGATATTGGAAAAAATCCCATGCTCATGGAATGGAAGAACAAACATTATTAAAATGTCTATACTACCCAAAGCAATTTACACATTTAATGCAATCCTTATCAAAATACCACCAGCATTTTTTACAGAGCTGTAACAAACAATCCTAAAATTTCTATGGAACCATAAAAGTCTTTAAATAGCCAAAGAAATCCTGAAAAAGAAAAGTGAAGCTGGAGGCATCACAATTCCTGACTTCAAGCTATATTGTAAAGCTGAAGTCATCAAGACAGCTTGATACAGGCACAAAAACAGACATATATGTCAATGGAACAGAATAGAAAACCCAGATATGGACCCACAATAATATGGTCAACTCACCTTCAACAAAGCAGGAAAGAGTATCCAATGGAAAAAGGCAGTTTCTTCAACAAATGATGTTAGGCCAACTGGACAGTAATATGCAGAAGAATGAAACTTAACCACTTTCTTACACCATACACAAAAAGAAATTTAAAATGGATAAAAGACCTAAATGTAAAACATGAAACCATCAAAATCCTAGAGGAAAACACAGGTAGTAAACTTTTTGACCTCAGCCAGAGAAAATTCTGACTAGACACGTTCTTGGAGGCAAAGGAAACACAAGCAAATATGAACTATTGGGACTTCATTAATATAAAAAGCTTCTGCACAGTGAAGGAAATAATCAACAAAAATAAAAGGCAGCCTATGGGATGGGAGAGGTTATTTGCCAAAGACATATGTGATAAAGGGTTAGTATCTGAAATATATAGAAGACTTATCAAATTCAATACCCAAAGAACAAATAATCTAGTTAAGAAATTGACAGAAGACACAAATAGACACTTTTCCAAAGAGGACAAACAGATGGCTAACAGGAACATGAAAAGATGCTTAACATCACTCATCATCGGGAAAAACACAGCAAAACCATGAGATACCATTTCACACCTGTCAGAATGGCTAAAACTAACAACACAGGAAGCAACAGATTTGGCAAGGATGTGGAGAAAACGGAACACTCTTACAATGTTGGTGAGAATGCAAACTGGTGTAGCCACTCTGGAGAACAGTATGGACGTTCCTCAAACAGTAAAAATACAACTACCATATGATTCAGCAATTGCACTACTAGGTATTTACCCAAAGAATAAAAAAATACAGATTCAAAGGGGTACATGCACCACAATGTTTATACTGTGTATAACAGCATTATCAACAATAGCCAAACTGTGGAAACAGCCCAAGTGTCCATCCACTGATGAATGGATAAAGATATGCTGTGTATGTGCTTGTGTGTGTGTGTGTGTGTGTGTGTTAAGCTTTCATTAGTTTTGAAGACTGAGTAATATTCCATTGAAAGCTGAGAAATGTTCCATATTGTATATGTATTATATATGTAATATAATATATGGAATATTATATATATATATATATATATAATGGAATATTATTCAGCTATCAAAAATAATGGAAGCATACCTATTTGCAACAATGTGGATGGAGCTGGAGTATATTATACTAAGTGAAATAAGTCACTCAGAGGAATACAAATACCATATGATTTCACTCGTATGTGGAATTTATGAAACAAAACAGAAGAATATATGCAAAGGGAAAAAAAGACAGAAAGGGAAGCAAACCATATGAGACTCTCAAGGATAGAAAACAAACGGAGGGTTGATGGATGGACATGTGTAAGGGATGGGCTAGATGGGTAATGGGTATTAAGAAGGGCACTTCTTATGATGAGCATTGGGTATTAAATGTAAGGGATGAATCACTGAATTCTACTCTTGAAACCAACATTACACCATATGTTAACTAACTAGAATTAAATAAAATATTGGAACAAAAATAAATACATAAAATGTTTTTAAAGAACAAAAAGAGCAAATAATCTGAAGTAAATACAAAACTTTAATTTTTGAATAGTAGGCATATGTATATTAATTGTATCTTTGTAATTATATTTTCTTTATATATTACCTTTCATTTTGTTTCCATATAATTACAAAAGAAATACAGCAAAGCAGGACTTTAAAAGATAAACATAATAAAATCAAATAAGCAAAAAAACAAACCACTTGAAATAGAATATACAACTCTGTACTAGCCATTGTTGATTTATCCAAGAGGGGTATCTTCCAGTCATTAGAGGAGGGATCTTTCAGTGTCAACAACTCAGGTTTTCATTAGTCTACTTAGAGTCCTAAGCAAGTGGTATACACTGCTAAGTGTCAGCAGATCTCCACTCAACCTGATAATACAAGGCCAGTCAATAGTACCATGCTTCACATCCTTGTAAATCTTATATAACATATTCTTATACCTATGGGGGCCTGTGCTTCCTCTCAACCATCTCCACAGTGATCCTTAAAACCCCTATTCATTACACAGAAATCTTCCCTTAACCTGATACTCTTCACAGAATTCTCCCTTCCTGTCCTTTCCTGAAGCTAAGACCTGACTTTTTCTTTTCTCCCTGAAGCTATCTTAAGGGAAGGAGGATGTTCATTTTCCCATACTTTATGCACCTCTGCACAAAGAGATAATTTTGTTAGTATTACCTTAATGTTTCATTCCCATTTCCAGGTAATTTTTCCTTAAAAAAATAGCATGAAGTTAGTTAAGCTTAAAGACTCTGAGATCAGATTGCCTGATCTTGAAGTCTGGCTACACCATTTTCATAGCTATTTGATCTGGGGAAATTAGTAATTCTTTTGTATCTCAATGTCCTCATTTAAAAATCAGAGATTAGGGGCGCCTGGGTGGCTCAGTCGGTTAAGCAGCCGACTTCGGCTCAGGTCATGATCTCGCGGTCGGTGGGTTCGAGCCCCGCGTCGGGCTCTGTGCTGACCGCTCAGAGCCTGGAGCCTGTTTCGGAGTCTGTGTCTCCCTCTCTCTCTGATCCTCCCCCATTCATGCTCTGTCTCTCTCTGTCTCAAAAATAAATAAACGTTAAAAAAATTTATAAATAAATAAATAAATAAATAAATAAATAAATAAATCAATCAATCAGAGATTAAAGGGGCGCCTGGATGACTCAGTCATTTAAGTGTCCGACTTCAGGTCATGATCTCACGGTTTGTGGGTTTGAGCCCCGTGTCGGCCTCTGTCCTGACAGCTCAGAGCCTGGAGTCTGCTTCCGATTCTGTGTCTCCCTATCTCTCTGCCCCTCCCCTGCTTGTGCTCTGTCTCTCTGTCTGTAAAATAAATAAACATTAAAAAATTTTTAAATAAAAATCAGAGATTAAAAGGATACTAAACTTCTAGACTTGTGAGAATTAAATTAATTGATACATAAAGCACATAGAAAGTATTTTTTGAAACATACACTGATTGTAATTTTTTTCACATATATTCATTACTATAATGTTTACTAGAAGAGCCTAAACTGTATCTTTTTTAAAATTTTAATATTTATTTATTTTTGAGACAGAGAGACAGAGAGAGACAGAGCATGAGTTGGGGAGGGCGACACAGAATCAGCATCAGGCTCCAGGCTCAGAGCTGTCAGCACAGAGCCCAACTCAGGGCTTGAACTCACGAACCACAAGATCATGACCTTACCTGACGTCAAATGCTTAACCGACTAAGCCACCCAGGCACCCCTAAACAGTATCTTTTAATTCCCACTATTGGTTTCATATATGATCTCTGTAATAGCACAAAATCTCAAATATTTCAATATTTTTAAATAAAATTCTGGTATTTCCTTTAAAAAAAAAGTATCTGACAAGCTTACATACCAATGCCAGCCCCCTTCCCAGACTAGTTAAAGCCCAAATTCACCTGCTAAGTATCAGACAGCTTGATTGGCACAACAATATAATTGCAGGGATGAACACTCAGAGGCTGTCAGAAAATGAATCATAACTACCTGAGAATGTATTCTTATATTGAAATAAAACAAAAAGGAATGAACAAAACAACAATGAAACTATGTTCTAGTAGTACAGAGAACAGTAAGACTCAAGTATTCCCTTGTTTCTATTTTGTGTTATTATATTTAACTTTCAGCCCTCTGACCTAATTTTATCAGAATTTGGACCTGAGCTCCAAAAACAAAAACAACAAGGTAAACATCTTATTTCACAGTAACAGAAGAATCTCAGATGGTCTTATGCAACTCTTCAAGCCTGAGGAACCATCAAATCTCTGCTCATACACCTCCAGTGAAAGGAGTGATAACCAACTTGTCTTGGTGTCCCCGTAACTGTCACAGTTATAAAATTGGAAGCCCCTTGTTCAAGGAAAACCCCAAGTCCTGGTTTTCCCAGGACTGTTAGTCACCTGCTTGCAGTGTCTCTATTAAAATCTCCTTCCTTAGTTGGGATGAGCAGTGGGTGCTCTATATAAGCCAACTTGACAATAAATTATATTTAAAAATAAACCTTTTTCCTTAATAGATAGATAAATTCCATTTCCCTGCATTCTACTTTTGTTTCTCCTCAGGTTCCTAATGAGTGTGGGAATGTAGGTAAGAAAGCGATGTGACATGTTAGAAAGAACATTAGGGTGACAGAAAATGAGGATTCTACTTTAGGGGATGAAATAAAAAAGAGCATGACTTTGAGAGAGGGCTAGACTTGCAGCCATATTTTGTCATCTTCTTGCTGTGAAACTTTTGATAGATGACTTACCCCCTATGAGTTTCAGTTGCCTCACTTGTCAAAGAGACATGATAATATATCTACCTGAGAGTGCTGTAAAAACTAAATCAGAAGGGGCGCCTGGGTGGCTCAGTTGGTTGAGCGTCCGACTTCGGCTCAGGTCATGATCTCACAGTCTGTGAGTTCGAGCCCCACGTCGGGCTCTGTGCTGACAGCCCAGAGCCTGGAGCCTGCTTCAGATTCTGTGTCTCCCTCTCTCTCTGCCCCTCCCCTGCTCACGCTCTCTCTGTCTCAAAAATAAATAAAAACATTAAAAAAAAAACTAAATCAGAAGATAAATGTAAAGTGCCAACACATAGTAGAAAATAAACCTTACCACTTCTCCCCCCCATCCCAACTTTCTACACTTTTAGTGCCAGTTCTGTGATCTACTGGTGAGGTGACTGGGCAAGTAACTTCTCCTTCCTAGACTTCATGGTCTCCAGATATTAAAAAAAGAGAAGTTAAATAGCATTTAGCGTCCCTTCAAATTCTGGTAACTACTAGTTTAAAGTTCAAAACTTCTCACCAAAAACAGGAAGAATATTATCAAATGGTATCTGATTTAAAGAAAACTTCTTGAAAGCCTAGAAAACAAATATAGTCATATTGATATTTTAAATCAAAAATAGATTTCCCTTCCCAAGAGAACTGGATAACTAATCAAGAATTCCTAGCACCAAAGAAACTAAGTGCTGGGTCAATACAGGACACCAGATAATGGCACTCTTTCCTTCTGAGGATCAAATTGCTCATACTCAAGGAGGTCACCTTTGGAAACACTGCAAATTAAAAGCTCAAGCTCAACATAAAGAAAAAAAAATAATTTAATCAGGAAGAGTAAATAGGAAAACACAGAAATGTTTGCAGAACTCCTGTCCCCAAATACTGTATGCTACTGAAAAAATTAATAAAGGCAAACCTCATTAAAGTGGACTCAGGATTCTAGAAGGGGAGGCTGGAAAGGTGGGGGGAGGCATATTCAATGTCAATTACAGGAAATATCATCAGTTACAGACCCCATAACAGAAGAATCCTCAGTGGGAAAGAATCATCAATTACAGGCTTCAGCAGGGAAAGATGTATATTGCATCTACTACAAGAAATCAACTACACATGCAAATCGGCCAAGGGGAAACAGCGATCACCCACTTGCTTTTCTCCAGTGGACTTTAACAGCCCCTCCCAACTTCCTTCTTATCTATAAAATGTTTCTTTCCTTTGCTTGTTGAATTTGCTTATGGTTTTTCCATAACCACCTTTTCCTGAATTGCAATCCTCTCTTATTCCTGAATAAATCCATTTTTGCTGGTTAAAAAAAATGGCTGTTTTATTGTTAAGGTTAACACTACAAAAGGAGTCAGATTGTTTATTTGAGCATTTTTCCAGGCAAGATCAGTTTGACTCTAAAAGAAATGTGATGCATATAATATTGGAACATTTAAAGGAAAAGGTTAATTTCATGAAACATAAATGGATAAAAGCCCTTTGGTTGACAGCTTAATACTCATAATAACTTTATGAGGGACATGTAATTACTCCTAAATTGAACATGAGAATACTAAGGCTCACAGAAGCTAAGCAACTTGTTCAAAACCATACAAGAAGTAAATGACAATGCTACATTACAAATTCGGACCTGTCTTGCTGCTAGAGTCTTGCCATTGTCACACTGCCCACAACTCTCCAGGTAGAGGTAACCAAAGATTAGGTTACTAAATATCATCTGAATAGATCATCAGAGATGGGGGAAGCTACTACTACCAGCAGGTATGTGTTTAAAATTAGTCAGGCTTAACAGGCACATGAAAAGATGCTCAACGTCGCTCCTCATCAGGGAAATACAAATCAAACCACACTCAGATATCACCTCACGCCACTCAGAGTGGCCAAAATGAACAAATCAAGAGACTATAGATGCTGGAGAGGATGTGGAGAAATGGGAACCCTCTTGCACTGTTGGTGGGAATGCAAATTGGTGCAGCCGCTCTGGAAAGCAGTGTGGAGGTTCCTCAGAAAATTAAAAATAGACCTACCCTATGACCTAGCAATAGCAATGCTAGGAATTTACCCAAGGGATACAGGAGTACTGATGCATAGGGGCACTTGTACCCCAATGTTTTTAGCAGCACTCTCAACAATAGCCAAATTATGGAAAGAGCCTAAATGTCCATCAACTGATGAATGGATACAGAAATTGTGGTTTATACACACAATGGAATACTACGTGGCAATGAGAAAGAATGAAATATGGCCCTTTGTAGCAACATGGATGGAACTGGAGAGTGTGATGCTAAGTGAAATAAGCCATACAGAGAAAGACAGATACCATATGGTTTCACTCTTATGTGGATCCTGAGAAACTTAACAGAAACCCATGGGCGAGGGGAAGGAAAAAAAAAAGAGGTTAGAGTGGGAGAGAGCCAAAGCATAAGAGACTCTTAGAAACTGATAACAAACTGAGGGTTGATGGGGGGGTGGGAGGGAGGGGAGGGTTGATGATGGGTATTGAGGAGGGCACCTTTTGGGATGAGCACTGGGTGTTGTATGGAAACCAATTTGACAATAAACTTCATATATTGAAAAAAATAAAATAAAATTAGTCAGGCTTCATCATTCATGAGGAAAAAAATATTTGACAATATTTATCTTTGGCTAAATAGTTACATAACTTTTTAAAATTGAGATATTATTTATATACCATAAAATGTACCATTTTAAAGTACACAGCTCATTGGTTTTTAGTATATTCTCAAAGTTGTGCAACCACCATTGCTATTCCAGATCGTTTTATCACCCCTAAAAGAAGCATTAACTCATTAGCATCACTCCCCATTCCCATCTTCTTCCTGTATTCAGTCAACCACCCACCTACTTCCTATCTTCATGGATTTGCCTACTCTAGACATTTTACATAAATATGAAATCATACACTATGTGGTCTTTTGTGACTTTCTTTCACTTAGCATAATATTTTCAGGGCTATTCCATGTTGTACTATCAATACTTCATTTTTTATTGCCACATAACATTCCATTGTATGGCTATATCAGATTTATTCAACCATTTATCAACTGAAAGACACGGTGTTACCATTTATTGGCTATTATGAATAATGTACCCATGAATATGTACGTACAAATTTAGTGTGGATTTTTTTCGTTTTAGGGACGTGCATAGCTAGGCATGGAATGCTGAATCTTATGGTAACTCTATGTTGAACTTTTTGAAGAACTGACAAAATTGTTTTCAAAATCATCTACACAATTTTCTATGAACAATGCAACGTATGAAGTTTCAAATTTCTCCATGTCGTAACCAAGATTTGTTATTACCTGTCTTTTTGTTGCCCACAATCCTAGTGGGTTTGAAGTGGTATCTCATTGTGGTTTTGTTTTACCCTAATTCCTAATCTTACTGAGAATCTTTGTCTGTGCTTATTGGTCATTTAATTATCTCCTTTGTATGGAACTAGAGTGTATTATGCTAAGTGAAATAAGTCAGTGAGAGAAAGACAAATACCATATGATTTCATTGATATATGGAATTTAAGAAACAAATCAGATGAACATATGGGAAAGGGGAGAAAAATAGAGAGAGGGGAACAAGCCATAAGAGACTCTTAAAGATAGAGAACTAACAGGATTGATGGAGGGAGGTGGGGGGGGTGTTAAGTAGATGATGGGCATTAAGGAGGGCACTTGTTGGGATAAGCACTGGGTGCTACATCTAAGTGATAAATCACTAAATTCTACTCCTGAAACCAATACTACTACACTATATGTTAACTAACTTGAATTTAAATAAAATATTGCAAGAAAAAACATTTATCCAATCACTTTGCCCATTTTGTAACTGGGCTAATTATCTTTATTATTGAGTTGTAAGAGTACTTTATCTACTCTGGACAAAATGTCCCCCTTATCAGATAGATAATTTGCAAAATTTTGGGGCACTGTGTGTGTGACTTTCACTTTCATTATGGTGCCCTTTGAAGAACAAAAGCTTAAAATTTTGTTGAAATCCAATTTATCTACCTTTTCTTTTATTGCTTGTACTTTGTTGGTCTTATGTAAGAAACCACTGCTTAGTCAAGGTTGTGAAGACTTATATCTTTTTTTTCCTACTAAGAGATTTATAATTTTAGCTTTTACATTTAACTGTTTGATCCATTTTGAGTTAACTTTTGTATGGTATAAAGGTCCAACTTCGTTTTTTCACTTGTATTTATCCTATTATCTCAGCACCATTTATCAAAAAGACTATTCTTTCCCCTAATTAATTATCTTGACACTCTTGTCAAAAACCAATTGGCCATATAATAAGGGATTGTATTTGGACTCTTATTTTTATTCTATTGATCTCTGTATCTGTTCTTATGCCAATACCAAACAATTGTGGTAATAGTAAAGAACATACAAAGGAGTAATGAGTTTTGAAATGGGGAAGTATGAGTTATCCAATATTGTTCTTTTTCAAGATTATTGGGCTATTCTAGGCCCCTTGAATTTCCATATGAATTTTAGTACCACCTTGACAATTTCTGAAAAAATAGCTGCTGAGATTTTGATAGGTACTACACTGAATGTGTAGATGGATATGGGGATTGTTGCCAATTTAACAATATTAAGTCATCTGACACATGAACATGGGATGCTTTTGGTTTTTGTATCAGGGTAATGCTGGACCTACAGAATGAGTTGATGGGATATTTTTCAATTAAAAATTAAATCGCTTTATTTGTTATAGGTCCAGTAACATTTTGTTTCACCAGTTTTAGTAGTTTGTATATTCCTAGGAATTTGATTTCACTAAGGTTATCTTATGTGTAGGTATAGACATGTTTATACTATTTCCTTATAAGCAGTTTTACTTCTGTAAGGTCAATGGTAATGGCCTGTACTTCATTCCCAATTTTAGTAATTTAGTATTGCTCCTGGTTAGTCTAGCTAAGGGTTTGTCAATGTTGTTTAACTTTTCAATAAGCAAATGTTTGGTTTTGTTGTTATCTATTGTTTTCTTATTGTCTACTTCATTAATGTCTTCTCTATTCTTATTTCATTCATTCTGTTTGTGTTGGACTTTGCTCCTCATTTTTTTCAGTGACTTAAGATAAAATGTTCTGTTATTGATTTGGTACCTTTGTTCTTTCTTAAAGTAGGAAATTTGAAGCTACAAAGTTCCTTCCATTCATTGTTTAGCTGAATTCCATAAGGTTAGATATACTATGTTTTTGGTTTTTTTCTATTTGCAAAGTATTTTATCATTTCCTTTGTGATTACCTCTAAATTTAATCAATTGATTAATTTGGGGTATGCTGTTTAATTTCCACATATTTGTGACTTTTCCAACTTTCTGTTATTAATTTCTAAATTCATTTCATTGTATTCAGCAAATTTATTTTGTATGATTTTCATTCAAGTTTATTGAGGCTTGTTTTATGGCCTAACGTATGGTCTCTCCTGGACAATATTCCTTGCACACATGAAAAAATATATATTCTACTGCTCTTGGGTAGGGAAACGTGTTAGGTATAGTTGATTTATGGTATTGTTCATGTCTCCTATTCTTTTTCTTCCAAATTTGGCTGTAGTATGTTTAAGCATGTATTTGAGTTTTCCTTCCCTTGGTTTGTTGAATTTGTTATATGAGCAGACTAAAGTTTTTCATCAAATTTAGCAAGGTTTTTACCTTTGTTAACTCAAATATCTTTTCTACCTTTTCTCTCTATCCTCTTCTTCTGAGACTGCCATTATGTATATTCTGTTATGGGTCTCTGAAGTTCTGTTCATTTTTTAATTTATTTTTTTCCACAGATTGTATGATCTCAATTCATCTATCTTAATATTTATTGATTCTATCTTCTACCAGTAAACATTTGAGGTTAAGCCACTGTTGTGAATTTTAATTTCAGTTATTGTACTTTTCAAATGCACAGTTTTAAATGGCTCTTTTTTATTAAATAAATATGTTTCTAATATTAGAAATACATCATCGAAACTCTTTTCCCAGGAAGTGCAATGATTTGTTTTCCTCAGGGACAGTTTCTATTGATTGTGGACTTTTTTCCCTTATTCATGGCCCATTTTCGTATTGCTTTTCTTAAAAATATTTATTTAATTTGAGAGAGAGAGAAAGAGACAGAGAGCAGAGGAGGGGCAGAGAGAGAGAGAGAGAGGCAGAGATAGAACCCTGAGAAGGCTCTGTGCTATCAGCACAGAGCTCAACACAGGGCTCAATCTAAAATACCATGAGATCATGCCCCGAGAAAAGATAAAAAGTCGGACGCTTATCTGATTGAGCCACGTGCCCCAATTTTCTTATTTCGTGACACTTCTCATAATTTTGTTGAAAAGAGAACATTTTAAATGATGTAATGTGACAAATCAGAAATCAAAACCTGTCTTTTTCCCAAATTTGTTCTTGTTGTTGCTGTTTGTTTAGTGAATTTGTGGCTAATGCTATAAAGTCTGTATTCTTTATCATATGAAGCCACTGACATCTCTGGTCAGTTAGCTTAGTGGTCAGCTAGTGATTAGACAGAGATGTATTTAAATACATTGAACCATTAAGTATCCCAGGCTTTGTTGAAGGGCTCTTGTGTGTGTTGGGTGAGTGCCTTCAACACTCAGCCAATTAGTTTATAATTCTGCCTTAATCTTCCCGCCCAGAGCTTCAAGGTCAGCCAGAAGTAAGACAATATAGCCTTCTAAAATCTTTTCTAGACAGGCACAAAACAATACACATAAGCAAAGCCCTAAATGTGCATGTGATCTTCCATACTTATAGGAATATGTAGCAACTTTTCGAAGCTCTCTATGGACATTTCATTCTCCAGTTTTTCTTTTTAAGTTTATTGTTCAGCTTCTTGGTTGCTATCACAATTTATGCTGCCTAAGAGAACTGCAGTACTGAACAATCACTACTAATTGATTGTTTTGAAAAGGAAACTCTAAGGAAAAATCCATTTGCAGTAAGCCAGCTATGAGTCAATTCAAATAAGGCAACCCATATGAGTAATATATTTCAGCTCTAGGGGAGCTACAATCCCCTTCTGCCCTCTGCAGTGGCTACTAAAATCATGATATTCACAGCTTCCACAACTATCCAGCTCATAGTTTTCAAGGCTACTATGGAGCTGGAGAAAGGGGTATAGAATACAGGGCAAAAAACCACAAAGCTCACTGTTCTATTAATTACTCAGCTATTTTTCTTGAACAAGCACACCTTCTATTATTTCAAATTTTGGTTAATGTCCAGAGATCTTAAAAAGTTGATTTTGAAAATGTCTATTGGTGTTTCTATTGCTTTTATTAAAGAGCAGCATTTCAGAGGTCATTTCTCAACCATTCCACTGAAGTAACCTGGTCACCTCAATTAATAAATATTAACAAAATAATTAATAAAAATAAATTATTTAAAAATAAATTATATAAATAAAAATAAAATAAAAAATGAGTTACTCTCAATAAAAATTCTGTGATTGTTCAATATATTATTTTATTTTTATTTTATTTCATTTAAATCCAAGTTAATTAACATATAGTGTACTAATGGTTTCCCGAGTAGAATGTAGTGATTCATGACTTACATGTAACACCCAGTGTTCATCCCAAAAAGTGACCTCCTTAATGACCATCACCCATTCAGCCCATCCCCTACACCAACACTCCACAGCAATCCTCAGTTTGTTCTCTGTCTTTAAGAGTCTCTTATGGTTTGCCTCCCAGTCAGTTTTTATCTTATTTTTCCTTCTCTTTCCCTACGTTCAGCTGTTTTGCTTCCTACATTCCAGGAGTGAAATCATACGATATTTGTCTTTCTCTGACCAACTTATTTTGCTTAGCATAATACATTCTAGTTCTATCCATGTTATTCCAAATGCCAAGACTTAAGTCTTTATAATCTCTGAGTTATATTCCATTGTATATATATACCACTCCTTCTTTATCCACTCATCAGTCAATGGACATTTGGGCATTTTTCCATAATTTGGTTATTGTTGGGAGTGCTGCTATAAATTTTGTGCATGTACCATTTCAAATCTTTATTTTTGTATCCTTTGGGTAAAAACATAGTAGTGCAATTGCTGGGATAAGGTAGTCCCATTTTTCATTTTTTGAGGAACCTCCATGCTGCTTTCCAGAGTGGCTGCGCCAGTTTTTATTCCCATGAACAGTATAAGAGGGCACCCCTTTCTCCACATCCTCACCAACATCTGTTGTTTCTTGAGTTGTTAATTTTACCTATTCTGATAGGTGTGAGGTGGTATCCCAAAGTGGTTTTGATTGTATCCCATTGTATTTCCCTGATGATGAGTGATGTTGAGCATGTATTCATGTGCCTGTTACCTATCTGGATGTCTTCTTTGGAAAAGTATATGTTCATGTCTTTTGCCCATTTATTCGCTGGATTATTTGATTTTGGATGCTGAGTTTGATAAATGCTTTAGAGATTTTGGATACTAACCCTTTATCCAATATGTCACTTGCAAATATCTTCTCCCATTCTGTAGTTTTGTTGATTGTTTCCCTCACTGTGCAGAAGTTTTTATCTAGATTCCAATAGTTCATTTTTGCTTTTATTTCCCTTGCCTCCAGAAACACGTCTAGTAAGAAGTTCCTTCGGCTGAGGTCAAAGAGGTTGCTGCCTGTTTTCTCCTCTAGGATTTTGATGGCTTCCTATCTTACGTTTAGGTCTTTCATCCATTTTTAGTTTATTTTTCTGTATACTGTAAGAAAGTGTCCATGGTTTTTCTGTATGATGGATTCTTGGAAGGTAGCAGCGTAGGAGGACACTGGGCTCACCGCGTTCTGCTGATCACTTAGATTCCACCCACATCTGTCTAAATAACCCAGAAAACTTCCAGAAGAATAGCAGAATGGACTCTCCCGAGCCAAGCATAGACAAGAGGCCCACGGAAGAGGGTAGGAAGGGCTGAGAGGTGGTGCGCACCACACGGACTAGTGGGAAGGAGCCGAGGCAGTGGAGGGGCAGCCCGCCTGGCAGGGCAGAGCCCCCAAGTCTGGCTTGCAAAAGCAGAAGGGCCGGACTCCATGAGTTCTGACAACCAGCATGAATTCACTTCTGGAATGTTATAGGTCAAAAGCTCTGCTCGGAGAGCAGGAGGGCTAGAGGACAATGTGAGGGAGAGTTGTTGAAACCCAGAGGACAGAGCTCAGCTCGGTGGGGAACAAAGGCGCTGGACAGTGCCATCTCCCTCGCCAATTCCCCAGCCAAAATCCCAAAGGGAACCAGTTCCTGTCATGGAACTTGCTTGCACTGCGCAAACACCCAACGCTGTGCTTTTGTGGATCCATCCCTCTGACGGGTCTGCCTCCCTCCCGGTGCCTCAGGGGCCCTCCCACAGTGGACCATCGAAGGCAAAGTGAGCTGAGTCTTCCCCTCTGGCCCCTGTGCACCTTGCAGATCCACCAAGGCTAATATGCCAGATCCCACCTAATCAGCACCACAAGCCTAGCAGTGTGCAAGTAGGCCAGACAGGGGCTGCACCATTCAGCAGTGAGTCCAGGCCCTGGGAGAGGGGAAGGTAAGGTACACACCAGTCAGACTATGACCCCAGCGGTGGGCTGGGGGCAGACATCAGGTCGGAGTGTGGCCCCACCCACCAACACAAGTTACTCCAGACAGCACAGGGGAAGAGCCCTGCGGTTCTGCGCCACTCAGGGACTATCCAAAATGACAAAACAGAAGAATTCTCCTCAAAAGAAACTCCAGGAAGTAGTGACAGCTAACGAACTGATCAAAAATGATTTAAGCAAAGTAACAGAACATGAATTTAAAATAATAGTCATAGGGGCACCTGGGTGGCGCAGTCGGTTAAGCGTCCGACTTCAGACAGGTCACGATCTCGCGGTACATGAGTTCGAGCTCCGCGTCAGGCACTGGGCTGATGGCTCACAGCCTGGAGCCTGTTTCCGATTCTGTGTCTCCCTCTCTCTCTGCCCCCCCGTTCATGCTCTGTCTCTGTCCCCAAAAAAATAATAATAGTCATAAAATTAATCGCTGGGCTTGAAAAAAGCATAGAGGACAGCAGAGAATCTATTGCTACAGAGATCAAGGGACAAAGAAATAGTTGTGAGGAGCTAAAAAATGCTATAAATGAGGTGCAAAATAAAATGCAGGCGACCACAGCTCAGATTGAAGAGGCAGAGGAGAGAATAGGTGAATTGGAAGATAAAATTATGGAAAAAGAGGAAGCTGAGAAAAAGAGAGATCAAAAAAATCCAGGAGTATGAGGAGAGAATTAGAGAACGAAGTGATGCGATGAAACCCAATAATATATGCATAATTGGGATTCCAGAGGAGGAAGAGAGAGAGAAAGGTGCTGAAGGTGTACTTGAAGAAATCATAGCTGAGAACGTCCCTGAACTGGGGAAGGAAAAAGGCAGTGAAATCCAAGAGGCACAGAGAACTTCCTTCAGACGTGACTTGAATAGATCTTCTCCATGACATATCATAGTGAAACTGGAAAAATACAAGGATAAAGAGAAAATTCTGAAAGCAGCGAGGGATAAACGTGCTGTAACATATAAAGGGAGACTGATATGACTCGTGATGGATCTCTCTACTGAAACTTGGCAGGCCAGAAAGGAATGGCAGGACATCTTCAATGTGATGAACAGAAAAAAATATGCAGCCGAGAATCCTTTATCCAGCAACTCTGTCATTTAGAATAGGAGAGATAAAGGTCTTCCCAAACAAACAAAAACTGAAGGAATTCATCACCACTAAACCAGCCCAACAAGAGATCCTAAGGGGGATCCTGTGAGACAAAATACCACAGACATCACAATGACTCTAAACCCATATCATTCTGTAATAAAACTGAATGTAAATGGATTAAATGCTACAACCAAAAGACATAAGGTATCAGAATGGATAAAAAAAAAACAAGACCCATCTATTTGCTTTCTACAAGAGACTCATTTTAGACCTGAGGACACCTTCAGATTGAAAGTGAGGGGATGGAGAACTATCTATCATGCTACTGGAAGTCAAAAGAAAGCTGGAGGATTCACACTTATATCAAACAAACTAGACTTTAAATTAAAGGATGTAACAAGAGATGAAGAAGGATATTATGTAATAATTACAGGGTCTATCCATCAGGAAGAGCTAACAATTATAAATGTCTATGCACCGAATATGGAGCCCCCAAATATATAAAACAACCACAAACAAAAGCAACCTTATTGATAAGAATGTGGTAACTGAAGGGGACTTTAATACTCCACTTACAACAATGACTACATCATCTAGACACAGAATCAATAAAGAAACAAGGGCCCAGAATGATACATTGGACTACAGATGGACTTGACAGATCTTTTTAGAACTCTGCATCCTAAAGCAACAGAATATACTTTCTTCTCAAGTACACATGGAACATTCTCCAAGATAGATCACATACTGGGTCAAAAAACAGCCCTTCATAAGTATAAAAGAATTGAGATCACACCATGCACACTTCCGACCACAATGCTATGAAGCTTGAAATCAAACACAGGAAAAAGTCTGGAAATCCTCCAAAAGCATGGAGGCTAAAGAACACCCTACTAAAGAATGAATGGGTCAACCAGGCAATTAGAGAAGAAATTTAAAAATATATGGAAACAAATGAAAATTAAAAGACAACAATCCAAATGCTTTGGGATGCAGCAAAGGCAGTCCTGAGAGGAGGAAGATACATTGCAATGCAGGCCTACCTCAAGAAACAAGAAAAATCCCATTACAAAATCTAACAGAACACCTAAAGGAAATAGAAGCAAAATAGCAAATAAAACCTTAAACCAAGCAGAAGAAGAGAAATGATAAATATCAGTACAGAAATAAACAATATGGAATATAAAAAAAAACTAGAACAGATCAATGAAACTAAAGAGTTGGTTTTTTGAAAAAATAAACAAAATTGATAAGCCTCTAGCCAGGATTCTCAGAAAGAAAAGGGAGATGACCCAAATAGATAAAGTCATGAATGAAAACGGAATTATTACAACCAACCACTCAGAAATACAATCAATTATCAGGGAATACTATGAAAAATTATATGCCAACAAACTGGACAACCTGGAAGAAATGCACAAATTCCTAAGCACCCACGCACCTCCAAAACTCAAACGGAAAGAAATAGAAAGCTTGAACAGACGCACAACCAGCAAAGAAATTGAATCAGTTATCAAAAATCTCCCAACAAATAAGAGTCCAGTACCAGATGGCTTCCCAGGAGAATTCTACCAGATATTTAAAGTAGAGATAATACCTATCCTTCTCAAGCTATTCCAAAAATAGAAAGGGAAGGAAAACATACAGATTCATTCTGTGAAGCCAGCATTATTTTGGTTGCTAAACCAGACAGAGACCCAGTAAAAAAGAGAACTACAGGCCAATATCCCTGATGAATATGGAGGCAAAAATTCTCAATAAGATACTAGCAAATCGAATTCAACACCATATAAAAAGAATTATACACCATGATCAAGTGGGATTCATTTCTGAGCTGCAGGCTGGTTCAACATTCGCAAATCAATCAATATAATACATCACATTAATAAAAGAAAAGAACAGACCTATATGATCCTGTCAATGGATGCAGAAAAAGCATTTGACAAAAATCAGCGTCTTTCTTAATAAAAACCCTCAAAAAAGTCGGGATAGAAGGAACATACTTAAACATCATAAAAGCCATTTACGAAAACCCCACAGCTAATATCATACTCAATGGGAAAAAACTGAGAGCTTTCTCCCTGAGATCAGGAACACGACAGGGATGTTCACTCTCACTGCTGTTGTTTAACATAGGGCTGGAAGCTCTAGCATCAGCAATCACGCAACAAAAGGAAATCAAAGGCATCAACATTGGCAAAGATGAAGTTAAGCTTTCACTTTTTGCACACGACATATTATACATGGAAAATCCGATAGACTTCACCAAAAGTCTGCTAGAACTGATACATGAATTCAGCAAAGTTGCAGGATACAAAATCAATGTACAGAAATCAGTTGCATTCTTATACACTAATAATGAAGCAACAGAAAGACAAATAAAGAAACTGATCCCATTCACAATTGCACCAAGAAGCATAAAATACCTAGGAATAAACCTAACCAAACATGTAAAAGATCTGTATTCTGAAAACTATAGAAAGCTTATGAAGGAAATTGAAGAAGATATAAAGAAAGGGAGAAATATTCCATGGTCATGGATTGGAAGAACAAATATTGTGAAAATGTCAATACTACCCAAAGCTATCTACACGTTCAATGCAATCCCAATCAAAATTGCACCAGCATTCTTCTCGAAACTAGAACAAGCAATCCCAACATTTGTGTGGAACCACAAAAGACCCCGAATAGCCAAAGTAATTTTGAAGAAGAAGACCAAAGCAGGAGGCATCACAATCCCAGACTTTAGCCTCTACTACAAAGCTGTAATCATCAAGACAGCATGGTACAGGCACAAAAACAGACACATAGACCAATGGAACTCAATAGAAACCCCAGAACTAGACCCAC
This sequence comes from Felis catus, assembly GCF_018350175.1. Classification (NCBI taxonomy): domain Eukaryota; kingdom Metazoa; phylum Chordata; class Mammalia; order Carnivora; family Felidae; genus Felis; species Felis catus. Next base: position 55,423,080 of record NC_058386.1, read on the forward strand.
AGAAGTATGGCCAACTAATCTTTGACAAAGCAGGAAAGAATATCCAATGGAATAAAGACAGTCTCTTTAACAGTGCTGGGAGAACTGGACAGCAACATGCAGAAGAATGAAACAAGACCACTTTCTTACACCGTTCACAAAAACAAACTCAAAATGGACGAAGGACATGAATGTGAGACAGGAATCCATCAAAACCCTAGAGGAGAAAGCAGGAAAAAACCTCTGACCTCAGCCACATCAATTTCTTACTTGACACATCCCCAAAGGCAAGGGAATTAAAAGCCAAAATGAACTATTGGGACCTCATGAAGATAAAAAGCTTCTGCACAGCAAAGCAAACAATCAACAAAACTAAAAGATAACCAACGGAATGGGAAAAGACATTTGCAAATAACATATCGGACAAAGGGCAAGTATCCAAAATCTATAAAGAGCTCACCAAACTCCACCCCCGAAAAAAAAATAATCCAGTGAAGAAATTGGCAGAAAACATGAATAGACACTTCTCTACAGAAGACATCCAGATGGCCAACAGGCACATGAAAAGATGCTCAATGTCGCTCCTTATCACGGAAATACAAATCAAAAGCACACTCAGATATCATCTCACGCCAGTCAGAGTGGCTAAAATGAACAAAACAGTAAACTATAAATGCTGGCGAGGATGTGGAGAAACGGGAACCCTCTTGCACTGTTGGTGGGAATGCAAATTGGTGCAGCCTCTCTGGAAAACAGTGTGGAGGTTCCTCAAAAAATTAAAAATAGATCTACCCTATGACCCAGCAATAGCACTGCTAAGACTTTATCCAAGGGATACAGGAGTGCTGGTGCATAGGGGCACTTGTACCCCAATGTTTATAGCAGCACTCTCAACAATAGCCAAATTATGGAAAGAGCCTAAATGTCTATCAAAGGATGAATGGATAAAGAAATTGTGGTTTATATACACAATGGAGTACTACGTGGCAATGAGAAAGAATGAAATATGGCCCTTTGTAGCAACATGGATGGAACTGGAGAGTGTTATGCTAAGTGAAATAAGTCATCCAGAGAAAGACAGATACCATAAGTTTTCACTCTTATGTGGATCCTGAGAAACTGAACAGAAGCCCATGGGGAGGGGAAGAAAAAAAAAAAGAGGTTAGAGAGGGAGAGAGCCAAAGCATAAGAGACTCTTAAAAACTGAGAATAAACTGAGGGTTGATGGGGGGTGGGAGGGAGGGGAGGGTGGGTGATGGGTATTGAGGAGGGCACCTGTTGGGATGAACACTGGGTGTTGTATGGAAACCAATTTAACAATAAATTTCATATTTAAAAAAATAAAAATAAAAAAAAAAATAAAAAAAAAAAATAAAAAAAATGAATTTGCAAAGAAAAAGTGTCCATGCTAATGTTTCTAGATGTTACTGCCCAGTTTTCCCAGTACCATTTGCTGAAGAAACTGTCTTTTCCATTGGATACTTTTTCCTGCTTTATTGAAGATAGTTGGCCATACATTTGTGGGTCCATTTCTGGGTTCTCAATCTGGTGCATAGATCTATGTATCTGGTTTTTTTTTTTTTGCTAGTACCATACTGTCTTAATGATTATAGCTTGAAATACAGCTTGGATTCCAGAATTGTGATGCTTCCAGCTTTGGTTTTCTTTTAACATTACTTTGGCTATTTAGGTTTTTTTCTGGTTCCTTAAAAATTTTACAATTATTTGTTCTAGGTCTGTGAAGAATTCTGGTGTTATTTTAATTGGGATTGCTTTGAATGTGTAGATAGCTTTGCATAGTATAGACATTTTAACAATATTCGTTCTCCCAATCCATGAGAATAGAGTGTTTTCCATGTCTTTGTGTCTTCCTCAATTTCTTTCATAAGCTTTCTATAGTTTTCAGCCTACACATCTTTTACCTCTGTGGTTAGGTTTATTCCTAGATATTTCATGGGGTTTGTTGCAAATATAAATGGGATCGATTCCTTGACTTCTTTTTCTGCTACTTCATTAATGCTGTATAGAAATGCAACTGATTTCTACATTGATTTTATATCCTGCGACACTGCTGAATTAATGTAGCAGCGTTTCTAGCAGCGTTTTGGTGGTCCCTTTTGGGTTTTCTGCATACAGTATCATGTTGTATGTGAAGAGCAAAAGTTTGACTTCTTCCTTGCCAATTTATATGCATTTCATTTCTTTTTGTTGTCTGAATGCTGAGGCCAGGACTTCCAGTAGAATGTTGAACAACAGTGGTGAGAGTGGAAGTTCGTGTCATGTTCCTGACCTTAGCAGTAAAGCTCTCCGTTTTTCCCCATTGAGGATGATTTTAGCTGTTGGTCCTTCATATATGGCCTTTATGATGTTGAGGTATGTTCCTTCTATCCCTACTTTCTTAAAGGTTTTTATCAAGAAATGATGTTGTGTTTTGTCAAAAGCTTTTTCTGCATCTATTGAGAGTATCATGAGGTTCTTAGCCTTTCTTTTATTAATGTGATGTATCACATTGATTGATTTGGGGATAATGAACCACTCTTGCACCTGAGGAATAAATCCCACTTGATCATGGTGAAAAATTGTTTTAATCTATTGTTGTATTCGATTTGCTAGTATCTTGCTGAGAATTTTTGCATCCATGTTCATCAAGGAAATTGGTCTGTAATTCTCGTTTTCAGTAGGATCTTTGTCTGGTTTCGGAATCAAGCTAAGGCTGGCCTCATAGAATGAGCTTGTAAATGTTCTGAATCAACCTAAAATTAAGTAACTGAATCAAGGAAAACCATTATATTCCATTACTGGCCTCTAAAAGACCTTATAAGTTTATTTATTAGGTGATCAAGATACTTTAAAAACACACCAAAGTATATGTCAACAGGCAAGAAGTAAAGATTTTTTTTTTTTGTATCTGGTTACCCGCCATCAAAAGCCTCAAACTTCTCCATATTATCTATCATAGTCCAACTACTTTCATTAAATCATAAGGAGAATAGAGTCCATAGAAGGGAACTGCCAAGGTCACAAAGAGGACATGAATTTAAAGCTCTGTCTAACCACTGTAAGATAATAATGTGACTCCTGTCACAGCCACAGTATCTATGTCACATATGTTTCTCTAATTGTCTCCCCCTCCTCAGAATGGTGTTTTCAGTTTTCAAACGGTCTCATATTCACCATTCTTTGCTCATGTCTATGGTAAGTTGGAAAATACATATGAAAGGTTGAAACAAGAGGTTTGGGCAATGGTTATTTCTGGCTCTGAGATACGAAGTCCTATAAGGCTTCTTACTCCTACATTTTAACCAAATATTATGGATCATTACAGTACCTTCTAATAGCTAACCCTGCAAATGCTTGTTTAGGGTTAATTTTTATAAAAGCAAAAGACACAGTAAGGTGAGATTATCCACAATACTTAAAATGTCCAAGATTAAAGATAAAAACAGAATCTTCAACAAAAGAAAAGCTAACAGTTTCACACAAGAGAAACACCCAAAAGGTTATCAAATGATTTTTTCAGCAGAAACAGCACACACACACACACAAAAACTACATACACACAAAAAACAAAGACAAAGGAACATGAAAGAAAGCCATCAAACAACAAGGGGATGCAGCAAAAGAAGAAAGGAACAGAGGAAGACTACAAAATCAACCAGAAAAAATTAACAAAATAACAGGAAGTACATACCTATAAAAAATTACTTTAGGTGTTTACAGTAATAAGAGCCTACCTCAATAAGCAAAACAAACTTCAAATAAACAATCTAACCTTATATCTAAAGGAACAGGAAGGGCGCCTGGGTGGCACAGTCGGTTAAGTGTCCGACTTCAGCCAGGTCACGATCTCACGGTCGGTGAGTTCGAGCCCCGCGTCAGGCTCTGGGCTGATGGCTCAGAGCCTGGAGCCTGTTTCCGATTCTGTGTCTCCCTCTCTCTCTGCCCCTCCCCCGTTCATGCTCTGTCTCTCTCTGTCCCAAAAATAAATAAACGTTGAAAAAAAAATTTTTAAAGCAACAGGAAAAAGAATAAGCAAAGCACAAATTTATTAGAAGAAAGGAAATAATAATAAAGTAAAATGGAAATAAGTGAAATAAGGCTAAAACAATTTAAAAGAGCAATGAAACCAAAACTAGTTCTTTGAAAAGCTAAACAAAACTGACAAACCTTTAATACACAATCAAGGAAAAATGAAAGGACTCAAATTAATAAAATCAGAAATGAAAGAGGAAAAAATGATAACTGACATCAAAAACAAAATGGATTATAAGACAATATTATGAAAAATTATATGCCAACAAACTGGACAGTCAAGAAGAAATGGATAAATTCCTAAAAACATATAATCTTCCAAAACTCAATTAAGACAGAGAAAATTTGAACAGACCAATTACTAGGAAGAAAATTTAACTACTAATCAAAAAACTCCCAATAAAGAAAAGTCTAAGACCAGGGGTTTTCATGGGGCAATTCTACCAAACGTTCAAATGAGAGATAATGTTCATGCTTTTCAAACTATTCAAAAAAGGAAATGAAGCATAGAGAACTCCCAATAAATTCAACCAAGGCTGACCATTGCCAAGACATATCATAGAAACCTTTACAAAATACAAAAATAAGGAAAGAATCCAGAAAGCAGCAAAGGGAATGAAGTCCTTAACCTACAAGGGAAAACAGATCAGGTTCACAGCCGATCTGTCTAAAGAAACTTGGTAGGCCAGAAGGGAGTGGCAGGATAAATTCAACATGCTACATGGGAATAGTAAGCAGCCAAGAATACTATCTCCAGTAAGGATGTAACTCAGAAAAAAAGGAAAAATAAATACTTTCCCAGACAAACAAAAACTAAAGGAGGTTTATGACTACTACACCAGCCCTGCAAGAAATATTAAGGGGAGGAGGAGGGTTCCTTGGTGTGGGACTTGAAAAAAAGCAACAAAGACTAGAAAGGACCAGACAACATCACCAGAAACACCAACATTACTGGTAACAGAATAGCACTAAACTCATATCTTTCAATAATCTCACTGAATGTAATTGAACTAAATGCTCCAATCAAAAGACATTGGGTATCAGAATGGATAAAGAAACTCATTTATATGTTTATATGCTGCCTACAAAAGACTCATTTTAGACCTAAAGACATTGACAGATTGAAAGTAAAAGGATGGAGAACCATATATCATGCTAATGGATGCCAAAAGGAAGCCAGAGTAGCCATATTTATAGCACACAAATTAGATTTTATTTTATTTTATTTTATTTTATTTTTATTTTTTTATTTTATTTTTGCAATTAAAAAATTTTTAATGTTCATTTATTTTTGAGCGAGAGACAGAGACAGAGTGTGAGCTGGGTAGGGGAAAATAGAGAGGGAGACACAGAATCCAAAGCAGGCTCCAGTCTCTGAGCTGTCAGCACAGAGCATGACATGGGGCTCAAACCTGTGAACTGTGAGCTCATGACCTGAGCTGAAGTCAGAAGCTTAACCAACTGAGCCACCCAGGTGCCCTGAGGCTATGCATTTTTGGCAAAATAACACAAAAGTGGTACCATAACCTTCCCAGTGTATCACAGTAAGGGATTCTTGGTATCAATATTCTTATTACTAGTGATATTTATCTTTTTTTAAGATTTTAAATGAAAGACTGAAATAAGAGATAATGAAGGACATTATACCATAATTAAGTGGTCTACCCATTAAGAAGATCTAACAATTATAAATATTTATGCCCCCCCACTTGGAACACCCAAATATATGAACCAACCAATAACAAACATAAAGAAACTCATTGACAATAATAACAATAACAGTAGGGGACTTTAGCACCTCACTTACAGCAATGGACAGATCATCTAAGCAGAAAATCAAAAAGGAAATAATGGCTTTGACTGACACACTGGACCAAATGGACTTAACAGATTTATACAGAACATTCCATCCTAAATCAGCAGAATACACATTATTTTTTTGAGTGCATATGGAACATTCTCCAGAATAGATCACATACTGGGTCACAAATCAGCACTCAACAAGTACAAAAAGATCAAATTCATACCATGCATATTTTCACACCACGACACTATGAAACGAAGTCAACCACAAGAAAAAAAAGGGAAAGAACATAAATACTTACAGGTAAAAGAACATCCTAGTAAAGAATGAATGAGTTGGGGCGCCTGGGTGGCTCAGTCGGTTAAGCGTCCGACTTTGGCTCAGGTCATGATCTCGCGGTTCGTGAGTTCAAGCCCCGCGTCAGGCTCTGTGCTGATGGCTCAGAGCCTGGAGCCTGTTTCAGATTCTGTGTCTTGCTCTCTCTCTGACCCTCCCCTGTTCATGCTGTGTCTCTCTCTGTCTCAAAAATAAATAAACGTTAAAAAATTTAAAAAAAAAGAATGAATGAGTTAACCATGAAATTAAAGAGGAAATTAAAAATGCATAGAAGCAAAATAAAATGAAAACACTACAGTCCAAAACCTTTATTATGCAGCAGAGGCAATCCTAAGAGGGAAGTATATTGCAATACAAATCTACTTCAAGAAGCAAGAATGGTCTCAAATACACAACCTAACCTTACCCCTGAAGGAACTAGAAAGGGAACAGTCAATAAAGCCTAAAGCTAGCCTAAAGTGAAATAATAAAGACTAGAGCAGAAATAAACAATATAGAAACAAACAAACAAAACCAGTAGAAAAGATCAATGAAACTAAGAGCTGGTTCTACTAAAGAATTAATAAAGTTCACAAACCCCTAGACAGACTTATAAAAAAGAAAAGAGAAAGAACCTAAAGAAATAAAATCATGAATGAAAGGGGAAAGATCATAAACAACACCACAGAAATACAAACAATTACAAGACAATATGATAAAACATTATATGCCAATAAACAGGGCACCCTGGAAGGAATGGGTAAATTCCTGGAAACCTAGAAACTACCAAAAACTGAAACAGGAAGAAATAGAGAATTTGAACAGACCCATTACCAGCAAAGAAACTGAATCAGTAATAAAGTATCTCCCAAAAAACAAAATTCCAGGCCCAGATGGCTTCTCAGAGGAATTCTACCAGACACTGAAAGAAGAGTTAATACCTATTCTTCTCAAACTGTTCCAAAAAATATAAAAGGAAGGAAAACTTACAAACTCATTCTATAAGCCAGCATTACCTTCATTCCAAAACCAGACAAAGACCCCACAAAAAGGAGAATTACAGGCTAATATCCCTGGTGAACATGGATGTACAAATTCTCAACAAGATACTAGCAAATCAAATTCAACAGTACGTTAAAAGAATTATTCACCATGATCAAGTGGGATTTATCCCTGGGCTGCAGTTCTGGTTCAATATTCACAAATCAACCAATGTGATACATCATATTAATAATAGAAAGGATTATAATTATATGATCCTCTCAATAGATGCAGAAAAAGCATTTGGCAAAGTACAGCATCCATTCTTGATTAAAAACCCTCCACATCATAAAGGCCATATATGAAAGATCCAAGGCTAATATCATCCTCAGTGGGGAGAAATTAAGAGCCTTTCATTTTCCCTATACTCAGGAATAAGACAAGGATGTCCACTCTCACCAGTATTATTTAACAAGGAAGTCTTAGCCTCAGCAATCAGACAACAAAGAAATTAAAGGCATCCAAATCAAAGAAAAAAGACAAACTTTCACTATTTACATACAACATGATACTCTATGTAGAAAACCTAAAAGACTCCATCAAAAAATTTCTAGAATGAATAAAGAATTCAGCAAAGTCACAGGATATAAAATCAACATACAGAAATCAGTTGCATTTCTATGCACCAATAACAAAGCAGTAGAAAAAGAAATCAAGGAATTGATCCCATTTGCAATTGTACCAAAAACAATTAGAAACCTAGGAATAAACCTAACCAAACAGGTAAACGATCTTTACAGTGAAAACTATAGCACACTTATAAAACAAATTGAAGATAATACAAATAAATGGAAAAGTATTCCATTCTCATGGTTTGGAAGAACAAACATTGTTAAAATGTTTATACTACCCAAAGCAATCCACATTTAATGCAATCTCCATCAGCATACCACCAACATTTTTCACAGAGCTAGAACAAACAATCCTAAAATTTGTATGGAAGCCCAAAAGACCCTGGATAGTCAAAGCAATATTGTAAAAGAAAAATAAAACTGGAGACATCATGATTCCATATTTCAAGTTATATTATTAAGCTATAATCTTCAAGACAGTATGGTACTGGCACCAAAACAGACACATAGACAATGGAACAGAATAGAGAACCCAGCAAGAAACCCAAAACTGTATCATCAAGTAATTTTTGACAAAGCAGGAAAAAGAATCCAATTGTAAAAAGACAGTCTCTTCAACAAATGGCGTTGGAACAACTAGACAGCAACATTCAGAAGAATGAAACTGAACCACTTTCTTACACCATAGACAAAAATAAATTCACAATTGATGAAAGACCTAAATGTGAGACAGAAAACCATCAAAACCCCAGAGAAGAATACAAGCAGCAACCTCTTTGACCTCAGTCATAGCAACTTCTTACTAGACACATCACCAGAGGCAAGGGAAACAAAAGCAAACATGAACTAGTGGGATTTCAACAAGATAAAAAGCTTCTTTCTGCACAGGGAACAAAATGATCAACAAAACTAAAAGGCAGGGTAAGTAATGGAAGAAAATTTTTGCAAATGACATCTGATAAAGGGTTAATATCCAAAATCTTTATAGATTTTAGCAAATTCAACACCCAGAAAACAAATAATCCAGTTAAGAAATGGGCAGACAATATGAATAGGCACTTTTCCAAGAAAGACATCCAGATGGCTAACAGATGCATTACAAGATGCTCACTCATCATCAGAGACATACAAATCAAAACCACTGTGTCATACTACTGCATACCTGTTAGAATGGTTAAAATTAACAACACAAGAAACATATTATCTGGTGAGGTCTACCAGATAATACTCAGAGTTTTTAAGGTTAAAGCAAATCTTTTGGGTATCTGCCTAGGTCTCCTGCTTGATCATTTGCCATTTGGGTATTACTCCCCATAAGCTTCAGGATACAATCCAAAATATTTCATGAGGTATTCCAGGCCCCTTATTGTCTAACCCAGCAACAGCATCACAAACCCATGCAATGTGTTCGGCCAACACTGTTGGTTTGCTGTGTTTTCAATTTTAATTTACTGGTGGCACTTAATACTAGGCATAAAATATATGGGTGTCACTTTCTGGAAAAAAATAAGAGATTATGGCAATGTAGACCCACATATTTTAGGTGGAAACAATCACTGGAGCCCAGTCAAAGATGCTGCTCTTAGATGGAGCATGTCTTTTTTTGTTCGCCACAGCCCTACCTCTCATTACCAAGTCACAGAGACAGAATATCAATTGCCATCCTATATCCAGCCTGCTTTGCTCACTTTTATTACCTGCCAAGACTCTAATTTAGCCTTTATGCAATCTCTAGGTCTTAATCTCTGACTCCTCCCTACTCTTTCCAGTCACATTCAATGTCCTCCAGTATCAAGAGAGATAATCTCACTCCCCTCAACTGTGCCTTTTTTATGTGTTTTTTCTCCCCTCTTTAATTCTCATTCATCCTTTAGAAATTCAACTCAGATCAGGACCAAAACAGAAAAGAGGCAGGTGAGGCACTTAGGGTACAAAATTTAAGGAGGCATTCACACTCTGGTGCCCACCTGTACTTTCCATGAATCTGAGAATAAGTGCTTTATTAAATGTTTGCCTTAGAAGCCTCACTTGCCTCACCCTAGCCCTGGATCTAACTTAGATATAATCTTTCTCAGAAGCCTTCCTTGTTTATTCTCCCCACCATTAATACAAGACAGACAGACAGACGCACGCGCGCGCACACACACACACACACACACACACACACACAGTGTGGAATAGGGGCTACTGTGTGCCTACCTCTACCACAATACTTACATTGTATTGCAATTGTCTCCTTATTCATCTGCCTCATTTTTTTTAAATATAATTTATTGTCAAATTGGCTAACATACAGTGTGTAAAGTGTGCCCTCAGTTTTTGGGGTAGATTCCCGTGGTTCATCACGTACATACAATATCCAGTGCTCATCCCAACAAGTGCCCTCCTCAATGCCATCACCCATTTTCCCCTCTCCCCTACCCCCCCATCAACCTTCAGATCCTTCTCTGTATTTAAGAGTCTCTTATGGTTTGCCTTCCTCCCTCTCTGTTTGTAACTATTTTTCCCCTTCCCTTCCCCCCTAGTCTTCTGTTAAGTTTCTCAAGATCCACATATGAGTGAAAACATATCTGCCTCCTTTAATAGACTATGATATCTTGGAGGGCAGAGAGATACATTGTGTACCTGAAACCCCAGTCTATGGCATTTAGTGGACACTTTCTACCTATTTACTAGTGAACAAACACATGGCAGTGTTCCTCAGAAAAGAGCAGGGAAGTTCTCTGAAGCCTATGTGGGAAGCATTCTCCTTTCTTGCTCCTAGTACTGCAATGATATAGGAGGTTATTTGCTTATACTTCTTCCTAAAACTTTTCTTTTAATTTTTTAATGTTTATTTAGTTTTGAGAGAGAGAGAGAGAGAGAGAGAGAGAGAGAGAGAGAGAGAGAGAGCATGGAAGGAGCAGAGAGAGAAGGAGACACATAATCTGAAGCAGGCTCCAGACTCTGAGCTGTCAGCACAGAGCCTGACACGGGGCTCGAACTTAACTGACTGAGCCACCTAGGCACCTGTACTTCTTCCTAAAATTTAACTGAAGCTCCATGAAGGTAGAGTTCACAGCAGATTCTCAGTAAAAATTGGTTGAATAAATCAATTGGGCTTTAGGAGACCTTGGTTCCAGTAATAAACCTGGCACTACTTAACTGTGTGAGACCTTCAACAATCACTGGCCCACCTCTGGACATCAATTTCCCTATCTTTAGAATTGGCAGGAGTGGTGGTGGGGAGGTTGGTAAACTAGTCTAGTATATTCTCCTCTCTCCCTCTCTCTTTCCTTCTGTGTGTGTGTGTGTGTGTGTGTGTGTGTGTGTGCGCGCGCGCGTGTGCACACACACACCTTTCAGTCACTGTCTTTCTGACTTTCTCTCATTAGTTTATATAAAGTTCTTAGAACAAGACCTCTTACTCAGTAAGCACTCTGAAAATATCAGCTTATTTTTTAATCTGAAATTCGAATTTTCAAGTAAATTCTTACATGCTTCATTTGAGCTTGGGTGGATAGGAGACATTGAAGATCCAAGGAACAGTTTGAAAATCCCTGACAACTAATGAGTTCCAAAATGCTCACTGATGTTATGATGACTGTACAGAAATCAGAGACCCGGGATCCACTACAGAGATTCTGATTCATTTGATCTAAGAGAGGTCCTGAGACAGGATCAGTAAGAGCTTCAGGTGCCTCTGACATATATTAGAAATAACTGAACTAGATATCCTCTAAGGTCCCTGGAACACTAACATTTTATTTTATATTTCTTGTAGTTATTCAGGAAATCAAATTGCAAACTGACATTTTCAAAAAATTGGGTTCTACTACCTTCCTGCTAAGATTAATAACGACCATGAGATATTGAGCACCAATCATATGCCAGACACTGAGCCAAATGATTTACATATACTCTCTGTTATATGTATTTATCTGATTTACTCTTTACAGTCTTGTGAAATAGATTATACTTCCTACTTTACAGATGAGGAAAACAGGCCCAACAAGTTTAGGTAATATTGCTAATATCCTATAGCTGATAAATCTGAAGTATATATAAAACTACCTAAATACCTGAGATTTCCTTTAGTTATTGAGCTCTAGAGGTAGAGAAAAAGTCATACAATGCCAATTGAAGGCACAGATGTCTTACTCTAAGAGCAGGAACAAATGTCATCTTCAGGGCAGTGAGACACTTCCTCCCACTTGTTCCTGTTGTACACAGACTGCTCAAGTTAGGTACTAGAGCTGATCATCAACGGAAGGGACTCTTCAGAGAAGCCTCAGGCTTTGCCTCACATCCTCTAGGAATCACTATCATTTCTGTTAGACAAATAGTATCTACAAGGGGCTTAATGGTACTGAGTCACCTTTTGCACCCATCATGAAAAATGCATTATGGAAAGAACTGCAAGGCCCTCTTCACATGCAATGTGAAATCTAAATCTCAACCCAAAATTGTATTGCAACTGTCCTTCTACCAATATTTTCAGTTAAATGGAAGATCTACTGACTCAGGGCCAGTAGTATTGGCAACTGGAGGGCATGGCACACTCTGCTTTCTCAACTTCCAAAGCAACTGTTCTTTCCCAACAATACTCTCCCAGTGTGCTCTCTAATATTTCTTCTTAAAGCCTCCAAAAAGCCTCACTTTAAACTGTTGGAGCATTGGGTGTTACTGTCACTACCACCACACATCCCAGTTCTCAAAATGACAAATTCAACAAGGACAGTGAATATGACAGGCCAATTAAAATCTCAAAATCTTTTTTCAGTCCCCATCAATAAAGGTCAGTTCATGAGTCATCAGCCCTAAAAGCAATGACCAGTTGATAACCAAGAATATCTGGAGTTGGCAGGCAAACAGTAACTGAGTTAAGAGGTTGTTGTAAAGCATACATTAAGAAGCAAATGTGTCCAGCTAACACCTTACATGGAGCTCACAGACACCCACAAGAACCTGACATATCAGGGGTCATTTTTATTTTTGTTTATAAGCCATCATGCTCAACCTCACCCACTTTATTTTTCCTTAATGGCACTGGTTGACATTTATAGTAGGGTAGGTGTTATACCCTCAGTAGGCCCATTCCTACAGCTCCCTGGGTATTGGTCTTGCCCTTTCAAATCTAAGAGTAGGCCCCCAAAGCCTATGTACACTATGTATATGATAGGAGTGGCAGCCCTGATGATCTCAGAAGCGGCTTCAGAGGCCTTCTTCTCTTATCTTGAAGAATAGTGCATGTTCATAGCCAAATAGCTCTATGGTCTGGTCTAATAGGGTCTAAGAAGTCAACCAGTTTTTCTTCATTTTGTCACATTTTTTGTTTCCTATATTCCCAGCTGGTGGTATTTCTGCTCATATAATCCCATCTCTATTCCTGGCTTCTGCTGTGATAGTTGATTATATCCATGGTTACATCCATATTGAGCTCTTTATGCAATGGTCAGTCCACCACACCCTTGGCGTTCTCTTCCAAATACACTTTGCTATTTTTTGTAATATGGGCAAGCAGAGAAATGTCCAAATCTTGAAGTTCTGTTTCCATTTTGTTTAATAATTCCATCTCCAATTCATTCTCTCCTCTCAGCTTTTACTATAAACAGAGAGAACAAAGCCATTCTTCCAACACTTTGCTTAGAAATTTCCTCATCCAAATATTCCATTTTATCACTCACAAAATACTACTTCCCACAAAACACAAATACAATTCAGCCAAGTTCTTTGCCTACTTTGTAACAAGGATGGCTTTTCTCCATTGTCCAATAACATGTTCTTCACGGAAGCTTTCTCTATGGCTCTCCTTTTTTCTTTCTGAGCTGTCACCACAATTGCCTTTAAAATTATATTCATGGCAATCCAGGCTTTTCCTAGCATGCACCTCCAAATTCTTGTACTTTCTTCCCATTACTCAATTCCAAAGCTACCTCTACATTTTTAGGTATTTGGTACAGCAGTTCCCCCCACTTCTCAGTACTGATTTCCGTCTTACGAAGTTTAGGATTCTGTAACAAAATACCATAGACTGTGTGGCTTATAAACAACAGAAATGTATTTCTCACAATTCTGGAGGCTTGAAGTTTGAGATCAGGGTGTCGACATAGTTAGGTTCTGGTGAGAGCCCTCTTCCAGGTTGCAGACTGACAACTTGTTGTATTCTCACGTGGTGGGAGGAAGGTAAAAGAGCCCTTTGAACAATGTCCTTGCCCCCCATGAAACTTAAAAAGAATTTGAATTGATATAAGAAGATAATTATGATAAAAGGTAGGTTAAAAAGTTAAAATTATGTGTATACTATGAACTAAATTGCATACATATAAAAGAGGTACATGTAGAAAAAAGAACTAAAAGATAACATGCCAATACCATCTAATACAAAGTTTCTGTGCTAGAATATCCTATTATCATAGGTAATTTTATACTTTTATATATTATACTTACTACAAATGTCATTTAATAATAATAATACATTTTATATTTTAATGCTGGGGTTCATAAATAGAACTGTGTAACTAACTTGTTTCAGTGACATTAAATCATTTGCAACATTTCTGTGGTTCAATGTTCTTGTCTAGCAAATGCTTTACACTAACTCTTCAATTCAGTGGTTACCAAACTTTTTCTTAAATGGCCAGAGAGCAAATATTTTAGGCTTTGAAAGCTATCCAGTCACTACTACTACTCAATGTTGTTTTCCTACCACAAAAGTACCTTTAGAAAATATTTAAACAAATAAATGTGGCTGTGTTCCAACAAAATTTTATTTACAAAAAGAAAAAAAAAAGGTGGCAGGCAAGTTTGGCGCAAGGGCCATGGTTTGCTGATACTACTTTAACTTCATTACAACTAACACAAACACAAAGTTCTTTACCCTCCACTGTTCAATCTCCTCATGGTAACAGTCTTGCTATTAATAATAACCACATTTTACAGAGGACAAGACTAAGGCTCAGAGAAAAGAAATATCTGCCCAAGATGACACAGCTGATAGAGTGAGTTGTTAAATTCAGTTCCAAGAGAGATGCCAAATGTCCTGCCGTCTGAAAAGCTGTACATATATAAATGCTAATTTTAAACTTTCTAGGGGAGTTTATTGCTTAGAGGACTCTTACTCTAAATCATTTTGGAAATTTTTTTAAATCACTCTTTAATTTATCCCTTACACAGATATCTATTTTCATGTATTATATTCTTTAAAGAAAAATTCTCCTGCAGACTGATACAAAGGCTTCAGTAGAGGCTTCAGGGATATATTTTTATTGCTTTTGTGTGAGTGGGGAACAGGACTGACAAGCAGTGTTTCTTTATCCTTCATAAACAGCTTCCCATGAGCTTGGCACAAGACCACAGAGGTTAAAGGTGCCCAAGTTCTCTGTATCTAGAAACCTAGGAGACTGAATGGTCTCCGAATCGCCTCAAGAGGCACATGACCACATGTAGGTGAAGACTTACCAATGTTAATTTCATCATCAGTCAGAGTATCTCCAATGAAATCGAACTGAAAGGACTGAAGTGTTTGAGAAAATTTCTGAACAGCTGAAGAATAATCTGCAAAGTAAGAGAAACAGAAGAAATGGTCAAAATTTCTGTCCTTTAACTGATTTACTCATCTCTGTTAGGGCGAATAGGAGAAAAAGCAAAGTGCTCCTGGGAGTTAGCAACTTGCATTTAATAAAGTTAAACAAAAGATCTCACCCTCAGTAGAAGATTTGAGCAATGAAAATCATACATTAAGGAGGAAGGAAGGCATCTTAGTGAATCCTTTTAAGTTATGGGACATGTTTTAATCTCACTCCCTGTCCTTTCTGACTCGTTCTACCCAAAGCCTGTAAAGACCTAAAACTACTTAGTTTTACTTCTAAAAGAGGCTCTTTTGAGCACCAATTATGGGCAATGGACTAAATGCTTTCTCACTTCTCACCAAAGAAATATCCACAATCATTCTACAAAGAAAGATGTAGCTGAATTTTATAACTGTGGTAATCAAAGTCCCCAAGCTAGCTGGCAGAGCCAAAAGTAGAAGCCAGATGGCCTGTCTCTTCAGGGCCTTTTCCATGGCAACACAGGCACAACATGGAAATGTTACACATTAGCCATATGGAATCCTGGGTTAGAATACTATCTGGCAGGAGAACAAATTCAAGTTGCTCACATAGTATTCACCGAGAGACCTGAACTAGGAAGGCACTTAATAACAAACTTCAGGATGGTATGGCCAGACAAATGCTTTTACTTTGGGTGAACAGTTTTGAATTTTATTATATAAAAGATTAATGCAGGTATAAAACTAAATCACATTTAGCTAACCTTTTGACAAATTCTCTTTATGGATTTATTTTAAATATGGCCTTCATCAAGTGGTCTGGCCAAACTCTCCAGCCTCGCTACTCTGAGTGGTTCTCAGGTCAGCAGAATCATCATCATGCTCGATGGAAATACACATTTCCAGGTCACAACCTAGACTTACTGAATAAGAAACTGCATTTTAATATAATCCCTAGGGGATTCATATGCCTTTGAAAGTTTGAGGGGCACTTCTCTCAACAACTCAAGTAACCCACTGGACAATCTTCTAGGAAAGCTCAAGCTTTGGGTTATCTTTGGCTCCCTTTTCCTATTTCTTCTCTAACTCCATAGTTTCATCATCCCCCACCTTCACATCTATCAGAAACACAGGGTTATGGGAGTTTTTGCTCTCAGACTAACAGAAAGGGAGACAATGCAAACAGCACCTATCCCTTTCAATGAAAAACTATCATGGTTAAGCACAAACACAATAAAACATGTTCAGATATTTGGTGGAAACAGATTAAACTGCCTAGAATTTTATTGCCATCTTATCTGTGTCCCATTTCCAGAAGAACTTATTTTCAGTATTTAGAGCCCTGACCCTTTGAATACATGATTAGTGAGTAGGACGGGGGAAGGAGAGGGAGGGGGAGGAGGAAGTGGAGGAGGAGAAAAGTTTTACAAAAATTGGAGGCTGCAGACCAGGTTACCATGCCTTCTCAAATCTCCACATTTTGGATAGCATTTTCTATTTCAAATATGGTCCACATAAATGTGAGAGGAGCATGCCCACCCTGCTTTCCATATTCCATCAGCAAAGAGAATACAAAACCAGCTCCATGGCTGGAAAACAATCACTTTCCTCTGCCCTCCTTAGCCAGTAGCAGAAAAGGGCAAGCCCAGAATTCTGCCATGCACTTTCTGTTTCACTCAGAAAGATTAAATGAAAATATTTATTATATTGCCTTTTCACACATACCTGGATTTCTTCATTATTTTCTTGAGACAAGCAAGGTACAGTTATTAATAATTCCTCTTTTAGAATAACCTGAACTTTTCCAAAACAACAAATACTATAATTTTTGACATTTATATTATTTTGTAAGTAAAAGCATAGAATAAGAAAGGAGTGGCATTTATTCCCTTTTTCACTATTTGCACCAACGTCTCTTCTCCAGACTTCTGATTTTCCTTTTTTTTTAAACATTTATTTAGTTTTGAGGGACAGATAGAGACAGAGCATGAGCAGGGGAGGAACGGAGAGAAAGGGAGACACAGAATCCGAAGCAGGCTCCAGGCTCTGAGCTGTCAGCACAGAGACCGACATGGGGCTCTAATTCATGAACCGTGAGATCATGACCTGAGCCAAAATCAAGTCGACACTTAACCAACTGAGCCACCCACGCACCCCAGACTTCTGGTTTTCAAAACGCTACTTTACATTTGCATAGAGCTTCAAAAAGTATATGAAGAACTTTCCACACTGTCACTGACTCCTCTCCAATACCCCAATGTAGGTATTACTATGTTCACCTTATAAACAAGCAAATAAAAAATGAGACAATGCAGACAAATCACATTTGCAAATATGAACAAGCACAAATTAACAGCTCTTCATTGAAACAAAGTCTCAATATTTAGACTCTGTACTAAGACATGTACCAGGAATGAGTCATCTATTTCAGATAAATGAGTTGGGTAACTTTTGGACTCCAAAGAATCAATAGATAACCTAGAAATGCTTGCAGTATATGGGGCACTTATTTCTTTATTACACTAAAATTTACTGCATCACTCTAAACCATGTAAAGTCATTATTTTATCCTTCCTAATACTTCTGCATCCCTGTCCAACAAGCCATTATCTCATAATTTTTCAAGCTGTCTTTGAAGGTTCTCTCTATACCACCTTCTTATTTACCTTCTATAATGTTTTTCCCTCACCTTCCCCTTAAATGTAGCTAGATAGTGTTTTTAGGCAATTGAAGCTTTCTGGGAATAAGGTAGAATGTAAACAGAATTAATTAGTCAGGTAGTTAATTAATGTTGTATACACACCACTTTACTTTTATCACTATTATCTAACATGGAATCATATAGAATATACCCTGATGTCTACATTACTTTGGTCTGCACAATGTCTTAGAAATTCATCTATCTGTAATTCATTATTTTTGTTGCTGAGTAGATTGCATTGTATAAATATACCATAATTCATTCATTCACCTATTTATGGATATTGTGCTGTTTATAGTTTTTCACTATCGTGAAGACAGTTACTTTAAACATTCATGTATGAGCCTGCCTAGAACATATATTTTCATTTCTCTTTGGTAAATACATAAGAGCCCAATAAGTTGGTTATATGTTTAGTTGGAAAGTGTATATTAAAATATACAAGAAGAGGTCTAACTGCTTTCCAAATTCATTGTACTATTTTGTACACCTATCAACAATATATGACAATTTCAGTTGATCCACATATCTTCCAATATCTGGTAATTTATTTTAAAATCTTTTTATTGCAGTATAGCTGACATACAATATTATATTACTTTCAAGTGTACAACATAGTGATCCAACAACTCTATACATGATGATATGCTCACTACAAGTACAGCTACCCTCCGTCACCATACGATGCTATTACAGTGCCACTGACTATATTCTTTATGCTGTACCTTTCATCTCCATGACTTACTCATTCCGTACCTGAAAGCCTGTACCCCTACTTCCCTTCAGTCATTTTTTTTTCATCCTCTCATTCATTTACTCTCTGGTAACCATCAGTTTGTTCTCTGTATTTGTGGTTCCGTTTCTGCTATTTTTGTATCCACATTAAGTGATATCACATGGTATTTGTCTTTCTCTCACCTATTTCATTTAGCAAAATCCTCCCTAGGTCCATCTATATTGTTACAAATGGCAAGATTTCGTTCCCTTTTATGACTATAATGCACTGTATATATATATATATATATATATATATATATATATATATATATACACCACATCTTCTTTATCCATTCATCTACTGATGGACACTTAAGTTTCTTCCATATCTCGGCTATTGTGAATAAACATACAAGAAAAAGCTAGTAAGTTACTTTTTTATTTTAACTATTCAAATGGATGAGTACTAGTATCTCCTTGTAGTTTTAATTTGCATTTTCCTGATGACTAATGGCATTAAGTAGTTTATCATGTACTTATTAGACATTTATAGTATCTTTTTTTCATGAAGTGTCTGTTCAAATTCTTGCCTGTTTTATAACTGGGTTTTTGTCTTCTTATTATTGAGTTATAAGATTTCCTCATATATTCTGGACACAAGTTTTTGTTTTATATATATATATATATATATATATATATATATATATATATATATATACATAGAGAGAGAGAGAGAGAAATAGATACCAAATATTCTCTAAATAAACTAAAGTTGTAACAATCTAAGGTTCTCTCTTCAAGATGAAATACTGAATCTTGATAATACCAGTGTACTTTGTGATACATTAAGTAAACCTAATCAAACCACTCTCTCCCCGTCTCTACTGTAGCATTGAAAAACAACAGCTTCACAACTACAGTAGCTGTGAAAAACAATAGGTTAGCAGCCACCAGAGAGGGCAGAATGGGGTGGAGTTTTACAAGGCTGTGTTCTTAGACAATTATCACTATTTGCCCATTTTGAGAGGTCCTGAAAATTCCATTATTAAGAATAGTCTCTCTCCTTACCCAAAGCTCATTCTGTGTAAACAGTGCTGCTATTGGGGCATTTGTCAAAAACAATTACCTGAAATTTTTAAAAATTGTGGTGGCCTTAAGCAATGTAAAAGTTGGAGTTATCAAGAGGTTGATCAAAGTATTTGGTGTGATATTGTGATTTATAAGAAATATATTTTGAGGGGCACCTGGGTGGCTCAGTCGGTTAAGCATCTGACTTCAGCTCAGGTCATGATCTTGTGGTTTGTGAGTTTGAGCCCCACATTGAGCTCTGTGCTGACAGCTCAGAGACTCAAGCCTGCTTCAGATTCTGTGTCTCCCTCTCTCTCTGCCACTCCCCTGCTCACATTTTTTCTCTCTCTCTCTCTCAAAAATAAATTTATATATATATATATATATATATATATATATATATATACACACACACACACACACACACACATATATAATATATGTGTGTGTGTGTGTGTATTTGATCATTCAGATGACAAAAATACATTTCTCATATATATTTTGTCTTTATCCACAGTTCCTGGCTGACAACTCCCAAAACACTTGGAATACTGAAGTGATGACAGCCATAAAATTGTCTTTTGTTAGGTTATTAGAATGACTTTTGGACCACACCTAAAAATGGAGACTGATTTCCAGGATAACTAACTATGTGATTAGAGCATTGGAACTTTCATTCTCACTCCCCTGACCTCTGGGTCCCTCTGACCTCTGGGAGGAGAGAGGGGATGGAGGCTGAATCAATCACCAATGGCCAATGATTTAATCAATCATCCCTAGGTATCCATAAAAACCGAAAAGGATGGGGTTCTGGAAACTTCTAGGTTAGTAAATATGTGGAGGAGAAGTGGGGAGAATGGTACACTCAGACAGGGCATGGAAGCCCCACACCCTTTTGCATAATATGCTCTATACATAACTTCCATATGGCTGTTCCTATGTTATATCCTTTTATAATAAACCAATAATCTAGAAAGTAAAATATTTTAGCTCTGTGAGCCACTCTAGTAAATTAATCAAACCTAAGAAGGGCATTGTGGAAACACTGGTTTATAATCAGTTGGTCAGAAGCATTGGACTTGTGACTGATACCTGAAAGTAGTAGTGTAGTCTTGTACAACTGAACCCTTAACCTGTAGAATCTGGTTTCCAGGTATATAGTGTTGTAATTGAGTTGAATGGTAGGACATTTAGCTGATGTCCAGAGAACTGCTTGTTACTGTGGGGAAACCACTCCCAAAAATAAATTGGAATTGAGTCCAGGAACCCAAAACCCTTCATAAAAAAATTAGAGAATGACAATTTGGAGAATGACATGCACAGGGCCTTTGCAAAAGTACAAACTATTCCTAAGAATCTAGAAAGACATGTGCATGCAAAGGAATGTGTGAACACCCCAGGCTGTATCTATGTCCATTAAAGATTTAAGAAGGCCCTAATCTCTCAGTTCTATCTGAACTTGAGGCCCTGAACAAGCAGGGAGAGAATGGCAGGCAGAGTTGTAAACTGACTGGCTGAATGTTGAGGTCATACCATAACACACACCAACAAAGCCCTTCACCAAAGCCTGAGAAACTTGTTGGCTCAAGATATTTTATGGAATCCTTGTCCACTCATTAGCTGGTCACAGAGGTAACCTACAAAAGACCTCAGCAGCTGCACACACCAAAAAATACAGACTTTAATACAGAATTAGCTCAGGAAACCAATAAATAAGCAAACAACAACAGACAGAGCAAACCATGGGCAAAGAGAGATGATCTTATTTCCAGAGTTGTCACATTATATAATATTAATGTACACTTCTCAACAAGAAATGAAGAAACACACAGAGACAGGAAACATTAGCTTATACTCAAAAAATGCAGGGGCACCTGGGTGACTCAGTTGGATAAGCCTCCAACTTCAGCTCAGGTCATGATCTCACAGTTCATGGGTTCGAGTCCTGCATGGGTCTCTGTGCTGACAGTTCAGATATTTAGAGCCTGCTTCAGATTCTGTGTCTCCCTCTTTCTCTGCCCCTCCCCGGCACATGCTCTGTCTCTCTCTCTCAAAAATTAATAAATATTTAAAAAAATTAAAAATGTAATCACCTGAACTGTCCATGATGAAGATATTGGACTTACTAGACAAAGATTTTAAGTTCGTTATTCTTTTTTCTAAATGTTTTTATTATTTATTTTTCAGAGACAGAGTGTGAGTCAGGGAGGGGCACAGACAGAAGGAGACACAGAATTCAAAGCAGGCTCCAGACTCTGAGGTGTCAGCACAGAGCCCGATGCAGTGTTCAAACCCACAAACCATGAGATCATGACCTGAGCCGAAGTCAGACACTTAACTGACTAAGCCACCCAGATGCCCCTTAAGTTAGTTATTCTAAATATTTCAAAGAATTAAAGGGAACCATGTCTAAGAAAACTGAATGAGAGAATAAGAACAATGTCTCATCAAATGCAGATATCAACAGAGTTGGAAAATATTTTAAAAGAACCAACTAAAAATTCTATAATTAAAAAATACAATAACAAACATGAGAAATTTACTACAGAAGCTCAATATTTGATTTAGGCAGAATCAGTGAAGTTAAAGACAGGTCAATTGAGATTACCAAGTTTATGTAACAGAAAGAAAAAAGAATGAAGAAATTATCAGAACTTCAGAGACCTAAGAGGCACCATAAACATAACAAATACAGACAATGGGAATCCTACAATAGGAGAGGAAGAAGAAGAAAGAATATTGTCACACTTGATAAAAATAAAACTCATCTTCACTCCCAACAAGCTCAATATAGTTAAAAGAAGATAAAATCACATATATACACCTAAAAGCATCATAGTCAACTATTGAAAGATAAAGGGAGAGAATCTTTTAAAAAGAAAAAAAAGACTCACCATGAACAAGGAATTCTCAGTAAGATTAACTGCTGAATTTTTCATCAGGAATCATGAAGGATCAGACAGTAAAGGGAATGCTTGGGAGGAGGGAGTGTCTAGGGGACTCAGTTGGTTAAGTGATTGAATCTTGATTTCGGGTCATGTCATGATCTTGCACTTTGAGGGATTGAGTCCTGCATTGGACTGTGTGCTGACAGTGCAGAGCCTACTTGGGATTCTCTCTCGCTGCCCCTCCCCCACTTGCACATGTGCACTCTCTCTCAAAATAAACTTTTTTTAAAAAATCCTTGGGGCGGATTATAAAATATTCTACATCTACCAATATTAACCTCCTAAAAAATAAAGAGGAAATTAAGATAAAAAAAACTGAATTTGTTGCTGGCAAATTTGTCCTACATTCAATCAATCAATCAGTCAGTCAATCAATCAATCAATAAAGGGAGTCTACCAGGCTAAAATCAAAGAAAACTAAATCAGGAGGTTGAAAGATGGTGTCAGAGTAGGAGGACCCTGGGCTAGTCTCAACCCATGAACACAATGATACAACTATCAAATTATCCCAAACACCCAAGGGATCAACCTGAAGACTGACAGAACAGACTCCAAAACTAAAGGGAGAGAATAAACCACATGGAAGAAGGTAGGAAGTGTAAAGACATGGCTTCAGGGAGAAAAGGATTATGGGTGCTGTAGAGGGGAGTGAGCCATGGTCACAGAGAAGGGCAAGAGACAGAGAAGCACACAGGGGGACACAGAAGAAGAACATTTCTCCAAAGCCATTGACTGGGAAAATGAGAGTGGTTGACTTTCCTGAAATCCTGCAACCAGCAAGCCTCAAAGTCTGGAGTTTTAAATGTCAGCAGTTTTGGTTGAGATAGAGCTGAGAGGGAACTGCACTGCTCCTAGAGAGAAGGTAGGCAAAAAGGGGGGAGGTAGACAGCATGGAAAGGTCAATATGAATAAACTCTTGGGATACACAGTGGGGAGATTACTCATTCTTCTCTGAAAGCTTCCCTGAGAGGCAGCACTCACACAGATGCCTCTCTGGTGACAAAGGAGCTAGCTGGTCCCATTTCCCTTCCTCCCCTCAAGATAAACACAGAGTCACCTGCAGAAAGCTGCACAGGGCCAAAACAGGCTGCCTAATTTGATTACAATTCCCACACCCCTGAATGCTGTAAGGACTACCCAGCTCAGTCAAGCTTGCTTCAGTCCCAGCATGGCAGTCCCAGCATGTGTCCCCTAGAAGTCCCACACAAGCCCCTGCCCACACCAAATCCCTAAAGCATGCAGTTTTAAACATCAGCAGGCTTGGCAGAAATAGAGCCCAAAGGGAACTGAGCTGCTCCTGGTGAGAAGTCAGGCAAAAAAAAAACACAGAGACAGACAGCATGGAAACAACAATCTGAAAAACACCTGAGTCACAGAGTGGGAAGATTATGTGCTGTTCTCTGAGTGCTTCCCTAAGAGGCAGCATTCATGGTGACACTTCTCCAGGAACAAAGATGCTGGCTGGAGCCATTTCCCTCCCCTGCACCTCAGGATAAACACAGAGACACATACAGGAGGCAGCTCAGGGCCAACACAGTCTACCTAACTTGCTTACACAAAATCTCAGACCACTGCACTCTAGCAGGACTACCCTTCTCAGTCAAGCTAGACTTAGTCCCAGCATGATGGGCCCCTTCCCCAAAAGACCAGAAGAAACCCCTGCCCACACCATGTCTCCCGACCAGAGAGTTCTGCAAAGCCTCAGTTCTAGTGGAAGAAGGATCCAGTCTCTTTTCACAAGCAGACCGGACCATACCTAGTTAAACCTTGCCACATTATGGTCAAGGACCAAACAATGCCCACTGTAGGCAAGGAGAGCCTCTGAAGACAATTGGCCTGAAGGATAGAGCAGTCAAAACACAGAACAGAGTGCATGAGCACATGGCAGAAACACTCCCTGAAGCTCCAGGCTCTGCACACTACATCATCTCTACTTCATAAAGCCATTATTCTCAGAAACAGGAAACAGAACAGACTTTTGTAACACAGAAAAAGGCAGAGACTTAGACAAAATGCCAAAATGAAGGAATTTACTGCAAATGAAAAACAAGATAAGGCCCTGGCCAGAGATCTAAGCAAAGCAGATATAAGTAACATGACTGAGAATTTAAAGCAATAATCATAAGGATACTCACTGGTCTTGAGAAATGAATGGAAGCCATCAAGGAGAATTTTACCTCAGAGAAAAAAGGTTAAAAAAGAATCAATCAGAAATGAACAATGCAGTAACTGAGATTGGAAACAGGCTTGACACAATGAACAGAAGGCTTAAAGAAGAATTATAGAACACAAAAATAGACTTAGAGAACTCAGTGACTCCATCAAATGTAATAATATTCATATTACAGGAGCCCCTGAAGAAGAAGAGAGAGAAAGGGGCAGAAAATTTACTAGAGAAAGTAATAAGTGAAAATGTCACTAATCTGGGGAAGGAAACAGACATCTGGATCCTGGAGGCATAAAGAACTCCCATCAAAATCAACAAAGGCAGACCAACACCAACACATAATGTAATTAAACTGACAAAATATAGTGATGGGAAAAGAGTCTTAAAAGGCAGAAAGACAAAGTAAGTCCCTAATTTACAAGGGAGGACACATGAGGTTAGCTGCAGCTCTCTCAACAGAAACTTGGCAAGCCGGAAGGCAGTGGCATGATATATTCAATGTGCTGAGTGCAAAAAATCTGCAGCCAAGAATACTCTATCCAGCAAGGCTATCATTCAGAATAGAAAGAGAGATAAAGAGTTTCCCAGAAAACCAAAAACTAAAGGAGTCCATGACCACTAAACCCAAACTGCAAGCAATATTACAGGAAATTCTTTGAGAGGAATGAATAGAATAAAAGTGACAAAGACAAAAAAGGATCAGAGAAAATCTCTAGAAACAATGAAAAACAAGTAATAAAGTAGCACTAAATACAAATCTATCAACAATTACTCTGAATGTAAATAGACTAAATGCTCCAATCAAAATACACAGGGTGTCAGAAAGGAAAAAAAAAAAAAACTAGATCCATTTATATGAGGCATACAGGACACTCACTAGAGATCTAATGACACCAGCAGATTGAAAGTAAGGAGATGGAGAAACATTCATCATTCAAATGGACATCAAAATAAAGCCAGTGTAGCAATATATATATATCGGACCAGCTAGACTTTAAAACAAAGAATGCAACAAGAGAAAAAAGGGCATGATATAGTCATAAAAGGAACAATGCAACAACAAAATCTAACAACTATAGATGTTCATACACTCAAAATGGGAGTGCCCAAATATATAAAACAATTACTAACAAACATAAAGGAACCAATTGATAATAATACATAACAGTAGGGAATGTTTACACACTTCTTTACATCAAAAGAAAAATCATCTAAACAAAATCAACAAGGAAAATGGCTTTGAATAACAGACTGGACCAGATGGACTCAACAGATATATTAAGAATATTCCAACCTAAAACAACAAAATACACATTCTTTTCAAGTGCACATGGGACATGCTCCAAAAGAGATTACATACTAAGTCACAAATCAATACACAACAAATACAAAAAGACTGAGATCACACCATGCATTTTTTTTTGATGACAATGCCATAAAACTTGAAGTCAACCACAAGAAAAAATTTGGAAAGACCACAAATACATGGAAATTAAAAGATACTAAATAGAGGATGGGTCAACCAGAAAATCAAAGAATAAACAAACAAACAAACAAACAAAAAACATGGAAAGAAATGTGTGAAAACACAATGGTCCAAACCCTTTGGTATGCAGCAAAAGTGGTCCTAAGAGGGAAGCATATAGCAATACATGCCTATCTCAAGGGGCAACAAAAATTTCAAATAAACAACCTAAGATAAACCTAAAGAAACTAGAAAAACAACAATAAATGAAGCCTAAAGCTAGCAGAAGGAAAGAAGTAATGAAGATTAGAGCAGAAACAAATGATATAGACACTAAAAAAACAATAGGAAAAAATCAATAAAACCAAGATTAGGTTCTTTGAAAAAAACTAATAAAATTGATAAACTGCTGGCCAGACTTACCAAAAAGCAAAAAGAAAGGACCCAAATAAAATCACAAATGGGAAAGGAAAATAACAACCAACATCACAGAAATACAAACAATTGTAATAGAATATTAAAAAAACACTATATAGTAAATAATTGGACTACGTGGAAGAAATGGATAACTTCGTAGAAATATATAGGGGCACTTGGGTGGCTCAGTCGGTTAAGCATCCAACTTTGGCTCAGGTTAGGATCTCAGGGTTTGTGGGTTTGAGACCCGAGACACGCTCTGTGCTGACAGCTCAGAGCCTGGAGCCTGCTTCAGATTCTGTGTCTCCCTCTCTCGCTGCCCCTCCCCCACTTGCGCTCTGTCTCTTTCTCTCTCTCTCAAAAATAAATAAAGCATTAAAAAACTTAAAAAAAAATTTTTAACGTTATTATTGAGAGAGAGAGAGAAAGAGAGAGAGGGAACAAGTGGGGGAGGGGCAGCGAGAGAGGGAGACACAGAATCTGAAGCAGGCTCCAGGCTCTGAGCTGTCAGCACAGAGCCCTATGCAGAGCTCAAACTCACCAACTGTGAGATCATGACCTGAGCTGAAGTCAGATGCCTAACCCACTGAGCCACCCGCGTGCCCCTAAAAAAACTTTTTAAAGAAATGTATAAAGTAGCAAAACTGAAACAAGAAAAAATAGAAAACGTGAAGAAATTGAATCAGTAATGAAAAATTTCCCAACAAACGAAACTGCAAGGGCAGCTGGCTTAACAGGCAAATTCTACCAAACATTTAAAGAAGACTTAATAAAAACAGAGACTGCGACCCCGCACCTCTGGCAACATGGCGCTATGAGCGGCGTAGAGCATACAGTCTGTGGCCTGCTGCCTGCCGCGGCCCTGGGGGCTGAGGGCGGGTGCCCTCCGGATGTTTCGCACGGGCTCCGCTCTGCTGTCTATGCATAAATTCACAGACAAACATGAGTGCATAATAACAGAAAATGGTATTGGAACAGTGGGAATCAGCAATTTTGCACAGGAAGCTTTGGGAGACGTTTATTACTGTAGTCTGCCTGAAGTTGGGACAAAATTGTACAAGCAAGAGGAGTTTGGCGCTTTGGAAAGTGTGAAAGCTGCTAGTGAACTCTATTCTCATCTATCAGGAGAAATAACTGAAATTAATGAAGGACTTGCAGAAAATCCAGGACTTGTCAACAAATCTTGTTATGAAGATGGTTGGCTGATCAGGAAAACACTCAGTAATCCTTCAGAACTGAATGAATTGATGAGTGAAGAAGCATATGAGAAATACATAAAATCTACTGAGGAGTAAAAATGGAACACCTAAATAAACTATTATGAAACAACTTAATCTAGCATAGTTGTTTTAAATAGTGGTGCACAGAAGATTAAAAATGACAACTTTTAGCAATACCAGTGCAAAGAGAAACTACTTTCAACAATGTTTTTTTTTGTTTTTTTTTAATATATGAAATTTATTGTCAAATTGGTTTCCATACAACACCCAGTGCTCATCCCAACAGGTGCCCCCCTGAATACCCATCACCCACCCTCCCCTCCCTCCCACCCCCCATCAACCCTCAGTTTGTTCTCAGTTTTTAACAGTCTCTTATGCTTTGGCTCTCTCCCACTCTAACCTCTTTTTTTTTTTTCCTTCCCCTCCCCCATGGGTTTCTGTTAAGTTTCTCAGGATCCACATAAGAGTGAAACCATATGGTATCTTTCTCTGTATGGCTTATTTCACTTAGCATCACACTCTCCAGTTCCATCCACGTTGCTACAAAGGGCCATATTTCATTCTTTCTCATTGCCACGTAGTATTCCATTGTGTGTATAAACCACAATTTCTGTATCCATTCATCAGTTGATGGACATTTAGGCTCTTTCCATAATTTGGCTATTGTTGAGAGTGCTGCTAAAAACATTGGGGTACAAGTGCCCCTATGCATCAGTACTCCTGTATCCCTTGGGTAAATTCCTAGCATTGCTATTGCTAGGTCATAGGGTAGGTCTATTTTTAATTTTCTGAGGAACATCCACACTGCTTTCCAGAGTGGCTGCACCAATTTGCATTCCCACCAACAGTGCAAGAGGGTTCCCGTTTCTCCACATCCTCTCCAGTATCTATAGTCTCCTGATTTGTTCATTTTGGCCACTCTGACTGGCGTGAGGTGATACCTGAGTGTGGTTTTGATTTGTATTTCCCTGATAAGGAGCGACGCTGAACATCTTTTCATGTGCCTGTTGGCCATCCGGATGTCTTCTTTAGAGAAGTGTCTATTCATGTTTTCTGCCCATTTCTTCACTGGGTTATTTGTTTTTCGGATGTGGAGTTTGGTGAGCCTTTATAGATTTTGGATACTAGCCCTTTGTCCGATATGTCATGTGCAAATATCTTTTCCCATTCCGTTGGTTGCCTTTTAGTTTTGTTGGTTGTTTCCTTTGCTGTGCAGAAGCTTTTTATCTTCATAAGGTCCCAGTAATTCACTTTTGCTTTTAATTCCCTTGCCTTTGGGGATGTGTCGAGTAAGAGATTGCTACGGCTGAGGTCAGAGAGGTCTTTTCCTGCTTTCTCCTCTAAGGTTTTGATGGTTTCCTGTCTCACATTTAGGTCCTTTATTCATTTTGAGTTTATTTTTGTGAATGGTGTGAGAAAGTGGTCTAGTTTCAACCTTCTGCATGTTGCTGTCCAGTTCTCCCAGCACCATTTGTTGAAGAGACTGTCTTTTTTCCATTGGATGTTCTTTCCTGCTTTGTCAAAGATTGGTTGGCCATACGATTGTGGGTCTAGTTCTGGGGTTTCTATTCTATTCCATTGGTCTATGTGTCTGTTTTTGTGCCAATACCATGCTGTCTTGATGATGACAGCTTTGTAGTAGAGGCTACAGTCTGGAATTGTGATGCCCCCTGCTTTGGTCTTCTTCTTCAAAATTACTTTGGCTATTCGGGGCCTTTTGTGGTTCCATAAGAATTTTAGGATTGCTTGTTCTACTTTCGAGAAGAATGCTGGTGCAATTTTGATTGGGATTGCATTGAATGTGTAGATAGCTTTGGGTAGTATTGACATTTTGACAATATTTATTCTTCCAATCCATGAGCACGGAATGTCTTTCCATTTCTTTAAATCTTCTTCAATTACCTTCATAAGTTTTCTATAGTTTTCAGCATACAGATCTTTGACATCTTTGGTTAGATTTATTCCTAGGTATTTTATGCTTCTTGGTGCAATTGTGAATGGGATCAGTTTCTTTATTTGTCTTTCTGTTGCTTCATTGTTAGTGTATAAGAATACAACTGATTTCTGTACATTGATTTTGTATCCTGCAACTTTGCTGAATTCATGTATCAGTTCTAGCAGACTTTTGGTGGAGTCTATCGGATTTTCCATGTATAATATCATGTCATCTGCAAAAAGTGAAAGCTTGACTTCATCTTTGCCAATTTTGATGCCTTTGATTTCCTTTTGTTGTCTGATTGCTGATGCTAGAACTTCCAGCACTATGTTAAACAACAGCGGTGAGAGTGGGCATCCCTGTCGTGTTCCTGATCTCAGGGAAAAAGCTCTCAGATTTTCCCCATTGAGGATGATGTTAGCTGTGGCTTTTCATAAATGGCTCCTATGATGTTTAAGTATGTTCCTTCTATCCCGACTTTCTCAAGGGTTTTTATTAAGAAAGGGTGCTGGATTTTGTCAAAGGCCTTTTCTGCATCGATTGACAGGATCATATGGTTCTTCTCTTTTTTTTTTTTTATTAATGTGATGTATCACGTTGATTGATTTGCGAATGTTGAACCAGCCCTGCATCCCAGGAATGAATCCCACTTGGTCATGGTGAATAATTCTTTTTATATGCCGTTGAATTCAATTTTCTAGGATCTTATTGAGAATTTTTGCATCCATATTCATCAGGGATATTGGCCTGTAGTTCTCTTTTTTTACTGGGTCTCTGTCTGCTTTAGGAATCAAAGGAATACTGGCTTCATAGAATGAGTCTGGAAGTTTTCCTTCCCTTTCTATTTCTTGGAATAGCTTGAGAAGGATAGGTATTATCTCTGCTTTAAACGTCTGGTAGAACTCCCCTGGGAAGCCATCTGGTCCTGGACTCTTATTTGTTGGGAGATTTTTGATAACCAATTCAATTTCTTTGCTGGTTATGGGTCTGTTCAAGCTTTCTATTTCCTCCTGATTGAGTTTTGGAAGAGTGTGGGTGTTTAGGAATTTGTCCATTTCTTCCAAGTTGTCCAGTTTGTTGGCATATAATTTTTCATAGTATTCCCTGATAATTGTTTCTATCTCTGAGGGATTGGTTGTAATAATTCCATTTTCATTCATGATTTTATCTATTTGGGTCATCTCCCTTTTCTTTTTGAGAAGCCTGGCTAGAGGTTTGTCAATTTTGTTAATTTTTTCAAAAAACCAACTCTTGGTTTCGTTGATCTGCTCTACAGTTTTTTTAGATTCTATATTGTTTATTTCTGCTCTGATCTTTATTATTTCTCTTCTTCTGCTGGGTTTAGGCTGCCTTTGCTGTTCTGCTTCTAGTTCCTTTAGGTGTGCTGTTAACATTTTGTATTTGGGATTTTTCTTGTTTCTTGAGATAGGCCTGGATTGC
This sequence comes from Felis catus, assembly GCF_018350175.1. Taxonomy (NCBI): domain Eukaryota; kingdom Metazoa; phylum Chordata; class Mammalia; order Carnivora; family Felidae; genus Felis; species Felis catus. Next base: position 55,454,433 of record NC_058386.1, read on the forward strand.
AATGTATTTTCCTCTCAGGACTGCCTTCACTGCGTCCCAAAGCGTTTGGATTGTTGTATTTTCATTTTCATTTGTTTCCATATATTTTTAAATTTCTTCTCTAATTGCCTGGTTGACCCACTCATTCGTTAGTAGGGTGTTCTGTAACCTCCATGCTTTTGGAGGTTTTCCAGACTTTTTCCTGTGGTTGATTTCAAGCTTCATCGCATTGTGGTCTGAAAGTATGTATGGTATAATTTCAATTCTTGTAAAGTTATGAAGGGCTGTTTTGTGACCCAGTATATGATCTATCTTGGAGAATGTTCTATGTGCACTCGAGAAGAAAGTATATTCTGTTGCTTTGGGATGCAGAGTTTGAAATAGATCTATCAAGTCCATCTGATCCAATGTATCATTCAGGGCCCTTGTTTCTTTATTGACCGTGTGTCTAGATGATCTATCCATTTCTGGAAGTGGGGTGTTAAAGTCCCCTGCAATGACCACATTCTTATCAATAAGGTTGCTTATGTTTATGAGTAATTGTTTTATATATTTGGGGGCTCCGGTATTCGGTGCATAGACATTTATAATTGTTAGCTCTTCCTGGTGGATAGACCCTGTAATTATTATATAATGCCCTTCTTCATCTCTTGTTACAGCCTTTAATTTAAAGTCTAGTTTGTCTGATATAAGTATGGCTACTCCAGCTTTCTTTTGGCTTCCAGTAGCATGATAAATAGTTCTCCATCCCCTCATTCTCAATCTCAAGGTGTCCTCAGGTCTAAAATGAGTCTCTTGTAGACAGCAAATAGATGGGTCTTGTTTTTTTATCCATTCTGATACTCTATGTCTTTTGGTTGGTGCATTTAATCCATTTACATTCAGTGTTATTATAGAAAGATACGGGTTTAGAGTCATTGTGATGTCTGTATGTTTTATGCTTGTAGTGATGTCTCTGGGACTTTGTCTCACAGGGTCCCCCTTAGGATCTCTTGTAGGGCTGGTTTAGTGGTTACAAATTCCTTCAGTTTTTGTTTGTTTGGGAAGACCTTTATCTCTCCTTCAATTCTAAATGACAGACTTGCTGGATAAGGATTCTCGGCTGCATATTTTTTTCTGTTTAGCACACTGAAGATCTCGTGCCAATTCTTTCTGGCCTGCCAAGTGTCAAAAGAAAGATCAGTCACGAGTCTTATAGGTCTCCCTTTATATGTGAGGGCACGTTTACCCCTTGCTGCTTTCAGAATTTTCTCTTTATCCTCTATTTTGCCAGTTTCACTATGATATGTCGTGCAGAAGATCGATTCAAGTTACGTCTGAAGGGAGTTCTCTGTGCCTCTTGGATTTCAATGCCTTTTTCCTTCCCCAGTTCAGGGAAGTTCTCAGCTATAATTTCTTCAAGTACCCCTTCAGCACCTTTCCCTCTCTCTTCCTCCTCTGGGATACCAATTATGTGTATATTATTTCTTTTTAGTGTATCACTTAGTTCTCTAATTTTCCCCTCATACTCCTGGATTTTTTATCTCTCTTTCTCTCAGCTTCCTCTTTTTCCATAACTTTATCTTCTAGTTCACCTATTCTCTCCTCTGCCTCTTCAATCTGAGCTGTCGTCATTTCCATTTTGTTTTGCATTTCGTTTAAAGTGCTTTTCAGCTCCTCGTGACTGTTCCTTAGTCCCTTGATCTCTGTAGCAAGAGATTCTCTGCTGTCCTCTATACTGTTTTCAAGCCCAGCGATTAATTTTATGACTATTATTCTAAATTCACTTTCTGTTATATTATTTAAATCCTTTTTGAGCAGTTCATTAGCTGTTGTTATTTCCTGGAGATTCTTCTGAGGGGAATTCTTCCGCTTGGTCATTTTGGATAGTCCCTGGCGTGGTGAGGACCTGCAGGGCACTTCCCGTGTGTGTGGTGTATAACTGGAGTTGGTGGGCAGGGCCGCAGTCCGACCTGATGTCTGCCCCCAGCCCACCGCTGGGGCCACAGTCAGACTGGTGTGTGCCTTCTCTTCCCCTCTCCTAGGGGCGGGATTCACTGTGGGGTGGCGTGGCCCATCTGGGCTACTTGCACACTGCCAGGCTTGTGATGCTGGGGATCTGGCGTATTAGCTGGGGTGGGTAGGCAAGGTGCACGGGGCAGGAGGGGCAGGCTTAGCTCGCTTCTCCTTAGGTGATCCACTTCAGGAGGGGCCCCTCTTCCGTGGGCCTCTGGTCTGCGCTTGGCTCTGGAGACTCCGTTCTGCTAATCCTCTGGTGGTTTTCTGGGTTATTTAGGCAGGTGTAGGTGGAATCTAAGTGATCAGCAGGACGCGCGGTGAACCCAGCGTCCTCCTACGCCGCCATCTTCCCTCTCTCCTCACCAAAATAATTTCTCCAGAGTAATTAACAGGCGTTATCTACCCAAGGAATGTAACAAATAGGAAGTTCAGGTTCTAAGGAGCTGCCTTGTTTGTGCCAGTGGACCCACGCTAGCTCTTTATTAATTGCACCACCTAGGATGCTGATAGTGAACTGAGCTTTGGAACATTTCAGGCCTGGCATGGAATGCAGTTTTTACACAAGCTGCCACAGGGCACTGCCCTCCATGTGCTTTCTTTCCTGACCACTCTTCAATTAACAAGTGTGTTATTCCCTTTCAGCCGGAAAATTCTGTGATTTCTTGTCTTGTGGTTCAGAAATCCGATTTCACAGCTTATCTTCCGTTAGATGAAAGTGTTTACGGTGTGTCTGGAGCTGGAGTAAGTTCCTGCGGGTGCCCAAGAGCAGGGGCCTCCTTTCTCCTCTCATTAATTTGCTGATGCCTAACTGCACTGACGCAGCGGTGAGATACCGGGGAGAGAGCAACAATGTTAATGAAAGAAAACACCCCTTAACTTTCTAATGATTGCAGATAAACACAATATGTATCTTTTTTGCAACACCCTACGATTTTTAGGTTAGGCTCCAGTTATAGTATTCAGAATCCTGAAATTATCTGTGGTTAAAAATTAGTTATAAAAACTATGTAATTTAAGGATAACACTGTCATCTTAAACTTTTGGGAATTTTCACTTGCTTACATCTATCCCTGGGTTGGGATCAAAATACTTAAATGATCTGTCCATTGGAAATAAATGGCAGTGGAGAAAGGTTGTTAGTTGTATAGTGTCAGATAAAGAACAATATTATCTTAATTTTGTAATATACTGTGCTTGTTGGTGCTATTTTTATATGGTGAAGCAACAGCCTTGCAGGAAGATAAATAGTTTAATAATAAAACATCCAACTTAAAAAAAAAAACAGAGAGGGAAGTAAACCATAAGAGACCCTTAAAAAAAGAGAGAGAGAGAGAGAGAGAGAGAAAACTGAGGGTTGCTGGAAGAGAGGTAGGTGAGGGGATAGACTAAATAGGTAATGGACATTAAAGTGGGCGTTTGTTGGGATGAGCACTGGGTATTTTATGTAAGTGATGAATCACTGAGTTCTACTCCTGAAACCAACACTATGTTAATTAATTTGTATTTTAAAAAAATAAATAAAATAAATAAGGAAGACTTAATACTTTCCTTTTCAAACTATTCCAAAAAATAGAAAAGGAAGTAAATCTTCCAAATTCATAGTAAAAAGCCGGCATAATCCTCATACAAAAATCACATAAAGATTACACAAAAAAGGAACTCCAAGCCAATACTTCTGATGAACATGGATGCAAAAATTCTCTATAAAATACTAGCAAACCAAATCCAACAATATATTAAAAATAATCATTAACCATGATAATGTGGGTTTCAAGGGTGGTTCAATATCAACAAATAAATCACTGTGATACATGACATTAATAAAAGAAAGGACAAGAACCATATGATTGCTTCAATAGAAGGACAAATAGCATTTGAAAAAGTACAACATTCACTCATGAAAAAGACCCTCAACAATGTAGGTTTACAAGACACATACCTCAAAATAATAAAGGCCATATAAGAAAACCACAGTTAATATCATCAATGGGGAAAAATTGAGAGCTTTTCTTCTGCAGTCAAGAACTAGACAAGGACGTCCACTATCACTACTGTCACTAAAAATAGTACTGGAATTCCTAGAAAGCAGGCAATAAAAAGAAAGGGAATCAAAATAGGCAAGGAAGAAATCCAACTCTCAGTATATGTAGATATGTAGATACATATGTAGTATATGTAGACTCAATCAAAAACTTGCAAGATCTGATACACAAATTCAATGAGGTCACAAGATACAAAATTAAAAAAAAAACTGTTGCATTTCTATTTATCAATAATGAAGAAGCAAAAAGAGAAATTCAGGAATCAATCACATTTACAACTGCACCAAAAACCATAGGATACCTAGGAATAAACCTAACCAAAGAGGTGAAGGAAGTGTAATCTGAAAACTGTCAAACACTGGTGAAAGAAATTGAAGAAGATAGAAATAAATGGAAAAATCATTCCATGATTATGGACTGGAAGTACAAATATTATTAAATTTTCTATACTACCCAAAGGAATCTACACATTTAATGCAATCCATATCAAAATACCACCAGTATTTTTCACAAAGCTAGAACAAACAATCTTAAAATTTATATAGAACTACAAAAGACTCCAAATACCCAAAGTTACCTTGAAAAGGAAAAGCAATGCTGGAGCCATCACAAATCTAGACTTCAAATTATATTGCAAAGCTGTAGAGATCAAGACACTGTGGTACTAGCACAATAAACGACACAATGGAACATAATAGATATCTCAGAAATAAACTCCAAACTCTATGGTCAATTAATCTCCAACAAAGCAGGAATGAATATCCAATGTGAAAAAGAGAGTCTCTTCAAAAATTAATTCTGGGAAAACTGGATAGAGACTTGCAAAAGAATGAAGCTGGACCACTATATTACACCATCTACAAAAATAAATTGAAAATGGATGAAAGGCCTAAATGTGAGACAGGAAACAATCAAAATCCTAGAGGAAAACACAAGCAGTAAACTATTTGACATCAACCCTAGAAAGTTCTTTCTAGATACATCTCCTGAGGCAAGGGAAACAAAAGCAAAATAAATTATTAGAACTTCATTAAAAAAAAAACAAACTTCTGCACAGTGAAGGAAACAATCAACAAAACCAAAAAGCAACCTACAGAATGAGAGAAGATACCTGCAAATAACATCTGATAAAAGGTAAGTAACCGAAATATATAAGGAACTTATAAAACTCAACATACAAAAAACTAATAATCCAATTAAAAATCTGAAGAAGACATGAACAGACATTTTTCCAAAGAAGACACACAGATAGCCAAGAGACACGTGAAAAGATGCTCAACATCATTCATCATCAGGGAGAGCATATCAAAACTACAATGAGATATCACCTTATACCTGCTGGAATGACTAAAATCAACAACACAAGAAAGCACACATGTTGATGAGAATGTGGAGAAAGGGGAACCCTCTTGCACTCTAGGTGCCAATGCAAACTGCTGCAGCCACTCTAGAAAACAGTATGGAGGTTCTTTAAGAGGTTAAAAATAAAACTCCCCAAAGATCCAACAACTGCACTACTAGGTACTACCAAAGAATACACAAATACTAATTCAAAGGGATACATGTACCTCAATCTTTATGGCAGCATAATCTACACAGCCAATTATAAAAATAGTCCAAATGTCTATTGACTGATGAATGGATAAAGAGAAGAGGTGGTATATATATACAATGATATTACTTAGCCACCTAAAAGAATAAAATCTTGCCATTTGCAATGATGTGGATGGAGCTAGAGTATATTATGCAAAGCAAAATAAGTCAGAGAAAGACAAATACCATATGATTTCACACATATGTGTAATCTAAGAAACACAACAACCATAGGGGAAATAAAAGAGGGAGAGAGTCAAACCAAGAAACAGAAACCTAACTATAGAGAACAAGTTGATAGTTACCAGAGGGGAGGTGGGTGAGGGAATGGGTTAAAGAGTGATGGGGATTAATGAGTGCACTTATTGTGATGAGCACCAGGTTTATTGAATCACTAAATTGTACACATGAAACTAACATTTTACTGTATGTTAACTAGCTGAAGTTTAAATAAAAACTTAAAGAAAAAACAAAAAACACTAAATCATAACTCGATCCACACAAAGAAATAAATGGTACCAGGAAAGGAAATACACAAGCAAATATAGAAGACAGAATAAATACATTTGATTTGTAATTCATTTCCTCTTATATATGTTCAAAAGAAAACTGTATATGAATAATTATAAAATTATATTTATGGAATTATAATGTATAAATTATAATTTGTATGAATATACAGATACAAAGGAAAGGGGAGGTAAGTTGCCTGTATTGGAGAAAAGATTTTTATACACAATTGGAACTGATATTAATCTGCTACACATTGTATCATTAAGATACTAATTGTAATTCTGATGACAACCACTAAGAAAATAGCTAAAAATATATAATAAATCGAACTAACCTAAGGAGTCTACTAGAAAGTCAACTTTACACAAAGGAAAACAATATTATTAGAACAGAGGAACAAAATATATATGAGGCATACAGAAAATAAATAGCAAATTGCCAGATGTAAATCCTAACTTGTCTATATTAATTTAAACATGAATATAGTAAAAACCCCAATCAAAACCAGGGAGTGATAGAATGGATTTAAAAGTGATTACAGAGGAGGAGTTAAGATGGTGGAATAGTAAGGGGACTCTGGGCTTGTTTCATCCCTTGAACACAGCTAGATCAACATCAAACCATTATGAAAACCTAGGAGATTGATCTGAGGATTAGAACAATCTGCATAATTTGAGGGAGGGAATGCAGGTATGCATGTATGTAATGAGGATTGGTGAATTGCTGGGGAGATCTGTGGTACCACAGAGAGGAAGGAGCCATTGTCACTGAGAGAAGAAACAAAGAGCTGGAGAGAGAACAGCATATGCAATTTGCACAAGAAAGCACTGCCCCAAAGGGCAGCTAGATATAAAGAGTGAAAACATGCACTGGTGCCTGCACAAGAAAACTGTTCCCAATACCACTGACAGGGGAAAAAGGAGAGGGTTTCAATACTGCCTTTTTTTTTTTTTTTTTTTTTTTCTTAATAAACAGCAGAGCACAGAGTCGGAATTTTCAGAGGTCAGCCCCTGGTGGTGCTCCAGGGAAGAAACAGAGCAGAGCCCAGTAAAGAGGCAGCATGGTCTGAGGATACCCTGGGTTGCACTGGGAGAAGCAGTTTCCCCTGCTTGGAGTGCATTTGGTAGAGGTGATAAAGTGGCTCCATGGGCAAAAGACCTGGCAGGCACCATCAAACTGCCACATTCACCCATACAAAAAACAAACACAGTGGCTGAAGGCAGCAAACCCTGGCACTGACTGTATGTTGTGAATTACTATAAATTCTAAGCCTGTGCTCACTGGTACCAGCGTTTCCTGGAATAAGTCTGTCTTGGCCACAGTGCAGTGAAACCCTCTCCCAGAAGATAACTATAGGTCAGAACCTTGGGGGTCTCTGAAGTGTGGTGTTTTGAAACACAGCCTCACATGAGATAAAACTCTAGAGGAAGGTTACACCTGGTAGGCAGACAGCTGGGTCACAGACAAAGGGAAAGTGGGGAGCTGATGAAGAGGGGGACACAAGAGGGATGATTGATCCCCCATCTGTGAGAGCATGAATTCCTGCTCTGGAGACTAGGGAGCACAGTAAACACATTTTCGCCATTAACCCACAAACACTGATCAACCCCAGTCAGCTAAAGAGCGCCACCAAATGGAGAATGGAGATGTTACACGAATCCTGGCCCCCTGTGCCCTCCAGGCACATCTCCATTAGGGCAAGTTGGCCAGAGAAACAGAGCAGCAAGCCCCTCCAAGACCAGCACAAACCCCTTCAAAGAGCTTAGTCTACTACCCATAGACGGTTGCAAAGTTTCAGCTCTACGGGAACGTGGATCTAGCTTCATTTCAGTTTTTTTGTTTGTTCTTTTGTTGTTGTTATTGTTTTTCTTTTCTTTTTAGTTGTTGTTACTGTTGTTTATCTTTTGTTTCATGGACACTGAAAGATCAAAATATTTTATTTTATTTATTTTTTTCTTACGTTTTATTTTTTTAATTTTTATTTATTTTTCTCTCTTTACTCTTTTCTCCTTTTTTTCTATCAAGATACTCCAAAAGAACACCAAACCACACCAAGGATCTAGCTTCCTTTATTTGATTTTTTTTAACTTTTTTTTTTAATTTTTTTAATGTTTATTTAGTTTTGAGAGAGAAACAGAACCTGACTGGGTGAGGAGCAGAGAGAGAGGGAGACACAGAATCTGAAGCAGGCTCCAGGCTCTGAGCTGTCAGCACAGAGCCCGACGCGGGGCTTGAACCCACGAACCGTGACATCATGATCTGAGCCAAAGTCGGATGCTTAACCAACTGAGCCACCCAGGCACCCCTTTTTTTTAACTTTTTAATTTTTATTTCATTCTATTATTATTGTTGATGTTGTTTCCTCCAAAATGACAAGATGGAGGAATTTACCTCTAAAGAAAGAACAGGGAGGGGCGCCTGGGTGGCTCAGTCAGTTAGTTAGGTGTCCAACTTTGGCTCAGGTCATAATCTCGAGGCTTGTGGTTTCGAGCCTCATGTGGGACTCTGTGCTGACAGCTCAGAGCCTGGAGCCTGCTTCGGATTCTGTGTCTCTCTTTGACCCTCCCCCACTCATGCTCTGTCTCTTTCTCAAAAATAAACATTAAAATTTTGTGCTTTAAAAAAAAAAAAAAAAAGAACAGAGAGAAAGAAAGCCAGGGATTTAATCAATGCAGATATAAGATACCTGAAATTAGAATTTAAAACAGTGAGTATAAGGATACTAGCTGGGCATTAAAAAGCATAGAACATGATATTCAACATGGAAGATGGCAGTGTGGGAGGACTGGGCTCACCTCATCCTACTGATCACTTAGATTCCACCCACATCTTCCTAAATAACCCAGAAAACCGCCAGAAGACTAGCACAACAGACTCTCTGGAGCCAAGTGTAGACAAGAGGCCCATGGAAGAGGGTAGGAAGGGCTGAGAGGCGGTGCACGCTAAACGGAATGGCGGGAGGGAGGCAGAGCGGTGGAGGGGCAGCCTGCCCAACAACACAGAGCCCCTGAAGTCTGGATTGCAAGAATGGAGGGGCCAGACTCTATGAGTTCTGACAGCCAGTGGCTCTTAACATCTGGAATGTTAAAAGTCAACAGCTCTGCTCAGAGAGTGGGAGAGCTAGAGGACACTGGGAGGGAGAGTTGTTGAACCCTGGAAGACAGAGCTCAGCTCAGCAGGGAATAAAGGCATGGCAACTGCCATCTCCCTCTCCCATCCCCCAGCTGAAATTCCAAAGGGAACCAGCTCCCTTCACCAAACTTGCTTGCACCCCACAAACACCCAACACTGTGCCTCTGTGGATCCATCCCTCCTACAGGTCTGCCTCCCTCCCGGTGCTGCAGGGCCCCTCTCAAAGGGGACTACTGACAACAAAGCAAACTAAACCTGCCTCTCCTGCCCCTGTGCACCTTGCAGATTCACCCTGGCTAATATGCCAGATCCAAACAAAGCAGCACCACAAGTCTGGCAGTATGCAAGTAGCCCAGACAGGGGTCACACCACTCCACAGTGAGTCCTGCCTCTGGGAAAGGGGAAGATAAGGTACACACCAGTCTGATTGTGGCCCCAACAGTGGGCTGGGGGCAGACATTGGGTCTGACTGCGGCCCTGACCACCAACACAAGTTACTCTGGACAGCATGGGGGAAGTGCCCTGCAGTTTGAAGCCACCCCAGGGACTACCGAAAATGACAAAACAGAAGAACGCTCCTTAAAAAAACTCCAGGAATAAGCAAGAGCTAACGAATTGATCAAAACCGATTTAAGCAATATAACAGAATAAGAATTTAGAATAATAATCATTAAATTAATCACTGGGCTTGAAAAAAGTATAGAGGACAGCAGAGACTCTGTTGCTACAGAGATCAAGGGACTAAAAAATAGTCGTGAGGAGCTAAAAAATGCTATAAATAAGGTGCAAAATAAAATGGAGGTAGCCATAGCATGGATTGAAGAGGCAGAGGAGAGAATAGGTGAATTAGAAGATAAAATTATGGAAAAAGAGGAAGCTGAGAAAAAGAGAGAAAAAAAAATCAGGAAAATGAGAGGAGAATTAGAGAACTAAGTGATGCAATAAAACGAAACAATATCTGTATAACAGCATTCCAGAAGAAGAAGAGAGAGAGAAAGGGGCTGAAGGTGTACTTGAACAAATCATAGCTGAGAACTTCCCTGATCTGGTAAAGGAAACAGACATTGAAATCCAAGAGTCACAGAGAAGTCCCTTCAGACATCACATGAATCGATCTTCACAACACATCATAGTGAAACTGATAAAATGCAAGGATAAAGAGAAAATTCTGAAAGCAGCTAGGGATACACAGGCTCTAACTCATAAAGGGAGACCCGGCAGATTTATCTACTGAAACTTGGCAGTCCAGAAAGGAATGGCAGGAAATCTTCAATATGATGAAAGGAAAAAATATGCAGCTGAGAATCCCTTATTGAGCAAGTGTGTCATTCAGAATAGAAGCAGAGATAAAGGTCTTCCCAAACAAAAACTGAAGGAATTCGTCACCAGTAAACCAGCCCTACAAGAGATCCAAAGGGGGATTCTGTGAGTGAAATGTTGCAAGGACCACAAAGAACCAGAGACATCACCACAAGCATGAAACCTACAAACATCACAATGACTCTAAACCCATATGTTTCTGTAATAACACTGAATGTAAATGTAATAAATGCTCCAACGAAAAGACATAGGGTATCAGAATGGATAAAAAAAAAAAACAAGACCCATCTATTTGCTGTCTACCTGAGACTCATTTTAGACCTGAGGACACCTTCAGATTGAAAGTGAGGGGATAGAGAACTATCTATCATGCTACTGGAAGTCAAAAGAAAGCTGGAGTAGCCATACTTATAACAGACAAACTAGACTTTAAGTTAAAGGCTATAACAAGAGATGAAGAAGGGCATTATATAATAATTACAGGGTCTAGCCATGAGGAAGAGCTAACAATTTTAAATGTCCATGCACCAAATATGGAAGCCCCCAAATATATAACACAATTAACTACAAACATTAGCAACCTTATTGATAAGAATCTGGTAATTGGAGGGGACTTTAATACTCTACTTACAACAATGGATAGATCATCTAGACACAGGATCAATAAAGAAACAAGGCCCCTAGGATACATTGGATCAGATGGACTTGACAGATATATTTACAACACTGCATCCCAAAGCAACAGAATATACTTTCTTCTCGAATGCACATGGAACATTCTCCAAGATAGATCATGTACTGGGTCACAAAACAGCCCTTCATAAGTATAAAAAACATTGAGATCACACCATGCACACTTTCAGACCACAATGCTATGAAATTTGAAATCAACCACAGGAAAAAGTCTGGAAAACATCCAAAAGCGTGGAGGTTAAAGAACACCCTATTAAGAATGAATTGGTAAACCAGGCAATTGGACAAGAAATTTAAAAAAATATATGGAAACAAATGAAAATGAAAATACAACAATCCAAAAGCTTTGGGATGCAGTGAAGGCAGTCCTGAGAGAAAAATACATTGCGAACCAGGCCTACCTCAAGAAATAAGAAAAACCCCAAATACAAATTCTAACAGCACACCTAAAGGAAATAGAAGCAGAACAGCAAAGAGACCCCAAACCCAGCAGAAGAAGAGGAATAATAAAGATCAGAGCAGAAATAAACAATATAGAATCTAAAAAAAACTGTAGAGCACATCAATGAAACCAAGAGTTAGTTTTTTGAAAACATAAACAAAATTGATAAACCTCTAGCCAGGCTTCTCAAAAATAAAAGGGAGAGAACCCAAATAAATAAAATCATGAATGAAAATGGAATTATTACAACCAATCCCTCAGAAATACAAGGAATTACCAGGGAATAATATGAAAAATTATATGCCAACAAACTGGACAACCTGGAAGAATTGCACAAATTCCTAAGCACCCACACACCTCCAAAACTCAAACAGGAAGATATAGAAAGCTTGAACAGACCCATAACCAGCTAAGAAATTGAATCAGTTATCAAAAATCTCCCAACAAATAAGAGTCCAGGACCAGATGGCTTCCCAGGGGAGTTCTACCAGACATTTAGAGCAGAGATAATACCTACCCTTCTCAAGCTATTCCAAGAAATTGAAAGGGAAGGAAAACTTCCAGACTCATTCTATGAAGCCAGCATTACTTTGGTTCCTAAACCAGACAGAGACCCAGTAAAAAAATGTGAAATACAGACCAATATCCCTGATGAATATGGATGCAAAAATTGTCAATAAGATACTAGCAAATCGAATTCAACAGCATATAAAAGAATTATTCACCATGATCAAGTGGGATTCATTCCTGGGCTGCAGGGTTGGTTCGACATTCGCAAATCAATCAATGTGATACATCACATTAATAAAAGAAAAGATTACAACCATATGATCCTGTCAATGGATGCAGAAAAAGCATTTAACAAAATTCAACATCCTTTCTTAATAAAAACCCTCAAGAAAGTTGGGATAGAAGGAACATACTTAAACATCATTAAAACCATTTATGAAAAGCCCACAGCTGATATCATCCCCACTGGGGAAAAACTGAGAGCTTTCCTCCTGAGATCAGGAACACGACACTGATGTCCACTCTCACCGCTGTTGTTTAACATAGTGTTAGAAGTTCTAGCATCAGTAATCAGAAAACAAAAGGAAATCAAAGACATCAAAATTGACAAAGATGAAGTTAAGCTTTTACTTTTTGCAGATGACATAAGATTATACATGGAAAACCCAATAGACTCCACCAAAAGTGTGCTAGAAATGATGCATGAATTCAGCAAAGTCGCAGGATACAAAATCAATGTACAGAAATCAGTTGCATTCTTATACACTAATAATGAAGCAACAGAAAGACAAATAAAGAAACGGATCCCATTCACAATTGCACCAAGAAGCATAAAATACCTAGGGATAAATCTAACCAAACATGTAAAAGATCTGTATGCTGAAAACTATAGAAAGCTTATGAAGGAAATTGAAGAAGATAGAAAGAAATGGAAAAACATGCCGTGCTCATGGATTGGAAGAATAAATATTGTTAAAATGTCAATACTACCCAAAGCTATCTACACATTCAATGCAATCCCAATCAAAATTGCACCAGCATTCTTCTCAAAGCTAGAACAAGGAATTCTAAAATTTGTGTGGAACTACAAAAGACCCCAAATAGCCAAAGTAATTTTGAAGAAGAAGACCAAAGCAGGAGGCATCACAATCCCAGCCTTTAGCCTCTACTACAAAGCTGTAATCATCAAGACAGCATGGTATTGGCTCAAAATCATACACATATGCCAATGGAATAGAATAGAAACCCCAGAAATAGACCCACAAAATATTGCCAACTAATCTTTGACAAAGCAAAAAAGAATGTCCAATGGAATGAAGATAGTCTCTTTAACAAATGGTGCTGGGAGAACTGGACAGCAACATGCAGAAGAATGAAACTAGACCACTTTCTTACACTGTTCACAAAAATAAACTCAAAATGGATAAAGGACCTGAATGTGAGACAGGAAACCATCTAAAACCCTAGAGGAAAAAGCAGGAAAAATCCTCTCTGACCTCAGCCACAGCAATTTCTTGACACATCCCCAAAGGTAAGGGAATTAAAAGCAAAATGAATTATTGGGACCTCATGAAGATAAAAAGCTTCTGCACTGAAAAGGAAACAATCAACAAAATTAAAAGGCAACCAACGGAATGGGAAAAGATATTTGCAAGTGACATAGTGGACAAAGGGCTAGTATCCAAAATCTATAAAGAACTCACCAAACTCCACACCTGGAAAACAATCCAGTGAAGAAATGGGCAGAAAACATGAATAGACACTTCTCTACAGAAGACATCCAGATGGCCAACAGGCACATGAAAAGATGCTCAATGTCGCTCCTCATCAGGGAAACACAAATCAAAACCACACTGAGATACCACCTCATACCAGTCAGAGTGGCTAAAATGAACAACTCAGGAGACTATAGATGCTGGAGAGGATGTGGAGAAATGGGAACCCTCTTGCACTGTTGGTGGGAATGCAAACTAGTGCAGCCACTCTAGAAAACAGTGTGGAGGTTCCTCAGAAAATTAAAAATAGATCTACCCTATGACCCAGCAATAGCACTGCTAGGAATTTACCCAAGGGATACAGGAGTACTGATGCATAGGGGCACTTGTACCCCAATGTTTATAGCAGCAATTTCAACAAGAGCCAAATTATGGAAGGAGCCTAAATGTCTATCAACAGACGAATGGATACAGAAATTGTGGTTTACATACACAATAGAATACTACTTGGCAATGACAAAGAATGAACTATGACCTTTTGTAGCAACATGGATGGAACTGGAGAGTGTTCTGCTAAGTCAAGTAAGTCATACACAGAAAGACAGATACCATATGTTTTCACTCTTATGTGGATCCTGAGAAACTTAACAGAAACCCATGGGGGAGGGGAAGGAAAAAGAAAAAAAAAAGAGGTTAGAGTGGGAGAGAGCCAACGCGTAAGAGACTCTTAAAAACTGAGAACAAACTGAGGGCTGATGTGTGGTGGGAGGGAAGGGAGGGTAGGTGATGGGCATTGAAGAGGGCATCTTTTGGGATGAGCACTGGGTGTTGTATGGAAACCAATTTGACAATAAATTTCATATATTGAAAATAAATAAATAAATAAACAATAAAAATAAAATAAAATACAAAAAAATAATTCAACTATGTGACCTTTACATTTGCCTTTGAAATCTTTTATTGTCACAGTGTTAAATAATAATTAGATATTGTTTCACAATGATCTGTGATCCTATTTGGTCAAGTATCTAACAATTTTTGATATTTTTCACAATCTTCCCAAAATCAAATTCTAATAATCTTTTTTTGTAACATTTTTAAAATATGAGTATACTTGACACACAATGTTACATTAGTTTCAGGTTTACAATATAGTGATTCAACACGTTTATATATTATGCCATGTTTACCACAAATGTAGCTACCATCTATCCCCATACATGGCTATTACAATATCATTGACTATGTTCCTTATGTTGTGTCTTTTATTCCCATGACTTATTCATTCTATAAATGGAAGCTTGTATCTCCCAGTTTTTTTACCCATTTTTCCCAACCCCCAAATAATAACTCTCAGCCCAATAACTTGGAGAGATTTAGATGGTCCCTGGAACTTTTCAAAAGATTTGTTCTGTCTTCTTATAAAAAATGAGATGTTACAATAATTATGATTACCTAATATGTTAATTTACATAGGAAGCGTTGTCAAAAAGTAATACTTCTTTATGTTATAATTTTACAAGTGTTGTAGAAATTATATAAAATTCCTAAAATCCTAATATGCCCTGGGGTAAAGATAATTCTAGTTATTATCAAGAAATAGTGTGTCACAGAAATAAGCAAATCTCCTTGTCAATTTCATCAAAATGAACTTTCCTCAGATCTCTAACGATTGCTATTTTTTAAGTCTTCTGTCATTTCTGGACAGTTATTGTTTTATGTGCTTCATTTTCAAAGAGATTTATAAAAAAGACTTTGACAAATACTCTAAAACACAGGTTTTGATAAATTTAAGATCATTGAAGTAGATAAGAATTTCTAAAACTCTAATAGAAAACTGATTTCTTCAATGTTTTGTTTTCCAGATTTAAAGGACCCCTTTTTCTCCTCTCCTTTAAGCTATGTATAACTTACAATTTGGTAAAGCATATCTTTACAACAAAGGTTGAATGAAGCATTTTTTTTCTCCCAACCTTATCCCTCCAGAATTCTGAAACTCTTTTAAATATTCTTATCGTCAAGGCACCTGGATGGTTTAGTTGGTTGAGCATCCAACTCTTAGTTTCAGCTCAGATCATGATCCCAGGGTCATGGGATAAAGCTCTGCATCAGGCTCTGCACTGAGCATGGAGCCTGTTTAAGATTCTCTCTCCCTCTGCCCCTCTTCCCACTTGCTCTCTCTCTCTCTCTCTCTCTGTCTCTCTTTCTCTCAAAAAAAAAAAAAGAAAGAAAAGAAAGAGATATTCTTATTTTCTATGACAATATATGATTTGCATAAGTTCAATAAGACTCTGTTCTCTTTGTAACAGGATGCCCCATGCGTGTAGCCATTGATTACTTGCTGAACAAGGAGGCATTTTTTTAATAGCAATACCACCTGTTGCACATGGATAAATTCCTCTGGGAAAGAAGAAATGCAATTGCATAAAATCAGAATACAAGAACATTTGGCCTCAATGACTTTCACCTAAAGACCCCAGGTCTTTTCATCTATTTAACTGGTAACCTTCAGGTTAAGGGAATTTCTTTTAGAATTATCATACCAATTGTACCTGTCATTACTTCTAATTCTTCTTTACAGAATTATTTTAAAACTTTGTACCTATTGACTGTCAAATTTCTGCAAAAGCAAAGCAGCAATAGGGCAATGGTAGCTCAGTGCTTTCAGACGATCTACAATGCTTATGACCTTGATAAGATATACACTTTACATGGGAAGTACCTGAAAGTTCTCCCTACTACCCTTCCTTGTTACTTAAATGTGACCTCAGTGGTTTCCAATCATTAGGTACTAAATTTGTTTCATTATGCTTCTTATACTACTCCATAATTTAATGATTCTTAAAAGCATATCTAAACTTATTCTTTCTGCTATACCCAGCTCAGTCACATGCCTTGTTTTCCCACATGACCATGCTTGGCATTACTAAAATTCACAAAGCTGACAACCCATATGAACATACCTTCCTCACTTAGGATACCAGAACAGGATCACTAATGTCCTACTCTGAGGTACATGATGGAATCAGAGCAGGTATAGATGACCACAATGGCAATGAGGAGTCAAATGTTGACTGTGATATTTCACAGAGGAAATATCTCAGTCAAAAGGGGGGAAATGTAAACTTGTATAAAACCTCTGAACATGAGAGACTCTATTTTAGGACTAAAAACTTCATCTTTCTTTTTTGAAATAGGGACTACATTGAACTTTCAAACTGGGCAGAAGTATATGACTGAACACAAGGCTGCTGCACCCACATTTTTGACAAAAATTGGGCACAACACAAATATATTTTCCTGGTAACAGATATAGTGTACTCAGAAAACCAATGAATTATAAAATGTAATTATATCTTCTAACCATAATTTTTGGAAAACAACTTCCATGCATTTCCTAATAATTCCGCAATTTACTAATGAAGACCCCTGAGTTTTATTTGACAGGACACATTTGTGATGTGTGCAAATGGGTGCTCCCTGAATTGTAATTCTAAGACTCCAAATAAATGCTTTAATTTCAGTACTTCTTTTCTTGGCTGACAACAGACTAATAGACATGCCACATTTTATTAGTTTCTGCTGTACAACATAGTGATTTGATATTTATAAATATTATGGAATGGTCACGGCAATAAGCCATTACTATATATCACAATACAATGTAGCTACAGTAGTATTTACTAAACTCCCTATTCTGTACATTATATCATCTTGTATTATTTATTTTATAACTGGAAGATTATACATTACATTTAGTAGTCATGTCTCACTAGGTACCTTTTAGCTGTGACAGTTACTCAGTCTTTCCTTGTATTAAATGATCTTGATGATTCTAAAGAGCACTTAGGTATTTTGTAAAATCAGAATGTTCTAATATTTCTCCCATAAACTAGAGTTATATGTCTTGGGGAAAAAAACACAAAAGTGCCATTCTTATCACATCATATCATGGGCACACACTATCAACTTGACTTACTATTGCTAATATTCACATTGTTTACCTGGATGAGGCAGTACTTGTCAGAATTCTACACACTAACATTACTGTTTCTTTCCTTTATTCCATACTGTGTATTTGGAAGGAAATCACTGTATACAGCCCACAATTAAAGAGAAGGGAGTTATACTCCACCTCCTTCAGGGTAGAGTATCTACATAAATTATTGCTGAACTTATTTTTATCGAAAGTGTAAAAATTATTGAATGGAAAGAAGGATAGCTTTTTCAAGTGCTGGAACCACTGAATATGAAGCATAAAAATAAACCTGAACATAAACCTCAAACTTATATAAAAATTAACTCAATATGGACCATTAACTTAAACCTAAAACAATAACTTTTTAGAAGAAAACTTGGAAAACATCTTTAGGTCCTAGCCCTTGCTGAAAAGTTCTTTGACTTGGCACTCAAAGCATGATCTATAAAAGAATTATCTATAAATGGAATTTCATCAAACTTTTAAACTTAAAAAAATTCACTCTTCAAAAGACCCTATTAAAGGGATGAAAAGACAAGTTATAGAATGGGGAAAAATATTTACAAATTTTATTTAAAACACCATAAAACCCAGCAATTGTATTCCTGGGCAGTTACCCCAGAGAACTGAAAACATGTCTTCTCCAAATCCTCTACATGAATATTTTTAGCAGCATTATTAGTCAAAACCTGGAAACAACCCAGATATCTTTCATCAGATGAATGGTTAGAAAAACTATGATATATCCATACAAGTAATGCAACTCAGCAATAAAAAGGGGTAAACTATTGATACACACAACTTGAAAAAAATTCCAGAAAATCATGCTGAGTGGGGGAGGGGAGGGAGAAAGCCAGTCCCAACAGATCATATACTATATGATTCCATTTTTATAGCATTCTCAAAATGACAAAAATACAGAGATAGGGAACACATCCTTGGTTGCCAGGGGATAAAGATGGTGACAGGAAGATGGGTAAGTGTCAATTCAAAGGGGTAGCATGAAGGAGATATTCATGGTAATGTGCTAGCTATATATCTTGATTAAAGTTATAGTCACACAAATCTCCAAGTATGATGAAATGCATAGAACTTTATGTACACATTGTACCAATGTCACCTTCCTCGTTTTGATACCATATAATAATTATTTAAGAAGTAACCACTGTGGACACGTTTAATGAGCTCAGTTGGTTAAGCGTCTGACTCTTGATTTTGGCCCAGGTCATGATCTCACAGTCGTGGGATTCAGCCCCACATTGTGTTCTGCACTGACAGCACAGAGCCTGCCTGGGATTCTCGTTCTCCCTCTCTCTCTCTGCCCCTCCCCTTCTCTCTCTCTCTCTTTCTCTCTCAAAAATAAATAAATAAACATTTAAAAAAAGAAGTAGCCTTGTGATAAACTCAGATGAAAGGTACAAGGAACATTTTTGTACTATCTTTGCAATTTCCTGTGATTCTATGATTATTTCAAAAAAATACATTTAAAAAACAAATGAGAAAGCTATTCAATCATTTACTGGCCTAATAGAAAAACCAGTGTTAGCCACAGTAGCTTCCTTTCTGGTCTGTGAACTCACCAGAAACATGCAAACTTCAGGGCCATTAAAAGTTATCTTCCTGCAGATGTCTTTATTACAATGTCATTTTACCAGAGAGCCTTCCTTATAAATCCTTATCTAAGACTGCACAAGGCAACCAACGGAATGGGAAAAGATATTTGCAAATGACATATCAGACAAAGGGCTAGTATCCAAAATCTATAAAGAGCTCACCAAACTCCACACCCAGAAAACAAATAACCCAGTGAAGAAATGGGCAGAAAACATGAATAGACACTTCTCTACAGAAGACATCCAGATGGCCAAGAGGCACATGAAAAGATGCTCAACGTCACTCCTCATCAGGGAAATACAAACCAAAACCACACTCAGATATCACCTCACGCCAGTCAGAGTGGCCAAAATGAACAAATCAGGAGACTATAGATGCTGGAGAGGATGTGGAGAAATGGGAACCCTCTTGCACTGTTGGTGGGAATGAAAATTGGTGCAACCACTCTGGAAAACAGTGTGGAGGTTCCTCAGAAAATTAAAAATAGACCTACCCTATGACCCAGCAATAGCACTGCTAGGAATTTACCCAAGGGATACAGGAGTACTCATGCATAGGGGCACTTGTACCCCAATGTTTATAGCAGCACTCTCAACAATAGCCAAATTATGGAAAGTGCCTAAATGTCCATCAACTGATGAATGGATAAAGGAATTGTGGTTTATATACACAATGGAGTACTACGTGGCAATGAGAAAGAATGAAATATGGCCCTTTGTAGCAACGTGGATGGAACTGGAGAGTGTGATGCTAAGTGAAATAAGCCATACAGAGAAAGACAGATACCATATGGTTTCACTCTTATGTGGATTCTGAGAAACTTAACAGAAACCCATGGGGGAGGGGAAGGAAAAAAAAAAGAGGTTAGAGTGGGAGAGAGCCAAAGCATAAGAGACTGTTAAAAACTGAGAACAAACTGAGGGTTGATGGGGGGTGGGAGGGAGGGGAAGGTGGGTGATGGGTATTGAGGAGGGCACCTTTTGGGATGAGCACTGGGTGTTGTAGGGAAACCAATTTGACAATAAATTTCATATATTGAAAAAAATAAAAATAAAAATAAATACATATAATTAAAAAAAATTAAAAAATAAAATAAATTAATAGTTTTAAAATTATAGAAACTGGTCCAAGATGCTGAAGTAAAAAGACCCTGAAATCTCCCGCTCCAGGGAACACTCTAAATTATACCTATATATGGAAAAATTCTTCCTTATATAGAAAAAATCCTCCTTAAGAACTGAGGGCTATGGAAAAATTCTTCCTTATATAGAAAAAATCCTCCTTAAGAACTGAGGGCCAACTGAATAGCATCTTCACAATAGAAAACACAGAGAACAGCAAAATAGAACACCAAGAGAGGTGGAAACATGTAACAAAGAGAAACCCTAGCCTGATGCTGAGAATGGTAGTGGGGAGGGATAATACTACAGAACCAGGAACAGCTTCCTCTGTGCTGGGCCACAGAGAAAAGGCATGGTTTAAAAGAGTAGCTGGTTTATCAAAGAGACAACACTAGAACTTCAACAAAGGGCATGAACTTTAGGAATGCTCTTCTGGTCAGACGGACTGGAGATCTACATAGCTTACATTCCCCCTCCACCTTAAATGCCCAGGCCAGACTGAGTCTGATCTCCATAACAGGAGGGACCAGTCCACACAGTGAGCTTGATACCTCAATGCATTCCAGGTCTGCAAACCCACACCAGCACAGGTCATGCTGAGGCACAGGAGGAAAAAAAAAAAAGCAACAATTTAAAAGGACCTAAGAGCTTCAGGAATGCTGTCTCCACTTTCACATTAAAAGCCCAGGTGAGAACAGACTCCAGTGGACACACTGAGCTTGCTGACTCAGTGAGCTCAGAATCCATAAGCCCACAACAACCCTGGTCACTGTGGGGTACAGAAAATAATCCAGGAACTTTTCTTTCCTTCCTTTCTTTTTTTTCCTTTTTTATAGTCTTTTATTTTAATTCCAGTATTGTTAACATACAGTGTCATATTAGTGTCAGGTGTACAATATAGTGATTCAGGAATTCTATATACATCACCCAGTGCTCATCATAAGTGTCCTCTTTAATCCACACCACAGATTTAAACCATCTCTCTTCCCTACCTCCACTCTCCTATCATTTGGTTCTCTATAGCAAAGAGTCTTTCTTGTTTTGTCTCCTTCTCTTTTATTTTTCTCTGGTCATTTGGTTTATTACTTAAATCCTACATATGAGTGAAATCATCTAGTATTTGTCTCTCTCTGACTGATTTATTTCACTTAGCATTATACACTCTAGCTCCATCCATGTACTTAAAAATAGCAAGGTTTCATTCTTTTTGTATAGCTGAATAATACACACACATATATATCAGCTCTTCTTTACCCATTCACCTATCAATGAACATTTCCACTGCTTCCATAATTTGGCTATTATAAATAATGCTGCAATAAACATAGGAGTGCATGTATCCCTTTGAATTACTGTTTTTGAATAACCAGTAGTGTGATTACTGGATCCGAGGTTAGTTCTATTGTTTTTAACCTTTTATTTATTTGTTTTGAGAGAGGGAGGAGGGCCAGAGAGAGAGAGGTTGAGAGAGAATTCCAGCACAGAGCCCAACGTGGGGCTCAATCTCATGAACCGTGAGATTATGATCTGAGCCAAAATCAACTGTACCATGCTCAAGCAACTGAGTCACCCAGGTGCCCCAAAGGTAGTTCTATTTCTTAAGTTTATGACGGCCTCCATACTGTTTCCACAAGGGCTGCACCTGTTTCCATTCCCACCAACAGTGTGGGTGTTCCTTTTTCTCCACATAGTTGTTTCTTGTGTTTTTGATTTTAGCCATTCTGACAGGTGTGAGGTGATATTTCATTATAGTTTTGATTTGTATTTCCCTGATCGTGAGTAATGTTGAGCATCTTTTCATGAGCCTGTTGGTCGTCTATGTATCTTCTTTGGAGACATGTCTGTTCGTGTCTTCTGCCCATTTTGAAACTGGATTATTTGCTTTTTGGGTGTTGATTTGTATCAGTTCTTTATATGTTTTGGATACTAACCCTTTATTGGATATGTCACATGGAAATATCTTCTCCCATTCTGTAGGATGCCTTTTAGTTTTGTTAATTCCTTTGCTGTGCAGAAGATTTATATTTTAATGTTGTCCCAAAAGTTTACTTTTGCTTTTATTTCCCTTCCCTCAGAAGACTATTTAGAAAAAAATGTTGCTACAGCTGATGTTAGAGAAAGTAATGCTTATGCACTCCTGTAGGATTTTTATGGTTTCAGTTCTCACACTTCAGTTTTAAATCCATTTACAGTGTCTTTTTGTGTACAGTGTGAGAAAGTGGTCCAGTTTCATTCTTTTGCATGTAGCTGTCCAGTTTTCCCAACACCATTTGTTCAAGAGAATGTCTTTTTTTTTTCCAATGCATTTTCTTTACCGCTTTGTCAAAGTTTAATTGACCATATAATTGTGCGTTCATTTATGGATTTTCTATCTGCTCCATTGTTCTTTGTGTCTGCTTTTGCACCAGTACTATACTCTTTTGATTACCGCAGCTTTGCAATACAACGTAAAGCATGGAATTGTGAGATTTCCAGTTTTGCTTTTCTCTGTTAAGATTGCTTTGGCTATTTAGGGTCTTTTGTGGTTGTATACAAATTTTAGGAGAGTTCGTTCCAGTTCTGTAAGAAATGCTGTTAGTAGTTTGGTAGGGATTGCATTAAGCTTATAATAGTGTGGACATTTTAACAATATTTGTTATTCACATCCATGAGCACAAAATATATCTTAACGTTTTTTATGTCATCTTTAACTTATTTTATCACTATTTTGTTGTATTCAGAGTACAGGTCTTTCACCTCTTTGGTTGTTTATTTCTAGCTAATTTATTTTTATAGTGCAATTAAATGTGATTGTTTTTTTTTAAATGTGATTGTTTTTTAATTTCACTTTCTGCTGCTTCACTATTAGTGTTTAAAAATGCAAGAGATTTCTGTACGTTGATTTTGTATCCTGCAAATTTACTGAATTTTTTTTTATCAGTTCTAGCAGTTTTTTGGTGGAGACTTTAGAGTTTTCTACATATAGAATCATATCATCTGCAAATAGTGAAAATTGAATTCTTCCTTAACAATTTGGATGCATTTTAAGTTTTAACTCATTCTTTACTCCTGTCCCCTGTATGTTTTAGATATATAGAGTCATATTTTGCACCCTTTTATTTTGTGAATCCCTTGACTAATTTTCACATAGTTATTTTTATTGCTTTTGTATTTCCTACTTTTTATACTCCCATTTATGGTC
Source organism: Felis catus (assembly GCF_018350175.1). Taxonomy (NCBI): domain Eukaryota; kingdom Metazoa; phylum Chordata; class Mammalia; order Carnivora; family Felidae; genus Felis; species Felis catus. Next base: position 55,478,265 of record NC_058386.1, read on the forward strand.
TTCTGTTTTCAGTCAAAGTGTTCTCTTTAACACTTTTTGTAGGGCTTTTTTAGTGGTCATGAACTCCTTTAGTTTATGTTTGTCTGAGCCACCCTTCATATCCCTTCTATTCTGAATGACAGCCTTGCTGGGTATTATAATCTAGGTTGCAGATTTTTGTCTTTTAGCACTTTGAATATATCATGCAACTCTCATCTGGCCTACAAATTTTCTGCTGAAAAGTCAGCTGATAGGGGTTTCCCTTGTATGTAACTGTCTTCTTTTCTCTTGAAGCTTTTAAAAATTTTTTCATCATTGTTTTTGCCATTTTAATTACTACATATCTTGCTGTGGACCTCTTTGGGTTTATTTTGTTGGGTGATATCTGTGCCTCCTGTATATAGATATCTGTTTCCTTTCCCAGAGTAGAGATGTTTTTTGGTACTATTTCCTCTAATAAATTTTTTGTCCCCTTTTCCCTCTCTTCTTCTTTTGGTGTCCCTTATTATGCTTTATGGAGTCCCTGAGTTCCCTAAGTCTATTCTCAATTTGCATATTTTTTCTCTTACTTTCTCAGTTTGACTGCTTTCCATTACTGTGTCTTAAGGTCATTAACTCATTTCTCTGCTTCCTCTAGCCTATGTATTCCATCAAGTGTATTTTCAATTTCATTTATTGTGTTCTTCATCTCTGATTGGTTATTTTCAATTTATTCTTTAAGGGTTTGTCTCATGTCCTCCACTCTTTTCTTATGTCCACTGAAAATCTTTTTGATCATTACTTTAAATTCTCTATCAGGTGGGGAACCTGGGTGGCTCAGCCAGTCCACTGTTTAACTCGATTTTAGCACAGGTCATGATCTCATGGTTCATAGGTTTGAGCGTTTCATCAGGCTCCATGCTGACAGCATGAGGCCTACTTGATATTCTCTCTCTCCTTCTCTCTCTGCCCTTCCCCAGTCGCACTCCCCCCCCCCTCAAAAATAAATAAACTTTTTAAAAAAGTACATTCCTGGGGCAGCGGTGTGGCTCAGTCGGTTAAGCATCCAACTTCGGCTTAGGTCATGATCTCACAATTTGTGTGTTCGAGCCCCACATCAGGCTCTTTACTGTCAGGGTGGAACCTACTTTGGAACCTCTGCCCCCCCCCGCCCCTTCCCTATTCATTCTCTCTCTCAAAAATATTTAAAATTTAAAAAAAGTAAATTCTCTATCAGAAATATTACTTATATCCATTTCACTTAGGTCTCTTGCTGTGGTTCTATCTCATTCTTTGATTTGGGACATATCCCTCTCTCACCTCATATTGTCCAACTCTCTGTGTCTGTTTCAGAGTATGAAAGTCTGCTATGTTTTCTGCTCTTGAAGGTAATGGTCTAATGAAGAAGAGGTCCTGCAATTCCCTGCAATGCAGTATCACCTGCTCCCCAGGACCTGTCACGTCAGAAACTGTCAACTATGTGTGTTGCTTATGCCCTGCTATTGTGTCCTAGCTGCTTTTTCCTTCAGTCCAGTCATCTACAGAGGCACTCTTTGCCTGTTATATGCAATGTTTCATTCCAGCCAGGGTGTGGAATGTTTTAACAAGATGCACACTGGTGTACTTGACAAGTGAGACCTGCTGCCACAGACACCAGATCTGAGGCCATGCAAACTGTAAGGGTCAGAGGTGGTGTTGGGGGCATTTGTGCGGCTTGTGGGGGGGTGGACCCACAGTATTCTGGACTGAGACAAGCGTGACTTTGAAGGCCAGATCTGCCAAAGCACATGGTGGCAGGTCCTGGTGCAAGCCAGTTAGGTAGCAAGTGTCAGTGCTTGCTGGTTCCTGCACCTATTGGTGTGGTGGGCACAGAGGTAAATGGCATCTGTTAGCTCCTTTGTTCCTGGAGGTGTCTCCTTGCAATTCTTTCCTCTGAAATGAGTAAATAACTCTATCTCCCATATGCTTCAGGTGTTTTTCAAACTTGTGGTTCTATGCTATATCTCCAAGGAATGTTTGTCACACTATCTTTTTAAAACCTGGGACTCAAATTCTTAGTGCCCTCCAGGCTTTCCCTGAGCCAAGCCTGCTGATTTTTAGAATTCCAAGCTTTAAGTCTCACTCGTTTTAATAACTCACAAAACTCAGCCTCTCTCCCTTTCAAGGGCAAATATGGGGATTTGTCTTCCATATGCCGGTTCCCCAGTGTGACAGTCTTTTTCTCACCCTTTTCTGCACCACTGCATCCCTCCTGACCATGGAGAGCCATAGTCTGTTTCAGTCCCAAACTGCATGTCTGCCCTTTCTGCCTTGTTCAATGAGGACTCTTCTCTACCTTTAGTTGTGGAGTTTGTTCTGACAGTCTTCAGGTCATTCTCTAAGTTATTTACTCTGATGTAGTTCTATGTGTGGGATGAGGAAAGCTTAGGGTCCTCCTACTCCCCCATTTTCCCTGCCTTGCTCTCACTTTTTCTCTTTTACCTTTTTTTTCATTTTTTCTTTTTTCCCTCTTATTCCTTTTTTTTTCTTTGCTCTTATTATTCTTTAAAAAGACTTAGTTTGTAAAAAATAATTGTCATATAAAAGCCTCAGCCCTTGAACTCCACCAAACAACAGTGAGGTAGCTGCTGGAACACTTTGGGAGGGGCCAAAAGACATGGTCTACCCTACCCCTCAACCTTGAAAGCACAGACCAGTGCATAGTCTGGGCACCCTAACTGGCTGGCTGCCTCAGTGAATCCCAAGGCCTCTAACCACAGCCATCCAACCAAGGTGGTCATGGGTTGGTGCACATTGGGACACCACTGGTTAGTACTCACTATAGTCCCAACTTCATGCCTAGTTAACATGGATGCAAAGTACCACAAAACACTCCAGGTCCACACTACTTTGGTTTCAGACAGCTTACGAGGGCACCCTTGGTGCAGAGTGCTCCAGAGCCTCTTGAATGACATCAGCCTCAGATTCAGTCACCCAGCAAGTGTGCCCCCAATATGGAAGGCTCTGGATCCCAAGCTCATGTCTGCATTGATTTCAGCCACTTCACCAGGGCAACTCCTCTGGGCTCTATGAGTGTCTTGGAACATACCTGCCTGTACTGGCCTCAGCTGTAATCAATCAGCCAGGGAGTCCCCTGTGATAAACACCTTGGGACACTACATCTTGCACCCAATTCAGCTTCAGCTGTCTGACCAGGTTACCTTCAGCATGGGAACATGATGACAACCCAACTTGCAACTATTTCAGTTTCAGCTGTCCCATAGGGAGACATTCATGGAGAGCTCAGGGACCATACTGGCTCACACACATTTTAGCTTTAGTTGTCCTGTCAAGATGTCATCTCTGCAGAGCACCCTAAGACCTTCCAGCCTGTACCCTGTCTAAGCTTTATCCATCTCTTTAGGGCACCCTCTTTGTGGAGAGTCCAGGAAGACCCCAGTTTACATATAATTCAGTTTTGATTATCCTACTTAGGTACCCTTTGGCTGTAGAGTCCTAGGGTACCCATGTTCACAACCAGTTTAGTTTCACCTATCCTGCCAGGGCATCCACTGCACAGAGAGCTCAGGGAATTCCCAGCACACACACTGCCTTGGCTCCAGCTTCCAGACAAGTGCATCCCCTGCAGAGAGCACACTGGGACACCATGCATTGCACCCATTTCAGTCTCAGCTTCCTGACAGGGCATCCACTATGTGGAAAGCCCAGTGACCTCCAGATCCCTACAGCCAGCCAGGAAAAGTCACCAAGCACACACAATCTACATACAGGACAATCATACACAAGACCATTTGTTCAAGTTTAGGAAAGGTAGCTGGTCCACCTAGTCCATAGAAAGAAATACAGAAAGTCAAGCAAAATGGGGAGATGGAGAATATGTTCCAAAAGAAGGAACAAGAGAAAACTTCAGAAAAATAACTACATTAAATGGAGATACATCATACGCTTGATAAAGAATTTAAAGTAATTGTCTTAAAAGATGCTCACTAGGCTGGAAAGAAGAGTGGAAGAACTCAGTGAGACCTTTAATAAAGAGATAAAAATATAAAAAAGAACCAATCAGAGTTGAATATAATAACTGAAATAAAAAACACACTAGAGGGAATCAACAATAGATTAGCAGATGCAGAATGTATCAGCAATCTAGAAGACAGGGTAATGCAAAGCACCCAAGTTAAACAGCAAAAAGAGACAAGAATAAAATAAAAGGGGAACAGCTTAATGGATCACTTTGACAACATCAAATGAACAAACATTTTCAATATAAGAATCACCAAAGAAAAATTGCAATATAAGGGTCACCCTGACATAGAGAAAAAAATAAACATCTAAGTCCAAGAAGACAAGGGAGTTCCAAACACAATGAAGCCAAGGAAGTCCACACCACAACACAAAATAATTAAAATATCATTCACCACGATCAAATATGATTTATGCCAGGAATGCAAGAATGGTTCAATATTCACAATCAATGTGATACATCATATCAACAAAAGGATAAAAAAATATCATCTCAATAAATGCAGAAAAAGAATTTGACAAAGTATAATATACATTCATGATAAAAACTCTCAACAAAGTAGGTTTATAGGGAACATACCTCATGTTAATAAAGGCCGTAAATGAAAAACCCACAGCTAACATCATAGTCAATGGTGAAAAACTAAGAGTTTTTCCTCTAACAACAGGAAAAAGGCAAGGATGTCCACTCTTACCACTTTTATTCAACATAGTACTGAAAGTCCTAGACACAGTAATCAGATAAGAAAAATAAGTGGCACCTAAATTCCTAAAGAAGAAGTTAAACTGTCACAATTGGCAGAAGACATGATACTAATAACAAAAGAGCAGAAAGAGAAATTAAGAAAACAACACCATTTACAATTTCACCAAAAAATTAATAAAATACCTAGGAATAAATTTAACCAAAGATGTGAAAGACCGGTACTCTGAAAACTAGAAAACACTGATGAAAGAAATAGAAAATGACACAAACAAATGGAAAGATACTTCATGCTCATGATTAGAAAAACCAACGTTATTAAAATGTCCATGCTACACAAAGCAATCTACAGATTTAATGCAATCCACGTCAAATCACTAAAAGCATTGTTCAAAAAACTGGAAAAAAATAATCCCAAAATTTGTATGGAACAAAAGACCTGAATAGCCAAAGAAATCTTCAGAAAGAAGAACAAAGCTGGAGGTATCACAATTCCACATTGCATAATATACTACAAAGCTGTAATAGTCAAAACAGTATGATACTCCCATAAAAACAGAGAAATCAATGCAACAGGATAGAAAGCCCAGAAACAAGTCCATGATTATATTTGTCACTTAATCTATGACAAAGGAGGCAAGAAAAAACACTGAGGAAAAGACAATCCCTTCAATAAATGGGGCTGGGAAAACTGGACTGCTTTTTAACATACAAAAAAAAAATAAACTCAAATGGTTAATTTAGGTCTTTAGTAGACCTAAATGTGATACCTAAAACCATAAAAATATTACAAGAGAACACAGGTGGTAATTTCTCTGATATCAGCCCTGGAAACATCTTTCTAGATAGATCTCCTAACACAAGGGAAACCAACAACAAAAAAATATTGGGTCATCATCAAAATAAAAAGGTTTTTCACAGGAAAGACAACCATCATCAAAAGGAAAAAGAAATCTACTGGATGGGAGAAGATATTTGCAAATGATATATCCAATAAGAGGTTAAATATATAAAGAACTTATACAACTCCACAACAAAACAAATAAGCAAACAAACAAACAAAAAATCCAATTTAAAAATGGGAAGAGGACCTGAATAGAACACATCCAAATGCCCAACAGACACGTGAGAAGATGCTCAACAACACCAATAACCAGAAAAATTAAAATTAAAACCACAATGAGACACCATCTACACCTGTTAGAATGGCTGGAAAAAAAAAGACAACAAATAACAATGTTGGCAAGCCTAGAAGAAAAAGGAGCGCCCCATACACTGTTGGTGAAAATGTAAATTGGTACAGGAACTGTTGAAAACAGAATGAGGCTTCTCAAAAAATTTAAGATAGAAATATATGATTTAATAATTGCACTATTGGTATTTACCCAAAGAAAAAAAATAGGGGTGCCTGGGTGGCTCAGTTGGTTAAGCATCTAAATTCAGCTCAGGTCATAATCTCACAGTTTGTGAGTTAGAGCCCTGAATTGGGCTCTGTGCTGACAGCTCAGAGCCTGGAGCCTGCTTCGGATTCTGTGTCTCCCCCTCTCTCTGCCCCTCCCCTGCTCACGCTCTGTCTCTCTCTCAAAAAGAAATAACCATTAAAAATTAAAAAAAAAAGAAAAACAGTAACTTGAGAAGATATATGACAACAGTCAAAATATGTAAGCAAACTAAGTGTCCATCAATATGTGAATGGACAAGGAAGATGTGGTGTATATATACCCAAGCACATGCACAAACACACACACAGGAACATTACTCAGCCATAAAAAAGGTTGAGATCATGCCATTTGCAACAACATGGATGCACCTACAGAGTATTATGCTAAGTGAAATAAGTCAGAGAAAGACAAACACCATATGATTTCACAATCATATGTGGAATCTAAAAAAACAAATGAATATATAAAGAAAAAGGAGAACCACATCTACAAATACAGGTAACAAACTGATGGTAACCAGAGAGGAGAGGGGTTCAGGGCATGAGAACAAATGGGTGAAGGGGAGTAGGAGATACAGGCTTCTAGTTATGGAATGAACAAGCCATGGGAATAAAAGGCACAGCATAAGAAATATAGTCAATGATATTGTAATAGTGTTATATGGTGACAGATGTTAGCTACATTTGTGGTGAGCACAGAATAACATATAATAAAGTTGAATCACTGTGTTGTACACCTGAAACTAATGTAACTTTTGTGTCAAATATAATCAAATTTTTATTTTTTAAGTTTATTATTTGTTGAGAGAGACAGAGACAGAGACAGAGACAGACAGACATAGAGATCTGGGAGGGGCAGAGAGAGAGGGAAAGAGAATCCCAAGCAGGCTCCATGCTGTCACCATGGAGCCAGATGCAGGGCTCAAACCCACGAACCGTGAGATCATGATCTGAGCTGACACCAACAGTCAGACACTCAACTGACTGAGCCACCTAGGCGCCCCTATACTCAAATTTTTAAAAATAGGAAAATAAAAATTAAGCAATAGTGAGATTCCATTTCATACTCATAGATTGGCAATATTTTTCAGGTACAACAATATTGAGTGTTAATGATGTGCACAAATGGAGAATCTTATATTTGTTGATAAAATATATAAATGGATATAACCAGGTAGGAGTATAATTTGGAAATATCTGGTAATGTTAAAAATTTTCATTACCTGAGAAATTCTTGCATATTTCCCAGGAAGGCATATAGGAGGATGTTCATTGGCATGTTTTGGCAATAATGAAACATTATAAACAGCCTACAATCCCATAAATAGAAAAATTAATAGGTAAATATGTAGTATATTGTACAATTGAATGTTCCTGGTTGCCACAAAGGAAAGACCTTTTCCCCTGTCCCTTTTCTTCATTTCCTTATGAAAATTTAATTGTAAAGCTGCCTTCTGTCCCTTTGATATGTATGCAAATCTTTGTGAAAGCTAAATAAGCATTGTAACCCAGTAATATATTTTCTTAGAAGCCTAACAGCCATCTCTTTGAAATATTAACATCAAGGAAGATAAGTCCTTACCTCTCTGTTACCTTGGAAGTTTATGCCAGGTACCTTGCTTCAAGTTTTAATTGCCTGTTTATCATAGAAGAAAAGTTTTATTTTTTTCCTTTTGATAAAGGCAATTTAAATGCATGGCCACTTCAAATACTAGGTGAATTCTGGATGAATTATGTAAATATAATAGTGCTGTCAAGTCACTTTACTTAAGGACAAGTTATGGTTTATCTTACAACATGTACATAATGGATTTTATCTGCTTGGCTATATAAAAGGATGAAATTTCTTTCTCTCCTTGCAATGTTAGTAGTGGATTGCCTATCAGTTACAGCCCAGTTTGGTTTAAAGCTTATTCAATAATAAAATAATTTTCTTTCTTTTCTATATTTACAAAAAGGATTTTGTGGGTTAGCAGATTTTATTTTTAGTTTTTCCAACAATATTCATAGCAGAAGTATACTATCCATTATTAAAAGTGAATAAACTATATATATATACATATATATATGTATGTCAACATGGAAATATCTAAACATCTGAGTGAAAAATGTAACTTCAATGGTACATATGGTATGATTTCATTTGTGAAAAAATTTAAATAAATATATAAATATATTATAAACAATATTTATATTTATAAATAAATACGGTTTATAAATATATATAAAACTACTCTGAGATATCTATCTATCTATCTATCTATCCTGAATATATAAAGAAAGAGAGTACGGCCAAGAAGGATACACACCCAATTCAGGATTGTGGTTGCCTGTGTTGAGGACTAGAGAGAGGGGTAAAAGCAGACTTCACTAACTCTGCAATGCTTTATTTAGAAAAAGAGAGCAATGAAACTAACATCACAAATTTTCATCTTCAGGAAGTGGGTACAAAAATGTTTATTATATGACTCTATACTTTTTAATTCACATTAATAATAGTACTCTTAATAATAATAATAAATAAGTAGTTGTTTTTTCCCTGTGTCTGCTGTTCAATTTCCAAAGCACATAATTTTTTTTCCAATTTCCCCACACGTTTGTGGCAGCAACTGCCAGTTCAGCACTCACTAGCAGCTGCAGTTAGAGACACAGAGAGAAACCCAGAGAAAATGTGAAAATCTGGCACCCAAATAGGCACCAGTACTTTTTGCTGCTTGTGACTTTTGGAAGTTGTATGGAATTCCAAGTTCAGAGAAATGCCTTCTGGTGGAATTCTACCTTTGACAGCTGGTGGAATTCTACCTTCGTATAGTTATCACCAATATTAAGAATCTGGCCATCAGGGAGGGAAAGGTTATACTGCTTGGGTATTTAATCTGTCCTTTGTACTGCAGGGTCCTGCTTAGTCTTATTAACATTTGAAAAGATTGTCTTTTTCAGATTTACTGAGTACTGCTGTTCTCTGAGTCCCAAGGGAAAACTCCAATTTCCCTTGGCAAAGCCTCTGCAAAAGACTCAGCCTTTGAGAGAACAAAGGAGGAGACTTCTAGGCCAAAAATGACTGACGAAAAATGTAAGGTCCCCACTATTTTTTCTCTTCTAATTGGTCATTTGTGGAAACTTTTTAAAAAGCAGAGAGCTTAAAGCTTTCAAATCGTAAGAATATAGGCTGCTGCTATGCCTGTGCAGAGACCTACATACAGGATGTAAAGCAAAACAGAATCTGCTGCCTGGATGTAGGAACAATAGCCAATGGCCTCTTGGGGCAAATTTGTTTCTTTAGCACAGATAAACAATATTCTTCAGAGACTGACTACTCTATCACTGCCTAGCTTCTAGGTCCAGTCAAACTTACAGAGAAAGGAACCAAAATACTGCAACTTTAAGCTGACATTCTAGCCTCTGTTAAATTACAGTTCGTATAATGCACGTAAATGTGATACAATGTAATAATATGCAACCAATAAGATTGGTACTTCAAAGTAAATATACTTGTGAACACATACACACTCGTACCCCACATATGAAAGGGCTGTGACAAAACAGTTCAACTGAATTTTATATTAAGTACCTCTATCAGAAAATAAGTGTGTCATTATCATGAAAAAATGCTCAACATCATTCATCATCAGGGAAATACAAATCAAAACCACAATGAGATACCACCTCACCCTTGTCAGAAAGGCTAACAGTAACAACTCAGGCAACAACAGATGTTGGCGAGGATGCACAGAAAGGATTTCTTTTGCACTGCTGGTAGGAATGCAAACTGGTGTGGCACTCAGGAAAACAGTATGGAGATTCCTCAAAAAATTAAAAATAGAACTTCCCTAAGACCCAGCAATTGCACTACTAAGTATTTATCCAAGGGATACAAGTGTACTGTTTTGAAGGGGCAAATGCATCCCAATGTTTATAGCAGCACTATCAACAATAGCCAAATCATGGAAAGAGCCCAAATGTCCATCAATGGATGAATGGATAAAGAAGATGCAGTATATATATATATATATATATATATATATATATATACTCCATTTTATATATATATATATATATACGCATACATATATATATATACTCCATTGTGTGTGTGTATATATATATATGTAATACTCCGTTGTGTATATATATATATATATATTTGTATATATATATATACATACATATATATATACATGTATATATATATATATATATATATATATATACACACACACACACACAATGGAGTATTACTCGGCAATCAAAAAGAATGAAATCTTGCGATTTGCAACTACATGGATGGAACTAGAGAGTATTATGCTAAGTGAAATTAGTCAGTCAGAGAAAGACAAATATCATATGACTTCACTCAGTCAGAGAAAGACACATATCATATGACTTCACTCATATGAGGATTTTAAGACATAGAACATATGAACATAAGGGAAGGGAAGCAAAAATAATATAAAAACAAGGAGGGGACAAAACATAAGAGACTCTTAAATATGGAGAACAAACAGAGGGTTACTTGAGGGGATGTGGGAGGGAGGATGTGCTAAATGGGTAAGGGCCATTAAGGAATCTATCCCTGAAATCATTGTTGTACTATATGCTAACTAACCTGGATGTAAATTTAAAAAAAAATAATAATAATAATAAAATAAAATAAAATAAAATAATTTTTTTAAAAAAAAAGAAAAGAAATATGTCCTTATTTTGAAAACCCCTTCACCTGACTTTCAACAGTCTGTAATCACATTGCTAAGGATCAATATTGATAGAAAATTTTAGCTACATCAACTGGTATTTTCTAATCAGGTCCAATACAATCCAATCATTTCTAATCTGATATTGATTTTGATAGTTAAACCAATCTAAAAAGATACCTTAAAGGTTCAAAAGGAAAGCAGTTTTTATAGCTTTTAACAATGACTAAATTTCACACGTAATCATACATCTTAAGTTAACAGACTAAAGTGTAAAAGATATTTTAAAGGGTGGGGTTTTTTTTTGGTAAAACTGCTTACTTTAAAATGAAGACTGAAGTCAATAGAGGAAACACAATTTATCTGATGTTCCCTATGTCAAAGCTAAGTATTTACATGTTCTAACTACTAATAGGACAAGATCTCATGTGCTCTTCTCAGTGAGGAGGTGAGTGAATGCAACAAAATACTCAAGTATTTTAAGAAACAGCATTCATTCTTTAGCTTTCAATATCGAATTTTGATGAACTGGATTTTTACACAGTTAGACTTTGATATAAGATACAATTTGATTTATTTGGATTTTGGTGTAATTGTATTTTGAATATGGATTTCAATGTGTGGATTCCAATACAGTTGGAAAACTAAACTGAATTGCTAAATAATTCTAACACTACTTGTAGAGTGGCTAAGGACTAAATGAGACAACATATACAGAGTGCCTGGCATAGATTAGATGCTCAGTAAATTTTAGTTTCCTTTGATTATAATGATGGCTTACACTGCACATAGGCTTAATAGTTTATAAAGGAGCTTGGACATAAACTCTCTGAGTAGTATCACAACAACTATGTGAGTTATATAGAGCAAATATTATTATCCTTAGAAAAAAAGTACAAGTGGCTCAAAGGAGAAGTTGCCCAGCAACAACCCAAAATTGGTCAGTGAGATCTCCAAAACTCACTAGAGTCACCATACCACAAAGCCCACAGTGTTCTTTTCCTATGCCAGTGGTTCTCAAACTTCAAAGTGATTCAAAATCAATAGGAGAGATAGAGCTTGCTAAAACACAGTCTACTGTGTTCCACCCCTACAGCTTCTGATTTAATAGGTGTGGAGTAGTAGCTGAGAATTTGCATTTCTGACATTTTGCCCAGTGATGCTAATGCTGCTGGTCTAGGGAACATACTTTGAGAACTACAAGCCTATACTATACCGGCAAGTCAAGAATATGTCTTAACATGGGTTAAGAATCTCAGGGAGAACATTTATTTTGCTTACAGTATCGCAGAATGTCAGAGCCACAAGAGACCTCAGAAAACCCTAGTCCAGTGGTTATAGCCGCTTGGTTTATTATTAAAATAACATGGTACAATTTTTTAATCAACTTTTCCTGGCTCCACTCTCAAAGATGATTTAAATTATACAGGATAAAATCCGTATTCTACTGAGAGAATCCTTGCTAGCAGATTCACCTTACAAAAAAAATTTTAAAGGACTTCTTCAGGCTGAAAGCAATTGAACATACACAGTAATTAAAATTCACATGAAAAATTCACATCTCTTGCAAATTCTGTAATTATAAAAGACAATATATACATCTTTCTTCTTTGTTCTCTTAACTAATATACAAAGCAACTGTAGGGGTGCCTGGGTGGCTCAGTCGGTTAAGCCTCCGACTTCAGCTCAGGTCACAATCTCATGGTCCGGGAGTTCGAGCCCCGCGTGGGCTCTGGGCTGATGGCTCAGACCCTGGAGACTGCTTCCGATTCTGTGTCTCCCTCTCTCTCTGCCCCTCCCCCGTTCATGCTCTGTCTCTCTCTGTCTCAAAAATAAATAAACGTTAAAAAAATTTAAAAAAAAGAAAGCAACTGTATGGGGCGCCTGGGTGGCTCAGTTGGTTGAGCGACTGACCAGCTTAGGTCATGATCTCACAGTTTGTGAGTTTGAGCCCTGCATCGGGCTCTGTGCTGACAGCTCAGAGCCTGGAGCCTGCTTCTGATTCTGTGTCTCCCTCTCTCCGCCCCTCACCGACTCATGCTCTGTCTCTCTCTGCCTCAGAAATAAACATTAAAAAAAAAGAAAGCACAAAACAATATGTACATGACTGCATTTGAGGGTCTGCACAAAGGAAACATAATATATTTTACAATAAAATCACAAAGAAGGAAAGTAAAAGCAAAGCTATAATAGAGTACGAAATGATAAAAAATGGTAACTTAAATCTACAAAAGCAAATAAAGTGAACCAGAACTTGCACCCAAGAAGGCTAATATAACAAACTCTATAAATGTAAGCCTATCCTCATTCCCTCAACTTCTTTAAAAGACATACAGTTGGGGCACCTGGGTGGCTCAGTCTGTCAAGCATCAACTCTTGATTGCAGCTCAGGTTATGATCTCATGGTTTGTGAGATCAAGCCCCTCATTGGGCTCTGCACTGACAGTGCAGAGTCTGCTTGGGATTGCCTCTTCCTCTCTCTGCCTCTCTCCTGCTTGTGCTCACTCTCTCTCTCTCTCTCTGTCTCAAAATAAACATCTTAAAAAAGATAAAGTTTTATAAGTTAATTATTATAACAATGTAATAAAGTTTTATAAGCTAATTATCATAACAATGTAATATTGTTTTTTAATACAATATGTAATGTGTACAATAATAATAACAATGATAGCATTTAATACAAAAGAAAGCAGTAGGGGCGCCTGGGTGGCGCAGTCGGTTAAGCGTCCGACTTCAGCGAGGTCACGATCTCACGGTCCATGAGTTCGAGCCCCGCGTCAGGCTCTGGGCTGATGGCTCAGAGCCTGGAGCCTGTTTCCGATTCTGTGTCTCCCTCTCTCTCTGCCCCTCCCCCGTTCATGCTCTGTCTCTCTCTGTACCAAAAATAAATAAACGTTGAAAAAAAAAATAAAAAAAAAAATAAAAGAAAGCAGTAAAGGAACATATGAACAAAAAAGGCACGACACATTAAAAAAGTAAAATACCAGACATAAATCCAACTACATCAATGAATACATGACATGCGAATTGATCAGATAACCTAATCGAAAGAAAGTGAGTGAAAAGTGGATTTTTTAAAAAATTGAACAGTATACTGTCTATAAGAGACACATATTACATTCAAGACACAAATAAGTCAAAAGTAAAAAAAAAATGAAACAGATAATGGGGATGCTTTAGTGGCTATACAAGCATCAGATAAAATACATTTCAGAGCATAAGTTACACTGGAAATAATAAAGGACATTTTATAATGATAAAAAGGCCAATTCACGAGGAAGGTATAACCATTATAAACACATATGTACCTCACAATAGAGCCCCCAAAGTACATATAACAATGACAAAACTGAAAGGAAAAACAAACAATTCAACAATAATAGTTGGAGAATCCAATAATCTATTTTCATTAAAGGTTAGAACTAGACAGATAATCAATAAAGAAATATAAGGTTTGGACAACATCATAAGCTAATTAGACCTAACATACCTCTATAGCACACTCCACCCAACAACAGCAGAATACACATTCTTCTCAAGTGGACATAGAATATTCTCCCACATTGGGGCAACTGGGTGGCTCAGTCGGTTGAATGTCTGACTTCAGCTCAGGTCATGATCTGTTTATGAGTTCAAGCCCCACATCGGGCTACGTGCTGACAGCTTGGAGCCTATAGACTGCTTCAGATTTTGTGTCTTCCTCTCTCTCTCCTCCCCTCTCCTGCTCATGCTCTGTCTCTCTCTGTCTCTCAAAAATAAATAAAAGTTAAAAAAACAAAAATAAACAATATCCTCCCACAGACTATATACAAGTCCATAAAAATTCCTCCCACATAGACTATATACTAGTCCATAAAAAGTCCTCAATAAACTTGAAAGAACTGAAATCATAGAAGTATGAAATCATAGAATTATGACCACATGGAATATTAGAAATTACTAATTGAAATAAAGTTGAGAAACTTGCAAGTATGTGGAAAATAAACAACACACTACCAAGTAGTAAATGGGTAAAATGACAAATCACAAGGGAAATTAGAAAATATTTAAAGATGAATGAAAATGAAGGCACAACACGCAAAAACATAGGGCATGTAACTAAAGCAGTGCTTACAATCAAATTTATAGCTACAAATACTTATATTAAAAAAGAAGAAAGATGTTAAATAATTAACTAAACTTTCCTCTTTAGATAATGGAAAGAGAACAAAATAAAGCCAGTATTAGCAAGAAAATATTAAAGATTAGAGCAGAAAACAATAAAATAGAAAAATAAAAACAGGATTGAGGGAAGATGGCAGCTTAGGAGGACGCTGGGCTCACCGTGTCCTGCTGATCACTTAGATTCCACCTACAGCTGCCTAAATAACCCAGAAAGCTGCCAGAAGACCAGCAGAATGGATTCTCTGGAGCCAAGCACAGACGAGATACCCATGGAAGAGGGTAGGAAGGGCGGACAGGCGGTGCGCGCTACAAGGACTGGTGGGAGGGATCCGGGGCGGCGGCCTGCCGGCCAAGCAGAGACCCAGAGTCTGGCTTGCAAACTGGAGGGGCTGGACAGAGTGTGTTCTGACAGCAAGCTGGACTTAACATCTGGGAGGTTGTAAGTTACCAGCTCTGCTCAGAGAGCGGGAAGGCTGGAGGACAACGGGAGGGAGAGTTGTTGAGCCCTGGAGGACAGAACTCAGCTTGGTGGGGAACAAAGGCGCTCGCCATCGCCATCTCCCTTGGCCATCCCCCAGCCAAAATCCCAAAGGGAACCAGTTCCTGCCAGGGAACTTACTTGCATCCCGCAAACACCCAACGCTGTGCTTCTGCGGATCCATCCCTCTGGCGGCGGGCCGGACCCCCTCCCGGTGCCTCAGCCCCCCCTCCAGCGAAGCAGATAATCAAAGGATAAGCGAGCTGAGCCTGCCACTCCTGCCCCTGTGCACCTTGCCGATCAACCCCAGCTTATAAGTCAGATCCCCAGAACAACAAGCCTGACAGTGTGCAAGTAGCCCAGATGGGCCATGCCATCCCACAGTGAATCCTGCCCCTAGGAGAGGGGAAGGGAAGGTACACACCAGTCTGACTGTGGCCCCAGCGGTGGGCTGGGGGCAGACATCAGGTATGACTGCGGCTCCGCCCACCAACGCAAGTTATTCAAAACAGCACAGGGGAAGTTCCCCGCAGTTCCACACCACTCCAGACCTATCCAAAATGACAAAACGGAAGAATTCCCCACAAAAGAATCTCCAGAAAATAACAGCTAACGAAATGATCAAAAAGGATTTGAACAATATAACATAAAGTGAATTTAGAAAAATAGTCACAAAATTAATCACTGGGCTTAAAACCAGTATAGAGGACACCAGAGAATCTATTGCTACAGAGATCAAGGGACTAAGGAACAGTCAGGAGGAGCTAAAAAATGCTATAAACGAGCTGCAAAATAAAATGGAAACAACCACGGCTCGGATTGAAGAGGCAGACAGAATAGGTGAACTAGAAGATAACATTATGGAAAAAGAGTAAGCTGAGAAAAAGAGAGAAAAAAAAAATCCAGGAGTATCAGGGGAAAATTAGAGAACAGAGTAATGCACTAAAGAGAAATAATCTACGAATAATTGGTATTCCAGAGGATGAAGAGAGAGGAAAAGGTGCTGAAGATGTACTTGAAGAAATAATAGCTGAGAACTTCCCTGATCTTGGGAAGGAAAAAGGCATTGAAATGCAGGAAACACAGAGAACTCCCTTCAGACATCACTTGAATCGATCTTATGCATGACATATCATAGTGAAACTGGCAAAATACAAGGATAAAGAGAAAATTCTGAAAGCAGCTAGGGATAAACGTGCTCTAACATATAAAAGGAGACCTATAAGACTCGTGACCGATGTTGCTACTGAAACTTGGCAGGCCAGAAAGGAATGGCAGGAGATTTTCAATGTGATGAACAGAAAAATATACAGCCGAGAATCCTTTATCCAGCAAGTCTGTCATTTAAAATCGAAGGAGAGATAAAGGTCTTCCCAAACAAACAAAAACTGAAGGAATTCGTCACCACTAAACCAGCCCTACAAGACATCCTAAGGGGGATCCTGTGAGACAAAATACCAGAGACATCGCTACAAGCATGAAACCTACAGACATCACAATGACTCTAAGCCCATATCTTTCTATAATAACACTGAATGTAAAAGGACTAAATGCGCCAACCAAAAGACATAGGGTATCAGAATGGATAAAAAAACAAGACCCATCTATTTGCTGTCTACAAGAGACTCATTGTAGACCTGAGGATACCTTCAGATGAAAGTGAAGGGATGGAGAACTATTTGTCATGCTACTGGAAGTCAAAAGAAGGCTGGAGTAGCCATACTTAGACAAACTAGACTTTAATTTTTTTTTATTTTATTGTTTTCAACGTTTATTTATTTTCTTTGGGACAGAGAGAGACAGAGCATGAACGGGGGAGGGACAGAGAGAGAGGGAGACACAGAATCAGAAACAGGCTCCAGGCTCTGAGCCATCAGCCCAGAGCCCGACATGGGGCTCGAACTCCCGGACCGCGAGATCGTGACCTGGATGAAGTCGGACGCTTAACCGACTGCGCCACCCAGGCGCCCCGACAAACTAGACTTTAAATTAAAGGCTGTAACAAGAGATGAAGAAGGACATTATATAATAATTACAGGGTCTATCCATCAGGAAGAGCTACCAATTATAGATGTCTATGCGCTGAATACGGGAGCCCCCAAATATATAAAATAATTACTCACAAACATAAGCAACCTTATTGATGAGAATGTGGTAATTGCAGGGGACGTTAACACTCCACTTACAGAAATGGATAGACCATCTAGACACATGGTCAATAAAGAAACAAGGACCCTGAATGATACATTGGATCAGATGGACTTGACAGATCTATTTAGAACTCTGCATCCCAAAGCAACAGAATATACCTTCTTCTCTAGTGCACATGGAACATTCTCCAAGATAGATCACATACTGGGTCACAAAACAGCCCTTCATAAGTATACAAGAATTGAGACCATACCATGCATACTTTCAGACCACAATGCTATGAAGCTTGAAATCAACCACAGGAAAAAAGTCTGGAAAACATCCAAATGCATGGAGGTTAAAGAACACCCTACTAAAGAATGAGTGGGTCAACCAGACAATTAGAGAAGAAATTTAAAATTTATGGAAACAAATGAAAATGAAAATACAACAATCCAAATGATTTGGGATGCAGCAAAGGCAGTCTTGAGAGGAAAATACATTGCAATCCAGGCCTATCTCAAGAAACAAGAAAAATCCCAAATACAAAACCGAAGAGCACACCTGAAGGAAATAGAAGCAGAACAGCAAAGGCAGCCTAAACGCAGCAGAAGAGAAATAATAAAGATCAGAGCAGAAATAAACAATATAGAATCTAAAAAAACTGTAGAGCAGATCAACGAAACCAAGAGTTGGTTTGTTGAAAAAATAAACAAAATTGATAAACCTCTAGCCAGGCTTCTCAAAAAGAAAAGGGAGATGACCCAAATAGATAAAATCATGAATGAAAATGGAATTATTACAACCAATCCCTCAGAGATACAAGCAATTATCAGGGAATACTATGAAAAATTATACACCAACAAACTGGACAACCTGGAAGAAATGGACAAATTCCTAAACACCCACACCCTTCTAAAACTCAATCAGGAGAAAATAGAAAGCTTGAGCAGACCCATAACCAGCGAAGAAATTGAATCAGGCATCAAAATCTCCCAACAAATGAGAGTCCAGGACCAGATGGCTTCCCTGGGGAGATCTACCAGACGTTTAAAGCAGAGATAACACCTATCCTTCTCAAGCAATTCCAAAAATAGAAAGGGAAGGAAAACTTCCAGACTCATTCTATGAAGCCAGTATTACTTTGATTCCTAAACCAGACAGACACCCAGTAAAAAAAGAGAACTATAGGCCAATATCCCTGTTGAATGTGGATGCAAATATTCTCAATAAGATACTAGCAAAACAAATTCAACAGCATATAAAAAGAATGATTCACCATGATCAAGTGGGATTCATTCCTGGGATGCAGGGCTGGTTCAACATTCACAAATCAATCAACGTGATACATCACATTAACAAAAAAAAAGAGAAGAACCATATGATCCTGTCAATCGATGCAGAAAAGGAATTTGACAAAATTCAGCATCCTTTCTTAATAAAAACCTCGACAAAGTCGGGATAGAAGGAACATAGTTAAACATCATAAAAGCCATTTATGAAAAGCCCACAGCTAACATCATCCTCAATGGGGAAAAACTGAGAGCTTTTTCCCTGAGATCAGGAACACGACAGGGATGCCCACTCTCACCGCTGCTGTTTAACATAGTGCTGGAAGTTCTAGCATCAGCAATCAGACAACAAAAGGAAATCAAAGGCATCAAAATTGGCAAAGATGAAGTCAAGCTTTCGCTTTTTGCAGATGACATGATATTATACATGGAAAATCCGATAGACTCCACCAAAAGTCTGCTAGAAGTGATACATGAATTCAGCAAAGTCGCAGGATACAAAATCAATGTACAGAAATAAGTTGCATTCTTATACACTAATAATGAAGCAACAGAAAGACAAATAAAGAAACTGATCCCATTCACAATTGCACCAAGAAGCATAAAATACCTAGGGATAAATCTAACCAAAGATGTAAAAGATCTGTATGCTGAAAACTATAAAAAGCTGATGAAGGAAATTGACGAAGATATAAAGAAATGGAAAAAGATTCCGTGCTCATGGATTGGAAGAATAAATATTGTCAAAATGTCAATACTACCCAAAGCTATCTACACATTCAATGCAATCCCAATCAAAATTGCACCAGCATTCTTCTCTAAGCTAGAACAAGCAATCCTAAATTTCATATGGAACCATAAAAGGCCCCGATTAGTCAAAGTAATTTGGAGAAGAAGACCAAAGCAGGAGGCATCACAATCCCAGACTTTAGCCTCTACTACAAAGCTGTTATCATCAAGACAGCATGGTATTGGCACAAAAACAGACACATAGACCAATGGAATAGAATAGAAACCCCAGAATTAGACCCACAAACGTATGGCCAACTAATCTTTGACAAAGCAGGAAAGAACATCCAATGGAAAAAAGACAGCCTCTTTAACAAATGGTGCTAGGAGAACTGGACAGCAACATGAAAAAGACTGAAACTAGATCACTTTCTCACACCATTCACAAAAACAAACTCATAGTGGATAAAGGACCTGAATGTGAGACAGGAAACCATCAAAACCCTAGAGGAGAAAGCAGGAAAAGACCTCTCTGACCTCAGCCGTAGCAATTTCTTACTTGACAAATCCCCAAAGGCAAGAAAATTAAAAGCAAAAATGAACTACTCAGACCTTATGAAGATAAAAAGCTTCTGCACAGCAAAGGAAACAACCAACAAAACTAAAAGGCAACCAACAGAATGGGAAAAGGTATTTGAAAATGACATATCGGATAAAGGGCTAGTATCCAAAATCTATAAAGAGCTCACCCAACTCCACACCCGAAAAACAAATAAGCCAGAGATGAAATGGGCAGAAAACATGAATAGACACTTCTCTAAAGAAGACATCCAGATGGCCAACAGGCACATGAATATGTGCTCCACGTCGCTCCTCATCAGGGAAATGCAAATCAAAACCACACTCAGGTATCACCTCACGCCAGTCAGAGTGGCCAAAATGAACAAATCAGGAGACTATAGATGCTGGAGAGGATGTGGAGAAACGGGAACCCTCTTGCACCGTTGGTGGGAATGCAAATTGGTGCAGCCACTCTGGAAAACAGTGTGGAGGTTCCTGAAAAAATCAAAAATAGACCTACCCTATGACCCAGCACTAGCACTGCTAGGAATTTACCCAAGGGATACTGGAGTACTGATGCATAGGGGCACTTGTACCCCAATGTTTATAGCAGCACTCTCAACAATAGCCAAATATGGACAGAGCCTAAATGTCCATCAACGGATGAATGGATAAAGAAATTGTGGTTTATATACACAATGGAGTACTATGTGGCAATGAGAAAGAATGAAATATGGTGTTTTGTAGCAACGTGGATGGAACTGGAGAGTGTGATGCTAAGTGAAATAAGCCATACAGAGAAAGAGAGACACCATATGGTTTCACTCTTATGTGGATCCTGAGAAACTTAAAAGAAACCCATGGGGGAGGGGAAGGGAAAAAAAAAGAGGTTAGAGTGGGAGAGAGCCAAAGCATAAGACACTCTTAAAAACTGAGAACAAACTGAGGGTTGATGGGGGTGGGATGGAAGGGAGGGTGGGTGATGGGTATTGAGGAGGGCACCTTTTGGGATAGGCACTGGGTGTTGTATGGTAACCAATTTGACAATAAATTTCATATATTGAAAAAAATAAAATAAAATAATTAAATCATAAAAAAAGAAAAATAAAAACTGCAGAAAAACAACAAAAGCAAAGGCTCGGTTTTTTGTTTTGTTTTTTAAATTTTTTTTTCAACGTTTATTTATTTTTGGGACAGAGAGAGACAGAGCATGAACGGGGGAGGAGCAGAGAGAGAGGGAGACACAGAATCGGAAACAGGCTCCAGGCTCTGAGCCATCAGCCCAGAGCCCGACGCGGGGCTCGAACTCACGGACCGCGAGATCGTGACCTGGCTGAAGTCCGACGCTTAACCGACTGCGCCACCCAGGCGCCCCCAAAGGTTCGTTTTTTAAAGAAATCAACGAAATTAACAAACTTTTACCTAGACTAACCCGGAAAAAACAAAGAAAGCTCAAATAACCATCATTGTGACTGAAAGAAGGAACATTACTATAATTTTATAGGAATAAAAACAATTAGGAGCACCCAGGTGTCTCAGTCAGTTAAATGACTGACTCTTGATCATGATCTCAGTCATGAGATGGAGCCCCACATTGGGCTCTGTGCTGAGAGTGGACCCTGCTTAAGATTCTCTCTCTGCTCCCCTCTGCCTTTCTCCCCAACTCGCATGCTCACTCACTCTGTCTCTGAAAATAAATAAACATTTTAAAAAAGAAAAAAAATTATTATTAGGGAGTTTTATGAACAACCGTATGCCAAAAGTTAGATCACGTGAAACTAAAAATTCTTTGAAAGACACAGATTGCTAAAACTAACTCAAGAATAAAGAGAAATCTGAAAATACCTACAACCACTATGTTCAGGGATTAAATTTGTATTTTTAAAAGATTAAGTTTGTAATTTTAGAATTTTCCATGAAGAAAAGCCCAAGCCCAGAAGGCTTCACTGGTGAATTCTACCAACATTTAAAGAACACACACATGTGCACACTAACAGACACACACACACACACACACACACACACACACACAATTTATAAATACAAAGAACAAACTGGTTTTGCCAGGTGATATAGGATGGGAGTATGGGTAAAATACGTAATGGAGATTAAGACATAGAAACCTCCAG
Source organism: Felis catus (assembly GCF_018350175.1). Lineage (NCBI taxonomy): Eukaryota > Metazoa > Chordata > Mammalia > Carnivora > Felidae > Felis > Felis catus. The sequence continues at coordinate 55,500,561 of NC_058386.1, forward strand.
TTATAAAATAAATGAGTTATGGGGATGAAAAGTACAGCATAGGGAATATACTTAATAAAATTGTAATAACTTTGTAAAGTGGCAGATAGTAATTACTCTTTTTGTAGTAAGCACTGCATCATGTATAAAACTGTTGAATCACGGGACTCCTGGGTGGCCCAGTTGGTTAAGTGTCTGACTTCAGCTCAGGTCATGATCTTGCAGTTTATTAGTTCAAGCCCCGCATCGGGCTCTGTGCTGACAGCTTGGAGCCTGGACCCTGCTTCAGATTCTGTGTCTCCCTCTCTCTCTCTGCCCCTAACCCACTCGCATTCTGTCTCTGTCTCTCTCAAAAATAAATAAACATTTAAAATTTAAAAAAAAAAAGTGGAATCACTATGTTGTACACCTAAAACTAATATAACATGTGTCAACCATACTTCAACTTAAAAAAAATATTTTTTTTATTTTCAAAATCTAATAAAATACTTTATAAAAAGCAGAGTGACAGAGAATGAACTCAACAGGCAAAACTACATAAGGAAATAAGAATACAAACTCTTAAACTTTCTAGGTTGAAAAAAAGAAAGGTTGAAAAAAAGGTTGAAAAAAAAGAAAACACTTTCCAACTCACTCTATAAGGCCAATATTACCCTGATATAAAAGAAAAGTCATCATCAAAAAACCCCTTATAAATATAAAAACACTATAAAAGAAACTCTTATAAATATAAAAGCAAAACCCTCAATTACAATAAAAACAAAAGCAGCAAACTTGTTCTAGTAACATATAAAATGGATTATGCACTATGGCCAAGTGGGATTTACTTCACAAATGCATGGTTGGTTCAACATGAAAATTAATGTCATAATCACATCATTAGAATAAAGAAGAAAAATAACATAATAATCTCATTTGACAAAGTATTTGATAAAATCTAACAATTTTCATTATTAAAACACTCAACAAACTAGGAATAGAGGAAATTTCCTCAACCTGATATAAAGCCTCTATAAAAAAAAAAAACATACAGTTCACTTCATACTTAAAAGTGAAAGACTGAATAATTTCCCCCTCATTCAATGATGAGAAAAAGATGTCCACTCTCACCAGTTCTATTCAACATTATTCTGGAGATTCTAGCCAGGGCATGTAGGAGAAAGGAGAGAAGAGAGTGGAGGGGAGGGGAGGGGAGGAGAGGGGAGGGGATGGAGGAAAGAAAGAAAGAAAGAAAGAAAGAAAGAAAGAAAGAAAGAAAGAAAGAAAGAAAGAAAGGACAAGCTATCCAGATTGGAAAGGAAGTGGCAAAACTATATTTGCAGATGACATGATCTTGTATAAAGAATATTCAAATGGAATCCAGTTAAAAATCATTTACAACTAATAAACAATTTCATCGAGGTCGCATATCACAAAATATATAAAAACAAATCATATTCTATATACTAGCAATGAACAATTGAAAAATAAAATTAGGATAACCATTCCATTTACAATAGTAACAGATTCTGGACCCAATTTCAATGTGTACGTGTGTTGCAGGAGGCAGGTTCCCACAAAAAGAAGAATTTTACTATGACACTATGTACCTAAAGATAGAATCAGATTCCACAGGTTAAGCAATCAGTCCCACAAGACTGCCCTCCACCTCAGAGGCCCACTGCAAGTCAAGAAGTTCCCATGACCCCCTTCTAGGGTTTAACTTGATAGAGCTGCTCACAAAACTCAGGAAACTCATTTACTCAACAGATTATCAATTTATTACAAAAGATATGAAAAAATACAAATCTTATTTCTGGGGAAGATGGTGAAATAGGAAGACCCTAAACTCACATCATCCAATGGACAGAGCTAGATAACACCCATATCAGTACAAATAACCCAGAAAACACCTCAAAGACTGGCAGAACGGACTCCACAGCTAAATGTAGAGAAGAGGCCATATGGAAGAGGATAGGAAAGGCTGAGACACTGTCAGGAGTTAAATGACCCAAGGGACTGTCAGGGGGAGGGAGGGATTCCACAGACAGGCAGAGGGGAAAGAAATGGACCCTCACATCAAGCACCCCAGGCACAGGGAACCTGCACAGGGAAGATGAACCTCCATAACATTTGGCTTAGAAAGCCAGAAGGGCCCAATTTCACAATTTCTTAGAATCAGCATAGCTGATTAGAATGTTAAAATTCAGCAGGCAGGCTGTGGGAAGGACAGGATTGGAAAAGGAAACTGAATCCCTACCCTTAAAGAGCACAGCAAACAGCCTTGGGGAAACACAACAATAGAACCAGTAGTTTGAAAAACACCTGGGATATACAGACGGGAGATTTGTTAACGAATCTCAAAGCTGTGCTGGAGTGGAAAGGATCTTTGGGATATTTCTCTAAGAACAAAAGAAGTGACAGGCACCATTTCCCTCTCCCACACCCAGCCTACAGCAAAGCACAAAAGTCACTACCTACTTGCTAACATGCCCTGACCTGTATTATCTTGTTGACACACCCTCTCCAGGCAAGCCTCAGCTTCAAGTACCCTCCACAGCACACGTGAGCAACCCTTGCTAACACCACGCATCCAGTCCCATGTTCTCCTGCAGAACTGCCCCCACGAATACACTTTTGGCTGGAGCCCATCAAAAGCAGTGCTACAACCAACAGACACATGAAAAAATGCTCATCATCACTTATCATCAAGGAAATGTAAATCAAGCCTATAATGAGATATCACCTCCTACCTGTCAAAATGGCTAAAATCAACAACACAAGAAACAACAGGTGTTGGAGGTGGAGAACAACGAACACCTGTGCACTGTTGGTTGGACTGCAAGCTGATGCACTCACTGTGGAAAACAGTATGGAACTTCCTCAAGAAGTTAAAAATAGAACCACTGTACAATCCAATTGCACTGCTGGGTATTTACCCAACTAATACAAAAATCCTAATTCAAAGGGATATATGCACCCCCAAGTTTACAGCAGCATTATTTACAATAGCCAAGATATGGAAACAGCCCAAGTGTCCATCGATTGATGAATGGATAAAAAAAATGTAATATATATATTATATATATATATATATAATATATATATATAATGTAATATTGTTCAGCCATAAAAAGAAAGGAAATCTTGCAATTTGCAATGACATGGATGGAGCTACAGAGTATTATGCTAAGTGAAATAAGTGAGTCAGAGAAAGACAAATACCATATGATTTCACTCATATGTAGAATGTAAGAAATAAAACAAATGAAGCAAAGGAAAAAAAAAACAAGAGAGAGAGAGACAGAGACAGCAGGAAACAAGACTCTTAACTATAGAGAACAAGCTGACGGTTACCAACGGGGAGGTAGGTGGGAGAATGGGTTAACTATATGATGGGGATTAAGGAGTGCACTTGTCTTGATGAGCACAGGATGATGTATGGAAGTATTTAATTACTATATCATACACCTGAAACTAATATAGCACTGTATATTAACTAACAGGAATTGAAGTTTTTAAAAAAGTGAGTAATGTTAACATGTGAAGAACCTAGGTGAACAGTATCAAGTTTATATAGAAATCCCGTGTACTATTTTTGCAACTATTCTATAAATTTAAAAAACTGGAATGAAATGTATCATTTCTTTTTCAGTTTGTACCTTTTGATCACCTTTACCCGATTCTCACAGCCCTCACCCCTGCCTCTGGCAACCACCCAATCTGTTTTCTGTTGTTATTAGTTCAGATCCTTAGATTCCACAAATGAAATCATACAGTATTTGTTTTTCTCTGTCTTATTTCACGTAGCATAATTCCCTCAAGTTATAGTAATGCTATCACAAATAACGGACATCCTTCCTTTTATGACTGAATATTCCACTGTGTGTGTGCATGTATATGTGTGTGTGTTTGTGTGTGTGTGTGTGTGTGTGTGTGTGTTTATATACCACCACTACTTTATCAATTCATCCACCACTGGACATTTAGGTTATTTCCATCTCTTGGCATGGGACTACTGAACATATGGTAGTTGTAATTTTTAATTTTTTAAGGAACCTCCATGCTGTTTTCCATAGTTGTTGCAGCAATTTACATTCCCATCAATAGTGCAAAAGGGTTCCCTTTTCTTCATACCCTTCCCTTTTCTCCATATCTTTTGTCTTTTTTGATGAAACTGATTCTAACAGGTGTAAGGTGATATCTCACCACGGTTTTGATTTTCATTTCCCTGGTAATTAGTGATGGATTAATAGTGGTTGAACAAGAGTGATGGCATTTTGAAGAGATTTGCTTTCCTCTTCTTATTTTCAAAATATTTTCTATGCAGTTACATTACCCTTGTATTGGAAAAATGATTCAAAAACATGATTAAAATACATATGGACAGGGACACCTGGGTGGCTCAGTCAGTTAAGCCTCCAACTTCTGCTCAGGTCATCTGATCTAATGGTTCATGAGTTCGAGCCCTGCATCAGGCTCTCTGCTCACAGCACAGAGCCTGCTTCGGATCCTCTGTCCCCTTCTCTCTCTACGCCTCCCCCACTACTCTCTCTCTCTCTCTCTCTCTCTCTCTCTCTCTCTCTCTCTCTCTCCCCCCTCCCTCCCTCCCTCTCTCTTTCTCTCTCACTCTCAAAAAAATAAAAATATTTAAAAGAAAAAGAAAAATTACATATGGATAAAACTGGACAAGAACATAGAAAAATTAAAAGCTAAGCTTATAAATAAAAATTTTTCATTATTACAATAATATTTTAATGACAAATGAATACCCTTTTTAAAGAAAGCACAGAGACTATTAGCAGAGGTACAAGCTGCATGACCTTGAAATACACATACTGTTATATTTGGTAGTGTTCCAGCTAAAATAAAATAGAGGAGTAGAGTCCTCCAGCACTGAATGGTTTTCAGAACTGAAGAGTTGAGAAATGACTAAGAAGACAAACCTCTATTAATAAGAAAACAATAGAGTCTGATGAGAAATGAACAAAGAAACTGTGAAATTCAAGAGAAAACAAAGGGATCTACAGAAATGACAAGTGCAGCATGCCCATTAGTCTGTAGCATGAAACAATCTAATTAGGCAATAGGGAGAGAATAAGGGCCTCTCCTGGAATGCAGCAGATGGCTAGAAGGAGGGGCTACTTCAGCAGAATGTTAAAAATGCCTTCAGAACCTAGCATATCAACACAAGAATATTCATGAGAGGAACCCATGTAAGGGGATTTTATGTAAGGGGAAAACAAAGCCCAGAGAACAGAGTAAGGGCCTATGAAAAGTCCACAGTGAGATCTGGCAGTGCTAGGACTTAATCCCAGGCCAGAACTCTTTCCATCAACACCAGCTGCTTTCTCCAAATGTGTATGCTGAGAATGTTACTATTTTTATGAAGGGAATCTAAAGCCCCCAAACAAGCATACAGTTGACCCTTGAACAACACAGGTTTGAACCACATGGGTCCATTTATACACAGCTGTTTGTTTTGTTTTGTTTTTCATAAATATGGTATAGTACTCTAAATGTATTGTCTCATGATTTTCTTAATAACATTTTCTTTTCTTTAGCTTACTTTATTGTAAGAATACAATACAGAATACATAAAATGTTATAAAATATGTGTTAATCGACCGTTTTTTGTTATCAGTAAAGCTTCCAGTGAACAGTAGGCTATTAGTAGTTAAGTTTGGGGGAAATCAAAAGTTATATGTGAATATTTCACTGCACAGGGGAGAGGGGTGGGTGCTCCTAATCCCCATATTGTTCAAGAGTAAACTGCACTCCATATTGGGTTCATTGTAAAAAGCTGGCAATGTAATCTCAATTTCTCTCCAGAGAATTTTTAAGAAAAAACAATCCAATTCCTTTAACTTGAGATAATTTCTCCTGTGTATGTACAACACAGGACTAAGGTGTAAGAAGCAAATTCATTTCTGTGGACCACTTCATGTTTGTAAATATGATAGGTGCTATGTGTCACAGGAAAGACACATATCCAAAGCCCATCTCCTTCACCTACCCATTGGCTTTGCCTAGACATATTCTCTAGTGTCTTTTAGTACAAACGGCAGGAGGCCTGAGCTCCTGGTAGCTTCTCTGCCATTTTACAGCTAAGTGAACTTTCATTCTATTTCCTTCATCAATAAAAAAGGGGGTTGTACTATATGACTTCAAAGGTCTCTCCAAGTTAGAGCTGGACAGCAACATGCAGAAGAATGAAACTAGACCACTTTCTTACACTGTTCACAAAAATAAACTCAAAATGGATAAAGGACCTGAATGTGAGACAGGAAACCATCAAAACCCTAGAGGAGAAAGCAAGGAAAACCTCTCCGACCTCAGCCACAGCAATTTCTTACTTGACACATCCCCAAAGGCAAGAAAATTAAAAGCAAAAATGAACTATTGGGACCTCATGAAGATAAAAAGCTTCTGCACAGCAAAGCAAACAGTCACCAAAAGTAAAACGCAACCAACAGAATGGGAAAAGATATTTGCAAATGACATATCAGACAAAGGGCTAGTATCCAAAATCTATAAAGAGCTCACCAAACTCCACACCCGAAAAACAAATAACCCAGTGAAGAAATGGGCAGAAAACATGAATAGACATTTCTCTACAGAAGACATCCGGATGGCCAACAGGCACATGAAAAGATGCTCAACATCGCTCCTCATCAGGAAAATACAAATCAAAAGCACACTAAGATATCATCTCATGCCAGAGTGGCTAAAATGAACAACTCGGGAGACTATAGATGCTGGTGAGGATGTGGAGAAATGGGAACCCTCTTGCACTGTTGGTGGGAATGCAAACTAGTGCAGCTTCTCTGGAAAGCAGTGTGGAGGTTCCTCAAAAAATTAAAAATAGATCTACCCTATGACCCAGCAATAGCACTGCTAAGAATTTATCCAAGGGATACAGGAGTGCTGGTGCATAGGGGCACTTGTACCCCAATGTTTATAGCAGCACTTTCAACAAGAGCCAAATTATGGAAGGAGCCTAAATGTCTATCAACTGAGGAATGGGTAAAGAAATTGTGCTTTATATACACAATGGAATACTACTTGGCAATGAGAAAGAATGAACTATGGCCTTTTGTAGCAATGTGGATGGAACTGGAGAGTGTAAAGCTAAGTGAAATAAGTCATACAGAGAAAGACCGATACCATATTTTTCACTCTTATGTGGATCCTGAGAAACTTAACAGAAGACCATGGGGGAGGGGAAGGGGAAAAAAAGGTTAGAGAGGGAGGGAGGCAAACCATAAGAGACTCTTAAAACCTGAGAATAAACTGAGGGTTGATGGGGGGTGGGAGGGAGGGTAGGGTGGGTGAGGGGTATTGAGGAGGGCACCTGTTGGGATGAGCACTGGAAGTTGTATGGAAACCAATTTGACAATAAATTTTATTTAAAAAAAAAAAAGGTCTCTTGAAGTTCTAACATTCTATGATTCTGTGAACGCTAAATTAACACTGCTATAATCAAAATTTCAAAAACTCCATATCCAAATGTGTATTTCCTTATGAGAAAATTAGGAGCCCTCCTCCGAGAAGCCAGTGGACCCTAATAGCCTAAATCCAAAATCTAGGAGCTGAAGATATGCATTAGATTCCTAGCTCAGACAAGAAATTCTCTAGGAGAGCCTGGGAGAAGTCCCAAAGCCAGGAACCATTCTACTGTGGGTCATTTGGTCAGGCAAGCTAACATTCGAAGAACATTTATTTTGCAAGGAATTTTGATGTTTAAACATGCAAAATGTTTACTCAGCATCTATTTTGTGTCAGAACTATGACAGGCTACAAAGACAAACTACAAAGACAAACAAGAGAGTAATTGTTTTGATGTAGGAAAGACTTCATAAAAAAGTAATATATATTTGGCTGTGACTACGAAAATAAAGAGACATTTACCCAAGTAAGAAGGGATGAGGAAATTCCAAGCAAAAGAAATAGCAGATAGAGAGACAATGGATATAGAAAAAAAATTAGAAATATTCTGAGAACTGCAAGCAGTTGGCAAGTAGATGGTGTGGGGAAGAAATAAAACTGAAAAAGTCTTCTAAGTAGAAGACAAACTGTGAAGAATCTTGTATGTTACACAAAGAAGTTTAAATTTCAACCTACAAAAGCTTTTATGAACCAAAGAATAACCAAATCATATACTCATGGTATAGAGGTTTTAACATGCCAAGTGTTTCCACAGTAAGACTGCCTCTGCCCTATTTTCATATCTTTTACATATTATCTTTTAGTGGCTTCTTTATTATCAGATATTCTTATGGCATTCCCTCAACCAGATTTCAACAACATGAAAATGTTAGGGGAGGGCAAAAAAGAGGCAAGAAATTCAGTAGCATTATTTCCTCTCTTCTCACCACTGTTCAGTGGTACTCTCAAAAAAGAATTACAAAATTCTAATTTATCTGTTATTAGTACTAAATGTCCCAGAAAATAAGGAACAGTACTAATTTAAAACATCACATCCTGTTGTTACCTTAAGCACATAAGTAAATTCCTATTAATATGGAGCATATAGGGGTGCCTGGGTGGCTCAGTCGGTTAAGTGACCGACTTCGGCACAGGTCATGATCCCACGCTTCATGGGTTCAAGCCCTGCATTGGGCTCTGTGCTGACAGCTCAGAGCCTGGAGCCTGCTTCAGATTCTCTCTCTCTCTCTCTCTCTCTCTCTCTCTCTCTCTCTCTCTCTCAATCTCTCTCTGCCCTTCCCCCGTTTGCACTCTGTCTCTCTATCTCCCAAAAATAAACATTAAAAAAATACAGAGTATATATTCTAAATTCCAGTTCACTAAGCATGGTCACCATAGCATGGCTGGTTGTAAATATGCCTATCTTTCTCTCCCATTAGGCCATGTGCTACCTGTAGGCTTGCACTGTATCTACTTCATCATTCTATCCCCTAGGCCTAGCATAGGACTTCACATTAGCTTCGTGGTATCCACTGGGTAAAACCCTCTCTTTTTTTAAGTTTATTTATTTATTTTGAGAGAGAGAGCAGGGGAGGGGCAGAGAGAGGGAGAGATAAAATCCCAAGCAGGCTCCACGCTGTCAGCTAGGAGCCCGACTTAGGACTTGAACTTACAAACTGTGAGATCATGACCTGAGCCGAAATCAAGAGTCCAACACTTAACCAACTAAGCCACCCAAATGCCCCAAGGTAAAATCTGCTTGGCAGTTTTAAACTTTGGAGATCTTCCCACAGAATATTCATTTCATGCCTAAAAGGTTTCCCTGTTAAGAAGATTTAGTTTAGTTGAGAAAATTTGTTCCTGTAAAAAGACTTTAGAAGGTTTATTTTTTTATTGTGAGAGAGATAGAGAGACAGAGAGAGAGCATGCACATGTGCAAGCAAGGGAGAGAGAGAATCCCAAGCAGGCTCCCTCACTGTCAGCACAGAGCCCTAACACGAGGCTTCATCTCATGAACCATGTGATCATGACCTGAGCCAAAACCAAGAGTCAGACACTTAACCAACTGAGCCACCCAGTGGCCCATAGAAGTTTTTTATTTCATATGAATTAACAAAAGAAATGGGCAAAAAATACAAGCCCTCTCCAAAGCACATTACTGTTGGTAAGAACTAAATTATCAGCAGAGCCCACTGACTTACTGTGCACACATTTCTCCTAAGCTTTAACCTCTACATGAAGGAATAGTATCACCACAGCTACAATTACAATGTGAGAATTCACAGGCAGAAAGATGGGACAAAGCCTAGACACTTAACCTCATCTATGGGAAAACAGTCCCTTATTAAAATAAACACAAGACCTAGAATGGAAAGCAACTTAGGTTTCATGGAGGATTCTGATGAAACTAAAACACAAAATCTTTCATAAAGTCTTTTCAATGTCAGAATTAGGGCTTTAATGAAAATAGGAGAGAGAGAGAGAGAGAGAGAGAGAGAGAGAGAGAGAGAGAATGTTTTCAAGCTAGTTCTAGGAAAGAGCAGCCTCCAAGTGCAGAGGACCTTCTCAATGCTTTGGGATAAGGAAAGTTTCCGCATTAGAAAGTCATAAACAAATCAGAGTAACAGGGAGATTAAGTGGAGTTTTTTAAAAACACCTTTGTGGAGATATATTTCACATACCATAAAATTCACCCATTTAAAATGTAAAAGGTAAATTTATGTTGTTTTTTATTTCCTACTTAAAAATAAATTATACTCTTTTTAGAACATTAAAGCATGGCATCTTCAAATAATGCCAAAAATGATCATTCCTTATCATTCCCCTTAGATGAAATTTTTCTATGATCCCATTTTACCCTAATAATTTTCAATGTATTACTTCTTCAATGCAATGTCCATAATTGTTTTAACATACGCTCACTTGAGCTATACAACAAAGAATGCAGCAAGTCTTTTTTTCTGGCTGAGATACAATCTTGTAAAAAGTTAGCAGGGAAGCAAATTAGGCAGCCAGATCTTTCAATGCTATCAATTCAACACTCCAAATCATAGTGATGAAGATTCAGCAAAATGGATGCTCAACTCCAAAAAGTTACAAAAAGTACACTATTTCACAGAATCAGATTCACAAATATACTTTTTTTAAAGGCAAACTTCCAATCTTTTTTTTCTAATTTTTTAATGTTTTTATTTATTTTTGAGAGAGAGATAGCGAGTGGGAGAGGGGAAGAGAGAAAGACGGGACAGAATCTGAAGCAGGCTTCAGGCTCTGAGCTGTCTGCACAGAGCCCGACACAGGGCTTGAACTCATTGGCTGTGAGATCATGACATGAGCCAAAGTCAGACGCTTAACTGACTGAACCACCCAGGCATCCCTCACAGATATACTTTCTGAATTCACAACTATTTATACAAACTCAGTATCTCCTCTGACAAAACAGCATTACAATGATTTCAGCCATTAATAATGCCTCTGGACAAGGCACTGTTGGACAGTATCTGAAAAGTCATGATGAGATAAAAAGAACACTGGCTTTGTAGTCCATCTTCTGGCCACAGTTTTTACTGTCCGTGTGACCTTAGAGCTGTCCTTATCCCTAATATTCCGTACCTCTAGGCTAAACACTCCTTCAAATGACATAGGCACACATATCCTAAGTACATTTCAGGGGGGAGGTACTGTTATAAACAACCAGGTTCTTTCTCCACACAGAACTGTTGGGCCCAGGAGAGTGCTCTTAAGTCTGTAGCATGAGGCTGGAGAATTTGAGGAGTAGAATAGTTTCCCTGCATATTATTCAGCCTACATCTGTTCAAGCTCCACAGAACTCCTTTACTTACAGATCCTGAAGTGTTTTACATTTTACATGTCTGTGACTAGAAAAGCTTCCTCTTGAAATGCAGAAACAAAGGGAAATCTTTCTATCTCCACCAGTAAATCTGGTAATTGCAATCTAGAATCTGCAAGAAAATGGATTCATCTTAAGAAACCAATAGTGGAAACTGATAGGACTGGGACAGGGATAAAATAGAGAAGTACCTAAAAATGATATCTGTTCAATGGGGAAGATTATTGTCTGCTATTGAAAGTAGACCAATGAAACCTGAACATGGTCCTGACATTTGATGAGTTTCTGGCTGATAAATGTGGCTTAATCTCTCCCTTTCGGGTTTATTTGGATATAGGCTATCCATGGCAGGAACAAAGGCCCAGATGCTTTCAAGATGAAATATTTTCCTATTTCAAGAAGATGGAAGAAAAAAAGTCCTTTTGGGGCGCCTGGGTGGCTGAATCGGTTGAGTGTCCGACTTCGGCTCAGATCATGATCTCACGGTTCATGAGTTCGAGCCCCCCATCAGGCTCTGTGCTGACAGCTCAGAGCCTGGACCCTGCTTCAGATTCTGTGTCCCCCTCTCTCTCCGCCCCATCCCTGATTGTGCTCTGTCTCTCTCTGTCTTTCAAAAATGAATAAACATAAAAAAAATTTAAGAAAAAAAGTCCTTTCTTAGCTAAGCTTTGAGACTGCTGTACAAGATCAGTACTCTTCTTTCTGGGTCATTTCAAAAAGTCATGTTTTATCTCAGAGAGTTGGTTACAGAAAGAGTCTCAAAATACAGCAATTTCTGGTGCTCATTTTAAATTGTGTGTTTCAAATGAAGGCAACCCCCAATGTTAAGTTTATTTACCTATTTACCAGATAAAAATAGACTGATCAAGTGTAATAGTTAATTATATATGTCATCTTGGCCAGGCCACAGTGCCCAGATATTTGGTCAAACATTTTTCTTGATGTTTTTGTGAGGGTATTTTTGGATAAAATTTACATTTTAATCAGTAGACTCTGAGTAAGGCAGACTGCCCTCCATATTGTGAGTGGGCCTCATCCAATCAGTTGAAGGCCTGGATAGACCAAAATGCTGACCTCCCCCACTCCTAGCAAGAGAGAATTTTCCAGCAGACTGCCTTTGGACTTTATTTTCAACATTGGCCCTTTCTGATTGCTATACATTTAATGTTTGTGTTCCTCCAAAATTCATATTTTGAAACCTAATGCCCAGTGTAATGGTGTTAAGAGGTAGGGCCTTTGAGAGGTGTTTAGGTCATGAGGGCAAAGCCTTCATGAATGTAATTGAACTCTTATAAAAGAAGTACTAGAGAGCTCACTTGCTTCCTTCTGCCACTTGAGGTTACAACAAAAAGACACCACCTGTGAACTAGAAATCAGGCCCTCACCAGACACTGAATCTACTGGCACCATGATCTTGCTCCTTCCAGCCTCCAAAACCAGGAGAAACAAATTTCTGTTGTTTATAAGCTACCCAGTTTATGGTTTATTTTTGTTATACAGAAGTCCAAATGGACTAAGACACTGGTTCTACTGCAGACTGCCTTTGCACTAGAACTGCAACCCTTTCCTAAGTCTCCAACCTTCTGGGCTCCCCCATCAGATTTTGAATTTGGCAAGCCTCCACAATTGTGTGTGCCAATTACTTAAAATAAATATCTTTCTATACATATATACAGCCTATCACTTCTGTTTCTCCAGAAAACCCTAATACAGGAAAGTCTCACCTTCAAATACAGAGCTTTTAAGAATAGCCTCCAGAATGTGACTAAACCTTGAAAATATGCTAAGTGGAAGGAAGGAAGGAAGGAAGGAAGGAAGGAAGGAAGGAAGGAAGGAGGGAAGGGAGGGAGGGAGGATGGGTGGGAGGAAGGAATTAAGTCATATTTATCAGCCAGAAACTCAAATATTCAAATGCTAAGGCAATATTCAGGTTTTACTGGTGTACATTCCACTTTTCAGCCCCACCCTTTTTTCCCTTTTTTTCCCTCTACCTAGTGACACAAATACTATACATTTTATTATAATCACAAAGGTCCCTCAGGCCCAGGGCATTTTTTTTTCCGTCTATTTTTTCTCTCTTATGTTCAGATTGGTGTTTCTATTGTTCTATCTTTAAATTCACTGATTCTTTCCTCTGTCCTCTCCATTCTGTTGTTGGCTTTATGCATTGAGTTTTTAATTTCAGTTATTTTTCAACTTTAAATTTTCATTCTGTTTTTCTTTGTATTATCTATATTTTGCTGAGGATTTCTACTCATTTGTTTCATGCATATTAACAATTGCTTATTAAAGCATTTTTATTATCGATGTTTAATGTTTAATGATTATTGATATAACAAAAAAAATTCTATTATATCATGGACATTTAAGGTATTCTGTTATGAGATTCCCTGATCTCACTAAACCTTGTGTTTTTGCGGTCCTACTCTGACACCTCTCTGATGTGTGAAGGGAAGCACCATTACTGCCAGGTAATGGGGAAAATTGAGGATCCTTACTTGGCCTTCAATGATACCTAGAAGAGGAAGTGTTCTTCCTTATGGATACATAGATGTAAGAGTTCAGGTTCCTTAGTACCTCACTAAGCTTCCATTGACACTACTCTAGCTGGAAGAAGTAGTTAGAGTGTTTCATTCATTTCATGCAGGCAAGGGTGGTCTAGATTCCCTAGTTGTTCTTTCCTGGCAGTGATGGAGGTAGAGCCATAGATTTTTCTCTGGTGTTGGACTTAAGGAGGATAGTTGTTGTCTAAAAGTTTTCTGACTGGCTGGGCTTCCCCTAGAGAGAGCACACTTTTCTTAAGTTTCTGTTTTTGTTTTTGCTTCTACCTATTGGCATTATCTGGTTGCCAGCTTGTACAGCTACCAGACTGGGATATATAAGACCAAAAGGACACTCAGGAACTTGCCACCATGCACTTTCTCAGGTCAAGGTTATTGGTCAGCTTGTCTACTTATCTCCACATTTCATAGTCTTCTTGTACTGGTTTTATATATAATGTCCAAGATTCTTATTTGTACATAGCAGGAGTAATAGGAAAAAGTGCATCTCCTCCATTTTTCCAGAAGGGGAAGTCCAGTGTGTGTGTGTGTGTGTGTGTGTGTGTGTGTGTGTGTGGTGTGCATGTTGTACAATCTTCTCTAAATTCTATGTATGATAAATACTTTCACATTTTAATTTTCAAAGAGGTATCTATTATAATAATCAACACAAAGAGTCACGCTAGATTTCCATTCTTACCACCAGGTCATAAGCTCCATTTACAACTTCATGGCTAGTCAAAAGCACCTACTCTGGGCCTAGCACAGTGTCAGAAGCTATAGTGATACAAGACAAATAAAATGTGATTCTGGCCATGGGGAAGTTTACAATATATAAAGGAGAAAAGCAGAACAGAAACCATCACAATCCTGAATGAAATCAAGACTATAATAGAGTTGTTTTGTGGTAGTAACCTAAGAAAGAATAATGAACTTGGCCTAGGGTGCTTGTGAAAGGTTTCCTATTGGTGACCCATCTGAAGGGAAGAAACAACTGTAAACTGATTTCCTATTATGTATTAGGTACTTCCCTGGGTACTTTATTTCATCTCATATCATGCTAACAATACTATGTGGAAGTTGATATCCTATATTACAAATGAGCAATCTAAGGCTCAGACATGAGTTCTCATCACTGGAATAAACAAAGTTCATACAGCAGAGATCTGGATGCAACTTTATAACAGAGCATGTTGCATTGTTGGACACAAGTAAAAAAATGTACATGAAAAACTCATTCTCAATTAAAATCTGGTTTGATAAGATGGTGGAGATACAAGAAAGCCTAATACTGCAGGTTAAAACATCTTTGCCTACCAAATACAACAGCAATTTGTTCAGACTCTTTAAAATTATTTTTATTGTGGGGTGCCTGCGTGGCTAGTCGGTTAAGCGTCCGACTTCGCTCAGATCATGATCTCACGGTTCATGGGTTCAAGCCCCGCGTCGGGCTGTACTGACAGCTCAGAGCCTGGAGCGTGCTTCAGATTCTGTGTCTCCCTCTCTCTCTGACCCTCCCCCGCTCATGTTCTGTCTCTCTCTGTCCCAAAAATAAATAAACATTGAAAAAAAAAATTAAAAAAAAAAAAGAAAGATTGAAATTCAATCATCTAAGCTTTCCTTTAGAAAACAAGGAAAAGAACAAGATTCACTAGAGTTAAAAAAGAAAATCAATGAAATTCAAAAAAGAACTCAACAGATAAATCAAAAAAGCCAAAATCATATTCATTGAAAAGATTAAGAAAATGTATTAATTTCTAGCCAACTTAATGAGGAAAAAAGGAGAGAAGACACAAATTAGTAATGTCAGAAATGAAAGAACCACCATAATAATCCCATGCATGTTAGAAAGATAATAAAGAATTATTACGAACAATGCTATGCCCACAAATTTGATGACCTAAATGAAATGGACCAATTCCTTGAAATACACAATTTGCCAAAACTCACGCAGAGAGAAACAGATAATGTAAATAGGCCTATGTCTATTAAAGAAATTGAATTAATAAATAATAAACTTCCAGGGTGCCTGGCTGGCTCAGTCAAAGTGTGAGGAACTC
Source organism: Felis catus (assembly GCF_018350175.1). Taxonomy (NCBI): domain Eukaryota; kingdom Metazoa; phylum Chordata; class Mammalia; order Carnivora; family Felidae; genus Felis; species Felis catus. The sequence continues at coordinate 55,516,397 of NC_058386.1, forward strand.
TTGATCTTGTAGTCATGGGTTTGAGACCCATGTTGGGTGTAGAGATTACTAAAAACAATAAACACTAAAAATATTAAACAATAATAAAAATAATAAACTTCCAAAGGTAAAAGTACAAGACTGAGATGGATATATTGGTGAATTCTAACAGACATTTAATAAAGAAATTATGTGGGGGTGCCTGGGTGGCCCAGTCAATCAGGCATCCAACTCTTGATTTCAGTTCAGGTCATGATCTAACCAGTTTGTGGGTTCAAGCCCTGCAATGACAGCGCAGAGCATGCTTGGGATTCTCTCTCTTCCACTCTCTCTCTCTCTCTGCCCCTCTCCCACTCGCACGTGTACTCTCTCAAAATAAATAAACTTTAAAAAACATAAATTACACAAATTTTCTGTGATCTCTTCTAAAACTTAAAGGCAAGGAAAATACTATCTAACACATTCTATGAGACCAGCAAACCTTAATACCAAAATCAGACACTGGCATTAGAAAAAAGGAAAATTACAGACCAATATCTCTCATGAACATAGATGTAAAAATCCTCAACACAATATTAACAAATTGAAACCAACAATGTATAAAAAATAATGATAGACTACAATCAAGTGAGATTTATTCTAGGTATGCAAGGCTGGTTCAACATTTGAAAATCAATTAATGTAATCCATAACATCCATAGACTAAAGAAAAAATATATCATCATACCAATAGGTGCAGAAAAAACATTTGACAAAATCCATCACTTTTTGATAAAAACTCAACAAACTAGAAACAGAGGGGAACATCTTCAGCTTGATAAAGAACATCTACAAAAAGCCTACAGCTAACATTACACTTAATGATAAGAAAGTAGAACCTTTCCCACTGAATCAGGAACAAGACAAGGATGTTTCCTCTCACCACTCCTTTTCAACTGGAAGTCCTAGATGATGCAATGAGACAAGACAAAGGAAATAAAAGGTACACAAATTGAGAAGGAAAAAATAAAATTATCTTTGTACACAGCTTACATTATCTATGTAGATACTATCTATCTATTTATGTAGAAAATCCCAAATAATCAACAAAAATCTCCTGAGACTAATAAGCAATTATGGCAAGACTGAAGGATAAAGGCTAATCTACAAAAGTCAACCACTTTTTATATATCAATAAACATTTGGAATTTGAAAGTTAAAATATTTACATTAGCACTAAAAAATATTTAAGAACAAATATATTTAAGAACAAATATAACAAAATATGTACAACATCTGTTATGAGCAAAATTATGAAATTCTAATAAAATAAATAAATAATCTAAATAAATGAGATATTATATGTACATGCATGGAAAGACTCAACATTGTCAATATGCCAATTCTTCCCACTTGACCTACAGATTCGATGCAAAGTGATTCTAACAGTTAGATGAAAAAGCAAAGGCCCAGATAGCCAACATAATATTTAAACATAACAATAAGGTCAGAGGATTGACTACCCAACTTAAGACTGACTGCAGAACTAAATTATCAAGACTGTCACCATGGCAAAAGGATAAATATATCAATAAAACAGACCAGAGAACCCAGAAATATATCCACATAAACATAGTCAACTGATCTTTGACAAAGAATAAAGGGAAATTTAATAGACAGATAACAGTCTTTTAGAAAAAATGGGGCTGTAACAATTGGATATCCATATGCAAAAAAAAAGGTGGGGGGAAGAGGGGATTTAGACCAAGACCTTACACCATTCGCAAAAAATAACTCAAAATGGATTGCAGACATGAATATAAAACACAAAACTATAATACTTGTATTAGATGAGATAGAAAAAAAATCAAGGTTGCCTTGGATTTGGCAATGACTTTCCAGATATAACAGCAAAAACACAATTCACGAAAGAAAAAAACTGTTAAGCTGGACTTCATTAAAATTAAAAACTCCTTCCCTGTGGAAGACACTGTTAGGAAAATGAAAAAAAAAACCCACAGACTAGGAGAACATTTGTATAAAACACAGACATCCAAAATATACAAAGAACCCATAAGCTCAACAATAAGAAACAAACCAATTTTAAAATGGGTGAAAGATCTGAACAGACAGACCACCAAAGAAGATCTACAAATGGCAAATAAGCATTTGAAAAAAACATTCAACATCATATATCATTAAGGAATTACAAGTTAAAACAACAATGTGAGACCGCTACACACCTATCAAAATAGCTAAAATAAAGTTCAAAACACTGACAACTCCAAATTCTGGCAAAGATGTGGAACACTGCTCTTGGAGAGAAGGCAGGGCAAACAGCCCCTCAACATACAATAAAGAAACAGCAATCTGAAGAGCTAAAGTGGCACACAGTGGGGAGGTTATTGGCAGCTTTCACAGATTCCAAAAGGCACAAAGGAACTGGCAGGTACCACATTCTTCCCCCACCACTCAGCATAAGCACAAGGCCAGCTGCAGTCACCAGCACAGTACTGACACTACCTAATGTTTTACATCACATCCTGCACCACTATGCTCTGGTGGAACCACTCTTCCCAGTCATGCTTGCCTCAGTTCCAGCACAGTGAGCCTCCTCCCTCAGAATACCAGACCAAACCCCAGGGGAATTTGTCCTAAATGAAAGAACACGTAAGACCATGGCCACAGATCTAAGGGAAACAGATATGATATGCCTGACAGAGAATAAAGGTAATGATCATAAAGATATTCACTGGACTTGAGAAAAGATATGATTGAGACTGTTAATACAAAAATAAAGAACAACATAGCACATATAAAGTGCTCAAAAAAGAAAAGAGAGACACGCTTGATGGAATGAACAGCTGCTGGAAGAAGCAGAGGAATGAATTATGATCGAGAAGACAGAGTAATGGAAAGTAATCAAGCTGAACAAAAGAAGAAAACAGAATTAGACAAAATAAGAATAGACTTAGGGAATTCAGTGACTCCAGCACATGTAATAACATCCGATTACAGGAGTACCAAAAGAAGACAGAGAAAAGGGGGCAAAAAATTATTTGAAGAAATAATAGCTGAACACATCCCTAATCTGGGGAAGAAAACCAATATCCAGAACCAGGTGGGACAGAGAAACAAAATGAACAAAAGAATATCTACACAAAGATAGGTGGTAATTAAAAAGGCAAAATACAGAAATAAAGAAAAAAATTAAAGGCATCAAGACAAAAGAAGACAGTTACATTAAATGGAAACATAAGGTGACCAGCCAATTTTTCAGCAGAAACTTTCCAGGCCAGAAAGGAGTGGCGTGATATATTCAAAGCCCTCAAAAGGAAAAATCTGCAACCAAGAATACTCTATTCAGTAAATCTATAATTCAGAATACAAAAAGAGAAAGTTTCCCAGACAAGCAAAAAATAAAGGAGTTCATGACCACTAAAACCAGACCTGAAAGAAATATTAAAGGGGACTCTCTGAGTGGAAATGAAAAGACCAAAAATGAAAGTATCAAAGTAGGAAAAACAAAAGCAATAAACTATAAGTCAAGGAACTCACAAAATTAAACAATGTAAAATATGACACCATATGCCAAACACATAAGGAGAGTAGTAAAGAATAGGTTCAAACCTAAAAAACCAATGACTCAATATAGACTGCTATATGCATAAAATGTTATATACAGACTGAATGGTAACCACAAATCAAGAACCACTAAAATACAGACTAAGAATAAAGAGAAAGAAATCCAACTATATCACAAAAAAAAGCACCAAATAATGAAAGAGAGAAAGAGAAACAAGGATCAGAGAAAATATTCAGAAACACAAAACAAGTAATAAAATAACACTACATACATATGTATCAATAATTACTTTGAATGTAAACAGCAAAATACCCCAAATAAAATACACAGGGTAACAGAATGGATAAAAAACCAAGATATATATATATATATATATATATATATATATATATATATATGTATATATATACACACACACCCACACTGACTATAAGGGATTCATTTTAGACCTAAAGACACCTGAGGATTGAAAGTGAGGGAATGGAAAAACATCTATCTTGCAAACAAGATGTTAAAAAAAAAGCCAGACTAGCAATACTTACATCAGACAAGATAGACTTTTAAAAAAGACTGTAAAATGAGACAAAGAAGGACACTATACAATAAGAATAGGGACAATCCAACAAGAAGACATAACAATTGTAGATACTTAGGCACCCAAAATAGAAGCACCCAAATACATAAAACAGTTGATTACAAACATAAAGGAACTAATTAATAGTAATATAATAATTGTAGGGGTCATTAACACCACACTTATATCAATGGAAAGATCATATAAACATGAAATCAAAATGGAACAACGGCTTTGAATGACACACTGCACCAGAAGGATTTAACAGATATATTCAGAACACTCCATCCTAAAGCAGCACAATACACATTCTTTTCAACTGCACATGGAACATTCTCCAGAAAAAATCACATATTAGCCCATAAAACAAGCCTCAACAAATTCAAGAAGATGGAAGTCATACCATGAACATTTTCTGATCACAAGCCATAAAACTAGAAGTTAACCACAAGAAAAAAATCTGGAAATACCACAAATACATGGATGTTAAATAACATGCTACTAAAAATGAATGGGTTAACCAGTAAATAAAGAAGAAATTAAAACGTACATGGAAACAAATGAAGATGAAAACACAATGGTCCAAAATTTTTGGGATGCAGCAAAAGCGGTTCTAAGAAGGAAATTTATAGCAATACAAGCCTAACTCAAGAAGCAAGAAAAATCTCAACCTACCTTTACACCTAAAGGAGCTAGAAAAAGAAAAACAAACAAAACCTAAAACCAGCAGAAGGAAATAATCATGATTAGAGCAGAAAGTAATGGTATAGAAACTAAAAAAAAAATAGAAAATTTCAATGAAACCAGGAGCTGGTTCTTTGAAAAAAAAATCAGTAAATTTGATAAACCTCAAGCCAGACTTCTCAAGAAAAAAGAGAAAGGACTCAAATAAATAAAATCACAAATGAGAAAGGATAAATAGCAATCAAAAGCACAGAATTACAAACAACTCTACAAAAATATCATTAAAAACTACATGGCAACAAACTGGACAGCCTAGGAAAAATGGATAAATTCCTAGAAATATATAAACTACCAAAAATGAACCAGGAAGAAATAGAAAATTTGAACAGACCAATTACCAGCAAAAAATTGAATCAGTAATCAAAAACTCCCAGCAAACACAAGTCCAGAACCAAATGGCTTCACAGGCAAACTCTACCAAATATTTATAGAACACTTAATATCTACACTAGTTTTAGAAGTTAATGCCTACACTTCCAAAACTATTCTAAAAATTAAGAAGAAGAAAATTTCCAAATTAATTCTATAAAGCCAGCAATAAATACCCTAATACCAAAACAAGATAAAAATACCACAAAAAAAATAAAACAGAGAGAGAACTACAGGCCATTATCTCTGATGAACATAAATGCAAAAATCCAGAAAAAATACTAGAAAACGAATCCAACAATACATTAAAAAATCATTCACAAAGATCAAGTGGGATTTATTTCTGGTTGCAAGAATGGCTCACTATTTGTAAATCAACCAACAGGGTACATTATGATAGGAAAAAATAGGGAGGGAAAGGATTTAGGACCTGAGGTCCCTGGGTGGGAAAAAACACATTTTCAAACAATGCTGGGAATGTCTGACCACAGCAAACCCCTCAGGCTTAAAGTTCCTCTTAAGAATGTAACAGACCCCATCTACTCCCCCTCAGGTTTCCCTCAGGAATTTGACAAAAGACCTCTAAGTATGGCCATAGACCACCCATCATACTATGAAAACAAGCCAATCAGGAATGGGTAACCCAGTACCTAGAGCTATCAAGCCAATAAGGGTAGAACCTGAGAAGGAACAAGGGGGAAGGGGAAGGGGAGGGCTGAACAGAACCTTACAAAACAAGGACCCTTGCCTGTAGTCCTCAGACATTCACTTTTGAATGTCCCCTCTGTAAAGAGAGTTTTCTACTATTCTTCCTTTCTGATCTAGTATTTTTTTAAAAAACCTATGCCTGCTGCTAATTTTGTGTCCACCTCTTCATTCGTTGAAGTGGCAAGACAACAAATCCCTGGTATTGAGGTAAAAAATCCTGCAGCAACATCACATCAATAAGAGAAAAGATAAGAACCAAATGATCATTTCAATACATGCAGAAAATTCATTTGACAAAGTACAACATCTATTCATTATAAAATCCTTCAACAAAGTAGGTTTAGGGAGTACGTATCTTAACATAATAAAGGCCATTTATGAAACACCCACAGCTAATTCCATCCTCAATGGGGGAAAACTGAGAGCTGTTCCACTAAGGTCAGGAACAAGACAAGGATGTCCACACTCACCACTGTTATTCAACATAGTACTGGAAATCCTAGCCACAGGAGACAACAAAAAGGAATAAAGGACTTCCAAATCAATAGGAAGCAGTAAAACTTTCAATAATTACAGATAACAGAATACTATATTCACAAAAACCTAAAGACTCCACCAAAAAACTACCAGAACTAATAAATGAATTCAGTAAATTCACAGGATACAAAAATCAATGTACAGAAATCTATTGCATTCCTATATACCAATAATGAAGCAGCAGAAAGAGAAATTAAGGAAACAATCACATTTAAAATTTCTTTGATATTGGCTGTTGCAACTTTTTTCTACATAGTTCCCCTGGGGCAAGGCAAACAAAAGTAAAAATAAACCATTGGGACTTCATCAAGATAAATAGCTTCTGCACAGCAAAGGAAACAATGAACAAAACTGAAAGGCAACCTACAGAATGGGAGAAAATATCTGTAAATGACATATCTGATAAAGGATTAGTATCCAAAATCTATAAAAAGCTTATAAATCTCAACACCCAAAAAACACAAATAATCCAGTTAAAAAAATGAGAATACATAAACATATTTTTCCAAAGAAGACACAGAGATGGCAACAGACACACAAAAAGATGCTCTGTATCACTTACCATCAGGGAAATGCAAATCAAAACCACAATGAGATAATACCTCGCTCCTGTCAGAATGGCAAAAATAAAAACCACGAGAAACAAGAGGCATTGGCGAATATGTGGAGAAAAATGAACCCTTATGCACCGTTTGTGGGAATGCAAACTGGAGCAGCTAGTCTGGAAAACAGTATGGACGTTCCTCAAAAAATTAAAACTAGAAATACCTTATGATCCAGCAATTGCACTACTAGGCATTTACCCTAAGAAAACAAAAATAGTAATCCAAAGAGATGCATGAGCCCCAATGTTTAAAGCAGCATTATTTACAATAGCCAAGTTATGGTGTTACAGAACCAGGCTGGATCGCTGGCGGAAAAACCAAGCGGCACTCGGAGATCTTGGTGGATCAGTTTTACTTTACATCGGAGGGCTCAGAGGAGATCCTTCTCCAGAGATCTGAGACCCAAGCACAAGCATGGTGGACAATTTATCGTCTGTTACTCCCGCATTCCGCATTAGCAGTAATTTGGCACACATGGCAAGCAGGGCAGGAAGAAGAACCTGGAAGAGGAGTCTCTAAGCTAGGAACTAGAGCTTATGTTAGTACCATAGGCCATCTTATGGTGCATAAATTTACTTATTTTCCCAACATTCCCCCCTCTGATGCCTTTTCTAAAAATCTTTTTTAGTAGGCATCACCCTTTAGCTCTAGGGGTTGGTACCCTCAGAGGGCTAAGATGCATGTTGCAGTTTCCAGGTAATGTTGAGGGACCTGGTCAGGGTTTGTATAATGTCCACCACAAATGCAGGTCTGTTGTCACTGTGTATGGTTAAGGGCAGACCAAAATGAATGCACGATTTCCTGTAGAAGAGCTTTGGCCACCTCATAACTTCGTTCCATACTGGTCAGGAAGGCTTCAACCCATCCTGAATATGTTCCGATTATTACAAGGAGGTACCTGAATCCTTTGCTTGGTTGTATATCTGTGAAGTCCACCTCCAAGTCTTTTAAAGGGGTGGCCCCCATCCTTTGAATAAACCAGATCTCCTGGGTTTATATGGGATGGGTCTCTAGTAACTGTCAGATCAGGTTTAGGGAGGATATGGTTTGCATATTTAGAGATTTATGAATTAACCAGGCCTCAAGTGAATAATAAAGCATGAAAATATTTATCTATTGATAGGTCTACAGTGAGAAAAGTGTTTGCATACTATTGGTGGGGGAATCCATCCCATTTCCCAGTTGTTTAAATAATCATATGCCCATGGGTCTTATTGTTATCCCCACAGAATAACAAGCACAGCAGATTGTCTATATATGAAATACTGTGACATTTTTTCTGAAGTTTACCTCAAGTTGTCTAGTTTAGGCAAACAACAAACATTTAAAGACAATACAAACTAGAATTTAACATCCATAATGGTGCGTTGTTGAAACAGTTTTTCTCTCTAAAAACCCCCATTTCCAGAGATAGCTAAATTAAGACCAATCTTAACAAACCTGGCCTAATTGTTTACATAAGCTCAGCAAGAATAGCAATTGATCATGAGGATCTTTTAAAGTTTGCTTTGTTGGAACCTTTTATAAGGAATATCCAGGTTGAACTTTCAGTAGCCTCTCCAGGACAGAAGCCAAGCTAAATACTTGCCATCAGAAAGGCCTGCAATACCTATAGAATTGGGCAAATTCCTCTTCATGAGGTCCTCAAGATATCCTGAGTTCCTGCACTTGCCAGGAAGTGACCTTCTTTACTCACCTGGTGAGGCTGCTGGGAACTCTGTAAGCAAGGTAGCAGACCAACATTTCCAAGGGGCTTTATGGCTCCATGTTTCATAAAGTCAACCTTAGTTCCTTAAAGCTGTCTGGTTATATGTGAGTCTATGCATGCCACTCTCAAATATGACATTCTAGTCAAAGCCTTGGTAAAATAACCAGTATTTCCAATGGTGACCTGTTACAAAATGAACAGATGCTTATCAAACTTATGCAAACAATTGTAATTGCCATGAAAGAAAGAATACTCACTAAGAGGTTTTGAATTTCAGATGGTTTAGGTAGGGAGAAAAGATAAATGCTTCAGTTTACAAATGAATACTTCATGACATTTCTGTATATCATAGATATCTTAAGAGAAATCTTCCTTAATCTGAAAGAGCAAACATTAAAGAACCAGCAATATTTACAAGACTCACAAAAGTATAATCTTCCTCAGTTCATTTAGTCCCATGTTCCTAATTCTTGTTCAGTTTGAATGCAACTTTTCAGTCCTGGTAATTCTTACCCATTTTAGCATTAATCTTAACGATGTCAAACACCTGTATTTGTCCCAAAAGTCCTTTTTATAAATCTCCTTGAAGAAGAAACACATTTTGTAAGAGAAAAAGAACAATTATAAATGACAAAATCTCAGAAATGGACATTGTTAAAGATCTGATAGCAGTTCATTATGATGCAATTGACAAAGAAATTCAGTTATTTCTGACACATAACACTTCAAGTAATCAGAATATTAAGTGATGACCTTATACCAAAACACTAAAACTTTAGGAATTGCATATCTATTTTGGCAGTTACAACATTTACCTGTGCAATGCAACCTAAGGTTTACCATGGTACAACTGTGCTCTTCCAAGTAACTTAGCATCCCAAATAAAAGGGCCTAATTGGTCAAAAAGACTTCACTTACCATTCAAATCCTGGGAAGTTTGTTAAAACTTTAGGAAGTTATAAGTACATCCTAAATAGGATTACAGATCATTACAAATGTTAAAATCTTATTCAACCAAGGTGGCAATAAAAGATCCTAAAGGTGAATGTATAGCATTACATAGTTGTTAGCAAAACCTAGCTCCTTTAACATTGATAAGTTTTAACTAAGCAATCAAAGACCTGATAAAGACGAAACTTAAAGCTTTGGTTTTGCTGGCAGACAAAAGAGAAAAAAAAACCTTTGTTTACACTGTCTTATCAAAAGCGATCAACAGTCCAATAAAATGTTCTTTTGAACAGAGAGAAAAGCAGAATTTCAATCTTATACCAGTGTATTTTAAATTTCCATTCATCTCAAACCTTAGTCTATCCTTAGCACACATAAAATTCCTTTCCAAAGATTTCCCTTAATGAACCTTCTACAACTTTCCTTTGCCTTTAAGCTTTGTCCCAAAGCCATTTCTCTCCAAACAACCAGTCTCATTTAGGACAAAATTACTTTCTTTTACCCTCAACAAATATGTATTTCAATTACATATATATTTTTTTTCTTTTTTTTTTTTTTTACTTATATCTTTCTTACATACCTCCTACTTTCCTACATACAGGGTTGCTTTCCTTATTTCCAGTCTTAAGTACATACACTTAGCAGAATTTTAACTCTTAGGAAACCTTAGTCTCCTATTGAGGACTTAGTAACCAACTGAGAGGTGTTTACACCAGAATTTTTTTAGATGGTAAATTCATGAACCAATTAAGCACAAAGCATGTTTTCCAATAGGTCCAAATAGCCTTAGTTTCTCTGCAATAAGAAGTTAAAAACACAAACCTATGTTCAGTAATCAAAGCTTTAGCACTCCATCCTATTTGGAAAAGACCTAGATGTCCAATGAATTTAATCTTATTTATCATGCAATCAAAACTTTAAAGTTTCAGGTTACCAAAGATCTTGAAAGCTATCTTAAGAATTACCCATGAAAACTCTGAGACAGATAAAATTAAACTACCATTTTAAGTCATCTTTTTGCTAACAAACTGCAACAGAGATAACATGAGCTTATTTGACCTTTGGTCAACTTTGGTAGAGTGCTGATAACTTTAGAGACAGGTCCAACAAACATAAATAGTTTAAACACTGAATATGTTTCATCTGTATCTGCTTAAAATCAATTTTTCTCCATTGTCAGTTTTCACCTAGGACACCAGTGGGGGTATCTGAAGTGGGTGGCCCAAGGGGGTGCTCTTCACCCCTTGACCTTGAGGGTGGGGGGGAAGGAGCCAATGGTGCCTGAGGCACTGAGGATGGTATAGGAACCAGTTATATAGACCATACCCAAGTTGGTGCAGAAACAGGAGGGGGAAAGGAAGGCAGAAGAGGCAAGGTGCCAGCAGAAGGCAGAGAAGGAAAACTGGATTCAAAACCAGCTCAGACAGAGGAGCAGGTGCCATGTTTTTACCACCAAAGTGGAAATATGGAGTCCATATCAGGACAGAGAAGAAGGGGAATTTCCTCAAAACAAATGGAGTTTCAGCAACTGCTTGGGAATATTCCTTAAAGTCCCTGTCCTGCGGTAGACTAAACACAGTTGGCTCCAATTATAGCTGTTAACCCAGGAAATGAATGAGGGAGAAGCCCTCACATCTATTAGGCAGAGGAACAGAGAGAGAGAGAGTCAGCATCCCCCTCAGTCTGATTCTATCTCAGCCAGACTAATAAGGTCCCCTTCTCAAGGTTCCTCCCGATATCGGCTGGGTTTCTGGGACTTTCCCTGGTTGTGACATTTATCCCCTTAATGTCCTTTCTTTTTGCAGTAGGCTCAATGACCCCTTGCTAAGGAGGTTCTGGGCCTCCCCCCTTTTGGCAGCTGCACCTCCCCCATCCTTTTGTCATGGCTCTCTTGTGCCTTGGGATCAAAGGAGGTGTAAGCCTTGCATAGCCTCTCATAATAATCCCCCAGGGATTCCTCTTGCTGTTGAGCATATTCATGGGCTTCTTAGCCCCTGCTTGGACCCCCCAAAGGACAGCCTCTTGGTACCAGCAGGTGTGGACCTGCATCTGGAGAGTGCCTGCACCTGACCGAAGGCACAACCTGGCTACTGGTCCAGGGGACAGAGGATCTGCCGAGTCTGGAGGTGGTGAGGAGACCGAAGGTGGCAGAGTATCAGGAACTGGGGGGTTCATATGGTGGGGGCAAGATTGGTTCTTCCTCCAGGTCAACGGCGAGAATTTGTGGAGGTCAGGACTTCTGTTGGCCTTTCTTGGGCTGCTTTGTTAAGGCGACTAAGACCCTAGCCTGTCCCTGTTTGTTGCAGGTAAATCATGCCCAAGGGGGAAGGGTTTGGGCAATCTCTAACCAGGAGTCAATATATGGGAACTTATAGGGGTGACCTGGGTCTCTGGTGACAACACACCAGACACAGCGGACCATTGGGACATCTAAGGTTCCCTCCGAGGGCCATCCTACACCAAAAGTGGTCCATTCTAACTCACATTGGGTCCTTAACTTGCCAGGGGATATCTTAATTCCATAGTCTCCCAAAAACCCCTTCTTTGCTCTGTCCCGACTCCATAAGGTTCCCATGAGACAGAGTCACAAAGACAGAGGGGTAGGGGTGCCAACTCTAATGATGAGACCAGTCAGATGCCCGTCTGGCCATGTCCTGAAGGAACTTAGGTGATGCTTAGCCGTAGCAGTCTCAGCTTTATGACTTACAATTGGAAACTATTCTGATGCCGCCACAGACCATAGGCCATTCAACACAGAATCACAGATGGGCCCATTCAGACTCTGTGGGCTTTTGGGAAACTTAAGGGTGCCTGCCCATGGAGCCACAGAATGGAACTTGGCAGATGCACCAGACTAAGTCGCACATTCCAACTCACATACACACAAGAGGTTATTACATTCCCTCCCACAGAATTTCTACCTGTGAGACCTCTGAGGTCTCTGGGGAGTTATCAGGTCCCCCTTCCACAGTTATGGGTTGGCTGGACTGAATTGGGGCCCGATACCTGTGAGACCTCTGAAGTCTCCAGGGAATAATCAGGTCCCCCTTCCACTCTTGCAAGTGGGCCTGACTAGATTGGGGCCCTGGCCTTACCAGATCTGACGTCGGGTCCAGGTCCTCACCTGCCAAGTCCCCTTGAGTCTGTCAGGAACGGCAGAGCGGGGCTGGCCTGAGACAACCAAGTGGGAGACTGCCAAAAATCAGGCAGAGCATGCCTTCTCCATAGTGATTCCTTGTCCCGACACTGCCTCACCATTCTGCCAACCGGTGGCAACAATGGGCCAGCACAGTTGGGTTTCCCAGTCAGGGAACCAAATATGTTACAGAACCAGGCTGGATCACTGGCGGAAAAACCAAGCAGCACTCGGAGATCTTGGTGAATTGGAGTTTTATTTTACATTGGCGGGCTCAGAGGAGATCCTTCTCCAGAGATCTGAGTCCTGAGCACAAGTATGGTGGACAATTTATCGTCTGTTACTTCCACATTACACATTAGTAGTAATTTGGCATGCATGGCAAGCGGGGCAGAAAGAAGAACCCGGAAGAGGGGTCTCTAAGCTAGGAACTAGAGCTTATGTTAATCCAGGTGGCCATGTTATGGTACATAAATTTACTTATTTTCCCAACAATGGAACCAGCCCAAATGTCCATCTATTGATGAATGGATAAAGAAGATGCGATACATGGACTTCAAGCTGTATTACAAAGCTGTAATCATCAAAACAGTATGGTGCCGGCACAAAAACAGGAAATGGACCCACAAACATATGGCAAACTAATCTTTGACAAAGCAGGAAAGAATATCCAATGGAATAAAGACAGTCTCTTCAACAAGTGGTGCTAGGAAAACTGGACAGCGACGTGCAGAAAAATGAACCTGGACCACTCTTACACCATACACAAAAATAAACTCAAAATGGATGAAAGACCTAACTGTAAGACAGGAAGCCATCAAGATCCTCAAGGAGAAAGCAGGCAAAAACCTCTTTGATTTTGGCCACAACAACTTCTTACTCAACACATCTCCAGAGGCAAGGGAAACAAAAGCAAAAATGAACAATCAGGACCTCATCAAAATAAAATGCTTCTGCACGGCAAAGGAAACAATCAGCAAAACTAAAAGGCAACTGACGAAATGGGAGAAGATACTTGCAAGTGACATGTCAGATAAAGGGTTAGTATCCAAAATCTATAAAGAACTTATCAAAATCAACACCCAAAAAATAAATAATCCAGTGAAGAAATGGGCAAAAGACATGAATAGACACTTCTCCAAAGAAGACATCCAGATGGCCAACCGACACATGAAAAAATGCTCAACATCACTCATCATCAGGGAAATACAAATCAAAACCACAATGAGATACCACCTCACACCTGTCAGAATGGCTAAAATTAACTCACACAACAACAGATGTTAGCGAGGATGCGAAGAAAAAGGATCTCTTTTGCACTGCTGTTGGGAATGCAAACTGGTGCAGCCACTCAGGAAAACAGTATGGAATTTCCTCAAAAAAGTGAAAATAGAACTACCCTACAACCCAGCAATTGCACTACTAGGTATTTATCCAAGGGATACAGGTGTGCTGCTTTGAAGGGACACATGCACCCCAATGTTTATAGCAGCACTATCGACAATAGCCAAAGTATGGAAAGAGTCCAAATGTCCATCGATGGATGAATGGATACAAAAGATGTGGCATATATATATATATATATATATATATATATATACATACATACACACACACAGATACACACGCAATGGAGTATTAGTTGGCAATCAAGAAGAATGAAATCTTGCCATCTGCAACTACATGGATGGAACTAGCGGGTATTATGCTAAGCGAAATTAGTCAGAGAAAGACAAATATCATATGACTTCATTCATTTGAGGACTTTAAGACACAGAAAATATGAACATAAGGGAAGAGAAGCAAAAATAATATAAAAATGGGAGGGAAAAAACATAAGAGACTCTTAAATATGGAGAACAAACAGAGGGTTACTAGAGGGGTTGTGGAAGGGGGAATGGGCTAAATGTTATCATAAGGGGCATTAAGGAATCTACCCCTGAAATCATCATTGCACTATATGCTAACTAACTTGGATGTAAATTTAAAAAAGAAAAGAAAAAAAAAGTAAAGGAAAAAATAGGGCAACCCAGAGTTCCCTTTCTTTCAGTCTTTCCTTAATCATTAGAAAACTGGAGAGCATTGATGGAATATATGTGCATATTAAGAAGCAAAATAAAAAGTTGAGTTAGTTTTAAAAAAAAGGTGTGATACATACACACACACAAACACAAACACACACACACACACAATGGAATATTATTCAACCTTAAAAAAGAATGAAGTTTTGCCATTTGAAAAGACATTGATGCAGCTAGAGAGTAATATGCTATGCAAAATAAGTCAGAGAAAGACAAATACTCATGTGGAATTTAAGAAACAAAACAAATGAGCAAAGGGGAATAAAAAGAGAGAGAGAGAAACCAACAAACAGACTTTTAACTATAGAGAGAAAATTGATGGTTATCCAAGGGGAGAATGGAGGGGAGATGGGTGAAATACGTGATTGGGATTAAGGAGGACACTTGTGATGAGCACTGGGTGATGTATGGAATTGCTGAATCACTATATTGTACAGCTGTAACTAATATAACACATATATTAACTGAAATTAAAATAATATTTTTACAAAGCATAGTCAGAAACTAACATTAGCAAAATGGCAGAGTAGGCAGATCTAAGCTCTTGCCCCACTCCCTCATCCAGGAACATCACAAAGCAAGCAGAAAATGTCAGAACCAATTTCATCCAAACTCTGGAAAATAGTCAAAAGTTTAAACCAACCAAACAAATGCTAAATCAAAAATAAGGAAACCTCACAAAAGTAGGAAAGTTTTGTGGGATTTTTAACTGCCCTCTTCCCCACCCCACCTTTGATGCAGTAGCATTTGCAGTCTTAAACCGGTGGCAGCCTGTGCTCCTAGTGTGTAATCCTAGCCCCTGATTCTAGAAGGTGCAGATCAGATTTTATTCACAAATCACCATGTATACCTGTTTGAACATGTCTGGGGGATACTTGAAAGACTGAAGTCAGCTGCTTGTATTTGTTTCACTTAACTCAAAACTCAAAACTCAAGAAAGTGGTGAGCAATTCCTGAAAATACTGCAAGCTGAACTAACAATGTTCTGATGCCTAAGGCAGGATTGTATGTTGAAACATAATATACTGCCTAAGGCATGAGAGTAACCTGAGAGGGGTTCCTTGCAAAATTAGAATATTCAAAAGCAAATGTGTATATGGGGCATTAAATTAAACCACATTCATGCCCAGGGCAATATGCATATTCAGAAAAAATCTAAGACTCTAGTCTTTCACCTTGGGCCAATTGCTAGTAAGCCCAAGCCTGGCTAATTGTTCAAGGATGGCCTAAGCACAAGTCCAATCAAGAAAGATTGGGAGAGGTGTTTGTTTATTTGTTTTTAGCTTTGGCATTCAAGATCTGTGTCAAAATCCTAGTTGTACACAAGCTAAGGGACAGAGACATCAGTGACCCCACAGGAAAAGGACAAAGGATTTAGTCTTTGCCAAAACAGCTTTAAAAAAAAAAAAGAGAGAAGAAAATCCTGTGGTAGAAGATCTAATTTCCAGAGTTACCACCTTATAATATTCAAATGTTCACTTTTCAACAACAAAATCACAATGTATATGAGAAACAGGAAACTATTGTCCAAAGGAACAAAATAAATTGTCAGAAACTGTCCCTAAGGGTGTCCACATATTAGATTTACCAAAGACCTAAAAACAATAATTTTATTAAATATGCTGAAAGAGCTAAAGGAAAACACAGAGAACTAAAAACATCAGGAATATGATATACAAACAAAATGAGAATATCATTAAAGATATCAAAATTAAAGACTGAATAGAGTCTAAGAGACCTAGGGGACACTATCAAGTGGACAAGAATATACACTATAGGACTTCTAGAAAGTGAACAAAGAATAAGGGGCAGAAAGAATATTTAAAGAAATAGTACCAAAAAACATGCCAAATTTGATGAAAGATAAAAATCTATACATCCAAGAAGCTGAACAAACTTCAAGGAGGACAAACTCAGAGGCTCACACTGAGACACCTTGTAATTAAACTTCCAAAAGCCAAAGATAAAGGGAAGACCTTGAAAGCAGCAAGAGAGAAGTGACTTGTCATGTAAAAGGGATCCTCATTTATAATTTATAGCCAATTTACCTTCAGAAAACATTGAGGCCAGAAGACAGTGAGAGGACACAAAGTGTTAAAACAAAAAGAAAACCAAAACCAAGAATTCTACATTTGGCAAAACTATCCTTCAAAATGAAGGAGAAAATAAGACATTCCTAGGTAAAGAAAAACTGAGGGAGTTCATTACCAGTACACTTCCCCTACAAGGCATGCTAAATGGACTCCTTAGGTTGAAATAAAAGGACACTAGAAAGTAACTCAAAATCATATGAAGATACAAAGATCTCCTGTAAAGATAACTATATATGCAAATATAAAAGCTAACATTATTTTATTTTTGGCTTGTAACCCAACTTTTTAATTTCCTACATGATTTAAAAGACAAATGCATACAAAGAATTACATATCTATGTTCTTAGACACATGGTGTATACAGATGTAATTGTGACAATCCACAGGTGAGAGACAGAGCTATAAAGAAGCCGAGGTTTGTATGCTATTGGAACTAAGTTTGTATCAATTCAAACTTGTTTGCTATAAATTAAGGATGTTAAACATAATCCCCAAGATATCCACAAATAAAATATTTCTAAAATATACATAGAAGGAAATGAGATGGGAATAAAAATGGTCACTACAAAAAACTCAACTAAACACAAAAGAAAGCAGTAATAGGAAATGAAAGAGAAAAAAGTACAGGACATACAGAAAACAGAAAAATGGCAGAAGTCCTTACCTATCAATAATTACTTTAAATGTAAATAGATTAAACACTCCAATAAAAAGGCAGAATCCATAGAATGGATCCATATAATTAAATAATCCCATAGATTTTTAACCCATAGATTTTTATCCATAGAATGGATTAAAAAACAGGATCCAACTAAATGCTATCTACAATAGACTCACTTTAGATCCAAAAACAGAAATACATCTGTCACGGAACCAGGCTGGAACACTGGCAGAAAAACCAAGCGGCACTCGGAGATCTTGGTGGATTGGAGACTTTTTTTAATTTTTTAAACTTTTATTTATTTTTTATTAAAAAAATTTTTGTTTAATGTTTATTAATCTTTGAGACAGAGAGAGACAGCATGAACGGGGGAGGATCAGAGAGAGAGGGACACAGAATCTGAAAGAGGCTCCAGGCTCTGAGCTGTCTGCACAGAGCCCGACGAGGGGCTCAAACTCACAAACCACAAGATCATGACCTGAGCTGAAGTTGGACACCTAACTGACTGAGCCACCCAGGTGCCTCTCGGAGATTTATTTAACACCGGTGGGCTCAGAGGAGACTTTCTCCAAAGGTTTGAGTGCCCAATGCAAGTGGGGAGGGTAATTTATAGTCATCAATTTCCGTATCTGTGGGGGTTTTTGCGCACACAGCAAACAAAGGAAGAAGAACCTGGAGGAGGAGTCTCTAAGCTAGAGACCAGAGTCGGTTTTAGCCCTATCGGCCATCTTTGGCGTAATCACTTCTCCGACATTGCCCCCTTTGATGCCTTTTAAAAAAACTTTTAGTAGGCATCACCTTTCAGTTTGATAGGTTGGTATTCTAGGAAGGCTAAGGTACGTGCAGTAGTTTGGGGAGCAACAGTGTTTTCAATAAAACATACCACGGCATTCAGTATAAAGGAGCCGATGGATAAAAGTAAAATTATGGAGAGGAGGAGCCCCGCCAGGGCAGGAAGCCAGGATGCCTAATCCGTGTGATCCCATCCTTTCCATTGATTGATACTTTCCTGTTGTCTACGTTGAATTCTTTCCTTGAGTTCCTTAACCTTAGTTGTAACTATTCCTGACTGGTTCCGGTTTCCCCAGAAAGATGCAAGTCCCTCCTTTTTCTGAAGTGAGGAGGTCAAGGGCTCGCCTATTTTGGAGGGTCACTGCCAACAGAGAGTTTATTTGGCTTTGTAAGATTACCAGAGAATCTGCCACCTGTTCCATGTCTTCATTTATCTCTTGAGATAGTCTATGGTATAGTCCTATGGATGAACCTATGCCCCCTATTGCAATTCCTATTCCTGTCGCAATTCCTGCTCCTATCAGAACGGGTAGCAGGACTGCCTGTTTAGCCCAGGACTTGGGGCTAACGCTGTTAGGAGCTGATTTTCAGTGTATACAGATATCTCAGGGGTTAGGAAGACAGAATAACATATCTGAGTCCAGCTGGCCTCTAAGCATCAGTAGGCCAAATTAGAACACAGATAGAAAAACCCAGGGGTTGAACACAGGGTTGCATTCCTCTTTAAGGTTATATTTCTTCCGCATAGAGAGGTGCTGTTCATACCTTCAGGGACTGTACAGATTAAATTGTCGGCATTTGTGAGACGGACCCCAGTGGCCAGGGGTCCAATTAAGACAGAGGTGTTAGTTTTGAGATTTTCAGGAGCCTCCCAGGTCAAAGGGATGGGAGTGGCTAAGTAAGCCCTACATCTGAGGGGCAAGCACATCCAGCAGGTTTGGGTGTGATTGTCTATTTTATGGAGGACTCGTAGAGTAGTGTTGGCCCAATGCTGGAGTGGGGAATTGGTAAGCATCCGATTGAGGGCTGAAAGGTTCAAACCTTGGCAGACTGCAGGGGGAGTGGTCGCCTTTATGACTTGTATTACCCTATCCTGGGTATCCTTTATAACTTTTTGAAGGACCCTGTCTTGCACCCCTCCCCCATCTGAGATCTCCCATTGAGGAAGGTAAGTGTAACAAGCTCGTTTCCCTCTCTGGAGGCTCTTGTTGTGACATGGGTTCCTGACATTTTGGGTTATCTCTATGGTCCAATACTTAGTCCTTGGGGCACTGGGTGACTCACAGAGAGTGGGTGTTTTTCCCTTGTAGCAATCTTTGTGGAGGGAGGTGAAGGCGCTGAACGCCCTTGACCCCCTTATTGTCATATAACAATCCTAGGGGCAAGGTGGGTAAGCGGCAGTTGTGAGGGTAAGAGAAGTTATCATAATATATAGGCAATACTTAACAATCCTCCCATCCATAGGCGGTATGTGAAACCCAGCATGCATTTTTTGTCCCATGTCCAGCTTGTTGGTGCAGTCTCTATCAGCCCAACAGTAAGAAATAAGATCAGGGCTATGACACCAGTAAGGAGCAAGGGCTGGCAGAGTTGCATCCAAACCCCTGGGCTAGGTTCATGCATTGATTCCTTGAGCTTCTGCCGTGTGCAAGCCAGCCAGTTTCTGGGGTGTGTCTGGAGCAGGGCTGGAGGTCTCAGGGACCAGTTTCCCTTTTGAGGGTCAGTTTAAGCAGGTTGACTGGATCTGGATCACTTTGCCAGGTTGTGGGTTCTTCTGAGCTGGCCTTCTTAACTCTGGAGTGATGGACCCATGGGGTAATACCTGAAACTTTAAGAGCTGTAGGAATTGTTAGAATAACAGTATGAGGCCCAGTCCACCGTGGTTTAAGAGTTTCCCTCTTCCAAACTTTGACCCACACAGAGTCTCCTGGTTGAAAGGGGTGAACGGGGGTCCCTAAGGAAATTGGGGCCCTCTCTATGGTATATCTCTGTAACTTATTTAGGACTACCCCCAAGGTCTGGAGCTGTTCTCTTATTCCCTTGTCTCCAATCTGGTGTAGGTCTCCTGGGAGTTTTCCTAAACATGAGGGGGTCGCCCATATAATACCTCAAAAGGGGAGAATCCCAATGCCCCACACATGCATCGGGTATGCAGGAGGGCCAGTGGTCGTAAATCTGGCCATGGGAGATTAGTCTCTTGGTGGAACTTAGCCAGGGTTTCCTTGAGGGTGTGATTCATCCACTCTACTTTCCCTGAGCTCTGGGGTCGGTAAGCAGTGTGCAGTTTCTAGGTAATGCTGAGGGACTTTGTTAGGGTTTGTATAATGTCTGCCACAAATGCAGGTCCGTTATCACTGTGTATGGTTAAGGAGAGACCAAACCGAGGCACAATCTCCCATAGAAGGGCTTTGGCCACCTCGCAACTTCATTCCGTTCTGGTTGGGAATGCTTCTACCCATCCTGAATATGTGCAGATTATTACAAGAAGGTACCTGAATCCTTTATTTGGTTGTATGTTGGTAAAGTCCACCTTTGTCTTCGAAAGGGGTGGCCCCCATCCTTTGTGTGCCAGCGGGGGCCGTGAGGCAGACCAAGCATTATTTTTGGCACATGTTACACATTGTTCACTGACAGCTCGGCATAATGCCAGCAGCTGGCTGATACAGTAGTTCTTTTTGAGGAGGGCCTCTAGTGCAGTTTTCCCTAAGTGTGTGAGTTGATATTCCTTCACTGGGTGCTTTCCCATAGACAAGGGGACAAAGATGTGTCCATTTGGCATGACCCATCAACCCTCTTTGCTTAGTCTGCCCCCTTCTCGAGGCCCAACTTCTTTCTTCCTTTGTGTACAGGGGCGGGGAGGCTTCCCTCTGGGACGCAAGAGTCACAGTGTAGGTAGGAGCTTCACCTGGGTCACCACAGGCTGCCGCTCTGGGTGTTCTGTTGGCCAGGCGATTTCCTTGAGTTATGGGGTCGTCTCCTTTCTGATGTCCTTTACAGTGTAGAATAGCAACGTTGTCTGGCAGCCATATGGCCTCAAGAAGCTTTAGTATTCTTTCCTTGTTTTTGATAGTTTTACCTGCAGCAGTAAGGAGGCCTCTTTCTTTATAGATGGCCCTGTGTACATGCACAGTAGCAAAGGCATACTGGGAATCAGTGTAAAGTTAACTCATTTACCCTTGCTAAGGATGAGGGCTCAGGTTAAGGCTTACAGTTTAGCTTGTTGTGCCCACCATCCTCCTGGCAAGGCCTTGGCTTCCAGAACTTCGGTGGTTGTGGTTACCACATATCCTGCTCTTCAGCTGCCCTCTTGTAAATAGTTGCTCCCACTGCTGAACAGGGTGATCTCCAGGCTTGTTATAGCCTGGTCTTAGAGTCTGGGCGGCTGGCGTAGACTTCATCCACTACTTCGGAACAGTCATGGTCAGGTTCTCCCTCCTCCGTGGGAAGGAAGGTGGCCGGGTTTAGTGTTCTTACTGTTTCGAGAATGACCACTGGATTTCCACAGAGAAGGCCTTGGTATTGTGTCAGCAGAGAATGGAGAGGAAACGATATCCTTGGGTGCTCATGAGGGACATGACCATATGTGGGACCTTAACATTAAGTGTTTGTCCCAGAGTGAATTTGTCTGCCTCCTTGATGAGCAGGACTGTGGCTGCCAGCGCTCTGAGGCACGGTGGCCATCCTGCAGCCACAGGATCAAGTTTTTTTTGATAGGTAGGCCACTGGCCATTGCCAAGGCCCCATACTCTGAAGGAGCACTCCAAGGGCTATTTTTTCCCTTTTCATGTACGAAGAAGTTAAAGGGCCTTTCTATGTCAGGCAAACCCAGGGCTGGGGCTCGTCCCAGATCCAACTTTATTTCTATGAAAGCGGCCCTTGCTTCCTCAGTCTATGCGGGGGGCTCCCGGTCTGGCCCTCCCAACAGCTCATAGAGGGGCCTCGCTATGGCTGAGAATCTGGGAATCCAAATGTGACAGAACCCTGCAGCCCCTAAAAATTCACGCAAGCCTTGTTTTGTTTGGGGCTGTAGCAGTGTGGTGATAACTTTCTTCCTTTCCAGTCCTAGTTCTTTTTCCTTTTGTGAGGAGGAAGCCTAAGTATCAGCCCTGCTGCTGACAAATCTGTGCCTTTTTCCAAGAGGCCCAGTACCCCGAGTAGGATAGGAACTGCAGGGGGGCCTTGGTACCTTTCATATAGTCTTCTTGGGTGTCACTGGCAAGGAGGAGGTCATCTACATATTGGAGGGCACACACACCCTGTGGTTTCCCTCGGAACATAGGTGAGGTCTGCAGCTAGTGCTTCCCCAAAAAGAGTGGGCGAGTTCTTGAAACCTTGGGGAAGTCGTGTCCAGGTCATCTGCATCTGGCGCCCTGTAATGAGCTCAGTCCATTCAAAGGCAAACAATGGTTGATTTAGAGGAGCCAGGCAGAGGCAGAAGAAAGCATCCTTTAGGTCGAGGCATGTAAACCATCTGGTTGACCCCGGAATTTGGCTGAGGAGAGTATACGAGTTCAGAACCACTGGGTGTAAGGAAACAGTCACTTTGTTAATGGCCCTCAAATCGTGTACTGGTTGGTATCCTCCTCCTGGCTTCTTTTTTTTTTTTTTTAATGTTTTACTTTTTTTTTTGAGACAGAGAGAGACAGAGCATGAACAGGGGAGGGGCAGAGACAGAGAGAGACACAGAATCTGAAGCAGGCTCCAGGCTCTGAGCTGTCAGCACAGAGCCCAATGCAGGGCTCGAACTCATGGACCATGAGATCATGACTTGAGTCCAAGTAGGATGCTTAACTGACTGAGCCACCCAGGCACCCCTCCTCCTCCTGGCTTCTTGACTGGCAAGAGCGAGGTATTCCAAGCTGATTGGCACTCAATTAGAATACCTGCTTCTCTGAGCTTCGTCAGGTGCTCTTGTATTCTAGCCTCAAGGCCATTCTAGCCTCAAGTGGAAGGGGGTACTGCCTTTCTCTCTGAGGTTGGGCTCCAGGGAGCAGGTCAACAATGATGAGGGCCCGATTCCAAGCTAGTCCAGGTGGGTTATCTTCAGCCCATACGGAGAGGAATGTAAGCCTGAATTCTGAGGGGCTACAGGGTAAGACCTGGGCACAGAATAGTCCCCATTCTTCTTCCCTTGGCAGGGTAATCACCTAGACCAGGGTTTCCTTCTGCCTTGGGTTTAATTGGAGGCTAGTGTGTCCAGTGGGTTCAAAAGTTATCTGGGCCCCAAGTTTGGAGAGCAGAACCCATCCCAGGAGAGGAATCGGGCAGTCAGGTAACTAGAGGAACTCATGCCAGACCTTGTGACCCCCAAGTTCACATTGTCGAGCTTGACAGAAGGGGTGCTGCAATCATCTGTGTCCCAGTAGCCTCAAGTATGGTTGCTGTCTTTTGGCTTAAGGGAGCCACCGGGGAAGTAACAATGGAGTATTCAGCCCCAGTGTCAATCATGAAAGTTATTGTTCAGCCCCCTACCTTCATTTCGAACGTGGGCTCATGGGGGCCAAGAGAGAAAGAGCCTGGTCTCCCTCAGTCCAATTCTACCCCAGCCAGACCAACGAGGTTCTCACCTTGAGGTTCCTCCCGGTATCAGCTGGGTTTTGAGGGCCCCTTCCGATTCGGACATTCATTCTTCCAGTGTCCCTTCTCTTTGCAGTACAGACATTGGTCCCTTGCTAAGGGGGCTCTGGGCTTCCCCCCTTTTGGTGGTTGGGTTCTTCCCATCTTCGCAGCAACTGTTTCTTATAGTGCTGCTGTGAGAAGGGTGGCCTTCTTTTTCAGTCTTCTCTCCACTTCTCTTTTGGCTGTGACTTCTCTGTTCATGAAAACTTTATTGGCGACCTCTATCAGCTGAGTGATATTCATCCTGGCAAAGCCTCCAACTGCTGGAGTTTTCTTCTGATATCTGGGGCAGCCTGTGCCACAAAAGAGGTATTTACCATCTATTGACTTTCTGGTACCTCGGGGTCTAACCAGGTGTATACATGGTATGCTTCACATAACCTTTCATAATAGTCTCTGGGAGACTCCCCAGGGTGCTGTGTGACTGACAGTATTTTAGTCATGTCCATGGGCTTTTTGGCTCCAGTTCAGACTCCCCGAAGGAGGGCTTCCTGGTATCACTGGATGTGGGCCTGTCCTTCTGTGGTGAAATCCTATGTTGGGCATTCTACAGGCGCGGCAGCTTGAGCCCAGACAGCAGGGTCATTGATCCCTGGAGGTGTGTGATCTTCTAGATACTGTTGTATTTCTCTCATTCCTCTTCTTTCTTCTGTATTAAACAGAGTATGGAGTAACTGTTGACAATCTTCCCAAGTCAGTTGGTGGGTCTGGAAGAGGGACTCCATCCAGTCGACCATTGCTTATGGCTTTTCAGAGTATTCTGAAGTGTTCTGTTTCCAGTTGAGGTCAGTTGTAGAGAAAGGTTGATAATACATCATGGAACAGGTGGGCTGGACTATTCTGTCCTCATTCTACCTTTCAGGCTCCCTCGTCTCCCTTACAGGCATTTGTAGAGCGTTAGGTCTGGGTCTGGGGCACAGTCTGGTGGCTGGCTCCTTTTGGGGAGGGTCTCCGGGTGAGAGAGGGGCTGGAAGATGGGTGGCGCCGACTGCAGCGGCCACCTCAGCAACTGAGGTGGCGGCAGCAGAGAGACAGATGGGGCAGGAGTTTCAAGCTCAGGGGGAGCTGGGAGGGAGCTTGGCGAGTCATAATGAGGTGGAAAGACAATATCTTCCTCCGTGTCTCCTTTAAATATGAGAGGAGCAGTGGGTCGCTTCTTTGGCTCCTTGGGTGAGCCTCCAGATAAAGTGGCTAAAACCTGGCTCAGTTTGCTAACAATGAATTGCACCCAAAGAGGGGGATTTTGGGCAATTTCAAGCCAGGAGTCAATGTATGGAAATTGATCAGGGTGGCCTGGGTTCCTAGTGACTATTAGCCAAACCCGCTGCACTATTTGAGGATCTAATATCCCTTCTGGGGGCCATCCTACATTAAATATGGGCCATTTTAGTTCACAAAAGGTCCTTAACTTCCTGGGTGTCATTTTCACCCTGTAATCGCCTGAAAATCCCTTTTTAAAATTTCTGAGCATGACCTGTAAAATCATAGGCTTACTCTGTTTTGATCCCATTATTAATTTCTTTCTTGTGTTCAGTGTCGCAAAGACAGACAAAGGGAGGGTATCCCCTTGGATGAGAGGACCAATCAGATACTCCTCTGGTCGCATTCTCAAGGGAAACTTTAGGTGAGGTTTGGCCATAGTGGACTCAGCTTTGTGACTTGCAATCAGAATCTGATCCGATACCACCCTAGACCTTATACTCTCACCACAACACACGACTTTTGGGGACCTTAAGGGTGCCTGTCTATGGAGCCACAAACTCGAACTTGACTGGCAAGCCTGGCCAAGCCGCACATTCTCTCTCTCTCTCTCTCTCTCTCTCTCTCTCTCTCACACACACACACACACACACACACACACACACACACCAGAGTCTATTACATTCCCTCCCACAAAATTTTCTACCTGTGAGAACTATTAAGGCATCTGGGGATTGATCAGGTCTCCCTTCCACCCTTTTGGGTGGGCCTGACTTCTTTGGGGCCCTGGCCTTACCGGTTCCGACGTCGGGTCCAGGTCCTCACCTACCAGGTCTCTTTGAGTCCTGCGGAAACCACGGAGCAGGCCGGCCCGAGGCAACCGAGAAGACTGCTGAAATTCAGGCAGGGCGTGCCTTCTCCCTTGTGATCCCTTGCTCCGTCACCACCTCACCATTCTCCCAAACTGGTGGCAACAATGGGGCCAGTGCGGTTGGGTTTCCCGATCAGGGAACCAAGTATGTTAGGGAACCAGGCTGGAACACCGGCGGAAAAACCAAGCAGCACTCGGAGATCTTGGTGGATGGGAGATTCATTTAACAATGGCGAGCTCAGAGAAGACTGTTTCTCCAAAGGTCTGAGTGCGGAATGCAAGTGAGGAGGGTAATTTACAGTCATCAGCTTCCATATATCTGTGGAGGTTTTCGCACATACAGCAAACAAAGGAAGAAGAACCCAGAGGAGGGGTCTCTAAGCTAGAGACCAGAGTCTGTTTTAGACCTGTCGGCCATATTTGGCATACTTTATTCACTTCTCCAACACATCCAAAGAAATAAAAGATAGAAAAAGCTATTCCATGCAAATAGTAATCAAAACAGTATGGTATTGGAATAAAAAAAGACACACAAATCAATGGTACTGAATAGAGAGCCCAGAAATAAACCCATATATACGGTCAAATTAATTTACAACAAAGGAGGCAATAATATATAATAGGGAAAGGAAAATCTCTTCAATAAATGGTACTGGGAAAACTGGACAGCCACATGCAAAAGAATGGAACAAGACTACTACTATCTTAACATCATACGCAAAAATTAACTCAAAATGGATGAAAGACTTGAATGTAAGACCTAAAACCATTAAACCCCTTGAAGAAAATATAGACTTATAAGCTCCTTGACATCAGTCTTGGCAATGACTTTTTTTTGGGATCTAACTCCAAAAACAAAGGCAACAAAAGAAAAATAAACAAATGCAACTACATCAGACAAAAAGCTTCTGAACAGCAAAAGAAATCAACAAAATGAAAAGGCAACCTACTGAATGGGAGGAAATAATTGCCAATCATATATCTGATAAGAGTTTAATATCCAAAAAAATTAAGAACTCATACAACTAAATAGCAAACTAACAAACAAAAAGCCAAACATCTGATTAAAAAATGGGCAGAGAATCTGAATAGATTCTTTTCCAAAGAAGACCTACAGATGGCCAACAGACACATGAAAACATGTTCAACATCACTAGTCATTAGGGAAATGCAAATCAAAACTACAATGAGATATCACCTCATAACTGTTAGAATGCTAGTATCAAAAAGACAAGAAATAAATGGTGGCAAGGATGTGAAGAAAATGGAAAGTCTTATGCAATGTTTGCGGGGCCATAAAATGGTACAGCCACTATGGAAAACAACATGGAGGTTTTCAAAAGATTAAAAATAGAACTACCATATACTCTAGCAATTCCGATTCTGGGTATTTATCTGAAAAAAATGAAAAATATAACTCAAAAAGAAATCTGCACCCTTATGTTCATTGCAGCATTACTTAAAATAGCTAAGATATGGAAACAACCTAAGTGTCCATTGATGGATGAATAAAGACGGTGTGTGTATATATATGTATGTATATACACAGTAACCAAAAGGGAGGTGAGGTAGATATACTAACACACAAAATTAACTTTAATTCAGGAACTGACAAAGATGCCAAATCCATTCAGTGGAGAAAGAACAGTCTGTTCAACAAATGGGGCTGCAACAAGTTTATTTCCACAGGCAAAATAATGCATTTGGACCTTTATATCGTGTCACATCCAAAATTTACTCCAAATGAATAAAACCTGAAATAAGAGCTAAAATCATAAAACTCTTAGAAGAAAATATGGGGGTAAATCTTCATGATCTTGGACTTGACAATGAATTCTTAGATATAACAACAAAATCATGAGCAACAAAGAAAAAAAGATAAATTGGATTTCATTAAAATTTAAAACTTTTGTGTACCAAAGAACATCATCAAGAAAGTGAAAGACGGCCTACAGAATGGGAGAACATATTTGGAAATCATATAGCTGATAAAGGTTAATAGCCAGAACATAGAAAACTCCTATAGCTCAATAACAGAAAGATAAATAACCCAATTTAAAAATGGGCAAAGGACTTGAATAGACATTTCTCCAAAGAAGATCTACAAATGGCTAATAAGCATATGAAAAGATGCTCAGTCTTAGTCATTAGAGAAATGAAAATAAAATCTGTAATAATATATTTTATTCACACCTACTAGGATGTGGTTTTAACAAAAGAATAACTAGCAAGTGTTGGTGAAGATACGGAGAAGTTGGAACCCTTGTATATTGCCAGTGGGAATGTAAAATGGTACCGCTGATGTAGAAAAGTTTGAAACTCCTCAAAAAGCTAAACATAGAATTACCATATGATCCAGCAAATCTATTCCTAGGTATATAACCAAAAGAATGAAAACAGGTATTCAAACAAAAACTTGTTCACAAAAGTTCCACAGTAGTCAACATGTGGAAGCAACCTAAATGCCTATCAACAGATGAATGGATAAACAATATGTGATATATATACAGATTTTATATATATATATATATATATATATATACACACACACACACACACACACACACACACACACACACACATACACACACACCCCACATGGAATATTCATTACTTGGCAATAGGAAGAAATGACATAGTGATTGATACATGCTATAAAATGAATGAACCTTGAAAACATTATGCTGAATGAAATGTTATCTATAAAAGGACAAATACTACATTATCCCACTTATATGAAATATCTAGAATAGACAAATTCATACAGACAGTAGATTAGAGGTATTAGAGGTTACTAGGGACTGAGACTGAGGGTAGGGCTAATGGGGAGTTGTTTAATAGCTATAGAGTTTTTGTTTGGGATGATAAAAATATTTTAGAAACAGTGGTGATGTTTATACAACATTATGCATGTAATGCCACTGAATTGTACACTTATAAATGTTCAAAGTCACAAATTTTATGTTATATATATTTTGCCAAAATACAAAAACTTAAAAAGAAGTAGGCAATCTGCCACAGAGCCTATGCTTTTGATCACTATGGATGATACTCAGCCCCCTCCAGCTCTAAGTCCCTGACAGCTTCCATATCTGTAAAATATGAATAATAATCTCTGCCCTGCCTCTCTCATCCTTGTTGTAAGAATCAATTTAAATAGGGAACAACACAGGGCTTTCTAAACTGCAAAGGACTGAAGTCAGATGCCTCTTGGAGCTTACACATAAACCACCACAATAAGTTGATACTCAGTACTGTGCTATAAAACATATTTGTTTTGCCATATCTTGCAGCTCAGAGGCAATTTCAATTACACTATCAGTTTCCAATGACACTACCTCTAGCCCATAAAACTTCACACTTGACCAGACTGGTAGGAATCTCTGGTCTGACTGATTGTGATTATAACTTTTCCAATAACAGTATACTGCTTTCAAGGTATCTTACACATGCCTATCACAAAAGATTAATTCATGTAGGATCTCAGAAGACAGATCAAAGAGGAAGTAAAAAGCAAACAAACAAACAAAAAAAACATTGAAGCTTCCAGCTCTTTCTCAGGGACACTAAGGAGAGTTCCTGGGGAGCCAACAAGGTATGCAGTGCCAGAGAGCATAGTGGGAATCAACAAAGTGGCAGTGGTATCCAGCTTTCGAAACAGCTTCCAGACCAAGACCTACCACAGGCACAATCAGCTTCCTGAGAAGGTTCTTCAGCCTTTTCAGATCTGCTAAGCAGAATGTTTTAGAAAGACTTCCCAGAGGGTACCTGGCACATCACCCCACTGTTGGCACCAAAGTAAGAGAGTTTACAGAAAAACACGGTCTTGGACTAAATTCGCTTAGAGAAGAGAAGGCAAAAGACTCCCCACACAGCTAGTAAAGAGCATCCTGAAGTGAAAAGCCAAGGCCAAGACCTTTAAACAAGGCTGTGAGGCCACAACTCAGTAACAGTGTATCTCAGTATTCTGCTTTATACACACTCAAAGTCCAGAACCCCATTTGCCCTTACCTATTCAGAAGAAAATTCTTGAATTCTTTCTGATTTCCATAATATCTACCTTCATTTCTTATTTCCTGTTTTTGGCTACACACTTTTGACTTGTACTGAACTGGCCTTGGCCTCAGCGCCCCTCCCAACTGGGAATTGCTGCCATTTCCTCACTACAAGTACTTTCAGCCATCATCTCAGTAGAACCCATCTGCCAGAATCTACCTTAGCACTGATCCATGTTCTCCAACATCCATGGAAGGGATTAAAAAGAGACAGTGTATTATATGTTATCAAATTTTGTAAATCATAACATAAAATACCAAAATTTGAAACTCTGTAAGTAATAATAATGGCTACTACTATCTACTGTGTGCTAGGTGTTTACACATAGAGTCTGGAATCCTCACTTCATCCTTAGAGGTTAGGTCCTATTATCAACTCCATTTTTGAGAAAAGAAAACTGAAGCCATGAGAGGTTAGATGATTTCCCAAGGTGTCACAGTTAATAAGTAGCAGAGATTTTTCAACAAATGTTGTGGAGCAATTAGATACCATAGACAAAAACAAACAAACCACTTTAACCTAAACCTTGCACCTTATACAAAAATGAACTCAAAGTAGACCATAGATCTAAATGTAAAACCTGGGGGTGCCTGGGTAGCTCAGTCGGGTGTCTGACTCTCGATCTCAAC
Organism: Felis catus; assembly: GCF_018350175.1. Taxonomy (NCBI): domain Eukaryota; kingdom Metazoa; phylum Chordata; class Mammalia; order Carnivora; family Felidae; genus Felis; species Felis catus. The sequence continues at coordinate 55,547,272 of NC_058386.1, forward strand.
TCAAGTCTTGATCTCAGGGTTGTGGGTTCAAGCCCTACACTGGGCTTCACGCTGGGTGTGATGTCTACTAAATAAATAAATACCCTAAAACTATGACACTTCTACAAGAAAACACAAGATAAAAATTTTAGTAATCTAGGGTTATGTGACATGTTCTTGGACACCATAAGCACAATACATAGGGAAGTAAATACATTGGGCTTCACCAAAACTAAAAACTATTGCTCTGTTGAAGACTCTAATGAGAAAATTTTCAATATTAAGCCACAGAGTAGAAGAAAGTATTTTCAAATTACGTATCTGATAAAGGACTCATATCCAGAATACATGAAGAATTTACTAAACCAAAAGTTAGAAAACAGGGCCACCTGGGTGGCTCGGTAAGTTAAGCGTCTGACTTCAGCTCAGGTCATGATCTCACAGTTCAGGAGTTCAAGTCCCATGTTGAGCTCTGTGCTGACAGCTCACAGCCTGGAGCCTGCTTCAGATTCTGTGTCTCCATCACTCTCTGCTCCTCCCCCACTTGTGCTCTCTCTGTCTCTCTCAAAAATAAATAAACATTGGGGCGCCTGGGTGGCGCAGTCAGTTAAGCGCATGACTTCAGCCAGGTCACGATCTCACGGTCCGTGAGTTCGAGCCCCGCGTCAGGCTCTGGGCTGATGGCTCAGAGCCTGGAGCCTGTTTCCGATTCTGTGTCTCCCTCTCTCTCTGCCCCTCCCCCGTTCATGCTCTGTCTCTCTCTGTCCCAAAAATAAATAAACGTTGAAAATAAATAAATAAATAAATAAATAAACATTAAAAATAATAATAATAAAAAAGTAAGAAAACAAACAACCCAATTAGATATTGGCAAAACAGTTGAACAGACACCTGATGAAAGAAAATATACAGATGGCAAACAAGTACATGAAAAGATAATCAGGGGCACCTGAGTGGCTCAGTCAGTTGAGCATCCAACTCTTGATCTTGGCTCAGGTCGTGATCCCAGGGTTGTGGGATTGAGCCCAACATCAGGCTCCACACTGAGTGTGGGGCCTGCTTGAGTGTCTCTCTCTCTCTCTCTCTCTCTCTCTCTCTCTCTCTCTCAAAATAAAAAGATATTAACATCATTAGCCACTAAGGAAAAGCAAGTTAAAGCCCAGATAAGATATACTACCCACCTATTAGCATGGCTACACTCAAATATAGTGACAATACCAAGTGCTGGCAAAGATACAGAGAAAACGGAATTATCATACATTGCTCAAGAGAATATAAATTGGTATAGCCACTCTGGAAAATGGCTAGTAATTTCCTTATAACATTAAACAGGTACATATATGAGCCTACAATCCCATCCCTGGGCATTTACACTATAGAAATGAAAACTTGCATTCACATGAAAACCTATATGACAATGATTAAAGCAGCTATATTTGTAATCACCGAACTGTACAAAGAATCTAAATGTCTCTCAACTGGAGAGAGGATAAACAAACTAGTACATCCATACAGTGTAACACTACTCAGCAAAAAAAAAAAAAAAAAAAAAAAAAAAGGAATAAACTATTGATACACTTGGAGGGATCATAAGGGCATCATGCTGAGTGAAAAAAGCCAATCTTAAAAGTTCACATACTATATGATTCCACTTAATGAATATTCTCAAAATGACGAAATTATAGAAACAGATCAGTGGTTTCCTGAGGTAAAAGAACTTGAAATTGAGATCTTAGGAAAGCCTGCAGACATCTTCGAGAAATACATCAGTAGCTATAGCTGTATGCAGAAGAAAAAACTCTTTGTTGAGTAATCACATAGTGAACTACGGAAACTTTTACAAGAAACTCTTATGAGAGATGCTAATATGATGTGTGACCAAAATCTTAGAATATCAAGGACTTTCAGCAGGAAAAAACTTTCAAAACAAGAAGGAAAGACTCCTAAAGACAGCAGACACCAAGTTTTATCCAACTGTCTCAGTACCTCGCTCATAGCAGGCACTTAGGAAATGTCTGTTTTCAGTAGTGTTGAAGTTAAAGAGATCACTAGACTTCTCCCAAACTGCCTTGTCCATAGATATGCTGGGTTAGTCTATTTGATTTCGGGAAGAAAAGCTAACATTTAAAGAGCATTTATTATGTACTAAGAAATGTCAAATATTTTGTATATATTATTTCATGTAATTCTCAAAATAACCCAATGAGGTGTAGGAATGATTATGATCCTCATTTTACAGATGAGAAAAATGAGTCACAAAGAGATTAAAGTACTTGCTTCCATGTCCAATCACTAAGAATAGAAGGAGCTACAATGTAATCTGGATCTAGAATTATATTCTCATAATTATTATATAACCTTATTACTATCTTCTACAGTCTGTCTCTGATACACCCTTCAGTCACTAGGCCTTTGATTATGTTTAAGTTCATTAAAGATGCATAAATATAGCACTGTTGAAAACTTTCTTAGACAAGACAAATAAGACATATTTTCTTAGATAAATCATATAGTTATGATTTCTTCAGTCAGCAAGCATTTATTTAATACTAATTTCAGCGCTAAGCACCAGGACCCAAAGAGACACAAAATATAATCCTATCTTCAAGGAGCTCATTCTGGTGAAGGTGATTCACAAGGATCAAATGCAATTCAGTCCAGTAACTCTGACAGTGGGAAAAATATCAGGGAAGGCTTCCTGGAGGAGGGGAAATGTTAGTTGAGGATGTGAAATTAGAGGTTGTTAAAAAAAATGGCAGGGAAGGGTGCTTCGGCAGAAGGTAATACAGCTGCAAAGGAATAAATGATAGAGACAGACAAAGAGAAAGACAAAGAGAAGTATCAGAGTTCAGTGATAACATGGTTCAGTGATGGGCTGGTTGCTAGACAGGGCAAGGTTGCAGGAGTATGGCCAGCACTGTATATTTATACTACCTACTCCACAACCGAGTTTCCCATCTTTCATGCTGGCAGCCTTCAACAAGGAAGAAAGAAAACTTCCTGGGGTAAGAACAGTATTGGTCACCACTGCACTCCCAGTGCCTAGGATAGTACATCTTACAGGGTATCTTATATTAATTATACTTTGTGATTTAGAATTTAACTTAGGACTTTGTTGTCACAAAAAATTAAATGCTACTATCAGAACTGTAGATGGACTGAAAAGAATGAAAATTCAATTTTCACAGGCACTGTCTGTAACTTTTCACATTGTACAGTGTTACACAACTAATAAAATTTTTATTCATATTATGCCAAGTAATCCATCAAACACTCATTAGTTTGGTATTTCTAACGCTACTATACAGAAGAAGAAACAAAGCTTAGAGAATTGAAGTGACATTAGGTTACTGGCAGAGTCCAAACCATATGGATTCAAATCCAGTGGTTTTTTCCACAATACCACAACTAGACTCAGTAACAAGCCAGACCCAGCTCCAACTTGCCCTTGACCTTCCTGCCTGCCTCTATGCCTCTCCACACCTAACTTCTCACTTCTAAATCATTTCTTCCCTTGCAATCCCTAGGATAAATGCTTTGCCAAAACATAATATGGAAGTTTGTTAACTTATCTAAATGAAAAGTTAAAACTATAAATTTGCAGCCACTACGTCTTACATCTGACAAACCCTGTCCCAACCCCTTGACTGATCATACCATCGGATTATATAACTGACTTACTTGTCATCTACTTTCTCAAACAGAATTTAAGTTCTTTGAAGACTAGGATTTTTGTCTTCTGCCTTCAGCTCTACCCCAGTGTCTACATAAGTGCTTGGTGCATAGTAATTTTTCAATAAAGATCCATTAAATGGGAGTGCCTGGGTGGCTTAGTCGGTTAGGCATCCGACTTAGGCTCAGGTCATGATCTCACCGGTCCCGAGTTCAAGCCCCACATCAGGCTCGTGCTGACAGCTCAGAGCCTGGAGTCTGCTTTGGATTCTGTGTCTCCCTCTCTCTCTGCCCCTCCCCCAATCATTCTATTTCTCTCTCACCTTCTCTCTCAAAAATAAATATTTTTAAAAAGATGCATTAAATGAATGAATTTACTCTTTGGCTAATATTCAAGGCCTTTCACAGTTTGACTTGCACAACGGTCTCCCTCACCATTTTCTAATCTCCAACCTATCTAAAGATTCTCCTGACATGCTTCCAGGCCTTCCTACCCCTATGCTTGTTTGTTGTTCTCATCTACATTTAGGTAGAACCTACTTCTTTCTATAAGCCTCCTTTAATCACACCAGCCCACATTAATCTCACTTTCTACTAAGCTTAACAGTATCAACCATCTGTGACATGTGTATGGCATTCTCTAAAGTGTGGTGTTATATTATAAACCAGCAATCAACTAGATTGGGAACTTCTTGAGGATATGATTTCTGTTTCAGTCTTCTCTGCATGCCACTTTGCTTCTGTACCAGTACCTGATATATAGTAAGTAATCAATAAATACTAATTTACTCACAACTTTGAGTATAGTTGAGACACAATGTTAAATTAGTTTCACATGTATAACATAGTGATTTGATAAGTTTAAACATTATGCTATGCTCACCACAATTGTTGCTATCACTTCTTACCATACAATGCTATTACATGATTATTGACTATGTTCCTTATGGTGTGCCTTTTATCCCATGACTTATTAATTCCATAACTGGAATCCTGTATTTCCCACTGCTCTTCACCCATTTTGCCTATCCTCCCAACCCTCTTCCCTCTGGCAACTCAGTGGTTCACTTACCAGTTTATGATAGAACATCTCAAATCATGGGTCACATCGACAAAAAGGAGGGAAGACTATGCTTGATCCTATCACATGACTAAAGTGTTAAAAGCTATGGAGTCAGGGAAAAGAAGGAGAAGATGGTGGCAGTGTAGGAGCACCCTAGATACTCCTCATCCCATGAACACAAATTACTATCAAATCATCCTAAATAGCCCTAAATCAACCTTAAGACTGGCAGAACACACTCCACAACTAAAGACAGACAAGAGGCCGAATCAAAGAAGGTAGAAAGTACCTTTTGTCTTGGGAGAAAAAAAGACCAGGGCCACTGCAGTGGGGAGGTAGCTGCAGCATGGAGAAAGGTGATAGACCAGCACACAGGGGAGCTCAACACGGGAAAAATAAATCTCTATAGCAATTGATTTGTAAAGTCAGAGGGGCCAATTTTTTGTGAGTTCTTGCAACCAGAGGAGTTTAAAACCTAAAGTTTTAAAGGTCAATGGGCTTGGATAGAGCCTGAAACGCATTGTGCTGCTCTTGGAAAGAAGAAAGGCAAACAATGCCTGGACATTCAGCATTGAAACAGTAATCTGAAAAGCACATGTACACACAGTGGAGGGGGTATTTGCTCATTTTGGAGTATGTCCCAGAGAGGCAGCATTCATGGAAAGACCTCTCTGGGAACAAAGAAACTGGCAGTCACTATGTCCCTCTGCTGTCTCTCAGCATAAACACAGAGCCACCTTTGGGAACTAATGCAACATTGACACTTGCTACCTAACTTGCTTATATCAAACCCTGCCTACCCATGCTGTGGTGAAACCACCATTCCCAGTCATACTCTTCTCAGTCCCAGAGTGGCAAGCCCCCTCCCCTAGAAGACCGGCCCAAACCCCAGCTCACACCATGTCTGCTGACCAGGGAGTTTTGCAGAGCCTCCGTTCTGGTGGTGGTGACAACAGATCTCATTTAGCAAGCAGACCAGGGCATACCTAGTAAACACTTGCCATATTCAGGCCAGGGACCAAACACTGCCCACAACAGACAAAGAGAGCCTCTGCAGACAACTTGCCTGAAGGATAAAGCAGCCAGGACACAACTGCAGGGCACATAGAGCACACATTGGAGACACTTCTAGAAGCACCAAGCCCTGTAGAACAGAGGACACTACAAGGAACAGACAGCAAAGACCTCTTCTTCATAACAAGAAAGAACAGGAAATATAGCTGACTGTTCTTACCTTCAAGAACAGGAAATATAGCTGACTTTCCTAACACAGAGAAACAGGCACAGAGACTTAGACAAAATGAGAAGACAGAGAAATTTGTCTCAGATCAAAGAATAGGACAAGGCCATGGCTAGAGATCTAAGCACAACAAATATAAGTAACTTGCTTGATGGGGTATTTAAAGCAATGATCATGAGGATACTCCTTAGACTTGAAAAAAGAGTGGAAGACATCAGAAAGACCCTTAACACAGAAATAAAAAAGAACAAATCAGAGATGAAGAGTGGAATAAATGAGATTAGAAACATGCTTGGTGCAAAGAACAGCAGGATGAAACAAGCAGAAAACTGAATTAATGATCTAGAAGATAGAGTAACGAAAAGTAACCAAATTGAACAAAGAAGAGAGAAAACAGAATTACATAAAACAAAAATAGATATAGGGAACTCAGTGACTCCATCAAACAGAGAACAGAGAAAGGGGGGAAGAAAAGTTATTTTAAGAAAGAGCTGAAAATTTTCCCTAATCTGAAAAAAGATACAGATAGCCAGATCCAGGAGGCATGGAGAACCTCCAACAAAATCAACAAAAGGATATCCATACCGAGACATATTGTAATGAAATTGCCAAATACAGTGATAAAGACAAAAAAATATTAAGTTTAGAGGATATATATCTAAACATAATAAAGGCCATTTATGAAAAACCCATAGTTAATATCATCCTTAATGGGGAAAAACTGACAGTTGTTTCTCTAAGGTCAGGAACAAGACAAGGATGTCCACTCTCTACTCACTTCTACTCAACACTTCTATTCAAAATAGTACTGGAGGTCCTAGCCACAGTACTCAGACAACAAAAATAAATAAAAGGAATCCAACGTGGGAAGGAAGGAGTAAATCTTTCTCAATTTGCATAGGATATGACACTGTATACAGAAAACCCTAAAGATTTTACCAAAAAAAAACTGCTACAACTGATCAACGAATTCACTCAAGGTGCAGGATACAAAACCAACATACATAAACCTATTGCATTTCTATATAACAATAATGAAGCAACAGAAAGAGAAATTAGGAAAACAATCTCATTTACAACTGCAACAGAAGATACCTAGGAATAAACCTAGCCAAAGAGGTGAAAAACCTGTACTCTAAAAACTATAAAATACTGACGAAAGAAATTCAGGATGACACAAAGAAATGGAAAGATATGTCATACTCATGAACAGGAAGAATGAATATTGTTAAAATGTCTATAGTATGCAAAGCAATCTACACATTTAATGCAATCTCTGTCAAAATACCACCAGCATTTTTCACAGAACAAGAACAAACAATCCTAAAATGTGTATGGAACCACAAAGGACCCTGAATAGTCAAGGTAACCTTGGAAAAAAAAAAAAAAAAAGCAAAACCGGAACCATCACAACTCCAGACTTCAAGTTATATTGCAAAGCAATATAATTTAATTTTAGTAATTAAAACAGTATGGTATGTGAAAAAAAATAAAAACATAGACCATTAGAACAGAATAGAAAACCCAGAAACAAATCCACAATTATATGGTCGATTAATCTTTGACAAAGCAGGAAAGAATATCCAATGGGAAAAAAGTCTCTTCAACAAATGGTGTTGGGAAAACTGGGCAGCAACATAAAAAAGAATGAAACTGGACCACTTTCTTACACCACACACAAAATAAATTCAAAATGGATCAGCTGTCCTAAATGTGAGACCCAAAACCTATAAAAATCCAGAAGAAAACAGGCAGTAACCTTTCTGACATTGGCCATAACAACTTTTTTCTAGATAGGTCTCCTGAGGCAATGGAAATGAAAGCAAAAATAAACTATTGGGCCTACATCCAGATAAAATGCTTCTGCAGAGTGATGGAAACAATCAACAAAACTGAAAGGCAACTTAAAGAATGGGAGAAGACATTTGTGAATTATATATCCAATAAATGGTTTATATCCAAAATATATTTCAGAAACATAAAACTCAACACCCAAAAAACAGATAATCCACTTTAAAATGGGCAGAAGACAAGAGTAGACATTTTTCCAGAGAAGACATACAGATGGCCAACATGAAAAGATACATGGCATCACTTACCATCAGGGAAATGTAAATCAAAACTACAGTGAAATATCACCTTACATCTGTCAGAATAGCTGAAATTCACAACACCAGAAACAACAGCTGTTGGCAAGCCATGTGGAAAGAAAGGAACACTCATGCAGAATGGTAATGCAAACTTTTGTGGCCACTGTGGAAACAGCATGGAGGTTCCTCAAAAAGTTAAAAATAGAATTACCCTACAATCCAGCAATTTCACTACTGGGTATTTACCCAAAGAATACAAAAATACTAGGGATACATGCACCCCTATATTTACAGTGGCATTATTTACAATAGCCAAGATATGGAAGCAGCCCAAGTGTCCACCTATTGATGAAAGGACAAAGATGTGGTGTGTGTGTGTGTGTGTGTGTGTGTGTGTATGATGTATATGTATATAATACATACACAAATGTACATGTATGTATATATATATACACACATATATATGTAGGTATATATACACACATATATATATATACACACACATATATATATATATATACCTACATATATATGTGTGTGTATATATATATATATGTGTATATATATATATGTATATATACACACACACACACACACACACACATATACACACACATACAATGCAATCATATTCGGCCATAAAAAGGAATGAAAGCTTGACATTTACAACGACATGGATGGAGCTAGAGTGCATAATGCTAAGTGAAGTCTGTCAGAGAAAGACAAATACCATATGATTTCACTCATATGTGCAATTTAAGATACAAAACAAATGAGCACAGGGAAAAAGAGGAAGGGAGGGACAGAGAGAGAAAGATAAAGCAAGAAAGAGACTCTTAACTATAGAGAACAAACTGATGGTTACTAGAGAGCAAGGTGGGGAATGGGTTAAATAAGTGATTGGGATTAAGGAGTGTGCTTGTAGTGATGAGCACCAGGAAGTGTTGAATCACTATATTGTACACCTGAAACTAATATTACACCATATGTTAACTAACTGGAATTTAAATAAAAACTTTAAAAAATGCTATGAAGTCAGCCTGCATTTGAATCCAGGCTTTACTACTTAAAACCTGTTTGATTCTGGGCACCTGGGTGGTTCAGTGGGTTACGCATCCGACTCCTGATCTCAGCTCAGGGTATGATCTCACAGTTTGTGAGTTCGAGCCCCGCATTGGGTTCTGCACTGACAGTGCAGAGCCAACTTGGGATTCTCTCTCTCTCTCTCTCTCTCTCTCTCTCTCTCTCTCTCTCTCTCAAAATAAATAAATAAATTTAAAAAAATAAAAATAAATCCTGTTTGATTCTGAACAAGTTTTAAATGTCTCCATGCCTCAGTTTCCTCATTTACAAAATGGGGATAGTATTAGCCCATACCTTATAGGATTGTGACAAATTTTAATTGAGATAATACATGCAAATATTCAGTCCAGTGCACAGAATAAGCTCTCAACAAACATTAGCTATAATTATTGGCAACAAACCAGGCTTAAGAGTAGGCCTTTGTAAGGGTACAAGGTTTCTTTTTGGAATATTGAAAACATTTTGAAATTGACTGTGGTAATGGTTGCACAACTCTATGAATATACTAAAAATCACTGAATGGTATGAATGGGTGAATTGTATGGTATGTTAATTATACCTCAATAAAAATATTTTTAAAATAACCCCCAAAACAAAATAGGCCTTGGATCTATTCATGAATTGGAACAGATAGTAGAACCTAAAAAGGTCTCTGCCCAAAAGCAAATTATTAACTCTATTTGCCCAAAGCATGTAGAATCTAGGAGGTTCACTTTCTTTTCTGATCTTTGTAGTTGTGGCCCACCTAGGAGGAGGGATGAGGGTCACCATGTTAAACTTAAAGATTACATTAAAAATGCTACTGAATGGAATCAGAGATAAAGGGATAGAAAAACATCACTTCTCATCTCAGACCAAATGCAGACTGCCTAAATGTACTCAGGAAACATTTTGGCATCATTAAAATGGAATTAAACAGGCAGATGAAGGAAAATCCTCCAAAGCGAAGCTCAACATGGAAAACAACAGGAAAATATAGGGAAAACAACAGTCTGTCCAGAAGAGGACAAGTCCTCAGGGATCCTCAGAAAGCTCCAACTTATTCTTTCAATTCTTTCTCTTATCCATCAGAGATCTAATCACATTTGGTAATCTCAAGCAGAAACCTCATGGCAGAGAAGGCTGTTCTGTGTGTGTGTGTTTGTTTGTTTGTTTGTTTGCCTCAATGTCACCAGTGACAAAGGCAAGACCTAGATGCCACCACTTGACCTGGTAGTAAGTTCAGAATCATTTCCCCAAGCAGGAACATTTGCCAGGCACCTTATGAGTCCACACTCTGACCTGGGCTAAATAACTAGAAAATGAGAGGTTTATATGTCGTCTACAACTTATGGGGGAAGAGGTGACTGAAGAAAAAATACAGAAGCTGGTGATTATACCTGATTCCTAGTGAATACCGGGAAGAAGCTATGGAGAGAAAAAGAGAGAATGGATTGCAAATATTTCATTGCATTCAACTTTAAAAAAGCCCCCTTTTAAGATCTTCAGATAATTTTCTTTGTATCACCACCCTTCCCATTTATATTATTTCCAAAGTAGAGGCCCATGAGAGTTACCAATTTTCCAAGCTGCCATACAGCAAACATGAACAAAATTTCATAGATGAATAAAAATTAGAATATATTATTCTTTAATTAAATTCCAGATTCTACTACCTTTGGACCATATGTATGCCATGGAATACCTTCCCACTAGTCAAAACCCCTAAAAGTACCAAAGACATCAGCTTAAAGTATTTAAATGAGCCTTTGAAATATATGGCAAGAAAGGACACTAGGCAAAATTCAGGAGAGCTGAGTTTTAGTCTAGTTTTGCCACCAGTTGTATAATTTTCAGCAAATCTCTCTAGTCCAGTCTCCTGCTCTAAAATATGGGGAGTTTAAAATACATCAGTAGTTCTCAATCTCAAGGGCAGTACTGTATGCAGGGTAGACTTGGAAATGTGTGGAGGTGATTTTGTTTGGAATAATGACTCGGGGATAACTGCTGTCATTTATTACATGGTAGGGAGGGACGGCTAAGATATTGGACAAGTAGCAATGCCCGGGACAAACACAATGAAGAACTATCCAAATGTCCAAAATGTCAAGAGCATATTAATTTCCCCTTCCCAGAAATAACGGGGCAAAATAATTAAGATCTTGTCAACCCCTAAAATCCTTTGCTATATACAAATGTAACAAAGAATACTGCAACACTGTGTTTACGCTATTGAAAATGAACAGTGGAGAAATTTCAGTCATCTTTTGCTTGGTAAATGAGGAGAAATGAAAACTAAATAAATTACTTTGCACTTCACACTCTAAAATGTGTAATTAACAAAATCTCTTCTAGAAAAGATCTGAATCTGGAAATGAACTTTGTAAGTGAAGACATATTAGACACACACACACACACACACACACACACACAACCATTAACTACAACCAGATGTTGCTTAACAACCATTTGTTTAAAAAAACACAAACAATAAATTCCATTAGACTTTGTTGTTCACATTTGAAATCCAAGTGAAACTCAGTTAGGAGCAAGTAAGAAAAGGGGTTGGAAAAGTGTTCACAGAACAGCAAAATGTTTACTCTGCTGGATCCTTGTGTTTCAGGCCAATAAAAAAAACATGGGTGGCTGTTTATAAGCTGCATCCCAAGAGTCAAGAGGGTGGAGTTGAAGAGGCTTTACTTATTAATATAATTCACTATTTTTAATGCCTGCTCTGAAATTCTTCCCACAAATCTGCATGATGTACTCTGCCTTATGCATCAGAAACAATGAGCTATTTCATATCTTTTACTTATCAATCTGAAGGTAAATGGGTTGGGATAAAAATTCTAATTCCAGAGTCTTAACCACAAACTGTTATAAGATGATAATTAACAAACTGATAACAATACCAGCAGCAAGGGTGAGAATATCAAAGCCTCCAGAATGCCAACAGAAGAAAGGCCAACAGATAAATATGATCTTTTGAGAAAATAGCTTTGAGAAAAAATAGCTTTTCCGATTTTTCTGTACACAAACTATAACAACTCCATCCATACCCATTACCCATCAAAGCCAAATTTAACCCTTCCTGATACCAGCCAAGAGATTATAGCAAACAAACCCTTTCCTTTTAAGGATATATTTCAAAAAGTAGTTATTTCCTGGGGCAGAAAAAGCAGATCTCTGTGGCAAGCCCCACCTTGGCAGCAGTCTCCTAGAATATAGCTGAGAGTTCCAGAAATTTAAAAATCCTGAATCTGCACTAGCAGTTTTTGCCAGTGGCCTTCCTGGGCTGATATCCAAACTCTAGGGTCTAATGTTTCAAAAAAAGCCAAACACAATACTGAACAATCATCCTTACTGTTTAGCAGTGTCTTCTAAGAATATTTTGATACCAACAACTTCTCATCTATACTGGGAAACTAATATCTGTATTTGGTTCTGACTAATCAGTCCTTTTCCCTGCCACCCACCATTGACTTCTAGCCAATCTATCCACAACTGTTATTAACCTTCAAAGACCATCATGGCTCTTGTTAAGGGCCAGTTGTGTGGGTCAGTTTATTTTTAAAACTGAATGAGGAACGGGAGGGGCAAACATCTTGTCTCCATCTAACATTTGCAAAAGGTAAAACAGAAGAAAAACCTAGGTAAACTCCAGCAATTTTAATGCATAAGGAAACTAAATTTTAATTGTCAAAATGCTTCCCTTCCCTCACTTCTGCTCTCACAAATCAGAAAAATATGTATAGGGGAATGAAGTTTTGCTTCTGCTACACAGCTGATAAAAATTCTAGACTGACAAAAGCTACCCTTGTTTTATCCATTTCAAATAGGCATCTCAAGTTTTATTATGTCCAAACAAAACTCTCAATATCTTCTCTCACTCACTCGCTCTTGCTCTCACTTTCTTTCCTCTCCTTTCCCTCTCTCTCTCTCTCTCTCTCTCTCTCTCTCTCTCTCTCTCTCTCTCTCTCTGTCACACACACACACACACACACACACACACACACACACACACCATCCAGATGCTCAAGGCAAAAACACTTTGTGACTCATCCTTGATCTCTCTATTCCTCCCTTTCCTTCCCTCTCTCTCCCTCTCCCTTCCCCTCTCTCTCATCCAATTCACTGGCAAGTAATAAATAATGATGGCTCCAGTTTCTAAGCATATCCTGAATTCCTGTGCATGTCTCACTGCCTCCAACATGACTTAAGTCCAGGCCACCTTCATCTCTTAGTCATATTATTGCAATAGACCTTCAACTGATTTTCCTTCTTCCACTCTTACTCCTATAATTCATTAAACTTACAGAAGCTATAAGTAACTTTTAAAACTATATTTTCTATCCCATTATCCTCTTGTATTCTTTATACAACTAATAACTATCAATAAATATCATATTATGGAGAACAAATCTATGGTTACCAGAGGGGAGGGGTGGGGGGATGGATGAAATGAGTGATGCAGATTAAGGAGTGCACTTGTCCTGATGACCACCAGGTGATGTATGGAACTGTATTGTACACCTGAAACTAATAAAATGTGATATGTTACCTAACTGGAATTAAAAACTTAAAAACTTAAAAAAAATATCTTACTTAATTATTTACTACTATATTTTATGTTTCTCCTCATTAAAATACAAGCTCCATAAGAGAAAGGGTTTGGTCTGTCTCTTTCACCCCTGTATCTACAATACCTAGAACATTTCATGGCATACAGGAAATGTTCACTAAATACTTGCAGAATTAATGAATAAATAATTATCCAATAAACTTTTAGTGAGCACTTACCTCAAAAAATGATTCTAGGTGCTATGGATGATGGAGAGAAAGAAGACATGGTCCCTGACCTAAAAGAGCTCACATGAGGGACACAGACATTAAATAATTACAAAACAATGTCACAAATATAATACTTAAAGTATAAACCAGAGGCACTGGAAAAAATAGAACTGGGGGTCATCTGACTATGTTTGGGTGAGACTCAGAAAGTGTCACAGAAGAGAATAAATTTGAGCTGTAACTTGAAGGATCCATACATTCTCCAGACTTAGAAAACATGCAATGTGTATGACAGGTAAAGGGAACAACACAGGCTGAGAATGCAGTTGTAGGCAAGGATATGGGGCATAAAAATGACAGCTACATTCAGAAAAAATGAAGTAGTTTGGTGACTGGAGTGGAGGATATATATGGGAGGAAAATCTAGGAATGGAATCTTGAAAAGATGGGCAGCTGTCAGAATATGAACGATCTTCCATACTTTAAGAACTGTGGTATTAGGGGCACCTGGGTGGCTCAGTCAGTTGAACGTCCAACTCTTGATCTCATCTCAGGTCATGATCCCAGGGTCATGAGATCAAGGCCCTTGTCAGGCTCCATGCTGAGCATGGAGCCTGCTTGGGATTCTCTCTCTCTCCCCCCCACTCTGCCCCTCTCCCCTGCTTTCTCTCTCTCTCTCTCTCTCTCTCTCTCTCTCTCTCTCTCTCTCTCTTCCTCTCTCCCTCTCCCCCTCTCTCTCCCTCCCTCCCTCCCTCAAAATAAAATAAAAAAAATTAAAAAAATTTAAAAAGTGTGGTATTCATTCTTGTACACAGGGAGGAATCAAATGCAAGTAAAGAGTGAAAGGAGTTCATCCATTCAACATATATTTATTGACGGTCTGAACAAATTTGTTTTTAAAGAAGATAACCCAGGTGATAAGGGCAAAAGTGCACCAAAGTTGAGAATAAACTAAAGGGAGCCAAAAAATTTAGAGAGGTGCTACCAATACCATACTGTTTTGATTACTACAGCTTTGCAGTATATATTCTCTCTTTATTTTTTAAAAATGTTTTATTCAAATTCCAGTTAGTTAACATAGAGAGTAATATTAGTTTCAGATGTACAATATAGTGATTCAACAGTTCCATACAACACCCAATGCCCATCACAAGTGCACTCCTTAATACTCATCACCTATTTAACCTACCACCCACCACCTTCTCTCTGGTAACCATCAGTTTGTACTCTATAGTTAAAAATCTTTCTTTTTTCTCCCTTTGTTCACTTGTTTTGTTTCTTAAATTTCACATATGAGTGAGATCATATGGTATTTTTCTATGACTGACTTTTTTTACTTATCATTATATACTCTAGTTATATCTATGATGTTGCAAATGGCAAGATTTCCCCCTTTTTATAGCTGAGTAATATTCCATTGAGTGTGTGTGTGTGCGTGTGTGTGTATGTGTGTGTGTGTGTGTGTGTATACACACATACACACCACGTCCTCCTCATCCATTCATCAGTTGATGGACATTTGGGCTCTTTTTATAATTTGGCTCTTGTGGATAATGCTTCTGTAAACATCAGAGTGCATGTATCCCTTTGAATTAGTAGTTTTGTATTCTTGTAGGGTAAATACATAGTACTGCAATCACTGGATCCCAGGGTAGTTAGTTCTATTTTAACTTTTTAAGGAAATTCCATGCTGTTTTCCACAATGGTGCACCAGTTGATATTCCCACAAACAGTTTAAGAGGGTTCCCCTTATGGTTTGCCTCCCTCCCTCTCTGTTTGTAACTATTTTTCTCTCCTTCCCTTTCCCCATGGTCTTCTGCTAAGTTTCTCAAGATCCATTTATGAGTGAAAACATATGATATCTGTCTTTCTCTGACTTATTTCACTCGGCATAATACCCTCCAGTTCCATCCACGTTGCTGCAAATGGCATGATTTCATTCTTTCTCATTGCCAGGTAGTATTCCATTGTATATATAAACCACATCTTTGTTGTATGTAAGTGATGAACCATGGGAATCTACCCCCAAAACTGAGAGCACACTTTACACACTGTATGTTAGCCAATTTGACAATAGATTATATTAAATAAGTAAATAAGTAAGTAAGTAAGTAAATAAATAAATAAATAAATAAAGAGGGTCCCCCTCTCTCCACATCCTCACCAACACCTGTTGTTTCTTATTAATTTTAGCCATCTTAAAGGTGGGAGGTGATATATCATTGTAGTTTTGATTTGTTGTTTCCCTGATAATCAGTGATGTTGAGCATCTTGTCATGTGTCTGTTGGCCACCTGGACATCTTCTTTGGAAAAATGTCTATTTATGTTTTCTGCCCTTTTTTAATCGGATTACTCATTTTCTGGTTGTTTTTTTTTTATAAGCTCTATATATATTTTGGATACTAACCCTTTATGGGATAAGTCATTTGAGATACCTTCTCCCATTCAGTAAACTGCCTCTAAGTTTCGTTGTTTCCTAAGTGTACAGAAGTGTTTTATTTTCATGTAGTCCCAACAGTTTCTTTTTGCTTTTATTTCCTTGCCTCAAGAGACCTTTCTAGAAAGAAGTTGTGGCAGACGATACAAAAGACGTTACTGCCTGTGTTCTACTCCATGATTTTTATGGTTTCAGGTCTGACATTTAGGCCTCTGATCCATTTGGAATTTATTTTTGTGTATGGTGTAAGAAAGTGACCCAGTTTCATTCTTTTGCATGCTGCTGTCCACTTTTCCCAACCCCATTTGTTGAAGACTGTTTTTCCCCATTGGATATTATTCCTGGCTTTGTCAAAGATCAATTTACCATATAGTTATCATTATTATTATTATCAGCTATCTATGGCAAGAGCTACTTTTAAAAAAGCATAACATTGGGAAAAACTTAATATATAAAATGAAATAAAGGTAACATAAATTATAGCATATTCATTCATTGATTTACTAAATAAATAGTTATTAAGGGGCCACTGTGGAAAAGACTTTAGAAATATAATGGTGTTCAAGACATATATAGAAGACAGCAATGCTCACCACTATACAAAAATCAGCTGTTCCTATAAAATTGCCAATAAACTATCTGAAAAAGAAATAAAGAAAACAATCCCACTTACAATAGCATCAAAAATAATAAAATACTTAGGAATAAATTTAACTAAAAAGATAAAAGATCTGCACACTGAAAATCATATGCATTGATTAAAAATTGAGGAACATATAAATAAATAGAAAGATATCTTGTGTTCATGGATTGGAAGAATTAATAGTGCTAAAATACCCATACTACCCACAGCCATTTATAGAATCAATGAAATCTCTATCAAAAGTTTAATGGCATTTTTATAGATATAGAAAAAGCAATTATAAAATTCATATGAAACAACAAAAGACCAATAGCCAAAGCAATCCCAAGATAGAAGAACAAAGCTGGAGGCATCACAATACTAATTTCAAACTTTATTACAAAGCTATAGTAATCAAAATAATATGGTATGGGCATAAAAACAGACACATAGACCAATGGAATATAAGTGAAAGCCCATAAATAAACCCACACATATTTATGGTCAACTAATATTTGAACAAGGGAGCCTAGAATACTCAATAGGAAAACAATAGTCTCCTCAATAAATGGTTTTGGAGAAACTGGATATATACATCCAAAGGAATGAAACTGCACCCCTACCTGATACCATTCACAGAAATTAACTCAAAATGGATTAAACACTTAAATGTAAGATGCAAAACTAAAATCACCAGAAGAAAACATAGGAGAAAAGCTCTTTGACATTTGTCTTGGCAACAATTTTGGATATGACACCAAAAGTACAAGCAACAAAAGAAAAATAGACAAATGTAATTGCATCAAACTAAAAAGCTTCTGCACAGCAAGGACAATAATCAAAATAGTGAAGAGACAACTACAAAATGTGAGAAAATGTTTGCAATCCATATATCTGATAAGTTAATATCCAAAATATATAAGGGATTCAAACAACTCAATAGCAAAATAAAATAAAATAAAATAAAATAAAATAAAATAAAATAACCTGATTGAAACATAGGCAAAGAACCCAAACAGATATTTTACCAAAGATAAACAAATGCCTAACATGTTTATGAAAAATGTTGTCAATATCAGTAATCATCAGGGAAATGCAAATGAAAACCACAATAGGATATCACCTCACACCTGTTAAGATGGTTATTATCAAAAAGAAAAAGGACAAGTGTTGACAAGGATGTGGAGAAAAGGGAACCCTTGTGCACAGTTGGCGGGAACATAAATTGGTATAGCCACTATGGAAAACAGGATGGAGGTTCCTCAAAAAATTAAAAGTAGAACTACCATATGATCTAGCAGCCCACTTCTTGGTATATATCCAAAACAAATGAAATCACTATCTCAAAGGGATATCTGTATCCCCAAGTTTGTTGCATTCAAAATAGCTAAGACATGGAAACAACCTAAGTGTTGCATGGATAAAGAAAATGTGGTATAAATATAAGTATGGTATGTGTGTGTGTGTGTGTGTGTGTGTGTGCGCGCGCACGTGTGTGTGTATAAAGAGAGAGAGAGAATATTAATATTAAATATTATTCAGCCATAAAAAAGAAGGAAATCCAGCCTTTTGCAACAACATGGATGGATCTTGAGGGCACTGTGTTAAGTGAAGTAAGTCAGGCACAGAAAGACAAAAACTGTATGATTTCACTATCTAAAAAAGATGAACTCAGAGAGTGACTGGTGGTCGCCAGGGGGTAGGAATTGTAGGAAATAAGGAGATGTTGGCTGAAGGCTATAAACTTCCAGCTTTAAGGTGAATAAGTTCTGGGGGTGCCTGGGTGACTCAGTCAGTTAAGCATCCAACTCGATTTGGGCTCAGGTCATGATCTCGTGGTCATGACATCAAGCCCTGTATCGGGCTCTGAACTGGGCATAGAGCCTGCTTGGGATCCTCTCTCTCCCTTTCCCTCTGCCCCTCCCTTGATCATGCTCTCACTCTCAAAAAATAAAAAAAGGTTGAGTAAGTTCTGAAGATATACTATACAGCATGGTAACTATAAGACAGTACTGTATTACATACTTGAAAGTTGTTTAGAGAATAGACCTAAAATGTTATCACCACACACCAAAAAGAAGGCAAATATGTAAGGAGATAGAGGTGCTAACTAACTTTATTGTGGCAATTATTGCACAATATATATGTGTATCAAAATCATCATATTGTACACCTTAAATGTGCATATATGTCAACATCTCAATAAAACTGTGTTAAAAATACATCAATGTTCTGCCCTTGTACAACTTACAGTATAGAAAATAAGACAAACAAGTGATAATATTAAAGGGCCATACAGTGTTCACACAAAAAAAGTTAAAAGCGCATGGGGAAATGCTTATCATTTAAAGACCCTGCACTAGTTTCCTAATGCCAATGTCACAAAAAACAACACAGTCAGTATTGTTAAACGACATAAATTTATCCTCTTATAGTTCTAGAGGTCAGAAGTCCAGGAATTCGGTCCTTCCCTTTTCCAGCTGTGCACATTCCTTGGCTCCTGAATGCATTACTCAACCACTGTTTCCATTTTTATATCACCTTCTCTCTCTCTCTCTCTCTCTCTCTCTCTCTCTCTCTCTCTCTCTGACCTTGTTGTCTCCCTCATATAAGGGTATTTGTGACTACATTGAGTGCCCCCCCAGATAATCCAGGATGATCTCCCTATCTCAAAACGTTTAATCACATCTATAAAATTTCTTTGGCCATATGTGGTAGCATATCCACAGGTTCTGTTGATTAGGGCTTGGACATCTTGGGAGTTATTTACTCTGTCTACTACAGACATAACTTTGAATCTAAAAAAATAGAAGGAAATATAGAAAAAAATATTAACAGTACTGATCTGGATGGTTGGATTATGATTTATATTTTTATGTTTTTCTCTTTTACAACTTATAAAAGCTCTAACAATGAGCATATTTCACTTTTTTAAAAAAGATTGAATACAGACAAACAAACACAAAAAGTACAAAGGGGCATACAGTAAACTGTCTTTGTCTCACCCTTGTCCCTCAGGCCCCAGGTTCCTCTCTCCAAAGGCAATTATCATTAACAGTTTCTTACTCTTCCAGAGATAGGATATGGAAGAACATGTCCATGGTACGCTAATTAATGGTCCCTCAAAGATGTTCATGTCCTAATCCCCAGAACCTGTTAATCTATTACCTTACTGGCAAAAAGGGACTTCACAGATATGATTAAGTTAAGGATTTTGAGATGGGTTGATTATCACCATTTGTCTGGATAGGCCCCATATAATGACAGAGATCCTTATAAGAAAAGGCAAGAGCAAAAGATTAACAGAAGTAGAGACTGGAGTGATACACTTTCAAAATGGAGGGAGGCCACAAGCCAAAAAAAAAGAGGTCACTAGAAGCTGAAAAAGGCAAGAAGACAAAATTTCCCCTTAGAGCCTCCAGAAGGAACCAGCCCTACTTATGCCTTGACTTTAGCCCAGCGAAACTTATTTTAAACCTAGGACACCCAGAACTGTAAGAGAATAAATTTCTGTTGTTTTAAGCCACTAAATTTGTGGTCATGTGCTACAGTAGCAATGTAGATCATCTTTATACATATATCTTTTTGTACATGTATGCATATACTGGATATATCTATACAATAAACTCAAAGAATGAGAATTCCTGGGTTAAAGTATGTAATTTTTCATTTTGATTTAAACTGCCAAACTTCCTACATTCAGGTTGCACCAATTCTACTGCAATGATGTAGGAGTGTAATTCATTTGACTTTTGACTTTATCATGATGCTCTTTTTCCACACAGAGGTTTGCGTTTCATGCTCTTAAAGATATCATTTTTTCCTCTTACTGATTCCTAATTTTGTCTATTTTAGAAATAGCCACTCTAAACTTAATTTTTAAGCACTCCCATTTTCTCCTATTGGTTTTATGGCCCAATATTTTACTAACTGCAATTTATTCAGTGGTTAACTATGAAGTATGGATGCTACTCATTTTCCCAAGTGGCTACCAAGGTGATCCAACAATATTTGTTAAGTAATTCATCTTTTTCTCACTGTTCTTAAGTGGCATCTTTATCAGATGTGAAATTTCTATATGACTTCAATCTATTCCTAGACTTTCTGGTCTGTTTCATTGATTTGTCTATAAAATCCTGTAGCAGTACCACACTGTTTTAACTACTGTAACTTAAGATGTCATTTTTAATCTCTGATAAAACTAATCTACCCTAACCACTTCCCTTTTCTAAACTGATAAAACTAATCTCCACTAACTACTCCCCTTTTCCAAAACTATCTGGGTTTTCATGCTTGCTTGTTTTCACATATGAATTTTACATCCAGCTTCACACACAAAAAATGTACCTTTACTTGAACTGACTTTAATTTACCCTACTATTTACTTAAGTGAATGAATATATTTCATATTATTTTTCCATTTAAGAATATGTTATGCATTTCTATTACTCTAAGTCTTCTTTTATGTTCCTCAATAATATTTATTTTTTCATTCAGGTAGAACTTGCATATTGTTTATTGAGTTTATTTTTTGGTGTGACCACTAAACCAGCCCTGCAAGAAATTTTAAGGGGGACTCTCTGAGGGGAGAAAAGATGAAAATATAAATAAATACATACATACATACCAAATAAATACAAAGATTAGAAAGGACCAGAGACCTCATATGAGTGAAGTCATATGATTTTTCTCTTTCTCTGACTGACTAATTTCACTTAGCATAATACCCTCCAGCTCCATCCACATAGTTGCAAATGGCAAGATTTCATTCTTTTTGATTGCCGAGTAATACTCCATTGTATGTATATACCACATCATCTTTATCCATTCATCCATCAGTGCACATTTGGGCTCTTCCCATACTTTGGCTATTATTGATAGTGCTGCTATAAACATGGGGGTGCATATGTCCCTTCGAAACAGCACATCTGTACCCCATGGATAAATGCCTAGTAGTGTAATTGCTGTGTCATAGGTAGTTCTATTTTTAGTTTTTTGAGGAACCTGAACATAAGGGAAGGGAAACAAAAATAATATAAAAACAGGGAGGGGGACAAAACATAAGAGACTCATCAATATGGAGAACAAAGTTAGGGTTGCTGGAGGGGTTGTGGGAGAGGGGATGGGCTAAATGGGTAAGGGGCATTAAGGAATCTACTCTTGAAATCATTGTTTCACTATATGCTAACTAATTTGGATATAAATTTTAAAAAATAAAAAAGAAAATTAAAAAAAGAAAAATATAAAAGCCTTGTTACACATATTTATGTATATAACCTGCATGCATTAAAGTTAAATCAAAAATTTAAAATAAATGAATAAATATTTCCTTAAGAAAAAAAAAAAAAGGACCAGAGAACACCACCAGAAACTCCAACTCTACAAGCATCATAATGGCAATAAATTCATGTCTTTCAGTACTCACTCTAAGTGTCAATGGACTCAATGGTCCAATCAAAAGACATAGGGTAACAGAATGGATAAGAAAACAAGATCCATCTATATGCTATTTACAAGAGACCCACTTTAGACCTAAAGAAACTTTCAGATTGAAAATAAGGGGACTGAGAACAATCTACCATGCTAATGGTCAACAAAAGAACGTCAGAGTAGCCATACTTATATCAGACAATCCAGACTTTAAAATAAAGGCTGTATCAAGAGATGCAGAAGGGCATTATATCATAATCAAGGGGTCTATCCACGAAGAAGACCTAACAATTGTAAACATTTATGCACCAAATGTGAGCACACCCAAATATATAAATCAATTAATCACAAACATAAAGAAACTCATTGATAGTAATACCATAATAGTGAGACTTCAACACCCCACTCACAGCAATGGACAGATCATCTAATCAAAAAATCAACAAGGAAACAATGGCTTTGAATTACACACTGGACCAGATGGACTTAACAGATATATTCAGAACATTTCATCCTAAAGCAGCGCAATATACATTCTTCACCAGTGCACATGGATATTCTCCAGAATAGACCACATACTGGGACACAGATCAGCCCTCAACAAGTACAAAAAGATCAAGATTATTCCGTGCATATTTTCAGACCACAACACTATGAAACTTGAAATCAACCACAAGAAAACAATTTGGAAAGGTAACAACTACTTGGAGACTGAAGAATATCCTACTAAAGAATGAATGGGCTAACCAAGAAGTTAAAGAGGAAATTAAAAAGTATATGGAAATCAATGAAAATGATAACACCACAACCCAAAACCTCTGGGAAACAGAAAAGGCAGTCATAAGAGGAAAGTATATAGCAATCCAGGCCTTCCTAAAGAAGGCAGAAAGGTCTCAGATACACAACCTAACCGTATGCCTTAAGGAGCTGGAAAAAGAACAGCAAATAAAACCTAAAACCAGCAGAAGACAGGAAATAATAAAGATTAGAGCAGAAACCAATGCTATTGAAACCAAAAACAAAAAAACAAAAACAGAATGGATCAATGAAACGAGAAGCTGGTTCATTGAAAGAATTAACAAAATTGATAAAGCACTAGCCAGTTTGATCAAAAAGAAAAAGGAAGGGACCCAAATAAATAAAATCAAGAATGATAGAGATCACAACCAACACAGTAGAAATTAAAACAATAATAAGAGAAAATTATAAGCAATTATATGCCAATAATATGGGCAATCTGGAAGAAATGGACAAATTCCTAGAAACATATACACTACCAAAACTGAAACAGGAAGAAATAGAAAGTTTGATCAGACCCATAACCAGTAAGGAAATCGAATTAGTAATAAAAAATCTGCCAAAAAAAAAAACCAGAGTCCAGGGCCAGATGGCTTTTCAGGGGAATTCTACCAAACATTTAAGGAAGAGCTGACACCTATTCTCTTGACGCTGTTCCAAAAAATAGAAATGGAAGGAAAACTTCCAAACTCTTTCTATGAAGCCAGCATTACCTTGATTCCAAAACCAGACAGAGACCCCACTAAAAAGGAGAACTATAGACCAATTTCCCTGTTGAACATGGATTCAAAAATCGTCAACAAGACATTAGCCAACCAGATCCAACAATACATTAAAAAAATTACTCACCATGACCAAGTGGGATTTATACCTGGGATTTATACCTGGTTCAATATCCACAAAACAATTAACTTGATTAATCACATCAATAAAAGAAAGGACAAGAACCATATGATCCTCTCAATAGATGCAGAGAAAGCATTTGACAAAATACAGCATCCTTTCTTGATAAAACCCTCAGGAAAGTAGGGATAGAAGGAGCATACCTTGAGATCATAAAAGCCATATATGAACAACCCAATGCTAATATCATCCTCAATGGGGAAAAACTGAGAGCTTTCCCCCAAAGGTCAGGAACAAAACAGGGATGTCCACTCTCACCACTGTTATTCAACATAGTATTGGAAGTCTTAGCCTCTGCAATCAGACAACACAAAGGAATAAGAGGCATCCAAATCGGCCAGGAGGAGGTCAAACTTTCACTCTTCGCAGATGACATGATACTTTACATGGAAAACCCAAAAGATTCCACCAAAAGACTGCAAGAATTGATTCATGAATTCAGCAAAGTTGCAGGATATAAAATCAACGCACAGAAATCGGTTGCATTCCTATACACCAACAACGAAGCTATAGAGAAATCAAGTAATCTATCCCATTTACAGTTGCACCAAAAACCATAAAATACCTAGGAATAAATCTAATCAAAGAGATGAAAAATCTATACAATGAAAACTATAGAAAGCCTATGAAAGAAATTGAAGAAGACAGAAAAAAAAATGGAGAAAGATTCCATGCTCCTGGATGGGAAGAACAAATATAGTTAAAATATCAATACTACCCAAAGAAATCTACATATTCAATGCAATCCGTATCAAAATAACACCAGTATTCTTCACAGAGCTAAAACAAATAATCCTAAAATTGTATGGAACCAGAAAGACCCCGAATAGCCAAAGCAATCTTGAAAAGAAAACCAAAGCAGGAGGCATCACAGTCCCAGACTTCAAGCTATCCTACAAAGCTGTAATCATCAAGACAGTATGGTACTGGCACAAGAACAGACACTCAGATCAATGGAACAGAATAGAGAACCCAGAAATGGACCTACAAACATATGGCCAACTAATCTTTGACAAAGCAGGAAAGAATATCCAATGGAATAAAGACAGTCTCTTCAACAAGTGGTGCTGGGAAAACTGGACGGCGAAATGCAGAAGAATGAACGTGGACCCCTTTCTTACACCATACACAAAAATAAACTCAAAATGGATGAAAGAACTAAATGTAAGACAGGAAGCCATCAAAATCCTCGAGGAGAAAGCGGCAAAAACCTCTTTGATCTTGGCCACAGCAACTTCTTACTCAACACGTCTCTGGAGGCAAGGAAAACAAAAGCAAAAATGAACTACTGGGACCTCATCAAAATAAAAAGCTTCTGCACAGCAAAGGAAACAATCAGCAAAACTAAAAGGCAACCGACAGAATGGGAGAAGATATCTGGAAATGACATATCAGATAAAGGGTTAGTTTCCAAAATCTATAAAGAACTTATCAAACTCAACACTCAAAAAACAAATAATCCAGTGAAGACAAGGGCAAAAGACATGACTAGACACTTCTCCAAAGAAGACACCCAGATGGCCAACTGACACATGAAAAAATGATCAACATCACTCATCATCAGGGAAAGACAAATCAAAACCACAATGAGATACCACCTTACACCTGTCAGAATGGTGAACATGAACAACTCAGGCAACAACAGATGTTGGCGAGGATGTGGATAAAGAGCATCTCTTTTGCATTGTTGGTGGGAATGCAAGTGGGTGCAGCCACTCTGGAAAACAGTATGGATGTTCCTCAAAAAACTAAAAATAGAACTACCCTACGACCCAGCAACTGCACTACTAGGTATTTATCCAAAGGATACAGGTGTGCTGTTTCAAAGGAACACATGCACCCCAATATTTATAGCAGCACTGTCAACAATAGCCAAAGTATGGAAAAACCCAAATGTCCATCGATTGATGAATGGATAAAGAAGATGTGGTATATATACACAATGGAGTATTACTCGTCAATCAAAAAGAATGAAATCTTGCCATTTGCAACTATGTGGATGGAACTGGAGGGTATTATGCTAAGTGAAATTAGTCAATCAGAGAAAGAGAAAAATCATATGACTTCACTCATATGAGGACTTTAAGAGACAAAATAGATGAACATAAGGGAAGGGAAACAAAAATAATATAAAAACAGGGAGGGGGACAGGGGCACCTGGGTGGCTTAGTCAGTTAAGCATCCGACTTCAGCTCAGGTCATGATCTCATAGTTTGTGAGTCCGAGCCCCGTGTAAGGCTCTGTGCTGACAGCTCAGAGCCTGGAGCCTGCTTCGGATCTGTGTCTCCCCCTCTCTTGCGCGCTCTGTCTCTGTCTCTTAAAAAATGAATAAACGTAAAAAAAAATTTAAAAAACAAGGAGGGGGACAAAACATAAGAGACTCATAAATATGGAGAACAAACTGAGGGTTACTGTAGGGGTTATGGGAGGGCATGGGATGGGCTAAATGGGTAAGGGGCACTAAGGAATCTACTCCTGAAATGATTGCTGCACTATATGCTAACTAATTTGGATGTAAATTTTTAAAAATAAAAAATAAAGTTAACAAAAAAAGTTTATTTTTCGATATTTTCTCTTTT
Organism: Felis catus; assembly: GCF_018350175.1. Lineage (NCBI taxonomy): Eukaryota > Metazoa > Chordata > Mammalia > Carnivora > Felidae > Felis > Felis catus. Next base: position 55,573,939 of record NC_058386.1, read on the forward strand.
CTTTGAAGATTTCTGGGAAGATGGTGACTAAAAGAATCCTGTACTCAACTCATCCCATGAACACACCTAGTCAGCAGCCACATCATGGCAACAAATCCAGAAAATGACCCAAAGACTGGCAGAGCTAACTTTCCAAAGTTAATCATAGAGAGGAGGCCACATCAAAAAGGATAATAGGGGTGGACATGCAGTCAAGAACTAAACTCCCAGCAAGACTAACCACAAATAAGAGGGACACCAGAAACACAGCAAAGGGAGAGGAACAGACCCCATACCAGTTACTCTAGACATGGGGGACCTGCAGTGGAAAGACTAGTCCCAATAACATTTGGCTTTGAAAACCAGTGGGGCTTAACTTTGAGAGTTTTTACAATCAGTGGTGCTTAACTCCCAGTACTTTAAACTCTGGCAAAGCTAGAGGGTGAAGGAAACAGTCGGAGCCCTAAAGGAGACAGCATAACAAACAACCCAGCTGAGATACAGCATAGAAGCAACAGTTGGAAAAGTTCCTGGGGTATACATGAAATAAATTTATTTACTAATCTCAGAACATGTCCTGGAAGGGCAGGGATCTTTAGGAGACTTCAAGAACAAAAGATCTAGCAGCACCATTTGTCACCACCCTCTCTACCAGCCTAGATGGCTGGACACTTGCAGGAACCAGCACTAATACCCATCACCTAACTTACTCACACCCTCTACTCCACCACCTCCAGGTTTTCCTAAAGGTCCACATCATCCAACCCACTACACTCAGCAAGAGTCCCTCTAAAGTGGTTCCATGTCTCATACTATAAGCAGTACCAACAGGGACTGAAGCCACTCCAAAGTGACTCCTACTTTGGAGAGAGGGAAAAATAACCACATACACCAGTTCAACTGCAGCCCCAGCAGGCAGATTAAAGGCAGATATCTAATCTGACTGCTGGTTCTGCCCACCAACAAAAACCTCTCAGGGGGCAGCACAGGGAAAGAGCCAAGAAGTTCGAGGTCACTGTGGCAACAGCAGACAGACTGGGGACCAGCACCTGCTCTGACTGCCACCCCCACCCACCTACAAAATCCTCTCAGAGGAGAAGGTAGGGAGAGCACTCTGCAAGCCAGTGCTATGTAGCCCCAACAAACAGACTGGGGACAGGCATCTGGTTGGACTGCTGAAAAAAGCCATTAAACCACAGGGAAGAGAGCAAAAGAAGAAAGGAACAGAGAAGAACTTCAAAAACAATCATAAAAGAAGCAACAAAATGGCAATAAGTACTTACCTATCAATAACTACATTTTAAAGTTCATTTCTTTATTTTGAAAGAGAGAGAGAGAGAGAGAGAGAGAGAGAGTAAGCACACTAGCAGTGGAGGGACAGAGAGGAGAGAGAATCCCAAGCAGGCTCCACACTGTCAGCATGAAGCCTACTGTGGGGCTCGAACTTACAAACTGCAAGATCATAACCTGAGTCAAAACCAAGAGTTGGACACTTAACCAACTGAGCCAGGCACCCTATCAATAACTACTTTTAATTTAAATGGACTAAATGCCCCAATCAAAAGAAATAGGGTGATGGAATGGATAAAAAAGGAGGACCCATGTATGTGCTGCCTAAAAGAGATTCACTTCAGCCCTAAACACACATGCAAATTGAAAATATAAAGGGATGGAAAAAATATGTACCATTCAAATGGAAGCAAGAAGAAAGTTCAGGTACCAATACTTGTATCAGACAAACTAGACCTCACAACAGAGACTGTAACAGTGAAAAAGAAGGTCACTACATAATCATCAAGGGAATAATCCGAAAAATGAATATAACAATTATAAATATTTATGCACCCAACATAGAAGCACCTAAACACATAAAGCAACTATTAACAGACATAAAGGAAGAAATTGGCAGTAATATAATAATAGTAGCAGACTTCAACACACCACTTACATCAATGGACAGATCATCCAGACAGAAAATCAACAAGGAAACAGAGGCTTCAAATGACATATTGGAACAGATGGGCCTAACAAATATATTCAGAACATTTCATCTAAAAACAGCAGAACAAAAGCACCTGGGTGGCTCAGTCGGTTGAGCGTCCAACTGCGGTTCAGGTCATGATCTTGTGGTCTGTGAGTTCAAGCCCCGCATCGAGCTCTGTGAGGACAGCTCAGAGCCTGGAGCCTGTTTCGGATTCTGTGTCTCCCTCTCTCTGCCCCTCTCCCACTTGTGCTCTGTCTCTCTTTTTATCTCTGTCTCTCAAAAATAAACATTAAAAAATTAAAAAGTAAAAATAAAAACAGCAGAATACACATTCTTTTCAAGTGTACATGAAACGTTCTCCAGAGTACGTTACATGTTAGGACACAAAACAAGCCTCAAAAAATGCAAATAAATTAAAATCATATTATGCATCCTTTCTGACCATAATGATAGGTAACTAAAAAATCAATTAGTAGAAAAAATATGGAAAGAAGACAAATACATGGAGGCTAAATAGCATGCTACTGAACAATGAATGGGTCAACCAAAAAAAATCAAAGAGAAAATAAAAAATACATGGAGACAATTGAAAATGAAAACACAACATTCCAAAATCTCTGGGGTACAGCAAAAGCTGTAAGAGGGATTATACCAATACAAGCCTGCCTTAAGAGGCAAGAAAAACCTCAAATAAACAACCTAACCTTACCTTACCTATAAAGAAGCTAGTAAAACAACAAAGACCAAAACCTGCTACACTTTTAATACAATCCCTATCAAAATAACAACATTTTTAACAGAATTAGAACAAATAATACTAAAATTTGTATGGAACCACAAAAGACCCCAAATAGCCAAAGCAATCTTGAAAAAGGAAAACAAAGCTGTAGGTATCACAATTCCAGACTTCAAGTTATATTACAAAGCTGTAGTAATCCAAACAGTATGGTACAGGCACAAAAACAGACACATAGATCAACACAACAAAATAGCCCAAAAATAAACTATGAGGCAAGGAGGCAAGAAATAAAGCAGGAGGCAAGAATAAACAAAGGGGGAAAGACATTCTCCTCAATAAATGGTGCTGGGAAAACTGGGCAGCTACATGTAAAAAGAATGAAACTGGACCATCTTTTAACACCATAAACGAAAAAAAAAAAACCACAATGCATTAAAAACCTAAATGTGAAACCAAAAACCATAAAAATCCTAGAGAAGAACATAGGAAATAATTTCTCTGACATCAGCCCTGGCAACATTTTTTGGATATGTCTAAGATAAAGGAAACAAAAGCAAAAGAAACTATTAGGACTACATGAAAATAAAAAGCTTTTGCACAGCAAATAAAACCATCAACAAAACAAAAAAAGCAACCTACTGAATGGGAGAAGATATTTGCAAATGATATATCCAATAAGAGATTAATATTCAAAATATATAAAGAACTTCTATAAGCCAACACACACACAAAAAACAAATAATGGGATTAAATAATAGGCAAAAACCACAACAGACATTTTTTCAAGGAAGACATACAGAGGCCAACAGGCACATTAAAAGATGCTCAACATCACACTAATCATCAGGGAAATGTAAATTAAAGGCAAAATGATATACCATTTTACACCTGTCAGAATGACTAAAATCAAAAACACAAGAAACATCAAGTGTTGACAAGGATGTCATTAAAAATGAAACCTTATGCACTGCTGGCAGGAATGCAAATTGGTAGAGCCACTGGAGGAAACAATATGGATTTTCCTCAAATATTTAAAATAGAATTACTATATGATCCAATAATTCCATTGCTGCATATTTACCCAAAAAGATATGTGCAACCTTATGTTTCTTGAAGCATTATTTATAACAGCCAAGATATAGAATCAACCCATGTGGCTATCCATAGTTAAATGAATAAAGAAACATTGTATATACATATACATCTATGTATACACACAATGGAATATTATCCAGCCTTAAAATAGAATGAAATCTTGTAACAACATGGATGGACCTAGGGGATATTATGCTAAGTGAAATTAAGTCATTCAGAGAAGGACAAATACCATATGATTTCACCCATATGTAGAATTTAGAAAACAAAACAAGTGAACAAAGAACAAAAAGAGACAAAAAAAACTCTTTTCTTTTAATTCAAGAATAGTTAACATACTGTGTCATATTAGTTTCAGGTGTACAATATAGCAATTCAACAGTTTTGTACATTATTCAGTGATCATCATGATAAGTGATCCCCTTTAACAGATACTTAAATATAGGAAACTGAGGGTTGCCAGAGGAGAGGTGGGGGCGAATGGATGAAAAAGACAAAGGGGACTAAGAGTACCCTTATCCTGATGAGCATTGAGTCATGTATAGAATTGTTTAATCACTATACAGCATACCTGGAACTAATATATGTTAACTATACTGGAATTTATTTTTGTTGTTGTTGTTGTTTTTTTTGTTTTTTTTTAATATATGAAATTTATTGACAAATTGGTTTCCATACAACACCCAGTGCTCATCCCAAAAGGTGCCCTCCTCAATACCCATCACCCACCCTCTCCCCCCTCCCACCCCCCATCAACCCTCAGTTTGTTCTCAGTTTTTAACAGTCTCTTATACTTTGGCTCTCTCTCACTCTAACCTGTTTTTTTTTTCCTTCCCCTCCCCCATGGGTTCCTGTTAAGTTTCTCAGGATCCACATAAGAGTGAAACCATATGGTATCTGTCTTTCTCTGTATGGCTTATTTCACTTAGCATCACACTCTCCAGTTCCATCCACGTTGCTACAAAAGGCCATATTTCATTTTTTCTCATTGCCACGTAGTATTCCATTGTGTATATAAACCACAATTTCTTTATCCATTCATCAGTTGATGGACATTTAGGCTCTTTCCATAATTTGGCTATTGTTGAGAGTGCTGCTATGAACATTGGGGTACAAGTGGCCCTATGCATCAGTACTCCTGTATCCCTTGGATAAATTCCTAGCAGTGCTATTGCTGGGTCATAGGGTAGGTCTATTTTTAATTTTCTGAGGAACCTCCACACTGCTTTCCAGAGTGGCTGCACCAATTTGCATTCCCACCAACAGTGCAAGAGGGTTCCCATTTCTCCACATCCTCTCCAGCATCTATAGTCTCCTGATTTGTTCATTTTGGCCACTCTGACTGGCGTGAGGTGATACCTGAGTGTGGTTTTGATTTGTATTTCCCTGATAAGGAGCGACGCTGAACATCTTTTCATGTGCCTGTTGGCCATCCGGATGTCTTCTTTAGAGAAGTGTCTAGTCATGTTTTCTGCCCATTTCTTCACTGGGTTATTTGTTTTTCGGGTGTGGAGTTTGGTGAGCTCTTTATAGATTTTGGATACTAGCCCTTTGCCCGATATGTCATTTGCGAATATCTTTTCCAATTCCGTTGGTTGCCTTTTAGTTTTGTGGGTTGTTTCCTTTGCTGTGCAGAAGCTTTTTATCTTCATAAGGTCCCAGTAATTCACTTTTGCTTTTAATTCCCTTGCCTTTGGGGATGTGTCGAGTAAGAGATTGCTACGGCTGAGGTCAGAGAGGTCTTTTCCTGCTTTCTCCTCTAAGGTTTTGATGGTTTCCTGTCTCACATTTAGGTCCTTTATCCATTTTGAGTTTATTTTTGTGAATGGTGTGAGAAAGTGGTCTAGTTTCAACCTTCTGCATGTTGCTGTCCAGTTCTCCCAGCACCATTTGTTAAAGAGGCTGTCTTTTTTCCATTGGATGTTCTTTACTGCTTTGTCAAAGATGAGTTGGCCATACGTTTGTGGGTCTAGTTCTGGGGTTTCTATTCTATTCCATTGGTCTATGTGTCTGTTTTTGTGCCAATACCATGCTGTCTTGATGATGACAATCGATGCAGAAAAGGCCTTTGACAAAATCCAGCACCCTTTCTTAATAAAAACCCTTGAGAAAGTCAGGATAGAAGGAACATACTTAAAGATCATAAAAGCCATTTATGAAAAGCCCACAGCTAACATCATCCTCAATGGGGAAAAACTGAGAGCTTTTTCCCTGAGATCAGGAACACGACAAGGATGCCCACTCTCACCGCTGCTGTTTAACATAGTGCTGGAAGTTCTAGCATCAGCAATCAGACAACAAAAGGAAATCAAAGGCATCAAAATTGGCAAAGATGAAGTCAAGCTTTCGCTTTTTGCAGATGACATGATATTATACATGGAAAATCCGATAGACTCCACCAAAAGTCTGCTAGAACTGATACAGGAATTCAGCAAAGTTGCAGGATACAAAATCAATGTACAGAAATCAGTTGCATTCTTATACACTAACAATGAAGCAACAGAAAGACAAATAAAGAAACTGATCCCATTCACAATTGCACCAAGAAGCATAACATACCTAGGAATAAATCTAACCAAAGATGTAAAGGATCTGTATGCTGAAAACTATAGAAAGCTTATGAAGGAAATTGAAGAAGATTTAAAGAAATGGAAAGACATTCCCTGCTCATGGATTGGAAAAATAAATATTGTCAAAATGTCAATACTACCCAAAGCTATCTACACATTCAATGCAATCCCAATCAAAATTGCACCAGCATTCTTCTCGAAACTAGAACAAGCAATCATAAAATTCATATGGAACCACAAAAGGCCCCGAATAGCCAAAGGAATTTTGAAGAAGAAGACCAAAGCAGGAGGCATCACAATCCCAGACTTTAGCCTCTATACTGGAATTTAAAATAAGACATAGGTACGTAGGTAGGTAGGTAGGTAGGTAGGTAGATAGATAGGGTTTTTCCTTCCCTTATATATTCTGATGGTTACTACTTTACATGAAGGTAATTTCAGGATGACTGCAGGAAAGGTGTCTAGGATCCTTTCTTTGAATTTGTATCAAAGATTCAGATCAACAGATTATTACTGAGGGTGGAGGCTGGCTGGTAGGACCTTCAACCATTCCTCCCTGAGACAGAACAAGGCAGGACTTCCCTGTACAGGCAGTAAGCATCAAGGATGTGAAGGCTAGGTGAATATCCATGCCCTCACCCTATGTCTATGGTTTAAGGACTTATATGAAGGACTACCTGGGAGTTACTGACTCTGAATACTTGTCTTGGATGTTGAGCCCCTGGACAGTAGTAACTAGCTATAAGTTTACCCAACACTCCCTGCCTTCCTAGGAGAACTTGCTCTCAGAGGCATGTGACTCTGTCTGAACTATGGGAGGTCGAAGAAACTGCAAATAACTGGATCCTGTTGTTAATCTTTCTGGGTGGCTAGTGAAAATTATGTCCCAACTGTGAGCAAATCTTGTCTTGGGAGCAATCCCAGGGCTGTTTTACAAGAGCTATGTTGAAACAGCCTCCAGCACAGTTCACTCAGATTTCTTTTCATCTTCTCTAAGCCTATAATGGAAGTTCCATTTAGATAAAATCATAACAAGGTTAACAACCTTTTCCTCTTTTTTTATTTCTAATATATAATTTGCTGTGAACTAGGGACCACATGCATTTGCTACAGGAATCCCCTAAAATTTACAAAACAGGCCTCCCCCAGTGCCTTTCAGTACAAGCCTGCAGCTTCTCAGGTAGCTGAATTCACTTCCACACTGTGGCCTCAACATAGCCTCAGAGTGTATTTCCCTTGGCTTTTTTTTCTCTGTTAGATTAACCAGTTAACCTCTTCTTAATTCCCTAAGATGCTTGGGTTTTGTTTTTGTCTTTTGTTTTTATCACCACCATCTTCCTTTTGGCACTGGCATATCTCACACTGCTCTTGCTTGCTACTTTTTCTTCTCGAATGAGGCTACTTCTGTCCTCTAACATTTATAAAAAGATAATTTAATCATCTTGCTTGGGGTTGGGAATTGAATCAAAGAAAGACAAAGAGGATATTCCAGACCAAAATATCTCCAGGAAAACTAACAGATTGGAGCACAAAGGACTGAAAAGAAACTGGAGCTGACTTCAATCTTATGTTGCCTCCTGCCTTTTCTCTGCCTTCATTTACTAACTTTGACTTGCCAGTATTTTTAGGAGACACTTATATAGTTGCGCCTGGGTGCATCTGTGTGCATTTTCTTCAACTTATTTTCTATCCAACAAGAGAAAGGTCCACCATCTTCTATAGTGCCCAAATACTTGAATGATCTATGGATGTTTTGGATTTTCATCTGCTGCTCCATTAATTGATTTCAGCTGCAGCTATAATAACCCTATGGAACAGTTGCCAAAATTTCAAGCCAACATATTTTTCACTTGAAATTTTCAAGCCCACAAAAATGTTCTCCAGCCCCTTCTACGTGTTCCATTCCTGCAGTAATGATGCATTTAATGGTGAAAAGGAAACCACATATGGCTGTCAGGCTTATATAAAGAAGTCAGTTGCCCTGGTCGCCCTGCCTTGAATGAAGATCACATTTACACAGTACCAGAGAGCTGAAGCCCTAACCTAGAGGCAGTATGCATATACTATGTGTCAGGAAGGCTCCTCAATATATTAGTCTAATGCCCAGTATTTTCCACAAAACTGGTCCTCTGTAGGATTCCCCATGTCAGAGAATGGCCACAACATCCATTTAGAAACCAGATATCTGTGAAATTTCCCTCTTCCTCACTTTCCATATCTAATCCATCACCAAACCCATTGATTTAAAGTTTTAAATATCTCTCTAATATACTTTTCTCTATCTCTAACCATAATCTAAGCCATCGTCATCTCATGTGTACTAATTACTGCACCTACCACCTAACCAGTCTCCCTTTGTCCACTCTTGTCCATCTTGAATTCATTATCCACAATGCAACCAGAGTAAGCTGAAAATAAAAATCACATCACTTGAATCTTCCTGTTTTAAACTCTCTAATGGGTTTACACTTTATAACCCTACCTTTTCTACAGGCCCTCAGTGAACAGGCAACTACTCAATACCTTCTAACCACATTGTGCTTCTTTTAGTATCTTGAAGGTGAAAAAAGGAAGCTCTTTGCAACCTCAGAGTCTTTGCATGCACTGTTCCCTCTGCCTGTAATGTTCTCCTAACCCCTTTCCCAGATCTTTGTGTGGTTGGTGCCTTCTTATCTTTCAGTTCCAAATTAAATGCCACCTCTTCTAAGAAGACTTCCCTGACCATGCTGCCAAAATAAAGTTTCCCTCCATTATTCTCTCATCCTTTGTTTAGAGACATATTAGTCTTGCACTCTATCCCAGTGCCCAGTACATAAAAGGTACTCAGTATGTACCTCTGAAGGACTGACATTCTAACTGAGCTAAATACTTCTTTATCCTTTTTCTCTGCCCTCCCTAAGTATCCTGGATTAAGTTTTTATAATATTATTTTTTCATGAAGTCTTTACTATGTATGGTAGATATTAGTGATGCTCACCAAATATTGCTGGTTCCTCCTTCAAAGTAGCTGGTAGGTTGCACTTTCCCACCTTTTCTAAAGGCAGCTTTGACCACATGACTTACTTTGGCCAATGTAATATAAGCAGAAGTGACGCATACCATTTCACGCAGAAGCTGTAAGAGATGAAGCAAACCCTCATTTTTCCCCTGCCCCAGTGATTATGAAAAGCATATATGAAAATGGAAGTCCTTCAGCCTCAGTCCATGAGTATCTATGATAAACAGGGCACCCAGACAAGCTTCCATGGATATGGATCAGAATAAAGAAATAAACCTTTGTTATTATAAGCCATTGTGTTTTTTGTAGATTGTTTGGTACTGCAGCATGAAGCAGACCATCCTCACTGATATATATTTCACTGATTGTTAATATGATACTCACAGATTTTTTAATGTCATAACCTTTCACTCTTGCACACAACATCAACCCCAGATATGTTTATACAGCTTCTACTTTACAGTGGATATTAGAACATCATCATTCCTGACCATGACAAGAAAAGGTTCTTACAATGGGTCTCAAATAATTGGGAGAAAAGTTGTTCTATATAATAATCTCCCTATGAATGTGGTAGATTGATCCTAAGAATAACTTTCTTGAAAAGAAGGTGAAATAAATGTAAACTTTAGAATACATAGTTACTCAATTCAACTAATAGTCACTGAATATCTTTCTATGAGCCAAGCACTGTACTTAATGTCATGAGATTTACACAGGTGAATCAGAACCAATCCCTCTCCCAGAAAGGGAGGGAAGATATTCACAAATATGGCTAACTTAACAACAAGATAGATGGCTTTAAATAAAATATAAACAACATATAGGGGGACTTGATGGCTTAGTCAGTTAAGTGTCTGACTTTAGCTCAGGTCATGATCTCATGGTTTGTGGGTTTGAGCCCCGTGTCAGGCTCTGTGCTGACAACTCAGAGCCTGGAGCCTGCTTTGCATCATGTGTCTCCCTCTCTCTGTTTGCCCCCCCCTCCCTGCTCATACTCTGTATCTCTCCTTCAAAAATAAATACACATTAAATTTTTAAAAAAACATATAAATGATCACCAGTGCAAGTAGTGCTAGTTCTAATTGAGAAGGTAGCATTTGGGCCTGGCCTAGAAAGATTTCAGATAGACTACTGGAACAATAAAGACAACCAAAGAGAACTCTATTCAATATCACAAATAATTTTAGAAAGCCAGATATACACAAGGCCCTAGGCCTCATATTATTCAGTAATATAAAGATTATTAAGAAACAACTTTTGTCTTCCAATGACAGCATACAATGAAGCAGTGAAGATGAGTACATAAATATGTATAATATCAAGAATCATACAAGCATCATGGGACATAGATAGTCCCATGAGAGTTCAAATGAGGAAGAAATCACATTCAATTGGAAGGATCTCGGAAGGAGGAAGAAGGTGAGATTTGACATGAGCCTTGCAAGATAGAAGGATCACAAAGAGAGATGATGGAGGCAAGATCAAAAGAATGCCTGGAGCAAAAAGGACTAAGGTGGATCAGAGCTGAGCATAGGTTTGGAGAACAGTATGAAATCCAACTTAGCTTGAAAACAAAGGGTAAAAATTGACATAACAGGAAATGAGGCTGGAGAAGATAGTTGGGTACCTAATCTGGAAAAACTTGAAGGTCAGACTGAACATTTTTTAAAAGAAGTTCACAGTATGAGAAGCTATTTAATATTTCTAAACAGGAAGTGGCATGATGGATGCTTTGGTTTGGAACAGTTCAACTGGAATCTGTATAGGATGAACTAAAGGGAAGAAAAGATAAACATTTTAGGACCAGTTTTTGCTCAGGCAAAAAGTAAGAACGGTTTGAAATGCAGCCAGAAGAAGAGCAAGAGAAAGACAGAGTTAAATGCAAAAGACACTGCCAGAGATAAACCTACCAGACTTGGCCATTTATTGGATGTGAGGGCCATGGGAGAAAAAAAGAAAGAAAAGCTGTCTTTGAGGTTCCAAGACTGGCCAACTGGCAAGCTGGGGATACCATGAACCAAAATAAGGAAGTCAGCAGGACTTGGGGAAAATGCTTAGCTGGGTTTTGACTCAAAACAAAGACAAAATAAATCAAATCATTAAGCCCCAGGTATAAATAAACCCTGTGGCATACCTTATGTTAACAGGCATATGTTCTCTTCAAACAGTTCAGTAAGAGTTATAGGTAGTGCTACACCAAGAACTAGAAACCAGACATAAGACCTGGTAAGATATTCAGAGGAGTGCTTGTAAGATCAGATTTGCAAAATTTCCATAATGAGAAGGGTTAAGATAGGTCCCACATATGGCCAGTAGTTTTTAATCTTTGGAAACTGAACACTCTGGGTTTGCTCCCTGAGAAAAACATGCATTAGAACATACTCACACATTAAAATATAAAATTGAAGGGATGGAGACATTGGATGGATCTGCAGGTTATTATCCTAAGTGAAATAACTCAGAGAAAGACCATACCTTATGATGTCAGTCACACATGCAATTTAAGAAACAAAACAAATGACAAAGAAAAAAGAGACAAAAAAACCAGACTCTTAAATACAGAGAACAAAGTGGCTGTTGCCAGAGAGGCGGTGGATACGAGGATGGGTGACATAAATAAAGGGGATTAAAAATACACTTATTGTGATGAGCACTGAGTAATGTATAGAACTGTTGAATCATTATATTGTATACCTAAAACAGATATAACACTGTATGTCAACTATACTTCAATGAAAAGGAAAAATAAATAAAAGTAGGGGGTGTTTCCATAAAACTCCTAATAGAGAGCTATGATTATATAGGAGTAGTTGAAGTAAATATTCAACATTTTGATAGCCACATAGAAAGAATGATGGTGTCCTTGAAGACTGGAACTTGAACAAGCCAGCACCAAATCACAACCAGGTAAGGTGGGAAGATGAGGAAAAAACAAAGCCAAGAACAGAGAATTATGATATGCTCCCAGGTGCCAACTGTCCCCATGTGCTATAGAAATAGAAGCACAGACACAAAATGTCTGTTCAGTCTGCAGACTCCAGAAGAACACTGTTTATTTAGGAATCTATGGCTTAGGGAGCTTGTCTTAGAAGCTTTCACACCACTAACCTCAGAGACCAGATACAGAACCAATATCAAATGCCTTTCACTTTAGCAAAAGAGAATACTAAGATGATCCTTATGAAAGAAGAAAAAGTCATCAAATAAATTGAAAACAAAATCTAAAAAGCTCAAATCAGGGAGACTCAACTGTGGTAGGAAGCATTCATAGAGAGAGGAGTAATGTTTGCTACAACTGAAATATAAAAATCATATGCCTTTTTTATACAACTGCCTGTCTTGCCTACAGATGAGCAACCTTTTTGCATGTGTGCAGCCATGTTATTTTTGAAGGTGTTGCTATTGAAATAATACCTACTTTAAATCAGCAGAAATCTAAAGGGGGGGGGTCAGTGCTCAGCAACTAAATCAAAGAGTAATTGTGCCTTTCAACTTTATAAAGGAAAATTCCCTATCACTGAGCTAGTGCCATAGAGACTTTCAGAGCTGTGCCAGTTGGCTGCTTTCTTGTGTGTGATCCCAAGCTCAAGAGTACAAGGCAAAGGAGCAGTGATGAAGCCTAACTGAGGCAGCATTCTGAACTCCAAGAAGTTAGATACTGCACCAGACACACTGTTTGATGATGGGACATTTCTTGAGCAAAGGGGACAGCTGCACCACACAGAAAATTCTAAAACAGAAGTGCCACAATCACGTCTGAAGAGCTCTGGAGGAATGACACGAGGAAGGGAAGGAAGGCACAGGAAAGTAATAAAGGAGGAAATATGATACTGAATGCAGAGTAAGATGATGTGGATGCAAGTCTCAGCTTTACCACTGTGTAACTTTGTATATTTAAATTATTTTGCTTCTTTCTCTGTATTACAGGGTTAATGACAACAACCTTATTTCAAATAATTCATACAAGATGCAAACAGGATCATAAAAGTAATGCACATTATTTACTTTGAAATAATAAAGTCCTATATAAACGTACAACAGTTCTTGTCCATCATGCATTCCCCTATTCCACTCATTATAGTCCCTTAAATTATTTTCTTTTTCTTTGTTTTTTTTTAAATGTTTGTTTATTTTTGAGCACGAGCGGGGGAGGGGCAGAGACAGAGAGGGAGACACAGAATCTGAAACAGGCTCCAGGCTCTGAGCCGTCAGCACAGAGTCTGATGCAGGTCATGAACTGAGCTGAAGTCAGACGCTCAATGGACTGAGACACCCAGGCACCCCTTTTTCTTCTACCTTTAAACAGCCACATTCCTGTAATACAACTGACATCAGACCCGTACATGACTGGGATTTCCTAGGTGTCAACAGGAGAGCTGGAAGATGCCCAAATCCTTGCCTTGTTTAAAGCAGAAGCTGCTGCAGAATAAATGATCTCTATCTTCATCAGGTCCAGGTGGTAGGTGAGGTTTCACAAAGTGTGCAAGCAACCTGAGGTGAGTGCCAAGGAAAGAGGGTGCCCATATTCCCATTTTTGTCCTTTAATTCATTGTATGTACCTTTCATCCAAGAGATGTTTCCTAATTTTATGACATAGTGGGCTAAGGGAAGCAATAAGATATTATATAAAGAGTAACGATCCAATGATAACTAAATGCAATTCATAATCTTGGACTGGTTCCTGAACCAGAAAACAAATAGCTATAAAGGGCATTATTAGGACAACCTGACAAATTTTGATCTGGACTTTAGATAACAGTATCAATCAATGTTAAAATGTCTTGATTGTAATAGGTGTACTAGAGGTATGTAATAAATATCCTTGTTATTGGGAAATACACACTGAAGGATTCAAGGAAAAGGGTCCTGATGTATGCAACCTGCTCTCAAATGATTCCAAAAAACTAATACCATGTAAATATTCAGAGGCAGAATAAGGCAAATGCAGCAAACTGTTAATAATCAGTGAATCTGACTAAAAGATACACTAAAGTTCTTTGTACTATTTTTGAAACTTCCCTGTAGATTTGGAAATATTTGTAAAAATAGTTAATGGTCCAAAATTTAATAAGCCTGGGTTCTAGTCATCATGTGACCCTTAGGAAAGTTACTTGGTACCTTTCAGTTCAATTTCTTCAGATGATAAAATGGGGGCAATGATACCTATATGTCCTACCTACTTTCCAGAATTGTTCTAAAATGCAGAGCATAATGATGCTTCCACGAGGAAGACTTGAAAAAAACAAAAGCTTTATAGTCTAAAGACAAGATGTAAATCCAGTGCTCTAACACTTATATGAGCAGATTTCATGAATCTTAAGCCTCAGTATTCCTGAGGCTATAAAATGGGAGTAACAATATGTACCTCAATGAATCACTGTGGAGTTTGTAAAACGAGGCAATGCCTATAGGAAAACCCTTTATTTATAGCGGTTGGTAACATATCAGAAGAGACAATAACCATGTGTTCCTCTCCAGATGATGCCACAAATTTGGCATACCAGTACCCTGTCAAGGTCCTCATCTATAAATTAGGTATAACAATACTAAAGTATCCAACTTGGAAAAATAAAAATAATTTTATAATATAATGATCCACAAAATATTAATAATGCCCTATTTGTTCAACATTATTAGATAATGCATCATTAAATAAAGTTAATTTTCAATTTGAAAATGGCTTAACTCTTTAAGCACTAATTATTTTTTTTTTATTTTAACCACTTTTATGGAAAGCTAACATTTAACACTTTACTTCCTTCTAAGGAGATTCTGGATGACTCAACTTCATCATTACCACCAATTAATCTGAGATTGTCATATACTCAAAAAATTGAGTATTACTTCCTTAATACCACCAATTAATCTGAGATTGTCATATACTCAAAAAATGCTCAGGTATGTAGAACTGTTTACCCCTACACAAAATCAGCCCAAACACAATGTTTTATAGACTTTGTATCTGTTTTTCAGATATTTTCAGTTTCCTCCCTAACCTCAACTCAATGAAATTTGATTATCACTTATTCTTCATATCAAAGTTCTGTTTCTAGACACCTTCCTATTTCACCATCACATCCCTAGTTTCTGCCTCGAAATTCCTGAGGAGTAGGAAACCACATGCTCTCTCATGGAGTAGAACGCCCAGTGAAAACCACATTAGCTATTTAAAACCATTTTTTGCCAACCTCTAGACTCCCAGTTTTATTCTGGATATTGAGATTAGACAACTGATCTTCAAATATGTAGTGCTATTACTGCAATTAGGAAATGAGAGCAGTTTTATACATATTACTCTAATTAGCAACTGATCCAATGGCTTATAAATAAGAGGAAATTAAGTCAGGGAAGCAAAACTATTTGATATACCCTATGATTAAGTTTCAATTAATCAACATTTCCCACCAGTGCATACCACTTAATGAAAAAGTACTCTAACTTCTATTATTTCACTTGATTGTCAGAATAATCTTGTGGGGTGGACAGGGCAGATGTTGTTGATTCCATCTCACATAAACAGAAACTAAGGTCTAAAAGATAAACTATACTTAATATCTGGTTAGCAAAGATTTAGGACTTGACTCCTGGTTCTAGGAATGCTAGGCCAATGTTCATTGTGCTAGACCACAGTGACACTCATGAACACACTGAAGCATCTCTGTAAGTATAGAAACTCTGAAGAACATTTTATCAGCTACTATCCTAAAAGGGAGGAGGTGTGGACTATTTCCAAAATATATGAGCCCCCAAAAATGGTGTATCACTAGGCAGGTAATTATACACCTTGCATACTAAAATCTCCTCCCTAGGCTTCAGTATTGCCCTGGAATGCTGAGCACAATGTTCAGAATATCATATGAAACCTGGAGATGATCCAGAAACAGAGGACAAAATATTTCCAAGCAAATGATGTGTTTTAGACTGAAATGCTAATAGAAAAATTAAAATTATTTTATCTGAAAAGATGAAGACTGATAACTGAAAATAGAAACCAGCATAGACACACAAGGTAAGGAGATGTTAATACTTGTTTTGTTTTGTTTTTCGTCCCAACTTTGGCTCAGGTCATGATCTTGCACTCCATGAGTTTGAGCCCTCCATCGGGCTCTCTGCTAACAGCTCAGAGCCTGGAGCCTACTTTGGATTCTCTGTCTCCCTCTCTCTCTGCCCCTCCCCAACTCGTACTCTGTCTCTCTCTCTCTCAAAAACAAACATTAAAAAAATTTTTAAAGATTAGAGCAGAAATAAATGAAATAGAGACTAAAAATAACAATACACCAGATCAATGAAACCAGGGGCTGGTTCTTTGAAAAGATCAACAGAATTGATTAACCTTTATCCAGACTCATCAAGGAAAAAAAAATGACTCAAGTAAATAAAATCAGAAATTCAAGAGGAAAAATAATAACCAATACTACAGAAATACAAAGGATTATAAAAGAATACAATGAAAAATTATATGCAAACAAATTAGAAAACCTACAAGAAATGGGTAAATTCCTAAACACATCTAACCTTCCAAAACTGAATCAGGAAGAAATTTTTAAAAAATGAACAGACAAATTACTAGCAATGAAATTGAATCAATAAACAAAAAATTCCCAACAAACAAAAGCCTAGGACCACATGGCTTCACAGGTGAATTCTACCAAACATTTAAATAGTTAATTCCAATTTTTCTCAAACTATTCCAAAAAACAGAAGAGGAAGAAAAGCTTCCGAATACAGTGTACAAGGCCAGCATTACCCTCATAACAACCAGATAAAGACACTACAAAAATAGAAAACTACAAGCTAATACCTCTGATAAACATTGGTGTAAGAATCCTCAACACAGTATTTGCAAACTTAACCCAACAATATGTTCCATATTCACAAATCAACACACGTGATACACCATACTAAAAAGAGAAAGGATAAAAATCATATGATCATCCCAATAAATGCAGAAAAAGCATCTGACAAAGTAAAACATCCATTCATAATAAAATTTCTCAACAAAGTATGTGTAGAGTGAAAATACCTCAACATAGTAAAGGCCACGTGAGAAAAGCCCACAGCTAACATCATACACGATGGTGAAAAACTGAGAGATTTTCTCCTAAGTTCAAGAATAAGATAGGGGCACCTGGGTAGCTCAGTCAGTTGAGCGTCCAACTTCGGCTCAGGTCATGATCTCGTGGTCCGTGAGTTTGAGCCCCACATCGGGCTCTGTGCTGACAGCTCAGAGCCTGGAGCCTGTTTCGGATTCTGTGTCTCCCTCTCTCTCTGCCCCATCCCCACTCGCACTCGGTCTCTCTCTCCCTCTCTCTCTCTCTCTCAAAAATAAATAATAAACATTAAAAAAAAAAGAATAAGACAAGGATGCCTACTCTTACCACTTATATTCAACATAGCACTGGAAGTTCTAGCCACAGCAATCACATAAGAAAAAGACATAAGAGGCATCCAACTTGGTAAAGAAGAAATAAAACTTTAACTACTTGCAGATGACTTACTATACATAGAAAATCCTGAAGACTCCACCTAAAACTACTAGATGCAATGAATGAATACAGTAAAGTTGCAGGATAAAAAATTAATACCCAGAAATCTATAGCATTTCTATACACTAATAACAAAGTAGCAGAAAGATAAATTAAGAAGACAGTACAATTTACAATTATGCCAAAAGGAGTAAAATACCTACAAAAAATCTTAACCAAAGAGGTGAAAGACCTACACTAAAAACTATAAAACACTGATGAAAGAAATTGAACATGACACAAACAAATGGAAAGATATTCCATGCTAATGGATTAGAAGAATCAATAGTGTTAAAATTTCCATACTACTAAAAGCAATCTACAGATTTAAGGCAATCACTATCAAAATACTAACATTTTTCACAGAACTAGAACAAATAATACTAAAATTTGTATGGAACCACAAAAGACCCCAATAGCCAAAACAATCTTGAAAAAGAAAAATAAACTGCAGCTATCACAATCCCAGACTTCAAGATACATCACAAAGCTATAGTAATCAAAACAGTATGGTAAAGGCATAAAAAACAGACACATAGATCAACAGAACAAAACAGCAAGCCCAGAAATAAGTCATGATTATATGGTCAATTAATCTATGACAAAGAAGGCAAAAATAAACAATGAGCAAAGACAGTCTCTTCAATAAATGGTGCTGTGAAAACTGAATAGCTACATGTAAAAGAATGAAACTAGACCGTCTTTTACATAATAAACTCACAATGGGTTAAAATAAACTCACAATGGGTTAAAGACCTAAATGTGAAACCCAAAACCATAAAAATCCTAAAAGAGAACACAGACAGTAATTTCTCTGACCTCAGCTTTGGCAAAATTTTTCTAGATGTGTCTCCTAAGGCAAGGGAAACAAAAGCAAAGAGAAATTACTAGGACTACATGAAAATAAAAAGCTTTTGCACAGCAAATAAAACCATCAACAAAACAAAAAAAAGCAACCTACTGAATGGGAGAAGATAATTGCAAATGATATATTTGATAGGGGATTAATATCCAAAATATATAAAGAACTTTTTAAAACAAATTTAATGGTTATTCGTTTTTGAGAGTGATAGAAAGCAGGGGAGGGGAAGAGAGAGAGGGAGACAGAAGATCACAAATGGGCTCCATGCTGACAGCAGAGAGGCCGATGTGGGGCTCAAAGTCACAAACCGTGATATCGTGACCTGAGCCAAAGTTGGAGGCTTAACTGACTGAGCCACCCAGGTGCTCCCAAAATATATAAAGAACTTCTATAAGCCAACACCAAAAAACAAATAATCTGATTAAATAATAGGCAGAAGACCAGAACAGACATTTTTCCAAAGAAGACATATAGATAGCCAACAGGCATATTAAAAGATGCTCAACATCACACTAATCATCAGGGAAATGCAAATAAAAGCCACAGTGAGATATCACCTCACACCCGGCAGAGTGGCTACTATCAAAAATATCAGAAATAACAAGTGTTGGCCAGGAAAAAAGGAATCCACATATACTGTTGGTAGAAATGTAATTTTGTGCAGCTACTATGGAAAACAAATGGAGGTACCTCAAGAAACAAAAAATAGAAGTACCATACTATCCAGCAATTCCATTTCTGCATATTTACCAGAAGAAAATTAAAACACTAATTCAAAACGATATATGTACCCCCATGTTCTCTGCAGCATTATTTACAACAGTCAAGAAATGGAAATAACCTAAGGGTCCAATGATGGATGAATGGATAAAGATATGGTGTGTGTGTGCATGTGTGTATGTGTGTGTAATGGAATATTACATAGCCATAAAAAAGAATGAGATCTTAATATTTGCAACATGGCTGGACCCAGAGGGTATTGTGCTAAGTGAAATAAATTAGTCATAGAAAGACAAATCCCATATGATTTCACTCATATGTGGAATCTAAAAAACAAAACAAAATTTTATATAAGCAGAATCAGACCTATAAATATGGAGAACAAACTAATAGTTGCCAGAGGGGAGGGGGATGGAGCATGGTCAAAATGGGTGAGGGCTAGTGGGAGGTATAGACTTCTAGTTATAAAATGAATAAGTCATGGGGATGGATAGTACAGCATTAGAGAATGCAGTCAATGATATTGTAATAGCACTGTATGGTAACAGACGGTAGCTACACTTGTGATGAGCATAGCATAACAAACAGAAATTGAATCACTATGTCATACAGCTAAAACTCATGTAACATTGTGTGTCAACTATACTTTAAAAATGTTTTAAAGGAAAAAAACAAGGAAGAAAAGAGCTGCTGCAGTGACTCAAAAGCAGACAGGAAGCAAAGAGGAAAGGCAAACTGGTCAAATAACCCACTATCAAATATGAAATTATTTCTCTCCAACTTGTCTAGGCCCAGTGTAACAGAACCTGTTTATGTATTTCCAGTGGGGTTTCCAAATTACTTCAGCAACAACTGGGGCACAGTGAGGAGTTCAAAAAGGGGCCAGCTTTCTAGAGTGTCATAAACTCTTGGTCTGGAATTGTCTCTTGTCCAGCAAGTGAATGGATGCAGAATTTAAATGCAAGAGAGGCTAATGTCTGGGAGGAGACAAGAGCTCCAAGTAAGGGTCCTTGCTCTGTTTTTATTAAGATCAGAAGGCTTACAAGTGTGATGGACATGCGCAAAGAAACAATGAAACCATGAACATTAACCTGTGTGTGTGCGAGCGAGAAAGAGGGTTTCGAACATATACAGCGTTAGGGGTTTGGATAAATACAAAACAAAATTCCTGCACTGGGCAGATGGTTGTTTACAGCAGGCACAAGACACAAGGCACAAAGCATGGTGTCTGTTTTTCCTAGCTTGCCTAGGAGGTAAGACAGAGCATGCTATCTCAGGGTCAACAAGGCACCTTTCTTTTGCTAATTAGCTCTGCTCTGGGCAACTTTGCTGTGGTCTATAGCCCTATTTATCAGTACACCTATTTTGGTCCTTCCCTCCTGTGAAAGCAGCTTTCTGCTATTGTACTAAGCTCAGGCGCTTCTGCCATGATTGCCTAGCCTTGATTACCTAATCTTGGATGCTTTCATCCTGTGGCTTCCTATTCCTCTATGCCTTGTTAACCCATCAGTGCAAGCTCAGGGAATTCCTAAGCTTATTTCCCACAACAGAGAATCTCTATACATTCAGGGAGAGGATTTCTATACATAGTTTTATTAATGTACATTAGCCCTACCATGTGGCTCTATCAAAGTAACTGATTTTAATCAATGCCACATCCCTGAAGAATATAGTCAGATTCAAGGATTCGAAGCTGTAGAATGAGACATACCCCCTATACCTATAGCCACACATCACTGTTACTGTGCTTTTCTTGAAAGCCAACACCATCTCCCTATAAAATGCATGCCATGACACCTATCCTTCTCCAATCTCCCACCTCAGCCCTTTTGTTCAACCTCTTCTCCAATTAAGTAGACAAAAAAAAAAAAAAGGTTCTCCCTAATTTTTTGCAATTTCAACAAGTATGAAATCCTGGATAAAAAAACTGTACTTTGAGTTGCCATATAACACTCTCATTGAATTTTTAACCCACTCTCCTAATTTAGGTAGAAGCTAATCACCCGCTGGTGAGGAGGAAGGAAGTCCCTTTACATTACACTGCATGATATACATGGAGCAAGAGGAAAGACACACTGGAAAGGGAAGAATTTGTGTTAATATACCAAGACAGGAGACCAGGTCCCCTTAGGGACAAGGCCACAACCTCTGCGTTGATTCTTGGAGAAGCCACTTAACTGTTCCTTGTCTCAATGTACCTGATGTTAAAATGGCTCTCATCATTCATTCAAATAAAATACTTAGAGAATACAGAGGGCCAGGCACTTTATTAAGCATTTTGACCAGACGTAAAGAGTATCCCCTTTCTCAGAGCCAGTAGAACTACAGCAAAAATATGACATTCAATGGCACTGCAAACAATGTTAATCTTTTTCAAATGATTATTATAGAAAAGGAGACCATGATAGGTCACATTGATACTTTGTTAGTGGAATTACTTTTATATCCTATCTCAGGGGGCTTTCTGATCAGTCCCTACTTTACTCACATTGGGGCATCTTCAAGGCTGTCTGTCTTCTCTTTGTAAAATATATTCTTGAATTCTCAATTAGTGGCCCATATCCAAACTCCAACCAAACTGTTGATTACTACAATTGAAATTTATGGCACAAGCATTGCCACAAATATGTTTTTAAAAAATATACTTGGAGGGGCGCCTGGGTGGCGCAGTCGGTTAAGCGTCCAACTTCAGCCAGGTCATGATCTCGCGGTCCGTGAGTTCGAGCCCCACGTCAGGCTCTGGGCTGATGGCTCAGAGCCTGGAGCCTGTTTCCGATTCTGTGTCTCCCTCTCTCTCTGCCCCTCCCCCGTTCATGGTCTGTCTCTCTCTGTCCCAAAAATAAATAAATGTTGAAAAAAAAATTAAAAAAAAAATAAAAAAAAAATAAAAAAATAAAAAAAAATAAAAAAAAATAAAAAAATATACTTGGATAGCAGATCCTAACATTTATTAAGAACATGTTACTTTTAAATAACTTACTTCATTAACACACTCAGTGACTAAGGTTGGCATTACTATCTCCATTTATAGTTGAGGAAACAGACTTGAGAGGCTGGTAGCTTGCCAAATGCCACCCAACTAGACAAAGGCATATATGGAATTTGAACCCAGGTCTATGTGCCTGGAATTCCAATGCCCATTCCCAAAACATCACACCACTGTGCTAAGCATTGCCATGTCATTGTTTGCTGATGAACTCTATTTCCTAGATAGAGGATATGCTGAAACCTAAGCTTAATAACCTAACTTCAACCAAGAGCATATCTTTAACAACTTTAGTCCCAAGTGTCCTTTAGGGAAGAATGAAAAAAAACATAGAAGACTTAATTAAAGCCCTGGGATCCAAAAGTTATATTTTCCCTAACAAACTAGTATCCATTATTCCCAAAAGGACATAAACAAATGATGGAAAACATCCCCAAGGCAACAGTCTAATTCCAGTCTTTCTCTAGCTCTCATCTCTCTTGGCTGGTTTAGGTGCCTGGAAAACAGAGGAGTTGTTGACTCCATGACCTCCCAGACCCCTTGTAACACTAGAATTCTGATTCTCTTTGCCCTACTTACATAGGGGGAATTTGTGGCTATTCTCTAAAACTACATTTTAGAGGCCAGACTGTTCAATTTTAGTAAAGGTACCACAAATAACATGAAATTGCATCTAGTAATTGCCATGCTTTTTAAAACTCACATAAAATCATACCAAAATGCCAAAATCATACCAATTAGTCACAAGGAATAAATAAGAACCAGGAAAGCTGAGAGGTATGCCTGTTCGTTTCATTTCTTTGGACCTCCATGAAATAATATCTTACCAGTTGGACAAAGCCTGACTGGGCGGCACGCCCAGTTGTGACTTTTGTGGTTCCTGTCCTGTCACCTTCATTACTAACTATCAAGGGAACTGCTGTCTGGACCTTTTAATGAACCAGAAGTTCCAAAATCTGTCATAGAGAAGAAAAGATTCCTGTTATCTTATGACAAATAACACATCAGAAATCATGGGTTTCCCTTCCAGCAAAGCCATAGATTACACCATAGGGCTTCATATGCCAGTTCAAAATTCAAAATCAACAAATACATACAAACTATTCAAATACATACAAACCATTAAACTATTCTTTGTAAAAGAACCCAATGATGGTCTATAATGGGAAGGAGGAAACAGGGGTTCATGGCCAAATACTGAAAGGAAATCAATTTCTATACTGGAGAAGCAAAGTGTTTCTGATTGGTCACTGGAGAAAGCAAAACCCATGGATGATAGCTTCTTGAGACCAGAGCTGAGATTGCCTCAGGCCCTGGGCTAGGCACTAGGGATGCATCACTGATGATGGAGATTTTTACCCATTCAAACAAACACGTAGTGGCACCATATGGATTCTAAATCTTCATTGTATGTTAGGAAGGAGGCTATTTCTAAAACCACTTCCTTGCATACCTCTCTACACAAACTGAGCTGAAGCTAAACAAAAAGGTCCAAGGAATATTGGAGGAACTATCCTGCCCTATCCAAGAATAGCCAATTAAAGTTACACAGGCTATTTTAGTCCTCAAGGCTATATTGTCTCTGCTGAAACTACTCGATTCTGCCATTTTAGCACAAAAGCAGCCTTAGGCAATATGTAAACAAGTAGGTGTGCTTCTGTGCCAATAAAATGTTATTCACAAAACTAGATATTGTTTACAAAAGCAGGTGGTAGGCAAGATTTGGTCCATGAGCCATAGTAGGCTGACCCTTGCTTTGTTGCAAACAAAGCACTGAGACCTCTTTGAGAGATCAAGTACAGTAAAACCTTGGGTTTCAAGTAACTTGTTCTGCAAGTGTTCCACAAGATGAGCAAACATTTCTAATAAATTTTAACTTGATAAACGAGCAATGTCTTAGAATACTAGTAGTATGTGGCACCGAATATCACATAATCACAACTGAACCAATGGTTCTTCTCTCTCTCTCTTTCTGAAGAATTGTGGGTAATCCTCTCATGCTCAGATGCTTGGTCTCAGGCCACAGTGTTTGGCAGAAATCAGTGATTTTTCAGAACGTTGGAAGATGCCCACAACTGGCACTTGTGTATTTTTTGTCACTTCAAAGCACCTATTGACAGTCCTTTGATTTTCCAGACAAGAGTAAGCTTAGGAATGCTTTGCTTCATTCTAAGTCATTGGATAGGTTCCTTGTTAAAGTTGCATGAAAATAAAAAGATTCCATTGAGCCAATAGATAGCAGTAATTCTGTTAGTGATAGTGAAAGCCGTCCTACACAATAACCCTGCTCTTTCTTGTCTCCCTCACACCAGCTATGAAGGTTTTCAAAGGTATGTGCATGTTAATTTATTTTTCTTTATATTTTATATTGTATTACCTTGTATTATATTACAGTATTGTAATCATTTTTAGGTGAATATTTCTGGGTTGTGGAACGAATCACCTGAATGAATTTCCATTATCTCTTACGGGGAAATGTGCTTCAATACACAAGTGCTTTTGATTACAAGCATGTTTCCAGGACAAATTATGCTCACAAACCAAGGTTTTGCTGTAATTCCATATCCCCTCTCCCTTCTTCCCAGGAAGGAGCAAAGAGCAAAGGTACAAGGCTAGAAAGTTTCCCTCAACCACTTATTCTTAAGGTTAAAGCCTAGAAATCACTTCAAAGTAAACAATGCCTGTGAGTATCCATTATACCTACTTCTACTTGTCTCCATTAGAAAATAAAACTCTTTGGGGCACCTGGGTGGCTCAGTCAGTTAAACATCTGACTCTTGGTTTCGGCTCAGGTCAGATCCCGCAGTTCATGGGTTCAAGCCCAACATCAAGATCTACACTGACAGTGCAGTGTCTGCTTGGGATTCTCCCCACCCCACCCCCCACCTCTCTCTCTCTACCCCCTCCCTGGCCCTCCCCTACTCTTTCTCTCTCTCTCTCTCTCTCTCTCTCTCTCTCTCTCTCTCTCTCAAAATAAATAAACATTTAAAAGAAAAGTCTTTGCTGGTCCAATGAAGGGACCAGAGTGACCTTCTCTGTCAGGCCAGTGTCATACATACATGTATGTTATTAACTCTTGCCTGATGCAGAAACTCAGACAGTATCTCATAAGAAACATCAAAGGCACAATTGCCCAGCAGCCTTCAGAACACACAGAAGCTCCTGGAGGGCCAAATTTTGGGAAAACCAGTCCCAAAAGGGACTACTAACTCCTTGAGAGTGAGAGTGCTACTGAGAAGAATTCTCCCTAGAAAGAAGACTTGTCAAACAAGTGCCTCCTTGCCCAGTGACTGGTTCAATGCTTTACTCATCCAGATCATGCAGGACTTGTTAGACCTAACAAAACAACAGCAGTAGCTTTGGTAATTAATTCCAGACATGGGCAAGGGCAAAATTGCCTCCTGTAAAGGAAATCTATCTAATGGGCTTTGCCTAGGAAACATGCCAATTATTCCCATATTACCAGGAAAGCAGAAACTGATTAAAGGCACAGGGGTAAGAGAGAGGCAAAAGGATTGGTCCAAAATTTCACTATGGCACACCTATATTTATTATTGAATGGGGGCTGCCTAACATGAGGCATGAGTGAAGGGCCCAAAAGACAATTTGGAGGGTGGCAGGTGAGTCATCAGGGCAGGGACAGATGGCTAGGCATAAAAACAAGGCACAGTAAGGCAAGGTTTCTGAGAAGGCTTTCTAGGGTCTGGCAGGTAGCAATGGGCAATGCTGAGGAGAGTGAATAGTAAGAGTTTTACAGATAGTGAGATACATAAGGAAATGGTGTTAGAAGGACAGGCTCAAGGAGCAGAAAGGGTTGAGTACAAAGTCAGGCCAGAGCTGGGACATACATCAAGGAGAATCGGGTAACTACCATGGCGAGAAACTCTGTAAGAAAGCCCAGAGACACAGATTTCTCAAACCCATCCTGAAAGGTATAACCACTGACCTCATTCTACAGAGAATACATTAGAATACAGAAGAAAATTTGCAGCCCTTGGAAACCAGAAAATCTGGGTTTGGACCACAATTTGCCACACACTCAGCCAAATAACTGAGCAAATCACCTAACTTCCCTGAATTTCAATTTCCTCATCTGTAAAACTGGGAGACCATTATCTGCCCTTGGTTACTTCACCTGAATAAGAGGAACACTAATAATACCCTGCCTGATTAGCTCATCGAGTTGTAAAGATCAAGTTGAAATCAAAGGTAAAACAGGTGAACTAAAAAATATGAAGATGTTATACTCCCATTATTTTTATGAAGCATTATTATGTACGATATCAGTGCAAACACACAACTCCATCTAAGGATCATAATGGTTTCAAACAAGATGGGTATTAGCCCTAAAAGTCAACATTCACATAACTTGGGATGAAATAATGCCTGCACCACCTATGCAACCTCTAGAACAGAAAACTAAGTGGCCTATTAAAATATGCCCCTATTTTTCTTCCTTATTAACTAATTTATAATTTTAAGCTTTATTTTATATCCCAAAGATGTAACGAATATTGCCCAGGATCACCCCCTCCCCCATCATCAATATGATGCTTCTTCAATTCTTTTTAACCACCTCCACTGGCTTCAGAGAATTCTCCCTTAAAGACCTCTCTACCTTGGTCTGAACTGTCTTCACGGCAGCCTTCCCAGAATAGCACACAGTTAGTTGATGATGCCAAAAACTCTACCACAAGCTCTGGGCTATCAGCCCTGCCAGCTACCCATTTCTTTACTGCTGTTCTCCAGCTTTCAAACCTTTGTTAATGGCCACTTTCCCTGTACATGCATACTGGTGGTTGCTCCTGTTTCTCTACAAAAGGCTCCATATCTCTTTTTCACATCTATTCTTTCTAAACTATCTGTTCATCTGAATAACACTTATACCCTCTTTCATCACTAAAAAGAATAAAAGCAGTGTGGAACAGTGGAAAGAATATTCAGAAAATCTAAGTCTTAGCTCTACTACTGACTTAGCAGTGGGAAAGGACTTAAGCTCTTTAAGCCTTGGTTTCCTCATCTACAAAATGGAGATAATAACATTTTCCTTCTCAGATTAAGTTATATAAGATATGTGGAAATGTCTTGTATACTATAAAGTGCTTCACAAATGTTAACTTCTATCCATATCTATATCCACATCCAAGTACTTGATCAGCCTAAGATCACATTCATAGAACCTAGCCTTGCTGTTGTCCAGTACAAGCATTACCATACCTAAAACAACCCAATTTGTATTAGAATTACTTCTTCCTCATTCATAATTGGATTCTCTAAACTCCACATTTCTGAAGGGGAATTCTATTACAAAAGAGAAAGCTCTTGATCTTCTATTTCACCAAGCTCCTACTGGGCAAGAGCCAACTAGAAAAAGTACAGCAGTAACTTCAGACTCCCTGAACTTTCTTTCCCCTACTCCATTCCTGCAGGTCTGTGAAATGCATGTCTGTCTTCAGGCCAACACTGGAGGTGCATTCTTGGCAAGAGGCTGTAAAGAAAAAACAATTCTTTTCTTTCACAATCTGAAAGTGATTCTGAAAAAAAATCACAGGCTTAGCAAAAGGAGGTTGTAAAGAGTAGAGACTGCTTTGTGAGGCACAGTGATACTGCACAGAGCCCAGGACTGGGACTAGTTATTGGGTTCTAGTACTGACTGTGATTAACTGGCTCCGTGATCTTGGACAAGAACATTCCCTTTTAAGTTTGTTTCCTCATCTGAAATATGAAAGAGTTAAATGTTCTCTTAAAGGCCCTTAGAACTCTATAAGTTCATTTCCAGCAAGACAGTGCCATTAGTCAAAAAGGAAAGGAAACAGTTAAACAGCATCTGCTTTTCACAAAGGAAAATCAAACAAAATGCCAAGAAGCCCCAGCTTTCCTTCCCCTTTCTGCTAGTGCAGCCATACAATCCCTGGCTGAGCTGTTACTAAATTAGCACACTGATAACCTTTTGCTTTCCCATTTGGTACTATAACAGAATAATCATTCCCATAAGCCATGAAATATTGAGCATGGGCATGGATTGTAGAAGACAAATCTCTCCAGACAAACCAAATTTGAAGATATATCAATATTTCCCATATTAAGACAAGAGAAATTCAGCATGGTGACAATGGTAGCAGGGACATTCTCTTTAAAATTCCCTTTCCATTTTTTTTTTATGCTCTAATCAAGAGTTGTAAGGGGCAGCTATAAAAACACCTTGATGGCTTGTTACCCATCAACCTTCCCCCACCTAATCAATTCAGGATGGATGAATTCAGGATTAGGCTCCAGCTGTCAACTGCCACATGCATAATACATATTTTCCCAATCACATGGAAAGGCTTTTCCACAATAGCCTGGCTCTGGAAAGAGAACTGGAAACTGAAATGTGGCCCTCCTATTTCTGGGAAGTCATTAATGAAAACCTTTTGTAAATAACTCCCTTGAAATTCCTAATATGGTACTAAAGTGTAGGGCCTAGTGCTTGCCACTTATGAGAAATTTCACACTGCTTTATGATAAAAATAATATGGGGGGAGGACTTTGTCACCCTTTATTAATGCCACACATTTCCCAATTATACACTACACTACATGAAAAGCAGCTACATTTGCTAAAAGACATCAACAAATGAGCAGAGAAGAGGGAAGCCGTCTAGAACTGCCCAACCAGCTGGTATAGACTCTCAGTGAAGGAAACAAAGAGGACGGGTGTCACACCATCAAAAGGTATAGCCATTCTTCTATGACAAAGGAAAGAAAACACAACCAGATCCTAATTAAATTGAGGCTAGACTTCTCAACAGGGAAAACCCCTTGTCAACAGGGAAAATTCCAGCCACAATGGTGGGGTGGGGGAGGGAATGAAAGGAAACTACAAGTACAGTTCTTTACTGCTAATGGGGTCATTTCAAATAAAAGCACTGTCAGCCCCAATAAAGAATATCCAGGCAGTTTTGATGCAAGATACCTTCTTAAAGTACAGCACAGAAAGAACCTTAGAATGGAAAACCAGGAAATCTGATTCTGATCCCAACCTGAACTCCAGCTCTAGGTCCCTGGAGAAGCCATTTCTCTCTTGGCTTCCTTTTCCCTGGATATAAACCCCACAGAGTGGATGTAAAGTTTCCTAAACAACCTTCCAGGTCTGTTATTCCATAAGAACCAAAGGAAAATGTAGGTATATAACCCAAGCACCTGTTTCCATGCACAATGTTAAAAAAAATTGACTTTAACATATAACTCACATATCACTCATTAAAGTGTACAATTAAATGGGTTTTAGTATAGTCAGAGTTGTGCAACTATCATCACAATCTAGTTTTAGAAAATTTTCACAATCCCAAAAAGAAATATTTTACTTATTAGCAGTCATAATATGTCCTAACCCTCTCCTCCAGCCTTAAACAACTACTAACCTGATATACCTAGTTTGTCTAGTGTTCTTTTAACATAATAAAGTAATAAGATTTTTAAAATATCTGTATCTATTAAGATAATAATATGAAATTTCTTTTTTATCCTAATTATTTGGTGTATTAATTAATTTTCATATGCTAAACTAATTTTATATTCTTGAAATAAATTCCATTTGATTATGGTATATAATCCTTTTTACATGTTGCTGGATTTGATTTCCTAGCATTTTGTTGAGGATATTTGCATCTGTATTATTAAAGGAATTTGGTCTATAGTTTTATTTTCTTGTGATGTCTGGTTTTGCTATCAGGATACTACTGGCCTCAGACAATGTGGTAAGAAGTGTTTTCTCCCCTTCTGAATTTTGGAAGAGTTTGCAAAACATGAGTATTAATTTTTCTTTAATTTTTTTAAAGTTTATTTATTTTTGAGAGAGAGCATAAGCAGAGGAGGGCCACTGCTTTTCCTGCATCCCACAATTTCTGGCACTTTTTTTTTCATTTTTATTCATTCCAAAGTATTTTCTAATTTCCCTTATGATTTCTTTGGCTCACAAGACACTTAGGAGTGTGATATTTAATTTCCATATATTTGTGAATTACCTAAATATCCTTTTGTTACTGATTTATAATTTCATTACACTGTAGCTAGAGAATATACCTCATATGAATAAATATATTCAGTCATGTTTGTGACTTACCAGAGGGTCTATCCTGAAAAGTGTTCCATGTTGCACTTGAGAAGAATGTGCACCTGCTGTTGTCATCTAGAGTGTTCTACAAATGTCTGTAAAAGGTCTAGTTGGTTTACATTATTGTAAAAATCTTCTATTTCCTTGTTGATCTCTGTCTAGTTAATCTATCCCTTATTGGCAGAGAGGCAGTGCGCTCTGCACTGACTGGCGGGAGGGAGGCGGGGCAGAGGGGCAGCCTGCCGGCCAAGCAGAGCCCCCGAGTCTGGCTTGCAAAAGCAGAGGGGATGGACGGAGTGTGTTCCGACAGCAAGCGTGACTTAGCATCTGGGAGGTCATAAGTGAACAGCTCTGCTCAGAAATCGGGGAGGCTGGAGGACAAAGGGAGGGAGAGTTGCTGAGCCCCACAACAACGAGCTCAGTTTGGCGGGAAACAAAGGCCCTCGCCAGCTCCATCT
Source organism: Felis catus (assembly GCF_018350175.1). Lineage (NCBI taxonomy): Eukaryota > Metazoa > Chordata > Mammalia > Carnivora > Felidae > Felis > Felis catus. The sequence continues at coordinate 55,604,952 of NC_058386.1, forward strand.
CCCTCGCCCATCCCCCAGCCAAAATCCCAAAGGGAACCAGTTCCTGCCAGGGAACTTGCTCCCTCCTTGCAAATACCCAACGCTGTGCTTCTGCGGAGCCACCCCTCCGGCGGCGGCGGGTCTGACTCCTCCCGCTGCCACAGGGCCCCTCCTGAAGTGGATCACCTAACTTCAGGGTGATCCTGCCCCTCCTGCCCCCATGCACCTTGCCTACCCACCCCAGCTAATACGCCAGAATCCCAGCATCACAAGCCTGGCAGTGTGCAAGTAGCCCAGATGGGCCACACCACCCCACAGTGAATCCCGCCCCTAGGAGAGGGGAAGAGAAGGCACACACCAGTCTGACTGTGGCCCCAGCGGTGGGCTGGGGGCAGACATCAGGTCTGACTGCGGCCCCGCCCACCAACTCCAGTTATACACCACAACACAGGGGAAGGGCCCTGCAGGTCCTCACCATGCCAGGGACTATCCAAAATGACCAAGCGGAAGAATTCCCCTCAGAAGAATCTCCAGGAAATAACAACAGCTAATTAACTGATCAAAAAGGATTTAAATAATATAACAGAAAGTGAATTTAGAATAATAGTCACAAAATTAATCACTGGGCTTGAAAAGAGCATAGAGGACAGCAGAGAATCTCTTGCTACAGAGATCAAGGGACTAAGGAGCAGTCACAAGGAGCTGAAAAACGCTTTAAATGAAATGCAAAACAAAATGGAACCACGAAGGCTCGGATTGAAGAGGCAGAGGAGAGAATAGGTGAACTAGAAGATAAAGTTATGGAAAAAGAGGAAGCTGAGAAAAAGAGAGATAAAAAAATCCAGGAGTATGAGGGGAAAAAAATTAGAGAACTAAGTGATTCACTAAAAAGAAATAATATACGCATAATTGGTATCCCGGAAGAGGAAGAGAGAGGGAAAGGTGCTGAAGGTGTACTTGAAGAAATTAGAGCTGAGAACTTTCCTGAACTGGGGAAGGAAAAAGGCATTGAAATCCAAGAGGCACAGAGAACTCCCTTCAGACGTAACTTGAATCGATCTTCTGCACGACATATCATAGTGAAACTGGCAAAATAGAGGATAAAGAGAAAATTCTGAAAGCAGCAAGGGATAAACGTGCCCTCACATATAAAGGGAGACCTATAAGACTCGTGACTGATCTTTCTTTTGAAACTTGGCAGGCCAGAAAGGATTGGCACGAGATCTTTAATTTGCTGAACAGGAAAAATATGCAGCCGAGAATCCTTTATCCACCAAGCCTGTCACTTAGAATAGAAGGAGAGATAAAGGTCTTCCCAAATAAACAAAAACTGAAGGAATTTGTCACCACAAAACCAGCCCTACAAGAGATCCTAAGGGGGATCCTGTGAGACATGTACCAGAGACATCACTACAAGCATAAATCATACAGACATCACAATGACTCTAAACCCGTATCTTTCTATAATAACACTGAATGTAAATGGATTAAATGCACCAACCAAAAGACATAGGGTATCAGAATGGACAAAAAAAAAAAGACCCATCTATTTGCTGTCTACAAGAGACTCATTTTAGATCTGAGGACACCTTTAGATTGAGAGTGAGGGGATGGAGAACTATTTATCATGCTACTGGAAGCCAAAAGAAAGCTAGAGTAGCCATACTTATATCACACAAACTAGACGTTAAGTTAAAGGCTGTAACAAGAGATGAAGAAGGGCATTATATAATAATTACAGGGTCTATCCACCAGGAAGAGCTAACAATTATAAATGTCTATGCGCCGAACACCAGAGCCCCCAAATATATAAAACAGTTACTCATAAACATAAGCAACCTTATTGATAAGAATGTGGTCATTGCAGGGGACTTTAACACTCCACTTACAAAAATGGATAGATCATCTAGATACATGGTCAATAAAGAAACAAGGGCCCTGAATGACACATTGGATCAGATGGACTTGACAGATATATTTAGAACTCTGCATCCCAAAGCAACAGAATATACTTTCTTCCTGAGTGCACATGGAACATTCTCCAAGATAGATCATATACTGGGTCACAAAACAGCCCTTCATAAGTATACAAGAATTGAAATTATACCATGCATACTTTCAGACCACAATGCGATGAAGCTTGAAATCAACCACAGGAAAAAGTCTGGAAAACCTCCAAAAGCATGGAGGTTAAAGAACACCCTACTGAAGAATGAGTGGGTCAACCAGGCAATAAGAGAAGAAATTAAAAAATATATGGAAACAAACGAAAATGAAAATACAACAATCCAAACGCTTTGGGATGCAGCGAAGGCAGTCCTGAGAAGAAAATACATCGGAATCCAGGCCTATCTCAAGAAACAAGAAAAATCCCAAATACAAAATCTAACAGCACACCTAAAGGAAATAGAAGCAGAACAGCAAAGGCAGCCTAAACCCAGCAGAAGAAGAGAAATAATAAAGATCAGAGCAGAAATAAACAATATAGAATCTAAAAAAACTGTAGAGCAGATCAACGAAACCAAGAGTTGGTTTTTTGAAAAAATTAACAAAATTGACAAACCTCTAGCCAGGCTTCTCAAAAAGAAAAAGGAGATGACCCAAATAGATAAAATCATGAATGAAAATGGAATTATTACAACCAATCCCTCAGAGATAGAAACAATTATCAGGGAATACTATGAAAAATTATATGCCAAGAAATTGGACAACCTGGAAGAAATGGACAAATTCCTAAACACCCATACTCGTCCAAAACTCAATCAGGAGGAAGTAGAAAGCTTGAACAGACCCACAACCAGAGAAGAAATTGAATCGGTTATCAAAAATCTCCCAACAAATAAGAGTCCAGGACCAGATGGCTTCCCCGGGGAGTTCTACCAGACGTTTAAAGCAGAGATAAAACCTATCCTTCTCAAGCTTTTCCAAGAAATAGAAAGGGAAGGAAAACTTCCAGACTCATTCTATGAAGCCAGTATTCCTTTGATTCCTAAACCAGACAGAGACCCAGTAAAAAAAGAGAACTACAGGCCAATATCCCTGATGAATATGGATGCAAAAATTCTCAAAAAGATACTAGCAAATCGAATTCAACAGCATATAAAAAGAATAATTCACCATGATCAAGTGGGATTCATTCCTGGGATGCAGGGCTGGTTCAACATTCACAAATCAATCAACGTGATACATCACAATAATAAAAGAAAAGATAAGAACCATATGATCCTGTCAATTGATGCAGAAAAGGCCTTTGACAAAATCCAGCAAACTTTCTTAATAAAAACCCTTGAGAAAGTCGGGATAGAAGGAACATACTTAAAGATCATCAAAGCCATTTATGAAAAGCCCACAGCTAACATCATCCTCAATGGGGAAAAACTGAGAGCTTTTTCCCTGAGATCAGGAACATGACAAGGATGCCCACTCTACCATCAGCAATAAGACAACAAAAGGAAATCAAAGGCATCAAAATTGGCAAAGATGAAGTCAAGCTTTCGCTTTTTGCAGATGACATGATATTATACATGGAGAATCCGATAGACTCCACCAAAAGTCTGCTAGAACTGATACAGGAATTCAGCAAAGTTGCAGGATACAAAATCAATGTACAGAAATCAGTTGCATTCTTATACACTAACAATGAAGCAACAGAAAGACAAATAAAGAAACTGATCCCATTCACAATTGCACCAAGAAGCATAAAATACCTAGGAATAAATCTAACCAAAGATGTAAAGGATCTGTATGCTGAAAACTATAGAAAGCTTATGAAGGAAATTGAAGAAGATTTAAAGAAATGGAAAGACATTCCCTGCTCATGGATTGGAAAAATAAATATTGTCAAAATGTCAATACTACCCAAAGCTATCTACACATTCAATGCAATCCCAATCAAAATTGCACCAGCATTCTTCTCGAAACTAGAACAAGCAATCCTAAAATTCATATGGAACCACAAAAGGCCCCGAATAGCCAAAGTAATTTTGAAGAAGAAGACCAAAGCAGGAGGCATCACAATCCCAGACTTTAGCCTCTACTACAAAGCTGTCATCATCAAGACAGCATGGTATTGGCACAAAAACAGACACATAGACCAATGGAATAGAATAGAAACCCCAGAACTAGACCCACAAACGTATGGCCAACTCATCTTTGACAAAGAAGTAAAGAACATCCAATGGAAAAAAGACAGCCTCTTTAACAAATGGTGCTGGGAGAACTGGACAGCAACATGCAGAAGGTTGAAACTAGACCACTTTCTCACACCATTCACAAAAATAAACTCAAAATGGATAAAGGACCTAAATGTGAGACAGGAAACCATCAAAACCTTAGAGGAGAAAGCAGGAAAAGACCTCTCTGACCTCAGCCGTAGCAATCTCTTACTCGAAACATCCCCAAAGGCAAGGGAGTTAAAAGCAAAAGTGAATTACTGGGACCTTATGAAGATAAAAAGCTTCTGCACAGCAAAGGAAACAACCCACAAAACTAAAAGGCAACCAACGGAATGGGAAAAGATATTCGCAAATGACATATCGGACAAAGGGCTAGTATCCAAAATCTATAAAGAGCTCACCAAACTCCACACCCGAAAAACAAATAACCCAGTGAAGAAATGGGCAGAAAACATGAATAGACACTTCTCTAAAGAAGACATCTGGATGGCCAACAGGCACATGAAAAGATGTTCAGCGTCTCTCCTTATCAGAGAAATACAAATCAAAACCACACTCAGGTATCACCTCACGCCAGTCAGAGTGGCCAAAATGAACAAATCAGGAGACTATAGATGCTGGAGAGGATGTGGAGAAACGGGAAGCCTCTTGCACTGTCGGTGGGAATGCAAATTGGTGCAGCCACTCTGGAAAGCAGTGTGGAGGTTCCTCAGAAAATTAAAAATAGACCTACCCTATGACCCAGCAATAGCACTGCTAGGAATTTATCCAAGGGATACAGGAGTACTGATGCATAGGGCCACTTGTACCCCAATGTTCATAGCAGCACTCTCAACAATAGCCAAATTATGGAAAGTGCCTAAATGTCCATCAACTGATGAATGGATAAAGAAATTGTGGTTTATATACACAATGGAATACTACGTGGCAATGAGAAAAAATGAAATATGGCCTTTTGTAGCAACGTGGATGGAACTGGAGAGTGTGATGCTAAGTGAAATAAGCCATACAGAGAAAGACAGATACCATATGGTTTCACTCTTATGTGGATCCTGAGAAACTTAACAGGAACCCATGGGGGAGGGGAGGGAAAAAAAAAAAGAGGTTAGAGTGGGAGAGAACCAAAGCATAAGAGACTCTTAAAAACTGAGAACAAACTGAGGGTTGATGGGGGGTGGGAGGGAGGAGAGGGTGGGTGATGGGTATTGAGGAGGGCACCTTTTGGGATGAGCACTGGGTGTTGTATGGAAAACAATTTGTCAATAAATTTCATATATATATAAAAAAAAACAAAAAAAAAAAACAAAAAAATAAATAAATAAAGTTTATAACAGAACCAATTTAGGTTGCTTGACTATTTGAGCAAGATAGGTACAGCCCAGAAAATAGAGAACGATAAAACCAAGAGGAACTCTAAAGCTTACTGACCCAAACTCCAATTTTAAAAATGGGAAAACTCTGGCTCACAAAGCTAAAGATGTATTCAATGCCATACAGCAAACTAGTGACAGAGTTGGAACTAGCAACCAGGTTATTTCTGTGTCAAGGTAGAGGTGGCTCCACTAAGGATATTCAAGATCATATTTGCCTCAAAGATGGAATCAACCCATCCTTCCAGGAAAGCACTTATCACATAGGTGCCCCAGTTGTCAAAGCAAGAGCTGAACAAGCACCCCCAAAAGGTTTACCTTACTATAAACATCTAAAACTCTGTCTTTAAAAGTATAGGATATAAGAAAGTGATATTTTTTTTTAATTTAAGACTAGGTTATAAAACCTATACAAATTATATTATTTCTATTTATCAACCTAATGTACATTTTTAGTACAGAATGCATCTTTTGCATTCTTTTAAAACATAAGTTTTCATTAGTCCTAGACAGCCTATGTATGTGTGGTTGTACATGTATATAGGTGGGCTTAGGGAAATTATTTTTTTTTCTGACATCTGTTTTATATATACAAACATACATAAAGTATGTTATCCTTGGTTTTTGAAAGACTAATATTGTTTAATTTTTTTCTATTTAAATACTGACATGTACATTAAAATAATGTGAAAATTTACATAGGGATAAAATAACTTCCTATAATTGGGTTAGTCATTCCTTTCCCAAATGATTAAACTACAATATGCGATGCAAAAAAAAAAAAAGTCATGGAATGTTAGAGCTGAAAGTGAGCTTATAGATCTCCTGCCTACCCCTACCTTTGTAAAGCTGCAGACCTGGGGCCCCAGCAAAATGACTTCCCAATGTCACAGACCCCATTGGTAAGAGAACCATACCCAACTATCTAGTCATCATGTCTAGAGTTTTTTCCCATTATACTATCACTCTGCCTCTGCTCATTTGCAAACAGTGGCCAGTAGTACTTCCCCAGAGAAGTCTCTATCTGGAGACTATTGTCTTTCATTTCCCTAGCCCATTAGTGTCCAAGACTCATAGACTAATAGAGTTAGATCATCTAGCTCTGGAGTTGCAACCTGATTAAATATAGGCTGTGGATGTATTTTATCACTTTTTTTTTAAAAGAAGGTAAAGTCCATTTTAAAGGGGTGATATTTTACCCCAATCACTCCAGTCCTATTAACCCATGTCCAACAGCTTTACACTTTTCTGTTTTCTCCTTGGCCTCTGACCACATTTGAGCCTATGATCCCTGAATCCAGATCGGGCATAATTAACAGCACACCAAGGTAAACCTAGTTGATGGAAATGTAAAATAGGGCATTATGTTCTACCATTAGCTATTTTCAGTGCCTTACCAATAAAAATCCATTTGGGGTTTTTAGGTTAACTAGTTATATCAAAGGTCTGCCAACTACTACCAGTGAGACAAACCCAACCTGCTGCCTATTTTTGTTTGCCCCCCCCCAGCTGAGCTGAGAATGATTTTTCTATTTTTAAATAGTTGAAAAATTCAAAAGAAGAATATTTCATGACATATGAAAATTAACTGAAACTCATGTATCAATGTCAATAAATAAAGTTGTATTAGACCACAACCACTTTCATTTCATGTACATATTACCTATGGTTGCTTTTTCATGACAAGGGCAGTTAAGTAATTTCCACAGAAATTGTATGGCCTGCAAAGCCTAAAATATGACCCTTTACATGGGGTGCGTGGGTGGCTCAGTCAGTTGAGTGTCCGACGTTGGCTCAGGTCATCATCTCGAGGGTTGGGGGTTTGAGCCCCGCATTGGGCTCTGTGCTGACAGCTCGGAGCCTGGAGCCTGCTTTGCATTCCGTGTCTGTCTCTCTCTGTCCTACCCCACTCATGATCTCTCTCTCTCTTTCTCTCTCTCTCTTCTCTCTCCCTCTCTCTCAAAAATAAATAAGCATTAAAAAAATTTTTAGGGGCGCTGGGTGGCTCAGTTGGTTGGGCGTCCGACTTCAGCTCAAGTCATGATCTCACAGTTCCTGAGTTCGAGCCCCACACCAGGCTTTGTGCTGACAACTCAGAGCCTGGAGTCTGCTTCAGAATCTGTGTCTCCCTCTCTCTCAGCCCCTCCCCCACTCTCACTCTGTCTCTCTCTCAAAAATAATGAACATTAAAAAAATTTTTAAATAATTTTTTTTCAAATATGGCCCTTTATAGAAGAGGTCTTCTGACCCCTGAGCTATATCAAAGAGAATTTAAAGCTGCCAATTAACTTCTAAAAGTCACAAATATTTGTGTGGAGTTGCTCGCACCCTACATGTCACGCTCAGATGAATCTTCCTAAAGCACAGCTCAAACCATGCCTCTCTCCTACCAAAAACATCTTTATGCTATCTACAAAGGAAAATCTAAAGTACTTAATAGGTTCCTGCACAGTCAAGTCCTCAACCTTCTATTCCAACCTCATCTCCCAAAACTCCTTCCTGCACCCTACATATTGCAGATGACGAATTATCTGCTGGCCCTTTACATTCTTTATATCATTCCTATTACAAGAAATCCTTGCCCTGAATACAGTCCAACACAGCAAAATAAGCAGGGCCTTTAGAGTCAGGTCTGGGTTCTAATTCAGACTTTTGCCCCTTTTAGTTGAGAAAGTTACTTAATACCTCAGAACTTAATACCTCAGAACTTAATACCTCAGAACTCAGTTTTCTCATCTATAAAATGGGAATATAATCCTTACCTCATAAGCTATTATGATATTTAATGCCCGATATTTAATGCCTTTAGAGTCAGGTCTGGGTTCTAATTCAGACTTTTGCCCCTTTTAGTTGAGAAAGTTACTTAATACCTCAGAACTTCAGTTTTCTCATCTATAAAATGGGAATATAATCCTTACCTCATAAGCTATTATGATTATTTTAATGCCCGGCACATGGGAACAGTTAAACAAGCAATAAGTGTTATTAATTCTGCCCAATTCCAATGCTACTTCCTCCTTTACTTTTCCTTGTCCTCCCACCAAGAAATAAGCTCTCCTGCTAGTGTCATGTGCCACAGTAGCCACCTGTTCCACTGTTATGACTCTGATCCATATCTATGATATACATGATAGTGAACTCTACCCATGTCTTGTCTCTCCTACTAGTCTAGGAACTCTCTCATGGCAGGATCCGTCTATGACTTACTCTGCCACACCTGTGATAGCCCTGAGAACACTGGCTTGAATATAGTATGGGCACAAGTACTTACTGAATGAATGGTATGTGTTCAGTGAACTATATATAGCATTTATTAAGTGTATTATAGGGGCGCCTGGGTGGCGCAGTCGGTTAAGCGTCCGACTTCAGCCAGGTCACGATCTTGCGGTCCATGAGTTTGAGCCCCGCGTCGGGCTCTGGGCTGATGGCTCAGAGCCTGGAGCCTGTTTCCGATTCTGTGTCTCCCTCTCTCTCTGTCCCTCCCCCGTTCATGCTCTGTCTCTCTCTGTCCCAAAAATAAATAAACGTTGAAAAAAAAATTTTTTTTAAAAAAGTGTATTATATTGCACTGTGATATAAGAAGGAGCCACATCACTTGTTCTGAATAATACCTAGTGTGAGTGCTTAGAAAATATTCAAACATCAGGGACCAAACTCCCAACAGAAAAACAAAGGACAAACAGAAAAGCAGGAAATACATTCACCTTTCAGTGATGATGTTTTTATTTTCCATTAGTTTATGTTATAATCATCATCTTGTACTCCAACAATTATAAATGGATCACATTTAAGTGGGGGAAATAAACCACTTCCCCAAGGGAGAAACGGTATTATTCATAACATCAATGACCTATGAGTACAAAAGTAAATGTAAATATTCAAAAGGGACCTACATTTAATGAATAAATCATCACAAACAGTTGTGACTAAAACCTCATCTGGAGCTCTGTACAAAATCAGACACAAGCAGAATAAACATAGAAATCAAGTTCCACCCAGGTTAACAACTCTAACAAAAACTGCAACTAGTTTTTGCAGCACAATGCACCAAGTTTCATTGGTTCCTAGGAACACTAGCCATTTGATTTGATAGTCAGTTTAGTAAGTTAAATATAAAGGTGTCTATAATTCTTCATGACTTTAATGCCAGACTCCAACTGCCAAAACAAATCCCCACATATGAATACAAAATTAACTGCTGACATATGCCAATCAATGAAGGGAGTGACATTTTCCAATAAGATGACAGCAAAAAATATGCTTCCAACTACTTCTGCTTATGCATTTCCCTTCAGAAACCTCATTAAAAATACACATTCACCAGCAGATACATTATTAGCCTAAAGACATGTTATCAACAACTTCCAATGCTTAGCTGTTTCCATTTACAAAACACTTTCATAATCTATTTACTCCCTTGAGTCTCACCACAACCTTGTGAGGTGGGTATAATTCCCCCCATTTAACAGATAAAGTCAGCAATTTGTACCATCTTATCCCAAGATGGTGAAGCCAGGTCTTCTAACTCCAGCTCCGGTGTTCTCTTTTCCTATTTCCTCCACACAAAGCAAAAGCATACCTTTGTTTTGCTTCCCCACTTATTCTCAGAAAGCTAGCACAGTGTGAGGAAGTAGAGTGGGAGTATCAACATTACTGTGGTCAAGACAGCAGGAAACATCCCGCTTGTGCCTCTACCTAATCATGTTTTTAGAATCGTGCAACTTAAAGGAAAGAAATGGAGTGTGGGTTAGCTGCTTTGTTTTATTTCCTACCTGTCCTATTTTGGCTTTCTATGTATATTCACAAACAGAAAACCACCCTGAATATCCAGAAGCCCCATGGGCCAATTGATTTCTTGGATCTTCTACCCATCTGCAAAAGTTTAGGCCTGCATAATTATTGACTCTTACCACTCTTAGTCTCAGAAAGAAGGAAGGAATAAAAACCATGACTTGCCCGTAGCTTACAAAAATTTGCCCTTCCTCAAATGTTTTATTGCACTGTTTATTTTTTTCTTAAAAATCTGAATCTCTCTGCTGTGCCTTAGCAGGTCACTTTTTAGCACAAACACTTTCTGCTTAGCATACACTTCTCAAAACCATCCCCTTCCTGGGGCTTATGACAAGCTATATTTGACTGCAGAGGCTACACCAAGCAGTTTATCACAGTAAGTAATTGTTTTTAATCCATATATTCTCCTCTTTCCTTTTTAATGAGCCCTCAACCTTTCTAACTACTTTTGTGGTATAACCTGCATACCTTTAACCTCTCAATAAATTTGATTAAGTGGCAACATACTCCAAAAGCTGGCCTAGAAGTCTCTAAGGATCAGTATTTCAAAATACCCCATCTTTAAGGTGCTGCCAAGAGTGTGCTCTTATTTAGACCACAATAGTACAAAGCGTTAAATAATCAAGCTCAATCAAGTGACTGGCAGGAACTTGGACAATTCATATATTCTGACCAAATGTGCAGACAACACCAGCAGTGAAAGCGGACTCCCAGGAGCAAATCAGTAAGAGCTGCATAAAAAAGCAGTTACCACTGCCTTTCTCCCTGTTCTTCATTGGCTGTATTTGCCTCAAAGGAGGTCACCACACTGGACTTAGACACAGTCTTTTGGGGATAAATCCATTCAGAAAAAAGTTATAAATATATAGGACATATTTACAAGTAACTCTGACCAGTGACTTTATTTTTCGCAGTCATTTTTCAGCCAAGAAGGGAAAAAATGATCACTCCACCCAATCACTGCCCCCCATTCTTCTGGGTACACTCTGGCACAAAAGGCTAGCTTGCTTGCACTCCTGTCAGGAATGTTTATTATTCTTTCTCTTACTCTAAGTCTTCTGCCAACTAGCAGAAATAAAAACTCCACAAGTAGGGAAAGGGGGTAGGGTCCCACAGCTGTCAGCTGTGACCACTGGGAAAGCTAAGTTAGGTGAGATTCCTGCAGACCAGTGGCTCTTAACTCTGGCCCTATAATATGCTCCCTGGGGGGGGGGGGGGGGACTGGGATCCTTGTGTCAGGTGCTAGGCAGGTCTTTATTTCACCCCCAAGCAAAATGCAGTGGAATGTGAGGCCATCCAATAATTCTGAGCTTAGACTGACTTTGACCAAAACTTTAGCTCAGTAACTTAAAAAAAAAAATCACTGGGGCAAAGGTGCTTTCCTTAGAAAACAAGTTGAGATAGGGAATTTTTTTCTGCCCCCATCTGTATCTGTAGCAACTATGGGCTGGGACAAATCATTACTCAAGCTGCCGGCCTCAATCCCCTCCTCTCTAGGAGGTGCTAGGGGCAGTTCCTTGGTCAGCTTGGATGTCTCCTTACCCAAACATGAGCACTAAACATGTCTGACAGTACAGGCAAATTGCCCCCTCGGAACAACCTGCCAAGTAAGAATAGGTGCAGAGTAAGAGATTCCTTGGCACAGGTACAGATCCTGTCTTATAAGGTCAAGGCCACTAAAGGGAAAGGCCCAAAGTTCTAGTTACAGCCACCACCTTCCACTTCTACTGACCCCACTGCCGAAGTGTTCAGAAACCCATTCGCCTAAGAGAACAGGATTGGGAAGCACCCTGAATCTTCCCTTTCCCTGTAGTGTCGAAGAGCTTAAAGGCCAGAGTCACTGGCTCAAGGAAACGGCTCATCCATCGAAGCCTTCCACTTACTTCTCATTGCGCTGATAAGTGCGTTGCCATCTTTGATCACGTCCTTAATGAATTTATTGGTCCTCTCCAGCTCCAGCTCATAACACTTGAGCCTCTCGCGGAAATCAGGGCTGTCCAGGTAGCAGTCGCTGAACTCCAGCGGGGGATGCCCCATGGTTCTGATGGCGAGGGTTGAAAGAGAAGAAAGACACAAAGACCAAGAGCATCAGCGACACAGTAGAGGGGAGTAGATGGGAAGGACTGAGTGTGGGTCCCGCCTGGGAAATTCTTAGCCTCCCTCCCTTTGGACGACAGGTACCTGTTCGGTTGAGATTCCCGGGTAGAGCCGGCTGGCCTGTACCGGAAGCGGGAGGCCAGCAATTGCTTCAGGTGACACGCAAAGCAAACTAATGCGGTCCGACCCGGGCTGGGTTCTTCTGCCTAGCAAGCAGCATGCCCCCAAGGCATTGCCTCCCCAGACAGGCGGCCCAGCTTGCCCCCGGAGAGCAGCGGGATCCTTCCAGAGCAACTGCAAACGTGACACTTCTGCCCGCCCAGGGTGTAGGCTGTGGTGAGCGCTGGGGCTGGAACTCTCCTCTCCTCGCTCCTTGTTCCCGAGCTAGCTGAAGATTTCCTTTGCCGAACTCCGCGGGCAGCCCTGATTGTACTGTCCCCTCCCCCTTCTTAAAGCCAGAGCTGCCGCCCAACCCCAGCGAACCCTTGTGCTGAGCCTCAGCACTCCGGCTCCTTCTCCAACTGTTCTCCACGCACCCTGGGATTGCGTTACCAAAGTGTTCTTGCTCCCAAGAGTTCTTCCTGGTCCAAGGGAGCCGGCCTGCTGTCCTGTTAGTCTCCGGACGGGTTAAGCCTAGGAGGCAATAAAACGTAGCCTTCCACCCTAGACACCCGAGAGAGAAGAGGAGGGCGATATCACTACGCACAATAGCTGCAGTAGCCCGGCGCTTCCCTACGGAAACTGGGGAGCCGCCGGCGCCCTGGGACTCCAGCTGGAAAGCGTGGCGGCCTGGGAGATGTAGTCTTTCCGTTTCTCGTCCCATGACTCCTCCCTGCGATCGCCGCACCACTCAGCCAGGGCGGCGGCTCTCAAAGCAAGACTTTCCCAGCCTGCCCCAGGTTCATTCCTCAAGCCCAGCCTCGAGGGGCAAGTGCGCTGCTCTGGAGCTTCTAAGTGGAAAGTTTCCAAAAAGAGCGAGAGAACAGGGAGGCATCAATGGTGGGAGGCCATCTCTCACTTCCCATTACTTGGCTGTATTTTTTTTCCCTTGCTCTTTCCACCCTCCCTCTGAGGAAGCAAGTTCTTTTCCTCTTCCCTTGCCCATTTTTCCTGGTTCTAGTGTTCTAATCCCCAAGAGCCTTAGACCTGAACAACCTGAAGGGTTGAGTGCTACTCTAGCATCTCATTGTTACGCTCAGAAATCCCCTGCCAAAGGAAAGACCATACTTAGGAGTTCACTGTTTTCTGAATAGGACCTCAGAATATGGTTTTGTGACTCAACTCACTGTATAGGTTTTTCATTAAAGCACATGATTTTCAATGTGTAAGTGGAAAATCTAAGAAGAGGTTGTTATAAATTATCTTACAGCTTACCCAAGAGATCTCTTGTTCATTGTCCAAGGTAGAACTGAGGCCACTGTTACAGGCCAATGCCTTGAGATCAAAAGTAGTTACGGGTTGGAAAATCATGTGTACATGGGCAAAAGGATCCATTTTTATTTTGAAGAAGTGTTTAGATTACATTGCCCTGTGATGAAAGCCAGGAAAAGCCAGAACTGAAGAGAGTTGTAAATAGAGTAATAATGACCAAGCCACCTGTATTGCTGTTCTATTTCTTATAGTTCTATCTTATCTTATGGTTCCAGAAGTCAGAAATCAGAAATGGACCTCACTGGGTCAAAACCAAGATGTCAGAGGGCTGTTTTCCCTTCTGGAGGCTCTAGGAAAGAATTCACTTCCTTGCCTTTTCCAGCTTCTAGAAGCTGTCCACATTCCTGGGCTCATAGCCTCCTTCCTCCATCTTCAAAGGCAGTAATGGCTGATCAAGCCTTTCTCCCACTGCATTGCTCTGAAACTGACTCTCCTGCCTCCCTCTTTCACTTATAAGAACCAACCAAATAACACAGGATTATCTCCCCATCTCAAGATCCTTAACTTAATCACATCCACAAAGTTGTTGTTGTTGTTGTCCTTACCCTGTAAGGTAACATATTCACAAGTTCCAAAGATTAGGACATGGGCATATTTGGCAGGAACATTCTTCTGTCTGCAAACCTATAATCCTATAAACCCACTTCATTAATCCTCAAAACAATCCTATGAGGTTAGTATTATTATTATTATACCCATTTAAAGATACCTGAGTTGAAGAGAAGTTAACTGACTTGCCCAAAGACACACAGCTAGTTAAGTGACAGTTTTTGAACTTGAGCTTAACCTGGCTGGTTCTAGAGGCACTACTTTTAACCACTGTACTATACCACAGTATAATAGAGTCCAATGAAGAAACACCTTCAGAAAATTAATGAGTAGCCACATCCCAGCGAAGGATTTTATTTCCTACTCCTTTTACCTTCATGAGAAAATGCCAGAAATGGGTTTTAAAAACACCAATGCACATACTAAAGAAGGTGCCCACTAAAGAGTATATGGTCTCTCATTCTACCAAGGTTCCTTATAGCATTCATTCACTAATTTGACAAGCATTTATTGCATATCTGCTATAACAAAATCTGTACCTGGTTTCATCACTATAATCAATACCATTGATATTACTGATGTTAGGTACACTCATGCTTGTCTAACTTCCTATATTCAAAGTGTTTGTATAGTCTTCTGTTTTATCCTTTATCCAGACAATGAGGCTAAAGTGCAGAGGAAAACAAATGCCCTGTATCAAATACCAGATAAGAAGGAGGGTTAAAATTAGAATTCAGTCCTTCAAATATTAGGTGCATTAATTGAGCATTATCCTAGAAGCTTTTCACAGATTATAACTCACCCTCACAACAACCCTAAAGGATTGGGATCTTCAAACTTTTATCCACATAACCCCTAGAAGAATTTTGAGAAGCTATGTACTACCTCACATATTTTTAGGTTGACATCTAAATTTTTTCATCATGTTTAAATAGTTGCAAAAGGTATAATATCTAGCATACTATACATATGGACAACTTAAAATAAAACTGTTATATTACACTTTCATTGGGGGGCATCTGGGTGGCTCAGTCGATTGAGCGGCCAACGTCGACTCAGGTCATGATCTCGTGGTTTGTGAGTTTGAGCCCCGCGTCCGGCTCTGTGGTGACAGCTCAGAGCCTGGAGCCTGCTTCTGATTCTGTGTCTCCCTCTCTCTCTGCCCCTCCCCGACTCATGCTCTGTCTCTCTGTGTCTCAGAAATAAATAAACATTAAAAAAAATTAAAGGTTTTCATTAGTTTCTAAATACCAGAGCAATTTGATGCCTACTATCAAACATTAAACAGGAAAGTGTAAACTTTCCTTTAACCTTCAGAAAACTTACATTGTTTCTTTTTCTTCTTGAAATCAAATTTCCATTGCATTCTCCGCACAGAATTGTATTACAATATATTTTTATACTTGAAAGTCTCCTATTGATCACCATATTGAATTTCTCTGCAAAACAGACATGTCCATAAATAGATATTGAATTATTTTTATTTCCTTGTGATCATAGGCTCCAAGTATAAAAAGTTTTCTAGACTGAGTTACAATTGCTATTGTTATTCATACACAATACATAAAAATAGCATGAAATTTTTTTCAGATCTCATAAATTTTATTTGTAGCAACAAACCTCAAATAGCCATTATACAATTAGGGTATCCTGAAAACCAACATCAAGGTCATAAACCCTTCTGTCAGTGTGAACCATAGAATAGGATTGTGCTGCTATCCTTAGGATATCTTGTTTCATGGATCAAAGATTTGAGTCAATTAATTACCTTACATTATTTGACTGGGTAAGTTTGGTCATTCAGGGTTTTTTTTTTTAAGTTTTTTATTTAAATTTCAGTTAGTTACCATACAGTGTAATATTTGGTTTCGGGTATACAATATGGTGGCTGAACACTTCCATACAACACCCGGTGCTCCTCATAACAAGTGCCCTCCTTAATGCCTATCACCTATTTAACCCATCATCCAACCCACCTCCCCTCTGATAACCATCATTTTTTTTCTCTGTAATTAAGAGTCTATTTCTTGGTTTGCATCTCTCTCTTTTTTTTCCATTTGCTTATTTATTTTGTTTCTTAAATTCCACATGAGTGAAATCCTATGGTATTTGTCATTATTAAACATAAAACATAAACTTTATTGGAAATGCAGGTCTTAGTGAGGTGGATGGGGAAGGGGTAATTATAGGGCCTCAACTTAAAGAAGATTCCTGGACATCAATTTGTGAAATTGTTGCTTTGCTTAGCACCAAGAGTTATTTACACCCTGGGTCAATATACCATAGTAAAATTCTTGACCTTTGAAAAGTATGCTTTCATTTTGAGAAACTTGGAAAAGCAAGTGGGAAAGACAAAGAGAAGATGAGTTCTCAGGCAAATAGTTTTTTTAGGAAACAGTACTAAAGGATGTTGAGTATTTAGAAATTGGTCCTCTTTCAGCTGTCTCAGCTTTGGTAATTCAGGATTACCAAAACTTGGGAGGACCCAAGAGGTCCTTCTGTAGGTAAATGTACAAATAAGCTGTGTTATATCTGTACAATGGAATTTCATTCATTGCTAATAAGAAAGGAGCTATCAAGACAAAAAAATATGAAGGAAACTTAAATGCATATTAGTTAAAGAAACCAATCTGAAAAGGCTACCTACTGTATGAAGCCAACATTATGATATTCTGGAAAAGACACAACTATGAAGACAGTAAAAAGATGGTTTGGGCCAGAGGGTGTGGAAAGGGAGAAGAGAGATGAATAGATGGAGTAAAAGAGGATTTTTAGGGCAGTGAAAATACTATGTATGCTGCTATAATGGTGGATACATGCCATTATACATTTGTCCAAACTCATAGAATGTACAACACCAAAAGTGAACCCTAATGTAAACTGTGGACTTTGGGTGATTATGATGTGTTAATGTAGGTTCATTAACTGTAACAAATGTGCCACTCTGGTGGGAGATTTTGATTATGAGGGAGGCTGTACATGTGTTGGTGAAGGGCTTTATGGGAAATCTCTGTACCTCCCTCTCAATTTTGCTATGACCTTAAAACTGATCTAAAAATAAACTTTGTAAAAAATATTGGGGAATACAAATCCCATTTTCCCTATTTCTTGTATGTAAAGATAACACCACCTCTAATACAGGACAGAGTCTTAATACAGGGCAGAGATGAGGAATCACTCTATTTTAGCTGTGATGCTGTGGGAAGAACACAGAGCTTCGAACAATATAGGTAATACAGAGCTGAAATATGGTCTAGCTCCACCCCTTAGAATCTCTGTGACCTGAGTAAGTCATGTATACTCTCCTTGAAATAATATATTCGTAAAAAATTTTTCTAAGAATTAACTATAGTAATGTATGTGAAAGTGCCTGGAATATAATAACCCCTCAATAAATGTTGGTTGAGTTCAAAGCTTTTTCATTGCTCTTGTTCCAATGAACAGCATCAGAGGCAGAAAGGAGTGAGATTGCTTACAATGATATTCCTACAGAAACATTACTATTTATATAAAACCACAACTTGATCCCTGTTCATCATCATTACAGGAAAACAAAAACAAAAACATTCTCAGAGGAAATTTACACTTCACCTAACACAGAAACTCTATCCTGATTTGTGGTCTGGTTAAATATGCTTTCTCAACTTTTAGGACATTCAAAGAGTCCGCAGCATAACAACACAGCCAAGACTCCCTCTCAGGTTTTAAGAACCAAAACCTGAAATCCTGGAGTTAATCATTTTAGTGGATTACTCTAATGTGGAGTTGCAAGACAGCTATAAGTCTCATCAGCTTAGGTTCATCCAGATAGGAACTTATCAGCTTGATGTGTCTATCTGTCCTTCATGCTGGAATCAGAACCATAACCGTTAACCCAAAGAAGCAGATCAGCCTCTTATAAATTTCAAATTGTTTTCACAATTTGCAAGGTATAAATAGAAGGAAAGTAAAGAAACCATATGTGATAGATTTTTAGGAAAGGCAATATACGTCCCCAAGAAAATAAAATAAATATCCAATATTAATTTAATATGCCAGCTTCTGCTTCATCTCTCCCATCTGGGACCACAGCTGGCTTCGTTAAAATATTTCATTACAGTACTTGTTTGTCATTTGCTCTTATCCACATGTGGAAATACATATATATGGAGAGGGTTTTTTTAAATATTTATTTATTTTTGAGAGACAGAGAGGCAGAGAGAGAGAAGGAGACAGAGGATCTGAAGCAGGCTTTGCCACTCAGGCGCCCCAGGAGGGTTTTTTAAATGCTCTGGGAGCCTGGAAAGAAAGGTAATTTTCCAAAAGGTGTTTCTTAAGCTTCTGTAATTTGTGAGATAGGTTTTAAGAGAGTTTTATATTGATGATATAAAGTAATATTTTATAACCCTTGTGTTTCTTGTAAAAAATCTTAAGTGTGTTTGTCCTAAAATGTTACAGTTCTTCTTTCACAAAATGGGAGAAAAGATGCATAAGTTAACTGGGATATATCAGTAACAAGAAGAGAAACCAGACGGGAAGTAAGATTAAGAAATAGAAGGCTATAGGGGCACCTGGGCAGCTCAGTCGGTTGAGCGTCCCACCCAGCTTCGGCTCAGGTCATGATCTCAAGGTTCATGAGTTCGAGCCCCACATCAGACTCTGGGCTGACAGCTCAGAGCCTGAAGCCTGCTTCGGATTATGTGTCTCCCTCTCTCTCTGCCCCTCCCTTGCTCACACTCTGTCTGTCTCTCCCTTTCTCAAAAATAAATAAACATTTAAAAAATTTTAGATAAAATAAAAGAAGTAGAGGACTAGGGGATAGCATAGGTTGATGACTTCTCTTATGCCAGGTACTTTACGTAAATGGTCTCCTTTGCATGACAACTCTGTGAGAAACGTTCTATTGTCACGTTCATTTTACAGATGAAGAAACCAAAACTCAGAGAATTTAAGCTACTTGGCCAAGATCACCCAGGAATTAAATGATGTACTAGAGATTTAAATCCATGTATGAATCTGAAGCCACTTTTTGCCATTGCATTACAATGCCTTCCAGGCTACGGGTGCCTGGTTGGCTCAGTCAGCTAAACATCCAACTCTTTTTTTTTAATATGAAATTTGTTGTCAAATTCGTTACCATAAAACACCCAGTGCTCATCCCAACAGGTGCCCTCCTCAATGCCCATCACCCACTTTCCCCTCCCTCCCACCCCCATTGACCCTCAGTTTATTCTCAGTTGTTAAGGGTCTCTTATGGTTTGGCTCCCTCCCTCTCTAACTTTTTTTTTCCCTTCCCCTCCCCCATGGTCTTCTGTTAAGTTTCTCAAGATCCACATAAGAGTGAAAACATATGGTATCTGTATTACTCTGTATGACTTATTTCACTTAGCATAACACTCTCCAGTTCCATCCACATTGCTACAAAAAGCCATATTTCATTCATTCTCATTGCCAAGTAGTATTCCATTGTATATACTTTCAACAATAGCCAAATTATGGAAGGAGCCTAAATGTCCATCAACTAATGAATGGATAAAGAAATTGTGGTCTATTTCATTTTTTAAAAACTTTTTTCTTTCAAAGTTTCAATTAAATTCTAGTTAGTTTACATATACTGTAATATTGGGTTCAGGAGTGGAATTTAGTGATTTATCTCTTACATACAACATCCAGTGCTAATCATAACAAGTGCCTTCCTTAATGCCCATCACCCATTTATCCCATCCCCTACCCACATTCCTTCCATCAACCCTCAGTTTGTTCTCTATAATTAAGAGTCTCTTATGGTTTGCTTCCCTCTCAATTTTTCCCCTTCCCCTATGTTCATATGTTTTGTTTCTTATATTCCACACATGAGTGAGATCATATGGTATTTGTTTTTCTCTAATTGACTTATTTTGCTTAGCATAATACACACTAGCTCCATTCATACTGTTGCAAGTGGCAAGATTTCATTCTTTTTAATGGCTGAGTAATATTGCATTGAATATGTATACCCCATATTCTTTATCCACTCATCAATCAATGGATATTTGGGCTCTTTCCATAATGTGGTTATTGTTGATAATGCTGTTATAAATATTGCAGTTCATGTGCCCCTTCAAATCAGTATTTTTTGTATCCTTTGGGTAGATACCTAGCAGTACAATGGCTAGATAATAGGGTAGTTCTATTTTTAACTTTTTGAGAAACCTCTGTACTATTTTCCAGAGTCACTGCACCACTTTGCATGCTCACAAACAGAGTAAGAGGGTTCCACTTTCTCCACATCCTCAACAACATCTTTTGTTCCTTGTATTGTTAATTTTAGTCTTTCTGACAGGTGTGAAGAGGTATCCCATTGTGGTTTTGAGTTGTATTTCCCTGGTGATGAGAAATGTTGACCATGTTTTCATGTGTCTGTTGACAATCTGGATGTCTTCTTTGTAAAAGTGTCTATTCATTTCTTATGCCAATTTTTTTTACTGTATTATTTGTTTTTGGTGGGTGTTGAATTTTGTAAGTTCTTTAGAGATTTGGATACAAACACTTTTTTGTTTATTTTAGAGAGCGAGAGAGTACACAAAAGTGGGGAAGAGGGGCAGAGGGAGAGAAAAAGAGAATCTTAAACAGGCCCCAAACTCAGCACAGAGCCTGACTTGGGGGTTGACCCCACAACCCTGGGATCATGAGCTGAGCTGAAATCAAGAGTCAGATGATCAACCAAATGAGCCACCCACGTGCCCCCCTCTTTATCAAATAGGTCATTTGCAAATATTTTCTCCCATTCCTAAGGATGCCTGTTAGTTTTGTTGATTATTTCCTTCACTGTGCAGAATCTTTTTAACTTGATGAAGTCCCAATACTTCAAGCTGGCTTGTGTTTCCCTTGCCTCCAACAACATGTCTCATAAGAAGTTGCTTTGGCTGAGGTCCAACAGTTTACTGCCTGTGTTTTCTTCCATGATTTTGATGGTTTTCTGTCTCACATGTAGGTCTTTTATCCATTTTGAATTTATTTTTGTGTATGGTGTAGAAAGTGGTCCAGATTCATTATCCTACATGTTGCTGTACAGTTTTCACAACATCATTTGTTGAAGAGACTATCTTCTTTCCTTTCGATATTCTTTCCTGCTTCATTGAAGAAGAGTTGACCATAGAGTTGTGGGTCCAATTCTGGATTTTCTATTCTGTTCCATTGATCTATGTGTCTGTTTTTGTGCCAGTGCCGTACTGTCTTGATGACAACAGCTTTGTAATACAGCTTAAGGTCCAAAATTATGATACCTCCAGCCCTGCTGTTTTGTTTTGTTTTGTTTCAAGATTGCTTTTGCTACTCAGGGTCTTTTGTGATTCCATACAAATTTTAAGATTATTTGTTCTAGCTTTGTGAAAACTGCTGGTGGTCTTTTGATAGGGATTTTATTAAATGTGTAGATTGCTTTTGATAGTATAGGCATTTTAACAATATTTGTTCTTCCAATCCATGAGCAAGGAATGCCTTTCCCTTTCTTCATGTAATCTTCAACTTCTTTCATAAGTGCTCCATAGTTTTCAGAGTACAGATCTTTTACCTCTTTAGTTAGATTTATCCCTAGGTATCTTATGGGTCTTGGTGCAATTGTAAATGGGATCTATTCCTTGATTTCCCCTTTTGCTGCTTCATTATTGGTATACAGAAATGCAACCGATTTCTGTATGTTGATTTTATTTCCTGCTATTTTGCTGAATACATATATTAGTCCTAGCAATTTTTTAGGTAGAGTCTTTCAGATATTCTACATAGAGTATCATGTTGTCTGCAAATAACAGTTTGAGTTCTTTGCTGATTTGGATGCCTTTTATTTCTTTTTGTTGTCTGATTGCTGAGGCTAGGACTTACAGTACTATATTAAATAACAATGGTGAGACTGGACATCCCTGTCTTGTTCCTGACTGTAGAGGAAAACCTCTCAGTTTTTCCCCATTGAGGATGATATTAGCTGTGGGTCTTTTGTATATGGCCTTAATGATTTGAGGTATGTTCCCCCTACCCCTATTCTATTGAGGGTTTTTTTTTCTTTGCTGGTTATGGGTCTGTTCAAATTTTCTATTTCTCCCTGCCTCCATTTTTCAGTTTATATGTTTCTAGGAATTTATCCATTTCTTCCAGTTTTCCCAGTTTGTTGGCATATATTTTTTATAATACTCTCTTATAATTGTTTGTATTTCTGTGGTGTTTGTTGTGATCTCTCTTATTTCGTCTATGATTATATTTATTTGGGTCCTTTCTCTTTTCTTTTTGATAAGTCTGGCTAAGGGTTTATAAATTTTGTAAATTCTTTCAAGGAATCAGGTCTTAGTTTCATTGATATGTTGGAATGCTTTTTTTGTTTCTATCTCATTTATTTCTGTTCTAACCTTTATTCCATCCCTTCTTCTGCTGGCTTTAGACTTTATTTGCTCTCCCTTTCCTAGCTCCATTAGGTGTAAGGTTAGGTTGTGTATTTGAGACGTTTTGCTTCCTTAGGTAGGCCTGTATTACTTTATATCTCCCTCTTATAACTGCCTTTGCTTCATCCCAATGGTATTGACCTGTTGTGTTTTCATTTTCATTGGCTTCTATGTATTTTTTTTGAGAGAGTGATTAAGAGTACAAGTAGAAGAGGGCCGAAGGAAAAGGGAGAGAGATAATCTTAAGCAGCCTCCACAGCACAGAACCAAAGGCAGGCCTCAATCTCACGACCATGAGATCATCACCCGAGCTGAAATCAAGAGTCAATTGACTCTTGAAATCAAGCTCAATTGACTTTTGTGGTCTTCCAAATTGTTTCTTGTGGTTAACTTCAAGTTTCATAGTGATGTGGTCAGAAAGCATGCATGATATCATCTCAACATTTTTCTACTTGTTGAAGCCCGAATTTTGACCCAGTAAGTGATCTATTCTGGAGAATGTTTCATGTTCACTCGAGAAAGAATGTGTACTCTGCTGCTTTAGGATGAAATGTTCTGAATATATCTATTAAATCTATCAGGTCAGCGTGTCATTCAAAGCCATTGTTTCCTTGTTGATTTTCTCCTTAGATGGTCTGCCCATTGTTGTAAGTGGGGTGTTTAAGTCTCCTACCATTATTGGGGGCACCTGGGTGGCTCAGTTGGTTGATTGTCCAACTTTGGCTCAGGACATGATCTCACAGTTCATGAATTCGAGTCCAGCATTGGGCTCTGTGCTGACAGCTCGGAGCCTGGAGTCTGCTTCAGATTCTGTCTCCCTCTCTCTCTGCCCCTTCCCCACTTGTGCTTCATCTCTCTCTCTCTCTCTCTCTCTCTCTCCCGAAAATAAATAAACATTTTAAAAAGTTGTTAAAGTCTCCTACCATTATTGAGTTATTATCAAGGAGTTTCTTTATGTTTGTTATTAATTGATTTATGCATTTGGGTGCTTTCCAGTTGGGAGCATAAATAGTTACAATTGTTAGATCTTCTTGATGGATAGGTCTCTAATTTTATATAATGTCCTTCTTAATATCTGTACAGTCTTTGGCTTAAAACCTAGCTTGCCTGATGTAAGTATGGCTACTCTGGCTTTCTTTTGATGTCCATTAGCATGACAGATGGTTCTCTATACCCTCACTTTCAATCTGGAAGTGTCTTTAGGTCTAAAATGACTGTCTTGCAGATACCATATGTTTTCACTCTTATTTGGATCCTGAGAAACTTAACAAAAACCCATGGGGGAGGGGAAGAAAAAAAAAAGAGGTTAGAGTGGGAGGGAGCCAAAGCATAAGAGACTCTTAAAAACTGAGAACAAACTGAGGGTTGATGGGGGGTGGGAGGGAGTGGAGGGTGGGTGATGGGTATTGAGGAGGACACCTTTTGGGATGAGCACTGGGTGTTGTATGGAAACCAATTTGACAATAAATTTCATATATTGGGAAAAAATGCATACAATAATAAAAAATAATAATAAATAAATAAATAAAATGAGATAGAACTGAATGTGGAGGTGAATAAAATAGCAAATAAATAAATAAATAAAATAAAATAAAATAAAATAAAATAAAATGACTGTCTTGTAGGCAGCATATAGATGAATCTTTTTTTTTTATCCATTCTCGTACCTGATGTCTTTCAATTGAAGCACTTAGTCCATTTATATTCAAAGTGACTATTGATAGGGCACCTGGTGACTCAGTCAGTTAAGCAGCTGACTTCAGCTCAGGTCATGATCTTGCAGTCCATGAGTTCAAGGCCTATGTCGGGCTCTGAACTGCTAGCTCAGAGCCTGGATCCCGCTTTGGACTGTGTGTCTCCCTCTCTCTCTGCCCCTCCCCAGCTTTCAGTCTGTCTCTGTCTCTCTCAAAAATAAATAAACGTTACAAAATTTTTTCAAAGTGATTATTGATAGAGATGAATTTCTGCCATTCTATTACCTGTAAAGTTATTGTTTCTGGAGATTTTCTCTATTCTTTTCTAGTCTTTGTTGCTTACAGTCTTTTGCTCTCAACCAAAGAGTCTCCTTTAATATTTCTTGTAGGGGTGATATAGTGGTCACGTGCTCCTTTAGTTTTTGTTTGTCTGGGAAACTATCTCTCCTTCTATTCTGATTGATAGCCTTGCTGGATAAAGTATTCTTGGCTGCACAGTTTTCCCATTCAGCATGTTGAATACATCATGCCACTCCCTTCTGACCTGCCAGGTTCCTGTGGAAAGATATGCTTCTAACCTAATTTTCTTCCCTTGTAGCTTATGGATTTCTGTTCCCTTGTTGCTTTCAGGATTCTTTACATACCTCTGTATTTTGCAAATTTTATTACTATACGTCTTGATATTGACCAGCTTTTGTTTATTTTGATGGGAGTTCTCTGGGCCTCCTGAATTTGGATGTCTAGTTCCTTCTCAATATTAGGGAAGTTTTCAGTATAATTTACTTCAATAAGCCTTCTTCCTTTTTTTTCCCTCTCTTCTTCTGGGACTCCTATGATAAGAATGGTATTACGCTTTATGGAGTCACTGAGTTCCCTAAGTCTACATTCGTGATCCAGTATTTTTTCTTCCCTTCCTCATTTCAACTTCATTATTTTCCATAATTTTACCTTCTATATCACTTATTCATTCATATGTTTCTTCCATCCTTGTGGTCATTACACACAGTTGGTTTTGCATCTGTTATTACATTTTCTATTTCAACCGGTCTAGTTTTTAGGTCTTTTATCTCTGTAGTGAGGGACTCCCTGGTGTCTTCTATGCTTTCCTCAAACCCAGCTAGTATCCTTATGCTTGCTGTTTTAAATTCTGGTTCAGGTATATTACTTATATCTGTTTTGATTGCCTCCCTTTTTGTAGCCTGTTCTTGTTCTTTCTTTTGGGATGAATTCTTCCATCCATGCATTTTTTTCTAGGCCTCAGTCTTTTTGTGTTAGGAACACCTGTGCTTGGGTCTATTTCCACTAGAGCTGAAATATGTTCAGGACTCTATGTTCAGTAGACCTGGTGTGTGCAGGGGGTTTGTGCTGGTCTTCTGGAGAAGGGTCCTGCTGCTCTGGTTCTCAATCACATTTGCCCTACTTAAAAAGGCACTTGCAGATTGCAGGGGCTGGGAGCTTAGTTTAAGCAGTTCAAGCCTCCATGTATGCATTGTGAGCTTGTTGAAGTCTTTCAATGCTGATGGGAAGGGTGAAAAATGGTGACAGCCGACTCTCTTCCATGGAGTGGAGAGTTCATGCTAGCTGCTGTGCAGGGAGCCCTCACAAAAGAGCAAACGATCTCCCTTCTTGTGTCTTAGGCTTCTGCCAGATCCTTGCCTTCACCTTACCTGTGTCTGAGCCATCTACCTGCCCTGCAGTGTAGTGCTCTTATATTTTATCTCAGGCATGGAGCTGGGTTTCAAAACCCCAAATTTTAGGGACTTGGTGTGTTAAGGACCTGTGTTGGTCCTCTCGAGAAGGGTCTCACCATGCTGTGGGTGGTGCTAGTTGTCCCCCCCAAAAAACAGTCACAGGACCACAGAAAGCCTTGGAATTTATTGTAAAGTGTAACAAAAATCCAACATCCAGCATCCCTGTTAGCTGCCCTGAGCAGCTGCTTTTGCTCCTATGCTAATGAACAGGGCAGCTCACTGGAACCTGCTGGCTCTTTTGACCCCTGAGATGCAATATTGCCTCTCCTTAATGCAATACCAGAAGGGGAACTATCTCTCCCATTGGATCTTCAAAGCATGCAGTCTGCTTCCAGGCCTCTGCCTCCTCCACAGGAACACTGCTATGTCCACCAGGCTCAACCCTGGTGATGGTGCAGACTTCTAAAACTTCTGACTTTGTGAAAAACTTGTGATAATAAGCCCCTCTTGTTTCCCAGTCAATGGTTTGGGGGACGTGTTTTTCTTATGCAATCCTTTGTGTACTTCTCTCTCTGTCTCTCTCTGTCTCTCTGTCTCTGTCTCTGTCTCTGTCTCTCTCTCTCTCTCTCCCCATGATCAGGGCTCCCTGTCCTCTCTAGCATTCATGATTCTTTCTCCCCAAATCACATCTCTGTACCTCCTACCTTCCACAATATGGCCTCTTCTCTCCTTCTAGTTGTGCAGTTTGTTCTCTCATTCCTCAGATCGATTTCCAGGGTGTTCTGAATAATTTGATATTTAACTATCTGTGTTTGAGGGACAAGGCAAGCATAAGGTCCTCTTATTACTCTACCATCTTAACTTAATTCTATCCATTTGTTTTAAACTTTCGTTACTACCCACTAAAATGATTTCATATCCCAAAGTAAATCTTGACTTGTCCTGCTGATATAACCAATAAATATCTGGAGGTAGCCCTAATTTACAATGGACCACCTCTAGCCAGACCAGTGTTTACCTAACCCACAAACTCAGATATTCCCAACACAATTAACACAAGAGAATGCTTTCTTAAAATAGGACAGATGTGGTCTCAAATCTTTTCACTTTAAAGAATTTATCCCATTCCTCCTATTACCAGTCTCATATCCCAAAACCTACTTAGACTCTACTGAATTGGGTTTAGCAGTAATCCTTGTTTAGTAGTAAAATTTTTAACTCAGTAACCTGTAATTTGATTTTATCTAATTCACCAAGGAACAAAAAAAAAGTTGGTTCTGCTGCTCATTTGTTTTAACTCTATTCTTCTGTTTTCTTCACATTGTACTACCAGTTCATATACTCAAATTTTTATTTGCCCTATTCATATAACGTTTTACATATTCCTGATTTACTTATTCTGAGATTGTGCAAAGCAAAGCCAAGCTTACTTGTAGCCAGAAATAACACATTAAAAAAAAAAAAAAACATGGAGCCCAAAGATGTGAGGAGAGTTTGGTTGACCAAAAAATTTAAGAGAGGCATTAGACTATTTAATGTGGAACCCAATTTAAAATTGTACATCATGTGGTTTAAAAAATGCTTACTTTCTGTGGTTGATGTGAGCTTATGTAAAACTACCTTGTTAAACTAAATAAGTGAATCAAAAATAAAGGAGAAAATATGATCTATTTACATTTTTATCCTGCCTTTATCAGTAAACAGTAAATTGGAACCACTTAAACTTTAAACAAATATTAAACAGTACACTCCTCAGTTCTTTAAATAACTATTTTGGAAGAACTGAAAGCTACAGTCACTCTTGTATCTAACCAATACTTTACTGCAACAGACCTATCCTTTTTTTTTTAACAATTTTATTGATACATAGTTCATATACTATATAATCCACACATTTAAAATGTACACTTTTAATGCTTTTTTGCATATTCACAAAATTGAGCAATGATCACCACAATAAATTTTAGAATATTTTCATCACCTCAAAAAAATAAGCCTATGCTCATTAGCAGTCACTCCCCATTTCCCCAGAAACCTGCCTCTAGCAACCAGGCTGTACCAACCATTATTCTACCTTCTATCTCTATAGATTTGCCTATTCTGTACATTGCATATGAAAAGAATTATATAATATGTGACCTCTACTGTCTGGCTTCTTTCACTTATTAATTTTATAGAGTAAATTAGTGCTTCATTCTTTTTAATTGATGAATAAAAATCCATTTTAGAAATATATCACATTTGAGACTAGGAAGATGGCAGCATAGGAGGACGCTGGGCTCACCGCACGCCCTGCTGATCACTTAGATTCCACCTACACCTGCCTAAATAACCCAGAAAACTGCCAGAAGATTAGCAGAACGGAGTCTCCAGAGCCAAGCACAGATGAGAGGCCCACTGAAGAGGGTAGGAAGGGTGGCAAGGCGGTGCGCGATCCACGGACTGGAAAGAGGGAGCCAGGGCAGAGGGTCGGCCTGCCAGTCAAGCAGAGCCCGCGAGTCTGGCTTGCAAAAGTAGAGAATCCAGACAGAGTATGTTCCGACAGCAAGCGGGACTTAGCATCTGGGAGGTCATAAGTTAACAGCTCTGCTCGGAAAGCGGGAAGGCTGGAAGACAAAGGGAGGGAGAGTTGCTGAGCCCGGGAGGACAGAGCTCAGTTTGGCGGGGAACAAAGGCGCTAGCCAGCGCCATCTACCTCGCCCATCCCAAGGCCAAAATCCCAAAGGGAACCAGTTCCTGCCAGGAAACTTGCTCGCTCCGCGCAAACACACAACGCTGTGCTTCTGCGGAGCCACCCCTCCGGCGGCGGGTCTGACTCCCTCCCGCTGCCACAGGGCCCCTCCTGAAGTGGATCACCTAAGGAGAAACAAGCTAAGCCTGCCCCTCCTGCCCCCGTGCACGTTGCCTACCCACCCCAGCTAATACGCCAGAACCCAGCACCACAAGCCTGGCAGTGTGCAAGTAGCCCAGATGGGCCACGCCACCCCACAGTGAATCCTGCCCCTAGGAGAGGGGAAGAGAAAGCACACACCAGTCTGACTGTGGCCCCAGCCGTGGGCTGGGGGAAGACATCAGGTCTGACTGCGGCCCTGCCCACCAACTCCAGTTATACACCACAGCACAGGGGAAGTGCTCTGCAGGTCCACACCACTCTAGAGACTATCCAAAATGACCAAACGGAAGAATTCCCCTCAAAAGAATCTCCAGGAAATAACAACAGCTAATTAACTGATCAAAAAGGATTTAAATGATATAACAGAAAGTGAATTTAGAACAATGGTCGTAAAATTAATCACTGGGCTTGAACAGTATAGAGGACAGCAGAGAATCTCTTGCTACAGAGATCAAGGGACTAAGGAACAGTCAGGAGGAGCTGAAAACCACATTAAACGAGATGCAAAATAAAATGGAAACAACCACGGCTCAGATAGAAGAGGGAGAGGAGAGAATAGGTGAACTAGAAGATAAAATTATGGAAAAAGAGGAAGCTGAGAAAAAGAGAGATAAAAAAAATCCAGGAGTATGAGGGGAAAATTAGAGAACTAAGTGATTCACTAAAAAGAAATAATATACGCATAATTGGTATCCCGGAAGAGGAAGAGAGAGGGAAAGGTGCTGAAGGTGTACTTGAAGAAATTAGAGCTGAGAACTTTCCTGAACTGGGGAAGGAAAAAGGCATTGAAATCCAAGAGGCACAGAGAACTCCCTTCAGACGTAACTTGAATCGATCTTCTGCACGACATATCATAGTGAAACTGGTAAAATACAAGGATAAAGAGAAAATTCTGAAAGCAGCAAGGGGTAAACGTGCCCTCACATATAAAGGGAGACCTATAAGACTCGTGACTGATCTCTCTTTTGAAACTTGGCAGGCCAAAAGGATTGGCACGAGATCTTCAATGTGATGAACAGAAAAAATATGCAGCCGAGAATCCTTTATCCAGCAAGTCTGTCATTTAGAATAGAAGGAGAGATAAAGGTCTTCCCAAACAAACAAAACTGAAGGAATTTGTCACCACTAAACCAGCCCTACAAGAGATCCTAAGGGGGATCCTGTGAGACAAAGTACCAGAGGCATCGCTACAAGTATAAAACATACAGACATCACAATGACTCTAAACCCGTATCTTTCTATAATAACACTGAATGTAAATGGATTAAATGCACCAACCAAAAGACATAGGGTACCAGAATGCATAAAAAAACAAGACGCATCTATTTGCTGTCTACAAGAGACTCATTGTAGACCTGAGGACACCTTTAGATTGAGAGTGAGGGGATGGAGAACTATTTATCATGCTACTGGAAGCCAAAAGAAAGCTGGAGTAGCCATACTTAGACAAACTAGACATTAAATTAAAAGCTGTAACAAGAGATGAAGAAGGGCATTATATAATAATTACAGAGTTTATCCACCAGGAAGAGCTAACAATTATAAATGTCTATGCGCCGAACACCAGAGCCCCCAAATATATAAAACAATTACTCATAAACATAAGCAACCTTATTGATAAGAATGTGGTAATTGCAGGGGACTTTAACACTCTGCTTACAGAAATGGATAGATCATCTAGACACACGGTCGATAAAGAAACAAGGGCCTTGAATGATACATTGGATCAGATGGACTTGACAGATATATTTAGAACTCTGCATCCCAAAGCAACAGAATATACTTTCTTCTCGAGTGCACATGGAACATTCTCCAAGATAGATCATATACTGGGTCACAAAATAGCCCTTCATAAGTATACAAGAATTGAAATTATACCATGCATACTTTCAGACCACAATGCGATGAAGCTTGAAATCAACCACAGGAAAAAGTCTGGAAAACCTCCAAAAGCATGGAGGTTAAAGAACACCCTACTGAAGAATGAGTGGGTCAACCAGGCAATAAGAGAAGAAATTAAAAAATATATGGAAACAAACGAAAATGAAAATACAACAATCCAAACGCTTTGGGATGCAGCAAAGGCAGTCCTGAGAGGAAAATACATCGGAATCCAGGCCTATCTCAAGAAACAAGAAAAATCCCAAATACAAAATCGAACAGCACACCTAAAGGAAATAGCAGAACAGCAAAGGCAGCCTAAACCCAGCAGAAGAAGAGAAATAATAAAGATCAGAGCAGAAATAAACAGTATAGAATCTAAAATAAACTGTAGAGCACATCAACGAAACCAAGAGTTGGTTTTTTGAAAAAATTAACAAAATTGACAAACCTCTAGCCAGGCTTCTCAAAAAGAAAAGGGAGATGACCCAAATAGATAAAATCATGAATGAAAATGGAATTATTACAACCAATCCCTCAGAGACACAAACAATTATCAGGGAATACTATGAAAAATTATATGCCAAGAAATTGGACAACCTGGAAGAAATGGACAAATTCCTAAACACCCACACTCTTCCAAAACTCAATCAGGAGGAAGTAGAAAGCTTGAACAGACCCATAACCAGCGAAGAAATTGAATCGGTTATCAAAAATCTCCCAACAAATAAGAGTCCAGGACCAGATGGCTTCCCAGGGGAGTTCTACCAGACGTTTAAAGCAGAGATAATACCTATCCTTCTCAAGCTATTCTAAGAAATAGAAGGGGAAGGAAAACTTCCAGACTCATTCTATGAAGCCAGTATTCCTTTGATTCCTAAACCAGACAGAGACCCAGTAAAAAAAGAGAACAAAGGCCAATATCCCTGATGAATATGGATGCAAAAATTCTCAAAAAGATACTAGCAAATCGAATTCAGCAGCATATAAAAAGAATGATTCACCATGCTCTAGTGGGATTCACTCCTGGGCTGCGGGGCTGGTTCAACATTCACAAATCAATCAATGTGATACATCACATTAATAAAAGGAAACAAAAGAACCATATGATCCTGTCAATCGATGCAGAAAAGGCCTTTGACAAAATCCAGCAAACTTTCTTAATAAAAACTCTTGAGAAAGTCGGGATAGAAGGAACATACTTAAACATCATCAAAGCCATTTATGAAAAGCCCACAGCTAACATCATCCTCAATGGGGAAAAACTGAGAGCTTTTTCCCTGAGATCAGGAACACGACAGGGATGCCCACTCTCACCGCTGGTGTTTCACATAGTGTTGAAAGTGCTAGCATCAGCAATCAGACAACAAAAGGAAACCAAAGGCATCAAAATTGGCAAATTGAAGTCAAGCTTTCACTTTTTGCAGATGACATGATACTATACATGGAAAATCCGATAGGCCTCACCAAAAGTCTGCTAGAACTGATACATGAATTCAGCAAAGTTGCAGGATACAAAATCAACGTACAGAAATCAGTTGCATTCTTATACACTAACAATGAAGCAACAGAAAGACAAATAAAGAAACTGATCCCATTCACAATTGCACCAAGAAGCATAAAATACCTAGGAATCAATCTAACAAAAGATGTAAGAGATCTGTATGCTGAAAACTATAGAAAGCTTATGAAGGAAATTGAAGAAGATATAAAGAAATGGAAAGACATTCCCTGCTCATGGATTGGAAAAATAAATATTGTCAAAATGTCAATACTACCCAAAGCTATCTACACATTCAATGCAATCCCAATCAAAATTGCACCAGCATTCTTCTCGAAACTATAGCAAGCAATTCTAAAATTCATATGGAACCACAAAAGGCCACGAATAGCCAAAGGAATTTTGAAGAAGAAGACCAAAGCAGGAGGCATCACAATCCCAGACTTTAGCCTCTACTACAAAGCTGTCATCATCAAGACAGCATGGGATTGGCACAAAAACAGACACATAGACCAGTGGAATAGAATAGAAACCCCAGAACTAGACCCACAAACATATGGCCAACTCATCTTTGACAAAGCAAGAAAGAACATCCAATGGAAAAAAGACAGCCTCTTCAACAAATGGTGCTGGGAGAACTGGACAGCAACATGCAGAAGGTTGAAACTAGACCACTTTCTCACACCATTCACAAAAATAAACTCAAAATGGATAAAGGACCTGAATGTGAGACAGGAAACCATCAAAACCCTGGAGGAGAAAGCAGGAAAAGACCGCTCTGACCTCAGCCGTAGCAATCTCTTACTTGACACATCCCCAAAGGCAAGGGAATTAAAAGCAAAAATGAATTACTGGGACCTTATGAAGATAAAAAGCTTCTGCACAGCAAAGGAAACAACCAACAAAACTAAAAGGCAACCAATGGAATGGGAAAAGATATTTGCAAATCACATATAGGACAAAGGGCTAGTATCCAAAATCTATAAAGAGCTCACCAAACTCCACACCCGAAAAACAAATAACCCAGTGAAGAAATGGGCAGAAAACATGAATAGACACTTCTCTAAAGAAG
The DNA here is from genome assembly GCF_018350175.1 of Felis catus. Lineage (NCBI taxonomy): Eukaryota > Metazoa > Chordata > Mammalia > Carnivora > Felidae > Felis > Felis catus. Next base: position 55,638,466 of record NC_058386.1, read on the forward strand.
ACATCCGGATGGCCAACAGGCACATGAAAAGATGCTCAACGTCGCTCCTCATCAGGGAAATACAAATCAAAACCACACTTAGATATCACCTCACGCGAGTCAGAGTGGCCAAAATGAACAAATCAGGAGACTATAGATGCTGGCGAGGATGTGGAGAAATGGGAACCCTCTTGCACTGTTGGTGGGAATGCAAATTGGTGCAGCCACTCTGGAAAACAGTGTGGAGGTTCCTCAGAAAATTAAAAATAGACCTACCCTATGACCCAGCAATAGCACTGCTAGGAATTTACCCAAAGGATACAAGAGTGCTGATGCATAGGGACACTTGTACCCCAATGTTTATAGCAGCACTCTCAACAATAGCCAAATTATGGAAAGAGCCTAAATGTCCATCAACTGATGAATGGATAAAGAAATTGTGGTTTATATACACAATGGAGTACTACATGGCAATGAGAAAGAATGAAATATGGTCCTTTGTAGCAACGTGGATGGAACTGGAGAGTGTGATGCTAAGTGAAATAAGCCATACAGAGAAAGACAGATACCATATGGTTTCACTCTTATGTGGGTCCTGAGAAACTTAACAGAAACCCATGGGCGAGGGGAAGGAAAAAAGAAAGAGGTTAGAGTGGGAGAGAGCCAAAGCATAAGAGACTCTTAAAAACTGAGAACAAACTGAGGGTTGATGGGGGGTGGGAGGGAGGAGAGGGTGGGTGATGGGTATTGAGGAGGGCACCTTTTGGGATGAGCACTGGGTGTTGTATGGAAACCATTTTGACAATAAATTTCATATATTGAAAAAAAAAGAAATATATCACATTTTGTTTAGACCTTCATCAGTTGATTGTCATTTTGATTGTGTCCACTTTGGAACTATTATAAATAATGTTAGTATAAACATTCATACAATAATAAAAGACATTGATAACAAAGGACAACTAACAGATCACATATGTTTTGGAAAAATTACATATTAATAAATAACATTTTAGTTAAAAAAAGAAGTATAAAAATTAAGAAATGCCAGAATAGAATAATAAAACTATACGTGTCAAAATTTGGTGACCATACCTGAAAAAGTTATATAGGTATATAGGCCAAATTTATGACACTAGATAAGTTTAACAGTAAAAAAGAAATGTCAAAAAACAAAACAAAACAAAACAAAAGTTGAACATTCAAGTCATAAGTTTGGAAAAAATGCATAGAGAAAATATAAATAGGGAATAATAAGCATAAAAGAAATAATGAAATAGAGAACAGAAAAAACAACATAGAAGATTTACAAAACAAATTGTTTCCTTAAAGAAATGATTAACATAGAGCTTTGGCAAAACTGTTTGTTTAAAGACCTTTCTCCAAAGAAGACATCCAGATGGCAAACAGGCACATGAAAAGATTCTTGATATCACTCATCATCAGGGAAATGTAAATCAAAACTACAATGAGATACTACCTCACACCTGTCAGAATGGCTAAAATAAAAATGCAAGAAACAAATGTTGGTGACAATATGGAGAAAAAGGACCATTTATGCACTGTTGGTGAGAATGCAAGCTGTTGCACTCCAGAAGACAGTACGGAGGTTCTTCAGAAAGTTAAAAATAGAGCTACCCTATGATCTAGCAATTGCACTACTGAGTATTTACCCAAAAAATTGAAAACCATGAATTCAAAAGGATATATGCATCCCTATGTTTATAGCAGGATTATTTACAATAGCCAAGATATGGAAGCAGCCCAAGTGTCCACTGATTGATGAATGGACAAAGAATATGGGGCATATATATACATATACAACAGAATATTACTCAGCCATCAAAAAGAATGAAACCTTGCCTTTGGCAATGATGTAGATGGAGCTAGAGTGTATTATGCTAAGTACAATAAGTCAGTCAGAGTAAGACAAATGCCATATGATTTCATTCATATGTGGAATTTAAGAAACAAAACATATGAACATAGGGGAAGGGAAAAAACTGAGAAGGAAGCAAACCATAAAAGACTATAGAAACAAACTGGTGGTTGATGGAGGCAGGTGGGCAGGTGATGGGCTAAATGGGTGATGGTATTAAGGAGGTAATTGTTGTGATGAGCACTGGGTGTTATATGTAAGTGATGAATCACTAAATTCTACACCTGAAACCAACTTTACTGTATTTGTTAACTAACTAGAATTTAAATAAAAACTTGAAGTCAAAAAAGAGATTAAATTCCTAAGTGTGAGACTTGAAACTATAAAAATCCTAGAAGAGAACACAGGCAGTAATCTCCTTGACACTGGCTATGGCAAAATTTTTCTAGTTATGTCTACTAAGGCAAGGGAAACAAAAGCATGAAGAAACTAATGGGACTCACTCAAAATAAAAAGCTTCTGCACAACAAATGGAACAATTAACAAATCTAAAGGACAACCTACTGAATGGAGAAGATATCTGCAAATGACATATCTAAGGACTTAGTATGCACAATATATAAAGAACTTATACAACTCAACACCAAAAATTCCAAATAATACAATTAAAAAATTGGCAGAAGGGGCGCCTGGATGGCGCAGTTGGTTAAGCGTCCGACTTCAGCCAGGTCACAATCTCGCGGTCCGTGAGTTCGAGCCCCACGTCAGGCTCTGGGCTTATGGCTCAGAGCCTAGAGCCTGTTTCCGATTCTGTGTCTCCCTCTCTCTCTGCCCCTCCCCCGTTCATGCTCTATCTCTCTCTGTCCCAAAAATAAATAAACGTTGAAAAAAATAAAAATAAAAAAAAATTGGCAGAAGACATGAACAGACATTTTTCCAAAGACATACAGATGGACAAGATCATGCTTAACATCACTGATTATCAGGGAAATGCAAATCAAAACTACAGTGAGATATCACCTAACACCTGTCAGAATGGCTAAATCAAAAACACAAGAAATAACAAGTGTTGGGTGAGGATGTGGAGGAAAATAAATTTTCATGCACTGTTAGTGGGTATGCACACTCATGCAGCCACTGTGGAAAACTGTATGAACTTTACACAGAAAATTAAAAATAGAATTACCATATGATCCAGTAATTCCACTACTGGGTATTTACCCATAGAAAATGGAAATGCTAATTTGAAAAGATATATGCACCCCTATGTACATTGCAGTATTTATTTACAATAACCAAATTATGGAAGCAACCCAAGTGCCCATTAACAGATGGATGGATAAGAAGATGTAGAACACACACACACACACACAAACACACACACACACACACACACACACACACACCATGGAATATTACTCAGCCATAAAAAGAATGAGATCTTGCCATTCACAACAACATGGATTGATCTAGATGGTATAATGCTAAGTGAAATAAACCAGTCAGAGAAAGACAAATACAATATAATTTCACTCACTTGTGGAAGTTAAGAAACAAAACATATGATTAAGCAAACAAAGCAGAAGCACACCCATAAACACAGCGAAGAAACTGGTGCTTTCCAGTGGCAGGGCAAAATGGGTGAAAGGAAGTGGGAAGTACAGGCTTCTAGTAATGGAACAAAAAATCCCAAGAATGGATGGTACAGCATATTGTCAATGGTATAATAGTGTTGTATGGTGACAGATGGTATGTCCACTTGTGGTGAGCATAGCATAGCATATACAGTTGATGAATCACTATGTTATACACCTGAAAGTAATATAATATTGTATGCCAAGCAAATTTCAATTCTTGGAAAGGCAAATTAACCTCAAAATAATGTAGAATGCCATTAATTATCAAAAAATGCACATTAAAATTTCAGTGACGTACTGATACACACTCACAAGAAGGGTTAAAATGAAAAGGTATAGCAAAAACAAAACAATGATTAGAATAATAATTTACAGTCAATGAGTTTAACAAGGTCATAGAACACAACACATAGAACACTGAGAAAATTGATTGTATGCTTACATACTAACAAATGAAATGTAAAATTATTTTGCACATCCAAAAACACTGAATATTAAGTGGCAAGGAATAAATGTTTAAAAAGATATCCAAGGGGCGCCTTGGTGACTCAGTTGGTTGGGTTTTCAACTTTGGCTCAGATCATGATCTCACTGTTTGTGGGTTCAAGCCCCGCATTGGGGTCTGTGCTGGCAGCTCAGATCCTGGAACCTGCTTTGGATTCTGTGTCTTCCTCTCTCTCTGCCCGTCCCCTGCTCACACTCTGTCTGTCTCTCTCTCTAAAAAATAAACAAAACAAAACATTAAAAAGATATCCAATATCTATACATTAGAATCTTCAAGGGGTGCCTGGGTGGCTCAGTCAGTTAAGCGTCCAACTCTTGGTTTTGGCACAAGTCATGATCTCACGGGCTTGTGGGTTAGAGCCCTGCATCGGGCTCTGTGCTGACTGTGAAGAGCCTACTTGGGATTCTCTCTCTCTCCTCTCTCTCTGCCTGTCTCCTGCTTGTGCTCTCTCTCAAAATAAATAATCTTAAAAAAAGAATCTTCAAAATATCGCAAAGATAAAGAAAGTCTAATTTAAAAGCTATGCCATATTAATGGATTGGAAGATTTAATATGGTTAAGATGGTATTCTCCCCAAATTGATCTATAGATTTAATACAAACCCACTAAAATTTTCCACTGGCTTTAAAAAAATAAGTTAAAAGACCAATTCTAAAATTTATATTGAGAATGGGTGAAATAGGTGACAAGGATTAGAGAGTACACTTATTATGATGAAACAAATAAAATAAAATGATAAAAACATAGAAATAAAATTTTTATGAGAATTCTAGAACCTACAATAACTGAAAACATTTTTAAAAGGGACAAATTGAAGGACTTACCCTTATCTGATTTCAAGATTGAATGTAAAGCTACAGTAATAAAGACAGTTGTTATTGGTGACAAAAAATGGGTACACAGATAAATAAAATGAAGCACAGACAGCACAGAAATAGATCCAAACATCTTTTTATCAATGAATTTTTACAAAGTGCAAGGTGATTCAGTGGGTAAATGCAGAACTTAACAAATGGTTTTTGACAAATGAGAATTAAATGTGGGAAAAATGAGTATCTATACCATGCACAATTAACTGAAAATAGATTATAGATATAAAAGAGCTGAAAACTATAAAATTGTTAGAAGAAAATATAGAAGCAAATCTTTGTGACTTTGAGTTAGCTATGACACCAAAAGCACAGCAAAAAGATTGGATTTAATCAAAATTTAAAACTACCTTTCATCAAAAAAAACTATCAAATTAAAAAAGAAAACCTGTAGAATGGGAGAAAATATTTTCAAATTATATATCTGACAATAAACATGTATATGTAATATGTAAATTACTCTTAATAAATCAACAGTAAAAAAGACAATAATTTTTAAATCGGCAAAAAGTTTGAATAGATACTACTTCAAAGAAGACAGGTAAAATGACAGTAAGGATATGAAAGATGTTCAACACCAGTAGTCATTATGAAAATGCAAATAAAATCCACAATTAAATATCACTTCACACCTGCTGTGATGGCTATAATACAAATATAAAAAGTATATGAAATAACAAGGGTCTACAAAAATGTGATAAAATTTAAACCCTCATAATTTGCTTGTGGAAAGGTAAAATCGTGCATCCATTTTGGCAAACAGGGTGGTAGTTCCTTAACAGGTTAAACATAAAGTTACCATATGACCCAGAAATTCTACTCTTAAATATATATCCAAAAGAAATGAAAACTTATAGGGTACCTGGGTGGCTCAGTCGGTTAAGTGTCCGACTTCGGCTCAGGTCATGATCTCCTGGTTCGTGAGATGAAGCCCTGTATTGGGTTCCATGTTGACAGCCAAGAGCCTGGAGCCTGCTTCAAATTGTGTCTCCCTGTCTCTCTGCCCCTCCTCCACTCATTCTCTCTCTCTCTCTCTCTCTCTCTGTCTGTCTCAAAAATAATAAATAAACATTAAAGAAAGAAATAAAAACTTATGTCCACATACACGCTTTCATACAAAATTTCAAGCAGCATTATTCATAATAGCCAAAAGAAATGGAAATAATCCCAATGTCCATTAACTGATGAATGGATAAACGAAATGTGGCTTGTCTGTACAATGTAATATTATTCATCTGTAAAAATGTTGCTTAAAGAAAAACAACCATGTATGACAGAGCTTATAGTATTATAGCAGTAAAATATATGAAAGCAAGGGCACAAAGGCCAGGAAGAGAGAAGTGGAAGTATGCTGTTAATAAGTTTCCCATACTATAAAAGAAACAGCGTAAATTACTTGAATATGTCACTTGACTGTGATATATTAAAGATATTTAATACAAACCCTAAAGCAACCATTAAACTAACACAGCAAAGAATTATAGCTAATAATCCAAAAAAAGGATTAAAAAATGGAATGATAGGGGCGCCTGGGTGGCTCAGTCAGTTAAGCGTCCGACGTCAGCTCAGGTCATGATCTCACGGTCTGTGAGTTCATGCCCTGCGTCGGGCTCTGTGCTGACAGCTCAGAGCATCGAGCCTGCTTCGTGTTCTGTGCCCCCCTCTCTCTCTGCCCCTCTCCTGCTCACCCTCTGTCTCTTTCACTCTCAAAAATGAATAAATGTTAATAAAAATTTTAAAAAATAGAATGGTAAAAAACAATCAGAAAGAAATCAGAAAAAGAAAAGAAACAAAAATCAGATGGAACAAACAAAAAAAAATTTTTAAGATGGTATATATAAAGCCAACTATATCAATTATCACTTTAAATGTAAGTGATCTAAATATATCCATTACAATACAAAGATTGGGTAAAAAGTAAGATCCAACTGTATGCTGTTTATAAGAAACATACTTTACATATAAAAAGCTATTATGTTAAAAGTAAAAAGATAGCAACAAATACCATGAAAACTGTAACCAAAGAGAGCTGGAGTATCTTTATTAACTTCAGAAAAACTAGACTTCAGAACCAGGAATATTATCAGGAATAAAGAGAGATATTACATAATGATAAAAGTGTCAGTTCTTCAGGAAGACATAAAAATCCTAAATGTGTATGCACCTTGCAATTATATGATGCAAAAACTGATAAATCTGAAAGAAGCAATTCACAAGTATGGTTGAAGACTTCAGCACTCCTTTCTTAGTAATTTATAGAAAAATTAGGCAGAAAATGTGTAAAGAATACAGATAACCTAAACACCACAATCAATCAACTTGACCTAACTGATATCTATAGAGCACCCCATTCAAAAACAGCAGAATAGACATTCTTTCCCAGTACACTTGAAATGATCACCCAACATACACCATAATCTAAGCCATAAAACAAACCTTAGCAAATTTAAAAGGATACAAATCATACAAAAGATGTTCTTAAACTATAATGGAATTAAATTAGAGATTGATAACAAAATAACTTGAGAAATTCCTAAATATTTGTAAATTAAACAACACACTTCTAAATATCCTGTGCATCAAAAGGAAGAGGCAGGGAAATTGAAAATATTTTGAACTAAATGAAAATGAAAATAAAACATATCAAATGTTGTAAGATGCAGTTACAAACTGCTTGGAAAGAAAATTATAGCATTAAATTCTTACATTAGAAAAGAAAAAAGATCTCAAGTTGGTAACTTAAGCCTCCAAATTAAGAAATTAGAGGAGGACCTGGGTGGCTCAGTCGGTTGAGCATCTGACTTCAGTTCAGGTCATGATCTCATGGTCCATGAGTTCCAGCCCCACATCAGGCTCTGTGCTGACAGCCTGGAGCCTGCTTTGGATTCTGTGTCTCCCTCTCTCTTTCTGCCCCTCCCTCACTTACTCTCTCTCTTTCTGTCTCTCTCTCTCAAAAATAAATAAACATTAAAAAATTTAAAAAAAGAAATTAGAGAAAAAAGAGCGAAAAAGAATTGAACCTAAAGCAAGCAAAAGGAAGAATATTTGGAGGAGAAATGAATAAAATCAAAAATGGAAAAATGGTAGTAGAAATAAATGAAACCAATAGGTGGATTTTTCAAAAGTTCAAAATTGAACTTACAGACCTGAAGCAAGTCTGAAGAAGAAAAAAATGATAAAATACAGAAATTACTAACATCAGAAAGGAAAGAGATCTCTACTACTAGGCCAGACATTAAAAGGATAATAAAGAATTGCTACAGGGGGCGCCTGGGTCGCTCAGTGGGTTAGGAGTCTGACTTCGGCTCAGGTCATGATCTCAAGGCTCGTTAGTTCCAGCTGCATCAGGCTCTGTGCTGACAGCTCAGAGCCTGGAGCCTGCTTCAGATTCTGTGTCTCCCTCTCTCTCTGCCCCTCCCCTGCTCATGCACTGTCTCTTTCTCTCAAAAATAAATAAAAACATTAAAAAATTAAAAAAAAAAACAAAAAAAAGGATTGCTAACAAACAACTCTATGCCCATAATTTAAAAACTTAGATAAAATGGACCGATTCCTTAGAAGATACAAACTATCAAAAATCACTGAAGAAGAAATAGATAACCTGAATAGTCCTGTGTCTATTAAAGAAATTGAATTTACAGTTAAAAAAAAACTTACATAAAAGAAAAATCAGGCCTAAATAGTTTCACTGATGAATTCTACCAAATATTGACATAGAAATTATACCAATTCTCAACACTTACCTACAGAAAATAGAAGATTGCACACTCCCTATCTCATTTCATGAGGCCATCATTCCTCTAATACAAAAAACAAAGATATTAAAAGAAAACTACAGATCCAAATCCTTTCTTTTCTTTTCTTGCAAAATTACATAGTAAAAGTTACCATTCTTTTTTTAATATAATTTATTGTCAAGTTGTATACATACTTGTGTGTGTGTGTGTGTGTGTGTGTGTGTGTATATATATATATATATATATATATATATATATATACAATACTGTATACATACAGTGTATACAGTGTCTCTTGGTTTTGGGCGTAGATTCCCGTGATTCACCACTTATATACAACACCCATTGCTCATCCCAACAAGTGCCCTCCTCAATGACCATCACCCATTTTCCCCTCTCCCCCATCCCCCCATCAACTCTTAGTTTGTTTTCTGTATTTGGGAATCTCTTATGGTTTGCCTCCCTCCCTCTCTGTTTGTAACTAATTTTCCCCTTCAAAATCCTTTCTTTAACAAAATCTTCAATAAAACATTAACATTAAATCCAGCCATATATAGAGTGGAAAATACAATACCACCAGTAGGTTTCATCCTAGGATAGCAAGACTGGTTCAACATTTGGAAATAAATCAGTTTAATTCACCATTTTAACAGACTAAGAAAAACCATATGATCATGTCATATAGTATGTATTTTCTGGAATTGTTGCAGAAAAAATATTCAACAAAATTCAATGCCCATCACTGATAAAAACTCTCAGCAAACTAGAAATAGACAGAAACTTCCTTAATATAATAAAAAAACGTCAGTGAAACATCTACTAAATGTAATATTTAATTATATTAAGAACCAAGCAAGGATGTCCTCTCTCACCATTCCTGTTCAGTATCATACTGGAAATCCTACTGTGTAAGAAGACAAGAAAATGATATGAAGCATCCAGATTGGAAAGAAAGAAATAAAATTGCCCTTATTCACAGATAACATGATTGTTCACCCCCAAATCCCAATAAATCCATGAAAAATCTCCTAAAACTAATAATGTGTTTAGCAAGATCGCAGGTTAAAAAGTCAATATACACACTGGCAATGAACAGGTAGAATTTGATATTTTAAAAATATCATTTACAATAATGCTGTAAATAAAGCGAAATGCTTAAGTATAAATCTAACAAAAACATGTATACATTTTGCTGAAGACAACAAAATACTGATGAAAGAAATCTAAGATATAAATAGTGAGATATATTCTATATTCATGTGTTTGAAGACTCAATGTTGTTAAAATGTCAGTCCTCCCAAGTTTATGTATGGATTAATTGCAATTCCAATCAAAATTCCAACAGAATTTTTGGTAGACATAGACAAGCTGTTATTATACCAAAACTAAACAAAATCAAATAAAACAAAACCAATCCTTAATGTCATCAAAATTATCATCAGTATTTAAATTATCCAGATTGTCTCAAAAGTGTTTTTTAAACTGTTTGCTTTTTTGAATTATGATCCAAATAAAATTCATACATAGCAATTGACTTTTGCTCTTGCAATTTATATTCAAAGTCAAGACTGAAGAGGAGATGTTGAACTGTTGAGGATACAAAACAAGTTGTTTGTAGATTAGTTTCCCTCAGTTTGGATTTTGCTGATTGCATCCCTGTGGTATCACTGAATATGTTCCTCTACCTTGTGTATATCTTGTAAAGAGGTAGCTAGATCTACTCTACCCTGTGTATACCTTGTAAAGAGGTAGCTAGAATTGGAAAACTACAGCCTACAAGCAAAATCCTGGCTGCAGCCTGTTTTTGTGCTGCCCCATAAGTTAAAAATGGTTTTTGTGTGCTATGGTCTGTAAGTTTGCGTTCCCTCCTCCCAATTCATATGTTGAAATTCTGACCCCGAAGGTGATGGTGTTAATAGGTGGCGCTTTGGGGAGGTTATTATGTCATGAAGGTAGAGCCCTCATGAATGGGATTCACTTTTATAAAAGAGATCCCACAGAGCCTTCTAGCCCATTCCACTATATGAGGACATAGTGAAAAGGTGCCAGCTTTGAACCAGAAAGAGGGCCTTGGTGCTGGCGCCTAGAGCTTGGACTTCTAGTTTCCAGAACTGTGAAAAAACAAATTTCTATTGTTTGTAAGTACCCCACTCTCTGGTATTTTGTTATAGCAGTCCAAACAGGCTGAGACACATTTTTATTTTTTTTATTTTTTTTATTTTTTATTTTTTTTTTATATGAAATTTATTGACAAATTGGTTTCCATACAACACCCAGTGCTCATCCCAAAAGGTGCCCTCCTCAATACCCATCACCCACCCTCTCCTCCCTCCCACCCCCCATCAACCCTCAGTTTGTTCTCAGTTTTTAAGAGTCTCTTATGCTTTGGCTCTCTCCCACTCTAACCTGTTTTTTTTTTTCCTTCCCCTCCCCCATGGGTTCCTGTTAATTTCTCAGGGTCCACATAAGAGTGAAACCATATGGTACCTGTCTTTCTCTGTATGGCTTATTTCACTTAGCATCACACTCTCCAGTTCCATCCACGTTGCTACAAAAGGCCATATTTCATTTTTTCTCATTGCCACGTAATATTCCATTGTGTATATAAACCACAATTTCTTTATCCATTCATCAGTTGATGGACATTTAGGCTCTTTCCACAATTTGGCTATTGTTGAGAGTGCTGCTATGAACATTGGGGTACAAGTGGCCCTATGCATCAGTACTCCTGTATCCCTTGGATAAATTCCTAGCAGTGCTATTGCTGGGTCATAGGGTAGGTCTATTTTTAATTTTCTGAGGAACCTCCACACTGCTTTCCAGAGCGGCTGCACCAATTTGCATTCCCACCAACAGTGCAAGAGGGTTCCCGTTTCTCCACATCCTCGCCAGCATCTATAGTCTCCTGATTTGTTCATTTTGGCCACTCTGACTGGCGTGAGGTGATACCTGAGTGTGGTTTTGATTTGTATTTCCCTGATAAGGAGCGACGCTGAACATCTTTTCATGTGCCTGTTGGCCATCTGGATGTCTTCTTTAGAGAAGTGTCTATTCATGTTTTCTGCCCATTTCTTCACTGGGTTATTTGTTTTTCGGGTGTGGAGTTTGGTGAGCTCTTTATAGATTTTGGATACTAGCCCTTTGTCCGATATGTCATTTGCGAATATCTTTTCCCATTCCGTTGGTTGCCTTTTAGTTTTGTTGGTTGTTTCCTTTGCTGTGCAGAAGCTTTTTATCTTCATAAGGTCCCAGTAATTCACTTTTGCTTTTAATTCCCTTGCCTTTGGGGATGTGTCGAGTAAGAGATTGCTAAGGCTGAGGTCAGAGAGGTCTTTTCCTGCTTTCTCCTCTAGGGTTTTGATGGTTTCCTGTCTCACATTTAGGTCCTTTATCCATTTTGAGTTTATTTTTGTGAATGGTGTGAGAAAGTGGTCTAGTTTCAACCTTCTGCATGTTGCTGTCCAGTTCTCCCAGCACCATTTGTTAAAGAGGCTGTCTTTTTTCCATTGGATGTTCTTTCCTGCTTTGTCAAAGATGAGTTGGCCATACGTTTGTGGGTCCAGTTCTGGGGTTTCTATTCTATTCCATTGGTCTATGTGTCTGTTTTTGTGCCATGAGACACATTTTTAAAGATCTGTAGAAATCTGGGGCACCTGGGTGGCTCAGTTAGCTAAGCATACAACTCTTGATCTCAGCACAGGTCTTGATCTCAGGGTTGTAAGTTCAAACCCCAGGCTGGGCTCTATGCTGGTCATGAAGCCTACTTAAAAAAAAAGGAGCTGTAAAATTCAAAACAAAACAAAAAATACACAACAGAACCAATAGGTCTTCAAAGCCTAAAATATTTACTGTCTTTTTACAAATAATGTTTTTCAATCTCTGATTTAGAGAACTGATTCTCTGACTATTTAAAATACATTTTTTTGAAAAGTTGGAGACCAATACTTTTATCAGACAAAGTAGACTTTAAAACAAAGACTATAATGAACTACACACACACACACACACACACACACACACACACACGCACACGTAGGTTTTAGAAAGGTGAAAATTTACTAAGATATGTAGTCTGGTTCTCTAGTTCTTAGTAGTCTAGTTCTTCACTGAGAATTATCTGGTTTTGACATATTACAAGTAATGTCAAATTCAAAGTAAGAATTCACTCTAGGATCAAAATTACCTGGGACTCTTCGTACTTTGCAGCTTTCTTCAAGTCTACAATCATTTAAAAATAAAAACAAAAAAACCCAAATTTATTTCTTAAAAAATCAATTTTAAAGATGCCTGTTAGAAAATAAAGTCAAAAACTAAACAAAAAGAATATTTTAAAATTTCCAAATATTTAAATTTGATAAAGTGTCATCAGTTTAAGTTCACAATATTCATGGGATTAAAATAGGATTTGGTTGGGGAGCACCTCGGTGGCTCAGTTGGCTAAGCTTCTGACTCCTGATCTCAGCTCAGATCTCCACCTCAGTGTCATGAGATCAAGCCCTGCACTGGGCTCTGTGCTGGGTATGGCGCCTACTTAAAATAGGGTTTGGTTGGATTCAGAGTAAAAAATGGTCTGTCATCCCATCACTCAAAAGAGCATGTTACATACATGTGTGCACAAAATACATAAAGTGAGAAGTTAAAAATACTATAACAAGATACAAAGAAGAGCATTACATAAAGATAAAGGAATTAATCCAACAACAGGATATAATAACTGTAAATATGTATGCACCCAACATTGGAAAGTGTGAATACATAAAGCAAATACTAAAGGACATAAAGAGAAATGAATGGTAATAAAATAATAGTAGGGCACTTTAGTACTCTACTTAAGTCAATGGATAGATCATTCAGACAGATTTTTCAGTAAGTAACGTGCCTTTAAATGACACATTAAACCAGATGGACATAACAGATTTACATAAAACATTCCATCCCAAAACAACAGAATGCACATTCTTTTTATAAAAATATTTTTAATGTGTATTTATTTTTGACAGAGAGAGAGAGAGAGAGAGTGCAGGGGAGGGGCAGAGAGAGAGGGAGACACAGAATTTGAAGCAGACTCCAGGCTCTGAGCTGTCAGCATAGAGACAGACACGGGGCTCAAACTCACAAAACGCAAGATCATGACCTGAGCTGAAGTTGGACACTTAACTGACTGAGCCACCCAGGTGCCCCAGAATACACATTCTTTTTAAGTACACATGGAACATTCTCCAGAATATATCATATGTTAAGCAACAAAACAATTTTCATTAAATTTGAGACTGAAATTATACCATGTATCTTTTTTGACCACAATGATATGAAAGTATAAATCAATCACAAGGAAAAAAAAACTGGAAAAAACACAAACACATGGACAGTAAGCAACATATTACTAAAAAAAAAAAACAAAAAAAACAAAACCCAATAGGTCAATGAAGAAATCAAAGAAGAAACAAAAATACATAGAGACAAATGAAAGAAGAACACAAATATTTTAAGTCTTTGGGGTGGATGAAAGCAGTTCTAAGAAGAAAATAAATAGCAATACAGGTCTACCTCAAGAAACAAGAAAAACCTAAAATCAATCATCTAATTTTCCACCTTAAGGAAATAGAAAAAGAAGAACAAATAAAGCCCAAGGTGAGTAAAAGTAAAGAAATAATAAAGATCAGAGCAGAAATAAATCAAATAGATCCCCGCCCAAAAAATAGGGGAAAAAACAATGAAACCAAGAGCTGATTCTTTTTTAAAAAAATGTTTATTTATTTATTTTGAGTGTGTGTGTGTGAGAGAGAGAGAGAGCATGAATGGGTGAGAAGCAGAGAGAGAGAGGCAGAGAGAGAATCCAAAGCAGGTTCTGAGCTGTCAGCATGGAGTCTGGCAGTGCTTAGCCTCATGAACCATGAGATCATGACCTGAGCCCAAATCAAGAGTTGGATGCTTAACTGACTGAGCTACCCAGGTGTCCCACGAGCTGGCTCCTTGAAAAGGTAAATAAAATGGATAAAACCTTAGCCAAAATGATCAAGAAAAAAAAAGAGAGAAAGGACCCAAATAAATAAAATCAAAAAAGGAAGAGAATAACTAACAACTGATACCACAGAAATACAAAGGATTATAAAAGAATACTACAAAAAATTATATGCCAGTATATTGGACAACCTAGAAGAAATGGATAAATTCCTAGAAACATATAATCTTCCAAAATGGAATCAGGAAGAAATATAATTTCTGAACAGACCAATTAGTAACGACAAAATTGAATCAGTAATAAAACATTACCAAAAACTTAAAAGTCCAGGACTAGATGGATTCACAGATGAATTCTACCACACATTTAAAGAACAATTAATACTTATTTTCCTCAAATTATTCCAAAAAAAAGAGAAAGGGAAGGAAATCTCCAAACACATTCTACAAGGGCAGCAGTACTCAGATACCCAAACAAAAAACATCACAAATGGGTTTTATCCTAAGGATGCAAGGATGGTTCAAAACCTGCATATCAGTCAATGTGATACACCACATCAACAAAGCAAAGGATAAACATCATAAGGTCATCTCAGTAATAAAGAGATGTTCATGATAAAAAAAAAACTCTCAACAAAAATGGGTTTAGAGGAAAGATACGTCAACATCAGCATCATAAAGACCATATGTGAAAAACCCACAGTTAACATCATATTCAATGGTGAAAAACTGAGAGCTTTTTCTCTAAAATCAGGAACAAGACAAGGATGTTCACTCTCACCACTTTTATTCAACACATTACTAGAAATCACAGACTCAGTAATCAAACAAGAAAAAGAAATGAAGCATCGATATTGGTAAGGAAGAAGTTAAATTGTTACTATTTGCAGATGACATGACACTATACATAGAAAACCCTAAATCACACACACACACACACACACACACACACACACACACACAAATTAGAAGTAATGAAAAAAATACAGTAAAGTTGCAGGATACAAAATTGATACCCAGAAATTTCTGTGCACTAATAATGAGGTACAGGAAGGGAAATTAAGAAAACAATTCCATTTGCAATTGCACCAAACAGGACAAAATAGCTAGGAATAAAACTTAACCCAGGAGGCGAAAGGCTTACACTATGAAAAGTATAAAGTACTAATGAAAGAAACTGAGAGACACAAACAAATGGAAAGATAGTCCATGCTTATGGATTAGAAGAATTGATATTGTTAATATGTTCATACTACCCAAAACAATCTACAGATTTAATGTAATTCCTATCAAAATACCAACAATAGCTTTCACAGAAGTACAACAAATAATCCTAATATTTGTGTAGAATCACAAAGCAATCTTGAAAAAGAAGAATAAAGATGAAGGTATCATAATCCTAGATTCAAGATACACAGAAAAGCAATAGTAATCAAAACAGTATGGTACTGGTACAAAAATAGATACATATATCAATAAACAGAATAGAGAGTCCAGAAATAAAATCAGGCTTATATTTTCAATCTATGACAAAGGAGTCAAGAAAGTAGAATCAGACCTACAAATACAGAGTATTGGTGGTTGCCAGAGGGAAGGGGGAGGGGGAGGTGTACAAAATAGGTGAAGGAGAGTGGCAGATATAGGTTTCCTGTTATGGAATGAATAAGTCACGGGAATAAAAGGCACACCATAAGATATATAATCAATGACATTGCAACAGCATTGTACAGTGACAGTAGCTGCACTTGTTGTGAGTATAGCCTAGTGTATAGATTTGTTGAATCACTATATTGTATACCTGAAACAAATGTAACACTGTGTGTCAACTATACTCAAGTAAAATATTTTTTTAAATAAAATAAAATATGTCATTACATAGCTATTGTTATGATAAGGTTTTCTGAATCCTTCTGGGGCAGTTTTGATTCATATTTTCCTAAGAATCTATCCATCTCTGATACTTTTTTTAAACTTGTTTTATTTTTTATTTTTTTAAGTTTACATCCAAATTAGTTAGCATATAGTGAAACAATGATTTCAGGAGTAGATTCCTTAGTGCCCCTTACCCATTTAGCCCATTCCCCCCTTCCACAACCCCTCCTGTAACCCTCAGGTTGTTCTCCATATTTATGAGTCTCTTCTGTTTTGTCCCCCTCCCTGTTTTTATATTGTCCTTCCCTTATGTTCATTTGTTTTGTCTCTTAAAGTCCTCATATGAGTGAAGTCATATGATTTTTGTCTTTCTCTGACCGACTAATTTCACTTAGCATAATACCCTCCAGTTCCATCCACGTAGTTGCAAATGGCAAGATGTCATTCTTTTTGATTGCTGAGTAATACTCCATTGTATATATATACCACATCTTCTTTATCCATTCATCCATCGATGGACATTTGGGCTCTTTCCATACTTTGGCTATTGTTGATAGTGCTGCTATAAACATGGGGGTGCATGTGTCTCTTCAAAACAGCACACCTGTATACCATGGATAAATGCCTAGTAGTGCAATTGCTGGGTCGTAGGGTAGTTCTATTTTTAGTTTTTTTGAAAAACCTCCATACTGTTTTCCAGCCATCTCTGATATTTTTAAACTTGTTTGCATGGAAAGTACATAATACCCTCATATAAATTAAAAAAAAACTTCTTCATTATTACTCTTGGGCTTAATTTTAATCCCACTTTCATCACTAACAAAATTTCAGAGTAGTTTGGAACAAATCACTTGTTTAGTCTCTTGTTTTAGTCTTCTTCTCATAAATGGGAAGAATGATACAACTTACTTCACAGACTTTTTATGAGGATCAGATGCAATAATGTATGTGAAATTGATTTCTAAAATAGTAGAGCCCAAGCAGAGGCTAGTTGCTTTTTTAACTTGCTAGACTATTTTATAAACTCATTTCATTTATGTGGACTTTTCCTTTTAATGTTTACATGTTATCTTTGAGTGGGAAGATAGGGGATTGGATCTAGTACACAAGTGAAGGGGTTAGCCTTATATAGTAATGACATTTATCAGGAGCAAGGGCATAGAATGTGGTTACAGATGTTTATAAGTGGGTACTTGTGGTGGTGAAAGTCTGTAGATGTTCTCTTTTTATTGAAAAGTTGTCATGTGAAATTCAGGACTAGAGAGAAAATGTTGAGGAGACAGAACATATAATAATCTTCTTCTAGGCAGTGGGGTGAGTGAATGGACTTACAAAATGTGTGTGATCACCCAGCAGCATTAACCAGTCTATAAAAGCTTTGTGGTCATTTTAAGTGAGACCAGTCAGCATAGTTGCATTCTTTACTCCAAGCACACTTAGCCAACTGTGGCAGACACCAAGTAGATAGGGCTAGACTTTTGCCACATAAGTATGATGAAGTAAAACAGGGGCAAGGGAGCTTAGAGTTTCCAAAGGAGTGAGTGTAGCGATCATCAATGGAGTTTAAACTGAATAAGTAGGGAAGAGAGAACATCAGTGGGATGTGAGACAGTGAAATATTCGTAGATTAATGAATTCTAAGTCCCAACAAAGCAAAGAGTAGCAAGTGTGAGGTGGTTTTGTTTTTCCCTGAGCTTGTTTCTTGCTCGTCTCATATACATTAAAGCAGCGGGTTTTTCTAAGAATTCACACATAAACAGAGGTAGGAAATAATTTGGAAATCTGAAGAATTTGCTATATTTTAAGTTCTCATACAAGTAGCTCAAATATTAGTGGATTACGTATGCATCCTTATGGACTGTAAGATCTAGGAAAATCAGTGACCTCTGCCCCACTTTGTCATGCCCACTCCCACCATTTTCCTTTCCCAACCTTCTTATAGAGGAAGCCTACTTTAAAATTATTCCAAGTGGTGTTTCTCATGTGGCAGTTTATGTAAAGAACGGAAGTGATGCTGCTCCATACTCCTCAGAGCGTTCTTTCCTTTCCTATGCTTCCTCCTCCTTTCCTTCTTTGCAATCTTTCTTTTTGAAAAAGAGATGTTGGGGAAGGGTGGAAAAAGAAATACTTAGTCCAGCAGACACACTTCTCTTTGCTCTGTGTGTAATTTTAAGGAAAGTCTAGTTGCAAAAGTTTTGTTCGTTTTTGAAAAATACAGTTTTCATGGGGTGCCTGGCTGGAGCATGTGGTTCTTGATGTTAGGGTTGTGGGTTCAAGTCCCACGTTGGGCGTAGAAATTACTTGAAAATAAAATCTTAATAAAAGAGAGAATTACACTTTTCAGATGAACTTACTCAGAAAAAACACTGACTAGACATTCTACATTTTTAGTTCTTTTTGTCCACTGAGCCTAGAAATTCTCCCACAGTAGCCCCATGTCCTCTTTCTTCCTAGCAACAAAAGAGGAGCACATTGCTGCTAAGAAGACAGTGAAGGACAAGAAAAAGAGAAAGAAGGAATAACCAAAGGAGGTAATGGAAGAAACACCTCTCCTTGGCTAATGAGATACTAACACTCATCACTTAATTTATCTGCTTTACATTCCACTTCTCAGTTTCCCCCAACTCCTTGACCTGACATTTGCTGACAGAGTAGTTTTATGTCACCTTACAATGGTCTAAGCCCAAAACTTCCCATCTCAATATCCCATCCATTGCCCTTGTTCTCTCCAATCCCTCACTGGCAGTGTGGTTCGATTTTCTTTCATTTGAAAACAAAAGCATTCTAACAGATACAGGACACTTTGTGTTTTATATACTTACTATATATATAATATATATATATAATATATATATATAATATATATTATATATATACTTAATTTTTGACTCATAGTCCTTACAATTCTATAAGGTAGTTATTGTTATTATTTCTATTTTACAGATGGTGAGATTGAGGCACAGAGACGTTTAGTAACTTGTCAAAAGTCAAGTAAAAAGTACATGGTGGAGTTTAGCTTCATACCCAAGTGTTCTGGTTCCACAGTTTGTATTCTTATTCAATTCACTAAATTGCCTCTCTCTTTATAAATGTAAATATAAAAGATAAAGAAAAAATGAAAGCAAAATTGTTTCCTTGGCACTCCTACTGCCACCACTGCTTTTCAGATGTCTATTATCTTGTGTTTAGACTAGGCATCAACCCCTCTCTTTCCCTGCCTGCCTCACATCCTCTTAGCCATCCATTCTGCCAGGTTGAACCTGGAAGCACTTGTCTATGCTGTGCTGTATCTCATGATCTGTCATAGGCCTGGGGGAATCTCTTCTGTCATTCTGAATGTGCACAAGTTTGGAGATGCAAAAGAGTTAACACTCTACATAGTGACCCTTGACAATGGGATTTGGGAGCGCTAGAGACATGTTTGCCTCTTCTATCTCTCCAGAAGACAATTCTCAAGCCCATTCTACATGGCTCCCCAGTAGGATCTCCCCCCAGTTTTGCAGCTTGAAAACATACCTAAGTCATTAGACTTTCCTTCCATTTCTGCTTCACTCTTCCCAGCTCCCTACTAATGTTGGGGATCACTTCCAACATCAACATATATATAAAAGTCCTTGTCTCAGACTCTGCTTTCTGAAGGAAATGCAGAGAAAGAGAGACCACTCTTCCGATAAGAAATATTTAACCTTTTTTTCCCACACTGCTACTTTCTCATACACTTTCTCATTTAAGCCTCCAAAATCTACTTTGAATTTAGTGTTGATAGTATGTCTCCATTTTAATAGAGATATACTTATTCATATTTTACAATAATATTATTCATATATTACAATAATATATATGATGGTTCTTTTTAAAAAATTACACAAAAAATGAAAAGACAATCTTTAACACATGAGCTTTGGTCTTTGTCTTTGTGTTTTCTTCATTGCAAGATGATTGCTGCACCTCCAGACATCATATCTGCATTCAAGGAAAGAAAATTGGCGGGGGTTGGGGGGGGTGGCAAGCCATGCAAGCTGAATCTGTCTTTTCTATCTAATAAAGCAAATGTTTTTCCAGAAGCCTCCCTAAATGACTTTTGTTTTTTTCTCAGCCCAAACTGGATATGGGTATCCCTGTCTACAAAGGAAGTTGGAAAATTGGAGAACAAGATTGCCATGATTGACTTGAAATGATCATGCTTCAATACCTGGGTCTGGACACATTGCCAAACTGAATATAAGTGGAGTCTATCAAGAAGGAATAAGGGGGGGGGCTCCTTGGTGGCTCAGTAGGTTGGGCATCTGACTTCAGCTCAGGTCATGATCTAACGGTTCATGGGTTTGAGCCCTGTGCCGGGCTCTGTGCTGACTGCTTGGGGCCTGGAGCCTGCTTTGGATTCTGTGTCTCCCACTCTCTCTTCCCCTCCCCTACTCGTGCTCTCCCTCTGTCTCTTTCTCTCTGAAAAATAAATAAACGTTAATTTTTTTTAAAAAAAAGAAGGAATAAGGGAAAATGGATATTGTTGAGGCAATTGAATCTTGCCTTCATTAATATTTATATTTAACACAAGTAGTGGCTACTTTTTTTCATTTAATATATCATGAACATCTTTATATGTCAATACACAAAGATCTATCTTTTCTTTTCTAAACAATACCTGCTGAAATGTTTAGGCATGAAGTATACTAATGTCTTTACTTTGAAATGTATAAAGAATGAAGTAAATGATGCATGAAGAGGTTTGTTGGATGGACAGATGGACAGAGATGTAATAAGGCAGAAATAGCAAAATGTGAATTGTAGAAATCTAGGTGGTGTGTATATGGGTGGTCACTGTACTATTCTTTCAACTTTTAAAAATATATTTGAACATTTTCATAGCAAAATTTTGGGGAAAGTATTAACCTAATTGAATAGTACAAATGTACAGGTATTACAAAATAAATCGTAGGGGCACCTGGGTGGCTCAGCTGGTTAATCTCTGACTTCAGCTCAGGTCAAGATCTCATGGTTTGTGAGTTTGAGCCCTGAATTCCTCTCTACTGTCAGTACAGAGCCTGCTTCAGATCCTCTGTCTCCCTCTCTCTCTGTCCCTCCCCCACTCTTGCTCTCTTCAAAAAAAAAAACATTTTAAAAAACGAAAAGAAAAAAATAAAAATAAATTGTAAAATTATTTCTTTTTTTATAAAATTACAATTAGGACACATGCTAAGTGTGTGAATGTAGTTTTATTATTAAACTGATAAGAACAGATACTACACTTGATCTTAGCCAAAAGGCCGAGAAGCGATGTAGTTTTATTATTAAAACAATCAAATGTCAGAGGATCCATGGTTTGAAAGAGAATAATTCATGTTGGTATACACAATTATAAATGTTGCTGGATTATGATTATAACTGAAAAAATATATATATATCATGGCGATTCTTATTCTGTGAGTTATTTATGCCCTTTACATCGTTTTACCTTAAGAGGTACTCTGGAATTTTGTGGAGTGCTTAACCAAAAATACAGAGCACTCTACTTCATCTCATATGAATTTCCTACCTTGTTTGTTAAACAGGGAATAGGTATGTGTAGTCTGAAAGGGCACCCAGGTAACCTTAATACTGACTGAATCTGTAACTGCTTTATAATCTGACCTCCTCCTAGCCCAGGAGCAAGGCAATCCTGAGTCAGAAGTGCTGAGAAAGCACAGGAATGAGGTATAGGTTAGAGGAGTTAGATAACTTAGTTTGGAGTTAGATAACTTAGCTTGGAGTTAGGTGTGGAAATAAAAGTTAAAAAAAAAGCTTCAGGAAAGTGGGAAAAGAACAGACAATGGGGTAAGGAAGAGCTGGGCCAGGGCAGCAACCGGGAAAGAGGTGGAGGCAAACAGAGAGATTAGAGAGGGGTTTATTAGTAATTCTTCACAACAGGAGAGAGGAAAAACTATGTTTACACTGGGAAGGGTGGAGTGTTTATGAAGAGAAGTACTATACTTTGGGAGAGGCAAGTGACAAGAAAAGAAAATACTAAAAGTAGAAAACATGCCTGGAGTTTATAGAGCTGAAAGGTTGCTTGTGTGTTAGAAAGGGTTAAGGTGGGGTTTATGGCTGAGAGTATTCAGGGGAAACAATGGACTCAGAGAGTATGAGCAGGCTACCCCTGGCCCCAGAGAAGGAAGAGTCTAATTGCACTGTCTAGTACTTCCAGAACAGTGTCAAATGATGGTGGTGATAATAAGCATTTTTCTACTGTTCTTGGTTTAAATGGGAATGCCAGGTATAGGAAGATATTGACTTTTGGTTTGAGACAGATATCTTTTCTTTTCTTTTCTTTTCTTTTCTTTTCTTTTCTTTTCTTTTCTTTTCTTGTTGAGAGAGAGAGAGAGAGAGAGAGAGAGAGAGAGAGAGAGACAGAGAGAGCACAATCACTGGAGAGAGTGGGGAGGTGAGGGGCAGAGGGGAAAAAGGAGAGAATCCTAAGCAGGCTTCACACCCAGTGCAGAGGAGCCCCACTTGGGGCTTGATCTCAGGACAATGAGATCATGACCTGAGCTGAAAACAAAAGTTGGACGCTTAACCAACTGAGCCACTCTGGTGTCCTGAGACAAATGTCAGTATAATGTTAGGTATCCTACTACTTTATTATGTAGTTATTAGGTAGATATTATTATTAATGTATTTACTTTCAGGAATGAAGTTGAATTTTCAGCATTAAGATGATGGATTTCTCTTTATCATCATTGCATTTCCTGCTTCTTTTTTTTTAAACGTTTATTCATTTTTGAGAGACAGAGAGAGACAGAGTATGAGTGGGGTAGGGGCAGAGAGAGAGGGAGACACAGAATCTGAAGCAGACCCCAGGCTCTGAGCTGTCAGCACAGAGCTCAACGCTCCCACAAACTGGGAGATCATGACCTGAGCTGAAGTCAGGTCGTTCAACCGACAGAGCCACCCAGGTGCCCCTGCATTTCCTGCTTCTCCATGAACTTTATATTTCTGAGAAAAAACTTTAATTGATCATGTAATATTATTATTGTATTATTTGCCAGGTTTGATTTGCTAATAGTTTAAGATGTTTACCTATATTACCTATATTAATAAGTGAGACTGGTACAAAATTTTTGTTTTTACTGCTATCTTTGTCAGCTTTGATACCAAGTTTACACTGAATCACTAGAATAAATTGGTAAATTTTCCTTTTTCCTCTCTCTGGAAAAATTTATATAATGTAGAAATGGTCTGCTCCTTGAAGGCTTGAATGAATAGCCTGTGAAATCATCTAGCACGTTGGGGGTGGGATGGAAGGATAGATCTTTGCAAGTTTTTTTTGTTGAGGTAATATATGTATATGGCAAAAATTTCAAATTGCACGAAAGGTCATGTAACAAATAGCCCTCTCTTAAAACAAGAAGTAGTTCTCCCACCTCTTATTGCCAGTTCTTCAGTTTTTCTCCTGAGGCAACCACTATTACCAAGTTCTTGTGTAGCCATTAGGACATAGTCTGTGAATATTCAAGCATATGAATATACATTCCCTTCCCCTTATATTTTTACCCAGATGATAGCATACCATACAAATTGTTCTGTACCTTCCTTTTTATATATTTGATTGTTTTAAGTTTATTTTATTTATTTTGAGAGAGAGAGAGAGAGAAAGAGCAGGGGAGGGGCAGAGAGAGAGAGAGAGAGAGAGTGAGCATCCCAAGCAGGCTTTGAGCTAACAGTGTGTAGCCCAACGAGGGGTTCAATTTCATGAATCAAGAGTCGAATGCTCAATTGATTAAGCCACCCAGGCGCCCTGATGTTTTTTATTTCCCAAATTTTGTCCTAATGAAATTCCTTACTTCCTTTCTGAATTAATTTTGACCATTTTTCTAGGAAACCGTTTCCCCAATATTTTCTAGTTGTTTTCTTAGAGTTGTGCATTATATTGTCCTGTAATTTAGAACAACTAAAAAAGTTCTCCATACCTATTGGCCTAAATGTTGATCTCACTTCCACCACTTACAAAGTTTCTAAGCAACTTTGGGCATGTCATGTGAGTCCTGCAGCACTGTAAATTTTCATAATCTAACGGAGGGTAATGACTCTAAGTGTATTAAAGAATACTGAGTTTTGCAATTTTGCAAGATATATTTGCAACTAAAAACACAAAAATATTTCCCATTTTAAGAGATTGTCCCTATTCCACCCCCTTTCTCTACAACTTTTCCCTTTGACTTTTTTCTTCACAGCATATTACCTCCTACTCAACCCGTACCCTATTAAATGAGGAAAACTGACATTTTATTCTGAAATAATGCCTGGGTAACCTGAACACGGACTACCTCAACAATTATTTTATGGTCTGTCCTCTTCTTAACCCAGTGCCAAGGCCATCTTGAAACCACTAGCAAAGAGGCAGAGGGATGAGGTTAGATGGCAGAAGTTGGAGCGTGGGGTTAGGGAAAGATAACTAATTTTGGAGGTTTTGCAGGAAATTGAAGAGATTATCAATGGCCACAAGAAACTGGCCGGAAATCTGGACTGGGGTCGAAGTGGGAGGGATACAATGGGTGACGAAGTTGGGGCTGGGAAATTGTACGTATTCTCTTGTAATAAAAATGTTTCATATCCACTAGCCTCAGTTTTAATATCATTACCATCAGTACCTGAGCAAATATTGAAAATATGCCTGATCTGAAGAATTATGACAGTATTTAAACAAAACAAAACCATACAACTAGCACTGTACACACACCACCACCACCATCACCACCACCATTCATTTGGGAATTTCGTCCCACCACATTCCACATTCTTTCTCCTTAAATTTAAGACTTGATGCCTTTCTGGATTGCTTACCCAAAAATATAAAGCACTTCATTTCACACCCATCCCTACCCTGTTTGTTAAAAGCGGAAACCTGGTATTCCCATCCCCCAAAACACTTAGGTCTACAGCGTGTATCAAAAATGTATTACCTGATCTCATTATAACCTGGGGCCGTGGTAAAGTGGAGTGAGAAACACTGAGAAACACCCGGAATTAAGTAGGGAAAAAGAGGTTGGCACATGTAAGGTTTTTTTCTTTCTTTCTTTTTCTTTTTTTTAAAGTTATTCTTACAATAATCACTCTCTTTAAGACCTTAAACTTTTTTAGTATTTGCTCCAAATCGCTTAGCAATTTTGGAAGTTGTACTGGTATTAGCATTTTGGCCAATGTATATAGAGAAGCTGGCTTCGCCCCTCCTCCAAGGGGGAAAGGGAGAAAAGTCATCTTGTACAGTTTATAATAAAGTTGAGAAGTGGTAACTGGCTGGTAGCGGGGCGGGGCAGGACAGGGGATCGCAAGGAATCATTCAGGCAGGGACCAGGGCAGAGGGAGCAGTTGGTCTGGAGGGCTTGACTGCTTTATTCGGCAGCACGGAATCTTGAAATTTCTCTGCGGCCCCGGGGAGGCGCAGGCTTTTTCCGTGAAGTGCTGGCTCCGGAAACCGGCAACAAGAGCAAGAAACGGGTGCGTGGGTGAGGTGGATTAAAACACACACACACACACACACACACACACACACACACACACACACACACACAGGCAGCAGTGAAGCGATCTGAAGATCGGCGTTGAGTATTAAAGAGGGAGTGGCCTCAAAGAAGCGAGGCGAGGCGCGGCAACTCAGACCTCTCGCCAACAGCGACAAGGAGAGCAAAGGGCAGGCGCCGCCTGCAGTTGCCAGACGCTTTACGGTGACGCGACAGCAGTGCGTTGACGCGCTGATGAGCCGCGGCCTCCACGTCTTAGGTTCCGCAAAGGCCTGTGGGAGCGACCCGGGAGGAGGGCCAAGATGGCGAAAGCGGCAGAGTCTTCGGGGGAGCCGGGGACAACGTCGCCCAGGCCCCTGGTGAGCTTGGGTTCTGCGACGAAAGGGACTGAGGGTGAGGCAGAACGCCCTTATGGAAGTCGGGTGACGGGCTCCTGGCCTGAGAAGGCCGGAACTCCTTTCTCCCGGTAGGCCTGTCCTGTATCCTATGCCAGAACCAGCCCCAACACTGCACCTGCTCTTTGGGCTCACCGCTTTCCCCCTGCTCTCCTCGTTCCTTCAACGCCTTCTTGGGAAACTCCGATTCACTTTGCTTTCCCATACTCTGAGGGAAAGTCCTCATCCCGTACATTGTGTTAAATGCCAAGCTTTAGGTGATTTCTTAAGTATCTTAAGAATTTAGATGTTTCTGCTGTCCTTCATGTTATCAAGAACCTGTTCTTGTTGGAGTAGCATTCTTGGATTAATGATATTACTTCCCATAGAACGTTATAACTTGATTATTGATTTGTTCAGTGACCCCAGTAGTTTTGGTTTCATCCCTGCCCTCACTGTTGCAGCTCCTTGTAATTCTCTTCATGATGCTGTCTTGCTCCTGTTGTTACAGGGGATATGATTTCTATTGCAAGTACAAGCCCAAAGCCTGGACAGGTATTTAAGAGCAGAGGTTTTGGAGTTAAACTTACCTGGACTGGAATCACCCCACTCTGCCTCCTATGAGAGTTTGGGCAAATTATTTCATGGAGAATGTTTTCTTCATCTGTAAAATGGATATATAAATACGTGCCTCAGAGAGCTTTTAGGAAGATGAAATGATATGATTTATGTGAAATGCAGAACACAATCAGCGTCATGAACTAAGGATTGTAATTAATTCAGCATTCTGCCCCAAGATCCCTCTTCCAAACAGTGTTTAGTTCTATAGCAGTTGTTTAATGGTACATCCCTTTCCTCTGTTTTAAATTGGCAACTTAACATAGCAGAGAACTGAACTGGGAGTCAGGTGAAATTGCTTCTAGTCCTGCTTACTTACTTACTGACTACTTACTTATTACTTACTGATAAGTTACTTACTACTGCTTACTAGCACTATTTGTTCATCTCTTCATTCATTCAACAAATATTTCTTGGGCACTCCTTTAGGCACTGGGGATACAGCAATGAAAGAGAGTTGGGTAGGTCCAAGTTCTCATGGAACAATTGTGACCTTGAGGAAATCACTCTCAACACCAGTTTCCTCATTTGGAAAATGAGGATAGTAACTCATCACAGAACTAATGAGAGTACTAATGAGCTAATATACACACAGTGCCTGGTATGACATAGTTTACAGGTGTTTAGCTGTTTTTGTAGTTGCTGTTCTACCTCTCTTATGAAGTTCTCCACAATTAAATTTAGTGGTTCTGGTCATTCATTGCTCAATGTCTGATCGACTTCTATTCAGTAATGCTTATTTAAGTCCCACAATGTGCAGTGCACTATGCTATCTGCTTTAGGAAATACAGATGGCCTGCCCTTTTTGGTACTTACAGCCTAGTAAGACAAATGTACGATGCTAAGATAAGATAGTAAATCAGAGAGAGTTACATATAAAATATTAACAAAATTTAAAGGAAGATGCTATCATGTCTAGTTGGGATGACAAAGCAAGCTACATAGTAGAAGTTATATTCGAGAGGGCCTCAAAGGATGGGTAGGATTTGAAATTTCAGGTTACCATAAGAGCTATCAGTGATTGAGAACCTGCTATATGCCAGGATTGTATTAGACATCCTCCACACACTTTCTAAACTTCACAGCAACCATTTCAGTTAGTTGGTTTTTAAACTGTTTTACTTGCAGATGAGGAGATGAGACTCAGAGAAGTTTGACGATTTCCCTAGGGTCTTAGAACCAGTTAGTGGCCAGGCCTGAAATTTGAAGCTGGGTCTGCGTCTAAAGCCCAGATTATTTCCATTAATACTGCACAACCTCTCATGGGCAAATGTACAGAAGTTGGGAATTGTTAATGTGTTTATAGGGTAACAGATCATTTTGGCTAAAGCACAGGGAAGTATTAGAAGGTAAGCCTTAAAAAATAAGGCTACTGAATTAGGGAGGCAGTATGGAACAGTGGTTAGGAATTTGTGTGCTGGGGTCAAATTGCCTAGATTTGATTTTAAGCTCTGTCATTTAATCTCCCCGTGCCTCAGTTTCCCCATCTGTAGAATGAAGATACAGCAATAATACGCTCATAGGGTTGTTAGGTGGATTCAATGAGTTAACGCATGTAAAACACTTGGTAGTGTGCCTGGCACGTAATAATCATGCAATAAGTATTATTTATTCTTATTGACTACTGAGCTTGGAGGTGTAATAGGCAATGAGGTGCCAGTGGAAAGTTTTAAGAAGGGAAGGGCTTAAAATAATGACTTTGACAAAATAATAGAAGGGTTACCATGAAGAATGTCTGGAATCTAGACCAGTGAAACCAGTAGTTCTAAGAACAGGTGATTGCTACCTGGACTATAGCAGTGGTGGGGTCATGAAGTTTAGAGAGGCAGGATCCTTAAGGGTTTGTAGTGCTAGGGAGAATGTGTCTTACATCAGTGTTTTTCAAACTTTAATGTGCATAGCAACCATCTGGGGAATTTTTTTAGATTGCAGATTTTGATTTGGTAGGTCTGAGATGAGACCTGAGATTCTGCATTTCTAACATGCTTCCAGGTGCTGATGCTGCTGTGAGTCCCAGTACCACATGTTGAAAAACAAGGCTGTAGACAAATGGTGGGATAGTGATACCCTGAACAGATATATGTAAGAGGAGGATGAAGACCCTAAAAGTTGATTAATTCACTTTCGGACAGGTTCAGTTTGAGATATTGGCAAGACATGCAATAGATACCCAGCAGGCAGTTTGTCTAAACCCTGAATTTCAGGGCTCAGAAGATGTCAGGATTAGAGATGTTTGTTTGTTTGTTTATTATTAAATTTTTTAATGTTTATTTATTTTTGAGAGAGAGAGAGAGAGAGAGAGAGCGAGCGAGCCGGAGAGGGGCAGAGAGAGAGAGAGGGAGACACAGAATCTGAAGCGTAGCAGGCTCCAGGCTCTGAGCTGTCAGCACAGAGCCCAACGTGGGGCTCGAACTCAGGAACAATGAGATCATCACCTGAACCGAAGTCAGACTTAACAGACTGGCTTAACAGACTGAGCCACCCAGGCGCCCCTAGAGATGTTTATTTCGGAGTCATTTGCATAGAGTTGGAAAGACAGTCGTTGGTAATGCCTATCTATTGCTTGTCTGGGGAACAGGAAAAAGAGTTATAATAATGGCTTTAGCCTGAGGTCTGGAAGCATGTTGGTCCCAGGTAAAGGGGCTGGTTTGAGACCATGCCACTAGCCACCCTCCCTACTTCTTGAAGCCAAGCCTGTTTGACTGAGCTGGTTTCTGCTTGATGCTCCTCCACTCGTTGACTCTTTGCTCCAGGGTTTTGGTCAATAGTATAATTCGTCTGGTCCCAGCTGCTTTCTTAAGGCTGCAGTCCCTGGTTTTACTGTTTGTTTTTGGCCTTGCCTCTACCCACTCCCCTCGTTGGCCCAAGCCAGGCAGTGAAGTGCATGTGGGTTTCTGTGCACACATGTGCACATATGTGCATGAACCCACCTGCACAAGAAAAAGGGACATGGGATCCAAACTCACCTTCTATCCCCACTGAGAGGCTAGTCAGAGAGCAAGGTCCACTAGCTGAGGGCCTGGAAGTCCTGTCTGTCTTATGTGAGGCTGGAAGGCCACAGATCCTGGCTCAGCTCACTGAACAATGTCACTCATTCTCCTGAGAAGAGATATTGAGGAAATGTTGGGATGGGGAATAGGGTGGGAATCACATGGCCTTTAATGACTGTAGTGACTTCCAAAATCAATTACCTGGAGTTAGGCCACAGGTTAAGGACACAGTCTTCTACAAGGCTGCCCTTATTTCAGACACCAGCCACAGGTTTGGCTGTTCCCAGGACCACTCTTAATTCTGACCTACTGGCTACAGAGGGGTTCCTGTGTTCCCCCTCAAACTCCATACTTAACTAGAATGATTCACAAAATTCAGGACAGCACTATACTTAATATTACAGTTTCATTATAGCAAAAGGATGCAATCCAAACCAGTGAAAGGGAGAGATGTGTAGGGTGAAGTCTGGGAGGGTCCCTAACACAAAGCTTCCTTGTCTTCTCCCTGTGGAATCAGGACCCTGTTAACCCCCCGAGATATCAGTGTGTGACAATATGCAGAATATTGCCAATCAGGGAAGTGCACTCATGTATCCAGAGTCTTTATTGGTGTTTCTTTATGTAGGCATGATTGTCTGGGTCATTGACTCCTCCCCTCCTCAGAAGCCAGGTTTATATCACACGACTCAAAGCTTCAGCCCTCTAATCTTGTGTTTGGTCTTTCTGGAATGGTTAACCTCCATGCTGAGCCATCTCATTAGCAAAAACTGTCTAGGGGCCTACCATGACTTATTTGTTAGCTAAACTGTTATGGCACACCATGAATAACAAAAATACCACTCTCATTTGGGAAATTCCAAGGGTTTAGAGGAATGGGAGACAAAACCCAGCCAAATTCTTTATTATCCAATAGTGACAGAACTACAATAGACTCCCTGGGAATCTTGAAATAGAGCTAACATTTATCTAGCCCCTGCTGTGAGCCTACTACTAAGTGCTATACACATAGTAATACGTTTCTTCCTCACAACAACCCTGAGTGATGATACTGTTATCTCAATTTTACTGAGGTGCGCAGAGTAAGGAACCTGCTCAGTGTCACGTAGGTAGTAAATGATAGAGCTGGGATTTGAACCCAGGCTGTCTGGCTTCAGCAGTCTGCACTCTGCACTCTTAACCCATACTCTCCAAATCTGTATGTTGAGCATTGACCAACTATGTGTTAGGTGCAATGCTGGTGTTACCTAATTCTTACGGCACTTTGTCTTCAAGTGAGAGCAGAGCCCAATTTGGCTTCGAAGCTCATTCCTTCTGTACTGCCTTGCCTTACCCTAGCACTTGCAGGCAGTGAGAAAGCTCAAAACAGTTGTCCTGGACCTTGAAGTGTCAATGTCATAGTAGTGAGAGAATACAGCTTTGAAAGGGGTGGTTTACATGTTAAATGCTGAAGAGTATTCAGAGGGTAAAAGGATCCCTGTACTTCTTGATGATGAGCCGAGTCAGTTAATTTATGGGGAGGCCAGTACCAAATTACAAAGGATTAAGGGAGTGGGCGAGTGTAGAGCCATTTAATCAGGAAAGAGGAGAGGAAGAATAGTTTGAGGGAATGGCAAAAACAAAGAAGTGATGTATTTAAAAATTCTATTACAGGAGCTTTCAATATATAAACAAAGAGTGGTATAATGAACCCCATGTACTTAACCAAATTCTGCTATTCTTATTTCATATTCCCCACCACATTTTTTACTGGAGTATGATTTTTTCAATTTAATCTTTTTTAAACTTATTTTTTAAGTTCAAGTATAATTAACATACAGTGTTATAATAGTTTCAGGTGTACAGTATAATGATTCAACCATTGTATATACATCTCAGTGCTCATCACTGTAAGTGTACTCTTAATCCCTTTTGTCTTTTTCACCCATCCCCTCAACCAACCTCCTCTCTGGCCACCACAGATTTGTTCTCTATATTTAAGAGTCTGGGTTTTTTTTGGCTCTTTTTTTCTTTGTTCATTTGTTTTTGTTTCCTAAATTCCACATATGAGTGAAATCATATGGTACTTGTCTTTCTTTGACTTATTTTACTTAGTAGCATTACTTACCCCCAGATCAACCCATGTTGTTGCAGATGGCAAGGTCTCATTCTTTTTTATAGCTGAATAATATTCCATTGTACATATATACCACATCTTCTTTATCCATTCATCAGTTGATGGACATTTGGGTTGCTTCCATGTCTTGGCTCTTATAAACAGTGCTGCAATAAACACAGGGGTACAAATATCTTTTCAAATTAGTGTTTTGTTTTCATTGGGTAAATACCCAGTAGTGGAATTACTGGATCATATGGCAATTACTGGATCACTATTTTTATTTTTTTGAGGAACCTGTGTATTGTTGTCCACAGTGTCTGCACCAGCTTGCAGTCCCACCAACAGTGCATGAGGGTTCCTTTTTTGTTGGAGTATGATTTTTAACCTTGTTATTTTTAACTAATTTTATACCTATAGAAAACACAGAGAGTTTCCTATAGGCCTTCTCTAGTGTTAACATTGTATATAACCATAGTAAAGTGATGACAACCAGTAAATTAACATTGGCATAATGCTATTAACTAAGTTACAGATCTTATTTGAATTTTATCAGTTTTCTACTAATGTCCTTTTTTGTTCCAGGATCTTATCCAGAATCTCGCATTTCATTGAGTTACTATTTTTCCCTGGTTCCCTTAGATCTTTAATGGTCTTTTGTTGTCTTTCATGATCTTTTCTGAGTGTTTTAAAGCAAATTATAGACATATGACTTTACCTGTAAATATTTAAGTATGTTTCTCTAACAGGTAAGGATGTTTTCTTTGTTATCACAGTAACAAAACTAATAATTCCTCAATATCATCTAATCTGTGCTCGTCATCTCACAGTTTTCCAAAAAAAAAAATGTGTTTTTACAGTTTGTCCGAATCAGGACCTAAAGGTCAGCAAATTGCATTCAGTTAATAAGTCTCTTAAGTCTTTCTTAATATGTAAATGTTCTCCTGTTTTTAATGCAATTTATTTGTTTAAATTTAGTCATTTGTCTTCTGGAATTCTCCACTTTCTGTATTTGGCTGATTATATCCTCATAGTGTTTTTAGTATGTTCCTCTAGCCACAGATTTTCTGTAAACTCTAAGATTATATTCAGGTTCATTTTGGCTGGAGATGGGGCAAGAATAAAAAAACTTAGGTGGCCCCTAAAATTAGGAATGTTTGTTTTTTAACTATTCATTAAGTTTCAAAATATACCAGAGTACAATAGTAAAATATACCTTCATGTACCCAACCTTCAATACTTATCAATTTATGGCCTATCTATCCACTTCCTATCTATACTATTTGGAAGCAAATCTCAGGCATCATTACATTAGTAAATATTTAATACATGTCTCTAAAAGAAAAGGATTCTGTTTTTAAAGAACATAACTATAATATCATTGGTACATCTAAAAAATTAGTAAACTTCTAATATCAAATATCCTGTCAGTATTCAAATTTCCAATTATCTCCTAAATGTCGTATTTTTAGAATTTAAAATCTGGCCTAGGGGCGCCTGGGTGGCTGAGTCGGTTGAGTGTCCAGCTTCAGCTCAGGTCATGATCTCATGGTCCGTGAGTTCGAGCCCTGCATCGGGCTCTGTGCTGACAGCTCAGAGCCTAGAGTCTGCTTCGGATTCTGTCTCCCTCTCTCTCTCTGCTCCTCCCCCACTCACAATGTCTCTCTCTCTCTCTCTCTCTCTCTTTCTCTCTCCCCAAAAATAAATAAACATTAAAAATTTTAATCTGGCCCAATACCTATTTTATTAATAAGGTTTTATTGGAATATAGCCACACTTAATTGTTTATGTATCATCTCGGACTGCTTTCATGCTGTAACAGCAGAGTTGAGTAGTTGTAACAGAATCTACATGACTCTCAAAGTCTAAAATATTTACTTTTGGGGCCCTTTATAGAAAAAGTTTGGGGACCCCTGCTTTAAGCAATCATCTTTTAGAATAATTAAAAATAAAAAAAATATTTTTTATGTTTATCTTCATTTTAACCACTTCTGCAGATCTTCATTTCCTGTGTAAATCCAAATTTCCTTCTGATATATTCCTGAAGATCTTTCTTTTTTTTTTCAGGAGTAGAATTCAGTGATTCATTGCTTACATAATACCCAGTGCTCATCACAACAAGTGCCCTCCTTTTTAGAAAGAAAAAAAAAATTAATGTTTATTTACTTTTGAGAGAGACAGGGAGACCGCACAAGCAAGGGAGGGGCATAGAGAGAGGGAGACATGGAATCCGAAGCAGGCTCCAGGCTCTGAGCTGTCAGCACAGAGCCTGATGCAGGGCTTGAACTCACGAGCTGTGAGATCATGACCTGAGTTGAAGTCGGGCGCCCAACCAACTGAGCCACCCAGGCACCCCAACAAGTACCCTCCTTAATACCCTTCACCCACCTAGCCCATCTCCCACCCACCTCCCTCCATTAACCCTCAGTTTGTTCTCTACTTTTAAGAGTCTCTCATGGTTTGCCTCTCTCTCTCTCTTTTTCCCTTTGCTCATTTGTGTTGTTTCTTAAGTTCCACATATGAGTGAAATAATATGGTATTTGTCTTTCTCTGACTGACTTATTTTGCTTAGCATAATACACTGTAGCTCCATCCACATCATTGCAAGTGGCAAGATTTCATTCATTTTGATGGCTGAATAGTATTCCATTGTACATATATACCATATTCCTAAAGATCTTTTTTTTTAACATTTCTTGTGCAACTTTTGCTTATCTGAAAAAAGTCTTTATTTTCCCTTCATTTTTGATAGCTGTTTTTGCTGGGTTTTCTGGGTTGACCGTGTTTTCAGCATTTTAAGGGTGTCTCCATTTTTTTCTGGCTTGTGTAGTTTTGGGTGAGATGTCTGTTACTGAAATTTTTCCTCTGAATGCAATGTCTTTTTGTCTCTGGCTGGCTTCAGGATTTTTTGTTTTGTTTTGTTTTTAGTAGTTTGAATGTGTTTAGGTTTGTAGATTTTGGGTTTTGTTTTGTCTTTAAGTATTTATCTTGAGTGGGGTTCTCTGGGCTTGGATCTATCAGTTGATGTCTTTTATTATTTTTGGAAAATGTTCACCCATTATCTTTTCAAATATTTCTTCAGGCACATTTTCTCTCTCTTGTTCTAGGATTCCAATTATATACATATTAGACCATTACTATTGACCCACAGCTCTTGGATGCTTATTCTGTTTTGGGTTTTGTTTGCTTTTTCCATTCTTATTGAGATATAATTGACATAGTAACACTGTATAAGTTTAAGGTGTACAACAATGATTCATATGTTTTTTTTAAATCTTCTGTTTTTGTTTTAGTCTGGATAATTTTCACTGACCTATTACTGATTTTCTTTGGCTGTGTCGAGTCTATGGATAAAGTTGTCAAAGGCATTCTTCATCTATTACTATGTTCATTTATTTCTGGCATTACCATTTGAATCTAACAGTTTCCATCTCTTTGCAGAAGTTCACCATCATTTATTTGTGCATATACCTTTTCTACTAGAGCATTTAACATATTTATCATAGTTCCTCTTAATTTTTTTCTGATAATTATAACATCTAGGTCATCTCAGAGTCTGTCCTGTCATAGTGGGTTGTTTTTTCATTGTGGGGGGTGTAATATTTTTTATTGAATGCTGGCCATCGTGTATAGAACAGTAGAGACGGCCTGGAAGTAGTGCATCTTTTCTTCCAAGTTTTTACTGTGGGGATTAAGTCAGTCTAGTCAGGAGTTGAACGGTGTTTGGATTTTATCCTTGCAATAGGAACCTTCAATCTGTCACCAGCTTCAAATTCCTCTTCCACTACATTGTGCTTAGGGTGGGTGCTAGATCGTCCTGGTGTTTTTCTTAATGTCCCTGTTCTATGCTCAGATCTGTGCATTTTCCCTTTGCCCTTGCATAAAATAGTGGGTCTTTCTCTAACCTCTAGCCCCTCCCCTAGCAGTAGACTGCTATTGGTTTTGACTCCACACTTAGCAAGCCTGGGAGAAGGGATTATTTGCTGTCTTGGTCCAGCCTCAGCCTTAGGTAGTTCATGTGTCCCTGTTTCTCCCCCAGCTGAAGGACACTGTAGTGGTCTGGCTTCAGGATGTTTTCCTATCCCTCTCCCAGAAGTAGAGACATTTGTCTTTCCCTTTCACCATGCACAGTAGGCCTTCACCTGTGCCCTGGAGACAGCAGGGTTCTCTTAGTAGCTCTAAGGCTCCTGTTCTGTAGGGGAGAAGGGCCTGAGCAGGGGCTCTTTGCTTTTCTCAGAATTGGCAGCTGCTCCCTTCCCCAGCACCAAGACCCAGTGGAAGTCTCTGGTGTAGAGCCCACAAGTGGGTGTGAACTCCCCTCGTGTCTGATGCATCCAGGGGCCCTGTACTCACATACTAGTCCATGCTTGGCCTTTGGCAATTCCTTTTAAGTTTTCGCTGAATTCTTAAGCATCTGTGTGATATCTAGTGTCATTGTTTTATATTTTGCTGCACTGTGCAATGTAGTGCTCATGTCCCATCTTTTCCTGGAAGCATCTCTCCTTCCTTAGATTTTATTCAGGCTACTTGGTTGCCCTACAACCTCAACTGTCTGATGGGTTTAAGAAAAGTTATGATTTTGTAGTTTAACTTTTCCTCATTGTTCTAGTGGTAGGGGTATTCTTTCTAGCTTTCTGTATCCTACTCACAAGTCAAATTCAGTGTTCTAAAGTCACTTGAAATAGTTGGCTCTCTGTGTAGTTGTGCATTTAATTCAACGTACAGTAGATTCATTTGTTTCATTTTTCTTTCAGTTTTAAGGACTTCTTTTAAATTTTTTTAAAAAAATTTTAAACGTTTATTTATTTATTTATTTTTTTTTTTAAATTTTTTTTTCAACATTTATTTATTTTTGGGACAGAGAGAGACAGAGCATGAACGGGGGAGGGGCAGAGAGAGAGGGAGACACAGAATCGGAAACAGGCTCCAGGCTCTGAGCCATCAGCCCAGAGCCCGACGCGGGGCTCGAACTCACGGACCGCGAGATCGTGACCTGGCTGAAGTCGGACGCTTAACCGACTGCGCCACCCAGGCGCCCCACGTTTATTTATTTTTGAGAGAGACGGAGACAGAGAGACAAAGTGCAAGCAGGGGAGGGGCAGAGAGAGAGGGAGACACAGAATTCGAAGCAGGCTCCAGGTTTTGAGCTGTCAGCACAGAGCCCAACACAGGGTTCGAACTCACGAGCTGTGAGGCAAAGTCAGACGCTTAACAGACTGAGCTACCCAGGTGCCCCGGACTTCTAAATTTTAACTTTGTTTCATGATTATGTGAACTATTTATATGACTTCAAGTCCTATATATAGAACTACTTGTATTTGCAGAAGCCTAGCTTCTCTATCTCCTCTACCTTATTCTCTCCTTTCCTTAATGGAAGCCTCTTTTAAAAAAAATCATATGACTTATTTCTTACATTATGTATGACTTAAATTATACTGCATGATTTATTTCTTATACATTTCTTACATTTAAAAGTAACATTCACATGTGAGTGTGTGTGCGTGTGTGTGCATTGAGCGCCTTTATAGCCTCTACTTTCTTAAATGAATGGCAGCATATCATAAAAACTTTTCTCCACATTGTTTTTTTATTCAATACTCCATAAATAGTTCTTTAGAGATACTCCCATTCCTTCTTATAGATGCACAGTGCTCCATTATGTGAATACATCATACTTTGTTCAGCTAGTTCTATGTTGATGGATGTTTAGGTTATTCTCAGGTTTTTGCTCTTACAAGTAACGTTATAATAAACAGCTTTGTGTATATGTTCCTTTTGGAACAATGGAGTAGTATTTTTGCTACTCTATCTTTAGTCTCCTAAAAGTGGCATTGCTTTCAGTGGATGATCCATATATAAATTTGCTAGGTATGGCCAGATTCATCTTCAGTAGAATGTAGTACTACTTTGCATTTCCACCAGAAGCGTGTGAATACTCTTTCCCCACAGTTTCACCTGCAGAGTATGTTGTCAAACTGTTGGATTTTTGCCAGTCTTAACACGTAAACATTTTTATTACAAGCAGTTTTAATTTGCATTTCTTTTTTTTAATTTTTTTTAATTTTTTAAAATTTTTTTATTATTATTTTTTTTTAAATTTTTTTTTCAACGTTTATTTATTTTTGGGACAGAGAGAGACAGAGCATGAACGGGGGAGGGGCAGAGAGAGAGGGAGACACAGAATCGGAAACAGGCTCCAGGCTCTGAGCCATCAGCCCAGAGCCCGACGTGGGGCTGGAACTCACAGACCGCGAGATGGTGACCTGGCTGAAGTCGGACGCTTAACCGACTGCGCCACCCAGGCGCCCCCTTTTTTTTTATTTTTTAATTATGTATTTATTTTTGAAAGAGAGAGAGCAAGTGGGGGAGGGGCAGAGAGAGAGGGAGACACAGAATCCAAAACAGGCTCCAGGCTCTGAGCTGTCAGCACAGAGCCCGACGCAAGGCTCAAACTCGCAGACTGTGAAATCATGACGGGAGCCGAAGTCGGACACTCAACCGACTGAGCCACCCAGGCACCCCTAATTTTCGTTTCTTATTAAAAAGTGTGTTTGAGAATTTATTTTTCAGAAGTTCTTTGAACAACTTTATTCTTCCTAGAATTTCAGTATACTGTCTTACACTTCATTTACCTGCAGCTGCTACCCTCTAAATATTGTGCCCATTGGGCCAAAAGTCATGGGAGAAGTGATTGTCATATTTGTTTTCTTAGGAACTAGAAGACTCCTGAGTTTTAGTTACAGTAATCAAATTTGGCAGATGAACATAAGAGTTTAAAAGCTTTTAGTCTCATAATTCATTTTGGAAATGTTATTTGATCTGGTTTGCCAGATAACCTGGTAAAAAGAGTATAGATTAAGATTTATTTTGCTATTTCCCTGTTCTTCCCAGTTTCGCTTTAGGCTTCACATAATGCTTTTTTCTAGCCAGCAGAGGCCACCAGAGCCTATCAAAGAACAGAAGAGCTACAGAATTGTGACTATGTGAAGATGTCATTGCTGAAAGGTCTTTTTAAATAGCTTTGCAATCTTGCTAGCTTGTGTGTGTCCTGTGAAGATTTCATGCTTGAAAGAAACCAAATATTTAAGGGCAAGAAAGTGTCTGTGAAATTTACTTCATATTTTTTCCATCAAATGCTATCTCCTTTAAAAGAAATAAGCATTTGAGAATTTTAGTTAACCACATTGTTTAATGTCTGATAAATTAATGCCTTGCTAAAGACATAGTCCTGGGGCACCTGGGTGACTCCCTTGGTTAAGCATCCAGCTTCGGCTCAGGTCATGATATCGTGGTTTGTGAATTCAAGCCCTGCGTCGGGCTCTGTGCTGACAGTTCAGAGCTTGGATCCCGCTTCGGATTCTATGTCTCACTCTCTCTCTGCTCCTCCCCAACTCACACTCTGTCTCACTGTCTCTCTCTCAAAACTAAAGAAAGAATAAAAAAATTAAAAAAAAAGACATACTCCCTACTCACTAGGAAATGATGTCTTTGAGGAATGCTGTAGTTGATTACAGGCTTTAATTTTTTTTTCCCAACTCTTCTCAGTTTGCAGGCCTTTCTGATATATCCATCTCACAAGACATCCCTGTGGAAGGAGAAATCACCATTCCTATGAGATCTCACATTCGGGAATTTGACAGCTCCACGTTAAATGAATCTGTTCAGAATACTATTGTAAGTGAGACTAGTTGAAAGAACTTCTGTTCAGTATCATGGGACTAAATAACTAATAGCACTTTGTAATATTTCTTTTGTTTGGTTCACTGACTTTCAATATAATTTATTGAAATTTTAAGATTTTACTCTAGAGAATAATTTGGTATAACCTTTTTGGAAAGCAGTTTGGCTATAATGAGTATTAAGAATCTTCAGATGTTAAAATATTTTTAAGCTGATAATTCTGCTCCACCTAGAGTGTACGGAAATTTTTTTAAAAATATGTTTTTAAAATACAGAAAAATATTAATGTACAAAAATGTTCATCCCAGCATTCGTTATAATAGGGAAAAATTGAACACCAGAGGGGATATCAATTAAATAATGTTACATCTATGTGGTGGAATACCAAACAGCCATTAAAAATGTATTTACAAAGCACTGTTAATAACATGAAGAAATTTTTTTTTTTTTAAATTTTTTTTTCAACGTTTATTTATTTTTGGGACAGAGAGAGAGCATGAACGGGGGAGGGGCAGAGAGAGAGGGAGACACAGAATCGGAAACAGGCTCCAGGCTCTGAGCCATCAGCCCAGAGCCCGACGCGGGGCTCAAACTCACGGACCGCGAGATCGTGACCTGGCTGAAGTCGGACACTTAACCGACTGCGCCACCCAGGCGCCCCGAAGAAATTTTTTTTAATGTTCATTTATTTTTGAGAGAGAGAGAGAAATAGAGAGAGTGAGTGAGAGAGCAGGGGCAGGGGAGAAACAGAGAGAGAGGGAGAGACATGGAACTCGCAGTGGGCTCCAGGTTTTGTGCTGTCAGCACAGAGCCTGATGCGGGGCTTGAACTCACGAACTGTGAGATCATGACCTGAGCTGAAGTCAGACGCTTAACCAACTGAGCCACCCAGGCGCCCCGACATGAAGAAATTTCTAGGTGAAAAAATTAGGACAGAATTATCTCAACTATATTTTGAGAGGTTATGTTTGTATTACTATATTCTTCCTCAAATGTCTTGATTCTTAAAAATCTGGCTTCTAGGCTTCATTTACCAGTTAAATTGGGAATGTTGGAAACTAATTTGTTTTATATTGTGAATAATGTGGTAGCTGGGGAGCAGGGTGATTGGCCCTTGGGACTTCATCACTTGTGAACTGAATGTCAGATGCCATGTTTTGCAGAGCAGACTTTAGTAGTGCTATTATTACTTTAATTTCTTTAAGGTATCAGAACGGCTATAGTTCTCTTTTACAGAGCTTTAAAAATCAAAATAGAACTGGTGGGTATGGTAAAGAGTTAAACGTTGGCCTAAGGAGTTAATAAAAAAGTTAATAGAAAAGCCCTACCTCTCTGGTTTGTTTGTATTGTGAAGGAGTTAAACTGGAATTGTAGTTCTAAAATTCCACATGAAGGATTCCCAGGAAATTAAAATAAATCTTAGCAAATTAAGTAAGGGAACTACTTGGCAACTTTGGTCATGACAATGCAGCAAGTTGTTTATGTCTTTCAGATGCGTGATCTAAAAGCTGTTGGGAAAAAATTCATGCATGTTTTGTATCCAAGAAAAAGTAACACTCTTTTGAGAGATTGTAAGTATATGAGGCTTTTGAGAATTTTCTGTTTTTTGCTTTATCTTATCATAAGTACTTTATATGGCTAAATTTCTTTTTTGTAATTAAAAAAAATTTATTATTATGTTTATTTATTTTGAGAGAGAGAGAGAGAGCGCGCGCGCGCGCGCGCGAGCGCAAGTGGGGGAGGGGCAGAGTGAGAGGGAGCTACAGAATCCAAAGCAGGTTCCATGCTCTGAGCTGTCAGCACAGAGCCCAATACGGGGCTCAAACCCATGAGTGTGAGATCATGACCTGAGTTGAAGTCGGATGCTCAACCGACTGAGCCACCCAAGCGCCCCTATATGGCTAAATTTCTGTGATAAGAAAACTGGATGAAAAAATATATAAATGAATATACAAATGAAAATTTGGGAAGAAATAAAAAAAATTAGAATGGAATTTCAGAGACTGGAAGATTTTGCTTAATATATTATCTTCATCAACAAATATAGTTTGTATATCCTCAACTGCTATAGTGGACACTGCAAAAAATATCTCTGGAAATTGTAAACACATAAGGACTTTTGTTCAAAGAGCTGACAGTCTCCAAAGGAAAGGCAAAATGTTTAAATATTAAATTAGAATAACAGCTAATACCCATTAAGGATTAACAAAATTATTAATACCTTTATTGACATTTCTATTTTCAGAACTATTAGTCTGATGACTGCATTTTTTTTGTTCAAGAGTTCTATCAAAACAGTGCTTGCAGTACATTATGCTCTTATTTAGAATTTATTATTAAAATTTTTAGACCTTTTAGTGTTATTTTCATAGTACCCTTTATTAGAAAAATTGAATCAGTTGTGTGAGAATAGTAACAATGATGTTATACATGAGTGTACCTTCTATTTTGGCGGCATCTCAGCTATAATGTAGGGATGTCAAATATGTGGCATATATGCTGTCACTCTGTGGAGACAGGATGCAGCGTCAGAATCTTTTTCAACATAGTACACTGTGGGTTGGAGCTGACATGATTTGCTACCGCTGGTATGTGATGGAAAGAGCATGGACAGATCTGGGTTTGAATAGCAGTTCCATCCCTACCTGTGTTATCTTGGATAAGACAGTTAACTTTTCTGAGGCTCAACTTTCTTCCCCTGTTAAAGTGGAGATAATAACATACCTGCTGGTGAGGATTAGAGATCATGCATACCAGCCACCTTGCACAGCATCTGACATTTATTAGGCACTCCATAAATGATAGCTATTATTCTAGTGCCTTGCCTCTGCCTACACACACATACCTCTTTTTTAATCCTTACAACAACCTTATGAAAAGTTATGGCTCCTGTTTTACAGGTGAAGAAAACGAGTCTCCACGAAGGTGAGTGTCAGGATGACACAGGCAAAATTAGAACCCAGGTTTCAAGTTCAGTGCCCTTTCCATTCTACCACTGTTATCCCAGATGTGAAGATATCCTTTCAACTGCTGCTGTGGCTCAGTTCAGGGCAAGGTTGCTTCAGTGACAATGCAGAACCAGTGTGTTAACTTTGCAGATTAGTGATGATGATTAGCCGTGTCATATGTTAAGGTCCATTCTCAGACCTTGGGATACACAGATGGGCTGGCACAAAGGGTGAGTAAGTCATGGCCCAGATTTGCACTTCTGCCCTGCTGTGTTAGCACAGTCCTGGGCAAAGTGGCAAGGAAAAAATTCACGACTTAAAAATCTTAAAAAAAAAAACAACCCACAATGCAATAGGACTTTGCATCCATTAGGATGGTCATTATCAAAGAAACAGAAAATAACAACTACTGGTGAGAATATGGAGAAATTGTAACCCTCGTGCATTGCTAGTGGAAATGTAAAATGGTGCAGCTGCTGTGCAAAACGACATGGTGACTCCTTAGAAAACTAAGCATAGAATGACTATATGATCCAGCAATTCCACTTCTGAGTATATACCCAAAAATTGAAAGCAGGAACTCAAACAGATATTTGTACACCCATGTTCATAGCAGCATTATTCACAATAGCCAAAAGGTGAAAACAATTTCAATGGCATCAATGGATGGATAGATAAACAAATTGTGGTGTATACACCATGTCATATCCTATGTATTAATGGAATATTACTTAGTTTTAAAAAGGAGTGAAATTCTGACACAGGCTATGACGTGGATGAACCATGAAGACATTTTGCTGAGTAAAATAAGCCAGTCACAAGAGGA
Source organism: Felis catus (assembly GCF_018350175.1). NCBI lineage: Eukaryota > Metazoa > Chordata > Mammalia > Carnivora > Felidae > Felis > Felis catus. The sequence continues at coordinate 55,681,927 of NC_058386.1, forward strand.
CGTATATTATATTTTTTCACTTATATTGGATACCTAGAATAGTTGAATTTCTAGAAATAAAGTAAAATGATGATTGCTGGAGGCTAAGTGGAGAGTTATTATTTCATGGGTTGGAGTTTTAGTTTGGGAAGATGAAAAAGTTCTGGAGATGGGTGATATGAAGGTTGTACAATGATGACTGTACTCAAAGCCTGTACACTTAGAAGTGACTCAAATGGCAAATTTTGTGTTTATATATATATACATATATATACATGTATGTATATATATATAATATATTCTATATATGTGTGTTTATAATATATTCTATATATATATTCTACTAAAATAAAGATTTTTAAATACAGTTACAGAATTTTATTAATTAAAAAACCTCAGTGTATTTTTTAAAAGCTAGTATATTAATGTCAGTTGTACTTGAATTCACTTTTCAATTGATAAGTTCAAAAATTTAACAAGAACAATATTTAATCGGAGTGGTAGGATTATGATTTGTTTTTACATCTTCCTAACTTGCCACAGTGATATCAAAATTACTTATATAATATGAAAAAAAACCAATGTAAGTATGTACATATGCATACTTATTTAAAGTTATGTACATATGAGGTTAAAGTTAGAAATGGTATATGTATCTTTTTTCATATTTGTTGAGGAAGGTAATTTTGCTCTAAGCTGTATGTTACTCATCTGTTGGCATATTAATTACCTAACAGCTATTAATTGAGAACCACTGTGCTTACACCTGATGTTGGTAGAGCGATTTATACCTTTCAAAAAGCTTTCATGTTATTTGCTAAGGTTTAACTTTATAAAATTACCAATATTGGGCTGTTTTTTCACTTATAAGAACAGCAATTCCATACTAGTTCAATTTAATGATTATAAAAGGGAAGGAGTGTGGCAGAGTGGAAAGAACTTTGGAGTAGGAATCGGAAGATCTAGATTGTGGTCCCACCTCCATACCTAATAAATATTTATATAAACTTGGGTAAGTCACTTCTCAGCTTCAATTTTCATATTCTTGAGGTGATCCTGATTATATTTGCCCTGTCTCCTATAGTGTCAGTTTGGTGGAATGAGTTAACTCTAGTGTTTCTGAGGGTGGAGCACCTAAGTCTCTTGACTCCCGCCCATTGGTCTTTATAGCATGCTGGAATGTGGCTTAATAGGTGGAAGAAGGGTGATTTGTGGGATATGGAGTAAACAGAATTTAAAGGATATATGAAGAAGGGCATTCAGAATCGAGGAGCAGGGAGGGCAGGTAGAGGGGTAAGAGGTTGGAAGGGTTGGGCAGGGAGAGCCTTGATGTCTGAATTCCAAGAGTGGGAAAGGCAGATATTGGAATAAAGATAGGAAATTCTACATAGTTGTTTCCTAACAATCTTCTGTTTTTTGCTTGCCTTGTAGGGGATTTATGGGGCCCTTTGATCCTTTGTGTGACACTTGCATTGTAAGTACTTACATTTCCATCCTTTGTCATTTGAGATAGACTATACTTTTTGTGTGGAGTTTCAAAATTGAGGGGAATATTGAATATTTCAGTTAGGACTTCTTTGACACATTATGCTCCTTATGATCTAAATCTAAAAAGTCAGGTAGGTTTCCAGATCAATTCAAAAAATGATGGAATTAGAGATGGGAAAATTATGCTCACCTGTTTACCAATTTCTTAGCCTGCTTTAGCCATTTTTGTTGAATAGATATTTGTTTACTCTCATGCACCTCCCTATCATTAAACTAAGTGAATTAAATATCTGTAGGTTTAAGCAATGTTTATTTGCAAACATATTGTTTTTAAATCTTAACAATAATACGAATGAGAATAAATTAGAGTAGAAGTGGTACAGTTCAAAGCAAGATCATGTTTCAAAGTGTTAGGCTTTCTATACACATAGTACATAAAGGGAGAGGACAGGAAGAGCGAAGTTCCATTGGAGAGGGGAATATAACCATTGGTAGCGAGGAAAAAAAGTACTGCATTAGGATTCAGTTCTGGGTTCTCATCCTGACTGTGCTATCAGCAAAGCGATTTTGGGCTACTTAGAACCAAAATGTATATAATAATTTTTCCCAGTTTACAGAAAACTTTTTTTTTAATTTTTTTTAACGTTTATTTATTTTTGAGACAGAGAGAGACAGAACATGAATGGGGGGAGGGTCAGAGAGAGAGGGAGACACAGAATCAGAAGCAGGCTCCAGGCTCTGAGCTGTCAGCACAGAGCCCGACGCGGGGCTCGAACTCACAGACCGCGAGATCACGACCTGAGCCGAAGTCAGACGCTTAACCAACTGAGCCACCCAGGCGCCCCTACAGAAAACTTTTAAATACCTTCTCTTATTTTTTTTTAAATTTTTTTTTCAACGTTTATTTATTTTTGGGACAGAGAGAGACAGAGCATGAACGGGGGAGGGGCAGAGAGAGAGGGAGACACAGAATCGGAAACAGGCTCCAGCCTCCGAGCCATCAGCCGAGAGCCTGACGCGGGGCTCGAACTCACGGACTGCGAGATCGTGACCTGGCTGAAGTCGGACGCTTAACCGACTGCGCCACCCAGGCGCCCCTACCTTCTCTTATTTTAACATCATAACAAGAATATTATTTTCTTTTTTTGACAAACAAGCTTAGGTTCACAGAGATTGAGGACTGAACCAAGATCACACAGTCAGTGGTAGACCTGGGATTCAACCTCAGGTTTCCTTCACTGCCCGTTCTCTATCTCTATGATTATTATACCTCTCTTCCCACCTAACCCCTCTGGGTCTCCTCTTCCATATCTGTAAAAGGAGATGGCTGAGGATCCTTTCCAGGCTTGATGTTTTATGATTCTAAATTCAGCAAGTTTCTTACTGGCTTTTCTACCCACTTTTTTACTTTAAAGTTTATTTTGAGAGAGAGGGAGGAAGGGAAAGAGAGCGTGAGAGAGGAAGGGGCAGAGAGAGAGAGAGAGAGAGAGAGAGAGAGAGAGAGAATCTCAAGCAGGTTCCATGGGGCTTGATCTCACCAACTATGAAATCATGACCTGAGCTGAAATCAAGTTGGATGCTTAACTGACTGAACCACCCAGGCTCCCATACCCATTTTTTTTAATGTAAATTGATCATGTGGTGATTTAGGTAATAACATAGAGTGCTTTTTCTTAGCCCTTTAATAACCACATCAAGGGCAATAACCTGGTGCCTTGATGGACAGGTTTATATTAGAATCTCTGAGCATGTACTTTTTTAGTTTTAAAAGGTTAACATTAGAGTTTATGTAGTTTTACCCAATTTATTTGCAGAGAGGAAAACTGGAGTCCCAAGACATGAAATGATTACTCTAGTGTATGTATCTAGTGACAGAACTAGGATCACTTTCTGGATCTCCTTCCTTTGAGGCCAGTTAATGTTCTTCTATCATACCATGCTGAAGCAATAGAGATTCCAGACAAGTGATGAATGCCAGCATTCCTTGCATCGGATTGTCAGGACTCAGAATGGACTATGTACAACTGTAGAATACAAAAGCCTGTACTGGCAAACAGCATAGCAGGGCGAGACTTACTATGTGACTTGTCTATACTATGTAATGAAAAGAGATTGTGAGCTTGGTGTTATTTATTATTTTTCTGAAAAAAATGACACTGAATCCAAGTGTTCTTGTCCAAAGTTCAAAACAGTTTATGTCTGTAAAATTCTTAGACAAAGAGAGGATATTTAAGTGACAGTTCAACTACTCTATTTTAAAGCAAAGTATCTTAGTAATAATCTGTATGTTTTTATTTTTAAAAATCCACAGCTAAATAGGTTTATAGAATGTTTCCATTTTTGAATGTAAGAACTAAAGACTTAACCCCAGGGTTACAAATCCAAATGTGTCTAAGGGCTAGAAAAGTAACCTAAATGTATTCGTTGGGAATTGGTGACCTGAAGCCCCTTGTGAAGGGAGCTGCTGCTGTGTCACCTGCTCCCAATTGTTGCTGTGTAGCAATGTGTTAGAAATTCTTCTGGTTTTTTAAGAAAATCCAGAAATACATATTTCTTTAATGTTTATTTTTTGAGAGAGAGAGAGAGAGAGACAGAGTGTGAGCAGGAGAGGGGCAGAGAGAGAGGGAGACACAGAATCTAAAACAGGCTCCAGGCTCTGTGCTGTCAGCACAGAGCCCAATGCAGGGCTCGAACCCATGAACCACGAGATCATGACCTGAGCCGAAATTGGATGCTCAACCAAGTCACCCAGGTGCCCCCAAAAATACATGTTTTTATGTGAAACCTCCCAACTTTAAAATAATGTCATCTTGGATTTAAACCCATGTTAAGCCATGTACAGACCAACAACCTCATGTCTGTGAGCCACATTTGGCCCTTCAGTTTATAACCTGTGCTTAACCAAAACGGTCTTCAGTAATGCATGTAAACATCTTAACAAGGCCATATGAGGCAACCCTTGTAGTCCTGAGGCATTTGGAATTTGAAATAAAGGAGCATTGCTAAATATTTCTGACATCTTCCTTTTATACAGCCTACATATTACAGATCTCTAGGTGAGGTTTCAGACAGCTCTCTGATTCAATGTTGGACAACCCATGCCTTAACTTTATTGCTCTAAATAAAAGATGAAGCATTTCTCATGCCATTTCCTTGTCACAGAATGCTTCAAAGAAGCTCTGTAGATAGTGAAAAGGATGGAGGGCCCCAGTTTGCAGAAGTCTTTGTCATTGTCTGGTTTGGTGCAGTTACCATCACCCTCAACTCAAAACTTCTTGGAGGAAACATGTGAGTATTATTAAAATGCATTTTTTTTCCCTTGGCAAGTAGCGTCTCTTAGATTTTTTAGGAAGTCTGACTGTTAGGTATTTAAAAAAAAATATATATATATATATATACATATATATATATATATTTATATATAAAATATATATATTTTATGCCCCGCGGAGGGCAGGGAGCTGCTTTTCCTTGCAGAGAGAAGACAGAGATGGGGGGAGAGTACAGAAAACATTCCCCCCCCCCCGCCCAAAAGCAGCTGGAGAGAAAAGAAAGATTACTCAAGGGACTGAACAAAACAGGGAGAAAGGAGAAAGGAGAGGGTTTAAATTCCATTAAGACTTTATAAACAGGGAGAGTTCAGGGTCTGAAACTCTGCACCTTGATACCTGGTGGTGCTCTGGTGGGAAGGGCAAATCCCCAGGAACAGAGAGCGAGGTCCTTAGGGTCCTCAGGCCACGTGGGGAGAGGTGGTTCCCCTGCTGGGAGGACATTTGGTAGAGGCTGTGCAGCCTCCCCACAGGCAAAGTCCCCAGTGGACCCTGGAGAGCAACCACATTCACTGGTGCTGGAACAAGGACGTTAAGGGGGTAGACTGGTGCAGATGTATGTTGCAATTTTCCATAACTCCTGAAATGCTGCTGCTACAAGATAGCGCAAACTTTTTCCGGGGCAGGCTGGCACGTGGCCACAGTCTCTGGGCATCAGCAGCAGCATGGTCTCCTGAATGTTCCTGGGGGTGGGCCAGCACCCAGCCATTGCTCAGTGAGACTCTCCCCCAGAGGGTCTGAGCAGGTCAAAGCCACAGTCCCTCAGAAGTGAGGGGTTGGGAAACACAGCTACATCTGAGATAAAACTCAGAAGGGAGGTGCCACCTGGCAACCTGATGGCTTGGTCACAGACAGTGTAAAAGTGGGGAGTGGATGGAAGCTGGAGACAAAGGAGGGGTGCCTGATTTCTGGTCATGGAGAGCACAGAGTTCTGATACTACAGACTGGGTAGCTGGGTGACACGATTTTCACTCCTAATGCATCTGTGCATACACACCTACAGGACCACAACAATCAACCCCAGTAAGCTAAGCAGCACCATCTAGTGGAGAACAGAGCCATTGCACTAAGCCCTGCCCAACTGGGCCAACCTCACTCTTCAGGAACAACACAAGTCTCTTTGCCTGCTTAGTTTACAGACTATAAAGTGCTTCATAGTTTGATTTCTAGGGGAAGCTGATATAATTTCAATCGTACTTAAGTCTACTGGCCCATCTATTCAATTTCTTTTCTTTCTTTTTTTATCCTTGAATACAGAAAGAGAAAAAATTTATTTTTATTTTCCATTTCTATTAAAAACATTATTTAATTTTTTCTACTTTTTTTACCTTTTTGTAAATTTTTCAAGTTCTTTTTTAATTTCATCATTTCATTTTATTCTATTTCATTGTATTCATTTTTTTCAAATTTTCAAGCATTTTCCTTTTCTTTCCTTTATTCTCTAACCTATCAAGCTCCTTTCAACAACCAGACCAGAACACACCTAGGATCTAGCATCCTTTATTTGATTTTTTGTGTGTTTTTAATTTTTTAATTTTAACTTTTTTTTACCTTTTTAGTTCCTGTTCTTCCTTCAAAATGATGAAACGAAGGAATTCACCCCAAAAGAAAGAACAGGGAGAAATGACAGCCAGGGACTTAATCAACACAGATACAAGAAAGATGTCTGAACCAGAATTTAGAATCACGATAATAATGCTAGCTGAGGTTGAAAACAGATTAGAATCCCTTTCCACAGAGATTAAAGCTAGTCAGGATGAAAATAAAAATGTTGTAACTGAGCCTTAGTCTTGAATGGATGCCACAGTGTCAAGGACAGATGAGGCAGAGCAGCAAATAAGCAATATAGAAGACAAACTTATGGAGAACAATGGAGCAGAAAAAAAGAGGGAGACTGTCGTAGACTCTGTGTCTAATGTTCTCTCTTGTCTAGCAAGAGAGCAGGACACAGGATGAAAAAACAAGATTGCTAATGTCTGGGAAAAGACAAGAGCCCCAAATAAGAGTCCTTGCCCTGTTTTTATTAGGATAAGAAGGCTTACAAACATGGTGATGGACATGCGCAAAGAGACAATAAATCTGTGAACTTTAACTTGTGGTTGTGAGGGAAAGGGGGTCCTGAAGACATTTGGGGTTAGGGGTTTGGGCTAATACAAAGCAAAATGCTGATGCCAGGCAGTCAGGTGGAAGGTTGTTTATAGCGAACATGAGGCACCACCTCTGTTTATCTTAGCTAGCCTAGGGGAATGAGACAGGTAGGACACGTGACCTCAGAGTTAACAAGGCACCTTTTCTTTTGTTAATCATCTCTGCTCTGGTCTACTTCACCTGTAGCGCAGCGGTCTGTAGCCCAATTTACCTGTTTACCTAACTTGGTCCTTCCTTCCTGTTAAAGCAGCATTCTGTTATAGTACTAAATTGTGGGGTGCTTCCACCCTGAATATTTAATCTTGTTTATTTCATATACCTATGTATTGGGTTCCTTTGTACCTCCCTATTCTTGGTTGCCTTGTCTTTTTTACCCAAACTCAGATGTGAGCATCCAATGGTTTTGTACTTCTTTATGCCTTGTTAACCCATTGATGTAAACCCGGGGGATTTGTAAGCTTATTCCCTACAGGAGACTAAGGCAAAGAGCATGATTTAAGAATTAGAGAAATCAGTGACTCATTAAAAAGGAACAACATCAGAATCACAGGAGTCTCAGAAGATGAAGACAGAGAAAAAGGGGTAGAAGGGTTATGTGAACAAATCATAGTGGAAAACTTTCCTAGCCTGGGGAAAGCCACAGACATCAAAATCCAGGAAGCACAGAGGACTGCCGTTAGATTCAACAAAAACCGACCTTCATCAAGGCATATAATAGTCAAATTCACAAAATACTCAGGCAAGTAAAGAATCTGAAAGCAGCAAGAGGAAAAAAGTCCTTAACCTACAAGGGAAGACACATCAGGTTTGCAGCCGACCTAGCCACAGAAACTTGGCAGACCAGAAAAGAGTGGCAGGATATATTCAATGTGTTGAATTGGAAAAATACGCAGCCACGAATTCTTTATCCAACAAGGCTTTCATTCAAAACAGAAGGAGAGATTAAAGTTTCCCTGAGAAACAAAATTAAAGGAGTTTGTGACCACTAAACCAGCCCTGCAAGAACTTTTATGGGGGACTCTGAGAAGAGAAAAGATGGAAGAAAAACGACCAAAAGCAACAAAGATTAGAAAGGACCAGAGAACACCACCAGAAACTCAAACTGTACAGGCAACATAATGTCAATGAATTCATATCTTTCAGTACTCACTCTAAATGTCAATGGACTAAATGCCCCAATCAAATGACATAAGGTAACAGAATGGATAAGAAAACAAGATCCATCTAGATGCTGTTTACAAGAGACCCACTTAAGACCTAAACACACTTTCAGATTAAAAGTAAGGGAATGGAGAACTATCTATCATGCTAATGGTCTCCAAAAGAAAGCTGGAGTAGCCAAACTTATATCAGACAATCTAGAGTTTAAAATAAAGACTGTAACAAGAGATGAAGAAGGGCATTATATGATAATTAAGGGGTCTATCCACCAAGAAGACCTAACAGTTGGAAACATTTATGTTCCAAATGTGGAAGAACCCAAATATATAAATCACTTAATCACAAACATAAAGAAACTCATTGATTATAATACCATAATAGTCAGGGACTTCAACACCCCACTTACAGCAATGGACAGACCATCTAAACAGAAAATCAACAAGGAAACAATGGCTTTGAATGACACACTGGATGAGATGGACTGACCAGATATATACAGAAGATTTCATCCTAAATCATTGGAATACACATTCCTCTCCAGTACATGTGGAACGTTCTCCAGAATAGACCACATACTGGACACAGATCAGGCCTCAACAAGTAAAAAAAAAAAAAAAAAAAAAAAAAATTGAGATTATTCTGTGCATATTTTCAGACCACAAAGCTATGAAACTCGAAATCAACCACAAGAAAAAATGTGGAAAGATAAATAATTGGAGACTAAAGACCATCCTACTAAAGAATGAATGGGCTAACCAAGAAGTTAAGAGGAAGTTAAAATGGAAGCCAGTGAAAATGAAAACAACACAGCCCAAACCTTCTGGGACACAGCAAAGGCGGTCATAAGAGGGAAGTATATAGCAGTCCAGGCCTTCCTAAAGAATGAAGAAAGGTCACAGAGACACAACCTAACCTTACACCTTGAAGAGCTGGAAAAAGAACGGCAAGTAAAACCCAAAAACAGCAGAAGAGAGGAAATAATAAAGACGAGAGCAGAAATCAATGTTATCAAAACCAAAAAAACCAGTAGAACAGATCAATGAAACCAGAAGTTGGTACCTTGAAAGAATTAACAAAATTGATAAACCCCTATCAAGTTTGATCAAAAAGAAAAAGGAAAGGACCCAAATAAGTAAAATCAAGAATGAGGGAGGAGAGATAACAACCAAGATAGCAGAAATAAATAAATAAGAGAATACTATGAGCAATTATACACCAATGAAATGGGAAAGCTGGAAGAAATGGACAAATTTCTAGAAACATATACACTATCAAAACTGAAACAGGAAGAAATAGAAAATTTGAACAGACCCATAACCAGTAAAGAAATCAAATTAGTAATCAAAAATCTGCCAAAAAACAAGAGTCCAGGGCCAGATGGCTTTCCAGGGAAATTCTACCAAACATTTAAGGAAGAGTTGACACCTATTCTCTTGAAGCTGTTCCAAAAAATAGAAATGGGAGGAAAACTTCCAAACTCTTCCTATGAAGCCAGCATTACCTTGATTCCAAAACCAGAGACCCCAATAAACAGAACTATAGACCAATTTCCCTGATGAACATGGATGCAAAAATCCTCAACAAGATATTAGCCAACCAGATCCAACAATACATTAAAATTATTCACCAGGACCAAGTGGGATTTATACCTGGGTTGCAGGGCTGGTTCACTATCCGCAAAACAATCAATGTGATACATCACATAAATAAAAGAAAGGACAAGAACCACATGATCCTCTCAATAGATGCAGACAAAGCATTTGACAAAATACAGCATCATTTCTTGATAAAAACCCTCAAGAAAGTAGGGATAGAAGGGCTTTTACCTCAAGATCATACAAGCCATATATGAAAGACCCACTGCCAATGTCATCCTCAATGGGGAAAAACTGAGAGCTTTCCCCCTAAGGGCAGGAACAAGAAAGGGATGTCTACTCTCACCACTGTTACTCAACATAGTATTGGAAGCCTTAGCCTCAGCAATCAGACAACAGAAAGAAATAAAAGGCATCCATATCAGCCATGAGGAGGTCAAACTTTCACTCTTAACAGGTGACATGATATTCTATGTGTAAAACCCAAAAGATTCCACCAAAAAACTTCTAGGGTTGATCCATGAATTCAACAAAGTGGCAGGATATAAAATCAATGCCTAGAAATCGGTTGCATTCCTATACACAAATAATGAAGAAACAGAAGGAGAAATCAAGGAATCTATCCCATTTACAATTGCACCAAAACCCATAAAATACCTAGGAATAAATCTAACCAAAGAGATGAAAATCTATGTGATGAAAACTATAGAAAGCTTATGAAAGAAATTGAAGAAGACACACAAAAAAATGGAAAAATGTTCCATGCTCCTGGATAGGAAAAAAAATATTGTTGAAATGTCAATACTAGCCAAAGCAATCTACATATTGAATGCAATCCCTATCAAGGCAACATCAGCATTCTTAACAGAGCTAGAACAAACAATCCTAAAATTTGTATGGAACCAGAAAAGACCCTAAATAGCCAAAGCAATCTGGAAAAAGAAAACCAAAGCAGGAGGCATCACAATCCCAGACTTCAAGATGTATTACAAGGTTGTAATCATCAAGACAGTATGGTACTGGCACAAAAACAGACACTCAGATCAACGAAACAGAATAGAGAACCCAGAAATGGACCAAGAAACATATGGCCGACTAATTGTTGACAAAGCAGGAAAGAATATCTAATGGAATGAAGACAGTGTCTTCAGCAAATGGTGCTGGGAAAACTGGACGCCAACACGCAGAAAAATGAATCTGGACCACTCTTACACTGTACAAAAAAATAAACTCAAAATGGATGAAAGACTGAAACGTAATACAGGAAGCCATCAAAATCCTAAAGGAGAAAGCAAACAAAAGCCTCTTTGACCTTAGCCATGGAAAGTTTTTACTCAACAGGTCTCCGGAGCCAAGGGAAACAAAAGCAAAAATGAACTATTGGGACCTCATCAAAATAAAAAGCTTCTGCACAGCAAAGGAAACAATTAGCAAAACTAAAAGGCAACCTATAGAATGGGAGTAGATATTTGCAAAAGACATATCAGAATAAAGGTTTAGTATCCAAAATCTATAGAGAACATTTCAAAGTCAACACCCCAAAACCAAATAATCCCATGAAGAAATGGGCAAAAGACATGAATAGACACTTCTCCAAAGAAGACATCCAGATGGCCAACCGACACATGAAAAATTGCTCAGTATCACTCATCCAGGAAACCACATTGAGATACCACCTCACACCTGTCAGAATGGCTAACATTAACAACTCAGGCAACAACAGATGTTGGCGAGGATTTGGAGAAAGAGGATCTCTTTTGCACTACTGGTGGGAATGCAAACTGGTGCAGCCACTCTGGGAAACAGTATGGAGGTTCCTCAAAAAATTAAAGCTAGAACTACCCTCCGACCCAGCAATTGCACTACTAGGAATTTATCCAAGGGATACAGGTGTGCTATTTCAAAGGAACACAAGCACCCCAATGTTTATAGCAGCACAATGGACAATAGCCAAAGTATAGAAAGATCCCAAATGTCCATCAATGAATGAATGGATAAAGAAGATGTGGTATATATGTGTGTGTGTATATATATATATACACACACATACACACATATACATATACATATATACATACACATACATAAACAATGGAGTATTACTCGGCAATCAAAAAGAATGAAATCTTACCATTTGCAACTATGTGGATAGAATTCGAGTGTATTATGGTAAGCGAAATTAGAGAAAGACAAATATCATATAACTTCATTCGTATGAGCTCTGTAAGATAGAAAACAGGTGACCATAAGGGAAGGGAGGCAAACATAATATAAAAACAGGGAGGGGTACAAAACATAAGAGACTCTTAAATATAGAGAACAAACAGACGGTTGCTGGAGAGGTTGTGGAAGGGGGGATGGGCTAAATGGGTAAGGGGCTTAAGGAATCTACTCCTGAAATCATCATTACCCCATGTGCTAACTAACTTGGATGTAAGTTATAAGAAATAAATAATAGAAAAAATAAAAATAAATTTTTAAAAAATTGAACAGAGATAACTTAGTTTAGTTACCTTACCTTAAATTATCTACAGTCCTTTGATAAGCTTCAGATGCTATGCCCAGCTCATGAAATCATATGGAGAATATTTTGTGTTAGAATATTATGTCCAGTTTTTTTTTGGGGGGGGGGGGGAAGATGGCAGTGTAGGAGGATGCTGGGCGCACCGCATCATGCTGATCACTTAGATTCCACCCACACCTGACTAAATAACCCAGAAAACTAACAGAAGACTAGCAGAACAGACTCTCCAGAGCCAAGCATAGACAAGAGGCCCACGGAAGAGGGTAGGAAGGGTAGAGAGGCGGTGCATGCTACATGGACTGGTGGGAGGGAGCCGGGGTGGCGTAGGAGCAGCCTGCCCAGCAAGGCAGAGCCCCTGAGTCTGATTTGCAAACGTGGAGGGGCTGGACTGCATGAGTTATGACAGCCAGCGGGACTTAACATCTGGAATGTTAAAAGTCAGCGGCTCTTTTCGGAGAGCAGAGAGGACACCGGGAGGGAGAAGTATTGAGCCCTGGAAGACAGCTTAACTCAGCAGGGAACAAAGGTGCTGGCCAGTGCCATCTCCTTCGCCCACCCCCCAACCAAAACCCCAAAGGGAACCAGTTTCTGTCACCAAAGTTGCTTGTACTGCGCAAACGCCCAATGCTGTGCTTCTGTGGATCCAGCCCTCCCACTGGTATGCCTGCCTCCCTCCTGGTGCTGCAGGTCCCCTCCCACAGGGGACCAGTGACGGCAAGGTGAGCTAAGCTTGCCCCTCCCGCCCCTGTGCACCTTGTGGATCCACCCCGGCTAATACACCAGATCCCATAGAAGCAGCACCACAAGCCTGGCAGTGTGCAAGTAGCCCAGACCGGGGCCACACCACTCCACACTGAGTCCTGCCCCGGGAGAGGGGAAAATAAAGTACACACCAGTCTGACTGTGGCCCCAGCGGTGGGCTGGGGACAGACATCGGGTCTGACTGTGGCTCCGCCCACTAACACAAGTTACCCGAGACAGCACAGAGGAGGTGCCCTGCAGTTCGGCTCCACTCCAGGGACTATCCAAAATGATGAAATGGAAGAATTCTCCTCAAAAGAAACTCCAGGAAGTAGCGACAGCTAACGAATTGATCAAAAATGATTTAAGCAATATAACAGAGCATGAATTCAAAATAATAGTCATAAAATTAATTGCTTGGCTTGAAGAAAGTGTAGAAGACAGCAGAGAATCTAATGCTACAGAGATCAAGGGACTCAGAAACAGGTGGAGCTAAAAAATGCTATAAATGAGTTGCAAAATAAAATAGAGGCGACCACAGCTCGTATTGAAGAGGCAGAGGAGAGAATAGGTGAATTAGAAACTAAAATTAGGGAAAAAAAGGAACCTGAGAAAAAGAGAGGTAAAAAAATTCAGGAGTATGAGGGGAGAATTAGATAACTAAGTGATGCAGTCAAACAGAAAAATATCTGTATAATATGGATTCCAGAGGAGGAAGAGAGAGAGAAAGGGGCTGAAGGTGTACTTGAACAAATCATAGCTGAGAACTTCCCTGATCTGGGGAAGGAAAAAGGCATTGAAATCCAAGAGGCACAGAGAACTCCCTTCAGATGTAACCTGAATCGATCTTCTACATGACATATTATAGTGAAACTGGCAAAATACAAGGATAAAGAGAAAATTCTGAAAACAGCTAAGGATAAATGTGCTCTAACATATAAAGGGAGACTGATAAGACTAGTGACGGATCTATCTACTGAAACTTGGCAGGCCAGAGGAATGGCAGGAAATCTTCAATGTGACGAGCAGAAAAAAAAATGCAGCCGAGAATCCTTTATCCAGCAAGTCTGTCATTTAGAATAGAAGGAGAGATAAAGGTCTTCCCAAACAAACAAAAACTGAAGGAATTCATCACCACTAAACCATCCCTACAAGCAATCCTAAGGGGGATTCTGTGAGTGAAATGTTGCAAGGACCACAAAGTACCAGAGACATCACTACAAGCATGAAACCTTACAGATATCACAATGACTCTAAACCCATATCTTTCAATAATAACACTGAATGTAAATGGACTAAATGTTCCAACCAAAAGACATAGGGTATCAGAATGGATAAAAAAAAAAGACCCATCTATTTGCTGTCTATAAGAGACTCATTGTAGACCTGAGGATGCCTTCAGATTGAAAGTGAGGGGATGGAGAACTATCTATCATGCTACTGGAACTCAAAGCTGGAGTAGCCATACTTCTATCAGAAAAAGTAGACTTTAAATTAAAGGCTGTAACAAAAGATGAAGAAGGGCATTATATAATAATTACAGGGTCTATCCTTCAGGAAGAACTAACAATTATAAATGTCTATGCGCTGAATATGGAAGCCCCCAAATATATAAAACAATCACAAACATAAGCAACCTTATTGATTAGAATGTGGTAATTGCAGGGACTTTAATACTCCACTTACAACAATGGATAGATCATCTAGAAATAGGATCAATAAAGAAACAAGGGCCCTGAATGAGACATTGGATCAGATGGACTTGACAGATATATTTAGAACTCTGCATCCCAAAGCAACAGAATATACTTTCTTCTCAAGTGTACATGGAGCCTTCTCCAAGATAGATCACATACTGGGTCACAAAATAGCCCTTCATAAGTATACAAGAATTAAAATCATACCATGCACACTTTCAGACCACAATGCTATGAAGCTTGAAATCAACCACAGGAAAAAGTCTGGAAAACCTCCATGAGCATGGAGGTTAAAGAACACCCTACTAAAGAATGAGTGGGTCAACCAGGCAATTAGAGAAGAAATTAAGAAATATATGGAAACAAATGAAATTGAAAAGGCAACAATCCAAACGCTTTGGGATGCACCGAAGGCAGTCCTGAGAGGAAAATACATTGCAATCCAGGCCTATCTAAAGAAACAAGAAAAATCCCAAATACAAAATCTAACAGCACACCTAAAGGAAATAGAAGCAGAACAGCAAAGACACCCGAAACCCAGCAGAAGAAGAGAAATGATAAAGATCAGAGCAGAAATAAACAATATAGAATCTAAAAAAACTGTAGAGCAGATCAATGAAACCAAGAGTTGGTTTTTTGAAAAAATAAACAAAATTGATAAACCTCTAGCCAGGCTTCTCAAGAAGAAAAGGGAGATAAAATCATGAATGAAAATGGAGTTATAACAACCAATCCCTTAGAAATATAAGCAATTATCAGGGAATACTATGAAAAATTATATGCCATCAAACTAGACTACCTGGAAGCAATGGACAAATTCCTAAACACCCACACACTCCCAAAACGCAAACAGGAAGAAATAGAAAGCTTGAGCAGACCCATAACCAGCAAAGAAATTGAATGAGCTATCAAAAATTTCCCAACAAATAAGAGTTCAGGACCAGATGGCTTCCGAGGAGAATTCGACCAGACATTTAAAGCAGAAATAATACCTATCCTTATCAAGCTATTCCAAAAAATAGAAAGGGAAGGAAAACTTCCAAACTCATTCTATGAAGCCAGTGTTACTTTGATTCCTAAACCAGACAGAGACCCAGTAAAAAAAAGAGAACTACAGGCCAATATCCCTGATGAATATGGATGCAAAAATTCTCAATAAGATACTAGCAAATTGAATTCAACAGCATATAAAAAGAATTATTCACCATGATCAAATGGGATTCATTCCTGGGATGCAGGGCTGGTTCAACATTTGCAGATCAATCAAGGTGATACATCACATTAATAAAAGGAAACAAAAGAACCATATGATCCTGTCAATCGATGCAGAAAAAGCATTTGACAAAAGTCAGCATCCTTTCTTAATAAAAACCCTCGAGAAAGTCGGGATAGAAGGAACGTACTTAAACATCATAAAAGCCATTTATGAAAAGCCCACAGCTAATATCATCCTTAATGGGGAAAAACTGAGAGCTTTTTCCCTGAGATCAGGAACACGACAGGGATGCCCACTCTCACCGCTGTTGTTTAACATAGTGCTGGAAGTTCTAGCATCAGCAATCAGACAACAAAAGGAAATCAAAGGCATCAAAATTGGCAAAGATGAAGTTAAGCTTTCACTTTTTGCACATGACATGATATTATACATGGAAAATCCAATAGACTCCACCAAAAGTCTGCTAGAACTGATACATGAATTCAGCAAAGTCACAGGATACAAAATCAGTGTACAGAAATCAGTTGCATTCTTATACACTAATAATGAAGCAACAGAAAGACAAATAAAGAAACTGATCCCATTCACAATTGCACCAAGAAGCATAAAATACCTAGGAATAAACCTAACCAAAGATGTAAAAGATCTGTATGCTGAAAACTATAGAAAGCTTATGAAGGAAATTGAAGAAGATAGAAAGAAATGGAAAAACATACCGTGCTTGTGGATTAGAAGAATAAATATTGTTAAAATGTCAATACGACCCAAAGCTATCTACACATTCAATGCAATCCCAATAAAAATTGCAATAGCATTCTTCTCGAAGCTAGAAGAAGCAATCCTAAAATTTGTGTGGAACCACAAAAGACCCCGAATAGCCAAAGTAATTTTGAAGAAGAAGACCAAAGCAGGAGGCATCACAATCGCAGACTTTAGCCTCTACTACAAAGCTGTAATCATCAAGACAGCATGGTATTGGCACAAAAACAGACACATAGACCAATGGAAGAGAATAGAAACCCCAAAATTAGACCCACAAAAGTATGGCCAACTAATCTTTGACAAAGCAGCAAAGAACATCCAATGGAAAAAAGACAGTATCTTTAACAAATGGTGCTGGGAGAACTAGATAGCAACATGCAGAAGGATGAAACTAAACCACTTTCTTACACCATTCACAAAAACAAGCTCAAAATGGATAAAGGACCTGAATGTGAGACAGGAAACCATCAAAACCCTAGGGGAGAAAGCAGGGAAAAACCTCTCTTACCTCAGCCATAGCAATTTCTTACTTGACACATCCCCAAAGGCAAGGGAATTAAAAGCAAAAATGAACTATTGGGACCTCATGAAGATAAAGAGCTTCTGCATTACAAAGGAAACCATCAACAAAACTAAATGGCAACCAACGGAATGGGAAAAGATATTTGCAAATGACATATTGGACAAAGGGCTAGTATCCAAAATCTATAAAGAGCTCACCAAACTCCACACCCAGAAAACAAATAATCCAGTGAAGAAATGGGCAGAAAACATGAATAGACACTTCTCTACAGAAGACATCCAGATGGCCAAGAGGCACATGAAAAGATGCTCAATGTCACTCCTCATCAGGGAAATACAAATCCAAACCACACTCAGATACCACCTCACCCAAGTCAGAGTGTCTAAAATGAACAAATCAGGAGACTATAGATGCTGGAGAGGATGTGGAGAAACGGGAACCCTCTTGCACTGTTGGTGGGAATGCAAACTAGTGCAGCTGCTCTGGAAAACAGTGCGGAGGTTCCTCAGAAAATTAAAAATAGACCTACTCTATGACCCAGCAATAGCACTGCTAGGAATTTACCCAAGGGATACAGGAGTACTGATGCATAGGGGCACTTGTACCCCAATGTTTATAGTAGCAATTTCAACAAGAGCCAAATTATGGAAGGAGCCTAAATGTCTATCAACTGATGAATGGATAAGGAAATTGTGGTTTATATACACAATGGAATACTACCTGGCAATGAGAAAGAATGAAATATGGCCTTCTGTAGCAACGTGGATGGAACTGGAGATTGTTATGCTAAGTGAAATAAGTCATACAGAGAAAGATACCATATGTTTTCACTCTTATGTGGATCCTGAGAAACTTAATAGAAGACCATGGAGGAAGGGAAGGAAAATAAAAAGAGGTTAGAGAGGGAGGGAGCCAAAACATAGGAGACTCTTAAGAACTGAGAACAAACTGAGGTTTGATGGGGCCTGGGAGGGAGGGTAGGGTGGGGGATGGGTATTGAGGAGGGCACCTGTTGGGATGAGCACTGGGTGTTGTATGGAAACCAATTTGACAATAAATTTCATATTTAAAAGGATATTATGTCCATTTTGTGGAAGAAATGGTCCTTAGCTTTCAACAAATTCTTAAATAGGTTTTTAAACTAGAAAAGATTAAGAATCACTGTCTTAGAGGTTCAGTGGGAAAAGGAAGTCTTTACGCATTAGAGTAGATCATCTGGTATCCTAGATGATTGACTCTTAAGGAGTGTGAGAAGAAAGGAGGAAGAGTATGGGGGAGAAAAATTAAAGCATATGATTAATACAGAAACCTATCTTCATAAAATCAATGTTAAAGTATAGGTATTATGTATTTTGAGGACTGTAGCAATCCAGGCTACATAGAAATCTGTGTAATAAACTATCTCATGATACAGATCAACTATATTTATGATCTTTATGGTTGTATATTATTTTTTTAGATCTTTTTTCCAGAGCCTCTGTGTGCTGGGTTACTGTATACTTCCCTTGACAGTGGCAATGCTGGTTTGTCGGTTGGTGCTTTTGGCCGAGCAAGGACCAATAAACTTCATGGTCCGGCTTTTTGTGGTGATCGTGATGTTTACATGGTCTATAGTAGGTAAGAATGTATTTATCTCTACAATGGCAAAACATACAAGGACAGGAGTTAAGAGATGAAGACCAGATGAGGAGCAATGTAACTCCTAAGTCATACATGGGTGATATGATTCTTGCCAGTGTCATCCATGGAACCCTCTTCTCTGAGTAGGCATTTGATAGGGGTGATGTCCACCTTATGCAGATTGGGTATCTAGAGTTTTGAGATGTGGATAGTCACATCCTTTTTTTAAAATTATTAAATAATATATAGGATTGGGAATGGAGATCACACTAGACCTAGCTCAGTTCCTGGCATGCAGGAGGCATAGGTGACTTGAGAAATGACTTGGGACTTTTCCTGTGAAATTCATCATAATAAAAACAGTAGCTTGCATATACAGATTGCTTATTACAGACCAAGCACTGTTGTGAGTGCTTTGTATGTATTATCTCACTTAACCCTCACAACAGCCCTAATAAATAAAAACTATATATATTAGTCCTATTTTTACAGATGAGGAACAGACACAGCGAGGTTAAACAACATGCCCTAAAACACATAACTAGTGAATAAGGGAATTAAGTTTAAAACCCAAGCAGATCTCACACCTCTTTAGAAGTGTACTATATGATCTCCCAGCATAGGTTGTTAGGTATCATTATATAGTACTTTTATGCTTCAGTAGAACATTCTGCTAAAGATTAGGAAGAGCCTGTAGCAGTGGCAGTGAATGCCAAGTGCTCATTAGTTTTGCCTTCCTAAAATTCTCTTAAAATTCTACCTTCAGCTACAAGGTAGCTTCTTGTTTCATGGGATAGACAGACTGCTTAATATTTTTAAGTGCATTATCATGTCTTTGTTCTGGACCATGATTAAAATCCAAGAAGTAATCCAAAAGTAAGGTCCAAGAGTGATAGAATTGATACTGAAGAGACTGTATATTAAGTCGAGTGCTTTACCCATGGGAGAACTCCTCATTCCCTCACATAGAGTCTGATAATTTACCCTATATGTAGTTCTAAATACTCAGTATCCAGGCTCATAGCAGTTCAGAAAGTAGAATCTTAGAAGGGAGAGAGGCTCCTGTAAACATTCCATTTTTTAATTCAGCAAGTATTTCTTAAGCACAAACTCTGTGTCAGGCATTGTGCTAACCATGGTCTCCATCCTCAGAGTTCATAACTTAGTGGAGCAGCCAGACATGTAAACACTTAAGGGCAATAGGCATCCAAGGTGGAAGATGGAAGTCTGTGCAGGGGATGGTGAGGACACAGAGGAGGTATGTGGGCAGATCTGCCTGGGGTGGCAAGATAACAGATGGTTGTTCAGGAAAGATTTCCATGAAAGGTGGTCATTAATAAGTAAAAAGATGAGTCTCCTTTCCTGGGTGGACAAGAGGGACAGCATCATAAAGAGCTGATAACCCAGCATAGCAGTATGAAGTCATTTGCCACAGGAGCAACTAACCTTAGACATCTTTGTAATAAGCCTACTCATCACAGTTCAGTAACTTCTGAGAAAAGAGTAGGAAACCCCTTTTAGAAAGATTTTCATGTAAAATGGTTGAAATCTTAATACTAGAAACTAGTAGCTCTCAACTGTCTGGGAAACTATGCTGCAGAATGCCTTTTTCTCTGAGGATATCAAATATAACTGAACTTTTAGTATAATTCTATGTTCCAGACTATGCCAAGCACATTCAAGTTTAGTAGATGTTAGTGGTTGTGACAATCTTTTTATATTAAAGGTTCCATTTTTGTTTTGTTTGTTTTGTTTAGCCTCTACAGCTTTTCTTGCCGATAGCCAGCCTCCAAACCGCAAAGCCCTCGCCATTTATCCTGTTTTCTTGTTCTATTTTGTCATCAGTTGGATGATTCTCACCTTCACTCCTCAGTAAATCAGGAAATGGAAATTAAAAACCAGTGAATTGAAAGCTCGTCTGAAAGATGCAATTTACCATTGAGCTTTGCCTCTGGCCCTCTTTTGTCTAATTTTGGAGATATTTTGAGATGAAAGGGGAGCCATAAAGCACCATCACCATTTATGTAAGGAACTGATGTTTGAAAGATTGTCCTTTTCCTCTTAATGTCATTTCTTGAAAATACATAGTATACACAGTATAGTGCTGCCTTAAGGCATGATAGGGTCACTGTGGTCCATTTGAGTGACAACCAATGATTTGGAAAGCACATGTATACATCCTGCAAGTTGAGTAGAATTAGTAACTGTATTTTCAGTTTTGAGAATACCAGTTCAGGTGCAGCTCTTAAATACATTGCCTTATGACTATTAGAATATGCCTCTCTCTTCATAAATAAGAATCGATAGTCTGTATCCATTTCCTTTTATTTCTCTCTTAGGCTTAAAAAGGCAATGACAGAGGTTGGGAAGGGGGTTCATAACTGGGTAAGAGAAAACATGCATCATGCATTAACCAGTGTTCAGATTTTGACAGGGGAAAATTCTACCCTTGTTGCTTTTTTAAAAAGCAAAGGACAGCTAAAGAATTAGTCTTTAGTCTTTAGTCTTTAGTCTTTCCATATAGTCACCTTTCTCCCATGCTTAACAGCACCTCAGTGACACTCTAATTTTTAATCTTACCCCCCTAGCTCTGAATATGCAAACTGTTCACAGTTACCATATAATTTTCCTTTGATTAAAGCTCTCTGTGGACCAGTGCTCGAACTTATCCAGGTGGAAGACCTCAGAAATTTAGATTGATAGGTCCTTCATGCATATTATCACGTGGGCACTTTCTTCTTAATAGTAGGAGGTAGTTTGGATACAGCATAGCTCTAAACAATTATTCTGCGTAGTCTGGCCTCTAACTAGGAAGAAAGTAAAGCTAAATCAGAAGCCTGCAGTTAACCATGTGAACATGGAGGGATTTAGTGTTCTGATGGCTGATTCACAAAACAGCTAGATGCTTAGAGCATGACGTAGGATGAGTTGGGTTTACAGCTGCCACCTTTTCATAGCGGGCTTAGCAGTTTTTTCATTAGATGTGCTTCTCGGATTGGGGAATAGCAATTTATTTTCTTGGTTTTAGACTTTATTTGTAAAGCTAATTAATTCTTCTTTAGACAAGTACTTTTTTTGCATGTGTGCACCTGCTTGTATTCTCAGCTATTTATACACAGAAGTGTGAGGGCTTTTCAGGAAGCAGAGTGTCTGGAAAGGCTGATTTCTAAGCTAAACTGGGCTCCTTTCAGGTAATATGAGCTACTGCCTTCTATAAATTGCACATTGAAGAACTCTTAATAGACAAAAGATTAGGAGTCAGGCAGACACCATCCACTGTATATACAGTTACTTTTAAAGATAGGAATTTATTCCACATTTTTTCTTTATCATGGAATTTAAATGTTTATTCATTTTGTATCTAAAGACTATCTACACATAGATATATAATTTTAAAACGTATTTTCTCCATTCTATACTAGGACAAATGTGTTCTTGGAGTGATATTAAATTACAGAGCGTTACAAAGTTGGTTCCCTCTGTCCCAGCCTTGTCCAGAGTTTTTGTTTATATCTTTATTTCAGCTTCCCTTCTAAATTTTAAAATAAATCTTGTGAGCACAAAGCCAATGTTTCAGTCTTGAAGTGGTAAAGAAAATATTTTGAAACTGGTTCTGACTGGTCCAAAAATATCATCCATTTCCATTGTCTGAAATTTTGTAACTTCTTACCAAAAACATCTCTCTTCCAAAGTTATTTCATACTCTGTCCCAATGGTTATAATGTAAAATTAAAAAAATAATCCTGTTTCTCAAAAAGGAATTATCTGCTGGATTTTATTCAGGCTAAATATTTTGGTCAGAAATTTTTAGGGCCACAACTGGAGTAGGGGTTGTGTGTGTGTGTGTGTGTGGGGGGGGGGTTATACATATTGGGTGTTAAGGCTGCTTGTTCTATTAACCTGTTGCTCTTTGGTGACTTGAAGAATGGTTTTATTTGATTTAAATGAAAGTGGGTAAAATGGAGATTATCTTTCTTAAAATGAATGATCAGTTTTGTGGCATAAATAATATTTTCTTAATATATGAAAAAAAAGTGCATTGCTTTCTGTGGCAGAAGACCTGATTATCTGGAAGTTGTAACCCTCAACACAGCTTTCCCTGATTTTCTGCAAAGGCACATGGCTAATTATAGAAAGAAAGACTAGAATAGAAGGGGATTTTAACAAAGGAAACCCTGTTCCAAGAATTGGGAAGTTTCATACTTTAGATGAAACTCAAGTGTGTGAGCATCATTACCAAATGTGGTGGATCATTGCCAAGTGTGGTGCATCACTACTGTCGTGGCTTATCATTTGCTGCTCTTGCTTCTGAGATTGAGCCTCCACTGTCATATTCTTTAGCAATAGGAAGGGTAAAGACTGGATTTAATCGCTGTTCAGATTATAAAAACTCAACTGATGCAAATGTATTTGTGCCATGTAGTCGTAAATGTCAGTCATACAATTAATTTTCAAGTCTTTTGCATCTTAAAAGGCTTATTACATGAATTCAGTTGGATCTTTTTATTGTGATGGGGGTTTTGTTTTGTTGGGCAAGGTGGGCTTGTCACAGAGCATGGGACTGGTAAGCATTTAACTGTTTACTATATTTGTCTTTTTATAAAGTATTCCCCAGATGTGGTGAGAAGGTTAGCAAGCCTGTATTTGAAGATTTAATTGTATACTTCTTATAAGCTAACTACTTACTGTACTTGGACTTCCTGTTTATTCCTGGAGATGAAAATGAAAATCTCCTGTCATTTGAAATCTTTGGGTAACATCAAATCATTGAAATTTATCTGAATGCTATCATGATATGATCAGACATCCATTGCATGCAGCTGTTTTATTCCAGGTAAAATACTGACATTGTTATTCTTTATTAGACTGTTAATTTCTGAGACAATTTGGATAGAAATAAATGTGTGAATGTTAATATATGTAAATTAGAAATACTTTTCTAGATTCTGTGGGCTTTTATTGAAAATAAAGAATTTCTAGTGATTTACTCAGGCCATAGGATGGCCAAATAATAATAATAACAGTAATATTACTACTAATAATGGTTAACATTTATTGGGCACTTACATTGTGCCAGGCAATATTCTATTTTTTTAAGAATTTTTTTATAACAGCCTTATTGAGATATACTTTACCATAAAATTCACCCTTTTAAAGTGTTATACAATTCAGTGATTTTTCAGTATTTTCACATAATTGTGTAATTATCACCACTCTCATCTTAGAACATTTTCATCACTTCACAGTAAAATCCCATATCCAGTAGCAGTCACTTCCTCTCCCACTTCTCCCCAGCCTCTGGCAATCACCAGTATGCGTTCTGTCTCTGTGGATTTGGCTAGGCACTATCGTTAAGTGCATTTTATATATCTCCCTTAATCCTTGACATAAAATGCTACAGTTCTTATTTTACAAATAGAAAATTGAGTCACAGAAAAGTTAAGTAAATTGCCCAAGGGCACGCAATAAATTGATTTAAAATAGGAAAACGTGGCGTGCCTGGGTGGCTCAGTCGGTTAAGCATCTGACTACTGCTCAGGTCATGATCTCATAGCTCATGAGTTCAAGCTCTATCTTAGGCTCAGTGCTGACAGCTCAGAGTCTGGAGCCTGCTATGGATTCTGTGTCCTTCTCTCTCTCTCCCCCTCCCCTCTTCACGCTCTGTCTCTCTGTCTCTCAAAAACTAAATCAACATTATAAAATTTTAAAAAATAAAGTAGGAAAACACCATAGATGGGAGCATAGTAGGACACAGTTTTGAATTGCATTGTTATGTACATGAAATGAATGTACCCCTTTCCCAGGGTATGCTCCCTGTCATTAACCATTATACCATACAACTGACTAGAGATAGATAACTCATTCTTTTTTTCCCCTGAGTAATAGAACACTATGTTAGCATCTGAGAAAAACACAAGAGGAGGTGTACATTGGAGTTAGGTTTGCTGCCCCCTGCACCTTGAATCCCTTTTCTCTCCCTTCTCCCCACCAGCACACACACCCCTCCCCCAAATTCCCAAAGTCTTAAGAGTCAAACGGACTTCTGCCTCTTTCATTTTAAATCTTCCATAGGGATGTTTAATGCATCAAAATTTAACCTGTTTATTCAGGTGTTTATAGTCCTCAGATGCATCTAGTCACCTGTAGTACCATTTATATTTCTAAGACTTCAGAAAGCAGTACTGTGAGAATAAAATCCTTTTTTATTTTGGTTAAACTAGGTGGGGAAAATAACAGTAAGGG
Source organism: Felis catus (assembly GCF_018350175.1). Classification (NCBI taxonomy): domain Eukaryota; kingdom Metazoa; phylum Chordata; class Mammalia; order Carnivora; family Felidae; genus Felis; species Felis catus. The sequence goes on from NC_058386.1 coordinate 55,706,953, forward strand.
CATTGCCTTAATGAAGTCAGTGGTTCTGCCTGGTAGGACGTGGCCACATGCTGCTATTGCTCACTCTGTTCTCTTTATTTCAGAACTTTTTAAACTATGCCATCACTGCTGGTAATTTCTTGGTCCTCTTTAGTACTCCATTTCAATCCTGATCTTTCCTATTAATAATGAACCTATGGAAATAATAAATCTGTAAAATGATTTGTGAATGTTAAATGTGCAAATAAAAACACTGGAAAAGGAGATTTTGTATGTGCCTCTTCTTGTACTGAAAGATGCAGAGATATTTGCTGCATACTATTTTCAGGTATAATATATTGTCATCAGACAATATTGAATGCTGTGTAGGATTACACAGGCAGCAAGTTAGTAAGAGAAATCACAATTATTGAGCAAATAATATATACCAAGTGTTAATATTAGCTACTTTATAAACAGTATCTCTAATTACAACAGCCTTTTGAGGTTGGTGGTATTATCCTTATCTCAACATTTTGGAACCTGGGAACTTGGGAAGGTTAAATAAATTGCCTAAAGTCACAGCACAACCAGGGTTCAAACTCTGGTTTTATGACTCCATAGTCTTCTATATTGGTTCTTTGCCATCATACCTACCCACTTAAGCCGCATCAATCAGGTACCTTAATAACATGGTGAGAAACTGGGTTTTCACACATCTTCTGGGAACTATACCTGTTTCTGCTTTCAGTTTGCAATCTACTTGGATAAACTGAACTCACCATCCCTACACACTAATAGTTGAAATGCATTGTGGTTCTTAATTTTGGTGCCACATAAGATCTCAGAATGAGCAGTAAGAACAGGAATACATCTGTGACATATTGGGAGAATTTGTATCATCCAAGATGGGGGTGGGGTGTGGCATTGCAGTTGGTAGAGAATACTTATGAACAAAGGTGAGAGAGCAGGCAAGTCTAAAGCCATCTGTGTGCACATGTGCAAGTGTGTCACATTGTCCTGTACATAATCACAATGCTTTGTGAAATTTTTCTAGCTGCCTTTATTTCACTTTGCAAGGTAGATAAAGCTTGTAAGCTTATACCTAAGGAAATAGGCTCAGATAAGTGAAGTGATAGGCCTTGAATGATAAAGCCAGTCTCAAGAACACAATTGGAAAGTTGTTCTTCATGTTAATATTGATCCTTTTCTAATGATAACTCACATACTGAAGTGAATTCAACTGACTTTGGAAAATAAAGTTGGTTGGATAAGATGAGACCAAATTATTGAGGGTAGATACTGAAAAGTCATGAGTAGGTCATACTGTGGTAGGAAATAGGATGTTTTCAAAAGTTCTGGAGCAGGGGAGTTTTTTGAAAAAAGTTACTTTAATGGAATAAATGAGGACCTTGAAAACTTGGATTGTGAGTAGGGCAGAGAAGAAAGGAATGCCAACATATTTCTAACCACGGGCCTTGAAGAATGGTATGTGTTTGAGAATAGGTACTGAGTTTGACGATCAAAGCGATCATATCCTAAAGACAACTGGAAATACAAGTGAATTGTAAAAATCATAGCTAGGAATGTAAATTTGATCTTGTAGATGTGATGCATGTTGAGAGAATGTATTGTTTCAGTCTTGTTGACAAGTGTAGTTGCTGAAGGGAAGGCCTGATTAAGAATCAGAAAGATGAGAAGGAAGAAATGGAACTATTACTTATGTGCCACAGATTTCTACATGCTACCTTCGTATTACACCAACCTTTTGAGGGAATTTCATTTTTACAGAGGAAGAAGCAGTTTGGATTCAGTAAGTGGCAAAGTTGGAATGTGAACACAGCTCCATCTTAACTCAAAAGTGTATGCACTTCCTGCTATGCTCTGCTACCCTTACAGAAAGTTTTATACTCTGAAAGCCTAAGAATGAGTGTCTTGCACAAAGTAGGTGTTCAGGAAATGTGTTGAATTAGTTAAAAGAAAAATAGTAAATAGGTATTACATGCTGAGTGTGGGGGCATGATGAGAAATAAGAATTGAAAGAATATATTTGGCTAGAAGGCTGTGGTAATTCGATTGCATTAGTGTCTCAATATTTTACCCCTCTCTGAAGCCCTGCCCTTTGCCATGTGACTTTGAAGTTCTTCTCAGTAAAAGGCAGAACCTATTCCCCACCTCTTCTTTCTCGGTGGTCCTTATAGCTTGCTTTGCCTAATAAAATCTGGCAAAAGTAATGGTGTGACCCTGCAACCTGAGGCTTTGTGTATTTTTATTTATCTCTCATTTCTCTGCCATATCTGTGAGAACATGCCTGAATTAGCCTGCTGGACATACAGAACATAGCCCAGTCATCCCAGCCTTAGCTATTCCAGATTAGCCCAACACCAACTGACTGTCAGACAAATAAGTGAGCCTTCTAAGAGTAGAAGAACTGCCCAGCTGTAGCCAACATAAGTTGTCAATCTGCAGATTCAAGAACTAAATAAATACTTATTGTTTTAATCTACTAAATTTTGAGTGGTTATATATGCAGCATTATAGTGGTGGTAGATAACTGGATACAAAAGCCATTCTTAATTTTCTTTTTAGGTTTCCAAAGTTATTAGAAGCTTGAGGCACTGAGATTTGTTTCTTATTTGTAGAGTCATATCAAGCACAGAATATTAGAGATGAAAGGAATCTTAGAGATAGTTGATCCCATTTACTCATTTTACCAGTGAAAAGCTGAGGGTCAGAGAGGGAAGATTACTTATCCAATGCTAATGGAAGGAACCAGAATAAAACTTAGTTTTCTTCACTTCAAGTCCACTGCTCTTTATATGACACAACACAGTAGAGTAGCTGAAAGGGTCATAACCTAATGCAAAAAAAAAAAAAAAAATCAACACTTTGTCACTGCACATATGTAACGGTGTAAAAAGGAGATGCTTATAAGAGTGATAGGCTGCAAGGAATAGGGTTTATTAAGGGAGTAACTACCCAAAGAAGATGAAAAGGACTGTGATTCTGAACATAGTTGGTAGATTAGCTTTGGAGAAAGTAGAGAAACCTCTTGTGAGGTGAAAATGAAGACTGAGTGGTTAGATAGATACATTAATGATTAAATGTTACACCTCAACAAGTTTGTTGACTGTTACATTATGCTAGATATTGAAGATTCAAAACTGCCTCAGGGGAGTGATAGCACCAAGATGGTGGCAGAGGTTACTCCTAACTTCGCTGCCCTTCACAAGAAGAACAACTATTCAAGAACAAGACACCACTGAGAGAATCCTAAAACATAGGGGTGAGGCTGAAGCACCCCACTGTACCACAAAGACCAAGACAGACGGAATTAGAAGGGCAAGAGAAGTAGCTACATGTTGACGACATCGCTCCTCCTCCATTCCAGCACAATACCATGTGGAGACATCTCTCCTAAGCTTCTAGTTACTCCAGTGGGACAAGATAACCCAGGGGAGGCAATCATCCCATCCAGCATGGTAGGTTGCTCTGCAGGAGCCCCTGCTCTGTTCTCACACCAAGGGGATTGTAAGGAAATTTATGGGGCTCAACCACTGCGAATCTGATGGAGAAGGGAGAAGCTTGCAACAACCAGCACATGGATCTTGGCAGACCAAATTCATACCTACAATGCCCATGTAGTCCCAACTAGCAGATTTGCTCATCTGCAAAACCAAGCTGGGGATAGACTCTGACTAGGGAACTTGATGGGGTGCAGATGTTCTTGATTCAGATCCTCAAATGAGATATACTGGACATAGAACCCATGTTGCCTATACCGAGGCAAGTAACTGAATCACAGGTCCACTTACTATGGAAGGTCTCTCAGCCCCATCCAACCAAAAGGGCTGGCAACAATCCCTGGAAGCTGTGTTGGCTCAGTGGTGATTGAGCTGAGAGGCAAGTAGAACTGATCACCCCCAGAGCAAATCCAGTACTGGGCATGGAGCATTCATGGATTAATTCATAGCCAAAGCTCAGGGTAGCTCCTAGCTCCTTCCAACCAAAGAGACTGGGAAATTGAGAGTAGACTGGAGTTCCCCTACTCCCAGCCAGGTAAGAGAGCTGAGACCTAGCGCCCCACTTGCTGTGAAGAGTGTCTTCTGGTCTCATCTGACCAGAAAAGCTGGGACAACTCCTGGAAGCTGTGTTGCTCAGCAGTACTTGAGCCAAAAGGTCGGCAAAGCCAATAGGTTTCAGAGGAAAGACAGTGGCCATGTTCTTTCGGGGAATTGGGGTATAAGTTGGTTTAAGGCAACAAAGAGCTTTATTGCCTTTAGAGGTGCTTCTGCTGTGCCAAGGCAAGGACTCTAATTCATAGCCCTGCTTATCACTTAATACAGCCCTCAGTCCATCCAACCAGAGGACCTAACCAGAGCACACAGTTGCATAGCCCATTCAACAACCCTATATATAGTAGCACTTGAAAAGAGACCACAGCTGATGGCTCACCCCATCTGCAAAGCAAACTAGTGGCCTTGGAAGACCGTGGCAGAGTAGGAGGACTCTACCTGATGAAGGTCCCACAAACACAACTATATAACTATTAAATCATCCTAAATACACCACAAATTTACTTGAAGACTGACAGAGAAAAATACACAACTAAGGGGGAAAGAGGCCACATTGGAGAAGGTAGGATGTGTGAAGACATGGTTAGGGGAGAAACTGATTATGAGTGCTGAGAGAGGAGAGAGCCATGGTCACAGAGAAGGAACAGAAACAGAAGGGCACACAGGGAAACAGACACAAGAAGAAAGTTTCCCCAAAGCCACTGGCTGGGAAAACAAGAGGGGTGAATTTCTTGAGTTCTTGCAACAAGCAGGGCTTCAAGCCAAGAGTTTTAAAGGTCAGTAGGCTGCGCTAAGATAGTGCCCACTGGACACTGCCCTGCTCCTAGAGAGAAGATGGGCAAACAACCCAGAGGCAGACAGCATGGAAACAGAAATCTGAACAATGCCTGGGGCACACAGGGAGAGATTATTTGCCCTGGGACCTGTCACTGAGAGGCAGTTTTCACCAAGATACCTCTAGGAAAAAAAAGGAGTTGGCGGGCGCCATTTCCCTCCTTCATCCCTCAGCATAAACACAGAGCCACCTGCTCAATGCAGGACACTGCAGACACAGGCCCCAAATCCCTGCACTCTGGTGGAACTGCCCTTTTTAGTCATGCTAGCCTAAGTGGGGCCCTTGCCCAGAACACCAGCACAAACCCCTGCTCACACATTTTCCAACCAGAGATTTCTTCAGGGTCTCAGTTCTACTGGAAGAAGTTTGGGGTCTCATTTCACAAGCAGAGCAGAGCACACATAGTTAAAAACACATTCACACCAAGGACCAAACACTGTCTACTACAGGCAAAGAAAGACACCTGAAGGATAGAGCAGCTAAAACACAACAATAGAGAGCATGCAACACACACAACAGACACTCCATGAAGCACCAGCCCTGGGCACTACATGACCTCTTCTTCATAAAGCCACTACTTTCAGAAGCAGGAAACATAACTGGCTTTTCTAACTGGCAGATACTTAGACAAAATGCAAAGATAGAGGAATTTAGCCTAAATGAAAGAACAAGATAAGGCCTTGGACAGAGATCTAAGCAAAACCAATATAAGTAACATGTCTAATGGGTAATTTATTTTTTTTTATTTTTTTTCAACGTTTATTTATTTTTTTGGGGACAGAGAGAGACAGAGCATGAACGGGGGAGGGGCAGAGAGAGAGGGAGACACAGAATCGGAAACAGGCTCCAGGCTCTGAGCCATCAGCCCAGAGCCTGACGCGGGGCTCGAACTCCCGGACCGCGAGATCGTGACCTGGCTGAAGTCAGACGCTCAACCGACTGCACCACCCAGGCGCCCCAGTCTAATGGGTAATTTAAAGCAACAATCATAAGGGTGCTCCCTAGACTTGAGAAATGAATAACAGACATCAGTGAGATCCTTACCACAGAGATAAAAGAGTTGAAAAAGAGTCAGAGATGAAGAATGCAATAAAGGAGATTGGAAACATGCTTGATGCAATGAAAAGCAGGCTGGAAGAAGCAAAGGAAAAACAGTGACCTAGAAGACAAAATAATGAAAAACAATGAAGCTGAAAAATAAGAAATAAGAAAATAACAGACTCTTAAAGAGCAAATTTAGGGCTGCTGGAGGGGAGGTGGGTGGGAGGATGGGTTAAATGGGTAATAGTCATTTAGGAGAGCACTTGTGATGAACACTGGGTGTTATATATCAGTGACAAATCGCTAAATTCTACTCCTGAAACTAATTATGTGTTAACTAACTGGAACAGAAATAAAAATCTGAAATAAAAAAATAAGAAAATACATGGAAACAAATGAAAATAAAAACAAAATGGTTCAAAAATTTTGGATGCAGCAAAAGCGATAAGATGGAAGTATACAGCACTATAGGCCTACCTTAAGAAGCAAGAAAAATCTCAAATAACCTAACCTTACACCTAAAGGAGCTAGAAAAAGAACAATAAATGAGGCCAAAAGATAACAGAAGTAAAGAAATAATAGAGATTAGAGAAGAAATAAAAGATATAGAAACTAAAAGAAACAAATTAATAAAATCAGGAGCTAGTTTTTTGGGAAAAAAATGATAAAATTGGTAATCCTCTAGCCAGACTTATCGAAAAGAAAAGAGAAAGGACCCAAATAGGTAAAATCACAAATGAGTGACAAGAAACAACAAACAGTACAGAAATACAAATAATTCTAAAAGAATATTATGAAAAACTATATAACAACAAATTGGACAACCTAAAACAAATGGATAAGTTCCTAGAAACACATAAACTGCTAAAACAGGAAGAAATACAAAACTTGAACAGACTGATCACCAGCAAAAAAACAAAAAAATTGAAACAATAATCAAAAACTTCCAACAAACCAAAGTCCCAGGCCAGATGGCTTCATAAGGCCAATTCCACCAAATATTTAAAAAAGAGTTAATACCTATTCTCAAAGTACTCCAAAAAATAGAAAAGGAAGTAATACTTCCAAATTCATTTTATGAGGTCAGCATCACCCTGATGCCAAAACCAGATAAAAAGTCCACTGAAAAAGAGTACTATGGGCCAAATAGCCCTAATGAACATGGATGCAAAAAATCTCAAGAAAATGCTAGCAAAACGAATCCAACAGTACATCAAAAATTTATGCACCATGATCAAATGAGATTTATTCCTGAGTTGCAAGGGTGGTTCGATATTTGCAAATGAATCAATGTGATACACCACATAAAAAAGAAAGGATGAGAACCATATGATCATTTCAATTGATGCAGAAAAAGCATTTGACAAAATACAACATCCATCCATGATAAAAAAAAAAAAAAACCCTCAACAAAGTATGTTTAGAGGGAGCATACCTCAACATAATAAAGCCCATATACAAAAAACCCACAGCTAATATCATCAGTGGGGAAAAATGGAGAGCTCTTCCTCTACAGTCAGGAACAAGGCATGGATGTCCAATGTCACCACTGTTATTTAACATAGTATTGGAAGCCCTATCCATACCAATCAGAAAACAAAAATAAATAAAAGGCATCCAAATAGACAAGGAGGAAGTAAAGTTTTCACAATTTGCGCATGACATGATATTCTATATAGAAAACCCGAAGACTACCAAAAAATTGCTAGAAATGAAACACGAATTCAGTAATGTCCCAGAATACAAAATCAACATACAGAAATCGGTTGCATTTCTATACACCAATAATGAAGCAGTAGAATGAGAATTTAAGGAATCAATCCCATTACAATTGCACTAGAAACAATAAGATATATAGGAATAAACCTAACCAAAGAGGTGAAAGAACTATACTCTGAAAACTACAAAACATTGAGGAAAAAATTCAAGATGACAGAAAGAAATGGAAAGACATTTCATACTCACAGATTGGAAGAACAAATATCATTAAAATATCCACATTACCAAAAGCAATCTACACATTTAATATCGAAATACCAATAGCATTTTTCACGGAGCTAGAACAAACAATCCCAAAATTTGTATGGAACCACAAAAGACCCCAAATAGCCAAAGGAATTGTGAAAAGAAAAGCAAAGCTGAAGGTATCATAATTCTGAACTTTAAGTTATATTGCAAAGATGTAGTGATCAAATCAGTAAGGTACTGACACAAAAATACACACATAGATCAATAGAACAGAGTAAAAAAATCAGAAATGAACCCACAAATATATGGCCAATTAATCTTCAACAAACAGGGAAAGAATATCCAATGCAAAAAAAGACAGTTTCTTCAACAAATAGTGTGGGAAAAACTGGACAGCAACTTGCAAAAGAATAAAACTGGACCACTTTCTTACACCATACACAAAAATAAATTCAAAATGAATTAAAGACCTATATGTGAGACATGAACCATAATAATCTTAGAGGACAGCACAGTCAGTAACCTTTTTGACATTGACCATAGCAACTTCATTCTAGATATGTCTCCTGAGGCAAGGAAAACAAAAATAAAAATAAACTATGGGAACCACATCAAAATAAAACATTTCTGCAAAGCAAAGGAAATAATCAACAAAACTAAAAGGCAACCTACAAAATGGGAGGAGATATTTGCAAATGACATATCTGATAAAGGAATAGTACCCAAAATATATAAAGAACTTATAAAACTCAATACCCTAAAAGCAAATAATCCAATTAAAAATAGGCAGAAGAAATGAATGGACATTCCCCAAAGAAGATATCTAGATGGCCAATAGAAAAATGAAAAGATGCTCAACATCAGGGAAATACAAATCAAAAGTACAATGAGATATCACCTCACACCAGTCTGAATGGTTAAAATCAACACAAGAAACAACAGGTGCTGGTGAGGATGTGAAGAAAGGGGAACCCTCTTACACTGTTGGTGAGAATGCAAAGTCGTGTAGTCACTCTGTAAAACAATATGGAAGCTACTCAAAAAGTTAAAAATAGAACTACCCTACAATCCAGCAATTGCAGTACTAGGTGGTTACCCACAGAATACAAAAATGCTAATTAAAAATGATACATGAGCTCTGATATTTATAGCAGTACCTTCAGCAACAACCAAATTACAGAAAAAGCCCAAATGTCCATTGACTGATGAATGGATAAAAAATATGTCATATATATATATATATATATATATATATATATATATGGGAATATTACTCAGACATAAAAAGGAATGAAATCTTGCCACTTGCAACGATATGGATGGAGCTAGAAAGTATTATGTTGGACAAAATACATCAGTCAGAGAAATACAAATACCACATGATTTCACTAATTTTGAATTTAAGAAACAAAAGAAATGAGCAAAGGGAAAATAAAGAGGGAGAGATGGGAACCATGAAACAGACTCTTAACTATAGACAACAAACTGACGGTTATCAGAGGACAGGTGGGTAGGGAAATGGGTTAAGTGGGTGATTGGGATTAAGGAGTGCACTTGTCATGATGAGCACCTGGTGTTGTGTGGAAGTGCTGAGTCACTATATTGTGCAAATAAAACTAATATTACACTGTTAACTATGTGGAATTTAAAGAAAAAACTAGTGGGTTCAGCTAACCAGGAAATTCAGTGCACAGTCTGGCCTGATTCTGATCCCCAGACATCATGCTGCACAGTCTCTGGTACCTGTCCTACTGTCCTTCCAGGTCAGGCAAGATAATTCATAGCCCCACTAACCACTGAATATATTACCAAGTCCTGACTATCTAGTAAGCCTAAGCAGAGAATCCGGGCCCATCCTGCAGAATCACTTACACAGGTAGCCAAGTCACAAGTCCTATCAAACTGTTCTTAGGCCATGGCTCCCCTCCCACTCCCCTCCTCAGAGATCAAACTGTTGCCTCGCTTAAAAAACAACAAAAACCACATCATAATAGCAGGTTCTACCTGCCCAAGGACATTACCATCAGACATACCCAGAAGTCAAATCTGAGCTGCCTGATAAAGTACTGTCTCTGCCAATATAAACCTATAAAATCTGGAAGAGGAACCTGATTACTGAAATGCAGACACTAATGTAATAAATTAAGGATCACAAAAAAATCAGGTAAATGTGACACCACCAAAGGAAACTAATGAAGATCTAATAACTGGCCCTAACGAAATGGAGATCAATGAACTGTCAGGCAAAAAATTCAGAGTAAACCTCCTAAGAAATTTTAGTAAACAACAAGAAAACACAGATAAGTAAATAAAATTAGGAAAACAATGCATAAATAAAACAAGTTTGACAAGAAAATACTATCAGAAAAAGAAACCCCAGAAATCCCAAAGTTGAAAACTATAATAAATAAACGGAAGAATTCAATAGTTTCATAAGAAGACTCAAACATGCAGAAGAAAGTCAATTACCTAGACAAGAAGATATTGGAAATTTCTGAATCTGAGGAGCAAAAGGAAAAAAGAATGACAAAAGGAAAGTCTATGTGTTGGGTGCCTGGGTGGCTCAGTTTAGCGTCTGACTCTTGATTTCAGCTCAGGTCATGATCTCAAGGTTTGTGAGATCTAGGCCAGCATCAGGCTGTCAGTGCAGAGCCTGCTTGGGATTTACTCTCTCCCTCTCCCTCTTCCCCTCCCCCGATTCATGCTCTCTGTTTCTAAAAATAAATACACATTTAAAAAAAGAAAGTCTCGGTTATCGGACACAATGAATAGAAACAATGTTCTCATTATGAAATTTCCAGAAGGAGAAGAGAAAGAGACAAAGTATATTTAAAGTAATAATGGCTGAAAGTTTCCTGAACCTGGAGTGAGAAATAAAAATCCAAAAACATGAGGCCCAGAAGACCCCAAATAGATTGAATCTGAATAGGATGACACCAAGAAGCACTAACTTAAAAAGTCAAATACAAAGAAGGAATTTTAAGAACAGCAAAGAAAAGAGAGATTATATACAAAGAAAATTAGATGAGGTAACCATTGGATTTCTCAAACTTTACAGGCCGGGACAGAATGGTATAACATATTTAAAGTATTTAAAGAAAATGCCTGACAACCAATAATTCTATACCTGACAAAGCTGTTCTTCAGAAACAAAGGAAGGATAATGACTTTTTCAAACAAACAAAAGCTGAGGGAGCTCATTACCACCACTCCTACCTTTCAAGAAATGCTAAAGGTTGTTATCAGAATGGAATTAAAGCATGCTAATTAACATTATGAAAAACAGAGGTGCCTGGGTGGCTCAGTTGGTTAAGTGTCCAACTTCACTCAGGTCATGATTGAAGTTTGTGGGTTCAAATCCTGCATCGTGTTCTGTGCTGACAGCTCAGAGCCTGGAACCTGCTTCATATTCTGTGTCTCCCTTCTCTCTCTGCCCCTTCTTCACTCACGCTCTGTTTTCTCTCTCAAAAATAAATAAACATTAAAAAATTTTTTAAAAATTAAAAATTAGTGTAAATCTTACTGGTAATAGTAAATATATAGTCATAGTTAAATTCTGCAATATGGCAATAGTATTGCATAATTCACTTACAATTCTAGTTTGAAAATTAAAAATGAATGTATAAAAATAATCATAACTACAATAATTATTAGTTACACAGTATAAAAAACATGTAAAGAGGAGTTAAGATGGAGGGATAGTATGGGGACCTGTCCCTGAAACACAATTAGATCAGCATTAAACCATTTTGAACATCTAGGAAATTGATCTGAAGATTAACGCAACAACTTGCATAATTTAAGCCACAGATCTTGGCAGGTACACAGTGCAGAGAGGTGGCTTGGGGGAAAGAAAGTGGCAGTGCCACAGAAGGTAGGAAGTCATTTTCAGAGAGGACAGAGAGAGGAAGAGAAAGGGGGAGAGAGTGTAGCACATCGGGATTGCACAAGAAAAGCACTCCCCCTGAAAGTAGTTGGAGAGAAAGAGAGATAGAAAGGGTGTAACACTCACAGGGAACTGGACAAGAAATTTGTTCCCCAAAACATGGGACAGGGAAAAATGAGAGGGTTTCAATACCGCCAGTTTTCTATAACAGTGGAGCTCAGAGTCTGAAGTTTTGGACCTTAGTGTCTGGCAGTGCTCTGGTGAGGAAGCAGGGCTAATCCCTGGGAGCAGGCAGCAAGGTCCAAGGAGCCCTTGTGCCACATGGGGAGAAGCAGTTCCCCTGATTGGAGTTGCATTTGGTAAGAGGCAGTATAGCCTCTCTGTCCGCAAAAGTCTTGACAGACACCAGAGAGCTGCCACATTTATTGATACTGGAACAAAGACACCAGCTGAGTGCAACAAAGCCTGGTGTCAGCTGTGTGCTACGATTAAACTCTGAGCCTTTGTCACAGTGGGAATGCAGAAATGTCTTGTGGGACAAATTGGTACCCGGTCATTGCTCGGGGAGACCTTCCACCAGAAGATCGGTGCAGGTCCAAGCCACAGGGATCTCTAAATTGTGGGGTTTTGAAACCAGTCCCATCAGATAAAACTCTGGCAGGAGGAGGGAGGCACTGTCTGGAAGGCAGGCAGCTTGGACACTGGGAGGGTAAAGGTGGAGAGTGGACAGAAGCTTGAGACAAAGGAGGGGTGATTGATCATATGACTGTGAGGGTGTTAGGGTGAAGCCATTTTCACTTCTACCCCACCCACACAGATCATCCCCAGAGAACTAAGTAGTGCCACCAAGTGGAGAAAAGAGCCATTACAACATGCCCTGCTTAACTATGCCCTTAGGCACTGCCCCCCCACCAAGACCAATCCCTTTCACCCACGTAGTCTATGGAGTGTAGTGTGCTGCAAACTTTCAGGTCTGGGAGAAACTGGATCTAGCTTTATTTGGGTTTCATTTTATTTGCTTCTTCGTTTGTTCATTTTCTTTGCTTCTGTTTTTATGTTGCTTTCCCTTTATTTTCTTTTTCTTTCTAGATGCAGAAATAGCAATTTTTTATTCTATTTTATTTTCTTTCTTTTCTTTTTTTTAATTTTTTAGTATTATGTTTATTTATTTTGAGAGAGAGAGAGAGAGAGAGAGAGAGAGAGTGGGGGAGGGGCAGAGAGAGAGGGAGACAGAATCCAAAGCAGGCTCCAGGCTCTGAACTATCAGCACAGAGCCCGATGCAAGGCTCTAACCCAAGAGTGTGAGATTATGACCTAAGCCCAAGTTGGATGCTCAACCGACTGAGCCACCCAGGTGCCCCTCTTTTATTCTATTTTATTACTTAAAAAATATTTTTTAGTTTAAAAATTCTTAGTTTAAAATTTTTTCTCCTTTCAACAAATAATCCAGTGAAGAAATGGGCCAAAGACATGAATAGACACTTCTCCAAGGAAGACATCCAGATGGCCAACTGACACATGAAAAAATGCTCAGCATCACTCATCATCCAGGAAACCACATTGAGATACCATCTCACATCTGTCAGAATGGCTAACATTAACAACTCAGGCAACAACAGATGTTGGTGAGGATTTGGAGAAAGAGGATCTCTTTTGCACTGCTGGTGGGAATGCAAACTGGTGCAGCCACTCTGGGAAACAGTATGGAGGTTCCTCAAAAAATTAAAACTAGAACTACCCTCCGACCCAGCAATTGCACTACTATTTATCTGAGGGATACAGGTATGCTGTTTTGAAGGGACACATGCACCCCAATGATTATAGCAGCACTATCAACAATAGCCAAAGTATGGAAAGAGCCCAAATGTCCATCGATTTTTGAATAGATAAAGAAGATGTGGTATATATATATATATATATATATATATATATACACACACAGTGGAGTATTACTCGACAATCAAAAAGAATGAAATCTTGCCATTTGCAACTACGTGGATGGAACTGGAGGGTATTATGTTAAGTGAAATTAGCCAGTCAGAGAAAGACAAAAATCATATGACTTCACTCATATGAGGACTTTAAGAGACAAAACATGAACATAAGGGAAGGGAAACAAAAATAATATAAAAACAGGGAGGGGGATAAAACAGAAGAGACTCATAAATATGGAGAACAAACTGAGGGTTGCTGGAGGGGGTGTGGGAGGGGAAATGGGCTAAATGGGCAAAGGGCATTAAGGAATCTACTCCTGAAATCATTGTTTCACTATATGCTAACTAATTTGGATGTAAATTTTAAAAAATAAAAAATTAAAGAAAAAAATTTTTCCTCCTTTCTATCAAGATTCTCTCAACAAGCAGACCAAAACGTCTAGGATATAGCTTCCTTTATTTGATTTTTTTCTTTTGGTATTAATTTTTTAATTTTTATTTTTTATTTCATTTTGTTATTATTTTTTCTTACTCCAAAATGACAAGACAGGGGAATTTAGCTAAGAAGAAAGAACAGAAAGAAATGACAGCCAGGGATTTAATCAACACAGGTATAAATAAGATGTCTGAACTAGAATTTAAAACCACAGTTGTAAGAATACTAAATGGGTTGAAAAAAACATAGAAGACACCAGATAATCCCTTTCTGCAGAAATAAAAGACCTAAAAGGATGCCTGGGAGGCTCAATCAGTTAAGCATCTGACACTTGATTTTGGCTCAGGTCATGATCTTGGGGTTCATGAATTTGAGCCCTGCATTGAGCTCTGTGGTGGCAGCACAGAGTCTGCTTGGTATTCTTTCTCCCACTCTTCATCTCTCTCTGCCTGTCCTCTGCTCTCTCTCTCTCTGTCTCAAAATAAAGAAATAAACATTTTAAAAAGAACTAAAATCTACTCAGGCTGAAATTAAAAATGCTATAACCAAGATGCAATCTCAAGTGGATGCCATGGTGGTGAGGATCGAACAAAGGAGAGCAGCAAATCAGTGATATAGAAGATAAATTTATAAGGGCCATCTAGGTGGCTCAGTTGGTTAAGTGGATGAATTTGGGCTCAGGTCAGGATTTCATGGTTAATGAGTTTGAGCCTGGCATCAGGCTCTCTGCTGTCAGCACAGAGCCCACTTTGGATCCTCTGCCCTCCTCCCACCTTTTCCCTGCTTGTGCTCTCTCTCTCTCAAAAATAAATAAACATTAAAAAAAAGAAGAAGATACAATTATGGAAAATAATGAAGCTTAAAAACAAAACAAGAAACAAAGGCAAATGATTACAATACAAGACATAGAGACCTCAGCGATTTATCAAAGGTAAATAATATTTGTATCATAAGAGTCCCAGAATATTAGAGTGAGAAAAAGGGAGAGAATGCTTATGTGAGCAAATTATAGTTGAAAACTTCCCTAATCTGAGGAAGGACACAGACATCAAAATCCAAGAAACACAAAAAATTCCCATTGAATTCAATAAAAAACTGTCTATTACCAAGGCATACTATAATTAAATTCACAAAATACACAGACAAGGAAAGAATCATGAAATCAGCAAGGATAAAAAATCCTTAACTGACAAAAAAGACAGATCAGCTTTGCAGTAGATATGTCCACAGAAAATTGTCAGGCCAGAAAGAAGTGGCAGGATGTATTCAACATGTTGAATGGGAAAAATATGTAGCCAAGAATTCTTATCCCACAAAGCTGTCATTCAGAATGGAAGGAGAGATAAAGAGTTTCCAAGACAAAAAATAAAGGAGTTAATGACCACTAAATCAGCCCTGCAAAAAATGGTAAGGGGACACTGAGTGGAGAAAAAAAAAAAAAGACCAAAACAACAAAGACTAGAAAAGGCCAGAGAATATTACCAAAAGCATCAGCTCTACAGGCAACACAATGACACTAAATTCATAACTTTCAATAATCACTCTGAAAGCAAATAGACTAAATGCTCCTATAAAAAGACATAGGGTAACACAATTAATAAAAAACAAGATCCATCTATATTTTGCCTACAAGAGACTCATTTTAGTCCTAAAGACACTTCCAGATTGAAAGTCAGGGGATGGAGAAGTATCATCATGCTAGTGGATGTGAAAATAAAGCCAGAGTAGCCATACTAATATCAGAAAAACTAGATTTTAAAACAAATATTGTAGGGGTGCCTGGGTGGCTCAGTCCACCAAAGTGTCCAACTTTGGCTCAGGTCATGATCTTACAGTTCATGAGTTTGAACCCTGTGTTGAGCTCTGCTTACAGCTCAGACTGAAGCCTGCTTTAGATTCTGTGTCTCACTCTATCTCTGCCCCTTTCCACTCATGCTCTGTCTCTCTCCCTATCAAAAATAAACATAAAAATGTTTAAAACAAATATTGTAATAAGAGATGAAGAAGGGCATCATGTCATAATCAAGGGGTCTATACATCAAGATCTAACAACTGTAAATATTTATGCCCCCAACTTGAAAGAAAACAATATGTAAATCAGTTAATATCAAATATAAACAAACTCATTGATAATAATACAATAATAGTAGGTGGATTTACCATCCCATTTACAACAGTGGACACATCATCTAAAGAAAATCAGCAAGGAAATAATGGCTTTGAATGACACAGTGGACCAGATGGACTTAACAGATCTATTCAGAACATTTTATTCTAAAGCAGCAGAATAAACATTCTCAAGGGCATGTGCAACATTTTCCATAATAGATCACATACTGGGTCACAAATCAGCCTTCGAGATTCTACCATGTGTATTTTCAGACCACAATGCCTAAAACTTGAAGTCAACCACAAGCAAAAACTTGCAAAGATCGCAAATACTTGGAGGATAAATAATATTCTACTAAAGAATGAATGGGCTAACCAGGAAATTAAAGAACACATTAAAAAGTACATGGAAACCAATTAAAATGAATACACGACAGTCCAAAACCTTTGGGATGCAGTCAAGGTGTCATAAGAGGGAAGTACATAGCAATCCATGCCTTCCTAAAGAAGGAAGAAATGTCTCAAATACACAACCTAACCTTAAACCTAAAGGTGCTAGAAAAAGAACAGCAGATAAAGCTCAAACCAGCAGAAGGGAAACAATAAACAGAGCAGAAATCATTGATATTAAAAAAAAAACATTAGAACAGATAGATGAAACTAGGATCTGGTTGTTTGAAAGAATTAACAAAATTGATAAACCCCTTTCCAGATTTAACAACAACAAAAAAAAAAAAAAGAAAAGAAAAAAGAAAGTAAGTAAGTAAGTAAGATGACCCAAATAAAAAATCATGAATGAGAAATGAGAGAACACAACCAACACCACAGAAATGCAAACAATAATAAGAGAATATTATGAGCTATTACATGCCAGCAAATTGGGCAAGCTGGAAGAAATGGATAAATTTCTAGAACATGTAAACTACCAAAACTGAAACAGGAATAAATATAAAATTTGAACAGACCCATAACCAGTAAAGAAATTGAATCAGTTATCAAAAATCTCCAACAGACAAGAGTCCAGGACCAGATGGATTCCCAGGGGAATTCTAGAAAACATTTAAAGAAGAGTTAATACCTATTCTTTTGAAGCTGTTACAAAAAATAGAAATGGAAGGAGAATTTGCTAACTCAATCTATGAGACCAACATTACCTTGATTCCAAATCCAGACAAAGACCCCACAAAAAAAAGAATTATAGACCAATTTCCCTGATGAACATGGATGCAAAATCTCAACAAGTTACTAGCAAGTCAAATCCAACAATACATTAAAAGAAGTATTGATCATGATCAAGTGGAATTTATTCCTCAGCTGCAGGGGTGGTTTGATATCCACAGATCAATCAATGTGATACACAACATTATTAATAAAAGAAAGGATAATGATCCTAATGAAACCACATGATCCTCTCAGTAGATACAGAAAAAGAATATGACAAAATACAGCATCTTATCTTGATGAAAAACCCTCAAGAAAGTATAGGTAAAAAGAATTTACCTAAACATCATGAAGGCCATATACAAAAGACCCACAGCTAATATCATCCTCAATGGGGAAAAACTGAGAGCGTTCCCCCTAAGGTCAGGAACATGGGAGGGATGTCCACTCTCACGACTGTTGTTCAGGTTAGCACTGGACGTCTTAGCCTCAACAATAATACGACAAAAAGAGATAAAAGGCATACAAATTGGCAAGGAAGAAGTCAAATTTTCACTCTTCACAGATGACATGATACTTTACTTGGAAAACCCAAAAGACTCCACCAAAAAACTGTTGGAACTGATACATGAATTCAACAAAACCACAGGATATAAAATCAACATACAGAAATTGGTTGCATTTCTATACACCAATAATGAAGCAGCAGAAAGAGAAGTCAAGGAATTGATCCCATTTAAAATTGCACCAAAAACCAAAAGATGCCTAGGAACAACCCTAACCAACGAGGTAAATCATGTGCATGCTGAAAACTATAGAAAGCTTATGAAAGAACTTGAAGAAGACACAAAGAAATGGAAAAACATTCCATGGTCATGGATTGGAAGAACAAATATTGTTAAAATGTTGCTACCACCCAAAGCAATCTACACATTCAATGCAATCCCTATCAAAGCAACACCAGAATTCTTCACAGAGCTAGAGCAAACAATCCTAAAATTTGTATGGTACCAGAAAAGACCCCAAATAGCCAAAGTTATGTTTAAAGAGAAAACTAAACCTGGAAACATCACAATTCTGGACTTCAAACCATATTGCAAAACTCTAATCACCAAGACAGTATGGTATACATAGACCAATGGAATGGAATAGAGAATCCAGAAATGGAGCCACAAATGTATAGCCAACTAATCTTTGACAAAGCAGGAAGGAGTATCCAATAGAAAAAAATTCTCTGTAGCAAATAGTGTTGGGAAAACTGGACAGCAACATGCAGAAGAATGAAATTGGACCGCTTTCTGACACCATATATAAAAATAAATTCAAAATGGATGAAAGACCTAAATGTGAGACAGGAAACATCAAAATCCTACAGGAGAAAACAGGCAGCAATGTGTTTGACCTTGGCCACAGCAACTTCTTATTAGACATGTCTCCAGATGTAAGGGAAACAAAAGCAAAAATGAACTATTGTGACCTCATCAAGATAAAACCCTTATGCACAGTGAAGGAGACAACACAACTAAAAGGCAGCCTACAAAATTGGAGAAGATATTTGCAAATGACATATTGGATAAAGGTTTAGTATCTGAGATCTATAAAGAACTTAACAAATTCAACACCCAGAAAGTACATAATCCAGTGAAGAAATGGGCAGAAGACCCTAATAAACACTTTTCCCAAGAAGACATCAGATGGCTAAGAAACACATGAAATGATTCTCAACATCACTCATCATCAGGGAAATACAAATCAAAATCACAATGAGATACCACTTCACATAGGTCAGAAGGCTAAAATGAACACCTCGGGAAATGGCAGATGTTAGTGAGGATGTGGTGGAAGGGGAATCCTTTTTGCCCTGTTGGTGGGAATGCAAATTGGTGTAGCCACACCATAAAACAGTATGGAGGTTCCTCAAAAATTTAAAAATAGAACTATCCTACAAACCAGCAATTGGACTACTAGTTATTTTTCCAAAGACACAAAAATGCTGATTTGAAGTAGCAATACACCCAGTGTTTATAGCAGCATATCAACAATAGGTAAATTATGGAAAGAGCCCAAATGTCCATCAGCTGATGAATGGATAAAGAAGATGTGGTATATACAATGGTGGTCAAAAAGAATGAAATATTGCCACTTGCAATGAAGTGGATGGAACTAGAGTATATTATGCTAAGTGAAATAAGTTAGTCAGAGATAGTCAAATATATGATTTCACTCATATGTGGGATTTAAGAAACACAACAGATGGACATAGGGAAAGGGAAGGAAAAATAAGATAAGATAAAAACAGAGAAGGAGGCAAACCATAGGAGACTCTTAAATATGGAGAACAAACTGAGGGTTGCTGGAAGGGGTACTGGGTGGGGGGATGGGCTAAATGGGTTATGGGCATTAAGGAAAGCACTTGTTGGGATGAGCAGTGGGTGTTCTATCTAAGCGACAAATCACTAAATTCTACTCCTGAAACCAATACTGCACTATATATTAACTTAAACAAACAACAAAAACATGTAAATTGTAAGAATAACAATCTAAAATATGAAGGGGAAAAGAACTACTTCTATTGATGTTATGAGATTAAAACAGGATGGTATAAGTTCAAGATATTTTATGTATGAATCATAGTAATGACAAGGGAAAATCCTGTGTTAATGATACAAAGGAACACAATAAAGAGGTTAATGCATAGTGGTGCCAAAAGATGTCAAAACAAAACAAAACAAAATAAGAGATAAGGATAAGAAACAAAGATCTTCAAAGCAACCAGAAAACAATTGACATAATGGTAGTAGTATGTACTCACCTATCAATAATTACTTTAAATATAAATGGCTTAAATTCTCCCATTAACAGACATAGAATGGCTGAATGGATTAAAAAGAAGATCCAACAATATGCTGCCTACAGAGATTCACTTTAGTCTTAAAGACACAATTAGACTGAGAGTGAAAGGATAAAAAGGGATATTTCAAGCAAATGGCAAAAATAACAAAAAAGCAGTGGTAGCTATACTTACACAGACAAAATGGAATTTAAACTAAAAATATTAAAATACATCAGTATGTAACAATTATATATATATATATATATATATATATATATATATATCCATCATTGGAGCACCTAATTTATAAATCAAAATACTGACAGAGTTAAAAGATGATATAAACAGTAATGCAATAGTAGTTGGGGAATTTAATACCCCCCTCTCAATAAAAGATAGATCATCCAAACAGAGAATCAATAAGGAAACAATGGATTTGAAGAACACTATAGAACTATACAGACATATACTGAATATTCTGTCAACAGCAGAATGCACATTCTTCTCAAGCACACATGGAATATTTTTATGATAGACCTTTGTTAGGTCTCAAAATAACTCTTAATTCAATAAGTATCTTAAAGATAACAAGTATCTTCTCTGACCACAAAGTCTTGAAACTAGAAATCAACAGCAAGAGGAAAAAAGGAATATTTACAAATACATGGAAATTAAACAACACTCTTCTGAAGTTTATCAATAGACAAAGGAGAAATTAAAGTGGGAATAATGATGTATGTTGAGAGAAACAAAAAAGGAAACACAATATACAAGAACTTGTAGAATGCAGCAAAAAGAGCTCTAAGAGCAACAAAGTCCTACATTAAGAAGTGAGAAAGATCCCCAATGAACAATCTAGCTCTACACCTTAAGGAACTAGAAAAAGAAAAACAAACTGGGGAAGATGGCAAAGTAGAAAGACTCTAAGCTTGCCTCTTCCCATGGATACTGAAAGAGCAGACCTAGGCCGACCAACTCCATTTTGTTCTGTGCTCTCCATCTTGTTCTGTGTCCTCCATCTTGTTCTGTATCCTCCATCTTGAATGACTATGTCCCCGACATGGATGCAGAAAGAAATTCCTGCTCAAACCTCAGACCACGCCTCCTCCCCTTGAGTAACTTCCCGATCAAACCATGCCCGGCAACCTGCATAATGGGACTCTGACCCTTCCCCAGCCAATCGGCTAAGGCCAGGACCATTTCTTCACCAACTACCCCTAGACCCCTATAAAACCTTTGTGCTTTTGAAACTCTCTCTCTCTCTCTCTCTGGTATCTCACTGCTGCATTGGTGCAGGTAGGGGATTGAGCTCGAGCTAGTTCGAATAAAGGCTCTTTGCTTTTGCATCGGACTCGGCTCCCTGGTGGTCTTTGGGGATCATGAATTCTGGGCATAACAGATACAACTAGATGACATATCAGCATAAATGACATAGAAAATGATCTGAAGACTGGTAGAACAAACTCCACAAGGAATAATAGAGAAGAATCCACAGCAAAGAATGTTGGAAGGGCAAAGATGAGGTTTGGGAGCAAAAAAGACCATGGGGAGGGAGCTGGTGGCATAGAGAAGGGCAAAAAACAGACTTTCCCAGCAGGAAGCCCACATGAGGAAGATGAATCCCCATAACATGTAGCTTTGAAAGTGAGAGAGGCTGAATTTCATAAGTTCTTATAGCCCGTAGGACTTAAACTTGAAATTAAAAAAAATTGATGGGTTCAGCTCTGGGAGAACTCAGAGGGTCTTAGGAAGCAGAGTCCCCACCCTTACAGAGACAGTACCACAAACAGCCAGCAGAGATAGAGTTTGAAAGGAGAAGTTTGAAAAATGCTAGAGGGCAGAAAGGAGGAAGAGTGATTTACTTATCTCAGAATAAGGCCCAGAGAAGTGGAGATCATGGTGAGACCTCTCCAGGAACAAAAGTGCTGGCAGGCACCATTTCCCTCTTCTGCCCCCCAACAGAAACACAGGGTCACCTGAAGGGACCAATGCAGCACCAACACTTGCTATCTAACTTGGTTACACCAAGCTCAAACCCCCACCCCCCCACACACACTCTTTGGCTGATCAGCCCTTCCCAGTCACGCTATTCTCATTCTGGTTACTGCAAGCTCCCTCCTCCAGAAGACCAGTACAAATCCCACCAACACATCTCCTGACTCCTGCATTTTGCAGGACCTAAATTCCAGCAGCAGTGGCAACAGGTCTTATTTCACAAGCAGACCTGTGCACACTTTGTTGAAATGAGACCCACCCCTGCTGAAGGACCAAACCCTGTCCATAACAGGCAAAGAGAGCCTCTGTAGGCAATTGGACTGAAGGGAAAAAAGACCAGGACTCAATAGGAGAGCACACACAACACACATGGGGTCATTGCCTGAAGGGCCAGGCCCTAGGGAGCAGGGGACCCTGCACTTAAGAGCATTACAGGACCTCTTCTTCATAAGAACATTATGTTCAAGAGCAATAGATAAAGCTGACTTTCCTAACACAGAGAAATAGACAAAATGAGGAGACAGAGAAATATGTCCTAAATGAAAGAACAGGACCAAACCACCGCAAAAGATCTAAGTGAAAGGGATATAAGTAATATGCCTGATAGAGAATTTAAAGAAATGATAGTAGAGATACTCACTGGACTTGATAAAAGAGTGAAGAATATCAGTGAGACCCTTAACAAAGAGATAAAGAATGAATAAGAGATGAGAAACACAGTAAATGAAATTAAAAATACACTTGATAGAATAAATAGCAGGCTAGATGAATCAGAGGGACCTGGATGACAGGTAATGGAAAGTAACCAAGCTGAGCAAATTAAAGAAAAACAAATATGCAAAATGAGAATAGTCTTAGGGAACTCAGTGACTCCATCAAGTGTAATAACATTCACATTACAGGGATCTCAGAAGAAGAAGAGAAAAGAGAGCAGAAAATTTATTTGAAAAAATACTAGCTGAAAACTTCCCAAATACATGGATGAGGAAGGAAAAAAATTTTGAGGTCCAGGAAACAGAAATTACCCCCCAAAATCAATCCAAGGAGGTCCACACCAAGACACATAGTAATTAAAATGGGAAAAGTAATGATAAAAAAGAAATTAAGACAGTAAGAGAAGAGAGTTACATACAACCAAAACTCCTTTAAGCTATCAGCAGATTTTCTAGCACAAACTTTGCAGGCCAGAAAGAAGTGGCATGATATGATCAAAGTGCTGAAAATGAAAATTATGCAGGCAAGAATACTCTATCCAGCAAGGCTATCATTCAGAATAGAAAGAGAGATAGTGTTCTCAGATAAACCAAAACTAAAAGATTTCATGGTCACTACACCAAGAAATATTAAAGGGGAATCTTTGAGTGGAAAGGAAGAAACATAAGTGAGAGTATGAAAAGCAAAAAACACAAAAGCAGTAAAAATAACTAAATCTGTAAAAATCAATCAAGAGATTTATAAAATAAAAGAATGTAAAATACAACACCATATATCTAAAAACATACAGGGGCAGGGTACAGGAGTAAAGGATGGGTTAAAACTTATGTGACCATAAACTTAATATGGACTGCTATAAGCAGAAGAGATGATATACAAACCTACAGATAGCCACAAATCAAAAACCAGTAGTAGATTTGTAAAGAATAAACAGAAAGAAACCCAAGTATATAGTTAAATAGAGCAAACAAAGCATGAAAGAGAGCAAGAGAAGAAGGGATCAGATAAAAACTACAAAACAAGTAACAAAATGGCAATAAATACTTATCTATCAGTGATTACCTTGAACGCAAATGGACTAAACACTCCAATCAAAGGACATAGAGTGACAGAGTGGATTAATAAATAAGACGCATCTATATGCTGCTTAGAAGAGACTCATCTCAGACCTAAAGACATCTGAAGATTGAAAGTGAAGGTATGGGCCATTGAAAATGGCAGTGGGGTAGGAGAACCCTAGGCTCACCTTGTCCCACCAATAGAACAAGATAACTATTAAATCAACCTAAATACCCACAGAAATTGACCTGAAGACTGACAGAACAAACTCCACAACTACAGGTAGAGAAGAGTCCACATCAAAGAAGGTAGGAAATACAGAGAAATGCTCTGAGAAAAATGGAACGTGGTCACTGTAGCGGTGGAGGAGCTGTGGTTGCAGAGAAGAGCAAGAGATTGACTAATCCAAGGGAGCACTCAGGGAAAATGAATCCCCATAGCAAATGGCTTGCAAAGTGAGAGAGACCCAATTTCATGGCTTCTGGCAACCAGCAAAGTTTAGTGCCTGGAGTTTTAAAGGTCAGTGGGCTTGTCTGGGATAGAGCTAGGAGAGCATTGTGCTGCTCTTGGAAAGAAGGCAGGCAAACAACCTGCAGACATACAGCATGGAAACAGTGATCTGTGAGTGCCTGGGGCACACAGTGGGGAGGTTATATGCTCATTTTGGAGTGCATCTCATAGAGGCACCATTCATTCACAGAGAGACCCTTCTTGGAGCAAAGGAACTGGCTACTGCCATTTCCATCCCTGTCACTCAGCAAAAGCACAGGGCCACCTGCTGGAACCAGTACAGCACCAACACTTGCTACCTAACTGCTTACAACAATCTCCATTCCCCCCACCCCGCACTGCACTGTGGTGGAACCACCCTTTCTAGTCTCAGTTGCCTCAGTCCCGGTGCTGTGGGGCCTCTCGTACAGAAGGCTGGCCCAAACCCTTGATCACACCATGTCTCCCAACATGGCAGTTTTGTGGAGCCTCCACAAAACTGCAGTGGCAGTGGCAACAGGTCGCATTTCACAAGCAAACCAGAGCATACACATTCAGGTCAGGAACCAAACACTGCCCACAACAGGCAAAAAGATCCTCTGCAGATGACTGGTCTGAAGGGTAAAGCAGCCAGGACAAAAGAACAGAGCATATAAAGCACACATTGGAAACTATTAGAAGAGCCAGGCCCTGGGGAACAGTGTACAGCATACAGCAGGGCACATCAGGACCTCTTCTTCATTAGGCCATTAACCTCAAGAACAGGAGATGTAGGTGACTTTTCTAACACAGAGATAAAGCACAGAGACTTAGACAAAATGAAAGAGAAAAATATCCCAAAAGAAAGAACAGGGCAAGGCCATGGCCAGAGATCTAAGCAAAACAGATATAAGTAATGTGCCTGGTAGGCTATTTAAAGCAATGTTCATAATGATACTCACTGGACTTGAAACAGTGGAAGACATGAGTAAGACCCTTAACACAGAGATAAGGAATAACAGCAGAAATAAAGGTTCATTAAATGAACCGGAATGAATGAATGGAATGAAATGCTTGATGGAAAAAATAGGATGGAAGAAGCAGAGGAATGATTTAATGACCTAGAAGACACAGTAATGGAAAGTAATCAAGTTGAATAGAAAAAGCAAACAAAAATTGGTCAAAATGAGAATAGACTTAGGGAACTCAGTGACTCCATAAAGTGCAATAACATTTGTATTGTAGGAGTCCCAAAAGAAGAGAGAGAAAAGGGGGCAGAAAATTTATTTGAAAAAATACTAGATGAAAATTTCCCTAATCTGGGGAAGGAAACAGATATCCAGATTCAGAAGCCACAGAGAACCCCCAACAAAATGAACAAAAGCAGGCCGACACGAAGACATAATTAAATTGGAAAAATATAATGATAAAGAAAAAGTTTTTAAGCAGCAAGAAAAATAAGACAATAATATACAAGGAGAGCACCATAAGACTAGCAGGGGATTTTTCAGCACAAACTTTCCAAGCAAGAAAGGAGTGGAATGATATATTCAAAGTGCTGAATGGGAAAAATCTGCAGCCAAGAATGCTTTATCCAGCATGGCTATCATTCAAAATAGGAGAGATAAAGAGTTTCTCAGACAAAGAAGAACTAAAGGAGTTTGTGACCACTAAACCAACCCTGCAAAAATATTAAAAGCAACTCTGAGTAGAAAGAAGAGATAAAAAGTGACAGTATGAAAGTAGGAAACAAAAAAGCAGTACAAATAAATATTTATGTAAAAAATCATTCAAGGAACTCACAAAATAAAAGTATGTAAAAAATGACAACATATACCTAAAATGTGGGGGAGAAGAGTAATAAAGAATGGGTTCAAACTTAAATGACCATCAACTTAATATACACTGCTATATGCAGAAGAGGTTATATACAAACCTGATAGTAACCATATGTAAAAAACCCCTAATGCAAAGAATAAAGAGAAAGAAATCCATATATATCGCTAAGGAAAATCAGCAAGCCATGAAAGAGAGAAAAGCAAGAAAGACCAGAGAAAATCTTTAGAAATAATCACAAAGCAAATAATAAATTACAACAAATACATATCTATCAATAATTACTTTGAATGTAAATGGACTAAATACTCCAATCAAAAGACATAAGGTGACAGAATGGATTAAAAAAAAACTAGTTCCAAGTATATGCTGCCTACAAGAGACTCATTTCAGACCTAAATACCTGTAGACTGAAAGTAGGGGGGTGGAGAAACATTTATCATGCAAATGAATGTCAAAGAAGCCTGGAGTAGCATTAAATATATTGGACAAAATAGACTTCAAAACAAAGTCTGTAACAAGAAACAAAAAATGGACACTATATAATAATAAAAGGGAAGAAGATCAAAGTGATACCATGCATCTTTTCAGACCATAACGCTATGAAACTAGAAGTCAACCATAAGAAGAAATCTAAGAACACAAATATATGGAGGTTAAATAACATGATACTAAGCAATGAATGGGTTAACCAGGAAACAAAAGAAGAAATTAAAAAGTACATGGAAACAAATGAAAATGAAAACACAATGGTCCAAAATTTTGAGGATGCAGCAAAAGCAGTTTTAAGTGGAAAAGCTCACCTCAAGAAGGAAGAAATATCTCAAATATACAACCTAACTTTACACCTAAAGGATCTACAAAGAGAATAAGAAGAAAAACCTAAAAGTAGCAGAAGAAAGAAAATAATAAAGATTAGTGCAGAAATTAGTGATACAGAAACCAAAAAACAATAGAACAGATCAATGAAACCAGGAGCTTGTTCTTTGCAAAAATCAATAAAATTGATAAACCTGTAACCAAACTTATCAAGAAAAAAAATGAAATGACTCAAATAAATAAAATTACAAATGAGAGAGGAGAAATATCAACCAACACCACAGAAATATAAACAATTCTAAGAGAATATTACAAAAAAACTATATGCCAACCAATATTGGCATACTAGACAACCTAGAAGAAGTGGATAAATTCCTAGAAATATATAAACTACCACAACTGAAACAGAAAGATATAGAAAACTTTAACAGACCAATAATCAGTAAAGAAATTTAATCAGTAATCAAAAAACTTCCAACGAATTAAAGTCCAGGACCAGATGGCTTTACAGGTGAATTCTACCAAACATTTAAAGAAGGGTTAATACCTGTTTATTTCAAACTACTCTAGAAAATAGAAGTGGAAGGAATACTTCCAAATTCATCCTATGAAGCCAGCATTACCCTTATACGAAACTGATAAAGACTCCACTAAAAAAGAGAACTTCAGGCCAATATCCCCGATGAACACGTATGCAAAATTTCTCAATAAAATACTAGCAAACTGTTCCAACAATACTGTGAAAAGATCATTCACCATAATCAAGTGGGTTTATTCCTTGTTTGCAAGTGTGTTGCAATATTGGCAAAACAATCCTCATGATACATCACATCAATAAGAGAAAGGATAAGAACCTTGTGATCATTTCAGTAGACCCAGAAAAAGCATTCGACAAAGCACAGCATCCATTAATGATAAAAGCCCTTACCAATGTAGGTTTAGAGGGAACATACCTCAACATAATCAAGCCTGTATGTGAAAAACCCACAGGTAACACCATCCTTAATGGAGAAAAACTGAGAACTTTTCCCTTAAGGTCAGGAACAAGACAAGGATGTCCACTCTCACTACTTTTATTCAACAGAGTACTGGAAGTCCTACTCACAGCAATAAAAAATAGAAGACATCCAAATAGGTAAGGAAGAAGTAACACTTTCACTATTTTCATATGGTATAATACTATATATAGAATACCTGAAAGACTCCAAAAAATTGCTAGAACTGATAGACAAATTCAGTAAAGTTGCGGAATACAAAATCAACGTACAGAAATCTGTTGCATTTCTATACACCAATAATGAAGCAGCAGAAAGAGAAATTAAGTAATCAGTTACATTTATAATTGCACAAAAAAACAATAAGATATCTAGGAATGAACCTAACCAAACAGGTGAAACACCTGTATTCTGAAAACTACAAAACAGGGATAAAAGAAATTGAAGATGACACAAAGAAATGGTAAGACATTCCATGCTCATGGATTGGAAAAGAAAATATTGTTTAAAATGTCTGTATTACCCAATGAAATCTATACATTTAATGCAATTCTCATCAAGATGCTATCAGCATTTTTCACAGAACCTGAACAAATAATCTTAAAATTTGTAAGAAACTACAAAAAATACTCTGAATAACCAAAGCAATCTTGAAAAGAAGAATGAAACTGGAAGGATCACAATTCCAGACTTTGTTATATTACAAAACTATAGTAATCAAAACAGTATGGTACTGGCATGAAAATAGACACATACAGCAGTAAGAAGAATAGAAAACGAAGAAATCAACCCACAATTATATGGTCAATTAATCTACAACAAAGGAGGAAAGAATATGCAATGGAAGAAATACAGTCTCTTTAACAAATGGTATTGGGAAAACTGGACGGCAACATGCAAAAGAATGAAACTGGACCACTTCCACCACACACAAAAAAGAACTCAAAATAAATTAAAGACCTAAATGTGAGGCCTGAAACCATAAAAATCCTAGAAGAGAGCATAGGCAGCAATTTCTCTGAAATCAACCCTAGCAACATTTTTCTAGATATGTCTCCTGAGGCCAGGGAAACAAAAACAATAAATTATTGGGAATACATCAAAATAAAAACCTCGGCACAGCAAAGGAAACAATCAACAAAGCTAAAAGGCAATCTACAGAACGGAAAAGAAATTTGCAAATGACATATTGGATAAAGGGTTAGTATCCAAAATCTATAAAGAAATTATAAAATTCAACACCCAAAAAAACAAATAATCTAATTACAAAATGGGCAGAAGACATAGACATTTTTCTAAAGAAGATATATGGCTGACCGACAGACACATGAAAAGATGCTTAACACCACTCATTTTCATGGAAATACAAATCAAAACCACTATTTGATATCACTTCACACCTGTCAGAATGGCTAAAATTAAAACCACAAGGAACAGTTGGTATTGGCAAGGATGTGGACAAAATGGAACCCTCCTTCACTGTTTATGGGAACGCAAAGTGGTGCAGCCCCTCTGGAAAACAGTATGGAATTTCCTCAGAAAGTTAAATATAGAACTACCCTACATTCCAGTTAATTGCCCTACTGGGTATTTCCCCCCAAAATACAAAAATACTAATTCAAAGGGATATATGCTGCACCCCTATGCTTATAGCAGCATTATTTACAATAGCCCAATTATGGAAGCAGCTCAAGTATCCATCAATAGATGAATGAATAAAGAAGATATTATATATGTATATATTTCATATATATAATTTCATATATATATAATTTCATATATACATAATGGAGTATACAGAGTTGAAATCTTGCTATTTGCTACAACATGGATAGAGCTAGAGAGCATAATTCTAAGCAAATAAGTCAAAGATAGACAAATACCATGATTTCATTCATATTTGGAATTTATGAAACAAATTGGCAATAGGAAAAGAGAGAAAGAGAGAGAGAGAGAAACCAAAAAAACAGACTCAACTATAGAGAACAAACTGATGTCTACCAGAAGTGAGGTGGGTAGGGGTATGGGTGAAATAGGTGATGTGGATTAAAGAGTTCACTTATCATGATGAGCACTGAGAGAATTGTTGAATCACTATATTGTATACCTGAAACTAATATAACATTGTATGTTAACTATACTGTAATTTAATAAAACTCAATAAGAATGAAAAATAAAAAATAAAAACAACTCACAGATACACAGAAGAGGTTGGTGGTTGCCAGAGTTGGGGAGTTGGGGAAGGTCCACATGTGTGAAAGGTGTCAAAAGGTACAAAAATCCAGTTATTAAGTACGTAAGTCTTGGATAGGAAGTGTACAGCCTATTAACTATAGTTAATAATTCAACATGGCATATGTGAAAGTTGCTAAGAGAGTAAATTCAAATGTTCCCATCACATAAAAAACATTCTATAAATTTGTATGGTGATTGATATTGTGGTGATCATTTCACAGTATTTACAAATATCAAATGATCATATTCTTTGTGTCTTCTTCAATTTCTTTCATAAGCTTTCTATAGTTTTCAGCATGCACATAATTTACCTCTTTGGGTAGGGTTATTCCTATCTTATGGCTTTTGGTGCAATTGTAAATGGGATCAATTCCTTGATTTATTTTCTGGGTTCTCTATTCCGTTCCATTGGTCTATGTGTACCATACTTTCTTGGTGATTAGAGCTTTGCAATATGGTTTGAAGTCCAGAATTGTGATGTTTTCAGCTTTGGTTTTCTCTTTCTGCTGTTACATTATTTGTGTATAGAAACACAACCAATTTCTGTATGTTGATTTTATATCCTGCGGCTTTGATGAATTCATTTATCTCTTCCAACAGTTTTTTTTGGTGGAGTCTTTTGGGTTTTCCAAGTAGAGTATCATGTCATCTGCAAAGTGAAAGTTTGACTTATTCCTTCCCAATTTGTATGCCTTTTATTTCTTTTCGTTGTCTTATTGCTGAGGCTAGGACTTCCAGTACTAAGTTGAACAACAGTGGTGAGAATGGACATCCCTATCATGTTCCTGACTTAGGGGGAATGTTCTCAGTTTTTCCCCATTGAGGATGATATTAGCTGTGGGCCTTCCTTATATGGTTTTTATGATGTTGAGGTATGTTTCTTCTATCTATACTTTCTTGAGGGTTTTTCATCAAGATATGGTGCTGTATTTTGTCAAATACTTTTTCTGCATCTGTTGAAAGGATCATGCTTCTTATCCTTTCCTTTATTAATGTGATATATCACACTGATTGGTCTGTGAACATTGAACCAGCACTGCAGCCGAGGAATAAATTTCACTTGATTGTGGTCAACAATTATTTTAATGTACTGTTGAATTTGATTTGCTAGTATCTTGTTGAGAATTTTTGCATCCAGATTCATCAAGCATATTGGCTTGTAATTCTCCATTTCATTGGAGTTTTTGGTTTTGGAATCAAGGTAATACTGGCTTCATAGAATGAGTTTGGAAGCTTTCCTTACATTTCTAATGCTTTTGGAACAGTTTGAGGAGAATAGGCATTAACTCTTATTTAAATGTTTGGTAGAATTCCCCTGGGAAGCCATCTGGCCCAGGATTCTTATTTGTTGGGAGATTTTTGATAACTGATTCAAAATATTTGCTAGTTATGTGCCTGTTCAAATTTTCTATTTCTTCCTGTTTGAGTTTTGTTAGTGGGTGGGTGTATAGGAATTTGTCCATTTCTTCCAGATTGTCTAGTTTTTTGGCATGTAATTTTTCATTATATTCTCTTATAATTGTTTGTATTTTTATTGTGCTGGTTGTGATCTCTCCTCTTTCATTGTGATTTTATCTATTTAGGTCCTCTCTTTTCTTTTTAAGAAGTCTGGCTAGGGGTTTATCAGTTTTGTTTATTCATTCAATAAACCAGATTTTAGTTTCATTCATCTGTTCTCCTGGTTTTTTTTTTGTTGTTGTTGTTGGTTTCTTTATAGTTTATTTCTGCTCTAATCTTTATTATTTTTCTTCTGCTGCTGGCTTTGGGCTTTATTTGCTGTTCCTTTTCTAAGAGCAGCCTTACTTTTTGCTCCTGTAGATGTAAGGTTAGGTTGTTTATTTGGGACCATTACGCTTCTTGAGATAGTCTTACATTGCAACTTACTTTCCTCTTAAGACTGTCTTTGCTACATCCCAAAGGGATTGGACTGTTTTTTTTTTTCATTTTCATTTGCTTCCATGTATTTTTAATCTTTTCTTTAATCTCCTGGTTAACCCATTCATTCTTTAGTAGGATGTTCATTAACCTCCATGTATTTGGGGGCTTTCCAAATTTTTTCTTGTGGTTGATTTCAAGTGTCACAGTGTTGCGATCTGAAAATATGCATGGTATGATCTCAATCTTTCTGTACCTGTGGATGTATGATTTGTGACCCAGTATGTAATTTATTCTGGAGAATGTTCCATGTACACTTGAAAAGAATGTGTATTCTCTTCTGCTTTAGGATGAAATTGTCTGAATATAATTGTTAGGTCAATCAGGTCCAGTGTGTCAGTCAAAGCCATTGTTTCCTTGTTGATTTTCTGCTTATATGATCTGTTCATTGTTATAAGTGGGTTATTAAAATCTCCTACTATTATGGTATTATTATCAAAGAGTTTCTTTATGTTTGTGATTAAGTGATTTATATACTTGTGTTCTTTAAAGTTGGGGGCACAAATATTTACAACTATTAGATCTTCTTGATGGATAGACCCCTTAATTATGATATAATAATTCCCTTCTTCATCTCTTATTACAACATTTGTTTTAAAATCCAGTTTGTCTGATATAAGTGTGGCTACTTTGGCTTGCTTTTGACGTCTACTAGAATTATAGATGATTCTCCATTCCCTCACTTTAAATCTGGAGGTGTCTTTAGGTCTGAAATGAGTCTCTTGTAGATAGCATATAGATGGATCTTATTTTTTATTCATTCTGATACCCTATGTCTTTTTATAGGAGCATTTAATCTGTTTACAATCAGAGTGATTATCAAAAGATATGAATTTAGTGCCATTGTGTTATCTGTAGAACTGGTGTTTCTGGTGAGGTTCTCTGGTCCTTTGTAGTCTTTATTGCTTTGGTCTTTTTTTTTTCCTCCTCTCAGAGAGTCTCCCTTAAAATTTCTTGCAAGAGTGGTTTAGTTGTCACGAACTCCTTTAGTTTGTCTTGGAAACTCTTTATCTCTCCTATTCTGAATGCCAGTCTTGCTGGATAAAAATTCTTGGCCATATATTTTTCCCCATTTGCCACATTGAATATTTCCTGCTACTCCGTTCTGGTCTACCAAGTTTCAGTGGACAGTTCTGCTAGTAACCTTATGGTCTACCTTTGTAGGTTAAGGACATTTTGTCCATAGCTACTTTCAGAATTATTTGCATTTCACTATGATGTGTCATGGTATTGATGTGTTTTTGTTGATTTTGAGGGGAGTTCCCTCTGCTGCTTGGACTTGAATGACTGTTTCCTTCCCCAGATTAGGGAAGTCCTCAGCTATAATTTGTTCAAATAAACCTCCTGCCCCCGTTTCCCGCTGTTCTCCTGGGACTCCTATGATATGGACATTATTTTGTTTCATGGAATCACTTAGTTCTCTAAGTGTCCCCTCATGACCTACTAATTTCCTTTCCCTCTTCTTTTCATATTCATTATTTTCTGTATTTTTATCTTCTATTCCACCTTTTCTCTCCTCTGCTTCTTTAATTTTCATTGTCACTGTATCTCATTTTTGCATCTCATTTATAGCATTTTTTTATTTCATCCTGACGAATTCTTAGGTCTTTATTCTCTGCAGCAAGGTTTTCTCTCATGTCTTCTATGCCTTTTGAAGCTCAGCTACCAGTCTCATGACTGTTATTCTAAATTCTTGTTCAGATATATTGCTTATATCTCTTTTGAGCAAGTCCGTGGCTGTGATTCCTTCTTGACCTTTCTTTTGGGGGGAATTCCTCTGTCTTGTCATTTTGGTTATGTTTCTATCTTTTGAATGTTTTAAAAGCTTGTATGTTTCCTGCTCCTGAGAGTACCGCTATATTAAAAAGGGGTCATACAGTGTCCAGGGCCTGGAACTTCAGGAAGTGTTTCTGGTGTATGCTGTGTTCACTCTGCTGTTGCATTTTGGCTACTCTTTCCCACTGGTCAGTCCTCTGCAGAGTTCCTCCTTGGTTGCTGTGGTGGAGTGTTTGGACCTTTAATTAGATGATTTTTTTAATTAATTGATTTGTTTGTTGAAATAACCCTGGAAAAAAAAGAAAGGAAGCCTAATCCCCCCCCCAAAAAAAAGAGAAAAGGAAAGAGAACAAAGGAAACATAATCAAAATCTATAAGGCTGACTCCAAAGAAAAAGAAAGGAAAATAAGAAAAGGAAAAAAGAAAGAAAAAGAATTAAAAAGCTTGATCCAAAAAAAAGGAGAGAAATGAAATAAAGAAAACAAACAAGAAACAATGAGCCTGATTCCAAAAGAAAAAAGATAGAAGAAAAAAGTGAAAAAAAAACCTTTCAGTGTTGTTTTGAGGCACAATTTTCAGTGCACTTGGTGCATGGGTTTGCTGGCTGTGCTGGTTTTCTGCAGGACAGCACCCTTGAATTGACTCAGATTCAGTCTTTCCCTAGTTAATAAGCAATTGCCAGGCAGGGGGGACATGGGGTTTGTTGTACGTGGGTTCTGCCTCCACTGGTGGCCACTGTGTTGCTCTCTGAAGTCCCACCTTGTTGGTGTTGGGGGGGAAATGGCACCACCCCAATCTCTTGTCTGCAGACCAGGGGTCTCACAATTCCTGATGTTCAGGAAGCTGTCACAAAATAGAGAGGACAGTCAGCTCTCCCTGTGCCACACTCTCCTGTATCTTTTTCTTCTTGGTGCATGGATGGGATTCAAAATCCAAAGTCTTTTTTTTTAATCAAGTTAGTTAACATACAGTGTAGTCTTGGCTTCAGAAGTAGAACCCAGCGATTCATCTCTTACATATGTTGAGTTTCTCAACTTCCACATATTAGTGAAATAATATGATATATTTTTTTCTCTGACTGACTTATTTTGCTTGGCATAATACCTCCAGTTCCATCCATGTTGTTGTAAATGGCAAGATTTTTTTTTGATCACCAAGTAGTATTCCATTGTATATATATTTCACATCTTCTTTTTCCATTCATCAGTTGATGGAAATTTGGGCTCTTTCCATACTTTGGCTATTGTTGATAGTGCTGCTATAAACATTGGTGTTCATGTATCCCTTCGAAACAGCACACATATATCCCTTGAATAAATACCTAGTAGTGCAATTGCTACATTGTAGGTAGTTCTATTTTTAATTTTTTGAGGAACCTCCATACTGCTCTGCAGAATGGATGCACTAGTTCACATTCCCACCAACAGGGCAAAAGGGTTCCTCTTTCCCCACATCCTTGCCAACATCTGTTGTTTCCTGAGTTGTTAATTTTAGCCATTCTGACTGGTGTGAGGTGGTATCTCATTGTGGTTTTGATTTGTATTTCCCTGGTGATGATCAAAATCCAAAGTCTTAAAGGGCCCAGCACTACATGGATCCCACCCCTCTTCCAGAGTAGAGTCTGTCCACCCTGCTGATGAAAGGCTTTTGGCTGGCACCTACAAGGTCTTTTGTCCTTGGGAAGGCAATAAACCTTCTTCCAAAATTATTGCAGGAAGGAGAATGTTCTCTCCCAGTGCACCCCAGAGATCTCTACATATGCTATGCACTCCAGGGCCAGCTCCCTCCTTCCCAGGAGTGCTCACCAAGGCTCTGCTTTGGAGAAAGTCATGCACTTCCAAAACCTCAGAGTTTCAGCTCCAAACACTGTTTTCAATAAAGGAATGGGACACTCAATACTTCTCCCTCCCCAGTCTGTGGTCCAGAGAGGTTTTACTCTTGTGAAACTGAATGCTGCACTTTCTCAACCCCCCTCTTTTTCTCTCCCTTTTGTCTCTCCATGGAAAGGGTTCCCTCTCCTCTGAGATTCCGCCATTTTTTCTCTCCTTCAATTCACTTCCATGCACCTTGCACCTGCCAAGCTATCTCCCCCCAACTGTGGAGATCCTTATGCCAGTCCACAGGTCTATTTCCTGGGTGTTACAAGTGATCTGACCTCAACACAGCTGTGTTTGAGGGACAAGGAAAGCTCAGGGTCCTCCTAGTTCTTCACCGTCTTAATTCCTCCTCTTAGAAAGAATATTGTTAAAGGTATTTCTTATAATATAGATGGAATTGCCTGTTTTATTATGTGAAAGGAATGTCTAAGAAACCAGAATGGAATTGTAAATGTCTCAAATCCATAAAGAGACCTGGATGCTCCTCAGCTCTGCTATTAACCTCCTTTGTCATCCAGGTCAATTCTCTCTAGGCCATTGTTTCTTAATTTATAAAATGCAAGTGACAAGGGAAGATGTTAAACTAAATGATTTTTTTAAAGTAGTTTCTGGTTCTGTGGACCATGCTTAGTCTGTCTCTCTTCTTTTAAGAGTATAGTTTCCTTGCTACAAAATGGGAGCATAGGGCCACCTTACCTTGAATGTTTCTTCCAGTTCTTCCATTTGGTATCTGAGATGAGGAAACACCCCTGGGCCATCTGTCCCCCACTAAAGATCTCCACATTAGGCTGGCCTAGACTTGAGCAAATGCCATATTACTTCCATGGAGAGCTGGACTTCCATGCTTCCCAAACTCAAGCATAGGAATTACCTTGGATGTTGTTAAAATGCAGATTCGGATTCAAAGGTCTGAGTTGGGGCCTAAGACTCTGTATTTCTAATAAGTCCCTAGGCACTTCAAAGAACAAGTGGCTATATAACCTCTTTGGGATCACATTCTCTAAGATGATTACTCTTTTCTGGAACAAGGGGTTGACTGTATACTTTGTTTCTTTACTTCAATTCAAAGAGCCTGGTAGTAAAAAGAAAGGGCACAGGGCCCTACCCTGGCCAGGAAGTGGTGGCAGAGCTGAAGTATAAATGGACTGAGGTCATATAAGAACATTTCCTATCCATATAACCCTCCCCATTCCACATTTTGAGGGTCCCAACCAGCATGGACTGAAGCAGGGCATTCAGAGAAATAGACTACAATTTCATCTATCCAGCTAGCTCAGTTAGTTCATTCATGTCCTCATTAATTCACTAATCCATCTAATGATCAATTCACTCAAATATTTACTAACTCCCTGCTCTGTGCCAAGCCTTGTGATGAGCATAACCATTCAGAAGTGAATCAGATACAGCCTCATCCCAAAAAGGGCTCACAGTCTAACAGGAAAGATAGACACATAAAAAGATTGCAATTTAGTGTGATACATTTTATAATAAAATGTGAGAAAGATGAAATAGATTCATGAATAAAGGATGTTCTGGGTGTAGGATGATGGTTAGAAAGTCTTAATAGAGAAGATGGTGGCACTTAAAAACAGGACTTGATGTATGAGTATTTGTCATGCAGATATGGTGGTGAATGAACTCCAGGCAGAAGAACCAACATGCACAACGCCATACACTGGTGTATTCAAGCAGTTATAAATTGCTCAATATGGTATGTATTAGTTAGGATGTTTTCAGTTGCAGCTAAGTTGATATCCAACTAAAAGTATCATGAACACATGAACAGTAGTTAGTTATCTCACATGACAAGAAGTCCAAAGGAAGGTGGTTCCCAGGCAGGTTCAGTGATTCAATGTTGTCATAAATGTCCCAGAGCCTTTCTTATCCTTCTGCTCTATCTTTGTGTTTTCGATGTCTTCTGGATTGCAAGATGGTTATTGTGTCACATGGAGGCACAACCACATCCAGTGAAGAACAAGAAGACCACTTCATGCCACATGTGCCCTTTTATTAGGCAGGAAAACCATTTCACAGAATTTCCCCATTAGACATCTCTTCCAGTCCCCTGCCCTTGACCTCAATGCAAAGGAGGCTGGGAAAATGAGTATATGGCATTTTTTATAATGAGAAGCTCTACAACAAGGAAAGGATGGCAGGAAAAGAGCCTGAAGAAGCCAGGTCTTGAAGGCCTCATATGTCTAAGGATTTTGCATTTTCTCCCACAGACTATTTGGGATAAATTGGATCAGAAAAGTAATATAATAAAATCTGCATTTTGAAAGATCATATTGCTATGTAAGGACATAGAAAAGGTCTGGAGTGATAAATGTCATCTGATACAAATGGCTATCTCTGAAGAGGGGAGTGGGATCAGCAGATGTGAAGGGGGTCATGCACATTTTACTCTTTAGCAGTGGTTCTCAACAGGGGAAGGTTTTTTCCTCAAGTGATATATACCAATGTCTCCACATTTTTTTGTAGTCACAAGTGTGAAAGTGCTAAGGGAAATTAGTGGACAGAGGCCAGGGATATAGCTAAACATTCTACAGGGCATGGGACAGCTCCCACAACAAAGAAGAATCCAGTCCAAAAGCTGAAAGTGCCAAAGCTGAAAGACTATGGTCATAGACTCCTTTAGACCTCTTTTGTTTGGATTTTTACTGCAAACTTATATTCATGTAGTATTTATGTTTTAAAAATGTTTAAAACTTTATTCCATAAATCAGAATTCATAAGCATTTGTTGGAAAGTAAATTGGAAGGGTGGAGACTAGAGGCAAGGAGACCAATTAGGAAGCTATTGCAATATTTAATTCAATGGTTTGAATTTTCTTTCTTTTCCCTTCCTTTCTCACTCTCACCACCTTCCTTCCTTTCCTCTTTGTCTTGTTTTCTTTATTTTGGCAGTAGTAACCCTTTATTTCAATGAAAATTTCAATGAAATTTTCAAGGAATCTAGGAATCAATCAATAAATCAATCATCACTGCTCTGTTTGAAGCAGGAGTGGGGTCTAGAGCCCTAGTTTCTTGTGCCCTCCCTCTCTTTTTATGGTGGCTTGATATACTTCCAGGGAATACTTTGAATGCCCCCAAGTAGAAGCTGAGACCTGACCTAGGCCAAGGATGGTAGGGATAAGGAGACTGAGAAGACTAAATAATTAGGTGTGTATGGTGTGTTTGTCATACCAGTCATGGTAATAACGCAGATAGCTAATTACAAACTGTTTATTATCATTTTGTCAATATAAAGTGGCATATTTTGGACCATTTATAATTTATAATTTGCTACAAATAACTCTCTTACCATTTAACATCAAGTAAAGGAGAAATAAATGACAAACCAAGGGAGATATTTAGCAGGTAGAACTGATGAAACATGGTGATTAAATATTAGAATAAGAGAAAGAGGAAGCTTGGAGGATTCCCAGGTTTCCAGTTTATGTTACTGAGTTTTTGGGGGTGATACTCATTAAGGTGAGGACTACAGAAAAGTAAAAATGATGAGTTAAACATTGTATGTGTTGCATTGGAGGTGCTTGTGACAAATTCAGGCACACATATTGAGTAGGCAACTTAATACATAGATCTGATCTCAATACAGAGAGAGATCTGATCTGAAAACAAGGATTGGGCATCATCAGGATATAAATGGTGATTAAAACCTTGAAAATAAGTGAGATTATCCAGGGAGAATAGAATGAGCCTATGATAGAACTTTAGAGAAAAACAATAGTTAAGGAATATTCAGAAAATAATGTCTCCGTGAAGGAGATAGGGAAAAGATGAACCAGAAGCATATGAGGAGAAGAAGGAAAATGCAGAGTCTTTAATGGAAGAGAAGTGTTTCAAGAAAATGAAAGTAATTAATAGTCAAATTCAATGGAGATGTCACATAAAATGAATAGGGACGCCTGGGTGGCTCAGTTGGTTAAGCGTTCAACTTTTGATTTCAGCTCAGATCATGATCTCGTGGTCATGATGGGATCAAGCCCTGCATTCAGCTCTGTGCTGAGTGTAGAACCTGCTTAGGGTTCTCTCTCTCTCCCTCTCTCTCTGCCCCTCACCTAATCATGCATGCTCTCTTGCTCTTTCTTTCTCAAAATAAATAAATAAACATTTTTAAAAATTTTTTTAAAAAGAAAATGAATAAAAGCCAGTTTCCTTGGTTTCTCTCTTAGGGCCTTTTGACAATGCTGGTTGTGAATGATTTGAAGATGAAAAACCAAGGATAGAGAATTTTCAGCACTCATTTTGTTAGAAATTGACCCAAAAATTTCAGTTAAAAGTAGTGTAGGCCAAAAAAACCCAAAGTGTAATGTAGGGTTGAACAACCAAACCTCAGGAGAGGCAGGGATACAGCTGGGCCTCAGGAACAATTGGAACCAAGTCCTTAAATCTAGTTGTTTCTCACTAGTAAGTTTATTTCTACATGTCACCATTACTATCTTTGAATGCAGACTGACTCTCTTCACATGATAGCATGGCCTTTGTGCTTTGTAACCAGAGAATGACTGAATCCCTTTCCCATGCTCCAGTTAGAAAAACCAAAGGGTGGAATTCAATGGTCCATACTTAGGTCAGCCAGCCATCCTTAGACTCATCTCTGGATCAATAAATTATTTTCAAGAAGTATGTTTTGTAAGGTAATGGTAGTGCTGGGTATCTAAGACTATGACAGGTTTCATTAAAAAATGGAGGGTGGAATATTTCTCAGAAGAAGAGGGGAAATTGCTGAGCATACAAAGCAACTGAGCATGAGAGATTAATCAGGGGTCCCTGGAATCTTTCAGTTCCTGAGATTTCACATGTTTACCTCCATCTTTTCTTTTTTCCAGTGGAACCAAGTAAGCACACAGACATGGACACTCAAGGCCATGTATTATCTATAAATCCTGATAGTCCTGTCCTAATCCCTGTATCCCTTGGTCTCTATACTCCACATTTCAAGGAAAGGGACTAAATGGCTTGTATTTTTATATGCTGCCAGATAAAGTTTCTCTCCTCCCAAGGGCTTCACTCTCTGTAGGGAAGCAATCAGTCCCCCTCCCCACTGTGGTCCAACCTACTGTAGCTTGGTCTCCTTCTCTGTGGACCTCAGCTGGGTCCACGGAACCCATCTCATTCTAACACTGTGACAAGGTGCACTTACCTTTGATGCCAAAGTGATCTGAACTGCCAAACAATTAGGCCCTACTGGAATGCCTAATTCCAAATTGGAGGATTCTAGAAGGAAATGTGATGGTGTCTACATTTTATAGTAATGACATATTTCCATAATATTTTCCAATTTATTTAAAAAACACATTGCTCAAAAAAAAATAAAAATAAAAATAAAAAAAACATTGCTCATGCATAACAGAATTGTATCTAACTGTATATATTAAAATCATATGTGAGTTTTGCATTTGATTTAAATGTTTAAACTTAGTAGAGGTTGATGTTGAAGCCAAGCTGTTTTCATAAAGAGTTTCATTTTTATGAAAAAAGTATAAACGCTTTGAAAAGCACAACCCTGTCCTTGTCTCAGTTAACCTATGCCATAGCCAGCTTAGCTGTTTAGGCCAGGATAAATATCTTCCTCCATTTACATGACACTTTATAGATCCCCAATACTTTCACATACATATATCGTTTGATTTTTTAAATATTTCTAGCAGGTTGATAAGACAGATTATTATCCAGATTTTCCATAAGGGGAAACCAAAGTATGGAGTCATGCAGAGGTTTTTCCAAGTTCAGTCAGCTATAAAATACTGAGCTGGGACTACAAGGTATATCTACTGCTTCTCAGCCTGGGGACCCTTACCTTCCAATACAAATGTCTGTTCTGTGCCTGAGGTTAGATTGCAAGCTCTTTGAGGGCAGGATTGTGTCTTGTTTATTTTGGATAAACCCACAATGTTTGATGTTCAAAAAAATTGGTGACCGCCTGATGTATCAAATGAGTCCCAGATTCAACCCCATGTGAAAGCTGAGGTGCTCACTGCTATTGAGTTCCAGAATTAATGAGAAAACTAACTTCTCCATCTATTGTTTGGTCTTGCCACCAGGGGTCAGCACTAGTGCTCATGGGCCCTGAGTCCAGGGCAGCAGGAAGCCAAGAAAGAGGAAAGATAGAGGCAACCTTGAGCTTCTGTTCCTAATGGCTAGTGAAGGGATTCCCATTGACCATGGGAAGAACAAGACTACCACATGCATTGAGCCCTGGCCTTGGTAGGATGTGACAGAATCCAGGGCTTTTGGTGGGGGTTGGTGAGATGTGGGTTGGAGGATAAAGAGACAAAGTCGAGCAGTGGAAGGAAGCCTGGGTGGGCATAGAGACACTGAGGCTCCATTTCTAGTCCAGATGCTTTCACTTCTGTGTGACTTCAAGCATACACATTTTACCCTCTGATCTTCAGTTTCCCTGTGACATGGTAGGTTAAACCAGAGTGTTATTTCGTAACCAGATCTGCTTATCAGCATAATCTGAAGAGCTTTTTTTTCAAAATGCTCAAGTCCCAAGACCTCACTCCAAATCTACTGAAGCAGAATCTCCAGGAGGTAGGATCTATGATTGTGTTTTTGAAAATAGCTTCTCAGATGATTCTACTTACCCCCAGTTTTAGAATTTCTGGGCTGCATTGTTACTAAGAGCTCTACCAATATGTGGCCCCTACCTCTTCACAAGCAGTCCTAGGCAAGGGGGCTCACAGGACACCTCCTGAACATCCATACTTCTAAGTTGTTCTCCTTCTTTGCTCCCAGGAGTCACAATGGCTATCTGGAGAAGGTTCTTTCCCCACTGCCCTCCCTTCTCACTCCCTGGCTCTCTAAACCTTGATGGGTGGAAGCCACAGGGCTCCAGAAGTGCCACTTCCCTTACATATGGGCAGCACACTCCAGTCCTCTGGTATCTACTCTACCTTCTTCCTTGGGAAATGTACTTTGTACAATGGAGACCCTTAGAAGCATTTTGGAAGGAACAGTCACAGGACTAGCAGGGGGAAGGGAAACATCCATGAAACAGGAGCTTGGAGAAAGGGATCTCTTTTGAAAAAAAAAGTGAAAGGCAATAAATAGACCTTCCTGTCACTAA
Organism: Felis catus; assembly: GCF_018350175.1. NCBI lineage: Eukaryota > Metazoa > Chordata > Mammalia > Carnivora > Felidae > Felis > Felis catus. The sequence goes on from NC_058386.1 coordinate 55,749,976, forward strand.
GGATACGAGTAGGAATAATTTCTCCCATTTGGGCATTTTTACAATTTCCAAAATACTTTCAGAGTCAATGACCACTTCATATATTTTTAAATTTAAATTTTAGTTAAAATAGAGTGCAATATTGATTTCAGGAGTAGAATTCAGTGATTCATCAGTTACATACACCTAGTGCTCAACACAAGTGCCCTCCTTAATATCCATCACCCATCTATTTTCAGCCTCAATAATAGCCCTTGGAGGTAAGAGCCATTATCCCCAGGTCTTAAGGCCCTACTTTCCTGACCATCCTAGCTAAAATAGCACTCTCTAACTTCGTCATTTTTCATATTCTTCCTCTGCTATATTCTATAGCCCTTATCACTACCTGACATTTTATTTTACTTTTATTGTATATTTACTTGTTAATTTATTTATTGTTTGTCTTCCCCACTGGAATGTAAGCTTCAGAAGGGCAGGGACTATGGCCATCTCATTCATTATTGAAGTTCCAGTGATCAGAAGAGTGTCTGGCCTATGATGAGAACTAAGTAAATATTTGTTTAATCAATAAATGGGGAAATCAAGTTCCACAAAGGAGAACAGCTTTGTCCCAAATCATACAGTTCATCACTGTTTCAGACAGGACAAGACCCTATGTCCCTCTTTTTCCTGACTCTCAAGACAGTGCTCTCTCCACTCCTATGGAGTCATAACTGCTGCACAGTGCTTAGTTCTAAAACCACTCTGTTGATTTGGTGGCTAGGACACTAGAAAAGGGATATTGGACTTGGTGGTTAGGGCCGATGATAATCACTGCAGTCTTGAGAAGGGCTATTTGCCTTATACAGAGGAAAGCTCTGGCATTGGCCATAAGCTGAGCCCCTAGGCCTGGCCAGACAGCATCCCCCAGTGGTACAGGGGACTGGGTGAGAGTGTGAATGACCATGCCCAATGCTCACTGGTGTAGGGACTCTTACTAACTGTAGATGATCTAGCAGGGGCAGCTGGGTTTATTATTATTATTATTATTATTTGTTGTGGAAGGCTGTTGAGCATGATAGTTACTTGCACAGGCTTAAGAGCCAGCCAGCCTGCCAGGATTAGGAAGCTGTCTCTATCAATTACCAACTGTATGACTTCAGGCAAACTTCTAACCACCTCCATTTCTTCATCTCTGCCTACCACATGGAGTTACTGTGGGGGTTAAATGAGGCAATCCATGAAAAGTGTTTGGAGGGGTGTCTGGCACAAAATAAGTGCTTGATGCATGTTGGTCATGATTGTGGTTATTTTTAAAAGATTTTTATGGTTTATTTTTATTTTAGAGAGAGAGAATGGAGGAGGGGCAGAGAGAGGGAGACAGAGGATTTGAAGTGGGCTCTGTGCTGACAGCAGAGAGCCCAACACAGGGCTTGAATTCATGAACTTCGAAATCATGACCTGAAACGAAGTTAACTGACTGAGCCACCCAGGTGCCCCATGATTGTGGTTATTTTGCTAGAACCTATTATTATACTTTATTCTTGTTATTGTTCTATTGTTATTTATTTTATTTCACCATCCTCATAATTGTTATTATTTCTCTTATTTTGCTTTTTTTGTTCCATACATTCTATGCACTTTTCTTTCCCAGCCCTAATGATTGATCATAGATGGGAAAATGGAAGCACAGAATCCCAGCAGTGGCTTGTCCCAGGTTTCATAGTTTACCAAGTCACCAATAAGGCCAAAGCATCTCCAGCTGAGGGCTTGCTTTTGCTGAGCTTGGGCCTCTTGGGAAGTTTCCTTCCCACTATAATAGGGTCTGAGTCACACTGTGCAAGCTGAATGGTATTAAGCATAGGGAGGTGGACACTTCTGGGCTGGACTTAGCACCGTGGGTTGTCTATTATCTAATGTTGCCTGAGAGCCAGCTCCCATAGCTGAGACCTTTTGATCCCACTGCAGACCCAACCCAGTCCTTGGCACCCATTCTGACAATGGGCAACCCCAGGCCCACCTACTGGCCTCAGCATCAGAGTCTTGCTATGAGGCTTGGTACTGGACCTGTACCCTGGTTTGAGTCACTAGGCTCTGACTGGTAACTGTGACCAAGTCTCAACTTTGCCCACCCCAGCTCTGATCCCTGGTTCCATCCGTGGTGACTTGAAAGCTGAACGCTGCCTTGCCTTTGCTGGTCCTGTCGAAGACTGGAGTCCTATCCTTTCTTTCTGCTTGAATCCTGCTGTCTGTAGACACCCTCCAGCTGTGACATCCCAGCTGCCCCTAGAGTGGCATCACCTGCCCCCAGACTCCTTGTCAGTTACCATGTTCTCTGCTGAGATTATGTGAGACTGAAGACCTCCACTGTCCCTCTAGGAGTCCCATTTATGGCTGTCATCTCAGCTCTCCAGAGAGCCTTTTCTGCCTGCCTTACTATAGGAGTATCAAGGCCTATTCCATACTGCCTGCCCAGGTCTTGTCATATCTTGGGGCATCCAGGTTTCCTTCAGAAAGCTGAGGCCATGGTTCCATGCCAAGGAATTTGACTCCACCCACTAAGTTTGACAAAAGTTCTCAAGCATTAGATGCTACTAACCCAGGGTCTCCCTGAGCCCCTGAGACATGCCAATAGAGCTCTAAGCCAACTTTGTTCTAAGGATAAATCCTCTGCTGTATCATTGGACTACACCTTGTTCTCTTCCCTTGCTGGCCAGTGTTCCCATCTTGCACTTAGCTCTGCCAGTCTTTATCTGACTCTGTGAGAACCAAGGTAGCAGCCCTTCTGCCAGAACTTCATGCAGAAAATTGTTCATGTGCTGGACTGTTAATGACTGACAATCCTGATAATTGATGCTCATGGGATTCAGCCGTCAGTTGTCATCACTTCTTGTGAGGCCCTGCCAAGCCAGCTGTGGCCTGGAAAGGCCCTCACCCTTAAGAATGGCGTCTAAGACCAAAAATAAGAAAAAGCCTAGGAATAAACTTAAGCAAGGAGGTGAAAAACCTACACTCTGAAAACTATAAAACTCTGATGAAATAATTTGAAAATGACACAAACAAATGGAAAGATACTCCATGCTCATGGATTAGAAGAATGAATATTGTTAAAATGTACATACTACACAAAGAAACTTGCAATGCAATCCCTATCAAAATACCAACAACATATTTCACAGAACTAGAACAAATAATACTAAAATTTGTATGAAACCACAAAAAACTCCAAATAGTAAAAACAATCTTGAGAAAGAAGAAAGCTGGAAGTATCACAACCTCAGATTTGAAAATATACCACAAAATTGTAGTAATCAAAACAGGATGGTGCTGGCAAAAAATAAACATATAGATCAGTGGAACAGAATAGAAAGCCCAGAAATAAACCCATGCTTATATGGTCAATTAGTCTATGACAAAGGAGGCAAGAATATAGAATGGGGAAAAGATAGTCTCTTCAACAAAAGGTGCTGGGAAAACTGGACAGCTACATGCAAAAGCATGAAACTAGACCATGTTATTACACCATACACAAAATAGATTAAGTGGAGAAAAGACCTAACTGTGAGATCTGAAATCATAAAATTTATAGAAAAAATATAGCCAATAATTCTTTGACATAAGCTGTAGTAACATTTTTCTAGATATGTCTCCTGAGACAAGGGAAACAAAAGCAAACCTATTGGTACTACACCAAAATAAAAAGCTCCTGCACAGTGAAGGAAACCATTAATAAAACAACCTAATGAATGGGAGAAGATATTTTCAAATGATATATCTGATAAAGGGTTAGTATCCAAAATATATAAAAAACTTCTGCAACTCAGCACCAAAAAAACAAATAATCTGGTTAAAAATGGGTGGAAGACATGAAAGAACATTTTTCCAAAGAAGGCATACAGGTGACCAACAGGAACATGAAAATATGCTCAACATCACTAATCATCAGGGAAATGCAAATTAAAACCGTAATGAGATATCACTTTATACTTATTAGAATGGCTAAAATAAAAAACACAAATTAAGTGTTGGCGATAATGTGGAGAAAAAGGAATCCTTGTGTACTGTTGATGGGAGTGCAAATTGTTGGTGTAGTCACCATGGAAAGCAGGATGGCGGTTCCTCAGAAAATTGAAAATAAAATTACCATATCATCTAGTAATTCCACTACTGGGTGTTTACCCAGAGAAAACAGAAACAGCAATTCAAAAATATGCATACACTCCTATGTTTACTGCAGCATTATTTACAATAGCCAATATATGGAAGCAATCCAAGTGTCCATCAATTGATGAATGGATGAGAAAGATGTGATATATATATATATATATATATATATGAAAAAGAATGAGATCTTGCCATTTGCAACAACATGGATGGACTTAGAGGGTATAATGTTAAGTGAAATAAGTCAGTAAGAGAAAGACAAATACCATATGATTTCACTCATGTGGAATTTAAGAAGTAAAATAAATGAATACACAAAGAAAAAAAAACGAGACAGAAAAGAAAACTCTTAAATACAGAAAACAAGCTGGTAGTTGCCAGAGGGGAGATGGGTGGGGGGGGGGGATGGATGAAATAGATAAAGGAAATTAAGAGTACATTTATCTTGATGAGCACTGAGAAATGCATAGAATTGTTGAATCATATTGTATGCCTGAAACTAATGTAACACTGTATGTTAATTATACTTGAAAAAGAAGGAACCCAAGGCCTCCCCAGAGAGGTGGAGTAGCCCAAGGTGTGGGCTGCTGGGTCTGACTAGGAAACATAGCAGAGCTTGGTCCTTAGGGATCATGTCTTCTGCTTTTCTTTCAACTCTCAGCATATCAAGCTGGTTGAAGTAGGGGCAACAGGAGCTAGGAGGTGCTGAGCTGAACTACTTATGGGCAGACCCACTGTGGCGGTATGCAGGGACACTGTGTTCCTGAGATGGAAAATCTGTATTTCCCACCCCAGGGTTTCACTTCTCCAAGAGGCATCTAATGATTTTTCTGGACATCTCATTTAGGCCTGCTTCAGTCTCTGGATGCTTACCTTGATGGTCCTGTGACACACAGAATTCCAGTCTGCATCCCATCTTCCAGCCACCTCTGGTCCCCTGCCTTGCACAGGAAGAAGAAATTCCTGTTCAAGAGAAGGGTCATTTTTCAGCAAAGAAATGTTTAGCTGCCTCCCATCTGCTAGAATTCCCCATACTGTGAACATTTTAAAATGGTAGTCTTCAGGAGCTCCTGGGTGGCTTAGCCAACTGACTCTTGGTTTCGGCTCAGGTCATGATCTCGCAGTTCATGTGTTCAAGCACCACATCAGTCTCCACACTGGGATTCTCTCTCTCTCTCTCTCTCTCTCTCTCTCTCTCTCTCTCTCTCTTTCTCTGCCCCTCCCCTGCTCATGCTCTCTCCCTCTCTCTGTCTCTCTCAAAATAAGTAAACTTAAAAAAAAATAATGATAGATAAAATGGTAGTCTTCTGCCACTGGGAGAGGAATAGAAGGAGAATTCTGAAGACTTTTGTGTTGGGCCTCCCTGGTGAGAAAACCTGGGGACAGAAAGGGCTCAGGGATTTTAAAATCATTAAGGTATATCCTGCTTCTCCAACATAATCAAATCTTGGGTTGGTCACAAAGAATGTGGGAGCTAGAAGGACCCTTAGAACCACCTGGCCCATTGGTATTCAAACCAAGCTATTCATCAGAATCACCAGAAGTGAAGACTCTATCCCTTAAATTTCTGATTCAGAATATCTGGGGAAGGGCTTGACAATCTTTCTATTTTTTGTGTAGGCCTCATGCCCAGCACGGAGCCCAGCACAGAGCCCAATGCAGAGCCCAACGCGGGCTTGAAATCACAACCGTGAGATCAAGACCTGAGCTGAGTGAGATCAAGGGGCTTAACCGACTGAGCACCCAGGTGCCCCAATCTATATTTTTAAATATAGATGTGCAGCCAGATTTAGGAAGTACTGATATAGTCCAGTGTGCTCACATTACAGATGAGGGAATTGAGGCTTAGATCGGCATATTTTCAAGGTCATATGGCAACTACTTAACCTGATATTGAAGGCCCTCTGTGATCAGTTTTAATCTATATTTTTTCACCCTTAGGGTTGCTATATAAAATACAGAATGTTAGTTACATTTTAATTTCAGACATACTTATACTAAAGTAATTATTCACTGTTTATCTGAAATTGAAATTTAACTGAGTATCCTGTACTCATATTAGTTCAATCTGGCAACTCTAAGCACCCTACACCACAGACCACCTGAATGAACTTTGTCATATGTGTCAGATGTAATTTCTGAATTCCTACTTCTAAGCCTTTTCTTATGCTGTTCTCTTCGTCTGGAATACTCACTCCATTATTTCCTCAAATACCACCCATTTTTCAACCTAATGCCACATCTCTCAGATTTCCTTAGTTTTTGAGCTGGTGTTCATCTAGCCTCCTTCTTTCTCTACTTCCACCTCATCATGTTCTATCATGAATGAGAGTTCTTTATATACTTGGTTTAGCACTCCTGTGGATCATGAACCAGCCCTCTGCCATAGCAGGAACCATATTTGAGTAGAGAGCAATGTATAAACACATAAGCTCTGGAGTCAGAAGGGTTTTTCTTGAATTTCAGCTCTGCCACTTACCACCTGTGTGACCTTGGGCAAGATTGTTCATATTTTTGGGACCCCGTTTCCCCATAAGTAAAATGGGAATTTTAAGAGTAATTTTTACATAGGGTTGCTGTGAAATCTAAATAAGATGAAACTATGTAAGTACTTAGAACAGAGCTAGTATACAGAAAGCGCTGAATCTATGTTAGCTATTGTTATAAATCACTGTCTCTGTAACCTCAGGATCAAGTGCAGAGTAGTGATCAGTAGTCTACTAAATAAATGAATGAATACACGAATATATGATTAAAAGTAAAAAGCCTGGATATAAGGTCCTGTACCCTACTGACAGTGGTAAATGCCAATGTGGGCAGTTTTGCACTGAAAATACATGTGCATTAGAAAACTATGTTTCCTCAGGAGAAAGTTTCTGCCCTCAAGGAGCTGCATATAATACCATATTCCTATCTGGGAGAATAAATTGTTGTTTGGAGATTGTTACACAAATGTTTGTCTCTTCTATGCTTCTATTCTCTACAGTAATTATTGGAAATGAAAATCTAGACTGTGCCTTTCACTCTAACCCTACCTTCCAATGGACTGACAAGAAACTTCATTTCCATTGGGCTTTGTTCTTTCCCTCTGTTACAGTGAAATTCATTGATTGAAAGATTGACAAATACTTGGAAATCAAGGGAGAAAGGATGAGATAGAAATGTCATGTTCTTGGGTGCTTGGGTGGCTCATCAGTTAAGCATCTGACTCTTGATTTCAGTTTAGGTCATAATCTCACAGTTGTGGGATCAAGCCCCACGTTGGGCCCTGAGATGAGCATGAAGCCTGCTTAAGATTCTGTCTCTCCCTCTCTCTCTCTCTCTGCCTCTCTTCCACTTGCATTCTCTCTCTCTCTCTCTCTCTCTCTCTCTCTCAACATAAATTCAAACATACATAAATATGTAAACAGACAAACAAACATTTAGAAAAAAAATGCCGTGTTCTGTTCATTACTTTTCTGATTCCTCACCATTACTGTTCCCAACAAATGCAGTATTTGAGGGTTCATTGAGTCCTTGGCATTTATTAAAATGAGCGTAAAATGAACAGGTAGAGATTGAAATAAAAGGAGATGAAACAGGTGGTTTTCTAGTGCAGTGGGATTATTATCTGAAATCACTTATGGCTTTTGTTGGAACAAGAACTCAGCATATTGCCTGATATATAATAGGTGCCAAATAAATATTTGTTGAACAAATGACTGAATATTGTTGAATTAAAGATATAGTAGAAATAAATAAATACATAGTGTCCTAAATAAAGTAAATGTGGAATAATTCTTCTACCGCTTCTTTCTGCATACCATGTTCTTAGCTGAACCAAAAAAGTTACTGATTAGGCCCTGCCTCAGGAACCCTGCCTGAACTTTGGTGCAAGTGTCATTTGTAGTCACCTTTGTTAGCCTCTTGAGGCTGATAGGAACCTGAGAGGTTAGTTGGGCCAACTTTTCCCTTGTATACATCTAGTGACAGGGAGCTCACTACTTTATAATATTTGCTATGCTTTTAATCTATGCTATAATCTTTGAATGCTCTGAAAAGCTCTGACTGTTGTATCAATGAGAGATCTGGTACTAGAACCTAAACCTCACTATAACTAAGACTATGGTATTCTCCACTGTACTATCCTTGGAATTATAAAGCTATATTTACTCAAAGGTGTTGGGAAAATAACTTTCTTATGGAGCAGGTGACCTAGTTCCAACTCTGCAAGGTGCCCTTGCATTGACTTGCTGTGTAAAATTCAGTAATCCCTTTTCTTACTTGGCCCTCAGATTCCCTTTTTGCACAATAAGGGTTTTCAAACTGGATGGTCTGCAAGACTCAGTTCGTATGTTCTAGCATCCTCTAGTGCAGTCTAATCAAGATCTCATAATACAGTCATTCTCAAAGTGTGGCCCAAGAATCCCCAGGGATAACTGAGACCCTTTCCAAGCATCAATGAGGTCTTCACTTTCAAACTCTATATCTGTGGGAGGCAGGATTCTCTTCATATACTTCAACAAAAAACAGCATATCACAGCAGACTGAATGTGGAAACATCTATAACAACTCAGTTCTCTTCTATTAAGACAGACAGTAAAGAGAATGGCAAAAAAGGTAAAACCATGCTCCTTTTCTCAGTAAATTCATTTTTGCTCCAGAAAATATTGTTATTATTTATAAACTATATTAAAAACATGTTCTAGAGAGAAGGAGTAGGATGGTGGCAGAGTAGGAGGAACCTAGGCTCACCTTGTCCCACAGATGCAACTAGGTAACTATAAGTCATCCTAAATACCCCAGAAATCAACCTGAAGACAGACAGAACGAATTCCACAACTAAAGAGGGAGAACAAGCCACTTCTAAGACAGTAGGAAGTGTGGAGACATGGTTTAAAGGGAGAAATGGAACCTGGTTCTTGCAGAGGAGAAGGACCCATGATGGTGGAGAAGGGCAAGTGAAAGAGAGGAGCACACAGGGGATCCTACAAAGAGAATGTTTTCCCATAGCCAACTTGGAAAATGAAAGTGGCTGAATTTCATAAGTTCTTGCAGTCGGTAGGGCTTAAATCCTGGAGTTTTAAAGGTCAGCAGGCTTGGCTGGGATAGATCCCAGAGGTCACAGCACTGTTCTTGGAGAGAAGGCAGGCAAACAAACCAGGGACAGTGTGGAAACAGCAATCTGAAGAGTGCCTGGGGTACACAGGGGGATTATTCACTCCTCTCAGAGTGTGTCCATGAGAGTCAGCATTTATGGATACACCTCTCTGGGAACAAAGTAGCTAGCTGGCAACATTTCCCTTTTCCAACCCTCAGCATAAACACAGAGCCACCTGCAGGGAGCAGCTCAGTGTGGACAATGGCTGCCTAACTTGCTTGCACCAAGCCCCACCCCCCTGATCTCTGAAAGGTCTGCCCCTCTCAGTCAAGCTTGCCTCAGTCTCAGTGATGCTCCACCCCTAAAGACCAGCACAAAGCTCTGCCCATACCATGCCTCCTGAACATAGGGGTTTGCAGGGACTAGTTCCAGTGGAGGTGGTGACCAGTCTTATTTCAAAAGCAAACCTGAGCACACCTAGTTAAAAATAAGCCATATTTAGGCCAGGTACCAAACACTGTGCACTGCAGGCAAGGAGACACTCTGCAGATGACTGGCCTGAAAGACAGAGCAGCCAAAACACAAGAGCAGAGCCACATTGGAGGCACTCACTGAATCACCAAGTCTTGGGCACTACATGACCTTTCTTCTTAGCCCATTATGTTCAGGAGAAGGAGACATAACTGATTTTTGTAGCACAGAGAAGGCAGAGACTTATACAAAATGTGAAGATGGAAGGATGTATTCCAAATGAAAGAAAAAGATAAGGCAACAGCTAGATATAGAAACAAAATAAATATAAGTAACATGCCTGATGAACTATTTAAAGCAACAATCAAAAGGATACTCATTGTGCTTGACAAAAACATTGAAAACATCAGTGAGACACCACAGAAATAAAAGAGTTAAAAAAGAATCAGAGATGAATTCAGTTAACAAGATTAGAAACATGCTTTATGGACTCAACAGCAGATGGGAAGAAGTAGAGAAACAAATTAATGCCCTAGAAGACAAACTAATGAAAAGCAATGAAGCTGAATGAAAGAGAAGAAATATGAAACATTAGAATAGACTTAGGGAATTTGGTGACTCCATCAAATGTAGTAACATTTGTATTATAGGAGTCCCAGAAGAACAGAAAGAAAAGGGGACAGAAAAATTATTTGGGAAAAAATAGCTGAAAACTTCCCTAATTTGGGGGGAGCGAATAGACATTCAGATACAGAGGGCACAGAAAATTCTGTTCAAAATCAACAAAAGCAGACCCACACCAAGACATATTGTAATTAAATTGGAAAAATATAGTGATAAAGAAAAAAATCTTAAAAGCAACAAGACCAAAAAAGTGATTAACTTACAAGGGAAGCCCCACAAGGCTAGCAGGGGATTTTTTAGCCAAAGCTTTCCAAGTCAGAAAGGAGTGGCATGATATATTCTAAGTACTGAATGGAAAAAATCTGCAACCAAGAATATTCTATCTGCAAGGCTAGCATTCACAATAGAGATGAATAGAGATGAAGAGTTTCCTAGACAAACTAAAGGAGTTCATGACCACAAAATCAGACCTGTAATAAATATTCAAGGGGACACTTTAAGTGGAAAGGAGAAATGAAAAGTGAGAATACAAAGGCAGAAAACACAAAAGCAGCAAAAGTGAATATTTCTATAAAAAAATCAGTCAAGGAACTCGCAAAAAAGAATATAAACTTTAATAACAGATACCTAAAACATGGGGAGGACAGGAGTAAAGAATGGGTCCAAACTTAAATGATCATCAACTTAATATAGACTACTATTTGCAGAAGAGGTTAAATACAAACCTAATGGTAACCACATATCAAAAATCACTAATAAGCATGAAACGAATAAAGAGAAAGAAATCCAAATATATCACTAAAGAAAATCAGCAAAACATGAAAGAGAGAGACAAGCAAAGACCAGAGAAAATCTACAGAAACAACCACAAAACAAGTAATAAAATGGCAATAAATACATATCTGTCAATAGTTACTTTGAATGTAAATGGACTAAATACTCCAATCAAAAGACATAGGATGAGGGGTTCCTGGGTGGCTCAGTTGGTTGATCATCCAACTCTTCATTTTGGTCAAGTCATGATCCCAGGGTCATGGGATCAAGCCCTGCATCAGGCTCCACACTGAGCATGGAGTCTGCTTAAGATTCTCTCCCTCTGTCTCTTCCTCTGTCTCTTTCTCTCCCCCTCTTCCCTGCTTGTTGGTGCTCTCTCTCTCTAAAAATTATTTTTAAGGGGCGCCTGGGTGGCTCAGTCAGTTGCACGTCCAACTTCAGCTCAGGTCACAATCTCGCGGTCCGTGAGTTCGAGCCCCACGTTGGGCTCTGGGCTGATGGCTCAGAGCCTGGCACCTGCTTCCGATTCTGTGTCTCTCTCTCTCTCTGCCCCTCCCCCGTTCATGCTCTGTCTCTCTCTGTCTCAAAAATACATAAATGTTAAAAAACATTTTAAAAAATAATAAAAATTATTTTTAAAAAGACATAGGGCAGCAGAATCATAAAATAAACAAGCCTAAAGGAGACTCATTTTAGACAAAAAGACACCTGCAGATTGAAAGTGAGGCATGGAGAAATATTTACCATGCAAATGGATGTTAAAAGAAAGCCAGAGTAGCAATACTTATATCGGATAAACTAGACATTAAAACAAAGACTGTAAGAAAAGACAAAGAAGAGCAATATATAATAATAAAGGGGACAATCCAAGAAGAAGATACAACAATTGTAAATATTTATGCATGCAATATGGGAACACTTAAATATAAAACACCATTAATAAGAAACATAAAGTAACTAATAGATAACAATACAATAATAGTAGGAGACTTTAACACCCCACTCAAATCAATGGACAGATCATTCAAATAGAAAATCAGAAAGGAAACAAAGTCTTTGAATGACACACTGGAACAGATGGACTTAACAAATATATTCAGAAGATTCCATCCTAAAACAACAGAATACACATTCTTTTCAAGAGCACAAGGAACTTTCTCCAGAACAGATCACATTAGGCCAGGAAATAGGCCTCAACAAACAGAAAAATATTGAAGTCATACCATGCATCCTTTCTGACCTCAACGGTATAAAACTAGAAGTCAATCACGAGGAAAAATCTGGAAAGGCCACAAATACATGAAGGTTAAATAACATGCTACTAAACACTGAATGGGTTAACCAGGAAACAAAGGAATAAATAAAAAAAATACATTGAAATAAATGAAAATGATAACACAATGGTCCAAAACTTTTGAGATACAACAAAAACAGTCCTAATAGGGAAGGACTGTTCCCTACCACACATATAGGCCTACCACACAAAGCAAGACAAATCCCAAACAACCTAACCTTATACCTAAAGGAGAAAAAGAATAAGAAATGAAGCCTAAAACCAGCAGAAAGAAGGAAATATTAAAGATTAGAGCAGAAATAAATGATATTGAAACTAAAAAAACAGTGGAACAGATCAATGAAACCAAGAGCTGGTTCTTTGAAAAAATTAATAAAATTGATAAACTTCTAGCCAGAAGTTTATCACAAACAAGAGCGGAGAAATAACAACGAATGGCACAGAAATACACACAATTCTAAGAGAAAATTATGAAAAACTATATGCCAACAAAATGGACAATCTAGAAGAATGGGATAAATTCCTAGAAACATATAAACTACCAAAACTGATACAGGAAGAAGCAGAACATTTGAGCAGATCTGCAAAGAAATTGAATCAGTAATCAAAAAACTCCCAACAAACCAAAGTCCAGGGCCAGATGGCTTCATAGGCCAATTCTACCAAACATTTAAAGAAGATTTAATACTTATTCTTCTAAAACTATTCCAAAAATTTAAAAAGTAAAGAAAACTTCCAACATCATTCTATAAGGCCACCATTACCTTGATACCAAAACCAGATAAAAACACCAGAAAAAAAAAAAAAGAGTCTACAGGCCAGTATCTCTGTGAACATAGATGCAAAAAATCCTCAACAGAATACTAACAAACCAAATCCAACAATACATTAAAAAAATAATTCATCAGAATCAAGTGGGATTTATTCCTGGGTTGCAAAGTTCCTTTAATGTTCACAAATCAATCAGTGTGATACATCACATTAATAAGAGAAAGGGTAAGAACTATATGATCCTTTCAATATTTGCATAAAAAGCACTTGATAAAGTATGACATGCATTCATGATAAAAAAAATAACCCTCAACAAAGTAGGTTTAGAGGGAACATATCACAACATAATAAAGGTCATATATGAAAAAACCACAGGTAACATCATCCTTAATGGGGAAAAACTGAGAGCTTTTCCCTTAAAGTTATGAATAAGACAAGGATGTCCACTCACCACATTTATTCAACATAGTATTGCAAATTCTAGCCACAGCAATCAGACAACAAAAAGAAATAAAAGGCATCCAAATTGGCAAAGAAGTAAAACTCTCACTATCTGCAGATGACATGATAGTACATATATAAAACCCAAAAGACTCCTTTAAAAAATTGCTAGAACTGATATACAAATTCAGTAATGTCCCAGGATACAATATCAACGGATAGAAATCTGTTGCATTTCCATACACCTATAATAAAGCAGCAGAAAGCGCCATTAAAGAATCAACCCCATTTACAATTACACCAAAAGCAATAAGATACCTAGGAATAAACCTAACCAAAGAATTGAAAGACCTGTATTCTGGGAATTATAAAACACTGATGAAAGAAATTGAAGATGACACAAAGAAATGGAATGACATTCCATGCTTATGATTTGGAAGAGCAAATATGGTTAAAATGTCTCCTACCTAAAGCAATCTACATGTTTAATTCAGTCCTTATCAAAACACCAGCAGCGTTTTTCAGAGAGCTAGAACAAACAATCCTAAAATTTTTGTGGGACCACAAAAGACCCTGAATAGCCAAAGCAATCTTCAAAGATAAAAGAAAAGTTTGAAGTATGACAATTCTGGATTTCAAGTTATATTACAAAGCTATAATAATCAAAACAGTATGGTACTGGCACAAAAATAGACACGCGGATCAACAGAACAGGATAGAAAACCCAGAAGTGGTTTTCTTTTATATGGTTAACTAATCTTCGACAAAGCAAGAAAGAATATCCAACAGGAAAAGACATTCTCTTCAACAAATGGTGTTGGGAAACTGGACATGTTCATGCAAAAGAATGAAACTGGATGGCTTTCTTACACCATAAAAAATAAATTCAAAGTGGACTAAAGATCTAAATGTGAAACCTGAAACCATAAAAATCCTAGAGAGAGCATGGGCAGTAAGATCCCTGACATCAGCCGTATCAACATTTTTTTAAAGATATGTCTCCTGAGCCAGGGAAATAAAAGCAAAAATAAACTGCACAGTGAAGAAAACAATCAACAAAACTAAAAGGCAATCTATGGATTGAGAGACGATATTTGTAAATGATATATCCAACAAAGGGTTAGCATCCAAAATGTATAAGGAATGTATACAAATCAATATCCAAAAAACAAATAATCCCATGAAAAATGGGCAGAAGAAATGAACAGACATTCCTCAAAGAAGACATCCAGATGGCCAACAGCCACATGAAAGGATTCTCAACATCACTCATTATCAGGCAAATGTAAATCAAACCTACAATGCAATATCACCTCACACCTGTCAGAATGGCCAATATCAACAACACAAGAAACAACATGTGTTGGTGAGGATGTGGAGAAAGGGGGATCCTCTTGTACTGTTGGTGAGAATGCAAAGTGGTGCAGCCACTGTGGAAAACAGTATGGAGGTTCCTCAAAAAGTGAGAAATAGAACTACCCTATGCCCCAGCAATCACACTACTGGATATTTACCCAAAGAATGCAAAAATACTAATTCAAAGAGATACCTGAACCCTTATGTTTGTAGCAGCATTGTTTGCAAGAGACAAAATGTGGAAGCAGCTCAAGTGCCTACTGATAAATGAATGGATAAAGAAAAAGTGGTATATATATACAATGGAATATTATTCAGCCATTAAAAATGAAATCTTGCCATTTGAAAGGACGTGGATAGAGTTAGAGTATAATGCTAAGAAAAATAAGTCAGTCAGAGTAAGAAAAATACCATATGAATTCACTTATATGTGGAATTTAAGAAATGAAACAGATAAGCAAAGAGAAAGAAAAGAAAGCAAGAGAGAAAGCATGTGCGTGCGCAAGAGAGAAACCGAGAAAACTCAAAACTATAAGGAATAAACTGATGGTTATTCAAGGGGAGATTGTTGGGGGGGTGGGTTAAATAGATGATGGTGATTAAGGAGTGCACTTGCTGTGATGAGCACTAAGTGATATATGGAAGTATTGAATAATTCATACACCTAAAACTAATATAACACTATATGTTAATTATGCCCGAATTAAAATAAAATAAAATAAAAATATGCTCTAAAATATGTCATTTATGTTAATGTGTCTGATTTTAAGCATGTTTTTAAAAAAAGTTTAAAAAATTTTTACTTTGAGAGAGAGAGAGAACGTGGGCAGGGGAGGGGCTGCGAGAGAAGGACAGAGAGAATCCCATGGAGGCTCCACATGCAGTACGGAGCCTGAGGCGGAGCTCCATCCCAGGACTGTGAGATTATGCCCTGAGCCAAAATCAAGAGCCAGATGTTCAACCTACTGAGCTACCCTGGCGCCCTTAAGCATGTTTTTTGAAATGAATGAGTAAATCAATGAACATTAAATATCTCAGTTTTGGTTTCTAATGTGGTAGATATCCATAGATATAACCCACACAAATAAAATTTCTGGTCTTTAGTAACTTAATAGTGGAGAGGGGTCTGGAGAGCAGCAAGTTTGAGAGTCACTGTTCTAGTATGTTTCTGACTTCCTGTCTTCATTTGGTACAGCCTTCTCCCTCCAATGGTTCCAACTGTGATCTGCTCAATATCCAGCAGAAAGATGGACACAATTACCTCGAGAGGTATGCCATTCTTCCTAACTTACAGGTCTCAACCTACAAAGCTTCTCTTCTCCTTCATCTTAGTTCCTTGGCATGGACTGGTGACTCGGGCCTTAAACAAAGCACCCCATAATAGGCAGTGCCAGCTCCTGGGTAAGAAAATAAAGCAGCTGGCCCAGTGAGTGTTAATGTGATAGATAGCCTCCTTGCTTGTCTGCCTGCCCTGATTGTTGCACTTTCTATACTCCCCCCCCCACCACCTTCCCCGACTTTCTCCCAATTCTCCCCGCCTCCCCCACCACCAAAAAAAGCAGGCTTTGTGCCTGGTATGCTGTTCCTGGGAAGTATTGGATGTGACGTAAGGGAGGCTATGCCTGATTCAAAGCCTCTATGGGATGTGGGAGGCAGAGGGAGGAAAGAGAGGAGGGAGGATTCATGTTAACTGAGAGAACCCACTACGTGTCGGGTTCTTCATGTCCCTTCCTCCTTAATGACAAGGCTGAGAGGTGAGTAGGGATCTTTATCCTCACCCTCCTATTACAGCCAGGGAAACAGGGTCCTAGAGAGAAAGTAACTTGCCTTGGGTAGTCACACAACAGAAAAGTAGCTGGGCTTGGATTTGAATTCAGGTCTGGATGATGCCAAATCAATGTACCTTCTGTTTTACCAGAAGGAGGGAGAGTCAGGAACATCCAGGACAGGCAGAGAGAGCAAGGGAACTAATATCTATTAAACACTTATGATGTGCTGAGCATGCTAAGTATAAGAGAATGTTATCTCACTGACTCCCAGCAGTAGTCCCCTTACATAAACAGTGAATCCGGAGTTTACACATGAAGCAACATGTTTTGAGAAGTGAAGTTTTCCTAAGGGAGCACTGCTAGAAGGTAACAAACCAGTATTCAAATCTAAGTCTGTCTGGTCCCAAAGCCTGGACTTCTTCAATAATAACAAATAACATTTATTGAGAATTTACTTTATGCCAGGCACTATACTAACTATATACTAAATGCTTTAACTCATTTTTATAGGTGGGGAAGGGATACTGTAAATGATAAGAGAAGATGAGAGATCAGTTATCACAACCTCCCTAGGGGACAAATGGGGAAACTGAGAGCCACAGAGTAAGTTGTATCAAGAGCTGGAGAGATTCTCATAGACTCTTGGGACGAACCTCTGAACCAAACCATTAATGAGGAAAGTCCTCAAAGATAGGCAGAGGCATCCTCAAAGGGTCCCAGGATTTGGTCCTTTGCCTAACCAGCTGGGGTCTCTGAAGGGGAAGTGAAGCCAAGGGGAATAAGTTATTCTGGGCCTTGTGATGACACATGCCTCCAGAGACCCACGCCTGGCCCTTTGCCATCGAGTTCCTAGGAGCCTTCTGGCTGCCAGCCATAGCACCCTGCCTGCTGAGGTTTGGGGGAGGGGAGAATAACCACTTCTTAATGGCTTCCTGCCCATAAAGCCTCTAGAACTGCCTAGTGCTAACTTTATTTTTACTGAAAGAACTGACTTCAGTGTATTCAGGAGGTTCAAGTTCAGATTCCAGGCTAAACATATGAATCTGGAGGTTTCTGAGCGTGGGAGTAGATAAAGGAGGAAAGCCACCATCTCCTCAGATGTTCAGAAAAGGGCTTACACCTAGGTTATCAAGCTGGGAGAGAGAGAACTATGATGCCCTGAGGCAAGCAGATCAAGAAATGGCCCTTTTGGGCTCAGATTCTCTTTGGAACGTTACCTGATTTCTTATGGGCAACATGGGAGTTCTGAGGGGAGCTTGTAATTGTTGTTCAGAATGCAATTTCTTCTTGAGTCACCCTGTACCTAACCCCAAACAGAAGTCACACAAAAGACTTGAGGCTTAGATAACTGTGACTCTGCCTTTCATTGCACAGCCAGGAAAACTGAAGTCCAGAAAGGAAGGTGCCACCTCAAAGTGCCAGAGTGATTCATGATCCTTAACTTTAAAGTGGGGATGGAGAATGACCTATTGATCAAGGGCCCAGAGTCTCCTGTCTGAGAGTTTCCTAGGCTCATACCTTTTCCCCTTCCATCAAATGCCTTCATACTTGCCTGGGTCTTGCCCAGGTTGAAGGCTCCCCTTCCTGGGCTCTTTGCCCGGAACTCTTTCCACAACTCCTATGTGGTCTTGGTTGCACCTAGAGACCCCCAGGGAGAGCTTGTGTGTCATTCAGCAGAAGACAAGTAGGCATGCACACCAGCGTGCAGGTGGCAGGAGTGACGGGTTAGCTGGCAGGCAGGCTGGACATGCCAGGCTTGGGAACTGTAATGTTCAAGGAATTTCAACTGGCATTGGTCTCCCAGCCAACTGGTTAACGGTGCCGAGTTTGAATCAGTGACCCGCCTCCTGGTCCCTCCTCCTTAGCTAGCCTCTCTCTCCCTCCCTCTCTACTTCCCTCCCTGGGGCCCTCGGGAGGCAGGAGGCTCCTGAAGAGGAGGCAAGCTGAGCTCAGGCCAGCCACTGCTTTCTGTCTCTCCCTTTGCTGGTATGGCTGATGGAGTACAGGGCCAGGGCTGATTCTCACAGAGGCCCAAATCCCTTCTAGTCTAGTCCCTAGAGAGAAAGAGGCCCGTGCCCAGCAGAGCTCTGCTGGACCCTGCCAGCTCCCCACAGCCCACCATGACTCTACTGGATGTTTTCTGGGCTTGCTTCAGGAAAGTGAAGGTAAGTGGCTGCCCAGACCCAGCCTGCTCCACTGCTTAGAGGGGAAGGAGGGAGCTGGGGACCATTGTGTGCCACTGGAAGGCAGATGGACTTCTGAGACTACCTTGGAGCTAGAAAGAATTGGATTCAAGTCTTACTTTTGTCACTTAACCAGCTCTATAAATATCTGCTGTTTTCCCATAAAAATAAGTAGGCTAGCTGGCTCTTTATCATAAAACTTGCCTGTGTTGCATCCCAGACCTTGCCACAAAGGAAATATTCTTAACCTCTATTAGCCTCAGTTTCCTCAGATTTAAAATGAAGATAATAGTGGCAATAACCTTATAGGGTGATGAGGTTGGTGTTATTGTTTATATACTAAATGTATGTGAATAAAAGAGATATGTGTGTGAAGATCCTAGCGTGATGCCTCATATATAACATCCATACTATTACCATTAGTAATGGTATTTATTATGATTATTAGTGGTACTATTATTATGATTATTATTACTAATTTCCATCACATATATCAAGGACCTACTCTGTACTAGGCACTGTAGGAGTTACACAAATACAAAAAGGACATGGCTTCTGTTCTCAAAGAGGAGGTAAGAAAAGTGACTGATCTTTATCAAGCACCTACTATATGCTAGACACTATGCTAGATAGTCGGTCAATAAATATTTGTTAAGTGCCTACTATATCCTGGACATGGGGGATACATGAGCACAACAGGACCCACAAGGATGTGCAGGGCATGATTTCTGCTCTCAACATCTAGGGACTGATACTTATTTACTATCTGTTATGCACCAGACATAGGCACTTTCAATACATTAACTGTGGTGGTAATCTTTACCAAAACCCATTGTTTCCTGTTTTTATAGATGAGGAAGGGACACTATAAACAATTAAGGAAGGTCACTCAGATATGACTGGTAGAGCTGGGATCTGAACTCCTAAGTCCATACTTCTCTTGATACTATGTGGCATTCCACAGTTTAACTCAGTAGGGAAACTTTTAAATAACTAGCCTGACTATTAAATATGGTGAAGGGAGGCCTGGGACCCTTGGAAGGAAAGATCACTTCCACCAAGAGCGATTTGGAAAGGTTTCACAGGAGGTTACATTTGGGCTGAGCCTGAGGCTTGAAGGAAGAGAAGACTTTGTCAGTCCAAAAAGGGGGGAAGGGCATTCCAGGCATGCCTGGCAGAGGGAACTTTGTGAGCAAGAGTCTGGAGGCAGTCAAGTGGTGGTGAGTTGGGGGGAGGGCTGGTTTTGTGATGTGTCTCATGTACAGGGTTTGAGTGGAGAGGAACTGGAGAGGGGAAATTAGGCTGCCTCCCATAGGGTTTGGAATAGATCCATGGGTCCATGGTCTTTACCTACAGGGGTACCTAAATGAGATTTTCACCCATATGTGGTGAAATGGGATAAAAGTATGGATAATGTAATGCAGTTTTCAGAAAGCTAAATTAATTCACCTCAAAAGACTATTCTTTATTTGGAGATTATTATGTCCTTCTAATGGGGTGGGGTCCAGGAGTGAGAGATTTTTAAAATATCTGCCCTTAGCAACATAAAAAGTTTGTAACACTCTGTTCCTTTATTTATTTATTTATTTATTTATTTATTTATTTATTTATTTATTTAAAACATTGTCTTTCTCATCTATGAAATTCCAAAGTCTAGAGACAGTTGTTTTAAGGGATAAGGAGGATTTCAGTAAAGTAGGGATACATTTAAGTGGGCAATTTTATGAAACCTACTCCAGCAGCCTTCAATTCCAGTGTGGAAGAGCCCAAGTGGTGACACAGCATCATGAAGGTGGCTGAGATGGAAGTGAGGGTGGATAGGGAAGAGATAATGAGAGATGGGTCTAACGATAAAGACAAAACAGGGTGGAAGCAAAAGCACCTGTGAAATTTGACACCCGATTGGCACCACTGTTCACTACTCTGGCTAACCACTCTGGGTACTTGGCAAGGATTTAAATCACTTTGCACTTATTACCTCAGTCTTTCAGACTCACAGCAAACACTCCCTACCCATGTCAGCCTTTTAGACATTTTGTGAGTAGGAGACCCCCCTAAAAGGCTTGGACACCTCTATCCCAGGTCCCCGACACTAGCACACACAAACACCTTCACTCATGCATGTCCATAAACACAGGATGTACACGTGTATGTGTTTATAGTTACATGCACATATGTATAGACACACCATTCAAGTGCACACACACAAATATCAAGACAAACACATTCAAATGCACACACACACACAGATAGTGCATATCCACAATCATGTAAACTCACACACACATGCCTGCATGCACATACAGAGATAGGCACACGTGTACACAAATAAATACCCTCCCATGCACAAGCAGGCAGGCACACACAAACTTAGGCATATACACAAAATTGTGTAGACATACAAAAGTATGCACATGGCACAAAGGCACATGTGCATGCATGCACACACACAGGGCTGTCGCAGATGTGAATCAACATGTGGCTATATCTCAGGGCTAAAAGGCAGCTTGCCAAACTCACATACATGCTACTTTTCCAATGCTGCTGCTTTGAGGCCCCAGTCAGATAAGCAGGGCTTCTGAGCTTATAAACCCAGGCAAGGGTATGCGTTGCTATGGGCCACCCTCCCTTTCTGAGCCAGGCCCCCTTGTAAGCAATTGCATGGCTGTGGGAAAGCTGATGGCAGAGAAGGGCATGGCTGTGGCAGAGTCTGTCATAGCTGAAAAGGGTCTTTCAGATCATCTCATTCAACCTTCTTGTAGTCCTAATGGAGAAATGAAGCTGCCTACCATCCCACACCATATGGAGCTCTCCATCAACTGAAGAAGTATGAGAAGAGGGATGCAGAGAAACTTAAGCCTGAATTCCACCCCTCTGACACACACACACACACACACACACACACACACACAAAACACACTGGATGTGTGCCTTTGAGCAAGTCCTCTCTGAACCTCAGTTTTCTTATCTGAAAAATGATACTAATAAGCGCTTGCCTCACAGAGATGCCATGAAGATTTGGGGGAGGTTGCACCTTTAATGTGCTTGGCATAGACAAGGTGGTCAACACATGACCTGTTAGAAGCAGAATTCCAAACTGCACACCAGGAGCACTAGAGCAAAGAACAAGGGTTATTCTGTATTTGGAAACTCCAAGGTTAAGATCTCAGGTCTTACTTGCTCCTTAGGAAGAACTTCCCTACAGCACTCTGGCCCTGCCTGAATCTAGGACCAGAAACAACCCATTTGGGAGCTGAAGAATGACACCTCAGAAGCCAGGGATACTGGAAAGGTAGCAAGAGGCCAGGGCAGGGCCCAGGACTGCTTTGAACTGCACTGGGGTTAGAGGCAGCCAAGGGACAAGATGTTTGGATGTGAGACGAACCCAATATAAATAGCTCCATATGTGTCTGATGTGTCTTCCCTGGAGGCCAGCAGGGGCCAGAAAGGTATAAATGGCCTCTCAGCACAACCAAGCATGCATATGAGTCTCTCACTCTAGCCTCTTATACCTGGCTCCTAGGTACCTGCTCATATGGGTGTATGCTTTCACACTCCCTTTGCCTGCTTAAATTTATATACATATATACACTCATGTAAGCACACATACTCACGTGTGCTTCTTCACACCTGGGGCTCTTTCTGTCCCCAGGCCAGCTCATAAATTCCCAGTCTTTGGCTGGCAAGATATGGGGTGAAAGTGTGACAGCAGCTGCATGATTCAGCAGTTTTACTCTCAGTCTCCAGGATGTCTCTACTTTTCTAGGCCTTTGCTCTTATTGTCCCAAGCAAGACCAATTTGCCACATGCACTGTGTGTTTGCTGTGGGAGGGGCAAGAAGGAGTGTAGAGAATTCAGGAGAGCGTATGAATGCATAGAAAATTTCAAATGGTTCTGGATGCCATTTGCACATTCCATGTAGGAGTCCTATCACATTTTGTCAAAAGGATGGCCAGACATTGTTGCATACCCCCACTGATGTAGAGCTCACCACCTCCTCAAATAGCCTGCTTCATCTGAGGACACTGCCACAGGTCCCTTCATCAACTTGATTGTGTGTGTGTGTGTGTTCTTGTGTGTAAGTGGTTAAATGTAAACATGTACATCTGAGACTTGTACATATGGTCACCTTTCAGTTACTGGATCCAAAGAAAGGAATTATTACATAGACTGTCATGTCATGGGAAAACCACTTAGTAAGGGCAGGGCAAGGCCTTATGCCTGATAGAAGGAGTCTTCACTCTCAGGACCTCTCTTTGCAGTTTTACAGCTCAGCTTGAATGGTGGGTACTGGTTCCTGACATGGGTGAAAAACCCACACTATGGATTGTCCCTGTGTGGCTAAATTATTAATTACCTAGATGCTGATATATGTCATAAATCTGTGGGGCCTATGTCAATAGGCTGAAGTAAAAGAATAGATTGTGCTAAGGTTATTGGCACACATGGATTTAAAGAGATTTGGGAGTTGGTTTTTGAGTCATTTAAGAAACTTTCTTGGAGAAGTTTCCTGGCTCAGAACAGAAGGCAGCTTGGTGTGGCAGAAAGAGCACTGGACATGGAGTCAGACTGGCTTGGAGGTAATGCCCACCTCTGCTACATCTAAGCTGAGTGGTCTTGGTCAAGCCGTCTCTCCTCAGTGGATATGACTTAATGGAATTGCCAATGAAATGGTGTATATACAAGCCCAACACATGATAGATGCACAATTCGATCAAAATCTGAAGGGATTATCTATGGAGAGAAAGAGTAGGGAGGCTTCTTCAAGGAGAAGTAAGACTGAAGACAGGAGAAGGAAGAGACACAGAAAGGCAGGGGACTTGCCCCAGATGTAGAAATTAGGTGTAAATGGTTATGGGAGAAGGGGCCAAAAGGAGAGACTTGCAAATTTGTATGTGGGAGTTAGATTTTGAGAGGGTGTTCTTGATGCAGTGAAAAATCCAAGGTCTCTAGAGTAAGAAAACATGGATTCAAGCCATTCATTCTCTGAGCCACAAACTGCTAGCTGTGTGACCTTGAGAAAATTACTTCACCTCTTTGAGCTTTAGTTTCTTGCTCTATAAAATGGAACTAATAACAGTACCCACTTCATATAATTGTTATGAGGTTTAACTGAGTGAATACATACAAAGCACTTAGAAAAGCACTTGGCACATGGTTAGTGAGCATTAACTTTTTTTATTATTTGTACACTGGGGAAAATTATAATTCCTACCTCATAAGGTTGTAGTGAGGATCACACGAAATAATGATGGCAAGGCCCGTTGACATAATTATTTGTTATCTTGAAGAAAATGGGAGGCTTCCTTATGCTGGGAATAGCCTTGAGGGAATCATTCTTTCACTCATTACCAAGCAATATTTATTCAAGGCCTACTATGTGCCAGACACTGTGTCAGGCCATAAGGAGATAGATAATGGTTAACAAAATAGCTGTGGGTCCCTAACTTCATGGAACTTACTCTCCAGTGGATATAAAATGAGATTTTTTTCATACTCACACCACAAAGTGCCCTGTTGGTGGGTATAACTGGTTGAGTCCAGAAAATTCCAGGGTATAAAGTGTTCACTTAACAATTTTAGTCTATCTAACACCAGTGCATGGCAATCCCACCTAGTGTTCAAGGCAAAGGGATGGCTAAACTGAGTCCCAGGTACTTCTTACAACAGCAGAGCCAGAACAATTTTAATCATAGGCCCAGCCTGCAGATGGAGATGGGGACCTCCAGAATTTGCCTGATCTGAACTCCATTAGGAGTTACCTTGCCCCTCTTTCCCAGTTGCCCCATTTCAACACAATTGATACTGTTTGAACAAGATTGATCAAGAGATGGGACAATATTTGTTCTGGGAAGTGGGAGAGATGGAGATGGGCACTGAGGAAGTAAGATGAGGAGTGGAAAGCAAAGCTTTGACTCTGACCTCTATCTTGGACATGAATTCTTACTTTACCTTTAGTTTCATTGGTGCCAAAAGGAATATGAGTGGGGACTGCTGGAGGGTGAAGGGCAAATCTGACAATATGGCTGGTGAAGACAGAAGTAACTGGGAACGTTTGCAGATTGGTGATGCCAGGTTTGCTTTTCCCTCCAAAGCACTATAAAAAGTTAAAAGTAATATTATCTAACATTTATAGAGCACGTATTTGTAGTAGACAATGTTCTAAGCCCTACACATATACTAACTCATTTTATCATCACAATAACTACAAGGCAAGTGCTATTATTATCATCATCCTCATTTTATTGAAACATGGAAAAGCTAGGAGACTTACCCAAAGTCACACAGCTATTATTGGGAGTTTCAACCCAGGTAAGCCAGGTCCAAAGTTCATGTTCTATCCACTGTGTTTATGTGATCTCTGCTCTGTTTCTCCACCTATAAAATGACAATGTTAGACTGGTTTATCTCTGAGAGTCCTTCCAGCACTGGCACTCTCATCATATTTCATATATGCTTCTTTGAACTTCCAAGCAAAGTGAAAAAAAGTGCTCTCCAAAGGTCAGTGATTTCTACTCAAGGTCCCTGGGGAAGGGGAAGGGGAAGGGAGCCCAGGCTCAGGAAAATGAGCCTGCCCTGGAGTTTCATCCTCCCAGCAACCAGCAAGGCCTGAGAACAGCTGCAGTCTTGGCAAAAGCTCTGTAAGCCAGGGCCTGGCTTCCAAGTTACTAGTAACAATAACAAGGAGCAGCAGCTCAAATAGCCTATGCTGGGATGGGGGGCCAGAGATTTCACAGTGGGGAAGAGGAGTGGAGCACCTTGACCCCACTTCTCTGGCCCACCCCTCAAACTGCTGCTGCTGAAACTAGAGACCTTGAAGTCCAGTTCAACTGGCAGTTCCAAGGCTGAGGCTGCCAAGGGGCAGAATAAAGGAAGTCCTGCACTTGGGGAATGGGGCCTGAGGCCCTGGAAATGGGTGTGAATTGACTTTCCCTGGACTCTCCTCTACCCTGGGCTGGGTCATGCTGAGAGCTTGAGAGGAAAAAATGGTATGATGATATAATCCCATAGCTACCATAAACAGGACACCAATCTGCTAGCCCAAGGTCATCCTCTACTTCTCTCTGATCCCCAGTTTCCACATATACAACATGGGGAGAATATGCCCTACTTCAAAATTGAAGTATGTGAATGATGACATATGTGAAAGGGCCTACTACATTGTAGATGCTCAGTAAATCTGAGTTAAATTTGAAGATAGTTGATTGGTTGCTCTAAGTGATCCTGGGCTCATGGCTTGTACTTTCAGTTTCCTCATCTATAAAATAAGATTTACCTGCCTGAGGAGAGCCTAGAATTCGGAATATCTTGGAAGTAAAAAGACAGTAGGAAACACTGAGGCTCAGGAAGTGGGTTGTTTAGGTGATTTCCCCCTTTTCTCCTCTCTCCACCCTTACTCCCATCCATTGTTGAACTAGTTCAGAGTCTGAAAAAGAGGCGTGGCTCCACCCTGGAACCATTGTGTCTCTTTCCTCCAGTCCCTTCCTACACTCACCCCCACCAAGATCCCTCTCCCAGAAGGACTCCCAAGCTCTGGGCAGGAAGGAGGGTCCCTGTTGGCTGGTGGGAAAGCCAAGTCTTTAGGATATGACATTCCTGAGATTATTCAGAGAACCCTTGGGCATTGCAGCTGCAAGCTCACTCTTTGGCCCACTCTCGCCTGCTGAGGAGGTGGAAGGACAGTAAGGAAGGAGAGAAAGCCGAAGAAAACAGGACCAAAGGCAAAAGCTAGGCCTGGAACAGCCTTTCTGGCCAGGTGACGAGTGGGGACTGGGAAAGGAGGAAAGGAGGCCCTTCTGCAACTGGCAGGAAGAAATCAAAGTAAAAAGAGTCCAAGGCAGCAGGAGTTTCTGTCATGGGAGGAATTACAAAATGATATGCAGATCAGCCTTCTTGAGGCTACAGGTCAGGTACTCTTTTGAGGTGTATGTGTGAGTAGATATGAGACCACCATGGTCCTGATGGGTCAGAAAGGA
Source organism: Felis catus (assembly GCF_018350175.1). Taxonomy (NCBI): domain Eukaryota; kingdom Metazoa; phylum Chordata; class Mammalia; order Carnivora; family Felidae; genus Felis; species Felis catus. Next base: position 55,776,837 of record NC_058386.1, read on the forward strand.
CATTTAGGTTTTCTGGGAGGCCCCACACTCCAAGCTTGCATGGGACAGCTTGTATCCTCAAAGAGGGGACAAGGGGAAGTAGACCCTCTAAGGATTCCTCAGAAGGCTGTTCCAGACTCTGAATTCTGCAAAGACCTTCTAGAATTCATGTCTTCCATTGTCTTTTCCCAGTTGGGATTGTCCCTTACCCTCTTCCCTGTGTTGAAAGGATGAGAATTGTCAAGGACTTACATATCATTATAGGCAACAAATAATCTGAAGCCCAGAAAAGAATTGATCAAAGGCACATGGTCAGGCCCAGAATGCCTGTTTTGATCAGTCTTACTCTAAATTAGGTCTCCTTGCCCCTTCCAGGGAAGATATTGGCATCCCTCAAGGCTGCAGCACCCCGTCCCAGCAGATGTCATGACCCAAACATGAGCACATGTTCTCAGGCCTCCAGGATGGGGTTTAAAAGTAGCACCGTGACACCAATACTCCAGTTTAGGACCTGGTGGAAGGATGATTCCAGACTCAGCTTGCACAATGCCCTCCATGAACCCGGATATCTCCATACTGGACTGTGAGCTCTTCTAAGGACCCAGACTGTGTTTTATCCACCCTTGTGTCCAGCCCAACACAGCTCCTATTCTAGGTCTAGTCTAGAGGAAGTTGACTGAGTGTATAAGACATATACACATACTCATGCTCATACTAGTAGCCAGACCCACTGTACCTCGTCCCAGCTGAGAAACCCTAAGATATAGAGAAGTCAGCTCTTGAGGAATCAGGGGACCCTGTTTCCCACAGTGGCCATAGTCTGTGTTGGCAGAACACTGGCTGGGGCTGGGCCTGGAGGTGGTGAAGGCCCACTCTGGAGAGCAGGAGGGTCAGGCTGTGAATAGGACTCTGTGTGGCCTAGAAGATAGGGCTGGAGGAGGCTGGAATGTGAAGAATGTGTTCCCATGACTGGCCCCAGGCTTGAGCCTGTGGCACAGGGCTGGCCAGGGGATGAGGGGGAGCAGAGAAACCAGGCAAAGAAAGCTTGAAAACCAGGCAAAGAAAACCAGGCCTTTTTCAAGTCTTAAGGCAAGGACTGGTCATACAGCTTGCAGACCCAGCAGAGAGGTTGCTGGAGAGAGTGAGGTCCATCCTGGCCACTTATGGCTGAAGATTCTTTGGGTTTTGACAAAGCTTGTCAGTGGCTTTTGCAGCTTGTCTCTAAACTAACCTTCTCAGACCTCTCACTTTCTCACACAGCAACCAGCTTTCTTCTCCCATCCCATCTCCCTTCTGCTCCCATTCCCTTTTTGGGTTCTCTCTTTTTCACTCTTTCAACATGATTCCCTGTTTTTCTCAAAAACTCCTGATTTTTTCTTTTTATGCCGGCCACTCTATCACCCACTGGACTACAACCTCCTCAAGGGCAAGGACCACATCTGCTTCTGTGCAATTTTGCATTTGTAGGTCTACCACAGTGCCTTCTGGATAGCTCTGAATGGATTCTCCACAGACTCCTCAAATTCAACAGTTTCAAAACTGTGATTCATTACAAAAAGAAGATCCCTGTTCTCCCTACCCCCAACCATGTATTTTCCTCTGTTCCTGCCCTCAGTTAATAGCCCCATTATCTACCCAGTTCCACAGGCCAGAAAGTTTGGATTCATCTTTGACTCCATTTTTATGCTCCCACATCCTGTCATTGACTTTTGGTTCCACCATATAAACAGTTCATATATTGGTCCTCTTTTAGGTCCCAAAGGCCACTGCTCAGATCTGCTCTGGCCTCTCTGTCTCTAGTTTTGCTTAACCTCTCCCAGTCCTTTTCCCAATCTATTCTTCACTCAACAGATAAAATAACATTTTGAAATATAAATCTGACAATGGTACTCTTCTGTCCTTTCAATGGCTTCCCCCTGGGTTCTGGATAAAGTTCAAATTCCTTCACGTGACCTACAATGTACTTCATAACCTGGCCCCTATCCACTATTCCATCACTCTACTCTCCAGCCAGACTACACACTTCCACAAACCATGTGCTTCTATACCTCCTTGCCCTTTTGTATCTTCTTCCTTTTGCCTGCCATCTTGTCTGCCTCATGAACAACTAACGATTCAGCCTTTAAGACCTGTTCAAAATGCTGCTTACTTCATGAAGATCATCATGACAATGCACCTACATTCCCAGCAAACAATTACTCCATTTGCTAAGTTTCACAAAGTTTTATACTTCCCAGTAGCACTTACATGGAATTGTGATGATTTGCACATGCAGTTTCCCCAGTCACCTGCTTGGCTGTGAATTACTCAAGGGCAGTGGACATGACCAATTTGTCTGAATCCATGAATACCTACCACAGGGCCTGGCCCTGAAGAGGCTTGCAGTGAGTGAATGAATGAATAAATTAATGATGGGAAGACTGTAACCACTAATCCTGGTGCTCTCCAAGAGTGGCTGTCTCTGTAACTGCTGGATTCCTGGGTTCAAAACACCCCCAAGTGTAAGGAATATGCTCTACAACAGGGAAAAAAGAGCCTCCACTCTGCAGCAGAACTCTCTGATGTAGAAGTTTATGCCTCACCTTTCCCTGTAAGTTTCTCAGCTACTATGATCAGGGTCCAAAGCAGAGTGGGACTCATAGTCTTGGCCTAGTCACGGTTATCCTGAACCCCAGGGAGAAAAGAAAAAGATGCAATAAAATTGGGAGCTCCATAGGCCTAAAGTGTAAATTTGGCTCTGACATTTGCTAGCTATGTTACCTTGGGTAAGTCATGTTACTTCTCTGGGCTTCGTTTTCCTCATGTGTTACATGAAGATAATAAAACTTACCATGTGGAATGTTTGTGACAAACAAGATCATTTACTTGTGACCTGTAAATCCCTGTGTAAAATTAAAGCTTAGTTAGCTCTTGATGTTTAATTCTTTAATTCTTTACTTCTGTTATACCCATGATGGGTTGGGGGATAGGGTGGGAGAAGAGGAAATTTAATGTGAATAGAACAGGACTTCAGAGTAACAGACTGTCCTACCCATCAGTTCATCTCCTAATTTCCCAAAATGGTCACATTTAGGACCTCACAGGAGGCTGTTTCCTCTTTCCCTCCCACTCCCTTATCTTTTTCTTTTACTCTCCTTTCGTCCACCACTAATAATTATATTGACTAGGTTAATCATAGGTTCTTTTGTAGCTTGTAGGGTAATTTCATATCTGTCCCTCTTGATTGATCTTCTCCTCTTTTTACACCTATCTCATTCTATACTTTGCCACCTCTCTCATACTAACAACCCTCAAGGACCTTGTCAGTGAACAACCCCGGGGACACTTATTACCCCTCCTCTTTCCTGTGGCCAATTGTGGGTTGAAGATTCACCAGGTTGTCTTGTGGTCTACAAGGGTGGAGCTGAACTTTAGCCATTTAAAATGACCTAGGGCTGAGACTAATCTCCTAGGACTAGATATCATTGTAGTCAAGTGTCTGCACCTAGTAAGGCAATCATTATTCAAGGGATAAGAGAGATGACAAATACTATGGCAACTCCGTTACTGATAAGCTTTTGGTTGACTGCATAAGAGAAACCCTTCTTTCTTTTCTTCCTAACTTTCAAATTACAATCTTGATATTGATTTCCTGTAAAAGCCTCCTAAAATGTCTGCCTGCTTCCACTCTAGCTCCACAATGCATTCCTCACACAGCAGCCATAAAATGATCTTTTTAAGGTTAAAATCAGATAGTCATTCTCCTCTACACACTCCAATGGCTTCCTAATGTAATTTAAATAAAAGTCCTAATTCTCCCCCTGGCCCTTAAAGCACCTTACCTCTCTCTTCCATCTCTGCTTGAATATTCTGCACCAAGATTGTCACATTACTGGTTCCTTCTTTTCATACATGCTTCTATTCAAAGGTCTGCTCCACTACATAATAATAATGGGGACAATCCAACAAGAAGATATAACAATTGTGAATATTTATACATAGGGTCACCAAAATACATAAAACAGTTAAAAACAAACATAAATGAACTAATCAATAATAATACAATAATAGTAGAGGACTTGAACACCCCACTTACATCAATGGACAGATAATCTAAACAGAAAATCAACAAGAAAACAGTGGCTTTGAATGACACACTGGAACATATGGATTTAACAGATGTATTCAGAACATTCCATCCTAAAACAGAAGAACACACGTTCTTTTCAAGTGCACATGGATAATTCTCCAATATAGACCACATATTAGCCTACAAAACAAGCCTCAACAAATTCAAGATGATCGAATTCATACCATGCATCTTTTCTGACCAGAATGCTATGAAAGTAGAAGTCAACCACAAGAAAAAATCTGGAAAGAGCACAAATACATGCAGGTTAAATAGCATGCTACTAAACAATGAATGGGTCAACCAGGAAATAAAAGAAGAAATAAAAGTACATGGAAGCAAATGAAAATGAAAACACAAAGGTCCAAAATTTGGGGATGTAGAAAAAGTGGTTCTAAGAGGGAAAGATATAGCAATAAAGGACTACAACAAGAAGCAAGAAAAACCTCAAACAACCTAACCATACACCTACAAGAGATGGAGAAAGAACAACAAACAAAATATAAAACCAGTAGAAGGAAGGAAACAATAAAGACTAGAGCAGAAATAAATGCTAGAGAAACTAAAAAAACAGTAGAACATATCAATGAAACCAGGAACTGGCTCATTGAAAATATCAGTAAAATTAATAAATCTCTCCCCAGACATATAAAGAAAAAAAGGTAAAATATTCAAATAAACAAAATCACAAATAAGAGAGGAGAAATAACAACTAACACCATGGAAATACAAACAATTATAAGAGAATATCATGAAAAACTATATGCCAACAAGTTGGTCAATCAAGAACAAATTGACAAATTCCTGGAAGCATATAAACTACCAAGACTTCCTGGAAGGATATAAACTACTAAGACTTAAACAGGAAAAAATAGAAAACTTGAACAGACCAATAATCAGCAAAGAAATTGAATCAATAATCAAAAAACTCCCAACAAACCACAGTCCAGGGCCAGATGGCTTCACAGCCCAATTCTACCAAACGTTTAAAGAAGAGCTATACCTATTCTTCTAAAACGATTCCAAAAAATAGAAAAAGAAGGGTAATTTCCAAATTCATTCTATGAGACCTCATCTATGAGGCATTATCCTGACACCAAAACCAGATAAAGACCCCACTAAAAGTGAGAAATATAGGCCAATATCCCTGATGAACATGCATGCAAAAATTCTCAATAAAATGCTAGCAAATTTAATCCAACAATACATTAAAAAAAAATAGTTCACCATGATCAAGTGGGATTTATTCCTGGGTTGCAAGAGTGGTTCAATATTTGCAAATCAATCAATGTGATACATTACATAGATAAGGGAAAGGATAAGTACCATACAATCATTCCAATAGATGCAGAAAAAGCACTTGACAAAGTACAACAACCATTTATGATAAAAACCCTCAAGAAAGTAGGGTAACAGGAAGCATATCTCAACCTAATAAAGCCCATATATGAAAAAGCCACAGCTAGCATCATCCTTAAATGGGGAAAAACAGAACTTTACCCCTAAGGTCATGAACAAGACAAGAATGTCCCTTCTCACCATACTTCTTCAACATAGTACTGGAAGCCCTAAGCACAGCAATCAGACAACAAAAAGAAATAAAGTCATATAAATAGGTAATGAGGAAATAAAACTTTCACTATTTGCACATGGCATGATATTCTATATAGAAAACCCAAAAGACTCCACCCTAAAACTGCTAGAACTGATACACGAATTCAGTAAAGTTTCAGGATACAAAGTCAATGTACAGAAATTTGTTGCATATCTATACACAAAAAATGAAGCAGCAGAGGAGGAAATTAATAAAACAATCTGATTTGCAGTGGCACCCAACATAGTAAGATATCTAGGAATAAACCTAACTGAAGAGGTAAAAGAGCTGTACTCTGAAAACTATAAAACACTGATGAAAGAAATTGAAGATGAAACAAAGAAATGGAAATAAATTCCATGCTCATGGATTGGAAGAATAAATATTGTTGAAATGTTTATACTGCCCAAAACAAGCTACACATTTCATGTAATCCCTACAAAAATACCAACAGCATTTTTCACAGAACTAGAATAAACAACCCTAAAATTTGTATGGAACCACAAAGACCCCAACTAGCCAAAGCAATCATGAAAAAGCAAAGCAAAGCTGGAGGTATCACAATTCTGGACTTCAAGTTATATTACAAAGCTGTAGTGATGGAACTAGAGTGTACTATGCTAAGTGAGATAAGTCAGTCAGAGAAGACAAATATCACGTGATTTCAGTCATATGTGGAATTTAAGAAACAAAACAGATGAATATAGGAGAAGGGAAGGAAAAATAAAACAAAAACAGAGAGGCAAACCATAAAAGACTCTTAACTATAGAGAACAAACTGAGGGGTTTTGGAGGGGAGGTGGGTGGAGCGATGAGTTAAATAGATGTAGAGGGCACTTGTTGGGATGAGTTCCAGATGTTATATGGAAATGATGAATCACTAAATTCTACTCCTGAAACCAATAGTACACCATATGCTAATTAACTTGAATTTAAATGAAATCTTAGAAACAAGTGCAAAAGAACAAAAAACAAAGAACTCCCCCCCAAAACCAAACAGTGTTGGGAAAACTGGATATCAACTTGCAAAAGAATGAAACTTGACCACTTTCTTACATCATAAATAAAAATAAACTCTAAATGGATTAAAGACCTAATGTGAGTCCTGAAACCATAAAAATCCTAGAAAAGAACACAGGAAGTAACCTCTTTGACACGGGCTGTAGCAAATTTTTTCCAGATATGTCTCCTGAGATAAGGGAAACAAAAGCAAAAATAAACTATTGAGACTAAATCAAAATAAAACGTTTCTGCACAGAGAAGCAAACAATCAACAAAACTAAAAGGCAACTTACAGAATTGGAGAAGATATTTGCAAATGACATATCCAACAAAGGGTTAGTATCTAAAATACATAAAGAACTTATAAAACTCAACACCCAAAAAATCAATCCAATTAAAAATGGGCAGAAGACATGAACAGACATTTCTCCAAAAAAGACATCCAAATGGCCACCAGACATATCAAAACATGTTCATCATAACTTATCATCAGGGAAATGCAAAATGCAAATCAAAACTACAATGAGATATCACCTCACACCTGTCAGAATGGCTAAAATCAACAATATAAGAAACAACAGTTGTTGATGAGGATATGAAGAAAGAGGAACCATCATGCACTATTGGTGGGAATGTAAACTGGTGTGTCCACTGTGGAAAACAGTGTGGAGATTACTCAAAAATTGAAAAACAGAACAACCCTATGATCTAACAATTGCAGTACTAGGTAGTTACCCAAGGAAAACAAAAATACTAATTCAAAGGGATACATAACCCCAATGTTTATAGCAGCACTATCAACAATAGCTAAATTATGGAAATAGCCCAAATGTCCAATGACTGATGAATGGATAAAGAATATACCATACATACACACACACACACACACACACACACACACACACACACACACTGGAATATTACTTAGTCATAAATAAGAATGAAATCTTGCTATTTGAAATGACATGGGTGGAGCCAGAGACTATTATGTTAAATGAAATAAGTCAGTCAGAGAAAGACAAATACCATATGATTTCACTCATATGTGGAATTTAAGAAACAAAACAAATGAACAAAGGGGGGGAAAGAGAGAAAGAGAGACCAATAGACTCTTAATTATAGAGAACAAACTGATGGTTACCAGAAGAGAGGGGATGGGAGGATGGGTTAAATAGGTGATGGGGATTAAAGAGTGCACTTGTGTTGATGAGCACAGGGTGATGTATGGCATTGTTGAATCACTATATTGTACATCTGAAACTAATATGTTAACTAATTTAGATGAAAATAAAAGCTTAAAAAAACCCACAAAGCTCAGCTCCTCTGAGACACCATCTCTGACCATATTTTCTAAAGCAATTATCCTTATTTATCCCACCCTATCACTCCCTACCTCATCCTGTTTTTTAGTTTCTGCTTCTTGGTTCTTAATTTTGTCTGAAATTTCCTTTTGTTTATCTGTTTACCTATTTATTGTCCCTGTTCTGTGAGAAGAGACCTTATCTGTCTAGATGACTGCTACAGCTTTAGCATACTGCATAGTGCTCCATAGGGCACTGGTGCTCTATAAATATTTATTGAATGAATGAATTTATAATGTGTTTTATAATTTTTAAAAGTGCTTTCATGTAATTTAATTTCTCACAAAGCCTGTGAGGTGGGGATCATTACCATCCTAGACTTATAGATGCAAAAAATGAGGCTCGAGAAGGAAGTCCAATGTTACATAAGGTAGCCCTGAACTTGAGTTTTCCAATTATAAATACTGCTCTTCCCACCAATATGCCTTACTTCTAACCAAGGATGGCATGTGCCAAGAAAATGTTGACTGATTCTTTGGTAATCCTTATTGTCAGTTCTTGGAACAGCACTGTGAGTTGTGCAGACTGTCTCCAGTCTCCTGAGTTGGTCTCCAGTCTCCTGACTTCCCCAGTTGATGAGAGTGAAGTGAACCAGAGGAATCAGCCAGTGGAGTGGGAGAAAGTATTGTGCATCAAGTAGTCAGGAGTCTGGACTTCTAGACTCTACTTTGCTCCCTATTGTATTCCACTTTCCTTTTCTGTAAGCTTCAGTGTGTATTTCCGTGAAATGAGTAGATTGAACTTGCTGACTTCAAAGTTCCCTTCCAGTTCTGAAATTGTGTGGGTTGATTTCAATGTGTTGATTTTTTTGTTTCCTTTGCAGTGCTTCCCATTGCTGCAGAGGAGGAAGACTAAAGGTAAGTGTGTGAAGTGAGGATCACAAGTGGCATGCAATATGGCTGAGCTTCTTGATGGTTCTCACGGGCTGGCTGATCTGGTTCCTGACCAGTGGCCTAGATGTAAAATCTGGCAACATCCTCTCTGTCACCCTCCAGTGGGCATTTCCTGAGCTCTTCCAGCCTTTCTTTTTGAAAGAGAGTGAGTATGCAGAACTTCTTTATTTCTCAGATAGAAGGTTTTCTCTGGTCAGGGAGCCAGGGAGAATTTCCCTGAAGAACTATCAGCAAGTGGCAGCCACCCATATGCTTCCCTTGTTCTCAGATGCTTTCTTTCCACCAGAAAGTATATTAGGGGTGGGAGGTTTGTTGAGAAAAGGAATAAATAAGTGGAAGGTAAATGAAGGAAACATGACATTTAGGGGGTGTCTGGGTGGCTCAGTTGGTTAAGTATCGGACTCTTGATTTTGTCTCAGGCCATGATCTCATGGTTCCTGAGATTGAGTCCTGCATCTGCATCCGGCTCTGTGCTGACAGAGCAGAGCCCGCTTGGGATTCTCTCTCTCTGTCCCTCCCCCCACCTCAAAATAAATAAACATTAAAAAAAAGAAACATGAGGGGGCACCTAGGTGGCTCAGTCAGTTAAGCGTCTGACTTCGGCTCAGGTCATGATCTCACAGCTTGTGAGTTCGAGCCCTGCATCAGGCTCTGTGTTGACAGCTCAGAGCCTGGAGCCTGCTTTGGATTCTGTGTCTCCCTCTCTCTCTGCCCCTCCCCTGCTCTTGCTCTCTCTCTGTCTCTCACAAATAAATAAATGTTAATTTTTTTTAGGAAACCAATTTGACAATAAATTTCATATTAAAAAAATTTTTTTAAAGATTTTATACACTAGGGTCTTATTCCTTCTGAGCCTATGTAGATCTCCTCTTCCAAAGATCCCTCACAGGGAATGGGGTCATACCTTACTATCTCACTCCAATTCATTTTTTAGCCACTCAAAGTCACTATAGCACTGCCGTACACAGGACTCCTTCAACTTGAAGATAGGTAGGTTTGTCTACAGGGAAGGAAAAATGAGAGAAAAGAGATGATAATTAACGTTCAGCCTGTAGTGGCCACCTGTCAGAACCATTTAGGTCCCAATGAAGAAATAATTCCTGTGGACCATGCTCCTATAACTCCTTTAAAATACTATCAGGTAAATACCAATCCTTACCACATCCAGCCTTGTCACAGATGGTGACTAGAAGTCACTTGCTGCTTAGAATTTATCCTATAAATAGACTTGAAGTTCGGGCCCCTGGGTGGCTCAGTTGGTTCAGCGTCTGACTTTGGCTCAGGTCATGATTTCATAGCTTGTGAGTTCGAGCCCCACATCAGGCTCTGTGCTGACAGCTCGGAGCCTGGACCCTGCTTCAGATTCAGTGTCTCCCTCTCTCTTTCTCTCTGCCCTTCTCCAGCTCACACTCTGTCTCTTTCTCAAAAAATAAGCATTTAAAAAATTAAAAAAATAAACATGACATTTAGAATTCAATGTGATATAACCAACACTTTCTTTATCTAGAAGGCTTCTAAGAGAGTTAGGACTGAGGGAATATATATAGCTTTGAGGGAGAAAACTCCCTCCTTTTTCTCTCTAACAAGTTTCTTTGCACCTTGCTGCGTATTTGCCTTCAGTCTCTGGTGTCCTACTTGGGTGGGCAAGTTAGTGGCATTCTTCGAACAGCTCCCTTTCATTGAGGAGGAAACAGTTGTCTAGAAGGGGATGCCTGGTTTGGGGAAGAAAAGAAAGGATACTAGCCAGGATTTCACAGTCTGAACTCCTAGCATTGGCTGGGCTTTGCTGAGGTCATTTAGGCCATCCTTGGCTCTAGCTTGGCCTCAGTTATTCCCATTGGCTACAGTTTTTCATTAGGATGAGGTCATCACTTGAATGGAATGAGCATGAGATCATCCACTAGCTGGAATGAGCATGACTTTCTAGGAAGGTAACAGAAACTGAAAGGCACCAATGAACACGTGGCATGCTAAAGGCCTATGTGAGGCGTCTTGGGGAGATGTTGGAAGAGATGTCCTGAGCTCTTGCTCCTGAAGACTACTCCAAGTAGTTGGAGCCAGTTTGGGCACAGTTTTACCTGGAGGCAGAGAGGGGATCTGGTGACTTCCCAAGTACTTTTCCACCTTCGGATTTTGAGTTCTTGGGTGGCAGCTGCTAGAAAAGAAGAGTTAGCCGGGTGAGGTGTTTATTTGCATTGCCGTGACAGCAGACAAGAGGGACTTATTTTGATGTGGGAACACTGCAATGATCAGCATACAGCATACATCTGCTCCTCCACTGCCCACCTCTTCCCTCATCACCATTCCGGGACTTCTGGCTAAGCACAGTTCCTGCTTTGCAAAAGAGACTTCTGAGGGCACAAGACCTGTGGTCTGCCCAGTTCTGGGAGAAGGACAAACTTCTACATTTCAGAGACACCAGCTGCAGAGGCTAAAAGGAAACCCCTCATACCCTGAAATAGTGACCCCCTCAGATGAATGCACTTGCAGCTTCCAAGTTGCCTCATTAGAATGTCTGTGCCAAGCCCAGCAACAGTGCTGAATCCTGGAAGGGTGGGCACTAGGTGCCTGAGAGGTCTGTGACTTCCAGAGGAAAGAGGAATGTCTTTTAGGGGATGTGGCCAGGCAGAAGAGATTGCCACCTACAAAGCTGAGCCGGGACTAATTTTTGTGCTACTTCTTTAGGTTAAAGTTTGAAAATGTCTAAGAGCAAATGTGAATACATTGTCTCAGGCCAATCCGAGGACTATCTGGCACAAATTATGATTTTACGTGGATTTGGCAATGGAAGCAGCAAGGCACTGGGAACCAGGGGACCTAGATTTTTGACCAAATTTCATTACCAATTCACTCTGTCAGCCCAGCCAAGGAACTTCTATCTCTAGACCATGGTTCACGTCTATAAAATGGAGCTTATTGCATGGGGCTCTTGTATGAGTCATACAAGATAGTGCATTAAAATGTTAAAGTACTTAACAAATGTGATTATTTCTGAGATCTAGCTCATGTAAGGAGCCGAAATCTTTGGGGTTTTTTTTATTCATTTATTTTTGGAATATGGAATACCCTCACATGTCTCAAACATAAAGAGATATGAAAATAAAAAGTTTTCCCACCCTTGTCTCTCAACCACCCAGAAATCCCTTTGGAGGTGACCAATGTTACCACCTTCTTCGGCCCTTGATGAGTTTAGAAGGTCTAAAGTGAGTTTGCTAGACAGGACATCAGTGGAGGCTGTGGCTGCCTGATTTGGTGTGGGGGAATGGCTGACCAGAATGTGCAGAAAAGGCAATGGAGAAGGAATTGTGGGGAGGGAAATGTGGGCAGTGGTGGAATAAGCACTAGTCTGGGTGACAAGAGGCCTAGGATCCAGTATTGACAGCTCCACTCATGGTTGAATGATCTTAAGAACTTTTCCCTCTCTGATCCTCAATGTTGCATCTGCACATTAAAACTATTATGTTTTCACATGCCATTCTTACAAGTTCCTCCAGAGTTGAACAGATGTGGTAGAGGAGAGGACCAACCAGGGACATATTAGAGAAGAAAAAGCCAAGACACTGATTCAAAGCTGACAATCGAATGTGATTTGCATATGTAATCTTTTTCATGTTAAGATCAATCAAAGGCCTTTCTGACATGCTACTGCTTTTGTCCTTTGTCAGTGGTCTCACTGACAGAGCAAACCTTTGGTACAGTTTTCACTGGAGAATGTTAGGAATGTCTAACTTGATTCAACATATGTAGTTCTGCCCAGGCCCAAGATGATGGCCTGATGGGACTTTGGCAGTCCTGCTATAATGGTCCAAGAATCCACTAGCATAATGTTTCCCAAATTTTACATATTTGTGAATCAACTTCACAATTTTAACCATCACTTCATCCTGTGCCAAAAGTTTATACTTATTTTTTTACTTACATAAATCTGATTTTAAACAATAGCCTTACCATAATATCTATGAAATTAGTGCTTGAAGTACTAGTTACATCTTTCCTAATACATATTGAATTCAGTATATATCTATCATGATTCAAAATGTCAATGTATCACTCCAAATCATCCCATGTGTATAAACAAGCATTGGAAAACACAGAAGTAGCAGTAACACAAACCAGCAGGTCAGAAGGAGGCTCAGGCCTTCAGGGCTCACTCCAAGACTTACTAGGTGCTCTTGGGCTCCCTGCAACACTTCACACTCCTTCCAAGTCCTTATATCCTGTTATGCAGCACAAATTGATCCTGAAATGGAAGTAGGTTCTGGAGCCTAAAAGGAACTACTTCCCTCCAAACAAAATCGACAATTCTGAATGGCATCACAAGAACTAAAGTGAGAACACTTGACTAGGAAACCAGAAGCTCTAGGCTCCAGTTTTGGCTCTGCCATTTTCCAACTTTAAGACCTTAGGCTTGTCCCATTCTCTCTCTGGGCCTTAGTGTCCCCAACAATAAAGTGAGTAATTTGGAGGGTGCCTGGGTGGCTCAGTGTGTTAGGTGTCTGACTTTGACTCAAGTCATGGTCTTGCAGTTTGTGGGCTCAAGCCCCGCATCAGGCTCCACACTGATGGTGTAAAGTCTGCTTAAGATTCTCTCTCTCCCTTTCTCTCTGCCCCTCCCCCACTTGCGCTCTCTCTCTCTCTCTCTCTCTCTCTCTCAAAAATAAATAAACTTTTAAAAATGAATTTGGTCTAATGACCTCGAAATTCAATGATTGCTCTGAAAATCAATGACTCCTTCACTTATAGACCTCACACTTCTGCTTAACCCATTGGCTCCCAGTAGCTTGCAGAGGTAAGGAGGCTGCTGACCTGACCTCCCACCAACGTTGTACCAAATCCTCCCTAAGTCCCCTTGCTCCCAGTGCACGAAGCTCCTTTTGTTGCCTGAAGCCATTCAGAGCTTCTCTCCAGGCTCCTGCTGAAGTGGCTAAGGCAACCTGTGGGGTAATAGTTGGCCTGTAACAAGAGCCTGGTTCCCTAATCCAACTGGCTTTGGCCTGGCTGCAAGCTTGGCCTTAGCACCGGATTCTGTCTATCAGCTGCCCCAGACCCCCTCCTCCAGCTCTGAAGTGGGCAGGGAGACCAGTTTTAAAGGGAAAAAATAAAAACAAATACATAATATAAGTGCATTTATTTAAGCTGCTATTGGATATTACTTCCAAGGCTCAAGGGGGCAGAAGACTAAAATACTGAGCCTAAGAAAATCAGCATAATAATAATAATAATAATGATAATAATTAACTTCCTTTACTTTTATTTTTTTTATTTTTATTTTTTTTGCAACGTTTATTTTATTTTTGGGACAGAGAGAGACAGAGCATGAACGGGGGAGGGGCAGAGAGGGAGACACAGAATCGGAAACAGGCTCCAGGCTCTGAGCCATCAGCCCAGAGCCTGACGCGGGGCTCGAACTCACGGACCGCGAGATCGTGACCTGGCTGAAGTCGGACGCTTAACCGACTGCGCCACCCAGGCACCCCTCCTTTACTTTTAAAATAACAAATCATTCTTGTAACTATTTCTTGATAGATTTGGTCACTTAACATTTGCTATTTCATGAAGAATATTTGCAGGGTATAGCTTATCTAGCATTTGACAAATAGTTTATTCAGCAACTTGGAATAGTATAAAAATTTACTTAGTTAGGGGGTATCTGGAAGTGATTATCATTTGAGACAGGAAATCTTTCAACTGTGATCTACAATGAATTCAGCCAAGTCAAAAACACTGTCCTATGAGTTGAGATTTCTAAGATCTAGTCCCAGATCTGACATAAACTTCTGTGACCTTGACTTAGTTGTTTCCTTTCCCTGGACCTCAATTTTCCTGCCTGGAAGTTGAAATTGAAGGTCCCAAAGTTCTTTGCACTCTGTCATCCTCTGCCCTCCATCCCTACCAGAGTCAGTCTGAAAGGAGGGAAAGATGGAGATAGGGTCAGTGGAAATGGCAATTTCAAGATGTTCTTTGCAATGGGAGAAGGATTTCCAGACCTGTGAGAGGAGTATAACAGCTTCCTTTTGTGTGGAAAGGGGCTGGGAAGCTCAGGTTCCCAATGCCTGTTTTCAGGAGTGTAAGACAGAAAGCTAGGCCCAGGCTTACAGATACAGGCCTGAGGCACAGGATAATGTCCTGAGGCACAGGATAATGAAACATTTTTTATAGCCTGGATCAATCCAGAATATCAGAGCCAGGGCTGGATGACCTGGTGTAGCTACCCATGGGCTAGAAAGGGAGCAAGAATTGTAGGAGGAGGGGCAGGTATGGAAAAGACCTTGGAAGTATTATTTTGGACACTTCTACCAGAAGATCCCATAAATTATTGAAACTCAGCATTAAAAATAATTATTCATCATCATTCTCCTGGAAACCCCTCCTTCTGTAAGACTCTCTTTCTTGGTTAATGCACCATCATCCACCAGTCAGTCAAGTAAAAATCATGAGAACCATTTGGACACCTCCATCTCTCTCATTTGTCATCCAGTCACCAAACCATGGCCATGAAACTTATCTGTAATGTTTCCTACTTCTGCCCCTTCTTTTCCATTCACACTAGGATAGCCCTCCATCTCAGTCCTTAGCATCTCTGGCATGGATGGTTGCTTGGCTTCTTAACTGGTATCCCTGTCACCATGCTTTTCCTTCTATTCCATTTCCCATACACTGCCATAGTTCTGTCTTTAGGAAAATAATTTGGTTGCTCAAAAATTTTGATTGTTCCCTACCTTTGGCCAAAGTCCAAATTCTTTGCATTGGCATTCAAGGTCCTTCACAACTTAAACAACTATCTTTCTTTCATCTCCCACCACATCCTTACATTTCTGAGCTCCATGGGACAACTCCTTATTTCCTATACATACAATGAACCCTTATATTGGGCTCTCTACTGGGTATGTCTTTGCCAGCTCCCACCGCCACAAACATTTGGTCTGTTAAGCCATCCTCTGGACTCCCTTTCCATTGTGTCCATATCTCTATTATAACACATCATACTGATCTTCATTTTCTTCTTTTCTTTCCTGTATCCCTTACAGACAATTAGTGTATGAGAGTGACGTCTCATTGATTTCTATATTCCCAGAACTAAGCACAGGATCTCACGTAAACAATGAATCTACCAAAGATTGTCTTTTTTTTTTTTGATAACATAACAAAAGAACTGCTGGTAATCAGGCTAGTGCCTTCTTCATCTCAGCAGACTTTGTTCCCTATCGTTTCATCTCTGAACTAGCTATTACAAATTGACACACAGCCCCCACTGTCTCCAGATGACAAATTCTTAAGACAGGGTCTTTAAGGTCCTGTAGTTCCAGTTAATGGTGCAGATCCATGTAAAGCACATTTCCACCGAACTCTTGAAACTTCAAGATTGCCTTAATCTCAAGGCAGGAAGGGCACTTAAAGGACCTTATTAACCAGTGGTTTTCAAACCAAACACTGAGGAACCCTAGAGTCCCCAGAAATTCATTGGGGAATGTCAAAGAGTTGAGGGGTGCTTCATTCAACCAAATGTAAACATTTTGGAGATTTCATGAAGATTTCATTTGGAGACTGGAGTTGGGCACATAAAAGTAGACGTTGCAGACCACTGCTCTAGCCCAGTGCTCAATTGCTAACAGCCTCCCTTTTATACCATTCCTGCTAATGTGTTCACTCAGGCTTGGACCAAATTCTCCAGATATGGTCAAGTATCCCTTTTCATTCTGTACTCAATTGAAAGTTCTTCTTTATATACAACCAGAATCTGCCTTATAACTTCCACCCAGCTGTCCCATTTTCACTCCTTGGAGTCTCATGGAAGTTGTTCCTTCTTCAATAAGACCAATGTACTGGCGTTTAGAATTTCCCAAAGTCTTAGATGGAAGTGACTTTGTAGTTCATACAGTCCAATGCCTTCATTGTATTTGGGGAGCTCAAAGCTGAGTGATCTGCACAACAGCAGACAACTCATTGGTGGTAAAACTGAGACTAGAAGCCAAATTCCCACTCATCTATAATGTCCTCCCCTGAATCTGTCTTTCCCCTGAGTAAATAGCTCCAACTCCAACTCCTAAAATTATTTCTCACAGTCCTGATGACTATTCCCTAAACTTACTCCCGATTAACAGTAACCAATGGCTGAAGATCCACAGCTCAGCTGGTGGATATTCTATGGCACCTAGGCTTTGGTTGGCCTAGGGTAAGGGCAAAGGAAAAGGAAAGCAAACTGGCATCAGAAACAGAGCTGTTCCCTCACCACAGCCTGGATGCTGCTCTCCATAGGACTAAATTCCATTCAAACAGTGCTCCTCCCATGGCAGGGCAGCCAAAGGGCAGCTTTCAGAGGTCCCTTCTGACTGTCTGCTGGAGGGTCCTGCTGTGTGACCTTCCACATCCCAAACCCAGAAACAGGAAGAGTTGGTTTGGTTTACATTTTGAAAAGAAAAATGAAAACATAGGAAGTGGGGCGCCTGAGAACAGAGGATTCCAACTCTGTGTGCATGTGCCCCTGGAACAGGATATTTCAGAGAATACAGTCCACAAGAGAAGGGAACAGCCTCCTTATTAAAAACAAAACACAAAGCCTGTCAAGGTTTGGAAAGAGAAAAAGGCCAAAAGGAGACTCTTAAGGAGGGGAGGGACAGCTCTTTCAGAATCTCCAACTCTTCTCCCCCATCCACCACTTTGAGCTGTTGTACTTTGATCTCACTGCTGTTATCACCACATCTGGCCCCCAGAGATGCCCTGCTCCCTTCAACCTATGGCCCAGAAGAAGGTCCAAGCCTCTTTTCTTGTTTCTCTGAAGATCATAAAAACAGGCTGTCACTCAGAACCTTACTTTAAAACCAAGAAAAAAAAACAGACAGATTAATTACAGAACCTACAAACAGCAGAACAACATTCAGGCTTTACAAAGTAAATGCCTCTTATCTTAAAGCCAGCAAAAGGTGGGACGCACTTTGCCAGTCCCCAAACATCCCTCAGGATAACTACTTTATTGCTGCACATGAGCTGCTGTAAGTTTGCCTGGCTTTCTCCCCACTTAGCTCTCTGTTGCTGGGAGGCGAGTGTCATCTTATTTCCCAACCACAGTTACCAAAAGAGCCAATGCAAAAGGTCTTTTAGAAAAATAAAAATATTCTAGGGGCACCTGGGTGGATCAGTCAGTTAAGCATCTAACTCTTATTATTGGCTCAGGTCATGATCTCACAGTTGGTGAGATCGAGAACCACATAGGGCTCTGTGCTGACAACACAGAACTTCCTTGGGATTCTCTCTTGCCATCTCTCTGCCCCTACCCTCCCCTGCTCTCACGCTTTCTCTCTCTCTCACACAAAATAAATAAATAAATAAATAAATAGATAAATAAAAATAAAACTAAAGCCATGTTTAAAAAAAAAGAAAGAAAAAAAACCCAGAACCCCTTGGGTCCTTTCCAATTCTGGTTTTTGCATTGAGGAACATGGCCAGTTGACAGGTAATTGGCAGGGTAAAAATGTGGATCATTTGTGTGCCAAAGAGACATAGTCCTGCAAAGAAACAGTTCTGGCCATCTCTGGAGCTTCTACAGGCACACACAAACACGTGTTACATGCATGTATGCACGCATACACACATACACACACATAACATCTTTACCAAAGTACTAGTTCTGCAGAGTAACAGCTCCTTCAAAACACAAAAATGAACCACTGTCTCTTGCTTCTCAAAGGGGATTATGTGTCCCCTTGGGCCAGAGGTATGCAGAACCTCTTCCTGGAACATGCTTTCAAGAGCATCTGCTTGGAATGGTTCATTCTTCTTAAAAGATCTGGGTGGAGGGAGCATTATTTTTATATTAAAACAAGCACAGATATATGTTATGGAATAGCATGCAAAATTCACATGAATTTGTGAGATAAAAGTGGAGACTTCAAAGAAATTTCACACTTGTAGCTGACTACCTGGGCTTCTCCAGCTTTTTGGGGGCTGTGTTGGGAATGAGTTCATTCCGTTCAGCCATTTGGTACTTTGGTGCAAAAGTTTGAGAAGCACTCACTGAAATGGTGGACACCCTGAGGGTAGAAACTTTGTCTCACTCCTTTCTGTATCTTCATGCCCAATACAGAGCAAGCCACAGAGAGATTGTGCTCAAGAACTATTTGTTGCACCTTTCCATCCACCTATCTGCCCATTTGTCCTTGTCAAAGAACAAGCAAAAAAGGCAGCCTTGAAGTGAGTGGTGGAAAGAACTCAGTTTCTGGAGATTTCAGACAGCTCTGGGTCTGAAGTCTAACTGTATCACTTATTAGTTGTGTGACTATCTCTCTGAGCCTCAGTTTTCTCAGTTTAAAAATGTGGATGCAATACTCATCTCCTGGGTTGTTGCAGGAACTAAGTGTGATAGTGGGGGATGGGCTAAATGGATGATGGGCATTAAGGAGGGCATTTGCTACAATGAGCACTGGTGTTATATGTTAAGTGATGAATCACTAAATTCTACTCCTGAAACCAGTATTACACTATATGTTAACTAACTACAACTTAAATAAAAATTTGAAAAAGAATAATTTTCTTAAATGTTAAAAAAGAGTGCTTTATAATCTCTTAGGCAATATGCAAATAATAGTTATTAAGATTATAAAATGACCGCCATGACTAGCCCTGGCAGTAGGGTGAGGGAAGGGAGAGAGATTTTCTGCAACCCAGAAGTCTGATTTCGGATTAAGAAGGCAGGAGCTGAGGCCTCAGCAATGAGCCACTGGGCCTCTCGGATGTGGAGGGTCAATGTTGAATCATGACTCTAGAGCCCCACCCCCACTTCAGAGAAGCACTTCCCAGGCCAGAGGGCAACTTCTGGTGGAATGATGGAAGGATCAGATGAACCTGATATACCTCAGGTCTCCAAAGACCAGACATACTTGCTTTCTCATGTCTGCCAATGAGCTCCTTGGTGGCCTGGCTCATAGCAAGGATCATTCATCAGTAGGGGCTCAAGTACAACCAGGAATGATGACTTGGCTGCTAACAAGCTATGTCACCTTGGGCAAGTATCTTCTCCTTCTGGGCCTTGACTTCCTCATCATTAAAATGATGAGATTGTAAAGGGTAGACTCTAAGGCCATTGATCTCCTACACACTATGGTTATGTGACCCTTAACTGAAAAGGCATTTGACCTTGATTCCTCCCCCCCCCAAAAAAAATAAGTGATCAATCTGATCATCTGATAGTTTGATACTGGACCCCAGGCATTGTGGGGATGCCTGACTGGAATTCTCTTCTCTTTGTAAGTCTGCTGTGTCTTGCTGGACTGGCAATATGGGATCACAGTCCAGGTAAGGGATGTATGGATAAAGCAGGTGTTTCCCGAGCCCTGGGCTCTGGCCCAGGTACTTCACAATATAAAATGAGGAAAGGGAAGAAAACAGGAAATGCTGTCCACAATATACACCTAATTTTTCAGGAAGAATTCCTTCTAGGCCAGCTCGCTGTCTCAGAAGTCAGCAACAGCTGCTGAGCTGGAAAGCTGACTGCTGCAGTCTCTGGGATTCTAGGGCTCCCTGCCCCCATCTCAACATCTTTAGACCTTTGCCATTTTTCAGAGCTTATTTCAAATACTATTGCCTCCCCCTTCAAATCCCCAGCATACTGTGTATCTGTCTAATAGTATGGATCTAATTCTGTCTCATGTTGGAACTATTTCCTTTCACATATGGATTAGAAATAAAATACATTCTCCAAGGAAAAATTTAAACCTGTATATCTGAATATAAAATAGAGAGTCAAAGTCCTATAATCGCTCATTCCCACTTTCCATAATTAACCACTGTTTGGAGATTTCTTTGCAGCTTCCCAGAAAGCTTCTATTGTCAAAGCTATTGAAAATGCAGGAGCATGTTATTTGGATAGAGTGATGGCTCTGCAGACCAAACAGTTGGGTTTGTGGCTCAGCTCTCCATTTGCTGGTCAGATCATCTTGTGTGAATTATGTGTCCTCTTTGATTCTTGGTCCTCTGCTCTGTAAAATGGGATAACAATCCCTCTCCTGCTATCTCACTGGATTATTGTAAAGACCAAGTGAGACAAAAGAAATAAAAGCCTTTTTGCAACTGTAAATGGTACTCTATTTATCTCCATGCCTGTGTCTGCAACTTGAATGTAAGCACCTTGACAACAGAAACCTTGGTCCACTGGGGCTGAAGTTCCCATTACCCTTAGCTCCAATAACATGTCTAGAACAAGAAGGTGGTGAATAATGGGAGATATGGAACTGAATCCCAGAGGTTGTTGCTTTGCTCCTTTCCTGCTTCTGGGAACATAGTTCCTTGACTTTCCTTTGGAGACAAGCCCAGCTGAGAAGACCATTTTTCTCTTTTCTTTTTAATATGAAATTTATTGTCAAATTGGTTTCCATACAACACCCAGTACCCTCCTCAATACCCATCACCCACCCTCCCCTCCTTCCCACCCCCCATCAGCCCTCAGTTTATTCTCAGTGTTTTAAGAGTCTCTTATGGTTTGGTTCCCTCCCTCTCTAACTTTTTTTTTCCTTCCCCTCCCCCATGGTTCTCTGTTAAGTTTCTCAGAATCCACATAGGAGTGAAAAAATATGGAATCTGTCCTTCTCTATATGACTTATTTCACTCAGCATAACACTCTCCAGTTCCATCCATGTTGATACAAAAGGCCATATTTCATTCTTTCTCATTGCCACGTAGTATTCCATTGTGTATATAAACCACAATTTCTTTATCCATTTGTCAGTTGATGGACATTTAGGGTCTTTCAATAATTTAGCTATTGTTGAGAGTGCTGCTATAAACATTGGGGTAAAAGTGCCCCTATGCATCAGCACTCCTGTATCCCTTGGGTAAATTCCTAGCAGTGCTATTGCTGGGTCATAGGGTAGATCTATTTTTAATTTTTTGAGGAACCTCCGCACTGTTTTCCAGAGCGGCTGCACCAGTTTGCATTCCCACCAACAGTGCAAGAGGGTTCCCATTTCTCCACATACTCACCAGCATCTATAGTTTCCTGATTTGTTCATTTTAAACACTCTGACTGGCGTGAGGTGATATCTGAGTGTGGTTTTGATTTGTATTTCCCTGATGAGGAGCGACGTTGAGCATCTTTTCATGTGTCTGTTGGCCATGTGGATGTCATCTTTAGAGAAGTGTCTATTCATGTTTTCTGCCCATTTCTTCACTGGATTATTTGTTTTCCAGGTGTGGAGTTTGGTGAGCTCTTTATAGATTTTGGATACTAGCCCTTTGTCCAATATGTCATTTGCAAATATCTTTTCCCATTCCGTTGATTGCCTTTTAGTTTTGTTGATTGTTTCCTTTGCAGTGCAGAAGCTTTTTATCTTCATGAGGTCCCAATTGTTCATTTTTGCTTTTAATTCCCTTGCCTTTGGAGATGTGTCAAGTAAGAATTGCTGTGGCTGAGGTCAAAGAGGTTTTTGCCTGCTTTCTCCTCTAGGGTTTTGATGGTTTCCTGTCTCACATTCAGGTCCTTCATCCATTTTTGTTTATTTTTGTGAATGGTGTGAGAAAGTGGTCTAGTTTCATTCTTCTGCATGTTGCTGTCCAGTTCTCCCAGCACCATTTGTTAAAGAGACTGTCTTTTTTTCCATTGGATATTCTTTCATGCTTTGTCAAAGATTAGTTGGCCATACTTTTGTGGAGGGACCATTTTTCTAAAGTTACTTGCCTTTCAAAACCATGCTTTACTTTGAAAATCCTACAAGTGTTATTTCCAGTCTCTACCTCTCTCAGCTTCCAGTTCCTCAGATTCTGGCCCAGCTAATGTTTTTGGAGTTCCTCATGTGTGAGTGTGTGGATGTAGATATAGATACAAATACAGGTGAAAGAGACAGTGGATGTAGATATAGATACAAATGTAGGTGAAAGAGACAGAAAGAGAGAGATTTCATTTTTTTTTAATTTTAGAAGGAGAGTGTGAGCAGAGGACAGGAGCAGTGGGAGAGAGAGAGAGAGAGAGAGAGAGAGAGAGAGAGAGAATCTTAAGCAGGCTCCTCACTCAGCTTGGAACCTGACCCTGGGATCATGACCTGAGCAGAAATCAAGAGACACTCAATCAACTGAGTCACCCAGATGCTCGAGAAGACTCCATTTTTTAAATGGACAAGCTGTAGAATGGTAGAAAATGAGAGCTGGAAAGCACCTCAGGTATCATTTAGTCCAATCACTATCCAACCTTTAAGAGCTAGGGAACCTGAGACCCAGAAAAGGGAAGGGATTTTCCCAGGGAACTAGTGGCTCTGACAGCCAAATTAAGGAGGGAAAAGGCAAGCCTCTGGGCTGAGGGAACTCAAGTTGAGGTAACTAACCTGGGGAAAGTGTGTGGGGCCCAAAAAGAGATGAATATGAGCAGAGAGGGAGGATCAATCAGGAGAAGAAGTTGGGACCAACTGCAAAATTCCCCTGGAAAGTAAAAATATAAGAAACATGAGGGCTGTGGTTTAGCAAGTTATTATGAGTCTTGATGAGCAAGGAGAGGGAGGAGAGAGGAAGAGAAAAATAGAGGGGGCCAGAAAAGGAGAAAACAGGAGAGAATGAAATCTAAACCAGGCAGATGGAGAATATTTAAAGTGGTAGGCTCAGTAAGGACTGAGCATAGCAAGTCAGTAGGGTCTTGTTGCATGCAAGACATCTAGAACTTTCTAAGTTCCCAACAGGTCTGCTGCCTGGTTCCTTTCAGACTCTGAACATGCAAGCCAGTCCTTATTTTTTTAGCAGATGCAAAATTTTTCCACTGTGTTGTTTGGAAAAGTGGCCCCAGACTGTAGGTTTTGCCTCACGAGGGCACCATACAGCCTGGGCTGGTTGTCAGAGTGGGAATGCACTTGCTGTACAGCCACGATCTGATTTTAGGCACACAGTCACATTCTGAGGTAAACTTAGCCCATTTTACAGAGGAGGGGTAATATAATTTGCCAATGAAAATAATAACAACACAAGAATAATAGAAATAGCTACATATGTATTGAAAACCAATTGTTGTACTGATGAAGAATGAGGCCCCAGAGCCAAACTGCCTGGACTCAAACCCCAGTTGTTCCTCTCATCAGTGGTGTGATCTTGGACAAGTTGATTAACCTCTCTGTGCCTCAGTGTCCTTATCTGTAAAGTGAAGATAATAATACCTTCTTGAGAATATTTGTAAGGATCAAATGAGTTGATGGCCTTTGAACAATTCCTGGCACATAGTGCTCAATAAATAGTAGCTACTATTGATACCATCATTATGTGCTGGGCACAACTCTAAATGTTTTATTTGTATTGTGGTATACAATGATCACTCAGAATGTAACTGAAGCCCAGGTGCAAGAACATATCAAGTCCATTAGCCTTTAAAGTTTTCCTAGGTGCAGAGAAGCCTGGGTGGCTCAGTTGGTTAAGCATCCAACTTCAGCTCCGGTCATCATCTCATGGTTCGTGTGTTCAAAACCCTCACTGGGCTCTGTCCTGACAGCTCAGAGCCTGGAGCCTGCTTTAGACTCTGTGTCTCCCTCTCTGTCTGCCCCTCCCCTGCTTGCACTCTGTCTCTCTCAAAAATAAATAAAAATTAAAAAGAAAATGTTTCTTAGATGCATAACTCTTTTCTCTCCACCCCCAAACTGAATTCTATGTAGAACTCCAATCTATAGAACAGATAAAAAGCAGCATGGCTTTGATGGAAGCAAAATTGGGTAAGGGTGGGGCCTAGAGCCTCCAGGCTCAGACTTCCCCTGATCTCCCCGCTTCCAAGATCCCCAAGGTAGGCCTTGAGGGTCTTTGCTGCTCACTAGGAGGAATAATTTGCAAGCCTGCTGATGTAGTCTATCCAACCTTGTTATGCTCAGATGAAAGTATTATTAACCCTGAAAGGGCACGTAATATCCCCAAGGTTGCATAGCTAGTCAAAGGCAGAGGAGGGCACAGGTGGTACGACTAGTCATGGACAGTAATAACTTAGTCGAAGAGAAAAGCCTCCTTGGTTAAACTAGAACACAAAATATGCCAGGCTTGGGCAGAGAACAGCTAGGTAAGGAAAGAGAGCAAGAGGGAAAGGGAAGCTGAGCCAGAAGCCCTGCCCCTGAGCCCTGGATATGAGCAGACCCCTGTGAACACTTATAGCCTACTAGAGCCACCCTAGACTTCAAGAGAATAAGACAAACCTTACCATCATGGGGCCTCTCACTGTACAGGGTTTGGGGTTCTGTTTTGACAAGGGATGTTGCCACCTGTCTCTGAGGTTTTCATTCTGTGGGACTCAGCAGACCTGGGGCTAAATCTTACCATTCTGGCCTTCTTACTGGACTCTTGGCCCTAACTGGGCATTTTTATAAGGCTTCTTTTCCCCCAGGTTCTGGGATGGCAGTCGGGCTTCCAACTTATGGTTGTCAGGGAAGGGCAGGGGAATGACCTGAAGTTCTGCCCCTTGTACATTTACACATGTGGGTGCCCCTATATGTTCAAGGTGTGCTACTTTCTATCTAAGAACCTGTGTGTTGCCAACTTTTATTTCCAGACTTCAGCGTGGGTTACCTGAGAACACCACATGGAGGAGAAATTATAGGAGAAGTTCCTCCCAGAGAACTTTGGGATTTCTCTGGAATCCCTTCTTCTGACCTAATCATTTGAGCACTCAGGCCCCATGAGAGCTTTAGAAGACTATATCATCCTGAGGCAAATACTGGAGGGCAAAGCCTGGGTGCAGGCCCTGAGTTGCTTGACCCTCCTTTGGTAGGCCTCAAGATCTTCATCTGGACCATGAAGGAGTGGAGTAGATTCCCTCTGAGGGCCCACCAGCTCCAGGCTGGGCTTCTGTGGAGGCTCCCACCACTTGGGTACTCTCTCATGTGCTGGCCTAGAATCCCAGGGGAACACACCAAATGGTGGATGCAAACAAAGCTTGCCCACTTCCATGGTTTGGTGGACCTTTGGACTAGTCACAAGAAGGAAGGGATGCAGGAGGCAGATTAATGACCCTTAACTTGCAAACTACTCCTCTGACATAAAAGCAGCTTTTCCTCATGGCAGGGCCACTTGCTCAAATGCACAGAGCCCTAAACCCCTGAGCCATAGTGTGAGATATGTGTTACTGTAGGGTTGGTGCTATACCCCACCAGATGATGGGAGGAGCTTCTGCAAGTTTTCACCGGGTTAAAGGTGTATGCACTAATGCTGAGGAGTTGGGGGTAGAGGGTGGCTGGAGAGAGACCCAGATAAAGGCAGAAAGAATCAGTGAAGGTTTGAACTATGCCGCCTACATGATTCAAGGGTAAGAAGAAAGCAATGAAGCAGGATAAAGGGCTAAGGGGCAATCTTGCCACTGATAAAGGCATCTCATTGACACCTGCACTTTTGATCCACGTAACATTTTAGGGAGGTAGGTGTTATTGTCTCCATTAGTAAATGAGGAAACTGAGGCCCAGAGAGGTGATGTGACATGCCATCAAGTTAAAGCTGGTGTTCAAACCCAAGGCTGCTTTGAGAGTTACAGTGCTCAGGGATCCCTTTCTCTGGAGCTGATCCAATCCATACACGTATACACTGTTGCTTTTCATCCAGCAACACTTCTA
The DNA here is from genome assembly GCF_018350175.1 of Felis catus. Lineage (NCBI taxonomy): Eukaryota > Metazoa > Chordata > Mammalia > Carnivora > Felidae > Felis > Felis catus. The sequence continues at coordinate 55,803,317 of NC_058386.1, forward strand.
AGACTTGGCTGCAAGGGCATAAGAATTATCCTTCCAATTTTACAAAGGCACAGGAAAGGCTGATGATTGTTTCAGAATTATACTCAGGCAGAGTGAGAGAGGGGAGAGGCTGAGGCTCAGGTCTCTCACCTGTCTGCCTTCAGTTGGAAAGCTGCAAAACACTGCTAAAGTAGCACTCCCACTGCCATTTTCTCTGCATCTGGTCATTTTCCACTTACAAAGGCTCTCTCTCAGATCCATTATCTCAGTGTTTGTTTGCAGGGCAGGAAAAATTATTTCCATTTTATTTTATTTTTTAAAATTATTTCCATTTTCTAGGTTCAGTTACCTTGCCAAAGGTTGAATAATAGAAGCAGGACTTGAGACCAGAGTTGTGCCCAAATTCCCTTCTACTTTCCCACAAAGTGCATTTGGCCGGTCAGAGATGGACAGAGAAAGTTCATTGAAGCATACTGTTTGAGACCAAAAGAGGCAAACTCTGACCCCCTGGAATGACATTTAAGCCCTTTGCTCTTTTCCATATGAACCTCTGAATTGCAAGGGCAGTCCTGAGGCCTTTGAGGAAGAAAAACAGAATCCAGTGAGCTCAGTTTCACACAGACCCCAGAGCTGGCAGCTTCTGTGGTTTGCTAGATGCCCCACCAACTCTGTGATAAGGGTGCCAGGTTTGGTCCAGCTACACAAGTAGCAGGATGGTGGAGGAGGGGGTTGTCTCTCTGCTGCTCTCACTACCTGTGGATGCATTTCATACTAGGTCATTCGGCCATCTTTATGTTTCTCTATCCCAATGCCATTGGGGAAAGAAAACCTAAAATTTCTGAGCCACAGTTTGGTTGGGTCAAGGCTACTTTTGGGTCACACACTCATTCATTCTCTCAATTGTCATCAGTCCTTTACCAAATATCCCCTCAGTGCCAACTCAATGCCAAACTCCTTCCTGAGCAATGGGCATGTTGTAAATAATAAAACACAGTCCTTGCCCTCAGGGAACTCACACTTTTATTGGGCAGGAAGACATATAGATAACTAAACTCAATGTAGAAGGATTGCTGGTATAACTGAGCTGTGGGAACACACAGAACTGGAATGGCTTATGGTATTCATAGGGAGGACTAAAGGAATATGTGGGGCTTTGCCAGATCCAGGAGATAGGGCAAATAGCTTAGCCTCTTTGTATGTCAGTTGTCTCATTGTAAAATGGGATGGTAATGATACCTGCAGTGTTTCCATAAGGAGTCCATGAGTTAAAATGTGGTAACAGCTTAGAACAGTGCCAGGCACACAGAAAGCACCATATAAGTGTTTGTAAAATAAGTCAAGAGAAGTAAGAACAAGCATTTTTGTGAGAGAGAAGATTAAATGTAACACATTTGAAAGCTTAATGAAGTATAGGGTGTTCTGGGATTACCAGCTGATTTGGCTGGGTAAGCTTGTGCAGCACTTTGAATGTCAGGGCTAGAGGCATGGACTTGTCCCTGTAGATGATGTGCAGCCATTTCTGAGGCTGGATCTTTGCCACAGGGAGTAGCAGAGGACTCCTGTGTGAAATGATAGTGCCCAGTAGGTGCTAGGTCCAAGAGACTGCCACAAGCCAGGGAGCCGTCAGTTGGCAAATATGAATGGAGGACCTTCTCTGTGCATAGCCCAGACCCTGGCTTAACATCATTTGGGAAATGCTGGGTTGGTGGGAGAGACACTACGTATTTGCCCTCAAGGAACTGCTCATCTAATTGGAATATGTCCTGCTTTTGCCAAGAATGAACTCAACCATCCTGGTGGTAAGTAGTGGAGATGGGTGGGTAAGAAAGACTCTGTTGTGGCTTGAAAGGCAGTACGTATAGTGGTTACCAGCCAAGGCTAACAGGGTTTAATTTTTTTAAATGTTTTTATTTACTTTTGAGAGACAGAGCATGAGCAGGGTAGGGGCAGAAAGAGAGAAAGACACAGAATCCAAAGTAGGCTCCACGCTTTGAGCCTTCAGCACAGAGCCTAATGCAGGGCTCGAACTCACAAACCATGAGATCATGACCTAAGTTGAAGTTGGATGCTTAACTGACTGAACCACCCAGGCATCCCAAAGGCTGTAGGGATTCAAAGCCTAGTGGTCACTTGCAAACTATGCGGCCTTGGACAAATTGCTTAACCTCTCTGTGCTACAGTTTTCCCACTAGAAAATACGGGCAATGATAATAATTATACCTCCTCATAGAATTGTCACGTTGATTAAATCATATGTGGAAAGTGTTTAGAATGTTGGTTCATATAATAAGCACTTCATTAACTTCAGCTCTTCCCAGTGAGTAATGGTCTACCGTGTGCCAGGTATGTGGTACTTCTGGGGTAAAAGGCAGTGGCCTGGAACATACACAGGCACAGGACTAATGTAGCCCATTTCCTGGAGTGTCAACTTTCCTCAAAGGCTTTAAAGGAGAAAAACACCCATTTTTATAAGACAACATGGATGTATACCAGAGTTAACCAGGAAATTCAAGTAGGTGTTTAAGATAAGAGTGGGGACTTCAAAGGCATTCTCTGCAGGGAGTGAAGTCTTCTGGTTATATCTTCAGCTCCCCCAAGGTTCCTACACATTCTTCCCCTCAGCCCTTAGGTTGGGGGGGGGGTACTTTTGGGTTCAAAAGTTCCAGCCACAGGGACACATGTGAGCTCATGAAACTTCATCGATGGATTGTTCTCTGGGGTAAGGGTGATCACTGCCATTATATGTGTGAAACCTGAGGTTCAGTGGTCAAATTCTGCCATTGTCACTCATTAGCTGTGTGAACTTAGCAAGTCACATTATCTTTGTCATCGCTCAGTTTCTCCATCTGTAAAAGGGGGGTGATACGGATGATGATGACAATAATAACAGTACCTACTTTAGAGGGCTGTGGTAAAAATTACATAGATGAATCCCCAAAAAGTACTCGGAACAATGCTGGGCATAGAGTTAGTGCTCAATGCATATTAGCTTTTATCAAATCCATTCTCACATTTCCTCCCACAACAACATTGTCAGGTAGGTGTCATCATGTCCATTGTATGAAGGAGGAAATTGAAGCTGTATGAGGTTAGATCACATGCCCCCTTCCTCTTTGCTAACAGAGGGCATTCCTGCAGTGGGGAGGAGGTGGGAATAAATCAGCTCTGAGGTCCTTTCCAGTTCCAAGCTTCTGTGATTCAAGTTAAACTCAGGAGCCCTTTCATATCACTGTTCTGGCTGGGGCTGAAGCAGCAGAGCTCAGGAAATGGGAGGGACTTAAGGGAGATGCCTTAGCAGGGTAGGAAATGGCTGCTGCCACCCTTCCTTCTAGGCTGCTGCTCTGAGAGCCTGTGTCCTGCACTCCCACCCCACCAGAGAGCAAAAGGGAAACTCCTGTGCTTGGAGGAAGCTGACTGGGGCCTCCTTTTCCTCAGAGAGGAACTTGCCCCTGAGGCAGAAGCTGCTGGAAACTCAGAAGTCAAAGGTTTGGCAGTACCAAGCTAAACACAGACAGCAGACTCCCAGTGGCTGTTTACCCTGGCTTAGCTCATCCAGAATGAGGATTGCTGATAGACCAGAGGGTGCTGGGGGAGAGGAATGAGCTCCCCAATGATTTATGATCATATGGGGGGGAAATTCCATTAAGTAACATGGCCTGATAGAAGGAGGAATGGACAGGAGATCTGACTTGATTGTGAAACAGACTCACTGTGTGGCTTTGGGCAAGTTCTCTTCCCCATGTGAAGAACATACTCATTCCATATTTTGTGAACACCTACTGTGTGCCAACACTACCCTGGGGAAAAGGGTGAATGACATGGAGATCAACATGTTAATCTCTCATTCCTTTCCAGTTCTGACACTGAGTCTATGAAAAGCGAGTGCAAATCTCATTCAAAAAGCACATATCAATTCACAAACTCCTCTTCCTTTTCTTAGCCTGTCCCTCACAAATGGTGCTATTCTGCCCTTGTCTAGTGGCACAAGGTAGGGAGATAGTAGAAGAAGGAGCTGTGACCTTTACCTGTGTATCCCCTTATCATTATTCTGACTGAGTCATGGGATTATGCTCATGTTACAGATGAGGAAATGGAGGCTCAGAGAAGGAAAATGGCCTGGGCTTTGCCCAGTTAGTGCAGAACCACTATTAGAATCTTCCCTCCTTACTGGCCACTGCCACAAGTGGAGTGGAAATGACCAGGTCTGAGAGATGGCAACTTTCTGCCTTCCCTCCATTGTAAACAAAGGCAGATAGAGACTCCCCACCATCGCTGAATAGGGAATACAAGTTCCCTTGTTGTGGATGGAAGTTAGGGGTAAGGGAAAGGGTCATGTAATTTAGGGTCCTGTTCCAGGCTTTTTTCATGATAGATCCTCTTCTTTGAGAATAAAAGTTAATCTTTCTTCATGGAGACTACTCTGTGCTAGGCACCATGTTCAGTAGCTTTACATCTTCAAAACAGCTCTGCAACAGAGATCATTATCCTGCTGACATGGTGACCAAGTAATTTGCATCCTTGGGCCTCAGTTTTGCTTCTCTAGAGAGAGTCTATAAGAAAAGAATGCTTCTGCTCATAAGGTCTAGAATACTCTTGGTACTAGAAGGATTTCAAGGTGTCGTTGGAACTCAGGGTCTTCTTGTTCTGGTCAGAGACACATTAAACGGGGCTGGAAGGGTGGTGAAAAGCAAGGTCTGTAGGAGGCTGAGGAGTCAGTGAGTCAGTCTGCCAAGCTGGCTGGAGCCATTGTTCCCCTCTCCATCTGGCTGTTGCATAAGGTCTTCTGCCCTGTAACGTGGTTGGTAAAATTTGGGGGAGACAGGAGGTAGAGGGGCTGACTTAGTGGCTAAGACCCCCACTATCTCGCACTGGCATAGTACAGCAAAAAGGAGTGAGATCAGTGGTGAGACACCCCTCAAATCGGGGGCTAGTGTAGAAAAGGCCAAAGGGTGACTCCAACCCTGGAAAGGAGGCTGGATGGCAATGGAAGAGGCAGCGTAGCTAAGCTAAATGACTTGAGGCCAGTGTAAGATAGAGAAGGGTAGTGTCCTGCTTAAAGTGTGGGCGTGGAACTTTCTAGTCGCTACTGAGGGGGTGGGGCAATCCGGGCCTTCATTCCCTCAGGCCTCCCTCCCTCCCTCCAATGCAGCCCTGGCTGTAGGCTCAGTCCGGGTGCGACCACCAGAGGCGCAGCGCTGCCCTTGGGAGTGGCCGGCCTGTGGATACAAGGCTGAGGAGAGGGACTGGGGGCCAGCCTTGCGGCTCCCAAAGCCCCGGGCGCGGATGTCCTGGAAGCCGTGGGGTGTGAAGGGCACCCGGTGGGACCTGCCGCGCTGGAAACCAGGTGAAGAAGAGAGCTGGGCGGACCCAGGCGGACCCGGGTGGGAGGTCAGGGCTAGGCTTGCACTTCGCTGAGAACCTGGGCGCTGCGCTGCCCTCTGCTAGGCAAAACTTGAGTCGCCCTCGCCTCCTCATCTTTGATTCCAGTCCCGTTTTGATCTACTAGCCTTATGTCAGTCTGTCTGAACCTCACCTCTGGCTGGCAGACTCCGTTTTTCAGACCTTCCATCTCCGCCCGCTGGCTTTCCTCTAATTCTTAGCCAGCTGTTCTTTCTCAAGGTGCCCCATCCTTTTATCCCAACTGTCCATCTGGCTTTGTCCCCACCCACCTCTCTCCCTCTGTCTTCATCCTCCACTTAAAGAAGAGCAACATTTTGGTTGTTAACACTCAGTAGGCATTTAATAAACAGTAGGTCCCTTACCCCCTATTCCCCCAGTACTTTCTTTGCCTCTGCCTCTGCCTTCCACCCTCCTGTCTGTCTTCCTGTCCCACTATATGTGTGACACTCTGCTTATATTTTTACTTTATCCCACTGTCTGTCCTTCTGTCCCTCTTTTTGTCTCCTACCCTTGGGTCTTACTTACCTAGCTGGTAGCTCCATACCCCCCTCCATCACTCCAAGGTACCCTTATTGCCTCACTCTGTCCCCTTGTTGCATGACACAGCCCAGCCACCCTGGAAGCACCTTGTTAGTCATCTTGAATTGCCTAAGGCTCCACCCTAAGGCCTGTTTCCACTCCAGCGGGTCTTCCAGACTACCTGGCACTTTGTCTTTTTAAAAATTGAAAAAGTATATATTTCTCTGAGCACTTAAAACACTTTCCAGGCTGTGCTCCTTCCTTTTCTCCAATAAGTCCTCCCTTGCTCCTGCCCAAATGGTAGGGTGGAAATAGCAAACTGGGTCGAGTTTCTTGAAATGGGTTTGTCATGGAACATGAACACATTTACAGGACAGGGCCCACATAAATCCTCAGAGCAAACTCTCTGATTGTACATATGTGGACTCTGAGGCCCAGAGAGGTCAAGGCTCTCAGCCAAGTCACACAGCTCCTCAGTGGTAAAAGCAGGGTAGAATCCAGAGTTGCAGTGTCCTGGACCCTGATGCAGGAACCTCAGTGGGGGTGGGGCCCAGAAGCTACTTCCCTGGTGTTTCCTGGAGGTCTGTTGATCCAGAGATATCAGGTGTCCAACCTGGGAGCCTGGTTGTCCCCTCTCTCCTTGATCTCTGGGATGTGACCTGGCTGCCCACCTGCCTGAGTTGGGTATTCTCTATCTGGGGGCTGCTGTTGCCTCTTCCATTGGCATGGGAGCTCCAGAAGACAGGCACCCTGGCTGTTGGGCCTACTTTCTCTGTTCTCTGCTCCAGCCCCCCCATCAGTGCCTGGGTGCCCATGTTGACTGATGGGTTGCTGTGTATGTGTAGGGAAGCCCTGGCCCTGGTTGAAGATCAGCTCAGAGTTTTTATTTAGTTAGAATGTGTGTGCGTGTGTGCATGTGTGTGTGTATGTGTGTGTGTGTAGGATTGCAGAAGGGGGAAGCTGTGTTTGGAGAAGGGCACACTGAGAGGGGTTACAAGAGCCCAGACCCTTAGCTGAGTGGCCCTCGAGCCTCACCACACATCCTGTATCCTCTCTGATGTCATCCAGGAGCCTCTGAGGGTATTCTTCACGGAAAATAGGGTGGGTGGCCAGAGGATGGCTCTGTCTGCTTGAATTGAAATTACCAAGTCCTAGAGACTCATAATCACAGGGTTGGACTGGGCCAGGCTCTGAGCAGGCCTGTGAAAGCTAATCCCCATCCCCCACCTCCCACCAGCAGCTGTCCCACTTTGTGGACACTGTATCTGTGGCAGCATGAGGTCAGGCCATGGTGGACTGATGGGGTAGCCTGTGGGTAGGAGGGAAGAGCCCTTGCCTTTCATCCTACCCCATCTCCTCTTTACCCTTTCAGTTTTGTCTTGAGAGCTGCTTCCCCTGAGGGACATGTGGAAAAGTCCCAGGAAAGGAGGCAGGATCCTGAACTCTTTTCAGAGGCTCTGTGTGTCCCCTGCCACTAGGTGAACTGGAGGCAGTGCTGGAGGTGGGGGCCAGGTTTCTAGACTTCTGGGCTTGTTTGTTCTCAGCACCTGCTCCCTTCTTTCTCTGCCTTTCACATCAGCTTTCCTCCTTCCTTTTTCTCACTTTCCTCTGCTCTTTCTCCTCATCCTCAGAGGGCTGTCACACCCCCAACACTCCCTTCTTCTTCAGAAGCTGCATGGATGATGGGCTTCTGGGAGCCTCACCCCTATAGGAACACACAGAAAAGCTTACAGAAGAAGATAATGCTACGGAAAGAGGGTACTCAAGAAACCAGTCCTGTTTTCCAGATGAGGAAACTGAGCCTAGCCAGGAAGGAGAAAGCTCAAGGGCTGAAAGAAAGTCAGGTAGGGGGGACTATTGAGGGGTACAAGGAAGGTTCCTTTGGCCTCAGGTGTTTGTAGGTGCATGGGATTGAGGCAAGGCGAGGGGATTTGTGTTAGAAGTTGACTTGCTTTTGCTCATCTCTCCTCACCACACTATGACTGTTCTCTGAAGGGCAGGAATGAAGGGGGAGGGTGGGAGTGGACATCCTGCTCTGGGTGTCTGTGCCAGATTCACCAACTGCTCAGCCCAGGGTGACCCCCGTCTATTAGTTTGAACTGAGGCATTCCCTGAGGGAATGGTGGGTGCGCTCCATCTGCCTGCAGCAGAAAACTTCTAGCCCCTTTGAGACTGACCAGTAAAGCCAGCCATCCTGGTGTGAAATGGGACCCACCACACTGTCATGGCTCAGTGGGTCTATTGTGTTAGATTCTGGGGGCCAGCTCTCCATCAACTGACACTTTGCCTAGTGACTGTTGGAGGGATGGGGAGAGAGTGTTGGGTATTGAGGGAAGAGTGAGGGGCAGAGACTGAGTGGGCCTGGGTTCTCCCCCTCCAGCTTCCTAGTCCAAGTATGTGGAGGTCCATCATGAATAGCACCAAACACTCCTTTCAGTAGTTCCAGGAGAGGAAATAAATGCATCTGGATCATGGCTTGGAGCTGGGTGGGGGGGCGGGGGCAGAGAGAGTAAGTGATCTCTGAAACTCTGCTGGCCTGTACTCTAGCTCTCCTGACAGCCAGCCCAGGGCTCTCAGCCCAGCAGAGAGCTCCCCATTTCAGGGTACTCTGGAGTGTGGGGTGGGCACAGCCAGAGTGGTCTCCTGGGCTGTGGGCTGAAAGGGAGTCTTTGTGCTCTTCTGGACATAGTTCTGTGCCTTCACTCCCACTTGGCAATGCACAGTGAGGTGCCTGTGTGCTCCTCACCTTTTCAATCCCCTCCCACTACCAAATCCCCTTCTCCCCACATTGGCTCTGCTCTGGCTGCCCCTCTTAGTACAAACCCCTCTGCCATGGCATGGCTCCTGAGGATTTTTTTTAATGAGCTGTAACTATCTCATGTTGTGGGAGTCTGATCAGTATCCCCCTTTCATGAAATTGGGTGGGGACCCCCAAATCTTTGGAAAGCAGGCCTTGACCCTCCCAGGATTGACTGGTGGGCTTTTGATGAGGCATGCAGGAATGTGTGTGCAAGTGTGAGGACATCCATGGTCATGTGCTGTGCGGGGCTGGTCCAAGTGTAATTCATTTTCCCCCCATGGTTCCTACTCCCCTTTTTTCTTCTCAGCTCAGGTCCCTGGATTTGCTGCTGCTCCTTTAGCTCCATGGAAAAGAGTAGTGGAAGGGCCTGTTTCATTGCCCTCAGCCATTCCAGAGTGGCTGAAACAGCTTGAGGAATCCCCATTTCTAGGCAGGGAGGAGTATGGGGGCTGTTATAAGTCCAGATAGGCACTTATTGGGACCTAAGTGTCTTGGAGTGAGGCCCACAGTAACAGCATATGGAGTTTGTCTCTGCCATGTCCTGGAAGAAAAGGAATGGTTGGCCTTGGAAAAAAGCTGAGCTGTCAAACACCTTCAGTGATATCCTGTCACCTGCCCTTTACAGTACATCCTCACATCCATTGTCTTAATTTTGCCTGCTAGGGATTATGCTCTACTCTCATTTTACAGGCCAAGAAACTGATGGTTAGTGGTGCAATGACTTCCCCCTCAGTGACAGCCAGAAAATGGTAGAACTGGGAGTAGACCCAACTCTCCTACTTTCTGATCCAGGGCTTTTTCCATTTCTCAGTGCCTCTGTCACCACTAATCTAACACTTAGGATCACTTATTATGTACTAGCCACCATTCTAAGTGTGCTTTAGCCCAGTGGATCCACTCAACAGCCACATGAGGTCAGGACTGTGATTATCATCCACACTTTACAGGTGAGAAACTGAGGCACAGGAAGTTGGAAAATACCTACCAGAACCGGGCTTTGTTCTTAGGCTGTATGGCTCCAGAATCCATCATACTGCTCTTTGTATGGCATAGCTGGGCTTTCGTAGTGGTAGAAATATGGAAACCCCACGTATAGGGCATGGAAATGCATACATGTACCCACGGCTTTTCCACCTGCTCTCAGCCTGCCCTCATGCACTCTACATTTCCCTGCTTAATGCCTGAGCTGGCATCCAAGGTAGCAGCAGCAGCAGCAGCAGCAGCACTATATGACACACAGTCAGTAAATAGTAGGGGTGTGTGGGAAAGGGACACCCAGGACCTAAAGGCTCCAGTTATCACCAGAGCCACTCCAGATGCAACCCAGAAAGGAGATTATCGAAAGTTACTATTTCTTCATCTGTTCCAGGCACCGTTATTGTATATTTGTTCCATGTAAGACTCTGGTTTAGGTCAGAGCACGGGAGTAGATCAGGGAGCAAGAATTGAAGAGAGTGAGCTATCTCCTTCTAAAGAGGTTGAGTTCTTGTCTTTCTGAAGCTAATGGGTTAAGAGAAGGAGATCAAGAAAGACCCAAAGAAACAGTCTAGACATTGTTTGGACTATTGATTGATTGATTGATTGCGGGGGGGCACCTGGGTGGCTCAGTCGGTTGAGCATCTGACTTCTGCTCAGTTCATGATCTCACAGTTAATGAGTTTGAGCCCCATGTCAGGCTCTGTGCTGACAGTTCAGAGTGTGGAGCCTGCTTCAGATTCTGTGTGTGTGTGCCTCTATCTGCCCCTCCCCTGCTCGTGCTCTGTCTCTGTCTTTCAAAAATAAATAAACATTAAAAAATGCATTTCTATTTATTTATTGCTTGGACCATTCTACAATGTCACAAGGTACATGGCAAATATTAGGATTATAGCTTTCTCTGGCTATTGTGTTCACTAAGTCATTTGACAGATATTTTTATTGAGTACACACATGCTCTATGCCAGGCATGTGAAGCTCTTGTTCTACTTATTTGTAGCACTTGCTCTTTTTGTAGTTTTTGTACTTTCTGTAGTTTTCCCTTTTTTAGTTTTCTGGTTTGATTACCTTAAAAAAAAAATAACTGGATGTCTCAGGACCCATCATATCTGATTTAGTTAAATGAATCTAGTAAAAGGTAAGTGGGGTTTGGTCATTATCTATATGAATGTGATTTCTTCATGGTCGTCCCTTGAATATCTTTCAACATTCATTCATCCATTAGCAAACATTACTGAGAAACTACTGTAGACACTGTGCTTGGTGCCATGAGGTGGATGGAATTGGCTCTGACGTGGTTTCCTGCCCTTAGGGAAGCTATAGGATATCCTTTTAGCATTTTCCAGAGGCAAGATAAGTTTGGCTCCAACTCAGAGCTTTAGGGATGCGTACAAACATAACAGCACAGCCTCAGAAAGGAGGTCTTCTACCTTCCCACCCATCATAGTGGTTCCTGACTCTCGATGGGATTTTGTTTCAAGAAGTGAGTTCTGTTGTACAGAACTCCAAGACCCACAGGTACATGACTCATCTTAAACAAAGTGCCAGCTCCAGTCTTGCCATTGAGAGGAAAGGAGAGGTGCACACTGGAGGTAGCCTTGCTTCATTATTTCTCCTCTGATTCTCATCAAGGCCAGTAGGTAAGTAGGGTGGGAGAATTCTAATGAGTCTGAAGACCAGACAGGAGGGGGACACCTGGGGCTATGTCTGTCTTTGCCATTGCCTAGGTGACCTTAAGAAAGTTGCTGTCCCAAGAAACATGAATTTTTGCTTTCATCTGTGTTGGGTACTTTGGCAAACAAATTAGATGGATGTGGAGCCTGCTTTCTACCTGTTAGGTATGGAGAAAATAACCCATGTGCAGGTATTATCCCTGCTATGGATTTAGTTGGTCAAGATGAGGGAGTATTCTCTTCCCAGTTTCTGTATTTGTAAATGTGGAGGATGGTAGTTGGATGGCATGGCACCTTGAGTACTCCAGATCCCAGCTAATAGGAGTCCTCAATTCAACAGTGAAATCATGGTTGTGAACATGTATTGGACCTTTGTGAGGAAAGGCAAGAGAAAGATCAAATCTTAACACTCTGTTTCTTACTGAATTTAAACCAACTCTCTGATGGTACTTGCTGATACACTCTTGGGAGCCCTCGTCTGCCATGATTAATGCATATGCTCCAAGTTTTCCATGCATTTCCCCGCGGGGGTAGTGTTTGGACTTAAGGCAGAGAGCTGGGGTAGTGGGAAAGTTGCAGAATGCTGGGGCCTGAGCAAGGTGGGAATGGCAACTTCCTGCTCACATATTTAATGTCCAAGATTCTCTCTTGATTGTCCGTACTAATCAGACATCTCATTGAAGTTGTCTTCTGAAATCCCCATAAATTATCCTCAGCAAGCCACTGAATCTTCACGTCTACATGGCACATGTATTTAAATCCCCCATATGGTACCAGGCACATTCAGAGCCCAATAAATAATCTGTGCGCCTGGCCAACTCTGTCTTTCACCTTCAGTCCCTAGCTCTGGCTTGACTGCTCCCCGCCTACCCCCTCCTCACTAGCGGTGTGACCTGAGGAAGAGGCAGCGGCGAGGATATTGGAGGAGCTAGAAGGCAGAGCCCCACCCACCACAATTTGGGCGACTTTCGGGGGAGTCCGGTGGGCCGGACTGCGGCCTCATTGGTCGAAGGTCGTGTAGGTGGGCGGGGCGTCCCTGCCGCCCCACTCGCTGCAGTTCCCTCCCCACCTGCGCTGAAAGTGGCCTTGGATTGACAACAGCTAAGCAGCTGCGGCAGCCGCTCTTTCTGGCTGGCACCATTACCCACGCCCGACCCGAGGCTCCGCGCGTGCCCCGGACAGAGCAGTCCCTCCTGCACTCACGTCCTGCGCACTGGCAGGGTCTTGAACCAAAGCGGTGGACGCGGCTTCCAGGTAGGAGCTGGGGCGACGGCAGGGAGAAATCTGGACCAGCAGGGCCTCCTGGGACCCCTTGCCCGGCCTAGTCTCGGGAGCGCTCTGGCCCGGCCCCCGCTCCTAGCGGTTCGGCTGGGCGGCACACACAGGAGGGGCGGAGGAAGCAAGCCCAGCCACCTTCCGCCCTGGGATTTGGGGTTGGAGTCGCCGAAACTGGGGGACCCCCTGAGCTGGCTGGCAGCGCTTCTCCCCAGGGAAGTCTGGTAGTAGAAGGAGGTTTTCTGCCTGTTATCCAGGGCCTGGCCAGAGTCCGAAGGCGTAGCTGTGGGGCTTTGGAGGGGAACTGGAACCAAGCAGGGGTGGCAGGCCTTTGGGCTCTGCGCCACTTCACCTACCCTTTTCCTTCCTCTGCTTTTGAGGGCATTTCCAGAAAGCCCCAGTCCGGCCCTATGGGCTTTCCCCTTGGCCACTGTCCTCCCTTCTGAGAAATGCTCCAGACTTTCCTGGTAGTTAAGGTAGCTGTGAGGATCAAGTGAAAACCTTTGGAGAAGTCGCATCTTTCAGGGCCGAGTTTCCCCATGAAATCCAAAATGGGTTTGGATTACAGATGCTCTCACGAAAGGTCTTTTAATGGAAGTTTTTGGGATTTTCAAATTAGTTAGGCTGGGGTTTTCTCCATTTCTCTTCCACCAAGACTCTGTAAACTTAAGCACTGAATTAGAACTCAGGAAACTGGGGTTCATCCACTAATTCATGTGACCTTAGGTGAGTCATGCTACTTCTGGGGGCCACAGTGTTTTCAACTGCACTTCAGGTGGTGGGCTGCATTTTAGTATTGCAAGGGCCAGTCTCTTCCATGACATTTGGTGACTTGTCACATGGTGAAAGGTTGTCTTTGAGATGCTTGGGGTGACAGGAACTATTCAGATGGAAATCTTTGTGGTGATATGCAGCCAAGCCCCCTGTAACTAGTAGTGGTGGGAAGGGTGAGCAGGACAACAGCCAGACTGAATGTGGGGCCAACTCAGAGCCAGGACTACAGAAGTTGGGCTGGAGAAGCCTGGCTTGTTTCTATCCCACTTGGAGCACCCAGGTCTGCCCACCCAGGAGGAGAGGGTGATCAATCACACCAGGGCTATTTTCAAACCCTGACTCCTACTGTGAGACCTGTTCCCGTCTCCATTCTAGGGGTTGCTGTCACTACCCACCATCTTGTCTTATTGCTCTCTGAATTTTCTCCACACTTCCATCTGTCTGGAATAAAGAAGAGACAGTTTCTATCTGGGTATGGGAAGGCAGAGTGTCCAAGGGCATAAGGAAGGAGTCATGTCTGCAGGTGGTTTATGAATGGTTGACAGAGCAAGTGGGTAAGAGTGTGATGGTTATGATGGTGTTGGGTGTTGGTGGTTCTTTTACCCTAAAACTACAGCTACCATATCAGTGGACATTCTGGGCTTGATCCTCATTTTCAGGGTTTAGTCTTTGTCCAGTTTTGTTCCAGGGTTAGGGTTTAGAATTTTTGCTCCCTGGACCCCTGTAACCAGGTCTAGAAAACACCACATAGATAGAGTCCTGTTTCCCCTCTTCGCTTGCCTTCTGTTCACCTCTTAAGCAACTCTTCAGGAAGTATGCTAAACCTCCCTGTGCATCTGCAGCTCCCCTCCCCCATCTGGTGGGGGGAGACATTGTTGAGAGATATCTGGAGGTGTTTAGAGCATGAAGAGGGGCAGAAGGTGCACAAAGAAGCTGTGTATCTTGAGTGACTGCTGCAGAGTGGAGCATGAGTTGGGCAGGGCCAATGGAAGGGCCTTCCTTATTAAAGCACACCTCCAGAGTTTGAGCATAGGAGCAAAGAAAGTGGCACAAAGAGGCCCGAACTTTGACCCACTCTGCCTTCTTGAAGTTTTAAAATTCTATTCTTAGGGATAGGGATTGGAGAGGGAGCAGAGGGCCCCTGGAGCCTGGTATAGGAATACCAGCAACAATACAAAAGCAAGAAGATTCCAAAGGGAGGAGAGGATGGAGTCTCTAATCTGGGTGCTGTTGTAGCTGCCTGTGCTTTTCTGCTAGGACTCTCTTGGAGCTTCCTGTTCTAGCCATGGAAAAAGTTCAGGTTCAATGGATGGCAGTCCTAACAAAAGCAGACTGTGCCCCCACTTTTCTCAAGAAGGTGGGGCAAGGGGTCTCTGGCTGGAAGAAGGAATTGCCTCTGGCTTGAATAAAGTAGAACTTATTCTTTGGGCCTCAAGTTTGGGTAAGATCAAGTGTCAGGGCCCTGGGCTCTTGGGGGGCTGTTATCAGATAAAATAAAGATAAGAGATCTCAAATCTGTTATCAGATAAAATAGAGATAAGAGATCTCAAAAATGCAAGGGCTCTAGGATAAGAAGTGTGAACTCCCCTATCCTGCAACCCTAAACAAAGTAGTTGGGCACAGGGCTGGGCACACAGTTGCTGGTGTCAAGTGTTTATTAAGGCTTTTCTCACCTGTGACTTGAAATGTTGGTTTGTGTGTATATGAGGAGTGAGGACCAGTCCTTGAATCAGTCTGTCACAAGTCTGAAATGCTGTGTTTGTGTGTTGAGTCTCCTCTTTCCCAGCCTTCCACCTTGGGAACTCACATGTACACGATTGTCCCTGTGGACAATTGCTGTCCCTGTTTACCCCAACTCTCAGGGACTGTAGAACTGGATG
Source organism: Felis catus (assembly GCF_018350175.1). Lineage (NCBI taxonomy): Eukaryota > Metazoa > Chordata > Mammalia > Carnivora > Felidae > Felis > Felis catus. Next base: position 55,818,592 of record NC_058386.1, read on the forward strand.
TTAAGTTCCTCAGACCCTCAGGGGTCCAGGGAGGTATGGGGCAAAACACAGGGGACTGAGAGCTGGATGTGTGAAGTTTACATTTTTTTTAGTGTTTATGTATTTATTTTTTTGAGAGAGAGACAGAGTGTAAGTGGGGGAAGGCAGAAAGAGAGGGAGACACAGAATCCAAACCAGGCTCCAGGCTCTGAGCTGTCAGCACAGAGCCAGATGCGGGGCTCAAACTCACCAACCGTGAAATCATGACCTGAGCTGAAGTCAGACGCTCAACTGACTGAGCCACCCAGGTGCCCCTGAATATATGAGGTTTAAATCCAAGCTCTGCTGTTCCATTCGTGACCTGTCAGACTCTTGGGTTCTCCCCACTCTTTGCACTTCACTGGATTAAGTGAGGGGATCCATGGCTAAGTGCTTTGTAAACTACCAAGTGCTATACAAATTATTAGTCATTAAGTTCAGTCTTGGCTTGGTCTTGTAGAGGACAAAGAATGTAACCTTTACCTTCAGGGAATTACCATCTAGTTTGGGGGTTACTGGCATAAATAATGAGTATGTCATACTAAGTCTTTACTTCAGTGAGAACTTTTTAAAAGACTATTACAAAGACTTTCAAACATATATAAAAGTAGAGATGATTAGTGTAATGAGGCCCCATGTACTCATCACTCAACTGCAACAGCCATTAGCCCATCACCAATCTTGCCTATTAACACTTCCACCTCCTTACCTTCTTTCTTGTTATTTTGAAACAAATCCAAAGCATCTTATCAATTTATAAGTAGTCTAGTATATATCTCTAAAAGATAAGGATTCATAAAAAATAGCCACTGTACCATTAGCACATCTAAAACAGCCCCTTAATATCGTCAAATATCCTGACAGTGTTCATATTTCCAATTGTTGAGGGGACTGTTTTGCCCTGGCGGGCCTGACTAGGGAGCCATTGGTTTTGACTGAGGGGAAGGTGGCTGACGAGGCAAGGCAGTGACATTTGAGCTGAACCTTTGAAGAGAGGCCCAGGGAAAGTCAATTAGAGAGCCCTAGCTCCTCATTTTATAGCACTTGGCCACAGTCTCTGGGGCTGCAGCTACAGAGGCTGACTTGTGGAATCTTCTTGTGGAAACTTTGTGCCTTGCTTCTCTAGCAGTAAATGGGGTAAACTCTCCCACTTGCTTCCCCAGTTCCAGGGCCACCCAGGAACTTGAGGTCAGCAGGCCTGGGAGAATTCCTGGGAGGCTTCTTTCCTCCTGGCCCCTCCCCTCTCCCCTGAGGCCACTTTGGAGCAAAACAGGATACATTCAGGATGAGCGTCTTTCCCAGCTTGTCATCTAATCACCAAGGCCCAGCTTGGAGCTTCCTCTCTCATTCATGATAAAAACCCTCACTGTCTCCTTTTTCCCTCCACCCCAGTAAGGGTGTGCTGACTTCCTCCACATCCTGACCAGCCCTCCTCCACCCCATGTGGAGCTGAGGGACAGCTTCCCTCATCCAGGTCTCTCTTCCTAATGCCCCAGAGCAGGCTGTGAAAGGGACAGAAAGACCCTATGAGTGCTCTCCCTGGCTGCAGCCTCCTGCTCTTGGGCTGTCCTTGGGAAAGGAGTGGCTCCTTTCCAACAAGCCTGGGGTCCTGCCACTGCTTGGTTAATGATTGAACCACATAATAACCACCTTGAAAAGTCACCTCTGGGGATGGCCATTAACTAACTCCCTGTCCACCCCAGGCCTTGAGGGGATCCCATCTTAACCCTCACTTCCCCCAAGAGGACATTAACAAACATTCCTTCACAGGAACTTCCAGGGCCAATTAAACATCTGCCCCTCTGTTTTCGTTTGGGCAAACAGAAGTTGTTATTCACATTGCTGAAGGACACACATTCATTTGGATGGTACTGAGAGAGTCAGGGAGTTGAGTTGATAGGGATTCAGATGGGCAGTTGGGGTAAGGGGGATTTTTAGGCATCAGAGTCAGAAGGGGCTGGGGATGTTTCCAGGAGCACCTGAGCCCCTAATGTCAATTTGAAAGAGCGAGCAATGTCCACCCAAAGGATCTTCCCCGTTAGTGGGGCTATGTGCGTGTGTTTCTTTTGAGTATAGCTGTGGGTCCCCGCACACAAGGCAAGGACATGAACTGTCAGCCACTCTGCTGCTGTAAGGCTGAGGCCTCCATAGTGGAGGAGGAGACCTTCCTTCAAGAGCCTGTATCTTGACAAGCAGTGGGAATTGGGAAGGCTCAGGCCAGGTCCAGTTTGGAAAGCTCTGGACCACAAGCAGTTTTCTGCAGTTTCAGTGAGAAGAAAAGGAACCGACATTTAGTGAACCATGTAAGCCTACTATAGAGTCAGGAAACCTGGCTTCTGGTTGTGCCTCTCTGTAGCTACCTCTACATGAGTGACTTTAGAGAAGACATTGCTTTCTCTGTGCCTCAGTTTCCACATCTTTAGAATCAGCAGGGCAAGTGGTGTGGACTCAATGGTCTCTCAGGGTCCATTCCACCTGTAAAATTATGCATGCCCAGTCAAAACCTTTTGCTTATCCACAAGGCAAAAGTCAATTGGCTTTAAATTCTTCCAGGCCTGGTCACTAAATATTCCCAGTTGGCTGGTCACTTTGGGCTGACCAGGCCTTGAACTGCCAGAGCTTGGGTTTTCCTTGAGCATGGGCTTTTGTACAGTTTGCTCTCGAGCCCCCTCCCCATGTTTGTGTCTGTTCCAAGTGGCTACCCTCTGACCCATTCTGCCACAAGTTAATGAATGACCTGCTCTCCCTGGGTAGTGCCAACCTAAGGTGTTCCTGGGATCCCGGGTCTCTATGGCAAGTGGCCAAGGGCTTAGCCGGCCCCAGTCACTTTTATGCTTTCTCCCATAATACCCCAGAGGTAGGAAGCAGACAGAGCTCAGGGGACAAGGGCCTTTAGAGATCCAACTCTCCTTATGAGCCTAGATCTTCCCGCCAAGTATTTGTGCAGCTCTTGTTCCCCCATTTTCAGTACATGGGAGCACAATGTTTAAAGCAGTTGCTTTCATTCATGGACTATCCAAAAGTTTTTGCTTATGTTGGATTGAACTCTGTATCTCTGTGGCTTCTATAATGCTGGATCCCAGCTCTGCCCCCTGGGACCACCTAGCCACTGTCCTTTCTGACTTTCAGGGGTCTGAGGTTGGAATCCAAGTCCTCCTGCATCTTCTCTAGGACAAACAGCCTCAGTTCCTCCAAGTACTCCTCCAGGTACTTGGGGCAAGTCCCCTTCCCAGCCTCGTTACTGCCTTCTGCACATGCTACTATTTGTGGCCCTGGGAATGGGAAATGGCCACTCTCCTCTTTCTATTTCTAGCCTGAACTTTTCTATAAGATTTCTCTATCATCTTTTTCTGGTGACTAACAGGTGAATCCCCAGAGTCCTGGGTCTGAGCACCTCATACAGCTCTCTGATTTGTTTGTTGGTCAGGTCCAGCCAGTTCTCATGACTGGGGAGCCATTGGAGGCTAGAGCTTTCTTCTTGTTGTCCTCGTAGCAGAGGGCAAGCCTAGCGAGAGGAGGTACTTACCTCTGACCAGTTGACTGCAGTGTACTCTGTGGGGGCTGCCAGTATATCCTGTTTTCCTGCCACTTGCTTTCTTCCCTTGAGCTGGTGGAGGTGGGGGGAAGGGGATATTTTAAGGAGCACTGAACCCGGAAATGAGTATGAGCCATGCCCACAGTAGGGCCTAGAAGGGTGAATCGGACAAGGAGAAATACCAACTCAGCCATTCCTCTTCTGCAATTGATGATTATGACAACAACAAGTCTTCCCATTTCTTTCCATTTCCAAGGCACTTTCACTTCTGTGATTCCATTCTGTTCTTAGAGCAGCCCAGTAAGATAAGCAGTGTGATCCTTGTTGATATGTGCCTGTGGCCCAGAAAGGGGAAGGGCATGGTCTCCAAGGAGGGAGGATTTAGAACCCAGGTCTCCTCATATTCAGCCGTCCCTGTTTCCCCTAAACCACACCCGGCAGCCAAGGCATCTGGGGCTGACTCAACAGCTTCCTCACCACAGAGGAACCTCTGCCCAGGCTGCAACTCTGTTCCCATGGTAGAGAGAACAATCTCCAGGGGAGGTGGCCAAGGATTTCCTGTCCTTTATCTGGGCTGGCCAAAGGCTGGCCTGTCTGAGGTGTGAGACATGCACTTGCAGCCAGCTTTTCTGCTCCAGGCTGAGGTCAAGTCAGGCTGGGGCTAGGAGCATGGAGCTTGGGAAGAGCTTGGCCCCAGACATCTGGCCTGAGCAGCCCCTACCTGAGCAGGGCTTTCTAAATCGGAACAACATTTGTAGAGGGGCTTGTGGGAAAGGGGCCAGACTGGAGATGAAGCAAAACTCATGCTGATTTGTATACATGGAGCTTGAGGCAGGAAAGTGTCATGGTGGGGAGCAGGGGCTCTGGTATAAACAGCACTGGGTGACTTTGGGCAAATTACTTAACCTCTGTGAGCCTCCATTTTGTCAGCTATGAAATGGAGATATGTACCTACCTCATGGGGTTGCTGAGTATTAAATCCCATAATACAAAAAGAAATCTCACTATTAGTGTTTAGTAGTGCTTTCTGCCACCTTGTCACTTTGCTGTTTTTTTTTTTATCGTTTATTTATTTTTGAGACAGGGAGAGACAGAGCATGAACAGGGGAGGGGCAGAGAGAGAGGGAGACACAGAATCTGAAACAGGCTGCAGGGTCTGAGCGGTCAGCACAGAGCCCGACGCGGGGCTCGAACTCACAGACAGTAAGATCATGACCTGAGCCGAAGTCAGACGCTTAACCGACTAAGCCACCCAGGCGCCCCAACTTTGCTGTTTTTCAATGACCTGGGGAAGTGCGGTGCTCAAACATGCTGCCCCCTAGGCATTACGTCTGGATTTTTCTGTCACTTCAGATTCCACCTTCCCCAGAAAAGCATTCCTTGGCCATACCCACCTATAGGGATCCCACCCTTAGAAGGGGGTGTAGCTCAGTGGTAGAGCGCACGCTTAGGGATCCCTCCCTCTGGCCTCCTTTAGTGGCATTTGTGGCACTGCAACAGGTTTTAGTAACCCTGATACCACCAATAATAATAGTAAATTCTTCTGAGGTCTTGGCACATTTGACCTTATTTAGCTCTCAGGATAATTCTGTAAGGTAGGTGCTGCTATCATCATCCCCACTTTACGTATGAAGAAACAGAGGCAAGAAGAGGTTAAATGAAGAAGTTACTCAAGGTCCCGTAGCTAGGGAATGATGGAGCTGAGATCAGGATCCAAGCAGGCTGACTCTACCACTCACACCCTTAGCAACAGTGCCATGCTTCTTCTCCGTTTCCCAGGTGCCTGGCCAGGAGGTGAGAGCTGAGACTTGGGCCTTCCTTCTGCCCCTGACAGCTTATTGTACCCACCAGTGATCAGTCACTCCTGGGCAGACAGTCCCTAGGTCCTTGCCTGCCCCCTCCCCACCAAGGTGGACAGATGGAGAGGAGAGAAAATCAAAGGGCTAGGTATTGATGCTCTATAGCAGAGCTGCACAGTTGGGGGAGGGTGTGCAGGAGAAGGTTGGGGAGGTGGTTCTGAGAGCAGTAGGTCTGCCTGATTAGCACCTTCCAGCACTGGGGAAACATTAAATTTTTTTAATGTTTATTTATTTTTGAGAGAGGGAGAGAGATAGAGTGTGAGCAAGGGAAAAGCAGAGAGAGAGGGAGACACAATCCGAAGCAGGCTCCAGGCTCTGAGCTGTCAGCTCAGTGCCCGACGTAGGGCATGAACTTACAGACCGCGAGATCATGACCTGAGCTGAAGTCAGATGCTCAACCGACTGAGCCACCCAGGCACCCCAGGACAAAAGAGACATTATAATGAGCCCTCTTGACAACCAGATTTCATTATTTAGAAGGTGTGGGTGGTTGGGGCACCTGGGTGGCTCAGTTGGTTGGGTGTCTGACTCTGGCTCAGGTCATGATCTCATGGTTCATGGGTTTCAGCCATGCATCAGGCTCTGTGCTGGCAGTTGGGAGCCTGGGGCCTGCTTCTGATTCTGTGTCTCCCTCTCTCTGTGCCCCTCCCCTGTTCATGCTCTACCTCTCTCTCTCAAAAATAAACATTAGAAAAAATATTTTTAGAAGGTGTGGGTAGTTAGGGGCAAGCAGGAGCCTGGCTGGATTAACTTTTTGACCCCCTCCAGCTGGTGTGGCCCATGCTGGTATTGGGAATGCGAAGAGGTAAGCTTTTGTCCAGAAGTTCTAGCCGCCCCCCACAGTGTTCCCACCTCAGGGCCCTTGGGTGCTACAGACTTCCATCCCCCAGGCTGTAACTGTTGCTGTCAGCTCCATTGCTTTTGAGCTTATTCTATGCTATCTTACCACCCAACCAGCTCCAGGGAATGCTTCAAAGGACAGCCCATCTTAGTTTCTGCCTCCTTGGGAAGTATGGGCCTGGTAGCAGCTCTGGCCAGGTACTCCAGGAGAGTTTGGCTTTTGTTCGGTTTTAGACCTTGGTGCCTAGCATAGTGGTTAGCACCAACTAACTATTCAGGTAATACTGATTGAATAAGTGCACAGCCAAGTAGGAGTGAATTTGGAGGGGAGAGCCTAGGGAGACCGACATGGGAACAAATTAATAGGATGGCTATGGTCATCTAGGCAGGCTCCTGGCCCCCATCTGTAGTACAATAGAAGCCAGTTGACCTATTGTAGCCTCAGATCCCCCATTTGTGCAGTAGGCCTGCTTTGGACAGGGCTGTCATAGGGACCAAATGAGATGTGGGATGGTCAAATGTCTTCTCTGCTGATGTGAAGTTACTTCAGGCCAAGGGTTCATACTACAAAAATCCTAGTATATGTTTTATGTATCTATGGCCAACATGATTTCTCCTGTTTAATGAAGAATAAACAAGTCCACTTGGTGGACTTGGAGGACTCTGTAACTAGACTGCCTGGATTTGCATCTTGACACACCACTTCCTAGCTGCTGACTTTGGGCAAGTCACTAGCTATCTCTGGGCCTCAGTTTTCTCAATCTGTCAAATAGAAATATAGCACTTACCCCACAGGGGTGTTGTGAAGATTCATTGATATAAACCATATAAAAAGTACCTAGGCCTGGAACATAACGATGACTCTGTACCCTTTGGCTGTTGTTATTATTATCTCATTTTATACTTGCAGAAACCTCATGTTGTCAGTGCTATAATCATATCCCTATTTTACAGATGAGAACACTGAAGCACAAGGAAGTTAAGTCTTGCCCAATGTGATCTGTGTAAAGTCCTTAGCTCAGGACCTGGCACATAGTAGGTGCTCAGTAAATATTAGTGTTTCATATTAATTATTATTAATAATTACATTCATTATTGTAAATATTGTTATCAATAATGAACACAACCACAATTAAGAAGTAGCAGAGTCAAGACTAAAATCCACATTCTCAGATTGCTAGCCTGTTAGTCTTCCCTCTGTAACCCAAAACCTCTATGTTTCTAGACTTTACACAGCTGTTAGGCCACCATTGTGGATTCTCCTTCCCTTCACCCCATATGACCTAAATATGCATGTTGTCACCCCCTGCCCACAAAGCCAAGGCCCCTGCCTTCTCCTTTATGTTCAGAATCACAGCCCTCCCTTTGGCTTCAGGTCTCCAGGAAGGCCTGTGTCCCCTGGCTTCCAGAGGGAGAACAAACCCCTCTTGAAGAGGCTACTTCTCTTAGGCCCATTTTTTCTTCCTATAAGAGACAATTTTCTCTGAATCTTAGGGTGGGGCCAGGCTCCTTCAAGGCTTTTCCTGCCCAGGAGTTTATATTTGGCCCCAGCAAAAGGAAAAGGAAGTAGGCAAGGGGGGTGGGGTTGGGATGTAGAAGTGGTGGCACAAGGTCAAAATGGGTGCATGCCAAGACTTTGCAGGCCAAGAGAGGAAGCAGGAGATGGCGCATGTCCCTTCTTAAGTGGGCTTGGATGCCTTCATAGGAGCTTGGGATGGAAGAGCTGAGTATTCCTTGAGGTCAGAATGCCTTCACCCTCACATAGAGGTTATTTTCCATTTTTATACCTCTGGGCCTTGGTTCCTATTCCTGTGGCTTCTGCACTGGAGCAAGGTGTTCTGCTAGTCATCTAGTTGGCCGAGTTGCAGGTGTGTCCTCAGTTCTGTGTCTCTGCTATAGTGATGCCAGAGGAATGGGTGGAGTCATAGGTTCGCACACTGTTTAGTTGGAAAGCAGGACTTCCTGTCTGGGTGTTGCCTGAACATTCTGTAGCTCTGATTACACTGCAGTGGAGATACTGAGACCAATAAGACCCAGTTGAACTCCAGTTGAATGGGGGAGATAGTCTCATGTACTGCTGAGAAGGTAATGGAAATGTGTAGAAGGTCATTTAATTTAAATGAGCCATTGGGTGGTAGGGGGTTAGTGAGAGGTCAGGGAAGGAAGATTTCATAGGGTGCATCCATCCTGATGCATAATAGGAATTTTCAGCTTCAAGTCAGGCTGGGTCTAGAGTGTAGAAGGCCTCAAGTGCTAGGTGGAAGACAGTCTGGTGTCTACCCTGGGCTGTGGGCAGTGGGAAGCCTGCTAGGTTGCAGAGTAGGAGAGTGGCCAGGTCAAAGCTTGGCTCTTGTAAGAAGAAGCTGGCAGGACAACCTGTTGAAAGGAGAGACTAGAGCCTGGGAACTTGGAGGGCTTAAGTAATCTAGACATGAGAACCTAGAGCACGGTTGGGCGTGGGAAACCGTGACCACCTGATGGAAAAGTTGATAGAACTTGGTGACTAAATACATGAGCCAAGAAAGGACAGAATAGGATGACTAGTGTTTCAAACCTGGGTGTTTGGTGCCTTTGGAGGTAGAAAATCTGTAGAGAAAGCCAGGTTGGGAGGGGAAGATGAGTTTGGTCTTGGTCTTCACCGAAGACCCTCACTGGAGTCTCCCAGAAGAGAATGTGCAGGAGGAGGAAAGTTCCCTATACTGAACCAGCCACTGCTAATCACACACACCCTTGCTCTGGGTCTAGATTTGGTGAGTGGCTATTAGAAGATGGGGAAACTGTAGCCCAGAGAGTGTTGGTGGCTTGCCCAAGGTCACCCAACAAGTTCCTAGTACAGTTGGGGCTAGAATGTAGTTCTCCTGGCCTTAAATCCAATAATCTTTCCACCCATACCATAATGGAGAGCAGTTTCCACTGGTCTAACATCTGCCCCAGACCAGTTAGGCTGGCAGCTCTTGCCTCCAGGCTGGGAACTGGAGGTGATGGAGTAGTATATGACTTATTAAAACACATGTCTTTCCTTGTCACCATGACCTTGTCAGAGCACTTGGGGACTGGGTTGGGGGCAGGATCCCCTGGAGGCAAGAAAGCTAATGGAGTGACTGCAACAAAGCAGGTGACAGCTTTGACCTTCACTGTCACAGAGAAGCCATGGGCTAAGCAAGAATGTCAGCTGCCTGCTTTAACCCTGCTGTATCAAGTGCCAGTTCAGGAGACCACAGACTGGACCCAAATTTTCAAGCAGCCCCAGCAGGCCAGAGGTCTGATTTAGCCACAAGGCCCTCGTGAGCCTCCCTTGCTTAAAGCTGCATACCAGATCTCTGGCTACAGCTTCTATGGGAAGAGGTGTATGGTTGGGGGTTTCATGCATGACTTCCATATTTATAAAAACTCCAAACTAGAACTGCCACCTGTCTGTGGCTGACCCAACTCTGCCTACGAAGGATTAACAGGGTCCACAGACCAGGGACGCCACTGAATCATGTATCCATTATTTGCCTCATCCCTCAGAATATCCCCAAGGAAGGATGGGAATACCTGGAAGTGCTAGAGGATCCCAGGTAAGGTGGAGCTGACCCTCATAGTTTCACATTTCAGGTCTGGGGTCAACCGTTCTTTTGTTGTGGGGACTGTCCTGTGTGGTGTAGCATGTTTAGCGGCATCCCTGGCCTCTACTCAGTAGATGCTAATAACATCCCTCCCCAGTTGTGATGGCCAAAAATGTTTCTAGATATTTCCATAGGTCCCCTGGGGCATAACATTGTCTCTGGTTGAGAATCCCTGAGGCCTAATGGCTTTGGTGTGGACACGGAGTGTTAAGGAGAAAGGGGTATTAGAATGGAGAGCCATACATGTGAGCTTGCCACTAGCCAGCAAGATTCAGTGGCTTCACTAATGTTGCCACCCAGTCCCATGGTATTGTCCCTTCCTGGGCTGTGTGCCTTGGTGGTGCCTCAGTTCTGACAGAGAGACTCCAAAAGTGTTGCATGTGTGGGCGCAGTAGCTTGGCATCCAGCTGTAGCTCTGGCTGAGATTGAGGCTGGCATCCAAACAGGTGTAGTAGGGGCCCCGAGTTCTGCCTGTGACCTAACAAGCCAGAGGCCAGCCAGTGACTAGCACAGCCAAGCTAGTTGCTTGAAATCCAACAGCCCTTACGATGGCACCCCTCCTGTGAGGTTTAGAATGTGGGGTGAGAGCTATTTTGGTCTTGTCTCTTTTCCTCCATTTGTGTCCCTCCCCTGTAAGAATCTAGTAAGAATTGTAATTACAGCTAAGAGCAGTAGTAGCAGGGAGACAACGAGTGTACCCAGTCTCCTAGTGGACAGGGTATTGCAGACTCCCCTGAATCTCCCTTCCAAGGTCAGGAAGGGGGAAATCCTGGCAGTCTTCAAATTCATGATAGCTGTTATTATGAGCCCTTGTGAAGGCTCCCTTCCCACTGTCCCTCAGGGAGAGAGGGGGCATAGCCAGACAGTCACCTGTTGCAGCATTTGTGAAAATTTGAATGAAGATCCACTTCTGAGGGACCCAAGGATCAAGACTGAGAGGGCATACTTCTTGTGGCCTGGGCTCCTTAGATGTATCCTTATGAGAGGGTGAAAGGAGCTGGTAATAGCTGCCTGGGGCCAAGTGAGATCCAAGCCATCTGCCACAAAGCCAACATCTCTTCCTTAAGCAGGATCCCTCTCTAGTAATGGAGATGGGCAAAGAAAAAGGGCCTTGCATCAACCAAGAGAAACAATCTGAGAAGCCTTTTGCCAGGACCTAGCAGCAGGGCCTGGAGTGGTAGGGGGCCCCTCTGCCTACCTTGAATACCAGCTTGATCTCACAAAGTCCACCTTAGACACTTGGGTCATCACACAGTGGCATCCCAGATCTTTCTCCACTCCTTCACAATGGTGGCTTTTCCTCCTGTGCTCACTAAAGGTGAGAAAGACCATGATGATGCCAGACCTTATTTTGGAGACACTCCTCCTACGGTGAGGGCCGTGAAGGAGATGCCTTTCCAAATCGGAAACAAAGTAAGGTAAAGGAAATCAACACAATTGCTGGTCCTCTGTTTGAATAAATTACCTTCACATATACCCATAGGTATGCCCTCCCCTGTCTTACTATAAGCTCATTGCTTTCTTGCTCCTTCACTCTGGCTGAGAGAACATGGACCAGTGATTAGAATGGGCCTGAGTCTGGCCTCTGGCTAGAATCTTTCCAGAGACCTATGCTGTGGCTTTTTAGCTGGCCATGTTTGTTTAAGGCCTACACTTTATATTGCCTACACTTTAGAATCATCTGGAAAGCTCTCAAAAACAAATGAAAACTAACCACCCCTGTTCCCAGAGATTCTAATTTAATTTGGTCATGATGGGGGCCCAGGCACTGGAATTTTTAAAAGATCCCAGATTATAATGTGCAGTCCGAGTTGAGAGAGTACTGCTTCAGCAGGACAAGGATCCTTTGATGTGGGGCCTCTGTGACATCCACCCATTGCTTATCCTGGGCCCTGAGTCTTACCTGGTACCTATGTCTGAGCTGGCTTTTGGGTTGGGGAAGCACAGGCAGAAGTGGGGTTCAAGTGGCTCTCTCACGGCCCAGAGTGACCACAATGCGAAAGTCCCCCAAGTGTGGCATGAAGAGGGTCAGGTTGGTGATATCGGCTGGGTGCAGCCTGACCTCCCTCAGCTTAGTTGCCAGTTGCCTTTTCTTTTTCTCCTAGCTCATTCTTACTGTTTTAAAACTAGGACACAATCTTAACTGAGCCTTAGAGACTGAATTTGTGAATACCAAGTTCAAGTAGTCTTATTTTAAGTTTTTATTTAAATTCCAGTTAGTTAACATATAGTGTAATATTAGTTTCAGGAGAGAGAGGCCAAGTTCAAGTAGCCTTAACAAAAGTAGCACTAATGATAGCTTTCATATAGTCACTTTCAAAACCAGGAAAAAGCTGACCAAATCCACACAATAGCTGTGGAAGTAAGCAAGAAAGTTGTTAGTCCTTGCTGTATAGATCAAAATCCAAAGCTTACGGAATGAAGCAAGTTGCCTAAAATGACTTAGGCAGCAGGTAGGGGAGCCAGCTTGATTGTAAAAAGCTCTTTCTTCAACTCAGTTATCATCTTTGAACATTATTGCATTTCCTCAGTGGGGATGTTGCTGCCCCTTTCCTGAGCACATAAACTCTACTCTTGTTCATATAGCATTTCTCAAGAAGAAAAGCCCTGCTTTTCTCCTCATTCCATCCTTCTCTGAATAGAAAAAAAAACAAAAAACAAAAAACGCTGTGCTAAGAGGATCCCTGGTGCATGGCCTATATTAGTAGGTGCACATCCTGTCATTGGCCTCTGAAATCATCCATTGCTGCTCAGCAATGTTTCTTTGACACTCCCTCCAGGAGACTCGTGGGTATGGCCTTGAGGCCCGATTTGATGTTGGAGCTTTCGAGTATGCCCTTTTCCCAAACTTTTATGGCTCAGATCAGCTGGGACCCTCCCCAGAGAAAGAGTCTGGGCTTAAATCTCAGTGGAAACCTGGGGCGCCTGGGTGGCTCAGTTGGTTAAGCGTCCAATTTCGGCTCAGGTCATTATCTCATAGTTCCTGAGCTTGAGCCCTAGATCGGGCTCTGTGCTGACATCTCAGGCTGCTTCGGATTTTGTGTCTCCTTCTCTCTCTGCCCCTCCCCTGATCATGCTCTGTCTCTGTCTCTGTCTCTCAAAAATAAAGAAACATTAAAAAAAATTTTTTTTTAATCTCAGTGAAATCGAGCTTGTGCCAGATGAGTGACATCCCTGACCTGTCCCAGCATATCAACCTAACCTTGACCAGAGCGTGGCCTGCAGAATATAGTGAAACTGCTGAAATCTGCACATCTGGACATAGAAACAGGACTAGGGGTCACAGACATTCCCACATCACTCGCCTCAGCCTGCCTGGTGTTACTCTCCCCACGAGGCATGTAAGGCAGTCCTCAGTCCAGGACACCTGGGCCCCAACCTCAGGTGAGTGGACTCTACTGGGGGTGAGTGGTCACTCCTGGCCCCAGCCTCGACAGGCTGGGATGTGTGGGAGGGATGAAAGCAAAGCACTTTAGCTCAGCCCTTAATCACCAAGACATATATCTTTGCTCCATTTGGGAGGGAGCCTCAGGGCCTCCCAGCCCTCCATGAGGTGGTATATTGTTAGGAGCCAGTGTCCCTGACATCCTGTTGGGTAATAACCCATTACATTCTCCAGATTCCTGCCATGGAGTACTTTCTGGGGATTCATCCCATAACCCTGCTTCAAACTACTTGGATCCTTTGTCTTTTGGAGCTATTGTGGCCTCTTTGAAACTTCTGCCTCCTAACTAACATCACTTCCTGGAGCCATTTGGCTGCAATTTTGACAGTGATGTGGATGCAGCCACTTTCTTTTTGTTTTGTTTTGTTTTGTTTTTATTTTTTTAATATCAAATTTATTGTTAAATTGGTTTCCATACAACACTCAGTGCTCATCCCCAAAAGGTGCCCTCCTCAGTACCCATCACCCGCCCTCCCCTCCCTCCCACCTCCCCATCTACCCTCAGTTTGTTCTCAGTTTTTAAGAGTCTCTTATGCTTTGGCTCTCTCCCTCTCTAACCTTTTTTTTTTCTTTCCTTCCCCTCCCCCCTGGACTTCTGTTAAGTTTCTCAGGATCCACATAAGAGTGAAAACATATGGTATCTGTCTTTCTCTGTATGACTTCTTTCATTTAGCATCACACTCTCCAGTTCCATCCATGTTGCTACAAAAGGCCAGATTTCATTCTTTCTCATTGCCATGTAGTATTCCATTGCGTATATAAACCACAATTTCTTTATCCATTCATCAGTTGATGGACATTTAGGCTCTTTCCATAACTTGGCTATTGCTGAGAGTGCTGCTATAAACATTGGGGTACAAGTGTCCCTATGCATCAGTACTCCTGTATCCCTTGGGTAAATTCCTAGCAGTGCTATTGCTGGGTCATAGGGTAGATCTATTTTTAATTTTTTGAGGAACTTCCACACTGTTTTCCAGAGTGGCTGCACCAGTTTGCATTCCCACCAACAGTGCAAGAGGGTTCCTGTTTATCCACATCCTCTCCAGCATCTATAGTCTCCTGATTTATTCATTTTAGCCACTCTGGCGTGAGGTGATATCTGAGTGTGGTTTTGATTTGTATTTCCCTGATGAGGAGCGACGTTGAGCATCTTTTCATGTGTCTGTTGGCCATGTGGATGTCTTCTTTAGAGAAGTGTCTATTCATGTTTTCTGCCCATTTCTTCACCGGATTATTTGTTTTCCGGGTGTGGAGTTTGGTGAGCTCTTTATAGATTTTGGATACTAGCCCTTTGTCCAATATGTCATTTGCAAATATCTTTACCCATTCCATTGGTTGCCATTTAGTTTTGTTGATGGTTTCCTTTGTAATGCAGAAGCTTTTTATCTTCATGAGGTCCTAATAGTTCATTTTTGCTTTTAATTCCCTTGCCTTTGGGGATGTGTCAAGTAAGAAATTGCTATGGCTGAGGTAAGAGAGGTTTTTCCCTGCTTTCTCCCCTAGGGTTTTGATGGTTTCCTGTCTCACATTCAGTTTCTTTATCCATTTTGAGTTTGTTTTTGTGAATGGTGTAAGAAAGTGGTCTAGTTTCATCCTTCTGCATGTTGCTGTCCAGTTCTCCCAGCACCATTTGTTAAAGAGACTGTCTTTTCTCCATTGGATATTCTTTCCTGCTTTGTCAAAGATTAGTTGGCCATACTTTTGTAAGTCTAGTTCTGGGGTTTCTATTCTATTCCATTGGTCTATGTGTCTGTTTTTGTGCCAATTCCATGCTGTCTTGATGATTACAGCTTTGTAGTAGAGGCTAAAGTCTAGGATTGTGATGCCTCCTGCTTTGGTCTTCTTCAAAATTACTTTGGCTATTCGGGGCCTTTTGTGGTTCCATACAAATTTTAGGATTGCTTGTTCTAGCTTTGAGAAGAATGCTATTGCAATCTTGATTGGGATTGCATTGAATGTGTAGATAACTTTGGGTAGTATTGACATTTTAACAATATTTATTCTTCCAATCCATGAGCATGGAATGTTTTTCCATTTCTTTATATCTTCTTCAATTTCCTTCATAAGCTTTCTATAGTTTTCAGTATACAGATCTTTTACATCTTTGGTTAGGTTTATCGTAGGTATTTTATGATTCTTGGTGCAATTGTGAATGGGATCAGTTTCTTTGTCTTTCTGTTGCTTCATTATTAGTGTATAAGAAGGCAACTGATTTCTGTACATTGATTTTGTATCCTGTGACTTTGCGAAATTCATGTATCAGTTCTAGCAGACTTTTGGTGGAGTCAATTGGATTTTCCATGTATAATATCATGTCATCTGCAAAGAGTGAAAGCTTGAAATCATCTTTGCCAATTTTGATGCCTTTGATTTCCTTTTGTTGTGTGATTGCTGATGCTAGAACTTCCAACACTATGTTAAACAACAGCGATGAGAATGGACATCCCTGTCGTGTTCCTGATCTCAGGGAAAAAGCTCTCAGTTTTTCCCCATTGAGGATGATATTAGCTGTGGGCTTTTCATAAATGGCTTTTATGATGTTTAAGTAAGTTCCTTCTATCCCAACTTTCTTGAGGGTTTTTGTTAAGAAAGGATGCTGATTTTGTCAAATGCTTTTTCTGCATCGATTGACAGGATCATATGGTTCTTTTCTTTTCTTTTATTAATGTGATGTATCACATTGATTGATTTGTGAATGTCGAACCAACCCTGCAGCCCACGAATGAATCCCACTTGATCAAGGTGAATAATTCTTTTTTTTTTCTTTTTCTTTTTTTTTTTTTCAACGTTTATTTATTTTTGGGACAGAGAGAGACAGAGCATGAACGGGGGTGGGGCAGAGAGAGAGGGAGACACAGAATCGGAAACAGGCTCCAGGCTCTGAGCCATCAGCCCAGAGCCTGACGCGGGGCTCGAACTCACGGACAGCGAGATCGTGACCTGGCTGAAGTCGGACGCTTAACCGACTGCGCCACCCAGGCGCCCCGAATAATTCTTTTTATATGCTGTTGAATTCAATTTGCTAGTATCTTATTGAGAATTTTTGCATCCATATTAATCAGGGATATTGGCCGGTAGTTCTCTTTTTTTACTGGGTCTCTGTCTGGTTTAGGAATCAAAGTAATGCTGGCTTCATAGAATGAGTCTGGAAGTTTTCCCTCCCTTTCTATTTTTTGGAATAGCTTGAGAAAGATAGGTATTATTTCTGCTTTAAATGTCTGGTAGAATTTCCCTGGGAAGCCATCTGGTCCTGGACTCTTATTTGTTGGGAGATTTTTGATAACTGATTCAATTTCTTTGCTGGTTATGGGTCTGTTCAAGCTTTCTATTTCTTCCTGTTTGAGTTTTGGGAGTGTGTGGGTGTTTAGGAATTTGTCCATTTCTTCCAGGTTGTCCAGATTGTTGGCATATAATTTTTCATAGTATTCCCTGATAATTGCTTGTATTTCTGAGGGATTGGTTGTAATAATTCCATTTTCATTCATGATCTTATGTATTTGGGCCATCTCTCTTTTCTTCTTGAGAAGCCTGGCTAGAGGTTTATCAATTTTGTATATTTTTTCAAAAAACCAACTCTTGGTTTCATTGATCTGCTCTACAGTTTTTTTAGATTCTATATTTTTTATTTCTGCTCTGATCTGTATTATTTCTCTTCTGCTGGGTTTGTGGTGTCTTTGCTGTTCTGCTTCTATTTCCTTTAGGTGTGCTGTTAGATTTTATATTTGGGATTTTTCTTGTTTCTTGAGATAGGCCTGGATTATAATGTATTTTCCTCTCAGGACTGCCTTCGCTGGGATGCAGCCACTTTCTAGACCCAGAAGGGAATGCTAGCTGGGCCTCTTTCTCCTGTTTGTCGTTCTTTCTTGGGACCCTTCAGTTAGTTGGGAGTACTTGTACTATGTGTCAGGGTATTTTTCCACTCTCCAGTATTTTATTTAATGCTCTCAGTAGCTATTACAGGTAGACACAATTCCATCCATTTTACAGTGGGGGAAACTGAGTCTTACAGAGGTTAAACAACTTGCCAAGGTCCGAGAGCTAGTGACTGACAGCACTAGGATTTCAACTCAAGCTTGTTACTCCACTACATCAGGAGGTCAAAAAAAAGTTTGGGGACCTGGAGTTTGTTCCTTTGAGTCTAAGCCCTTTGTTTACCTGGCCTCTGAGGGCAAGTGGCATAATGAAATGGGAAAGAGAGAGCTGTAAAGGAAATTAAAAGGTCAGGGTCTCACATGAAAAGACATTTCTCCAAAGAAGACATACAGATGGCCAACAGATGCATGAAAATATGCTCATCATCACTTACTATCAGGGAAATACAAATCAAAACTATAATGAGATATCACCTCACACCGGTCAGAATGGCTAAAATCAACAATATCAGAAACAACAGGTGTTGGTGAGGATGTGGAGAAAGAAGGACCCTCGTGCAGTGTTGGAATGCAGCCACTGGTGCAGCCACTCTGGAAAACAGTATGAAGTTTCCTCAAAAAGTTAAAAATAGAACTACCCCATGATCCAGCAAATGCACTACTACTTACCCAAAGAATACAAAAACACTAATTCAAAGGAATATGTGCACCCCTCTGTTTATGGCAGCATTGTTTATAATAGCCAAGTTATGGAAGTAGCCCATGTCCATCAATTGATGAATGGGTAAAGATGTGGTGTGTGTGTGTGTGTGTGTGTGTGTGTGTATAGTGTACACACACACACACACAATGGAATATTAGTGATCAAAAAGAATGAAATCTTACCATTTGCAATGACATGGATGGAGCTGGAGAGCATTATGCTAAACAAAATAAGTCAGATAACGACAAATACCATATGATTTCACTCATATGTGGAAGTTAGGAAACAACAAAGAAGCAAAGGGAGAAGTGCAAGAGAGCATGCACACAAGAAATAGACTCTTAAAATACAGAGAACAAACTGATGGTTACCAGAGGGGAGTTGGTCAGGGGATGGGTGAAATAAGGGGTGGGGATTAAGGAGTGTACTTGTGATGAGCACCAGGTGATGTATGGAATTGTTGACTCATCATATTGTACACCTGAAACTAAAATAACACTGTATGTTAAGTAACTGGAATTAAAACAAAAACTTAAAAAAAATAAAAGATTAGGATCATAGTCTCAGCTGTGACATGTAACTCTGTGGGAATTGGGAAAGTTCCTCGGGACTCAATATGCCCCATACTATAGCTTTTTAAAAGTGCTGATGTGGAAAGCCCCACCAGAGACCAATTAAATCAGCCTCTGAGGATGGGATCCCAGGGAATTGGTCTTTTTTAAGCTTCCTAGCTGATTTTAACGTGCATCCCAGGGTGAAAATCCTTCAGCTAGGGATATAGGCCAGTGCTTCTCAAACTTTAATGTGCATACAAATAAGCTCAGGATGTAGTTAAATATAGATTCTGATTCAGTAGGTCTGGAATTCTGCGTTTCTAACAAGCTCCCTGGTGATGCTGTTGCTGCTGGTCCAGAGATCACAGTTAAAGTAGTAGCGGGATAGAGGGCTCTAGGTAAAAGCAAAAGAACTTGGTGCCCACTCAGGTGCACTGGTTTCCTTCCCACCAACCCTGGCTAGGGCCAATGCCTAGCGTTAGAGGAGCAGGTGGCTCACCACTCTCCTGTGGGCTCTGCCTCTGTGGCTCTGGTAGATAGTGCAGATGTGTAAGATGCGGGACTTTCTTACTACACTCTCTCAACTTCTTCAGGCTTAAGAAGGACCTCAGGACTAATGGGCAGGCAGGTGCCTCTCTCCTTCCCTTTCCTCTTTGTTCTGCCTGTAGCCATAAATGGCTAAGGGCTGCAGTGGACTTCAAGGGTGTGTTCTTGGCATGCAGGCCTAACCCTGGGGATTAGCTTTCCTACCTGGGGTGGCCATAGCAGACTCATGGCCCTTTAAGGGTCACTATTTCTTTCTGTGCCTGTTCCTGCCTTTCTGGGAACTATCAGGTCCTTTCTTTGGTACCTTCTCTTCATCCTAATCATGGGAAAGCAGAGCTGGCTGCTAGGAGGGGCTCTGAGGATGGAGAAGGGCCTTCTCCTGGGGGTGTGGTAGGATCAGGAGACAGGGAGGTGGTAGTGGCAGCTGGCTAAGCTGTTTTAGCAGCAAAAACAGGTACCTCGGATGCTTCCTGGGCTGGTGTGAGGCCCCTTCCAACAGCTCTTACCACAGTTCCCCCACACCACCAATTGCCTAGAGACCTGTATCCTCTGCTAGGCCTGCATTTCCCCCTGTCAGAGGGTCTGAGGTACTGTTAGCTAAGCTCTGTGGGAACAAACACTTTCCAGGACCTCTCTGAAGTCCGGATGATTCCTAGATCTTTATCATAGGTTAGAAAGTTGCAGTAACAAGAAACATGGGCACATACACACACCATTCAAGTGCTGCACAGACTAAGGGGGCCTATAGGGGGTGTGTGTACAGGTGCACCATCTCATACCAATCTTCACGGATCACGGACATGAGCAAACTTGGCTACTGCTATGTGCTGAGGCAGATGCTAGGGTGGCACTGACCTGATGCACTCACTCTGGGAAATGCCCAGATGTTCATCTCCGCCCCACTCCTGTTTGCCCCAAAAGCCTTCAGGAGCTCCAGGGGCTCCAGAACCTTCTCTTCTCCCCCCTCAAATCCTCATCAGTTTGTGGCCCTTGAGAAGCCTATTGTTTTTTCTCATCAACTTCGATCTTCCTGTATTCTTCCCTCTGTTGTCTACCTACCCGCATCCTCTGAAATGTTGTTTTGTCTTTTAACTTCTCAGTCTCAGCTGCCAGGATCTCATCCTGGATTTTCCTGTAGAAGAGCACTGGAAAGAAAGAGCTCTTCCTGTCTCGGAAAAACCCCACCAGTCTCCTCGGAGTTGCCTGGTCACAGGCGCTAAGGAAATCAAGGAGATGTTGGGAGTATGACTCTGTGGCCAGAGCAGCTCTGCTGAGCCACCAGCCTACCCCACCCTCCAACCCCACAGTGCCTTGTCCTATAGTCCCAGCCCCACTGCTCCCTGGAAGTGCTTGGGGTAGGAAACAGATGGCTGCCTGGGTAGTCCCAGGGCATTGCTGCTGGCACTCAGCCTATCCTTGCCGGGAGGGCCTCCTTTAGTCCAGCTGCATGTCTTCACTGAGGCTGGCAGAGGTGCTGGGCACTCCCAGAGCAGAGGTGGGAGGCTAACCCAGCCAATGCCCTCCAAGATTCCCACAGGCACCACTGTGTCATCATGACAGTCAGCACTGGATTATGCCACATAGATCTAGCCACAAGGGAGAGCTGGAGCAGTCTTGGGAGGTTCCCTGGGAAGGGAGGGCTGTAAATCCATGAGTGATGGGGAAGAGTAAGCACTGGGGAAGCTGCCATGTCAGAAAGGTAGGGGCCCTGAATGGGAGGGAGACTGAGCTTTAACTCTGGCCCCAGCACTGCTACCTTGGTCAGCGGTGAGACTGTGGATGACTTCTTCCTTTCTGAGCCTGTCTGGAGATCTATAAAATGTAGATAGTAAAACCTCTTTCACAGCTTATTGTGTGTGTTAAGTGAGATTTCGTTATCAAAGTGCTAGGGAATGTGAGGTATGATGGTGGGAAAAAGAATGATAATCGTTGAACATTTTGTATCCCTAGCTGGACTAGGATGGTCTACCCAGGGTCATGGAAGGGGATGTCTCCCTGAAGAAGGGGAAGGTGAAGACACAGCTATGGCTTCCTCCCCCAGCAGTACTCCTTGACTTCAGACTTTCCTGAGAGTTGCTCCTGTTGGTGGGTTCTGTTCTTGGGCAGGGGCAGGAGAGCGAGAGGGGTATTGAGACAAGCAGGGGAATGAGGCTCAAGAATGGCCTCGCAGGACATACAGAGGGTAGGGTATGGGGAACAGGGTAAACTCTTGCTGGCTGTGATATGAAACAAATAAGCCAGCTCCCTCCATGCTTTTCTTGCCATTTCCAGATCATGGGAACTAGAGGTGCTTGTCTGCTGGAAATGAGGCAGCATACACCCAGGATCGCTCAGTGCCAACACCCACCTAGACCCATTTCTCTCCCTCTGTTCCGTTTTAGAAGTTGAGGCCAAAAGAGCATGCAAGTGGCTCCGAGCAACAGGATTCCCTCAATATGCTCAGCTTTTTGAAGGTAAGGATACTCAGCTGCTCCCCCTCCTCTGCCCCAAAACTTGCCATATCCCTCTGTTTTTCATCTGTAAAATGGTGCCAATCAGATCCTTTCTCCAACCACACAGGTAGCTGTGGACCTTGGCCCTCCTCCTATAGTTACATCATCATGTCTACTGGGTCACTTTGATTGCCTCTCATAAGCTCTGGTGTCACCCATGTCTTGACCAGGGCCCCTGCACTGTACCAGTTCTGAGGATGCCACTGGCATAGATGCAATGTGGAGGGTGCATCCTGGTGTCCCTGACCTCATCTCCACTTCCCCATGGCCTCATTTCTCTGTTTCCTTCATTTTTCTGTTTTTCTTTAGTGTTGTCTATACTTTCTATTTCTGCTTTCCTTCTTCTTCTCACATTCCCCACTGTACTCTGCCTTCAACCCCACCTTGCCAATAAAACAATCCTTGTCTAGGTCACCATTGACCTCCATGTGATCAAGTTCACTAGTCACTTCCCAGTCCTTACTTAATCTCTCAATAGCATTCAGTGCCGCTGGCCACTCACTTCGGCTTCTAGAACACTCACCTGTCTTTGCTGTCTCTCTAGATGCTGCTCTTAGTCTTCTTATAGAGGACTCTGCTTTCTGTAACTGATATCTAAATGTTGGAGTGTCCCAAAGCTCAGTCTTGGTCCCTCTTCCCTCTCAACATTTCTTTCCCAGGAGATCTTTCTCCAAGTACCATCTATATTCTGGTGACTCTCAAATATTTCTGTCAAACCTCATTCCCAAGCTCAAGATTCATCTTTTCAGCCAGCAGTTAAGTATCTCCTTGGATGTCTGACAGACATCTCAAATGTAGCAGGTCTAAATTCCAACTCCTGAGAGCACCGCTGTCCACTCAAGCCCTGCATCCAGGAATCACCCTTGATTCCTCTTTTCTTTCATCTTCTATATCTAATCCTTCAGCAAGTCCCTCCTCCCTCCACGGTATGTCTCGGATCAGTCTAGTCCCTGCCATCTTTACTGCCACATCCTGTGTGACCTGCCATCACTGCTTACCTGCCAAAGTGCACCAGCCTCCTTCCTTTGCTACCTCCTCTATTCCTTTTGAGAAAAAATTTTGTTTGTTTGTTTAGAGACAGAGAGAGCAAGAGCAGGGGAGGGGAAGAGAGAGAATCCTAAGCAGGCTCTGCACTGTCAGCACCGAGCCCAACATGGGGCTTTAACTCATGAACTGTGAAATCATGACCTGAGCCGAAACCAAGAGTTGGCAGCTTAACCTACTGAGCCACTCAGGCGTCCCCTTTCTCTTCTCTGCAATGCACAGCAGCCAGAAGGACCTTGTGAGCCTTGGGACTCACTTTGTCACTTCTGTGCTCTGTCACTCCTCTGATGGTTTCCCAGCACACTCAGAATGAGGCAAGCTTACATGTTTTATTATGACTGACAAGACTACATCACTCAACTGCTGTTACTCCTCTTCCCTTTGCTCACTACATTCCAGGCTCCTTTCTTGCTCACTTGCTCACCATGTTTTTTCCTCACTCAACACCTTAATGTTGGTCCTGCCTGGAGCCCTCTTCCCAGGCTCTTGGCATAGCCAGCCTCCTCTTGTTCTTCAGGATTCAGTTCAGAGGTCACCACCTCAGAAAGGCCTCTGTTGACCACCTCTCTATGAGTAGCCTCCACCCCTCCAGCCTCTCTTTACCCCATCACCCTGTCTAATGTCTTTCATGGCATTCAGAACCGTATTATCTTGTTTCACACATTGCTTATTGTCTGTTGTCCCCATTAAAGTGTAAACTCCGTGAAGGCAAGGATCATTTTTATCTCGTTCGCTGTTGTAGCCCTAGCATCTGTCACCAAGTAGATGCATGATTAATATTAGTTAAATGAATAAATGGGCTTACTTTACCAGTAAGACAGAGAGAGGTATGGGATTTCCTGGATGCTCTGTCCTCTTACTGCACCTTCCTCTCTCTCCTCTCCTTCTTAAATCCCAAGGAGTGGGCTCCCCTGCTTTGAGCAGTAGGAGGAAATGAGGTGGGGTTTAGCTGCACACTGTCCTTTCTGTCCTCACTCTCTTCCTGATCCCCCCAGTTCATCTTGGGGCAGGGAGGAGTTTCCTTGTTTTAGTACCTGGGATTCAAAGAGGACTGGGCGAGCCCAGCTTGGCTCCTGGCAGCCACCCAAGGCCTCAGGCTTGCCATCTCCCATGGACTTGTATTATTGCTGGGTCCTCTTATCCAGCTCAACCCTCCTTTCCTTCAACCCTGAACTTGTCCCCAATGGTCAGCCTGAGTTCCCTGGGCCCCTTCTTTACTCCAGGCTTGCTCCTTTTGCTCAGCTTTTGCTTTCCTGCCTCCTCCCTTCCCTGCCCCCCCTTTGCAACTCAAGGGCTACTGGCACTGAGTTTCTGACCATACCACTCTCAACTCATCTTGGCTTTTCTCTGCCGTACAGAAGGTCTGTTTCCCCTGGATATTGGCTCTGTGAAGAAGGACCACGGTTTTCTGGACGAGGACTCTTTGGGGGCCCTGTGCAGGTAGGGAGCACTAAGAGCCAGGCCTGGGAGGTCAGGGCCTTGCTTGGAGCTTCTTCATGGAAAGAAACAATCCCTGTCCCCTCTAACAGAGGAGGAGCCCAACCTGTAACAAAGCTCATCTGGTACAGTCACACTGCTCACTCTGTCTTCTGTGTCTGTGACACCTCACCACCCAGGCACTCTAGCTAGAAAGTCAAAATCTGGTGTTGACTCTTTTCTCCCTTCAGTTAGATTCCTGAGACATTCTTCTGATTTTCCCCTTCTCTGCTTACACTGGTTTGGGCCTTGTTTGAGGCCAAACCATGGCTTTTTGGATCCATTACAGTAGCCAACTCACTGGCCTTCCTGCCATGTCCCTCCGTGCCTTGATCCAGCTTACAGCCACTAGATTCAGTTTCTAAGCAGGAACTCCTCTGCTTAGAGTGTGTAACTGCCTGCAGAGAAAAGTGAAACTTTTTTAGCATGAGGCACCTTTGCAGTATGGCTTTGACCGACCTTATCAGCCTCAGTCTCCTCTGTCACACCAGTACTGGTCAGTTTACTCTTTCCCTCTCTACCTTGTCACAGCCTCTTGTGGAAGCCCAGGATAAGAGTCCCTGTTTTTTGTTCCCTCCAGAAACCCATTTCTGACCACCAGGAAGCCTTCTCTGACTGCCCACCCCATCTTCCTGGAAGTTCCTTGCCCTACTCTCTGTGTGCCTGCTGTGTCTTCTGTCTAAGTTCCTGAACCTGTGCTGTCTCTCTAGTGGTTTATTCCACATATGTAAGCTTCCAGAGGACAGAAGCCATAATTTTCCTAGCATTGTGTCTGGCACTGAAACCTTCATGAGCACTGGATCTTGGGAGAGGTTTTGATATCTTGAGCATGTAAAGTAGTGGATGGCATCATGGGACTGTTTCAATAGGTTATGCCCTGAAAACTTGGGTTGGGACCCTTGGGTGAACACTGCTTCATTTCCTTATAGAAAGCTGATGACCTTGAACAATTGTGCCTCGATGAAACTGGAAGTTAATTTTCAATGCAAGCAGGTGAGTCATGGCAAGGGTGGGGTCTGGGGTCTTGTGGCACCGTGGGGAACCCAGGATATACATAGACCACTTGCAAAACTAGATCCAGTGTCCTGGGTGTCTGGGATGTACAGAGCAGTGCCTTGCCCCAACCTGAGAGTGAGGTATAGGGGGCTTTTA
Organism: Felis catus; assembly: GCF_018350175.1. Lineage (NCBI taxonomy): Eukaryota > Metazoa > Chordata > Mammalia > Carnivora > Felidae > Felis > Felis catus. The sequence goes on from NC_058386.1 coordinate 55,843,736, forward strand.
TGAGCCTGATGGGTTTTGGCAAGCCTGGTCTAGAGTTTAGAGTGTGAAAATAAGTACCATGGCCACAGCCACCCCCCTCAGCACACCGCTCCACACTGAGTTTACTAATAACTTGACCTAGTGATTGCCCTTCTTCAGGGAAATCTATCTGCCTCCACTACTTGCTTTGTGATGGTGAGAATTCCTTCACTAGACAGCAGAGACAGAATAATGTGGTGGAAAAATCATGGCCTATATGATCTTAGAAGTCAAGATCCCCAACTGTGTCCACAGGAGGTCTTACACCCCTGAGCCTCGTTTTTCCCATCTCTAAACTCAAGAGGCCTTTCTGACTCTGCCAATGTGGGATTGCAAAAACCGAGAGGACTCTTGGTCCACATGTAGCCCTGGAATGCTGGCCTGATGACCTCATCTTTCCATGGGGTCAGGCTTTGTTAGTTTCCTCTGGAGCTTTCTCCACCAGAGGTCTGGAGCCAGGAGGGTCAGCTAAGCAGCCAGAGCCCTGGCCTGGGAAGCAGGAAACCCCTGGGGCCTGGTCCCACCTCTGCCACTGACTACTCAGTGGCCTTGAGCAAGGCTCTTCCCCTCTCTGGGCCTTGATTTCCCCATATTGCAAAATAGAAAATTAGAAAATCTAAAATCTCCTTTTAGTTCTGGAATTCTGTGATTCCAATCTAAGACTATAGCCTAGAGACTTGGGAGGCTGCTGAGGACAGGTCAAGACACCTGGATTCTAACCCTGGCTCTGTCACTGACTTACTACATGACATTGGATGACCTTAGGCAAATGACTTCTCATTTGTGGGTCTTAGTTTCCCTATCTGTAAAATGAGGAGGGATTAGATTAATTCGATGACCATTACCATCCATCTGGGCTCTGTCTCTGACTCTTGGCTTACTCTGGTACTCCAGAGCCAGCTCCACATCTAGGACATGTCTTGAGTCAGAAAGTGGCACCCTTTATCTCAAGGTCCTCTAAGAGCTTGGAGGCAGGGAGTGGAGTACAAACAAGCACTTGAGGACTATTCTGACCTGACCCTGTGGCTCCCTCCCCAGAATGAAGACTCAGAAGAGGAAGAGCAGTGTACCATCAGCAACCACTGGGCTTTCAAGCGTGAAAGTAAATGTTGGTCTCGTGTAGGCTCCTCGGACCTACTGGCTCCACCAAGCCCTAGCCTGCCAGTGACCTCCAGCTGTGAGAGCGTCCTCACTGAGCTTAGTGCCACTTCCCTGCCAGCCATCACCGTGAGCCTATTGCCGGAGCCAGCAGACCTGCCCTTGCTAAGCTGTGCCCCCAGACCAAATGACCAGCCATTCCTCAGCCCCACCCAGGGCCAAGAGGGTCTCCAGGACAAAGCCAAGAAGCGCCATTCTCGTAGCTTCCTTAAGCACCTTGATTCTCTGAGGTGGAAGGAAAAGGGTGGCAGCCAGCAAACAGAGCCTGAGCGTAGCCCAGCCACCTCAAAGACCACCAAAGCCTCCTCTTTCTGCAGTCGCCGTGGCTTCCTCTCAGCTGGATTCTATAGGGCCAAGAATAGGACAGCCACCTCAGCTGGTGACAGTGGCACTAAGGCTCAGAGGGCTTGGGAAGCCTGGCCTGTGGCCATGTTTCGGCATCCTCAGCAGGTGCACCAGGGTGACTGCCTCGTGCATGTGCCCAGGGACCACAAACCAGGCACATTCCCTCGCTCCCTGTCCATTGAGAGCCTATTTCCTGAGGATGGACACCGCCTGGCAGATTGGCAGCCAGGTAGGCCCTGGGGCTATGAAGGGCGCCGGGGCTCCTGTGGCTCCACAGGCAGCCATGCCAGCACCTATGACAACATGCCTGAGCTATACCCAGCTGAGCCTGTACTGGCTGGGGCTGAAGCTGAAGATGAGGAGGGTGGGGGCAACTACGCCCACCTAGATGACATTCTCCAGCATGTGTGGGGGCTGCAGCAACGGGTAGAGCTCTGGTCTCAGGCCATCTACCCAGACCTGGGGACTAGAGATAAGGAAGAGGAAGAAGAGGAGGAGGCCACTTCAGTAAAAGTAGCCACAGTTGAGGTTGAAAGGCAGGCTGAGTCTCTGGCCCAATTAGAGGCTCTGACCCATAGAGAGTCCTCAGCTCTGGGCCAGGCTGATGTTCATCCAGTAGTCCCAGCTCAGGTTCAGGCTCAGGCTCAGGCTGAGCCCCTGGAACAGGCACAGGCTGAGGCCCCACACCCAGCCCAGGATAATGAGCAGGAGGCAAATTCAGGTGGGGAACCAACCTCTGCCTCCAGCCTGTCTGTGGAAGAAGGACACTCCATTTATGACACTGTGGCCTCCTCCAGTGAACTGGACAGTAGCGGAAACTCTGTGAATGAGGCTGAGGCTGCAGGCTCACCAGCTGGACTTCAGGCATCAGCACCACGTGAACGACGAGATTCAGGCGTTGGGGCCTCACTGACTAGACCGTGCAGGTGGGAGTTTTGAGTAAGGGTGGGGACAGAGGACTCTGTTGTGTCTCTTTGTCCTGCTCCCCATCCTTCATCCTCCCTTTCTTCTTTCCCCTCTCTCCCATCCCTCCCTCTCTCCTCTACACAACTCTTTTTCAAGGCACTAAGAAGTGCCCAGGCCCAGGGACAGGTTCTTGATTGCCTCCAGGTTAAGTTCAGGGCTTACCTCTGCCATGGCCTTGAACAAATTCTAGCTCCACTTTGGGCATTTTTTTCCCCATGAGTAAATCATAGGTGTTAGAGGACATGGTCTCTGGTCCCCAGCTTTACCATTCTGGGCTCTCAGAACAGCCCCTACACTGCAGTCTTGGAGGGATAAGGGGCTGGTACTGCTTGCTGGCACTAGATGGGCCTGAGCTCTGTGCCACCCTCCCTGATAGCTTCTTGGCCACTTGGCAGCCCTGGAAACTAAAATTAAGGTTTACCACCCTGGGACCCAGTAGCAATGCTGACAGTAGTCACATCTCCCTCCCTGCATTTGTTTTCTTTGGGGAGAATAAAGGGATCAGAAGAAGTCACCATTTCCTAAGGCTTATCCAAACCTGCTCCTCTGGCCCTTCTGCACTTCCTCATCTTTCACCAGGAAGCTCCGTTGGCACAGCTTCCAGAACTCCCACCGGCCTAGCCTAAACTCAGAGTCACTGGAGATCAACCGGCAGTTTGCTGGCCAGATCCACCTCCTGCACAAGGGCTCACTGCTGCGGCTCACTGCCTTCATGGAGAAGTACACTGTGCCCCACAAACCAGGATGGGTCTGGTGAGTGCTCCTGGGCCATGGTATGTGGGGAGCTTCTTATCCAGGTGCTGGCCCCCTCTCTGTCCCCACTCCAGGACCCTGGAAGGGTCATCCCCTGAAGGTGGGTGCGAGAAGGTGGAGCCCAGAAGCCAATAGTGTTGGGAAGCTGGAGGGGCCATGGCCTGAGAGGTCAGCATGGCTTGCATATGTCTGTGGGGGATGCTCATGGGACATGCATGAGTGTGTGCCATGTGTGAGGAGGAGTGGGGGTAGTGGACCTTAGGTCCTTGAGCTGTAACTCCTCCATCCCAACTTCCAGGCTGTTACCAGTGAGATTGTTCTAAAATACATCTTTGGTTGCTGCTCTCCTGATAAACACCCTTCTGTCCCCCCCCCACACCGCCCCTCAACTGCCAAAGAATAGGGCCTAGCTTCCTTCCCATGATGATCCTTTCATGTTCCAGCCCTGCCCTTGCTGTTGGGTTCTCTAGCCTGCCACTCTCAAGCACTACCACCATATAGGCCACTAAAGTTGTTGCCCTTCCCTGAATGTGCTATACTCTTTTTGCCTACCTCTTTGCCTTTGTCCATGCTGTTCTCTCTGCCTGGGATGCCTTTTCCCCATTTCTCCTCTGGGACAACACCTACCTATCCCTCATGAGCCTGCTGAATTTCCACATCCTCCCTGAAGCCTTCTCTGATCCACTAGGTATAGTTCCCCTTCCTCATGGGTCTTCCCCTAAGTTCTTGGTCCACTCCTGGCCACATATATTGTCATTGCCTGTCGACACAGTTATCTCCTTAACCAGACAGAGAGCTCCTTGTATTCCTCTGTGACTCCCTTGGGCCAGGCCCACAGCAGGTGCTCAGTGAATGTTGACTCTGGGGATGTGGTGTGTTTTTTACTCCCCTCACCCCTGCCTGAGCCCCCTGAGACTACAGAGTCTCCAAGCTGTGTCTGGGCCTACCCCACACCCCTCACAGATCTCTTGTCATTCCCCCAAACAGGTCAGTGCCCAAGTTCATGAAAAGGAATAAGACTCCAGACTACCGGGGCCAGCAGGTGTTTGGGGTGCCACCCCTCATCCACGTGCAGCGCACAGGCCAGCCACTGCCACAGAGCATTCAGCAAGCCATGCGCTACTTGCGCAGCCAGTGCCTGGACCAGGTGAGCCCTGCCAGGGAACCTACAGAGAAATGACACTGGGGAAGAAATCTAAGACTGAGGAATTTGGTGGGGAGCTGCTATGGCCTTTCTGGCCCACTAGAGACCTTTCTGAGCCTTAGGAAGGCCCAGCAAGGATGGAGCTGAAGCTCCTCTCAGCCAAGCTCTCTGCCGGCTTATTTCCAGCCCGGGCCCCATAGGGCCCATCTTTAGGAGCCTGCTTTAGGTCCCTCTCTTCCTGCTCATTCCCACTAAAACCATATTTCTTCTTGACCCTAAGGCTATAAAAATGCTTCTCTTTGGTTTTGCCATTTTTCTCCTACCCTGCCCAGCAGGAAACCTTCCAGGCTTGGAAGTCTCTAGGGTGGCCTACTCTCCTGACACCTGATCCAGGGCTGGCCTCATAATCTTCCTCCCCACCCCACCCTTGTCCTGCATGTCTCCCTCCCTTCCTTCCCTGCATGGGCCAGGTGGGCATCTTCCGCAAGTCTGGGGTGAAGTCCAGGATCCAGAACCTGCGCCAAATGAATGAGACCTCCCCTGACAATGTTTGCTATGAGGGCCAGTCGGCCTATGATGTGGCTGACCTGCTGAAGCAGTATTTCCGGGACCTACCAGAGCCTATCTTCACCAGCAAGCTCACCACCACTTTCCTGCAGATCTACCAGCGTGAGTCACCTGCACCTGTCCCCAGCAACCTGCCCCATTCTCAATCTCTCCGAATCCTGGGGCTTGTGAAAGATAAACCTGGTGTGAGCAAATCTAGCCACATCCATGAGCTCATTGGAAGATTTGCTATCCAGAGTTGGAAAGGCCCTTGGAGGGAGATCATGTTCTATTCCCCAAACCCATTATATGGAAAGATAGACTGAGGCCTTGAGGAAAGGCAGGGGCTTACCTAAGGTGACATTGTATATTAGAGTGGGGCTTTATCCCCTCTTTTACCCAGAGACATCCCAGAGCCCATCTTTACCCTTTCCTCTCACTGACTGACTTCCCTTGGGACTGCTGTGCTCTCTGAATTCCTAGAAGCAGGAGAGTTGCTGCCAGAAGCTCTAGAGGAATAAGAAAGCTGTTCTGCCATTCCTTCCTCACAGTCCTCCCCAAGGATCAATGGTTGGCAGCAGCACAAGCCGCCACCTTGTTGCTCCCTGATGAGAACCGAGAGGTCCTACAGACCCTGCTCTATTTCCTAAGTGACATTGCCTCTGCTGAAGAAAACCAGATGACAGCTGGCAACCTAGCAGTGTGCCTGGCACCTTCCATCTTCCATCTCAACGTCTCCAAGAAGGATGGCACCTCACCCAGGTAAAACATGGCAGTGTGTGGCAGGGCCAGGCAGGGAGGGTTTGGGCCTCCTTGGACTGTTGGTCCTTGATGGCTGGTCCTACAGTTCCCCAGCATCACCACAAGGGGTCAGCCTGACAGTTCAGGGGCCTGAAACTGGTTGGATGTTTTGAAGCAGGGCCTTCTAAAGAGCAGCAGGTTGTTTTGTGTTTAGGGGAGCTAGAAGCCAACCAGTCAGCCATCTTGTCTTGTGCCCATGTGCCATCCTCTCCTCCCTGCCCTTCCCTCTAGGATCAGGAACAAACGCAGCATCGTTGGCCGGCCAGGCCCTAGGGACCTGAGTGAGAACATGGCTGCTACTCAGGGCCTATCACACATGATCAATGACTGCAAGAAACTTTTCCAAGTGAGTAACTCTAGGCTCACACCTGGAGGAACTATCAGGCCAGAGATTTTTACCCCAAGTCAGGGGTAAGGGCCCAACTTGATGCATGCCCCTCAACTTCCAACTCTTTTCCTACAAGGTTTCTCATCTATCTCACTGCAGTAGTCAGGCTTCTCTACCCCCATAACATGGACCTGAAAGATCCCATGGGCTCTGGGAATGATGGTCTCTCACCCCCTGTTTCTCCCCATGGCCCTAGTGTATGTGTGCTCTCCCAGGTTCCCCAGGACATGGTGCTGCAACTGTGTGGTTCCTACAGTGCAGCTGAGCTCAGCTCTCCTGGCCCAGCTCTGGCTGAACTGCGGCAGGCCCAAGCTGCAGGCATGAGCCTGAGCCTCTACATGGAAGAAAGTGTCCAAGAGCTGCTGCGTGATGCTGCTGAGCGCTTCAAGGGCTGGATGAGTATGCCAGGGCCCCAGCACACGGAGCTGGCTTGCCGGAAAGTGAGTACCACACTGCCAATGGCTGCCATGGGGCTGGGAGAGGGCGTGGTGCATGCAGGGGAGGCCAAGAATCCCAAACGAAGGAGCTCCCCAGCCAGTGTCACTGTGCCTTGGCTTGATCCTGGAAGGTGTAAGCAAGCAAAGCAAGTTCCTTAAGGAGTCAAGAACCAAATGAGACCAGGAGCCCTCATTTGAGCATTGCCTGACAGAATTCCTATACCAAATCTCCATTCCAGGCAGGTCACTATTTGCAGAGCCTCACCTCCAGTATCTTTCTGCACCATGGTCATGCTGAGCTCCTTACACTTCCACCTTTGTGCTTCTGCCCCTGCTTTCCTGCTGTCTGGACTGACCTTCCCCAAGCGTTAAATTTCCCAAGCCACTTTTAGCCTTGACTTGATATGCACTCTCCTTCGTTCAGAGCCTCCTGTCATGTCCCAAACTGGAGATGACTTCTCTCTGTCCTCCTCTGGGCACTAGCCATCTTCTTTCTTGGATTCTGATTACAAGACTGCAAGCCTGAGGTTTGCCATGTATAAACCCGTCTAAAATCTCCCTTACGGGATCGGGATGAGAAGCTCGTGCAGTGCCTGACACATACAAAAGACTCACTAAGTGGCAGCTTTGATTGCTGTGCCCATGTTCTACTTCCTGCACTAGATGGTGAGTTCCTTGAGGATGATCACCACCTTCTCTTCCTGTTCACTTCTAGAAATTCCAAGCTCTGAGTCCATTTCATGGTAGTGCCTACTAGGCCCCAGAGAACTTGTGTCTTGTCATCTCTTTGTGCTTTTGACTAGGTGGAGAAGCAGATGTCCAAAGAGGAGAGAGAGGACAGGGAACACAGGGAAGGCCTGTCTGGATCTGGCTGGGGTTAGCACAGTAGCTCTGCAACCTTCCCTTTTCAGGGGCTAAAGTGAGGGCAGGCTGGAACTGGTGGGTGGAGTGGCTGTTCTCCAGCTCTGACAGTTGTCCCCTGTCCCCACTCCTGTGGCTCCCAGGCGTCCGATGGGCATCCCCTGCGTGTGTGGAAGGTGTCCACAGAGGTAGCAGCCCCTCCGGCTGTAGTGCTGCACCGTGTTCTGCGGGAACGGGCCCTCTGGGATGAGGACCTGCTGCGGGCCCAGGTGTTGGAAGCCCTGATGCCGGGTGTGGAGCTGTACCACTATGTCACTGACAGCATGGCACCCCATCCTTGCCGCGACTTTGTGGTGCTCCGGTGAGGGCTTCTGGTTGTCATCCTGATGCACTTGGGGAACCAGGGAGGTGGAGTGGGAGCAGACACCAGGAATGTGAACGTATGTGTCTCTTCCCCACAGGATGTGGCGCTCCGACTTGCCCCGTGGTGGCTGTCTGCTTGTCTCCCAGTCCCTGGATCCCGAGCAACCTGTGCCAGAGTCAGGGGTGAGGGCCATGATGCTCACTTCCCAGTACCTCATGGAGCCTTGTGGCTTGGGCCGCTCCCGGCTCACTCACATCTGCCGTGCTGATCTCAGGTACCAGGCCCCTTTAGCCCTGGCACTTTCCCCACCTCTGCCCCATGCCATTGATCCTGGGAGGCTGTGGGAAAGCCCTTTCTTCCTCCTGGGAAGGGCTCCAGGGAAGAACCCATAGCTCATGCCTGCCTGCTTCTACCTCCCCAGGGGCCGTTCTCCTGACTGGTACAACAAAGTCTTTGGGCACCTGTGTGCCATGGAAGTGGCAAAGATCCGGGACTCCTTCCCCACCCTGCAGGCAGCTGGCCCTGAGACAAAACTGTGAGCCTCAGCTTGGTCCAAAGGTGGCGCCACCCAGGCCCCCTGGCACCAAGGGAGTAAGGGGATAAAGAGAGCAGAGCAGCCCCCAGATGTTGCTTCCAGGGGCGGAGCCAGGCTCTTGAAGCTCCCACTGACTGTCCCCTTTACTTCCTGAAGCTCCTCCACACATTCAGGGGAGGAAAAGAGAATTTCAGTGCCCCATCTCCAGTCCACCTCCACCCCTAAGCCTGTGGTCTGTCGTCCCAAGAGAGAGGAGTCATTTTAGGAACAAGAAGACTGCTGCTGCTCTCCAGGCCCACAGAGTCACCATCAATCTGAAGCCTTACCAGCTCCCCCACCTTCAGGGGAAGGAGGTAGAGAGCAATATTTGCTTCCAACTCCTTGCCTTTCTGAGAGGGCAAGCCATCCTGTCTGGTGCTAGCATCCCCTTGAGGTTGGCAGGAGGCTCTGGTCCTGCCTTGGGGCCTAATATTGGCCCTGAACTGGTTTTTCCACAGAAATTAGACAAGATGAGCACAGGGCAGCTACAAGCACTATGAGCTGTTTTATTTGTGTAAATACAATGCTGATTTTTATGAGGCTGATTTAAAGAGTGAGCACTGACAGGTTCCTAGTAGGTGACATGACAATTTCGGCTAGCTTGGGATATGGTAGTGGGGGGAGGTGGCTTCCTTTCTCAGGTCTCAGGAGATCAATGAACCAGTGTCCCCAGTTTGGGCCCCATACTTTGCCACTCTCTGGTGTCCTGTGCGGCCTGTGGTCACACACTCTTTTGTCTGGAGAGCAAACAAGCTCACTCCCACCACACAGGCCAAGCAAAAACAGATGGTGGTAAAAAGAAACACACATCTGTATCTGTGTCTCTTCTCCTGATCTTCCTGCCTGTGGTAGCTGGCTGACATAACAGCCCCTTCCTCAAGCAGGGACCAGGCCCCTGCCTGAGGCAGCCAGCCAGCCAGATGGAAGGGCCTAGTGTCATCTCAGCCAGCTGGGGCTTGATCCAAACCTGATTCATCCTACCCAGAAGCTATCTTGGCTTATGCGGAATTTCCAATGACATTCAAATGCCAACTAGTGCTTTATTTTTCTTTCAGCAAAATAAACCGGAGTGAGATGGATCCCAGGCAATATTGTAACTTTTTAAGCCTTTTTTATTTCTACCTATAAATACTGTACAGTCAGAATAATATATGTATATATGTATACATGTATACATGCACATCTATATATGCACACATATTCTGTCCAGACTATATTATAATCTGTGGGTATGAGCAGGGGTCTTGAAAGCCTAAGGGGGCAGGGCATTTAAGATGAGGGAGGTGGAGACCAGGAACCATGTGACCCCTCAGCAGAACAATAAAGCATTACTAGAGATCCACTCTGGCTGTGTGGCTGTCTTCACTGAGATGATGGGCTAGGAACTGAGGGCGGGTTACAATGTGGGCTTCATGTTAGGATCAGAAACACTCTAGGACTCAAGGGAAGGCCATAGGAGGAATGGGGAGGGCCTCAGCGCTTCTCTTTGGGAAGCAATTTGGGGGTGGGGGAGGTGGGACTCCAAGAACCCAGGGCCTGGGCAGAAGCTGCAGATCCCATCCCCTGATCTGGCCAGGGTTCCCAGTCTGAGTGGCCCACAAGCATGATCTCAGGCATGCTGACAGTGGCCCTGGGGAGAGATGTCCCTGGCTATGTTGTCCTTCCTTCACCTGGTACACACAGTCTAAGCTTAAGGATGAAGAGTGGAAACCCAGCCCTGGATGGCTACAAGACCGTTTTCTCCATAAGCCAGCCTAAGAGAGGTTAGAGTGCCTGAAGGCAACCTCTGGTCTGGCTCTAGTAGCCTGCAAATCCCAGGGGGCTAGAAAGTCTCTCTCTCTCTCTCTCTCTCCCCCCCCCACCTTGTCTTCTTCATAGGAAAAGGCTTTCTTTGACACACTTCTGTAGCCATAAAGTTTCTAAGCTCCTAATGGCAGCTAGAGAGGGAGTATAGGCTTTGCAATTCAATCTATATTTCCACCCATAGAGTGGTATTGACTAGCCTGGGGTAAACATCCTGCTGCTCTCCCTCTACCGGAACCTCAGCCTTCTCGTAAGCCAAACAGGCTAGTGAAACCTGGGCACAAGCCTGGCTCAGTATGTGTTCACTTTGCTCTGCCTCACTCAGCCTGAACAGGTTGGGGTCCCTGTCAAGTCACACTTCTCTCTCACCTTTCATTCTCTTCTTTTGGGTTCAGCTGTCCCTACGTCCCTTTGGCCTTTCTTCACTGCTGCTGCCTGGGGATCTCAGATAGCCTTGGGAGCAAGATGAAACAGAGGTCTTGTCAGCCTCTTGCCTTTGGGAAAACAATGAAGGCACCCCACATGTGGGTATGGGTGATGGGAGATGGCTCAAGCAGTGTTGGTGTTAAGGGACACTAGTGTGAAGCTCCAGCCAGTAGAGGCCAGCAGCCAGGGGCACCTTATGGCACAAACACTGCCTGACCTGGTCATGGAAGGAGGCTGTAGTGATAATACAGAGGATGAGGTTGAGAATGCTGTTAATGAGTAATATGAAAATGACCACCCAGGTGATGGTCTCTAGGACACAGATAAAGAACTGTGTATGGTGGAGATTCTTGGAAGAGCCAGAGAATTCCTCCAAACTTTCAGCTCTGGACTTTTGCCCAGAACCAGCTGCCCAGTGTAGTTCTACATCTCTGGCATTCTGGGAGATCTAGTGCCTAGGGAGCTTCTCTGGGCCTTAGTGTAGTTCCCCTGCATAAAGCAGAGGCTCCCATTTCTGCCTCTCTGCGTGGCCCACTGTGAAGTCAATGAATTGACCACCATGGCCTATAGATGTGGGACTGGGTGTCATGATTATGGGGCCTCTCAATTCCACACACATGGCAAGCACTGCCTATGACCATTTTTAACCCTCAGTCATTACCTTGGCCTACCCTGACTTGATCTCTTCCTTTCCCTTATGCTAGACAACTCTCATCTTCAAATTCCCAATCCTGTTGCCTATATTTTCTCTTCCTATATTTCCCCTGACCCAGCACCTCAAAGAAACCAGGCAGTGAGAGAATCTCACATAGGAATTAATCTACCTGGAGCTTTTAGTCTCCAGTGCCCTGTTCCTAGCTAGAGTGGCTGAGGGTAGATGGTAGATAGACTCAAGTTCAAATCTAGCTGTATCATTTCCTGGCTGTGATCTTAAATGACACTTAACCTTTTTAATTTCTTTTTCCTCACAGAAGATAGGGTTAATAATTGTTTATATACTGCAATGTTGTCATTAGGGTTAAATGAGCCAATAGCTGTGAACATGGCTGCACAGTGCCTAGCACATGGTGGACATGAATAAATGGTAGTCTCCCCTGTCCTTCCTCCTACCTGCCTCCTCCTTGCCAGTCAGGTTCTGGAAGAGGGCTTAGGCTTGGGTGGATGAGTGGATATGCACATTTATGTTCTGCTTGGCATCAGGGCCCTACCTACCTCCTTGGCTCTCAAACCCCTATAGCCTCAGCCACCATTCTGGACACACCTACTTCCTCATTAGGCTCAAAAAATCCCAGTGGCCTTTTTGCATCTTTTGGTTTCCACTCCATGTCCTCTTTGAGAATTTGGCTCTGTGACTTTATCTTCCCTCTCAAAGCTCTCCTTCCTCCACACAAGGATAGCTCTTCTCAATTCTTTGCAGCTCTTGGTCCTCTTTCCTTGCCCCTTCCACTTCTCTTCTCCCTCAGTCCCACCTCAACTTCAATCATTCCTCTCAAGTTTTTCCTTTTCCTCTTCCTGCATCACCTTGCTCATAAGGGACCTCACTGGCATCCATGGTTTCATTTTATACTTTTGTGCAGATGACCCCCATCACTCCCAGAACCCCATCACTTCTTTGAGCTCAGGCCAGTATTTCCTGCTGTATAAGTGGACCTCTCTACCTGGAGGCCCTATCTGCATATCAGACTCACCAGGCACAAGCCAAATTCAACATCTTCTCACACATAGCTCCCCGCTGCCCGCTCTATCTCTATGTTAGCACTGTTATCTTCCTGGCTGCTAAACTCAGATCCCCAAATCAGTGAGAACTCCTCCCTCTCTCTCACTTCCCCCCATAACCAATGCATACAGGTATCCATCCATCAATCCAAACACTCATCCATTCTGCCATTCAACAAGTAGTTGCAGAATGTCTGCCATATGCCAGACTCGAGGCACAGAGAATAGAGCAATGACAAAGACTGAAAAGGTTCCCACCTGCCTTTAGCACACATCCTAGTGGATGCATGAGTAGAAGGAGGTCGACAATAAACACATACACAAGCTAACTTCAGCTATGATAAGGGTTATGAAGGCAATCAAGCAGGGTAAGGCAGTGGTGACTGATCAGGGAAGGCCTGAGGAAGTGACATGTAAGTCAGACCTTAAGAGAGGAGAAGAAATCAGCAATGCAAAGATCTATGGGGAGGAGTTCTAAGCAGAGAAAATAGCAAGTACAATGGACCTGGGGTGAAGACAAAGTTGGCATTTCTAGGGCTGAGTAGCTGGGTAGCATGCTGGAATGCAGGGAGCAAGGGGAGAGGAGAAGGAGATGGTGTTGCAGAGGTAAATAGAAGCCTAGATCGTGTGGGCCTAAAGGGGAGCTAGCTACATGCTATCTGATCTACCTCCACCATGTCTCCTGTATCTAGCTTCTACCCAGTGTCTGAAGCACTCAATTCATATTGCATGCCTTTCCACCCAGGTATTAGAAAGAAGCTTTCACCTCTTTTCTCTCTTCTCCCACCCATTTCCACCTATACTTAGTACTAGGTGAGTCTTTCAAAAATCCAGTATCTTCCTATGTTTTTCAGACTGTGGCATTCAGGACCCCACAATGTGGCCTTCACCTGTCCACCAACTTTCTTTTCACTTACCTTCTTCAGCCATGTGCCTGACATGCTCCTTTAGTTACCTTTGCCATAAGCAGACATAGGACTGTCTTGGATTTAGAGGACCCAGGCTCAAGTCTCAGTTCTGTCAGTTCTTATCTGTGAGCCTGTGTGCAAGTTATTTAAGCTTTTGGAAGCCCAGTTTCCCCATATGTAAAATGAGGCTTGGAAAGATGTGCGGATTACTTATGACAAAGTGCTATTACCCTCAAACCTTATCAGTCTGGCAAAGCCCAATTCCAATATATCCCCACTATGAAGCTGTCCCTGAAGCTTCTGGCAAGATTTGTTGACTCCCGTCTTCTGAGTCATCATTGTCTTTTGCATCTGTTTCAAGCCTTCTATCTTGCTTATGTCTCCTCTTAGGGTTCTTTGGGTACCAGTCACATGACCCCCATTGGCATGGGAGCACCTGGGATCAGGATCATAGTGAGGCTCAACTCTGAGTCCTTTATAATTCCCACCTCAGAGAGGCAGGAAGGCCTGGTGGAAAGCATCTGGAGACACACATAGGTGGGTTTAAGTACTGGCTCTGCCACTTGTTAGCAGTGTGATTGTGAGCAAGCTACTTTGCTCTCTGAGCCTCAGTTTTCTCATGTGTAAAATGGGTGTTGACAGGAGCCCGTGCACCTAGAACAGTGCCCAGTACATTAATGGACATAAAGGGAGTGTTTCATCACCATTGATTATGTTAGCTTGTTCACCTCAAGCCCTTGCTCTACAAGCTTCCCTCTGCTTGGCTTGCCCTCCTGTATCTCCTGTAGCTATTCACACCCTTCCAGACTCAGCCAGCCTTTTCTAACCAACCTACCCCTGAGCTCCTTAAGCACTTTTTGAATGGACACTCAAAAAGCACTTTTTATCACACAAAAGTAACTTCAAATGGACAAACCTCTTTGCCTACACTATGACATCAAGGACAGGGACCAAGTGAGAGTGATCTCTGTGGCCCCAGTGTCCAGTACAATGTCTGGTCTAGAAGAGCCAGTGTCAGGGAATGTATGCTGAATGTGGTTACATGTTTGTGTGTAGGATCAGGGAGACATGAGAGAGCATGAGGTGGGGAGTGTGAGGGTGGGTGCACTGGAACCTGAGGAACCTGGTAGAGTGGGTGAGAACAGCATCAAACTCTTCTACTGCCTAAGAGGGAACACATGAATACTGAGTGCCTACTGTATAGCAGGCACCATGCCATGCATTTTCCAATACAAGATGTCCTTTCAACCTCAAAAGTCTCCTGTGAGGTGTTAGGACCCCCTTTTTCTGGTTGGGTATCTTGGAGTCTGAGAAATAAGGTGACTTGCCCTGGAGTACACAGCAAGTAAGGGGCTGAATGGGGACTTCTGCCCAGACTCCTAAGCCTGTCTTTTAAAAAAATTTTTTTTTAATTTTTTTTTCAACGTTGATTTATTTTTGGGACAGAGAGAGACAGAGCATGAACGGGGGAGGGGCAGAAAGAGAGGGAGACACAGAATCGGAAACAGGCTCCAGGCTCCGAGCCATCAGCCCAGAGCCTGACGCGGAGCTGGAACTCACGGACTGCGAGATCATGACCTGAGCTGAAGTCGGATGCTTAACCGACTGTGCCACCCAGGCGCCCCTAAAAAAAATTTTTTTTAATGTTTATTTTTGAGGGAGGGAGAGACAGAGCTTGAGTGAGGGAGGGGCAGAGAGTGATGGAGACACAGAATATAAAGCAGGTTCCAGGCTCTTAGCTATCAGTATAGAGCCCAGCGTAGGGCTCGAACCCACGAGCTGTGAGATTATGACTTGAGCTGAAGTCTGAAGCTTAACCAACTGAGCCACCCAGGCACCTCATCCTAAGCCAGTCTTCATTCCACTGGAGCCCAGTGCAAAGGGATAGGACACTCCTACTTCCTGCTGCTGGCTTCAGTGTGTGTGTGTGTGTGTGTGTGTGTGTGTGTGTGTGTGAGGGGCAGTGGGGAGTGAACTGGGAGTGGTAGGTATGACAGCTGTTGAACAAAGTAGGAAATGTGTTTGAGGAATGCTGGCTGAAGAGCAGTCTGGCCAGGAGAGAGGGAAGAGGGCCAGGGATGCTAGGATGAACAGTGAAATAGAGGCTGCTCTTCTCTGGCCCCAGCCCATCCTCACAGCCTGCTGGGAGTCAGACTTCTCTTCCCTGCCTTGCCTCCTGGATTCCAGCAGTGATCCAAAGGCCCATAGAGTGGCCTTGGCCTGCTGCCACACCTCTAACACAAGCAGATGGTGCTTCAATCAATGGGGACGGCTGAGGACTGAGCAGAGACGAAGGCTGCATCTGGACTTTCATGGACCATTCCTCTATAAGCAACATTTAAAAATATATTTTACAACTGCATTGGTATAAAGGTAAATATTATTTGGGTTGCACTATTTGTTATATATTTGGTGCTATTATACTCATTTTTTCCTCTGAGGTTAAAATAAATTAAGATTAAAACAATTTCCTGTGCCCTAGAAGCTGTGCCTACTGATAATGCCTAATGATAAGTTGGGCCTGTCAGAAGGAAGCACAGAGCCTGTATTAAAGTGAAAACATTACAGCTTAGGGAGAAAAGTACTTAGGCATGGACAGCTGGATGCCTGACTCTATACTTCAGGTGATCTAGCGTGTGCAACCGTAGGGACACTTCTTGCCTCCCTTGTTGGACTGTAGACACCTCTTCTCATTTACTAACTCCACCCTAGCTATGCTTCTTAGTCTAGAGAGGCAAGCAGGTTTCCGTCAGGGCCTCGAACTGACTTCTATGTCCCTGGACAAGTTCCTTGCTGCCAAGTGAAAGCAATACAGCCCAGGGCTCATGACTGGGAGGCAGAGCCCTCGGGGTTCCCAGCCTTCTCTCCTCTGAGTCAGCAGCTAAATCGGTGACTCCAGCTTGTCCATGTAGTGGGACACATTGTGCAGGTCACAAAATAATGCCGGCATAAACAAGTGCTGCTTGTATGGAGTAAATGGCCATGCCCTGGCTTATGACAGCTTTATGAGGAGAAGAAGAGGAGGTGGGGGACAGGGTGAGATGGGGGGTAAAGGGGCAGAGTGCTAAGAATGGAGGCAGGGCCCAGGGCCTAGGGAAAGGAGGAGGAACCACAGAAATAAAATCCAGCCTCTCTCCAGTGTGGTTGACACAGCTCACATACCTGTTTTCTCATTAGATACTCACAAAACCCTGAAGATAGGTATACTTTTGGTCCCCATTTTAAAGGTGCAAAAACTAAGGCTCAGAGAGGTGAGAGAAGGTACTTGCCCAGTGTTATACTAAGCTAGGTAACAGTACTCCAGTACTACTGGAGCTAGATTTAAACAAATTTGGCCTGTGCGACTCAGTATTGGTTGAGGTGGGTGGGGAGAACGAGTGAGGCAGGAGTGCCTTTTCTGGTGGTTTCACTTGTCTGGAAAGCCAGGTCAGTCTCTTTACTGCCTCCCATAAAGTACACTTGATTTGTTTCCAAAAGATCTTCCCTTGGGTATCAGCATAATAGTAGCTAACATTTATTCAGTGCCTCCCATATGCCAAGCACTGCTTTACACAGTTTTCATGCCTTTCCTCCTTTAATGTTTAGTGTGCATTTATCATGCCAGGCAGTGCTGCACACTTTATATGCATTCGCTCATTCACTTTTCACAACAATCTTATGATTAGTAGACCCATTTTATGGATGAGAACAACTGCAACCCAGAGAGGTAAAGGGGCCTACCTGAGGTCACGGAGCTAGCAAGTGAGGGATCCTGAATTTGAAGCTTGGGCTGTCAGACTCTAAAGACCAAAGGAAGGCTGTGCTTCGGCAGCGTGGTGGGCATTAGATCCAGTGGGATAAGCTTGGCAGAGTGAGGGGCAGAAAATGGAGCCCAGCCAGAGAAGAAGCAACACATGACTGAGACATTCTTTATCCAGATATGGTAAGAAGTGGTTTCCTTGTCTATGGAGGATAGAGAGGAAGTAGGTCTAGGGAACAGCTTGAGAGGTTGGGAACACTTCCTCATTCTATGTATCACTAAAACACCACTTATCTGGCAGCACCTTACTTGGAGACAGGGGCTGTCTAAAATGACTCCCATGGGGTCTGGAGGTTGAGCCAGAATTCAGGGAGGACATGTAACGACTCAGATTGTCTGGAAAAGAGCAGGACTGAGTTCCTTTTTGGAGACCAGCTCACAGAGACAGGTGGGACAGAAATGGGCCTGAGCCCTCAAGAACCAGATTTCCCACCATCCGCACCTTCCTAGGCCAGGTCTATTCTGGCTGTGTATTTGATTATTTACACCTGAGTGGCAAACTTACTTCCTACTCTGAGGTTTAGAGACCCAGCCTCTCAGAATGCTTTGCACCCCCTGTCCTCCCACAAGATAAGGAGCTAAAGGACAGTGCAGAGTGCTACCACATTACTACTGAACTAGGTGCACCACTAGCTGAGGCCTCGGTTCACTGGGGATAGCATGATGAAGAAGGGCAACAAGAGAGCACTGTCAAACACCTTCATGCTACATAGGCTATTTTCATCTGAATTCCACAGCAGGCCCATGTGCTGAAAGCTTATTAGACCCATTTTACAGGACAAGGAAACAGATTCAGAGAGGACTAGAATGTGACAGGAAACATGGAAGATGTGTCACAGAGCAAAGGTTTAGAGGAGGCAAGATTTCATCCTAATGGGGTAATGTAGGGGGAGCATCAATTTAAAGATGCATTTGAGAGAAACATTTGAGTGAGACAATTTGGGGAGGATGGGAGGAGATACTGTGGAAGAGAGAAGTGTGAGCTAGGATTGGCAGCTTGGAGAGCACAGGTCCCACCTAGTGAACTTGAGGAACTGGGTTGGCAGGTGACCACGGTAGAGGCAGGGAAAGAAGGAGGATGAGTCTGGAGAAGAGGCTCCTCACAGGGAGACTTTGAATTGAATTCCCTATGGCCTAGGCCACAGGGAGCCATTGAAGGTTTTTGAGCAGGAGAGGAGTATGATGAAAACCATGCTTAAGGAAGATAAATCTGGCGGCATAGTACAGTAAGGTTAGAAGGGAGGAAGGTCTGGGAGTAGGAACCCCAATGAGAAAGCTGTTTCCAAGACTCCTATAAGGAGTAGGTAAAGATCATGGACTTGGAGCCAAGAGGGGTCAGTTCTAGACCCCATACATCCACTGAGTCATTGTTTGTCTTCTTCTCATGGCCTCAGTGTTCTGATCTTCACAGTGATTTGGGCTTTGGTTCTCCAAGGGTCCTACAGCCAACACATCTTGTAGCTCTAATTTGCCAAGGTCCCTCCAAGAGTTCCTGGAGAAACCAACTCAAAACCTTGGCTACTCCTGCCACATGGGCCAGAGGATTGAAAAGGTGAAGGTGCCTGAAGGGTGGTAAAGTGGGGTTGGCAGTATGAGCAAGTGTGCTGAGAAAAGACTTGCTTACAACACAATGAAGGCCCTATAGCCCTGAAGCATGGAGGTGCTCAGACCACTGATATTGTCACACTCCAGGTCCCTCAGGGTAGAGCAGTTAGAGGGTTGAGCCCAGGGACACTCTGGAGGCACTTTTCCCAGGCACCCCATGGTGATGGCAGATTGCCTAGAGAGGAGAAAAACAAAGAGTTATGAGGCTCAGATTATAAGCCTCAGCCATGATGAGCACCTAGCAGGACAGGTAAGGTCTTTAAAAGACCCAGCTGGGCTCTGAAATGAAAGTGGCACTTTGTCCTAGGACTTGGCTTTGCAAATAAGGTCCATTTGCTACTAATACACTGGCAAGTCCCAGTGTCCTCCCCCAGCCCTTTCCCCTTCCCACACTATTAGATCTCATCCCAATCCACTTCCAAGTCCTCACAATTTGTTTGGGTGGGCGTGCTCAGGCCTAGCTGCCAAATGTTGGCTCCCGGAATTCTGGATTTTACTGCCAAGCAGGCAAGGGGCCTGGCAGGGAAAAGGCCTCAGAGAGGTACTGGGAGCTTTGGAGCTGGTCCAGCTCGCCACCAACACCACAGTGTTCCCAGGAAAAAGGAGGCAGAACCAGAGTAGTTGCCTTCAGCCTAACCCAGTGGTTCTCAATGGAAAGCAATTTTGCCTCCCAGGGGCAAAATTTCTGTAAATGCTTTTTGTTGTCACAACTTGGGGACAGTGAGGAGAAATGTGGCAGTGGCACACCAAATGCCACGTAGAGGCTAAGGATGCTGCTGCTCAGGATATAGGACAGGCTCCACAACAAAGAACTCCCCTACCCAAAATGTCAATAGTGCTAACTATTGAGAAATTCTGGTCTAACCCAAATCCTTCCAGCTGCAATTGGCATTAACTGGCCAAGGCCATTGGGACTGAAGTCCATAAATCCAGAAAAGTTGAGAAGATAAAGGGAGAAGAAAAGAAGGGCTGCAGGGAGCCGACTGTGAATCCCCCAGTCTTATTTCCAGAGTTCTGAAGGAGGAGCCTTCACAGCCATTTCAGCTTGGATCTCTGGGTACAGATACATGAAGTGGGCATGTAGCTGAGAGAATTGTTCAGCAGGATCCTAAAAGGTGACAAGCAAGTAGGCATGACTGAGTACCCTCCAGGGATTCAGTAGTCTCCCAGACACCTAGGGAGACACAATGCCTAAGAGTCACCTCTTACAGCCATATGGCCCTTTACACCTAACCAAGCATTGCTCTGTCCACTGGCTCCTGCAGGCTTCACACGTGCTCCATGGGATTGGCAGGATGAAGATTCTTCTCTCTGCTCTGGGGTGGTAAGAAAAACACTGCTCTGAGAATCAAGAGCCATGGAGTCTGTCACAGCTCTGTTACTTCTGAACTATGTTACCTTGAGCAAGACACCCCACTTAGCATTTCCTCCAAACCCACCCAGTGTAACTGGAGACATGGTCTAGGGAGTTAAGCCAGGGTCTGCCTTCCACACCCCCACCACTTCCAGGGGATAGACTTGGGGACCTGTGGGTCCCTGTTCTCTAGGAAGAAGCCCTTGTGCCTCTCCTGGTTGCATATAGTTCTATGCATACACACACACGCTCACAGACATGTACTATACACACATGCTTATGTGCACAAAGTCACACACATATACACACAGTCACCAGATTCTTTGATCCCTGGCTGGGGTAAATGTGGGGAAAATGGATGACAGGATCAAGAATTTACAGAAAGTTCAGTTATTCACAAGGAACTCAGCCCAGAAAATTATCCAGGAGCACCTGGATGAGGTTATTGCTGTCCAAAATCCTGCAGCAGGCAAGCCTCAGCAAGGGGGTACAGCAGGTGGGCATTGCCCAGGCAGGGGGCCTAGCTCCAAGGTGGGGTACAACCAGAGGTGTGGTCCCCAGTCAGCTTTTCCCTGATTTGCTGTCCTTATTCTGGATAGTGTACAAGAAAACATCACAGATTTGCCCTGACAGTGGGGCCAAGAAGTTTTTGAACGTATGAGGTGAACTCTCCTTCTGAGGGTGGGCCTTACCAGGCCCTCAGTCTTGCTTTTTCCTTGTTATCCAAACACAAGGGGTGGCTGCCAGTAGCCAAGGCACAAACTGGTCTCACTGTTTTACTATTCATAGGGTGCTGAGGCTGTGCAGTCAAGGCGAAAAGTGCCACCCAGGGAAGAGACAAATACATGATTCAAGGTCACTGAGAACAAACAGCACACATACCGGGCTCAAGTGGCGTAGCTCTTACAAGCAAGGGATGAGACAGTGCACAAGATCCAGCCCCTTGAAGAGGTTCTCCCATGCCAGAGGATCTGTATTACAACTGGCAGTGTGACTGCAGGCACCCAATTTCATGCTTCAGTGGAAGGACTTCATCTTTCCCCCATGCAGGGTCTGAAATATAGAAAGCTGGGGCATGCCTCATGGCCACTGACATGGGAACCGAAGCAGAACACATGAGTATGCATCAAGCCCAGAAGAGGGAGAGATAGTCCTTCACAAGTCTATATGCCCAGCACAAGGTTCTAGGTCCAAAGCCCAATGGGGAAGGGAGGGAAATGGAGGGTACGGGTGGAAGACTGCATGAGACTGCCTTTCCCAACTCTCACTGAGCCTTTTCTGGACTCCTTTCCATCTTCTTCCTTGGAAAGAATCTACACTCCAGGTAAAGGTCCTGAAAGTGCCAAGGAGGGGGCACCACAAGGACCCTAAAGTACAGGGAAGAGTCAGGAACAAGGGCAGGGCTGGACATGGAGCTTACCTGAGCAGTAGGTGTGCCGAAGGGCCCAGGAGGACTGGTTTGAGTGGAAAAAGCAAGCACTGTAGAGTGAATCTGCTTTAAGAGAGAAATATGTAGTAAATTCCTAGCTGGCCATGAAAGGCACAGACCTTTTTCTCAGCTGAGTCTTCCTATGGAAGATTAATTTTTCTAAATGTTACTAAGGTTACTAAGAAGTGTACTATTGCTTCCTTAGAACAATAGTTTATCCAAAGGGGCCAAACTCACCAAGTGCCCAGGGTTGCCAAGGGAGGAAGTGAGAGCAGGGATGGTTCTGTGTAGCACATCCACTTGCTGGACACATAATTCATGGTCCTGGTCTTTAGGCAAGAGTGAGGACAAAAGCCTTAGCCATCTTTAAGATCTGGGACAGAAAGAGGTGACAGATGTCCCTCCAAAGCCTGACCAGTGATCCCTAGGATCAGAGACAAGTGTAACTCCTGGGTACATAGTCACTTACAACTGGGGGCTGAACACGCTTCCTTTTCCTATGGCCTCTGCTAAAGACTGATTACTAGTGGCCCATAGAAATGGGTTCCAAACAATACCAAGGTCACCTCAATCTCGTTTCTTTCTGGGCTGGGTACCCATTCTACCAATAGCTAATGGGTCTTTGGTAAGTGGTCCAATCTTACCTCTTCCCCAGCCCAACAGCTGAACCTTTCCATCTTTAGCTCCCAAAGCCTCAGTCTCTGCTCTCTAACCACCAGCCCCGGGATCCAACAAAGAAACCTGGCACTCAGAGCTTTCTTAGTTCTGACAAACCTTTGAAAACCTTGGAAGTGATAGAGTGGATTGAGTTGAAAAAAAGGAAGCTGTTAAGGAAAGAAAGGTGCTGGGGTACTTTATAGTAACCAATGCTCTCATGCTCCAGAGAAGTCCAGGACTCAAGGGAAGAAACAGATCCTCATGTGTTCTCTCTGGCTTCATTGACTTTCCCAGATTCCAGTGTTTCTACCTGGGCCTGCCAAACATCTCATTCTCCTCCTTCCAGCAAAACACATGGGGCTTCGTTAAGTCAAGCAGGACCTGTACTGGGGGCAGTCACTGAGGGGGATAAATGGGCTTTGCAGGAACTTGGGTTACCTTCACCATGCCCTGCAAATTGGTTTGATTATCTGAAGCAACTAGCAATAAATGGCAACTCCATCTTTTCAGTTGCTCAGGCCAAAATCCTTGGAATCATCCTTGACTCCTATCTTTCTTGTATACCCCAAATTTAATCCAAGTTCTGTTAGTTCTCCTTTCAAAATCCATCCAAAAACTCCCCATTCCCTACCAAATCCACTGATACCACCCTAGTCCTTGCTAACATCATCTTTCACCTGGGTGATTGCAGAAACCTCTAAATTGGCCTTCCTATATCCACCCTAGACTCCTACAATCCACTCTCAATACAGAAACCAGAAAGACCCTTTGCTCAAAGCGCTCCAGTGGTTTCTGACTTTGCTCTACTCTTTGTGTTGGTCTACAAGACCCTGACCAACTTTGCCCCTTGTCACCTCTCTAACCACATCTTCTACTACTTGCCCCTCATTTTATTTGCATTGGCCACAATGACCTCCTTGCTCTACCTTATCAGGCATACTCCTGCCTTGGTGTCCTTATATTGCCTGTTTCTCCAGATATCAGGAAAGCTTTGTCTCTTATCTCCTTGGACTTCTTACTCAAAAGTCAGTGAGGCTTTCTGTGATCACTTATTTGAGATAGCAATGCATACCCCCATCCTGGGCCCAATTTACCCTATGTCATTTTCCTGTTTTATCACCATGTGAAATACTGCGTCACTTATGTATTTCATATATTGTCTGTCCTTTGCACTCAGCAGAAGTCCCACTAAGGGCAAAGATGTTCAATAAGTTTGGTCTCTGCTTTATCACCAGAATAAGGACAATAGGTAGTACACACTCAATGAATAAGCATTAAATGAGTTAGCAGTGAAACCTTTCAGATCAAGCTGGGAAACCCTACCCTTCTTCAAATGGGCTAGTGCCCACATGGAAGCATCTTGAACATAGGATTGCGAGTTCAACAGAGCAAGGACTATGTCCACCTGATGCAGGATCTGGCACTTTATAGGTACCCAGTGTTTGTTTAATCAACAGATATTAGGGCAAGTTGATAGACAAATGTGAATTGACTAAGTACTGGTTTCTCCTCTTTGGTAAAATGTTTGCATTTCAAAGGAGTCCTCTCAAAACACAATGCTTCAACCCCAAGGATGACCAGCAGTGGTAGAAACTCAGGCCCTGTAGCCACATCAGCCACTCACTTGGGAAAAGTGAGTACTCCTTGAGGTACTCCTTGAATTTCACTCCAGCCCCAAACTCATATCCCCTGACCCAGGCTCACTTATTTAACAAATATTCCTTGAGTACTTATTTTATGCCAGGTTCTAGGAAGGCTAGTCCTTTGTCAACAAGGAAGCCCATCCAAACTCTAACCTTGGCCTTGCTTTCTAGTATCTCTTTTCCCCACTTCCAAACTCTGAGCCTCAGAAAAAAAGGAGAGGGAAACAGATGTAGAGAAAGAGGTGTATCACCTGCATGGATGCTAGGATGCCCTAGTGTCCTTCTATAGATATGGGTGTGTCCTCAGGTCTAATCCTCCCATAGAAGCACTACAGCAGTTTATGGGAAAGGCCCCAGTGGAGTGGAACCTGACACTGACACGTGCTGCATGAGGGCCAAATGAGGGTCACCTGACCAGGGGGATGGCCCACCTAAGCTTTTTAGCAGACATTGTTTTTTCAAATTAGTGAACACTGCTGAATTAGTAGGCTGGACTGGCCCAATGTACTGGCCTCCCTGTTGTTGTTTGTGGGCTAAAGCATCACTGGATGTCAATAAGCTAAGAATAATCGTTGATTCTTACTAAAGCTGAATAGAGTATCTTATATAATGTACTACTGTTCAATTTCAAGTCTATTAACTTGACACATAGAACCTGGAGCATTCTGAGGGCTTCCTAACAAAAGCTTCCATATAGTTGACATTTGAACATGTAGGAATTGAACATGTTGACACCCCATATAGTAAAAAAAAAATCATGTATAACTTTTGACTCCTCAAAACTTTACTAATAGCCTACTGTTGAGTGGAAGCCTTACTGATAACATAACACATATTTTGAATGTTATATTTATTATATACTATAACTGTATTCTTACAATAAAGTAAGCTAGTAAAAAGAAAATGTTATTAAGAAAATCACAAGGAAAAGAAAATACATTCACCATCTTGTACTATAAAAAATCCACATATTAGTGGGCCCATGCATTTCAAACCCACATTGTTCAAGGGTCAAATGTACTTGCTTTTGCTCCCTCATTTTCTCTTTCTATCCTTTGCTTTGTTATTTATTTATTTATTTTATTTTAGAGAGACAGAGAGGGGTGGGGAGAAGGGAAGAGGGATGGAGAGAGAGAATCTTAAGCAGGCTCCACGTTCAGCATGGAGCCTGATGTTGGGCTCAATTCCATGACCCTGAGATCATGACCTGAGCTGAAATCAAGAGTTGGACGCTCACTGACTGAGCAACCTAGGCGCCTCATTTATCCTTCTCTTTCTTAAGCTCTCTTTCTCTTTTTTCCCTGCTGCTCTTTTTGTCCCATCTCTCCATCCAGCATTTACTGAGAACTTGCAGGCCTTGTGCTGGGCTCTGGGCCCAGAGTTAAATACAGCTGAGACCCCGCCTACAAGGAGCTAAAAATCTTATTCAGGAGACAAATATAGAAATCATTTTAATACATGGCCATTACTGAGAAGTCAGAGATAAGCACATCCTGGAGACTGAGAGATGCGTAGTGGGTGGGCATAGCCATGATAGCTTTCCTGAGGGAGGTACAGTCTAAAAGTCCTCACAGATAAGTAGGAATTAGGAAAATGAAGGGTTGAGGAAGGCATTTCAGTTGAGGGGAAAGCATTAGTGGACACAGGGGCTGGAGGTGCAAGCAGGCACCAGGTCCCAGAGACCTGCTGAGCCAGTGTTTCCTGAAATGGGTTCTGTTGAACACAATGTCCTATGAGAAAGATGAAGTAGAGGAGGGTTTTAGTGAGCCTTGAGCCTCAGTACACATTATTACAATAGAAGTGCTGATCCATCCTGCAATAAAGATGCCTGCTTTACTTTGTTGAGCCCAGCATTCTTTTAACGTATTATCCTTAAAGCCTCTTTTGTCACCAGATCCCAATTATTATCCCAGGCCACAGAGTTTGAGAAATGCTGTCATAGACACTAGGGAACCAGCAAAGGGTTTCAGTCTGGGAGTGATGAGATTGAGCCTGTTTTAGAAGGCTCACTCTGGACACTGTGTGGATCATGGACTGCAGAGGGAGAGAAGAGCCACAGGAAGATTAGAAGAGACCAATGCAATCACCCAGGCAAGAGAATTCAGAGTCCCACCCATAGCAAGGGTACAGCAGGGATGATGGATGGCATTGGAGCACATATCATGTTTGAATTGGACCCAGTCCATGCGTCCTGAAGCTTGTCCACAGACCAAGACTAAGCCCACTCAGTCAGCCTAGTCCCACTGCAGGCCTGTCTGCACTCTCCCCACCCAGTTCTATTCCACCCTCCCAGCCCTCACTCCTCCATACTGCCAAGAATGCCAGTGTGCTTGCACTGAAGGAGGCTAGGTTCCTCCTTCAGTAAAATCTTAAAAGTCTGGCATCTCACAAGGCCCATACTCTTCAATTTCATTTCACCCTATTGGGGTTTGCAGCCTGAGCAGATGTGGCATCAGGCTCCCTTATCTTTTATGAAGCATTTTATGACTTTCCACTGGAGGCACTGTGTTAGAAAGGCTAGCTAGACTGATGACAGCAATGAAAAGGTGAGGAGGGGGTGCAAATAGCAGCTCTTCTCCCCGTGGATCAGCCTTACTTCCTCACCCCAGCCAAATGTAAAGTCAAGGGCACAGATAAAAACGCTCTGGCAGACTATTTCTGTGGGCAATGGTGATAAGCACCTTTGCACTCATGGACACACACTACATACACCAAACAAGGCCCTCAGGTCTATGGGTACTTGGGCTGACCAAAGTGTTCATAAAGGGAGCATTTATCCACTGACCCTTATTTTACTCACATGAGGCTCTCTCTCTTTCTCTCTCTGTCTCTGTCTCTGTCTCTGTCTGTCTCTCTGTCTCTCACACACACACACACACACACACACACACACAGGTACATGATATTTTGAGCTGGTTGTTTTGATGCATACATTTGGACACCTGGAATATTTTGTTCTGAGTGCTTTAATGGGGTGAATTTGATATAAATATCTTTTTACGAGGCCTAAAATTAAACCAATAAACTTTTTCTTTTTTAATTTTTTTAAGTTTTCATTTATTTATTTATTTAGATATAGAGAAAGCATGAGTGGGTGGGGGGTAGAGAGGGAGAGAGAGAATCCCAAGCAGGCTCTGCATTGTCAGCACAGAGCCTGATGTGGTACTCATTCTCACAAACCATAAGATCATGACTTGAGCCAAAACTGAGAGTTGGGTGCTTAACTGACTGAACTACCCAGGCACCCCTATACAATAAACTTTTACTTTAAAAAATTATTATTATTATCAAGTGCTATTTGAAAAAGACATCTCAAGGTATATTCTGTAATTTGTTAATGGTGGTGAATAATTCACTTAAACTATAGTATAAAGGTTAAAAAATGAGTGTAGTAAAAATAACTATAAGTGTTATTAGTTACAAAATATAAAAACATGTAACTTTTAATAACAATAACCTGAAATGTAAGGAGAAGAGAAATAAAAGTGTAAAGTTTACAAGTTCTATTAAAGTTAAGTTGTTATGACTTTGGGGTGTCTGGGTGTCTCAGTTGGTTGGTTGGTTGAGTATCCAAATCTTGATTTTGGCTCAGGTCATGATCTCACTATTCATGAGATTGAGCCCTGTGTTGGGCTCTGCACTGGCAGTGCAGAGCCTGCTTGGGATTCTCTCTCCCCTCTCTCTCTGCCCCTTCCCTGCTTGTGCTCTCTCTTTTTCTCAAAAATAAAATTAAATGTAAAAAAAGTTGTTATCAGCTTAAAATAAGGTATTATAATTTTAAGATATTTTATGTAAGCCTCATGGTAACCACAAAGGAAAAACCTGTAGCAATTACAGAAAAGAGCATGATAAAGAACTCAAGCATACTGATACCAAAATACATCAAAACATGAAAAAAGACTGGAGATTCTCCAGTTGAAAGACATAGAAAGGCTGAATGGATTTTAAAAAAACAAGATTTAAAGAAATACTGCCTACAAGAAACTCATTTTAGCCTTAAAGATGAACATAGACTGAAAGTGAGGGGACAGGAAAAGTCATTTCAAGGAAATGGTAGCAACAACAACAATAACAAAACA
The DNA here is from genome assembly GCF_018350175.1 of Felis catus. Lineage (NCBI taxonomy): Eukaryota > Metazoa > Chordata > Mammalia > Carnivora > Felidae > Felis > Felis catus. The sequence goes on from NC_058386.1 coordinate 55,871,510, forward strand.
GAGGTAGATATACTTATATAAAAAATAGACGTTAAACTAAAAATGATAAAAAAGAGGGGGAAAGGCCATTATATATTAATGGAGGGATCAATACATCAAGAACATAAAACAATTATAAATATTTATGCACCCAACATATAAAGCAAAAACTGACAGGAATAAAAGCAGAAATAAACACTAAAAGAATAACAGTTGGAAACATTAATACCACACTCCCAACAATGGATAGATAATCCAGACAGAGAATTAATAAGGAAACAGTGGATTTGAATAACACCATAGACCAAATGGGCTTAACAGATCTCTACAAAATATTCTATACAGCAACAGCAGAATATACAGTCTTCTCAAGTGCCATGGAACATTACTAGGAGAGACCATATGTTAGGCCATAAAACAAGCCTTAGTAAATTCAAGATTAGAATCATATCAAGTATCTTCTCTGACCAGAATGGCATGAAACTAGGAATCAATAACAAGAGGAAAATTAGAAAATCTATGAACACATGAAAATTAAACAACACTCTCCTGAATAACCAATGGAGCAAAAACAGAAATTAAAGGGGAAATAATAAAATTTCTTGAGACAAATGAAAATGGAGATACAACATACCAGAACTTATGGGATGCAGCAAAAGCAGTTCCAAGAGGGAGATTCAGAGCATTAAATGCTTATGTTAAGAAAAAGCAAGAAAGATCCCCCAAAACAACTGAAATTTATACATTAAGGAAGTCAAAAAAGAATAAACTGAGCCCAAAGTTAACAGGAGAATGGAAATAATAAATATTAGAGCAGAAATAAATAAAATAAAGAACAGAAAAACAACAGAGAAGATTAAACAAACTAAGAGTTGGTTCTTTCAAAAGATAAACAAATTGACAAACCCTTAGCTAGACTAAGCAAGGGAAGAATAACCTCAAATCTGCAAAATTATAAATGAAGAAGAAAACATTACAACTGATACCACAGAAATACAATGGGTCATAAAAGAATATTATACCAACACACTGGAAAACCTGAGAGAAATGAAACAATTCTTAGAAACTTAAAACTTACTGCCACTGAATCAGGAAGAAATAGAAAATCTGAATAGGGCAATTACTAGTAAGGATATTGAATCAGTAATCAAAAACTTCCCAACAAAGAAAAGCCCAGGACCAGATGGCTTTAATGGTGGATTTTACAAATATTTAAAGAATAATTACCAAATCTTCTCAAATTCTTTCAAAAATTCAAAGAGGAGGAAACTCTCCCCAAAACATTTTACAAGGCTAGCATAACCCTGATTCCAAACCCAGAAAAACTACTAGAAGAAACAACAAGAGACAAAACAAACAAAGAAAACAACTATAGGCCAATATCCCTAATGAATATAGATGCAAAAATTCTCAACAAAATATTGCAAACTGAATTCAACACACTTTAAAAGAATCATTCACCATGATCAACTTGGATTTATCCCTGGGATGCAACCTATGCAAGTCAATCAATCACATAAATAGAATAAATGAATCATAGGATCATCTCAGTAGATACAGATAAAGCATTTGACAAAATTAAACATATTCATATAAAAACTCATATAAACTAATTCATATAAAAACTTCACAAATTTGGCACGGAAGGAACATATCTCAACATAATAAAGGCCATATGTGACAAGCCCATAGCTAACATCATACTCCATGGTGAAAGTTTGAAAGCTTTTCCTCCAAGATCAAGTATAAGACAAAAGAACTCACTCTTACCACTCTTATTCAGTATAGTTCTGGAAGTCTTACCTAGAGCAATCAGCCAAGAAAAATAAATAAAAATATCAGAATAGGAAAGGAAGAAGTAACATTGTCTCTATTTGCAGATGACATGCTTTTATATATAGAAAATCCTTAAATGCTTAACCAAAAATAAAACCAAACTGTTAGATCTAATCAATGAACACAGTGCAGTTACAGGATACAAAATTAACTACAACAAAAACCAGTAGATTTCTACACACTAACAACAAAATTCCTAAAAATGAAAGAAATTGACCCCATTTATAATAGCATAAAAGCCATAAAATCCTTACAAATAAATTAAAGCAAGGAGGTGAAAGATCTGTACTTGACAACTACAAGACACTGGTAAAAGAAATCAAAGAAGATACAAATAAATGAAAATATATCCTGTGTTTATGGAATGGAAGAATTAATATTGTTAAAATATTAATACTACCAAAAGCCATCTATTCATTCAATGTAATTCCTGGCAAGATTTCAATGGCATTTTTTTACATAGGTATAACAACATTCCTAAAATTTATATGGAACCACAAAAGACACCCACACCAAACAAATCCTGAAAGGAAGAAAAAAGTCAGAGGCATTACATTTCCTGATTTAAAGCTATAGTCATCAAAACAGTGTGGTACTGGCATAAAAACATACAAATGGACCAATGAAACAGAATCAAGATCCCAGAAATAAGCCCAAGCATGTACAGTCAACTAATATTTGACAAGGGAACCAAGAGTACTCAGTGGAGAAAAGCAAGTCTTTTCAATAAATAGTGCTGGGATAATTGACTATTCATATGTAAAAAAATAAAACTGGATCCTTATCTCACACCACTCACAAAAATTAAATTGAAATGGATTAAAGACTTAAATGTAAAATCTGAGGGTAGGAGCCAAGATGGCAGAACAACAAGGAAATTTTTTTTGTGTCTCATGCCCATGAAATACAGCCAGATAAACACTAAACCATCTTGCACACCTAGAAAAAGTATTCAATGGTTAACACAATAATCTGTACAACCTGAACCACAGAACTCAGCAGGTACGTGGCACCAGAGAGGTGAACTGGGGGAGAAAGAAGCTGTGGAGAGCAGGGAGATGTTTTTGCTTGCAGAGAGAGGACAGAGATGGGGGGGAGTTCTGGAAAGGCACTCCCCCAAAAGCAGCTGGAGAGAAAGTGGAAAAGTGGAAACAGCCACAGGGACTGAACTAAAAAGGGAGAAAGGAGAGGGTTTAAATTCCATTAAGACTCTATAAACAGGGAGAGTGCAGGGTCTGAAACCCCAAAGCTCGATACCTGGTGGTGCTCTGGTGGGAAGGGCGAATACCCAGCAGCAAAGTAGGTCTGGGGATCCTAGGACCACTTGGGAAGAGGTGGTTCCCCTACTTGAAGGACATTTTGTAGAGGCTATGCAGCCACCCAGTCCCAGCAGACCCCAGAGAACAACCACATTCGCTGGTGCTGGAACAAGATTGTTAAGGGTGATGCTTGGTGCCAGATGGATGTTGTGACTTTCCATAATCCCTGAAACACTGCCGCTACACGATCGTGTGAACTTTTTCTGGTGTTGGCGGGAACCCAGCCACAGTCTCTGGGCATCGGAAGCAGCATGGTCCCATGAACATTCTTGGGTGCATCCAGGACCCAGTCATTGTTTGGTGAGATCATTGTCTGAGTGGATCAAAGCCGCAGTCCCTCAGAAATGAGTGGATCAAAGCTGCAGACATGGGGCTCGATCTCATGAACTGTGAAATCATGACCTGAGCTGAAACCAAGAGTCAGACATTTAACCGACTGAGCTACCCAGGCATCTCTAAGATTTGATTGTATAGCTGAAAAGTAACCTTGGACATACACAGCTACATCTGAGATAAAACTCAGGAGGGAGGTGCCACTTGGTAACCTGATGGCTTGGTCATGGACAGTGTAAAAACGGGGAGTGGATGGAAGCCAGAGACAAAGGACAGGTGTGTGATTGCTGATCAGGGAGAACAGAGTTCCAATACTAGACACTGGGTAGATGGGTGACACCATTTTCACCACTCCCACGCATGCCCATACACACCTACAAGAGCCACAACAATCCACCCCAGTAAGCTAAGCAGCACCATCTAGTGGAGAATGGAGCCGTTACACTAAGCCCCGCCCAACTGGGCCAACTTTGCTCTTCAGGAACACCACAAGTCTCTCCCTCTGCTTAGTTCACGGACTATAAAATGCATCATAGTTTGACTTCTATGGGAAAACGATGTAATTTCAATTGTATTTCAGTCTGTTTGCTGAACCATCTATTAAATTTTCTTTTTTCCCCCCTTTTTTTCCTTTTTCATTTCTTTTCTTTTTCTTGAAAACAGAAAGAGAAAAAAAATGTATTCTTTGTTAAAAATATTTCTCTGGGGTGCCTGGGTGGCTCAGTTGGTTGAGCTTCCCAGCTTCAGCTCAGGTCATGATCTCACAGCATGTGAGTTCAAGCCCCACATCAGGCTCTGTGCTAACAGCTCAGAGACTAGAGCCTGATTCGGATTCTGTGTCCTCCTCTCTCTCTGCCCCTCCCCCACTCACACTCTGTCTCTTTCAAAAATAAATAAGAAACATTAAAATTTTTAAAAATATTTTTCTTTAATGTTTTTCTACTACATATTTTTAATTTCTTGTAATTTTTTCTCAGATTTTATTTTACTTCCATTATTTCATTTTATCCTATTTCATTGTATCCATTTTTTCAAATTTTCAAACGTTTTCCTTTCTCCCCTCCTTTTTTCTCTAATCTATCAAGCTCCTTTCAACAACCAGATCAAAACACACCTAAGATCTAACATCATTTATTTGATTTGTGTGTGTGTGTGTGTGTGTGTGTGTGTGTGGTGTTTTTAATTTTTTAATTTAAATTTTTTTTACCTTGTTAATTCCTTTTCTTCCTTCAAAATGACAAAACAAAGGAACTCACCCCAAAAGAAAGAGCAGGAAGAAACGACAGCCAGGGACATAATCAACACAGATACAAGCAAGATGTCTGAACCAGAATTTAGAATCACAGTAATACGAATACTAGCTGGAGTCGAAAATAGATTAGAATCCTTTCTGTGGAGATAAAAGAAGTAAAATCTAGTCAGGATGAAATAAAAAATGTTATAACTGAGCTGCAATCTCAAATGGATGCCATTTCGGCAAGAATGGATGAAGCAGAGCATCGAATCAGCGATATAGAGGACAAACGTAAAGAGAAGATGAAGCAGAAAAAAGAAGGAGACTAAGGCGAAAGAGCACGATTTAAGAATTAGAGAAATTAGTGACACATTAAAAAGGAACAACATCAGAATCATAGGGGTCCTAGAAGATGAAGAGAGAGAAAAAGAGGTAGAAGGGTTGTGTGAGCAAATCATAGTGGAAAACTTTCATAACCAAGGGAAAGACACAGACATCAAAATCCAGGAAGCACAGAGGACTCCCATTAGATTAAACAAAAACCAAACATCGACAAGGCATATCATAGTCAAATTCACAAGATACTCAGGCAAGGAAAGAATCATGAAAGCAGCAAGGGAAAAAAGTCCTTAACCTACAAGGGAAGACAGATCAGGTTTGCAGCAGACCTATCCACAGAAATGTGGCAGGCCAGAAAGGAGTGGCAGGATATATTCAATGTGCTGAGTCAGAAAAAAATTTGTAGCCAAGAATTCTCCAGCAAGGCTAGATAGATTATAGAATGAGAGATTAAAAGTTTCCCAGACAAACAAAAATGAAAGGAGTTCATGATGACGAAACCAGCCCTGCAAGACATTTTAACAGGGACTCTCTGAGGGGAGAAAAGATGAAAAAAAAACGACTAAAAGCAACAAACACTAGAAAGGACCAGAGAACGTCACCAGAAACTCAAACTGTACAATAATGGCAATAAATTCATATCTTTCAGTACTCACTCTAAACGTCAATGGCTAAATGGTCCAATCAAAAGACATAGGGTCACAGAATGGATAAGAAAACAAGATCCATCTATATGCTATTTACAAGAGACCCGCTTTAGACCTAAAGACACCTTCAAATTGAAAGTAAGGGGATGGAGAACCATCTACCATGCTAATGGCCAACAAAAGAAAGCCGGAGTAGCCATACTTATATCAGACAATCTAGAATTCAAAGTAAAGACTATCAAGAGATGAAGAAGGGCATTATATAATAATTAAGGGGTCTACCCACTAAGAAGACCTAACAACTGTAAACACTTATGCTCCAAATGTGAAAGTACCCATATATATATATATATATATATATATATAGCACAAAAATAAAGAAACTCATTTATTATAATACCATAATGGTAAAGGACTTCAACACCCCACTTACAACAATGGACAGATCATCTAAACAGAAAATCAAAAAGAAACAATGGCTTTGAATGACACACTGGACGAGATGGACTTAACAGATATATTCAGAACATTTCATCCTAAAGCAACAGAATTTACATTCTTCTCCAGTGCACATGGAACATTCTCCAGAAAAATCACATACTGGGACACAAATCAGCCCTCAACAAGTACAAAAAGATTGAGATCATACCATGCATATTTTCAGACCACAATGCTATGAAACTTGAAATCAACCACAAGAACAAAATTGGAAAGATAACAGATACTTAGATACTAAAGAACATCCTACTAAAGAATGAATGAGCTAACCAAGAAGTTAAAGAAGAAATTAAAAAGTATATGGAAGCCAATGAAAATGATAGCACCACAACCCAAAACCTCTGGGACATAGCAAAGGTGGTCATAAGAGGGAAGTATATAGCAAGCCAGTCCTTCCGAAAGCAGGAAGAAAGGTCTCAGATACACAACCTAACCTTACACCTTAAAGACCTGGAAAAAGAACAGCAAATAAAACGCCAAACCAACAGAAGACAGGAAATAATAAAGACTAGATCAGAAATCAATGCTATCAAAACCAAAAAAAAAAAAAAAGAAAGAAAGAAAGAAAAGAAAAGAAAAGAAAAGACAAAACTAAACAGTAGAACAGATCAATGAAACCAGAAGCTGGTTCTTTGAAAGAATTAAAAAAAAATGATAAACCACTAGCCAGTTTGATCAAAAATAAAAAGGAAAGGACCCAAATATATAAGGTCAAGAATGAAAGAGGAGAGATCACAACCGACACAACAGACATAAAAACAAAAATAAGAGAATATTATGAGCAATTATATGCCAATAAAATGGGCAGTCTGGAAGAAATGGACAAATTCTTAGAAACATATAAACTACCAAAACTGAAACAGGAAGAAATAGAAAGTTTGAACAGACCCATAACCAGTAAAGAAATCAAAATAATAATCAAAAATCTCCCAAGAAACAAGAGTCCAGGGCCAGATGGCTTTCCAGGGAGATTCTACCAAACATTTAAGGAAGTTGATACCTATTCTCTTAAAGCTGTTCCAAAACATATAAATGGAAGGAAAACTTCCAAACTCTTTCTATGAAGCCAGCATTTCCTTGATTCCAAAACCAGACAAAGACCTCACTAAAAAGGAGAACTATAGACCAATTTCCCTGATGAACATGGATGCAAAAATCCTCAATAAGATATTAGCCAGTCAGAAATAACAATGCATTAAGAAAATTATTCAACACAACCAACTGGGATTTATACCTGGGATGCAGGACTGGTTCAATATCCACAGAACAATTACCATGATCCATCACATCAATAAAAGAAGGGACAAGAGCCACATGATCCTCTCAATAGATGCAGAGAAAGCATTTGACAGAATACAGCATCCTTTCTTGATAAAAAAAAACCCTCAAGAAACTAGGGATAGAAGGATCATACCTCCAGATCATAAAAGCCATATATGAAAGACCCACTGCTAATATCATCCTCAATGGGGAAAAACTGAGAGCTTTCCCCCTAAGGTCAGGAAGAAGACAGGGAAGTCCACTCTAGCCACTGTTACTCAACATAGTATTGGAAGTCTTAGCCTCAGCAATCAGACAACACAAAGAAGTAGAAGGCATCCAAATCACCAAGGAAGAGGTCAAACTTTCACTCTTCACAGGCGATACTCTATATGGAAAACCCAAAAGACTCCACCAAAAAACTGCTAGAACTGATCCATGAATTCAGCAAAGTGGCAGGATATAAAATCAACGCACAGAAATCAGTTACATTCTTATACACCAATAATGGAGCAACAGAAAGAGAAATCCAGGAATCTATCCCATTTACAATTGCACCAAAAACCATAAAATACCTAGGAATAAATCTAACCAAAGAAGGAAAAAAATCTAAACACTGAAAACTATAGAAAGCTTATAAAAAAAATGGAAGAAGACACAAAAAAATTGGAAAAATAGTCCATGGTCCTGGATAGGAAGAACAAATATTGCTAAAATGTCAATACTACCCAAACTCACCTACATACTCAATACAATACCTATCGAAAGAATACCAGCATCCTTCACAGAGCTAGAACAAATAATTCTAAAATTTGTATGAATCCAGAAAAGACCCCGAACAGCCAAAGAAATCTTGAAAAAGAAAACCAAAGCAGGAGGCATCACAATCCCAGACTTCAAGCTGATTACAAATCTGTAATCATCAAGACAGTATGGTACTGGCACAAAGACAGACACTCAGATCAATGGAACAGAATAGAGAACCCAGAAATAGACCCACAAACATATGGCCAACTACTCTTTGACAAAGCAGGAAAGAATATCCAATGGAACAAAGACAGTCTCTTCAGCAAATGGTGCTGGGAAAACTGGACAGCACGTGCAGAAAAACGAACCTGGACTGCTTTCTTACACCATACTCAAAAATAAACTCAAAATGGCTGAAAGACCTCAATGTAATACAGGAAGCCATCAAAATCCTTGAGGAGAAAGCAGGCAAAAACCTCTTTGATCTTGGCCACAGCAACTTCTTACTCAACACGTCTCTGGAGGCAAGGGAAACAAAAGCAAAAATGAACTACTGGAACCTCATCAAAATAAAAAGCTTCTGCACAGCAAAGGAAACAATCAGCAAAACTAAAAGGCAACCGACAGAATGGGAGAAGATATTTGAAAACGACATATCAGATAAAGGGTTAGTATCCAAAATCTATAAAGAACTTATCAAACTCAACACTCAAAAAACAAATAATCCAGTGAAGAAATGGGCAAAAGACATGAATAGACACTTCTCCAAAGAAGACATCCAGATGGCCAATCGACACATGAAAAAATGCTCAACATCACCCATCATCAGGGAAATACAAATCAAAACCACAATGAGATACCACCTTACACCTGTGAGAATGGCTAACATTAACAACTCAGGCAAGAATAGTGTCAGTGAGGATGCAGAGAAAGAGGATCTCTTTGGCATTGCTTGTGGGAATGCAAGCTGATGCAGCCACTCTGGAAAACAGTATGGAGGTTCCTCAAAAAATTTAAAATAGAACTACCCTACAACCCAGCAATTGCACTGCTAGGTATTTATCCAAGGGATACAGGTTTGCTGTTTCGAAGGGACACATGCACTCCCGTGTTTATAGCAGCACTATCAACAATATACAAAGTATGGAAAGAGCCCAAATGTCCATCGATGGACAAATGGATAAAGAAGATGTGATATATATATTGATATATATATATATATATATACACACACACACACACACACACACACAAACACACAAACAATGGAGTACTACTTGGCAATCAAAAAGAATGAAATCTTGCCATTTGCAACTACGTGGATGGAACTAGAGGGTATTACACTAAGTGAAATTAGTCAGTCAGAGAAAGACAAATATTCTATGACTTCACTCATATGAGGACTTTAAGAGACAAAACAGATGAACATAAATGAAGGGAAGCAAAAATAATGTAAAAACAGGGAGGGGGACAAAACATAAGAGACTCTTAAATATGGAGAACAAATAGAGGGTTATTGGAGTGGTTGTGGGAGGGGGGATGGACTAAATGGGTAAGGGGCATTAAGGAACCTACTCCTGAAATCATTGTTGCACTATATGCTAACTAACTTGGATGTAAATTTAAAAAAATAAATTAAAGAATCCAAAAAAATAAAAAATAAGAAAAGTAAATGTAAAATCTGAAACCATGAAAGTCCTAGAAGAAAACAAAACTCTGTGACATGGGTCTTGGTGATGATATTTTGGTGATTACACCTAAAACACAAACAACAAAAAATAAACATATGGGACTACATCAAACTAAAAAGCTTCTGCAAGCAAAAGAAACCATCAACAAAGTGAAAAGACAACGTATGGAATGGCAAAAAAATATTTGCAAACCATATAGCTGATAAGGGGTTAATATGCAAAGTATATAAACTCACACAAAGCACGAGTATAGATTTGTTGAATCACTATATTGTACACCTGAAAATAATATAACACTGTATGTTAACTATCCTGTAATTAAAATTTAAAAATTAAATAAGAAAATAAAGAACTCGTAGAACTCAGTTGCTAAAACAAACAAACAAGCCAATTAAACAATGGACCTGAACACATTTTTTCAAAGAGATAAGGAAGGCTAGCAGGTACATGAACCAATGCTCAACATCACTAGTCATTAGAGAAATGCAAATTAAAACAACAGTGACATATCACCTCATGATTGTTAGAATGGCCATTGTCAAAAATGCAAGACAAGAAATACTGGCATGGATATTGAGTAAAGGGAACACTTGTGCACTATTCATGGGAATGCAAATTGGTGCCACCACTATGGAAAATAGTATGGAAGTGCCTCAAAAATTAAAAATAGAACTGCCATATCATCCATCAATTCCATTTCTGGGAATAGATCTAAATGAAATAAAAACAGTAAATCAAAAAGGTACCTGCACCCCCATGTTCATAGCAGCCTTGTTTACAAGGACATGGAAACAACCTAAGTGTCCATCAATGGATGAATGGATAAAGAAGTTGTGGCATATATAGCCAGAATAGAACATCATTTAGCCATAAAAAAATGAAGAAATCCTATCACTTGAGAAAACATGAATGAACCTTGAAGAAATTATCCTAAGTGAAGCATGTCAGCCAGAAAGACAAATATTGTATGATCTCCTTTATACATGGAATCTAAAGAAACAAACAAAAACAAAAAACAAAAACAAACAAACTCAGAAAAAGAGATCGGACTTGCAGTTACCAGAGGTGGGGGTGGGGGGGAGGGGGAAATGAAAGAAGGTGGTCAAAATGTACAAACTTCCAGTTGCAAGAAGTTTGTACTGTACAAATTTGTAATGTACAACACACTGGCTATAGCTAACACTGCTCTATGATATGTAGAAAAGTTGTTAAGAGAGTTAATCCTAAGAGTTCTAATTGAAGGAAAAACTTTTTTTGTTTTTTATTCTTTTTATTGTATCTATATGATTTGATGGATGTTAACTGACCTATTGTGGTAATCATTTCACAATACATGTAAATCAAACCATCATGCTGTACATCTTAAACTTATAGAGTGATATACGTCAATTTTTTTTCTCATTAAAACTGGGAAAAGAAGAAAACAAACCAAAACTGAAAATCATAAAAGATGCATTATGGCTGTATTTTATGCAGATGATGCAAAATTTTTGGCCCTGCAATAAATAAATAAGAAATAAATACACATTAATGGTTTATTTATTTAAAAAGAAAAAGAAAAGGACATCTTCAACTTACTACTTCACCTCACTCTATCAGTGACACTGGCTATGGTGGGGACTTGTAGAGGCATTCACAGGTGAAGGGAGGCTCAGGGAGAAGTCCATTACCTGGTAATAAAATCATGGTGATTATATATTGTAACCCAGTCATCTGGGTATAGTGTGTTAATGGCTCCAGTAGAATGGGCTTTAAATTGTTCTGTGTTAGCATGTGCTGATTATGGTGGTGCATGGAGATGCAGGGCACACAGGCATGTGTCCACACAGTGGCACAGAAAAACAATTCTAGGCACAAAGACACACAGGCTCCTGCACAAACATATAGGAGTCTCTAACACACATCATTTCCCCTTATCATTTACTTGTTTATGCAACTCTGGGTTGTAGTGTGTCTTAGTGACACAGCCTCTGCTGGAATCAGGGTGTGTGATGGGCATACCAGTCACAGGGCAAGGGTAGAGGCATGCAGGCACTTGCCGCCCTTCAAAACATGAGTACTAGATGAACTGCTTGTCCCAAAGCTGATGGGGCTGAAGGAATGCTGGAGACCCAAGACTGGTCTCACCCATTGACCACCCTATAGTCCTCCCCCAGGGGTGAATCACACACATGGCCAGCCCCGTCAACAGAGGTGATAGGGCATATGTGGGGTGCTGCTCTGTATGCCCCTTGCAGGGTCATGGGAATGTCTGTCCTCAGGTACTTTCCCTATAAGGAAAGATGACAGACCGTTTGGGAGAAAGAAGGGACCGGACCTGGTCCTCTAACCATCTGGGGGCTGTGGAGAAGAAAGAGTTGGGAGGGCAGTGATCTCCAGGCTGAAATGAGGTGCTGGTCCAGACAGCTCCCAGGCCAGGCCTTCTAAACAGACCACATTGGCAGGGGACAGGGCTAGGGGTATGCATTTACCCCTCATTCAGGCCGGGCCCATGTGAGGAGGCGTCTCTTGCTGGAGGCAAGTCTTCATACAAGACCCTTCCACAGCCACTCTTCTACCCACAGGCCAAGCTGGCTCCGCAGCTGGAGGGGATTGGCCTGATACAGGGCACAGTCTCTCATTGTCACTCCCCCCAACACACACACACACACACACACACACACACACACACACGTATCAATCACTCCAGTCCAGCCAGAAACTTGTGTTTTGAGGGGAGTGTCGCACTGCCCCATTCCCACTGTGTTTATGGGAACTCTGTCCAGGTTGAGCTGATTACTGGCCTTGTCAGTCTTATTTAAGAGGTTTTCGTAGCTCTTTCTAGCCAGCCATAATAGAGTTGTTGTGAGGGTTAAACGAGTTAATACTTAGTTACTTATTAGAACAGTGCCTAGCATATAGTGAGAGTTTTTGTGTGTAATAAGGCATAATAGCTACTATGTATTAAGTACTTTCTAGGCGCCTGATACGTTATATGTATTATTTCATTTAATCCTCATAACTGCACTCCAAGATTGGTACTATAATTATCCCCATTTTACAGATAAAGAAACTGAGGTCTAGAGAGGTTTAGGAACTTGTCCAAGGCAGAACAGGATTTCCAACCCAGGGAGTTTGGCTCCAGAGCCCAGGTGTTTCATCTCTAGGCCATTCTGCCAAGTGAGCTGGGTGTGCAACTCTCAAGGGCACAGGGCTAGTTAGACAACTGACCCTCTCTGCCACAGGAGGGTCCATGAGGTTATTTCTTCAATATCTCCCTCAGGCCTTCAGAATAAAATCACAGATTCCTGGCATGATATACCAGGCTCTCCACAACATATCCCTGCCCATGTACCTTATCGCCCATCACTACGTTCCCTTACGTTCTTTGCTCTGGCCACATTCATCCTCTTGCAGTTCCTGGAACATGTCATGCTTTCATTTTCTTCCTAGACTTTGAACATGCAGGTCCTTTTGCCTGGAATGCCATTTGTTTTCCTTAGTTAACTATAATTTCTTCTTCAGATCTTAAGCCAGATTTCACTTCTTCCTGCAAATCTTCCTTGGTCTTCCTCCTCAATCCCAGTGTGGAGTAAGTGTCCCTGTATTTACTTTACATTCAGTGTTATTATAGAAAGATATGGGTTTAGAGTCATTGTGATGTCTGTATGTTTTATGCTTGTAGTGAAGTCTCTGGTACTTTGTCTCACAGGATCCCCCTTATCTCTTGTAGGGCTGGTTTGGTGGTGATGAATTCCTTCAGTTTTTGTTTGTTTGGGAAGACCTTTATCTCTCCTTCTATTCTAAATGACAGACTTGCTGGATAAAGGATTCTCGGCTGCATATTTTTCTGTTCATCACATTGAAGATCTCCTGCCATTCCTTTCTGGCCTGCCAAGTTTCAGAAGAGAGATCGGTCACGAGTCTTATAGGTCTCCCTTTATATGTTAGAGCACGTTTATCCCTTGCTGCTTTCAGAATTTTCTCTTTATCCTTGTATTTTGCCAGTTTCACTATGATATGTCGTGCAGAAGATCGATTCAAGTTACGTCTGAAGGGAGTTCTCTGTGCCTCTTGGATTTCAATGCCTTTTTCCTTCCCCAGATCCGGGAAATTCTCAGCTATTATTTCTTCAAGTACACCTTCAGCACCTTTCCCGCTTTCTTCCTCCTCTGGAATACCAATTATGCGTATATTATTTCTATTTAGTGCATCACTTAGTTCTCTAATTTTTCCCTCATACTCCTGGATTTTTTTTATCTCTCTTTTTCTCAGCTTCCTCTTTTTTCATAATTTTATCTTCTAGTTCACCTATTCTTTCCTTCGCCTCTTCAATCCGAGCCATGGTCGTTTCCATTTTATTTTGCATCTCGTTTATAGCGTTTTTCAGCTCCTCCTGACTATTCCTTAGTCCCTTGATCTCTGTAGCAAGAGATTCTCTGCTGTCCTCTATACTGTTTTCAAGCCCAGCGATTAATTTTATGACTATTATTCTAAATTCACTTTCTGTTATATTATTTAAACCCTTTTTGAGCAGTTCATTAGCTGTTGTTATTTCCTGGAGATTCTTTTGAGGGGAATTCTTCCGTTTGGTCATTTTGGATAGTCCCTGGAGTGGTGCGGACCTGCAGAGCACTTCCCCTGTGCTGTGGTGTATAACTGGAGTTGGTGGGCAGGGCTGCAGTCAGACCTGATGTCTGCCCCCAGCCCACCGCTGGGGCCACAGTCAGACTGGTGTGTGCCTTCTCTTCCCCTCTCCTAGGGGCGGGATTCACTGTGGGGTGGCGTGACCCGTCTGGGCTACTTGCACACTGCCAGGCTTGTGGTGCTGGGGATCTGGCGTATTAGCTGGGGTGGGTAGGCAAGGTGCACGGGGGCAGGAGGGGCTGGCTTAGCTCGCTTCTCCTTTGGTGATCCACTTCAGGAGGGGCCCTGTGGCAGCGGGAGGGAGTCAGACCCGCCGCCGGAGGGGTGGCTCCACAGAAGCACAGCATTGGATGTTTGAGTGGAGCAAGCAAGTTCCCTGGCAGGAACTGGTTCCCTTTGGGATTTTGACTGGGGGATGGGCAAGGGAGATGGCGCTGGCGAGCGCCTTTGTCCCCAAACTGAGGCCTGTCGTAGTCTCTGGACTACGGAGACTCCATTCTGCTAGTTTTCTGGTGGTTTTCTGGGTTATTTAGGCAGGTGTAGGTGGAATCTAAGTGATCAGCAGGATGCACGGTGCGCCCAGCATCCTCCTACGCTGCCATCTTCCCTAGAATCCCCCCTGTATTTACTTTAAATGGCACTGACAATACTGCATTTTCATCACCTTTTGGTGTGCTCTGTTCTCAATTAACTGTGGAACATTGGAAGGCAAAAACTATGACTCAGTTCCTCAGAGTCTCCAGCACTTTGCTTGGGTATGGCCTTAGTGGAGCTTGGCCTATGCTTTTGAGCAGATGACTGGGAATATCATCTGAAGGAAGAGGTGCAAACCAACCATTTGACCTGGATCACCCATTGAGGGCAGGAAAAGACACTAGGGAAAGCTTTGCCACCACAGCATTGGACAGGCCACCAGAAGGCAGAAGTAGAAATGATGCGGTGCTTGTGGATAGAAGGTGCAAAACAAAGAAACAAAGTAGATATTGAGGAGAGAAGTGGTCCTGTGGTTCAGTGGCTGAGTAGCACTCTAGAGTGGGAGACTCTTGTGTGTTTTTCTGGTACAAGTGTAGTATTCCATAAGGTGCCTGGTCCTGTGCGACCACAAGGCTTTAATGCCAGAGGAAAGTGCAGAGGTAGCCCTGAAAATCTGAGAATGACCACTGCATGCTCACAAGTCAGAACTGCTCTGAGGTGCTGGGTTCTTTCTTAGTGAATTTACAAGAGCTTTGATTTTGACTTTGAAATGTATCCTTGTTTATTAATTTAAAAATGACCAGTGATCTCTTTCTTGCCTCCCCTTTTCTTACTGTATGAAGCCTTACTTTATCTGTGGCTTCATAGTAGCCCTTTCACAGAGCTGGATATAATTTTATTTCCAGGGGCAGGGATCTTTTCCAGAGCTTTGAAGGCCTGATGTGAAAATGGAGCCTTGGGTCACCTGGGTGGCTCAGTTAAGCGTCTGACTCTTGATTTCAGCTCAGGTCATGATCTCATGGTTCATGGGATTGAGCTCTGCACAGACAGTGCAAAGCCTGCTTGGGATTCTCTCTCTCTCTCTCTCTCTCTCTCTCTCTCTCTCAAAAGAAATAATAAGCATTTTTTAAAAAGTAGTATTTCAGGGGCGCCTGGGTGGCTCAGTCGGTTGAGCGTCCGACTTTGGCTCAGGTCATGATCTCACAGCTTGTGAGTTCGAGCCCCGCGTTGGGCTCTGTGCTGACAGCTCAGAGCCTGGAGCCTGCTTCTGCTTCTATGTCTCCCTCTCTCTCTCTGCCCCTAACCCACTCACATTCTGTCTCTGTCTCTCTCAAAAATAAATAAACATTAAAAAAAATTTTTTTTAAGTAGTATTTCATTTACTGTGTTCTTGATTTCTAGTTGGTTCTTTTTCTTTTTATCTCCATGTTAAGGGTCTCACTGCTGTCCTCCACTCTTCTCAAGTCCAGTGAGCACCTTTTTGATCATTACTTTAAATTCTCTATCAGGAATATTACTAATATCCATTTTGCTTTGATTTCATGCTGTGATTTGGTCCTGTTCTTTCATTTGGGAAATATTTCTCCGTCTCCTCACTTTGACTGACTTTCTGTGTCTTCTTCTTTGTGTTAGGAAAGTCAGCTACTTCTCTTGCTCTTAAAGAGCAAGAAGAGGTTCTGTAGTGTCCCGAAGTGCAGTGTCCTCTGTTCTCCAGAGCCTGGCTCTTTTGGGGGTGTCTGTAATGTGTGTTGTGTATGCTTTGCTGTTGACACTTGGCCTCTTTTTCCTTCAGCCCAGTTGTCTGCAGAGGCTTTCCTTGCTTATTGTGAGCAGTGTTTGGTCTCCAGTAGGGGCAGGGTGCATTTTAACAAAGTACGTGGTGGTGTGTTTGCAAAATGAGACCTGTCCCCCACTGCTGCATCCTTGGCATTCTTAACAAAAGACAGCTTAACTGGCTCATGGTTAACTAAAGTGAAGGGAGACCCACCTTGGTGGTCTCTCAGTAATTTCTGCTATCTCCCCTCTTCTGGGACTCCATACAAACACAGGCAGGACCCATTTAATGCTCTGGCCTGGGGAAGGACCTAGGTCATTTCCCTTCATTCCTTGCCTTCAGTGTGGAATTATACAGCCAAAGCTTTCCTATAGGCGCATGGATAATAGCAGGGAAATGACATAAAAGTACATTATCAAGCTTACAACAGAACCTATCCATGAGGCCCATGCCAGTCCCACCTCAGCTTCTGATCTGCTACCACAGTGTAGATGCCACCCAGAAACCTGTATGTAGTCCAGTGCTCCAGCAGGCTGAAGAGGTTCTGTCCTGCCAAATGGCCACTTCTCACAGTTTGGGTTTCCTTTTTTTTAAGTTTATTTACTTATTTTGAGAGAGGGAGAGCACAAGTGGGGGAGGGGCAGATAGAAAGGGAGAGAGAGGGAATACCAAACAGGCTTCCACTGTCAGTGCAGTGCCCGATGCAGGGCTTGAACTCATGAACAGTGAGATCATAACCTGAGCAGAAATCGGCCACTTAACCGAAAGAGCCACCCAGGTTCCCCCACAGTTCAGGTTTCTGTATCCGGATCTGCTTCTTCCCCAAGTCAATGACCCCAGAAATGTCTTCTCTCTAAGAAAAAGCATACCCACACATGGAGTGCCAAAGTACAACACAAAAACCAACCATTCATACCCACAGGAATATCCATTTGGAGGATGGATGAGATGTCCTTACATTTCTTTCCTTTCTCTCCCTCCTTTGTCCCTCTCCTCATTGCCACCTATAAAATACACTTAGGAGGTAACTTTGTTCCAGGAAAGGGCTTACTGTGGGATTCCTTGAAGTCAAATGCCACTTCACCCCTCTCACTCCTGCACTTGAAACATAACTGGGTGTGCCCATGTTTGATTTGAATGCTGGTTTTTAGCATCACATCTGTTATTCAAGCCCAGGAACACCTAGACTCTCTAAACAACCTGGGTTATTTGGCTAACTCTCGCAGTCCAACTGTGAAGTGTTTCCCAGGTGATTCCAATGTGTAGGCAGAGCTGAGAACCACTATCCTAGATGGTCCATTAACTCTCTTCCAGCCCTAAATTCCATGGCATAGAGATTGTAACATCTTCCAAAGCACTGCATGTCCTAACTACCCCCCACTAAGAAAATGCATCTATGTCCTTTGCTTATCTTCGAAACCAAACCCATAACTAGGCTGGAGTTACAAACCATTCACCACCTGGTCTCAGAATATCTTTCCAGCTACCTCTCTCACCCTCTCTCCTTCCCTACTTCAGGCAGGACCCAGCCACACCAGATTACCCTTGATTTCTCTCAAATTCCAGGCTCTTTCAGGCCAGCATCCCTTTGCTCACACTGTGCTCTGCCCATGCTGTACTCCACCCCAGACTGCAAGGAAGCTCCTAGCTTTCCTTCAAGACTAGGTCAAATGTCATCTCTTATGGGATGCTTTCTCTGATATGCACCTCCCTTATGCACCTCTGATATGCACCTCCCTTAATTCAGGCCCAACTGCTTAGGCCTTTTGTCCTGGCTGCTCCCTCTCTGGTCCTTCAGCACTATATGCAGAAGGGTTGTGCTGACAGTGCAGAGCCTACTTGGGATTCTCTCTCTCTCTCTCTCTCTCTCTCTCTCTCTCTCTCCCTCTCTCCCCCCTCAAAATAAATTAAAAAAAACATTTTAAAAAATCTTTTAAAAATGTTAGGCTAAAATACATCAAAATTTCTGAGGGTTTGTGTGTGTGTGTGTGTGTGTGTGTGTGATCCTGTAAATTTTAGCCAAAGGCAACTGCCTCACCCTAGTTCAGGCCCTGGGATATTCTGTCTCCCTTAGCACTGTGGCTGACTTTCTTATTTCATTCATGTTTCAGCTCAAAGATCACCTCAAGCCAGAAATGGACTCACACATATGGTCACTGACTTACAAAAAAAGGCCCTCATTGTGATTCAATGGAGGAAAGGGCAGCCTTTTCAGTAAATGATGCTGGAGCAATTGACTGTCCATATGTGGGATTAGTGTACTGTATTCTATGTAAATCATACTTCATAGAAAAAAGATAAAAGTATTAGCTATTCATGAGGCCATCTGGGACCATCTTGTTTGTTTGCTTGTTTATTGCAGAAAGATGGTGAATGGGGAAGAGAGGCAGAGAGAGAGACAGAGAGAAAGAGAGAGAATCCCAAGCAGGCTCCATGCTCAGCGTGGAGCCCAACCCAAGGCTCGATCCCACAACCGTGGGATCATGACCTGAGCTGAAATCAAGAGTCGGACGCCCAACTGACTGAGCCACCCAGATGCCCCTGGGACCATCCTGTTTAAAACAGCACATGCATCACTCTCCAGCACATGATCCTGCTTCACCTTTCATGAAAGCACTTACCACAACTTAACACCGCATTAACCATTCACTGGTTTACTGTCCATCTACCTGCACTAGATTTGAAGTCCATCAGGGAAGGGATTTTGTCTTGTTAAGTGCTTAAAACAATGCCTGGCACAGAGTAGAAGCTTGATTACTTATTTTCTGAGAGCCCTTAGCATACTGTCCAGTATGATGGCAAGAGGTGTGGAAGCAAGCACACAGGCTCTGGAATTTCACTACCTGAGTGTGTATTCTGATTCTGTTGCCTAGTAGCTGAAGGCTATCAGGCAATTTTTCTCACCTTACTGTGCTTCAGTATCCCCATCTCTAAAATAGACAAAACCCCAGTTCTGGCCTAGCTGTAGCCAGAGCAAGGAACTGAACCTTGCCATTCCTCTCATGGGGGGCCAGTGGGCTCATATAGCCTGGGACTCATCCTGCAATCAGCTCCCTGCTCTTACTCATACCTTCTCTTTGGAGGTCTCTGATATCTTTCAACCCTCTGAAAAGGAAGAGCATATTGTGTACAGTGCTGTTCCCCAACCACTGCTTCTAAAGTACATATCTCAAGCAGACTGTCTGTAGTTTTTAAGACAGTTTGTTAGAGCTCCTGGTTTTCCCCTGGCATCTCTTTCTCCAAAATATTCTATGCCAGGATAGAAAGGGCAGTCCCAGCTCATGCAACCTTTAGACACTTCTACTAGCTTCAGATGCAAGTGCCCAAAGAGGGCAAGGAACTTACATTGGGTCCCATGGTGGACCAGGAACAGAAGGGAATTTTGACTTCCTATTCCAATGTTCTTTTGATTATGAGATCTCTTTCATTTTCCCATCTAAACTCTTTCCCTCAAACCCAGGCAAAGCCTCAAATCATAGTGAGTAATACGTTTCTCAGACAGACTCAAAGACAAGCTGAAAGAAGAGTGGGTTAGGCAAGATAGCATTTGTTGTGAAGCCAAAGCTTGGCTTTGTCTAGAGGAACTAAGTTTTCACTAGAAGTGAAGACAAGTGTGTATCTTTAGGGCTGGCTATAAGCAGGCTGTATATCACTTCTCCAGGCTGTTTTCTGCCCAGACACTGCAGCCCTCATAGACCCTTTCACCCAAGCATTCAGACCTGTGTATGTGTTCTGGATCCAAAGGTGCCCTACGCAATGTTCAAGTTTCTGCATATTTCAGGTTTAGTTATACATGGAAATGTGTTTCCATATAGAGACATTCATTCATGTAGTCAACAAACATGTTTCCCTACCAAGAGAGACACTGGGAGCTTCTGTCAGCATTATTACTGTTTTTTTTTTTTTTAACCATACTTCAGGTTCACCTGGTGATTTATAATTTTAGAAATACTTCCTGATTCACTTTATGCTTTCTTCTTTATAAAACCCATTTGAGGCCCACCTGGTGATTTCACCATTATAAATGGGAAAACTGAGGCTCAAAGACCAGGATGTACTTTCTGAAGATCAGAGTTAGTGGCAAACCCAGTACTATAACTCAAGTTTCCTGAGTCCTTTTTCTGTGCCAACTCCATAGCACCAGGCTACCTCCTCCAGGCATATGCTCCTACACTCTCTCATGGGCAACTGTTTTAGTATTTGAATATCCCTCACTTTTCTTTAATGTCCTACCCCAATCTATGCAACTGGCATATGCAGTCCAGCTCCTCTTCTTCTGTCACTATGTAACATCTGAGACTTCACAGAGTGTTTTGCCAAGAGAGGCCCTGAATTTCCCCTGAAGGTATAGAGGGAAGAAGTCAGTGGGGAAGAGAATGGAGTGGCTCAGAAATGACTTTAGTGCCAGGGCAGTAAAGAGAAACTGAATGTACTTGCTGCATCTGTATCCCCACCATGTGCTCCACTCTCTGGCTGGCATTGCAGGGTTTTGCTAAGACCTCTAGAAGATGTTCTTATTCACACACACACACACACAGAGAGAGAGAGAGAGAGAGAGAGAGAGAGAGCAATCCCTATGGAGCCCAGCAGTCCCCACTTGGATGATCTGATTCAATGACTCCAGAATGTTTGTATCTCAGGAAAAGTCAAGGCACAGCCTACCCTGATGGAAGGAGCTTCCCACCCAATTTCACAGTGCCACCTACCTTGCTGGATGTCCCCCACTCTGCAAAGTGACCAGAACTTTCTTCAGGAAAACTATAACTTCATTGTCTCATTTATTGACCTCTAGGAAACCTTGCCCAGGAATAAAGCTGAGGCCCACATCCTTTAGTTTCTCTTCAGCCCACCCAATCTGAACCTGGCTGCTAGGCCTCAGAGGCTGGATTCCCTAACCTCTCCCTTGAAGTTCACTTTTTCCAGAGAACCTTCCTTAATTAACTCGATTTTTCTCCACAACCCCTCCCCCAGCTTCATTCTTTCCTGCTCTCTACCCTGCTCTTTATCCTAGGTGGGCAGGAGGCAGCTGATCCTTAGGGACAGTATCACTTGGTCTCCCTTGCCCTCTGGCTTCCCATTGGGTTCAGTCAATGGGAAGCACCTGCAAGGGTTAGGAGAGGAGTAGAGTGAAGTCAAGATGTTTCTACTTCTCACCTACCTACCTGTGGTAGCACCTTCTTCTGATAGAATTACCCCTCCTGTTGGTGGCCACCTTTCTATGACTCAAACTCTCTGGAACAGCGAACAGGCCAGCCCCTCACTCAGCCATCTGCCCACTGGGGACCACCTCTCTGGGGTCATGGACTAGGAAAACCACCCTTCTTCTTCTCCCCTGGATGGGAGAAAAGCAGAAGGGAACCAGCAGGTACTTTAAAGAGGGCTATGAGCAGACAGGAGGTGTTCTTTAGGTTGTTGTGACTAGGAGTGCAAGCACAGGGAGAAGGAAATCTCTGGCAGAACTTGGCTCATCTCTGAGGGCCCTTGACTGGCTGGGGTAGACTCTGCTATCTCTTTGCTTCCTGCCTTCCTTCCTTTCTCTGTTACCCCCTTACCTGCCTCCCTCCTTCCCAACTCCCTTGCTGTCACCATAGTCACACATGTATTCATTCACATAGTATCACACACACACACGTACACACAGAAACTGGCTCCCCCATGCACTGGAACTCATGTACACACATTTACATGCAGTTGTCAGCATCATGTGGTACAGACTGCCTTTCCCTTCAGCCTCATCCATGTCCTTCAGAGACATGCAGGGACTCACACACAGACTCACAATGATAATCTCTCTCTCTCTCTCTCTCTCTCTCTCTCTCACACACACACACACACACACGCACACACACACACAACGGCCCTGTCTGAATTGCTTTAAAAGCCTAGCTTTCTTCCTTTGTCCTCCCCGGCTCCACAGCTACTCCCATCTACCTCTCCAGCTTTGGAGAAGAACTTGGGAACTCAGGCCTGGCTATGACCCCATAGTCTCATCTGAGCAGCAGAATACTGCTTGCTAGCTTATTTGTTCCCTGGAAAGTCAGGAAATACTTATTCCTGAGAGGGAGAAGGGAGGTATCAGAGGCCTTTCCTGCTCTAAGGTGCCAGGCACTCACCCTGTCTCCCCCAGGGCTCAGTAGGCAAGGCAAAGTCAAATAGCTGGAAAGGGCCTGGCTGGCCCAGCTATCCCCTGGCCCTTCCCTCCTCAGCCTGACCTCACTAGGGTAGTTGGAGTTAGAGGTAAGTTTTTCATCCAACAAATTGTTTTGAACATCTATTATGTGCTACACACAGAGGATACAGTGATGAACAAGATATTTGATCCTTCTTCCTTATGAAAGTAGAGGGAGAAACAGGTTGTAAATCTGTCAAATAATTAATTCCCATGATTTGTGGTGAGCTCTATGATGGGAAAGTATCTATCTTGGAGGGCCAGGTAGATTTCCTTGAGGAATTGACAAACTGAGCTCTGAAGAATGAAAAGGATTTAAACTAGGCAATAGTGTGGTCGGGCAGAGGAAGAGTATTTCAGGATGTGGAAACAGCATGGACAAAGGCCTTGAAGCTGGAAACATTTGGGAGTGTTTGAGAAGCCCAGTGGGGTTAGAGTGTAGTGAAAGCAGGAGAGAGTGGTAGGGAATGACATGGGAGAGGTAAAGAGAGGCATGCTAAAGATTGGACTTGATTCTAAGGATAATAGGAAACTATTGGAGGGTTCCATGCATGGGAGTAGCATGGTTTGATTTCCATTTTATTTTTTTTAAATTTTTTTTATGTTTGTTTTTTTTGAAAGAGAGAGAGAGAGAGAGACAGAGTATGAGCAGGGGAGGGG
Organism: Felis catus; assembly: GCF_018350175.1. NCBI lineage: Eukaryota > Metazoa > Chordata > Mammalia > Carnivora > Felidae > Felis > Felis catus. The sequence goes on from NC_058386.1 coordinate 55,895,096, forward strand.
CAGAGAGAGAGAGGGAGACACAGAATCCAAAGCAGGCCCCAGGCCCTGAGCTGTCAGCACAGAGCCGGAAGCAGAGCTTGAACTCACAAACCACAAGATCATGGCCTGAGCTGAAGTTGGACACAACTGACTGAGCCATCCAGGCACCCTGATTTGCATTTTAGAAAGGTCATTCAGGCTTTGGTGGGAAGGATGGATTGGAAGAAGGCAAGAGCCAACTCAGAGAGACCAAAATGAAGGTATATCAGGGAAAGTCCAATTAAGGAAACAACCCATGCTGTATCTTTCTTTTTTTAATTTTTAATTTTTAATTTTTAATATTATTTATTTTACTTAAATATAAGTCCAAATTAGTTAACATATAGCATAATAATGATGTCAGGGATAGAACTTAGTGACTCATGACTTATATATAACACCCAGTGTTCATCCCAACAAGTGGCCTCCTTAGTGGCCATCATGCATTTAGCCCATTCCCCCACCCAACACCCTCCCACAACCCTCAGTTTGTTCTCTATATTTTAGAGTCTCTTATCATTTGCCTTCCTCTCTCTTTTTATCCCATTTTTCTCTCCCTTCCCCTATATTCATCTGCTTTATTTCTTAACTTCTACGTATGAGTGAAATCATATGATATTCATCCTTCAAACAGAAGGAATTTAACATGTGAACAGGGTTACACAGTGAACAGAAGAGCTGAGAAGCCAAATAGAGGATGGTGAAGCAGCCCACAGTTTAACAGCAGCAGGAGGCCACTGTCATCCTTAGGCTGGAGGAACAATGGGAAGTGGTGTCATGTTACTGGATCCCAGAAGCTGGCTAATTAAGTGGGAACTAGAACCACACAGAGTTGCCTAGTGACAGATGGAGCACAGAGGGGACATAGCAGCTGCCATAGCCAGCGCACAAAGCAGAACCAGAGGTAAAGACTTACTTCCTCTTGCTATCTAATCTTCCACCAGTGCCTCCCATTGGCCAGACCCAACATAGAACAGAGGGAGGGAAGGGCCAGAGACAAGATCTGAGTATAAACTCACAAATGACAAACACAAAAGGCTGGTGTCACCATCAGGTAACGAATGCTGGTGGCCTGAGCTAGGTGGACTAACTCATTCAGTAGCTTTGCTACTCCCTGCACCCAAACATCATGACATTTCCAGCAGCCCATCCCAAGGATAAGCCTTCTTGAGTATCTTATGGTCAGGGAAAGTGTGATAGGGTTGAGGCACAGAGCACAAAGGAGGCTCCAGTCACAGGCTGTCACATTTCTAGGAGGCCAAATCCCTGAGCAGAGGTTTCAGGTACTCAGGTTACCACTGCTTCCTTCTCACCAAGTCTCCAAAGTACTAATTGTTCCCATATCTTCTGGACATCAGGAAAATTCCAGAATTCTCAGTCCTTTCTAGGAGAGTCTGTCCTATGACTTTGCTAATCTCATCTTCTTAGAACACAGCTTTGGCTCATGACACTCCTTGACTTGAGAACTATCAATGGCTCCCCATTACCTGTAGGAGAAAGTCAAAATTTAGCTTGTGGACATCTGTGATTGTCTAGGAACTGGCTCCAATCTACCTCCCTAACTTGATCTCCCCCTTCTATTAAATAGTAGTACTAACTGCTATTTATTGAGATGTCTACCATGTGCTGGATGTTATTTTAAGAGCTCTACATGTATTATCTCATCAAATTCTTATAATATCCCTATACAGAAGGTCTTATAACTATCCTCACTTTGCAGATGAGGAAACTGAAGCCCAAAGAAGGTAAAATTTCCATGGTTACACAACTGTAAGAGCCAGAGTTGTAGCCTCTATCCATAACTGATGCTTTACTCAGTTTGTACCCACCATGCCACGCATCTTTGGATTCTTTTTTGCTTCCTTTCCTTTGTTTGTCCTAGATGAAATTCTATGGGATCCAGTGTCTTTTGGGAAGGCTCTCTCGATCCTCCCCATTCATAGTGCTTTGAACATAGCAATTCTGTGAGCAGAACCTCTCTTAACTCTCATGTGGCATTATAAACCAAGCCTAGTCTTCCAAGACAGATCTCAGTGTGAAAGTTGTGACCTTAGGCAAGTCATTTCACCTTGCTAAGTAGCCTCAGTTTCCTCATCCCTGGTATGGAGCTAATGATAATTTAGAGCCTCCAAGGTGGCCAGAGACATTAAGTGAGGCAGTGAATAAAAATGAGGTCTCTGACAGTGGAAGTAGCATCTCTTGCCTTGCTGGTTTCCTTATCATGTTCATTGGTATTCTCTCTCAGAGAATTAAGCTACAAATTGGGGAGGCAAAGGCCCTTCCCTGAATGGCTGTGTCCCTAAAGAAAAGAAATGAAGTGGTCAATTACTATGGCCCCTCCACATTCAGCTCTGTGTTCTGTGCTCTATTTACCTTCTCTTCTGCACTTTGATGGCTCCCCTTGAGGCAGTGTCATTATCCTCATGTCACAGATAAGAATGCCAAGGCCTTATAAAAAGAAGTGAGAATAGAAAACAGGCCAGCCTGAGGCTCAGGCCCCTGCTCTGAAAAGCAGGCCCCAGTGCATTGTGGGAAAAGCTGTTCTATTGCCAAAGAAAGGCCCAGTCCTCCCTACTTTCCAGAGTCTTTGTATAGAAGAGCCACCTTCTGCCAGCCATGGATGGTGGTACCCACTGTGTTTGGTGACCTTTACTCTATAGACTGCACATGCCTTTGAGGCATCCTCTGGGATTGAGCCACTTATCAAACACTCCCTAGAGTAAACCACCCATGATATCACCAAAGCTCTCCATGCAGATATTCACAAACCATAACGATGTTTTAAAACAATTTATAAAAGAATATTACATCCAGCTCAGGATAAATGGGGTTGGCCTTGGGTATAGGGCCCAAAGTGTGAGCCACTACAAATCTGGCAGCAGAGTCGGGCTATGTATTCATCTCTCTGGCCCTGTACTCCAACTTCTAATTTGTATATAATTCATAAATTTTTACTTCCTGTAGCAAATATTTCTAGAACTCCAGCCTGTGGCATCTGTGACTATGAAAAACTGTGACAGAATGCAAAGAAGAAACCAAATAGGGAAAAAGCAAATTCCCACCTACTACCTGATTTCTTTCAGATCCTGGACCTGTGGGCTGGTAAGTATTTGCATGTCTGGAATCTGTTCTCACTGGCCACCTCTTCTCACTAGCTTCTTTCCTAGAATAATGTGTTTTTCTGTGTGCTTCTCTCTTGTCCTCCAGAGAGTCTCACACAGCCTCAGTGCTTGAAATATATATGGACTGATAAATTACCCAATGCCTATAACAGTCATCCTTCACCCACATATATGTACTGCATTTAACAGTTGGGGAAGTGCTTGCACATACATTATCTTATTTGACCCCCACCCCCCACCAAATGTGCAAAGAGGTACCATGAGAGAGAGATGGTAAGTGGAATGCACACTGGACAGGGATGCAGGACTCCCAGGTGCAAGTCCTGCCATGGCTACTTACTCATTCTGTGACCTTAAGATATTTTTCCCCTAACTATAAAATGGGATTGGATCAGTTCAGGTACATAAGTTTACACAATAGGCAGTGGCTACCTGGATCACTACCTGGAAGTAGATTCTGAGGACATCTAGGCTAAAGGAGAAGGAGTGAATGAATCAGCAATATCTGCCATGGATGAGGGAGAGGGAAGCAATAGCATACCACCCTTTTACCCTCTTTGGATTAGGTGGTATTTAAGAGCCCATTCAGTTCTGAGGGTTTTGGGTTCTCAAGTGCTTTGCCCCAGAGGCTACTCAATGAGCTGAAGGCAGAGCTGTGTCTAGACCCATTTCTCTACTTCATAGGCTTTTCATCTCCCCTTCCAAGCTCCACTGGGGCACTGAATTAATAATTTACTTAAGTTCTAGGTGCCAAATTGAGATTTTCCAAGTATTTGTTTTGTAGCTTGGGGAAAGCTACTTCTCCAAATGTTGTTTTCAAGGTAAACTCATGTTGTAGCCTTGATCAGTACTTCAATATTACATGCATTTAATGGATAAAATTTGGTAAGAACTGACAGTAAAGTGAAGAAAATAAAAATCATATATAACTTTGCTACCCAGGGTCATCGGTGTACACATTTTGGTGTACTTCTTTGTAGTCTTTTATATGTACATATAAATATATATATAATATGAATGTATATATTATATATGTATATTTTAAAAGTATTTAAAAATTGTATGAGTACATAAAATAAATATATAAAAATGTATAACATTTAAATATATTTATTTAGCATTATATAGCAAATATATATTTAGCATTAATAACATTATATATATACATATATATACATATATATACATATATATACATATATATAGATATATACATATATATACATATATATACATATATATACATATATACATATATATACACACATATATACATATATATACGTATATATATATGTATATATATATATACATATATATAATGCTATTAAGGAGCCTCCAAAATTGTGATTTAAAGAAATAGCTGTCCAGTGTTCTATCTTGTGGGTGAGCTGTAATTTATTTAAACAATCTCCTATTGTTGGGTTTTTAGGGTGTTTCCAATTTATCTTAAGCTGCCAAGTTTTAAACAGCGCAGAGAGTCTTCTTAGTGCAAAATGGCTTCAGCACAGGGCAGGGGAATGGCTGAGATGTACTCTTAAATCTCCTCTTGTGCTAAATACCCTCTCCAAGGGAATATCTTCTTTTCTGTTCTGCCTGGGAAATTTATTTCAGTAATGGTTGGGATTATTTTTGTCTGCTCTCTGAGCTGACACACTATTCCTCTATTCCTCCAAGTTCTCAAGTGGCTCTTCAACTAAATCCAAGCTGCTTATAGTTTTGGCCTTCTTGGTGATAAATCCCCATTCCTGGCTTATCCACCCACCCACTGTGGTAGCTGCCAAGAAGCAGTCTTTGCCAGGGCCCACAAAATTAACTTTAGGGGTACCTTCCACAGCCAAGTGGCCAACCAGAGCAGCCAAGATCCTTCTAGAGTTGGCATGGGAGGAATGTAGGGACAGCTGAAGCCAGGGACTATGGTGGCAAGAATGTCTGAAGGGTGCCTGCAAGATGGGTGACCTAACCTGTGGAGTCTTCTGTTCATGACCAGGGGACTCCTGAGTTTCTGGTGGAGAAAACAAATGAAACAAAGACAAGAATACCAATGATTTCTCACACCCTTTCTGAAGTATACCAGCTGGCATTGCCTTCACCCTCTATCCTTAGGAACTAGATGGGGCAAGGGTTATGGTTCTCATTTGAAGCATAAGGTAAATGAAGCCCAGAGAGGAGAAGTAACTTACCCAGGGAGGAAAACCTATCCATCCATTCACTAGATGAACAAAGTCAGGCACTATGCTGGTCACAAAGATGAATACAGCTCAATCCTTATCCTTTACTGGTCAATAGCCAAGTGACAGAAATGGCAAACAAGAGAGATGTGGTCCCCACCATGAAGAAGCTCTTTTGACTATCAGGTTGGTTACTTGCACAGGCTTCTCTGTCCAGTCTCTGGCATGGACTGTATACTAGGGTGCTAAGCAGGGTCCCTAGGACTTTTGGAGGCTGGACAGAGGATTGTAGCCTTCCATACCTCTATGTTTGTGGACTGAGTGGCATATCATTCCCCTGGACCAATACCATTCCCTTGAGGAGGGATCTGAGCCATGAGTGCACAATTCAAATGATATAGCAGAGGTTTCAGGTTTTTCTTCCTTCAGGAGTAGTAGGCTCCCTGTGGCTGGGGATGTGCAAGTGGAGGCTGTGAGAACACCTGCTGGGGATGCTATAGAGAGTTATGGGGCATTAGGAGCCAGTGGCAGTGGGCATGGAGTGGAACCAGGTGGACTTCCATATCTTTTCCTGGTTTGGAAGCTGAAATTTAGAGATTCTGCCCAGTTGTTTTCCAGAGATGAACCCAGAGAGTTCCGCCATAGACAGATAGTGGGACACAGTCCCCCAGCCAGGTCAACAAAGTTCCCCTTTGGCTAGTAAGTTGTCTCCAAGAGACCTCTTGATATCCCTGCCATTCTCCTTATGCCTCAAGAACTCTAGTTCCCATCCTCAATGTATCCTTTGTTGCTAGGTGACAGATGAGCCTTGGACACCAAACCCACTGTGGTTTGGCATCTGCTTGGAGGAGGTAGGAGATGCTGGGGATCAGGTAGCAAGTTTTATGCCTCATAATGCAGGTCTACTCTGAGCATTGTGTAGCCCAGCCATACCCCTTGCTCCTGCTGACCCATCTGGAGTCTTAGTGTCTGAAGTACTCAGTAGAAGATACATAACTGGGCAAGAGTTTCCCAGGGAATGGAATAGTGAGAGAAGGAAGGAAGAAAGAAAGGAAGAAGGGAAGGAAGGAGAAGAGGAGGAAGGGAGGGAGGAGGGATAGAGGAAACTTTTATCAAACTTCACCTATGTGCCATGCCCCATATTAAACCCCAAAGGAAGCATGGTTTAATGGAAAGAGCAAAGACTTTAGAGTCAGATGTTCATTCATTCATTCACAATTTTATCCATTTATATAACAAATGTTTATTGAACTCACTATGCATCAGGCATTGTGCTAGATACTGGGGATATACAGTGAAAAACCATGACCTCTGATCTCATGAAACTACAGTCTTCTGGGAGAAACAGACATAAAGCAAATCATTCCCCCAATTTGATTCCAAATTACAAAGTGTGATAAATGCTCTGAAAAAAAAATAGAAAGGCTTTGAGAGTATATAGCAAGGGGAGCACAATTCGGGTGGTGGGGAGGGGAGTGTCAAAGAAATCCCCTATGAAGAAAAGCCCTAAAATGAGACCTAAAGGTTGAGTAGGAATTGTTAAATCAAGAGCCAAGGAAAGAATGTTTCACATAGAGGGAATACTTTAAGCTAGGGCTTCAAGATGGGGAAGAGATCAGAGTGCATGAAGAATTGGAAGGAGAGTGTTATTACTGGGGCAAAGAGGTTGAGCCACCCTGCGGGATTTGTTCCTTCCTAATCCCTTGCCAGGTATCCAAGTGTCAGGGACTGTAGGCTCCACTTGAAAGGAGGAATGAGGCCTGTGAAGGAAACCAGCTGCTCAGTTCCTGTGAAAACAGTAACCTGTCAAGCCTCCCTAGTCCTGAGCCCAGCTCTGCCTTTCATCAAGCAACCCAGCATGGTACAGAAAGGCTTAGTGGGGCATTCTTGAAACTGTAAGCCAGCCTGGATATCCTCACCTTGTTCTTAAAAATCTGCTTCTAGCACTCTCAACAATAGCCAAATTATGGAAAGAGCCTAAATGTCCATCAACTGATTAATGGATAAATAAATTGTGGTTTATATACACAATGGAGTACTACATGGCAATGAGAAAGAATGAAATATGGCCCTTTGTAGCAACATGGATGGAACTGGAGTGTGATGCTAAGTGAAAGAAGCCATATAGAGAAAAACAGATACCATATGTTTTCACTCTTATGTGGATCCTGAGAAACTTAACAGAAACCCATGGGGGAGGGGAAGGAAAAAAAAAGAGGTTAGAGTGGGAGAGAGCCAAAGCATAAGAGACTCTTAAAAACAGAACAAACTGAGGGTTGATGGGGGGTGGGAGGGAGGAGAGGGTGGGTGATGGGTATTGAGGAGGGCACCTTTTGGGATGAGCACTGGGTGTTGTATGGAAACCAATTTGACAATAAATTTAATATATTTAAAAAATCTGCTTCTAGTGCCCCCACCCCAAATATTTTCTGATTGCCTATTCTGTGCCAGGCTTATGCTGGGTGCTGAGGATCTAAAGATGAATTTGACAGTTTCTCCCTCAATGAATGGGGAGACAGGCATAAAGAAACAATTACATTTATCATCAGGAAGTCTTCAGTATCTAACTTTAATCTCTCCTGCTGCATTCTGGGATGATGTCATGCCAGATTCTTTTATATAAGTCCTCCCTCAGTTTCCTGACATCACCTTGGTAGGCTACAGTAGAAATTTCAGCCATCAAGCTGAACTTCTGCTACTGTTCTCTGATCACCAGGAGTGAAGACTTCCAATTTCCCTCTGGCTTTTATGTCTCCACTGCTCTGTCTCCCAACACCCAGAACTCAACAGAAAAGTATTTATGTGAGCCTGAGCTAGTGGTAGGGGTGGGGTGAGGTGAGCTTCATCAGAAGCCTATGAATTCCTACCTCTCTGAGAATCAGAGAATGGAAGGGAACAGTGGACTTCAACTTATTCCAGAAGTTCTCCTGGACTTACCCCGGGAGTAGAAAGCACCCTGGGATCCTGAGGGATTTGGCGGCAAGAGTCATAGAGACACTGGACAAGGAGAGGCCCCAGTCTCCTACCCCTCCTACCCCAAGCCATGTCAATTGCTAGCTGTGTCACCATAGGAGTGTCAGCCATTCTTCCTGGGGGGCACAAGAGGAGAGCAGTCAATCTTAGTGATAGAGAGTGGAGGCTTGAGAAACAGGCAGCTAGAGGTTGAATCTGTGTAAGCTGTGGGGTTGTGATAGGTATCACCAACATTCACCAATAGCAGTCTTTCTTTGCATTTCTAGGTACACAGAGTATTAGATGTCCCCATTTGCTTGAAGTTATATGTGACCATGTGACTAGTTCTGGCCAAAGAAGTGAGGACAAAAGTGACAGGGGTCACATCTGGATCTAAACATTTAATGGCAGGTTTTCAACTCTCTACATTTGTCTTCCATAGTTTCAGTAATGGTGGAAGCCCAGATTTAGATGGTGGTGTTATTGTTTTAAAATGGTGGCTTCTCCCTCAGCCTGGATTCTCCTGCTGACCCATGATGAACATATAATACGAGTGACAGTAAACTTTCTTTTTAAATCCCTGAGATTTAGGTGATGTTTACTACTGCAGCATAATCTGGCCAGTACTGCCCCAAATGGGAAATTATGGGCAAGTTACTTACCCTTTCTATGCCCCAGTTTCCTCATCTGTAAAATTAGAGTCATAAAAGTCCCAATCTCCTGTAAAGATTAAGTGGGTCATACATAATAGGCTTAGAACAGTCTGAGATATATGATAAAGCATATAATCAATGTTGGATTTATTACTATTGTCTCTTACCTGGAAAATCTTCTTCATCTTGATCTGATTAAGCAGAGATAAAGAAACAGACAATCATTTTGTGTTGGATCCTTCTGTGCAGCATCCTTGCCAAGTGCTATCTGGCTCTTCTGGAGGTCCTAGTACTGGTTATAAAGACAGAGGTGCAACATGTTCATAGATACCTTCCCTCTCTTCACCCCTAGTGCATCTATATTAGGGGTGGCACTCAGACCTGGGATTCCTTCCTCCTTGTCTGGTATGTGTTTTTTTGACACTGACAAAATGCAGGGCACTAGTTTCTGCTGTCACTGATATAGTCATGGGGGAAAGGAGCTAAGGGATTTCCTCTCAAGCTGCTTGGAAATCATATAATCCCCACCCTACCCCCCACAGTCATCTGTCCCATGCTGTCATTGGACTTCCCTCAAAGACATCTCCCTAAACATGTGTCCTGGGCTCTGACCAAATTCCTCGGTTGCTCTATCTCCTAACCTCCCATGTCCTTTTTGAAAGGGGCTTCCTACTGTCTTCCTCCATCAAACCACTGGTGTATTCTTCCCAGACTCACAAAAATTGGCTTTGTGCCTCTCCATTATCCATGCTTCCTGTGGTGTTCACACCCCCGCCCCCAGGCTGAATTTTAGCAGAGGCTGGGAACTAAGCTTGTTTGGCTCGAATGTGGGAAGATAAAAAAATATATTTGCACCTTATGGGACCCTGTGGTCACACTCATGAGGTACCATCTGAGTGATGTGGAGAGACTGGACCCCAAATGTCACTCCTACCCATCACTCACAATGTCTCACTGCCATCATTTAGGATAAGGTATTGCCTTGCAAAGAACCCAGGAGAGCTACTGGTCCTGTTCATGTAGATTAATTAAGGTAGTTATCTGGTCTGAGGAATTCTTCATTGGAATCATCTGAGGTGCATGTTATAGATGCAGATTTCTGAAGTGGTTTCATGGGGCTTTTTGTCTGCTATTGGAAGAAGGGCTGCTAGGGGAAGGGAAGGAGCAAATTTTGAGCATTGGTCCTTATTGCTCCCACCCAGAACCCATCTACAACCTCTGCTTGTGACAATACCTCTGAGGTCTGAAGTCAGATACCATTGTACCCTTGAGTCTCCACTCTACTTTTAAGTAAAATGAGAGTGGGGGCTCCACAAGACTTAGGAAAGCAGTTGTACTTGCCACTTTGGAGAATAAGGACTAATAAGAAGCATAGGCTGAAACACAGCAAGAGGAGTCCATGCTCGAGGTGGAACTGCTGGTCAGACAGCACAAAGAATTCCTGGCAATAAGACTTCCTCCTATTTGTGCACTGGTCTACAGTTTATTGAGTTCTTTCATATTCACACTCTTCTTTAAGCATCTCATAGCACTGTGATGTGGATACTAATTATTTCTATTTTACAGAATTGGCAGTCGGATCTCAGAGAGATTAAGTCATTTGCTTAAGATCACATAGTTACTAAGTAGTAGAGGAGAGATTCAATTTTAGGTCTTCTGCCCCTCAGTGATGATTATAGGTCATTCTGTGTCAGCTGGATGGATGCTGGCACAGATTTCAGGTCTCAGAGAGGCCATCAAGTAGGTTGGAGGCCTCACAGTGTCCCTTACGCCCATTGTGATGTCTTCCTTCTCCTTAGGGAAGGTCTGAAAGAGATGGACCCCAGTCCTTGTGGGTAATTAATCTTGGGTAATTACATGCCTGAAATTGTTTTCCATTGGGCTCCCAGCTCTCAGAAGCCACTGTTTGAACAAGTGTGTCATCCCTGGATGATCTCTGAACTGGCCAATAAGGCACGTACATCTCTGCTGCAGTGGGGTACTTTTGGAGTAGAAATACAAGTCTCCATTATCCCCCCATGGGCTGATCCCAATAGCGTACCTGCTAGGTGACATTCAACCCAGTGAGAATGTAAATGGGGCACAAGTTGGCCTAGTGAAACCCCTATTTTAAAGTAGAAAAGCCAGAGTCAATTGAATAGAACTCTCTGCTGAGACAATTTGGAAGAGGAAATTTCCTAGCTCCTCTTTATGTCTTCATGGCAAGTAAGAACCCTCTCTGATTGGTCAATATATAAAGTATCCCTTTTTGTGCTAGAAATAATCCACTGTGTGCACTCAAGCACCAGCCTGGGTGCAAAAGTACCAGGTTCTGGTCCCCTTTCAGCTATGAACTCACGGTGTGAGCTTAACAACACACTTACTCTCTCTGGGCTTCACATTCTAAGGGTATTTCCATTTAGTAGTTCAAAAGCCTCTGATCAGATGATGCTATGTCAAGAGTTAATGTACATGTCTGCAATTAAAGATTCACTATGGAGAAGAAATTGACTGATGGAAAAGATAATAATGTATTAATTGGAAATATGTGGTTGTACTCAGATGTACTTAGGGATATTTAGTTGGGATGGAACAGAACAGAACATAATGGGATGGAGGTGGGCAGACAAGCTGATGGCCTCAGAAAGAAGGATGAGAGGTACAAACATGGAGATCTAGTAGAAATGACAAGGCAAAGGGATTAGAATAATGAAGAGAATGGAGAACCCCAAGATGGATGAAACTGAGCTACTTGAAAAAATGTTGGCACTCATAAGTCTATTTGCTTACTGGACATCTCCCTTCAGAAGTGCCACCAGCAACTTAAAGCCACCATAGCTTTGGTTGGCTCCAACCCAACTCAGCATCTCTCTCCTTCTGAACCAGATCCTCCAACAAACTAGTCTCCAAGTCCAGTGGGTTTTTTTTTTTCTCTTCCCTACATCGCAAGTTTGAATCTGTCCCTTCCTCCATGTCTGCACTGGTACCACAAAGTCATCATCATCTTTCACTACTCACCTGGAACACCATAGTGCCTCCTAACTGATTTCCCTGAGTTCACTCTTGCATCTCCAGCCCATGCTCCACATCTCTGAAATACTCTTCTGTGGTTCCCCATTGTTCTTTAGGTAAAATCCAAACTCCTCATCATGGCCTACAACTACCCTCCCATGGTCTGACACATACTTTCTTCCCAGCTTCACTTCTTCCACTTCCTGGTAGATGGCAACACTCTTATCTTACAAACTTTGTATCTCAGACTTTGGCACACACTGCTTCCTCTGCCTGAAACATCTTCCTTTCTACTTCATCACTTGGCAAACTCTTCATCTTTTGAGCCTCAGCTTACACAACTTCTTTTTTGAAAGCCAGTCTGGGTTGGAGGTTTCTCTTCTGGGTTCCCACAATCCCTGGCTTCTCTTTGTCACAGACCTAATCACACTAACTAGTATGAATCTAGTTATATTTTGGACTCCTTTACTCAACTATGATCAACTTGAGGACATAAACCATGTCTTATTTGTCTTTGTATAGCATCTTGTAGATGCTTAATAATTGTGTGTTGAATGAACGTTCTGGAAACAGTCTGGTATCTTGTGCACAGTAAGCCAATTTTTATTGAATTGAATTACTATCCATAGAAGAGGTGGTAGGTGTGGATGTCAATGAGTGAATAGGACTGGGAAAGAGTTTGAGGTAGTCAGGCAGAGTTTCAGCTGAAAGCTGAAGTTTCTGCTAGTAAGGACTAGGTAAGTTGAGAGAAGGGGAAGCCTATCCAGGCTGCAGGGCTAGGTGGGTGAATGTGAGGTGCATGCCACAACATGGAAACCAGAAGGAAAGATACCAGCTTTAGCCCTTTAAGGGGAAAAGGAGTTCTCTGTAATCACACTGCCCATTCCATACTTCATGGGCATGTGGGATGTTGTGCACACTGTGATGTTTTGTAGGTTGGATAGCTGATAGTGGAAGATTTCATCTGTGAGACTCCATCCATACCATGAATCTTTACTGAGCACCCATGATGTGCCAGGCACTGTTCTTGACACTGAGGAACACAGCAGTGACTATGAGAGGCAAAAACATATAAAAACCCCTTCCCTCATGGAGCTCCCATTTGTGACAGGAGACAGACAATAAACAAAATAAAATTTATAGAATGCTAAATGGTTATAAATCTATGAATAAAAAGTAAGGATCAAAGGGAACTAAGAAGTTGCTAGAGGGGGTGTATGTTTCAGACCTGTAGAAGGTAAGAAGCCCAGAGGAGGGGCAAGGCCAGGGTGAGGTGAGCTCCCCACTGGGCCTGTGAGTGGAAGCCACAGTGAGGTACCAGGGACCTAAGTGGGCACCCTGGAGATTTGTGTGAGCCTGAAATTTCACGGTGCCTGCATTCTCATCTATTCTCATTTCCCACTCTGGTCCCTGCCCTCACCACATATACACATAGTAATAGCACATCAACCCTCACAGTCCAGAACTGCTTCTTGGAGGCTACTTCCTTTCAGCTGAAACTGGTGATCATTGGGGGTGTGACTAACAAATCTGGTTAACCAGTGCAGATTGTATCTGCTATCTCAGGTCCCTGAATTTATCAGGATGGCATGAATGAATGTAAGACACCACCACTAATGTATAGAAAATGTGCTCTGGGTACTATGTGTGCGTGTTGGAGTTGGTATTCCATGTGCAGCCTCACTGACTCTGGGAAGTTTCTGTTCTTTCTCTGTGCCTCAGTTTCCCCATTTGAAATATGAAGCTCCTGCCCTACTTACTTTGCAGGATACTTAAGGATGAAAATGATGTGAAAAGCTTAAAGGGGAATATAAAAATCTTTGGTGGATGCCATCTTCATTCACTCTTTTGCTGAGAGGTAGAAACATCCAAACTTCTCTAGCCATCCACATATGCCTGGACCTTGGATGAACTTTTGGATGATTTCAGTAATTGGTTATCAGATGGGTTTACATGTGCCAGAGAACGCGGCTGATGACCCATGGCAAGGAGGGAAAGGATATTGCCTCATCAGATAGTAAGAGGTGCCCTTTCTCCTCATTTGTGTACCATCCTTAGTGAAGAAACTTAAATATCTCTTTGGTAGACCCAGGATATTTAAGAAGTATTCATCACACCAGGCACGGCACTGAGCACAGCGCACGTGTGTGTGTGTGTGTGTGTGTGTGTGCCTGTGTGTATGTTTTGGTTATGGTGGGGAGAAACAAAAAGATAAACAAGATCTGGCCTTTACCTCAAGGGCTTACATTTTAGTAAAGGGAGAGATAGGGAGTCTTGAAGGGGAAGTCTTCCAGATAGGGTTTTAGATTCACCCTAGGTGTGGAGAAAGTGGTGGCTTGAGGCAAGGTCATCTAAGAGACTTTTGCTGTGGGCTAAGGAAGGGATGTTAGTATCTCAGACTAAGACAGTCAGTGAGAATGGAGAGGAGGGCATATGTGGAAGTGACTGCAGCCTTACCTGGCAAATGGTGGATTAAAGGGACTAAAGGGCTAAGTGAAATAAGCCATACAGAGAAAGACAGATACCATATGGTTTCACTCTTATGTGGATCCTGAGAAACTTAACAGAAACCCATGGGGGAGGGGAAGGAAAAAAAAAAGAGGTTAGAGTGGGAGAGAGCCAAAGCATAAGAGACTCTTAAAAACTGAGAACAAACTGAGGGTTGATGGGGGGTGGGAGGGAGGGGAGGGTGGGTGATGGGTATTGAGGAGGGCACCTTTTGGGATGAGCACTGGGTGTTGTATGGAAACCAATTTGACAATAAATTTCATATATTGAAAAAAATAAAAATAAATAAAAATAAAAAAATAAAGGGAATAAAGGGAAGGGGGCAAATTCAAAAAGCTTCCAAATTCACTGCTGCTAAGATCCATCTTCCCTTTCTTAGACTTGTGTAGTTAATTTAGGGGTGAGGTGTGGATCTAGTTGCAGGTTACATTTGGTGCTATAATTTTTTACCTTGTCCATCTCAACTCATTATTCCAGCCTGCAAAGAATTCTCTGACGCTTGGTTCACTGTCATCACTATTAGTCCTCTGGATTTCATGTAATTTGAAAATTCTCAAGACTTAGGCTTGAGAATTCTTAGCCTTACCACTTACTAGATGTGTGATCTTGGGTAAGATACTTAACTTCTCTAAAGTCACAATTTCCTCAACAGTATTATGGGGATAATAATAGTATTTACCCTATAAAGTTGATGTGAAAATTAAATGAGTTGATGTATGAAAATATCTCAATGCCTGCCATATTGTAAACACTTGATAAATGCTATTATCATTAGTGTTGAATGCATTTTGACTTAGTGTGCATATTGTGCCTGATTGTGCTAGATGCCCTGGGAGAAGCAGGGAAGAATTGGACCAGGTTCCTGAGAGAGAAATGCATACTTACTGTCAAGAATCCAAGAGGCTTAGGACTATAATAGAGAGAGGCTCAGAGTACTGTGAGAGCAAAGGAGAGAAGAGCAAGTAATTGAATTTAGTGAGGTGGAGAAGAGGTGAGCATGATTAGTTGAATCAAGTTAGCTATCTAACCAGAGGGCAGTCCACTTGGTGCTGCTTTGAAGGTGGTCTGGCAGAAAATTCTATGCAAAAGGAATTCTGATATGATAACTGGAGAAAAATCATCAAGCACCCAACACTGAAAATTGGATCAGAAAGAATGAAAAGAGAAGCTAAGAGTGAAAATTTAAACTCCTGCTGCAGAGGTCTCTGAAGTAGCTTAGAATCCAGTTCCAGCCTCCATGAGGCCAGATTATTCAAAGGTTCTGTCTCTTCAAGTCCCATATTTATTTCCTTATTGCTCTATACATGAAACTTCCACTAATTGAGTTGGACTGAGTGGATCACAGCTTCTTTTTAAAATTGTCTAAGTGGAGCTTTTTTAAATGAATAGCTTTATTGAGATATACTTCATATACTATACAATTCATCCATTAGTGAGTATACAATGCAATGGTTTTTAGTGTATGTGCAACTATTGACTGTGGTGATAAAACATTTTCACAACCTCAAAAAGAAACCTTGCATCTGTATTACCAGTCATTCCCCCTTCCTCCTTTTCTCCAACTCCTGGCAACCAGGAGTATCTGTATTTTTGCCTACTACAGACGTTTCATATAATTGGACTCCTATAATACATGGCCTTGTATGACTGGCTTCTTTCATTTAATGTAATGTTTTCAAGGTGAATCTGTGTTGTAGTATGTGTCTGAATTTTATTTCTTTTTATTGTGAAATAAATTTTCACTGTATAGATATAGCATATTTAACTTACCTATTCATCAGTTGATAGATATTTGGGTTGTTTCTACATTTTGGCTATTATTAATAATGCTGCTATAAACATTCATAAACAAGTTTTTGTGTGAATATGTGTTTTTATTTCTTTTGAGTATATGCCTAGGATTGGAATTGCTGGGTCATGTGGTAGCTCAATGTTTAACCATTCAAGGAACTGCCAGACTATTTTCCAAAGTGGCTGCACCATTTTACCTTCCATCAATCAATATATGAGGGTTCTGATTTCTCCACATCTTCAGCAACACTTGTTACTATCTGACTTTTTGATTATAGCCATCCTAGTAGTTGTGAAGTGGTATCTCATTGTGGTTTGGACTGTTGACTAATGATTTTGAGAAACTTTTCATGTAATTATTAGATATTTGTATATCTTCTTTGGATAAATGTCTACTCAGATATTTTGCCCATTTTTAAAAATTGAATTGCCTATTTATTATCAGGTTTTAAGAGTTGTTTATATATACTATATTTAAGTCCCCTGTGATCTGCAAATATTTCCTCCATCCTGGGATTGTTTTTTCACTCTCTTGATGTCTTTTATATCATAAAATATTTTCATTTTGATAACTTCAAATTTATCTATTTTAATTGTTTTTCTTGTGTTTTTGTGTCTTCCACAAGGATCCACTGCCAAATCTAAGGTTATTGTTAGGGGATGTCATGGATAAGACATGACCAGCGGTTGAACCATGAGCTGAACCAGGGCTCCTCACCCACTCCTCTGACCTTGAATGTGCATTCTGCTTGCCTTTAGTGCCCCTATAAGGTGTCCCAAGGACATAGCCTTGAGATAGTGATGTGGTGTTGAGACAATCTGAATGGCATATGTGAATGAACTCAGATCCCCAAATATATGAAACAAAAATGGACAGAATTAAAGAGAGGAATAAATGTTTCTACAGTAATTTTTGGAAACTCTAATATCCCTCTTTCAATAATGGATAGAACCACCAGATAAAAGATAAATAAGGGGATAGAAAACTTAATATTATAAACCAATTAGACCCAACAGACATATACAGAATCCTCAATCGAACTACAGCAGAATACACAAAAAGCTGTAAAAGAAAGGGAAATGGGAGCATACTAAACTACTTGGCTGCAAAAGGAACAAAATATATGAAGTCACAATAATTAGGGCAACCATTGTTTATTTTCAACATTTTGAATCAATGTATAGAGAAATCATGGAAGATTTAATTATGCTTATAGAGCAGAATGCAAATATCAATCTTGAAAATGCAAAATTAAAAATACAGGTGATAGAAAATGGGTTGTAGAAAGAAAAACAGTAGGGAAAAGCAGGGCCACTAATATCCTTATCTCACAGAATGAAGAGTCAAGAGATACTATCTAGACTTGATAAACAAGAAATACAGGTACAAGTATATTGTCTAAAGCTACACAGAAAAGTAAAGGAGTGATTGAAACTCTTAAACATTGCTGATAGAAATGTAAAATGGCATAGTGTCCATTGAAAGATGGGAGTACATAGATAGGAGTACAATATACAAAAATAACATGTATACCACAAAAACAAAAGTAGGGAGGTTGTATCTAAAATTGATAGATCAAGAAATAGCAGTTTATGTATATTATCATTAGGAATAAATGAAGGAACTAATTACCAGGAGAAACAAAAGAGGAGAGAGTCTGACATAGGAAAAAGGGAGCAAGGGAATGCTGGTCGTTATAATAAACACTTCTGCTCCTTGATTTTTAACCATATACATGTGTAATATTTTGATTTAAAAATATTTTTTAAACTCTGTAATTTTAACCATGCCTACAGTTGGCCTTAAATTTTTCTGAGTCTCTCCAATGATACAGGTTATATTATGCATTCTTTACATGTCATTCAAAGCCCTTCAAAATCTGGCCCTGACCTACATTATCAGCATCATAACTGCCTTGGGATTCTGATCACACCAATCTGTTTGTAGCATCTTGGGTGCCATTTCCTTTCATGTTTTTATGCTTTTTTCACACTTTGTTGCCTCTGCTTGGCATTCTTCTCCTCCTCCTCCCCTTCTGCCTCATCGACCTGATGAACCCATATTCATCTTTTCAGACTCTGCAAATGTCACCTCCCCCAGGAAGACTTCCCTACCACCCCGCAGGAAGTTTTTCTCCCTTTACTCTGAGCTCTTTCAATAGTTTGTAAATCTCTCTTTACTATAGTACAGACCACATGGGATTGAACTTGATGTGTTTGCTTTCCCCACTGGAATGTAGGTTAATTGACAGGAATGACTAGCTTTTATTTATGTTTGTATTCCTAGGGCTTAGCCCATGCCTTATTGACTCAAATGCATTTTTTAAATTTTATTATTTTATTTTTTAAAATTTACATCCAAATTAGTTAGCATATAGTGAAACAATGATTTCGGGAATAGATTCCTTAATGCCCTTTACCCATTTAGCCCATCCCCTCTCCCTCAACCCCTCCAGCCACCTTCAGTTTGTTCTCCATATTTATGAGTCTCTTCTGTTTTGTCCCCCTCCCTGTTTTTATATTATTTTTGTTTCCTTTCCCTTATGTTCATCTGTTTTGTCTCTTAAAGTCCTCATATGAGTGAAGTCATATGATTTTTGTCTTTCTCTGACTAATTTCACTTAACATAATACCCTCCAGTTCCATCCACATAGTTGCAAATGACAAGATTTCATTCTTATTGATTGCTAAGTAATACTCCATTGTGTGTGTGTATATATATATATATATATATATATATATATATACCACATTTTCTTTATCCATTCATCCATCGATGGACATTTGGGGTCCTTACATATTTTGGCTATTGTTGATAGTGCTGCTATAAACATGGGGGTGCATGTGTCCCTTCAAAACAGCACACCTGTATCCCTTGGATAAATACCTAGTAGTGCAATTGCTGGGTCATAGGGTAGTTCTATTTTTCGTTTTTTGAGGAACCTCCATACTGTTTTCCAGAGTGGCTGCACCAGCTTGCACTCCCACCAACAATGCAAAAGAGATCCTCTTTCTCCGCATCCTTGCCAACATCTGTTGTTGCCTGAGTTGTTAATGTTAGCCATTCTCACAGGTGTGAGGTGGTATCTCATTGTGGTTTTGATTTGTATTTCCCTGATGATGAGTGATGTTGAGCATTTTTTCATGTGTCAGTTGGCCATCTGGATGTCTTCCTTGGAGAAGTGTCTATTCATGTCTTTTGCCCATTTCTTCACTAGATTATTTGTTTTTTGGGTGTTGAGTTTGATAAGTTCTTTATAGAGTTTGGACACTAACCTTTTATCTGATATGTCGTTTTCAAATATCTTCTCCCATTCTGTCGGTTGCCTTTTAGTTTTGCTGATTGTTTCCTTTGCTGTGCAGAAGCTTTTTATTTTGATGAGGTCCCAGTAGTTCATTTTTGCTTTTGTTTCCCTTGCCTCCAGAGACGTGTTGAGTAAGAAGTTGCTGTGGCCAAGATCAAAGAGGTTTTTGCCTGCTTTCTCCTCGAAGATTTTGATGGCTTCTTGTCTTACATTGAGGTCTTTCATCCATTTTGAATTCATTTTTGTGTATGGTGTAAGAAAGTGGTCCAGGTTCATTCTTCTGCATGTCACTGTCCAGTTTTCCCAGCACCACTTACTAAAAAGACTGTCTTTATTTCATTGGATATTCTTTCCTGCTTTGTCAAAGATTAGTTGGCCATACGTTGGTGGGTCCATTTCTGGGTTCTCTATTCTGTTCCATTGATCTGAGTGTCTGCTCTTGTGCCAGTACCATACTGTCTTGATGATTACAGCTTTGTAGTATAGCTTGAAGTCTGGGATTGTGATGCCTCCTGCTTTGGTTTTCTTTTCTTTTTTAAAAAAATTTTTAATGTTTATTTTTGACAGAGACAGAGAGACAGAGCATGAGTGGGGGAGGGGCAGAGAGAGAGGGAGACACAGAATCCAAAGCAGGCTCCAGGCTCCGAGCTGTCAGCACAGAGCCTGATGAGGGACTCAAAATACAGACTGCGAGATCATGACCTGAATTGAAGTTGGACGCTCAACCGACTGAGCCACCCAGGCTCCCTGGTTTTCTTTTTCAAGATTGCTTTGGCTATTCGGGGTCTTTTCTGGTTCCATACAAATTTTAAGATTATTTGTTCTAGCTCTGTGAAGAATGCTGGTGTTACTTTGATAAGGATTGCATTGAATATGTAGATTGCTTTGGGTAGTATCGACATTTTAACAATATTTGTTCTTCCTACCCAGGAGCATGGAATCTTTTTCCATTTTTTGGCATCTTCTTCAATCTCTTTCATAAGCTTTCTATAGTTTTAAGTGTATAGATTTTTCACGTCTTTGGTTAGATTTATTCTTAGGTATTTTATGTTTTTTTGTGCAACTGTAAATGGGGTCGATTCCTTGATTTCTCTTTCTGTTGCTTCACTGTTGGTGTATAGGAATGCAACCGATTTCTGTGCGTTGATTTTATATCCTGCAACTTTGCTGTATTCATGGATCAGTTCTAGCAGTTTTTTGGTGGAATCTTTTGGGTTTTCCATATAGAGTATCATGTCATCTGTGAAGAGTGAAAGTTTGACCTCCTCCTGGCAGATTTGGATGCCTTTTACTTCTTTGTGTTGTCTGATTGCAGAGGCTAAGACTTCCAATACTATGTTGAATAACAGTGTCGAGAGTGGACATCCCTGTTTTGTTCCTGACCTTAGGGGGAAAGCTCTCAGTTTTTCCCCATTGAGGATGATAGTAGTGTTGGGTCATTCATAATGGCTTTTATGATCTTGAGGTATGATCCTTCTATCCCTACTTTCTTGAGGGTTTTTATAAAAAAAAAAAAAGAATGCTGTATTTTGTCAAATGCTTTCTCTGCATCTTTTGAGAGGCTGATATGGTTCTCAAATGCATTTTTTATTTTTATTTTTTTTTTAATTTTTTTTTCAACGTTTTTTATTTATTTTTGGGACAGAGAGAGACAGAGCATGAACGGGGGAGGGGCAGAGAGAGAGGGAGACACAGAATCGGAAACAGGCTCCAGGCTCCGAGCCATCAGCCCAGAGAGCCTGACGCGGGGCTCAAACTCACGGACCATGAGATCGTGACCTGGCTGAAGTCAGACGCTTAACCGACTGCGCCACCCAGGCGCTCCTCAAATGCATTTTTTAAAAGGACACTTGAAAAAATAAATTTTACTAAGAAACTAGGGGAAAAGAATAAGAACGTCTCAGAAAGCTAGTACACGTGGTTGTGTTACAGCATTACCATAACTATGAAGAAACACTGATAGTCTGGTAGTTCCTCAAAATGTTAAACAGTTACCACATGACCCAGAAAGTTCAATTCTAGGTATATCCAATATTCAAGAAAAATGAAAATATGTACCTGCATAAAAACTGAACAGTAGCATTATTCATAACAGTCAAAAATGGAAATAACCCAAGTGTCTATCAACTGAAGAATGTATAAACAAAATGTGCGATCCATGCAACAAAATATTATTGGGCCATACAGAGGAATAAATTATCAATATATACTACAACATGGATGAACCTTGAAATCATGCTAAGTAAAGCCAGACACAAGAGACTTCATTTTTATAAAAATTTCAGAATAGGTAGGTCTATAAAGACAGAAAGTAAATTAATGGTTAGTTAGGACTGGCCAGGAGGTGGGGGTAAATGGAAGTGACTGCTAATGAGTGCAAAGTTTCTTTGTGGGGTGGTGAAATGTTCTAAAATTAGATAGTGATAATTATCACACAACTTTGGGAATATGCTAAGAAATTATATTGCACACTTCAAAAAGGTGGACTTCATGGTAGCCAAAGTATATCTCAGTAAATCTGTTTTTTTAAAGAAGGAAACCTGGAAAAATCCTACAAAAAATACACCAAAAATTTAAATAGTTATTAACCTTGAGCTGTGGGCAATTTGTGAAAGTGATTGCTATTTTTTCCTTTTCCTCTACTTTACAAGGTCTTTCACTTATCCTATGATGACCATATAACAAAAATAGACACTTAGTGCTTGAAAATATCATGGAGGATGGAAGAGAAGAGAATTAACGTGTTCTAAGTACCTACTATGTACTAGGTAAGACAATCCCTGCAGCATCCCTGAGAGATTGCTATTTTTATTTTGATATCACTAGTGTGACAGGGAAAAATCAGGCATGAGGATTCACTGTCTTTCCCCATTCTCTTCCTCCTTCTAAGAAGCTTGAGTTTTCTGGATTGATTTGGAGCTTTTTGTGTTGTTTAATTGGTACTAAATAAAAGAAAATTGAAAGAGGCTTTGAAAGCCTGGACTGATTTATAATAAAAGGAGTAGAGAATGGCCAGAAGAAGCAAAAAAAAAAAAAAGCTCTGGGGAAAGATCAGAGGATGACAGAGAAAGAGAAGAGGTGAATGCAGGAGAAATGAGCCTTGTGCATAGAACAGTGGACTGGAATTTGTGTGCCTGATTTTTTTAAGCCATTCTGATCTTAGCTCAGACATGGCCTTTTCAAAGTCCCCCTGATGGCTACCTCTAAAGGAAACCCACCCACCTCTGTCTCCATTTTCCTTTCCATAGTATTGATTACTATCTGAAAGGATCCTGTCTCCTCTCACTGTGATGTGAGTGCCATTTCAGAGCCAGAGTCTCTTCTGGCTTACTCACTGCTCTGCTGCAGGTCTGAGAACCAGGTATGTTAACATGGTGGTGTTCAGAAAATGAGAACTGCTGTTGCTGTTGTCATTCATTAACTCCTCTCTCCTTACTTATCTCCACTTTTTCAAATGTTATTCATCCTTCAAAGCCTCACTCAAGACCCAACAATTCCTAGAACTCATACCTCTTGGGGGGAAGTAAGCTCCTGACCTTGGCACATGAGCCCTCAGTTACTCTTACAGCTGTATCATAAGGTCTTTGATGCTAGGGTCCATTTCTTATACATCACAGCAACAAATTTTACTGAGTTTTTGTGTGTGTGCGTGCCAGAAAGTAAGCACATAAGGAAAATGGTAATTTCATACTGTGATAACTGTTATAAAGAAAATAAAACAAGACAGAGGCCTAGGCAATGACTAGGGTTGGGGGAGTGGCACTAATTTAGTCTGGATGGTTGGAGAAATTTCTCCAAGGAGGTGGCAATTGAGCTGGGACTTGACTGATGAGAACTAGATCTTTTTGTACCTCCCACAATGCCTTGCTCAGGGGTGGAAGGTTCCTAAAGTTATCTAGACAAGGTCCAATCCTACATAGGTTTTATCTTCCAACAGTAGGTTACTGATCCCAAGTAGAACAACCTGCCTCAAGGTCCCCAAAACTTCATACTGAAGTTATTTTTCAAGACTCCCTTATGGATAGCTGCCGAACCAGCATTTTCTAGGCATGTGCTGTGTGCCAGATACTTCTATACCCAGTATCTTACTTAACTCTTATCTAGTAGTACTATTATTATTATGCCTATTTGAAAGATGGAACAAATTAAAGAGTTTATAAACTTGCCCAAGGCCACAGTGCTAGCAAGTGTGCAGTGAATGTGCCTAACTCTAAAGCTGGTGCATATTGCTACCATTCCTTGCTTCCCTAATTCTGAAGTTTAAACCATATTATTCAGGCTAGAACTTCTTTGAGATTCCTAACCTCAGAACAGGCTTGATTTCATCAGATCTTTCTCACTACAACTATCAGCTTAGCTTTGTCCACATGCTAACCTTATAGAGACATGAAGCTTTACTGTCTTTATTTTTCAAAATTATAACATGAAGACTGAGATCTAGTGTAACTCAAAACGCTCCTGGCTGGTCATTCTCATGCCTCACTCATGCTCCCCTCCTTAAATCTGGGACTCCCTCATAATTTCTGTGTGTGTGCATACGTGTGTGTATGTGCATGTGTATGTGTGTGTGTGTGTGTGTGTAATAGACTGATGTTTACCTGCCTAGCCTGGAGGCTAAGAGGTAATTTCAACCCTCTGTTTTGTGACCTCTTCCCTCTCCACTCAACCCCCAAACATGCTGAACCAGTTCTACTTTCCTTTTTATTCCTTTCAGTGGGTGTCTTTTGTGCACCAGAGAAGACCCTGTTAAACTCCTATGCCTCCACTCTCCCTCCATCAGCCTCCTTCTCAGTCACAGGGCCTGGGCTTGTTGCCCTAGAGATGGAAACAAGGGAGCCAGAGCCTGGGGCTTCTCTGGGAGTCTCTGAGCCCGCCTGTTGTGAGGAGCACACGCCCTCATGTGTTCACCTAATGTAAATTCAAGCTGATATGACCTTCTGTAGCCCTCCTGTCAGTCTCCAGAGCCCAGCCAAGGATCCTAGCTTTTCTCTGACTGTACTATTGCCTTCCTGGCATTTGAATCAGCCTAGGTCTTGGGAACTCCATCTGGTCTCACTCCAAATGTAAGACCTCTTGGTCATTTCCCCCTATGTCTTTCTCTCTTTCTCAAAAAACTGTAACTATACAACAATAATAATAGCCACTATTTGCTAAACCTATAGTATGTGCCAGAATATTTATACACATGAACTCTTCGATTTGCACAGCTTCCTGATAGGTAAGTGTTATTTTCTTGGCACATTGTGGGCAATGTGTAAATGATTTCTCCCCAGTTTATCATAGGGCCAACAGAAGCTCAGGGAGATCATATAAGTAATAAGGGACAGAGAAAGAATGGAAACTCAAGCCTACTCAATCTCAGAGCCCAGGCTCCCAAAAATCATACGAGGATGCTTATAAAACCATGGCAAGTGCCTTAAATCCCAATTCCCAGGCCTGGCTGAGGGGGAAGCTCAGCATTGTGATTAGGGATACTGGATTTGAAGTCAGATGGCTAGTAAGCAGGCTCACCATTTCCTGGCTATGTGAGCATGGTCAAGTTGCTTAACTTGTTTGTACCACAGCTTCCTCCTTGGCAAATGGGGATAGTAAAAGTAACAACTCAGAGGGTTGGACCACTTTAATGATATAATGTACATAAAGGACTTAGCATGGAGCTTGGTACATGTAATCACACAATAAATGTTTGTGATGGTGATGAAGGTCCCTGAGTCAAACACAACATGACAGTCCCTCCTTATACCTTCTCTGAACCTTGCTCTTCACCCCATTCCCTCCATCCCTTTATCCACTGTACTGGCCTGAATGGTAGCCACCAAAAATATATGTCCATGCCCTAAGACTATGTAAACTACAAATGTTACCTTATTTGGAAAAAGAATCTATCTCTGCAAGTGTGAGTAAGTTAATGAGCTTGAGATGAAGAGAGCATCTTGGATTATCTGGGTGCATTCTAAATTCAATGACAAGAGAAAGGTAGAGGAAGATTTGAGTATCAGTATTATAAATTTACATCATATTATTTAAGTTATGAGGATATCATGGTGAGAGTAAATATCACTCAAGGACTTCACCCCTTCATCTGGGAAAGGTGTTAGTGTGCTTTTGGTTGTAGCAGGATAATTTTATCGTGCTGGTGGAATTGTCAATAACCTCATTGTTGTCTTTATTTGGAGTTTAAATATGGTTTAAGAAGATGAATATGGGTGCCAAACTGATAAAAGGTAGGCTTGTGACAGATAGTTTTATGTGCCAGCTTTATTGGGTCATGGAGTGCCTAGATATTTGGTCAAACATTATTCTGGGAATGTCTGTGAAGGTGTTTCTGGATGAGATTAACATTTAAATCATTAGACTGAGTAAAGCAGATTGCCTTCCATAATGTGGGTGGACCTCATCTAATCACTTGAAGGCCTAAATAGAATAAAGGGCTTATCTCCCCAATATTACTTGATTTTATCCCCAATAAAAGAATTTTCCTACATGCCAGCCTTCAAACTAGAACATCATCTCTTCCTTCTTGAAGGGTTTTGAATTGGGACGCCAGCTCTGCAGATTTTGGGCATGCCAGCCTTCATGACTGCATAAGTGAATAAGTCAATTAGTAAATATACAATATTGGTTCTATTTCTTTGTAGAATCCTAATACAAGAAGGGAATACTTTTCAACTCACCCAATGAAATAAATGTTACTGATATTAGAACTAGACAAAGACATCATAAGAAAACAATGGACCAAACCATATCCAGTAACATATAAATAAAAATGATTAAGCACTATAAACCAGTGGAATTTCCTCCTGGAATAAAAGGTTTATTTAACACCCATATTAATTAAGGACAAAAACTACATGATCTTCTCCATAGATACACAAGAAGTGCTTGATAAAATTTATTATCCTTTCATAATAAATAAAATACACAGAACTCAATAAACTAGGATGAGAAGGGAACTATTTTCAACCAGATAAAGGGCATCTACCAAAAAAACACAATTAACATCCTATTTAATGGTGAAAGATTGAATTCTTCCCGAAGTTCAGAAAAAAGACAAGGATGTCTGCTTTTGCCACTTCTTTTCAACATTTTACTGGAGGCTCTAGCCAAGGAAATATGGAAAGAAAAATAAATAAAAGATATCTAGATAACAAAAGAAAAAGTAAATATTTATCTCCATTTACAGAGTATGTAATCTTATGTATAAAAAAGCATAACAAATCTACTGAAACCCTATAAAAGTAACAAATGAATTAAACAAAGTTGCAGGATACAAGATCGATGTACAAAAATGTGTATTTCTATATACCATCAATGAAAAATCTGAAATAAAATTTAAAAAATAATCTCATTTATGATAACATCAAAAGAATAAAATACTAGTAAAGTTAACAAAAGAAGTGAAAGACTTATAGTCTGAAAACCACAAAGTGTTATTGTCAGAAATTAAAGAAGACCTAAATAGGTGGAAAGTCATACTCTGTGTTTATAACTTAATGGAAAACTTAATATTGTAAATTTAATTCTTAAATTGATGTACAG
The DNA here is from genome assembly GCF_018350175.1 of Felis catus. Taxonomy (NCBI): domain Eukaryota; kingdom Metazoa; phylum Chordata; class Mammalia; order Carnivora; family Felidae; genus Felis; species Felis catus. Next base: position 55,922,146 of record NC_058386.1, read on the forward strand.
TTTCAGTGGAATCCCTATGAAAATCCCAGCTGGCTTTGTTTTGCAGATTTGACAAGCAGATCCTAAAATCTATATGAAATGCTATGGACCCTGAATAAGCAAAACAATATTGAAAGAGAGAAACAAAGTTAGACGATTCATGCTTTCCAACTTCAAAACTTACTACAAAGCTATAGTAATCAAGACAGTATCATATGGGCACAAGAATAAACATACAGATAAATGGGATATGATAAAATAAATATTCACATGTATGGTCAATTGATTTTCAGCAAGGGTGCCAGGACAACTGAATGGCAAAAGAAAAGTCTTTTCAAGATGCTCAACATCACTTGTCATCAGAGAACTACAAATCAAAACTACAATGAGATACCACCTCACACTTGTCAGATGGCTAAAATTAACAACTCAGGAAACAACAGATGTTGGCAAGGATGTGGAGAAAGGGGAACTCTTTTGCACTGTTGGTGGGAATGTAAACTGATGCATCCACTCTGGAAAACAGTATTGAGGCTCCTAAAAAAGTTAAAAATAGAATAGAACTACCCTATGACCCAGCAATTGCACGACTAGGTACTTATCCAAAGTATACAAAAATGTTGAATTGAAGGGGCACATGCACCCCAATGTTTATAGCAGTGCTATCAACAATAGCCAAACTATGGAAAGAGCCCAAATGTCCATCAGCTGATGAATGGATAAAGATAAAGTGGTGAATATACATATATATAAATATATACATACATACAATACATATATTCATATGTACATGAATATTACTAAAGGATCACAAAGAATGAAATCTTGCCATTTGCAACTGAAAGGGCGGGCCTACGCCGGCCAACTCCATCTTGTTCTGTGTTCTCCACCTTGAGTGACTATGTCCCCAACATGACCCCTTTTCCGGGAAAATCACAGAAACCTCAGACCGTGCCTCCTCCCCTTGAGTAACCTCCCGCTCACCCGTTCAAACTTCCTGATCAAAACATGCCCAGCGACCTGCGTAACAAGACTCCGACCCTTCCCCAGCCAGTCGGCCTAGGCCATGACCCTTCCCCAGCCAATCGGCTGAGGCCACAGCCATTACCTCACCAACTGCCCCTAGACCCCTATAAAACCTTTGTGCTTTTGAAACTTGCTCTCTCTCCCTGGTATCTCACCGCTGCGTCGGTGCAGGTAGGGGATTGAGCTCAAGCTAGCTCGAATAAAGGCTTTTTTGCTTTTGCATTGGACTCAGCTCCCTAGTGGTCTTTGGGGATCACAAATTCTGGGCATAACATTTGGGGGCTCGTCCGGGATCCCCAAGAGCCCCGAGGGACCCCCGACCCGGAGAGCCTGACTGGCCACAGTTAGTGTCTGTCTGTTTGTTCTGTCTTTTCTGTGTGAGCTCATTTCTGGAATTCTGGTAGTGCCCGACGCAGTCTAAGTGGACGCACTGGAGGACCAGGGGCTGGGAGTGTCGGAAGACGTTCCGATTCTCCCTTCTGGAGGGACGTGGAATCCCCTCATCTGTTTTGGAGGGATGTGGAATCCCCTCAAAGGTCTGAGACGAGGTGGGTCGCTCCCGCTGGTCGGCGTGAGGCCATCGTCTTTGGAGGGACATGGAATCCCCTCAAAGGTCTAAGCTAGCTTTCAGTTTTGCTTCCATGGAGTTGGAAGACTTTCTAGGGGCCCTCTGTTTGTCTGTTTTTGTGTTTCTCTGTTTTGCTCTGTGGACTTACTGGACGGACATTATGGGACAGACTCAGACTACCCCTCTACCCACCCTCTTGGCTTAAGCCCTTCCTAGCCCCGCTCCCTCCGGAGCCAAAACCCATTCTTGCTTTGCAGGGGACAAAGAAGAAGAAAAGTCTTATCCAGCCTTCAGCACCCCTCTACCCTGTCTTACAGGGGGGTACTGAAGAAGAATTAATTTTTCCTCCCCTGTATAACCCCTCTAGGATGCCGGAAGAACACCATCCTCCCCCTCCAGGGGAGGCAGACTCTGTTCCGAGAGCGGGAGGCGGAAATGCTCCAGTGGGAAGCCCGCCCTTTACCAGACAAAGGGCTCAGAGGGAGCAATCTGCCTCCGCCGCCGACTCCACTATTCTGCCCCTGCGAGCCACCGGACCCCCAGACGTGGAGGGGAATCAGCCCCATCACTATTGGCCTTTCGCCACTAGTGACCTCTACAATTGGAAAGCTCAGAATCCTAAGTTTTCCGAGAAACCGGCAGGGCTTATTGATTTATTAGTATCTGTTCTTTTTACCCATCAGCCCATGTGGGACGATTGCCAACAGCTTTTGCAGGTCCTATTCACGACTGAAGAAAGAGAAAGAATCCTCAATGAGGCCCGAAAACTAGTTCCGGGCACAGACGGGAATCCCACCACCAACCAGGCTCAGATAGATGCCTCCTTCCCCTTAACTCGGCCCCAGTGGGATTTCAACACAGCAGAAGGTAAGGAGAGGCTCCGGGTCTACCGCCAGACTCTAATGGGGGGTCTCCGAATGGCTGCTAGAAAGCCAACCAATTTGGCCAAGGTAGGAAATGTACAACAGGGAAAAGATGAATCTCCAGCTACCTTTTTAGAACGGATCATGGAGGCATTCCATACCTATACCCCCATGGATCCAGAGGCTCCGGAAAGCAAGGCAGCTGTTATCATGGCCTTTGTAAACCAATCGGCCATAGACATTAGGAGAAAATTACAGAAAATAGACTAGGAGAAAAAAGTCTGCAGGACTTACTGGTGGTAGCTGAAAAGGTATATAACAACTGGGAGCCTCCTGGGGACAAGCAGGCTCACGCCATGGCGGCTGCCAGCAGTAAGCAGACTCGAGACCTGGCCAGAATACTACTACTAGCTACCACTGCTGACTCCCCCGAGGAACAAGACCGCTGTCTCCAGCAGCTGGCAGACGACGCAAGAAAAGGTAAAGGAACCACCAAGGGGGGGAAGCAGAGGCTGCAGAAGGATCAGTGCGCATACTGCAAGGAGATAGGGCATTGGGCCCGAGATTGTCCAAAAAGGGCCGACGGGAAGGGAAGCAAGACTGATCGAGTAAAAGTCTTAGAGCTAGATGAACTAAGTGATTAGGGGAGTCGGGGTTCAGACCCTCTCCCCGAACCCAGGGTAACTCTTAAAGTGGAGGAGACCCCTGTTGACTTCCTTGTCGACACCGGAGCACAACATTCGGTCTTCCACACCCCACAAGGAAAACTAGCCAGCAAGAAGTCCTGGGTGCAAGGGGTAACTGGTATGAGCCAGTATTCATGGACTACCCGAAGAACAGTAGATTTGGGGACGGGCCGGGTATCCCACTCCTTTATGGTAATACCAGAATGCCCCTACCCGCTGTTAGGACGGGACTTACTGACCAAGATTGGAGCTCAGATAACTTTCAGACAAGGGGGGCCCCAGGTCACCGATGGCAAGGGCCACCCCATCCAGGTACTGACCATGAAACTGGAGGATGAATACCACCTCCACCAGGAGGCGCTCCCGAGAGAGGATAATATAGACAGATGGCTACAAGAATTCCCCTCGGTTTGGGCAGAGACGGGGGGGATAGGACTAGCCGCTCACAGGACCCCAGTCCTGGTAGAGCTCAAGCCAGGAGAGAGTCCAGTAAGGATCAAACAATACCCCATGTCTCAGGAGGCCCGGAAGGGGATCCAGCCACACATCCGGAGACTACAAAGCCTAGGGGTACTAGTTCCTTGCCAGTCTGCCTGGAACACCCCCCCATTGCCGGTCAAAAAGCCTCACACAAATGACTACCGACCAGTACAAGACCTCCAGGAAGTAGATAAGAGGGTCGCGGACATACACCCAACTGTTCCCAACCCATATACTCTCTTGAGCTCCTTGGCACCCTCCAGGGTCTGGTATACTGTCCTAGATTTAAAGGATGCCTTCTTCAGTCTGCCGTTGGCACCCCAGAGCCAACCCTTGTTCGCCTTTGAGTGGCATGATCCGGAGGAGGGCTACAGTGGACAACTCACCTGGACACGGCTACCTCAGGGATTCAAAAATTCACCCACCATCTTCGACGAGGCACTACACGAGGACCTGGGTGAGTACAGAAGGGAGCACCCTGGCCTCACCCTTCTACAGTATGTAGATGACATCCTGATTGCTGCCAACATGGCCAAAGACTGTGAGCGAGGGACCCAGGACCTGCTGGCTACCCTGGGGGCCTTAGGATACCAGGCATCCGTGAAGAAGGCTCAGATATGCAGGGAGAGGGTAAGTTACCTGGGATATATCCTGGAGGGCGGACAGCGGTGGTTATCAGAAGCCAGAAAAGAAACTGTCCTAAAGATCCCTACTCCCACCTCCCGAAGAGAAGTGAGGGAATTCCTAGGATCAGCCAGCTACTGCCGCCTCTGGGTTCCAGGTTTTGCTGAGATCGCCAGGCCCCTATATGAAGCTACCAAAGAGGGGAAAACATTTAAATGGACTGAAAAAGAAGAAATTGCCTTTAGTCAGTTAAAAAAGGCCCTCCTAAGTGCCCCAGCCCTGGGCCTACCAGACATTACGAAGCCCTTCCACCCCTTTGTAGACAAACATAAGGGAATAGCAAAAGGGGTTCTAACTCAAGCCTTAGGCCCCTGGAACTGCCCAGTGGCTTACCTGTCTAAGAAACTAGACCCAGTGGCTGCCGGCTGGCCGCCATGCCTAAGAATTATTGCGGCGACAGCACTCCTAGTCAAGGACGCAGACAAACTGACCCTAGGACAGGAGATCTGGATCACGACCCCACACGCCATTGAAGGGGTCCTGAAACAGCCTCCTGATAGATGGATGAGCAACACACGTGTGACTCATTACCAGAGCCTCCTACTCAACCCTCCACGAGTGCGGTTCCACCCCAGTGCAGCCTCAATCCTGCAACCCTGCTGCCCGACCCTGACCTAGGTGCTACATTACATGACTGTGCGGGAATCCTGGAACAAGTACATGGATTCCGGACGGACCTGACCGACCGGCCCCTCCCTGATGCCGAGGCTACTTGGTTCACTGATGGCAGCAGCTTTGTGCGAGACGGACACAGGTATGCGGGTGCAGTGGTGGTCACCGAAACGGACACTGTATGGGCGGAGGCTCTACCCTCCGGAACGTCAGCCCAGTGAGCAGAGCTCATAGCCCTCACCAAGGCGCTGATGCTGAGAGCTGGAAAACGGCTTAACATCTACACAGACAGCTGTTATGCATTTGCCACAGCTCATATTCATGGGGCAATTTATCAGGAGAGGGGGTTACTGACGGCAGAAGGACAGACTATAAAAAATAAGCAGGAGAGGGGCGCCTGGGTGGCGCAGTCAGTTAAGCGTCCGACTTCAGCCAGGTCACGATCTCGCGGTCCGTGAGTTCGAGCCCCGCGTCAGGCTCTGGGCTGATGGCTCAGAGCCTGGAGCCTGTTTCCGATTCTGTGTCTCCCTCTCTCTCTGCCCCTCCCCCATTCATGCTCTGTCTCTCTCTGTCCCAAAAATAAATAAAAACGTTGAAAAAAAATTAAAAAAAAATAAGCAGGAGATACTTAACCTGCTTACGGCCTTATGGCTTCCTGCCAAGCTAACCATTATCCACTGCCAAGGGCACCAAAAAGCTGATAACCCAGTAGCTAGAGGTAATCGAAAGGCTAACCAGGCAGCCAAGGCAGTAGCCCTTACTCCAGTCCCCACCATGACCATACAACTACCGGACCCAGGAGACCCAGTTTTACCAGACCAGCCCAAATACTCCCAGGAGGAGTTACAGAGGATCAAGAAACTCCCCATGGCCCAGGAGATAAAGGGATGGTGGTATACACCTAACAAGGAGCTCGTGCTGCCAGACCAGCTCGGAGTCTCAATATTAGAGCACATGCATCGGTCTACTCACATGGGGGCCCGAAAATTAAAAAATTTAATCCGACATGCCGGAATCAAGATTTACCAACAGGACACCAAAATAGAGCAAGTTGTATCTGCCTGCAAGACCTGCCAACTCACCAACGTGAGAGCCACATCAAATAAAAAAGGAACCAGGCTCAGAGGCACCAGACCGGGAGCCCAATGGGAAGTCGACTTCACTGAAGTCAAACCAGGAAAGTATGGTTATAAATATCTTTTAGTATTTACAGACACCTTCTCTGGCTGGGTGGAGGCATACCCAACCAAGCATGAAACGGCTCAGATGGTGGCTAAGAAACTACTGGAAGACATCTTACCCAGGTATGGTTTTCCTGCCATGGTAGGATCAGACAATGGACCAGCTTTTATCTCACAGGTAACACAGGCAGTAGCCAAGGTGGTGGGAGCAAACTGGAAATTACATTGTGCTTATAGGCCCCAGAGCTCAAGACAGGTAAAAGAGGTAAAAGAGACCCTTACCAAATTAACCATGGAGACTGGCGGGGACTGGGTGACTCTCCTACCGTACGCCCTTTACCGGGTTAGAAACACTCCTTACACTCTGGGTTTTACTCCCTACGAGATCATGTTTGGCAGGCCACCCCCTGTTATTCCCAGCCTTCGAGCTGAACTTATTGCTGAGTTTAAAGATCAAGAACTTTTTCTTTCCTTGAGAGGGCTCCAGAGGGCGCACGAGGACATTTGGCCACGCCTCTGTGCCATCTACGAGGCTGGCCCGACCCCGACACCTCATCAGTACAGGCCAGGAGACTGGGTCTATGTCAAGAGGCACCACCGAGAGACCCTCGAGCCGCGCTGGAAGGGACCCTACATGGTGGTGCTGACAACCCCCACCGCTCTCAAAGTAGACGGCATCACGACCTGGGTCCATCACACCCACGTTCGGCCAGCGGACCCCCCCTCGATCCAGAAGGACTTCGTCACGCGATGGGCCATCAGTCGGGACCAACACAACCTGCTCAAGCTCAAGCTACAGCGCATTCGACCCACCTAATATTGGTAACTCTGTTAACTCTGCTTGTCATTGCTCATGCTGCCGGGAGTCCCCACGCCCCCCAAAACATCACCTGGCAGATCACAGACACCAGCTTGGGGACAATACTTAATCAGACCTTCCAGAGCCACCCCAGGGACACTTGCTTCCCAGAACTTTGCATAAACCTCCAAACTCTGTTTCCCTTGTCACCATAAATGCAGCCGGTCCCATGATTGGGTCCATAAGCTACATGACAAGGGGGGGATGAAAGGGCGGGCCTACGCCGGCCAACTCCATCTTGTTCTGTGTTCTCCACCTTGAGTGACTATGTCCCCAACATGACCCCTTTTCCAGGAAAATCGCAGAAACCTCAGACCACGCCTCCTCCCCTTGAGTAACCTCCCGCTCACCCGTTCAAACTTCCTGATCAAAACACGCCCAGCGACCTGCGTAACAGGACTCCGACCCTTCCCCAACCAATCGGCTGAGGCCACAGCCATTACCTCACCAACTGCCCCTAGACCCCTATAAAACCTTTGTGCTTTTGAAACTCGCTCTCTCTCCCTGGTATCGCACCGCTGCGTCGTTGCAGGTAGGGGATTGAGCTTGAGCTAGCTCGAATAAAGGCTCTTTTGCTTTTGCATTGGACTCGGCTCCCTAGTGGTCTTTGGGGATCATGAATTCTGGGCATAACACAACAACATAGTTAGAGTGTATTACGCTAAGTGAAATAAATCAGAGAAAGGCAAATATATTATTTCACTCTAATGTGGAATTTAAGAAACAAAACAGATGAACATGGGGAAGGTGAGGAAAAATAAAATAAAAACAGAGAGGGAGGCAAACCATAAGAGACTCTTAAATACAGAAAACAAACTGAAGGTTGATGGAGGGGAGGTAGCTGGTATGGCTTAATGAGTGATGGGCATTGAAGAGCACGCTTGTTGGGATGAGCACTGGGTGTTGTATGCAAATAATGAACCACTAAATTCTACTCCTGAAACAAATACTACACTATATAGTAACCAAATTGAATCTAAATAAAAATAAATAAATAAAAGTCTTTTCAACAAAAGTGCTAGGATACCTGAATATCCAGAAAAAAAAATGAGGTTGGAACCCTAATACATACCAAGCACTAAAATGAACTCAAAATGGATCAATCTAAATGTAAGATGTAAAACTATAAAACTCTTAGAAGTAATTTTGGAGTAAATCTTTGAGACCTTGGGTAATACAGTGGTTTCTTGATGTGATGCCAAAAACATAAGCAACAAAAGAAAAAAATGATAAATTGTACTTCATCAAAATAACAAAAATGTGCTTTAAGCACATGAAAATGTTCTCAATATCGCCAGTTATCAGAGAAATCAAAACCACATTGAGATACCACTTCACACCCACTAAGATAACTGTAATCACAAAGAAAGGAAATAAATGTTGGGGAGGATGTAGAGAAATTGAAACCTTTATATATTGGTGAGAATGTAAAATGGTACAGTTGCTTCAGAAAACAATATGGCAGTTCCTAAAACAGTTATAGAATTACCACATGACTCAGCAATTCCACTTCCAGGTATATGTAAGCAAGAAAAATGTAAATATATGTCCACACAAAATTTTGTGCACGAATGTTCATAGCAGCACTATTCATAGTCTCTAAAGAGTAGAAACAACCCAAATGTTCGACTGATGAATGCCAAAAAATTGTGTGGTATATCCATGCAATGAAATATTATGTGGCAATGTACTACAACATTGACAAACCTCAAAAACTGGCTACATGAAATAAGCCAGTCACGAAATATGGCATATTGTATGATTCCATTTATATGAAATGTTTAGAATAGGCAAATCCACCAAGACAGAAAATAGATTATTAGTTGCCAGGGGCTGGGGGGAGAAAGGAATGGGGAGTGGGGAATGGGTGCTAATGGATATGGTACTTGGGGCATGATTAAGTGTTGTGAAATTAGATAATAATGATGTTTTCACAACTATACAAATATACTAAAATGTACTGATTTGTACATTTTAAAGGAGTGAATTTTATGGTTTCTAAATTATTTCTCAACAAAGCTGTAATAAGGAATAATCTGAAAATCAAAAACATAATAAAAATAATTTGGGGTCCAAGTCCAAGAGAGTTTCAACAAATAATTGATATTCTTTTTTTTAAGTTTATTTATTTATTTTGAGAGGTGGGGGGAGGGGCAGAAAGAAGTAAAGACAGAATCTTAAGCAGGCACCATCAGCACACATCCCGACGTGGGGCTCAAACTCATGAACTGTGAGATCATGACCTGAGCCAAGATCAAGAGTCAGATGCTCAACCAACTGCACCACCCAGGCACCCCAAATAGTTAGTATTCTTAACAGAAAAATTATTCTTACAAGTTAATAAGAAGAAAACCACAAAGGCAAAGGAGAGGAATATGTAAAGCTGAGAAGAAATACAAATTGGCTAATAAATATTTGAAGAGGGCAAAAAGACAATTAATAAGGGCTAACACATCTATGGTGCATGCTGTATAAATATTTCACATATATCATCCATTTAACCCTCACAACAGCTCTATGATTTGGGCTCCCATTCCCTCATGGTGAATGCCATTAGGCCACCCAATACTGTGTGACACCATTGCCCCATCCATGGTGGTCTGTTGATTTGTGTGTGATGATGTGTGTCCCCACAATTCCCATTTTAGCACCACTGACCTGGGGTTTGATTTCATCCCTGGGATCATTTAGGGTGCCAGGATAGATTGCTAGGCTGCATGCCTTCAGTCAAGGCTCCTGGAGTCTTTATTTCCGGAAGTATAAGTTTTGCTATGTGCTAGGTGGCAGTGTGTGAGTCCAACTTCCCTAATGAGCTCCTGGAGTGCAAACATCCTGTGTGGTGGGGTACATGCACACCCATAAGTCTTAGCAATCAGCTAAGGCTGGGAATGAAGTTGTTTGCTGCTGATGGAAGGTGGGTTGCCTGGTGAGGGCACATACGCTTCTAGAGGATGATCACAGTGCTTCTGCCCAGCAGTGGCCCTGGGAGGCCCTGCTAGCAGGGCTGAGATTTCTTACAGGAAGCACTTGTGTTTTGCACAAATGTGAGGGGGGAAAAATAGATTTCAGAGGCAAGGCCTGTGCTTTATTTCTTGGCTCTGGTCATTTCAGACTGGGCATTTTTAAAAGCAGGTGTTACCACTCAGCCACTTTGGCCATAGAAATCCCTTAATAAACTGTCCATGGAAAGTCCAGCATGAAACCTGCAAGTTCTGCCCCTTGTAGAATGTGCCTGGGAAACTAAGCATCCTATTTTCCAAGGCTGTCAACTCTAACCCACGGCCTTGTTAGAACCCTAGTAGTGGGGCAGGCAAGGGAAGGGTAGTTTGAACCACCTCTGACCCCCCAAAATGGGCTTTTTTCCTTTCCAACTCAAACAGGTACTCTTTGCACCAAGGACTACTAAAAATAGAGTGACTGAAAGAGTCTCAGATGAAGAGTTTACTTGGGGAAAGAGAGGGGGTGAGAGTGGGTTTCCTCTAAGGTCACCAGGCTGGAGAAAGGCAAATGGCTCAGGTTCAGATCAATGGGTGCTCTACTCAATAGTGCTTGTTGGCCTGGCACTGTTAGCTAACTGGGCTCAGCATGGAGAGAGGGGAAGTAAGTCACATGTCTCTCTCATCTCTTTAAACCTCAGATTCCAGCACCTGCCAGGCTCCCATAGAAGTCCCAGCAGTGCTTGTGAATTTAACAGACCCATGTTGTTCATGGGAGGGTCTGGGTATTTATTCTACTGACAGCAATCTCTGATGGACTCTTCCTCTGTGCTGCTAGATTCTTGACTTTGTCAAGCCCTCACTGTCTTTAGAAGTCTCCTAGGTGGCCCCAGTCTCCTTGTGTGATGGGACCTGGGAGAGTTCCCATCTGGGCTTGGCAATCTGTTCTGTCAAATGAGCAAACTAGAGAAAAATTGGAAAGATGTAGAGCTAGTTCCTCCATGCTCTGTGGAGCATATCATCTTTGCTGTGGCCCATATCATGCCATGTTGTCAGGGACTAAATCATAGTCATCCCCATGTCCCTTCCAGGGATAAAGACAGTGTATGGCATGTAGGAGATGGGGATACCTATAGTTTGGAGCCAGAGAGACCCACATCAAGCCTTGGAGTCTGCCAGTCTTACTAGATGTAAGGCATTATTTAAGTCAATTGGCTTCTCATAACGCCAGTTTCCTGGTCTGTATATAAAATGACTTTTGAATGAGAAAATGAATACAAAGTGTGTGGAATGTATTAGGTACTCAGTAGATGGCAGCTGTCACCAATATCACCACATCACCACTACCACCACCATCATCATCAACATCATCACCATTAACACTGCACACCTCCTCTATGCCCATCCTTATGCTTGGCTTCACGTAGAAGATAAAGGAGAAGCAGTCAGTGATTTCTGCCCTAGGTTAGTATGTAGTGGGAGAGCTAGGAGGTATACAAATAATGGCAATTCAAGTGCCAATCATAGGAAGTACAGTCATGATATGGAGTTCAAAGGAAGAAACAGACTTGTTTTCTAGAACCTTCCAGGAAAGCTGCCCAGAGGAGCTGGGTGCTGATATAGGCCTGGAGAGATTGGATTTACAGTACTGAAAGGGAAGATGGGGAGGATAAGAAAGGATGTTCTTGGCTTAGCTCAGCCCAGGCCAGCACCCAAAGCTGGCAGTGTCCCCTACTTCCTGCTGGGCTGTAAGTGGCCAGGTTTAGTGCTAGGTCAGCATTTGGAATGCAAATACTGGGCTGGCCACTGGAGGTCGACAGAGATTGAGGAATAGGGAGGCTACCAGGGAGAGGGAAGTATTTCCTTAACGACTCTATCCCTGTGATTCAACAGCCTCATTTCCCCAAATCTGAAATCCTATCTTCTCCCTCCTATGTCTTCAGAGCCCTAATCCCCTGTGGCACTCTTAGTTCAGAAGCCCTCAGCTTCCTGACTTCCCCACCTCTTCCTAGGACACCAGCCCAAGGAAGAAAATTCCTCTTGAGATTAGGTGCTGCTATAGGCTCTACTTTGTGTCCTAGAGAGGGTCTGTAAAAGAAAAACAAGCCAGGCCAAGGAAATTCATGTTCCCTTGAGAAGGTGGCTTCCTGTAAGGAAGATGCCGGGTGGTTCTGTAATTGAGGTCTTACCCCAACCCCAAGTTAGGCAGCCCTCTGGGGAGGTGGAGACATGGTGGGGGCAGGATGGGGGAGGCTAGGTGCAGACTAACGGCTTAGAAAGAAACTGGGCCCTCACTGGGAGGTACACTGAGCCCAGGCACTGGGGCCCTCCTAACTGTAGATAGGAAGGAAGGTCTCTAAGCCAAGTTTGGGCTAAGTTGTGAGTGGGGAGGGGAGGTTTCAATGTCAGAAATACTGGCTGGGTTGGCTAAGGGGCAGCTTGAGGCTGGTGGGCCTGGGTGCCATATATCTGCCAGTCATTATCTGCGCAGCTGGGTCCAGCCCCTTATCTATCCTCAGGATGCCCTCAGGGGCTCATGGACTCTCCACCAGTAGGCCTGTGTTTATCAGTCAAGAAAGTCCAGGGCCTGATTCTTTAGCCTTCATGGTAGGGTGGGATATAGGAAGTTAGCTCACAGGCTGGTGAGAGGTTAGAGCTAGGAGGGCTGGAGAGATGAGGAAGCAGCTACCCTTCCCTGTGCTCCTTGGGTTGTTCAAATGTTTGCTCTGTTTGGGATGTTCCTCCAAGGGTACTTTATTCCCTGTGTTTAAGAGGCCTGGCATGTCCAATGTGTTCTCTAAGGATCCAGGAGCAGGACTGGGTAAAGATGCTATTTCTCCAGCCAGCATTATCCTCCCCCAGGCCTACGGGGCTTCTGAGATGGGAAGCTAGGCTAGGGTCAGTGACAAGGTGGAGACAGCTACTGCTTCTCCTCCTCCAAATTCCTCAGACCTTGACAGTGATGAATGGCCCAGCCTTGCTTTGCACACTCTATAGGTTACCAGGAGTGAGAGAACAACAGGAGGGCTGGGTTGGAGTGTTGTGGGATTTCTCTCTTAGACTGCCCCCTGCTGGGCTAGAGAGCTAGGAACAGGAGGGATGGCTAGAGGAAGCTGAGTCCAGATCAGTGACACAGGAGGGCAGGGATGTCCAAAGAGGAGGTTTCTAAGGAACCCAGGGTCCCAGCTGCAGTCAGAGCCTTGTGCTACCTACCCTGCCACACCTAGCCATGTTCTGTCTCTCAGATGCCCTGTTGTAGGCTTTTTTCAGGGACAGGGGATAGGTCATTTGCCTGTATGGGGCCTGAGGGTCTGGGACAGATTTCTAGAAGTCCAGGGTAGGGTGAAGTGGAATAAGGAAGGGATAAAGAGAGTAAGAGGGAGGGGAGCAGGACCATCTCAAGAAGAGGGGCTCCTCCTATCCCTAGTATAGTGCTGATAGCTTAAGCAGGGACCAGGCTGACACCTAGAAGATCAAGGTGATCTCAGTGCAAACACCTATAAACCAGGCATGAAGTTGGGGCAGGACTTGGGAGGGGCTAGGGGTTGAGAGTCTGGTTGAACCTTGGGCCTTGGGGACCACCCACTCCTTCACCAGCCACTTAAAATTGTCATGGCTGCAGTGAAACTAGACTTGCAAGGTTTACCTACCTGGGGCTTGATCTGACCTAGTCCTGGGGTGTGGTGCATCCAGGGGAGGGGAGGAGGAAGAGTGGGAGGGCTCAGGCCCCACCCTGGGTTTGCCCTGAGACTAACCCAGAGATAGAGTGATTTGGGAAAAGCAAGGTATTTGTGGGGGAAGGAGGACAGCTGGGTCCAACACAGACCCCAGCAAATCTCAGCTAGGGCAGCCATGATGGCAGAGGGAAGAACAGGAGAGAAATGAATGGTGGGAATGAGCCAGCCAGGCAAGAGAGGGCCTTGCAAGCTGAGGTTGGCAGGGGTAGAGGATGTAGACAGTTGGAACCTGGAACCTCAGTTTTTCTCATCTCTAGAATAGGCCCATAAATATCTACTTCAGGGATGTATAATATAGCACCAAAGGTGAAAGTAACCAGCCACAGTGCCTGGCATACAGTGGGTGTTCAAGATACGGAGCTCTCTCTCTCTCCCTGTAGGGAATAGCTGTGTGCGTCTGTGAGGAGGGTATGTGCAGAAGCTATGGATCTTTGAGGGGACAGACAGGAGACCTAGGGCAAGCTGGGGATGACTGTAGATATAAGAGAGGGCTGCTAGGCTTACTGGGTTGTCCCAGCTCACATTGCCCTAGGCCTGTTCTCTAACCCTTTGGTGTGCAAGGCCCATCCCTTGGCACACACTCCTTTCCAGAGCCTTGGGATATCAGTGTAGATTCATGAGAGTCATCAGTTACAACATAAGTTGTGTAGCTAAATGGCCTAGGTTAGAATCCTGACTTTCCTACTTCTTGGCGGTGTGGCCTTAGGTGAGTTAGTTCACTTCTCGTCTCAGAGTACAAGCAGGCAAGGAGAGGTCAAGGGCAAGGGCCACAGAAATTGAGGGTGTGTTTGTGTGTGTGTGTGTGTGTGTGTGTGTGTGTGTGTTCATGCATGTGTATGCAACAGTGACATGAGAAAATGTGGGGGCAAGAATCTAGGTTCAACAGGAGCAGGAATCAATCCTGTCACCTGGTACTGCATGAATTGATAGGTGAGAAACACCAAGTATTCTTGTATGAATATGTATGTACCTGTGTGTGAATATACAAGAGGGGCTACAAACTGTGCATGTGTACATGAAGTGTGTGAACAGACAAAAGGGAGAACTTGTGTGACTAGGAATGAGGGTATCTCTGTGGAAGAATGAGTTTCCATATAGTGAACCATGGTGGGCCAGGCATGATGCTAAGCCCTTGATGTACACATTATCTTATTCACCCCTCACCACATTTCTGTGAAGGAGGGATGATCTCCAAATTATAAATGAGTTCACTGACTTGCCCAAGGAAACACAGCTGATAAGCAGTGAAATCTGGGGCTCTGAAGTTTATACCTTGTGCCTCCGGTGGGTGTGGGAAGCTGGGCTCAGAAGGAACTGATGGAAACTTTCTGGGGACTGCATGATGTCTGAGGTTTCCTGAAGTTTTCAGAAGCTCTTCATCATCCCTGGATCTGGGAGGTCCCCACGTGCTGATTTTGGTGTGCTTGGAGCTCCTTGAAGACAGGGCTGGTGGAGCTCTTCTTTGGGTCACCAGGGTAGCTAGCACAACGTCAGTGCTCAGGAAGCACTGGTGGACTTGAATCCCAAGGGTGTGTGTGTGTGTGTGTGTGTGTGTGTGTGTGTGTGTGTGTGTGTGAATGTTTGGTGACACTGATCTGGGAGGCGTGGGGAGGGGTGCAACTGCCACTGGAGTAGGGAGGGCTTGGATAAGAGAGGGTCCACATGCTCCACACATTCCAACTTCTTCTCAGGCTCCCTTGGGGAGTAATTTTTCCTGACTTTAGGGGCCTGAATCATTACATCTGAGGCCCTGCTAGGGTGGGGCAGGATGTGAAGGCTTGAAGTCACTGGCCCTGGCTGTGGCAGAGAGTAGGTCCAGCCCGGCTACTGAGGACCCTATAACTGGAGGGGACGGGTTGAGGCAGAAAGGTTGTGCTGTGACCAGGGGTGATCAGCATGTAGAGCAGGCCTAGACATAAAGAGTCTTCTCTTTCCTCTGCTGCCCTCTCCAGCCATAATTAGGTGTTGGCACACTCAGAAGTTGCTTCTGTCTTCCCAGGTTTCCCAAGTCTGGGACCATAGCCTTATCTCCCCTATTCCCCTCCTGGTCTTGGGTTTGCCTCCCAAGGGGCATTGGGCATGTTAGCAGCAGAATCTGAGGCTGGTTCTGGGGTTGGTGGTGGCAATTTTAGGTGGGAACTTGGAGATGTGGCCAGGAACACAGATGAACTTTCCCAGGCCTAGCAACCTGGGAATGAAGAGTAGACTCCTGGACATCCTGAAGGCTGCTGCCTTCCAAGTATGAACCAGCTTTTAACCAGGAATGTATTAAGTAAGCAAGTAGGCAAGGAGCAGCTGAAAATTTGTCAAGTCAATATAGGCTTTGGAGACAAATAAGCCTGGGGGAAATCCTGCTTCTGCCATTGATGAGCTCAGTGGAGCTACTTCTCTTCCCTGAGCCTTATCTTCCTTCTTATCTGAAATGGGGGGAGTGAAACTTATCTCATCAGACTATGAGAGAAAAGCCATCTAACATGATTCTTGGCACAGAGTAGGCACTCAGGAAGCAACACGCTTCTTTCCATACTCAGGTGCATGCACATTTCAAGGGATCCAAGTCTCTAAGCCAGACTATTGGTGTGCCCTTGTACCTTGTTCTCATTTCTCCTTGTTCACACCCCAATAAGGGGTCCAGCTGTCAGTTGAGAGACCTGACATAGTTCCTCCTCGACCCTGTCCACCCAGATCCCTCTCACCTTCCAGGCCCTGTCCCTAAAAGTAGAAGTGGCCTAGCTTCTCCCTTATTTCCCTCCAAATACAGTTTCACCCTACAGCCAAAGGGAGCATCATAGGATCCAGTGAGAAACCCCTACTTAAGTGATATGACACAAAACTGTGTAAATTGTAGAGAATTTGGGGAATGTTGCTCACCTAATTATCTCTATAAAGTATCAGCAAAGACAGTATATCCTTGGCAATCCCAAAGCCAACCCAAACCTAGATCTTCCTCCTAATGGTTTCCCTTCCTCCACATACTGGGCCGCAGTTCTTGCCAAGGCCACTAAGCCTGTCCCAAGTCTTGTGTTCAAATCATGTGCTAGGTTTGTGTGTGACAAGCTCCCAGGTTGGAGCTTCCAGTTTGTCCCAGGTCCCCACAGTGCTACAGAAGACCAGTAGGGGGAGACATTAGCACGTGGGTACGCCTGTTGGGGTCCGACCACGAGAGTGGGTCGGACTGGGAGGGTCTGAGCTATGGGATGGAGCCAAAGTTATAAGCAAGGAAGCGAGGAGGGGCGGGAAGAATGGGCGAGGGCTGGGAGACAAAGACCCAGATGGCGAGGCCGGGAGGGACTGGAGTCTGGTGTTTTGGGGCCAGGACGCCCGCTTTTGCTTTTTCAAAAACGTCCACCCTGTGCCTTTGACTCTTTGCCTTCCAGGTGTCTTTCTTTATCGAGGTACTCTCTCACTCTCTCATCCCAGCTGGCCTATTCCGGGGCCTTGCCTGCGACTTCGGACAGGACACGACGCCAAATTTGGGTTCCTGGGTCCCACAAGGTTCTCCCCTAAAGCTGAGATTCCGAAGGCCCAGTCCCCAGGGGCAAAGAACTCACCTCCCACCCACCTCCATCCCGTGCTTGTAATTGACCTCTCTCAGTCTCCATTACCTAACGCTATCCGTATGTTTAGGACTCCAGGTCCAAGTGCAAGCAGACACTGCATTGCTAGGGCAGGAGAAAAGACCACCAGAACTCTACGTGAGATGGGACCAAGAGCAAACAGGCTGTTTTTGCCACAGAGAGGGGCACAGAGCACGACTTCAGGGCTCCTGCGTAAAGAGAATGGAAGTACTTTCACGGGATACTTGTGACAGGGCCTGTGTGGCCCAGGTCAGTGGGCCAGAGTGTTGACTAGGCGCGCGGGAGGAGGGCAGGCCAACAGCCCTTGAGGAGCTCCAACTTCCCACGGGCTGCGCGCTCTGGGAACGGGACTATACCGGACCCACCCCTAACCGCAGGAGCCACACTCCGAGATTGGTGCCATCGCGAGCACGGCGTCCTTAAGAGCTCCCAGAAGCCCCGCCCCCTTCCTGTTCTGGGGGCGTGGTACGGGACGAGGACCCCCGAGACGGAGCTTACTATTGGCTAAGAGGAGTAGGGTTGGCCTTGCGTTCGCCTGAGCAGGGGAGTAGACAGCTCAGCGGCAGCCGAAGGGAGTCTATGCGCGCTGGACAGCAGTGGTAGTTGTGTTGAGGCTCGCACTGGCCGCAGACCTTCGGGCGCAATCGCCGGGGAGCTAGGAGTCGGCGAAGGGGCTGCGGGGCTACCCGGCGGAGGCTTCAGAATAGAAAACTGATGGAACTGGCTCGCTCGACTGCGTCTTCCCGCTCTTCTAAGTACACTGAACGGGGGCCCCACTGAAGTAGAAGCTGTCGGGGGGCGCGAAGCCCAGAGTCCCAGTGTGGCCTGGAGGAACAGAGACCGTGCCAGGGCGACCCAGCCGGGAGCCCCCGGATTGAGCTCGTGTTGTGGGGAGACTCCCATTTCTTCCGAGGGGCGTCGATCCCGAGACGGTCGAGGCGTCGGGGCGGCCACCGAGTCTTCAGTGGGGAGACCCAGTCAGGGAGAGGGCGCGCAGTCTCGAACAGTCTCCGGGAGCCAAGCGGAATCGGGCCGGATCACCCGGGGGCGCAGAGCCCCCGTCGCCCCTCGTGCGGCGGAGAGACCAAGGGAACGAGCCATCGGAGGCCGCGGCCCATGCCCAGGTTGGGGACAGCTGCCCAGTGAGTCCTCCTGGCCCGCCGGGCGGAGAAGAGCGACACCGAAGCCGGCGGGAGGGGAGCACTTCAAGGCCGGCGACTGCGGAGGATGGGCGCCTGAGCGGTTCAGAGCGCAGCGCAGCACGGGAAGGCGAGGCCAGTTTGCTGAGGAGGCGCCAGGGGATCCCAAGTGCAGCCTGCACCCGGGAAGATGGCCCGGCCTGGGCAGCGTTGGCTCGGCAAGTGGCTTGTGGCGATGGTCGTGTTGGCACTGTGCCGGCTTGCCACGCCGTTGGCCAAGAACCTGGAGCCCGTGTCCTGGAGCTCCCTCAACCCCAAGTGAGTAACTTACTGGCTCTGATCCCTGGGGGTGGGAGGCACTCCTGCAGGGTGAGGCCACGCGCCCCCGAGTGCGTGTGGGGAGGTGTTCCGAGGAAGAGCTGTACCCCATTTTGTCTCTGTCGTTTTCGTGTGTGTTTTCCTGCGGGCGGGCGGAGCAGGGTGCGGCGGGGTGGGGTGGGGGCACTCGGCTGGGCTGTGACCCCTTGGCTTCCCCGCCTTTTCCTCCTCACGTCCCGGATCAAGTCGGGATGGTCGCGCCAGGCGGAGCTGGGAGTCCCGGCTCTCGAGGGCGCACCCGAGAGCTGGGTGGGGGAGAGAACGCATTCCCCTATGGGGCCCTTGGGAACGTGGCGGTTTTCGCCGAGAGCCGCTCGAGGGGCTAGCGTGACCTGGGTGGGGGCGAGGCCAGAACACAGGTTCCTCGTTTGTTTAGCTGTGAAAGGACCACAGCGCGGGACACCGCGCTTGGGGTGGGTGGCAGCGCCTGTATCCCCATTCGGGCTTCTCCCATTTTCATTTCTCTTTCTTCCCTGTTTGCCTCTCTAGCTTTTCGCTTTGCCGTCTCTTCTAGCCCCTCTTTTCTCCCTGCCCGGCCATGGAAGGGCGGGCGTCGCTCCCAGGCTCACAAAGGCGGCGGGTGGAGAGGGGCGGAGTGGGAGAGGTATCTGGGAGGGGGTGGTTTCGATCCAGCGCCTGTCGGGGGTCTAATGGAGCCGGTGGCAGAGCTTCGAGAGCCGGCCCAGGCAGAGAGTGGCGTCCAAGCTGGCGAGGGAGGTGGGTGGGGGTCGAAGGATTCCTGCTCAAGCGGGTCCCGTTGCCCCCCCCCCCCCATGTCCCTCAGATTGGGAAGCTATGCTTAGCTTTTCCCAAGGGGTTAGGGAGGTAGCTATGTAGAGAAGATCCTTTCTTTTTTTCCTCCTCCTTCCCCCTTCACAATTCCCCCTACCCCAAACAACACACACACCTTTTAGGGCGGTGGCTCAGTGGTTTCTAGGCTGTTAGTGAAGAGTCGCTGGGGCTGTGTGATGACCTCTGGACCTTTTACTCTTCTGGCATTCAGGACTGGGGTTGAAATCCAGGGTCAAGATTGCTCTTCCTGTTTTGTGGAGGTCCCGGCAATGTGCAGACACCCCTACTTAGTGGGAAAATGGGGGGCTTTGGCCTGCCCTCTATGCTCTCTGATGTTTGTATCCGGAATCCCTGTCCACTCTCATGGGCTCCCCGCTAACTTCCCCGGGCTCCTGCCTCCCTTGGCCTCTTAGGTTCCAGGGACAGTGCGTCTCTTAGCCCTGGAGTGGAAGAAATCAGCTTCTCTAGTTCTATTTTCCTTGGGTTAAGATAGAGTCCTATTTACTGGTTTGTGGGATGGTTAAAACAAGGTCAGTGTGAGGGTCTGGGAAAGAGAACAAGGTACAAGGAAAGGGATTGACAAGAATTTCTCCCCCGCCTAGAAGCCAACCTGGGTGCAGAGCTCTCCTAACAGCAGGGATTCAAGATAGTCTGGGGAACCCTGAGCTAAACAGGGGAAAGGTTCTGAAGAGCCCAGTTCCATCATGTAAGGGTGGAGGCTGGAAATGCTCTCTCTTGAACCAGGATAGCTGAAAGCCGCCTGGGGTAGCCCATTATAGGGGCTCATGGGAGTGACCTAATTGCTCTCTCGGGTCTCTAACCAGAGATAGCATGCAGCTCCACAGCTGGAAAGGAGCCCTCCTGCAGAGTTGGGGGGGGGGAGCTGGAAGAAACAAGATCTCTCTGAGCTTCTCCGTTTTTGTGTTCTGAGCCTTTGGTTCTCTGGACCAGTTTATAGGTTTTTGAGTTCTGCCCACGCCACCATCCACTTCAAGCTGAGGGCAGGCATCCTTGAGGGGGTGGTAAGGTGGGGGGGTGGCTGAGGACTCAGTAGGACCTGCACAAATTCTATCCCATAATTGAACAGATCCTGAGAATGGTGGGGGACTGATCTTGGCGCCCCTGCACACACACACACTCCCAGTTCCATCTATGCCCAAGGGTCTGTGTGTGTTGGCACATGGGGGATGGGCAGGAGGACAGGAGGGAGGCACTGCCCTCAGCTCCACTCAAGCTCTGGGGGCTGCCTCTGCCACCGCGCCCAACCCTCAGGCTGCCACAGCCTTTCAACTAAACAGTCTTTCTCTGTCTCTCCCTCTTTGCCTCCTGCCCGAGTTCTCCCTCTCAGGTCTGTATCTGGTTTGCCCTCTCACACCCTCTGTGAGCTGTGCTCACCTCCCCTCTCCAGCTAGGTTCGCCTGCTCTCCCTCTTTCTCACACTCCCTCTCACTCTTAGTCACTCTCTGCCTCTTTTTCTCAAGTCCTTTTGTTTCTCGCACATGCCCGTGCTCTCCCTCACAGGCTCATTTTCTCTCTTCCCTCCCCTCTTCCTCCCTGCTTTTGGTCTCTTTACTCAGCCTTGTCAGGAGCTGGCACCCCCACCCCACCCCTCAAATCTCCCAGTGCCTATAAATCTTGCTTAATTGCTTCCTTCTTGGGAAAAAAATCAAAATAAAGAAGTGATGGGGCTGGGGGTATGTTTCCAGGTTCCAGGGTGCGTGCAGCCCCAGTCCTGACTGGAAGAGGGGAGCTGGAAGGGCCGGCTTAAGACTTCCAGCTTCTTTCCCAAATCCGTGCTGGGGTCTTTGAATGGGTAGCATTAGCTTCTGCCTCTTCGGCCCCTCCTGTCAGATTACCCTGATGAACAGAGGTTGGGGAAGCAGGTTTAGTCCCACTAGAGGTTGGGAGAAACCAGAATGAATGCATGTGCTTGGGTGGGTTGGGGGCTGTGATGGAAGGTCCCAGAGCAGCCCCCTCCCCCAACTTCTTCCCTTGAGAGCTTGGGGCAGCCGGTAGGCCTCACACTTGAGTCCTCAGCCAAGTCCAGCTGCTGCAGTTCAGTCTCTCAGTCCCATTCTGACCCCTTCCTGCCCCCCACTCAGGTTCCCCCACCTCCAGGGAGTGGGAATGTGCCTGAGATCACATTACACCTTCCCTATAAGGGGGTGGGGGTGGGGGGTTCAGCTTGGTGTCCAGGACCCTTGACTCCATCCAACATGGGTGGGGGCAGCTGCAGACCCTAACCCAGGCTTGCCTGCCACAAGCCAAAGTGTTGGTCCCAGCCCCCTCACAGCTGTTCCAGCTCACAGTCCTGGGGAGGCCAGCTCAGGGGGCCCCTTTCCAGGGTGGCTGACCTCTCCTACTCTGTGGCTGATTGGCCACAGGTGGGGGCCTGAGAGTGATGGGAACCCAGCAGCTCCTAAAGTTTCCTGTTCCCCTTCCTCCCCACCCCCACCCCAGGCAGCCAGGCCAGGGCAAGAAAGGCCTGTGAGCCTGGGGTGCAGGCTAAATTGAGGGTTCCCTGTATCCCCTCAGGTTCTTTGTTGCCTCATCAGCTCAGGTGAATGGGGACGGCCAGGCCGTGGATAGTACTCTTTTCTGGGGTTTGGACTGTGGAGGAGGTGGGCCAGCCAGGAGGCAGCTTATTGCCATGAGAACACCAGGTTTCGGGGAGGGTACACTCCATGATTATCAGGGGAGCTGTGGTGGGATGCTTACCAGCCACATTCTGGGTTCCTTGCCTTGTGTACCATAACCCACTCCTCCTGGGTGTGTTTTCATAGTGGTCATTTGGGGTGGGGGTGCTAGCAGCCAGGAACATAAGCCGTAAATGGTACTGTGCTTGGCAATGCTAACTAACAGGCAGCACCTTGCTACTTACAAAACATCCTCATATGTAAATATTATTGGTTGTTCCCAACCGCCCTGGGAAGTAGGAATTGTCCCCATTTCCAGATGAGAAGGCATATGCCTGGAACAGGGAAATGAATTGTCTGAACTCAGTCTGCTTATAGTGGGTAGAGCTTGCTGTATGCCATTCTTTCCATGCCATCCTGCTATACCTTGGAATCTAGGAGAGATAGGAATTCAAGGTGGGGTTTGGAAAGAGGTGCCATCTCCCTGCCCCTCTTACTTCACAGATGTGCGTGCATCTGTCCTCATGACTCAGGCCCTGCCTGCATCAGATGAGCAGTGCTCTGGCTTCCTCATTTGATTTTGCTAGGTCTACCAGCAGCCTTGGCTTGGGTGACCTGAACTAGAGGCAGCCAACTCACTGCCTGGCACTCACCCTCCTGAGTGCTGAATCTCACCTTTGGTTCCTCTCTGGGCCGGGAATCTCACTTCTTCTCAGGGATCCCCTAGAAAGCAGACAGGGAAGGGCGTGTTAAGCCCCCAATGGGCCCTAGTGTTAGCCTGGTGGGGCAGAGGGGAGAGTGTAGTCCCGTGTAGGTGGGGAGGGTGACCCTCTGGGACTCTCCTGGCCTCCCTACCTCCGACAGTGCTGCGTGTGTGCCAGGACCCAGCTGCTGTTCCTGCCCACCCACGCCTGGGCGGGCACTGCTGGGACATGCCAGGCCTGCTCCTGCTGCCTTGGGGGCTGGGTGGAGCTGGGGGAATGAAAGAGGAGCCTTTAATTTGGGGGCTCCCCACCCTTGCTGGGATGAGAGCAGACTTGAGCTCTGGCTTGGGGTCTGTCCTCTGCTCGTCCTGCCACTCTGTGGGTGCAGGCATAGTGGTGCTGGGGTCACCAAATCAAAGCTGTGTCTAGAGTCTTAACCAGACTTGCACTAGCATGGCCAGGGACCACGCTCTCCCAATCTCTGACCACAGGTTCCTAGAGCCTGTGGGAAGGGTGAGAGAGAAGAAAATGTAGATGTGGTGGAACATGGGCACCTTTCTGGGCATGACACCCACATCTACAAGCTAGCCCCACCGTAGACTGTATGTGTTTGGGTGGAGAGGGGCTCAGCTGGACAAAAGAAACAGGAGGACAGTTGGCCTCTGACCAGGCTACTGCCCCAGACTCTTCAGGCTTCTCGAATGGCAGGATTCTGATTAGCAGTCATGGTGGCCCTTCTCAGCTCAGTAGAAAGGCTGAGAGACAAACGGGCTAGGGTAGAAGGAAGAAGTAGGCTGTAAGACAGGAGCTGGAATGGCCTCCTTCAAGTCCCTTTACTCCCTGGGGTGGCTCACTGGGGTCCTGGGGCTATCAGAAGCTAAAGAGGGAAGGCCTCAGGGGTTACCATGGCGACCTGCTTCAGGCTTCCTGCTGGGCCTTGTCAATCCCCTTATTTTCCAGAAAAGGGCTTTGTCTAGGGGTGGCCCCAGGCAAGAAAGCTTGGCTTGATAATGGGGGAGTAGTAGTTTTTGAAAAGTGGGGGATAAAGAGTTTAACTTGGGGACAATCTCTTCCTCCAACTCTCTTGCCCCTATTCCTAACCTGATATGTATGAGGAAAGATGGGCAGGGTCCTTCCTATACAGTATGGCTAGTGTTGTAAGCTGACTTCAGGTTTCACTCTCACTGGCTACATGCCCACCTTGGCAAGGTCCCCTTGCCACTTTCCTGGGCTTCTCAAAGGCCAAGAAGCAGTTTTCCTGGTGGTACAGAAGATGCTGAAAAGGCACCCTTATGGGGGATCAGGGTCAGGGAAGGCAGGTCTCCTCAGGGTCTTCTCCCTTCTTCACTTTAGGAGAAGGTGAGTTTCCCCTCTGCAGCTGCCAGGCAAATTAACTAATGAATATTTATGAAGTCTTCTCTGAGGTTGAGGAGTCTGAGGGGTGTTAGGGGCAATAGTCCTCTTTTCTTCCCCTTTCCCCATCCACTATATAGACATCTGCTACCTCAATGTGTCTGGATTCAAGAGATAACCCCAAGTAGCTGGAAGCCCTGTGTTTCGCTTCTGGAGCTCCAGAGCCTGAGTGGCCACAGATGTGCTCAGAACACATAAGACTCCCTGGTGAGGAGGCCAGGTCCAAGTGGTTAGGAAGGTGAGCTGGCCCATACCCCCCATTTGCATGTCCTCTGTGTACCTGCTGTCACCTCCATGTAGGGTCTTGTTGAGGTGCAGCTGTACAAGGATTCAGCCAATATTTCAGGTCTTCTTAGACCCCCTAGGGGTTAACATCCTGGGTGAGGTTAGCCTCCTCTGGTTGCCTTTGAGAACTTCTCTTCAATAGGAATGAATGTTCATCTGATCACTCCCTCCCTCCCATGAGGAGCCTGGACTCTGTGGGTCTTAAAGGGTCTTCTGGTGCTAAGAAGTTAGAAGTTGTCTAATCCTGCTGTCTGGATGGAACCAGTGTGAGGATTGGAAAATGAAAAATGCCTTGGGAGTCATGGGGGTCTGGTGAAACTTCTCAGCCTTTTGTGGTTAATGGGGTGAGGATGTTTCCTCTCAAATGTTTGTATGGGCCTTCATCCCATCCCCACCTCCTTTCTGGCCCTCTGGAGTGCAGTAAAGCTAGATACTAAGGGAAAGACCTTCTCATTGTGGTTTTTGCCAACCTGTACAGCAAAATGGCATGTCCCAGCTTGTTGAAGCCTCCTTTAACATCGAGGGAGGGCTGTCTTTCTTCATCTACTTGGTCTAGACTCACCTCCTGGGGTATCATTTCCCTCCCTTGAGTGAGGGCACTGTGCAACCACTAGGCACTCATACCTTGTGCTCCCCACTGTGGTATGGGCCTCCAGGAAGTGGAGCCATGCTTTTCCACTCTGAGCTTTGTTCTCTTGAAGCACTGCTTTCAACCCTTCATTGTCCTTAGTAGAAAGTCTGTCTCCAGTGGGAGGAACCCCACACTGTTTGTTGTGACCCTCAAGGCCTTTCACCCTGGTTCCAGCTGAGCTTATTGGCCTCCTCTTCTGCTTCTCTCTACCAGTTGTGGGGCCAATCACTGGCCTGGGGTTTGTGTCCCAGCCACTCTTGTCCACTCTTGCTCTGTGTTAACTTCTAATTCCTTACCCAGGACCCACTTTCATTCTGCTCCTTCCGAGGAACCATCTTAGACCATCCTGTCAGATGAACTGTCTCCTTCCTCTCCCTGCCTCCAGCTCTTGCCGTTTGAACCACCCTCCTCCCACATAACCTACAGATAGCCTTGTCCCGTCTATTGCCAAAGCATGGACCATTTTTACTTTTCTGACCTACAGCAGACAGTAAAATCCTTGAGGATGGAGCCATAACTCCTCTTCCTATTTCCCCTCACCCGCTGAAAAAACCGCAAGACTGGCCTCATAGGTACTTGCTGTTAATCTGGCCTCCTGCCTCTTGGCAAACTAGACTGTTTCTAAGCAGGAGTCAAACACGTTGAGTGCCTACTGTGTGCTAGGCACTCTGCATGCACCATTGTATCCCCTCCACAATCCCAGGAGGGTAGGGCTCTTACCTCTGCCAGTTTATAAGTGAGGAAATGGAAACTCAGGGAGATCAGGTAGCTCATCCAAGGTTGCAGAGCTCGGAAGGGGCATGTCTGTCTGATTCCAAAGTCTGTCTGCTTCTTCCTTGCTACATACTATTGCCTTGTTTCCAGCTCCAGCCTGCCCAGGCTCAGAAATGGCCAAGATAGCACCACCATTTTGCTGTGTGCTTAGGCAAGGACACTGATATGAATAGATGGCCCTGGGCAGCTGCTCTCTCCCTGCTATTCCCTGTGCCTGGCCTTCAGGATTAGAAGAGGAACCTGGTTTGGGGCGCCTGGGTGGCGCAGTCGGTTAAGCATCCGACTTCAGCCAGGTCACGATCTTGCGGTCCGTGAGTTCGAGCCCCGCGTCGGGCTCTGGGCTGATGGCTCAGAGCCTGGAGCCTGTTTCCGATTCTGTGTCTTCCTCTCTCTCTGCCCCTCCCCTGTTCGTGCTCTGTCTCTCTCTGTCCCAAAAATAAATAAACGTTGAAAAAAAAATTAAAAAAAAAAAAAAGAAGAGGAACCTGGCTCAGAAGGCATTTGTCCATCTCCCTCAGGATCTGGAACAGAGGCAGTGTGGAGATGGGTAGATTAGAACACAGATGTGTGAAGTTCCTGGGGCCCTATCTTACATAATCTGTTGTCCCTGCTTGGGCCCCTTCTCCCCTCCCTCTGTTCTTTTAGGACTGAGACTGGTCAAGTTTGGGGACTCACATTCTTGCATTACAGGAGTTGAATCAGTCCCCTATAAGACACTGGGCTGTAGGAGTGGGAGGTGGGGAGAGCTATGTGGAATTGCTCCTGGCCAGAGACTATGCCCATCACCCTTGGTTCCAGGTAATGCCTATTCATATCTCCTCCTCATGCCCAAGATTAGCAAGGATGGCAGAGAAGGTATGGGTCCCAGATACGTTGAGCTCCCCCAGTTGTTTTCTGGGAGCTGCAGGGGTGGTGGCTAAGGCATGTGTGGGCTTGTGTGTGGGCTTGTTTGTGTGTATGTGTGTGTGTGTGTGTGTGTACGCATGCATGTGCACAACATGTTTGTGTGCACACACATGCATGTGTGGTAGGGAGATGGTAGCAGTGGCTCTGAAGGAATGTGTGTGATGGGGGCGGGAAGAGGACAGGGCTGCCACCTCCAGGCAGCCCAAGCCTCACACCATTGGCCACATCAGCCCCCTGTGGAAATGCCACATTAGGACAAAGGGCTCCCCCAGCTACGCAGTGCCCCACCCTACCAAGCAGTCAAAGCCTGGCAGCCTTGCCCATGGGCCACCCCTTCCACACCCTGCGCTGGCAGTGTGATTCTCTCTCTGCACCCCCAGCCTAAGGATGGAGGGAGGACAGAATGCCTATTCTTGGCCATCTCCACCCAGTAGGCTCAGCCTGGCCCCTCATTGTTTGTGCCCTTGATTCTGGAGATGGTCCGGGACCCCTGACCCTGAGGCTGACCATCTCTTCCCTTCTGGGCAGATTCCTGAGTGGGAAGGGCCTGGTGATCTACCCAAAGATTGGAGACAAGCTGGACATCATCTGCCCCCGAGCAGAAGCAGGGCGGCCCTATGAGTACTACAAGCTGTACCTGGTGCGGCCTGAGCAGGCAGCTGCTTGCAGCACTGTGCTTGACCCCAACGTGCTGGTCACCTGCAATAGGCCAGAGCAGGAAATCCGCTTCACCATTAAGTTCCAGGAGTTCAGCCCCAACTACATGGGCCTGGAGTTTAAGAAGCACCATGATTACTACATTACCTGTGAGTCTCTTCCCGTCATATGGTTCTCTCTTATCTAGGAGCTTTCTAAGTAGTACAGTGAGATAGCACACAGGCCACCTTGATCTGGGTTCCCTCTGAAGACTGGCATGCTCTCCTTCCAGCCTGGCCTTGGAATTCTGGCCCTAACATTCACCAAGAGGATGGCTGCCAGCTCACCTTGGCTCTAGGAGTTGGCTGGGAGAGGACTCCACTTTGTGGTGCTCTCTCTTATTTCTTTGGCCTACCTAAGATATAATCTTGGGAGTGACAGAGTTGGAAGAACCCTTTGGGATCAGCTGGCTGTCCGGACTTTCTCTTCATGGGAAACTGGCCCCAAGAAGTGAAGGAGCTTCCTGCCCTGATATCACTCATGGAATTAGGGGCAGGATTGGGACTCTAACCCAGTTCACCTGACTAGATTCCTTCTAGTCTGTATAGAAGCCTCCCTCATGATTCCAGTTCTGACTGTTTTGCCTCTGAGTGAGATCACACAATGAGAAGATACTGAGAAAGAAGGGCTAAGCCCTGGTGATGTTAAAGGAGCAGCACCCTTGGGGGAAGGCCTAGTTTCTGATGTGGCCTGAGCTGGGCCAGCTACTCTGTTCCCAGTGAGAGGGAGATAAGTAGAAAGGTTCACTGCTTGCCACTCCCCAATTCCCAGTTCTGTTCTCATGGGCTAAGACAGCACTAGGATTTCTAGGTAATGAGGGCAGACCTTCCTTTCCCCCTGACTTCTCTGGCCTCTTGCTACAGCTACATCCAATGGGAGTTTGGAGGGACTGGAAAACCGGGAGGGAGGTGTGTGCCGTACACGCACCATGAAGATCGTCATGAAGGTTGGGCAAGGTGAGTGCCCAGTCATAACAGATGTCTCTGTCTGGGTATGGATGTGTTTGGGAGTAGGGGAGGGGCAATGGGGTTAGAGTATCTGAGGTCTGATATACAGGCCATTGTTGGCCCATGCTAAAGGAGCCCATGCTAGATGATTGAGGCATGTATGCTAGTGGGGTCCCCCATCAACCTGTGCTCTCCACACTCCCAGACCCCAATGCTGTGACACCTGAGCAGCTGACCACCAGCCGGCCGAGCAAGGAGGCAGATAACACTATCAAGATGGCCACACAGGCCCCCAGTGGTCGGGGCTCCCTGGGTGACTCTGATGGCAAGCATGGTGAGTGTATAGGTGTCTCCCAAAGGGCAGAACCCATTGCTTAGCTACCTTTTCAGGCCCTGTCTCTGAAGCGAGGCAGAACAGGGCCCTGGGACCCCTGGCTGACCATTTCTCCCCTCCCTTCTCCTTCCTCAGAGACTGTGAACCAGGAAGAGAAGAGTGGCCCAGGTGCGAGTGGAGGTGGCAGTGGAGACCCTGACAGCTTCTTCAACTCCAAGGTGGCATTGTTTGCGGCCGTTGGTGCTGGTTGCGTCATCTTCCTGCTCATCATCATCTTCCTGACAGTTCTGCTACTAAAGCTGCGCAAGCGGCATCGCAAGCACACCCAACAGCGGGCACCCGCCCTCTCACTCAGTACCCTGGCCAGTCCCAAGGGGGGCAGTGGCACGGCGGGCACCGAGCCCAGCGACATCATCATCCCCTTACGGACTACAGAGAACAACTACTGCCCCCACTATGAGAAGGTGAGTGGGGACTATGGGCACCCCGTCTACATCGTCCAGGAGATGCCACCCCAGAGCCCAGCGAACATCTACTACAAGGTCTGAGAGCCCAGTGCAGCCTCGGGCCCTGAGGGACAGTCAGCCAGGACTGCACCTCTCCTTTCTCCCCCACACTCCCTCCCCTTACCAGCTGTGCCCACCTTTGTATTTAGTTTTGTAGTTTCTTGGCTTTTATAATCCCCCTTTTGCCCTGCCCCCTGGGCTTCGGAGGGGGGTGCTTTTGCCCCCAGCCACCATGCTCTTGTGCCTTCCCCCTCTGGCCAGGCCTCTGGGCTCTGCAGGGGCACCCCTTCTTGGAGGGCAGGGTTGGACGCTGATGGACAGCAGGCAGGAAGATGCCCCCCTGGCCCTGCCCACCACCCCCTTTCCCCCTTCCCAGGACTGTTTGTCCACTATCATCACTGTTTTTAATGTTTTTGTGTTCATTTTTTAGCTGTCAACTCATTTGCATCTGTTTTTTAAAGAAAATGGAAAAATGGAAAATGCAGTCCCTCCTTAGGCTTTCTGAGCCAGGCCCAGCTCAGTTTAAGGGAACTGGGGCAAGATGTGGCCAGCCAGGAAGCATAGGATGGCATTTCTTTTAAAAACTCCTTGGTATTTTGGAGAGGGGTGGCAGGCCAGAGCTCTTCTTGCCCATGAGGGAAGATGAGAGTGCCAATGGGCAAAGTGTTTCACTCTGTCCTCCTGACCCTCCTTCTACAAAGCTGATCTTGGGAATGGGGTAGTGGCTGCCACCCTTCCACCAAAAAAAAAAAAAAATCTCTTCCTTGTGGGATTCTTGGGCATCTCCTGCCTCCCTCACTCTCACGGTAATTAACGTCTTAATTGGCTGTTGCCTGGGGAACAGGAGAGCTGCTGCAGGCAGATGACCTCATGGGGGTGGAGGGAGGTGAGGTGCCCAGGTGGCTATTTGCCCTGCAGATCTGGGAGTTCCCCCTCCCCCTCCCCGCCCTGTTCTCTCCTCACATCTGGCATCCTTTGGCCCGGTGGGGAAACAGAGGCCCAGGGCAGAGACCTAAGCGGGTATAAGGCCAGGTGGTCTGCTCCTTTTCTGGGCTCTAGCACAAGTGGGTGCCCCCCTCAACCCAGCTTCCACTGGCCCCTCCAATCTTGGGCTGGGGCCTGGAAAGAGGAAGAGGCTGCCCAGGGCTGGGCCAGCATGCCGTGCACTTTGACCCCGGCTCCTTGCCAGCACGGCTGCTAACAGACTGCCACTTGAGTGCGCCTTGCAGGTGCTCCCAGAGTGGCCATGGAAGGAGCTGGGCCTTACACCATCCACCTCCACGCTGCCTCCTGGCCAGCTGCCCACCCCAGTGCCAGGTGGGAGAGGGAGCGGAACAGCCATCCCCTTCCAGGTGGCAGTTGGAAGGGTTTTTTGTTTTTGTTTCTGTTGCCATTTGTGTAAATACTAGTCTTTTTGGAAAAAATAATGTAAAGATGTTTTGTATAAACTCTGAATTATTTTCTTGTTGCTTTTTTCTTAGAAAAAATGAGAACTAAAAAAAAAATTAACCACATGGAGAACTGGGTGTAAAATTGTGTCATGATGTTGTGGAATGAAGTGTGAGTATGTGAGTGTGTGTGTGAGTGTGTGTGTGTTTGTCTGTGTGTGTGAGACAGAGAGACAGAGAGAGACAGAGAGATTCCCTGTGCCCAAACCACTGAAGATCTGGGCAGGTATAAGAAGAGGGTGGCTTTCCTAGTGGAACAAGATGTTTCAATTGTCCTGTGCCTTTCCTCTTCTGCCCGCAGGATCCTCTGCCCTCTTGTTCTGCTGGAGCCTGTGACAATTTCTCCCTGTCTATCCTGTCACCTCTGTGGCATAGGCTGTGAGCATCTGCCCAGTCTGTCATTAGGCTCAGCTAGAGAGAATTGATGGGGGAGGAGGTGTTCCCATGGGGACCTGGGTGTGTCTGCATGTACTGCCACCACCTGGCTGGAGCTACATCTGGAACCTGCTGGCAGGCCCAGCCCTGCCCTGCCTCAAGACACCTAAAGGTGGATAGAAATAACTTCCTAAGAGCTGGGCCTCACTTGTGGCCCATTGGGTACTGAGGTTTCAGGCTGCCCAGTTCACTTCGTAGCCAGAAGATTCTTCCTCTCTTGTCTCCAGAGCTGGGCCACACCAGAACCCTCACCATGGCATACTTAGGAGCTTCTGGCTAGCAGCTGAAGCCCTCGAGCTAGAGCACCCCTGAGCACTCAGTTCCCCTGAAGGCTCGTGGTCCAGGAGTGTGGCAAGGGCCCTGAAGAGGGTTTGGCCTCAGTCCCGCAACAGAGATGCATACTGGCAGGGCCTGGGGCCTTCCCACTCCAGTCTGAGGGCATTCCCTGTCGAGATGGCTAAGGCAGATGTCAGAAGTGGAGGCCATGTGAGATCCCACTAGCTAGAAATGGGTAACAAGGCACTAGAGGAAAGGAGAAAGAGGAAGGAAGGCGGGGGGGGGGGGGTTGGTTAGTGACCCAGAACAAGAAGCCTCAGAGAAGCAGCCAAGGAGCAGGCAGGGCTATGAGGGAATTGGGAAGCACATGGAGAAGCAAGGGGGAGGAGAGCCACGGGACCTGCAGGGCGAAGGGAAGGGAGGCTGGGCCTGGCTGGGGTGCTCCTGGAGCCAGCTGGGGCAGAGGCTGTTTATTTGGTTTCTCATTAACCAAAGGAAGTGCCTGGATCAGATGGGGCCTCTGCTACTTGAGTGACTGCCCAGAGTGGGGCCCTCAGCCTGGCTTGGTGGTCTTTAACCAGGACTGGTTCAGGCCAGGTTGATATCTCTGAGGTGGAGCCTGACCAGGGTTGGGTGAGCTGTCCCTTACTCCTATAACTGAGTGTCCTTGGGTGGTCCCCCACCCCGCCCAAGATATCAGCTACCCTCACCCTGTCGGTGAGGGGTTGAGTTCCTGGGAGCCCCTTGGGAGTAGCTGTGGGAGTATGAAGTAAAAATCTGTGGGGGAGAGCAGAGGAAAGTATGGGGCAGTCTCCAACAGCCCAGGTTTGTGACTGCCTATTCTTACTTGCCCTGGCCTGTGTGCTGTGACTGGTGCTGGTGTGAGCTCAGTATCCAAGCCATGCTGGCCACACAGTGGTGCTCAGTAGCTCCTTGTGGCAGAGTGTCCTTTACCTGGCCAGTGCCTGCCACTTTTTTCAAACACTTATCTTACACACACTATGTCATTGAGTCTCGTAAACTTCCTGTGAGGGTGGACAGTGAGGAATTTTGGCCTCATATTTGAGATGAGGAAACTGAGACCCTGTGAGGGGCAGTAACTTACCCAAGAACACACATCAAGTTATCCAGAGCACTAGGATTGGAGCCCAGGCCTTTTTCTATACCACAAGCAAATAAAAGTTTCTTGATGGTGATTCTCCTTTTCCCCACACCCCTGTTCCTTGTGCTGTCCCTGGTGAGACTGAGCAAGCATGCTTCCTTAGGGATCTTGAAGAACAGGAGATATTCCCTGCCCCCTTACCTTCCCATCTGTGTGGGTCAGAGAGAGACCAAGCATAGCTAGGTGGAGGCAGGAGGTGTGAGCCTCCCGTGGTAGGGCCCCAGACCAGCCCCACCCTCAGCTCTAATTCCTGTCCCAGCTGGGCCAAGCTCCTGGTGAGTCAGGGATAGAGGATGCTTTCCAGGTGAGGGTGGGGCTGCCTGGCTTCCTCTGCAGGCTGAGCCCAGATCACCAATGAGACAGGCTGGGCAGCTGCTAGCCAGGCCTCAGTTTCCCTAAAGGGACAGGCCATGTGGAGCTGGGGAACTGGGGCTCTTATGATTTATTGCACCAGTCCATTTGATGCTCATAGGAGGCCTCCCTGAGGATGCGGATGGCCTGGCACACTCGAGACAGGGACTTGGGGGGGGGGGGGTCGGGAAGGGAGGTGAAGAACCCAGGGAGAGACCCAGGCCCCACTGGGATCATCCTAGGTGGTGCTTTGGCCACCTGGCATCAGTCAATCTCAGAAATCCACCTTGCCTGCCTAGCTGCCTGTCCTGCCCAGGCACGTCACAGTCCCACTGACACCCCAGCAGAGTCAGCCCCAGCTGGCCTGGGGACCCTCCTTGCCCATCTGCTGCCGGTCTCCTGTACAGCTGGCCATTAGATCTGGGGGGCTGGGGCCCCAGCTGGTGCTTGTTAGCTTGGCTCCCCCTTTGGGAGGCTGCTGAGGAGGAGACCAACCTCCACCCAGGACAGGGGTCACAGATCCCAAACTGAAAGCAATTTAAGGGCATGGGGGAGACAGTAATTATATGTTCTGTTTCCAATAGTTAATTACCCAGCTGGCAAAGAGAAAGGAAGGAGGAAAAGCTGGGGAGTGGGGGAAATAAGGAATGTGTGAAGGGATATGGAAGGGTGTGAGGAGTTTGCTGCAGGGCCCTTTGATACAGGGGAAAGAGCCCCAGGCTGAGAGGCTAGAGACTAAGGGCCTGTCCCAACTCCAACATGACTTTTTGACCAGAGGCAGGCAGGTCCCTGCTTCTTTGGACCTCAATTTCCCTGTCAGGGTAATGAGGAGTAGAACTAGATGTCTTCATTCATTCAGAAAATATTTACTGAGCAGCCAATATATGCCAGCTAGTGGTCTGGGCACTGGGATGCAGTGGTGAACAGAATAGATAAGGTCCCTATTTCCAGGGACCTCACATTCTATAAAGGCCTTTAAGTGCCTGGTTAGCTCTTAACTGTGCTTCTGTGATGATGGGTCATGGGAATGTGAGAGGCAGAATAGAAGATACACAGATTAAAACCTTGGGTTCTGAAGTTAGCCTTTCATGCATTCATTCATCCATTTTTTTCCCCATAAAATGTTGAAGGCCTGGCACATTGTAAGCACCAAATACCTGTTGTTTTCCTCCTGAGGCATGGAATGGGCAGTTCAGCTGGGCTTCCTGGGGACCTCAAGCCCCGGCCTTTCTCATCATCACTGACCAAAGCTGGCCTTTTGCAAAGTTACTGAACATCCTCATCAGAAGTTTTCCTGAGGCTCCAATCCCCAGTTACCTTCCCTAGCCCCAATCCTGGGTCCCTGGCTGGGGGCTGGGCAAAATACATCCATGATAAACACTTCCAAAGCCAAAGTAGAAGAGATGTGTGTCCTTAGTCCTTGCCTACTCCTATGGCTCCATGGGTTCGTCTCTCCCATCCTTCCTAGAGGCAGTACATGAGGCACTGGCTTCCGAGAGAGAATCTTCCCGTTTTCTCTGGCCAGGGCCCTAGAGAGAGGCTCCAGATGGCTTCTTTGCTTCCAGGTTACCAGAAGCCAAGGAGATCCTGGAATCCATCTGACATCACAGGGACTTCACACTGGCTGAATTCTGCTGGGCAGAGTGTTTGTTCTCAAGGGGTACTAGCTGGTGGTTTCCCTAGCTGCCCTCGTGCCTGTTCAGTAGAATTTGAGAGGTTAGAGGCCAGGAAATGGTAGCGCTAGGAGTGTCCTGAGAGCTCCTTTCCAGAACAAGCCACTTATGGGGAAACTGAGGCCCAGACACCAGAAGGGACTTACTCAAGGGCACACAGGGAGTGCTTGCTGGCAGAGCCAAGCATCACAACCATTTCCTTTACCTCACAGGTCATGGTTGTGTGCTCTTCTTTCTTGCACACTGTTGCTTTGTTCCCCCAGAATCCCCAGGCATTTGTGTATGTGAGTGAACCAAACAAATCTATATATACACAGTATTTATATTGACAAACTATGTAAGTTGACACAAGGCAATTACCAAAATGACACATTATAACCCTGAGGAAAACATGGCCCTGGGAAGTTTAGGCCTAGTCAGAACAGACCTCGAAAATGCACTGATGGTTCACCCCATTCCCTAGGGCCCCCCTCTCCTGTGGCACCTCACACAGCTCTGAAGTCACTCAGTACAATAGTTTAGGGACAACTGTAGAGTCCAGGCCTACTAGTTTGTGTAGTTCATGGCCTGGACCCAGAATTGGGCATCTCAATTGGGCG
Source organism: Felis catus (assembly GCF_018350175.1). NCBI lineage: Eukaryota > Metazoa > Chordata > Mammalia > Carnivora > Felidae > Felis > Felis catus. The sequence goes on from NC_058386.1 coordinate 55,957,420, forward strand.
GAGCCTTAAAAGTCATGCAGTTCACCCTTCCCTGGAAGCCTAGTGAGGCCATACAGCCTCCTGTGCACACCTCCAGGACCTTCCTCCCTCCCTCCCCCACCCAGGCAGCCAGCCTGGGCCTTTCAGGACAGCCTGACAGTTAGCTGTCCTTGCCCTGTCTTCAGCCCCCCTACACACACTAATAGCCATGGCAGTAACATGCTTTCACATGCAAATTGCTATGGAATTCTCAGCCCCAGTTGGTGCCCCAGCCCCCAAGGCCTCCCCCTGGGCAGATTCAGAGAAGAGAATGGAATCTTTCAAGTTGTTAGGGCCTTTAGAGACCTTCTAGTCCAGCCTCCTTGTTGGATGGATGGGAAAACTGAGGTCCAGAGAGGGGGAAGAAGGAACTGCCCACAGTCACATAGAAAGTTCACCAGGACTGGCCTTCACCCAGGTCTTCTGACTTCCAGCCCATTGCCGCTTCAAACCACCACACAGCTCTCAATCCCCCTGCCCCACCCCCACCACGGGTTGTTTATTGTGGACTCTGGGATTCCCTCCCTCTAGCACAGACACTCAGCTGAGGCAGCTCTCAGTGGGGCCTGGGAGTGTTGAATCCACAGAAGAAAAGGCCAAAGGTGTCTATGACTTAGAGGCATTGCCCAGGGAAGGGAGCCATTCTCCTTTGAAACAAGTGATAGGCAGGATTTGCTCACTTCTCTCTCTGTGCAACAACCTTCACCCCCAACCCCCCACCCCCGATCTAGTCTGAACTGCTCTCACCATCCCAACCCCACCCCCCCGCCCCAGCAGGCCTGCCAAACCATGCCAAACCTCATCAGATCTTCCTAGCTTTGTGTATCATCACTCTGCTGGAGTTGTCACCGGTAAAACCTCGGCCCTGGGAAGCCCAGGAACCCAGGCCCCAGGTTGGGTATGGAAAAATCTCCCTTCCTTTCAGTTCAGCTGAAACAAGATCAGAATTTTCTGAAATGAACTTTACAAGGAAACAAAACTAAACAGCAAAGGGGAAAAAGAGACTAGTTTACAGAGCAAAGGTGTCTGCTCCCAGCTCAGCCTCCGTCTTGCCACAGATGGGTCTAAGCTAGAAACTTCAGGGTTATCCTTTAGTTCTGCCCCTGAAACAGCTCTTGACTCTGACCATTTCTAACTACCCCTAATGCACAACTCTGATCCAAGCTGCCTTCATCTCCTGCCTGGATTATGGCAATAGCCTCCTAACTGGTCTCCCGGCTTCCATCCTGTCCCCATCTCTTGCAGAACAGCAGCCAAAATGATCCTTCCCAAACTCACTCCTGATAACTGTCAGTCTGTTTACCTTTCAAATTTGTCAATCATCCATCAGCTCCTTAGCATGGCTATCAGGGCCCTGGGTGGTCTGGTCCCTACCCATATTTTAAGCTTTGAACCTCTCATCCCTCCACACCATGCTCACCTTACATCCCAACAACACAAGCCTCCCCATTGGTCCTTGACCACAAGAGGCACCGTTAAGCCTTTCTGGATGCACTTCCTTCCATCAGCCAGAAATGCCCATCCCCTTGCCCTTGGCCTGGCAAACTCCTATTAATCCTTCATGGACACTTCTGATCCACAGATCCAGGCAAGGGTAGAGTTCCCTTCTCAGTTCTCACAGTACTTCTGCTCACACTATGTGGCCTGTTTCCTCCACTAGATTGTGAGCTTCCAGAGGGCAGAAACTGTTTAATTCATCTCTGTAACTCACCTGGAGTGAGGCCCAGTACAGAGTTTAGCACAGAGGCAATATCAATAAACTTGAACTGTTTGTCAAATTGAATGGGCTTGGATGGACTAGGACAGTCATCCCAGGGCTCTGTCCCTGACCCTGCCTGCTTACATTACTGTCCAGCCAATCTGGAGAGTCAATGACTTATTACATTACCCTACAATAACAGTGACCATTTATTGGGTGCTTATTATGGGTCAGACACTGTGCTCAACACTGCACATGCATTACTCCATTGACACCTCATGTCTCAATGAGGTCTCAAGGAGAGCCTTATCTGAGGCAGGACTATGATTAGCCCTGTTCTACCAATACAGAAACAGAGACTCAGAAAGGGAAAGTACCTTGTCCATGAGCACAGTTGTAGAGCGAGGATTTGAACTTAAGTAGCCCAAATCCAGAGCCTAAATGCTTAGGTACTTTGCCATACTAGTGAGGTGAGGTGGTAGTGCCAGCAAGTGGAGAGAGTGAAGTTGGGCCCTGTAGCCTGTGCTCTCGATGTCAGCCATGTGGCTTCAGAGGCTGGTTGCTGTGGTAGTTAAGAGCCCAGGCCCTGGAGTCAGGCTGTCAGGGTTTACACCCCAGCTCTACCCCTCTCTATGAATTCTCTAGCAAGTTACTTAAACCCCTCTGTGCTTTTGTTTTCTCCTCCATAAGATAGGGCTGAGCATAGCAACCATATTCATGAGATTGCAGTGAGGATTAAGTGAACACACACATAACAAGCCCTGAGAACAGTGCCCTGGTAATTGCTCAATAAGTGCTACTTACTAACCTTTGAGTCCTGAGGCAGCCTTTGGTTCTTCTCACCCAGCTGTAGGCATCCATGTCTGCTCTAGGCTGGTCTCTGTGTGGCCACATGAATCAGGGACTCACCAGCCCTGGCCTCAGCCTCAGCCTGGGTCACTATGATTCCAGTACGAGTCCAGCGGTGGTAGGCTGCAAGCTCTCCAGGCCCCAGCCTGAGGGCTTGGCTGGCCTGGCCTTGGCTCCCAAAGGCCCAGAGGTAGGAACACCTAGTCTGTTGTGCCCCCACAGGAGCTTGGACTCAGGGTCGGGAGGCCTGCATTCAGGGCCTGACTCTGCCACTAACACTTGAATAATTTATTTCTTGGGGTTTGGGTTTCTTCTTCATCTGTTGGGAATGGAACCATGTGAGCAAAACTGCTTGGTAAAAGCACCAACTGAACTTTGTTGTAAGGAGCCACCAACTCTCATCAGAATGTGTGTTCCTTTGGGGCAGTGAACCTGGTGCTGAGCAAAGACCTGATGAATGAATGCCTAAGCAAGTGTCTATCCCACCCAGCATCTGTGCCCATCCCCAGCCAGGCTCCAGCAGCCAGAGGTCCAGTTCTGAAGCAGGAACACTCTGGTAGTTGTCTTCAGTGCTTCTGGGAAATCAAGAAGCATGTTTTAGCCTGTTGAGGAGAAGCCCGGTAACTAAAACCTGAGATCCAGAGCCTATTTTGTTCAGATCCTCAGCAGTGTCACTGGGGCTTCCAGGTACCATTGAAAAGAAAGAAGCTACACTAAATGGCTTCTTTCTACACTTATTAGGCTGGTGAAGTCTAAGTCATTGCAGCCTTTCTTGAGGCCACTTAGATAATAATATACATATTAAAAGCCTAAAAGAGGTGCAGACCCTCTCACTTAGCAATTCCAATGTGGGTTAAGGGCCTGTGTAAAGGATTTTCATCACATTTGTACATATTTTTAGTGTTTTTCTAATAATGAAAAATGGGAGAAACCTCAAAAGCCACCTTCTCTGGTAAGTTTTCACCATCCACTCACACACACACACACACACACACACACACACACCTCCAGTAACAATGAACATGTTTTGAGGTAGCATTTATTAATTGTCTTCTCCATTCAGAAACCTTCGCAGTTCTTGGGGTGCCTGGGTGGCTTAGTGAGTTAAGCATCTGACCCTTCACATCGGCTCAGGTCATGATCTCGCAATCATGAGATAGAGCCCCACGTCAGGCTCTGTGCTAAGCATGAAGTCTGCTTGAGATTCTTTCTCTCCTTTCTCTGTCAAAATAAATAAATAAATGTTTTTTACAAAAAGAAACCTTCTCAGTTCTTTTTCTGAGCTCTATGGGTGTCCCTGACACATTAGATCACAGTTACTGAGTTCTTCCCCTGTCGATAATTCAGTTTTCTCATCTGGAAAATGGGACTTCTGATACTATCAATAGTGTTGGGCTGTTAAAGAGATGCCATTTAAGGCCCTCAGCACAGAGCCTGGCATGTCATAATCACTCAATTCATTTTATTATGATTATTACTATCTCAATGTGAGAGAGTTACATGACTGCTTCTGTCATTACACCATGATGTCTTCAAGGGTGAAAGTTATGCTATATATTTTTTCTCTCTGAATCTATAGGGCCCAGTACAGGGCTTGGCACACAGTAGGTGCTGAGTGAGTTTGATGAAAGAAATTTAGTCCAATGCCCTCAACATGGAGAAGATGCAGCTGAGGCCCAAGGAAGGGGCAAGTCAAGGGTTAGGCCTACATCCTGGGTCTTGTGTACTTAAATTATGGTGCCATGGGGAATTGGGGGTGAGGCTGGGGGCTGAGGATCTTCTGGATTCCTTGAGCTGAACTGCCTGGGCTTTTTCCATGCTTTGGGTCTGGGATCCTGTGATCAGAGGGTCTCCAAGGCTGGAGCAGTTGTGCTGACTCTCCTCATTCTTGCCCTCATTCTCTCCATCTCAAGCTCTAGCCTGGCCCCAGCCAAACAGGAAGATTCATTAACCATCTAAATATACAGAGCCCAGGGGCCATGTGCAGCCTGCAACAGAGCTGGGGTCCCAGCAGGGCCAGAGCCTGAGGCAGTGGTGCAGGCAGAGGGCTGGCTGGGAGGGGCCCAGCAAGGGGGAAGGCCTTGGAACAGCTAATGTGATGATTGATGGGGAGGTGAGTGAAGCCAGGCCAGCGCCAGGCCATTGGAACTCCCAGTCTCTAGTCCCATTTGTAGCCATCTATCCTTGCAGCAGTCCCCCAGGTCCAACTCTGATCCTCATGCCAGCTTTGATACCATCCCCCTCTCCACACTCCTCAAACCCTTCAGTCCAGGTTCCTGAGCCTCAGAAGTATGGAGCTTAAAGGTGGGCAACCAGGAGTGGGGGTAGGTTTCCCCAGGCTCCTGCCTGCTTATTATTGTAAAGGCTATTTCTCTAATCAAAACTCCCCAATTACCCAAGGGCCCCTCTGATTAATATTCCATGATAACAGGAACAGGTCACATCTGGCTGCAGGAGCTGGAATTCGACACTCCAGGAGCCCCATGATTGGTCTGCAGGAAGAATAATAAACTTCCTTTATCCTGCCCCCCTTTCCCTTCCTTCCCATTCAGAGCCTCCCCATTTCTTTCACCTCCCCTTCCTCAGCCATTTTCTGCCCCTCTCCACCTCCACCCAAGTTCCCTTCTTTGCCCTCTGCCCTCTGTGGAGGTAGAAGTCACCTTCCCAGTCTTGGTCAGCCCCCTGGTCATTATCTACCTCTGCTTTGCTAAGCTCTTTGTCCAGGGAGCATCTTATGCTGGTGTGTGGTGGGCTGAGCAGGGAGGGCAATTTCTGAGTGGTTGTGGGTGCTCTGGATATATCATTTCATCAAATTCTCATTACCATCTCCTACAAGGGGGGGGGCATATTATCCCTGTTTATTGACAGGGACATAGTGCATCTGAGAAGCTTCTGGACTTGCCCACATCACAGAGGCTTTACATGATAGAACGGACATTTTAAACTCAGAGCTTTCTGCTTCCAAGGCTTCTTTTCTTCCTGCACCCCACCCTGATCTGCTAAGGATGATTTCAGTCTCTGGATGCTTAGATTAAGATGGGACCCACTGATATGACACAGAGTCAGTGCCCATGACACCAGATCTCCAGGCTTCCATTGGATTACAGTTGGATTGTTAGGAAAGAATGAGCTGAGACCTTTTAGTTGAATTCCACAGGCCAGACAGGAGAAAAGACTCACCTTCATTCATGTGGAAAGGTGGTGGTAAATATGGGACTTGGCCCCAGGTCTTCCAACACGCAGGTGAAAACCATTTGCCATTTGCCATCCTGCGGATGGCTCCGAGAGAAAAAGAGAGATTTACCATCACAGCTACATGTGAGACCACTGCCAGATGCCACCATCCTCTGACCCGACCCACAGACACCCAGACAAGGGTATAGCTGCTTGTGTTTGTTAGACTTCACCAAGGAGCCTGGGAAGACAGCAGTCTTTCCTTGGAGTGGGATAGGAACACAGGGCAAGGGGTTGTGGTCACCACTGAAGGTCAGAAAGGATTTGCTTTCATCCAGCTCTCCCTTAGGGTGTGTATCCATTTGGCAACTGCTCCCTCCTTTCCCACCATGATTCTCAATAGCCAGGAGAAGAAACAAGCCATTGTGGGTCAGGGGCACAATTTTCCCCTGTTGTCCCTTCCCCCTCAGTGGTGGGGCACACACAGACTTTATCAGTACCTAATGGCCAGATAGTGGTTTGACTTTGCTAAGGAAGGGAAGGGCAGTGGAGTGTGCCTCCCATCCCTCACTCTCCCACCTGGCACTTTCCTCTGCCTCTCACCTTGATCTTACCTCCTCTGTGTGCTCCTTCGCTCAACACTATTCAGAAACACCTTGGAATCACCTACCTAATTAATAGCCTGGTAAACTGAGGGCTCCAGATGAGGAGAATGGCTAACACTTGACTCAGTCAGTGCCCCCTGGCTCCAATGGCACTTCTGACTCCATTTCTTATCTGGGATGATCCTGGCCAAAGGGCTAAAACATGGGGCTACTCAGTCCTAGTGTCCTACCCCTTGGTGATGTCTGAGACCCACTGTGCTTTGTAGGGAACCATGAGGCCTCTGGGACACAATCACCTCAAGATTTATAGAGGTCCACACAGGTCTTGTGGGATCTTTATCTATGCCTTGGAAGCAGAGGCCCAGATCTCTCTCATCCCTATGTTTTCTTCCTGTTGCTGCTCTTATGGCCCTGGCCCCACAGCCTCTCACTTGAACCCCTGCCTCTGCATCCTCCCCAGTCCCACTTTACTGCCCAGTTGCTCCTGTAATTCATGATTTACACCCTGAGGCCAGGATGACCTTCTTAAACTCCAGACCGAGGTTATTTGCTTACCTTCTCTATGCTTCAGCTTCCTCTTCTGTGAGGTGGGGATAAAAACCAGTCCTATCTCATGGGGCTGTGGGAATGAACCAAGAGCATGATGTAAAGCATTTACATCCATGCCTGGAGTAGAGGAAGCACTCAATATTATCATCTCATCTGCTAATAATGAAACAGACTGACACCAAGTGAGTGGTGACTATGTGCCAGGCACTGTTCTAAGTACTTCACATGTCATAGTGTATCAAGTTTCTGCAACAGTTTTACATGGGATCACTGCTATCATTATCATTTCACAGGTGAATACACTGAGGCACAGCAATATTATGCAACTTCCCAAAGTTCACATTGCTAGTAACCTGCTGATCAAGCATTTGAATCCACATTGTTTGATTCCAGAGTTTGGCCTCTTTACCACTCAGCTGTTTTGTGCCCCTAAAACAGTCTATGACTCCCTAGTACCTATAGGATAAAGTCTAAATTCTTTAAGCTGCCACTTACCTGTCCTTCTCCTCACACCACAAATCACCTTGTGAACTGAGTGACTGCTTTCAGAATTTCAAGGACACTTACCTGCTCCCCAGCCCTGGCTTAGTTTCTTCAACTTGGAATGACCCTTTCCCCACCCCCATCAAAAAAGAATCCTGCATATATGAACACAAACCCTGCCTTTTCAGGTATTTATTCTGAACCCATCTCCAAAGCAAGCACCTGGAGAGGCAGGGTTTGTGTGTTGAGGGGGAGTGGTCGGCAGGAGAGGCTTAGAGGGACACTTCACGTGTGACCACCTTCATGAAGCTATATAAGGTACTCAGTGCCAGTAGCCCTTAACCGTTTCACCACCTAGGATCATCTTTTGGAATTATTCCTCTTCATTCCTCTCTTCTCCCTGCCCTCAATACTAAAGCTTTGAAAGATCTTGTCTAGCAAACACTCTGCATTTAAAACATATAATGCAGGGTTAGCAGGGAAGGCAGGTCTCCTGGAAATCAGATACCACATTTGAGAGGTGTATGCATTTTGCCTTTTCCACACACCCCACTTCTTCTGAGCTTGAGTTTGAATGACTCCATGCGACTTCTGGGCAAAGCAGAGGACTGGCTGGGCCCCCTGCAAATGAGAATAGAAAGATCAGTATTTTTTTCCTTGCTGTTGATACGGCTTTATTGTCATGCTGTAGGATTGTCTGCAGCAGACAATTGATTCTACTGCCCAATTATTATCAGAAAGCAGACCTTAAGATCAACTACCCGAAAACCCAGATCATCAGCGTTGGCAGACAGCCCCCAGCATTCAGTTGGTTTCTCTCCAACAATTTAATACAGCAGGTCAAATCATTTAGTTACCTGGGGGTGCAATTTGCAACTAATTCATCTTGGAGGGTTCACCAGGAAGCTATATTGCCTAAATTAGATGTTCTAGGGGTGTTTTATTGAGTTTTTAAATGGCCACAGTGGCAATTGGTAACGCCTGCTTTGAAAGCATTCCAGACAGAAATGGCTGCAGGCCTGGCTCAATGGCAGAGAACTTTGCACATTGGAGGGGATTCAGAACTGTTTTCAGGAGAACACTGCCCTTGCACATGGGTACCCCTCCAGGCCTCTCTGTGAGAATCGCTCCTAGGCCCTTTTGATCCACATAAGCCCTCCCCTCTGCCTAGCTCTCCAGCCAAGCGTACGGCTCTGCCCTGCATCAGCGACTCACAATTGTGACACTCCAGGATCTTCCTCCAGATAACCCAGCCTTGAAGCCCCTGATGCCCCAGCCTTATCAACAGCTCCATTGAGAGAGCTAATATTTATGGTGGACAGTCTGCAGAGCAGAATGTCCAGCCTCTGTCCTGGGGTCTTATCCTGAGCTTAAGGTAGCTCATCAGAGGGCTGGGTATTTGGAGCACAACACTGTGGCCTTCTCAGAGGCAGGAGAGTATAGTGATTATGAATCTGGGTTCTGGTTACAGACCGATCTGGGTTTGCATGTAGCCCTACCACTTCCTGCCTGTGTGTCCTCAAGCAAGTGATTTCACCTTTCAGTTTCCTCATCTGTAAAATGGGAATAATAACATTGCTCACCTCCTGAGTTTATTCAAGGGACTCCAATGCCTGACACATAGTAAATGGTGGCTGTTATTATTTATTGTTATTCTTAGAAAATTGCTTTGGGTCCTCATAGTTAGGTGGTTAGAGGGAACACTGTCAGAAAGTCAGCTTGGAGCTCACTGGCTGCAGGGATGTTGAAAGACATTGTGTGGTTATTTTTCCAGGGTCCTCTTTGTGAAGGACCAAGGAAAATACGTGATTTCTTTTCTGACTAGGGAAAACCATGCTTCTCTAGAATACTTGGTTTATTTTTACGTTACAGATGCCATGAAGCTTATAATTGATGATGTTTCCCTCTTTTATGAGACTACTAGAGGAGCTGAGAGCTAAATGCAGGCTCCAATATCTGCATAGAATTTCAGAGAAGGCATTGTGTGTGTGTGTGTGTGTGTGTGTGTGTGTGTGTGTGAATATTACTTCTGGATTTATTATTTTCCTAACCTTATTTTATCTCGATTTCTCTCCAGTACATATTTTATCATTTTATATTTTATAGCATTTGTTCAGTTGTCCCAAATCCTTTGATGAATAACTTGTGATATAAATGACTGTTGTAAGAGCCACCATCATTTAGTGAATGTGCATTGTCACCAGTACTCACAAAGAATTAGCTTATTTAATCACACAACAACCATATGAGAAAGGGGCCATTATTATTATTCAACTTTTAGACATGAGAGAACTGAGCCTCAGAAAAGCTAAATGACTCATGCCAGGTCATATGGCTTGGTAAATCTGGGTAGGAACTTGTGCCATCCGAGTCCAGAGCTGTATCCTCGTTCTGATAAATGAAAGGTAGTTACTCAGGTAGGTATCTAGGGAATGCATGTATACAGATGACAGGTTAGGTACATAGATATAGGCAGACATGATAGGCATACATGGCAAACAGACAGTGAGATGAAAGATATGATTGGTTTTTCCATAAGATAACCAGAGTTGCCTCATCGAGGTGATACAATTCTAGCCCAAGGCAAAAGAACTTGATGTCTTAGCTTGAACAATCCTATGATAAAGAAATGTTCATTCTCCCTTAGGGCTTTTGGAATTGAGATAGTTGTGGATGTTCATTAATGCCCCTGTGGACCCCTATTCATTCATACATTCATCCATCATGCAATTACTACGTGGCAGGGCACTAGGGACACAGAGATAACTAAGACATGGTGTGTCCCCATTCTCAAGGGGCTCCTGATTCACTGAGTGAGACATGCATGAAGACTAGAGATCACAGGGGCACCTGGGTGTCTCAGTCGGTTGAGCATCTGACTTCGACTCATGTCATGATCTTGCGGTCCCTGAGTTCGAACCCCATGTGGGGCTCTGTGCTGACAGCTCAGAGCCTGGAGCCTGCTTCAGATTCTCTGTCTCCTTCTCTCTCTGCCCCTCCCCCACTCATGCTTTGTCTCTCTCTCTCTCTCTCTCTCTCTCAAAAATAAATAGACATTTAAGAAATTAAAAAAAGACTAGAGATCACAATGCAGATGGTAGAACTCAGGCCTTTTCAGGGTGTCTGGGAAGCACAGAGGCAGCCAGAGGTGGGGAGCAGGAGGTCAATGAGAATCAGGAAATGCTTTAAATTATCATATCATTGGGAAATATTTCCAAGAGGGAGATTGAGCAAAGAATAGAGGATGATTAACAGTTTGCTAGGTTGCAGAGGTGCCAGAGGACAGGTAGAATCACATGGATGAAAGCACAAAGACAGGGGAGACCAGGGCACGTTGGGAAGCTTTAAATAATCTGCTCTGGTTGAAAGGCAAGGGATGTGTTGGGTGGCCTAAGAGATGAAGCTGGAAAGGTAAGGAGGCCAAATCATGAAGGACCAAGGCATTTGGAGTTCATCATGCAACAGATGGGGAGTTCTGGAAATGTTGAAGCCAGGTCAGGGACCTGGTCAGCTTGGCATTTTGGAAAGTCATCCACATAGAGCAGTGTGGAGTGTGGAGACAAGGAACCAGTTAAGAGGCAGTTTTCACCACCCAGTTCTGAGCTGCTACCATATATGTCACTGCTTCAACAAATACCTATTGAGTGTCTATTAAGCACCAGGCACTGTCGTAGGCATTGGAGATGTGCCAATAAACAGCATGGACAAAGCTCCTTGCCCACGGAGACACACAATAAACAATAGGCATAATAAATAAGTAATTTACATATTAGGTTAGAAGGTGATAAGAGCTATATAGAAAAAGAGAAAACAGCACAATAAGGAGACTTGAAATTATGAGGGTGGGGCTGGCTTACAACGTTTTTTTTAAATGTTTATTTTATTATTTTTTTTATTTTTGAGACAGAAAGAGACAGAGCATGAGCAGGGGAGAAGCAGATGGAGAGGGAGACACAGAATCTAAAGCAGGCTCCAGGCTCTGAGCTGTCAGCACAGAGCCCGATGCGGGGCTCGAACTCAGGAACCATGAGACCATGACCTGAGACGAAGTGAGACGTTTAACTAACTGAACCACCCAGGCGCCCCTGGTTTACAACCTTTTTGAGAAGATGACATTTAATCCAACAATGTGAAGCAAGCAGAAATAATATTAAGGACTCTTCTCATGTCTGATTCCTACAGATTTTCACAGCCCAGGCCAGTATACTTGGGATCTGACAGTCTTGGATTCAAGTCCTAGTTCCTTGGGCAGGAAACTGCCTCTTTGAGCCTCCATTTCTCCTGTGCACCCTGCCTCCTGAGGCTGTGGTGAGATGATGGACACGATGGTGCCTTCTAATCTGACAGGCAGGGCACAGAGGTAAAGGGGTTATTACGAATCTTCTCTCTGGCATCCCTTTCCAGGTCTCTGGCAGCCCCAAGGCTCTTTGCGCCTGAGGAGCCAGTAGAAGAGATGGCAGTGGGAGAGTTGCTGACAGCCTTTTATTCAAGAGAGGGTGATCAGTTTCCCCCAGCTCCAGTAAGGATGAAACTGGGCCATGGGCTGGGCCTGTGGCATTGTGGCTGTTGCCTCTGCCATGCACCACTGGCCATGAACCCACCATGTGGCAGAGCTGGAAGAAAGCCCTGACAAATAATCCAGCTCAGCCCATATAGGATAGATGGAGATGCTGAGTCCAGGGGTGGCAAGGGAATGACCCACGGGCACACAGTGATTGAGTTAGAAACACCTGAAACTGGGGTCTAGGTGTCCTGCCTCCCAAGTGGGTCATGGCTGAGCTGGGAGGCTGCTTTGACCTGAGTGAATTTGTTAATAGTTATAGCCTGCCCTAGCTTTATTCCCCCTGCCCCCCACTGAGGCTTCCTTTGGGGGCCTGGAGCCCACTGCTAAAAATTATAATAATAGCTAACATTTAGCATTCTTCCAAGAGATTTCCAGTCATGATCTCACTGAGTCACCTTTTGATTTCACTGATCTCACCTTTTGAAGTATCACTAACCCTATTTTTATTGATGGGGAAGCTAGAGCTCAGAGCAGTTAAGTGACTTGTCTAAGCTAACACATTAGGAAGTGAGGGAGTTGGCCAACTTTGGCAGTTTTGTTGATGAGTCTTTGTATTTAGCCACTAGGTTATACAGATGTGAGATGAATGTGTGTGCATGATGATTTTCTGTGTGTGTGTGTGTGTGTGTGTGTGTGTGTGCTTGTATGTGTGCACACATGATGGTTGTGTATGGTCAGTTGTGAGCTGGGAGGGGTTCTTGGCTAATTCCCAATTGCTCTTTCATGCTCTGCACAGGGGCTGTCTGGGGCCCAGGGCAAGCTATCTAAGACCAGGGTTTGGGTACCAGAGGTTCAAAATAGCTGTGACTTCATGTCCAGATACCCTTATCCCTCTAAGAAGAGCAGCACACTTTAGCAAGAACACGCACAGATACCATGGTGGATGTGTAACCCTTTGCATGTGGTTCTCCAAACTGTGTGTGGTCCCAGGACCAGCAGCATCAGCATCACCTGGGAACTTGCCAGAAATGCAAATTCCTAGGCCCTACCCCAGTCCTACTGAATCAGAGACTCAGGGTGGGACCCAGCAATCTGTATTTTAACAAGCCCTCCAGGTGATTCTGATGCAGCACAAGTGGTAAGCATTAGATATCGCTGGGAGCATCCCAAAGCATGCTGGGATGCATGCATCTATGTACATGTACACACACGCCTAGGGCACAGCGCTTTACAGTTTCCAAAGGGTCTTCTCACTTATAGCCTCCTCTGACCCTCTCAACAATGGGGATCCTGCCCACTTTCCAGATGAGTAAACTGACTGCCAGGGAGGTGAGGTCATACAGCGAGCGGCTAGTCCTTGACAGATGCTAAACATGGCGGTCTTCTCCATTCACCCAGTGCCTGTCTTGGATCCTCCCACCCTTGCCCCCTGTATTGGTCCAGGGCTCTTCCTGCCTACAGAAGCTTTCCAGAGGAAAGAGAGTAGAGAGATGGCCGGTCTTGGCTTTCTGACCACCTACCACCACCACCACCCTCCTGTCAGCAGCACCTGTAGAACAAGTTCCCTCTTCCCCAGGTTAGTTCACCTGGCAAAGAAGGAGAGCAGTGTCCACAGAAGTAAAAGGGGCTCCAGGGGCCCAGTGGCTATTTTCTAGGAGATACCTAAAAGTGGATCTGGGGGCAGCATAAAGTTTGGATTCAGAGTTCCTTCTCCATTTCCTCCCCTGGATACAGAAGCTTTACTGGGGTTGGCCCAGCCCCAGTGGAGGGTGAAAGGTGGGGCCTCAACCTGATTTCTGCCCAGTCCCATCTCCCATTCTGACCACACAGCTGCTCTGGGGGTGCTGGCAAGAAAGTGAGAAGCCTATCTAGTCTGCCAGAGGGGCTGGGGGGTAACAAGAAGAGACAGGGAGAAGGGGCGTGTCTGGGTCCATGGAATTAAGGTATATACATAGCCAAGAGACCATAAAAGTAGGCATAGGTCCAGGGCATGTTGGCAAACATCTGGCCCAGTGATTCTCAGCCTGGGGTTTGTGTGATTTGGGGGTAGGGAGGGGTCTATTCTCAGGGGTCACGAGTTCTTTGAGAATTGAACTTTTATGTTCTTATTTTGATGGTAATGTAAACATGATTTTTCTTACATTTATAACAACAGCTATAATTCACACTGGAAGACATTTTCATAGCCTATGTTCAATTCTGAAGACATTTCTCAAATGAAGGACGTGCAGATCTCGGGTTGAGAGCTGTAATTGTTCAAAGATATCATTTTAGGGGCTGGTTCTGCTGGAATTTTTGTCCTGTAAAGGGAAGATCTGTGGACTCCACCCAAAGGTTGAGAAGCACTGATTTGGTTCAGCCCCTTCATGTTTCAGTTGAGGACACTGAGACTTAGAGAGGGCCAAGCAATTGCTTGAAGTCTTCCAGGAAGTCAGAAGCAGGGCTGATACTGGAGGGCTGGACTCCCACAGTCTGACCCAGAGCTCTATCTGTCACACTTGCAGGGGTCATGGTTCAGGCCAGGGCAGGGGCAGGCAGGGTGACAGAAGAGTGTGGCTCAGATGTTTTCATTAGGATTTTTCTAGTTCTCTTTCTGTTCATGGGACTGCATGGAGTCATTTGGATCTCTTTAAGAGATCCAGTCAGCCAGAGGGTAAATGGGGAAGAAGGACACACAATTTCATGCCATGGTGACTACTCTGTCTCCATTCTGCAAGACACACATGGATGGGCAAAGTCTAGCCTCTGCTGACCCCCTGCTCCTGCACTGTCTGGGGAGGCAGATGTAAAAGTAGTGGCAATGCCTCATAAGCGTTCAAAGTGAACTTTGTCATACATATAGCTAACAGACATTTATTGAACATTTACTATATGCCACGTACTGTACATGTAGGATGTCAAGATGTCATTGAAGGAGGTGTGGCCCTACTTTGTAGATGGGGAAAACAAGACCCAGGAAGGTTAAGTAAACTCCTTCTAGGTGGCAGAGCCAAGCAGACTGATTCCTGTGCCCATTTTCCTTAACATTTCCTTAGGTCATGCGGCCCTTGTAATAGCCCTGGAAATGGGACCAGATGGGCTATTTCTCCCTATTTCACAGAAGAGGAACCTGTGGCTCAGAGAGGGGGAGCAGTTCGACCACAGGATATGAAGCTAGGAAGTGTGCTGTCTGCTTCCTGATGTAGTGTCTGCTCATTAGCCCTATACTGCCCCATTGAAGACTGGAGACAGTGAGATTTTTGAGGATCTGGTAGCATATCAGAAACAAACTTGTGAGGGGCACCTGGGTGGCTCAGTCAGTTAAGCATCCGACTTCAGCTCAGGTCATGATCTTGAGGTTCTTGGGTTCGAGCCCTGCATCAGGCTCTGTGTTGACAGCTCAGAGCCTGGAGCCTGCTTTGGATTCTGTCTCCCTCACTCTCTGCCCTTCCCTGCTCTCAAAAATAAATAAACATTAAGAAAAAAGGAAACAAACTTGAAAAGTCAGTGGCAACAGCAAACTAGTTAAATTATACTGCTGGGGTGCCTGGATGGCTCAGTTGGTTAAGCCTCTGACTTCAACACAGGTCATGATCTCACGGTGCGTGGGTTAGAGCCCAGCATTGGGCTCTGTGCTGACAACTCAGAGCCTGGATCCTGCTTCTGATTCTGCATCTCCCTCTCTCTCTGCCCCTCCCCAGCTCATGCTCTGTCTCTTTGTCTCTCTCCCTCTCAAAAATAAACAAACATTAAAAATAATTTTTTTAAATTATAAATTGGTTGAAAATAAATATTTCCAAGCAATGGTTTTGCACGTAATCATAATGTTCAGGCACTTTGAACATGTTTGCCTGTTTTCTGGATTTTCCAATTTTTTTTTATTTTTGGGGGAGAATAATTTGCAGATTCATTTTCAACTCACTCTTTCTGCTCCGGTTGTTCAACAATATTTTCAAAAACTTTGAAATCTTACCTCTGGTTCTAAATAAACTGCCCCAAAAGCAAGTAAGTTGAAACTGAAATGTTTCCATCTGCTACTTCCAGTTTCCATAAATCTGTGCAAGCCAGGATGCAATCTGCTTTTCAAGTGATTTGCCTTTAAGTTTTTCAAATTAATTTTTTCTTTGACAGTGATGCTCATGTTCTTTATCTTTAACCTATGCTCCCACCAGTTTCAACATACACCCCTTTTCAACGTAAGCAACTTTTCCTTAGCATCTTTTCAACTGTGCCATGGTAATCGTTTGCTCCCACTAGGAATGCTGCTTGCTGTCAGGATTGAAGTGCTGTATGGTTTCTGGGACAGGGACAGACTTAGGCTGAGCTTTGTTGGTGTAATGGTGCTTGAAAGTATTGGCAAGGAAAATGCCAGCAGGCGTATTGTTCACACACACAGCACACCAGGTGGGGTGTGAGGTGAGGGAAGCATCTGAAGCCAGTGAAAAGGATCAGGGTGTATGGTTTGTTGCAGCCCACGTGCTGCTGCCTCAGTGGTGGTCCACATTGTCTCAGCATTGGTGGTTCCAACACCGGCTCTGTCTGAAAAACTGATTGGGGCCCCTTTCCTGGGTAGCAGAACTGTGGAGTCTAGGCTCAGAGTGGTTGCCCCACTGGCCCTGCATGCGTTGATCCTTCCACCAAAATGAAACAAATACCCTTCAATGCAGCTGACCAGGAAGAATAGGAGTTTAAATGAATTAGAAATAACACCCCACAAATAAATAAGTTCCTCCCTTCGACATGAACAATACACAAAAATGCTTAAAATTGTCAAAAACATTTGTGGAAACATCTCACATATGTCAAAATGGCCAATAACTGGAAAATCTATCAGTTAGGAGTATGTATTTTTCTCTAGTTTATCATTTAGAACCAACTTTCTTTTTCCATCATTTCACTTGGATCCAGACCAGATAGGCTGGAACAAAGGTCCTCATCTTGTTCTCCTTGGAGGTGCCTAGAACACCACTGGGTCCATGCTTGAATTTAATTCAGCTGGGCCTCATGCCTCCTTTTTCTATACACTTGCATGGCAATATCCATCTTGAAGTAGATCCTCTGGCTTCAGAATTCAGAGAAGAGATGCATGTGGACAAATTGAGGTCAAATCAACCCCATAGCCTTTATAGATTCAAAGTAGATTTCTTCCTTTTTTTATGGGTTTTCTTGTGTTTTCTACATTTCCTACAATTAGGAAATTCAAGTATTACCTTTGTAATTAGCAAACATAAATCCCACAATAAGAAATTGAAAGCACATATTCAAAACGCAGACCCAAACCATTTACCAAACACTGTGATGGGTACTTTGGGGTTGGGATTGTGGGTTCCTGTCCTGTGCAGTCGTGTCCTCATGGAGGCTTACTCTATCAGCTAATAACTGGGATCTTCTCATACCTCCTCTTTCCACAGGAGCTTCATCTACCAAGAGAGCCAAAAAAGGAGATGGGGTACTCAGGTGTCTGTCACCAGAGGAGTGAAGTGATTAGTATAAGGGGACACATAGTAAATTGAGACTAGGTTGGAATAGGACAGTAACATTCAAGACAGGAAAGTATTTCCACTCTGAAGACTAACGACCTCTTTTGGCAGGTATCTCTTCTCTTGCCTCCCTCTTCTTTGACCCTCAGGCAGACCTAGAGTCCCCCCTCCTTCTCCATGTCCCCTCCCCCAGTCCAGGGAAGACCTCTTTTGCCCCCTCCTCACAGTCTGTCTGGGTCAGTCTGTCTCTCCAACTCCAGCAAAGCATTAAAAATTGAAAGCTCTTTTGAAGAGAAAACAGTTTAATAAAAGCTCTATCCATTTTTCATGACAGAATCAGGAGAAGGATGGTGCAGACAAGTGGGGGTGGGGACAGTGGGCAGTGAGGGGATTGGGGAATCCCTGATGGGGCTCAGCAGAGCAGTGGCCAGGAAGTGCTGCCTCCCCTTTACCCACAGCTCTGATGGCCCCAGTGTCCTCTTCTTTTCTCATTTACTCTTAGCAGGATCCACACCAGGCCTGTCAATACTAGGAAATATGACTTGCTTTTTGAGGGAGGCTCCTGCCTTCTTTTTGGGGAGGCTTCAGAGGACCTAGGCTGTACTCCATCATAGTAGTGGCCACGCTAAATAACCTCTGGTGGGGGTGGGGGAACCTCTTCCACAACTGAGCAGCTTCCCAGTTTGGGCAAGAGGAGACCTGTTACTTGAGCCCTGGCCACATATTTTGCACCCAGAGGACTGAGCAGGGCAGGGCCAGGCTAGAGCACCAAGCTGGTCACTGGGCAGAAGAGGGCCAAGTTTTGGGAAGAAGTACAACAGAGAGGTTGAGGCATGAGGGGCCTAGGGGAGTTAGATCCAAACCCTGGCTCCAGTTCTTTGGACCCTAGAACCATTCCCAAACACAAGAGACACAATCACATTCACTGTCCCACTTAGCCTCCACCTTTTCTTATCAGTCCCACCTCAATAAAGACAGGTCTGCCCAGGAAGAAAACTCACAGACTGGCCCTGGCAGGATAGATATGTACTTAGGTCCAATTGGGTCTATCTCTGGTACAAGTGTCTGTGTGTCCATGAGTGTCTACGTGTGCCAGTGTGTATAGTGGCATGTGAATGTACAGTAGCATGTATGTGTGCATGGCATATGCAAGAATGTCTGTAACTAAGGTGTGTGTGTGTGTGTGTGTGTAAGCAAGGATGTGGGATGGTGCCCATGTGTGAGAGTACTTGTTCCTACTGCTCCCTGCTTCTGAACAAAAACAAGACCTTCCCTGAGTACATCCCAGAGGGCAAGTATGACAGCTAAGCTGGGTAAGAGGGAAATGGGAAGCATGGAAAGGAGGGTAGGTCCCAGAGAGCTGAGCAGGCTTTGGGGCCTGGAAGATAGGCAGGCCAGATGTGCCATGCTAGCCACAAAACTGTTTCCAGTGGGCCCTGGGAACCAAGAAGGAGTTACCTTCATGAGTGTTACCAACTTACTCGGGCACTAGAGTGTGTGTGTGTTGTGTGTGTGTGTGTGTGTGTGTGTGTGTATGTGTACAAGAAAGGGGCTTTTGCTTCATCGGCATGGTTAAGAGGGGATTCAGGAGACATTCCTGGAGTGATGGTTGGGGAGGAGAATGAGAGGCTTATTGATGGTGCCTCTATGGATTTTGGGGTCCAGCTTTCAATGAAAGACTCAGGACAACTTTGGAAGAGCTTCCTCTCCACTCTACTCTGTCCCAGTAGGAGTCAGGTCCCCAGGGTAGTGGGGTAAAGGAGTGAAGTCCTGGATCTGGGAGAGGACTTGGGACCAGTGTTGGGTATCCTGCATGGACCTTTCTCTGGGTTTACTCCAAACATGTGTCCACCTAGTCATTATTCCATCCATGTACTCAACTCATATTTGCTGAGCCTTGATTCTTGTGCCAGGGATTTTATTGGGACATTGAACAGGCAGATATGTCGCTGCCCCCCCAAGACCACCAAACCTAGTATGTTCTTAGCTATTCTTCTCCATGACTTTACATATTTTGTCACTTCCGTGGTTCTGTCAGGCAGGTTGCCAACCATTGTATTGGCAGTTCACTCTGGTAGCTTGACAAGAAGAAGCCAGAAGACACAGAACCTCTCTTTCATTCACCATGTGACCTTGTCATTGACCCTGAAAGGTTCTTTGTTTTCCCATTTGTAATGGGACTGTATGCCCAATGATGTGCTCAGAGGGCTTTTCCTGCTTCAGTTACTGCTCTTGCCTTTGGACATATGCTATAAGTTCTAGCACTGACAATTCCTGGGGAATTTTTCCCTTGGCCAATGGTTCTGGCTGGTCTTAGGCAATTGATTAGCTTAGTTTCCTCAACTCTAAATAAGGCATAATAAAACTATCTACCTCATAAGGTCTTTGGGGGCATTAGCTGTGGGTGATCATGTATACAGAAGTTCTGACAAAGAGCCTGTGAGCCTAGAGCAGCATGAGGCCATTGATCTGGGACTGGTGGTAGCATCCCTGATGGTGTTCCCAGTCGCAGAGCCATCCTTAGCTCCCCCTGCACATTGCAGCAGGAGTGTGAGTTAAGGTGGTGGGCCTGGGAATTGGTTGTTGAGGGTGCTGGTCTGGGTCTTGAGGAAATCTGGCAAGGGAGCCAGGGAGAGAGGCCATACCAGGTATAAGCTCCACTTGTCCTCTTCACCTGAGCCCAATGTTGGGAGGCTCCCATAGGCCCCAGTGCAGATCAAAGGAGTGGTTGCAATACCCCATTTCATTGCTCTTTCCTGCCCGCCCCCCCCCCCAGTTATCTTTTAAATGTGAAGGCAAGAGCTGAAGGACAGCTGCTGGCATTGTCCTTGGTGGGTGAAGCATTGCAGAACACGGAAATGAAGGGATATAGCAGGAGGCTGATGGTCATGGGCTTGAATCCTCTTTCCCCTCTTTCTTCTTCTCAACTGCCCTCCTCTGTTCCTTACCCCTACCCTCCTCAAAGGAAAGAGTGGCCCTTCTCCTCTGAAGTCCAACTAGCTCATCCCTTAGGGGACCATGCTTCAGTCATTTTCTCCCCTCTGCTGGTTCCCTGCCCTCAGCCTGTAAATACGTTCCAGTTTTTCCCATCCAAAAAAATCCTCTCCTCCATGCTATATACCCCTTTGAGCTGCCACCCTTCTGCTCGCCTACCTGGTCACAGCCGAGCATCTATATGCATTGTCTCCTGGCTTGACCTCCCTCCCACTCCACTCTTAAGGCAAAAGACAGTGGTGTCTGTGCGGCTCAAAGTCACCTCCTTCCACCTGGCCTTTACAACATCCATTTGGTTTTGACACCATTGTCCAGCCTCTCCTTGCAGTGCCCCTTCCTGGGTTTCTTTGGAATTGTGCTCTCCAAATCCTCCTTTCTTTCTAATAGTCCTCCTCAGGATTCTGCATCCTTTTCTTTGGATTCCTTTTCTTCTTCCAATACCTTACCTTGGGAAACCCATCTATTCTTGTGGTCTCAATTGTCTCCCCTGACAGAGGAAGAGAGGGCATGTGAGGACAGACCAGGAAGGTCATGCACCAGACTCCTGCCTCAGTAAGGAGAGATGAGTGCAGAAGAAGAGACTGACTCTGAGCTTCTCCAGGCTGTAGGCTGTGGCTTCAGGGAACTGCTGTATCTGAATTTCCAATGTTCCTCCTCCCCCTCCCTTTCCTTCCTGCCCTGTCCACCTCTAGTCTTCTTTTTTATCCACCCCTAACATCTTCTGAATGCTCACTACATTCGAAGAGCTTTGTCATGTTGGAGGGCTCAGCGAGGAGGAGGTTGGTGGCATTGGAGGTGAGCAAGTAAGGAGAAAAATGGTGAGGACTGAGTGGGAGGGCCAGGCAGGGCCAGAAAAGGTAGGGCCCTGGAGACCATGAGGTGGACTTGGGGATTTATTCTAAGCCATCTGAGAGGCCAATGGGGGGTTGTGAGCATGAGAGTGGCTTTATCTAATTTGCATTTTTAAAAGACTCACTCTGGCTTCTATGTTGAGAATAGACCATGGAGGTGAGAGGAGGTCCATTGGGGTGAGTGGGGATGGTGGCTTGAGTCAGGCTTGTGAAAGGGGTAGTGCAGAATAGTGGATGGATTAGGATATATTCTGGGGGTAGGGTGGCTAGACTGGTTCACGGACCAGATATAGGAGGTGACTAAAAGAAAAGATTAAAGAGTTTTGGGCTGGAGCAACTGGCTAGATAGTGATACCAAGTATGGAGCTGGGAAGCATGGGAGGAAGGAAGCTTTTGGGGAAACTCAAAAATTCTACCTTGGCTATCTTAACTTCAAGATCTTATTAGACAGGTAGAAGTGTTAAGTTGGCAGTCGTCTGGAGCCCAGTGGAATGGTCAGGGCAAGAGATAGGGCATGGAATGGATCAGAGTTTTTACCTTGGGCCTTTGAACATGCTCCTCTCTGTCTAGCACTTGTCCTCAGGTCTCAGCTCAAACAGTGCCTCGGTCTCAAGTTGCCTCCTACCTCCTGCCCCAGGCATGCTCTATTTTATTTTCTTCCCAGCACTCATCACTCGCTGAAGTAGTCCTGTTCATTTATTTATCTACATGCTTCTCCATGACATCGAAATGTAAGTTCATGAAGGCAAGCATTGTAATATGTTTTTGTTTGTTGGTGTATTCTTGTGGCCCAGAATAGTACCCGGCACATAGTAAATGCTCACTAAATATTTGTGGACTGAATGAATAAGCACTTTATAATGTATCAGCTTCCTTCATCCTGACAACACCATGAGAGTGGTAATTGTTACCCCCCAGCTTTCAGGGCAAGAAACTGGGGGCTTAAGGGGCTCATTGAAAGTTCTAGGCCACCCACTAGGAGGTGGTGTAATGGGGATTTAATCCCAGGTCTTTAGCTTCAAAGCCTGAAAGTGCCTTTGAGACAAGACTTAGGCTAGAGCTCTCCTCTGCCACATATTTGCTATGAGATCACGGACAAATTCTTAGGCAGTTATGACCCCCAATCTCTTCTTCTCTCAGCTGGGTATAACAAGTATCCCTTACAGGATTATTCTGAGGGTTCCATGAAGAAACATGTGCTAAAGAGCTTTGTCCACTCTATCAATGCATACATATATAAAGGATTACTAACCTCTTTGAACTTCAGTCTTCTTTTCTGAATAGTGGGTGGGGGTTGAGGAAAGTGTAGAGAGGGGACTGGATGATCTGTTACCATCTTTCTAGCACTGACATCCCAAGAATCCTGGATCTCTAACTTTTGTAGAAATGAGTTGAGCTTATGCATTCTAACTGTGAGCATTGTGAACACAGGGGTCTCTACTTTGGCCACTAGAGCTTTAGCTCTGGATGTGGGAGGCTTCTTTGAAGCTTGAGGGAGGTAAATTGAGGACAAATAAAAGGAAGTCCTTCCTCACCCCAATTTAATGAGCTTATGGCTTTCATCACGCACAGGAGTGGTCCAGGCAGGAAACAGGAATGGCTTTGGATGGAATCATAAATGCCAGAGACATGGATGGCTGTGAGCAGGAGCTGGCAGTGATGACTTCTAAGGTCAATGGGAAGAAGGTGGCCCCTTAGGGCCCAGAGACCAGCCCTAGGCCTCCAGAATGGCAGTTATGGGTGGTGTGAATTGGGGGTGGGGAAGTCAGTGAGACCATCTACCTGGACCCCTTCCTCTCAATTCCCTTAGCTTAGCCCCTGACTGATGGTTTGTAGGTAGAGAAAGGGTGAGAATTACAGGAGAGGCAGTAGAATGCAGAGATTCCAACTTTGAATCTCCATCCACCTTCTCAGGAAGGCTCTGGCTGGCTGTGCCAACACTCACAGCTGCTGTGAGGAATGTCTGGCGTATGATCTCCCTTTCCTTCTGCCTCACCCTCACCTGCACCTGGTGATGTCAACTGGAAGGAAGGACTCTGTTCCTTCCATACACTGCAGGGCAGGAGAAGGTTGGTAGAACTGGCAAGTTGGTGGGGTTTGGCCCTGATGCCTTGGTCTCGACCCTTTCAAAACCCCTCTATTTCTACTATTTCTGTCCTCCTTCTTCTAAAAGCCAGTACTATAGGGTCTTGCTCTCATCTGGCTGTCAACTAAGGTGTTAGCTGTCAACTGAGGTGTTAGCTGTCAACTAAGGTGTTAACTGATATCTAAGGTGTTACCTGATAACTAAGGTGTTAGTTGACAACTAAGGTGTTAGTTGATAAGGCTTAACACCCCCCAAGGGGTATATGCATTTTAATAGGGGATTGTTGAAAAGGACTGGCCTTCAAGACTCAAATGATATATGCTATATTGGTGGAATTTCAGGCAATGGTGTTGATTGTGGGTGGAGGTGTGGGTAGTCCCCTCTAAATCATACCACTTAGGTAATCACTTATTCATAAGGTCACACATGCGCACACGCACACACAAAAACACACACACATCTCTATTACTCTTGCAAAAAGATTCTGAATTGTGTGTATATAGGTATACATTTTAATGACATGTAATAACAAACACATAGCATTCTATGATAGACACTGTTCTAAGCACTTTACATATATTAACTTATTTCATCTGCACAGCAGCCTTATGAGATAGATACTATCATTATCTTGATCTCATAGTTGAAGAACTGAAGGCTCAGAGAGGTGACATAACTTACCACCAGGCCACATAGGTAGCTGGAGGCAGAGCATGTAGATAGATTGCATTTAGGCTCTTCACTACTGTACCAAACACTTCTCACCCTGGTACACAGTAGGGTGCATTCACTGTAGTGTGGTTATACCCTTGGATGTGAGGGTGGTGATCTTGTTTGTAAATGTGCACCCCCATGTTTTTAAATCCTAAAATACAGAGCTCGGGAGAGGTCTCTTTGAACAGAGAAAATGCACTCATTGTGTGAGGTACAGGTCTGTGCACTCACTGTGTGGTGTGAGGGCTCCATGGGCTGAGTGAAATGCAGGTTGGTTACTATGAAGGCATATACAGATACTTAAGGGTTGTATTTACAACTGTATACTGAGCTCACCAGTCACATGAGACAGTCTTGTGATCTCTCTGCCCCACACATGGGCCTTACTTTGCAACTTGCCCTGCTGCCCTTAGGAACTGCCTCCTTTAGGAGGCTGGGCTCTCCCAGAGTCTACAACTGAACAAAAAGAATCAGCCTCTGGTTGGTCAGGGGAGAAGAAGATCCTGGCACCCAAATGAGGGCAGACGGGAGAAATGGATTAGAAGTGAATAAAGAGAATGTGTGTAGGGAGGGTGGTATGGGTTACATTGTGGTAGGGCTTCTGCCAAGTAGGGATGGGATGATAGGAGCAAAAGTGGGAAGTGTGTGCGTGTTCCTCCTCCATGGGGGAGGAGACTCTGGGAAATGAAGTTTTCAGAGAGGCTGACAGCCCATAGTTCTTTTCTTATATGGGCACTTGGGAACCACTGATTTATTTTACAGGTGGGAGAGACATGATTGGATGAACCTTTTAACAAAAGTTGTACAGATTGCAGTGTGAGGAAGGTGGAGTGGAGGGAGCAGGCCAAAGGCTGCAGTAGCCCAATCTGGGTGTGGCTGTGTTGCTGTGGGGAAGCTGGGAAGGGCACTGAGGTCAAGACTGGAATTAAGGTTGCCTTGGCCATAAGAGGGGGAGATGCCTGCAGCCCTGTGGAACAACCAACAGTGGGTTTTGTAGCCTGGAAGTCAGGAGAGAAGTCTGAGTTGGAGATGAAGACTTTTTTAATGTTTATTTATTTATTTTTGAGAGAGAGAGAGCAAGCAGGGGAGGGGCAGAAAGAGAGAGAGACAGATAATCCCAAGCAGGTTCTGCACCGTCAGTGCAGAGCCTGAAGCAGGGCTCGTACTCACAAGCCATGAAATCATGACCTGAGCTGAAATCAAGAGTCAGATGCTCAACAAACTGAGCCACCAAGGTGCTCTAGAGATAAAGATTTTTTTTTAAATATTTTACATGTAACTTTCTTATTGCTTTTTCTTATTACAAAAGTAATATATGCTTATTAAAAATATATGGCAAATGTAGACAAGCAAAAATAAGACAGCAATAATTTGCAATATCCCTGCCAGAGAGAACAAGCATTAACATTTTGGTGTATTTCATCCTTCTGGTCTTTTTTCCCCTGTATGTGTCTATTGGTTTGGTTGTTATAAAGTGATCTTTGAGGTATGTTGTAAACATTTTCTGACACTAAATTTAATCTACAACTTTCTTTTGTTACACGATGAGTAAGCTAAATGCATATAGTCAGTTCCCTATTGTTGGACCTTCACGATATATTTTTTTAAATTTTTTTTTCAACGTTTATTTATTTTTGGGACAGAGAGAGACAGAGCATGAACGGGGGAGGGGCAGAGAGAGAGGGAGACACAGAATCGGAAACAGGCTCCAGGCTCTGAGCCATCAGCCCAGAGCCTGACGCGGGGCTCGAACTCACGGACCGCGAGATGGTGACCTGGCTGAAGTCGGACGCTTAACCGACTGCGCCACCCAGGCGCCCCTCACGATATTTTTAAAGTGTCCCCATTAAAATGATTGTTGTAATGAATATCATTGTGGTCAGTGAGGCAGAGATTTGGTGGCTGTCAACTCTATCCCTCTTGGCCCCCTCCCTTCACAGGACCCTTTAGCTGAGGTGAGGTAGTGATAGTCTGGGCTTGGGTGTTTAGAACCCTGCCAAGGATAGGCTGTGGGGTCTTGGACAAGTCTCTTTCTCTCTCTGGGACCTCAATCTCCCCACCTGTGCAATGGAGGAGATTAGACTTGGTGAAGTTCTTGGGTTTTCCTGGGCAATGTAAGCAATGTCCTCTCTGAGTGCTTTGTTTGCTTTCATTCTCTTTAGTATCTTTCTTTGGCCTCCATCTCCTTCCTTCTCTGAGCTCCCTTTTTCCTTTTTTTCACTTCCTCACTTCTCCTCACCCCCTGTTTTTGTCCACTTCTCCTTGTTTCTCCTACTGGGTCAAACTACCAGTGTGTCATGGCCATTTCCCAGCGGACCTGCTGATGCAACCCCTCTGTTCCACACCAGTCCTGCCTGGCAGAGACCTACCATGGATGCCGGGGCCCTGGACATTTCTTGCTACCCAAGTGGCTACAGTGACACTTTCCTGGAACTGGCTGTCAGGTAACTGGGTGGGCAGGCAAGACACTCCTGAAGTGAAAACTGAGGCTCTAGGAAAGGGCAGGAAAAGTTGAGGATTTCTTGAGTTTATCTTAGAGGGGTAATCTTTCCCAAGACTGGTGGCACCATACAGGAAAGAGCCATTGGATCAGAGTTTCTGGATCCAAGTTCGTGACCAGGATCTCTGAACAACTTCCAGGGATCTGGGGATCAATTCTTTGAAATGAATTGCAAACAGGTGTGGGTGTGTGTTTCCAGGTCCAGGCTTTTCATCAAGATGCTCAATAGGCACATGACTTCAGAGAAAGGTTAAGAAGACCTGTTCTGGAAGTCTTCTTGTCCCTCCCCTTGTCTTCAGCAAGATCCACCCTTTGGTACCCAACACAGACATATATACAGACACACACAAATCCAGACACTGGAGATTTACTCCAGTGATGTCACACATCACTGGGAAGGTGATATTGGTGTCGCTTAGGGATGTGCTCCCCACATATTACTTTTGGGAATCACTGTCCTTCTAGCTACCGTTCAGTGCCTTCTAAAACTCCCAAAGTTTTCTGTGATGAGAAGTTGTTCAGACAGGAGGCTGGGCTTGGGGCATCTGCATGGGAGGTAACAAGGGCCAGAGCATCTGCTGCCTGGGGCCTCTGAAAGTGCCTGAGGACGTGAGTGTGTGGAGCAATGCAGAGCTGGAATGGAGAGGATTAGATAATTGACCTCATAATTGATCTAATTAGTGAGTGGCTGTGTAGAGAGCCCTTGGGGACTCTTGGCCTGCAGGTGGCACAAAGGCCAGGCAGAGAAACACATAGAGGTGGTGAGAGCCCAGATCGTGGGCATTTGCCAACAATGAAGAAAGGAAAGCATTGCAAGGAGAGGGGCAGGACCTGGGGCCACCAAGAAGAGAGGGGCAGAGGTAATGGAAGGTCACTGAAAGTGATAGGGGCAGGAGAGATCTTGAGAGCAGAAGCATGGCAGCTGGGCAGCCAGTGAAGGGAAGGATCAAGATCTAAGAACATGAAGCGGAGGGAAGAAGGGACTGGTGATGGCACTGAGAGAGGGGACAAGGTCTGGGGACACAGGGAATAGGGTCAAGAGGAGGGAATAGATGACCCTGAGGGTACAGAGACAGAGGCTAGGGGGCCTGGAGAAGAAAAGGGAGTTATTGGGGGAACAGGAGCAGCAGGTGAGAGAAATTTAGGAGGGGAAGGGCAGGGCCTGGGGGCTCTCTGGAGTGTGGTGAGCCATAGGTGGAACCAAAGAACCTGACCCCAGTGCCCACATTTGGGTAGTGTGTGTGTGTGTGTGTGTGTGTGTGTGTGTGTATGCACACACGTGTGCATGGTCTATCTAATCCTATTTGGGGCTGTGAGGAACTTAATGGCATCTTGGTAGGAGGAGAGGTGGTTGGGTAGCATTGGAAATGAGGACTAGAACTCTTAGATCCCAAAACAAGCTTTAGGAAGAACTTGGCCTTTGGGGTTTCCTTTCCAGGATACATATTCATTGTGTGCCTACTAGATGCCAGAAAATGTTTTAGGAGCTGGGATAGATACATCAGTGATTAGATCTGACAAAGATCTTATTGAGCTTACTCTCTACTGAAGGGAGACAAATAACAAACATAATAAATGAGAAAATCATACAGTGTGCTAGAACATGATTAAGTAGTATGGAGAGAAAAAGGACTAGATTATGGAAAATACGGAGTTCCAGGGTGGGGTGGGCAGTGATCTGCAATTTTGAATAGAGTGGTTCTGGTTGGCCCCATTGAGAGGGTGACAGAAGGCATGCGAGTAAATAATGAAGGGGAGGGAGTGATCCTTGTGTATATCTGGGAGAAGAGCCCTCCAGGCAGAAAGAGTAGCAGGTACAAAGGCCCTGAGGCAGGAGAGTGTCTGGTTGCTGGAGAAACAGCAAAAAAGCCTGTGAGGCTGAGGGCAGTGAGTAATGGGGAAAGTTAGAAGAGGAGGTCAGAGAAGTAATGGTGGGCAGGGGAGGGCATATCTTGTAGTGGCATGGTAAGGACCATGGAAAGGACAGTGGCTTTTACTCTGAGATGGGAGCTACTGTAGGGTTGGCACCAGAGGAGTGGCTGGACCTGACTTAGTTTTAACAGACCCCTCTGACTCATTTGTAGAGACTATGCTTTGGCAGGGTCAAGGGAGAAGGCAGAGAGCAGTGAGGAGCTTCTGAAGTAATCTTGGTGAGACAGAAAGGAGACTCAGCCAGGATGGCAATAAACAGGTGGGTAGAAGACCTCATCATTGCCAGCCTCCTGTGCTTGCCTAGCCCTGGCTGGGGTTAGTCAGGGAAGAGTGAAGAGCCCTGTCTAAGAAGAGAATATGAATCTAGGTCTAGGAGTTCCAGTCCTCATTTCATCAGTTCCAGTCCCAATTCATCAGGAATTGGGCATGTTTGATGGAGAAATATGTCTGGGGATGCTGTTGTTGGAAACTGTTGGTGTACAGGGCTTGGTCCTTGGCACTTGGTGGGTGAGTAATTTACAGGATAAATGGCATTCACAGTCCCTGTCCCTTGGGTGCTGGCAGTGTGGTTGAGGACACCGAATATATACATGGACACGCCAGCTAAGGAAGAGCCTGTCCCCAGCCCTAATGTCTGCTGGCAGCAGAAACGGCAGGGAGAAAAAAAGGCTTTTGGAGATGGCTCAGGAGAATATAAGGAGACTTTCTGGAGGAGGTGGCTTTGGGCCCTCCTACTGACAAATATACACACATAGAAGCACACATTCATATACAAATGCCCATCACAAAAGTGGCCATTACTGCATATGCACACAAGCTGAGATATATAATAACTCATGCCTAGAGATGTGCACACACAGACACTAATGCATGCATGGCTCACGCTTTCATATACACATACAAAATCTTCAGCATGGGCTACAACCCATTCCCAGTGGCATCCTCCACCAGCCTCTGCCTCTCTCCATTCCCACTCCAACCAAGCCACGTTCCTCAAACAGGCTGTGTGTTTTCACACTGCATCGTTGTGCTTTTGCACATTTCCTCTGCCTGGGGTGATCATCTTCTTTTTCTCTGACCTCCTTCAACAATTGGCAGGTCTCCTGCTGCAGCACGGAAAACACAGAACTGTCGGTAACTGTGCATTTATTTGTCTTCTACCCTGTACTGGGAACCCCCCCCCCGGGGCCTTGTCTGTCTTCACCACTAGACCCCAAGATCAGTACATGCCACACACCAAGTGCTCAATCACTTGTTGAAAGAATGCAGATCTTTGCAGAGTAGATGGTCTGTGGTGGGTTAAAGGGCAAGACAGACCCAAGGTAAGGTGGCCAGAGAAGACTGTACACATTTCTCTGAGAAGGAGCAGTAATGGCAACCAGGGAGGCTGTCTGCTGCCCCTGCTGCAGCTCCACATGCCTCAGGGCCTGGTCTCCCTCCATCTATAGGCCTGAAGGAGCTTCTTGGGGCTGGGGAGGTGGAGGTGCAGGGGAGGGGACATGGAGGAGTAATGGATTAATCTGGGGATTAATTGAAGGGTTTGTCGGCCTGGCAGAGCATGCTTGGGGTAGCGGCTCTAATGGCTTAATCAGATTATAGGCCTCGGCACTTGGTCTGTCCCAGCAGTACCCAGCTCACCCTCAAAAGCATCCACATTCCAAGGCTCTCCAGGATGGAACCCACACCCTGTGGTCAGAACTCACTCTGAAACTTGGCATCTTGAGCATCTACTATGGAGACCTCCTATCTATCCAGTTTAGCCAGGTCCAGGACCACTAAATGAGCTGATTCAAAGGGTGTGTATTTGCAGTTGAGACAAAAATGGGTTCAAAGCTAAGCTCCACCACTGCTTAGCTGTGTGATCTTGAGTAAGTTATACAACCTCTTTGAACCTCAGTTTGTTTTGTTTTGTTTTGTTTTGTAAAAGGGGATAGTAACATCTCCCTTGAAGCACTGATGTGAGAATTAAACAAGATGTAAGTGAAAGCACTTTGAGTTCCTTACTGCTGGTGGAGTTGGTCAACCCTATCCTCCCACTGGTTCAGTCTAGCTGAGGCCAGAGGTGAAGAATACAGAAGGGGCAAGAATTAATAACAAGAAAAACAAGAATCTGGGTGTCTGGGTGGCTCAGTAGGTTGAGTGTCTGACTCTTGATATCATGTCAGGACATAATCTCACGGTTTGTGAGATTGAGCCCTGTGTTCTTCTCTGCGCTGATAGTGCAGAGCCTGCTTAGGATTCTCTCGCCCCCTCTCTCTCTGCCCCTCCCCTACTTGCATGCACATGTACTCTTGCTCTTTCTCTCTCAAAATAAATAGATAAACATGAAAAACACCTAACAATAATCATCAGCCATCCCTCAAACCAACATGTGTCTGGCACTTCAAAGTTGAGGAAGCATTTTCCTGTCCACAACCTTATTTAATACCTAGGATAGCCCTAGGAGGCAGGTGATGGGAGATCGAGAGCCTCCATGTAAATATAAGAAAGCAAGCAAGGCCAAGAGCAGAGATGATTTGTCTCAGTCAATGGCCAGAGCTGTGCCCACAGAGAAAATCCTATCCACACAGATGCTGAAAGGATGGATGGCCAGGTACCAAGTACGTTGGGGGCCTCCAGCCCAAGCTCTTGAACCAAATAGGCTGCAGGTGGGAGTGCTTGGCCTTGCCATGTCTCCTTCCATGCCAGGCAGAGCTGGGCTGAGCCCCTGCGGTACAGTGAAGATGAGAGCCTCTGGCCCTGGGGAGCCCCCATAGTTCTGAAACCCGGGGAATCTCAGATCCCAGGGCTAGGACTGGTGGGGGGGGGGGTGTATGGCTAGAGATGTACTCTGTGTAGGCCTAGAAGGCCTATGGCTGTCCTGGGATTGGCCAGGCCCACCAGGGCACAGAAGGAGGTACTACTTTGGGAACAGGCTAGCTTCTGGCCTCCCTTCCTCCAGTCCCCAGTAGTTTATTAGGAGTAATTTGTTAAACTATTCCAACTTGTCAGCAGCCACTTCAATGCCTCTGCCTCCTGCTTGCTTTTTTTGGGGGGGGGGGGTCCAAAAATGTCAAGAGCTGAGGGGCAGCCTAGAAAGGAAGAGGTCATTTGCGAAACAGACCTTTTGAGGAAGGGGGTGCCCAGCCTCTCTCCACCTTGGGGCCTTACCTCCATAAGATGCCATGTCTGAAGGGAAGAGAGATGGGATAATTAATCTATTGCTCTCACACCCCTGCCTCCTCCAGTTTTGCTCTAGTCTCAGAGAAAGAGAGGTATCCAGAGAGGAATTGGTGGCTGAGGTGGGGGCAGCCAGTCAGGGTGCCTTCTGGTGGATAGGGGTGGAGACTGGGCCTGGAAAGGAGATTGGAGATGGTTAGGGGGTCTCATGCTGTTCTGTGGTGCTTGGCCTCAGATGAGATCTTAAGAACTTGCATGAATAGAAAACTAGATAGGATCACATTGCATAAGGCACTGAGTTCAGGTTTCACTGGAATTAACTCATTTTCTCTTCACAACCTTGTCCTTTTACAGGTGGAGAAATGAGGCTCAGAAAAGTAAAGCGACTTGCTCAAAGTCACACAGTTTGAAACTGGTAGGACTGAATCTGAACATAGATCTGGCCAGCTCCAAGGCCTTCAGAGTATTTAGGACTGCTTTGGATTACAAAGAAACAAAAAGGCTCAGTCAGGCAGGTGAGAGAGTAGCTCACCAGTTTTCTAGGACTTTGGCTCTGACCTGGTTTCCTGCCCCTATGAAAAGCGAGAGCTAGAATGGAGTATCCTGGAAAAGTCTGCCAGCTCCGATGGTCAAGGCTTCCCCATATCTGTCTTTTACTCCTTGTGATGGCCAGTCTGCTAGCCAGTCTGGGTTGGGGACAGGAAGGCAAATGTAGAAGAGCTTGAGCCACCGTGGGATGAGGGAGGTGTGGGGGGTAGTTTTCATGAGACAGCCAGGCTCATAGTACCCAACCAGGTGCAGCTTTGAGCAAGACTTGGCAAGAGGAGACAGGTCTGAGGCAAGTCTTGGCTCTAAATGACTGCTTCCCTCCCTCCTGCACACCCTGCCACCCTCCCAGGAGCTGGGCGCCATGGGGGGCTGGGAATGGGAAGGGCCTGCCTGCCACATCCCCTGCCCTGCCCCTGCCCCATGGACTCTGAGGGAAGCTCATTAGCTTGGGGGGTGCCCTGGCCCTCCCCTCACAGCTTGTCACACAATTAGCCACCCTCTCTGTACAACTTGCTGTGTAATTATTGGGTCTTGGCGGGCTTGGAGCCATGTAATTAGCCTGCCCCAGCCTCCAACCAGCTCTCAGGGTCATTAGTGGGTTCACTGGGGGCGGGTGGGTGGGCAAAACATCTGCATGACAATGCACATATTGTGGCTCCTCTGCCTGCACCCAGGGCAGAGGGGCAGCTGGTGCCACTGTGTGGCCAGGCTCCTGGGCACATCTGCCCCTACCCTAACTGCCTGATCAGAAGCACTTCCAACAAACCTTTTCCCATCCTGTCTCATCTGTGAGCGTTACCACAACCTTGGAGGTAGGTACTCTGCTTATCCCCATTTCACTAATAAGGCAACCGAGGCTTAGAGAGGAGCCCAGATTTCACTAAGATCACTTTTAGCTCACAGGTGGTGGAGACAGGTTTGATACTCAGATCTGTGTCACTCATTCACTTTATCCTCATGGTAAGCCTGGGAACAGACTGGCTCCTGAGGGTGAGTGCTTGATGTTGAGCCAGAGGCTACCTGAGCAGCATTGTTTGCTCCCAGGGGCCTCTGGGGGGACCTCTTTTCTGGGCCAGGAAACCCTCTGCCAGCTCCTTGGCCACCCCAGCCTCTTCCAGGATACTCCTTTGGGAGTTCTTGGTATTCTCCCCCAAGCCAGCATGACAAGGCGACTTCCAGGGGAAGAGCTGCCAAGACCCCTTTGGTACTCCTGACTGTTTTGAAATGTCTCTTCTATCTG
Source organism: Felis catus (assembly GCF_018350175.1). Lineage (NCBI taxonomy): Eukaryota > Metazoa > Chordata > Mammalia > Carnivora > Felidae > Felis > Felis catus. Next base: position 55,990,785 of record NC_058386.1, read on the forward strand.
TAGCCCGTTGCATCCTTGGAGGCTAATAGTGGGCACCCCTGGCTTCGCCATAATATTCCTTCCCTGAGACACTGTCCCCTGTCCCCCTCTTAATCTACTTCTCCAGGCCTTGAAATGTCTTTCACCATCTCCCACCCTAACCTGCTATCTGAAAGCCTGGGCTGTGCTGTCCTCCGTTTGGAGGCTCTGCACGGTTGACAAAGGTAGGGAGGGATGTGGCAAGGGCTCCTGGATGCTTAAGCCACCAACCCTGCTTTGCAAAGGTCTTAAGGTACATTCACCATGGGACCTTGACTGGTTTATAGCTCCTCACTCTGGCCATTTAGAGCTGTGTGATCTTGAGCAGGTTCCCTAACCTCTCTGATCTGCCTAGGAGTTATTGTGAAGACCAAATGACATAACTTTGGCAAGTGCCTGGCTCTGCTAGTGCAGAGCACAAAGTGGGAAAGTGAGTTCTCTTCCCAGTTCTCAGCAGCTATTGCCCTCTGAAGCCAATCCCATCTTCCATTTCTCCCAGGGCTCTGAACAAAGTCCCCACAGAGCCCCAGTGTTCTGCATTTTGTCCCCTCCCCTGCTGCCTGCCCCTGGCGACCTCCAGCCACCTTCTAGCTCCCCCTGAAACCTCTCCCCATTTTGAAGGCTGCATTATCCTGGCTGCAGGGAAATTAGTTGATCCCTTGAAACCCCCTGCCCCGCCCTCCCTGCCCCCCTTCCCAGGGCTGGTGACAAGTATGTGAGACTTAATTGGCTGGCATGAAAGGCAGCACTGACATTAATTGGCTACATTTGGCAGGCAGGCCCCCAGCCTCCCCTTCGCTCTCCAAACCCCTACCGCTTCCCAGGAACCTTATCAATCCCACCACAGGGACCAAGAGCTTCGAGGCCCCTGCCAATTAGGCACTTTTTGCTTCTTTTCTTCCCCTGATGGGGTTTCGTTAGAATTTATGACACTCTATAGGGCTGGGGGTGAGCAGGGTGGGAAGCAGGAGATGGGAAGGCAGGGGGAGGCCCATTCCTTTGGAGAACAGGCTAGGGGAGGGAGGCGGGGTGTGAATGTGAAAAGGACACTTGGGATTAGGCCCTGAAGCTGGAGGGGAGGGGGTCTATGGTTCAGGATGTAGGGCTTGGGGGAAGGGCTTTGGCCAGGGCAAGAAGGCTGATTTAATAGGCACTGCATGCACACTTGAAGGAAGCATTGAGAAACTTTGAGGCAATCCAGTAACATGGCTAGGGGACAGAGCCAGAAGGCCCAAGATCGGGGTTTTCTTCTCTGTAATCTGGTGTGCCCTTGCATCACTGGCTTTTTCCAAGACATGAAGGTTTGGGGCAAGGTCCGTGGTTCCCCATCCCAAGCCAGTGTCCATGAAGAGAATAACTGGGGAGCCATCTGAAAGTCAGCAATATTGCTTCAGAAAGCCTGTCCTGGGTTTGCGCTGTCATGCCAATGACTGATTAGTCTTAGCCAATTTCATGCTGGCCAGAAGCTTCCATTGGCAGCCCAGGATGTCTATACAATAAAACTAGGAAGACAAATGAATTGTCACTCCACAAATTCTGTGCTTGGGAGAATAGATCTTTCAAAGCTTGAAGAAGGTGACAGAAGAAATTCCTAGTGATGTTAAGGCAGACCCACTTGCCTAGGTAGGTTGGCATAGGTAGAGAGGAGGCAGAGACTGGGAGCCACATCTTATCACACTCTAAAACCATCCTCGCAACCAACATTCTTGCCCTTGTGGGCAATAGGAAAGGTTCAGCTGATTCAGGGCTCCCAAGGACATCTAAATACACATGTGCTCTTTTGGAAAAGTAAGGCCTTGGCATTTTGGATCTATGGTAGCATTTTGGTGTTGACTAGTGCATCAGACACTATTCTTACAGGCTCCTGTTATTCACTGCTTTCACATTGGTTTATGAGCCTCTTCTTCCTTGTTCTTTAAAAAGAAATGCCTGCTTCCATTTTGGTTTTCCCTCTGTTTCAGGCCACACACAAACCTCTCATTCTTCATAGAATCTTGGAATCACCTCTTTCCTCCCTGTGGCACTGTCCCTCAATCTTTTCTCTGCCTTCTCTGAGCTCTGTGTTTGCAGTGCCCTGGGTCCGTGCCCGTGCCCAGCCCTCTGTCACAGTGGGATCCAGTCATGTGTTACGTGCTCACTTCCTCCTACAGGACCCAACACCTCCTCCTCCCCAATCAGGTCCTTCTTGTGGGCCACAAAGAGGTTCAGAGAAGCCACTGGCATCAACTTCCCCTCTGCCAGCTCAGAGGCTCATGGTCATCAAGGGGGCCTGACCCTGGCAACAGTCAGGAGAGGGAATGCCAACATGAAAACCCCCATTGCTGTTCTGTTTTAACAAGGGATGACTTCCAACTTTAAAAAAGAGGTAAAAATAGACCCCACATTCCCAAGGTTTTCAGTTCCATAATCAGGGTTTCCAGGCCACTTAGGACTCATTCTGGGTTTTGTCTGATAGTCCTTATTGGCCTCTGCATGACTTGTCAGGACTGTGCGGTGGGAGGTGGCCCTGAGGAATCTTGGTGGGCTCCTTCAGACACATGTTGAATCCAACCCACCTCTCACATGTGCCCCTTTGTCTCTTTGGACAGATGTTTCCCTTTGCCCAAACTCATCTCTGTTTCTACTGACAACTACTCGATCATTATAGTAACCACTGTTTTTGAGAGTGCACTATGTCTAGGCATTATTCTAAGCACTTCATTTATAGTAACTCATTTAATTATTATTCCCATTTTGTAGGCAAAGAAACAAAGGGAAAAGTAATTTTTCCTAGGTCACATAGTAAGAAGAGATAGAGCTGGGCTTCACATGCAGATCTGTGTAACTTTGTATCCTGGGCCCCTTTGTCTTTGGGAGGGCCCAGGGTACTCCTCACAGTGCAGATGAGCAAGTGCTGCTGGTGTGTATGTGTGCTGATGGCAGCACACGGAAGACATGTGCCCTTCCTTTGTTCCTCAATCCCGTGACACTGATGCCCCTCCAGGCCCTCAGACCCTCTTTATTTTTGTATGACATCTTATATCCCATCTAGAAAATTGAATCTCCTCTGCAGATCCTGGGGGAAAAGGAGGAGAGCCAGCAGAGCCACAACCTCAGGCCCCAAAGCTCAGGACAAAGACTTCAATGGCCACCAGGGTTGGGTTTTAAGACCTTTAGAGGCCTTGAGCTCTAAACAGACTGCACAGCCCCTGCCCCCCCGTTGGCCATATATAATTAAAATTAAAAACAATACTAACCCATAAAATACATGTAAGGAAGTCCAACAAAGTTTCGATTTTTCCCAAGATACTACTTTGATGCTTGAAAAAATACATCAAATTCTTTCAAAATTTTTTGCTTTCCATTTCATATGCATGCATGGACACGTGCACACTGCTGTTAGTGACTTAAATGCACACAAGCTGCCTGCCATTCTTGGAATCCAGTCCTCTTGCCCTCGCTGTTATCTTCACCTCACCAGCAAAGTATTACATTCTCACTTCTCTCCAATGCTGCCTTTTTGCTAAACTTTTGGTTCCTGAGACCTGCACTCCCCTTCTCTGGTCCACTTACCTCTGCTAAATTTCCAACCTGTTGATTGGGAGGAGCTGGGTAATTAACCATCAACCACTCCTCTAAGCCTTGCTATGCAAAGTGTGGTGGGTAGAGCAGCAGCAGCAGCATCTGGAGCTTCTTGGAAGTCCAGAATCCCAGGCCCCACCCCAGACCTACTCAATCAGAATCCACAGTCATGCATCCTCCCCAGGAATTCTACAAACACATTGTAGTTGCTACTCTAAGGCAGTGGTTGTCAAAGTGTGCTCCCCAGACCACTGGCATCAGCACCCCTGGTACTTGTTAGAAATCCAAATTCTCAGGCCCCATGCCAGTTCTACTGAGTCAGAAACTCTAGAGGTGGGGCCTAGCAATCTTTGTTTTAACAAGGTCTCCAGGTGATTCTGATAGACCTTACAGTTTAAGAAGCACTGTTTCTCTAAGATACATAAAGTAAGAAGCTCTCACAGGTAAGTGTCAGGCCCTTGGATTGCCCTAACCCCAACAAAGATGAGTACCAGGCAAGCTTCAGCATCTGAAGCGGATCATGCAATGTCCTGATTACTATTCAGTCATCTAAGGGTAGTCTCTGAGAAATGATGCTAGGTATTTGGGAGATTTCAGAAGGCTGTCATTTATTGAGCACTGACTATGTGCTAGGGATAGCCAGACACAATCACAGACATTTTTTCATCTAATCTATAGACCATCTGGTGGGCTAAGAGTTAGTCCACCACTCCCTTTAAAGAGGAGGAATTTGGGGTGCCAGGGTGGCTCAGTCGGTTGAGCATCCAACTTCAACTCAGGTCATGATCTCCTGGTTCATGGGTTCAGGCCCTGCATTGGGCTCTGGGATGACATCTCAGAGCCTGGAGACTGCTTCTGATTCTGTGTCTCCCTCTCTCTCTGCCCTCCCCACCTCTCTCCCCAAAATAAATAAACATTATATATCAATAAATAAATAAATAAATAAATAAATAAATAATCTTGGGTGCCAGGGTGGCTCAGTCGGTTGAGCATCTGACTCTTGGTTTCAGCTCAGGTCATGATCTCACAGTTCATGGGATCTAGCCCTGCATCAGCTTCTGGACGGACAGCAAGGAGCCTACTTGGGATTCTCTCTCTCCCTCTCTCTGCCTTTCCCCCCTCTAAATAAATAAATAAACTTTTAAAAAGTTAAAAAAATAAAAAAAGATGAGGAATCTGAGACTTAGAGAAGTCAAACCAGAAATGAAGGATTTATGCCCAGTTCTGTCAGAACCCAAGTTTATTGCCTTTTCCATAGAACCTCTGCTGCCCAGACTTTAGTGCTCTAGAAACACTGAGTGCTGACTGTATGCCAGACACCATTCTGTTTTAAATGGTTTTAAATATTAAGTCATTTAATCCCACAACACCCCATTTTAAAGATGAGGAAATTGAGGCATGGAGAGATTAACTTACCTGTCCAAGGTCTCACAGCTAATAAGCGGCAAAGCTGAAATTCCAACCCAGGCAGAGTGGCGCCAGAGGCCTCACCTAAACACCAGAGTTAATTTGCTGTCCCTTTAGAAGCCAAGTACAGGTCAGGCAATGGAAACAAAGGAGGGAGTTTGTTGGCCTTGACAGGTTTATTGAGATGGTTTATGTTTGATTTCCCCAATTTCCAGCTCAGCTGTTTCACTCACATCCTCTCCCTCCCAGGCAGAAATCAGCCTGGGGCTGCAGGCCACTCCCCTGCTCTGTCTAGTGCTTCTCCCACCTCATTCTCTAGGTCCCATAGGGTCCCCTGTAGCAATCATCCTCAGCTGAGGCTGTGTTTTTGGGATTCCTGCTCAGCATCCACTTGGCCAACTTGAGGCCAAGAACCCAACCACCCAAACGGCAAGAAATAAGAATCATACAGGTCCTGGAGTCCCCAGGGGGCAGGGTTAGATGACAGCTGGATGAATATGTCCTCATGGATCCTCTCCATGCTTCCCTCTCCTCAGCATTCTGGCTTCCTGCCCTTTTCTCCACTGGACTACTACCTGCCAGGAGCAGCAGATTCCCAGCTTGGCACAGGTGCTTGGATGCTAGCTTCTTGTACTGACAAATGGGGAGGTGGGCCACTGGACAAGCAGACAAGGTGATGGGTCTTCTGGCCTTCATCAGAGTGTCCTGAGGCCACAGCTCTCCTCCCAGGGGTAATGAGATTCTCTTATCTGACATGTCTGTAGTGACTAATGACTTACAAAGACTTCTCGAGCATTCTCAGTTAATCATCACAACCATCTTGTGAGGAAAGCCTTCTTACACTGATTTTTCAGGTGCAGAAACTGAAGAGGTTCAGAGAACAAAGCAAAGACAGAACTCACACAGGCCTACTTATAGTGTCCTGTCCCTGTCTTTGGATTCCACCAAAGACCTGACCTTAATTCTGTTTGGGAGATATTAGAGCCAACTTCTTGACAAAGGAAACGGAGTGACTGGACCAGCTGAGAAAACTCCAGGAAAAGTTGGGAGGCTTGACATGCTTTGTGCCGGTCAGCCCCAGGGACCCAGGCAGCTTTGCTGTCTGTTGTCTCTTGCATCTGGCTTTGTTGGGAAGAGGTTAGACAAGCTTCTGTTGTCGTACTCCCATAGAACTGCTCCAAGGACAAATGGCTCTCATAGGTGCCACCCCAGTCCTTCATCCTTCTCTCCCAAGTCTGACCTCACATTTTCACCTCCCTGAGTGTTCTCCAAGAAAGCCTGTTGTATTGGAAACAAGGCCACCAGCATCCAGATTTTGTCCAAAAACATTTTCCCTTTACCCTCAGATCAGGAGTGACACATAGTATCTGCCTTTAGCAACTCTCTCCAATGAATGCCCTGCTTTTTCTTTGCCCAGATTGGCTTCTAGGAGCAGTAGGAAGACTGGTATAGCCCAAGTTTGCTGTGCAATTGCTGTTTATGGCCCAAGGCTCCTGTGCCTAATTCCAATTCCCCTTCTTCCATAGAAACCCATGCTATTGACTAGAAACCCCTCTCCCCTTTGTCAGCCCCACTACCCATCAGAATATTGGCTGGTCTTCAGTTCCCACAGCACCAGGTCTGTCTCTCTAGCTTAGCCCCTGCTACCTTCTCTACTGACTTTAGCATCCTCATGGACTTCTCCTCAGCCTGACCCCCAGCCATCCTACCTCCATGACATCATCTACATATCCTCTCTATTGAATATGTGGCTTGGCCACATCTGGAGCATTGCTATTACTTGGGTTGGGCTCTAGCTCTAAAATTTCCAGTCTTCATCTCCTCTATCCCATCCCTCAGATGACTGGCTACTTTATTCCTCCTGAACCTTGTCTTGATTCTAGCACTTGGTACTGAGCTAAGTAACCATTTGTTGGATAAATGAGAAAAATGAACTGGTCCCTCCACTCCTCAGCACTTTAGTCCCTTATCCTCATCACCTATTCATTCTCCTAGCCCTCAGTCCTCTTCAAGCCCCCCTCACCTCCCTGATTTGTCTACTATAGACCCTGGTGCCAGCCATGACCTTCATGAGTTGAAGCCATTCAAGCTTTGCTATTTTTGCCTTATGCTGCCCCTAGCTCTGGCCAGTTTATAAGTTTGCCAGCCTCAACAGGAGGCCCTTGCTGCTCCTGCTGCTCCACAATCCTTTGACTCATCCCATGGGAACTGCCATTCCCATCTTCCACTTTTCTTACATTCCAACCTCACAACTACACCATTCCTAATACTTGGCTTCCAATTTTGCTAAGATAAAGGCTGTCCATCTCAGAATTTCTCTGTATCCCCTCTCCCCCTCCCCGTCTCTCTTTTTCCTTAACCTCCGTCCTTCCCTCCCTCCCTCTCTTCCTCCCTCTCCCTTTTGTCTCCTAGGAAGACATGTCTATCCTCCTCTCCATACCTAACCTCTAACTCCATCAATTATTCCCTTTCTCTTGTATCTCCATCTCTCCCCCTCTTTTGAGTGCTGTTTCCTCCTCAGCCTTCAAGGATTTTCAGTTCTCCCCCAATCTTTCAAAGAAACCCTGCCTTGACCCTTCCTCCCTCTTAAGCTATCATCTTCTTTCTTACCTTCGTTTCTCAGCCAAACTTCTTGGAAGCATCGTCTACTCTCACTGTCTCTGCTTCCTCACCTCCCACTCTCTCCTTAGTCTACTCCTTCATGTACTATCTCCCTCTGCCTGAAATTGCTCTTTTAAAGGTCAATGACTTGTTTATCACCAAATTGAGTGGCTTTTTTCCACCCTCACATCTGACCCTGCCACATGTCCCTTCCTGCTCAGCATTCTCTCTTCCCTTGGCTTTGGAGACACTGAATGGCTCCAGGTATCTTGCATATCACAGTTCCTTTACCCTCCTCTCGTGCCATGCATGGGTCAGTTTTGGTCTAGCTTTTGTCTTTGGTCTTCTCTCTCTGTGCTCTCTCCAGAGCAGTAAAGTCTACTCTCCTGCTTTCAACCATTCTGATCATGGTCCCTTACTTATCTCTAGCCCTGATCATTTACTCAGTTCCAAAATCAGGTCCCAGTGTATTTACTGGGTATGTTCATTTTAGGCCAGATAGGGACCTTAAACTCAATGCATCAAACTGAAGTCATCATTTTCCCCCCCAGCTGGCCCCTTCCCATATTGTTCAGCTTCATAAATGGTACAACTATCCACTCAGTCAATAAAGCCAGAAACCTGGGAGTCATCACTGCCTTATTTCTTCTTCCCCCCACATCCAGCCCATCACCAAGTCTTATCATGTCTACTTCCTCAATATCTCTCCAGTTTGTCCCCTTCTTTCCAGCCCCACTTTCTGTTTTGCTTAATTTATCCATTCATTCAGAAATTGTTGACTTCTTTGTGACAGTCACTATGTCAGACTCTGGGGGACACCTGTTTAACAAGACAGTCTAGGTGTCTGTCCTCATGACACTTATATTCTAGTGAGGGAAATAGTGAAGAAACAAAGAAATACATAAAGAGAAATGAAGGGAGTATTTACATGGCCGTGATATAAAACAATGTGGTAGGGGAGACCTATTTTACATATAGTGTTCAAGGAAGGACTTTTAAGAGGCACTATTTAAGCTAAGACCTGAAGGCTGATAGAGTCAGCAGTGTGAAGAGCCACTGAGTAAAGTTTACAAGCAGAATGAACAACAACTGCAAAGATCCTGAGGCCAGAAAGAACTCAAGTGTGCTAAGAAGCAGAAAGGATGCCAGTGCCATTTATATGCTTGTGAATTGGGGAGAACAAGGAGGCCAGTGGGACAAGATGGTGGTCAGAGAGGGAGGTAGGGGTTACATTTTCATGGGCATTGAAAGCCAAAGTAAGAAGATTGCATTTTAGTCTAAGCACAAAGCACAACCACTGGAAGGTTTTCATTTAGGGAGAGACATAGTCTGATACACATTTCGTAAAACAATTACTCTGGCCATTGTAAGCAGACCAGATTGCAGAAGGATGAGAGAAGAAGCAGGATGGTGGAGAAGAGGTCTGTGCTGTGGTCCATGAGAGAGAGGATGGTGATGGTAATGGTGGGGCAGGTGCAGAGACATGAATGGACAAGATATGCTTGAGGTAGAACAGAACCTATTAATAGATTGGATAGGGAGTGTGAGGGAAAGGAAAGACTCAAGGCTAACTCCTGTGTTTTGGGTCTGAGCAACTAGTAAATGGTGCCACTTACTAAGATGGAAAGACTAGGGGAGGAATAGGTTGCATGGTGAATTCAGACTTTTCCTTCAGATGTTGAATTTGGATTTTTCCTTTGGATGTTGAATTTGGATTTTTCTTTAAGCATTCAGGTGAAGATACCAAGTAGGTAGTTGGTTAAATGAGGCTGGAGATCAAAGAGGTTTGGGAAGGACGTGCACATTTGGGAATCCCAAGCATATAAATGGTACTTAAAGTCATGGGAATGGATGCGGTCACCTAGGGAAAGAGTGAAGAGAGGAGAGGAGAGATCCTAGAATGCATCTCAGGAATTTCAGTACTTACAGCACAGATAGGGTGGGAGTGAACAGAGGGAGCAGTGAGGTAGTAGAAAAAACCAGGAGAATGTGTGGTCACAGGGTTGAAAGAAGGTACATTGTACAGGAGGAAGTTGGCTGACACTAGTGAAGTTTGCTGGGAAGTCAAGTCAGATAGAAGCCACCGGTATGGAGCATCTGCTGTGTGTCAAGCACTGTGTACTTCACATGTATTACCTCCACCTTACAGATAAGGAAATTGAGTCCCAGAAAGGTTAAGTATCTTTCTCAAGGTCACAGTCACACAGTTGGTTAATGGTAGATCTGAGGTTCAAACTTTGGCAGGCTGGCTCCAGAAAACCTGTCTTAACCACTACACTGGCTTCTCATAGTATCAGCTCCTAGAAGCATCTGATGAATTTGGCAATCTGTCAGTTGTTGGTGATCTTGACAAGGGTGATTTTAGTGGAGGGGTAAGGGTAGAAATTAGAATGTAGGGGTTGACAGACTAATGGAAGGTGAGGAAGCAGAGACTGAGTATATATAGATGACTCTTTCCAGAAATTTCCCTGTGAAAGAAAGCATAGAAATGGTGTCATAGCTGGAGGGAGTTGTGGATCAAAGGACAGACTTGTCTTTAAATATTTTTTTTCCTTTTTCCCTATCCTTCCCTCTCCTGTTCTCCTCTCTTCTCCCTTTTTATTTTTGTTAAGAAGAAAGACACTGAACTTGTGTCTTTGTTAAAGGGAGTGAGTCAGAGAGTAGGAACTACCCAAAAAAGCCTTGGGAAGGTGAGAATGGTGGTCTCTGGAGAACAGTTTGGAGGGCTGGTCTGAGATAGGAGAAAGTCCTCATCCTCCATTGTGATGGGGTGGGAGGGATGCGGGGCAGGAGGAGAAGGAACAATGTGGCTGTGGAATTTGTGGGGATGAAGTTTCTGCCTCATGGCAATTTTCTCAGTGCATAATGAGGTGAGGTTATCAGTGGAGAGGGGTGGGGGTTGGGGAAGAAACAGAAGAATGGAATCATAACCCCATCAATTGCCCCCTGAGCCACTGCCACAATCCTCAACAGGACTCTCTGCTTTTACCTTTTCTCCTTCCTCCATGAGAAGCTAGATTATTCTTTCTGAAGATTAGAAAGGTTAACCTCTGCTCAAAAACCTTCAGTGTCTTTACCCATGTCTTCTCCTTTACCTGGTATGCCTTCTCCATTGCCCACCTCTGCCTGTCAAAGCCTTCTCTGGAGCTTTTGAAGTGGTATAACTTTTCTGTCCAGATGGAACTGAGCACTCCCCACCCTTTGTGAATAACAGATCAATATGCCTGGCTCTGAGCCCTCTGAGAGCAGGGTTTCTGCCATATTCACCTCTGTGCCCTTTCCGTGCCAACACAGCACCTGGCACACAGTAGGTGCCCTACTGTGTGTTTATCTATATTAGGAGATAGATGCATATTAACCTGGACACATGCATGGGCCAGAAAGTCAAAAGGGCAAGTTTCTAGTCTTCCCTCCTGCAACTTAGTTTCCATTTTTGTAACATGAGGGGATGATATCTGATGGTTTCTAATGCCTCAGCGCTGATACTTTATACCTCCATCATTGGTGAATTTACCTAACTCTTCTGGGAAGCCAGTGCCATTGCCAACCTGTAACCTAAGTTTACAAGCCTTTGGATAGAGAGGGATGGCTGTTGACCTATGTGCCAGCCTCTGCTTGAATCAGCCTTTCTAGCTAACAGCGATAATAGCCATCCTTTGTTGAGCACTTACTGTGTGTACTATGCCAAAATCTTGGCATGTGTTTTTTCATTTCATCCTCACAACAACTGTGGAGGCCATATTTTACAGATAAGGAACTGAGTTTTGACAAGACTAGGTAATCTGCCCAGTGAGACACAGCCAAGTCAGTGGTAGAGCTTAAATTCAAAATCAGGCCTGTCTACTTGCAGAGCCCCTGTTCTTAACCACTCTGCTATATGCTTACCTTTACTAGTGGTCCTGACTTTAGCTATACATTCCACTCATTTTGGGGGGGCTTTAAAAAATTATTGATGGCGGGGCACCTAGGTGGCTCAGTCAGTTGAGTGTCCAACTTTGGACCAGGTCATGATCTCTCGGTTTGTGAGTTCAAGCCCCACATCAGGCTCTGTGCTGACAGCTTGCTCTCTCTCTCTCTTTTCTTTATCTCCTTCCTCTGCTCATGCTCTCTCTCTCTCTCTCTCTCTCCCTCAAAAATAAATAAATGTCAAAAAATTTTTGAAAAATTATTGATGGCTGGATCCTATCCCCAGACATCCCGACTCAGTTGGGCTGGGATATGGCCTGGTTCATGGGGATATTTCAGAGCTCCCTAGGTTATTCCATTGTGCAGCTAGGATTGAGACTACTAGAGGCCTGAAGCTGATTCTGACCTGGACCACCTCAGCTCCACCAAGTGTTTGGAGCAGGGGTGGGAGTGGACCTTGGGATTTGCAGGAGGTGGGGGTGGGGGTGGGGAGGGGTGGTGTAATGGGAAAGGTGTCTGGAATTTCTCTTATGATATAGGCTGTAGAACCTGGGGCTGGGAGAGAATCCTGGGCCAAATTTGTGTCCATTGTGACTTTCTTGCCACCTACAGCCATACATGGGTCTAAACTGTATGACTTGGTGACCAAAAAGCATATTTCTTTCTCACAGAGTTGATGCTCTGTCCAAAGCCTCCTCTTTACCCGTAGCCTTAGATGCTATTTCCTGGACATTCAGGTCCTGGCTACAATGCTTTGGTCAATGCAGAGTATCTAGAATTCTACCACTCTTATACCAACAAATAGTCACCCACCCTCTGGCCTCTTGTCATTGGATCTACTCCAACAGTGAGTCTGACCAAGGTCAGGGCCATAATCCATTGGACCAAGCTTCCTGCTCTGGAATTGGTTCTTGGCCTCAGCTTCTTCAGGCTCTGACTTCCTTTTTCCTCACCAATCCTGATGGCTGAGGTCACAGCATACCTTTTACAAAAGCCCACCCTAGTTCTGACATGACAAGGCCAAGCAACCTCTTTCCAGAGGGCCAGGGTGCTCTTTCGAGGGCAGTTCCAGGCTAAGGCAGTCCTGTGCCCCTAGAAACTGGCTTCTACATGCCTGCATGCCAGGGTGGGGTACCCCTGAGGTGGAGAGGGCCTGGTCAGGGAAGGAAGACTGTGAGCTGCCGGGTGGGCCAGGTGGGTGTGGAGAAATTCTCTGTCCAGCTGCACATCTTTATTCATAATGCTTGATTGTTCCTGGCTAGGGAGCTGATCATGCTGTGTGTGTTGGGGCGGGGGGAGCCCCAGGCAGGCAGGCAGGCAGTGGGCTCACCCTGCTCCCTTCTTCTGTAAGTGCAGTGGGAGTGGGGGTGGCCACGAGCCCGGGGCTCTGAGGCTGCTCACAGCTGGTCCCGATTTGCGGACAATGGGAACTCAGCTCACAGTGCATCTCATCTGAGCCCCAGCTCAGTCTGGGACTGCTTGAAAGCTTGCACAGGAATGTGGGGTGGAAAGGCTCAAAGGGTGCACTGCAGAAGAGGCTGCAAGAAAAAGCTCCGCCAGAGAGGGGAGTGAAAAAGTGCAGGCGAGAGCAGCAGGAAGGAGGCATGCCAGCTGACCTCACTTAGCCAGGCAGGGTCTTAGCAGTGACCCTCACTTTGGTAGCCTGGACCCCTTGCAGCTCCACTGTTGGGGGAGAGGCTGCCAGCTGACACCTATATAAGGACAAAGACTCAACCAAGGGCACACAGAGTCCCTGGCAAATCTGTTACTGGTATCCAGGCCTCTGGACCCCAGCCATGCCTTTCCCACTCCTACAGCTGACTGCGCCCTGCTGAAGTCCCAGTCCATGGCCTCAGCTCCCAGGCCATCCAGGGCCCCTGTGAATCCAGCACCCCCAGGCCTGCCAGAAAGCATAGGGAGGAGCCCAGGGGTGACATGAATTCCTGAAGTCCTGGCCTCACTTCCTCTGAGCAGAGACTTACCCCACACCCTCTGCCCTGCCAGGCACAGGAGCACCTGGGCTGTTCTGAGGGGATTTAGGTTTGGGCTGGGCCAGATAGGGAGGGGTAGATGTGGGGAAATGGAGGCAGGAAGAGTAACAATAATAGCCCAATGTGTTCTCATCATAAGAAAAAAATAGAAAACTATGTGAGGTGATGAACATTAACAATACTTATTATGGTAATCATTTCACAATATATTTGTATATAAATCATTATTGTACATGTAAAACTAATACAATGTTATATGTCAATTATATATCAATTAAAAAAAATAGTAGCCCAACATATTGATCATCTATTATGTGCCAGGTGCAGTGCTAAGCGCTTTGTGCACATGACCTCATGTCATCCGCATAGGCACCCTAAGGGGTAGCTGTGGTCATTAACCTCATTTTTAGAGGAAGAGACTATGGCTTAGAAAAAAGAGGCAACTTGCTCAAGGTGTCAACACCAGTGATTTGCAGAGCAGAGATCTGAATCCAGAACTGTCTGACTCCCAGATGAACGTTCTTGCCAGTATGCTGTTTTTATGAATGCTTTGGGCTGAGAGAGCTTTCGAAGCATCATCTAATCCATGCTCTGAACCCAATCAGGGATGTAAATGCCAGCCCCCAAAGAACAGGGTGAACTTAAATCTTCCAAAGACCTCTTGGGATCTAGTGCAGGCCCTCTCTTTCTGGGTGGAGTGAAGTACTATTTTGCCTAGTGGGGCCAGGGGTGGGGGTGGGTAGTGTAGGCAATTTCTCACAGGACCTCAAAGAAGGCTGAGGTCAGCCAGTGAGGGATGGAGTAGACATTCCAAATCTTGGTCTTCTCCTCCATCCATGGCTGGGCTGAAGTGCTGTGGAAGGCAACTTTGGCACTGAGCTGGGCTCCTGCCTTGGGAGATGTGAGTTACCAAGAAACCAAGAATTCTGAGAGAGAGAGAGAGAGGGAGAGAGCTAGGGTTGGTTCATTAGGGATATTTGGGACCTTTGTGCAGCTGCAGAGGCCTCCCTGCCCTGGGAAGCTTTGTTGCCCAAGCAATGTTTCATTAAAGCAGCTTGCGCTGGTGGTGTGGGGGCAGAAGGGGAAGGAGCCCAGGCGGCCTCCAGTCTCTGTGTAGAGCTACCCCTGGCTCTGAGAAGAGCTCAACCAGGTCTGACCTGGGATGGGTACTGACCAGAGGCAGAGGCCTACTGTGGGTGGCGATGCTCCTGAGCAGAGGAGCCTCTCTCTGCCCAGGCACTGTGGTGGGCTGTTTGAACAGAGGGCCCCTGATTTTTTCCCAGCAGCCTTATGAAGTGGGCCTGAGGATTCTCCTCATGTAACAAATAAGGAAACTGAGATCCTGAGAGGGGATTAGCCCAAGGCCACAGAGCTCTTGAATTGCCCAGCTGGGATTGCAAGCTGGGTTGTGCTTCGTCCTCAGCCTGACAGCCCTGGGCACTGGAAAGAAAGCTCTGGTTTATGTGCCTATGTCTGACCTGTGCAGGCTGGGCTGGGGTCAGGCTGGGTGCAGGGAAGAAGGGCACAGGCTGCCAAGATGGAGAGCTGTGTGTGTTTGTGTGTCTTTTTGTGGGCGTGTGTGTGCCTGTGTGTTTCTGTGTGTGTGTCTCCCAGCGGCTGTTCTGCTTCCTTAGCAAGCTTTTCCCTCCCCCCTCCACTTCGTTTCTCTTTCTTCTTCTCCTTATTCCTCATTGTTGTCTTCTTTTTTTTTTTAATGAGACTTAATTAGCATCGAGTTCCTCCTCTGGCTCTCTCTCCGCCCCCTCCCCGCCCCTGCCCTCCCCTCCCTCCTTTCCCTCTTTCTCGAGGTACAGGCCAAGTGATCTGACAAATGCACTTGAGAACAAAGCGCCAGGCTAATTCGGGGCCTGCTCAGGAAGCAGGAGCTGAGCTGAGATAATGCGTCTGAAATAGCCCAGCATGATTATGCTTCCTCAGCTTGTGGCCAGGCGAGTGCAGGCTCAGGCCGGCAGGCGGGTGGCAGGTGGACAGCGGGCGCCGGACGCCACTTGCGTACGTCCTGCCCGTGGGACCATGCCAAGTCCTGAGCCCTTCCTTAAAAGCCCTCCAGATGCTCTGGGTAGTGAGAACCATGCTTCTGCCCCCAAGTCAGTCCTCTTCTGGCCCTTCCAGGAGCTGCTATCCTTCCTGGGAGCCTACAGACCCCAGCAGGGAAAATCTGGGTCGTCAAGGGCAAGACAGTCCACCATAGCTGCCTGATGGCTTATGGCAAAGCTGTGTCGAGTCCAGGCCCCCTGCCCCAAGTCCTTCTTGCGTAGTCATGCTGTCCCCATCCCACCTTGGTGGGAGAGGAGTGGTAGGAATAATACAAAGCAGGGTTTGGGCCTCCAGTCAGAGCCCTCGAGGAATGTGACTAGTGGGGAGAGATGGAGCCCTCTAAGATGACCAGAGAAGAAGGGGCAGCTGGGTCTGTTCTGGCATCTGAAGCAAGACAGGACATTGGCATTGTGCCCACCAAAAGGGTAGGTTCAGATGTCACTTGGATATCCTCTGCTTCAGCTTCCTGGACTTTGTCCAGAGCTTGAAGCCAGACTGAGGGAGGAACAGTCAGAAGGATAGGCCCAGGATGAGCAGGAATTACTTCCTGCAGGCCCATCCCATCGTCTCCCTGCCCCTGTTACCATGCCTTCATCCTCATCCAGACATGGCCTGAAGCCCTGCAATGAGAACAGTCATGGACCTGTATCCCCTGGCCCAGTTGTTAAGTTTGCTGCCTTTCCCAGACCCAGCAACCAGTGTACTGTGCGTGGACATGTGTCCATTTTGTTTCATTCATCCAGACAATATGCATTTTTTAAGTTCCTCCTAGCACCAGGCTCAGAGCCAGGCCACGGGGACTCAGGCAAATTGGACAGAGGCCCTGGTTTTAGGGCCCTGGTTTTAGGGCCTCTTAGTCTGGTGGTAGTGACAAACAAAACCAAGAGATACAGTGCAGTGTGATCTGTGTGGTGACAGTTGGAGTACAAAAAGCCATGGGAGCTGAGAGGATATCAGGGTAGGGGGTCAGGGAAGGCTTCGCAGTGAATGTGACATTTGAATTAGGCTTAAAAGATGAATAGGGCTCTGTCAGGATAAAGATGGAGGGGGCTAGAGTTTTGCTCCCTTCCAGGCATAAAGGAGCTGGAGTGTGAAAGTACTAAACACATGGCGTTATAATGTTCTAATGATCATTTATAATCTTGGGATCCTGGGGCTAGAAGGAGGCAGAGGAATAGGAACTGCCAGATGGGGCAAATGGGCCCCAGTTGCATGCAGTCCTGGTGGGCCACACTGCCTACTGCCCCTGTCCCCCAAACTGATCTCACCTAACATAGGACCAAGCGTTCTCTCATCAGACCCACAGCACTGATCTCTCTGTTCCTCAATCAATCCTTAGCCCCAACCACACTGATGGAACCCAAACTCAGCCCTTGCCTCCTGTTTTCTACATAGAACCCCAGGCCTGACATTTTTGGTTTTCATTTTGAACTTCATTTCTGACCCCATTGTGCCAGCCTGCCCTCGGTCTTACATCACCTTTCTAGCTACGGGATCCCAGAGATGGCCTTCCCTTCTGCACATCTGTGCATGTCTGTCTTTGGAGTGAGCAGACCACCTTCCTTTGCTGTTTTTCCATCTCTTGAGCTCTTCTAGGACTTAATATAACCATCCTGGCTTTTCTTGTAGCAAGGTCTCTACAGGAGCTCAGTCTAGGCTTTCTGAGCATGCATTAGAAAGCTCAGACTGTCTCCCAGACTCACCATGTATAGTTGTACAGGTTGTAGACTGCACAAGGGTATCTGTCTGAGGGTTTGAGTGGGGACTGACATTCAGGCTGTCTTCTCTTTATCAATCTTGTGCAAACTGGTGCAGGCTGTGTCTGCCTACAAGGGACGCCTTTTTTCTAGTTAGCACAAAGATACAGGATGGATGAGAGGGGCCCTGGCTCAACTCTCCCAGGTCCCATCCCATCACAGAGCCCTGAATGAAGGGGACTGGAGTTGATGAACTCTGCAAGGCCCTCCCAGCTGAGAAACCTATGTTTGTGAGCTGCAAGAAATATCTGGTGAGTGGAGCCAGCTCCAGGACAGAGGCTGTTCCGGGCTGTGCAAAGGGACTGTGTGTGAGGATTAGTGAGAGGAAATGAAAATTGGGGATGGCCCTCAGGGGAATTGACTGCAGATGATGTCAGAGAGGAGGCTGCCTCCCGGAGAGCAAGGGACCTGAAAGGCTGCAGAAATAGGGAAAGGCATAGGAAGGAGGGGGCTATCTCCACTGTCCCCAGCAGCTAGGCAGGCTGCCACCTTCAAGGCCCAGATCCCAGTCAGCCCACCTGGTTTTCTGACCCCTAGCTGATTCCTAGCTCTCCTGGCGCCTGGGGAGCTCACAGGGCACATTCCTGTAGAGGGCCTCCAAGAACCCAGAGTGGGAAGGCAGGGAGGAGGGAATCATCAGGACAGGGTTTTACTCCTGACAGCACATTTCACAGCCTGCAAAAGGATTTGCTCTTCCAAACATGTTCATTATAGATTCTCTTGACCATGTTGCAAAGTGAGTATTATTGTTCCCATTTATAGGTGAGGAAACTGACACTCAGGGAGATAGGAAAGTGGCCTATCTAAGCTCATTCAGCTAGTAAGTTGTAGAACCTGTATTTGAACTCCATCCTGCTCAGGATTTTTCCATTTCACCCCACTGCCAGCCATGGGCAAGAGCTGAAAGCCAGGTGTTACCTGTTAATGATTTGAAAAACTCAAAACATTCTATTTTGGCATGATTTATTCCATTTTCCAGATGAGGAAAACTGAGGTCACGCACAACTAATAAGTGGTAGAGTTGTCAATCATGGCCTTGGAGTGGGGCAGAGGATGGGAGTGTTTTAGAGAAAGAAGAAAATGCATGTGTATATGTGTGTTTGCATGTTGGGCAAGGGACCAGGATGCATCATGGAGCACTCATGCCAGCTGAGCAGAGGAACATAGATGGGAGGGCCCAGGTAGAAGTGGCTTTGGGATGGGTGGAGAGGGGAGTGCGTAGTATGTGGGTTTGACAGTGTGGCTAGAAGGTTGTACCATGGGGAAGGGCAGGCTCCATTTATTGAGATAGCTCCCTGAGTTTGAAAATGGCTCTTTCTTCTTTTTCAGGGAGGGTTTTCTCTCCAAAGCTCTGCCACTGACTGCCCCCCTCTACCTTCTATGGGGGCTTTGCCTGCTCCCAGGTCCCCAGCTGGAGCCCCCAGCCCTGCTCCCTAATTCCAGCGGGGCAGGCAGCATGCCCACATGCCCGATTGATTCTCCCAGCACACACAGGTAATTCATCTCAGCTTCCCTTTCAGACCCCCACCCCCAGATGTGCGGCCTTCTCAGCAGCCAGAGGCCAGCTCACCCCACCCATATTCCCGGCCAGCTGCAGCCCCTTATTTCCCAGGGAAGAGAGAACTAATAAAGGACAGTTTCTGAGCCACAGCACACCCCCCACCGTCATTCTTTCTTGCCACAGCCTCCCCATAAAACTGAGGGGAGAGATATAAAGGGAGCAAATGTGAGTGGAGATAGAGTTTCCATCTGAGGAGGGAAGTGGAAAGGTGGGGATGTGTGGCTAGGGCTGGGACAAGAGTGGGCCAAGGCTGGGGCCTGAGCAGAGATGGAAGCCCCTATTAATAATCACTTTGGCCCCCACACCAGCTTCTAAAGAAGGGAGAAGGGTATTATAAGTTTATAGGTCTGAAAGACATGGTAGTGGTGAATGTGCCAAAAATGGTAGGCCTGGTGTTGGTGCCCAGAATGGGCAATCCTGAGGGCATCCTTTCTGCCTTTCCTTTCCCTTCCCTGATCTTTCCCAGAACCCAGCAGGAGAGTCAGGAGCCCTGACTCCAAAGCCTAGCTCCACACTGACCCAGAGTGACTTTGGTCTGCTCCTTTACTCTTCTCTCCAGGCCTCAGCCACTTTAACTGTGTAATGGGCTCAAATCTGAGTTAAGACAGAATATGCTATTGGCCGTGCTCCATGGGAACTCATGGGAAGCCCCTTGTTCCTCACTTCCAGTGTCTTGCAGACCCTTTAGGAGAAAGTAGGGTCTTACAGGGGTACATATGTTAGGTGCTCTGAGATGGGCAGAATCTGAACTCTGTAACAGACATGCCCTTTCCCGATATGTGCAAGAGAAGGAGGAGGTTAATTCTTAGGATATGAAACTCTCCCCACTTATGGGACCCCTGGTATACCATTAATTTATTAATTTATTGAATTCAACAATTACTTATTGAGCTTGTTCTGTGAGCCAGCCATTGTTGCGGGCCCTGGGGATAGAGCAGTGAACAGAATGCAAAAATCCCTGTTCTAATGGAGCTAACATTATAGTAGGGAGAGAGAAGGACAATAAGCAGGAAAGTCTCTTCTATAACCCAGAATTTGGGAAATGGCAGTAGGAAGTAAGACCAGGGGGTCTCTGGGTCACGTCAGGACCTCTCCTCCCTGGTATTGCTCTCAGAAAGGAGCCCTACACCCTTTTCCCACAGAAGCTCCTTTGCCAGCACTGGGCCAGTGTGGGCTGGGTTCAGGATTTAAGGGTAGTGTGTAATGGCCAATCCCTCCCATCTAGATCTTCGAATAGGAGCACCTTGCTATACTGTCCACTGGGCTCTGCCTGCTGGGATGGACCTGAGGTTCACTCCTGTGAGTGTAGCCTGAACTGGCCCTCATGTAGGCCCCATAGCTGATACAAACCTTCTCAGTGATAAAAGGCCTGGGCAATTTGGGTCCCCTGCTGCTAGGGGGGTAAGGCAGAAAGACCTCTGGATCTGGGATTATGTGAGTAGGCTCTAATCATCTCTCTGCCATCTACTCTTTAGCAGACACTGGCCGTAAGGTTAATCACCATTTACCTTGGTTATTAAAAAGGTGGCAAATGTGATATGTATGGGAGGGTATTCTGGAAACAGTAAAACTCTTGCCAGATACTAGTTTATTTGTGTCTGCCTGAATTTCCCTAGGTTCTTGCCTGAAGCAGGACCTCAGTATTTGTTGACAAAGCCTTTGCAGTGGAGAGCACGTACCTGCTCCTTTGCCCATGGTTCTGGGAGCAGAGTTGGGGTGGGACAGTGCAGAGTGGTTGATCTCTGCTCAGTCATTTTTACCCCTGCTCTACATCTGTCATCCACTGGCTGCATGTTCCGGGCCAAGTCCTTTGATTTCTTGGAACTCAGGGTTCTTGCCTATGAAGCAGGCAGTAGACTCTCTGGCTTTGCCTCCCAGAGGTTGGTAATGACAGTGAGCACAGACACTATCAGAGCATTCAGCCAGTTGGAAAGTGGGGAATGGATGGCAGGAACTCCGAGGCCCACAGGGCCAACAGGGTGCAAGGACATTATCTCACCCCTAACAGCCTCAATGTTTAATTGGAATGATTATTCTCAGGGCCAGACTCAGGAGGGACCTAGCATGGTGGGGGGTAGGGGCACTTTCCAAGGAGAGCAAGGCTTAGGGCTGCCATTCCCTGCTCTTCCCCCACTAG
Organism: Felis catus; assembly: GCF_018350175.1. Lineage (NCBI taxonomy): Eukaryota > Metazoa > Chordata > Mammalia > Carnivora > Felidae > Felis > Felis catus. The sequence goes on from NC_058386.1 coordinate 56,011,782, forward strand.
GCTTGGCCCCCAGCAGGAGTCTGGCACTCAGAAAGCCTTGCCCAAGTCTGTTCCACTTCAGTGAGGGGTCAGCCCATGGTCATCCTCAGCCCTCACAGAGCAATGCAGAGAGGGGAGAGAAAGAGAGAGAGAGAGAGAGAGAGAGAGAGAGAGAGAGCACAACCCAGAGAGGGTGCAGGACCCAGATACCAAGAGAGACAGCAACTGAGAAGCCCCTGATGCTTCAGAGAGAGCCTGAGAACATGCTAGAAGGGGGGCCCAATTGTTGGGGAGATGTGGAAGGGGCCTTTACTTGGGAACTCTGGATTCTGGTTCCAGCTCTACCACCACTTGGCTTTGAACATGAGGCTAGGCCTTTTCCCTTTTTGGACCCCAGTAGGCCTTTCTGTATAATGGATGTGTCTGAGGAGAGCTGAATTGAATAATCTCTTCCAGCTCTAATGTTCTAGGACTCATCTAAGGAAAGGCAGGAGAAAATGAGATCCCTCAAAATACAGAAACCTGTAGGTGGAGAATTCTCAGGCTCCATATGGATATTTTTTTTTTTCTGTAGAGAAGGCTAAGAAATTAGATTTTCAGTCTCTGAGGGGAAACACAATTGGGTGTCTGAGAGCTGGGAATTTAAGGAAGCTCTGAGGAAGGACTGCTTGGTCCTGAACAGAGAGAGGCTGCATCAGGTGGAGGGGCTTAGCTTTGCCTTCACATAGGGAAATGGTGTGAATCATTGCAGAGATTCCTGCCAGTCTGCTTGTTAGTGTTTTGAGGGTTAGAGGGTAGAGTTTGGACACTCCAATGGCTGTGCTGCCCTGAGACAGCACCTAGGGGCCTGGCCGCTGTGGTACATAGTCTTGCTCCGACCCCAGCTTCAGCAACTGAAAGCTTGGTTAACATGGTAAAGGAAGATGGTGGGGGTGGTGCCAATTCCCAGGAGCAGGCCAGATGGGGAGAGGCTAACAGAGTCCTGTTGCTGTGCTGCTGGAGTTGGGACCCACAGAAATTTTCCAGCCACTGCTCCCAAAACCAGGAACCTGGGCTATGGCAAAAAAGATGGCAGAGGGTTTGCCCAGCTGATGGGTTGGGGTAGAAGTGAGGGTAGCCCTGTGCAGGCCTTTCCAACATGCTCTGTGCTTCCTCCTCCTCACTTCATCTTGTAAGCCTGCCCTCCACTCTCATGCCCACAGATCTTGTCCTCAGGGCAGCTGCTGTGGTCCAGTGGGCAGGCACTTCGGGCACAGGAAGGCTTTACCCAGCCCAGGAGCTTTATGCTCTCCCACTGCATGGCATAGTGGTTGGACTTTCTCACGACACTCTCATTTTCCATACTGACAAACCAAGGCCCTATCCTCCCCTTTCTCTTAGTTTGGCAGGAGAAAGAAGGGCTGGTTGAGACTGAGGGCCACACCCAGTGCTTGCACACATCTTGGAGGCTTTGTGTGGAGATAAGGATGCCAGTTTCTCCACCTTTGTTCTTCATCTCCCTGGAGGGACTAAAGAGCTAAAGGGGGCTAAAGGTAAGTTAGCTCTACAATAAAGACAAAGAAACATGATATCACAACACTCATCCCAGAAGTGAAGCATTGAGACTCAGAGCAAATGGTGTGACTTATCCACAGTCACATAACTAATGGAGGCATGGCCATGACCCTCTGTGTGTCAGGCTCTAAAGCATATGCTGGTTTTTTTGGTTTATTTTGGTCCTTCTCATTTTGAGGGAGGAGACGTGAATGATAAATGTGGTACATATTTACTGTCGAAAATTTTAAAGCCACAGAAGAGTATTACCAAGAAAATATTACCTATGGTTCCACTAAGCAGAGAAAACCACTGTTAACTTTTTGGTATCTTTCTTTCTAGTCATTTTTTCCATCTGCACACACATGGACGCATGTACACATGCACAATCCTCCTTTTTTATCCAAGTGATCATACTGGTCATTCTGGTTTTTTTGTTTGTTTGTTTTGTTTTTGTTTTAACCTTTATTTCGAGCGAGAGAAAGCGAGAGTAAGAGCATGAGAGCCAGGGAGGGGCAGAGAGATAGAATCCCAAGCAGGCTCCATGCTGTCAGCTCAGAGCCCAATGTGGGGCTCGATCCCACAAAGCGTGAGATCATGACCTGAGCTGAAACAAAGAGTTGGACGCTTAACTAACTGAGCCACCCAGGTGCCCCTGTTTTTTTTTTTTTTATTGTGGTGAAAACACATAACATGAGATCTATCCTTCTAACTTTTAGGTATAAGTGTAGTTAACTATAGGCACAATGTTGTACACAGATCTCTAGAACTTTTCTACTTCACATGGCTGAAACTCTAAAGCCATTGAACAGCAACTTCCCATTTCTCCCTCCCCCAGGCCTTAGCAACCACTATTCTACTTTCTGTTTCTAAGACTGACTATTTTAGATTCCTCATATAAGTGGAATCATGCAGTTTTTGTCTTTCTCTCACTGGCTTTTTTCACTTAGCATAATGTCCTTCAGGTTCATCCATGTTGCCACATATGACAGAGTTTCCTTCTTTTTAAAGGCTGAATAATATTCCATTGTGTGTGCATGTGTGTGCGTTTATTATGTTTCTTTTATCCATGTATCTGTCGATGGGCACTTAAGTTGTTTCCGCTCTTGGCTATTGTGAATAGTGCTGCCATGAACACGGGTGTACAAATATCTCTTCAAGCTCCTGATTTCAAATCCATTAGATAAATACCCAGAAGTGGGATTGCTGGATCATATGGTATTTCTATTTTTAAGTTTTTGGGGAACTTCCATACTGTTTTCCACAGTGGCTGCACCATTTTACATTCCCACCAACAGTGGATGAGGGTTCCAATTTTTCCGCCTTCTCACTAACAGTTGTTATTTTTTGTTTTTGTTTTGCTGTTGTTATGATTGCCATCTGCTAACAGTTGTGAGATTATATCTCATGTGGTATTGATTTGTATTTCCCTGATGATGAGTTATGTTGAACACTTTTCATGCACCTGTTGGTCATCTGCATGTCTTCTTAGGGCCATTGTGTTTTATACCCTGAGTTTCCCATATATCAATAAACCATAAGCATTTCTCCACATCATTAAATATTCTTGGCACTGACCCTTACTTCACCCTGAAGTTTATTTGGAGAGCCTCAAGGTCCTGCCAGGCTTCTGGTGGTGCCTGGTGCATCAGCAGGTCCGTGGCTTAGCAGGGATAGAGGTGGGAATAAATCCAGGAGAGGCCCTAGAGCGATAATAGCTAAGAGTGTAAATTTGGCGGCAGACAACCCTAGGTTCAAATCCGGATTTTGTCACTTCTAGGCTGCCTGGCTTTGGGCCAGTCAGTTCCTTTCTAAGCCCTGGCTTCCTCATCTGTAAAATGGGGATAATAGTAGAATCTATTTCATGGCCCTTTTGTGTGGTCTCCCTGAGCATGCCAGGACTTAAGCTACAGGAAGTCCCCTGTAAACAATTGGCTGTTATTATTATGGGAATACCAGGAAGCCTGAGCTAGTTCCTTCATCTCTCTATGGCCTCAGTTTCTTCATCTGTACTATGGGGGCACCATACTGGACATCCCCTTTCAGCTCTGTCTTGAGTTCTCTATGAATACAGGGGGAAGAAAGTACATGTTAGCTGCGGAGAAGCTAGGTTCTCCTCCTCTGACCTCCTTGTCTTTATGGTCCTTGGCATTTTCCTCCAGAAGACCCCCTTCCCCCTGGTCTGAGGCCCAGACAGGCTCTCACAGGGCCCTGGCTTGGTGGGGCCTCTGTCCAGAGTAGAGCAAGGCCAGCTGCCTTGCTACAGACAGTCATTCTGTAGGCCTGGGCTGCATCCATCAACACCCTGGAGAATGTAAGCATTTAATTTTGTCACTTGTTAGGAGACTCACAGGGAGGGGAAAGACAGCCCTGCAGAGGCTGGGATTGGGCAGAACTGGGCTCACTGTGTTACGGCTCAGAACCAGATACTCAATTAGGTTTTATAAAGACAGAGACAGAATCTCTTACAGGGATCCTCCCAGTCCTTGAGATTTGGTTCTCTTCTTGCATACAGAAGGAACCCAACCAAAGGAAGGACTTCAGAAAATATTGAATCCAATTCTCCCCATTGTACAGATGGAGACACTGAGGCTGGGAGGGGAGAAAGGATCAGTCCACAATGCCCATCTCTTCCATGTTACTGAGTAGGATACAAAGATCCATTATGTTTTTAACTTCTCTGGAGATTTTAGATGACCATAACAAGAGGATGTGTGGGATATAGGTTAGATAAGCAGATGAACTCTTTGGCAAGACCCTAAGCTCATTGAACCTTCCAGTGTCCGGGAAGAAAGAAAAGGCACATAAATTGCATAGCTTGAGACCTGGGCGGTGGGTGGGTGGGGTGGGGGACCCAACCCCTGCACCCTCTTCCAGCAGGACCCACAGGCACACCTGCAAAGAACCTTGGGGCTGAGCTTGCAAAAAAGGGAGGAGCTGGCTTAAGGTCCAATGGGAAAGCATCAATTTGCCCATTTTGTTGTCCCTCCCAGGACATGCACTGTCCTTCAGTTAGCCTCCTTTGGCCTGCCCCTGCCCAAGTGCAAGCTTTCTGGGGATTCAGATTACTGTTTCTTTAGCATCTCTATTTGCCCCCATATGCCATATCAGGGGCTCAGCTTCATGTAGGCTGCCTGAGTTGGTGAAGACCAAGGGGTACTAGACCCAGAGGGGCATGGGCAGAGCAGCTGGCAGAGCCCTCACTTAGTTAGGGCCCTGACAGCTGTGACCATCTGTGTCCTGGCACTGGAGGAGCTCTATCCCAGTAGCAGCAAACTGAAGCCTTTCCTAGGCAGCCCCCATGTGCTCAAGAGGTGCCCACTGAACTGTTCCCGTAGTCCTTAGGCCACAGGATGCACGTAAGGGAGAGAGATCAGCCCATCTAGCCCTTACCTCTGGGGCCTACAGCCCCTTTTGAAGTCCAGACAGGTGGCAATGGGAACTTCTGACATTAAAAGCCAAAGCCGAGGCTGGGGTCACAGGTCCTGTCAGGAAGCTTTTCATTTCTCACCCAACTTCATTTAGCTGCCATTTTTTGGTAATTCCTTCTTGGAGACCAGGAGTGGCTGGCCCCTCTCTCTAGATGATATTAGAGTATTAGAAGAAAAGAGGAAGATATTGTCCATGAGTTGAGTACCTATAATATGCCAGGCATTAGGCTAGATGCTTCTTTTACATGATTTTATTCACTCCTCAAACAGTCCCCATTTTACGGCTCAAAAATTGTCCCCATTTTATGGCTGAATTAACCAAAGCTCAGAGGTCGCACTACTTCCCTAAAGCCATGCAGCAAATAAGAGACCAAGCTGGGACAGAGCCTGTGGTACTCTTTTTATTGATCTTACAAGCCTGTCACAGAAACTTAGAAAGCTGCTGGGCATTGGGGTAGGGCAGAGAAAAGAGATCACTGAGGTTGGGTGCCCTTGTCTAGGGCCCCTGGAGCACGGCCTTTCAAACCCCTCTCCCCTTTCTCTGAGTGCTCCAATCTTGGGAGGGGCCTAAAGGGGCTGGGGACAGGAGAAGCAGGGTGGGAAATGCCAACAGTTGCCCCCAGCCCCAGGAACTCCCTGCTTGATCCCTGCCAGTGGGGTAGCTTCAGAGAGACCTTCTGGGAATAGAGAGAAATTCATTAACGGATGTGTAAGTCCCAAACCGATTAGCGATTTATACTCTGGACTCAAACGGCAAGTAGCTTAGGTTTATTATCTGACTTAACCAAAAGGCCACCCAGTTCTACCCTCCCTTCTTCTTTGTCTTTTTCCTGTGGTCATCAGAATTGGATCCTTAGTCTGACTTGGCTTAGACCCTTCCTTTAATCCCCATAGCCTAGGCCAGTTCCCAGGAGAGAATGTGCTGGGGATGGTAGTGGTGGGAAATGACAGGTGGCAAGGTGCCAGGATTCCCTCCTGAGCAGGAAGAGATTTTCTAATCTGAGCTTTGTTCATTCAGGGACCAAAGAAGACTGCATTTCCATTTTGGGGTAAGGCAGGAAGAAAGAGAGTGAGGTACTACAGCAGGTAGGATGGAAGATAGATATTAAGGGGAACTTCCAGTATGCTTGAGTTTTGATTCCCAGGCTTGGGTAAATATACTGCTTAGCTGTGGGAAAGGGGCTGGGATGGAAATGACACAGGCTGGGCCTATAGCCAATGGGAACTTGCCCACAGAAGATGCCACTTAAAAGTGTTATTAAACCCTCAGGACTTTTAAAGCAGAGAACAAGGTTAACTATGAACACCCTTTAAAGCAGTATTGAGAGTTCCCAAGGGAGCTCTGTGTCTTTCTCACTCCCCTTTGCCTTGGGATGGAGACATGTGGTCTTACCATATCCCCACTCCACCCCCACCCCCACCTGCACTGTGTCTTTGGTCATGGCTGCCATCCCCTTTTCTATCCTCCAGCCTAGCCCTATCTTCGGCTCTGAGCCTAAGGGTCAGCACTGATTTCTCAGCTTCTCTGTAGTGGTGACAGAGGGTAGGCCTGGGTCTGTCTGCCTCAGCTGGGTTCTACCTCCTTGGGCAGCTTCCAGGGAGATAAAGGCTATAGTGACCTTGAGCTTCCACTTCTAATCAGCAGCCTCAGCCCTAGAGTGGGAACATTCCTAGGAGCCATTAGCTTCAGACCAGTAGGCAGGAAATGAGAAGAATTGACTCCCCCCACACCCCCCACTTCCCAATGCTGAGCTCTAGGCTTAGGGATACAGGTGGAAAAGTCACTCCACCAGCCCTTGCCCAGCTCTGAGTGTTACTTCCTCATTCCCCCACTGGGCTTCCAGTTCAGGGCTGGAGACTCAAGAGTCTACCTGGATTGCTGCTTCTGTGGGGTTCCACCTTCAGGAAGTTCTTCCTGGTGTCTGACTTTAAGCCTTCCTGCTGTAACTAAGTCTTTTTTTTTTTTTCTAGTTTTGTCTAGAGAATCATGGGGGAAACTTTTTTGTTTAAGGTCACACTATGTGCAGAGCTTAGAAGACTGGGAAGCAGTGGTTGAACCAGGAAGCCTGAAGAGGCTCAGGATCTGTTGGAGTGGGAGCTGAGATGGCTGACCATTCCCTCCTGGCTGCTCTTGAGGTTCCTCCCCAGTAAAAAGAGAGGCATCACAGGGTGATGGGAAAGGGCTTAGTGCAGCTTCTTCCTGGCCGTGTGACCTTGAATGGAGCCAGTCCTAGAGTCCTGGTCATTTGCCTTCTGGTTCAGGGTCTTGTCACTCACAGTCTCTCCTGGTACATTACTCCTGCCTGTTAGTCAATTATTCAGCCAAGGGTTGTGTGCCCATCCCAGAGTGAGGCACTGCTAGGGGTGGGGGTGGCACTGGCAGGAATGTGACCAAAGTGGCCAGGCCCTACCCTTCAGAGTCTCCCAGCCTAGCAGCCCTTCCCAGACTCACCTTCTTGATAAAAAATCTGGGCTAGGGGTGGGGGCTGGAGGGTGCTACCAACCCAGCTGAATTGAGTAATTAAAATCTCTCCTCTTACCCTGACAGATGACCTCCAAGGTCTGTTCCAGCCCTATGATTCTATGATTCCAGCTGGGGGTATCCAATTAACCCTTGTCATGCTTCACTGGGCTTTGTGGGCTGTAAAGCGGGAAGGGGAGGCGATGCACAAACTGGGACATTCCACCCCTTCCTTCCCTCCACTGCTCCCCACTCCATCTTCCCCAGTCCCCATGCCAAGGTTGTGCTTACCAAGCCTGGGCAATGAAGTCAGAATGTGAGAGAAAGGACAGGGCTAGTGGTAGACCTGGATCTGGGGTGCTGCTTCTTTCCAGTGTGGGCCTAAGGGCAGATGGTATACTACTGTGGCTTTGCATAGCATCTTCCTGGCCCTTGGTCCATGCCCAGGCAGAATGTGTTAACAGAAGAAGGTCTTGGAGGGCTGGCCTGAGGTAGTGGGCAGTGCGGGCTTTGAGAGCAAGATCACTGGCCAGTAAACAGGTCATCTGGAAAACTAGCATCCTGGGTCATATCCGCTCCCCCCCCCCCATGCCAATGTAAGGCAGACCACTTTTGGTGGTACATTCTGCCTGTTCCCCAAAAGCATGATATTTGGGTGAGGTTTGGATAACCCTTAGGATGGTGGTGGAGCCATAGATGTGGTGATTGAGCCGATGTGGGCCTTTGAGACTGCCATAAAAAGGCAACTTATGGGCCACTTAAGACCCTCAAAAGTGTTTTCTTTGGCTCACACAATGTCTACATTAAGAAGAAATTAGCTGCCATCATTTAAAATTCAGATTTTTACATAAAAATCCAGATATATAACTTCTAAAAAATCTGAAGGTCTAGTAACACTGGGCCCATATTCTCACAGGGCAACAGCTGGAGCTGCACGACAGCTGTCCCCTTAGCCAGGACACATATTCTGCTTCTCTGTTGTCCCTACCTGCTTGAGTTCACCCTTCACAGGAGCAAATGGGGAAATTGAGGTTCAGAAAGAAAGAAAGGAGGACACTTGCCCAAAGTCACCCAGCCAGGGTGGAGGGCCAAGCCAAGATTAGAACCCAGGCCTCCTGCCTGCTGGCCAGCCGCATGCCCTTCCCCTGCACCCTCTTCCCTAGAGCTCGGCAGAGGCTTCAAGACCCCTGCACTGCCCTCTCTATTTCCAAGGCCTGGGCAGCCTCAGCAGGCCAGGCTTTGTCTGGTCGCCTTCCTGCATAGCCCCTTTAGCTGCTGGGCCCCAGCCCCAGCCCAGGCCTCCTTCGGGTGAGAGCAGAGGCACTGCGGGGCCTCCGAAGCCTGGCCCCATCTCCCGCAGCTCTGAACAAGAATCTCATTAAGTGCAGGGGGCGGCCGCCGCCGGGCCTGGGGCGCCCTGACCACAGAGCTGGCTTCCTTCTGCAAACAGCACTGCTGGGCCTGGGCCGGCAGTGTGTATGTGCATGTGGGGGCACTGCAGCGGCCCGTATCCAGACCGTCCTGCAGCCTCTCATGCTGCCTCTTGCCTCCTTCCTGGCTCACCCCTCTGACTACCCCATCCCTGTTTTTGTTTCCCCACCCTTCCTCCTACCCCCATCCCCCTTATTTCTCTCTCTCTCCTACTCCTTTTCCTTTTTTTCTCTCAGCCTGGCTCTGTTTCTCTCTGGCTTTTGTCCTCATCTCTCAAGCAGCCCTGGTTCTTCGTGATCTGGTTTCCCATCTCAGCCGGGAGTCCTGGGAGTCCTGCCTACTTCCCTCAGGCACCGTCTTGCTGCAGCACCATCTTGCTGTCCTGGAGAGTCACCCTCTTAGCTTCTGTTTCTCACCCTCTGTCTCTGAACTTCACTCTGTCTCTCTTCCTCAGTCTCTCCAGCGCTTGCTCTCCCTTAGGCCTCCCTTACATGGAGCCTCTGAGTCATTCTGTCTTCCTTGCTTGGGCTCTGTGGCCTGCTCTGAGTCTGTGTTTCTGAGGCTGCCACAAGACACTTCTGGGGAGGTTTGCTGTACTGGATAAACATGGCCCCAGCAGCAGGATGTGAGGAATTCTGCTGACGGCGCTTTCCTCAGGGGCTGAGGAGGCGTAGTGTGAGCCGGTGGCCAGGGGGCCCAAAGAGATAACAGTGTCCTTTCCATGCCTGTACCCCTGACTTCCTGGCATCTCAGCCAGCTCAGAGTGTCTCCTCACCTGGAAAAAAGGAATAGGCCCCAAGGGGCTACTCACCCAGCCTAGCCCACTCACCACCAACCCCCTCCCCACACACCATGCACACACTTCCCTCCAGTTATCTATGTCTGGAGCCAACTAAATGGAATTCAGTCCTGTGTTTCTTCTGGCCAGGCCTGCCTAAGCCTCAAGGGCAGGGGCTGTGGGGAGGGAAAATAACCCTAGGGGCCTTTGGTGTGAGGTAGTAGATGAAAGAACCCATTAGAGGTCATTGCAGCCACCCCTCTGCCCCCAGACAACACCCTGTCCTTTGTAATTGTTCTATATTTAAAATCCCTACCCTCAAAGGAAAAGTTTATTGACCTTCCCTCTCACCTATTCTGAGGCCTGATCCTACTGTCTGTCAGAAGTATCCTAAATCAGAAATCCTTCGTCCTGCAACTCAGATGAGTATGGGTATGTCTATGATGTGTATGGTGTGTGGTGCCTATGTGTTGGGGTATGGGTGGGGCCGGGAGCCTAGAGAGAGTGGAGAAGCGATCATTGATTTGGAGTTGTGGCAGTGGTACAGAATGAGACAAAATACAGGGAGCTCAGAGGAGAGGCTGGTACAGTAGTCTAGGGGAGAGACCATGGGGTCCAGTGGCAGAGGCACTGAAGGAGGCAAGACTCTGTGGATACAAACACTGAGGAAGGAACCATAGAAGAAGGAACTACATGGCATGAATCCAGGAGGCTTCCTGAGGAAGAATCGGGGGCAGATTTGGGAGAAGAGACTTTCAGACTGAGGAACATCAAGTGTTTGAAGTCATAAGGAGAAGCGAGAGGGTCTTTAGAGGTGGACAGTTTCTAGGAAGAAACATTCATCTAACACCTACTATTAGGATTACCAACCCATCGTGGTTTGCTCAGGACAGTATAGTTTTTAGCACTGAAAGTCCCACATCCTGAGAAACCCCTCAGTCCTAGGTAGGCTGGATTGGTTGGTCACTCTACCTACCTACCCACCCTACCTATCAGGCAGTGTGAACAGGATGGCTCATGTCAACCTCACAACAACCCTGCATGGAGTGTATTAGCCCCATTTTACAGATGAGAAAATGGAAGCTAAGAACATTTAAATATCTCACATTAGTGGCACACAGTGAGTGACAGGTTGGAAGCCAAGTTCTGTTGTTCCACTGAATTGAGTTCTTTTACCCTAGACTCAGAGACCTTCAGGGACAAACTTAGTAACCACCACCCCACCCCCCAATCTCCTTCCCTGCATGTATTCCAACCTCAACAATTTCAAAGTCTTGACATAAGCCAGTGTCATTTGGACCTACTGCCAGAGTCCCACTGGACTGCGGCTGGGAGTGGGGGTGGGCTGGAGGAAGGGGGGGCTTCATCCCCTTCAGCACAAGGCCTACCCAGGCTTCACTATGGACTGCCACCTGTTGATTCTTTGGCTTCTACCCCAACTGGGGGCAGGACCAGCTGCTGGGGGATGGGGGCGGGAGGCGGAAGCTGAGGGAAGTACTGAGGGGGGGTGTCTCCAGGGCCTTGCTAGGTTCCTGGGCTCCAGGTGGTGGGTCTGAGGAGGGCTGGCTGAACATCTGAAAGCAGGCTGGGGGCTGGGCCCCAGGAGTCCCGCACTGCTGGTCAGCGCCTCCGGTGTGCTGGGGTGTGAGGAAGCGGCCACAGAGCAAACAAACAGAGCCTGTGAGGACAGGAAGCAATTACGGACCACCCGGCCTAGGCTGCTGAGTTGTTCAGGGTGGAGGGAGGCAAGGATAGGCCGTCAGCTAGGTGTGGCCTGGGGCAAGGCCAGAGAAGCAAGATGAAGAGGTTCTAGGCTGGCAGGATTCTGGGGAGGCCATAGCAGGTGTCCTCCTCCTGCCTTTGGGGGACGTCTATTCCACTTAGAAATAATTCCAGAGAAGGGGATACCTTAGTGGGCACAGGGTGGGGGCTTCTGGTCAGGAGGCCTTGGTCCTAGGTCTAGCTGCCACACTCATGTGCTTTGTTTGAGGCCTGTCCCTTCCACTCACTGAGTCTCAGTTTTCCCACCACCCACTGACATGGCTGGAGTAAATGGTTTTCAACAGTCCCTCCAGATTTGATAGTCCATAGTGCCATAAAGTTGCTACAAGCTAAGGATTTTTTAGCTAACAGGGATTTACTGAGTGCCAGCTATATGCAGACCCTGCAGCTAAATGGTGGGGTTGGGGAAAGACATTTGGAAGTCTCAGACCTGGGTTCTGTACTTGAGGAATAATATTATCTTAAAAATGATATGTATTGAATTTTGGCTGGGATGTATATTGAAATGATATCACTGAATTTCCTCCCAAATCCTTTAAAGTAGATACTATTATTATTTTCATTTTATAGATGAGGAAACTCAGACTAAAGAAAGGCAAGTAACTTGCCTGAGACTACATATGTAGGAAGAGGAGACCTAGATCAGTCTAACTCAAGGCCAGTGCTCTGAACATTGATTCTAAATTGGTTCTAGTGCAGATGATCAAACAGTAACTGCCCACAATTTACATAATGTGTTCCTTTATACCTTAGCTTATTTCGGCTTCACAATAGCCCTGTGGGCCTGATGATACTATCCCCACTTCACAGATAAGAGGATTGAGGCTCAGAGACCTGGAGGGCCCAACTGCCCTCCTTCTGATGCCTAATGTGCATTGAAGTGAAGCCGAACTCCCTGCTCCCCTAGCCTCTGGCTCCTACAGAAAGCCAGAAGCACTCTTGCAGTAACCTGGGAAGCATCCCATCTTGTCATCTGCTATGTGGTGGGTGGACAGGCAGGAAGGCAGGATTTGACCCTTTGCTCCTATCTGTACCCTCCCTTTTTCTTCCCTTCCCAAGTGTTTATTTTTTTATTAAAACATTTTTTAATTTTTATTTATTTTTATTTTTAGGAGAGAAAGAAAGAGATGAGAAAGAGTGCAACTGGGTGGAGGGGCAGAGAGAGAGGGAGACACAGAATCTGAAGCAGGGTCAAGACTCTGAGCTGTCAGCATAGAGCCCGACATGGGCCTTGGGCTCACAAACCATAAGATCATGACCTGAGCTGAAGTTGGATGCTTAACCAACTGAGCCACCCAGGTGCCCCTCCCCAAGGGTTTATTAAGCTCCTATCATGTCCCTGGTGTTGTGGCTGGGGGGTTCTGTGCATTATTCCCTTAATCACACAGCTACCCCCACGAAGTAATTTGAACCCTCATTGTGCAGAGGAGTCAACCAAGGCTCAGGGCATGCTGGCTTCCCTCCCTCCCAGGACCCAGTGCAGGGCATGCAGGGACTGTAGGGGCCTTGAGAGCCTGTCCTTACAGTTCAGTCCCCTTTCTGGGACACCCTCCATGAACTTCCCAGCCAGAGGTAGATCTTTCAGCTCCTAGAAATGAGGCCATGTTCAGCCTCACTCACAACACCCTTCTCCTCTCCCTTTCTGACTTGCATGGAACTGAGACTCCTTTGGGTCCTGATCCATAAGTGCTCTTGTACCACTGGGACCTCAACGTATAGGTATTATCCAGAGCTCTACTACCTGAATCACTTCATTTATTCCTTACTGCAATCCCATGAGGTAGATCATTATTATTACCATCATTCCCATTTTCCAGATAAGGAAATTGAAGCAAAGGGAGGTAAATGGATTACTCAAGGTCATCAGCTGGTAAGTAGCAGAGCCAGGATTCACATCCAAGCCAGCTGGTGCAGAGCCCCTATCCCGAGCCAATTTCTGAAATTTTCAAGTGCCATCATTAAGGAGCATGGCCTTGATCCTGAGGCAAGAGGAAGTAATTGAGGGGCTTAGTCTAGGGGCGACATAATCTGCTTTGTCTATGAGAATAATCTGTCTGAAGAAGTTTGGTTTAAAATACTAATAGAAGTACTTTTAAAGGCAATAAAAACTCAATGCTCAGGGTTGATGCGAGTATCAGTTGAGATAATGGACAGCACTTTGCAAATTGAGGGGTTGGATGACTGATGAGTGATATTCACACCCCTCTGTGAAAAAGGAAAGAGCAAAATGTCTCAGGCTGATCATTCCCAGGTGCAGAGCCCTAGGTGGGCCAAACCCTGGGAAGTAAGTGGTCAAACTCAGCTGTCCTGGGCTCCTCAATGGTTACTCTTATCCCATCAGTTCCCTGGGGCCAGGCAGAGTTTGCACAAAAGGGAGCTTTAGTTGTAGGCCTTTGCTGTGGCCCTGGGAATCAGTGACAAATTGAATGGGATAATAAGTTAATTAAAGCTCTCTCATATGTGAAGCATCCCAGGGCAGAGGAAAGAGGCTTGGCCAGAGAGTCACACAGGGCACCTGGATTCCTGACCCACAGACTACCTGAGGAACCTCAGGCCGGTCTCCCCCCATCTCTGGGCCTCAGTTTCCCCATCTATACAATAAGGAAATTGGCAAACTTGGTCTCTTAGGGCTGCACCAGTGCTAGTGTTCCAGGAATCTCTAATTAAAACTGTCCCCTGTGTATTAATCTTCTTGTCAAGTTTTAATTAATGGCTGATGGAACCAGAGCAGGCACCAGCTGCCATCCCCCTACTGGGAGGCAAGGGACACCCACAGGATGCTTGACCTGATAATCATCACTAAGTGGCTTCTATCCCCATCTCTCCACCCCAGGCCACCTCTCATAGCTGAATACTTTTTCCACTACACTCCACCACCTAGGGTTTGAGGGCCAGTGTGTGTGTGTGTGTGTGTGTGTGTGTGTGTGTGTGTGTGTGTTTGATGGTGGTAAAGGGTATATATAGCCTTTCTCTCAACTCTGCTACTAACTAGCTCTGTGATCTTGGTTTGTAACTTAACCTCTCTGATCTTCAGTTTCCTCCTCCATTAAATGGGGGATACCATTTGGCTGCAAGTAACAACAAAAAACAACCAAAGTGCCTTCACAATAAGCACATTTATTATCCCACAGAGGAAGTCCTAAAGAAGAGTACTTCAGTGGTTGGTTTACCCAGCACCGGTAACGCCAGTTCTTTCCATCTTTTTGCTCCACCATTCTTAGCTCTTCACTTTTGTCCTTGGACCTGTCCCCTCATGGTCATAAGGTGGCTGTAGGGGCTTTGAGTATTACACACTAATTCAACAAAACCTAAAGACTGAAAGAAGTAACAACCTTGCCTTATGTTCCTTATGACCCCTTTCAGAAATAAGGCAGCCTTCCCCAGAGTCCCACAGCAGCTTTCTGTCTGTGCTTCTCTCATTGGCCAGAATTGTGTCACATACCCAAGCTGAACCCAGCCACATGGCAAAGAGTTTGGCATTATCATGACTGGCTTAGACAAGCATTCTCAACACTGGCTATACAAAAGAATTTCCTGGGGTCCTTTTAAAAAAATACCAGTGCCCAGACTGTACTCAGATCAATTTAATCTCTGGAGGTGGGGCCTGATTACCAGTATCTTTTAAAAGCTCTTCAAGTGAGTCAAACATGCTTATACTAACCAGGATTCAACCTCTGAAGCCCAGCCTTCCACATGCTGGTTCTGATAGAAAAGAAGAAGTAGTGGCAAGTGGCTGTTAGCTACCCACTGTCCACACACACCCTTTGTCTCACATTAGCACCAGAAGTGAGGTTTAATACCATGAAAACATGTGTCCTCCAAAGATTTCCTTCTAAGACCAGCCCTGCCTTTAGAATCTAAGGCTCTCTTAAAGTAGCTGCTTCCAAACCAGGCTACACTGCAGATTATCCTGACATGCTTGTTAAAAATATAGATTCCTGAGCCTACCAAATGGCAATAGAATCAGAATCATTTGGAATAGAGACCAAGAATACCTATATGCTCACATACGTGCACACACAGAAACATGAATTTGTTTATTCCTTAGATGATTCCCAGGCACTTACTTATAGAGTGATGTTTTGGAATGACTACTCTACATGTCTTCCTCATGGGCCTGAAATTGTGCCTGAAAGTCTACCATCAGGGTCACTTTTCTAAGTCATCATCTCTAGTATTGCTGCCCCCCCCCCCATTAACACGTGTTACATTATTGGTTGTTAAGATAAAGGTATTTGGAAAGTCACTGAGAGTCTCTTACTTCAGTTTCCTTTTTCTTTTAATTTTTAATGTTTATTTATTTTTGAGAGAGAGAGAGAGAGAGAGAGAGAGAGAGAGAGAGAGAGAGAGAAAGCATGAGCAGGGAGGGCCAGAGAGAGGAGGAGACACAGAATCTGAAGCAGGCTCCAGGCTCTGAGCTGTCAGCACAGAGTCCGACGCGGGGCTCAAACCTTTCGACCTGAGTCAAAGTCAGACGCCTAACCAACTGAGCCACCCAGGAGTCCCAAGTTTCCCTTTTCTTAAAATGAGGGTAATTATGCTTGCCTCATCGCTAATTAGAAAGGGCCCAGGAGATCACAGAAAGTAGTTTGTCAGCTTGAACATGCCAAAGGGATGATGTGAAACTATCTCTGGATCTGGAGACCAGAGGCCAGTGTTCTATCCTGTTACTGGCTCATTTTCGCCAAGTCCTTCCTACTTTTCAAACGCCCAAACCTCCATTTTATAATTTGCGAAATGTGAAGGGTTGCATACAGGAATAGATTTTTTAAATTATTTTTTTTTCATTGCAGTATAATTAACATACAATGTTTTATTCGCTTTAGAGGTACAACATAGTGATTTGACAGTTCTATACATTCACTGTTCATCAAGAAAAGTTCATTTACCATCTATCAACATACAACATTATTACAATATTATTGGCTATAGTCCCTATTGCTGTACTTTGCATATCTGTGTCTTATTTATTTTATAACTGGAAGTTTGTACCTCTTAATCCCATTTACCTATTTTCTCCTTTCCCCTACCCAAGTCCCCTCTGGCAACTACCAATTTATTCTCTGTATTTGAGACTGTTTTTGATTATTTTGTTTTTTATATTCCACATATGAGTGAAATAATATGGTATATGTCTTTCTCTGCCTATTTCACTTGGCATGATACCCTCTAGGTCCAGCCATGATGTTGCAAATGGCAAAATCTCATTTTCCTTTATGGCTGAGTAATATTCCATTGTATGTATATATATATATATATATATATATATATATATATATATATACCACTTCTTTATCCATTCATCTATTAATGGACACTTGGGTTGCTTCCATATCTTGGCTATTATAAATAATGCTGCAATAAACATAGGAGTGCATATAACTTTTCAAACTAGTGTTTTCATTTTCTTTGCGTAAATACCCAGAAGTGGAATTACTGTATTGTATGGTATTCGTATTTTAAACTTTTCAAGGAAACACCATACTATTTTCCACACTGGCTGTACCAATTTACACTCCTGCCACAGTGTACAAGGGTTCCTTTTCCTCCACATCCTCTCCAACACTTGTTATTTCTTGTCTTCTTTATTTTAGCCATTCTAAAAGGTGGATGGTGATATCCCATTGTGGTTTGATTTGTATTTCTCTGATGATGAGTGATGTTGAGCATCTTTTCATATATCTGTTGGCCATCTGGATGTCTTCCTTGGGAAAATGTCTATTCATGTCTTCTGCCTATTTTTTAATTGGATTATTTGGTTTTTGGGTGTTGAGTTTTATAAGTTCTTTATTTATTTTGGATATTTATCCCTAATCAGATAATTCATGTGCAAATATCTTCTCCCATTCACTAGGTTGCCTTTTTGTTTTGTTGATGGCTTCCTTTGCTGTGCTAAAGCTCTTCATTTTGGTGTAGTCCCAATAGGTTATGTATTTATTTTTTTGTACCATTCTTAATGACAACAAGAAGAACCTCTTTTGCAAAAATAATTCACCAGTTTGGCAAGTTGCCTTGCTGTGTCCTGATAGGTAGTACAGAAGTCATCTGTGTTTGGCATAATGAAGACACAGGAAAAGGGCTGAATTGTGGGGTTCTCTCCAGGGAGAGAAAGGCCTGGGAGATGTCCCTGGTGAGGTCTAGAGAGGGCTGGAATGAATGAGAAAGTTTTCCCATGTCTTGGGATTTCTCTCAGGACCTATGAGGACCTTAGTGTTGCTCACTGGACTTTCCAAAGCTCCTGATCCAGAAGAAGCTTACTGCCTCACTCAGCAGTGGTCTATTGGAAACCTAGGCACTGAGGGGTTTTTGAGGTCTGTAGGTCCCAGCCTAAGCCTAATTTCAGGCCCCAGTGCCCCTGCAGGCCCTGGAGATCCCACTTCCCCACTCCCCTTTGCTCTACATTTAGCTCCAGGTCAGGTGTGGGTTTCTTTTAACCAGCAGGCCTGAGAGTGTCTGTCTGTGGAGCCAAAGGCAATCTAACAAGGAGTTCTTCCATCAGCCGAGTCCAGGCTGGAGCTGGAAAAGACCATGAGTTATCAGGCTACCCAAGATATGGGGTGAGGAGGGAGCCTCTGGATCTGCCAAGGAGACTTGTTCTGAGGCAATCTGAGGACTAGGGGTGAGGGTGGGGATCCAAGATGGGGAATGAGGAATTCTGAGCCTAGTTCTCTGAGTGCCAATCTTTGTGTGACCTTGAACATGACCCTATTCTCTCTGGTCCTCAGTATCCTCACCTGTAGCATAAAGGGGTTGGATTAGAATCCCAGAATCATGGACTCTCAAGTCAAAAGTACCTTTATCAGCTACCTAGTCTCAGCCCATACCCAGAGCTTGACTCCCTTCTGCAGCATCCTTCACAGTGATCGTCCAAATTCTGCTTGCATACCTCCAATGATTGGAAGCTTACTTCCTCCAATGGCATCCTGTTTGATCTCAGCATAGCCACCTGTTAGATGTTTCTTCTGAAATTGGTCTTCCTGTGGCTTCCATGAATGGGTCCTAGCTTTGTCTCCTGGGGCTGTCTTCCCTGTGACAGTTCTTCAGAGGTCCGAATTCAGAGTTCAAGTTCCCTGAGTCTACTCTTCTCCAGACCAAATAGCCCCTTGATTTACAACTATTCTCACTAAGTCTTGTGAGACTCTCTTCATGTGTAGAGCCCATAACTGGACACAGTCCCCCAGGTGGGATCTTGGACCAGAACATCCCCTGGCTCCTTTTACAAGAAATAGTTCATGCAGTTAAACCTAAGATACCATTGGATTTAGTACCTACAGGGTCTCGCCTAGCCTGTGAGCTCTGTGATGGTGGGGGGCTTTTCTGATTCTTTTCTGTTACCCAAGGGCTCAGCCCGGGGCCTTGCTCAGAGTTGGCATCATAGCTTGTGTGTTGAGATAGCTGAGAGAAAGATGCATGTGAGGATGAAGCCCAAACTGGAAGAGTGGGCTGGTCCATGGAAGGGCCTAGATTATGCATATACTTTTAAGCAGCCTCCTTCCATCCCTGCACTAGCTACATTGGCCCACAGGGAGGGCCCAGCATGTGGGCCTTGTGGTACCTGGTGTTCATCACTGCCTGAGCCTCAGGGAAGCTGATATCTGTATCTGCGGCCTCCCAGGACTCCTGGGAGCCCTGCCTTCTCTCACAGCTCTGTGTACAACTTGACAATGCTGTGCACATGTGTGTGTGTGGCTGCTGGAGGTATCCCCTGGTGTCTATAGAAGCAGGAAGAGGAAGCTGTATCCCATCCATTGGCAGGAGTGACCTGTAGATCCATCTGAGGCAGCAAGAAATATGTTCCATCAGTCAGCAGGGGTGTTCCTGGCTGTCTGAGGTGGAGGAGAACAGTGGCTATCACTTGACAGTGGTATTCCCAGCTGTCTTCATGAAGAAGGGGAGACAGCTGCCCTGGCAGGCAGCTGGGGTATCTTGGCCATGCCCACCCTGACATGGTCCATCTCTCACTCTCTCTCTCTCTCTCTGTATGTGTCCTCCTGCCACTCAGCTGTCATCAGCTCCAATCACCTCAAGGGAAGTTGGCCCTGCCAGAGCTCAAGGTCAAGGAAAGGATGCTTCAATTATTCTACCATCATTTTTCAGGGTCCCAGTGAAGTGGGCAAGCCAGTGGTTACTGGCTTCACGGCTGGCTGGAGAGACTGTGCAGGGAAGAACAGGGCAGATGAAGGGAAAGATAGGGAGAGTCATGAAGAAACCCGTGGGCCAACTTGAGCAAAGGGAGCCAGCAGAGACTTTTACAGACACACAGAAAGGGATGGGGCATTTCCAGAGCCAATTCCTGTGGTTGCTAGAGAGGCAAGGGCAAACATGGATTTGGGAGTCAGACAGACCTGGGTTCTAGTCCTTGTTCTGCTATTTCCTGGCTGCCTGGCCATTTTCTGAGCTGTGAAGTGGGGATGTTGTGAAAACACCAGGTCAGGCCCAGGATACACACCTAGGAAATGGAAGGCCCCTCTTGCCATTTCCTTTCTCTAAGGCTGCGAACATGAGGCAGATGGTGGCTTGCAAAGGCAGGAATAGGAACTGCCTTGGGGGTCTCTGAGCCCAGTCCAGAGTGTCTTTTCTCTTAACTTCTTCCCCTTGACTGGGGAACTAGTTGTCATAGAAGATAGGAAGGGGCGATAGGGCAGCAGCCAGAGTCCCTGTGACTCTGTGGCCAGGTCTAGCTTCTTCCTGGGTATTCTTGGCATTCACCACATATGCGATCTTTCTAGGCACATAGCCAGGGGCTAGTGACACACCAACTCCACAGACTAAAAGACTCTTCTTCCATCCCCTTCCCATAGTGGAAGGCAGGCATTGGTGCAGATGAGGAAACTGAAGCTCTGTTTAGTGACTTCAAGGTCACACAGCTATGGGATTGACCCAGAACCAGACCCATTGTCCCTTTAATCCTTATTATCCCCCTACCTCCCTTATCCCACCCCCAGCATCCTAGGCCTCAGCCATGACAGACTGACTACTCATGACCTCCATAATACTTTCTGCATTTTCTTGCCTCTGTGATTCTCCTCAAAGGCTCCTCTGGCCTAGAATGTCCACGGTGCCCTGCCTTGCCCCATCACCCCCACTTCCCCCTACCCCTTCTCCCCTCTGGGCCTGTGAAAATCCTCCTTATTCTTCAAAGCTGTAATGCCTTTTCTGATTCCTGAAAGCTGAAGGATTTCCTGTGTTGCCAGAGGGCTTTGTTTTACTCTTGTCTTATGTTGCTAGTTGCTGCGCCCACAGAACAAGAGAGATCTTGGAGCTCATTGAGGCAAATCCTCTCAGTGAAGGAGCCTAAGAGAACCAGAGAACAGAAGGGGCTCCAATACCTTCCTGCTTTTCTTCCCAACCCTTTGACACTGATTCACAGTCTCTTTTCTGTTGGAGGTCCTCAAGGCTTTAGATCCTCCTCTTGCCCCTCCCCTCCCCTCCCCTCTCCTCCCTTTCTCTCCCTAGGGGAGCTTATCTATGATGAGAACTTAAGGACAATATTTGTAATTGCCTCCAGGTCATCACCACCAGGATGTTCCCTACTATTCACCTCAAATTCAATATGTCACATACTCACCTCAAATTCAATATGTCACAACTAAATCCATCAGGTGCCAACCTATCCAAACCTGCCCTTGTTTCTGTATCCCCTCTCTCAATGGATGGCATCACTACATCTCCACCAGAATCTTGAAGGCATCCTCCAATACCTCCTCCTTGACCCTTGTCACATCCAACTAACCACCAAGTCCTACCCATTCTACCTCCAACACGTGCTGAATTCACTTGCTTCTCTAAAGCTCCGTTGTTACCACCTTGGTCTAGACCTCATCAGCTATTGCCTGGGGTTGCCTCCTTCTTGCCTTCCTGTTTCCATTCTGCCCCTGGGTCTGCCAGCCTATTCACCACAAGATAGTCAGAAGGAATGTTTCAAAATGCAAATCAGACCATGTTAGTGCCATGCTCAGAAACCCCAGGGATAGAGAATAAAATTCAAGAGCCTAAAGGGTCTCACCCTGATTTCCTTCTCCCCTGTCATATTGAATGTACTAGTCTATCTTCTGCTCCTGAACTTTGCCCAGGCTGCTGCTTCTGCCTGAACAGCTGTTCTTTCACCCTTCACGTGGCTAACTCCTTCTTAGCCTTTGGGTCTCAGGTTCTTCATTACTCTGTATGTGTCCTTTAGGACTCAGCTCAAGTGCCACCTTTTCCTGGAAGTTTTTCCAGATTGCTCTTCCCCTCATGTCTGGGTTAGACACCCATCCTGTGGGCTTGGATCCCCTTCCATGACTCTCCCCTGCAGATAGATCTCCTATCACAGCACAGTTCATCATGGATTGTAAATACTTGGGTACTTGTTCATTTCTCCCAATAGACCAGAGGCTGGCAAACTACAGTCTCCAGGCAAACTCTGATCTACTGTCTATTTTTGTAAGTAAAATTTTACTGGAGCACAGCCATGCCTATTCACTTCCATATTGTCTACAGCTGCTTTGACACTATGATGGCAGAGTTGAGTAGTTGTGACAGACCACAAAGCCCCAAATAATCGCTATGTGGCCCTTTATGGAAAAGGTTGCTAACTCCTGCTCTAGATCATCTGCCCCACAAGGACAAGGGTAGTGTCCACCTGGTTAATTGCTGGTTCCTCAGCACCCAACATAATGGCTAGTGGTTGGCAGGTGGTCTAGAAACATTTGCCAACTAGTGCTTAAAGTGCATATGATCACAGGGTAAATCTGCAGCCCACCAACGGTCTCTGCAGCCCCAAGTGGGCTCCAACCTTTGGTCTCTCAATCTGTATCCCCAGGAAACAAGAATGAGGTCAGATTGCCTGTGTATTTCCAGTCTTTCCCAGAGCAGGGCCAGGTCCAGAGGATAAAGAAACTATGTTGCTGTTGGCTACCTGAAGGGCTCAGGGGAGAACAACAGGGCCCTGGGGCTGCCCTGCAGAGGCTACACCCACATCAAAGACGTGCACCTCCACCTTAAGACTGTCCCTGACACTAAGGCAGTGGACCTCAATCAGGGACAACTTTGCCCCCCCCCCCCCCCGGCCCAGGGAATTTTTAACAATGCCTGGAGACATTCCTAGTTATTACATATGAGAAGCTGGAGGGAAGTAGCTGCCAGTGGCACCTAGTGGGTAGAGTCCACGGATGCTGGTAAACATTTTACAAATGCACAGGACATTCCCATACAACAAAAATATACCAGGCTGAAAATGCCAATAATTCTGAGGTTGCGAAATTCTGCTCAAAAGCAAGGGCTTTCACCACTGCATGCCCATTAGAAACACCTGATGCCTGGGCTCCAGCCTAGATCAATTAGAACAGAATCTCTGGGCTGAGACCCAGGCATTAGCACTTTTATAATCTCCTCAGGTGATTCTAATGTGAATCCAGCGCTGAGAACTTCCAGAATAGAACCTACTTTCTGGGAAAAGTTTCCAAAGACGGATCCGCACAGTCCCAAATCACCTAGGACAGTCTTTGCCTCAAACATTTGATCCCACTGATAAGCCCTGGGGGCAGCTGGTCGTTTGAGAAAATCTGCCGCTCTTATGGGGTATCTCTGAGCACTGAGGGGGCAGCAGATCCCTTTTCTCCCCATCCCTCCATGCCTGTCACTGAAGGAGGAGGGGGTGGTGGTGGAGGAGAGGGGAGGGGCTAGGGAGCACAGCTGGTATTCTAATCACCTCCAACCACAAAAATCCATATCAAGCCATCTCTCTCCTTTCTCCCCCTTCCAAGCTGAGCTGTAGAGAGAAGCACTCCCTTCCTGAAAGCAACCTAGAGGCCCTAAGCTGATGTGGAGAGAGGGGCTCAGCAGTGTGGAAGTTGGGGAGGAGGGACAAAAGCTCCTACCTTATTTGGCCCTAGTTTGGAGGATGTGTGTAAAGCTTGTTGTACCTCCTAAATCCAATCAGCTCCTGGGACTGAGCAGGCTCCTTGGCCCTGGAAAGAAGGCACTGGATGAATGAGGGAAGGTAGGTTCCTCTACTATGGGACGAACTTTTCCTCTCCCTCTAAAACAGCAACTCTATGGGGTGTCTGGCTCCCTGATCCTCTCCCCAAGGTGTAACTGGGTACCCATCCCAGAGTGTAGGCCTTCCTCTCCAGGGAGAGTCCCTCACCAGCCTCCACTTTTCTCCTGGGCTAGGCAAGCCCTGATCCCAGTCTAGGCAATTCTAGTCAGAGCTGCTTAGCCACTGAATGCTGGGAGGAAGGGGGGCCTAAAAGAGCATAGCCAGGCTTCCATGGCACTCTCTGAACCAGGAAGACTTCTACAGTTCAGAGGCTGCTGGAATTCAAGATTAGAGAGGCCACAATTCAGCCAGGGTCTGACAGTAAGTAAGCCTGCAAGGAAGTGAGTAAGCTAGGCCAGATCTGGGCTTTGGGGTAGATTCCTGGGGTCTAAGCTGGGAAGTCATTGCCAGAGGGATAGAGCAGAAGCACAAACACAGTGAAGCTGAGCAGCAGATTCTTGCTGCACAGAGTAAATCCTGGCAGGGACTAACTGAAAATGACAGGTGAGGCTCCCAAGACTACTGGAGGGGGAGCAAGATACTAACTGCCCTACTTTGGGGAGGTGAAAAGAAGGCAACTAGGAAGTGATAGGCAGGTGACATTGGAGCCAACCTTGAAGCATAAAGGAGAAATTACAGAAGACAAAGAAGAGTAATCAAGAGGGAGGATACAGTGGAGGCAAATGCCTGGAGGGGTGTTTTATCTGGGACACACTGCATTGGGCCTTAAACACATAGTGTGAGTAGGCCAGACACAGAACTGAGGGCCTCAGTAGGTGTGCTCAGAATGGGAAGGTCTGTGTGTCTGCCCAGATGAGAAACTGACTTCATCCTGATAGTTATGGGGAGCTATGGATGTACTCAAAGCAGGGTAAATGATATAATCGTGTTTGACATTTATGACAGTTCCTCCCATTCTAGTTGGAGGCTGGATTGGAGCATAGGAAGGTCCAAGACCTAAAGGTGGGGAACCATCTGGAGGTCAGTGCAATGGTCTAAGTGTAGGCCCATGTGGATGATGATGGAAGGCAAAAGAAGGCTGAGCTGCTGTGGAGCTATACCACTTGAATATTAGGGTGAGGAAGACTAGACAATCTTCTGGAAACTCACATCATAGTTCCACTTTCTCCTGATAGCTCTTAGGATAAAGTCTGTATTCCTTCCAGTGGCCTCTGAGGCCCAGGTGTCTTGGTGTATAGCCATTTCTCTAGCCTCTTCTACTACCAGGTGTGGCCCCTACTTCCATGTTCTTAGCTTTGGCTCCATATGCAGCTTCTTTCAGTTGCTTGATAGCTGTAGGCTCTCCCTTGTCTCTCCATTGGCACATGCTCCTGTCTACTTGGGATACTCCAGTGTGTACTCTCCCTGATCTTTCCTTACCCTGACCTGACACCCCCACACACTGGCCCTACTCACCATTCAGGCCTCAGCTTTCTGGAAGGTCCCCCATAATCCCCACCCACCTTGGCCCCTTGGACTGCTCCCATCTTGGCCCTTAATAATCTGGATGGTGATTTTCTGTAAGCTGTGGGAGGGCAGGGATCTTGACTGACTTGTTCACCACTGTCACCCACCTTCATGCACAGTGCTGGCACATGTTCAATACATGTTGAAGGAAGGGAAGAAGAAAGGAAAGAGATATGTCAAGAATGATGGTCAGCTGATGGATGGTGATATTACTGCTAGGGGCAGAGAATGGATTTTATTTTGGAGGTGGAGAGATATGAGTTTAGTTTAGGCCTCGTTGAACTGGAGGTATCTGAGGATCACCCCAGAGGACATATTGAGTAAACTGTCAACTCTGTGGGCCTGTAGCTCAAGGAGCAGCTTGGACTGGGCCAGTATGCTGAGAGGTGTGAGCTAAAGATATGGGAATGAATTTAAAACTTGATGTTTTTGATTCCTAAATAAACAGCCAGCCAAGAACCAGTATATTTTGAAACACTGGTGGCCAAGGACGTGACAGGAAGAGGTGGAGGGAGGTGGCAGGAGGTGGCGCCCTCCCCCTGTGGGGTTGAGGAGGATCCCTCCCTGGAACTGCCCCAGCTGTCACACAGCTCTGCAAGGAGAAAGAACCCTCTGGCTACGGGGCCTGGCTTGGGAAGGAGGGCTGGACAGAACAAAGGTCTCCCTGGTCTCTCTGTGCCCCTCCCCCACCAGGTGCCCTCAATGCTCCCTGGATCCTTCCCCCTGGCTGGAGCCTGTGGCCCCCAGTTTGCTGTGAGTCTCCCATCTCCATGGACTTACTTAACTACACCCCCTTCTCCATTGCCTCTTCCCTGCCCTAGCCAGCCTCTGTAACTCAATGCTCCTGCCCCTTCCTTAGCTGGGCCCAGGAATCCTGCCAAACATTGTGCTTCCTGGCCTGGGGATGACTCAGGCTTCCCTCCCCAGCACCACCCCACCCCCAGCCCCTGAGCCATGTCATAGACTGAGCAGGGAGATTTGCTGACTTTAGGTGCCAGGGTGAGGTAGGCCCAGGACCCTGCTCCTCAGGCCAACAAGACAGCATCCATGGGAACTGGAGGTACTGCAGACAAGGTGTCAGAGCTGAGGATTGCTGGGAGACCTGGCAGGCTAGCTCTGACATGATAGTATCCTAGGAACCAAAGGATCAATAGATACCTACTAAGTTTCAGGCCAGGCCGTCTTCCTTAAAGCCTTAAAGTTTTCCACTGAAGGTGGAGGGGCCACCAAGGGTTCTAGGGATCACCAGCATGACATAAAATCCTGGTGCCGCCTCCTCCTAGCTGAATGACCTAGGAAAAGTAAGTCACTTTGACTGAATGGGACTCCGTTTGCTCCTCTGTACAATGGAGATTAGAATAAAACCCTCCTCCTAGGGTTGTTGAGAGGATTAAATGAAGGAACACTTGGAAAATGCTTTGTAAACAGTCAGGGACTGTAACAGGAGGGGTGTTATATTTATCTACATGGTTAGGATGGAGAAGAAGAAACAGGTGGCTTTCTGCTTTTCTGTCATCCGGGGGCACATTCCCCAGTTCTTTCCACTTGATACTATGAGATTCCTTGAGGGCTCAGAAAGATGTTTGCATATTTTGCTGGAAGACCTTCAGCAAGAGGCTTGACTTTCTGAGCCTCAGCAAACTGTATTCAGAGGGGGAAAGAAAGGGAGAATTTCTCCTTCCCTTTCTCCTCTCCCAACCTCTTTCCTTCCCTGGGGCTGGTGTGATGTTCAAAGAGGAGGTTCACACAGAGGTGAGGCCCAAAGGCCCAGTGTTCTTCCCAGATGTGCTGGGGTTGTGGGAGGGCAGAAGAAATATGGACATGTGGAGGGAAGGGCCAGGGCTGGCCTGTGTCTGTGATCAAAGGCACAGGGTGGGGTAGGGCAGGAGATGGTGGGTGAGTTCTTTGCATTGCTGATGGTTTAGTGCTTTCTCTTGGTTGCCTGGATGCCTTGGTGCACCACCACCCCCTCCACCCGCCAACCTCAGTATCCATCTTGGGCCTATGCCCATATCCCCACTCAGGACTAGTGTGAGTAAAGAGCAGGCTGCTTGCCTGGCCACTGGTGAGCAAGTTGGTGGATCACCTGCCTGTCCACCTGTCTGAGCCCTGCCTAGTTGACAGCAGACTGACCTAGTTCTTGCATGTATAGCCGTGGGGTACAAGCTTCTTAGGTTGACTATCAGAGGACTGGGCTGCCTGCAAGCTGCCCATGTCCAGACTGTGAGGCATTCCAGTATCCCACTGCCTGGGGCTTACCAGCCTCCAGTGTATGTGAGAAGGTTCCAGTGCTATACCTGGGTCTAAGCCTCTCAATCTCTTGACTCAGGGCAGCAACTCCTGCATGGTGCTGTGCACCTTTGCAAGCCCGTTCTCTGTCCTGGGCCAGAGTAGGTAGAGTTTAGTTCTATAGGCCTGCAGCTTGCTCCGGGGGAAGGAACATGGGAGCAGAAATAATGGTTTTGTTTTGGAGGAAAGGAGGAAAGATGCAGGCTCTTCTAGGCCCACTCCAGTACCCTGGGGGCTATGACTGCCAACTCATCCAGGAAATGTGCCTGCTAAACAATACCCAGACCAGCCTGTCCCAAGCTCTACTTCCCATCCTTGGTGGGAGTCCTGGGGGAGACGCCTCTGAACCATTGTTCCAAGGGACAGCTCACCAGGGTCAGGTCTAGGCCAAGCCAGAGTCCTGAGCTTCCACACCCAAAGAGGAGGCACGTGATGTCCCAGAGAAGTGGCTCCTCCAGCCTTTGTTCTTGGCTGGGCCGGCAGCCACTCAGGACAACATGGTTTGGTGGGGAGAGGGGTTGGAGAAGACAGTACTCTTTTTGTTTCCTTTGGGAAGGGCTTATAGGGGGTAGAATGAGGAAGGGAGCAGACACTTGGCACAGGATCATGGCAGAGTATGAATGGCACCACAAAATGGAAGGAACCCCTAAAGTGTGCTTAGTTGCTGTCTGGAGTTTAGTTTTGGCTCATGGGGGCAGGGACTTTATTTTGTTTCTGGTTGCATCCTTAGTGCCTAGAACAATGCCTGGCATATAGCAATTGCTCAAAAAATATCTGTGACTCTATGAACCCCTCTGCTTTCCCATTTGATGCTCCACCCACATGAATGAAGGCTGCGATGCTCAGAGTGCTCTGGTCTCATAGACAAGGCTAGTTTCCATTTTGGTCTTAATCACTTTCTAGCTAGGTGGCCTCAGGACTCAGTTTCTTTATCTGTAAAGTGGAGATAGCTATTCCTACCTCCAAGTTACTGGGAGGATTTTTTGAGATAGCTTTGGAAGCTTTTCAGGCACACAGTAGATGCCCCACAGATGTTAGTTCTTTCCCCCTTTCTTTTTACTGAGTCTTCTCATGTTCAGGCTGAACAACCCAGCAGTTGCAGACATTCCTTATTATTTCATTTGATCTTCACAACAGGCCCTGTCAAGTGTAAGGCTGTCCATAACCCCATTTTATAGATTTGGAAACTGACACCCAAGCAGAGAGGTTCTGGTCACACAGCAAGTGCTAGAGGCAGAATTTTTATGCCATTCTGTCTGGCTTCTGGCCTTTTGCTCTAATGTAACACTTGACTTGTACCATTCATAATAGGTTGTGTCTGACATTCTAGCTGTGTGACCTCAAGCACCTCACTACATGGCTGTGAGTCTTGGTTTCTTCAGCCGTCCAATGGGAATAATTATTCTGACTCCCTTGGCCTTGATGCCAATCCAGGGTGATGGGCTATATCATCAGTCCTTCACCTTCCCCCTGCTTCTCTCCCAGTGATTGACAGGCTATGTGCCTCTGACCACCATCCTCCCCAGGCATTCCTGGCAAAGTGGCTGGAACTCCAGCCCTTTTACTCTCTTTCCAGGAAACATATCTGAATGCAAGTGAATGAGAGGGACATTATTAGAGGGATTACACTGGGTCAACTCTAGTTTATTAAAACAGTAGTAAATCATTTTTTAAACTATTATTAGCACCAAATGACTTTTGACACACTGTACAATTGATTGTGACACACCAGTGGGTCATGACTCCTCAGGGAGAATGGCTGGTATTTCTGATAGCTCTTTTGTGAATGTGTAGAGTCCTACAGAAATGCAAGCAATGATTAGTATTGTTATAATAATTACCATTGTTCCTATCCTGGGAGCCATGTAG
The DNA here is from genome assembly GCF_018350175.1 of Felis catus. Lineage (NCBI taxonomy): Eukaryota > Metazoa > Chordata > Mammalia > Carnivora > Felidae > Felis > Felis catus. The sequence continues at coordinate 56,040,821 of NC_058386.1, forward strand.
CACAAAAGTTAAGACCATGGGTTTAGAGGCCAAACTGCTTGAGTTCCGATACTGGTTCTGCCATTTCCCAGCTGTACAACACAGGGCAAGTTTCTTAACTTCTATGTGCCTCACTTTCTCCATATATCAAATGGGAATAATAGCAGTAGAATCTACTTCTCTGGGTTATTTGAGTTTTAAATGAGATAATGTGAATAAAGTATGTAGCACCTTACTTAATTCAAGGGTCAGCAAGCTACAACCTGCAGGCCACGTTTGCCTCTCTTTGTAAATAAAATTTTCTGGGAACACAGCCAGGTTAATTTGCTTACCCATTGTCTATGGCTGTTTTTGTGCTATAACAGCAGAGTTGAGTAGATGCAATAGAGACTGTACTCTCTGGTCCCTTACAGAAATTATCTGCCAACCTCTGTGCCAGTTCATGGAGGAATTGTTCAATAAATGGGAGCTGTTATTATTTCATTTCACTTCATTATTATAAAAGCTCATTCATTGTAAATATGGGGGTATGAGTCCAGAGAGGGGAAATGACTTGTCCAAGACCTCACAGTTAGTATGGCACAGGATTGGGCATAGAACCCAAGCTTCTTGATTCCTAGTCCAGGGAACTATCTAGTGTATAACATTGACCAAGGATCCCCTGTGCTTGGAGTCCTTGGATTCAAAGTTCTTCCTTCAGGACATGGAAGTAGCTGGCTTAGCTCCCAGGCCAAGGGATGCCAGCTGCAAATCCCATGGACACTCCTCCCTCCCTGTGTCAGAGGCTCTGCCAGATCAGCTGGCACAGAACAGCTTCTTTGTCCATGCAGATCCATCAGGACCCTTCTCTGGCTTTCTGTCCTTGGGTCCATTGACCTAGTAGGCTGGGCTGTGGTGGCTGGCTTACTGGGTGATTAATGTTTCTGTCTCACATTCAGGACTCTTATCTGCTTGCTGGCCTTGCCCTTGTTCTTGTAATAAGCTGGTTTAGGACATTTACATTTCCTTTGGTTGCTCTGCTATCCAATAGCAACTATGACATAATTATGTTGCTCTCCCTTATCCTTAATCCTCTCAAACTGCCTAGTTATCTTTAATTTCCTGTCCATTTCCCTTATTTGGGAGCTAAGTGGAGCTAAGTCAGGCCAAAAGTTATGGGATAGCGTGGGAAATCTCATAGAGTCTCACCCAGGGTCTTTGGAGCCCACAGAGGTAGCTTGGACTCCAGAGCCTATGAAGGCTCATAGACACACCACTTCCCAGTCTGAACCTCCTCCGTTAACAAGTATGAATCATAGGTAGGGGCAAGGAGGTGAGACCTCTGAAGTCCTTTCGTCCCAACTTGGGCAATCTGCGAGTCTTGAGACATAATTTTAGTGACCACTGTAACCTCCAGCCTCTCCACATCCCCTCAGTGCCTATATCAAACACTATTTCTGTCCCTGACATCTTCCCCAGCTGTCTCACAGCTACAGGAGTGGCAGGCCTAGGACTGATTCTAGCTCAAGTGACTGTGTGTGTATGTGTGTGTGTGCACACATGCGCATGTATGTGTGTATGCATGTGCACACATGCATGTGAAGGCTCACAGATGTTCCTGTAACCATGAACTCCCTTTGACATATGGTAGGCACTCAAGACGTACTCATTTTCTTCCTCTCATGGGTGATCATAGTGCCTAACATAGTGCCTAACATAGTGCTAGTCAGGTGGGAACACAGTAGATATTCAATCAGTGTTTATCAAATAACTAGATTAAGTAGGGGTGTTCTTTCTGGAATGTGTTCTGTGTTCCATCTGTGTGTGTGTGTTTCTGTGTGTAGTGTATGAAATGTGTTCACTTTGGGTATGGAGTGTGTGCTCTGTGAGCGTGTGTACTACATGTGCTGGGTATGTGGGCATGAATGTGCATGGCATGCTGCTGTGTATGTGTACATGGGAGTGGTTGTAGGCAGGAAAGTACAGTAGTTTAGAGTTCAGTGCATAAGCTCTGACTGACCTGGATTTGAATCCCAGCTCCCTACTTTCTCATGGTTTTACTTTGGTCCCTGAATTCACCTAAGTTCCCATTTCCTCACCTATAAAAAAGTCGGAGTGGGGAACCAATGCCAAACTCACAGGGATGTAGAGAGCACGAAATGTGCTAATGTAGGCAAAATTAGCACATGACCTCACACATGGTGAGTGCACAACAGTTGATAATTTTTTGATGATGATAAGTAAGTGGAGAGCTTGGCTGTCAGGGGTGTATGTGCTGTGTGCAGAGTGTGAGCATGTGTGTGTGTGTGCCAGTGTGCGGCCAAGTGTGTAAAGGAAGACTCAACTGGAGAGGCTGGAGGTGTTTCCAGACCCTGGGGATGCCCACCTAGAAGTGAAGCCTGGAAAGCAGGAGCAAAGGTCACATGCATGCACAGAGGAAGGTGAGAGAAGCCTATACTTGGGTGTATGGATATGATGACTTAATGAGCCTCTTCCCCTCTCAGCAGCAGGATTAATGGGATGAAAGTGGGCAAAGAACAATTTAGCTGGAGATTTAGGAAACACTCCCTGATAGGGCAGCCTGTTTAGCTTAAGAAACAGTCTCTCATAGGACCCTCTGTGGCCTCTCACTCAAGGCATTTCAAATCCCTGCCTGCCCAAGTGAGGGACGGAGAAATCTAGAGAGGTGAGGAAGAGACAGAAGGGAGCCAGAAAAGCAGACTGGAGAAGAGACCAGGAAGTAGAGCAAGTTTGCAGGGGGTACTGGAAGAAGGGGTTGGAAGAGGAGAGGGTGAGTTTGAGAAGGGAAAGAACAGGGGGGTAGGAAAGGAAGGGAAGAGAAAAGGAAGGCGGTGGCACTGGGAAAGCCACCTTCTCCTTCTCCCTAGGCCTAGTGGAATCTCCTTTAGGCCAGGCACTGCCTCGTCTTGTGAATCACAGAGGTCGTTTCATGCTCAGTGACTGGGCCTGTAGTTGAGAATATGGAAGGTGACCAAAATTCCAGGGTGATGCAAGGACACCTCAGGATACTCTTCAACATGGGACTGAGTTTAAAACCCAGATACCCTACAGCTCCCTAGCTCCCTTTCATGGCATTTTCAGCCTACCCTTATGCCCTCTCCTTTGGCTTCTATCTCTCAGAACACCATCTAGCCTAGCCTGGCCCTTAGTCACTTCTGAAGCTCAGCTGAGGCTGATATGTCATATACTCTAGGAGTAGATGTCTGGTTGCCCTTACCATCTGCTACTGTAGGTTTGAAGTCCTGCCCACTTCCCTGCACTCTCCGGGGTAGACCTGCACCCCTGAATGGTAAGACCTCTTTGCTTTCTGCCTGAGTACCTATGAATTTTCTATGGGCTTTTGAAAGCAAGTCCCACAGCAATACATGTTATTAATGATAAAAGTGGTGGTCAGAGCGCCTGGGTGGCTCAGTGGGTTAAGCATCCAACTTTGGCTCAGGGCAGGATCTCATGGTTTGTGGGTTTGAGCCCCATGTCAGGCTCTGTGCTGACAGCTCAGAGCCTGGAGCCTGCTTTGGATTCTGTGTCTCCTTCTCTTTCTGCCCCTCCCCTGCTCACATTCTGTCTCTGTCTCTCTCTCTCTCTCTCTCTCTCTCTCAAATATCAACAAACATTAAACAATTTTAAAAACTGATGAAAGTGCTGGTGATGATTATAATATTACTGCCAATAAAGATAGCGATAGTGAAAATGTCAGTGGTGGTAATGAAGGTGCTAATAATAATAGCATTGATGGTGATGTTTGTGGTAAAGGTAATGGTGAAAAGACAATAGAGATGGTGACAATAAAGGTGGTGGTGGTGATGATAAGTGTGGTAATGACAATGGTGTTAATGGACATGGTAATGGTGGTACAGGTGGTAATGATAATGAGGTGATGATGGTGGAGGTAAGGAGAATTATGTTAGAGATAGAAATGGTGGCAAGGAAGAGAATGAGGTTGATGAGGATGGTTGAGGTGGTAATAGTAATAACATTTCTGGAAGTGGAGATAGTAATGTAGAGGTAGTATGGTGGTGGTGAAGGTAATCATGGTAGATATTCTTGAGATATTAGAGGTGGTGATGGTAGTAATTGATGGAAGTGTCAATGATGTTGACAGTAATGGTGGAGGCAGTGGTGCTGATAGTGGTAGAGAAAGTGATGGTGAGGATGGTGATGCTGATAGTTGTGACAGCAATAAAAATGGCAGTTAAGGATGTAAATGGTGGTGGCAGTGGTAATGGAGATAGTGATGAAGACTGGAACAACTGATGATGGTGAGGGAGATGACAATATGATAGCCAATGGTCTAGTAGGTGTACTCACTAGGTCTATAATTTTTTACATTATTTGTGACTTTTACTCCAATACCCTCCCTTCTTAGCTTTACCTTATCCTTTATCCTTTATCCTTCACTATTTCTGGGGAATTCAAACATTGGGCCAACCAATAAAGACACTGTACAGCTATTGGTTTCCAGAAGAGTAGCTGACTTTCCCTGTTTCCACTAAAGTCAAAACAGCAAAGATTTGGCACCAGGAATTAAAGTTAGGTATTATAAAGAGCATCCTATTAATTAGAAATACAATGCTAAAAAATTACCTCAGGAAGGCTATGGAATGTCTTGAATACTTTTGAGATGACACAGAACAAGAGGGAGACCCCCCCGGTGGCCTAAATGAATCATACCTAAAGGCAGGAGGATGGGCATAATAATCTCTGTAGGTCAGGACCAACTTCAGGAGCCTGATTCTTTGGCTTGCTAGTCAGAGAAATAAAGTAGATTTGTCTACTGAAACCTGGAGTTCCATCTCTGAACCTAATGGTGAGGAGATGAGAAGAGGAGATTTTGGAAGGAAATGGCAATGAAATCTGGTGGTTTAGAAAAATGTTAGCTTTCTCATCCATATTCCTTGTGGCTCTGAGTGGGAGGTGACCCAGGATGTGGGCCTCTGTGGCACTGCCTCCAGCTTTACATCTGCCAAGAGGCTGCCCTTCAGGGCCATGACACCCATCCCCCAGCCAGGCTGTGGTTAAGAAGGAGGGAGAGGAAGGAAAGAGGGAGGGACACTGATCACAGTTCTTGGGAGGAATCTGCTTTCTACCACAGGCTCTTGGAGCTCATACTTCCCCCAGGGTTCTCTTTTCTCCTCCCTCCTCTCAGTTTCCTGATTCCTGAAGGCCACTCACAAAAGCCATCAGGGACAGGTTTCCTATAGCAGCTGGATGGGTACCAAGGAAATGGCTAACATACCAAGGGAAGGAGGCACAGAATGGGCTTTTGAGTCTGAACCAGGGCCAAGTCCTAACTCTATTACTTAATCACTGTGTGACTTTAGGGGCATCTGGGTGGTTCAGTCGGTTAAGTGGACAGCTCTTGATTTCAGCTCAGGTCATAATCTCGGGTCAGGTCATGATCTCACAGTTCATGAGATCATGCCCCACATTGGGCTCCATGCTGACAGTAAGAAGCCTGCTTGGGATTCTCTCTCCCTGTCTCTCTGCCCCTCACTTGCTCATGCACTCTTGTTCTGTCTCTTAAAATAAATAAATAAACTTAAAAAAATAGTTTAATCACTGTGTGACTTTAGGCCTACTGGTACCACTCTCTGAGCCTCAGTCTCTCCCTCTTTAAAATGAGGATCTACCTTACAGAATTTTACTAGGATTAAATAAGATCATGTATGTAAGTTTCCTAATATATTTTGGCACCGAGTAGAGGTTCAAGAAGCATTAGTTTACTCCCCACCCCCTATCTCTTTTACAAGGGGAGAGAATAAGCATGACCTAATTCTCTTGCCAGGCTCCTTGGGTATAAACCCTTCCCATCTAATTATACCATCTGAGTCTCCTCCCATATTCCCCATGAGACTGGGAAATGCTATGTAAGGTGGAAGGGGAAGGCACCCCTTCTAGCCTGGGCACTGGGTTTAGAGTCAGAGGACTGGCTAGTAATGTGTCTTTAGCCATTGCCTAGCTTCTCAGAGGCTCAGTTTCTTCATCTGAAAATAGGGATAATAATCCCTGATTTTCTGGACTTGCAGGATTCTTATGAGACTCAAATGAGATCATGCTTTGGGAAGTACACAATGCTGGATACACGTGGGGGTTATTAACTTAGTCCTGGAGGGATGGAGGGAAAGATTAGTCCCTGGAGACTAAGTACACAACTCAGGGGATTTTCCCCCTTGGGGATACCAAGGCCAAAGTATTCATGGGTTCACATTAGCTGGGGACATGGAATTAGAACCCAGACACAAAGCCATCTATGTTCAGCTTGGGTGGAGAGGGGACAGGGGGTGTTCATTTATGTCCTTTAGTATAAGTCACATGTCACTATGCCAATTATGAGGTTTGAGTCAACTGCCTGGGGATTTCTTCTGCCATATGACAACCCCAAAAGGTCAAAGGACTTCCTGTCTTTCTTCCACTGAACTTCTGGTTCTACTGAAGTTAGAAATTGATCAGTATCTGAAGTTGGCCAATCCTTCCCCACTTGGCACAGAAAACTGTGGGCCATGCCCTTCTGGATGAACTGAAGTCCAAATTTTTTTCTGAGTTGGGAGTTCTGATGAGGTGTGGATCTTTATGGTGCTCTCTTCCTATATTACCATGAGCCCAGTGTCTCCCTCCTGATAGCTCTCACCAATGGTCTTCTTTCTCCCACATGTCCTTCTCCTGTGTTCTCCTCATCAATATCCCACTCTTCTTCTTTCTCACAGTAATGGCCAACTTCTGCACACCTTAAGCTCTGATCAGTGGGTCCTCTTCTCCTTGACCAAAGTCTAATTCTCCACCCCCACTTCTGGACAGCAAGGATGCCCATGCCTGTCCTATGCCCCAGGATGACTACATAGCTGTCAAGTGCATTTCTTTGTCCTTTGTCCCTGTTACCCCTCCCCAGCCTCTCATTCTTTTTTGGAAGCCTCAGTTCCAACCCTTTCTGCATGCCAACCTCTAGCTCTGGCCCCTCCGGTCTCTAGTTCCAATGTCTGCCTCTTTCATTTTCCTGAGGGCAGGCCAGAGGAACCTGGAGATTCTCATTCCACTCTTTCTTTCCCCTCCACTCATCTTCCTGTCTCTCTACCACAGTGTCTTCTCTTACCTCAGGATTCAGCTCCTATCTCAGGCCCCTGCTGGTGATGCATTCTTATACTTCTGTCAACATGAGCAGCCTGAACTCTAGGCGCTTCCTCACCTGAAGTCAGTTTGGGCCCTGCCTGGCTCCCACCCACAAAGCTCAGTCTAATTGGTCACTCCCTGTGGGCATCTCACAGTAGCCAGTTGCTGCCTGCAGCTCATTGGTGGGGACCACCTACCAGGCACCTCTGGAGCTGAGGTTCAAATGTGGACCTCCTGTCATGTGTTTGATCAGCTAAGGCCAAATCCATAGCCTTCTAGGAAATTACACCTACCAGTTAAGCTGTGCTCTGGATCCAGGATCCTAAGACAGGCCTGGCATGTCCCAGTGGCCAAGACATGGGGAGGGAAAGAAGGGCAAGGAAAGGACAGCTCTTTTCCTCTCTTTTGTGTGTGTGTGTGTGTGTGTGTGTGTGTGCATGCGCACGTGTGTGTGTGTGTGTGTGTGTGTGTGTGTGATGAGCAAGGGTGGTGGTGATGCATGTATTGTGTCACTGTGTCAGAAACTGCTGGGTGTCATGGGTGTTTGTTGGGCTGTCACTGTGCTGTGCAAGTGCTAAACACTTACTCTGTGTTTTGTGTGCCAAAGGTTGGAGGGCTGCCATGCTTTGGGGGTGGTGTGTGTGTTAGGTGTCACTGTGTCCTGTGTGTGTTCATGCTGTGGCTGTAATGTGTGCTGTGTCAGTGGCCTGGAGTCTGGTAGATGCTATGATGAGTGTGTTATCTCACTGATATGGGGGTGCTATGGGGGATGCATCACGTTTAGCTGCAAGTGTGCCATGGGTATGCTGGGAGATTTGGGGGTCATAGTGCTGGTGTGTAGTAAGGACATGCTGTGTAGCACTAAGTGTGTATGTCTGTTGGGAGGCTGCAATCTGTGTGGCATGAATTTATGAACCCCAAATCCAGTTCCCAGTGCCTGTAGCTCAGACCTGAGAGTCTCCAATTTCAGGTGAACTGGGGCCAAATTCTTATATACATTGTCCTACTTCCCACCCTACCCCCACCCTGCAGATCAGGTCTTCCTTCAGTTCCTGTGGTTTAATCCAAACCAGCAGCTGAAGTTCTCTGACTACTCAGCTTGTGATGACCAGAGTGAAAGGAGGTAGAGGAGAGGCAGTGAGAGAGAAGGAAGAGGAGGGGGAGGGGGATGAGGAGACAGCAGAGGAAGAGGCAGAGTGGGAGGAGGAGAGAATGGAGAAAGAGGAGAAGGAAGAGGAGGAGGAGGAAGAGGAGGGGGAAGAACAGGAGGAGAGGAAGAGTGGAGCATGGAGAGCCAATTGGATGAGCCCTGAGACACTCGTCTAGTGATGCCTAGAGATGCAATAAATTCAAGTGAGGTCAGCATTCCTGAGGCCAAGTTCAGAGGGCCATGGGTTATTAACTCAATCAGGTGAGGCTGGTTTAATCTGGAGGAACAGAAAAGACCCCGAGAGGAACAGATGTTTGAGTTCATGTCTGAAGGTGTGATGTATGTGAAATCTCTGAGTTTCTAATTCCAGTGCTTGGGAACATTTCCAATTACTTTCTTGGTTACCCAGGCTCAAGCTGAGGGTGTTATCTTTGGATTATTCCTCTTCCTCCACATCCAATCAAGTTGGCAAATGTTGCAATGGCTCGTGCTTTTAATCATTCACTCAACAAATGGTCATTGAGCCTAGACTCTGCCAGGCACAGAGCCAGACCCTGGGAAGCCATCGCCAAGCAAGCAGGACTAGGTTCCTGCTCTCATAGATCCTGCCTCTCCTCAGTGACTCCCTCCCAACCAGTGCTTTTGGTTAGGCTTAACGTCCTCCACACAGGGAGGACTCTGGAAGCCTCCTGACTGCTCCTCTACCTCCAGGCTCACCCTTCTCACACACCATTCTCCCTGCAGCCAGGGCAGCTGGAAAGAGCTGTGTTAATTCTATGTTCATTCACCAAAATTCATTGTGGTCTGTGTGACAGGTATAGTTTTAGGCTCTTGGGATACATCAGAGAACAAAACAAAGTTCCTTATGGACTTAACAGTAGCAGGAGGAAATGAATAAACAATAACATAAGTAAATTACATAGGATGTTAGAAGGTGGTACAGATCAGGAATTGGGGATGCTAGACTGAAGGGTACAGAATTAGTTAAGGTGGTCAGGGTAGACCTCATTGAGAAGGTGATATTTAAGCAAAGACTTTAAAGAGGTGTGAGAATTAGCCATGCAGATATCTGGAGGAATATCATTCTGGGCAGAGGGAATAACCGGTGCAAAGGCCAGGAAGTGGGAGCATGCCTGGCACAGTTCAATAACAGCCAGGAGACCAGTGTAGCTGATGTTCCGTGAGCAAAGGAGGAGTAGCTGGAAATGCTGGGGGGTCAGATTGCAGGAGGTTTCAGAGGCCAGTGTAGGTACAATAGTGTTTACTCTGAGTGATATGGGGAACCTTGGGGAGGTCTCAACCTATGTTGTAACAGGATCTCTTGGGCTTCTCAGTGGAGAAGTGTGTAGGAGGCAAAGGCAGAGGCAGAGAATCAGTCAGGAGGCTACTGCAGTGATCCAGGAAAACTCAAATGGATTTAATGGGAAAGAATATGGGATGGGGTTTTTGTGCTCTAAAAAGCTGGCCAGGTAGGCAGGGTGAGGGAGGTACCATTACTGCTGGCAAGGGGAAGCCCCATGATATTGCTTAGGCCAAGATTCTAGCTCCATCCCAGCCTCCAAATGCAGGCAGTAGTGTTAGGTCAGGTGGAGGTTGAATGTGTACATTCATCACTAGAGCTTATGGAGCCCTTGCTAAGCCATTGTCTTTTAGCTCCTCCCATAATCCTGTGCAGTAAATGTCTGTGTCCTCATTTTACAACAACACTAGCAGTAGCTGCCACTTGCATGGTACTTACTATAATGCAGGCCCTTATTCTCAGAGTTTGACATACATCAAGTTATTTGACACTCACAACCATCCTATAAGCTAGATATTGTTATCCCCCTTATACATGTGATGAAATTGAGGCACAGAGAGATTAAATAGCTTGCCCCAATTCACCCAGTTGATAAAAAAAAATACGACCAGAATTCAAACGGAGGCATTTTAACTCCAGTCTGTGCTCTTAATCCCTATGCTGATAGGAAAACCAAACTCAGAGACAGAAGTGACTTCCCAAGGTTACACAGCAAATTGGTAGTGAAGTTCATATTTGTACCAATGCACCTGACTCAGCCCAGCAATTCCCCTGATGTGCCACACATTTCCCCAGCCTTCCACCCTAACCAAGCTCACGCAGACTCTGAAGGTTGACTGTTGTCTTTAGACTTTATTTTCATTACAATTTTTTTTCTGTTGCCTCATACCCTCCCCCACCTGCATGTTTCCAAGCAGAAACTTGGAGCATTCACCCAGCCCAAGCCCTGAATGGCGGAGGCCGAGAAAGGAGGCTCAGCTGACACCAAGTGGGTGGCATTTTCTTGAGGCATTTTTCCATTCAGTTAGTGTCTTCATCCCCCAAAGACTAAGGGAGAGATCTGAGGGAAGCATGCTGTGCTATGGGCTGGGCTGGAACAATCCCTTCCCAGCCTTCCCCAGAAGGTACATGCCTGTTTGTGGGTGTCCATGCATGTGTATGCCTGTGTTTTCACACATGTGTCTGGATGAACAAGTGTGTTAGGGGACAGTGTGTATAGAAGCTTCTGTGTGTGTCTGGACATGTGTGTATTTAGTGTGTGTGTGTGTGCATGTATGTGTATTTATGTAACTGAAGCTGGGTGGGTGGGTGTGTTAGCCTGTGTGCCTGAATGTGTGTATGAGGGGAGTGGAGTGGTGTGTGCATGTGTCTGTGTGCAGATATGGGTATTTGGAGCTCTAGAGCAAAGGGCTAACCACTGGGCTCTGCTGATCTGGCTGGCCTTAGCCTACACCCCTACCTCCCTATCCCCTGCCCACCTGTTGGCCCAGTTCTGCAGCCCACATCAGAGATCACCTGGCTCTCTGCTTTAGCTTCAGCCCCCTCACAGCCCCTCCTTCAAAGCCTTCAGGCCTTGCTCAGGGGAAGCAGAGACCACTGTGAGGGAGGTAGGCACACAGTGGCCTAACACCCTGAGATCCAGCATGATGGTGGTTCTCGGGTCCTGGGGGCATGGGACCATAGTTTGCCACCATCAAGATGGAAAGGGTTATTCATGTTGAAGCATACTGACAACCCCTTCTCTTCCCATGGCACAGAGGGGAACTGTGTCTATTAGAATGTAGCTAGGAAAACAGAAACCAACACAGGGAACTTTATCCAGGAGTTTAATCCAGGTAGTACAGATTTGAGAGTCAGCTCAGCTTCAGGTGCCAGCTCTACTGTTTATTTGATGTTTGACTTGGGTAAGTAACTTAACCTCTCTGTGCTTCAGTGTCCTCATCTGTAAGCTAGAGATGGTGATAGTGGTATGAAGCTCATGGGCTCATGGTGAGCCCATGTATGTAAAAGTGTTTAGAGCAGTGCCTGGCACACAGTAAGTACTGTATAAGTGTGGTTTGTTATTAGTAGTAGGATGGTGGCTATGGAGTAAAGATAAAATTTCTGGGTTTCTAGGCTTTGCCCTACCTTAGGCAGGTACTTTTCTCTCTCTGGATCTCCACTTGTTCCAGCATCTGGTCAGAAAAATCCTTGCGCATTGCTAGGATGGTGGCAGGAACAGGCAGTGGACAGCATCTTGCCACTCGGCTCTGAGCCAGAGCTACTTTTTTTCCCAGAGTGCTCTTACCATTCAGCTTCCAGATGCACATGCACATCTGGATGCACACCAGAGGCTCAGCCCATTCCGGGTGTGGCCCCAACCCTCTAATCCCAGCCCATTGGAACATCCCCACACACCTGCACAATTCACGATTCACAAAGGACTCACCAGTCATTAGCTCATTTGGCAGGTATGGCAATCCTGGGAGATGATTTTTAAACTTTTTCCCCCACAGATAAGCTGCTTCTCAGAGAGGATGAGCAACTTGCCCAGGGGCACACAGCTAGTACATAGCAGAATGAGCACATGAACTCACATCTGTCTGACTCCAGGCCCACATTTATAACCACTCCAGCCATGGCCTCTTAGGGTCTGTGGACATGTCTGTCTCCCTCACAGGACTCTAAGCCCCCTGAGACCTCTGTTTCTCTGCCTAGCACTGCCCAGCAGTGTCTGGCACAGAGCTGAGTACTTAGTGGGGTGCAGCTCACATGCCAAACTCAGCCAAGATATATATTTTGTTTAGCTTGCATAATATTTCTAGGAACTTTAAGATTAGTCACCAAGATGGAAAAATGAGGTGATTTTATATAAAAATTCAAATTTCCTGCTCCTCTTGAAAAATTCAGTAATCCTGGCAAACATGGGCTTGCATTCCAACATGGCAAGAATCAACTGTATGAAGACCCACTGTTCCTGGAGATTGGGCACATAATCATCACTTTACCCCAGTCACTAGTATTCCCTGTTGCTGTCCCAGCTGTCATTCCTCATCCTGCTTGTACTATGTCTTCCTGTTGCTCACTCTATTCCTTCACTTACATCCCTCACTTGACCTGAATGGGCACCTGGGCTGATACCTCCTAAGGTGGAGTGTAAGCACAAAAGAAGCCCTGGAGGCCAATGTAGCTGTCTACCCTCATAAGCTTTCCAATATCAACTATGTATTCATTTATCCTCTGGCCCATCTGCCCAGACCTCTCTCCCTCCACTCCACCTAGCAGGGAAGAGACACAGTTTTCTTGCCCATAAATAAAGGACCAAGGGATGGTAGAAGATAGGGGCGTTTCTTCTGGTCAGAGTAAAATCGGGAAGCTTCTAGGAAGAGACTGCACTTGAGCTTGGAAGGATGGGCAGGCTTTGGATGGATGAGGGTGGGAGCAGAAGGGAGGGTAGAATTAGCAGCAGAAGCAACAAAGGTAGGGAGGTGGCCATGTCTGGGTTGTGTACTTGAATGGTTGAGTATGACTGGATATTGGGGTGGCAGACAGGAGCAGGGAAAGGGAATATGGGAATTAACATTTGCTGACCCCTCATCTCTGGAAACTCTTAGTCCCTGCTTGGCACCCTGTGAGGGACATGCATATGGGAACTTGGTTAGTTCTCACAGCAATCCTGTGAACCTGGGAGTATGGAAGCAGTCATTATAAATGAGTGAATTGAAGTTCAGAGTTTGGGCCATTGGCCAAAAACCAACAGCTAGAGGAAGGTCTGGAATCCTCCCCAGTGAGAAGGCTGTGGAGCCATAGAAGGTTTTGAGCAGGTTACTGGCTGGGTCTGTCATGCCTTCTGGGCTGTGGGCAGGTGGCCCAGGGGATATGGGAGGGGAATCCCAGTCTCTTCTGTCTCCTGTCACAGTTTACCCTCTCCAAGTCTATTGACCACCCCCCCCCTCCTAAATAGCTCTTCATCCCTACTGACTTTCCCCTAATCTAGGCCCCCATACCTCTCATTTGGATCACAGCAGGAACCTCCCACCTGGTCTCCCTGTTCACATTCTTTCTCCCTTCTCATCCACTGTCTGGCCACAGTCATAGTGAACTTCAGAAAGGTCAAAGCTAAGGGTTCACTCCCCACCCTGTATTCACAGCCATTCATTTGTTGGGAGCTCTCCAAACAACTCCCTGTTGCCTGAAGGGTCTGCTTTTTTGTCAGCCCTCCACCCTTTCAGTGCCTGGCACATTCCTTAGGTCCTTTAGGACTCTGTTCAGGTGCTACTTCCTCCTGGAAGCTGGCCCAGACTTCTCTCCTTCTCCCATGTCTGGCCCTCCCCTGGACTTCCAGAGCCTCCTGGGCTTGTCTCCACCATGGGCCTTTCCCATGCATCCTGTAATAATAAGAATACCTTCCTTCGTGATCTCCTACAAGACTGGCCACTCCTCCCCGGCAAGACCAAGGCCCAGTACAGTACAGTGGTTTTCTGCTTGGTTTTGAAAGCTTGTACTGCCATTTACTAGATGTGTACATTTGAGCAAGTGCCTTTGCCACTCAATGCCTCAGTTTCCTTCTGTAAAATGTAGATTATAATAGCACCAATTTGCCAGAAGGCTTTTGTGAGAAAGAAAAAAAAGTCCATGTAAAACACTTAGACCAGCATCCAGTTTATGGTGAGTACTGTAAATTTGGGACAGAGTAGGTGTTTGGTAGCTGAATGGGGGTCTGGAGTACCTTGGGTCAGGGGAGTCTGGCTTTCTTGGAGGGGGACCTAGCTGGAAGATGAGCCCCTTGCTAAGTGGCTGAGAAGGGGCCGTGGGCAGAAGTGGCCCCAAGGGAACAACTTCAGATCTAATGGCTGCTGCATGTGGCAGTTCCTATCTGGTCCTGTTGCCAGCCTCCCCCATCAATGTGGTTCTAATAGTCAGCTGACACCTCATTAGCCTAAGTCCAGTCCCAATTCTGCTGCTGCGCAGTAAGTGAGCAAGCCGCTGGGGGGCCAGAGACTCGTTAGGACCAGGCCTTCACCAGGGCCAGAGGGCCCACAATGTGATACCGGCTCAGGGCCCAGTCAATGTGTTTCCAATCAGCAATTAGTCTTTAATTAATGGGACTGCAAAATGATTGTTTTCCCGTCTGAATGGCAGCATGGGCAGGGAGCCGGCAGGAATGGCCATCTGGGGAGTGTTAAGCTGGAGTTACAAGAGGAGACATAAAGAGAGGAACCAAACACCCCAATTTGGGCCCAAATCATGGCCCTGGGCAAGCTGCATGGCGTCCATTCCAGTGGCAATTAAAAGCCAGGCCTGGGTTGCTGGTGGCACCTGTTCTTGCTCAGGCTCTAGTGTCCCCAGTGGCTCAGGAGATGGCCAAGAGGATATCCTCTGGCACACCATGAAGAGTTTCTTAGTGGTTCTCTAGGGGCCCTCACAGCTCTGGTGCTCCAACAGCCTTGCACAAGTTACACATGACTTAATGGGAAAGCCAATCCTCAGGTCATGCTCCCTGACATCCCAACCAGGCCTCATCTCTAAAATGGTGACCACCATTCCTACTTCCTGGGCCTGTTGGAGTGCAAAAGAGTTCTGTACATTGCAAAGTGCTGTGCCCCTGGAACTTGGAGCTAGGAAGTCACCCATCAGATCTTGGGGATTCCTGTCCCTGAGTGCCTCTGAGCCTGGATCTCATACTCTCTACTCCCATCAGCTAAAGAAGTGACATCTAGTGAGGATAGAAGTCATTGTATATATTGAGCATGACCTCATCAAGTCTTTATTCTAGCCCTCTGAGGTAGGGATTGTTTTATTGCCCTTAGTTTACAGAAGAAGGATCTGAGCTATTGAGCAGTTTACTGAGTGTGAATTGAGCCCAAGGAGGTCCCACTCTGGAGCCTGTTCTCTGAATCACTAGCCAAGGGGGAGCTTCTCTTTATTTTTGAAAGCCTCATCTTGGACAACAGTTTGACACCCTCCCCTGACATCTAGAACCATCTAGCTAAGAACATCAGCCCTGGATGAGCCATTAATGATAAAACATACTCAGCACTATCATGGTATAGTTGAGGACACTGAGACCCAGGGAGGGCTAGGGATATGTCCAGGACTATACCATATGTTTTTGGAAGTTCTGGGGTTGGGGCCCAAATTACTGACTCCTAGGTCTATTCAGCTGGAGCAAAATATCACCCCCTTGGGCTCCTCCCTCTCTCTCATCCCTGCCATCCTGTTGATTCCACCTCTTAGGTATGCCACTAATCCATCAGCACCTTTATGTCCATTCTGTGCCTGCCTGGGGTCAAGTCTTCTCCTACTCCCTCCCATGCCTCATCTCCCTCAGTTGTTTCCAGATGAGTCTTTGAAGTGTACACCTTGGATACTATTGAACACTTGCTTAGAACTCCTCAGTGACTTCCTATGACCTTCTCAGTGAAATACAAGCTCCTTATCCTTCCATCCAAAGCCTTCTACATAAAACTCCAATATACTTTACCAGCTTTATCTCCATTTTCCCCCTCATGAATCTTATGCCTCAGCCAAACTAGACTCATCAAAGATTGGTCTCCTGCTCCATAAAACTGTTGTAAGGATTATATTAGTTACCCTTCGTAAAGACCCTGGAACTCTGGCATGAAGCAAGAGCCAGTAGTGTTAGATACAAAAGTAAATATTTGTGGACCTGCCTTATCTATGGCCAACTCCAGGATTTTCTGCTCACTAGGTTCCCTTAACCTACATTGCCCTTTCCACCACTCTCTCTACATGGCCAAACTCTATTCAGCCAACAAAGCCTTCAGCTGTTCCATGTTACTTCCTCCAGAAAGGCTTTCCTGATGTCTTCTGCCTTGGAATACCACCAGCATTCTCTTCATCCTCTTCCATGGCTGCCTAGTCACTCTTTTATTATTAGTATGTGCATATGTTCCTGAGTAGCCTCAAAGTAACTTGAAGGTAGGTAGCATGGTATAGGGAAGAGAGCACAGGTGTGGGCATCAGACTGACTTGAGTGTAAATCCCAGCCCTGGACATGGACTATCGGGTACACATTAGAGCTCTCACCTCTTACCATTTTGTGCTGAGGAGCTAATAAAGAACCCTGATATTTATGGGCTGAGCTTTGGCCACTTCTGGCCTGGGAGGCATTTCATAGGTGACTTGAACTCTTCCCATATCCTGAGGCCTAGGTGACTATGTTCTTTCCCAGTCCTTCCCTAGTCTAGCCTCCAGCACTTACAACAGTGACCTGAGCTCATGAGAACAAGAGTCAGCTGACCTTGTATTTCTTAAAGCAAAATTTGCCATTGACTGAGGAGGGATGGCCACTTTGAGTCAGTACCTTCTAGCAGTTTCCTTCCTTCATGGGAATCAGAGTATAGAAATCCTGGGAATTACCAAAGGGTTCCAGCCCACCTGCCAGCTCCCTATGTCCTTGCTCAGTCTGCTTCCTGAGTTAGACTATAGGCCAGCCCTATTCCTGTTCCCTGTATTGAGAGAGCTTGAGAATGACCCCATGACTGGCCTAACCTTCTGAGGATTCCCAGGAGGGCAGACTTGGAACAGTGCAGATTGCCTAGGAAGGTAAGAGGCCTACCTATGTTTTTCATGCTGCCAATGATGCCTGAGGCCAGTCCTTTCCCCTCTCTGGCCTTAAGATTTTGAATTTCTAGAATGACATAGTCTAGGCCTCCATTATCTCTCATCTGGATGACTACACTAGCCCCTGACTCATCTCCCTGCTTCCACCATTTCCCACCTCTGTCTACTCTCAGTACAAAAGTCAGTAGGATCCTGTTAAAACATATACCACATCATATCATGCCTGTGCTCAAAACCACCCCTTGGTTTCTCAACAACCATGGTAAATGCCAAATGCCTTGCAGTGATATATAAGACACTATATCATGGGTTTCCCAATTTGGCTACACATTGTAGTCATCTAGGGACTTTTAGTGTTTAGATCTTTAGTATTTTTAAAAATACTGATACCTGGATCTCATCCCCAGAGGTTCTGACTTAATTGATCTGGGATGTAGCTTGGGTGTGGGGAGTTTAAGAAGCTCCCTGGAAGAGTCTAGATGAGACCCACCACCTATGTGATCTATTTCCACCACCACCTCTCTGACTTCATCTCCTACTCTCCTTCCATTCACTCTGCTCCAGCTATTGCCCTTGCTGTTCTTCAAACGTTCCTGGAAAACTCCCACCTGAAGACCTTTGCACTTACTGTTCCTACTGCTTGGGATACTTTTTCTCTAGCCACCTGTATATCTAGCTCTCTTCTTTTATTCAGATTCCTGCTCAGATGTCACCTTTTCAGAGAGGCCTTAGCTACTACACTAAGCTAAAATAGCACCTTCCATCACCACCACTACTCTCTGACCATTGCACTGCTTGATTTTCCTTATAGAACTCATCATTATTAAGCATATTTTTACTTTTTCATAGATTAGGTTATTTGTCTGTCTTCCTCCACTAAGGTATCAGCTCCATGAGGGATATTGTTTTCTTTTGTTTATTGATATATCCCCAGCATCTACAGTAGTGCCTGTGACATAGTAGATGTTTCATAAAGGTTTTTTGGATAGGTGAATGAATCAAAGCAATAGAAAAGGAAACTTGGGAATCAGGTCTGTATAAATTGGAATTTCCAGCTCAGCCCTTTTCTAGCTCTGAAACCTTGGTAAAACCATTAAAAATCTCTGATCCTTAGTTTCCTCAGCTGTTAAATGTGCCTAGTGATGTCTACTTTATAGGGTTTTTGTACAGAATGATTATTCAGAAACAGGTTATAGACAGTCCTAGGGGCTACAGGGCAGCCAAGGCAGGGGACTGGTCATTTGCTAGTATATCTGTACCTACGTTTCCCTTAACAATCCTTTTTAGCTTTTTCCTTTGAAATAATTATAGATTCACAGGAAATTACAAAGATAGTACAAAGATACATTAGCAAGGATGACAAAATAAGGACCTCCATAAAAACAACCAGAACACTGGTAGAAATTGTTAGGATTAACTTTTTCAGAACTCTGGAAATTAACCAGAGGGTGACAGAAATCCAGGGAGTGTTCATTCTGAAAGATTCATACTGAAACTTCGTAAGGAAGTGAGATATTTGGTATTTTAATTGCCCTTATCCTCATCTATGCTCCCCAGCTTTATAGTAGCCTTGAACCTGAATAGCATGAAATCACCAAGAAAACCAACAACCTAGTATAACCACTGGAGAAAAAGGAATAGGATAACCCCATTCTCAGAGAATTTTCACTGTTTGACCTATCTCGTGGTTCACGTGAAGACCCTACTTGCAAGACCGGTCTTTATTTAACCAGGCTTAGAGCTCACCCAATGCAAATAGCTGTTTCCTCAGGGGCATTTGTTAAAAACGATCAGTTAAAAACTGACTGGGTGACCCAGTCAGTTAAGCATCCAACTTTGGATCAGGTCATGATCTCGTGGTTTGTGAGTTCCAGCCCAGTGTCGGGCTCTGTGCTGACAGCTCGGAGCCTGGAGCCTGCTTTGGATTCTGTGTCTCCCTCTCTCTCTGCCCCTCCCCCACTTGTGCTCTGTCTCTGTCTCTCAAAAATAAATAAATGTAAAAAAATTAAAAAATAATCATTGGAAATTTTAATTTTTAATTGTTTAATACCATGGTTGCCTAAAGTAGTGGATAAGAGTTGAAGCAAACAATAGGCCAACCAAAAAAACTTAATAGAAAAATAGAGAATGATATGTCCATAGGAAGCTCTGAAAACCTCTGAGATATTCCTGCGAATCTGGCAGGCAACACAGACTTGTACACCTGCTCATGAAATAACTGAGAAGGCCCTAAGCTTTCAACTCTGGCTGATTTTAAGCCTCTGCACAAGGAGGAAGTGAAGGCTAAGGTGGAGTCATTTGTAATTTGTAATTTGCCTGGCTGAGTATTAAATATGTGTCCCCAACATGCACACAGATCCTTTTGGTAAAGACAAGCATTTAAAAAACTTTCCATCTAATCATTAACTGACCACTAAGTTAACCAAACAGAGAATTTACTGGCCACACATGACAAATAATACATACTTTATGGAATTACTTCAGAAAACTCACTAAACAAATGAACAGAAACAACTGCAAAATATAGCAACTACAACAAACCCTGGGATAATGGTAGTCTGATTTTCACAGTTGTTATATTATTTAAAATGTTTGGTTTTCAACAACAGCAATAAATAAACATACAAAGAAATAAGAAAATATGGTTTATACACAGGACAAAAAGGAGTCCATAGATAGTAACCTGAGGGAAGCCCAGACATTACACTTATTAGACAAAATTTTTATAATATGTTCAAAGAACTGAGAGAAACCAATAATTAGAGAAAAATATAATCATAATGTCTCACCAAATAGACAATATGAAAAGATAGATATATTATATAAAAAGAACAAAACATAAATTCTGGAGGTGAAAAGTACAATAATTGAGATAAAAAAATTTACTAGAGGACGTCAACATAAAATTTAAGCAGATAGAAGGAAAGATCAGCCAACTTGAAGATAGGTCAATTAAGATTATTCAATCTAAAGGACAGAAAGAAAAAAATTAAGAAAAATGAACAGAGCTTCAGAGAGCTGTGGGCAACCAGTAAACATACCAATATGCTCATGATAGGAGTCCCAAAAGATAGGTGAGATAGAAAGGGGTAGAAAGAATATTTGAAGAAATAATGGCTGAAAACTTCCCAAATTTGAGGGAAAATAATAATCTACACATGCAAGAAGCTTAATGACTCCAAGTAGGAAAAATTCAAAAAGATATCCAGACCTTGACACATTATGATCAAATAGTCAAAAGCCAAAGCCAAAGATGGAATCTGAAAAGCAACAAGAGAAAAGTGACACATCACATAAAAGGAATTCTCAATAAAATTAATAGCTGATATCTCATTAGAAGCAATGGTCAGAAGGGAGGGGGATGACATATTCAAAGTGCTGAAAGAAAAATGTTGTCAGCTAAAGGTTCTATATCCAGCAAAGCAATCCCTCAAAAAATTAAGAAGAAATTAAAATTCAGGTGTAAATGAAAGAATGCCAGACAGTAACTTGAATCCACACAAAGAAATAAAGAACACCAGTATTTTTTGTTTGCAATGTCTTTTCTCTCCCATCTGATTTGAAAGACAACCACACAAAGCAATAATTATAAATCTGTCAATGGGTATACAACATATAATAATGTAATTTGTTTGACAATGAAACATAGAGGATGGTAGAGGGAATGGAGCTATATAAGAGCAAAGTTTTTGTATACTACTGAAATTAAATTAGTCTTAATCTGAAATTGACTGTTATAAACTAAGATGTGAATTATAATTCCCAGGGCAACCAATAAGAAAATAACTAATAGGGGTGCCTGGATAGCTCAATAGGCTGAGCATCCAACTCTTGATTTTGGCTCAGGTCATGATCCCAGGGTCGTGGGATCAAGCCCCAAGTCGGGCTCCATGCTAAGTGTGGAGCCTGCCTAAGATTCTCTCTGCTTCTCCTCTCCCCTGCTCTCTCTCACTCTCTAAAAATGAAAAGAAAGCAACTAAATAATAGTAAAAGAAAAAAAAAGATTAAAATGATACACCAGAATATACCTATTTAACACAAAAGAAGGCAGTAATGAAGGAATAAAGGATCAAAAATACATCATATATATATATATATATATATATATATATATATATATATATGACAAATGGCACAATGGCAGATATAAATCCTACCATTACACTAATTACATTGAGGTAAATGGATTACATATTCTGAATAAAGGTAGAGATTGGCAAAGTAGATTTTAAAAACCCCATGATTCAATGGTATACACTATATAAAAGAGATGGACTTTAGATTCAGATGCACATAGGTTGAAAGTAAAAAGGATTGAGAAAGATATACCATGAAAACAGTAACCAACAGATAGCTGGAATGGCTTTACTAATTTAAGGCACAATATACTTTGTGGCAAAACTTGTTACTAGAGATAAAGGAGAATATTTTATAATGATAAAAGGATCCATCTATCAAGACAATACAGCAATTATAAAATATATGTACCTAACAACACAGCTCCAAAATACATGCATCAAGAACTCACAGAATTGAAGGGAAAAATAATAGTTGGATACCTCAATACCTTACTTTCCATAATGGATAGAACAAAACAGAAGGTCAACATGGAAAAAAAGAAGACTTAAACAACACTATAAACCAACTAGACCCAAAGACTTCTATAGAACACTTTGCCCAACAAGAGCAGAAAACTTTCTGCTCAAGTGTTCATGAAACTTTCTCCACGTAGGCTACATGTTAAGTCATAGAAAAGTGTCAATAAGTATAAAAGGATTTAAGTCATTCAAAGTATGTTCTCCAACCACAATAGAACGAAGTTAGAAATCAGTAACAGGAATAACTTTGATGATATCACAAATATATGGAAATTAAATTAACTTCCAAGCACACTCCTAAACAGCCAACGGGTTAAAGAAGAAATCACAAAGGAAATTAGAAAATATTTTGAGAGAAGTGAAGACAAAAACACAACATATCAGAACTTATGGGGTTTTGCAGACATTGACAGGCTGATACTAAAATTTAAATGGAAATATAAGGGCCAAGAATAGCCAAAACGATTGTGATGGTTAATGTTATGTGTCAACTTGACTAAATCATGGGATGTCCAGATCGCTGGTTAAACATCATTTCTGGGTGTGTCTGTGAAGATGTTTCTGGAAGAGATTAGCATTTGAAATAATAGAGTAAAGCAGAAAGCTCTCTCCAATGTGGGTAGGCATCATAAAATCTGTTGAGGGCCTGAATGGAACAAAAAGGCAAAGTAAGGTTGAATTCATTCTCTGCCTGACTGTTGAGCTGGAAAATCACTTTTCTCCTGCCCTCGGTGTTTCACATTTTCAGGTCTTCAGACCTGACTGGAATTTACACCATTGGCTCTACACCTCTCAGGCCTTCAAACTATAGCACCAACTTTCCCAGATCTTCAACTTGCAGATGACAGATTGTAGGACTTTGCAAACTCCGTAATCACATGAACCAATACCTTATAATACATCTATACATCTCCTATTGGTTCTGTTTCTCTGAGGAACCATGATGAATGCAACAATCTTGAAAAAGAGCAAAGTTGGTTCTTTGAAACGCCCCAATTTTAAAACTTACTATACAGCTATATTAAACCAAGTCTGTGTGGTACTGGCATAAAGATAGGCAAGTAGATGTATAGAAAATAATTGAGTCTAGAAATAAACCCATACATTTATGTTCAATTGATTTTCAGTAAGGGCATCAAGGCCATTCGGTGGGGAAAAGAATTGTCCATTCAACAAACAGTGTTGGTACAAATAGATATGCAAGAGAACCAAATTTTGACCTCCACTTCACACCATATAAAAATACCTCAAAATAGATAAAAGACCTAAATTTAAGAGCTAAAACAATACATGTTTTCTTAGAAGAAAACATAGGTGTAAAACTTCTTGACCTTGGATTAGACAGTAGTTTCTAGGACACCAAAAGGACTAGCAACAAAAGAAAAAGAAACAAATGATTTAATCCAAATTTCTGTTTCAAAGGATACTATCAAGAAAGTAAAAAGACACCACACAAAATGAGAAGGGAGAAGAAAATATTTGCAAATCATGTATCTGATAAGAGACTATCATCTGAAGTATATAAAGAACATTTAAAAATTAACAATAAAAAATGTAATTTTAAAATGGGAAAAATATTTGAGTATCAATTTCTCCAGGAAAATATACAGATGACCAACAACCACATGAAAAGATGTTCAACATCATTAGTCATTTAGTGAAATTCAAATCAAAACAATGAGATACCACTTTATACTACTAAGATGGCTAGAATCAAAAAGTCAGATAACAAATGTTGGTGAGGATATGGAGAAATTTGAACCCTCAGGCTTTGCTGATGGGAATGTAAAATGATGCAGCCTCTTGGAAAACAGTCGGGCCATTTCTCAAAATGTTAGACATAAGCTGCCATACAACCCAATAATTCCACTGCTAGTGTAGATACCCAAGGACATTGGAAACATATGTTTACACATAAACTTGTACATGAATGTTCATAACAGCATTATCCACAATAGCCAAAAAGTGGAAAGAATCTATATGTCCATCAGCTGATGAGTGGATAAAAAATATGATATCTATATCTATGTTTGTATGTATGCTCATATATGGTTCTTAACCTGAAGTGTATATACATATACACACATGCATACACATGGAAATATTATTTAGTCATAAAAGGGAATGAAGTACTGATACATGCTGTAACATGGATGAACCTTAAAAACATTATGCTAAGTGAAAGGAAGCAGTCAAGAGGATGACAAATTATATGATTATTATTATATGATTCCATTTATATGAAATGTTCAGAATAAGCAAATCCATAAGGCCAGACAGTTGATTAGTGATTGCCAGAGGTGGGAGAAAATGAGGGGTGATTTCTAATGGATACTGAGTTTGGGGGTGGTTAAAATGTTCTGGAATTAGTGAAAATATTTGTGCAACATTATGAATATACTAAGAATACTGAATTGTACACTTTAAAGGGTGAATATTATGATATGTGATTCATATCCCAGTAAAAATTGTATAAGAAAAAAAAAAGGGAGTACAGATGGGTTCCATGTATTCTCCATCTAGTGTTTTCCAATGGCTGCATCTTGCATAATTAAAGTAGAATATCAAATCCAGGAAACTGGCATTGATATAATGTGTGCATGTAGTTTTATGCTATTTTATCACATGTAGATTTGTGTAACTACCACCACAATCAAAACCCAGAATTGTTCCATCACTACTAAGTTCTCCTTCATGCTACCTCTTGATAGTCACACCCAGCCCCTTTTACCCCACCATCTCTAACCCCTGGCAATCACCAATCTACTCCCCAATTCTGTAATCATGTCATACCAAGAATGTTATATAAATGGAATTCTATAGCATGTGACCTTGGTATTAGATTTGTCACCTGGCGTAATTCCCTGGAAAATTATCTATGCATATATCAAGAGCTTGTTTCTTTTGATTGCTGATACAATATGAATGTACCAGTTTGTTTAACCACGTACCTATTTAGAGCACTTTTGGTTGTTTCCAGCTTTTGGCTATTACAAATAATGCTGCTGTGAACAATAATGCAGAGGTTTTTGTATGGACATGTTTTCATTTCTCTGGGATCAATGAATGCCCACAGGCGGAATTGATGGGTTCCATAGTAAGTGTATGTCTAGCTTTTGAAGAAACCACCATACTATTCTCCAAAGTGGCTATACCACTATACATTCCCACCAGCAATATGTGAGATTTAGTTTATCTACATCAGCATTTGGTATGGTTACTATTTTTTTTTTTCACTTTAGCCATTCCAATTGGTATGGAGTAATAACTTATCATTTTCTCCATTTGTATGTCCTAACTCTTACTGATGTTGAACATCTTTTCATGTGCTTATTTGCTATCCATATATCTTCTTCATTGAAGTGTTTTTTTCACGTCTTTTGCCCATTTTCTGATTGGATTGTTTGATTTTTGCTATTGAGTTTTGAGACGTCTTTATATATTATAGATACAAGTTCTCTGTTAGATACATGATTTGCAAATATTTTCTCTTACAATGTAATTTGTTTTTTTATCCTCTTTTTAGGAAATTTTGTAGAGCAAAAGATCTTAATTTCGATGAGTTCAAAAATTATCTACCTTTTGTATGATAGATTATGCCTTTGATGTTAGATCTAAGAACTCTTCATCAAGGCTTAGGTACTACAAATTATCTCCTATGTTTACTTTTAAAGAGTTTTCTACTTTTACATTTTACATTTAAACAATTGGCCCATTTTGAGTAATTTTTGTGTAAGGTGTGAGGTTTAGGTCAAGGTTCATCTTTTTGCCTATGAATGTCCAATTGCTCCAGCACCATCTGTTGAAAAGTGATTTTTCCTCCACTGAATTGCTTTTGCACCTTTGCCAAAAATAAGTTAGGTATATTTATGGGTCTATTTCTGGGGTATCTATTCTGTTCTTTTGATCTGTGTGTCTATTTCTCCACTAACACCACACAGTCTTGATTACTGTCCCTATATAAGTCTTAATATCATGTAGAGTGATTTCTCCCATTATGTTCTTCCTTTTCTAAATTGTTTTTAGCTATTCTAGTTCCTTGGCTTTTCCACATGGATTTAAAAATAATCTTTTTAATATCTACAAAAAACTTGATGGTATTTTGATAAGAAACCTGTATTTCAACTTCAGAAGAATTGACATTTTTACTGTGTAGAGTCTTCTTATATGTAGACACACTGCCTCTCCATTTATATAGATCTTCTTTGATTTCTTTCATCATCATTTTGTAGTTTTCATCATACAAATCCCATACCTGTTTTGTTAGATTTAGGTTTTTCACTTTTTGAGTGACTGTAAGTGGTACTATAATTTTAGTTTCTGTGTCCACATGTTCTTGAATAGTACATAGAAAATGCAGTTGGGTTTTTTGTATGTTGATCATGTATGCTGAGATCTTCAAAAAGTCACTTAGTTGTGGAAATTCATTTGTTCATTTGTTTTTCAGGTTTCCTAGCATTTTCTATGTCAACCATTGTGTCACCTGCAAATAGGAACAATTTTATTTCTTCATTTCTGATTGGCATGCTTTTTATGTGTTTTCCCTGCCTTAGTGTGCAAGCTACAACTTCCAGTACTTGTTGATTACAAGTGGTGACAATAGGCATATTTGCTTTGTTTCCCATCAATAAAAGGAAAGCATTCTGTCTGTATGTTTCTTGGTCAAGTAATATAATTCTTTAAAAATACTGCTGAATTCAATTTGCTAATATTTTGTTTATTTACCTAATTTTTAAATTTTATTTTCAAGTTGGTTAACATACAGTGTAGTCTTGGCTTCAGGAGTAGAACCCAGTGATTCATCTCTTACATATGACACCCAGTGCTCATCCCGAAAAGCTCCCCCCTTAATGCCAATCACCCATTTAACCCACCCCTCCAGCAACCCTCAGTTTGTTCTTGGTATTTAAGAGACTCTTATGATTTGCCTCCTTCTCTGTTTTTATCTTATTTTGCCTTCCCTTCCCCTATGTTCATCTGTTGAGCTTCTCAAATTCCACATATGAGTGAAATCATATGACCTCTGTCTTTTACTGACTGACTTATTTCACTTAGCATAATACAGTTAGTTCCATCCATGTTGTTGCAAATGGCAAGATTTCATTCTTTTTCATCAAGTAGTAGTTCATAGTATAGTATATACTATATATATGTTATATATATATATAATCTCACATCTTCTTCATCCATTAATCGGTCAATGGACATTTGGGCTCTTTCCATAATTTGGCTATTGTTGATAGCACTGCTATAAATATAGGGGTGCATGTACCCCTTCAAATCAGCATTTTTTTATCCCTTGGATAAAGTCCTAGTAGTGTGATTGCTGGGTCTTAGGATAGTTCTATTTTTAATTTTTTGAGAAACCACCATACTGTTTTCCAGAGTGGCTGCACCAGTTTGCATTCTCATCAACAGTGCAATAGGGCTCCCCTTTCTGCACATCCTTGCCAACATCTATTGTTTCCTGAGGTGTTAATTTTAGCCATTCTGGCCAGTGTGAAGTGGTATCTCAATGTGGTTTTGATTTGTATTTCCCTGATGATGAGTGATGTTGAGCATCTTTTTATCTGTCTGTTTACCATCTGGATGTCTTCTTTGGAAAAGTGTCTATTCATGTCTTCTGCCCATTTCTTCATTGCATTATTTGTTTTGGGGGCATTTTGTTAAAGATTTTGCTTCTATAGTCATTAGGGATTTTTAAAAATATTTATTTATTTTGGGGAGAATTCAAGTGGGGGAGGGTCAGAGAGAGGGGACAGAGGATCCATAGAGGGCTCTTCACTGACAGGCTAACAGCAGTGAGCCCAATGTGGGGCTCGAAGTCACAAACTACAAGATCATGACCTGAGCTTAAGTCAGATGCTCAACCGACTGAGCCACCCAGGGGATGCTATTCATGAGGGATATTTATTTGTAGTTTTCTTTTTGTACTATCTTTATCTGGTTTTGGTATCAAGGTAATATCAGCCTTATACAATGAGTTGAGTGTGAGCTTTCTATTTCCAGGAAAAGATTATATAGAATTATTGTTAATTTTTCTTAAATGTTTGGTAGAATTCTTCAGTAAAGCCATTTTGGCCTGAATATTTCTTTAATGGGAAGTTTTTAATCACAAATTAAATGTATTTCATTGTTATGGGGATAATAAAATTATCTACTTGATATTGTGTGAGTTGTTACAGTTTGTGCTTTTCTAGGAATTGGTTCATTTCATCTAAGTTGTTAAACTTATGAGTTTAAAGTTGTTCATAGCACTCCTTTTTCATTCATTTGATGAGTTCAGAGTTTGTAATGATATCCTATATTTAATTCCTGATATGGGGTGGTTTGTGTCTTCTCTCTTTTTATCATCAGTCATGCTAGAAGTTAGTCCATTGTATTGGTCTTTTCAAAGCACCAGCTTTTTGTTCCATTTGTTTTACTGTTTTTTTTTTCTATTTTGAATTTTATTATTTTCTGCTTACTTTATTATTTTACTACTTCTGCTTGCTTTTGGGTTTACCTTTTCTCTTCTTTTTTTAAATATCTTATAGGGAAAGTTTAGATTACTGACTTTATGTTTTTTTTCTCTTTTCTGATGTAAGCATTTAGTGCCATAAAATTCCCTCTTATCACTGATTTAGCTGCATTATACAGATTTAAAAACTTTTTTAATGATTATGTATATTTTAGAGAGAGTGGCAGACAGAGCACAAGAGGGGGAGGGGCAGAGAGAGAGAGTGAGACACAGAATCTGAATCAGGCTCCAGGCTCTGAGCTGTCAGCATAGAGCCCGATGTGGGGCTGGAACTCACAGATTGCAGGATCATGACCCGAGCTGAAGTCAGATGCTTAACCACCTGAGCCACCCAAGCGCCCCTGCATTATACAGATTTTAATGTTGTATTTTCATTTTCATTCAGTTTAATGTATTATACATACATAAACTATCACCATCTACTGTTGTGAACATTTTACCACTTCAAGTGAAGTATAGTAATTCTACCTCCTTTTATGACCCTGTAAACACCACCATTTATAACTTTTAAAAATATTTCCACTACCTACATGGAGAGCCACATTAAACATTGTTCTATTTTTTTCTGTAACTAATTTAGAAAATTCAACAGGAAGAGGAAAGTTAATTATATTTACCCGTATTTTTACTCTTTCAACTATTCTTTCTTCTTTCCTGATATTCCAACATTTATTCTTTTAGCCTTTCTTTTACATTTTAAGAATTTTACTTAGCCATTCTTTTAGTATAGGCCTGTTAGTAACAAATCACTTAGTTTTCCTTCATCTGAGAATGTCTTGTTTACCCTTCATTCATGAAGGATATTTTTGCTAGATAGAGAAGTCTGGGTTGACAGTTCTTTTCTTTTAACTCTTGAAAATACTGTGCTACTTACTTCTGGCTTCCATGGTTTCTAATGTGAAATCTACTCATTTGAACTATTTTCCCTCATAAGTAATGTGTTTTGTCTTGCTGCTTTCAAGATTTTTTCTTTGTCTTTAGTTTTTAGAAGTTTGACTAGGTGTGTCTTGGTGTGGATTTCTTTGGCTTTATCCTGTTTGGGATTTGCTCAGCTTATTGAATCTGTAAGTTTAGGTCTTTTGACAAACTTGGGGAATTTGTGACATTATTTTTTAAGTAGGTTTTCAGCCTCATCTGTATTCTCCTCTCCTTCCATGACATGGATTCCAATGACATGAATGTTAGATCCTTTGTTATAGACCTACAGGTTCCTAAGCTTCTCACTTTTTTAATGTATATTCTCTCCATTGTTCAGATTGAGTAATTTTATTACTTTGTGTTCAAGTTTAAGTATTTCCCCTGTCCCCTCCATCATTTTTAAGCCCATCTATTGAGAGTTTCATTTCAGTCATTGTATTTTTCCACTCAAAAAATTTCCACTTGGTTCTTTGTTATATATTCTATTTCTTTCCTAAAACTTTTTCCATTTGTTTCAAGTATGTTTGCCATTCTTTTCTGAGAGGTTTTTGTAATGACTACTTTAAAATCATTGTTATAATTTTAATATCTGTGTCAACTCAGTTTGGGCATCCATGGCTTTTCTTTTCCATTCAGGTTGAGATTTTCCTGTTTCGTGATATGGCAGGATATTTTTTATTGAAACCTGGACATTTTGTGGATTATCATATGAGACTCTGAATCTTATTTAACTCTTCTGTTTTAGCCAGAGTCCTCTAACACTGCACTGGCAGAGGAAGAAAGATACTCATGGGTTGGGATGGAAGTCGAGGTTCCCTAGTCTGCCTCCTTTGATGCCCCAAGGTAGGGAGGAGTGCCTCATTACTGCTAAGTAGATAATAGGATTTCAGCCCCCCCCCCCCACCAGATCACCACTGACAGTGGGAGCAGAGAAAGCCTCATCACCACCAGGCAAGAGATAAAAGTCTGGGCTCAGCCTTTTCTGATACCATCCCAGTCAGTGGAGATGGGGAAGCGTTAGGACACCTTGTAATGGCCTGGTAATGGTGGAAGTCTAGGCTTCCCATTCAGCCTTTGTTGTCATGAGTAGAGGTAGAGATCATTTTTTTCTATAGTGTTAGGTTGGAGTAGAGTGACTGTTGTCTATCAGTTTTCTATCTTGCTATATTGCTTCTTTTCTGGTCCTTTGGCCAAAAGAGAATAAGATTTTGTTGGGGCTGTGTCTTTTAACTTTTTTGTTTGTTTGTTTTGGGCTATGTTCATTGGTGTTTCTGTTTTCTGGCTTCTCTAGCACCCAGGGAACTCACCACTCTGTTATTCCTTGGGTGTCGAGTTTCTTAGCTATTCTGCCTTCTTTCCACCTTTCAGAGTCTTCTTATGTTTGTTTTATATATAACACCCATAATTTTTAGTTGTATGTAGCAGGAAAAATCAGGAGAAATGTGGCTATTCCTCTCATCTAGAACCAGAAATCCCCCTTTGTTACCTTTTTCTCCCACTTAAGAAAGACCATAAGGAGAACCATAAATATTCTTTTTGGGTTTTTTTTGTGGCTTTTACAAAAGTAAAGAAGAAAAGACAGGAAATAATTTGCAATACTCAACTCTTTAACTGTAATTAGTGAGTAACAAATAGTTCATAACATCCATAGTGTCTTGACAAGAATTGAGAAGATCTGTACTCTAGTTCTCAGATTGGAAGATGCTGATACAGTGATTTCATTCAATACCTGCAGAGATCAACCCCCTCTCATCCTCTAAACTTGCTTCCAGCCTTTCCCTTACTCATGCC
The DNA here is from genome assembly GCF_018350175.1 of Felis catus. Lineage (NCBI taxonomy): Eukaryota > Metazoa > Chordata > Mammalia > Carnivora > Felidae > Felis > Felis catus. The sequence continues at coordinate 56,071,747 of NC_058386.1, forward strand.
TACTGCAATTCTGGTTGGGGGCAGTTTTAGGAGTGTGCCCACAGAACCTTGGTACCTGGCCTCCTCTGTCCTATGAATATGGGCACAGGGAACAGGTAAAGAAGTTCAGGTCTAATAGATCCTTCCTGGCCCTGTCCCTGGGGCTACTGTGTATGGACTCTCACCCCCAGAGGCTTTGGCCCTTGGGATCATCCCTCTTATTCATTTACAGCCTGTCCTTTTATTCTCAGCTCCTTCCCCACAGAACAACCCCCCCCCCATACTACCCACTCCCTAATGGCTCAGGGAAGCACATTCCATACTCCTTCTTGGGGCTGAGGCCAAGGAAGTAGTGGCAGCTATTCAAGAATGCAGGTTGTGTGAGTGAGTGTGTGTGTGTGTGTGTGTGTGTGTGTGTGTGTGTGTAGGGGGAGATCCTGCCTGCTTGCTTGGCTGGAGGATGGGGGTGGGGGATCCCCCAAAGGGGAACAGTTCTGAGGGCTGTTGAGAGAGCTATTGAGGCCAATGAGAGGATAACAGCATGTGTCATCTCTATCCGTAGAGGCTTCAGTCTGGGGTGGGAGCACAGATATTACTTCTCTGTTTACTTCAGTCCTGGTATTACTGAGGACACTGCAGTCCTCCCTGCTGTGCCTTTTGGGACCAAACCTACCAGAGAGCCTTGATAGACTAGGCTCATTGGGACCAGACTCTTGCCTGCACTGTAACCTCAACTCTTCCACTTGCAAAATGAGGGTAATATTCTAGGAGACTTTATGTTCTGGCTTCAGGGGCTTCTCTGAGGGCCCTGTCAATTCTATCCTGGCACATTCCCAAATCTCAAATGGCCTCATGCCCTTTGACTGGGTACATAACCATTATTGTGACTGTACTGGAAAGTTAGCCATTGTTGGCTTTTTAAATATGCATTTGAATCTGCCATAGAAAATATACTTTAAAAAAATCCCAAATACCCAACCAAACATTTCTGCATGCTTTGAATTTTGGACTTGCCCATGGACCATGTAAAGGCCCCACAGACCACCACTATTCCCTGGACCACCCCAGAGTACTGCTGTCCCAAAGGAGGTCTGTGAATGAGCCTTGGAAACTGAAGTGGAGCCTGGGGAGATGGCTTGGGGAGGGAGTTGTCCTGGGACAAAGAAGTGAGTCAGGGTGGCAAGTACCAGAATTCTGGTGGAGGAGAGCCAACAGCCTTCAGGCCTGCTCAGATATGCCTAATAGGAAGTGGGCTGGGTAGTCCGGAATGGAAGTCAGACTCTGGGTGGAAGAAGGCACCAGGCTAACTTGCTCAAGGGGTGGATCTCAAAGGGAGAAAGCCTCAGATGCAGAGCCTAGCCCCCACTGCCAATTGCCTATGGGACAAACATAGCCAAAAATCATAGTTATGAAGGGAGCCTAGAAAAGGCCTGAGCTCATGAATTCCGCACTCTTGCAGGAAAGTCCAGCCCCGTAGAGGGGTACAAATCATTAATCCATTCATTCAACAATTAACCCATCTACTATGTGTTAGGCCCTATGCTAGATGTCAGGGATACAGCTGTGAGCTAAATAGGGCCCACCCTCAAAGGATTCCCAATCAGTGGGAAAGACAGGTAAACAATTACGATAGAGTTTAGTCAGAGAGCTATGGGAGTTCAGTGGAGAAGACTCAACCTAGATGTTGGGGTCAGGGAAGCTTCCTGGAGAAGATGTCTAAACTGGAAATTGAAAGGTAAGATAGCATTATCCAAGGGAAGACAAGGGCAGAAAGGAGCAGTGGTCTCAGCAGATGGATCAGCATGTCTAAGTCCTATAGGAATAGGTCACAGTAAGCATGACTAACCAATATTATTGTCTCATCCCCTAAGTTTGGGCTTTGCAGGGTTTGTCATGCCTTATCTATCCCCAGGCTTTTGAGTTGCCTCATACCAAGGATGTTAGAGACCCTACTAATTCCTAATTAAACCTGATCCCACAGTAAAATGAACAGTTCTGGGCCCAGGGACTTCTGGGTGCATGTGGGTGAGAGCAGAGTCTCAGGGAAATCAGGGCCAAAGTATATAGGGACCAGCCACAGTGACCCTTGGCTGGGGAAGGATGTGGGTTGAGGAAATGACAGTGCCTGCACTGGGTCAGTGACTACTTCTGGCATGGTACTTTACAGTGTGCAAGTACTACATCCACCACCATTGTCTGTGAGGCAGTGGTCCTGGAGGGTACACCTGTAGCAGGACTTAACCACATCTGGGCATGGGAAGAGCATTGCAAGATGGACAATGACCTGCTTAAGATTTTTCAGAGGGAAGTGGTGAGGCAATGACTTCACATGTCTGTGCCTCAGTGTCCCTCTGCAGTCTCCAGATTTGACACTCCAGCAGGTGGCAATACAGCTAGAGCTTGGCTCTAGGCCCTCTAGGGAACAAGTTACTACAGTGACTTTGCAGGTGGGGCAAGTGTTAAGCAGGAAGCTACCCTGTTGGCTGGCATATCAGAGTGGGAGCCAGGGGCAACCAGTGACAAATCACTCTCTTGTGTCTCCATCCAGAACAGCTTCCCCTTGGCAGGAGTGAAAGTCAACAAACAAGGGCCAGAGCAGCCGCAGCCCTGTGCAGGCTGCCAGGACCAGGCAGTACCCCTGAGGACCCTGGCAAGCCTAGGTATATATTTAGGCAGCTGCTAAGGCCTCTTGCCTCCACCTTTGCCCTTTTTCCTACTAAGAGATGGCCTGGACTATAAGGGAAAGCCCCACTGGGGTCCACTCCTGATCTCTGGACCAGGCCTGGGGATGAGGCCTGTCTCCATCCGGTGCAGACAGGGTGTAGCCTTTTCCCTCTCCCTTGGACAACCCCTCTAGCCAGGATCCAACAGCTGGATTTTTCTGACATTTGTGGGCCTGGCTGACTCCAATCCAGGGCTACTGTCCCAGATCTGCCCCTTGTCTACTGTCTGACTCCTTTGCTTTCTCTGGACCTCAGTTTAATAGCCTGATGGAGGATGGTCTTGGTGGACTCTTAAGGGTCCTTACAATCATGAAATTCCAGGAGTTGGAGGTTATATTTCAGGTTCTGGCTTTCTTTGCCCATGTTTCAGGAGAACATTGAATGTGAGCAGCTCTCTCACCTCTGGACTTCTAGGCTGAGCATTATGCCACCTGCACTGGCCTCCCTCCCCTAGAAGAAACTTTCCTCAACCATCCCAATTCAAACCTTTCTCTCACCTTTTCTAGAACCTCCTTCACTTCTGGTGGAGCCTGGACCACGTAGGTGTCTGTGCATTTACAACCACATGTATTTCTACCTGTGTCCATATCCATATGTGTACATAGAGAGGGAAAGTCACTTCTTGACGCCCTCTTCCTTCAGGGTTTACCCAAAGCATTTGTAGACAGTCCTATGACCAAAATGCACAGTCATCTCCACACGGAATTTGCCTTTCTTATTCTTGGTTTCCCTACCTGTTAAAATTCTCACTTCACAGGAATTTATGAGACTTCACTCCTTTCATTCATTCATTCAGCAAATATATATGGAACTTTTTCTGTGGGGTCAGACACGGTTCTAAGTGCTGAAACTAAGTGAGATAATGTAAAGTGCTAAACCTCATGTTGGGCATGTGGCAAGAGCCCATTCGGTGTGAATTTTCTCTCCTTCATCCACACAGTAATTAGCTAACATCTATGGATCACCTACTATGTGCCACACACTGCCATAAGCACATTTATTCTTATATTCCTCACAATGCTTTGACATAGGCATTATTATCATCCCCTCCATATTACTTATAGATGAGGAAACCGAGGCACAGAAAGGTGAGGTAATTGAGGGTCACATGGCTAATAAGTTGCAGTCCAGCCCAAAGTCCATGCTCTTCACCACTCTCTGACTAGAGCTTGCCACTTTTTCTGTAATTAAGGCTCAGCTCATAGACCCACAGTCACAAGAGAAATGTGTGTGCACATACACATACATCATGAATACACACATTTATGCTACAAATATGACTGCTTGTGTTCAGCGGCCCAGGCCCAGTGCTGGCCCCACAAACAGGAAAGAGCACAACCTCCACATATTTGCAATGCCTCCTCCCCACCAGACCCCAGATGCACATCCCCTACCTCATGCCCTGCTGGACATGCAAGCATTTGCATGCATACAGACAACAGCCCCATACACACACCCCTTCTTTCGCTTTTGTGTGTAGAGTAAGGGAGAAGAAAGGAGAAGGAATTTTATCTGCAATGTGAGGCTATACAGTGGGTTCAACAGAAGTAGTCAAGGTCAGCAGGTAGGGAGTGGGGAGCTGAGAGGTTTGCCTTGGCCAGAGACAAAGTGTGGGAGAGGGAGGCAGCAATAGCAAGAGGAGGAGAAGGAGGGGGAAACCCAGTATCTTGATAAACCATGCAAGTCAGAGAGGGTGGATGTAGGGATTGGACTTGCAATAACTTTCTAAAGCCATAAATTTTCACTGGCTGCCTGAAGCCCAGAGCATGGAGTCTAGAGGCTGAAAACCTTAGCAAGTTCTGAGACAGCTAATTTCAGGAGCAGCAGGGTCAGAGTCTAGGTCCTGAGTGAGGGGAAGGGTGCAGAGATGCCCAACCTTCTGGGCTCCAGCCCTGTGCCCTCAGCATGCAGGTGAACATGGCACCCTGCTCCGGAGTCTGTTTCTGGGTTACCCTGGAGTGCCGGCTCCCTGTGTGGCTGCACACTTCTGCAGATGTGGGTGCTTGTATGCCTATGTCTGTGTGTGCTTGTGTGTGTGTGGTGAGTAGCAGAATAGTTTAAGAATATGAGCTTTGGAGTCAGGTGGAATGAGTGTCCAAGCCTGACTCCACAGCTAACCAGCTGTATAAACTTGGGCACATTAGTCACACTTTCTGAGCCTGTATTTCCTCATCTATAAATGGAGATCATTGTAGCTACCTTATAAAGTTGTAAGAATAAATTGATATAATGCATGTGACAGACTCAGTGCTCAATAACCTTAAGGATTATTGTTATGTTGGACCTACCAACCCAAGAGACCCCCAAATTTAGACCCAGGGGCCACGAATCCATAACTCCCAATAGAGGTGGTCACCACCCTCAGACTTCCTCCATAGTCCTATGTCTTCACCAGCAGGCATGGTTGGCTGTCCTCTTCCTGCACACTCAGCTACTCAAGAGCCCACCAAAGGCCCATTCATAGCCCCACCTAAGGTAGCAGACACAGAGGATATATTCACACACCTGCATAAAGTACTGTGTCCACATGTGCCTGCACATACCTGCACGCACATGTGCACTCACACATCTATGCACCTGGGTGGTTCATGCATGTTTTCATGCATAATTGCATGGGTGCAGGTGCCCACACATGCTCTCTGGAACACACACATTTGAAACTGTGATCTTAAACAAATTTCTGCCCTCTCTGGGCCTCACTTTTCCTATTTGTTGAAAAGGGATAATGTTGATCCTTGCTTTAGCCAGTTGACAAGGACCTTGAGTGGATCAAATTAAATAATGGCCATGGAAGTGTGAGGTAACATGAAAAATGCTATGCAAACACTGTCATCAGTTCTGTCAACTCTGCCTCAAAAATAACTCCTAAATCCATCTTTCTAGTTCCCATTCTACTGCCACCACTCTAGCCCAAATCACCATCATGTCTCATCTGGACCACTACAGTGGCTTCTTCACTGGGTGCTCTATTTCCACTCCTGCCACCCTACAGACCACACTACCAGAGTGTTTTTACCAGAATATGGCTGATGGGACCCCTCCGCTGCTTAAATCCTTCAGTGCTTTCCTTTGATTCCAGTTCTTTCTTATCATTTCAGAAGGTGTTTGACACAGAGATCAGGCTCTGTCTGTCTGCCAGACTACCTGAGGTCCTGCTTCTGTATTTACTGTGATCTTCTACCACCACCTTGGGCAAGTCATTTTACTTTACTGAGCCTCAGTGTCCTCATCAGGGAAATGGGGCTAATGATAGACCTTCCTCTTACGGTCAGTGAGGACATTAAATAAGCTGATACCTATAAGACACTGAAACAGGGTTTGACACAAAACTACCACTACTAGCACACAAGACTGACTCCAGAATTCTTCTCAGTCTGGAATTTGCTGACTTTTCCATCCTTGGCTTGAACAACACCTTCCTTAGGAGGCTACCCCAGAATCCCAGCCTAGGGCAGGTGTCCAGTTACAATCCCAGGGCACTATGGGCTTCTGTAGCAAAATGCTCATCCATTTGTAACATTTTGTTCAATGTCTGTCTTCCTCACTGTCCAGGAAGCTCCATGAGCACAGAGCCATGATTATTTCTGCCCATAGGTACTGGCACATAGTGGATGCCCTTTAAATCTTTATGGAGTTGATGACCTTTCTAACACATATCTTGCATCCTCAGAGAAAGGCAATGACTTCCAAGGAAGGAGAGGGAGATGGATGAAATAGAAACTTGGGACCTGTGTCCAGTGATGGCTACATGCAAAAGGAGGCCAGGAGTTTGGCAGAGAGACAGCAAGGGTTCTTGTGCTCCCCATCTTGGGTCAGAGCTAAGAATTTTGACTAAAGATGAGTCCTCAGACTTTTCCAAGCCCAAACCTGTTCCAGGAGCCAAAATACCAGAAAAGGAGGGTTTCAGAAGGAAGGTAGGAATAGAACTCACATTTCTTGAGCACAGACTCAATACCAGGAAGAAAGCTGTCTGCGTTTTTCTCATATTGTCCTTTAGAGTCTGTGGGCCACTAAAACTATGCCACACTGCTGGCCCAAGGTCTAGCACTGGTACCGCTACCTGGAGCAGTACTAATTCCACTTCACATTTGCTCACTCTGAGGGAAAGCCAGGTACAGACATGGAAGACCAGAGGCTGAAGAAAACCCAGACAAAAGACAGAGACATGAGGTACAGATTGTGCAGAGAGGAAAGCAGAGCATGCAGAAGAAAGATAGATGCAGGGGGAAGTAAGGGTAAGAAAGGGGAGGAAAAGAGGGTGAATGAGAGTCAGTGAGAGAGAGAGTAGTAAGAGGTAAAGAGACATGTCTGATAATGGGTGGTGCCCTTTTTCTCTTCTGATCCCTTCTCTGCTTGTGCCCATGATGGTAATGAGATGGTGAGGCTGAACAAATACTCCCAAGCCTGCTCCCACCAAACCATGGGCCAGTCTACATGCAGGGTGAAATGAGAGAGCCAGGAATCTGAAACCTAGAGCCAATTGTTTCCTTTTTGGTTGCAGGCCTGGTAAGGCAGGGTTGTGGGCACTGGCTTGAGGCCACTTGGGGGCAGGCACTAGCATTCTGGCCAGCAGCAGGAAGCAGACACTGCTGCCAGGGGAAAGCCTTGCTGCCTTTACACTAACTACAGAAAGGAGCTCTTTTCCAGGCCTGGCAGAGGGCTGCCCCACTCCTCAGGAGGGTGTGGGCATTCCTTAAGCTCCTATCTCCAGGGGGTCTGGATTGCTCAGTGATGGGGAATAGCTCCTGGCTCCTTTGAGTACTTCTTGTTCCCACACACATTTCCTGGGCCCCTGCTCTGGACCAGGCACTGATTTAGGCACTCCACACACAGCTTCATTTCATTCTCAAAACCACTCAAGAGAATGTCAGTGGTTTCATTTTAGAGTTGAGGAAGTGACACTCAGAGAGGAAAAGTGACTTTCCCACAGTCACACATCCAAGGAGCAGTGGGCAGGACTTCAGTCAAGGTCTACGTAGTTGCAGAGTTGATGGCTCCAATCCATGATCTCCTGGAAGAGAAGGGTGGAAGGGTCAGAGGTACCACACCTGGCAAACCCTATGTAATGTCCAATAGAAAATGTCACACCCAGAAGTGGTCTCAAGGGCAAGCAGGTTCTAATCTAGTTTCTCAGTTGAAAGGCGAGGAAAATGGTGTCCAAAAGGGGAAAGGGCTTGACTTGCCCAGGGCCACAGAACCTAGTAAGTGACAAGACAGAGACTGGAACATAGAAATAACTCAGGTGGGGAGTCCATGGAGTGAATTCAGGGATGCCAGAAAGGCCTTCAACATTTTGAATTCCAAAACTCTTGGCATTTGAGGTTCATTGTCATGTTTTTGTGGAGCTATTGGGACCACATGTTGGGATTTGAGGTTGTCCCAGAAGATCCATGCTGCTTAACTGCCACTTTGACCTGTGAACCCTGCCAGTCTAGGGCCTGGGAGTGAAGGAGAAGCAGATGTCTTGGTCACTGACCTCTCAGACTCATGGTGGCTCTTAAAACTTTATCCAAAAGTAGTGTCTCATAGGGGAGCAGGAAGGCCAAAAGTTGATGCAGAGCCCCTCACAGAAGAGGCAAAGGGCTACCTGAGTGAGCCTCAGCCAGCACTATGGTCTAGTGCTTCATCCCAGGCAGATGAACCCAAGGTGGCAGTCCTGGCTGGGGCAATCCCTGCCCACATCTCTGGACTTGTGAGAGCTGTCCTCCTTGGAAGCTTTCCTTTGAACTCCACTAATGGAGCCAAGCTGTCCATAAGCCCATGCAAATCTCTGCCAGATGTTACCAGCCCACTTCCCACACCCAGGGAAAGATCTGCCCTACTGGGTGCCGGGAAAGGGGCTGGCAAGAGGCCAGTGAGGCACCCCAGGACTTGCCCCATGAGGCATCTCCCATCTCTGCAAGGCCTGCTGAGAGGGAAGCTGGCATTTACCGCCACTTTGCCCCAGAGCAGAGCCCAACCAGGAGATTTTCCCGGTTAGGCCAGTCTAAGCTCACTCCCGACTCCACACAGGCCTGAGGAGGTGACAACCCTATCGACCAGCTCCTCCTGGCCTCCCCACCCCCCCCCCCATTTACATCTTGATTACATTCCTTGGGAAGCCATCCAGGCCACATTCCGTCTGGCAGGCTTCTGGGAAGACCCACAGAGTACTATGGCAACGCTGGAGGGGCCAGGCCTGCCGGCCAGCCAAACAACAGCCAGGAGGCTGGGGAACCTCCCTTCTAAGGCCAGCCTGGATTCCTCAACTCCGCCAACGCCAGCCAGCCCCCACTCGTCCAGTGTGCTCCTACTTCAGCTCTCCTCACCCCTGCCCCCATCTCCAGCCAAACCTATACATACCCCCCACCCCCCCTCCCACAGGGCTGGACAGAGTGCCAAGTCCAATGCCCAGCTCCCCTTCCCCAAGGCCTTGGAGAGGGCTGCTGTATTCTTCCAGTCACTTCCCCAAGCACACATATCCAGGCCCCAGGAAAAGACAGTGGAAGGTGTGTGGTCCGGTGCAGCCATGATGCTGCTTCTCGTGAGCTGTTCACTGGGAGTGCTGGGCCACAGATGTAGCTTTCAAGCCTTTTCTTTATTCTTTCCCTTTTTAAAAACAGGTCTTGATGAGGATCCCCAGTAAGTCAACAAGAGTAAAAAATAATTGATAAGTTCCTCAGATTGTTTGCATTTTCATAGTTAGGGAGAAAATTTCTTTCTTTCTTTCTTTCTTTCTTTCTTTCTTTCTTTCTTTCTTTCTTTCTTTCTTTCGCTTTCTTGCTTTCCTGCTCTTTCTTTCTTTCTCTCTCTTTCTTTCTTTCCCCTCTGTGGAATGCTAGTGGCACCTCTATAGACTCTCCAGGGCTGCTCAGAAAATGAGGGAAAACTTCCTCCTTCAGAAACCCTTTCCAAACCATTCCACAAAAGAAGCAATGCACCTTCTTGCTTTTTTCCTGTTCCTCTGGCAGGAAACAGTCACTTAGGAAGGCCAGGGCCAGAAGGGAGGGGAGCAGAGGTTTTCTCCTCTAACCCCTCATTATTCCCCTGTTTGGGGGCAGAGGATAGAAAGTAGTGTAGCTCCCATACTCCAAATATTTGTCTCTCTCCTCCCCTCTCTTCCTCCCTCTCCATCCTTCCTCCCTCCCCTCCCCTCCCCTCCTCCCTTCCTTCCTTCCTACCTTCCTTCCTTCCTTCTTCCTTCCTCCCTCTTTCTTCTTCCCTTTGTCCCTACCTCCTTTTCTATTTTTGCAGCATAACCTTTTCAGCAAACAAAACCTGTATGAAAGCCCAGTGTTGCATCTTGTAATGAATGCTTATTTTCTGGTTAGAGGCATTGGAACACAATAGTTCCACCCACTGGGCTCCCACTTGTGCCCCAAAGGCCCTGGAGGCATCTTGGGGTCTCCAAGGAATGGAATTTGAAAACTACTGGTGTTTTCAACTCTGGCAGTCTGAATAGGTACCCTTGCTTCCTCTTAACATGTCCCCACCCTTTCTTCCTCATCTTCCCTCCCTTCCTTCCTTCTTTCTTTGGCCTTATCTTCTTCCTTTTCATTCCTCCCTGTCTCTCTTAGTGCTCATGGACCCACCAGGCAGAGCCTTGAGTCCAGTCTGGCACTGCTTTTTCTGCCTGGGGCAAGTGTGGAGGGGCCTCATTCCAGCACTGGGCGGTAATTTTGGGTCCCTGGCTTGGCCAGATAGTGCTTGCCAGTCATGTGAACACAGGCCCTGGAGCCAGGCATTCCTGTCCAGCCCATTAAACTGTAATCAAGGCAGGGGTGGTGGCATTAACTCCAAAGGGTAGTTGAAAACTTTGTTGTTGTCTGGAGAAACTAGGGAAGGTCAAGAATGTCAGGTGTAGGTACATCCTTAGAGAGAAAACCCCTCCTCTCCCACTGTAGGCTGTGGGTCCAGACATTGAGGAAGCTGTGGGCTAGGATTCTGCTTATAGGCCAAAGCCCTCTAAAGTGCCATTCTGCCATGGAAGTCTTCAGAAAGGACTTGTGAAAGGGCCCTATTTGGCCACAGATAGGAGAAGCAAAGGCAGTTAGGAGCTGAGTGCCAAGATCTGAGTCCAAAGCCTACACTGGCTTCCCTGTCCCCACTGGGCTCCAGTCACCTAGGCTATTGCCTTTGAGGGGTGACTATGTGCCAGACACTGTGTCAGGCACTGTGGATATAGTTGCAAACAAACAGACACAAATCCCTGGCCCCATGGAGTTGACATCTTAGGGGAAATAGATAATAAACAAAAGTCGAATAGACAGTGAGAACAGTATAGAGAAAAAGGGGCATGAGGAACGGGTGGTGAAAGAAGAGAGCAGTTTTTTTAATGTTTATTTACTTTTGAGAGAGAGACAGACAGACAGACAGAACATGAGCGGGGGAGGGGCAGAAAGAGAGACACACACAGAATACGAAGCAGGCTCCAGGCTCTGAGCTGTCAGCACAGAGCCAGATGCAGGGCTCAAACCCACAGACCCTGAGATCATGACCTGAGCCAAAGTTGGACACTTAACTGACTGAGCCACCCAGGTGCCCCTAGAGAGCAGTTTTAAATATATTGGCCAGGGGTCTCACTGAGAAGGTGACACTTCAGCAAAGGACTGAAGGACTAAAGGGAGTGACTGATAAGGATAAGATATCTGGAGGAAGACCATTTCACTTAGAGGGAAGTTCAGAGCAGGGGCCTAAGGTGGGGACATGCTGGTGTCTTTGAGGAACAGCAAGGTAGTGGGTCTGGCTGAGCAGAGCATTGGAGGCAGTGATCAGGTATTCTAAGAACTTTAGCTTTTGCTCTAAGTGAGATGGGAGCCTGGTGTAAGATTTGCAGGCAAGAGAGGGACATGATCGGACTGAACCACATTAAGACATCTTTTTGGCTATTGAACCTAAAATAGACTACAGGGCAAGGACAAAAGCTGGGTGGTTGGGCAGGAGGCTTCTGCAGTTACCCGAATGGGGATGGTAGAGGGATTCTGGATATGCTTTGAAAGTAAAGCTACCAGGACTAGATGTGGGTGAGAGAGTCAGAAGTAGCTCTCTGTGTGCCAGGCCTTGGATCGAGTTCAGGGCATATAGAACTAGGCTGGCCAGGGTCCTGCCCTCCAGGAGCTGCAGTCCAGTGGGGCTCAGAGATCCTACAGGGTACCTGGAACTGTTTGCAAGATCAGGGGGAGGTGTAACCCTGAAATGCTGAAGGTGCAGAGAGAAACTGATCAACAGAGGTTGGAAAATAGCCTAAAATGTGGTCAGAGAGTCCCAAAGAATCTCAGGTAAAGGAAAAAGAGGTTGTGTGCCTGGGCTGTGGTGAGCAGCCTGATTTCTATGTCAAAGTCATGCACTCCTTTTCTCTCAGGGATGGAGGGAAACTGGAGGCCTTTGAAGCTAGTTCCCTATGGGAGTCCTTTGTGAAGCAGTGCCCCAGCCATTCCCTTACTTGCTGAGCCAGTCAACAAACATGGATCAGCCACCCCCTAAACTGTGTCAGGCCAGACTGAGTTGACCAGTCATTCTGTCCTATCCTATGGGACTCACAAGACTCCCTGGATAGAAAGAGAAGTTGCAGCACTAGGTCAGGGCTGAGAGCTGGGAATGGGGTTGGCACTCAGGGCATGCCTAGTTTTCCTATCAAACCCATTTTTCAGACCAGTCCCCTTTTTTCCTTTGCCCTGGCCATCTCCAGAAGTTGAACTTCCTCTGTTCCCTGGTTCTCTGGAGGGCAGGGGTGCAGGGTGCAGGTCTATCCTGAGCCAAGCCAAGATTCATGAGCTTGAGGAAGGGTGACTGAATGAGAAGCCAAGGCTTCCCCAGCTGAGGGATACAGGCCCCTTGGCCCTGGGAGAGGAAGGGGTCAAAGTCCCTTGGCTGATACATGATGCAGAACCCTAGGTCTACACTCTTCAGGCCAGAGTCATGTGAAGGGCCCATGAGTCACCTGTCATTTAATCTACTAGTACAGGACAAAGAGAGCCCATGGGGCACTGGCCGGTACTCTCTGTTACCATCTCACTACACGTGCTTGTGTCAGAAAGCGTACTGGTAGTTCCAGATTCCACAAAGCCTGGAAATACCACCACCACCAAGAATTATCATTTATCAAGTCTTTCTGTGTGCAGACACTGTGCTGTACACTTTACATGTATTTTCTCACAAAAAGCCCCACAGCAAGACAGTGAGGTGTTATTAGTATGCCCGTTTTAGAGTTGGAGAAACCAAGGCTCAGAAAAGTTGAGTTCCCTGCTCAGAGCATATAGCTAGGAAGAAACAGAGCTGGCATTCAAACCAATCCAAGAACACATGCCCATTTTGGTTCAAGGTAATTTAACTATGAGCCCAGAGTCACAAAACCAAACTCCCCTGGCTACTTTTGGTGGAGACAAGCAGAAAAGGATGGAAGCCCCTCTTTTTTCTTCTGTCTTTGCTGGTTATGCTGAAGCTGTGGAGACTGAGGCAAGGGGCCCTCCATCTGCTAGATCTAGAGATGCAAGGGCTGGGGCTAGGGGATCCAGAAGGGGAAATGTTTTAGCTTGAAGATTCAGGGTACACTGGGGGATTGTGGAGGAGGGTGTCCCAGGGAAGGAGGATCATGCTACAGACTTGGGCAAAGCCCCCCAAAGCTGCAATGAGGGTCTGACCTGGCTCCAAACCACTGTGGTCTGGCTCCTTCTTGTTAGCAAGGAATGATGAATTTGAGAAATTACTGGAAGAATTGGGGGAAACAATGAATTTCCTCATCCACACTCAGGGTGGGTTTGGGGAGTAGGGAGGCCTCTCCAAAGGCCTGAGCCCTATTCTTCAAAATTCTTCACAAAAGCCTTTATGGAGTGGGTAGTATTACTGGACCTATTTTCTAAATGAAGAAACTGAGGCATAGAAAAGTTCAGGAGCTTGCCCAAATGTACACAACAAGTGACAGAGTTCAGATTTGAACCCAGGTAGTTTTGCTGCATAGCCATCTGCTTAACTCCCTGCTTTAGGCCCCAGTGGGTGACTATCTCAGAAGACCTAGCTGAAGTACTCCCCAAATTCCTTCTCTGGTGGACAGAGGAACAGGGCAAAGTTCTGAGAAGTGTGGTGCTGCCAGTCACTATCCATATGTGGAACCATGAACAAGCCATTTCATCTCCCTGAGCCTCAGTCTTCTCATCTGTAAAATTGGGCAACAAGAAGACTCCAGAAAGATTGCATATGAAGTGCCTCTTTCCCTGTTCCCCAGAAACAACACCTGGCTCAACCTCACATTGTTGGGCCTTGATGGGGCCTGAATGGGAACTGCTTCATGAGTCCCCCAGATTCCTGGTAAGTGTTGTCCTACTAGGGCCAGCACCACAGGTTGGCTGGACTGGAAAAGGTGGGGCTAGTGGGGGTGGATCTGAGGTCTGGACCTGATCTCTTGTCTTAGTCCTGGGCTCTGATATGTAACAGTGACCCAGACCCAACCTTGCTTACCCTTGTGCTGGTGCCTTGATACCCTTTCTAGTGCTTTGGTGACCTGTCCCCTGAAACCCTGAGGACTGGGCTCTGCCTTGCCCTTGCTAGTCTCCTCTAGGACTGGAGTCCAGCCTCCCAACCCCTCCTGGGGTCCCGGTGCCACTTCCTCAACTTGCCAGTTGCTGTGTCCTCCCTCAGACTGCAGACCCTACAGCTTCCAGTAGGTCCTCCTCTACCAACTATGTCTACAACCTTACAGACACCCCTGTGGTGCAGAGGAAGAATTTGATTCTTATCTCTCCTCTCTGTTGAATGAGTGAGTCACCACCCCACAAGAAAAAAGAAGCAAGGAGTTTCCTACTCCCAAATGCAATGGTCAGAGCCAGAAAAGCTTCTGCCCATCGCTGGCATGCCCTCAAATGTTTCCCTCCCAGGCCCTGGGGCTGAAAGGAGTGCAAGAGGAGTGTGGGAAGCTACTCTTCTGCCAGTAGAGGCGATCTTGTTTGTGCCTGGCTCTGGGAGGTAGAGGTCAAATCTCAGCCACAGAGGAGCAGAGAAGGTGGGGAGGAGGAAATGCAATGAGTCTGGCAGTGGTGAAGCTTGGGCCAGGGTTGCGGGGTGGTAGGGGGGTGAGGGGGTGGGGGGGCGGGGGTCTGGTCTGAGCCCAGGGCTATTTCTGTACAATAATACAGGGGAAGAGGGCCCAGCTGACAGGACAGTGATTAGTCTTCAGGGAGCAAAGGGGAATATTCTGCCTATGAGCCTGGGGCTAGAGAAGCTGGCCTGAGGCCCAGTCTGGTGAACTGGAGCAATGATTTCAGAGGCCCGGAATCTGAGGTGAGCTGGGCCCATAGATGAGGGAGCAGGGAAGGTGGGAGCAAGGAGAGGGGAGCCAACCACCCCCCTGGTCCCACCTCCTTGCACAGGAGGCTGAAAAGGGGGTGTCAGCTGGCCTGCCCCTGCTGTCTGCCACCAGGGGGTTATCTGGCTGTGTGTGGGGGCAGAGTTTCTGCAATCCACACTTCCTGGGCTCTGGCCTGTGGGGGAGATGGCATGAGAAAGAGCCAGGAACACAAGGCTCAGAAACTTCAAGGGAAGAGTCAAACTTGCTTTCTCTTTCCCACAGGATTTACAGTCATGGGGTCTAGAATAGGAGGTGCTAGAGGTCAGGGAGTGGGAAGGGCTGGCAAATCACATTTCTGAAGTGCTGACTCTATGCTGTGCCTTTTGGTATGCATTACCACACTGCCGTCTCCTGCAAACCAGGTGAGGTAGGAGTGATCAGACTTGGTTTGCACTGACAAAGCTGAGGTGCAGAGAGGCAAAGTGATTTCTCTAACATTATGCAGCTAAGAAGTGTCAGAGCCTTATTTGAGCCCAGGTCCATCTTACTTCAAAGCCTGGCTTTGGAGACAGTATAGCAAAGTGAGAGGTTTAAGAGTCTCTGGTCTGCAACTACTCGCTTTCAATCTCCCACCTTTCCCTGCCTACTGCAAGTTACTTCACCTCTCTTAGCTTCAGTTTCCTCATCTGTGAAGTGTAGCTAATAATAGTACATACCTCCTAAGATTGTTTTGAGGATTAAAGGAGTTAATATGTATGAAGTGTCTAGACCAGCACATGGTACACAATAACCCATCCATAAAAATTATCGTATGAGTATCCACAACTGTCCTCTGTGGATTCCCTTAGAAGATGAAGTGTGGGAGAGGCACGGAGTTGTGAGGAGGAAACACAAGGCAGAGGGTTGCTCCAATACCTTTAGAATTGGAGTCCTCCCACATTTGGACAATAGTATCAGAAGTCTTCAAATGGGGAGCCCTTGTGACCCAGCAATTCCACTTCTGGGAATTCATCCTAAGGAAATAATGGGGCAAGAGAGCAAAGATGTATGTACCAGGATGTTCATTTCCAGAATGTTCATTAGAGTGAAAAACAGGGACTTGTTTAAATGAATTATGGCATATTAATACACAGCAGCCATTAAAAACAATGATGTCACTCTTTAGGTATTGATATGGAAAGAGATTCCTGATACAGTTGTTAAGGGAATCAAAGCAGTTTGCCACACTGTTGGTAGGCAGGGTATAGGAGAGGAGGTGTTAGGTCAGGACTGGGGAGGAGAACTCATTCATATTTATGGACCACATGATATTTGTTTACTATGAAAATCTATTACCTTTATAATTAAAAGAAAAGCAATAAAACTATTTCCATTTTGAAAAAAAATAACCTCAAATATCCAGAACCTTCCAGCTGGAAAGCAGTCATCCATATAAGTCCTCTGGGACTTCAGATGAGTTGTTCCCTGGGCATGAGTGACCTCCCCTCTCAGGAGCAGATCCAGTGTTTCACATCCTGTTCTCCCTGAGGTGGGGGAAGTAACAAAAGAGTTGTTAGAACCAGACAATCCTGGCATTTGCTCCTAAGACAAAGATTCAAAACCAACACAATCCACCAAGGCCTACATTACCATCCATCTTCGTTCATTCATTCATTCATTCATTTGACAAATATTTCTTGAGCACATACTGTGTGCTTGGACTAAGTGATGAGGATACAGCAGTGAACAAAATATACAAAAATCCTTTCTCTCATGGACTTTGTGTTTTAGTGAAGGCAGACAATAAACAAAATAGATAATGTAGTCTATGGGGGTGGCGATAATGCTCCAGAGAAAAATTAAAACAACCAATGAGAAGAGAAAATGTGAGGTACAACTTAAAATAGAGTGGTCAGGAAACGCTTCTCCAAAAAAGTGACATTTAGGTAAATACCTAAAGAAATTGAAGGAGCAAACCATGTGAATAATTGGAGGAAGAACCTACCAGGCAAAGGGAAGAGCAGATTTAACAGCCCTGGGGCCGGAGGGTATTTGTATGTTGAGATATAGAAAAGAGTCCAAGAAGTGTTAGCAAAAGGGAAATAAGTGGTAGGTGAATTCAGAGAGGAAATGAGCATTAAAGCAGGCAGGACCGCATCAGCCATGGTAAGGCGTTGGGTTTTACTCTGAGTGAAATGGGAGCCAGTGTAGGGTTTTGAACAGAGTAGTGACAAATATTTAACATGGTCACTTTGGCTGCTATCATGCAAATAGGCTGAAGGAGGCAGAGTCAAGGAGGAAAATGGGGAAGCAAGTGAGGACATTGCTATGACCTGCTATGACAGTAATCTAAGTTAGAGGTGATGAGGCTTAGAGGTGATGTGGCAATGGAACTTGTAAGGGGTAATTGATACCATAGTTCCTTTCTGTTCTGACATTCCAGGTCCAGATTCCCCACCAAATCCAGAATGAAAGGAGCAACATTTCCTCTTTAGTGAGAAGAAGACATACAGTGTGTCTCAGTATAGAGGTATCCTTAGTCCCTCTAAGCCTCAACCTGATCCTAGGACTCCATCTGCACCTCAAACCTAGGCTAAGACTGTCAACTCCAAGAAGGAATGAGCTTTTGTCTGTTTGGTTCACTGATGTACCTTCAGTGCCTACCACAGAGTTTGGCGCTTACTTGGCACTGAATGAATGAATAAATGAACAAAGCGTATTGTGGACATCTAGAGGAGATAGCAAGGAAGTCAGCCAGATGGTGAGAGGAGAAGGGTGGGGATTGGTGGGCATATCTGACCTGCCTACTCAGCCAAACCCTTGAATATCAGTCACAGGCCTCAGAATATATACACAGGCACAGATGGGCCCTTCCTCTCTTAGCCTGGCTGAGTGTGAATGTTAGCCATCTCGTTGATTGGTCATGGGAAAAAGAGAAGTGGCTGCCTTGTTTTCTTGCTTGGGCAGGATCACTTCTATCTTAGGAGTAGAAAAGCAACTCTAGAAGAAAAGATAGAGTCAGGGTCCTGACTGGGGAACAGGAACTACAGATAGACTGAGTCCGAAGCTTGGGTCCATCCTAATTTCGGAAAACAAAAAGAAACAGTTTTTCATCCTGCCTCTCTGTTCTCCACTCTCATATCCCTGCCCTCCTGACACAATCCTTCTGCCTCCCCTAGGAACTTCATTCCCATTCAACAATATGCCTTCCCAACCTCTTTCTCCTCCCTCCTGCTGATTCTTCTTCAGACTCTTCACCAGTCCTCTCATTCCTTTGAAAACCCCACTCCATTAGTGAAAGCTCCCCTTAATCTTAAAACTATCTCTAACCTCCTTTCTTAACACCAATTTGATTCTCTGCAGACATCATCGCCCTCCTCTCTGTAGTTTGCTACAAAATTTCACTTTCCCTCTACTTCAAGAGAAGGGAAGATTGTCTATCTCATCAAACCATAGGTAACCATTTTCCTCCTATGTTATCCATTGGTATGCCAGTAATTATTATTAATGTGATCCACGGCAGGTCTTACAAAGACTTATCAAGCATGTTTCCAATAAGATAAGGAAGGAACTATATCTCACTATTGTTTTATTTTGCACATTTTTGTTCATTGGTCTTTCAAGACTTCAAGTTAAGCATGGTAGAATTAAAGAATACATTTAGTGCTGTTGCCTCTCCAAGGCCACTAAAATGACAATAAATGGATTTGGAAAAGACATCAAGTTAAAAGACCAAGAGAATAGTGGAGCACAGAGCCCAAATGTCCATCGACTGATGAATGGATGAAGATTATATATATATATATATATATATATATATATATATATATGCTGTGAAATACTACTTGGTGATGAAAAAAATGAAATCTTGCCATTTGCAACAATGTGGATGAAACTAAGTGTATTGTGCCAAGTGAAATAAGTCATTCAGAGAAAGACATATATCACATGATTTCACTCATATGTGGACTTTGAGAAACTTAACAGATGAACATAGGAGAAGGGAAGGAAAAATAGGTAAAAACAGAGAGGGAAGCCAACCATAAGAGACCCTTAAAAAGAAAAAACTGAGAGTTGATGTGGTTGGAGAAAATGGGTGATGGACATTAAAGAGGGCACTTTTTGGGATGAGCACTGGGTGTTATATGTAAGAGATGAATCACTGGGCTCTACTCCTGAAGCCAAAACTACACTGTATGTTATCTACCTTGAATGTAAATTAAAAAAAGAGAGAGAGAATAGGACAGGAGAGAGACAACCACAACAAAATGTTAGAAGCTGGCAAGCAGATGAAGAGGAGCAGAGAAAAAGGAAACCCAAGATGGTGGTGGGGGAAGCCCAGAAGCATACAAATTTGTTCCATAAAACCCCAGAAGTGTTCAGGAATTGAAACTCACCAGATACCTCTGGAAGCGGGGGTATATTTGGGCTGAAAACAAGTGGATTGGTTGAAAGTATGTATAAGAAAAATTAGATTTCTGAGTTTCTTCTTCAATACTGGAAGAATATCAGAGGTTTACTTCCAAGAGAGACTTGATATGGATATGCCATGCTCATCTGAAGACAAGAATGCATCACCTGAACAGAATAAGGTGATAATCACATACTGAACAGAGAGGACTCCTGCATCATCTTCCCTCACTCGGTTCCAAAAATACTGGCAACCATGCACTATCATCTCTCATCCCCTACAAGAGATTAGAGGTGTTTCCTCTGGGGAATATGAAATTTGGATGTTCCCTAAAAAGCCCAGAGACCTAACTCTACTGGGATTAGTTGAAAAACCCTATACTCTGCACACAGAGTTCCAATAAACTTTTTAGTTTCTCACTCCTAAAAATGAGCTCACATCCAAGGATCACCAGACACCTGGGGAAAGCCTTTAATGTGGAAAAGAGAGACAGAAACATACAGAAAAAATATTTCAGAGAAAATAGATACAACACAAGGAGATGAAAAATACTAAACACAAACACCAAACATCTAAGTGGCTTGCAACAACAAAGGGCAACATTTTGCTCATGTCGTATATTACCTCAACATTGACTAAAGTTTTGCTCTGTGTTGTCCTCACTCCAGGATTAAAGCTGAAGGAGCAGCTGCTATCTGGTGTATCATCAGGTTTATAGCAGACAGAATACCAAGATGTTAGAATCACACAGTGACTCTCAAAGCTCCTGCTCATAAGTGGGACATGTCACTTCCACTCACATTGCATTGACCAAAATAAGTGACATGTCCAAACCTGATGTCAATAGTGCAGGAAGTGTAATTCTACTGCATAAATAGGCCCAACAGGCAGGGGTAGGAAATATTTTGGCAATACCAGAATCTATCGGAATCCATGAAAGAACAATAAGAGGCAAAGAAAAAAAGGAAAGTTTATAATTTACCAACATGGAAACATGAATAAAACATTATATAAATGTTTAGGAAGATAAAGTTGACAGCAATTAGACAAAAAGACAATTAAATGGAAAATAGAGAAAATTGGGACACTCCAAGAGGCTTAATATCTGAATAAAAGGAGTACCAGAAAGAAAAAAAAAAAAAACAGAGACAAGAGAAAATGAGAAACTATCAGTGAATGGAAGGATATAAGTTTCTGAATTGAGAAGGCACATCAAGTATCCAGCACAATCCATGTAAAAAGACCAACAACAAGGCACATCTTTGTGAAATTTTGGTAATTTTGGTAAAGAGATCTTAAAAGGTTCCAGAAAGAAAAAAATAGGTGCATACAAAGTCTCAAGAATCAGAACAGTATCAAACTCCCTCAACCACGCACTGAAAGCTGGAAGATAATGGATTAATGTCATCAAAATTTTAAGGAAAATGATTTCCAACTTAGAATTCTATACTCGAACTATCAATCAAGTATGAGGATAAAACAAAGACATGTTCAGACTAACAAGTTGTCAAAACATATATTTTGCATACATTCCTTCCCATGAATCTACTGTAGGATGTGAGCCAGCGATAGGAAGAGTAAACAGAGGCAGCTCTAGAACATAAGAAACAGGGAAGCTGATATAAGAGGAAAGTGGAGGTGATCCTTCAAATGGAGGTAAGAGGGAAGTCCCTGAGCAACAGGCAGCCAAGCAGCAATCCCAGTGCCCAAGCAGACCAGTTGTAATATAGATCATGGAAGGTTCCAGGAAAGGTGCTTCCAAGAAAAAGATGTTTGAACAGATTGAGATGAGATTTACTCTTCTGGCAGAATGCCAATGAATTAGCTATAGGTACACAGAAAACCAATCAAACATACACAAAAATTGAGACAATTCTTAATTGTGAGGAACACAAAAATTATTCAAGAAAGGACATGTAATCATAGGACACCTCAGGCCTCACAGTTATATTGATGTCAGCACTGAATATTGATGTACTGATCAGGACAATGGGGAAGAAGGGAAATCTTTTCTTATAGTCAGGTGGAAGGGAAGAGAGTGACATCCTTGTCTTCTAGAATGGGAAGTCAATAGATAATATCTAAACCTGAAAAATCAAGACATATCAGTATGTCATGTAGAAATATAGAGAAAAATATCAGAAAAAAATTTTTTTCAGTTAAAAAGGCTAAAAACATTTACCTCTAAATGCTGGGAATTGGATATAGAAAGTACTAGGGCACTAATCTTTTTGTTTGTTTTTTTTAATACACTTGAGCATTCAGGTAAAACAGAATTTGCTTAAGTCTGGTTTTTGTTATAAACTTTCTAAACTATATACATTGATAAAATGCTTTTTATATTTTATTTTCCTAATTAACTGTGAGGCTAAATACCTTTAACATGTTTATTTGCCATATTTGTAGTTCCTCTTCTATAAATTTCCTGATCACATCCTTTGCCTAGTTTTCTTCTGGGTGGTTTGCCTTTGTAAACCCTATTTCTAGAAATTCATTGTAAATTATAGATTCAAACATTAATTCATTTGACAAATATTTATTGAGCACCTATTATATGCCAGGGACCATGCTAAGTCCTAGGGATATAGCAAGCAATAAGACAGGATGAGTCCTTGATCTTACAGAGCACATATCCTAGTAGGGTAAGACAGAGAACAAGTGAACAAATACACAGACATGCTGCTTTCTGATAAGAGAAAGTGCTCTGAGGAAAATGGAAGAGGGTGACAAGATGGGTTGTGAAAGGTGGGGTGTGGCTTCTTTGGATTGGTCAGTCTGAGAAGGCCTGTCTGAGGAAATGAAATTTGAGTCATTAAGGCCTCATGAAGATTCAGGGACACATGTAGCATTTCAGACACCAGGAATTGCCAACTGTAGATGTCCTATCAGAAAAGGAGAGGAAAGGAAAGAAAAAAGAGAAAGAGAAAGAGAAAGAAGGAGAAAGAGAAAGAAAAAAAAAGAGGGGTGATAAAGAAATAGAAGGAAAACCACCATGGATAAAAGTTGCCAATCATTTCTCACAATCTGTCACTTGTGTTTAACTTTGTTAATGGTACCTCTCGTTATACAGATTGGTTTCACAATTTTGATGCCAGCAAATGTAACAATGTTTTCATTTTGCTTTTTGTGGTTTCTTTAAAAGAATATTTTTAATCCTTATAGCAATATAATAATTGATATTATATTTATGATATCAATACTATAACCATAATTTTTAATATTTTATGAAAGTCTTGTATTTTACATTTTATGCTTTTAATCGGTCTGTAATCTAATTTTTAAGTGGTGTGAAGAAAATATCTATTGTTTTTCCTAAATAGCCAATTGCCTGAATCCCATTTATTGCATAGACCATTCTTTCCCTATTGATTCGAAAGGCCACCTTCATTAAATACGAGATTACCTCATACCCATGGATTTGTTTCCAGTCTCTGTTCAGTGGCTTTGTTCTGTATCTCTATTCCTGTGCTAGGTCTGATTATTAGGCCAGTAATCCTGCCTCAGGCCAAGTTGTCGATTCAGGGCCCTTGTCTATGCTGATTGGTCTGAGTTTATGCCACACCCATTGTTATCTATTTTGAGTAAAGGCTTTTGCACACACTTTTCATTCTGAAGAATGTATAAAATATTTTGATATATGGTAAAGCAAGTCCCCCTTTTCATTGTTCTTTCCTTTCAAAATTGTCTTAGCTACCCTTGTATATTTTCTCTCACACATGAATTTTCTAATCAATTTTTCAAGTTCTGTGGAAACTCCTGCTGGGAATTTGACTGTGATTGGATGAAATTTATCGAAGAGCTTGGGAAGAATTGATATCTTTACAATATTGATTTCCCCATCCAGGAACATGTATGTTTCACCATTTACTTATATCTCTTTAAATGTACTTTAATAAAATTTTATAGTCTTATTTTTATATGTCTGGCACACTTCTTGTTTGTTTTTTTGTACACATTTTATAGTTTTGTTGCATTTGTGAAAGGAACCCATTTATCTATTTTATTTCTAATTGCTCTTTGCCAGTTTCTATTGATTTCTTTTTTAAATAAACTTCATTTTAGAACAGTCTTACATTTATAGAAAAATTCTAAGGCTAATACATAGTTTCCATATACCCCACACCTCATTTCCCTTATTTTTTAAACAATTTACATGACTATGGTACATTTGTCACAATTAATGAACCAATATCAATAATTACCTGAAGTCCATAGTTTATTCATAATTCCTTAATTTTCCCCTAATGTCCTTTTCCTGTTCCAGGAACCCATTCAGGATACCATACTACATTTAGTTCTCATGTCTCCTTGGTTCCTCTTGGCTGTGACAGTTTCTCAGACTTCTTATTTGATGAATTGGGCAGTTTTGAGGAGTACTGGTCAGATATTTTGTAGAATGTCCATCAATTGTGATTTATTTAATGTTTTTCTCATGATTAGACAGACTGGGGTTATAGGTTTAGGGGAGGAAGCCCACAAAGATTAAGTGCCATTTTCATCCAACATATAAAAGGAACAGTCAACAAGACTTAGCACTGTTGATATTAACTGTGATCATCTGGCTGAGGTGTGTTTATCAGGTTTCTCTGCTGTAAACTTACTTTCCCCTCTTTCCATACTATGTCCTCTGGGAGGAATGACTATAGGCAATCTACACTTAAAGAGTGGAAAGTTATGCTTCACTTTCTTGAGGGAAGAGAATTTACATAAAATATTTGGAATTCTTGTGCACAGATTTGTCTCTTCTCCATTTATTAATTTGTTCAGTCATTATTTCTATCAGTATGAACTTATGGATATTTATTTTATACTTTGAGCTATAATCCAATACTACTATGTATTGTTGCCCCAATTTCTACTTTAGCCATTGAGTGTTCTTTCACTTGGTTCCTGTGCTCCTTTTTTTTAACATCCCCCCACAGCATGTGGGTTTTGGGATGTGTGTGTGTGTGTGTGTGTGTGTGTGTGTGTGTGTTTATTTTCAGAACTCTACCTTTTTATATCGACCTAATTAACATACAGTGTTATATTACCTTCAGGTTTACAATATAATGATTTGACAATTCTACACATTTCTCATTGCTCATCATGATAAGTGTACTCTTGAAGCCCTTTATCTATTTCAACCATCCCCTCACCACTTCCCTTCTGGCAACCACCAGTTTGTTCTCTGTATTTAAGAGTCTGGGTTTTGTTCTGTTTTTTTGTCTCTTTGTTTCTTTGTTTTGTTTCTAAAATTCTACATATGAGTGAAATCATATGTTATTTGTCCTTCTCTGACTTATTTCACTTAGGATTGTACCCTCTAGGTCCATCCGTGTTGTTGCAAATGGCAAGGTTTTATTCTTTTTTATGGCTCAGTAATTTTATACATATATATATATATATATATATATATATATTAAGGAATAACATATATATATATATACATATATATAAAGAAGATATATATCACATCTTCTTTATTGTTTTTTTTTTTTTGAGTGCTTCCTCTATTTCTGATACAGATGCTTCAGGTTTATCTTGTATAATTCCTGCCCCAGCCCTAAATCAGCTTCTTTGGGGATCCCTGGTTTCTTTCATTGGAAGATGGTATTAAAAACCAAGATATGGGCCCTAGGTATGCTCATTGCTACGAGTGTGTCATTGCTTCTAGGCACTCTCAGCTAACAGAAAAATGAAATACCTGTGTGTAGACTAATCCATGTATATATACACCTATAAATAGTTCTATATGTAACCTTCTAGATCTATATATCAAGCAAAACATGAATTCACACTGATGTCTTGAACTCTAATCCATTACCACATATCCTCTTCCTCTTACTTATCTTTAAACTCTCACTTCAACAGTGAGAAATTTGGCTACCACTACCATCCATTCACTTAGTTCTTTGATTGCAGTATACATGTATAGTGGTATCAGAATTGTTAACTCATACTATGTAAGAAACAACTTTATCAACTAGAGTATGGTGCATATGTAGAGTTTCTTTTACATTTAGAATTACAGACTATGCTGATTTCCAGTTACTGTGGTCAATAACTTTTCCCTTCACTGTCCTTCAGTGAGATGGTCTCATGCATTTGTAATACAGTGAGATTATTATTATTTTGTCACATTCTGCATTCCATTCTGGGATCCCCAATCTCCTAAATGATTTTTTAATTGTATACACTAAAGTTCTCTCTTTCTAGTGTACAGTTCTATGGCTTTAGAAAAAATGCAGTTATGTATCCACCACTACATATTATAGAAATATTTTTACCACCTTACAAATCCCCTCTGTTTTACCTATTCAACTCTTGCCCTCTCCTTTTGAGCCCCCAGTAGCTACTGATCTTTTTACTCTAAGATTGTTGCCATAGCTTTGCCTTTTCCAGAATGTCACATAATTCAAATCATTTAGAATGTAGCCTTTATAGACTGGCTCCTTTCACTTAGCAATATGCACTTAAGTTTTATCCATGCCTTTCTGTGGCTTCATAGCTCAGTTCTTTTTAGCACTAAATAATATACCATTGTCTGGATGTACCACAGTTTATTTGTCCATTCACTTATTGAAAAACATCTTTGTTGCTTCCAGTTTGAGACAATTATTAATAAAGCTGATATAGTATAATATATATATAATATATATAGACCTCCTTTAATGAGGGTGTGTGTTCATATCTTTAATCCATTTTTTATTTTAAAAAATTTTAGGTTTTTATTTAAATTCCAGTTAGTTAACATACAGTGTAATATTAGTTTCAGGCATACAATATAGCGATTCAACACTTCAATACATCACCCAGTGGTCATCACAGCAAGTGCACTCCTTAATCCCCATCACCTATTTAACCCATCCTCCCACCCATTTCCCCTCTGGATTAGAGCAGAAAGAAATGATATAGAAACTTAAAAAAAAACAATAGAACAGATCAATGAAACCAGGAGCTGGTTCGTTAAAAAAAAATCATAAAATGGATAAATCAAACAGAAAGGATCTAAACACATAAAATCACAAATGAGAGAGAAATAACAACCAACACCACAGAAATACAATTATAATAGAATATTATGAAAAACTACATGCCAACAAATTGGACAACTTGGGAGAAATGGATAAATTCCTAGAAACATATCACCTACCACAACTGAAACAGGAAGAAGTAGAACACTTGAACAGACTGACAACCAGCAAAGAAACTGAATCAGTAATCAAAAGTCTCCCAACAAACCCAAGTCCACAACTGGATGGCTTCACAGGTGAATTCTACCAAACATTTAAAGAAGCTTTAATACCTATTCTTCTCAAGCGATTCCAAAAAATAGAAAGGGAAGGAAAATTTCCAAATTCATTCTATGAGGCCAGCATTACCCTGATACCAAAACCAGACTCCACTAAAAAAGAGAACAGGCCAGTATCCCTGATGAATATGGATGCAAAATTTCTCAATAAAATACTTGCAAACCAAATCCAATAATACATTTAAAAAATCACTCACCATGATCACGTGGGATTTATTCCTGGGTTGCAAGAGTGGTTCGATATTTGCAAATGAATCAACATGATATACCACATTAATAAAAGAAAGGATAAGAACCATATGATCATTTCAATAGATGCAGGAAAAGCCTTTGACAAAATAAAACATCCATTCATTATTTAAAAAAAACCCTCAGCAAAGTAGCTTTAGAGGGAACATACCTCAACATAATAAAGGCCATCTATGAAAAACCCACAGCTAACATGATCCTCAATGGGGAACAACTGAGAGCTTTTCCTCTATGGTCAGGAACAAGACACGATGTCCACTCTCACCACTTTTACTCAACATAGTATTGGAAGTCTTAGCCACAGAAATCAGACAATACAAAGAAATAAAAGGCATCCAAATCAGCAAATATTCTCATTGTTTACAGATGACATGATAGTATATATAGAAAACCTGAAAGACTCCATCAAAAAACTGCTACAACTGACAACACGAATTCAATAGTCACTGGATACAAAACCAACATACAGAAATCTGTTGGATTTCTATACACCAATAATGAAGCAGCAGAAAGAGAAATTAATGAATCAATCCCATTTACCACTGCACCAAAAATAACAAAATACTTAGGAATAAACTTGACCAAGGAGGTGAAAGACCTGTAACTCTGAAAACTTATAAAACACTGATGAAAGAAATTGAAGATGACACAAGGGAATGGAAAGACAATCCATGCTCATGGATTGGAAGAAAGATAGTGTTAAAGTGTCTATACTACCCAATGCACAATCTTTTACCCATTTTTAATTGCTTTGTTTCCTTATTTTTTTTTGTTTTGTAGAAGGTATTTTCTTTTTGTTTTAAATGTTTATTTACTTATTTTTTATATGAAATTTATTGTCAAATTGGTTTCCATACAACACCCGGTGCTCATCCCAACAGGTGCCCTCCTCAATGCCCATCACCCACTTTCCCCTCCCTCACACCCCTCATTGTTTCCTTCTTTTGCATGTTGTGTTCTTAGTGTAATTTGGCTATAAGTCTTTTATTAGATACACGTTTTGCAAATATTTTCTCCCAATCTGTGGCTTACCTTTTGATTTTTCTAATGGTGTCTTTCAGAGTACATGCTTTTAATTTTAATAATATATAATATGTTAAGTTTTTCTTTCATGGGTTGTGCTTTTGGTATTGTATGTAAAAACTCACCACAAAATGAAGGGTCACCTAGACTTTCTCCTTTTTTCTTCTAGAAGTTTTGTAATTTTGTGTTTTACATTTAGGTCTATGGCCCATTTTATTTTTTTATTTTTATTTTTTTAATTTAATTTATTTTTATTTTTTTAATATGAAATTTATTGTCAAATTGGTTTCCATACAACACCCAGTGCTCATCCCAAAAGGCGCCCTCCTCAATACCCATCACCCACCCTCCTCTCCCTCCCCCCATCAACCCTCAGTTTGTTCTCAGTTTTTAAGAGTCTATTATGTTTTGGCTCCCTCCCTCTCTAACCTTTTTTTTTTTCTTTCCCCTTCCCCATGGTTTTCTGTTAAGTTTCTCAGAATCCACATAAGAGTGAAAACATATGGTATCTGTCTTTCTCTGTATGACTTATTTCACTTAGGATAACACTGTCCAGTTCCATCCATGTTGCTACAAAAGGCCATATTTCATTCTTTCTCATTGCCACATAGTATTCCATTGTGTATATAAACCAAAATTTTTTTTTATATATGAAATTTATTGACAAATTGGTTTCCATACAACACCCAGTGCTCATCCCAAAAGGTGCCCTCCTCAATACCCATCACCCACCCTCTCCTCCCTCCCACCCCCATCAACCCTCAGTTTGTTCTCAGTTTTTAACAGTCTCTTATGCTTTGGCTCTCTCCCACTCTAACCTCTTTTTTTTTTTTCTTCCCCTCCCCTATGGGTTCCTGTTAAGTTTCTCAGGATCCACATAAGAGTGAAACCATATGGTATCTGTCTTTCTCTGTATGGCTTATTTCACTTAGCATCACACTCTCCAGTTCCATCCACGTTGCTACAAAAGGCCATATTTCATTTTTTCTCATTGCCACGTAATATTCCATTGTGTATATAAACCACAATTTCTTTATCCATTCATCAGTTGATGGACATTTAGGCTCTTTCCATAATTTGGCTATTGTTGAGAGTGCTGCTATGGACATTGGGGTACAAGTGGCCCTATGCATCAGTACTCCTGTATCCCTTGGATAAATTCCTAGCAGTGCTATTGCTGGGTCATAGGGTAGGTCTATTTTTAATTTTCTGAGGAACCTCCACACTGCTTTCCAGAGTGGCTGCACCAATTTGCATTCCCACCAACAGTGCAAGAGGGTTCCCGTTTCTCCACATCCTCTCCAGCATCTATAGTCTCCTGATTTGTTCATTTTGGCCACTCTGACTGGCGTGAGGTGATACCTGAGTGTGGTTTTGATTTGTATTTCCCTGATAAGGAGCGACGCTGAACATCTTTTCATGTGCCTGTTGGCCATCCGGATGTCTTCTTTAGAGAAGTGTCTATTCATGTTTTCTGCCCATTTCTTCACTGGGTTATTTGTTTTTCGGGTGTGGAGTTTGGTGAGCTCTTTATAGATTTTGGATACTAGCCCTTTGTCCGATATGTAATTTGCAAATATCTTTTCCCATTCTGTTGGTTGCCTTTTAGTTTTGTTGGTTGTTTCCTTTGCTGTGCAGAAGTTTTTTATCTTCATAAGGTCCCAGTAATTCACTTTTGCTTTTAATTCCCTTGCCTTTGGGGATGTGTCGAGTAAGAGATTGCTACGGCTGAGGTCAGAGAGGTCTTTTCCTGCTTTCTCCTCTAAGGTTTTGATGGTTTCCTGTCTCACATTTAGGTCCTTTATCCATTTTGAGTTTATTTTTGTGAATGGTGTGAGAAAGTGGTCTAGTTTCAACCTTCTGCATGTTGCTGTCCAGTTCTCCCAGCACCATTTGTTAAAGAGGCTGTCTTTTTTCCATTGGATGTTCTTTCCTGCTTTGTCAAAGATGAGTTGGCCATACGTTTGTGGGTCTAGTTCTGGGGTTTCTATTCTATTCCATTGGTCTATGTGTCTGTTTTTGTGCCAATACCATGCTGTCTTGATGATTACAGCTTTGTAGTAGAGGCTAAAGTCTGGGATTGTGATGCCTCCTGCTTTGGTCTTCTTCTTCAAAATTCCTTTGGCTATTCGGGGCCTTTTGTGGTTCCATATGAAATTTAGGATTGCTTGTTCTAGTTTCGAGAAGAATGCTGGTGCAATTTTGATTGGGATTGCATTGAATGTGTAGATAGCTTTGGGTAGTATTGACATTTTGACAATATTTATTTTTCCAATCCATGAGCAGGGAATGTCTTTCCATTTCTTTAAATCTTCTTCAATTACCTTCATAAACTTTCTATAGTTTTCAGCATACAGATCCTTTACATCTTTGGTTAGATTTATTCCTAGGTATTTTATGCTTCTTGGTGCAATTGTGAATGGGATCAGTTTCTTTATTTGTCTTTCTGTTGCTTCATTGTTAGTGTATAAGAATGCAACTGATTTCTGTACATTGATTTTGTATCCTGCAACTTTGCTGAATTCCTGTATCAGTTCTAGCAGACTTTTGGTGGAGTCAAAATTTCTTTATCCATTCGTCAGTTGATGGACATTTAGGCTCTTTCCATAATTTGGCTATTGTTGGGAGTGCTGCTATAAACATTGGGGTACAAGTGCCTCTATGCATCAGCACTCCTGTATCCCTTGGGTAAATTCCTAGCAGTGCTATTGCTGGGTCATAGGGTAGATCTATTTTTAATTTTTTGAGGAACCTCCACACTGTTTTCCAGAGTGGCTGCACCAGTTTGCATTCCCACCAACAGTGCAAGAGGGTTCCTGTTTCTCCACATCCTTGCCAGCATCTATAGTCTCCTGATTTGTTCATTTTAGCCACTCTGACTGGCATGAGGTGGTATCTCAGTGTGGTTTTGATTTGTATTTCCCTGATGAGGAGCGACGTTGAGCATCTTTTCATGTGCCTGTTGGCCACCCGGATGTCTTCTTTAAAGAAGTATCTAATCATGTTTTCTGCTCATTTCTTCACTGGATTATTTGTTTTTCAGGTGTGGAGTTTGGTGAGTTCTTTATAGATTTTTGATACTAGCCCTTTGTCCGATATGTAATTTGCAAATATCTTTTCCCATTCTGTTGGTTGCCTTTTAGTTTTGTTGTTTTCTTTGCAGTGCAGAAACTTTTTATCTTCATGAGGTCCCAATAGTTCATTTTTGCTTTTAATTCCCTTGCATTTGGGGATGTGTCAAGTAAGAAATTGCTGCAGCTGAGGGGTCTATGACCCATTTTAAATTAATTTTTGGTGAAAGGTGTAAGGTCTGTGTTTAGGTTTTTTGTTGCCATTGTTGCTGTTTGTCTCTTTTGTTTTGTTTTCCTTTTGATTATGGGTACCCAATTGTTCCAACACCATTTATTGAATTTGCCTTTGCTTCTTTGTCAAAGATCAACTGACTTTATTTGTGTGAGTCTATTTCCCAGCCTATTCTGTTCTATTCATCTATGTGTGTTCTTTAATACCACACTGTCTTGATTACTACAGCTTTATAGTCTTGAAATCTGGCTGTGTGAGTCCTCCAACTTTGTTCTTTCTCAATATTGTGTTGGCGATTGTAGGTTTTTGCTTTTCCATATAAACTTTAGAATCAGCTTGTCAATACCAAACTCCTTGCTGGAAATTTGATAAGATTGTGTTAAATCTATAGGTCAAATTAGGAAGAAGTGACATTTTAACAGTGTTGAGTCTTCCGATCAATGAACACAGAGTATCTGCACATTTCATTTAGATCCTCTTTGATTTCATTCATCCCTTTTGTAGTTTTTCACATACAGATTCTGTACTAAGCATTTCATTTTTCAGTGTTATGGTACATAGTATTTTTTACTTCAAATTCCAATTGTTTCTTGCTGGTATATAGGAAACCAATTGACATTTGTATATTAACTTTATATTTTACAACTTTACTATACTCACCTATTATAGGAGGTTTTTCTTGTTGATTCTTTGGGAGTTTTTACATAGACAATCATGTCATCTGTGAACAAAGACAATTTTATTTCTTCTTTCTCAACCTCTATATGTCTTATTTCTGTTTCATGTGTTATTGCACTAGTTAGGACTTCCAGTATGATGTTGAATAAGAGTGGTGAGAAAGAACATGTTTGCCTTGTTCCCAATCTTAAAGGGAAAGCATCAATTTTCTCACCATAAAATATGATGCTAGCCGTGGGTATTTGTAGATGTGCTTTATGAAGTTGAGGAAGTTCAGCTCCATTCTTGTTTTATAGACAGTTGTTATGAATGGGTGTTGAATTTTATCAAAAAAAATTCTGCATCAATTGATATGATCATGTGTGTTTTCTTCTTTAGTTTTTTGATGTGTAGATGGATTACATTGATTTTTGAATTTTGAAACAGCTTTCCATAAATCCCATTCAGTAATGTGTATAATTCCTTAAAGGAATAATGTGTATTATTCCTTAAAGGAATAATTCCTTAAGGAATATATAATTCCTTAAAGGAATATTATATAAATATATATTATTGGATTCAGTTTACTAATATTTAGGATTTTTGCATCTGTGTTCATAAGATATATTGCTCTGTAGATTCTTTTTATAATGTCTTTATGTGGTTTGGGCCTTAGGCAATACTGGCCTCATAGAATGAGCATAGAATTTCTGCTTCTATTTCTGGAGGAGATTATAAAGAATTTGTATAATTTCTTTCTTAAATGTTTTCTAGAACTCACCAGTGAAACCATTTAGACTTGGTGCTTTCTCTTTTGGAATTTTATTAATTACAGATTCAATTTTCTTTAATAGCTATAGGGCTATTCGGTTTAAGCATTTATCCTTGTGTAAATGTTGGTAGTTCGTATTTTTCAAGAAATTGGTCCATTTAATCAATGTTATAAAATTTGTAAACATAAAGTTATTCATAGCATTTCTTTATTATGCTTTTAATGTCCATGATATCAGTAGTCATGGCTTCTCTTTCATTTCTAATATTTGTAATTTTGTGTCTTCTCTCTTTTTTTCATATTAGCCAGGCTACAGATTTATCAATTTTATTGATATGTTTAAAGAACCAGTTTTAGGTGCTGTCGATTTTCTCTATTGTTTTCTTTTTTTCAATTAAATTGATTTTTGCTCTAATTTTTATTGTTTCCTTGTTTTTTAATTTCTTTAGGTTTAAATTGCTCTTCTTTTTTCTAGTGTCATAGGGTGGAAGCCTAGATTGTAGATTTTATTTTATTTATTTTTTAATGATTGTTTATTTTTGAGAAAGAGGGAGACAGAGTGTGAGCAGGGGAGGGGCAGAAAGAGAAGGAGACACAAAATCTGAAGCAGACTCCAGGCTCTGAACTGTCAGCACAAACCCGGACCCAGGGCTCAAACCCATGAACTGTGAGATCATGACCTGAGCCGAAGTCAGATGCTTAACCAACTGAGCCACCCAGACACCCCTAGATTATAGATTTTATGTTTTTCTTCCTTTCTAATATATGCATTCAATGCTATACAGTTACCTCCAATCACTGATTTTGCTGGATGCCACAAATTTTGATAAGCTGTATTTTTATTTTGATTTAGTCTTCATTTTTAAAAGTCTCCCTGGAAACTTCTTCTTTGACCCATGTGCGTTATTTAGAAATGTGTTGTTTAATCTCCAAATATTTGAGACGTGTCTGTTGATGTTTAATCTTGATGTTTTATCTGTTTGGTAAAGCTGAATTTTTACTTGTTTTAATAAGTTTTCAGTTTCTTCTCTAAGATAGTCTAGGTAGAAAATAATATCATCTGCAAATAATGAACATTTATATCTTGTCTTCCAATATTTATACTTGTTAACTTATATATATATTTTTTACCATAATACATTGGCAGGATCTTCAGTACAATGTTGAATAAAGAATGATAATGATAGGCACCTGTGTCTTATTCTTGACTTTGATAGGGAAGACTCCTAATAATTCACCACTGTGTTTGATGTTTGCTGTAAATTTCTTGTTTCTTTCAGCTTTCTGGGAGTTTTGTT
The DNA here is from genome assembly GCF_018350175.1 of Felis catus. Taxonomy (NCBI): domain Eukaryota; kingdom Metazoa; phylum Chordata; class Mammalia; order Carnivora; family Felidae; genus Felis; species Felis catus. The sequence continues at coordinate 56,105,694 of NC_058386.1, forward strand.
TTGTTTTAATGAGAAATGGGTATTCAATCGCGTGTTTTTTAAGAAGCATCTATTGAAATGGTGGTATAATTATTACCTTTTAATATGACAGTATAGTGAATTACTTGATACATTTTTCTGATGTTGATCAGCATAGTGAGATAGGTTTAAATCCCACTTCTTCCTCCACATACTAGCTTTGGATTTATAAATCTTTACCCTCCTCAGTTTTCTAAACAATAGAAGCTACCTCATGAGAACATTCTGTGTGTGTGTGTGTGTGTGTGTGTGTGCACACGCATATGTGTATGTCTAGAAACTAGAACAGATTCTAGTACATAATAAGTACTAAATACTTTTTAAAAGTATTATTTTCTTGGAGGCAAATTCACATGGTTATGATTCATTTAATATACTGTTAGATTTTGTTTGCTAAATATTTATTTATGGCTTTTTCTTTGGTGTGATTAGCTTGTCATATTTTTTACACATTCTGTTTTTGTTCCCCTTTGGTAACAGGGTTAAATTAACTTCCCAGAGTGAGTTGGATAGCTGTTCATCTTTTTCTATACTCAGAAACAGTTTGTATAATAAAATCATCCAGGGCAGTTGCCTATATTTGTATTAGTTATACAATGCTGTGTAACGAATTATCCCAACACGTAGTGGCTTAAAACAAGAGGTATTTGTTATCTCTCCATTTCTGTAGATTAAGAAACCAGGCATGGCTTACCTCTGGCTTAGGGTCTCTAACAACCTGCATTCAAAGTGCTGACTGGGGCTGCACTTACCTCAAAGCTCAACTGGGAGAGGATCCACTTCCAAGCACACTCGTGTGGCTATTGGAAGGATTCAGTTCCTTGTGGGTTGTTGCATTAAGAACCTCAGTTACTCACTAGATGTTGGCCAGAGGACTCAGTTCCTTACCATGTGAACCTCCCCATAGAGCAGCTCAAGACGTAGCAATTTGCTTCATCAAGGCCAGTAAGAGGGAACCAGAAAATGCCAGCAAGATGAAAGTAACCTAATCTTTTTATTACCTGATCTTGGAAGGGACACCCCATTGCGTTGGCCACATTCTGTTCACTAGAAGCAAGTCACAAGGTCCAACCCACACTGAAGGATGGGGGGTTAACCAAAGATTTGAATACAAGGAGGTAGGGATTATTGTGGGACACTTTAGAAGCTATCTATCACAACTTTTATAGGTAGATCTTCGACTACCCTTCCAATTCCTATTCTGGCTATCAGTCTGACCAGTTTTATACTACTTCTTACATGAAGTAAGTAATTTGGGTAATTTATAATTTCTTAACAAGTAATTTCATCTAGGTTTTCAAATTTATTTGTAAAATAAAGCAATCTTCTCTAGAACTGAAATTCATTCTTATTATTTATGTCTTCTCTCTCTTTTTCTTTATCAGAAAGAACATTTGTCTATTTCATTGGTCACTTCAAAGAACCAGTTTTTCATTTATTGTTCAACTTAAAAAAATTTTTTTCATTGATTTCTGCTTTTATCTAAATCAATTCCTTCCTTTTACTTTCATTTAGCTCATTTGCTTTTTCCTAACTCTTAAGAGCTTAATTTATTTACCTTCAATATTTCTGTTTTTTAATAAATGCATTTAAGACCATGCATTTTCTTCTGAGTACTACTTTGGCTACACCTCAGTGGTTTTGATATATAGAGATCTTATTGTTTTTTATCTTGCATTTTTTGGTAATTTCTGTCATTTTTGGTCTGTTTTTGTCTTTCACCAGAAGTGTGTTTTCCCCTCTTATTTCCAAAGTCATAGATTTCAAACTATTATTTTGTTGTTAAATGTAATTTTACTGCCCCTGTGGTTAATAGGTGACTCTACATGATTTTTATTATTTGAAATTTGTTGAGATTTCTCTTGTGACTTAATACATCATCCATTTTTATAAGACTTCAATGGCATTTGAAAAGTGTGTGCATTTTCTGTTTGTTAATACAAATATACATATGTTCAAGTTTGCTAATTGTATTATTTAAATTCCGTCTATTCTTATTTAGCTAGTTGGTTAGTAAGTTAGTGCTTGATGTGATAATTCCTGTGGAAGGTATGTTTTTACACTACAATTATGAATTTGCTGATATATATTTTATTTTTTGTTTTTTAAAACAGACTTTATTTATTTTTAAGAGAGAAAGACAGAGTGAGCAGGGGAGAGGCAGAGAGAGGGGGAGAGAGAGAATCCCAAGTAGACTCCACACTGTCAGCACAAAGCCCCACACGGAGCTTGAAGCCACCAACCATGAGATCATAACCTGAGCCCCTGGGGCACCTGGGTGGCTCAGTCAGTTGAGCATCTGACTTCAGCTCAGGTCATATCTCACAGTTCGTGAGTTCGAGCCCCACATTGGGCTCTGTGCTGACAGCTCAGAGCCTGGAGCCTGCTTCAGATTCTGTTTCTCCCTCTCTCTATGCTCCTCCCCTGTTCACACCCTGTCTCTCTCTAAAGAATAAATAAACAAAATTTTAAAAAATAATAACCTGAGCCAAAATCAAGAATCGGATGCTCAACCCACTGAGCTGATCTCTATTTTAAACCTATATTGTAAAGGCTCTCAGCTATATCTTTGTGGTGGCCTGTATCTATTATCAATGAAATAAATACTTGTATCTTTTTTATGCTTTTTGCTTTGATTTCTGTTTCATGTAACATTAGTATTGCCATACCTGTATTCTTTTTATTGGCACCTGAGTATATTTTTAATCATTCTATTTTCAACCTTTTGGTGCTATTTTGTTTTACAAATGTGTCTTGTAATTGGTTTAAAAAGTATACATCTTGGGGCACCTGGATGGCTCAGTCAGTTAAGCATCCAGCTTTGGCTCAATTCATGATCTTCATGGTTCATGAGTTCCAGCCCTACATTGGGCTCTCTGCTGTAAGCACACAGCCCACTTCGGATCCTCTGCCCCCCTCTCTTTGTGCCCCTCCTCTGCTTGTGTTCTCTCTGTCAAGAATAAATAAATATATATATTTTTTTAATATTTAAAAAGTATACATCTTATTTCTAAGTTTCTAAAGTTTACCTGCACAATATTAATGCACATACTAAAACATATAAATTCTGTCAATATTTAGCAATAATCAGTATCTCTGTTCTCCCTCCAAGCAAGGCAAGAAACTTAGAATGCATTTTCTTACCTCTGTTCCCTCTTTGCCATCCCCTGCCCATACTGCCACCCCAGTCACTTCTTGAACTGAGATCTTCTCTTACAGATTTACTGATTTATTTGCTCATTTCTTGCTGTATTCCACTTCTTGTATTCAAATTCATTGTTTGAATATATTTGCTACTGGTTATTTCACAGAGGATTTGTGACTTATATGCTTTCTGAGTGCTTGAATGTCTTATTTTATCCTCTTCATGGTCTCTTTCTGTTGGTCATTAGGTGTATTCCTGAATGGTAATAAATTTTTTAAAATATATAGTATTTCTAGAGATTTGAGATATGAGAAATCTATTAAGGATACTCGGTCCACCATTTTACTCTACCCATACCTATTTATTAATCTAGATCTCACTAAAATCTGTGGGCCAGGACTGGGAAAACCACCCTTCTACCATCCTTTTCTTTGTTCCCCTGCCCTCACCAGGCAGATTGGTCATTTATCAGGACACTGATTGGGCCATCAATCCGGTCAAGTCACTATGCATCACATATTGGTTCTCTTTTTCTCTCTCACCCATGTGGTTCAAGCCATGTGCTAGCTTAGGGACAGCTTTTAGTCAGCCATTACTCTTCTTTGTCTCTTTCTTTCATGAAGTCAGTAGAAGCGAGTTAAGATCCATTCTGGTTTGGCCTTGCAGTTGGAAGGGATCCCTTAGGACTCTAGGCTAGGCTGTACAAGTCTGCCTGGTGGCCTTGTAAACCTGAGCTCACATTGAGATTTGAGGCTCAAACCCAGCTAACAGCAAAGTGCTATTCTGCTTTCCTTTGTTATTGCTCTATGTGAATGTATCTCTCCTACCTGGTGGGAAGAGCTGGTTTTGGTCTGGGGCAATATTTTTGTATTCCCAGGTACTTTGGCCACAATAGAACACTATTGCACTAGCGCAGATTGCACTGGATTTCCAACAATAGCTTCATGGTAACATTATTCTTGCAGTTCTACTTCATTAACAATATCAAGAGTAAAACTGAATATACCTTCAAAGAAGAAGACATGGGTGTCAATTTCAGTGTGCCACGGCCACAGGGCTATGGTGTAAGTTTATAAAGGCTATGGACTACAAAGCTCTAGGGTGCTCCTTTCTCACCATAGACTATGTGAATGGCCACCACCTGCCCCCCCCCCCCACCTCCGGAGTAGTGCACCACACTATGAGGTGTCCTTGCCAACCCTGCCCCAGCTGCCTATAAGGGTGTTTGCCAATCTTTTTGCCTTTAGCAAATGATCCTTTAAATGCCTGCTATCCTAACATTCCAAGTCTTGTCATGGTGCCTTATCCCATTCTCTTTGGATTAGATCTGTCAGCTCTTTGACACCTTCCTGGGTTAAACTTGAGGCTTAGACAGTGAATATGGCCCAGATTATATAGATGGGAAATGGAAGTGTTCCTAGCCAGGTCTATGTGACTCCAAAGCCTATACTCTGTCTACTGCAGACAAAGGGGTGGAGGAATGCAACTGGAAAAATGGCTGAGGTTTTATACAAGCCCATGAAGGCATGGTTATCCCAGACTCATTTATTCATTCATCACATTTTCCCTAAGTCTATACTGGACAATTACCTAAGGTCTCTCCCAACTCTATTATTTGGTGATACAAGATATCTCCAATCTCCCCTACATTAGTGAGTCCCCTTTTGGTTGCAAATGGCAGGAATCTAACTCAAACTGGTCTAAGCCAAAAGAGGATCTTGTTAATTCACATAAATGAAAAGGTACAAGGGTGGTCTGGTCAGTCAGGCTCAAATGAGGGCCTATCCATGTCTTAGATGCCCATTTATCTTTGTAAGCATCATTCTCAGGCAGATTCTTCTCACAGAGCTCCTGAAACTCTAGGCTTATGTCTTCTGGCTGATCAAACCCTAATGTCTCTTCCCTTATACTTTCATCAAAAGTTTCAGGGAGCATTTGTATTGGCCCAGCTGTGGTCACATAACTCTACATAAACCAGTTTCTCTATCCAGTGGGATGGACTGTTCTGAGTAGCCAGGAATAGGTCATCTGTTAACACTTGAAGCTGACTGACATGAATCCACAGTGTGGGAGGGGTGGTTTCCCAAGAATATTTGGAGTACTGTTATTAGAAGAGAAGGAATGAATGCTGAGCAGATTAAAACAATGGCCTCCTGCATTTCTCATTTTACAGATGAGAAAATTGAGATCCAGAGAAGGATAGGGACTAGCCCATAATTACATAGTTCTTCAAACAATATTAAATGACTTCTGCAAGCCAGGCATTATGAGAAGCTGCTTCTTGCTTCTGTCCCAGCATCAAAAATGCTAAGACATCACTGGTGGCAATTTTGAAGCTTTCAAGGTCAAGGGAACTTGTAGGTCTGAAAGGGTTGCAAATGTGTGCTCTGAAAAAATACTATGGGATGGAAATCAAGACACCTGGATCCTAGCCCTGGCTCTGCCATGAACTTGCTGAGTGAATACAGGCAAGCCTATTCCTCATTCTAGTCCTCAGTTTCCCCATCTGTAAGCTGAGAGGGCTGGATTGAATGGTCAAAAAACATATGGTCAGAAAAAAATGATGCTTTTGTTCTTGGGGAGGGAGGGAGAGAAGGAAAAAGATTGAGGGGGAGTTCTTCCTCTCTATCTGGAACCATGTGAAATTTCTGCAGTGGGGACATCTAACCTTACTTTCATTCGAGTTGAAACATCTGATGTTTCTGATAGTAATAACTTTCCCTAAATGGGGCAGTGGGGAGAAAGGCTCCCTGAAAAGAACATCAAAAAGCCCCCTCTGTTCATTCTCTTGAAGTGCAGCCCCTGGTAGGCAGAGGTATGAGCAGTAGGATCCAGGGAAGTGGGTGTTCCTGAGAAGCTGGGGTCAGAGGAATCCATCCATCCACTATGGCTGCATGACAAGCTTTTGGCACCTCCTTCTCCCTTCAGTGTGCCCTGTCCTGCCCTGCTATGACTGTTGGTTGGCTTCAGGCTGGGCCAGGAAGAGTGGAAGGCAAGTTGAGAGCCAAACAATGGGTGGTACGTGAGGTGTCACCTGAGATGTCAGGCACATGCCCTGGCAGATCAGAGAAAGGAAGTGGTGTGAGCACATGGGTGTGCTGGAAGAGGGGTGTTGGTAGACAATACCTATGATGACTTTTACTAGGTGTGCTGGTCCCTGCCTATATATCTCCTACTCCACCTCCTAACTGGTTCCATCTCCGCTTCATTGGGAAGTCTCCTTGGCTGCCACCCCATCCTCTCCTGCTGCAACACAAATGTCTCATCTTAACCCTCCCTCTGTCACAAAGTAAGCTGTAGCCCAGAGAGATCTGGGCAGTGGGGTCACTCATTCTTTAAGAGATGCAGCTAAAATTTCTCAGCTCTTTTACTATTGGCCAAATGCACTGTATGTTAAACAATGAATGTGGAAGTCCTGCCTTGCATCTGACTTTGTCCCTTCATACTGTATTTATTCTCCTCTGGAGCTACCAAACTGCTGGTCACCAGGCACTACATAATAGTGCCTGGAGTCAGTGCATAAGTGGCACCCTTGCTCCCCCCACCCCCCACTCCTGCTTTCCAGGTTTACCATCTCTCCCTCAGCCTGTTTTCCTGCCTTAATGATCCTTCTTGTGATGGGGTGTTGAGTGGGCACTGGAGAGCCCATGCTGACCGACTAGCCCAGAACAGGCAGCCCTCCAATTACCCACAATGCTCAGGCGAGGAGCAGGCAGGGGGTGGGGAGAGAGGCTTTCTTCCCCCTTTAAATATATATATATTTAAGCAAGGAAACAGATTTCACTTTCAATCTTCTTTCCAAGAGATTGTTATAAACAAAAGCAGGTCTGGGGCAGGAGGAGGAGGGGGAAGAAAGGAAAATGATTTGGGAGATTAAGGAGGCAGCCACGACAGCGTCCCTTTTTAAACCTCAATAAGGTTGTTTTTCTTGGTTGTTTTTTTCCTCCTTCTCTCTCCAGCCAGCATTACTTAAAAGGAACATTATGTTATCACAAATCAGATTTCCAAACATCATCTCCAGGTCACTGTGAATAGCTCAGCAATTTGGCTACAGATTCCTGAAGAAGGCATCACCTTTAACCTCAATCTCAGGGGGGAGCTGCCCCCCATTGCAAATGCTGGGGAAGCCCTCCCAGCTGAGAGAAGAGAGAGAAAGGGCTTGGGAATCTGAGTTGCACCCTTGTGCCTTCAGGGAGGAGAGTGTGGCTGGGAGCAGTACTCATCACCATGCCACCCCACCTCCATATGTCTTAAGGGAGAAGTTGGCGGTCTCTCTGCCCCTTGGAGGATATCCTTGGCTTTGCTGGGTGGGGGCTGGACCTAGTTGGGGCAATGTGGGTTTCATTTTCCCTCTGCCATAAACTTGGGGCTTATTGATGCCACAGAGCTGCCAGGGGAGATTAAAGTCAAAGTTGGCGCCCTAGTTCCAATGCATGGTGAGAGACCACAAGTATTCCAGCTGTGACAGTGTGGGCAAGGGTGAGATAAGGGTGAGGTTGAGGGTGTGGGGCAGCTGAAGGGTTTCTGGAAGAGTGATGCCACCCTCCCCCCGGTCTATTCTCTCTGGCCAGGTATGAGACTACCCTTTGCCCTCAACCCGATTCTCCCTTCTGAGTGTTGGGCAAGAATTGAGGAGGAGAAGAAAGAGAAGGCAGGCTAGGAAGTGTCTGAAGTGTGTAGACCTGGGTTGGAACTGTAGTAGGAAGGATTTGGGATAGACACAAAGGATTTCCAACAATGAAGACTTAGAACCAGTGGAGCAAATTTTCTCACAAAGAATTGGGATGAACCAGTGAACTGTAAAGAGTTGGTGATCTTGGCATCTAACCAAATGGAAGTAGCTGAGTGACAACAACTGGGATTGGGGTCCCTGAATGTTCTGTGAGTATTCCACTGCTATAGCACTGAGCCAAGCACAAAAGGTTAAATTCCAGGTCCTCAAGCCAGAACATTTTTTCAAGGATCCTACCTCCACTAACATTTGTGTACTTCCCAATAGCCCTGGGGGGCAAGAATTGGGACCTCCATTTTATGGATGGAAAAAAAAGTTCAAAGAGGAATTGGCTCAGAAAGACCACACAAGAAGTGAGCTGAGGAGTTGGAACTAGACCTTCAATCTCCTGGCCTTCAGCCCTGAGCTCTTTGCTTTGCTCTTGCCATTATGAGTGGACCTTTGCAGGCCAGTCCTTTCTCCAGCAACTTCTTAAATGAAGCAAATGACAAAGCAGGCCCAGGAATAGGCTCTGGGCTTTGGATGGGGTAGACGTAGTGGGATAGTCCAAAAGACAAAGGATGGCCCTGATAATGTAGAACCCACAGAAAGACCTCCACAGGCAAGGGCAGAACTCAGTGAGAGAGCTCACAGAGAAGCCTGCCCGACACTACAAGGAGAGCCATGTGTGAGGCTGAGATGCCAGAAATGGCTGTAAACAGAGGAACATCCCAGGGGTTGGGGGCCCAGTTGGAGAGAACCTCCTTCAATGGTACTCTGAGAGTCAGAGAGGCCAGTCTACCTGACCGACGTAGCAAGGTCCTTGGGACTCTCATAGTCACTTCATGACTTTGCTGTGAGAAGAGCCAAGTGGACAGAGTCAACCTAGGAGTCACAGCTGGCCAAGAGTTCCTTCCCCGGAACAATTGCAGTTCCATGGCGGCCCGGGGGCCACATCCAGTGTAGGGCAAGGAAAAGCAGCTCACATCTTCCATGGACCTGGCCTTTGCACATCATTATCCCATCAACTCCTACCAGTGGTCCTGTGAGGTGATTTGGCTCTCCATTTAATGATGAGAAACTGGGGCTTTACTTGTCAAGTAAAGTGAGTTTGCCCAGGACTCATCAATAATACAGCACGAAGGCTGAATTTGAACTTAACTTTGTCTCATTAAGATCTGTGCTCTTTCTGCTAAACTGTGACCTCCAGAGTGCAGTCTGTGACCCCTCAGGGGTCAGGGTGGAAGGTGCCTAACAAGGGCCACCAGGAAACCCTCTGTTTGGAGGTCTCTGGGTCTTTGATGCTCCAGGTTCCTCAGTCTAAGGGCTCTCAGATTGTCTGACTGCAAGAAACAGGCCTGGGGCCCTGGACAAGCCAAAGATCAGTAGCTTGAAGGGCTGGGGCTCTAGGTGGGGACAGCCCCATGACAGCCCCTCAATCTCTAGATTCCTCCCTCTTTTTAAGTTCAGTAGCTCTCCCTCCAGAACTCTTAGACTCAGCATCAGAGGAAAGCTCTGTCCCAGGAGGGGGGCACTGAGGGGGCATTTTGCTCTGCTCTTCATGCCACTAATTTCTGGGCACCTGGCCTGGCTGCCTTTCTGCCACAGTCCTTTGGAAGAGAGTTGGAGTTAGCCTTGGGTAGACTGATGTTCAACCCACCACCCCCATAATGAGGCCACTTAGCTATCAGCACTGAGCATGCAGAGGCCTCTCCCTTGCTTGCTTTATTTATCTTGGCCCAAGGACAATGAAGCCCGGATCTGAGGAGAGGATGGAGAGGCCATTTCCAATATTTCCTCCTGGCCTCCCCATGCCCCTAAGATGCCCCTTAGTACCCTGGAGGAGAGGGCAGAGGTCAATAGTCTGAAAACAATGGCTTCAGGCAGGGGTTGGAGGGTGGGGAGGGAGGACTCAGAATCCACAAGCCCCATCGTGGGCTTGTAGGTAATGTATACCACCCCCAGAGTTGGACTGTAAGAATTGGCAGGGAAGGCTAAGGACCCAGACCTCGGACTCTCAGCTGAACCCACCCCAGGCCCAGCCTCAGCCAGCTCTGGGTAGGACAAAGCAAGAGGCTTGGCCTCCCTTTCAAGGCCAGGACTGCAGAGCCATGCAAAACTGCCAGCCCTGGGAACCAGTCTGGAGAATTCTCTTTGTAGGCCAATAAAAGGAGGGGACTTGTGGGCTCAGCAGGGGCTCCAGAAAGCTCCAGACTAGCACTTCAAGAGTCCGTTTGCCTTAGCAGAGTGGCCCCACCATGGAGCCCCCAGCCATCTCCTTCTCTGGCTTGTTTGCACTGCTGGAATCCCTGTCTCCATTTGTCATGTCCCCCACCACACCCAGCGTTGTCCTTCAGCCAAGCCACACACATGGAACTGCTTTCATCTCCCTCCTCTGCTGGGTCTGCCTTTTCCCAAGAGCTCAGGGACTTCGCTCCTCTGAATTCCCTCCAATTTGTCTCCATCACCCCCATGTTTAGGGATGTTCAGCTGCACAGTGACTTCCAGAGGAGAGGCGGGAGACTTGGGGGCTTCAGTGGGCTGTTCTGCTCCCCGGACCCCACTAACATTAGGGAATGGAGGACATTTCCAGTGTCTCTGAGCCCCTGTCTTCCCTTCTGGGCTCTAAAGGGGCCTGAGGTAGTGGAGGGCTGGGGTGTTGCCTCAGTTCAGTCAGCAAATGCCTCTGAGCAACTCTAGTATGGGAAACCAAAGGTGTCTGACTTGGTTCCTGCCCATGAAAGTCTGGCAGACCAGTAAAGGAGGTCATATTACTAATAACAGCAATAATAACAGTGTGACAGCACTTACTCTGTGGCAGGCACTTTCCTGAGCACCAAACACAGATTAATCATTTCCTCCTCATGAGGGCCCTATGAAGCAGTAAGTATAACTACCTCCACTTTACACGTAAAGAAACTGAGGCTTGAAGAAGTTACATAAATTGTCCTGGGAGCTGAGGAGTGTCAGAGCTGGTGTTCTGTCCCTAGGGAAGCTGACTACAGGGTCTGTGCTACTAAATGATATACTTAACCTGGCCAGAAAGCTCAGCAAAATTTTAGACGACAGCCTGGCATTTCCAACAGGGTGCCTCCAGAAAGGCTTTCTGGAGGAAGTAGCATTTTCAAAGAGCTTTTCAGGGAATTTTAACAGGCAGATAGGTTGGAGGCATTCCAGGTGAAGGCAATATTAGAAGCAAAGAACAGGGAGTAGGACATTCTAAGGTTCCAAGAAGGCAAGGGACTCAGCATGGCAAGGACTGAGGGTAAATGGAAGGAATGCTTGGGAGGCAAAGCTGGGAAGGCATTGGGTCGTCCAGGTAAACAGCTTCAAGAAGGAGCAGAACCTGATCTGAACTTGGTTTGAAATATCACTAAGGCTTCGGGGAGAGGTTACTATCATTGTCAGGCAAGAGATGATCCTGTTCTGTTCTGTGGCGGTAGCAGCGAGGATGGTGTGGCGGTATCAGGAGATGGCAGAGATCATGGATTGATGGAAGTTGGTCCAGAAATGGATGCCAGGTGTGAAGGAGAGTGAGGAGGTCACTGAGGGAGCAGGACACTGTGGAGGCAATGGAGTGTTTGATTTGGGATGTGGACAGTCTGAGGTGCTTGTGGGGCCTCCAGTGAGGGTGGAAGAACAAGAGAGCCCTGCATACCTCAAGTGTACAGTTCACGACTTTGAAGGGTGGGAAATGGTGCTGGCAAGGAAGGCTGGAGCCCTGAATACCAAATTAATTCATTAGGACTTGACTCTGTAGGCAACAGGCAACCCTTAAAGGGTTTTTGTGCAAAGGAATGATGTAATCAGAGTTGCTTTTAAGAAGGCCACTCTGGCAAGATCATCACTATTCTCAATATCAAGGACAGGTAGTGAGGTGAGTCTACTTGAGGCCTGAGGAGAGACAGTGGGCTTGGGAAAGAAGGGACAGATGTGAGAATCATTTGGATGGTAGAAAGGGTGGTTCTGGAGAGCAGAAGCAAAGTGAAAAGAGTGAGCCATACATGTGCCACATGGAGAAGAAGCAAGCAAGAGAGTGGGGCCAGCCAGATGGAGACAGGTGCCAAGGGTGAGGCAGGGAGACACGGGGGTGGCTGGCAGTGAAGGGGGGTGGAAAGTGGGATCTGTTGCTTTCTCTGCTTGTTTGCTCCCCTGAGGGCCCTGGCTACAAACCTTTGAGGACAGAAGAAATTCTTCCAAAGGCATTGCCTGCCTCCTGCCACAGGTTATAAATCTCCAGGGCCAGACACTGACACACACACACACACACACACACACACACACACACACACACACACCTGCTGCAGGCCTCGGCTGGGCAGCTGGGCTGCCGGGGTAGGGGCCAGTGCTTCCCAAAGACAGGAAGATTTCCAGGCTCTGTTTCCAAAGGAATTCCTTGCTGGTGAAATGCCAGAAAGGAGAGAGAGAAGAAACCCATACATCCCTGAGCTCGGCCCATGCAGGCCAAACGTTTCAGGGAGGGGTGTGGTGGGGTGAGGGGCCAGGGAGGGGAGACAGGGCCAGATGGAGGGAGGAGTTAATGAAAAGGAGTGGGGGCTGGCTGGGGAGCAAGGCAAGGAAGGGGTGCACATGAGGGTGGGGGCCAGGAATCCAAAACTGAAAAAGGTCTGAGGCACAGCAGCCAGCAGGCTTGGAACTGCTTCCTTTGGGCCTCAGGCCTCTAGCATGATGTAGGCCTTTCTCCAGGAGTCAGGCCTACAAGTCACAGGGAAGCACTGGTGTCATTGACAGTGTGAGGCCACAGCAATGACCAGCACATCTTCTATGCAAACATAGACTGAGATCATCTCAGAGCTGGAAATATTTTGGCAAGTGCTTCTATCCAACCCCAATATGTGATAGGCAAGAAGCAGGGAGCTCAGAGAGGGAGAGCAACTGTCCAAGGCTACTCAGTGAGGCAGTGACAGAGCTGGGACCAAAACCCAGGCCTTTAACACCTGGGTCAGGGCTTTCTGGAACAAAGTTCTGCCTTCTGAAGAAAGGGGATGATGAGAAAGATGAGGATATCTTAGGGATTCTTCTGTTACCACATGGACAGGTATCTTTCCTTCTCTAATCTGCTTGGGACAGAAAGGATGGAGGCAGAACTACAGCAGCAATAATTGCCAGGGCAGTTAGACTTTGGTGATATTTGGAGGTATCAAACATGGGATATTGGGGCAAAGGTGGACAGAGGCCAAGAAGTAATTGCGAGGTGGTAGAAAAGAAGTGTTGGGAGCCATTGAGAGAAACCAGGGCACCAAACTAGAGGATGGCAGGATGCTTGCCTTAGGTTGTGTAGTCATTTGGAATGGCTATTAGCTGGAGGAACAAAGTGGAGGACAGGGAAGACAAGATGACCAGGAGCCCTTGGAAGAGAGACACATTTCAGGCAGTAGCTATAAAAGGCACCATATGAGTCTGGGTCTCCAGGCACATTGGTTTCATCTGAATCGCAGAAAACTGCCCGGAGATCCAGACAGAAAGACTCTAGCTTCTTAGAAGGCTGGTGAGGTAGGAGAGAGACACTAGGTGGCCACACTCTGTGGACCATCTCTAGAGCAAAGGCTTCTAAGATGGAAGTTTAGAATTGGACTGGATGGGAAGGTTGTGGTATCTTTCATTCTTTTTGGCTGTGACAGACTGTGGAAGCTGCAGGCGAGGGTTAGTTGCGTACATCCCCTTTGGTGCACAGACAAGAAATTAGCATGCATGTTGCATGTGCATACCCTCTCCTTTACATGTGCTCATGGGAAGACATGCATGCTCTCTGGACAGAAAGAAACCTCCAAGCCATGGGTGTCAGAGACTGCAATGCCTCCAGGGCACCCCTAGCCCAGATCCTGGGAGCATGGCCTGGGCTGAACTACACAGGCCCCTCAGTGACCTGGCACTCTGGACCCCATTTCTACCATTCATACTGTGCTGGGGTAGTGAGGATTTCCCACCTACCCCAACAATAACCCAAGCTAAAGAGTACACCGGCCTCCTCTGCTGCCTCCTCAGTGGTCCCTGCCCAGGGAACTTTCTAGACATTTTGTTGGCTTCTAGAGCAAGCTCTGTGCTGTAGCTCATGACCACTCTTCTACGGCTACCCAGACCCTAAGGTAGCCTTTTCATGCTTTGTCCTGGATATGGCTGCAGGCCTCTGCAGTAAGCCCACCACCCAGACCCTTCCTCTGCCTGGAGAGGTTTCCCTTAGGTGCTCCTAGTTCTTAAGTATATTTTACCTTCTCTGCTAAAGTCCCCCTTTCTGATGTTCCAGTGCATACAATAGGCACTGATGCAAGCTTGTTGATGGTCAATAGAGACAGACAAGATAAGGCTGAGTATCTCCTGATCCCTAGCCCTTGAATGCTGGCAGCCAAAAGTTTTCTAAGGCACCAAGAGCTGGCCAGATCTGCTGGCCCTGCCACAAATGCCATCCGTGAGGGTGGTAGTGGTTAGGCCGAATCTGGAGGATGATGGTGTGGGGCAGATGGCAAGCTGGGAGGGATAAGCCACAGAATAGTTTACTGTCTTCTGGTGACCAGTAGAAGCAAAGACAGAGACTCCTTGACTCTGATGCTTGTTTGCAGGTCTACCAAGCCTATCCCAAGGTTATACTCATAGTTAGAAGAGACTGCAAGCCAGCCAGTCATCCTGTTTGAAGAAGTGTCTACAGTGTTTTGGAAGAGAAAACAACATGGAGTTTGTCTGTCTCCTTCTCCCCTTCTCACTTTCCCTGTCCTCCATTCCTTTACATGGCAATTTTCTGGCCCTCCTATAACAAGGGGAAAAGAAGGCCACCACACTAGGCTGAAGAGGTAATTGGGGCAGACCTGTCCCTCCTGTGAAATGGCTGCCTCTTGGAGCCCAGGATTAAGGCAGAGGTAGAGTAGACCCAGGTTCCTCTGCCTCCCTAGAGGAAAGGTTTGCAAAGTTGACCCTACCTCAGTTGCCATGGAAATGGTTAGCTGCATTGTGGTGAAGGCCCCAAGGGCAGACAAATACCAAGCTGGTTTGTATGGGCATGCACCTCTCCAGGAGTAGAGCGACGGAACCATTGGCATTCAGGACACCTGTGAGGCCCAGGCTGGGCCAAAGGCCTTTCAAGAACAGCTTCAACCACTTGGGTTTTTTCTTAAGGCTCTGACATAGGGGAAGTTCTCCAGAAGTAGAATCCCATCCCATCCTCTTACCCTGATCTTGACAGTGGGTGAAAAGTTTCTTTCAGCCAAATATTTACATACTGACAAAATCCTCCAAAGGTTATCACATCCATTCCTCAGCCTCCAGACTGGAAAAGTTTTCCCCCAACTTGGTAGCCAATGCCTTCCTGCTATGCTCATGCATTCTGATCTCCAGAAAGGCACCACAAGGCTCTAGTGACATTGGTCTTGGGCTGCTGCCTCAGCTGCCTTCCCAGAAAGCTTGGGAGCCATGTGCTCTGGCTTCTAAGAACAGGATCCAGGACCCTTCAGGGAAGGTCAGTAAAGAGTCACATGGTATAGCCAGAGGGCATCGTGGGGCCCAGGGCCCTGCTTGTGCTGAGGATTACCTCACAGTGATGCCCTTAAGGCTCCTGGGAACTGCCCTTTGCCTTTCGGGTGGCCTGCCTGCATCTCAATTTCTAAGCAGAGCCTGGGGCCTGGCCTCAGGAGTAAACCAAGTTCCAGCCCAAGGCCTTCTGAGAGCCACAGAGTGGAGCAGCCCCAATCAGCCTTTGGCTGCCTTGCTTCCTGCAGGTGGAAAAATCATTCTATTTATCCCCAAATGTATTTGTCTACTCAAACAACAAACAGACACAGAAACACACATGAAGTCACAGACACATGTGCAAAAGACAGTTCCATAGACACATATAGAGTCAGTTTCTCTCTCTCTCTCTCTCACTCAGTTTCTCTTTGTCTCTATGGCTTTCTTTCTCTCTGTGTCTCTGTCTCTGACACTGTCTTTCACTCCCCCTCTTTCTCTGTCTCGCACTCCCACTTTCCCAAGGCCTTCCCTCCTGCCTGCACCACAGCATTTATCAAAATGGCCTGACCTCATGTTGTAAAAATATACAGCATGGAATAAAATCCACCTTAAACTCTTTTCTAAATATATTAAAATAATAGGAATTCTCATCTGACTGATTGAATTTGCTGCTTGATATTAGAAGCATGCCAGGCCCTTCTGGGTCCAGTATAGGGCAGGGAGGGGCCGGGATTCCCTGCCTGACTCCTCTCTCCTGGCTAACAGCTAAGCTCCCTCGAGTAGGTGGGGCTGGAGTGAGGGAGCCAATGAAGGCTGTGTTCTGGTCAAGAGGCCTTGGGTGGCTACCCCAGCCAGCAGCTAATGCAGTCCACAGAGCAAGTGCAGACAAATGCCACAACTCCTTTGGCCCGCACAGCACCTCAGTTGGCCTGGAAGCTGTGAGCCTCTGACCCACTCCAGTTGGCACCCAGGCCCACAAGCCATCCTGCAGTTACTCCCAGGCTCCATTAAAACTCACCTCTACGACCCGCAGGACCAGCCACTCCCTGAGGTCAGGGACCCTATATTCTTTTTCTTCGTATCACCAGGATTCAAAATGGCCTGGTACAGAGTGAATATTTGGGGAAACGTTTGTCAAATGACGAAATGTGTTGATTCATTCCTTCAGCCTGTATTTATTGAACTCTTAGTATGTGCCCAGCACTGATGAGCGCTAGGACACAGCAGAAAACAAAAAAGACACCAAATCCCTGCCCTCATGCAGCTTTTATTTAAGGATAAATAAATAATAATAATTAATTGGCCCACTCATAAGCAACTACAGAAGGCAGTGGATGCCCTGAATCAGACTTCCCCTAAGGCCTCCTACTCTCTAGCACAGCAAATGATTGGACTTGCTAAATCTCAGACTCTCCTTTTCAGACTACAACATCTGCCTCATCATGGCTTGCTCAGGACTTA
The DNA here is from genome assembly GCF_018350175.1 of Felis catus. Classification (NCBI taxonomy): domain Eukaryota; kingdom Metazoa; phylum Chordata; class Mammalia; order Carnivora; family Felidae; genus Felis; species Felis catus. The sequence continues at coordinate 56,122,487 of NC_058386.1, forward strand.
GCTATGAGGCTCCTGGCTCCTTGCGGCAACACTGTACAGGCAGAGAAGGGGAAGGGGGAGTGACATGAGACTCCGGAACTCTGTTGGGATGAAGGCTGGGAAGTAAGCCTGACTATCAGCAAGGGGAGTTTCTAAGTGGGCAAAGTTTGGTGCCAAAGGGCAGGGACTCAGATGATGGCGGGCCCTGATGTTCCGAGAGGAACAGCCACTGGATTTTGATTACATGCACACCACTGCTGCAGGGAGACTGCTATAGGCAGATCCAGTGTCTGAGAGAAAAGCAATCAGTATCTGGGGGGGGGGGGGGGGTGGAATCCCAGGGTGCAATATGGGGGAATGAATCAGTTGGTCTGAGTGGTGTTGTGCTGGTAAATGTTTAACAACTTGTTCACTGGGAGGGAAAAAAGCCCTGATTTGTAGTGTTTGCCAATTACCATGGTGTAAATACTCCCAAAGTGGCTGAATTCAAGCTATCAACATGACATCATTAAATGTGGACTTGGAAAAAGATGTGCACAAGCAGTTCTCTCGAGCCAGTGTTAGCCTTGCCCTGATCTGGGGTCAAGACCAGGAATTTCATTCTTGTAGAGGGACCAGCCAGAGGCTAAACAGAACAAAAGACCAAGCTGGGAACCAAGGGATACAAGGGTGGAGAGAGCTACAGTGCTAGGGGCAACCTGGGACCCCCATCTATGGGCAGTGCTGGAAAAAAGAGTAAAACTGAATGCCAGCAGATGGAGGATGAGTGGTGACTGAGGCTGTTTAAGTCATATGGCCTCTGCCAGGACTGGCTTGAAAATCTTTGGCTGATTTGATGTCTGCAGAGACAGGAGAGAACGAGTGGACTATGAGTGGTGGGGAGGCTGGGGGGTCATGGAGAGATGCTGATATGTCTGATTCTTAAAATAATAGCATACCTTTACATAGTGCTTCCTCTGTGTCAGGCCCTGGACAAGCATTTTACATGTATCAGTGCACTTGAACCTCAAAAACCACCCTGTGAGTCAGGTTACTATTAATATCCCAATTTCACAGATGAAGAAAATGAGACCCAGATTAAGTAACTATCCCATGTCACACGGCAGTATAGCTGATGCCAAACAGGCATCAACCCCCTGCCCTCAATCACTACGTTGTACTGCCTCTAGTTGTACTTCTTTAATCAACTCTTCTGGAAGTAGACCACTTGCTTGGGCCCATAATGTCCAGCAGAGCTCTCTGGCCCGGTCTACTGCTCTTAAAATGCTTCCTCTCACACATTTCCCTCCAACCTATCCACCAAACAGGGAGCTGTTCCTGGCCTTTCTGGGCCTTTGGCCACCCACACCCCAGCAGACTCAGGTCTCAGCTTTATTCTTCATGGTGATGGGGCCTGTACTGGTGATATGTGTGTGCTGAGGTGAGAGGTAGGTAAGCATGGGTGGTCTTTGGAAGAGGGAGGCGACTCTATGAGGGAGGAAGAAAAGGGGAGGAGAAGAGGAAGGACAAAGAAAGAAGAGAGAGAGGTCAGAGGAGGGGGGGTGGGCAGCACCTCCAGGCCTGGACTTGGCAGAAGCTGGTCTCTAAGCATAGCCGTGATCCCTGCACAGCGTGAGGTGTGAGTCACTGAAGTGTAAACAAGATGAGAGGATATGGGGTTTTGTGGGTGGCTTGTGGATTTAGTTGACCACTTACAGTGGGTGTGTCTATGTGTGTACACACACACCTGCTCACACAACACATTCAAAAGATAGACTGTAGCTGAGTGTGATCGGCTAAGCACTTTGGTGAGAGGCTGTGACTGTAGGAGAAACATTGACATCCTTGACTCCTGGAATTTCCCTGGACCTCTGGAAAAACCCTAAACAGAGAAATTTGGCAAGGGTTCTAGGGAAGCTCCAAGAGGGTGCTGAGAGGGCCAGAAGGTCTCTAAAGGGGGCTTTCCTCTGGGCTAAGGTCACCAGCCCTCTTTCTGCCCTTACTAGATACAAATCTTTAGCCTCCCACAAATGCGTGGAGAGATGAGGCATTTCCTCTAAGCCTTACTCTATGAAGGGAAGAGACAGACAACAAAGGAAAAGCTCGTGAGGAAGCACCTGGTGCAGGCATCTGGCTTGGCCTAGCCTGCCTTGGGCTGTCGCTGTTGTTGCCCATGGCCTCAGGAGCATTCCCAACATCCCATCTCTCTCCTGTGTGTGTGGTGCTGAGGAAACAGCAAGGCCTCTGCAGTCTATTGACATTTATGTTTTAACTCTTGCTCCAACAAGTACCTGTTTTGGGGCCTTGAGCCAGCTGCCTCACATCACAAAGCCTCAGTCTCGTCATCCATAAAATAGGAATACCACCTACCCTACAGAGTGGTGGTGAGGAAGAAAGGAGATCACATACATGAATGCATCTGGCATAGTCCTCAACATGCTTAATCTTTCTTTACCCTTCTCTGTAGTCAGACACTGAGAGGAACCTCTTCTCAGGTCAAGAATCTGGGGATCCAGGGGTGGCCTGCGTGGCTCAGTCGATTAAGTGTCCGATGTCAGCTCAGGTCATGATCTCATGGTCCATGAGTTCAAGCCCCACATCAGGCTCTTTGCTGACAGCTCAGAGCCTGGAGCCTGCTTTGGATTCTGTCTCCCTCTCTCTCTGCCCTTCCCCTTGTCACACTCCGTCTCTCTGTGTCTCAAAAATAAATAACCATTAAACATTTTTTTAAAAGAATCTGAGGATCCAGAGGTTTTCTCTCTCTAATGGCAAAGAGAATCAAAAAGAGCCCTCTATCCCTCCACTTGAGACTTCTTTGGACTCTCCTTGATTTACCTATCAATGGATGAATGACAGAGCTTGAACCCAGTGCCTGGGAAACAGCCCTCCTTATTTACACCCACTGGCTCATGTTGACTCAGCATCTCTTGTCCACATACCTAGAAAACTCTCTATAGACACAGAAAAACCCTCTTTTGACATTTTGGCAACACAAGGATTTTAAAAGATATGTTCAGAATTTCACACTACAGAAAGCTTCAAACATTTCATCCCACAAGTCTAAATGCTATACACATTGAAACAGGACTTCATAGAAAAGGCTGATTTGAGGACACAGGTACTCTCCTAGTCCCTGGTCCTCCTCCAAGCCCACTGACACTAAGCATTTTGTCCTATAGGTTACATTGGGATGTGATGGTTTTTAAAGATCAAGCTGGAGAGTTGCCTTGGTGGCTCAGTCAGTTAAGCATCTGACTCTTGGATTTGGCTCAGGTCGTGAACTCACAGTTTTGTGGGTTCAAGCCCCACATCAGGTGTGGAGCCTGCTTAGGATTCTCTCCCTCTCTCTGTCTCTCCCCAACTCATGCTCTGTCTCTCTCAAAATAAATAAACTTTATAAAAAACAAATTAAAAAATTTAAATAAAAATCTAACTGGAGATGGGTCAGGTGGCTGGTCAGGAATACTAGGGGCCCTCGACATGGCTGAGGCTGAAGTGGCTACATCTAAAGAGAGAGTGGGGGATCTGAGGGTAATGCCAAGAGGAAATAGTCCCAGTGAGACCCAGGGTCATGGACCCTGCCTCTTCTGCTCTCATCTGTACGACTGTAGGTCAGATATATAACCTCTTTGGGCATTGATTTCCCCACCTGAAACACAAAGGGTCTGGGCTATCGTAGGTATCAAATATGCTGATGCATGAGAAGCAGTTTGTATACCATGAACACTATGCATATGGGAGACAAATCCAGGAAAGTAATACTGCTGAGCCCCTGCTCTGGACTACCTTTATGATGGGCACTCAGAGATACACATAAGCTCCCTTGCTGAACTGAGGGCTCCTTGGGACCAGGGGCTGGATTTCCTGTTTGTCACTGTGCTCTCCAGTTGCCCGGCCCTAGGTGTGGCAGAACACAGGTGCTCTAGCAGTTTTAGTGACCAAATATACAATCTCATTGCCATCCTCAGGGCAACCCAGTGAGATAGTTATTATTACCATCCCCATCTTACAGAGTTATGAAATGAGGCCCAGGGAGGTGATTGCATTTGCCCAAGGTCACACAAGCAGTGTAGCCAAGAAGGAACAGTGTGTGACACAAGTCTTTTCTTGTTCCATGCACCCCCTGCCTTTCCACAGCTTCTCATCTGTGATGCTTCCCTGACCAGCTCTCTGGTTGCTTAAGATAGGCCATTGGATCAAATGGGAGAGCCCAGCAGGAAGACATTGACAAAAGGCCTGGATGACAAGAAGTTCAGGCCACTTCTGGCTTGAGCTTGATGTCACTCGTGGCGGAAGCTGGATCCTAAATGTTCTGTTGCCCACAAGTGGATTTCTTAGCCTGCTAGTACAGAGTAGGACTGCTTCTGGTGAATATGCATGATGAGGGACTATAGGGATGATGAGGCGTTGGAGAGGGAAAGGTGCGGCAAAGGGAAATTGCTGAGGATAGCAGAGAGGAGCCCCATGGCTTTCCTTGGTTACTTGCCATATCTAAAGATTCTTCTTACTCTGAAGAATTTCTTCCTGGTGTCTACCCTAAGTTCCTTGCTACCATCTAAATCCATTCTTTCTAGTTCTGTTGGTCTCTGGGCTTTTGGACAAACATTTCACTGTCCTTTAGAAAACATCCTAAGCCCTAGCCAGCAATGCTCCTATACTCAAGACAAAAATGAGAAGAATTAGCCAGCAAACCCACCCAAGGAAATCATTAAAGGAGGCCCAATTTATTGCCTAATGGGGCCTGAACACACAAAGCCTGTGCTCAGCTTCTGCTTCTGTCCATTGCTGCCTGTATATCTTGGGATGTGTAATTTAGCCATCCTCTGCCTCAGTTTCCCCACGGACAGTAAGTGTTGTTGATCCCTCCCTCAGTGCCTGACAACGAGTTGGTGCTCGATAAACAGAATTATAGTCTGGTGATAATATTAGTTTGCATCTTGATGGCATTGTGCTCTGTGCTCATTGGTTCACATCACCCCCCTCCCCCCATCCCCTTTCCTGAGTTGCCTGGGCCTGGATTTTGCACCTCTAAGTGCAGCCAGGAACTCCAGCCCTCAGCTTGTGCCTGCACGGTCTTGGGAGGCCTGCCTTAGTTGGAGAGTTGCCATGCCTATGCAGGATTTCTTCTGGGTCTTCCAGTTCCACGTTCTTTCCTAGTGGCTACCCTGCCTTCCACAGCTCACCCAGCTGCTCTCAGAGCTCTGTGGCCTCCCCATCTTTGTTTCTCTGTGGTTCCTTTTCAGCCAGAGTCCAGAGACATTATTTGGGCCTCCAGTGTTCAGAAGCCATGCCACTCCATGCAGCTCCGTATCAATATTTGCATTTCCAAAGCCCAATTTACATCATAATTATTCTTGTCTAGCCAGGCAGGGAATGCCACACAAATTTCGGAAGGACTTTTGGCCAACTACAAGGACTGGCAATCACAACTTGTTTGGCTTCATCCCTTAGTACTAGAATATTTTCTCGTTTCTTAGAATGACCCCATATGAACACAGCTTTCTTTGTCATTCTTGCCTCTTCCCCAGGTAGACAGTATGTCTGAGCCCAGCCATGGCCTGCCATTCCCACCCTTTTTTCTGAGCTTTCTAGATGATAGGGCAAACTCCACTTAACAGCCTTCCCCTGGCACTCCATCCTATTCCTGACTCCAGACAAGTGAAATACACAAAATGTAACTTTTTATCTATCAATTTACCAAACTGAAAAAAAAAATAGTGGTCAGGGGTGTCTGGGTGGCTCATTTGGTTAAGCATCTGACTCCAGCTCAGGTCATGAACTTGCAGTTCGTGACCTTGAGCCCCATGTCAGGCTCTGTGCTGACAGCTCAGAGCCTGGAGCCTGCTTTGGATTCTGTGTCCCCTTCTCTCTCCACCCCTCCCCTTCTCGTGCTCTGTCTCTCTCACTCTCTCAAAAATAAATAAACATTAAAAAAATAGTGGTCAGTACCAGCGAGGTTGCACTGAGATGGGTAATCTCATATACTGCTAGTGGAAGTGTCATTTGGTATAGTGGTTTCTGGTGGGCAATTTGGAAATATCAAGACCTGTAAATACAGATGTCCACTTTGACCCGATAATTATACTTAAAGTGATCTGTACCAAAGGAGCATTAGCCAACTTGGGTTAAAAATGTATGTAAAAGCTGTCCATAAACATGGTAATAAGCTAAGTGTCCAACATTAGAAAATAGAAAAAATAGAATTACACACAACCTGTAAGGATGTTTTGAAGGATATACAATGACATAGAAAATGTTCCTGCTACAATGCTAAGTTAAAATATGCAAAGTACCAATTTGTTTATACAGTATAGTCCTGATTATGTTTTTACAAACCATAAATATTCAAATAAAAGGACAGGAAGAAAATCAGCCAATTGTTAACAGTGTCTGAGTCTAGGTAGTAGAATTGTAGTAGATTATAATAATAAAACTTAACATTTGTATAGCACTTATGAAGGGCCAGGAACTTTCATATACTCACTCATCACTTTATGTATATTTACTCCTTATGACTACCCTACAAGATAAATACTGTATCATCCCCATTTTACAGATGAAGAGACTGAGGTGCAAAAAGTTTAAGTGACTTGCCTAAGGTCACACAATTAGTCATTTTCTTCTTGGTACTTGCCATTATTTTCTGGATTCTCCACTGTGACTACATTTGGCTTTTGTAATCAGAACAGAAATGCACAGGGATTTTGAGAAAACTCAAAGTGCATAGCGCTGGGTCATAGAAGCTGATCAACTCAGGTGGGGACAGCTTTACTGCACAGCCTGTTTTGACCATTGTATTCCAGGTCTTGGGGACAAGGATCCTGTTCCTGTGAGCTTCTCTTGGTCAGCCTGTCTGGCCATGACCCCCTGATCAGGGCCTGCCCCTGCCCCTGCTTGATGAGCCTTTTCACTAATGGCCTACCTCCCCACCTCCTAGCCTTTGTTCCTGGCTTCTTTCTGGATGCATACCTCCACAGTCCATCCCTAGAATGGCAGAGGCCTGCAGTGGTCTGGCCTCTCCTGTCAGCCTCATCCCCGGGACATAGCAAAAGAGGGAGGACAGAAGAGGACATTTGTCCTCAGGCATCTGTCTCTGGGGGTTCCACAAAGATGTTAGCTGTTTTCAATTTTAACAGAGAAGTGGTAGCATATAGGGCGAGAGGCTGAACTTCTTACATTGGCCCTGAGCAGTCTTTACTCTGGAAAAGCCACCTCCCCATCTTTTTCTGGCCTAGATAAGCTTCCTGCTCTTTGACTACTTACTGCTGGTGCAGGGCATTCACATGTCCATGTGGGTCTGAGTATCAGCCACCCAGCTTCCCTGGGGTCACACCTAGCTGAAAGCAGGGTTCAAGTAGAAATGGAAGTTATCTGGAGGTGGGGGGGGGGGAAGGCTGCCACTCTGAATCTTCTTCAGATGCCCTCTCCAAGCCCTGATCACTGTTCCAAATAAGATTGTGGGGTGAGACAGGGAGGTCAGCCCACAGAATATGGAGAGCAGGAAGAAGGGACCATCAGTTCTCAATGTGGGTATCTTTGCTTATTAGCTCTCCAGAGGGTGAGGACAAAATGGAGTGTTTGGAGAAAGACAATCAGTAATAAGAGACTTGGGATCTAGTCTTGGCTTCTCTCACTGGTTGTGGGACCTAAGCAAGGTCCTTTCCTTCTCTGGGCCCCAGAATCTTTCTCTGGAAAATGGCAACAACAGTACCTATCTCACTGGACTTTCCTGTGAATCAACCTACTCTATGATGAGACAGCATTTTGTGTCGTAAATCGTGCACCCATTAGGAACCTGAAAGACATCCCCCTTTCCAAGTCTCTGTTTCCTTATCTGTATAACCTTGGGGGTTGCATGCCTTTGAACTGCTCAGTGAAAACGAGCCCAGTTCCCATAAAAGCACACAAGCACACAAAATGTTGCACGTGATTTCAGGAAGTCCTTGAACTTCATGGGTCCATCTCATGGGCCACCTCCAGGCTAAAAATCCCTGACCTGTTTGAAGGAGTTAATCCTTTCTTTAGCTTGCCTTGGCTGGCATATCTATAGTGACAGGGAACTCACTCCCTCCAAACAACTGTTTTTCTTTTGCAGAGCTCTGACTTCCCTTCTGCTCAGCTAAAATCTGCCTCCGTGGAGCATTTCTTGGAGGTTTTCCCACTCAAAGAACCTGGGAAATATCTGGGCCCAGGTGTGGTCATGGCTCTGAGTTATCTGGGCAGCAAGGATGAGGTTTCCTTCACTCTAAGCCAGGCAAACTACTTTCCTGCTGCTGCTCCCAGGGGTGGATGCTGGATTTTCTGCCTCATAAAGTTGTCCTCCAAGTCACTCTGGAGCCAGAGTGTGGCCAGACCCTGGCAGCCAGCTGGTCTCTGCTGTGTCCCCAGAGGAAAGAGGCAGCTGGAGTAGCCTGGCAAGCCCTCTTGCTCCGGGCTGCAACCATGTCAAAACCAGTGTTTAAAGCAACCCCTCCTCCCCTCTCCTACCCCTGCTGTCTTCCCTGGATGGGACAATGTCCCCTTGTGAGCTCAGGAACCAAAGAAAATGGGTTTCGAGTCAGGGATACTGATACTAACTACTTCATACAGACGGAAGGAGTATTACACAAAGTAATGAATGTAAAAAAAAGAAAAAACTTGGAATGCAACAAATTGCTGTTCCCTTCCTCCTTGCCTTTGTCCCTAGGGACTCTCCATTTCAATGGGGCAGAGTTAGTGGGAAGCAACTAGAATGGGCATGTGTTTACTGTGGCTCGTGTTCTGTGCATGTTAGCTATTGACCAGAACCCCACCAATAGGTTTGACTAGGTTCCTCAGTTCACACAGCTGGCAAAGGGTAATGAGGGATTTGAATCCAGGTCTAGCATCCCCACCCCCCAGCATCATACTGTCTTTCAGGGAGGGAGGATGGTACCCTCCCACATAAAGCAGCCTCTCCTTTATGGTTCCTAAGGACCTCCATTCTGCTCATTCTGAAGCAAAAGGAGCAAAGCACTCATAGGATTCCCTTAACTCCAAATTCTCCCCAAGTTGTGCTTGGAGTGACTCTCCTACTGCTACCTGAACTTCCATGGGTTTGGGACTGCTGTTGTGGAGAGGAACTGGGCCTAACCTCTGGGACCTGCTGGGCAATGACCAGATCCACGCATTTTGAGTGAACAAGAGGACCCCTTCTGGCTTCACCAGGAGGAACCAAATGGCCTGAGCATTCAGGCAGGCAAGAGAGGTCTATGAAAGGAGAAGTTTGTTCAGCTCAGATCAAGAGACACAAATACTTCTTGGGTGGCTGAGTGAAGCCTTTGATGGCCTGGGCAGAGAGCAGGAATAAGGTGGAGAACCAGAAAAGCCTGGGAAAGAAGGTGACACTGGGCTGGAGTAGGGCTTGTCTGAGGCCCCTGGGGCTCATGCGCCTGGCCAGGGTGCCCTCCAAAGTGCCCTCAGTTGCTCAGAGCCTGACCAGAGACTAAATCAGCTCTAGGGAAGGCATTCCCCTGCCTCCAATGGCAGAGCTGGCAGGCTGTTGCCATGGCAGCCAGGGGGCTAAGTACAAGAGCAAAGCAGCCCAGCCTGAAGGTTGTTACTGAAGAAAGGCACTTCCTGGGTCTTTTGGTGCCCAACCCAAGAGAATGTTGCTGTCTGGGGCTCATGGCTGGCAGTTGAGACTAAGGCCTTCTTCGGCCCACCCAGGGCCAGTCTCTGGTGTGAGTGTGTGGTGGTAGTGGTGGTGGTGTGTGTATCTGTTCATCTGTATATGTGTGTGTGGGGGGACACAGAACCCCAGGGGACCATCTGTGTGTATGTATATGTGCATATATATACACTCATGTGGGTCCACAGAGGCCTGGAAGGGCGAGGGCTGTGTATGTGTGTATGCCTTTGTGTATGTTTGTTAGACAGTAAGGAGAGGAAGAAGAAAGACAAAAGCCCTAAATGACTCTGGTTTCTGGAGGAGCCAGCCCGGTGTGGTGGGTGTAGGGAGCAGAGTGGGCTGGTCAGGGGCCTGATTGGAACCAGACTTGGCAAGGAGGAGCTATAAATGTTTTTTTCCTGCCTGTCCTGAGAAATTTATGTCACACCCACTCCATCATCCTGGTGGGGGCAGCCTCTCCCAGCTGCCTGTGGTTCTGGGCCTTCCAGCACAACCAGCAACCACTGTGGGAATCCCCTGAGCTTCCTCTGGTCCTAGGCTTGAATGGACCCCATCCCATGATGGCCTGAGGTTGACAGGGATGAGCCATGGATGGAGGAGGAAAGAACTTGGCCCCCAAATGGCCTTCCTTCCCACAGAGTCTTATGTGTTGCTGGAGGAGTAGGCATTAGGAAGGTGTAGGGAAGGAGGTAAAGACAGGAGAGGGGCTGTGCTCCCTTTACAGTATCTTCCCTGCCTTCTTCCCTTAACAGGGGGTAGGGACTGAAGGCAGACCGAAAAGGAGAAGATGGCTCAGACACCATTTGAGATACAGATGGAAACTAAATCCCAGGAGGGGAAAGGGACTTGCCCAAGGCCACACATTAAAGGAGCCAACCCACCCTCCTGTATATGGACTTCTTCTTCACCTCCAAGTTAGAGATCTCTCCCAACCTAGTGTAAGGCACAGCCTTTTTCTTATCATGTTGCTCCATCCTTAAAATCCTTCCCCTGGTTTTCCTTTGTTTCTACAGTAAAGGAAAGACTCCTTGGCATGGATTACAGGGTCTGCCCTGGTTTGGTCCCTGTCTACCTCTCCATCCACATCTTTTACCAAGATCCCTCTTGCCACTGGGCCTTTGCATATGCCGTGCCCTCTGCCTGGGGTGATTTTCTTTCCCTCTTTCAGGTTTTGACCCCCTACTTCTACTTCAGCACACAGCTCATAGATAGCTTCCTCAGGGAAACCTTTCTATATTTTCCTGGCTAGGACATGCTGCCCAATATTTTACTCTCATGGGACTGTGGGCCTCTCCTCCATAGCACTTCTCAAATTGTAACTTTACTTTTGTTGTGTGCTTTGTGATTAATGGCCATCTTCTCCACCATACTCAAAACTCCACAGCTGCTTTTGTTCACAGCATCATGCTGTCCTAGTGCTCAGTACAGCCCTGGCAAATAACCAACAGTGACAAGGACATCAGGAGCTAATATTTGAGGCTTACCATTTGCCAGGCACTCTTCCCACAGCTTTACTTGAAATAATGCATTTAATCTTCACAAAGTCTAGCAGGTAACTACTATCATTTTCTGTATTCTTAACCACTATCACTATAACTGCTTAATAATAAATATTATTTAGGATGCCTGGGTGGCTCAGTCATTAAGCATCTGACTTTGGCTCAGGTCATGATCTCACGGTTTGTGAGCTTGAGTCCTACTTTGGGTGAGCATGAGCCCTGCTTCGGGTAAACATAAGCCCCATTTCTCTCTCTCTCTCTTCCTCTCCCTCTCCCTCTCCCTCTCCCTGTCTCTGCTCCTTGCTCACTTGTGCCCTCTCACTCTCTCAAAAAAAGTAATAAATATTATTTGTTGACTACATACTTTTGGTTGAGGCCCCCCACCACTCCAATCCTGAGGGGAGGTGCCAGCCCCTGAGCACCTCCCTGGATCTTAAGGTGACCCCTGCTCCAGGACTTCTGCTACTTGCCCATGGTTACTCCTAACTTGTTTCCCCTCTGTCAACTTATCCTACATGCCCTGTTTGACATGAGAAGGTTCTAGGGCTGGGAGATGCCACTGAGTTTAGGGAAGCACTTTTTCACCCTTGAACACTTGCTCCGGTCATTATATCACAGCCATAGTCCACTGACCTGTTCTCACCTACTTAGGCTCAACCACTTCCCCGCTGGGTGCCAAGTCAATTCAACTCCTGAGCCTCAGTTTCCCCTTCTGTAAAATAGAGTGATTCGCAGGACTGTGAGGTAGGGCTATGAGAATTCAGTGAGTTTGTTTGTGTGTGTTTGGTAATTGCCAAGCACAAGACTGATATTAGTTATCACTTGAATCATTATTAGTAATGACTTATAATGTAAACCAAAACTTTATCTTCCTGGTTGTAGCTCCAGAGCCCAACAGAGATGAAAAATAATACACGGTACTAATGGTAAGTGTTCAGTGTGCTGTCTTCCCAACCCTCGTCTACCACTATGCTCCTCCTGCCTGCCCTGCCACCCTTCTTACCTCTGCCACACCCAGGATATGCTTTGTACTGGTTAAGAACCCTCAACCCTGTATGGGGGAGGAGACAGAGCTCTGTTCCCCCACTGCTTCCCCTCCCTATCAGCCTCCCATCAGCCTTGCTGTTTCTTTGTTAGGGCAAGGGCAGGGAATTTATGGCCCCCTGTAGCCCCCCCCAGGCCACAAGAGCCCTGCCACCTCCCCACCATGGCATCTTGAGCTGAGTCTATGGCTCTTGGTGGGGGGTGGCTGTGGGATGGGGGGGCACAAATAGATGAGGGTTACAAAAGTTGTACCTTGCTTTCCCAGTGGGCTCTCAGGGGCCAATGAATGCACAGAGCCACAGCCCAGAGTGGGGGTAGGCTCAGCCAGAGTGTTTTCATTTTCCTCTGTTTGTTTTCTGTTTACATCAACTGCTCAGTTCTGGTTTGAGCCTCTAAGAACTGATGGAGTTTGGCAGGTAAAGATTTCTGGGGCCACCCATCTCTGCCTTCTATAGGGCTGAGGACTCAGCTCCTGCCAATGCCTGCAGGAGCAAGAAGCCCAGCCTACTCTATTTACTGGCCCCTTTCTTTCCATTATTCTCTTTTCTATTTTTCTCTCTCCCTCTTTCCTTCTTTCATTGTTTCTCTTTCTATATGTCTCTATTCCCTATGTTCCTCCCACCCTCCCTCCCTCCCTCTCTCTCTCTCCCTTTCTCTTTTCTGTCTCTTGGAGTTTGTCCCTGTCTCTTTTCTGCCTTTCTGTGCCTCTTTTATTCAGTAGTTCTTTGTCTTGCCATACTCTTTTTCTCTCTTTCCTTTTTCTTTTTTCTTTCTCAAAAGGAGAGAAAGAAATTAAAGCCTGGGGCACAAGGAGGTCTGAATTCTGGCCCACCTTCTCCCATTAACTCCTTCAAAGTAACCTTCAACAGATCTGTTTCTATCTCTGAGCCTCAGTTTCCCCATCTGCACACTGAAAGATCTAACTTATATGACCTCTGGGACCTAAGCTAGAAAGTCTTCCAAGTATTTACTCCTTGCAGGGGAAAGGAGGGAGGGGAGGGATCAGATTCTCTCTTCAGGGAGCACGGTCCTGAAATGAAGTCTGGAGGAAGTAGAGGGAGGGAGGTCAATGGAGTGCCTCCTTGAGCAGTGAGGGTTTATGGTAAAGGGCAGAGATAGACGATACCCACCCCCCAACTCGTGTATGCCAAAACCCAATCCAGAGAACTCAAGAGCTGGAGACTGGAGTTTGTAAAGGTAGAGACACCTTTGTCCAGAGTGGGCCCAATTTACACTCCCAGCAGCAGTGCAGGAGAGTTGAGAATGCTCCTCATTTTCACCAATAACTTAGTCATTTCCATTTTCTTTCCTTTAACCCATTCTTGTAGGTGTATGGTGGCATTTCATTACAGTTTTCATTTGCATTTTCCTTTTAACTAAGTTGAACACTTTTCATGTTTATTGCCTCCCTTGATATTCTTTGTTGCACATTTTTCTGTAGGGTTACCTAATATACTCTGGATTATGAGTCCTTTGTCATATATATAAAATATATTCTCCCATTCTTGAGTTATCTTATTATTTTCTTAATATGGTCTTTTCATGAACAAACTTTTTTTTAATTTTGGTATAGTCCAAATTATTTTTTCTTTTCATGGATAGCATTTTTTCACCTTATTTAAGAAATCTTTGTCTATCCCAGGTTACAAAGTTTTCTCCCTGTATTTCCTTTGAAACTTTATTGTTTTGCATTTCACATTTATATCCACAATTCATCTGGAACTGATTTCTGTGTGTGATGTGAGGTAGGGGTCAAGATAATTTTTTTTCCATGTGGCTCTCCTACTGACCCAGCACTATTTATTTTTTAAAATAATATTCAATATACCAGAGTGTCAGTTTTGTCATAAATTGGGTGATTGTATATGTGTAAGTCTGTTTCTGAATTTTCTTTTCTTTCCATTTGTCACTTTCTATATCCTTATGCCAATACCACAATGTCTTAATTACTTTAGCTTTCTAGGTCTTGATTATCTGTTAGTGAGAGTCCTCCAGCTATGATCTCCTTCAAGTTTATTTGAACTATTCTTGGCTCCTTGTATTGCCATCTGAATTTTAGGACAAATTTGTCAATTTTGCCACCAAAAGCTATTACTGGGATTTTCAAATGAGATCATATTGACTCTGTAGATTAATCTGGGGAGAACTGACACCTTTATAATATTGAGTTTTCTAATCCATGAATATGGTTTATCCCTTAATTTGAGTCTTCTTTAATTTGTCTACATAATTTTTTTTTGTTAGTTTTCATTGTGCAGGCTTTCCACCTTTCATTAGATTTATTCCTAACTATTTGATATTTATGTTATTACAAATAATAAAGTTTTTAAAACTTTCTTGTTCTATTTTGTGCTGGTGTATAGAAACACAATTGATTTTTTCATATAGACCTTATATCCACTGATCTTTCTAAATTCACTCATCAATTTTAATAGTTTGTCTATAGATTCTTCTGGACTTCCTATGTGCACAATCATGTAAAATGAAAATAATGGCAATTCAATTTCTACAGTTCAAATCTTTGATTTCTTTTGCTCACTTCATTGCACTGACTAGGACCTCCAGTGCAACATTGAATAAAAATGGTTAGAGTGGGCATCTTGTCTTTCACTGAGTCTCATTGTATAAAAACTTTCAATATTCAACAATTAAGTATGTTGTTTGCTGAAGATTTTTTATAGATGCACTTTATCAAGTTGAAGATACTCCCTCCTATTTGTAATGTGGTGAATGTTTTATCATGAATGGATGTAGAATTTTGTAAAATGCTTTTTTATGTATCTATCATGATTTCCCTCCTTTTTCATGTTAGGTGAATTACAATGATTGATTTTTTATTGTTAAACCACACTTAAATTCCCAGATTAAAACTCACTTGGTCATGATGAATAATTCCTTTAGTATATTGCTGAATTCGATTTGCTTTCAAAATTAAACTTTTAAAATTTTGTGATAATTGTTGGGCACCTGGGTGGCTCAGTCAGTTAAGTGCCGACTTTTGATATTGGCTCAGGCCGTGACCTTACAGTAAGTCCTGAGATCAAGCCATGTGTCTGGCTCTGCACTGAGTATGGAGTCTGCTCGGGATTCTCTCTCTCTCTCTCTCTCTCTCTCTCTCTCTCTCTCTCTCTCCCTCCCCTGCTCATTCTCTCTCTCTCTCTCTCTCAAAATAAATAAACTTAAAAAAATTGTGATAATCATAGATTCACATGCAGTTTTAAGAAATTATACAAGAAGATCATGTGTATTCTTTACCCAGTTTCTCCCAACAGAAACATCTTGCAAAGATGTGGTACAATATCACACCCAGGATATTGATGTCGATACAGTCAAGATACAGTACATTTCCATCGCCTCAAGGATCGGTCATATTGCCCTTTTACATCAAAATTCACTTCTTCCCCACCCCACCTCCTCCTTAACCCCCAGCAACCATTAATCTGTTCTCCACTTTCATAAGTTATCCTTCAAGAATGTTATATAATGGAAACATACAGTAAGTAACCATGTAGGGTTGGCTTTTGTACTCAGCAGAATTCTCTGGAGATTCATCCAAGCTGTGGGGTGTCAGTAGTTTGTTTCTTTTTGTTGCTGAGTAGTGTTCCAGGGTGTGGATGTACCACAGTTTGTTTAACCATTCACACACTGAAGGATATCTGGGCTATTCCCAGTTGGGGGCTATTACAAAGAAAGCTGCTATAAACATTCAATTTTTTGTGTGAATATTAGCCTAAAATTCTCTGGCATAAATGTCCAACAGTGCAATCACTGGGTTGCACAGTACTTGCATGTTTAATTTTACAGGAAGCTACCAAACTTTGCTTCATAGAGTAGCTGTGCCATTTTACATTCCCACCGACAATGTATGAGTGATCTAGTTTCTGTGTACCCTCCCTAGCATTTTGTATTGTTATGTGTTTTTTTTTTTTAATTTCAGCTTTCAGATAGCTATGTGGTGATATCTCATTGTGGTTTTAATTTGCATTAATGATGTTGACTAACTTTTCATGTGCTTATTTGCCATCTGTATATTCTCTTTGGTGAAATGTCTCTGCATGTCTTTTACCCATTTTTTAAAACATTTTTTTTTAATTTTTTTTTCAACATTTATTTATTTTTGGGACAGAGAGAGACAGAGCATGAACGGGGGAGGGGCAGAGAGAGAGGGAGACACAGAATCGGAAACAGGCTCCAGGCTCTGAGCCATCAGCCCAGAGCCTGACGCGGGGCTCGAACTCCCGGACCGCGAGATCGTGACCTGGCTGAAGTCGGACGCTTAACCGACTGCGCCACCCAGGCGCCCCTCTTTTACCCATTTTTTAATTGGATTGTTTTGTCGTGTCTTGTTTCACTGTTGTATCTTAAGAGTTCTTTATATATTCTAGATACAAGTCCTGTGTCAAATACATGGTTTACAAATATTTTCTCTCAGTTTGTAGTTTGTCTTTTTATCCATATTCATCACAGAACACAGGTATTTAATTTGATGAAGTCCAATTTATCCACTTTTTTTCTTCTATGGATCATTTTCTTGGTGGTTTATCTAAGAATTATTCACCAATATTTAAGCCCTGAAAATTTTCTCCCAGGTTTTCTTCTAAATGATCTATAATTTTATGTCTTATATTTAAATATATGATTTGTTTAATTAATTTTTGTGTTAATTTTTATCCATATGTCTCCTTCTGCCAATACCACACAGGTATGGTAAATATATAATTATGGTAAATATATAATAAGTCTTAAAAGCAGGTAAAGTAATTCCTGACACTGTATTCTCCTTTTTCAAAATCTTTTTGGCTATTCTAGTTCCTTTGCCTTTCCGTATAAGTTTTAGAATAATCTTGTCTATATCTATAGAAAAAGCTTGATGGAATTTTAATAAGAATAGCATTAAAGGTATTTATCAATTTGGAGAGAACTGACCTCTTTACTATGTTGAGTCTTCCAATCAATGAACACCTGAGTATGTCTCTTCATTTATCTACATCTTTGATTTCTTTCATCAGAATTTGTAAAAATTTTCAGCATACAAGCCCTGTACATGTTTTGTTACGTTTATATCTACTTATATCTTTTTTTTGATGTTTCAAATGTTATTTTTCTTTGCAAACATCCATTATAATTTTGTTCCAATTAGCTTGCATGAACCATAACTGGGAGGCAAAACACAAAAGATATTCAGAAATGTTCAGTTGAGTAATAATCTTAAGAATTACTTAACAATTTAGAATATTCTGTGTGAATGGGTGAACACATTTGACTAGAGATTATATAATATGATCTGTTAGCCAGTTATGTAAACACCTGGATTGGAAATATAGATATATGAGTGGAAGCATTTTAAATGGCATTGCATTTAAAATTTGATGTTCACATGCTCATTGTTAGTATATAGAAATATAACTGATTTTTGTATGTTTATCTTCTATCTTGTGACCTTGATGAACTTAATTATTAGTTTTAGTTCACTCTCTTCCTAATTTTTTACATGTTTTTATTATGAAATTGTGTTGGATTTTGTACAGTGCTTTTCCTATATCAATTCATAAGGTTTATTGAATTTTCTTTGTTAACCTATTAATATGGTGGATTGCACTGACTGGTTTGCAAGTACCAAGCTATCCTTACAGTCTTGAAATAAACCCCACTCCGTTGTGGTGTATAATTCACTTAATATATTATTTAATTCTATTTGTTGATGTTTTGTTGAGAATTTTTCTGTTTTCATGTGGGATATTGGTCTGTGGTTTTCTTTTTGTGTACTGTCTTTGCCCACTTGTGGGGCAAAGTGAATGAGTTAGGAAATCTCCTCTCCTTTTCCTTTTTCTGGAAGAGATTATAAAGAATGTGTCTTCCTTATTCTTTCAACTTTTAGAAGAATTCTCCAATGAAACCATCTGGTCTTAGAGATTTCTTTGGGGGAATATTTTTTAATCACAAATTCATTTTTTGATAGTTTTGATAGTTGATACTATCCAAATTATTGGTTTCATATTGGAAGAGTTGTGGTAGTTTGTGCTTTTGAAGGAATTAATCCATTTCATCTAAATTGTCAAGTTTATGTGCATAGAGTTGTTTATAGTGTTCCATCACTGTCCTTTTGATGTCTGCAGGGTCTGTGTTGAGATTCTCTGTTTTATTGCTGATATTTGCAATGTGTGTCTTCTTTTTTTCTTTGTCGGTCTTATTAGGGATTTGTTAATTTTATTAATCTTTTCAAAGAACCAGATCTTTTGTTTCATTGATTTTTCACCCTTGAAATCCTAACATACACTTCACTTGGTCATCAGGCATTGTTCTTTTAATATTTTTTTTAAATTTTCTTTCCTAATATTTTGTTTTGTATTTTTCACCCACATTTACAAGAAAGATTGATCTGAAATGCTCCCTTCTTATAATACCCTCATCTAGTTTTGGTATCAAAAGAGTTGGGAAGTGTTCCTTCTTTTACTCTTCTCTGGGAGGATTTGTGTAATATTGATGTTATTGGCCACATGGAGTTTTATAACTTATATATGTTTGGAGGTAAATAGTTTCATCTCCATGCATGGAGCTAGGTGAAGCAAGGTAGCATATTTTTGGTCCCCTATCATCTACCAGACACCACATGAGAAATTTTACATTCATTATCTCATTGTTTCCTTATAAAAAAAAACTCATTGGACAGGAATTTTTATACTTGTATCTGAGCTCAGAAAACAGAGATTCATTGACTTGCCTAAGATCATACAGATGTGGGATTCAAAGCTAAGTCTTACTTGTTGACCACCTACTACTATAATCTAGGCACTGGGCTCTGAGATGATCATCTGCTATAGCACTGAGTCCTTCCAGCAACTCAGTGACATAGTAATCATGGTTTTCATTGTCGAGATGAGAAAGTTGAAGCTCAGAGAATTTGACGAAATTATCCAGAGCTAAACATCTCGGATGTGGCCAAGCTGGGCTCCAGGGTGGTATTTTACCATTCTGCAGCCAGAGTGTGTTCTTTGTGCTGTGGCCAGAATGTTCGTCCCAGGGAAATGAGCACATTTCTTCTGTGTTAGTGACTGCTGCCACTGTTGGCATCTCAGGGGAAGGGAGGGGTCATGATGGCCAGAATAGCTGCTGGCCCCAGTTTCCAGGTACAACAATGAATCAAAGCTGAAGACAGACCTAGAGAGTTAAGCTGCTGGGCAACTGTAAGAAAGGGGCTCAGGAAACTGGGCCCTGAGGCTAGGGGACTGGAAGGTGGCTTGGCACACCCATCATACAGACTGAGAGGTGGGTCAACAGGTGGGGAGGTGAATGGGGCTGGGCTCTGGTAGCTTGCAGTGCCAACCCTCTATGTTGTGAAACAGCTTTCCTGGACAAGGCCTGGCTGGACTAATTTCCTTTTGTCTCTACAAAGCCCACACCTGAACCACTACTAACTCCTAGGAAAAGAGAGACGGTGGAGAAAAGAGCAGAGGTACCCTGAGGTCCTAGCCCCCAGCTAGAGACATGGGGTCTGGATTAATGATATGGCAGAGCAGACAAGGTCCTTACAGATCATTTGGTCCAGTTGTCTCACTGTTTAGGGGGAAACCAAGGTCCAGAGAAATGAGGGTATAGTGATTTACTTGTCCAAGGCCACACAACCCTGACCAGACACCTAGGGGAGAGCAAGGGCCCAGATAGAGGTGTGTGGGGTGTGGGGCAAGTAGGGACTCTGTGTGTGTGTGTGTGTGTGTGTGTGTGTGTGTGTGTTGTGGTTCCTTCTGTATAGCATTGTATACAGTGGTGGAGACAACATGGGTTTTGAGGCCACACTCTTCCATGTATTAACTTGTGACTCTAGGAACAAGTTACTTGAATGCTCTGGGCCTCAGTTTTCTCATGTGGACCTCATTATAGTAACGACTTCTGTGAAGTATGTATTGTTGTACAGACAAAATAAGTTAATATATATGTGAAACACTTAGGACAGTGTCTGGCACATAGGGAGCACTATGGAAATGCTATTGTTGTTATTGGAGGCCCCTGGGTAGGGCGGAAGGAGCAGGGGCTCGAGATTCAGTTTGTCTGTGTTCCAGTCCAGACTGCCATGTTGTGTGGCTTTGGGCAGCTTTCTTCCCTCTCTGTGCCTCAGAAGCCTCAACTACAGTATGTATAATGTGCACCTAATAAAAGTTGCTTGCTTCCAGGGCTGTGAGAAAATTCAGCTCTGTCACATGAACAGATCACCCAGTTCACAGAAGGCCTTGGAGAAAATGTGGCTGTTACAACTGCAGTGGAGACCTACTAGAAGCATCCCCCAGGGTTTCTGCTCCCCAGGCCTCACACACTTAAACCCCTCAGGCATAAGACACTTCCTCCTTCCCACCAGAGCCAGACAATAGCTCCAACCCCCCAAGTTTCAGGCCCTACAGCCTCTCTGCTCCTGCCCCCAAGGCTGATTTGCTGACTTCACAACTTCCTTTCTCCTGATGGCACTGGGAGCTGTGAAAGTAACTCTGAAGAGACTTGAGGCCCATTCCAGCTAGAGGCACCGCATCCCCAGTGATGGCCACTGAAAGTGGAGAGAAATAGGGCCTGGCTGAAGCTATCCCTCCACCTTGGCAGGGAGAACTTGCCCGAAGCCTCTTCTCCATCTGACTTTGTTCTGGGGTCAGTGGAGCTGGAGCAGTCAGAACAAGAATCAGAGACTTGCAGACCTTCTAAGTAGACATCACTCCCTTTCCCCATGCATTTTAGCTTAGGGGAGAAGGAACATAGCAAAAGCAAGGAATGCAGCCAACGTCACATAGCAATACTACAGAGTAGGAAGCGGTGGCTCAGAATGCAGAGGTGGGATCACAACCCAGAAATAAATGGTGTCTTTTCTAGAACCAAAGTATGTCAGAAGTAGAAGAGATCTTGGTTTAGGGGACATTTGAGTCTAATTCCGTTTTATTTTTATTTATTTTTTTTTTTAATTTTTTTTTTTTAACGTTTATTTATTTTTGAGACAGAGAGAGACAGAGCATGAACGGGGGAGGGGCAGAGAGAGAGGGAGACACAGAATCGGAAACAGGCTCCAGGCTCTGAGCCATCAGCCCAGAGCCCGACGCGGGGCTCGAACTCACGGACCCCGAGATCGTGACCTGGCTGAAGTCGGACGCTTAACCGACTGCGCCACCCAGGCGCCCCTCTAATTCCGTTTTATAGATGAGTAACATTGAGGCCAAGAGAGGGAAAGGGACTTGTATGAGGCCCAAAAGGAGTTAGTGGAGAGGTGGGACCCAAACTCAGGGCTCCTGATCTCTTGGCCAGGGCCCTTCCCACATGACACAGTAGCATGGGGCCCAAAGGCTTCTGGAGGGAGGGGAACCCAGCCCAGTACTGGGATGTTTTTAGCCCCTACCCAGTCAGAACTATTGTTTTCCCACCCCCTGGACCCTTTCTAACCTACCTCACTGGCACCCTGAGGAAGGCATTCTCATGCGGCTGAACCCTAGTGAGAATCAGAGACCTGAGATCCAGACTATGTGTCCTCTCTCTAAGCCTGTGTTCACCTTTACAATGGTGTGTGTTCGGGATGCCTGGGTGGCTCAGTCAGTTAAGCGTCCGGCTTCAGCTCAGGTCATGGTCTCACAGTTTGTGGGTTCTAGCCCCGCATTGGGCTCTGTCCTGACAGCTCAGAGCCTGGAGCCTGCTTCTGATTCTGTGTCTCCCTCTCTCTCTCTGTCTCTCTCTGCCCCTCCCCCACCCATGCTCTGTGTCTCTCTCTCTCAAAAATAATAAACATTAAAAAAATTTTAAGTGATGTGTGTGGAGTGTGGGGCAAGGAAAAACTAGTTGAGTCAGAACATTCAAATTAACTGGAGGTTTGGGAATATCCGGATGCCCAGACTCTACCCCAAATCTGTGAAAGCAGGCTTGAGTGATCAGTCTAATCCTCAAGGGATTCACATGAGCAGCAGGGTTGAGGAGTTTCTAAGGGCTCCTCTACCTGACTTCTGCTCAGATTCCATGAATGACATAGGGTGTCTGAAATTGGGACAGGGGATGGCCCTGACAATACCCCTCCCATAGCCCCCACACTAAGCATGCCAGGCCAAACTACAGGCCACCTTCCCAGGGTTAGAAAATTGCTTTTGGGGTTTCTGGTACTGTCTGCATTCCTCCTGGGATGCTGCTCCTGTGGTAGGAGTCTGCCTGTCCATACCCCTCCACCTCCTCTCCCCCTGACCCCCAAGCCCCTCCCTGGTTGACTGCATGTGGCAGAGAAACAATGCAGGCTCTGGAATCAGAATGGGCTTAGGGTGAAGTCCCTGCCTCACCATGAAGCTTGCAGCCTCAAGCAGATCACCTCCCTTCTCTAAGCCCAGGCTTTCTTAGTTCTAAAATGGGGATAGTAATAGTTCTTAGCTCACAACACTTGCTCACATAGGCTGAGCCCACGCATCTAATGCTTTCAGCACAGCATCCCAGCATGGAGCACTCTGTGAACAACAGCTCCCCTCGCCTGAGGCTGCTGCTCAGTCCCAGGGGCAACCTGGCCCTTGGCTCCCTCAGAGGAAACTTGGGCAAACCATCTTGCTGTCATTTGGAAGACTCAACATCCAGAACCAACCCCCATTCTAAGACAAGGGATGAAAAATTTGCCCTCTGCACCTGGTGCTTTCTACTTCATGAGACACATTCATACCCACCTGCTCCTATCGCCTTTCCAGCAAGCCCATGAGAGAGGACTTGCAGTCCTTGCCCTACAGATGACAAAGCTGGAACTCAGGTCCAGTCACTGGACCACAGTGCCTCAGTTTAGAATTAGTAGTACTGGGATTTAAAGCCAGGGCCATTTTGCCCCAGAGTCCAAGCTGCATCCACTGTATCTTCACTGTCTTAACTTAGCAAGATCAGAGAAGGTGCTGCATCACTGGGCATGGCCTGCAATAACATGGAGCTATCTCAACACAGGTGCAATAACCAGCCTTTGTTTCTGTCTAGCTTTACAACATACGCAGAAAAACTTCTGTCTGTCATCACATTTTCCCCAATAATGTGCTCGTTTGCTAAATATTTACTGAGTACCTACTATGTGCCAAGCACTTTTCTAATTATTTGAAGCCCATAATCTGGTGAGAGGAGCCAAAGAGTAAACAAGGTAAATAAAACATACCATATAGTTGATGATGGTAAGTGCTATGGGGAAAAAATAGAGGAGGAATAGAGGAGGAGGAAAAGAAGAGTCAGTGTGTCTGAGGGCACGGCATGGTTACAGGTTTAGCTAACATGGCCAGGAAAGTCACACTGAGAAGATAACATCTGAGAAAGCTCCGGAAGAGGTAAGGAAGAGTCAAAAAATATCTGTGGAAAGACTATTGTATGCAGAGACAACAATCCATGTAAAGAACCTGAGTTGGTTTGTGTCAGAAAGTTTTGAAGAACTGCAAGGAGGCCAGTGTGGTTGGACTTGAGTGAACAAAGAAGAGAGGAACAGGGTATGAGGGCAGAAGGTAATGAAGGGCCAGATCCTAGAGGACTTTTGGGCACCATGATGACATTGGCTTTACTCTTAGAGAGATTGGGGAGCTTTAGAAACTGATGTGAGTTTGACAGGGTCCTTCATACTTGGATTCAGGTGTGGGGAAGGGGATGTGGGGGGCAAGGGCTGAAGGGTGGCCTAGGGGGTGAGACTGTGGACATAGTGAGAAGTGGTTAGATTTTTGAGGTATTCTGAAGATAGAGACAAGATGGGATGAGGGGGTTGAAGAAATAAAGAAGTCAAGGAATACCTCATATGGTATCAAGTCCACATGTCTCCACCTCCACTGTCACCACCCTAGTCTGAGGCACCACCCCCTCTTGCCAGGACCTGCAAAGGCCTCTCACGCAGGCTCGTTATTCCCACTTGTCCTTCCCACAAATCTACTCCCCACCTTGCTAGTGGGATCCTTTTAAAATGTAAACCAGAAGCGGTGCCTGGGTGGCTCAGTTAAACATCTGATTTCAGCTCAGGTCATGATCTCACAGTTCATGAGTTCAAGCCCCACATTGGGCTCTCTGCAGTCAGCACAGACCTGCTTCAGTTCTTCTGTCCGCCCTCTCTCTGCTCCTCCCCTACTTGCTCTCTCTCTCTCTCAAATAAATAAATATTTAAAAATAATAATAAAATGTAAACCAGGCCAAGTCACTTTCCTGCTTAAAACTCTCCAGTGGCTTCCCATGACACTTAGACAAAAAGTCAAGGTCCCATATGAGCTGACTCCTCTCTGCCTTTTAATGATCAGTGATCTTTCCTACCTCTATCCCCAACCCCTGCTGTGCTCCAGCCTGCTCTGCAGTTCCATGAACTCACCAAATTCATTGTTCATTACCACCTCAGGACCTTTGCATCTGCTATTTTCACTGCCTAGAATGTTCCTTTTCTATTCTGCATGGTTGGTTTCTTCTCATTCCTGAGGTCCCAGCTGACATGTCACCTCCTTAGAAAGCTCATACCCTGTACTGTCACCCCCATCTAAATAAGATTTGTAATTCTGAGTTTTCTTGCTCATAGTTCCTTACTGTTGTTTTATTCCTTTCATAGCATGTTCCATTGACTGCATGTTGATTTCCATAACTTTTGTCTTCTTTACTAGACTGTTAGCTCCCTAGGGCAAGGGCAGAACCAGATAGACTTGACCTACCCCTGTATCTCAGTGCCTGGTTCCAAGACAGGCACTCAGTGCTAATGTGTGTGTGTGGTAGAGTACTGATTTACAAGCATATGCTCCTTTAATACCTCCAGCAAGACTGAAATAGGCATTTCCATTATCCCCATTTTATAGATGAGGAAACTGAGGCACAGAGAGGCCCTGAAGTTTGCTAATGGAAGACCCAAGTTTCAAACTTGCCTCTGCATGACCACACCATGTGTACCCTTTATAATCATACACACAGAGACACATATAGATACACACAGACACACACACACACACACACACACACACAGTGGGTGCTCTAGAAATAAATTTTAAATGAATGAAGGATTGAAAATGTTAAAAAGTTAGACTTAAAATCAGGTCCATCAAGTGTAAAATCCATATTCAACCTCCACCTCTTAGGCTGATATAACAGAATTCCCTGTACCATTTTTGATGTGAGATTGTGCAAAGAACATGATCTTTGGCACCAAGCAGGTCTAGGTTCAAATCCTTGTCCCACTAGTTACTATATGGACTCAAACAAGCCACTTCACATCTGTGAACCACTGTTCGCTTATCTGTAAAATGGGAATGATAGTCACCCCTAATTCTCAAGGTTTCCATCAGAAGTGTGACTTTGGACAAGCCTCTGAGTCTGTTTCTTCCTCCATCCAGTATTCTCTAATTTAGTGGCATTCTATGATTAATCTCAATCTGTCCTGCTGGAGCTAGTTTCACCCGTTCAGCTTGTCCTTCTGCCCATCCATCCAGCTGCCAGTCCATCCCACCATCAATCTATCAACCCATCCATCCATCCATCCATCCATTCTGATGAAGCCCCCTGCTATGGACCAGGCCCTGTTGTGATAGGCCATGAGCTTGAGAGGAGAGTAGGATAGTAACAAAGCTTGTAGTCTAAGGTTCAAATAGCAGCTGAGGTCTCTATCATGTCCTGTGCTACCACTGGGAGAGATGTGGAAGCATGAGAGAAAATGGTTAGTTCATTGAGACTGAGTGGTAGATGAGAAGTAGGAGAGGGTGGCGAGAAATGAAAGCTGAGGAAGATTGGGCCATGAATGCCACATGAATGAATTTGAATGGTGGGCAGTTAATTAGAACAGCTACCTTGGAGGGCACATTGGCAGCTTCCATCAGCATTACAGATGAAACAGCAAGCTTCAAATCTCTGTGTCTGCCCTGAAGAAACACTTGGCACATAACTATGTACAGGAATTGCATTGTTTTGATAATATAAAATAAAATGTATGACACTATGGATAACCACCTATGGGAACTGGTTAAGATTTTGGTCTACTCTGCTAAGGAATATCATGAGACAATTACAGTAAATGAAGTAAATCACTTAAGGACAGAACGAGAGTGAATGACAGTTTTTAAATTGCAACAAAATTAGTCAATAAGTGTATGTGTGTGTGTGTGTGTGTATACATATCAACTATATATATATACACACACATATATGTACATGTATGTGTGTGTATATATATATATATATATATATACACACATATATTAGCTGAGAGGGTCTACAGGCAATGACAGATCAGTAGCAATGAATGTCCCTAGTGACCAGATCTTAGTTTCTAATTCCAGCCTCCAGTAAAAGGAGCCAGTGTTTCTTGGAGAAATGGCCAAATCAGGTAAGGGGCAGGGAAAGACCAAGGTACTCCTGGACCATCTTGTGCCAGAAAATGAGGTACTTGGAAAAGAATGAGGGGTTGTTGGAATAACTCAGGAGCCAAGCTCAAGGAGGTTTAAGTTAGGCAAAGTGGGACAATTTGAGTATAAAATAATGATAGTATTGGATTTTTAATACATATGTATATATTAAATACATGTAATATATATTCTCAATTTTAGAATCATCTTAGATTTACAAAAAAAGGTGCAAAGGTCATGCAGAGAGTTTCCCCTATACCCACCATCCAGTTTCTCCTATTGTTAATATCTCCCATGAGTATGGTACATTGTTTACAATTAATGGACCAATATTGATGCATTATTATTAACTAAGGTCCCTACTTTCTTCAAGCTTCTTTAGTTTTTTACTTAGTGACAATTACCTTCTTGGGCATCCCACTGAGGTTACCACATTACATTTAGTGGTCAGTTACGCTTAAGCTTCTCTTGGCTGTTGACAGTTCTGTGACAGTTCCCTTGCTATTGATGACTTTGACCGTTTTAAGGAGTGTTGGGTATTTTGTCGAATGTCCCTCGATTTGGATTTGAAAAATACTGATGCTTTTCTCATGGTTGAAGCGAGGAATGGGTGTGTGTTGTGGGGGGGAATGTCACAGAGGTCAAGCACCATTTCAACATGTATCATTGGTGCGTGCCATCTACTGATGATGTTAACTGGGATCACCTGGCTGGGGTAGCATTTGTCAGGTGTTGTCTCCATGTTACTTTTTTCCCTTTTCCACGCTGTCTTCTTTGGAAGGAAGTCACTATGCACAGCTCATACTCAAGGAGTTGGGAGTTATACTCTACCCTCTTGAGGGAGGGTATAATACTAGATTTCAACTGATGGAATAAGATAAATATCCATTGGCCCATACTAACACAAGTAAATAACTGAATAAGTAAATAACAGGGGAGAAGAGACAGTTTTTCCATATAGTACAATTCCAATTAATAGATGTAGAAAGAAAGACAGAAATAGAACATGACCATTAGGAAGGCAGTCACACTCATAAATGTTGATTCACTAATAGATGTTACCATTAGTAGACAAACATGGAATATTAGAGGAGAAACAGGACTTGCATACTCTCAAAGTATCTCCTCAAGTTATTTATCAATCCTTGAACAACACAGGGGTTAGGGGCACTGGCTGCCCTGCCCCATGCAGTCAAATATCTGCATCTAACTTTTTGACTCCCTGAAACTGAACTGAATAACCTACTGTCAACAGGAAGCATTACCAAGAACATAAAAAGGTTAACACATATTTTGTATGTTATATGTATCATGTACTATATCCTTACAATAAGCTAGAGAAAAGAAAATGTTATCAAGAAAATCACAAAGAAAAGAAAATACATTTATAGCATTTATTGAAAAAAAATCGCCATGTAAATGGACCTGTACCATTCAAACCCCTATTGTTCAAGGTCAACTGTACATATCAGAGGTAAGGAGAGTAACTTTATAGTGGGAAAAACCTTTAGACATCAGCTTAACCAAGTGATCAAGGTATACATCACCAATAATAAGACATTGTCACTGTCACAAACGTCTTGTTATGATGAGCTGAGAAGGACCCAACATCATTTCTGTGGTATTCTTGCCAAAAATACATAACCTTGCTCTAGTCATGAAAAAACATCAGACAAACCCTAATTAAGGGACAGTTTTATAGACTGACTAGTACTCTTCAAAAGTGCCAACATCATGAAAGATGAGGAAAGACTGGGGAACTGTCACACATTGGAAGAGACTGAGGAGACATAACAACTCAATGCAATGTGGGATCCTGGATAGCATCCTGGAACAGGAAAAGGACATTAGTGGGAAAACTGGTGAGATTCAAGTAAGATCTGTAGTTCAGTTAATAGCATGATACCAAGGTTAATATCTTGGTTTTGATCATTGTACTAAGGTTATATAAGATATTAATATCAGGGGAAGGTAGGTGAGGGTTGTATGGGAGCGCTCTGCTCTATTTTTTGCAACTTTTCTCTAAGTCTAAAATTAGTTCAAAATAAAAGGTTTAAAAAGTTCCAGCATAAAAGATTGAGAGCAGATACCCTTCCAGGGAAGGCCTTTGATGGCGGAAACATGAGATGTTTCAGTGGGTTTTTTTTAAGGGTGCTTGTCTTGGGCAGTTAAGGAAAAAGCCAGGGAAGAGGCCTGAGTGGACCACTTTGCTACTCAAAGATCCTGAGAATGCTCTGGCCCTCTTTAGATGGAGTTGGGAGACCTCCTCTCCTCAGACCTGTGCCCACAAAGATTTGTTCAACATAGCAGGCTAAAGTCAGCTGGGTTGTGTCTCCAGAGCAGACCTTGGGCCCTGTGTCACCAGTTGGGACTGCAACCCCCACCTTTCTCCTCTCAGGATTGGTGCTGTGAGGGGCAGCCCTGAGCACATCCCCCTCCCTTCCTGGGATTCCCGCCCTGGAGGGCAGGGTGTCGAGGTGAGGCTGACGCAGTTGGGGGAAGGCTTGGCAGGCAGGCCAGCAGCAGAGCTCGGTGCTCCAGGCGGAGGGCGGTTCAGACAGTGGTTAGCTTCGGAGTAGGGTTTAACAGAGGGAAGGGGGTAAAGGGAGGGGGCTCTCCTTCTCAAGGGGCCCTTTCATGTTGAAATCAGCCAGCGTGAATGCTGGCGGCCCAGGAGCCCAGCCGGGGGGAAATGTGAGAGCCCCCTTATCTCTCCTCTTGTCACAGCACCGTCTGCGGTTCCCAGCCGGCCAGCAAGGATGCATTAGAAGTGTTGGTGGGCGGGGGGCGGGGAGGGGTCCCATTAAGACCTTGGGCTGCGCCCACTCGCTGAACGGGGCTGAGAGAAGTAGGTTTCAGACCTTCCTGGTGGTGGAGATGAGGATGGACTGCATGAGAGTGCTCTGCATCTTGGAGCAAGAAGGAGACCGCAGACTTGGGGGGAGTAGGAAAGAAAGCCTCAGGCCCCACCTATATACAGCATCCCCTCACCCACTCTGGGTGTGCAGACCCGCTTACACGCCTGCAAGAACAAGGAACTCATTCCCTCTTGGGAGAGCTCTGGACTCACTGTACTAGTTCCACCCTGGGATTCTGTTTAAATTTCTGGGCAGGAAACCTGGGACCTTCGACTAGGGTAGCTGTGGCCCCAACTTCCCTGGGACACTGTCGGCCCAGGAGTGACCCCTGCTGTCCAGACAACCTTGGAGGCTGAGGACTGAGCCTGCCAGCTTTACCATTGTTTGCCAGTTCCTGTTGGGTGGCCCTTCCAGCCCCTTTCCAACCTTCCAACCCTATGATCTTACATTTCTCTGAGATGGGGTGTTTCTTTATAAATCTGCTGCTGCAGGAGGGAAGTTGGGTCTGGACCCCAACTGGACCATGAAGGCACTGTTGGCCCCCACAGCTGGAGCTTTCAGCAGCCAATGTTTTCACAGACACCATTTACCCATGCAAGTTCCTGGCCCCCAATACAACTCTCACTGCCCAGGGTCTCATGCCTCCTCCTCACAACTGTACAGGGACTTCAGAGAACCCTGTCAGGCCAGAGCTGAGGTCGTCCCAGCAGCCTGTGCTGCCCAAAAGAGGAAAGGGCAAAGAGGCAATGGAACTCTGGGGAGGTATTTGGTACATGGAAAGTAGGGTGAGATGAAGGAGAGAGTGTGAGGAAGCCCTGGAGACAGCTTGGTGCAAGGAAGGGGCCTGGGACTGTAGGCCTCTGGGTTCTGCCCCAGTTCTGCCAGCATGTGCTGGATGACCTTGGGCCAGTCTATTCCTCTGTCTCTCCAAGTGTCAAATGGGAAGAATCCCTTAACACATTACTGAAAATTGCCCCCCACCTAAACTTATCATGTTTTTTTTTCTTGCATTTATCTCCTTAATAGCATGTGTTACCATCTGAGATTCTCTTTTGTCTCTCTTAGGGCACATGATCTCCATGAGGACAGGGGACTTGTCTCCATCACCACTGGACCCTGAGCCCTACAACAGAGACAATGGACTCTACAGCCTACTCCGCTCTGGGCACTCTCATTCCGTTCCAAATGAAATTCTGGCTTCCAGCCAGGGAGGGAGGGACCATAATGGGGGTTGCAGGTGACTAACAAAGGAGAATTTTTTCCTGGAGCTGTGTTAGAGCAGACTTCAGCATGGACCCACAGTGTGAAAGGCTAGACTGAGACCCCAGGGAAAAAGGCATAAGCCTGGCTGCCAGATCACAAGATCCATTCAAGGCTGATCCAACTCAGCCTAGGGACAGGTCTTGGAGGGCAGGGACTATGCTCCAGGCATCCTAAGAACCAGGCTCAGGACATGGCAGGGTAAAGGGGACTCAGGAAGTACTTGGAGACTGGAGAAAATTAATTGCTCACTTTTTGCACCCTCCTTGCTACCTCTCGGTTTTGCCTCTGGGACTTCCTGACATCTTCTTAAGCGGGCCCTGCCATCTCCCACAGGCTGTCTGTGCTTTTTGCATCACCCCACTGCATCCTCACAGCAATGGGGTAGGTATTATATTATTATCCTCATTCTACAAATGAGGATACAGAGACTCAGAGAGGCTTAGTGGTTTGCCCAAGGCCACACAGCCACAAAAATACAGAGCTGGGATTTAAGCCAGGTCTGTGTTCTTCTTTTCACCCTGCTGCCTTCTATAAAAGGTGTTCAGCACTCCAATTTGAATTGCCCAAGACACATGGGTTCTACCCTCCAGTGTTTCCACACAATTTTGCTATCTCATTTTGTTCTTACTCTCACCCTGTGAGAAGAGCAAGGCAGGCACCATTACCCCATTTCACAGACTGGAGAGGAGCCTGTGGTCACCCAGCTGGTAAATGGCATCTCTGGGACCTGAGCCCAAGTCATTCTCATGATAGAGCCTTACCCTTTGCCTTAGGTCAATCTGGGCCTAAGCTCTTGGACCCCACTTACTGGCCCAGGGCTCCTGCTCTCCCAGCTTGCATTCAACATCATCAATGCCATGAGCATGGCAGGGACCTAGCCCTGAGCAGAGATTGCTCTTTTTACCTCATACACAAGGGCCTTTCAGAGGACCTCCAGTGAGGAGGCAGGTGATAGTGGGAAGGTAGGCAGGCTGCCATGAGATGGGCAGAGAAAGCAAACCTTGGGGTTCCACACAGTATCTATAAAGTCTTCTCACCAAAGGCTGTATCTTGACTTTTGATCAGAATCAAGCATCAATTGGGTGCCAGGGTGGCTCAGGCAGTTAAGCATCCGACCTCAGCTCAGGTCATGATCTCATGGTTCATGGGTTGGAGACATGCATTCGGCTCTGTGCTGACAGCATGGAGCTTGGAGGCTGCTTTGGATTCTGTGTCTTCCTCTCTCTCTGCCCCTCCCCCCCACTCCCTCTCTCTCCCTCTCTCTCTCTCTATCAAAAATAAATAAACATTAAATATTTTCTAAATAAAAAATAAAAGAATCAAGCCTCAATTCAATGAATATTTACTGTCCACAATATGTCCAGTATTTCAGAAAATGACTTTTTAAAGAGGCAGTTACTATTAATCGAGCACTTGCTTTATGGCAGGTAGTAATTATGCATGCTCTGTTTGAATCTTCACTAAGTCCCATAAGGAGTAGTATGAACATCACCCCCTGTTTTGCAGATGGGCAAAATGAGGGTCAGAGAAGCCAGGATATATGCCTAAGTTCTATCAGATAGAAAGTCACAGAGCCGGAAGTAGAACCCAGGCCTCCCAGACTAATAATTCTATGTTCTTAATCCATGTGCCATCCCTCACAAGAAGAGCAGCCTGCTGGTGAAGCCCAAATTAGGAGAGCCCTGACAAGGGTCCCGCCCACTCCCTGGGTGCACTGAGACCTTGGGGAGATGGTGGTGGCTCCCTCCAACACCCACTCCAGGCTTTGTCTGGGAGCCCCACATTTGGCTGGGGTGAGTCTTGCTTGGTAGAGTAATCCACATCTGAGTGCATGTGAAGATTCAGCTGGTGCTCCCTCCACAGAGCTGATGGGTCCACGGCATATAGGTGGCAGCACAAAGGGCCTAAAGAGAGAACAAAAAGGCAAGATTAGACAAGAGGGGCGTGCAGAGAAATTCTGGGTAGAAAATCACTAGAAAAACTTTCAAAGGAAAGTATGAAGCCTTTGGCTTTGTGAATCAGGAGTGGCTTGGAGAACACAGGCAATGGGAGGTGCCAGGGCCTCGCTCAGCAGGGTGCTGGTAGACCAATGGGAGCCAGCCCTCTATACTTTATCAGGCAACTTTTACAGGCACAATCTCTCTGCTTTCTTGTCTCTTCCCTTCAAGGAGGAAGAGATGGGACTAAGTATCCCCATTTTACAGAGTGTGAAACAGGTTCTAAAAAGGGACTTGAGAGAGCCAGAGTTGAATAGTTAGGAAATGGGCAGGTCTGGGCTGTGAATATAGCTCAATATGGTTTCAGAGCACATACTCCAAAATGCTCCAAAGGACAAAAGGGAGAAAAGCCCTGTGTGGTGGCAGCTGAAAGATCCCCTGAGCCAAGAGCCACGCACCTGGGGCCAGTATAGCTCAGCCCTTGAAATACGCCGGACAGCTTTAGCCCTTCCTTGAGACACTTTAGGCTGAAAGGGAGGTAGAGGACATACAGTCCAAACCCCAGCAGGGTCTGCTGATGCCTCCGTCCCTCTTATGCTTAGGACATCTCTGCAACATGCATGGTAAGGGGCATTTCACTTAGGCAGAAATAAGAGATGGCATTCCAGGCCAAGTGCACAGCCTGAGCAAAGGAATGGGGACTGGAGAGGCCATGACAGATGCAGGACAGGTGAGACTAGTGTGGCCAGAGCAAGACTGTTGAGAGATGAGAAGAAAGGTGGGAAGCCAGTTGAGCCTTAGGTTGGAAAGGACCTCCAAGATTTTCTGGTCCAGATTCTTCCTATGGCTTGAACCCCTTGTATAGCAGCCCTGGGCCCCATGGTAAAATGTCTGCTTCCCCTTCCCCTAGTCACCCGGCAGGATGTCCTGCAGGAAGTCAGACATGTCCTTACAGCTCATCTAGCCTGGTGCCTTCATTTGCAGTTGGGAAAACTGAGACCAAGAGAGGGAAAGTGACTCATGCCAGGCCACATAGCCAGTTAGTGGTAACCTGGAGGCAGGCTTTTTGTGGGCACTCAGTAAATGTCCATTGAATTGAAGCTTGGTTTTGAGCAAAAGTCCAGACAACCTTTGGTCAGAGAACTCTGTAAATGTGCTGTAAGCCTCTCTTCTCCAGAGTGAATATCCCCAGTTCCTGGGGCCCCTCTTCATTATGTAGAACAGTGCTTAAGTAGGCACATAGTAGGAACTCAATAAGCATTTGTTGAATAAAGGCTGAATCAGATAATGGTGGGGACTTTAGGATGGCCATGAGGGCACTCAGCCATAGGGAGCCCATGAGAGCTGATCCAACCCATGCTGCACTCACCAAGCCATGCTCCCTGGTTCAGGGCCACAGACACCCAAAGGAGGCACTTTTTGCTAACTTGTACTAGGACACAGTATAGGCTAGTGATGGTGCTGGGGGGCCTCAGAGGGCCAAAGAGTTGGTCTCCCTAGTAGGCTGCTCTTTCTCCTCCAAACAGCTGTTTCTTTGGCCATGGCTCACCCACTCCACCTCCAGTGAGAGAGATGAGAAGAGCAAGAGGGATGCCTTTACCTTCCTGGACCCCAGCCATCGGTTAATGCAGGGGCCCTCCAGGCCACCACATCCCACTGCTAATTTACAC
Source organism: Felis catus (assembly GCF_018350175.1). Taxonomy (NCBI): domain Eukaryota; kingdom Metazoa; phylum Chordata; class Mammalia; order Carnivora; family Felidae; genus Felis; species Felis catus. Next base: position 56,156,677 of record NC_058386.1, read on the forward strand.
TAATTTACTGATCAGCTAATCCCAAATCCTTTGCTGCTTTATCTCTTGTTCACCACCTCATCATGCACCAGCCTCTATAGTCAATCTTTCCCCCAAACATCCTCAGATTGTGTGTGCTCAGTAGGCACTGCCCTTCTGGAATCTTGAACAGCAAGAGGACAAGCTTTTAAATATGGGGAAACCAAGGCTTAGAGAGGTTAAATAACTTGGCCAAGGTCACCCAACAAGGACATCCCAAATTGCATTTAAACTGAGATCTATCTATGACAAGGCTCATGCTTTGCCCATTGCTCCCCTGCAGGGCTCTCCCTCTGGATGCTTGATGGCAGACCCTTGCCCATCTTCTCTGGTGTAAGGTATCTGTGTCAAGTTGACACCAGAATCTCTGACCATGTGCTATAGATGCCACCTGTGTGACTCTAGGCAGGAGCTCCCACCTGGCTTCTTAGTAGGAGACAGATGGACTTTTGGCCCACTCACTGAACCTGCCACTTGGAGCTATTACAGGACTTCTGAGAGCAGCTCCCCAGTCTGTCCACCCTCCATCCTGCTCAGGCTTGGGGCAGAGGCTGGGGAGTGTATGCTCAGGAGGCAGGCCCTGTCTGCATGAGTTCCTATCTCTAATCCAGGCAGGATTTCCCTGAGTAGGGGTATCTGCAAATCCCAACCCTTCCCTAGAGGGAGTGACAGCTCTAGTTCTGGCTTAGGGTTCACTTGGCAAGGCAGGTAAGCAGATGGGAAGAGGGTTTGCCGATGCCTTTCTTCAGAAAGACCCCAGAGCCATGTAGGGCTGAGGCTGCCTGACTGGCGGCCTGATCTGACACTGCCTGGTTGAGGGGGCAAGAAGGAGGCCGAAGGAAGCTCCAGTTAGTTGGGAATCTCAACTGCTCAGACCCCTGTTGGGGAACAAAGAAGGCATTGCAAGCAAAATATGGAGAGAGAAAAGCAGTGCCAGATAGAGGGGTGAGAGAATAGAGAGAGGATAAGCCAGTGGGTAAGCAAAGGAGACTATGGGAGTCAAGAGGCCTGGATTATAGGCCCAGCTGTCATGTCTTGCATCATGCTCCCTGACCAGTCACTCCCTCTCTTCAGGCCTCTCAATCCCATTTGTCAGGTTGTGGGGGGCAAGGGTAGGACAGGCCTAGGCATCTTCCGAGAACCCAACAGTACCAACCCTTTCAAAGTGTGTGACAAATAAATTGTCCTTCCCAAGCGGGCTCTGGCAGTGAGCATTTCTGAAACTCACAGTAATGAAAATAGCACAAATCAGACTTTGGAAATTCCAAGTGTGTCTGTGGCTGGGGGATGAGGGAGGCAGAGATACAAAACTGTCTATGACTCAAAGCCTCTTGGGGGAAAGACCATATGTTCTCAGAGGCAGGACTGCCCCCCACCCACCATCCAGCTTGACCTCAGTGGGTCCTGGTCCCTGGCCCTGCCACCACCACTTCTGCCACTGTAGCCTCCACCCACTTCCTGCTGACCCTCCTCGAAGAGTTGGGGTGAAGGCAAGACTCAGAGAGCTTTGCTGATTTGTCCAAGGACACCCAGAAGTCTCCATGCTAATCCTAATATCATCACCCGAAATGGGTAAAGGTGAAGGAAAGAAGGAGGGAGGAGTGTCCCACTCATCCAGCTCTTCCTGGTGCCAAGCACAGTGCTTGTCCCTTCCCAAATATCATCTTCCTTAATACTCAGAACCATCCTCCAAGTTAGGCCTTAGGGTGCCTGAAATGGGCATCTTTGCTAGCTCAAGGTCACATAGTCAGTAGAGCTGAGATCTAGAATTCAAACACAAGGTTTGTGTCACTGCTCAAGGGTCCGGTCATGGCCACAGCAGGGAACTTCTCTGATAGTTGGGCCTTGTCACTCTGATTGTTTTCTTGTCCCACACAAGCTTGGCCACAAGGTGGGGGCTCTGGCTACAACCTGGACAGCTTATGGGAGTGAGCCAGACTGAAGGAGGTAGCCCAGAGAAGCCTTAGGGGAAATTGTGGGGTGATGTGCCATGGGGGATTGAGCCTCCTTGTTTTGGTGCCCTCTCTCCTGCCCTAAAATAGAGATGGCTGGCATCGTCCCAGTCCTGGGACCCTGGGCAGGCCTGATTGACCCTGCTGGGCCAAGGAGACCTACCACTGGAGCTTCCATTTTAACTAGTAAAAGCAGAGTGAGAGTTGCTGCCTAGCTTCCAGCACCTGCCAGTTGGGCCCAGGTACAGAGCAAAGCAGGCTGTACATGTACAGAGTTGGAGCAAGAGAGGATATAAAAGAGGCAGAAAGACAGACCCAGAGAGAGACAGACATAAAACAGGAAGCAGAGAAAAGGAGAGAGAGACAGAGAGGCAGAAAAACATACAGAAAGGCAGACAGGGAGAAACTGGAGACACAGAATTAGAGAGACAGTGAGAGATGGAGAGAGAGGCCAAGGATAGTCCTAGAGGCAGAGAAACAGAGAAATAAAGACAAAAACAGAGGCAAAGAGTGAGGGAAACAGGGACAGAGACACAAAGAAAAGCAGTATAAGGCAGAGGCCGAGAAGGGTAAAGAGAGACGGCAGAGAGAGGTGAGAAAGTAGCAATGAGAGCCCCAATGCGGAGGCCAGGCCTGAGCCGTCCCAGCTCTGTCCAGGCTGGAAAGCCAGGACAGCAAACCCACCTCCCAAATTCTTGCTCCCTCTCCCTTACCTTTTCTTGCCCTCCCCAGCCTTTTCCATTCTGGGCACATGGGGGAAAAACAATACTGTTTATATGGCAAAATGGGATAAGGGGAGCTTGGGCCACCTCAGGCCTCACTAGGCCTTTCTGAGAGCTGAAAGGGTGAATACCTCATCAGACCTGTAATCTATTTGGCACAATAGTAGAGAAGCTTTGTCCCCAAACACTGCTGGGATCCCAACATGCACCAGAGCTAGTCAATAGCTGGGAAAGAAAACTCCAGAGCCCCACTTTGGCCCTTCCCCTCTTTCCTAGGGCTCTCAGTTTGCCACTGTCTTGGTGACCCAGCATGCTTGGTCCACCAGCTAGGTTGAGAAGCCACAGGGTAAGCAGTCCAAGGACATTGTGGGGCCCACCAAAAACCCATAGCCTTCTCCAGGTACAGTTGGCCACCCTTCCTCCCTCACCTCCTGGACTCATTCATATACCCACCTCCTTCACCCTCTGTTCTGTCTTTATTCTCAGCTGATGGCTGCACCATCCTGACATGCTGCCTCCTTCCAGCCACCACCTGTCCTTTGGGCCCTAAATCCTATCTCTTCCTTGCCAGTCAGGTGGATCACAAGAAGCCAAGCTGCTGACCAAGATTTCAAAGACTCCATGGCTGCCACCTACCTAAGTACAGGAAGAAGAGCCCAGGGCACCAAGGAAAGCCACCCAAGCTCTGCCTGATTGGGCTAGTTAGGGTAAGATCTAGCTCTGCTTTGCAGGCCTGGATCAGGCGAGGGCCAGTGTAAGGGTGCCTCCTTCCCAGACATCACAGATCCTACATTTCTCCCTGCAACCTTGGAACCCTTATGGTCTGCATTGTCTCGTCTGGGTCCTGCAAGGCAAGGGCAATGCCCACTCAGCCACCAGCCACCAGCCCTGCCCTATGCCAGATGTTAAGGGTGATGGGACCCCAAAGCCCCATGGGATATAGGAGATTGGGCTTTCAGGCTCCAGGCTAAAGGGTGTGTGGACACATGTGTGTGTGCACGTGCATGTGTGTGTGTGTGTGTGTGTGTGTTTGCATGTAAACTGTGCCCTAACAGTAGTACACTCCCAAAAAACTATGGGCTTTCTACTGGGGTGGGGAAAGAAAGTGACAGGCTCTGCTCTGAGGGCCTGGGGACCATACTTGACAAGGTGAGGTAGAGCAGCTGCTTCAGACCCACAAGAAAGAATTCTCTATCTCAGCTGGAATGTCTACCCGGGGGTTGTAGGATGAGAGGAGAAGTACAAAACCCATCTACTCACTGCCTACAGAAACAGGGAATTCTTGGTGGCATGGAAAAAGGAAAGGTGTCTCTCCTCCACCCTCCTCATGCCCTCTGTCCTGCAGAACCTGGTATGGTGACCCTACCTGATGGGTGGGTTGCTCAGAGGTGGTATGCAAGGGAGACAGGTCCCAGTGGTACTTAGGGGCCTGACAGTGATTCTCTGGCCATACTTTCTGCCCTCTCCCAGCCCACAGTTAGGCCTTTAGGTGGCATCTGAGACCCCATGCAGCCAGGTCACCCAGCCTAAGGAGAAACATGATTCCCATGCACTCTACCCACTTCATACTCTGAAATGCCAAGGCTTAGTCAATAAGAATGTCTAGGTCAGATCTTCCTCAGCAGAGGCCCCAAGTGACCAAAACCTGTTCTTAAATAAGCCTTACCAGCAGTGGGAAGAACCTCGTAATCCCACCCCAGGGCTCACATTGCATGGTTGTCTCAAGGATTTCACTTTCTCCTTATAGTCTGTGTGCCCATAGGGGTGTGTGCTCATAGGGTGCCTGGCCAGCACCTGCCAGTCAGTCAATCCATTTTACTCCTTTAGAAGAGACAGCATAATATTGAAAAAAGAATGTTCAAGTTTGTGAGTCCTGGGTTTAAACCTAAGATCTGCCATCTCCTGGCTCTGTCACATTGAGTCCTTGAACCTCTCTAAGCCTCCACTTTCTCATTAACCAAAAGGAGGGTAATATAGTGCTTTTCTGCCTTACTTCCCTCACAAGCCCTGGTTGGGGGTTGGTCATTTACTTGTCCATTCAAAAGAGATTTATCAAGTGCCTACCATGTGCCAGAAACTGTTCTGGAGCCTCGGGTGCTACCATGAATAGAAGAGGCAAATTCTTTGCCTTTGAGGAGCATCCTTTCTTGAGGCAGAATAGCCAATAAACAAACAGCTCACATCACATCAAGTGGTTTGTAAGTACTGTAAAGATAAAGCCAAATGAGGGGACAGAGGGTCAGTGCAGGGGGGCCCTGGTTCTGTCTGTCTCATCTTCCTGCCCTGCAGAGTCCACGTGGTTCCTTGCTTGTGAGTGGCCCAGACGGGCAGGCAGTGCAGGATACTGATCTGAAAACCCAGTGGCCTAGCTTATTTCTGTCCTGGGGCCCTGGCCCCGATCCAACCCAGATTTCAGTCTCCCTTGCTTCCCCAGCTTCAATTCATGAACTGGGCAGAAAGCCGGCTCTGCTTTCTCTCCCGCCAGTCTCCTCAGTCGCCTCCTAGCAGTCAGCCTGGGTGACCGCTCAGACGTGCCCCCCCATATGTGCTTCCCTCTCCCCACCCTCATCTCCTACTCTAGGTACAATTGGGGCTGCTGCAGTCCTCCACCAAACAGGCTAAAAGGCAGCAGCTCAGAATCAGCTCAGGCTTCACTGAAGTGGTACTAATATCTCCTATCACCTGACAGGAAAGGAAGGAGGAATGAAAATCAGCTTGGTCTCCCAGAGGCCCTCCAGAGCTTAGCCCTTTCCCACCAGCCTCCGTGCCAGGATGCCAAGGGCCCTGTGGTATGGAGGTTAGAGCACCCACAGGGGAGCAGAGAGATCATGGGGGTGTCCTCGGACTAGGGGGAAGTTGAAGTGGCAGAGCAGAGGGGCTTCCTCATGAGGCCCTGAATGAGGAGGGCCTCACAAGAGCTTCACGAGGGCCTCTCCTCAGCAGATGTATCTGGGAACTAGGGGCCCAGCGGCAGCTCTCGTTACCCCTTCTAAATGTGTTTGCTTTTGCTTTTATGTTTTGATGAGCTAACATTGATGGAGCTGCTACACACATTTAAAATTGTTGAGAAAAAATTTTTTTTCTGTTTGCAAAAGTTAATCAAGCTTATTATAAAATTTGGGAGATACAGAAAAATACTAGGAAGACAAAAATACATTTTCTACCACCCACTACCCAGATAGAATCCTTGTTCACATTTTGGTTTGTTCCCTTCTGTCATTCTTCTATGCCTCACTCTAGAGCCCTGTGTAGCTGTACCAATACCTACACACACACTTTAATATACTTAGGAACACAGATAATAATAGTAGCTAACACTGTAGGCCTGCTCTATGCTAGGCCTGGTCTTCTGCATGACACATGCATTAACAGGATTATCCTTCCCAACAATTCTTAGAGGTAGGTACTATTATCAACCCCATTTTCCTTCTGAGAAAATTGGGGTAAAGGGAGGCTGAATATTCAACCCAAGGTCATGCATCTAGTAATTGGCAGAGTTGGAAAATGTACCCACTTGGTCTTGGCTTCTGGAATCTATGTGTTTTTATTTTATTTTTTTAATATTTATCTATTTTTGAGAGACACACACACAGAGTGTGAGTGGGGGAGGGGCAGAGATAGAGGGAGACAATGTGAAGCAGGCTCCAGGCTCTGAGCTGTCAGCACAGAGCCCGATGCGGAGTTTGAACCCACGCACCATGAGATCATGACCTGAGATGAAGTCGGACGCTTAACCAAATGAGACACCCAGTGCCTCTGGAATCTATGTGTTTAATAACAATACTAGACTGTCTTAACATGTATAAAATTATAAAATATATTTCCAAAAGATCATATACAATGTGTGTACCTGGTTTAAGAGACAGTAATAAAATAAGCTTTTGTGGTATCACCACCCATATTATGAAACAGAGCATCACTGTTCATGCTTTTTTCCCTTTCTGCTTCACAAGGTGTCAGGCACATGTACCTATATCACTCCAACCCTTACATAATATGACTCTTGAAACAGTAATGAGGATTCCTCCCCCTTGGCCTCCCAAATCCCCCTGGAATATTTGTCTGCCAATGACTTATGGTAAGGCATGGGGCCAACTGCTCTGCCACTTCTGAGACTGGCCCCCCAGACACACAGTGGCTGTCCCATCTAGGATAGGTGGGTGGCCTGGGTAGCCCTCCAACATGCCTTTTCTCTTGCTGATGGCTATCAGCCTGTCCTCTGGAAGATGGGAGAGAGCAAGAAAAAAAGATAAAGGGAAGAGGGGAAGGACAAGGGAGGAAGGGAGGAGGTATGAGGTATGCATTCACGGAGCTCCTGAGTTGGGTCCTGGGGCCCGGACTTTGGGGCCTGAAGGGTGCTGGGAGAGCACAGGTGGGTTGTCCTCTCTGATTCAACTGTAGGACCCAATGTGGGGTCTGTCTCCTTAGAATGGGAGAGGTAGGTACAAAGTACTTGCATTCCAGTGGGCTGGGAGGCATTCACTCAACCTTTCCTTCAACACATTTTTTGTACATCTACTACATGCCAAGCACAGTGATGTGTTCACTGTGTTCACAGTGGTAGAGGAGACAAACACCATTCCTGCTCTCATGGAGGCTTTAATCTAGTGGGAGGACAGACATTGAATGACTACTGCCCAAATAATGATGTAATTATGGTTGACATTAATACTCTGAAGAGGAGGTGTGAGCTGCTAAAAGGGTATATGACAGAGGTTCCTGACCTAGCCTGGGGGTCAAGTCTGGGTAGGGGGAGCCCTTAAAAACTTGGCCTGCCTCCTCTACTGCAGGTTGGTAGAGGATGGGGATGGGTAGGGCAGGCAGGGCTCCTGTCTACTTAAAGTCACTGTAAAGGCCCCGAATCTGCTGGATGGTGGCCTTTGGCCTGGACCCAGCTGAATTGGGTAGGTTTGCCTCTTATTCCTTCTCCTATAGTCATTCCCAGGGGAAGGCTTGGCCCTGCTCCTTTGTCTAGTCCTACCCTTAGTGGCAGGCACTCTGAATGAACATGCTGGGCAGCCACTGAGGTGAGTTACCCCACTCAAGTGCCTTCCTGGTGATTAGGTATCAGAGTTCCAAGACTTGCCCACATTCAAGCTCTCCTGTTGGCCCAGCCCATGTGGCCTTGAGCCTCACTGTCAGTTTCTGTCCTTCCTGGGATCCTCCCCTCCCCATTCTGCACCCACATAAGTCCCCAGACCCTTCCTTCTGTTCCAGGAGACACTGGGCAAAGACAGGCTAAAAATCCAGGCATCCAGAGCCAAGTCTGACTCACTTTTGGGGCCCCAGGTGACAGAAGAAGGGCTCTCCCGCCTCTTGCCCATCCATTCATCCTTCATGGAAAGTGCTTACATAGAAGAGTATAGTGGTTAAAAACACAGGCTCCTGTGGCAAATAGCCAGAGTTTGCATCCTGGCTGTGCCAGTTAATGGTTGTGTAGCCTTGGGCAGGTTACCTAGGATTTATTGTCCCATCCAAAAAATGAGGGTGATGATGCTGGTACCTATATCTGAGTGGTCACAAAGGCTAAATGGATAAATGCTTGCACAGTGCTTAGAATAGCACTTGGCACTAAATAGTAGATGTAAAGATTAGCTCTTTGTAGCTTTGCTATCTCCCAGGGCTTGAGGCAAGAAGCAAGTGTTGCTCTGAGCCCTGTCTTGGGCATCCCCAAGCAAACCTATTTGGGAGCAAAGCATACTCCCAGAGTATGGAAGCTGACAATAGTTGGTTTATTTGCTCTGCCAGAGATTCATAGAATCTGCACCTGTCACATCTGGAAAAACCCTCAGAGACCATCCAGGTCAGTCATTTACCCCTCCCCAGTGGATGGGACAGTGAAGTCCAGGGAGTCAGCAGACAGTGAATGACAATGTCATACAGAGAGTGAGTGATGGATAAGGGGCTGTGACCTTGGTCTCAGTCACAGCATTATTCTAGGTTGGTCACTAGGCATTTATGCTTGGATTCAAATCTGGGCCTTGGCGCTTGGTAGCACTTGGCATTGTGACCTCAAACAAGGAACTTAACTCAGGGGAGCATCAGTTTCCTCATCTATAAAATGGGAATGATAATATCTAATATCTACATCATAGGATTGTTAAAAGGATGAACTACAATAATGCATGTGAAGTGCTCAATGTAGGGCCTGGCAAAAAGTAACACATGTTAGCTGCTATTTGTAAGTCAAAGATCTTTCACTGCACCAGCATGCTGGTACTGGTGCTGGTGCCCAGGTGGTACTCACTGAGCAGGTCAGGTTGACCCCAGAGTCTCACCAACTGACTCTGTGCCCATTTGGCTGGCCTATGAATTCTTCCCCTCTGGGCTCAGGCCCTCTGTACCTGCTATGAAGGCAGCCTGACTGGCTTAAACTAGAAATGACCTGTCAGGGGCCTGGTGGATTAGATGCATTCCGGCTTAAGGACAAGGAGATGCCAGGTGGCAGTGTGAAGGTATCCCCCATTCGCTTTGCCCTAGGGGGAGAGCATGACTTTCTCTGTCTTCTTCCTCAGGCTGAGCCAGACAGGAGACCCAACTTCCTTTGAGGTCATTTCTGGAGTCCCTTTGAGCCACTGCTGTTCCCTTCATAGGCCAGCTCACAGGCCAGGTGGAGTTGGAGCCATTTTACAAAAAGTCTGTCACAGACTGTCTGTTCCAGCATTTCTCTGTCCTGGCTGCATGTTAGAATCCTCATGTGGAGAGCTTTGAGAATGCTCATGCGAAGGCTCCACCCAGCCTGGACTCTGCTTTATTGATCAAGAGTCTTGGGCATGGACGTTGTGTTGAAGCTCCCCACATGATTCTAATGAGAGCACCTGCACCAGACTCTGCAGAAGGTATAGCATGTGATTCCAAGATGCATTGGCTAATGGTCCTGACCTCAAGAGACATCCGAGCTAGTGGGGAGATAAAAAACAACACTAAGGAAATGGGATGTGTGCCCTGATGTAAAAGCATGTGAAAATATGTTGGCAGCACAAATAAACTTTACCTGGGCTGTTTTGCAGAGGAGGTAGCATTTGAACTTGAATCCTCCATGTAGACAACAATCAGGGAGTATGTTTTGAGCACCTACTATGAACTAGGGACAGTTCCAAGTATTAGAGATACAGTAGTAACCAAGAGGAAGTCCACATCCTCTTGGAACTTCCATTCTGGTAAGGATGTCCTATGAATGGTCAGTGAGAAGTTAACAGGCATGGAAGCAGGGGAAAGGTATTCCAGAGAGATGGAATATCACAAGCAAATGAGTGGGGAAGAAAAGGGCTTGTTTAAATAAGGATGTTTGATGTAACCAAAGCTCTGGCATCAACAGCAAAAGTGGAGGGGTGCCTGGGTGGCTCAGTCAGTTAAGCATCCAACTTTGGCTCAGGTCATTATCTCACAGTTTGTAAGTTCAAGCCCTGTATTGGGCTCTGTGCTGACAGCTCAGACCCTGGAGCCTACTTTGGATCTGTATCTCCTTCTCTCTCTGCACCTCTCCATGCTCATGCTCTGTCTCTCTCTGTTTCCCTCTGTCTCTCTGTTTCTCCCTCTCAAAAATAAATAAACACATTTTTTTTCTTTAAAAAAAGCATAAGTGGCAAAAGAAACAAATTTGGGCAGGACTCAGATGATGAAAGTAGGTGCATGAAGACCTAATCAAAGAGCTGGAATTTATCCTAAGAACAACAGGACCCCTGTCAAGATTATGAGCAGAGGATTGACTAGCTCAGATATGGGTTTAGAACAATGATTCTGGGGCCATGCGGAAGAAGCTGGGCCACTGGCTCATCCTAGGTGGTTCTTTCTCCTGACCTTACTTCAGTCAAGATCCTAAAGTGTTGATTTCTCTTGTAGAAGGACCTACATGAGGCAAGGGTTGGAGGCAACAAGCAATGAACATGATGGCCATCTGTTGAGTATACTCTTCCAACCTTGTGTAGATATTAACTTTTAATAAGTTAATACACAACACTCACTTAGGTAGGCACAATACTTATCCCCATGTTATAGATGGTGTGCCTAAGGCTCAAAGAAATGAATCCATTTTCCAAAGGTCACATAGATGGTAAGTCATAGAGCCAGGATTTGATCCCAGGAAGTTCACACTCTTAAACACTATCCTATACTGCTACTTGAGATACCTATCAACTTCTAGAACTCACAGTCTTGAAGGAGTACCATGATGGCACTGCTGCAATTCCTGTGCTTCCAGGAAAGCAACGGCCATTTAACCTCATTGTGAGCTTGAGATTTGTCCCCTTCAGGGGAAAGACCCTCACTGATGCAAGACTGGCTTTGACCTGTTGGTAATTTTAGGCTCTGACCACCTTGACAGTCCTGCACAGCATCCTTACCCTGGATGGCTTCTCCTCAAAACCATCAGGGGCAGTTTGGAGAAATATAAGAAGGATACATGGTTTTTCCATGCCTAGCACAGTTCCTGGCACAAAGGAGGGTATTCCATAGGTAGTTAGAGGTCAGATAAATAAATGAGTGAACCAATAAATGAATGGTGCATTAAGCTGAGCCCCCTTGGCTGCTCCTGGAAAGTAATACAGTATAGTGGCTAAGAACCCAGAAGGCCTGGGTTCAATCTCGGCTTGACAAATTACTAGCTGGCTGAGTGTCCTAGGCTTCCTCTCCTCCCTCCCTGGGCTGTTTTGACAGATTGAAATGATAGCTATAAAGGTAATACAGTACCTAGCAGACACTGAGTCCTTAATAACTAGTAGGTCTTATTGACTTTTGGGAAGCCCCACTGAGAACCTAATAAACACTCTTTACTTACTCTCCAGAATAATCCACCAAGCTGCCCAGTTTTTCATACAAGATAAGGGGTTTAGGGAACTTTTAATGACTGGACCACATATTCAAGTATCTGGCTCCAGGTGTCCTCGGTGTTGAGGAACAGGGTGGTCTTTGTGCTCCATTCTGCTTACCCCTCTGTAGGACCTGCATGTTGGGAAGGGGGAAGTTTGGGAAGAGAATTTCAAGGAGGCCTGAGGAGAGTCAGAACAAGGGGAGGAATTCCCTTGCCATTTTGAGCCTGTCTGGCTCCTGTACCCTTTCCTCTCCCTTCAAAAGCCAGACTCTGGGTTGGTGAGGCCAGAGAGGCTACTGGTTTTAGACCAACTTGGACCTGGACTATAGGGGGAGCCGAAGTTAGGAAACAGCAAGGAACACCAGCTGTTAAACAGCCCCTCAGTCAGGCATGGGCTGGGGCCTCCACAATGAGCTTCTCCTTCACTCCACACATAAGATTGCATGTACCAGAGGAGACATAATCCCCATTTGTAGATGAGGAAGCAGGTTCAGAGAGGGGGAAACAAGTACAAGGCCCCTCCACTCAGAATGGATGAGTCATGAATGTAACTCCAGGTGCCTCACTCAGATGCCTTATTCCCTCCTCACCAACATCTTTCCTCAAGGGAAGGCATGGCTCCCAGGCCAGCTGGGCACAGACCAGTCTGAGTGAGGGCCTCAGACACCCAGGTTTGAGCATCTCCCTCCTGCCCTATTCAGGTCTCAGGCAAGCTGAGCTGCATTGGGAACAACAGCCACCCATCCAGAGGGGGTGTGGAGCTGCAGCTGAGTTTATTAAGAGCAAAAGATGACTCCAGCTGCACAGGAAACTCAGTAACCCTGATTATGTGTTTATTCTTTCCCCTTCCTCCCTCCCACCTCCTTCTCCTCTTTCTTCCTGCCTCCTCCCTATCTGCCTTCCTACCTTCTATCCTCTCTTACAACTGTATACTGCTAGTTGCCCTCCACCCTCACCTCCTCTTCTTCCATTACCAGCTCCAGACCAACCAGCTTGCTTAGGATTGCTCCATCCTTTGCCTCTAAAGGCAGGATGCTTGAGTAGCAGAGAAAGAGGCCCAAGCCTCCTCCCTCTGGTAGGGAGCCACAGGCTAGAGGAGAACCTAAAGATCAGCTTGTCCAATAATACTCTCCCTTTTTTATAAGTGGGAAGACTGAGCCCAGAAAGAAGGTAGGACTGTGCTCAACAGCTGTAACAGAGCCAGAAGTAGAAATCCAGATGCCCAAAGCAAGGTTTCAGGGGACATTGGTGACATGATATCACAGGTGCTGAAAGAGGTGCTAAGAACTTGGAGCACCTGGGGCCATGCCTCCACCAATAAAGTTCAGGATAGACTGACACCCTGCCAACTCTTTCTGTTGGTCTAGAGTCCTAGAGCTACAGGCTATCTGAGGCCACAGTACCCAGGAAGGTCATCTAACCCAATCCCTTGTAACTCAGAGAGGGAAACAGAGGAACAGTGCCAGGAAGGTCTTTCATCTTTAACCATGGAGACCCATAGCCAGCCTGGAAATGCTCCAATGGGGATGAGCAATAGGCAGAAGAGGAAGGATTCATGTTTCACAAGAAATTACTTCCTACCACCCGGCTTCGTGGGCTAATGGAAATGGGTGAACAAAAGTGGCTAGAACAAAAGTAGCTAGAAATTTCCCCAGAGATCTCTCAGAAACAGGAGAGCCCTGCCAGGGGCCCTCAAGATCCTTGTCCCTTGGTAGCATAGCATTATGTGTGGCATGCAGGTAAGATACCTCTGTTGGGGAGGAGCCTGGGGATGGAGGTGGCAGGAGAAGGGGCCTTTGCTCAGCTCGAAACAAAATCTCCATTAACCCAACCTGACAGATTGGTATTAGCTTTTCCTACGCTAAATTACACAAGGATAAACTTGGGGCTGGGAGAGAAACCACACCGATTAGCGTCAGCTCCAGACCCACCGCACCATGACCAAGGGCAGGGACAGGCATTTGTGAGGTAGTTCTTTCCCTTCTTATTTCTCCTCGGAGCTTTTATTCCCCTGTCTTGCTATGGAGTGCCAAGGACACAAAATGGACTCATCACATTCTCCACTGAGTCAACACAAACCCTCTGCAAGCTTGAAAGCAGGATGGCAGGAGCAAGGAGTCTTCCCTAGTTTCTTGGGGTTGGTGTGACTAAAAAAACAGGGATAAAAAGAGGAAATCATCATTCAAGGCATCAGTGGGGAATGAAGTAGGAATTTTAATAAAACTAATTGGATCTCACTTTGTTGCCAGAGTACATTCCTAGTCAGTGGTCTCTGAGCCCTGGCATCTCTGACAGGCTACATGTCAAGGGCAGTGGGACAAGGACTAGTGGGAAACTAGAAGCTGCAGGTGGGGCTTTGCTCTCAGGATGGAGTCATGGGACCAGCATGCCCCAGGAACCACCTATGGGCCAGGAACCTTGCCAAGCACATAGTTCTGCTCCTCTCATTGAAACCTCACAACACTGTTCTGCAGTTGGGATTATCAGTCCCATTTTCTAGACAAAGAAACTGCAGCCCAGAGAGGTTGAACAATATGCTGAAGGCTACACAGCTAAGAAATGGTAGAGCCCAACTTGAACCCAGGTCTTTTGGACTCACTTCCCCAGGCTTCTGCCACAGCCCATGGCATCTGATAAGTGCCTTTGAAAGGGAATTGATGAAAAGCAAGAAGCAATAGATGAATCCCTTTCTTTTCATGGATCACTGATCAGTTCTGGGGACCACAGGCCTTGCCCAGCTTGAATGGTACAGCCCCTCAGTCCCCACCCCATCTGTTCATTTGCTGACACATTTCAGTGCCCGGGAAACATGCCTTCTCCCTGTTGTTGGATGTAGGGACAGGTGAGAGTAGACCTCAATCTGTCCTTAGTCCATGGCCCAGGAAGGAACAAGCCTCTGACTCAGACACAGCAGCAAGTTTGAAGTGCAGACACAGCCTCGTGGTTCAGACAGCCTAGCTTAATGATGTAATAATTTACTGGTTGTGGGACCTCTGGCAAGTTGCTTAATACCCCTGTCTATTCCTTTCCCACATCATAAAGTTGGGGTAATCATAGCACCCACCCCATGGAATAGTTGTGAGGATTACATGGGTTAATACTTGTGAAGTACTTAGAACAGGGTGTAACACATGGGGAGTGCCATGTAGATGTTAACACTCATCATTATTCAATGTCACAAGAAATTCCTGCACCACCACCAAAAAAACCCAAAAAAAAACAAAAACAAAAAACACCCAAGAGGAAGCTTCGGGGGAATTACTGTAATGATTCAATGAGAATTGGGATAGCCTAGTAGCAGGGTTGGGGTGCCGGCTCTAATGATTCAATACGAAGGGCTATTTCTCAGGGCAGTCCTTAGTAGATCTACTTTACCAGGTCTCTCAGATCAGTTGGGAACTATCAGGCTGAACCATAAGAAATTGCCAGTGCTTGACTTTGACCTAGGAAAACGACAATATCATATGGTTTAACCTCATAGCAGAGTTAATTTTGGGATAGGTAAGGGTTGATTCAACCCCTGCTCATTTCTTACCTTCTCAGCTGAGGGAGGTTGCTAAGCATATTTGACCCATTTCTACAAAGAGTAAATAGTTGGTTTCCAGTAGGTTCTTCTAAAGTCCTTAAAAACTGTACTTCTTTGAGAAGTTGAAACATTTCTTGTGAGACCAATTTTGCACTATTAGAGCCCTTGATATTTAAAGCCAAGAGGGGGGCACCTGGGTGGCTCAGTTGGTTAAGTGTCTGACTTCAGCTCAGGTCATGAACTCATGGTCCGTGAGTTCAAGCCCTGCATCAGGCTCTGTGCTGTCAGTTCCGAGCCTGGAGCTTGCTTCAGATTCTGTGTCTCCCTCTTCCTCTGCCCCTCCCCCACTGACGCTCTGTCTCTCTGTATCAAAAAATGAATAAACATTAAAAAAATTTAAAGCCAAGAGGGATTTTAGGGGAAAAAAAACTTCTATTTTTATGTGTCGGAAGATGAGTGATGAGTAATCAAGGATATGGATGGCATTGCTGAAAGAGCTGGAAGGTGGGGGTCACTGGAGATGGTGTCTGTGAGCCTAGGACACTGCCATACCTTATGTAAACTAAACAGAAGGGAATGCAACCAAGTCCCTGCCATCTCACTCCTTGATGGCCCCCAGATTTATGGAAAATGGCTCAAGGAAGAAGCACGTGTGCATGTGGGGTGTGTGTTGTCTTCTTTCATCTCTACCTTGCTGTTCATTCCAATGATGTCACTGGTGCATTATGGTTCCTCTGAACCTGTTTCTCCTTTCTAGAAGCTCCATGAAGTCAAAGACCACATCTGTCTTGCCTTTGAATCCTCAGCACTTTGCACATTGCTGGGCACAAAGTAAGCCTTCAATAAACGTTTTCCAAGTGAATTAATTAATAAACAAGTGAAGCAAGTGGGTTCTGTCTTGCCTAGCAATCATCATTTCCAGGAGGAAACAATGAGGTCCTATGAAAATCCTTTCCAAGAACTTGAAGTGCCACATGAGTGTCTGGGGATATCATGGGTGTTATGCAGGATTGTGTCAAGGTTCCCAAAAGCAGTCAGAGCCTCAGTTCTCAGAATGATAAAAGCCAAGCAAGAATAAGAGTCTGAGCGGCAGGACATGGCTGCCTTAGAGTGCAAAAAAAAAAAAAAAAAAAAAGGTTAGTATGGGTTAGTAGCTGCACTGAGGGGTGACAAAAAAGTAGGGTTTATCTGCCGCAAGAAGGATTTAGATCAGACCTTCCATATGCTGTGGTGAGGTGAGGCAGAGTGTGGATGTTCTTCTCTGGATATCTTGAAAAACAGAAGGCCTCGGCTCCCATCACATTAACTCAACAATTTACAGGCAGTGGGGCCTCGGGCTAATCCTGTCCCCTCCTTGAGCCTCAGTTTCTCCATCTGCAGTTGGAGTGGGGGGTCAGGAGCAGACCTCATGGTCTCTATAGTTCATTCCAGCTCTTAAAGTCTGGAATTCTGTCTGGAGACTGGGCTATGCTGGCATAACTTCAGAAGGATGTAGACGGCCATAAAACTGGTGGGATCCCTGGAGATGGAGAATCCTGCAGGGAAGCCCCCTCCCCCAGCTCTCTACCTCCTGCCCTTTTAACTGCTGCAAACACAACCCTCCCCTGCTCTCCAGGGTTTCTCCTCCCCATACCCCCACAGCTCTGTCTGGCAGCCCTATTCTCTGACCAGCTTTGTTTGCTTTTAATAAAGTTAATCGCACTCCTAATTTGTATGTAATGAAAAGATAAAAGAGAGACATGGGGGCAAACCTCCCACTGGAGTGGGAGCAGTCCAGTTCCAGGGCTCTGGACCGCCTCCCTGCCTCTGCTCTCACTACTGCCTTGCCCATCCCCAGAGTCTGAGCAGAGGCTGCTGTCTGGGCCCCAGCCCAGCCCAGTTGTCCCTGCAGCTCCCCCAAGGAAGCCTCCTGAGGCCTGCTTGCTCTGCCTTCCACCTTGCCTGTGTGGAGAGCAAAGACTCCCACTCCCTCCCTTGCCTGTGGAGGAGAGCAAAGATTCTCACTCCCTCCACACGTAAGTCCTGATGAACCCCATAGCCCACCTTTGTAGTACTCCCCATACCCCAAAGCCGGTCACCTCCTTGAAGGCAGGGCTGGCTCATGGGTAGGAACACAGCAATTAGTAGCAAAACTTAGATCATCCATTCTTGACCATGTGCCCACCTGGTCTCTGGGAATGCTTTGGATTCCTTAATGAGAACAGAGGGGAAATATTTAGAGGGGGGATGGTGATTTGATTTGATTCAACTGTGGGTCTATACTTCTCTCTTACTCCCTGACACACTTTCTCTTTCACCAGTCCCACTCAGCTGGTTGGTCAGGTCATCCCCCAACTCTGCCACCAGCATTGGGGCCATTTCTTTCACCTCCCTGGGCCTCAGCTTCATCATCCATCCATCATCAAGGCAGGTAAAGAGTTTAGTCTTTGAGGGTGGTGGATGGAGACATAGCGAATTTTAAGAGTGGTGGTACTTAGGTCCCAGCATGCTGGAGAAGCTTGGGGGACTGCTCCTAGGAGGTCAGCTCCCCCGCCCAGCCCCAGAACAGAGTCCCTGGCTCCTGGGGCAATTCCCCTGTACCCACGCATCCCAGAGTCAGCTTCCATGGGAAACTATCCCTTGCAGTACTGGTTTGGGAGAGATGGGGCAGGAACCCTAAGCTCCTCATGAGGACTGCTTAGTGACACAATTGAGTGAAAACTGTGACAAGGGGTAGAAGCAGTGGGGGCCACCTCAATCTCCAGACCTTGTTTCAGACACCTATGTCCCAAGCCCTTGACTGTCTTCAGTAAAGGGACGAAGACAAGGCTGGTGGGGGTTGGGGATGGCTTAACACACCAAGGAGTGAGGCTGCAGAGCAAGCAGCCCTTCCAGTGCCCTCCCTGGGCCAGGTCAGGCAGGGCACAGTCTGGGCTTCAGACCCAGATGGGGGTATGGAGAGAGCAGCTCCACTGGAGGGGGGGTCCCAGCATGGCACGCCTGAGCAGCAATCTGGAAGCTATTGGGCTTGTGCGTTTCTGCAATCCAACGTGAATGCCATGCCCAGTTCATTTCCTCTAAGGAAACACAACCTCAGGGGATAATTAGAGCTTCTTTGTGTACACAATCCCATATTGTTTATCCAACACAAATTAAAAAACGTGGGCCCTGAGAACATGGAGCAAGAGATAAAGGAGACCTCTTCCTCCTCCTCCTCCTCTTCCTCCTCCTCCTCCTCCTCTTCCTCCTCCTCCTCCTCTTCCTCCTCCTCCTCCACCACCTCCTCCTCCTCCTCCTCCTCCTTATCCCTCCCAGCTGGATCTCATTACCCTGCCTGGCCACACCAGGCCAAGCCCCAGGCCCTGCCTCACCCCCACCCTGCTGGCTCCTGCTCCTCACACAGTCTTTGTGCACCCCCAGACCTAGTCCCTCAAAGCCAGGGCCTGAGATCCTTCCTAGCCTTCCCCTGTGTCTGTCTTCCTATTGCTCTGTTATGAAAGGTGGCTCTGGGTCAGTCTTCTCTGGCCAAAGGGGGTGCTTGACAGAATGCCCACTTGTCCACATGTCCCCTCAAGGACCCTCCCACTGAAGAACGTGGGAAATGCCAGTCTGAAAACACAACTCAGCACCCAGGAGCAGAGGCAAGTACCCTGGGAATTTCTGGGAAGGATGGGCTGGCTCTCTTGGCCCTTGGCCTTGGCCTTCGGTCCCTTCCACTGCCCAGATCCACTCCACCCAGACAACAGGGAGCCCAGTCAGCCTGGCCTGGGGGCCCCTCCACAAAGCCCAGCCTCTCTTTCCCCAGGCCTCAGCCCAACAAAGGAGGATTCTCCAACAGGGTGGCTCAGGGCAGAAGGAAGGAGGGTTGTGGGTGGAAAGTAGCTTCAGAACCCAAGGTTGGCCATGTCCATGAAAGCCCTATTATTTCTGGGGTTGCTAAACAACTTGCTCACCATGGCAAATTCAGCTCCCCTCAGTTCCCCATCTCCCCCTAGGAATAGCTCCACATTCCAACACTATACAGCCAGACTTTCTCAACCATAGGAGGCAGAATGGGAGGTGCATGGGCAGGGAGGGGTGAGGAGGAGAGATGGCTACAGAGGGAGAACTCACCTTCCCCAAGCCTTGCCAGCTGAGAGGCCCCACAGAAGATAGTGCGTCCTCAGCTCTGACCTCCCATTTCTCTTGTATCACAGCCTGCTTCCCAGGTGGTTCTAGTTCCAGTGTGTGTGTGTTGGGGGGGGGGGGATGCTGCCTAGGCTTTCCTGGGGACTGGGAAGGTGTCTATCTATGTACTGGCCACTAAGCAGTATGGCCTCTTTGTCTCCCAGGGCCCACGGCTGCCAAGGACAAGCCTCTCTGTTCTATGCCCCTGACCTACCTACCCCCACCTCAATCACTAAAAAGGCAAGAGGGCTAGGACAATGAATACGCTCTCTACTGGGGGCCAGGCCATCCCACCCTCCCTCAGGCACAGAGCAGGTCTCTGGCAGGCTGGGTGAGCAGAGAGTTTGTCTTGAGGTAGAATTTTCTCTGGTTGAAGTGAAGAGGAAGTTGTGTGAGCTGAGCACATTCCCTGTCTGGTCTGTCCTTTCAGCTCTCCTGGTATTTTTTTTTTCTTTTGGTTTGTCTCTGAGCTGGAAAGAACATGTGCTTGGCAGATTTTTTATTAACTCTGTAGCGCTCTCTCTTGCTCTCTCTCTCTCTTGTGCTCACTCTCTGTCTCTGTCTCTCTCCTTTTTGCTTGCTTGACAGAATTTAGATTAGACAAAACATGAGCTCATTTCTGCCTGAGAAAGAAAAAAAAAAGAAAAGAAAACCACTTCCCCCCTCCCCCACCTTCTCCTCCTCTTTCTAGCCTCACCCACTTCTGCTCATGGGGGGCAGAAGAGGGCAGGCCTGCAGAGACAGCATCTCTAAGTCAGGGCTTGGGGTGCTATTGTCCCCATGCTGCACCAGATATCAGCTTTGGAGGGCAGACCACAGTCTTGCATCTGGGATGGGTGGATAGGTGGCAAGGAGGCAATCCAGAAGACATGTGCCTGGGGTCCTGAGGGTTAAATAGGCAAGGTAGGCCCTGCTGGTGTTGGCCAGTCCTCTGGTAGCATGTGCACCCAGCACACAGACCCCAGACCCCAACCCTACTTGGCCCTCCCCCTCCTTCCCTTTCCCTTTTTCTCACTCGCATGGATATTCCTGGACAGTCGTACTATTCCTCATCATCAGGACACCCAACCAGCTCAGTACCTCTGAGCACTCACTGGGTTACCCTTCTGAACTGTTGACCAAGTCACTGGAGCCCCTCATTTCTCTTCATGGATACAAGCCTATGGGATGGTGGCTTGGGAGGGCCATCTGAGATTGAAATCCCAGCTTTATCACTCATTTGCCAGGTCTTGGTCTGATCATTTCCCTTCACTGAACCTCAGTTTCTTGCCCATAAGACAGGGATACTACGATCTACATTATAAAATTGTCCAGAAGTTTAAATAACATTTAAATCAGTTTTGGCCTCTTGAAATTGATGAAAACAACTAGCCCAATCTGTGGTACATTGTGGATGTGCAATAAATCTCCTCCCCTTCCTTCTTCTCCTCTCTCCCTCTGTCTCCCCCTCCCTACATCTCTCCTTCTCCATCTATCTCTCTTTGTCTCTCTTTCTGCTCATCACAATACCCCCCCTCCCATCACCCAACAGAATACAGGGGTAGAAAGGCAGCAGAAAAGACTGTACTCAGACATAAGAAAGAACTTCCCAGGTGTGTAGTGGTTAGAACCTGAAAGAAAGGCCCACTGGAATCTGTGGATTCATCTTCCAACATAAGACCCAAAGGAGTTGCCCACCCTGGAAGCAGGTGGAGGACTTGGAGTCCTGCCCTGGAGAAACGGAAGCAGTGGAATGCCCCTAGACTGTGGTGCGACAGGCCCTTGGTTGGGTCCCTCACTTCTCTGACCTTCAGTTCCTCATCTACACAATGGAAGAAGTGTTCCTCTCCTTGAAAAGCTGTCATGAGGTATCTTCATTAGTTTCTACGAGCTGCTCAGATGAGTTTCCCTTGTCATTCCACAGCAGTAGGAAGGAAGGCCAGAGGAGGTTTCTGGGGCTACCTTAAGAGCCAAGACTTCTGAGTGTTTGGGGACCCTCACAGCCATCCTGACAGGCAATAGTCCAACCCAGTGGGGGCTGCAGCCCAGGTTAGTGGGCCCCTCTGAGTCAGTGAATCCCCCAACCTTTCAGAGCCACCCCTCTCCAACACCCACTGGCCCACTCACTCATAAGCTATTCCTTAGCCAAGCAGGGAAGTATTGCTCCTTTAATCTTGTTTTATAAATTAATCCCTTTCTTCCCTTAATCATTTTCATTGCCTGCCTCTGAACCCATTCCAATCCATCTCCTGCCCTGGCACCTTCTCCCACTTATCATTCTTTTCTCATCCTCTGGCTGCAGAGGGGCCTCCCATGTGGCCTGCCGGGGCCTCCATATTAATGTCCATGGGTGAGAGGGTGAGCCCCCCATGCCCAGTGGGTCTGGCCCCCTTTACTTCTGTCTCCTGGGAGATAGGAGTGTGTGGGGGCTGGAATCAAACACACCTGGTTTGAAGCTCTAATAAAACTCTAATGCTGCTGCCTTGGTGCTCAGCAGCCTTTGAGAAGTCCCTCTACATCTCTGGGCCTCACTCTTCCTCATCTTTAAAATAGAGCATCTGTCAGGGGCATGGGAGAGAAAGCAAAGACACATTTTAGTCACTCTTTTCACTTTAGGGGAGGACAGGTCTGCAGAGTCGGCTCTCCCTTAAGCCCTCTTTGCATGTCTCCTCACCTGGGCCCTACTCACACATCCCTGGAGCTCCCTGGTATGTTGGACACAGGGCTACACAGCCCACCTTGGTCACAAATAAGAACCCAAATCCCCAGGCTGCTGTCAGCCTCTCTGGGGAAGGCTTTCCCTGCTATAGGAAGGAAGCAAGGTAGACCTGAGAATGCATGCCAGCAATGGAGATGGTAGAGAGGGGCCCTGAGAGGCAGGTATGTAGTAGGGCCTCTGGCCCAAAGCTTAAAGTAATGGACAAGTTCCTGGAAGCTTCTCTTCACTTCATCCCCTAGATTCTCTCTGGAGAAGGCAGCCCCTCTGTTTGGCCACCTGTGCCTCAGGTGGATAAGACAGGATTGAGGGGATGCACTCCATGTAGCACCTGCTTTGATAGGCCTTGGAATTTTCCTAACAGCCTGGTTAGGCTGGCTAAGAGGGTCTTATCCCCATTTTCCAAACAGGAAGGCTAAGGATCACAAAGCTGAAAAAGCTTGCCCAATTGTATGCTCCTGACATGCCAGGCACTTGGGGATTCAGCAGCATGGAACAAGGTTGACACATGACAGAAGCAGTTTTGAACCCTGGTCAATCTGATGCCAATGCTTATGCTTACGACCAATACACTAAGATGCTCCACATTTTAGGAAAAGGAAATAAAAACCATTCTAGTCTGTATGACAAAGGAGGAGGCTGACAGTGACCAAGAGGCTCCTTGAGGCAAGTCCCAGACCTGTACAAGCAGAAAAATCTTCCCTCGATGTTACAAGGACAGGGATGGGGCTGTCAGGGCACAATGGAACTGGCCATATCTACTGGAGTCAGCTAGGCTTGATGGAATGAAACTTCTAAACTGGCTCTTGAGTGATACCTAGGAGTTGGCCAAGCTGACAAGGGAGGAAGTGGCATCCTAGATAGAAGAACACATCTTGAGTAAGTGCCAGAGTTAATTCTAGCAGACCCATGCCTCTGGGGAGGGAACTGTGTGAAGAAGCGGGGTTCCTAGCTGTTTTGCTCTTTACGGGATGTGTGGCCTTAAATAAGGACTGAATCTCTCTGAGCCTCAATCCCTTGATTTGAGTGCTGGGTACCTAGTTGGTGTGGGATGCTAGCTGGTTGCTAGTATTGTTATCCTCACCCTCATCTTCACTAAATCTACCATCTCAAAATGGACTGGGCTGTAAAGCACCTCACCCCAAGCAGTCCCTGCCCCATCCCCATCCTGCTCTGCCTGCCCATTTCTGCCAAGTTTTCCCACCAACTCTTCCTTCACCCTACCTCCAGCTCTTGCTCCTTCCCTGGGCCCCACCCCTGCTCCTCTCTATGACAGACTGGCTTAGTTCTGGATGAAGTCCACAGGGCCAGGCCCTAGCAGGCTCCTGGCAGACATTAGGGCAACTAACACCCTTCTTTCCATTTTGAGCTTGGGGTGGGGCAGGGGTTAAAGTGGGGCAGGGGTAGGGAAAAGAAAGAACAGGAAAATTTTCTGTCCTATTCCAGATCAGATGTCTTCTGCCACAAAGACTGCATGATCTGGACTGAGGTCTCTCTGCTTCATCTGCTTTGTCTACTTCAGAAGCAGGGAGGAAGAGAAGCAGAGTTATTTTGAGTAAGAATGTGAATGTAAGAATAGCCCCCACCACAGCCCACCCTAGACCACCACTGACACCCGAAGGCAGTGCTGCCTGAGCAGCACCACGTTAACCCTCCTTGGGCTTTTTGCACTTCTGAGGCCTGGCCTCTCCTGGCCCTCTCCTTGGGCCAAGGAGACAGGGAGGGGACAGTGAAGGAGGTGGGGGGGGGCAGGGCTAAGAGTCCAGCCTGGTTCTGATTTCCCCAGCTAGGGCTGGGAACCAGAGCCTGGTCTGTCTTCAATCTGCCCCCCACCCCACCCCACCCCACCCCCTCATGCAACACTTCTCTGCTTTCGGGAGCGGCTCATAACCGCAAACACATTTGCTAATGCAGCTAGCCTGCCCGCCCTGGGACAGCTGGCTGGGCCCCGTGCCTGGGGCCAGGCCAGGCAAAGGGCAGGGGGCCTGGCTGGGAAAGGGGCCTGAGGCTCCTCCTTCTCTGCTAAGCCTCCAGCACAGCCCCAGTCAATGCCTCTGTAGCTCCATAGCCCCTCCCCAATATGACTCCTTCAAGGGCTGCGATGGATATCAGAGAAACTAAGGCCACTAGCGGGAAGGACTACCTGGCTGGCTGCATGATATCCAGCCCAAGAATGGGGCAGTGAGACATGATTTTTGGCCAAAACAATACCTTGTCTGACTGGGCTTAATGGGTTTCTGGGCCTGAGCCCTCCCACCAAAGGAGAGAGGTCGCCTACAATAATGGGAAATTGGGGTGCCTGGGTGGCTCAGTTGGTTAAGCATCTGACTCTTAATTTCAGCTCAGGTCATGATCTCATGGTTGGTGAGATCGAGCCCTGCACTGGGCTCCACGCTAATGGTGCAGAGCCTGCTTGGATTCTTTCTCTCCCTCCCTCTCTCTCTCTCTCTCTCTGCCCATCCTCCACTCATGTGCTCTCTCTCTCTCTCTCTCTCTTTCTCTCTCTCAAAATCAATAAATAAACATTAAAAAAATAATGGGAAATCAAGAGCCCAGAGCGGGCTGGGAGTTTATGGGTTTCCCAGCAAGGCAACAGTGGAAGGAAGACAGGACTTTTCTTCTCTGCCACTATGTGACTTGAGTAATCAATTCTCTACTCTGAGCCTCAGTTTCTCCACCCTGCCCTGACTATTTCACAGGCTCGTGATATGGAAATTAATACACGTGTCTTGTAAACTGTAAAGTGCTGTGTCCATGAGAATGATCATTCTCTAAGACCATATGCTTTGCAAAGGCAAGAACCAGGGCATTTCTTCCTGGATCAGACCTACCTCTGTATGCTTTGTGACCCCAGCCCTGAGCATCATTGTAAGGGATGGCTAGAGAGATAGGCTTGGGTACTGAGAGGTACAAGTTTGTCCCATCTCCCATCAGCCTGAGTTTCTGTAGTCTCAGAGAACCAAGACTGAGTCCTGAGGTCCCCAAACTTGAGCAGGAGCTGTGACTGGAGCCCACCCCCAACCAGATGTCAATCCCAAGGCGCCAGCCTCACTTGGCTGCCCCCATCCACCCTCCCCACTACCTCCTCCCATCACACACAGGCATGCAGCTCAGCTTCCCCCTGCCAAGACACCCCCACCCAACCCCACAGCCCCTCTCCAAAGACAGGGGCCTTTCTCTGCCACGTTCCTGGAGGCTTTTCCACTTAACAGAGCCTTGAAATCCATTTGCCGCAGACTGTGAACTTCCTCTTCATGCTCCTGCCTGCTGGCCCTCTTCTAGGCTGACTCCCCCACTCCCACCCCCACTCTGGCATCCGCCAGCCCATGGCTCAGCAGCTGTCACCCTGGTCTCCCCCTCCCCCGGCCTCTGAGGCCAAGCAGGGGGCACCTGGAGGAGGTGCTTGGGGCCCAGGAAGCAGCAGTGGCCTGGGCTAAAACGGGATGCTGAGAGTTTGCTCCCTAGGAGTGTCCTAAGCTCGCCAGACACAAAGGGCTGCTTTCCATTCTTCCAGCCCAATAGAAAAAGGGGCCACCTCCTTCAAGACTACGAAGGGCATTCCTTCCTAAATCAAACCTCCATCCCTATGGCCTTTGCTTCTATTGCTGGTGGAGATAAATGACAGTGGCCTGATAACCTTTCAGACATAGCTAGAAGGGCAGGCAGTCTGGCTTTTAGTCCTGCCTTAGCCAGAATCCATGACCTTGGGCCAGCCTGGTCCCTCCTTTGACCTCTGATTCCCTTGGAGCTCCTCCCTACTCAACCCTGACCTCCTCTTGTTTCCTGAATTAAACTCTGCCCTCTGCTTCCCCTAAGTGGTCAATTCCAGGTCTCTGTGCCCTTCTTCCTGGAGTTCAAAAGGCTTGCATGTTCTTGCCATAAGCTTAATTCCAGATTCCACAAGTTCCTCTGGAGCTACAGAAATGGCAGGCAGTTACCATCCACTGAGCATTTACTATGGCCATATGTTTCATACCTTCTATCTCATTTTGACATTAATATTTCCATGTGACCAGCTGAGGAAACTGAGGCTCAGTAACTGACCCATGGTCCCAATGCCAAGAAATGATAGAGCCACAATTTAAATCTGGGTAGTTAGACTCTTTCATCTGTGTTCTTTCTTTGCCTACCTTCCCATGACCATGCTTGTACACCAACATACCTTGTAATGGAAAGTAATGGAGGATCTATTAATCCATACTTGCTTTGAGGTACCTATTCACATAACTTCAGATCCTGGTCAGGCTTCAAATGATGAGATCTATGCTGACACATGTGCAGCTTGTGACCCACTCTGACCTGAGGCTCTGTCTCAGCTCTATTGCCCTCAAATTGTATTATTCTAAAGGTGTAGACAGAATGAAGAAGAAAAGTGTGCCTCATGAACAAATCACCTGAGAGAAAGAAGGACTGCCTTGTGGGACTCAAGTCACCCAACCTAACGAAGCACCTACTATGTGTCAGCTACTGGTAGCCACTTTCACATGCCTTCTCTTGTTTGTATGCTGATAACAACCCTGTGGGCTAGCAATATAGATTGGGAAACTGAGGCACAGACAGGAGAAGTAAACTGCCAAAGACCACACAATGAAAAGGTAACACAGTACTTCTCCCACTCCTACTCAAACACTTCAGACTAGCCTGTCATCAAGGGAAGAATGGTGATGTCTGTAGAAAGAGTTACCCCTGTATCAAAGATGCAGGGCCCAGACAAGAGTCACACAAGCACAGAGAACCTAAATGGTAAGGGCAGGGCTACAGTCCTTTCAGCCAAAGTTTGCTCTCATCCTCACAGCCTGGAGCTCACACTTGGGTCAGCTTGGGGGTCAGCTATCTTTCTCTCTCTCTCTATCTTTCCCCACTCTGGTTGTCAGCAATGGATTTGTACAAAACCTAGACTGAATTACCACCTATTACCCAACCTACTTCATGCCAAATCCCTGGCATTAATGCAATCAATGGAGGAGAAGCAGGTTCCTATTAGCTACCTGTCATGCCTGCACAGGACTGACTTCCTAGTGCTGTGCCATCCCAAGCCTTCTTCCTCCTTGCATGCGGATGGCCCCCCATATCATTTACACATGCACCTGTCAGAATGGAGCAGGTCCTCTACCTTCCGGAAAGCTCAATTGAATAAAATATGTATGTACATACTTGTTCTTCCAGTGGACATATATGGAGCCCCAAGTATGTGCCAGAGGAGAGGTGGACAGTAACCAAGCAAAGCATACACTAACAAAAAACGTCACAGGTTGGGGCAGGAGCTAGGGAGAAAATAAGCCAGGTTTATGTAATTGTGATGTTAAGAGGGCTATTTTAGGTTGAGTAGTCAGGGAGGGCCTCAATGAGGAGGTAATGCTTGAACAGACACCTGACAGAAAAGGAGCCGGCCCAGTAAGGAGCTGAGGAAAGGGTTTGCAGGAGAAAGAACAGAAAGCATGAAGAAGCTGAGGTGAAACTGAATGTGATAGAGAATAGGGCTATGAACTGAATTTGGATAGATAGGAAGGGATCAAATCATATAAGGCCTTATAAATCATGGTAAAGAGTTTGAGTTTTAGTCTAAGTGTGATGTGAAGCCATTAAAGGGTTTTAAGCATGTTTAAGAACATGACTGGGTTTGTCTCTCTGCCCCTCCCCTGCTCACGCTCTCTGTCTCTCTGTCTCTCAAAAATAATAAATAAACATTAAAAAATATTTAAAAAGGGGGGGGGCATCTGAGTGGCTCAGTTAGTTAAACATCCGACTTCGGCTCAGGTCATGATCTCATGTTTTGTGAGTTCAAGCCCCACGTTGAGCTCTGTGCTCACAGCTCGGTGCCTTGAGCCTGCTTCAGATTCTGTCTCTCTCTCTCTCTCTCTCTCTCTGCCCCTTTCCCACTCATGCTCTGTCTCTCTGTCTCTCAAAATTAATAAATAAACATTAAAAAATTTAAAAAGAACACAACCAAGTTTGTGTTTTAGAACAATTGCTCTGACTGCTACAAGGAGAATGGATTATTGAAGGGCAAGGGCAGAAGCAGGAGCCCAATTGCATGAGTCCAAATGAGAGATGATGGTGGCCTAGGCTAAGCTGGTGGCCACATGGAGAAATGGATATCAAGTAGGTAATTAGATATACCAGTCTGGATTCCAGTGGAGATATCAGGCTGCTCCCACTAACTTCAAATGGTTGGTTCCTCTGTACCTCCACTTGGATGTCTAGGCAAGTATATCAAATATGCCATGGCTACAGAAGAATCCTTGATTTCCCCCACCAAGACAGGCTGTTAGATACATAAGCCTGGGGTTCAAGGGAGAGATCAGTGTTGGAGGAACAAATCTGGGGGAGTTGTTGACATATGGATGGTGTTTACACTCATAGGGCTCAATGAGATCATCTACTGAGAAAGTACAGGTAGAAAAGGAGAGAGAACCTAAGAATGAGCTCCAACATTTAGAAGAGGAGCCTACAAAGAACCAGAAAAAGAGCAATCAGCAAAATGAGAAGAAAGCCAGCAACCAGGGTAGCATGACTCCAGGAGGGGATGGTCAACTATAGCAGAGATTCTGAGAGGTCCAGAAAGGCAATACAGATTGTTGAGTTTGGCAAGGTGGGGTCATTGATGGCCCTGGTAAGAGCAATTTCAGTGGAGATGGAAACCCTTTGGGGTAGCCAGAGATGAGAATGGACTTGGAGGAAGCAGAGACATGGAGTATAGAAATCCTTTTTTGGAGGTTTCATGGTAAAGGAAAGCAGAAGAGAGGGGACAGAAACTGGATGAATGTGTGGATAAGGACAGAGTAGTAAGATCAATGAATGGGAGGCCTAAATGAAGGCAGAACATTGTTGGAGCCAGGGCACTCGAAGGAATAAGGACAAATAGGGGTGGGTCCAAAGAGTGGGTTGATTGAAATCAAGATTTTGAAAGTGATGCAGTTAATAGTGATGGCAAGGTCAGGGGTATAGCTATGGGAATGGGAGACTGAGATGAGGTGGAGGACCAGATTGTTGAAGGTGAGGGAGGTACTTTAGGAACAGAAAAATCAGGGTGGTGCATGGGTCAACTGTGTCAATGAAGAAGTTGCCAAGAATGTTGCCAGGATTAGGGAGTGGAGAGAGGGCAGTGAGCCACCCACTCACATTTCAGCAAATAGAGGGCATTGACAAAAAGATCAAACAATGACAGTCCCAAGGAGGGATAGGAGATAAGGCCATCTTGGCGGGAGAGCCATTGTTTTGGAAAGAGAAAGACAAGTGGCCTGGAAGTAGCTATGGGAAACGAGAAAGACATCATCCCACCTCCGTGCCCAAAGGTATGCAGTGTGTGGGAGGAAAATAGAGCTCCCCACTTGAGGGGGTGGCAAAAGAGTTATATCCTCGGGGCATAAGAGATTGAGGGTGGTGGGGGGAGAGAAACAGTTGCTGACAGTGGATCATGGGTACTAGAAGGCAGACTGTAAGGGCTTCAGAAGCTGGAAGGAATATAAGATGAGGCCCAAAATTGGCAGCATATGGAGCAATATAGGGATCAGAGCTGGGAGGCTTCTGTGGCAATTAAGGTAAACAACTACATGAATCCTGATGGAATAGATCAGGGTTTCTTACAGGAAGTGGTCATCAACTCAAGCCAGAGGCCCTGGGAGCCCGAGTGACTGACTTCCTGCTGTTGGCTGGAGGTGGAGAGGCCAAGGGTGATGGGAGCTGTGACCCAGGGGGAAGCTCTGTAGGCCTTCCATGTAACCTGCAAGGGGCAGTGTGTCTGCTGCAGGAGAAGAGTTCAAACCCCAAATAAGCAAAGTATGTAAGCACCTGTTCAACCAGGCACATAGGCCTGCATACTCTCACCTACACACTTGCATGCACACAGAGATGCTAACCCCCACACACAACATGAGCATATGAGCAAAATGCTATGTAATATAAACATGTACAGATGCAGGCATGCACTTTTACAGGGTGTAGCCACATACACCATGCACACATATAATGCACACGTGCCAAAAACACCACACATGTCTGCATTTCCCCATATCCTCATGTAGACACTCACACATGTGTGCATGCACATACACACACACAGACAACATAGACTGGGCTTTCTTAAGTCTTGCCAAGCCACAGACAGCAGAAAATCAAGCTGAAGTTGAACAATCCAACCCAGGAAAAGGGGGAGGAGATGAAGGGGTGTGAGAATGAGGTGTGTGTTGGGGGAGGCAGGCAGGGGGGAGCAAAGGAGCCAAGTGCTAAGGAAAAAAATCTAGACCATTTGAAAAAAGGGAAAGCCTTCAGACAGAGCAGGAATGCAGGCTGTAATTAGAATCGCTTCAACCATCTCTAGATTCGGAAAGGATAGGCAAACTGGTTGCACATGCAGCATGGCGATCCCTAGCCTAGATAATGTCAGAAAAGCATGTGTGCATGTGCGCATGCATGTGTGCATGCATGGGACCCTGGGAGGCTGTGGAAAATGCACTTGACCACATGCCATTGGGAAGCCAATGTGAGGTACCCCCCAACTAGCCCCCACAGCAGCCTGACTTCAGGCTGGACCCCTCACCCAGCTGAGGGCCACTACACACACACACACACACACACACACACACACAAGACCCACAGGGGTTCGTACTTGCCCAAGGCCACATGGCCACCCGAGTTGAGCCTACAGGGTGAAGTGGAGGTGAAGGCGATGAATTAGGAGACAGTATCCCCAAGTTCAAATCCCAGGTCAACCACTGACTGGCTGCCGGATGGGGGCCACATCCTTCCCTTTTTCAGGGCCCCTGTAGCCTAAAAGGAGATCTTGGGGTCCTTCCAATCTGGCCCTGAGTATTTATCCAGAACGGTTGGTTCAGAGCAGCTGTAAGCAGGCAAAGGAAAGAGATTTGTGGGGTGCCTGCAAAAGGAGGAGCTGGGCTGGGACGGTTGTGAATGTCTTTGGCCCCCCTGGCTCCGGGTGGTGGTTGCACAGAAGGAAAACCTTCACATGATGGCCTGGCAAGCATGAATGCCCAGGGACTGATGCAGGCCCCAGAGGAGAGGGGCAGGCAGCCACAAACAGAATCCCTCACATTCCCTCTAGAGTTCCCTTTCCCTTCTTCTCACCTTCCTCCTCCAGGCTTGCTGGGAGGGCCTTGGGGCCAGCTGCTGTCATCACTAAAAATAGTTCGGCCAGCTCTTAGTGTGAAGGAGCCCCTCTTGCTTGTGGATTCCCAGAGGCCTGGCAGGTGGCAGTTGGTGTCTATGGCCCCTCCACGCCTGAGAGATCAGATTCTTCTTTTCAAGTGCAAGCCCCGATTTCAGCCCAAATTTCAGCTTCCCCAGGCACTGCCCTTTTTGTTCCCCAGTATCCCAGCGACTCCTCTTTACAGGTTCATATAGTAGGTGGTTCAGGTCCTCATGCTCAGTGAATAACAATCAGCAGCAGCAGCAGCAGCATCATTAACACTTGAACATTTACTGCACATCTGGTGCACTCTGCTAGGGGCTTTGCATGGCCTAACTCATCACTCATCTGGACAACTCTTTGAGTAGATACTATTGTCCCCATTGTTGTAGGTGAACACACCAAGGCACAGACAGCTTAAGTGAATTAGTCAAAGTTACACAGCTAGTAAGCGGTAGAATAGGGATTTTTTTTCTATCCTTTTAAATGCAGGTTCCTTCGGGGAGAGAAATATGCTGATCACAAGAAAAGTAAGAATTAGTATTTATTCATTTTCATGTGCAGTGGACCTCCTTCAAAACTGGCTTTCTATAGCCAGCGCACTGGGGCAGCTGAAAGAGACTCCTAGCTAAAAGGCTCAAGAATTAAATCCTTTTTTTTGCCCCTCATTGGATGTGTGACCCTGAGAAAGTGCCTTCTGTCTCTGAGCTTGAGTCTCCTGATCTGTGCGACAGAAATAATAATAACAGTCGGCTCTCAGAGTGGCATGAGGACTTGAGGAGAGACCATGTGTGAGACCGGGCTCAACATGGAAGAGTCCACGTTACTCTCTTCTCCCTTATTAAAGACACCTGGGAACTACTTTTATTGTTGGTAATAACCCTGGAGCTTCTCCATCTCATTCTCTCCAGGGGCAGGCTGGAGAGCCCTGAGGCTCTACAGCCCGGCGCCTTTCTCCACGAGGCACTGTGGGCGCACTACCCAGGGCCTCCAAGCTTTCCAGGGGCCTATGAAAATGTACGCGCCCCAAGAAAATTTATTGGCTCTAAAATATGAAAAGAAAACAGAAGAATTGGAATTAATAAATGTTCTATTATGTGTCTACAAAATGTAATATAATATCGACCTCATTAATTGTTAAATTTAGTATTCCTAAAAATTTCATTACATTTGAAAACAATTTGTTGGTTAGATTTCCTCACTTAGCAAGAATTCCCAAGTATGCACGATGATTACCAAGAAATCATAGCCAATTGGGAATGAAACAAGTTACTCATAGGCAAATAATTTCAAAAGCGGAATTATAAAAATCCTTTGAAACATTTTATAGCAAAAAAATACATTTAATATGGGATGTGGGTACATTTTCATATATTTGATATCCTGGGGGGTAAAGCCACTAAAAGTGAGAGTGTCAAGGGCCTTAGGGGTGAGGGTCCGACCAGTGAAGGAATAAAAGCGCCTCTGTGAGAATTGGGATTTGGGGGATAGTGTCTATGGGGCCATGGCAGGCGCCCACTCCTCTGGTTGTTCCTCTCATCTCAAACAAAACAAAACAAAACAAAAACCCGCCCGGGCCACATGCGTGTAGGCGCTGGCAGAATGGCCCTCATGGAGCAGCTCTTTCATGTACTGCCCTCGGCTCTTATCAAAGGCCCTTTCAAGAAACAGGCCTGCCTGTGTGCTTTTCATAATCAAGAAGAGAAATAAACATTATCTGACGAAAAGTGAGAAGAAAACAGGCATGTGTAAACGGTGTCTGTTGGGTTGTCAAGCCGTTGCCCAGGACATTGTCCACTGAGCTGCTTAGTGCCCCCAGGCAAGGGCTCACATGAGGCACTTCTCTCCCAATTTAGCACCAGCATCCACTGGGGGTCCCTTTAGGCTCTGTCAGTTTCCTCCTCTCTGATACCAAGAGCAGCAGAGTGCTCTGCCTGTGGTGGACTCGCCATGGGAGGCCGCCTCAGCACAGGCAGGGAGTGGGAGGCACACAGGCCACCACTTACTTCTACGTGACCTGAGGCAGGTCCCTTCCTGCTGGGCCTTCTGTGCAACACTGGCATAAGTCACAGGGTTGGTGTGAGGATGCATGGGGATAATGAATGTCAAGTGGAAAAGAACAGGCTTCCGTGCAGTTAAGAACTCAGGATTGGGAGTGGGTTTGCTCTCGATTGCTGAGATTTGATGACTCAGACCCTGTACCCCAGGATGCCTGCCTGCTCTGCATGATCTCTGACACCTGGGCTATGTGCCCAACACATGCCAGCAATATGACTAGGTCAAGGCTCTCTTGTCAAATCTGCATGCCCAGGAATCACTGAGAAGCTCGGGGGCTGATAGCAGAGAAGACTTCATGGCCCCCAGCTCTCCAGAAGCCCAGTGAGGTTACAGTTCTGCTAGGAGCTCTCTGTCCTACTTATTGCTATGGCCAACACAGGGATGAACGAGCCCAAGCAAGAGGCTGGTGGCATTATGCCAGTTCATCAATGGCAGACTAACACTTGGGCTAAGCCACCGTCTACATCTGGGCCACCCCTCTCCAAGTCAAATACCTGTTGCCAGCTCCGGAGCTCAACCCACTCTTTTGAATGCTGCCTCTCCACTATTCACTTTCTCTCTCCCTCGAGCCCCCTGCCTCCCTCTGCCCCTAAATGTCATTGGTCCTCCTGCTTTTGTGTTCTTGCCACACTTTGTATGTGGCTCCAGTGCAGTTTGTAGCAGCTCTTGGCTTCTTGGACCAGCATTTCTGGGTTCTGGCATCTGTAGTTCTTAGACAGCAAAAACAGGCTGAGTGGTTTCACCTCTGGGTCTTCGGTGCCCTGCACTGGGCTTGGCACAGGCTTATCTGCTGAATGGGAGGGGACTCAGCATGGGTGGAGGAAGCAGGGAGAAAAGTAAGGAAAATTCCTCTCAGGATTGTTCCTTCCAGCTCTGGGCACTGGGACTCAGAGGATCTGAGCTCATTTTTATCTATATGACCTTAGGCAAGTCAGTTCCATTTCCTGTGAGCTCCACTTCTATCACTAGAAAAACAAGGCTCCCAAACCCTTCTCTGCCTCCTGGCAAGGGCTGTTATAGAGATCAAATTAGAGAGTGGTTGGGACAGTCTGAGAGACCCTGTGAGCTGCTGGACCAGTGGATGAGACTCCATGCATTTGCCCATCCTGGGCATTTTCTGTGCTCATTTTCATGAGGAGTATGCAAACCCCTGGGAACATTCAGACAGGCCAACTGCACACGTGAATGTCCTGCCTGCTAGACAGCTCCATTGCAGAGGAAACCCAATTTGGCTATTATTACACGACACACATTTATGCCATGTGGTCCAGCTCATAACATTCCGGGGGCTTTCTCTACCCTTTCATCGCTTTAATACCTGCTCCCACCCTGCCTGCCAGGCACCCTGAACCCTATTTGACAGCTACCAATATGATTAATAATAATAGCAGCTAGCACTTATCAAGGACTTACTGTAACTCTGAGCATTTTGCACTTACTAACTCAATCCTCACAACATGAACAGGCACCATTATTTCCCCAATTTTTAGAAATGGAAAACTGAAGGTCGAAGAGATTAAGTAACTTGCCCAAGATCACAGAACTAGAACAAAGCAAAGGTGTGGCTTGCCCCTAGGTAATCTAGCTCAAGAGTCTATGAATTTAATCACTTTGCTACACTGTGTGCCAGACCAGAAAAGAGGAAGGGACTTGCCCAAAATCAACATGCAGAGAGTTAGTGGCATTGCTTGGATCTCCAACTCAGATCATTAGCACTCTTTACAACCTGGACTTTTCTATTAAGCAGGCAATGATGTATAAGTAATACTTAGCTGCACTGTCTGTATGGAAGGGGATGGCTCTATGTGAAGGAAGTCAATCATAGGTGTTTCTTACATTACAATTCAACACTTATCCTTACCCTCCAGGAGACATTCTAATATTCCACTATAGCAACAGAGGTAATCCAGAAACTAACAATAGCCCTTCAAACATAGGAAGGAGCCCTTCATTTTCCCACTTGAGGTGGACCTGGAAGGTGCAAAGAGCTAAAGAGGTGGGAGCGAGTGGAGGGGCATTGCAAGCAAGGAGAAGGGCCCAAGCAAAAGTGCTGCCATAGGAAAAGGCCTGGTGTTTTCTGGGAACAGCAGGGAATCCAAAGCAACTATAAGACTTTATGGGAGAGAAGTGGGGCCAAATGGCCAAAGGACTTGATTTCTGCAGCTAAGGAATTGGGACTTGATTTCTGCAGCTGACAAGGAATCCACTTCCCTTCTTATTGCAGAGAGAAGTCATGCCTACAGAATTGTTGAAGAATACACTTGGAGCATCATAATATATCCCACCTGAAAAGGGCACTGAGATCTCAGGAGGATCCAGTGACTTGGGCAAGATCAACCACTAAATTTGTGGGAATCAGACCTTAATTTGGGTCTCAGAAAGCCTTGGGAATTTGTACAGTAGAGAGAAAAATGGAAGAGTAGGGGGCTCAGGGAGATGAGAGGAAATAGGCCTGAGTTTGGGCAGCCCCACATCCCATCCCTATACCCACCCAGGCTGTCAGGTATGGCTTTGAGTATGGAGCTCCCTACAAGGACAGCCAAGCCCCGGGATCCTGTTGGCATTCCAGAATCCCTGGCCAGGACCCACATCCCAGGAAGGACCCCAGAGCCATACCATGGGTCTCCTTCCTGTCAGTAGAAAGCCCACCAGGAAGGGTTTGTCAGGAGAATGGAAGGGCTGAATGGGCCTGGCTGGCCAGGCAAGTGTCCTGGTTTGAGAGAAGCCAGGTCTAGCTTAGAGGAAGCAGCCATCCCCAGCTTGCCAGGAAGCCAATTAGAACTGGGGTGATATGGGGTCTTGACAGCTTCTGCCCTGGGCCCTCCACCCCACCTGGCAATCATTAGGTGGTTTTGGAGGATCCCTGTCAAGAGAGCTATACTTCTGGGATGGATCAAGGTGAAGGGGAAGCTGGCAGAGACCCCTGTGCCCAGACCTCACACCAAGGGCCTCCTCAGCTGCCGGCTTCCTTGGGCATGTCAAAAAGACATTGCAAAGACCTGGCTGGCCCCTTATCAAGTCATGAGTGCCCTCTTCCCCCCATGTGGCAAGCCATGTGTCCAACTCTCATAGGGAAGTATGAACCTATGGGCCCGGTGGGGAGGGACTGCTTCTCAGAGAAATGGAGCAGTTAGACAAAAGCTGCTGGGAGGGTGCTAAACTCTGGGCATGGGAATATGAGATCCAGGAATCCCCAGGATGCATTACCCTGGGAGAATGCATACAGAGGCTGATACCATGCTTCTTCCCTCAACCTCTAGCCCCAATGGCTAGTTCCCCAAATGTCTGTAAAATGGCCATAATTCCTTCCTCACAGGACTGTTGTAGAACTGAAACAAGGGACTAAATGTAGAATTCTCAGCACAGTCCCAAGCACAAAGTAAGTATGCAGTAGGTGCTAGGGCACCCAATTCCCTTTTTGTCCCTGCAGAAGGGTCAGGATAAAACAGGTGAAAATCTGCCAGTGCATGAAGGTCTTACATAATAGAGTTCGCAGGGCCCATATCATCTAGCCCCTATCTCCTCCAACCTACTGGTGCAGTAGTAGAAGCCCAGAGAGGTTAAGTGACTTATCCAAGACCACTAGCCCTTTAGTGGTAGAGCTAGGACTAGAATCGAGGTTGCCTGAATCAGAGAACACTGGAGTGCTGCTTGTTTCACTGCCGTCTCAGCCCCACAGCAATGCCCTGTGATTTTCAGTACTCCTCCTTTCCAATTGGATGTGATGATGGGGAAGCTTGAGGTATTGTCCCAGCAAGGCTGAGGTTGGAGATAAGGGATCCTCTGGTTTCACTCTGTGCTATAGCAGCCAGGACTCATGCAGTGTGTGTGTGTGTGTGTGTGTGTGTGTGTGTGTGTGCGTGTGCGCGCGTGTGCACAAGCGTGTGTGTGTGTGTGTGTGTGTGTGTGTGTCAGAGAGAGAGAGAGAGGCCAACTTTATTGGGCTACTATATCACATTGCAAGCTCCTATCTTATTTGCTGTTCCCCAGTCCCTGCCCCCCCCTTCCCTCGCTCCTTCACAGGCAGATCTGCATGGTTTGCATTATTCTCCTTCCCGCCCACCCGCTCCCCAGATATCTTGGTTCCATATTTTCCACGCTGAAGCTCAGTTTACTCCTGGCTGGGCTCCGGATCTGCACCTGGATTCTAGGAGAAAAGTCTGGGGGATGTGAACATTCAGGGTGGGGGAGCACTTCTGGTCATCCTGCCTTTCTGTCTGCTGGGAGCAGGCCACTGCAGTATCCTCCTTACACTCTGCCTTTAACTACCTGCCCCTGATATGGAAGCAATCCTCAAAGAAAATGCCATAGATGTCTTCTCCTGCATCACTTGATGCTGGTTGAAAATGAAGATTCCTGAGCCCCACCCAGATTGACTGAATCAGAATTTGGGGGGGTGGGGGTTAAGGAGTCTATATTATATTTACTGTTTTATTTGTAAATGTTCTGCTTGATTCTCTGCTTTTAACTCCTCACAAGCAAGAGGTTCATTTTAACAGCTGACCTCGGTCACTCCTATTCCAAGTTCACTGACTTACACACAACAATTTATTGGTTTCCCTTCTAACTCCCTAGCTAGTCTGTTTCCTTGGCTGGCTCTTCTTCTCCTGCTCCTTGGATGCCAGAAGACCCAAGGCTCAGTCTTCCTCCTCTTTTCCATGCAACCCAGTGTCCTTGCATGAGCTCATCTTCTCTCAGCTCCGGCTCCTATGTTCGTGTTGATAATCTCCACCCCATGCCTCTAGCCCAGCCCTCTCCCCTGAGCTTCGGCCCTGTCTCAGCTTGAGTGTCCTGCAGGCTCCTCAAATTCAACAGGACCCATGCTGAGCTCATCTTCTCCACACACCCAGTGAACTTTCTGAAGCACACATCTGATGATGTCACTTAGAAAACTTCTGGGAACTCTCCTTGGCCGACAAGAGGAAGTCCACACTCTGCAGCCACAAGGCAGGGCCTCTTTACCTCTCCAGTCTGTTCTCTGCACATTACTCTCCTCACCCCTCACCCCTAGTTTCTCTGCTTCACATGGGTTGAATGGCTCACTGCTCCATAAATGCCCCAGAAACCCCTGTATATCTTACTTCATCCTGGAACACAGAAGCATGGGGGGCAGAAAGGGATGCCTACCTTTAAGCACTGGTGCTGCTGAAGTCCTAACCTTGGTGTTCTTAGCAGGCCTGTGGGGATCAAAGGTGCAAACACATTCCCCTAGGATCATTCCCCCAGTGATGTCACTGTTGAAACACCCTTCTCCCCGCAGCCTTACCGAGCCAAAACCTTCCTGTCTTCCAGGTACTTCCACCTCCAGGAGACCTCTCTTTAGGCCTCCATTCTGGATTATTAATAGGGGGATGATCATAGATAAGCTTCTAAGAATAGTGCCTGGCCTGCAATAGGTACTCAATAAATATTTGTTAATGATTAAGGGAATGTGTTCCTCTAACTTTCCTCTGTCAATATATTATTATAAACAATGTCAAGTCTCTTTCAGCCTAGACCATGACTTCACCCAACAGGGGAGGCATCTTCTCTAACTGTGCGTGCCCAGTGTCCAGCACACACCAGTAGGTGTTCAACAAATGTTTGATGAATGAGCTTATTGAGGTCCCTCTGGGTCTGGTACTGCACTGTGTCCTGGGAAAGCAAGCAATGATTAGAAAGCAGTGTTGTGGCCCCTGGTGCTGAGACAATGGAAGCTCCAGCTGGTATGCTAAAGGTAGAAAAGTGGGTGAGTGGTTTGCTCTTTGAAGTGAAGTGAGGAGGAGGGGCAAAGAGAAAGCCTTCCCAGAGCAGGTAACTTTTGTCCAGAGCTTTGTTGGAGTGGTGTTCTTCAAGTCTTTTTCTTTGATTATAAAAATTAAAACTTCTGGGGCACCAGGGGGATCAGTCAGTTGAGTGTCCAACTTCAGCTCAGGTCATGATCTCAGTTCATCAGTTCAAGCCCACATTAGGCTCGGTGCTGACAGCATGGAGACTGCTTGGGATTGTGTCTCTCTCCCTCTCTCTCTTTGCTCCTTCCTGGCTTGTGCGTGCTCTCTCTCTCTTTCTCAAAAATAAATAAAGAAAAAGAAAGAAAGAAAGAAAGAAAGAAAGAAAGAAAGAAAGAAAGAAAGAAAGAAAGAAACTAAAAAAATTAAAAATTAAAATTAAAATTTCTGGTCCACTAAAAATAAGCACTATTCATTCAATATCTCAGTCAATTAAGGTAATAATCCTATAAATAGGTATCATCCCTGGTTGACCAATGGCCAAATGGAGACTCAAAAGAAATAGCAAATGGGCCCCTGGGTGGCTCAGTTCATTAAGTGACTCTGGATTTTGGCTTAGGTCATGATCTGGTGGCTCGTGAGTTCAAGCCCTGAGCTGGGCTCTGCAACTGGCAACGCAGGGCCTGCTTGTGATTCTCTCTCTTTCCCTCTCTCTCTCTGCCCCTCTCCTGCACTCTCTCTCTGTACCTCAAAATAAATAAAATTTAAAAAAGAAAGAAAGTGAGAACGCAAACTGGTGCAGCCACTCTGGAAAACAGTATGGAGGTTTCTCAAAAAGTAAAAAATAGATCTACTCTAAGACCCAGCAATTGCACTACTATGTATTTACCCAAAGGATATAAAAACACTGATTTGAAAGAGCACATGCACCCCAATGTTTATGGCAGAATTATCAACAATAGCCAAACTATGGAAACAGCCCAAATGTCCATTGACTGATGAATGGATAAAGAAGAGGTGGTATGTATGTATGTATGTGTATGTACATACCTACATATACAGTGGAATATTACTCAACAATGAAAAAGAATGAAATCTTCCCATTTGTAACAGCATGGATGGAACTCGAATGTATTATGCTAAGCAAAATAAGTCAGGCAGAGAAAGACAGATATCATATGATTTCACTCATATGTGGATTTTGAGAAACACAACAGATGAACATAGAGGAAGGAAAGGAAAAATAAGAAGAAAAAACAGAGAGGGAAGCAAACCATAAGAGTCTCTTAAATACAGAGAACAAACTGAGGGTTGCTGGTGCTGATGGGTTAAATGGGTGACGGGCATTAAGAAGGGCCCTTTTCAGGATGAGCACTGGGTGTCATATGTAAGAGATGAATCAGTGGGTTCTATTCCTGAAGTCAAAACTACACTGTATGTTAACTAACTTGAATTTAAATATAAAAAAAGGAAAAAAAGGAGATAGCAAAGTGGCCTCGGTCATTCATGTAGTGAACAGCAAAATTGCAACTTGGTTCCAGATTCCCAGCCCCTAGGGTTCACATGCTTAATGCGACATTCTCTTGCCTCCAAATCCATACACACTATAGAACATGATAAACATACTCACTGCTAAAAATCACCCCTAACCTGGGGTGCCTGGGTGGTGCAGTCGGTTAAGCGTCCGACTTCAGCCAGGTCACGATCTTGCGGTCCGTGAGTTTGAGCCCCGCGTCAGGCTCTGGGCTGATGGCTCGGAGCCTGGAGCCTGTTTCCGATTCTGTGTCTCCCTCTCTCTCTGCCCCTCCCCCGTTCATGCTCTGTCTCTCTCTGTCCCAAAAATAAATTTAAAAAGTTGAAAAAAAATTTTTTTTAAAAAATCACCCCTAACCTACCCCCACAGAATGCCACTGTTAACCTAGGCATATAAGCATCCAAGCTTCTTTTGCTGAAGCCCCACAAACAAGAGGTGGCAGAGTGTGAGGACTCAAAGCATGGACTCTGGAGCCAGCTCTGCCACATATTGCTCTGTGTCACTGAGCAAGATGCTCTGCCTCTCTAGGCCTCAGTTTCTTCATTTGTAAACTGGTGATAATAATGATACCTATGTCAAAGAGATGTTGTGAAGATTAATCAAGTTTTAAAGTACTCAGAATAGTGCCTGAAATATAGCAAGTGCTGGACAGATATAAGTCGTTATCATGTACCATGTATACATATAAAGGATCATAGTGTATATGCAGCTTGGTATCCAATTTCTTCCTGTGGGGTAGGATTTTGTCAGGTGGAGAAGTGTATTCTGAGCATGTGGGGAAACTGAGTGCAAAAGCTTAAGGTAGGTAAAATATGTGCTGTGTGTCTGGGGAAGTTCAGAGAGGAACAGTGTAGCTGGAGTTGAGACGAGGGCTGGATCACAAAGGCCTGGGTGGCTCCCTTGACCTGATAGAGCTGGGAAGAAAGCCCAGAACTCTGCAAGGCCTTTGTGAGAACTGCCTTGCAGTTGTAGAATGGGGTTCTCAGCCTTCATCTCCTCTGGCAGAACCTCCACCAGGGTGGCTAGGACAGGGGCTCACCCTCCCTAGAGATCTCAGCAAACCTGCAGGGACCAGGGTTTGCATTCCCCAGTCAGCTGTCTGTCTCTTGTCTGCCCAAGTCCCCTGCTCCAAGCTTGCTTCCCAGTCAGCTTCTGAGGCATTCTTTCTTCTTCAGAGAAGAGAGGAGGGGGGAAGGGGCTGCAGGGGCAGGGCCCCCTCAGCATCTGGAGGTGCCACCTTGGGATGAGCTTGCCTCTGAAAGCCCAGGAGAGGGAAGGCAGGGTGAAGAGGCCAGGGCAGCCTGCCAGGGTGGGCTCCCCTTCTCAGTTGAGGTCTAATGGGAGTTGACAAGAGCAGCTGTGAGCCTTTGATCTGCCCTTCAGGTATGTGTCCCAGCTCAGGATGGGGAAACTGGAATGAGGAATGTTGATGGGGGCAGAGATAAGAGAGGATCAGTCCAACCAGGCAGAAAGGGCCCGGGCCACCAGGCCAGGACTCAGAGACAAAAAGAGAAGGAGAAAAGAGGAAAAAGAGCTAGGAAAAGGCCTGCACAGCCTGCAAATGAATGGCTGGCAGCCCCTTCCTTCCCCACTTGGGGAGAAGCCCTAGAGGTGAGAGGCTCCTCTGGACTCAGACTCCAGGCCCCTTGCATGGGTGCGGTTCACACTGCCATGTGGTCTTCATTTCAGGTCTGCACACAGGCACTCCACCCTGCCGCACCTGGCCAGACATGAGGTGGGGCTGGGCTCAGACTGGAGTCAGCCTCAGCAGGTGAATTGGGGAGGGGGCCTCCTGGAGCTGCCAGTCCTAAGATCTGAGGCCAGGCCTGGGCCCAGTGGGTATTTTTCCAGTTGGCCCCAGCCCAAGAGACACCTGCTTGGCGTGGCCCAGACAGATCCACAAGCCTTCCCACTGAAGATTCTTCAGCCACCACAACTCCTTCAGCCAAGTGGTCAACCAGCATTTTCTCAAAGACTTCCAGGGACAGGCTGCTCACCACTTCTCCAGGTAGCTTATGGACTTGCTCTGTCACACTCAGCCCCCCTGCCATACCCTGGGCTGATGCTGTCTATCCTTGACATCTGCCTCTTTAAATGAAGCCCCTAGATGCTGACCCAGACGAAATCAGGGTAAGAGCTGCACAGAAGACTAGGCAGCAGACTTTAAGGACTAGTGAGGAGCTTGAACTTGATTCTCGTAGTCTCTAGCAGACCTTGGGGGACTCACACCCAAGTCTCCGGGAGGGGGGAGCTGGGCATTAGGGCAATGTGGAAATGGAAGAACAGAGCCTGGGATTCCCCTGGGCATGTAGCCCTTTGTAGCCCAGAGGACTGCTATCATTCATGTTCCATTTCTTTCCTTTCCTTTTTGTTATTATTGAAGGATAGTTGACATGCAATGTTATATTAGTTTCAGGTGTACAACATAGAGATTCAACAATCCTATACATTACTCGGTGCTCACCACGTAAGTGTAGTCACCATCTGTCACCAAACAACGTTATTACAACATTATTGACTATATTCCTTATGCTGTACTTTTCATCTCCATGACTTACTTATTTTAGAACTGGAATTTTGTACCTCTTAATCTCCTTCACCTACGTCACCCATCCTCCCACCCCCCTCCACTCTGGCAACCATCCCTTTGTTTCTCTGTATTTAAGAGTCTGTTTGCAAACAAAAATAACTTAGTTCCTTTTTCAACTGTCTCACTTTGGCATTAGAGTGTTAAGCCTGGCAGGAGCCTTGAAGCCATCTCATCTCATGCTCACCTAATGCCCTGTTAAAGACTCCTCCTTGCACACCTCCAACCCCAGGGGCGCTCAGCATCTTTCCCTTCTTGGACCACTCTGCTTGTCAGAAAGTGACTCTCTATCAATTGTCTTAATTCGTTTCGCTGTCCCTTTCTCCTCGGGACTACTCTGCTTTATAAACTCTTATTTATGGGGTGGCAACTTGGGTGGTAGAAAGATCTGCACTCCCACCTCAAGTTTGCCTTGGCCTTGGGGTGGGCCCTTCCCCTCAAGGGTGTATCTGATGAGTTTTATCCAAATCCACGGATTTTTGTCAACTTTCTGCCCCATGGCAGCTCTTCGGATTTTTGAACATGAAAATGATACCTCCCACACTTCCCCCACAGTTTGCTCTTTTCCAGGGTAAAGAACCCCAGTTCCTTCAAATGATTCTTCTAGTTAGGATGTAAGCTCTTCGCCCAGCACCCCCAGCCAGCTGATTACCCTCTGTGGGGAGGGAGGGACAGAAACCCAGAGTGGCCTTCCTCAGGATCTCAGAAATGTCTGTTTAGAGGAAGGTGAGGGAGGCCGATGTTGGATTTTGGTCTTCTGCATCTCTGCGCAGTCTCTCCCTTGATCTTGTAGTTGTCCAGTTGCCCCTACTCCTAATGCCCCAAGCAGCAGGACCCCAAGCAGCCACCTGACACCTTTGCCAAGACTTTGTGCCCTCTCCTCTCTTCCCTCCTGCCAGGGCCTAAACTTTATAGAGGAGCAAGGAGCTCCCCAGAAGGCAAGCGCAACACCAGAACCTAGATCTTATTCATTTTTGTAAAGAACCCAGATCCATGAGCAAGGTGGGCCTGGTGACTTCTGTTTGGTTTGCCTGGTTATACCATTGCCCCTCTCCCCACTGCTAGAGCCCCCTGAGCTTCTTCAAAGGCCAGGCCTACAGATCTGACATGCTGGTTTGGGGAAAATGGGATCTGGTTCCACTTAGGAAGTGTGAGCTGGCTGCCTCAAGCTCCCAGGGGCGACCATCGCATCAGAAGTGGGGCCGGACTCCACAGTAATCCTGGGTCAATGCCTGAAGTCTGGCCCCAGCCTCAGAGCCCTGAGATCCCACAAACCCTCCAGGAGATGAGAGTATCAGAGGGAGCTTGCAAATGAATGTGGCAGACCAGACTCCTCCCAAGCCCCCTTTCTCCTCCCCTTCAGACTGCTGAGGAGTTGGAATGCTACCCTCTCTCCCTGGGGCGGTCACCTGCTTCCTCCCCCACCTGAGCCCCAGGCTGCTGAGGGAAGGGGCCGGGCAGCACTAGCTAACCTTGGCCTAGAAGAATGTGCAGAACAGGCAAGGGACAGGCCCCCTTCCTCAGCCAAGGGCCCAGTGATAAGGAAAGGGACGGGGGGGGGGGGGGGGGGGGGGGGGGGGCAGCTGGAGGCCGGCAGTGGGAGGGAGAGAAGAGTGTAGAGAATGTGCTGTGTCAGCCTTGTGCTGAGCCCTGAACTAACAACTCCCTCTTCCTCCCCTCCTGCACCCCTCCCCCTCCTGACTCCCTTTCTTCCCATTCTAGGTCTCCATCGCCTTGGCTTCCTGCTTTTGTTTCCTTCTCTCTTTGTCTTGGACTCTCTTTCTTTTGCCTATGTTTGTTTCTTTTTACCTCTCCATCTCACTGTCTGCCTCTCTGCCTGCCTCCCTCCTTAACCCTCCGTGTGCTTCTGTTGCCCTGTCTCTCTGCTTTTACTTCGCTGTGCTTGCCTTTCTCTGTCTTTGTTTGCCTTTCTCCCAACCCATTTCTGGGTCTGTCCATCTTTCTGTATCCCTGAGTGTGTCTTTCTCTATCTCACTTCTTTGTCTCTCCCTTTGTCTCTCTGCTTTTCTCTCTGTCTCCCTACCTATCTCTTTCTACCTCTCTCTGTCCCTGCCTTGCCCCCTC
Source organism: Felis catus (assembly GCF_018350175.1). Taxonomy (NCBI): domain Eukaryota; kingdom Metazoa; phylum Chordata; class Mammalia; order Carnivora; family Felidae; genus Felis; species Felis catus. The sequence goes on from NC_058386.1 coordinate 56,201,662, forward strand.
CTCTGCCATCACTCCCTTTCTCTGCCTTATGTGACTCCCAAGAGGCTTTCAGCAGCTGCTGAAGCACCAAGTGTGAACCCCAGCCCCCTAGCTGGCTGGCTATTCTTCAGAGAGGGGACAGGTTTATGGCTGCCTTTCCCAGCATGGAGGAGTCAGAGAGAGAATAAGGAGGGCAGCAGGGAAAGTTTGCCCAGGGAAGACTAAGGAAGGAAGGAAGCAACCTTTTGTAGCATCTCTGACAAGCCAGGGATGGTACCAAGCACCTTTACAACCTCCTCTCTTTATCCTGTGATGGCAGGACTCTTATACCCATTTTCTGGATGATGGTACATGGTCTAAGAGAGGGAAGCAACTTGTCCAGGACCACGTAGTTTTTAAAAAAAAAATTTTTTAACGTTTTATTTATTTTTGAGACAGGGAGAGACAGAGCATGAGCAGGGGAGGGTCAGAGAGAGGGAGACACAGAATATGAAACAGGCTCCAGGCTCTGAGCTGTCAGCACAGAGCCCGACACGGGGCTCGAACTCACGGATCGCAAGATCATGACCTGAGCTGAAGTCAGCCGCTTAACCGACTGAGCCACCCAGGCACCTCTGTCCAGGACCACATAGTAAGCAGGCAGAGCTGCTGGGATTAGAACCCCAGCACTTTCCCAGAACCCTAGAACTTTCTGCCTCTGTTGCCCATTGGGACAGGGCCTGCTCCTTCACTATCCTGAGGCCACCCTCTGCCCGATAGCTCTCTTTCTCTGGGACACTGGTGTGGACTATCCTAGTAAGGGACATATTTGAAGACCTACTCAAAAGCAGGTCTGCTAAAGTTCAAGGTATCACAGTGAAGCCACCCTGAACTGGACCCCAGGAGAGAAACTCCCAGAGCTTCTTGGGAGACATGGCTAAGGTGGCATTTTATGGGTAACAAAGAGTGTTCAAGCTTGAATAACCCTTGTCCTGGCCTGGCCCTGCCCTTCTTGTTGCACAGAGGGGGACACTGAGCACTGAGCTCTAGAGAAGGGGAGTGGACACAGGCCAGCTCAAGACATGCCTTCAGTAGAACAGGAACAACATTTGAAGAGGGAACTTATAAGGGACTAGTTTGGTTTGTAAAATAACAAGATAATTCTATGTGAGCTAGTCCATGCCCCCAGTGCCATCCATAGGCCAACTGTGGACCAGGTACTTGGGGAAAAGCTGGGGCAAGTCCTTATGCCCAGGCCACTTCTCATCTTTGGAGCTCTCTGGAGGTAGAGTTGGACTCTCCCTGGGGTCTCATGGTCTGTAGCCTTCAGCTTGCCTACTCCTTCCCTGGGGGGATGGTGGGCACTGGCCCAAGCTGGCAATACAGCTGGTAGGGTAGAGGGTATTCTTTCTTTTTTAATTTTTTTAAATGTTTTATTTATTTTTGAGACAGAGAGAGACAGAGCATGAGCAGGGAGGAGGGGGGGTGTGCAGAGAGAGAGGGAGACACTGAATCCGAAGCAGGCTCCAGGCTCTGAGCTGTCAGCACAGAGCCCGATGCGGGGCTCAAACCCACAAACTGCGAGATCATGACCTGAGCCGAAGTTGGTCACCCAACCAACTGAACCACCCAGGTGTCCCTTGGTAGAGGGTATTCTTAACTGAGAATCAAAGAGAGGTCGAGGGAAAGGAGTGACCAAGAAAGAGAAGGGATGGAGAGAGACAGAGGCAGAGTACGTGCCAGCAAGCCACCAAGCAAGGCTGTGGGGCCGTGGTGGGGCTGAAAGGAGTCTCCAAGAAATTGCAACTGCATTCCTTCCTTCTTCTCAGGTCCTAGCAGCACCAGTCCTGCCCAAGTGCACCACCTCTGAGTCTCCAAAGGGCTGTTCACGGGCATGATCTCATTTGGCTCCTCACTACAGGCCTGTGAAGTTGGCAGAGCTGGCATCATTGTTGCCCATTTGCTAGAAGTGGAAACTGAGGCCCAGCAAAGCAAAGCCATTTGTCGAGACCACTGCAACTAGGGGGCTGCCAGATGAAGATCCTGAGTGATCTTCTAGTGGCCTTTGCTGCTCTGGGAGACAGTGGCACGGGGTTACCTTAAAGAATTCTCAAGTAAAGAATAGCAAGGTAGAGAAGTGGGAAGCCAGATTTGCTGGGGGGCATTTAGAGGGAGAGAGAAAATGATTAAGGGTGAAGAGGGATTGGCTAAGGGGAAGATGAAAGGAGTCAGTAGACAGGGCTTGACTGAGGCATGAGTCAGGCCAACGGTCTCCTGAGATAGTGATCTACAAATATCTCTGAGGTGTCAACAGCCAAGTAGGCTTCAAGGAGGAGGAGGAGGAGCACTTCTCCACAGCAGAAAGTGGAGGGGAAGGGTTGGAAATGTAGTGGCTTGGCCAGTCAGCCGGAGAAACCCACCTTGGCAACCATGCTGGAAGAAGCAGGTAGGCTCTGGAGGGTTGCCCAGAGGGCATGCTGCCCCCACCCTAGCCTCTCCCACCAAGTAGTCAACTCACTGCTCATTTTCTGCCCCCCACCCTAAACTGGGACCCTGGGCCAACTTCTGTCTCTTCCATCTCTAATAGGGATGACTCTATGAGTACCTGCTGCAAATTCCCAGGCCCGGGTTAGATTGTCCATCCACATGCATGGCCTCGGCATTGCTCCACAGCCTAAGGGCAGGAGTTGAGGGGAACAAAGAGCCTGCCTGCCTAGGCCTGTCCCCTCCTACCCCCCAAAGGTTCAGATGCTGAGAGACCTGGGCTGCCTGAGCAAGGCACAGCCTCCTTTCTTTAACTCAGAGAAAAGGCCACACAGTGGTGCCACCCACGGAGGGCAGTGACCAGTGCCTGGGCCTCACACTCACACCTCGCTGAGCTCTGCTCAGTGTCCTGACAAGAGGGCTGGGGGCACCGATCCTGCTTTAAGCAATTGTGGAAACTGAAGCTCAGAGAGGGAAATGATGTTCCTCAGTTTGAGACACAAATGTTGCTTGGAGACAATAAACAAAATAGGACCGGAGCTGCTCTTGCTGGGGGGTTAGATATAGAGCTGGACCCTGCCACCAACCCACGTGTACCTAGATACACACACTCACATATATATGCAGGCATCTCTCCCTCATTCCCCTGCTGGAGTAACATGGTGGAACCTGGGCAGGGCTTGGAGGGGAGCAGAAGGGCTCTGTATGTTTCTTTCTGTGTGGTAACTCACTGCTGCCACAGCTCGGCAAGGTACAGCTCATGATTCCATGTCACAGATGAGGAGACTGAGGCTTAATAGCGTGAAGTGACTCACTGATGCTCTCACAGCTAGAAAGTAGTAGTAGAGCAGGGCCTCAGACTCAGGTGTGTCTGTGCCCAAAGCCCGTGCTCTTCGTAGCCTCCTCCACAGGTGCAGATTCTGCAACTTCCTCCCTCCCTCCCTCCTTGTCCACTCTGGTTACAAGCTCAGGCCCTTAGGAAGTTACCCTCTGGGCCTCCTCTGAAGCTGGGAGGGGATGGGTGCAGCCGGGCAGCCCCTTCAGAGCAGCCATACTGGAGCCTTCCCACTTGCAGTCTAGGATCCCCACACTGGAGATGCCCTGGCAAAGCCCACGCTGGATGCCAAGTGGCCATGAGGCCCTGAAGGGAAAACAGAATGCTGAGGGGGCAGGCTTAGTGGGAGTTTACCAACTGTTACAGTACTAACCCCTGTGCACACACTCTTCTCAGTCTTTTTTTTTTTCTTTTTAAACGTTTATTAATTTGGAGAGGGGGAAAGGGGCAGAAGGAGAGGGAGAGACAGAGAATCCCAAGCAGGTTCCATGGTGTTAGCATGGAGCCCTTTGTGGGGCTTGAGCTTACAGAGATGGTGAGATCATGACCTGAGCTGAAATCAAGAGTCTATGGCTTAACCAACACAACTACCCAGGCACCTCTCTTCTCAGTCTTTGGAGCACTTCCACAGATATGCCATGCAGACCTCACCCCTAGGAATGAAGGAAATAGGGAGGAAGTACTATCCCTATTTTCCACACAAGAAAAATGAGAACCAGAGGGGGAAGTGACTTGTTCATGGTCACACAGCTATACTATAGAACACTGCTTTGAGGGTTTTTTTTAAATTGCAACCCTGGTAAAATAAACTTATGGATATATCTATATATGTATGTGTATACATATGTATGTGTGTATATGTGTAAAAACAGGTATATGTAAAATGGAAACACATGTTCTGTGAAACAATACTGATCATTGCTGCATGGGATGTATTTTGTTTCATTCTTTTATTTTTTTAATTTTTTTAATGTTTATCTAGTTTTGAGACAGAGAGAGCGTGAGTGGGGAAGGGGCAGAGAGAGAGAGGGAGACAGAATCTGAAGCAGGCTCCAGGGTCTGAGCTGTCAGCACAGAGCCTGATGCGGGGCTCGAATCCACAAGTGGTGTGAGATCATGACCTGAGCGGAAGTCGGACGCTCAACCGACTAAGCCACCCAGGTGCCCCTATTTCATTCTTTTAAAATCCTATTCAAGGTTCACTGAATTGATTACATGACCTGCTAATGAGTTGCAATCTGCAGTTTGAAAAAAGAGGGGACGGGACAGGTTTAGTCAAGTGAGGAGATAACATGGCAATAGAAGATTGGACTGGGGTTCTGAGGCCTAGGGGGTCCAGAGGAGAGCTTCCTGGTTGGGACTACCTACTCCTCTGAGCAAAGATAAGAGTGAGAGAGACCTCAAAATGCTGGCCCCTGAAGGTACAGAGAACCAGGATGCTAACACTGAGGCCTAATTAGATGGGGCCCATGACAGATCCGATAGGAGGGGACAGACAGCCCTGACTTGAAGGCCTGGCTTGGCCATGTCCTAGTTGTGTGACCCTGGGGAAGTCAGTTAATCTTGCTAAGCCTCCATTAACTCATGTGTAAAATGAAGATGATCATAGCACCCACCTTATAGTGGACATTGTGGGTCCATGATAATTTATGTAAAGTGCTTAACACAATCCCTGGCACATAAGTGCTTAATAAATGGCAGCTTTTATGATTATCACTCACTGTTCGTCCTGCATGTCTCAAGTGGGGTCCCCACCTCCATGCCTTTTCTTGGGCTCTTGCACCTGCCTAGAAAGTCTTCCACTTACTTCATCAACACATATCCCAAACCCGCCCATGCTTTAAGGCCCAGTTCCAAAGGAACCTCTTTCACAAACCACCCCTGATTGTTCCAAACCTGTCTGCATTGTATCTGTCCTTCTTTGCTGGCAATTGGCACCTTTTACCTTTCATAAGGACTGTTGGTATGTCTCACCTCTCTAACTAGATGGGCTTGCTGAGTAGAGGACTGGCATCTCATTCAGCTCACCACAGTGCCCAGACGGTGATGTTGAATGCATTTGTTGTCATTCTCAGTGACTTCATCTTCAAGTGCAGGGTACTAGATGCAACTGCAGATATGAGGTCAGAACCATCCTCATGACTCTAAGAACCCATGAAAACTGGGAGATTTACAAATACAATATTGATTTCCAAAAAGGGAGGAAAGGTAGACCTCAGTGATATCAAGCCATTTGGCTCAGTCTGGAATATTTGACAAAATTCTAAAGAGAATTGTCAAGTTGCTGGTTGTCAGGACGCCTCCAAATGAAGTGAGGAGATGAGGAAGCAGTGCTTCACTTAAGAACATGCCAGTGCCAGTTAGGCCTCACTGTCTTTTGTGACTCTGTTGGTCTCTGGAGTGCAGCAAAGCTCTGACAAGACCTCCACACTGTTCTTGTAAACAAGATGGAGAACTGTAGACTGGAAAAGGTCAGATGAGGTGCACTTGTAGCCGAACAATAGAACTTAAAGAGCCTTGATTGATGTCAACAAGGAAGGAATTATTTAGCATGCTACCACAGGGCCCTGGCTTCATCCCATCCTGCATATTGAGTTTATCAGTGATCTGGAGAAGGACACAGAAGGCCTGGTTGCCACCAAAATTCCCAAGACCCAGAGCTGTGAGGCACAGCTAATATGTTGAATTGAGAAATGAAAACAAAACAAAACAAAAATCTCAACAGGGCTGGAACCAGGGGCCCAAAGCAGCCAGATAAAATTGAACAGGAGTAAATGTGAAGTCTTCCATTGAGAGTCAAAGCCCAACTGCACAAATATGGGCTGGGGAGACAGGGCTTAACAGTCGCATGTGTGAAAAGGACTGAGGGCTTTGAGTTGACCACAAGTTTCACAGAAGCCAACAGTGTGACGTGGTGGCTAAAAAAGCTAATGAAATCTTGGGCTGTATGAATAGAAATACAGTTCCCAGATGCAGGGAGGTAATAGCTCTACTGTACTCTGCCTGTCCAGACCATCTGGAATATGGGGCCTGATTGTAAGCCCCATATTTGCCAAGGCACATTGATAAACAGCCATGGCAGGTCACCCAGGCTGGGGAACCACAATGTATGAGAAATAGTTGCAGAAACTGGGGCTGTTTACCTTGTCCAAGGGGGATCCTGAACCTTGGCCTAAAATAGCAACATTCTACAGAGGCTCAATCATACTGAGCACTGACTTTGTGCTAGGTACTGTGCAGAGGGCTTTACAGACATGGAACCCCCACAAGGACCCTAAGGGAGTCAGACTCAGAGAGGTAGAGTAACTTGCAGGAACATCTAGGAAGCAGCAGAGCCAGAACACAGCCCAAATCTGCTTGGCTCCAAAGACCATACTTTTGTCCAAATAGCCGAAGGCCAACATGGGGCAGAGAGAACAAGGGTGGTCTGTATGGTCCGAGAAGGCATATCTGGGATCTGTGGGTAGAAACCACTGGAAAGTATGATTTCAGCTCAATACATACATGGGTGTTTGAGGGTTTTTGCTTTGCTTTGTTCTGTTTTGCTTTAACATTTTATTACGGAAAATCTCAGATATACATATAAGTAGACAGAAGAGTTCCATGAGCCCCCATGTATTTACCCATCACCCAGTTTCGACAATTATCAACTCACAGCCAATTTTGCTTCACTCCTATCCCCATCCACTCCCCAGCCAAGAAATATTCTGAGGCAGATTCCAGACATCCCATCAGTATGTAAATAGACAGTGATTTTATCAGCTAGTCTGTCCTGGGAGAGAACTGGCATCTAGGAGAGAGAAGGAATAAGCTCATTGTTATTGGAGGGGTAAAAATATCCCTGAGGCCATTTTCCATTCATATAAATGGAGAATGGCCACTACTGGCTCCCTCTTCTTTTGGACATAACCAAATTGATGGCGGCAGGTCAAGGAGCAGAGGCTGGTGCTGTCATCTGGGTGAAGAAGGCTACTAAAGTGCCTTGGGCTTGCAAAGCTTTTCCCCAGAGGCACAAGATAGGGAGCCCTTACCCTCTCCAGCCTGGAGCTGGCACTGTACTATCCTTGGTACCCAGGATTTGCTCAGAAAAAAAAAAAAGGGCACATATTTCCCTACCCCTTACTCTCTCTCTCTCTCTCTGTCTCATATTCACACACCCTATTAGAGACTTTGGAAGGCATGTCTTAGGCTGCCTCTCACACCTTGCCCTGGAGACTGGCATGAGTCACCTCTTCACCATGGACATGTGGGCACAGGTCTTCATGGGAGCCAGCCGTGGGAGCAAGCAAACTTCAAGGCTTCAGGGACCATCAACCCCCAGGCCTAGGCTATACTTCTAGTAGGTGGTGCCCCGGGTCCTGCCCACCCCTCCCAATGCCCTTTATGCATGGCCTTCTTTACCAGCCCCTCCTTCAGCCTGAAGGAGGGCCTCCAGCCATGCACTGCCCAGATCAACCATGGGAAGAGCACGTGACCCAGTCAAAGCTCCAAATTTCCTCCACTGTGGAAAAGCTCTGGCCCCTGACATGAACAGATACTCCCAAACATGTAAATAGCATGACAAGTATACAAGTTAGTTTTGATGGGTCCCATACATACATGTTTATGTTAGTCTATCAGTCTTTGACTAGTAGGTGGGGATTGGGCTCCTAGTGTCCTCTCTGAATGGAGAGCAATGACAGTTTGGCTCTTAAATAAGTAAATTTATTTCCAGAGAACATGGTGGAAGAGATAAGTGTGGGGAATATGATCAGCAGTGTTGGGGGTTGTTGGTGATAATAGCAGTGGTACAAATATTAAACTTGAGGCAGGTGAGGATAGTGATGTCAGATTGTATTAAGTTGGTGATCATTGTGATGGAGGTGGCAATGGTGACAATCAGGGTACAAGAAATCGTGTTGGTGATAGTCATGGTGGTGGCAGTGGCTAGAGATTTGTGCTCTAGGCAGCCATCTTTGGTGATGTGGAAAATGTTCTCCACAGCAACTCTAAGAACCAAAGCACTTTCTGCAGGCTCACAGCCTTCCCTGAGAGCATCCCTCTGGCCAGAAGCTGATCTGAACACTGAGGTTCCCGACGTTTGTCATGGTGACACCTGTTCAGTTAGGTCTCAGAGGAGGCAGGAGGGTAGACCATGTATATGACTTCTCTGGAGCCTCTTGGCACAGGAGTCTTTGCCAGGCCAGAAAGTAGATTTAATTCCACACTGGTCTCAGGCAAAAGAGGCACTCTTCAGTTTCTTTTTTCCTTATCTTGTCCACCCACAGGTATGGCTTCACAAAGCCTCAGAGAGAAGAGTGCTATTCTAGACTCTGGGCTTCTTTAGAATCTGAAATTCCTGTAGTGCCTGGGGGACAAGAGGCTGGATCACTATTGGAGGCTGGGAAGCTTTTTTTTCTGTCCTCAGGAAGACAGACCTCCATCTTCCTGGGCAAGAAACCTGTCTGGGAGCGAGATGGGCAGGTCTCTCACTCTCCAGGAGGCTCAGACCATCTGGGCTGACAGCCCGAGGTCCCTCAGGACAGATAAAGTAATCCAGGAGCCCAAGAGGAGGGATTAACTCCTGCCTTGGCTACCATGCAGTCAGTGGTGTAAAGCCGGTCTGGGGGGCAAGGGATAAGTGGGAGGCAGCTCCACTTTTTCTATGGGGAAGTGAGAAAAGTAGGGCTTTTTGAAGCCAGACAGAACTAGGTTGGAGTCAAAGCTCCAGAACTTCCTAACTTTGTGTCCATGCTCAAGTCCCTTCATTCTGCTGTACCTCAGTTTCCTTGCCTGGGAAAGTTCCATGACTAATAGTTGTTCCTTTTCCTCCCTTTTAACCTTACTAGGGAACTACAGCCTTCCCCAACACTTTAGCCACTCTGTATGCCCAAACAACCCCAAGTAAGAGACTAGATCCTCAAGAGCCTTGAGTTGCCACTACCTGACCCAGTGTACTGGGAAAACTTCAGGTTAGGCACTGGTCAATAGAGAGGTCTCCCAGAATGCCAAAAGGTGATGGCCTCTTTGTGACCAGGAGAGGAGAATGGCTCTACCCCATTGCCCTGGGCAAATGTGGCAGGACTGGCCAAGGAAAGGACACAGTGCTTTTTCTCTGCTCTATGGTACCTCTGGCATTTACTCTCCAAGCTCTTCTGTCTGGCACAGAGCATGTCATCTTGTAACGTTGTTTGCATCACTGTTAGGAAATCTTGTATTATTTAACTTAGACTGCATATCAATGTATGTGTCTGAGTAGGTGCTGTTTCTTTAACTAGACCACAAAGCCCCGAGACAAGGGACACCCCTTCATCTCTTCTCTCCCCTCTTAATACAAGGCTGGTTACCTGGAAGGCTTCAGTCCAGCCCCATTCTTGCTTCGGTGGTCGACACCTGCTCAGGATCTTTCCAAAAAGTGCAAAGATTCCAAATCCCCCCTAAACTTTGGATCTCTGGGCAGAGGGGCCTTCATGGCTCTTCTGAGACTCTTTATTTCTCTGTACAGGCCTCTGACCCTAGATCTCTCAGTCTCTCAGGTGTGTCTCTGTGTCAGTGTCTCTGTGAGTAAATGTCTACTAGGCTCTGGAAAATGAGGGCGTGGCCAACGCAAACATTGCAGCTGAATAGAATCTTTGTGGCCTAATGATTTTAGAAAATGATTTGCACGGCAGGCTTATTATTTGGAGGATGGGAACCAGCTATTCCCCCTCCCCCTGACAGGAGGATAAGGAGTGGATGAGAATGGCACTTGGAGAGACTGAGGTTTCTGACCTAGAGAGGAAAGTGATACAGGAACTTGAGGCCCTAGATTTAGGGGGTGGTATCCTCTCTAGAATGCTCAAAGAGCAGATCACCTACCATTAACACTAGAGCCCTTTCTGGTTCCAGGGAAGCAGGTGTCAGGACCCTAGGCTCAGGAGTTCCTGAGAATGGAGTCACACCAAGGTAAAGCCCCACCAGGGCATGCAGAGCTCTCTGCTAGTGCCAAGATAGTGTCTCCTGAGATACAAAGAGGCTGCTCCCCACCCTCACAGAGCTACTGAGAGGCTGAAACAAGAGAATGTATGTACTTGTCCCCAGGGATGGTACCATGCGCCTGGCTACTCAGTACATTTTAGAACCTACATGGCCAAATTAAGGGCAATGTGGTGAGGAGACCCAGAACCTTTGGGAGCAAGAAAAACAGCTGAAAATACACAAGGCCCAGCGCTTCACAGGGTCTGGCACAGGCACCTCAGGAGCCTACTTCCCCTTCCTCAAGAGGGCCTCTGCTTCCTTCCACAGACTGTAAGCAGTGGGTTCTACTCTCTTTCTACATCTCAGCTGCCCTGCCCCTGCCCATCAGAGACTGTCCCCAGCATCTCTTCTCCCTGTTGTCTCTGCAACAGATCCCCAGGGCCTTTTGTGTTTTAAGGACTTTAAGGCTACTCTGGACAGAGAAGCAAGCAGTGGGGCATTGGGGGGGGGGTCACCAGAATAACAACTGTGGGGAAGCCTCTAAGGGTCAAGAGAGTAGAGTTCCAGTTGCCCTTGACATTCATTGAAATGGAAATGGAGCTGAGGCAGCCATTCTCAGAAGCCTTTCCCAGACTCCTTTTCTTCCATGGTCCCATGGACATTGCTTCATTCTTTCCCTCTTTTATGCCTGAGCTTGGGGCTCCTATATTTCCCAGCAAGGCGCCCTCATTCTCAGCTCCCACGCCCCCCCTCATCTGTCCTCATCATCAATAGGCCCTGGAGGATAGCAGAGACCCTCTTAGGGCAAAATAATAGGCCTCGCAATTCCATCATTCACATTCGCCTGGACTCAAGTGGGTCATTTACATGCACCCTGGAATGGCAACGCAGGGAGGGAGCATGAGGATCATCTAGTTCATCCCTTCCCCCTGTTCCTACCCTCTCAGGGGAATAGAGGAAGATCCCAAGGCCCAGAGAAGGGAAGGGAGCTACCCAAGTTACACAGTAAGAGGTGGAGCCTGAGGGCCACTCACTGCTTTTGATCAGACTTTCCAACTTTGAGGGCCGATGATCTGGGCTCCTGAGAGTCTTAGAGAGTACAGCAGAGTCAACTCCCACCAACTTTATGCAGGGGGTTTCAGAGCAGGTTTTCCCATAGCTAAGGGGCAGCTTAGGCAGTCCCTCAAGCCTCCAAGGAAGGAAATTCCCATCTGCTGCTGGCCTACTACATGCAAAAATGCCCCCATATTGGCTCTTTTCTGTCATCCTCATGACAAACCTGCCTCGGAGGAAGGCAGCATTAATTATTATCCTCATTTTCCAGATGAGGAAACTAAGTGTCAGAAACATGAAGGGACACATGTGTAAATAGGTCACATATCTATAAAGCGCTGGTCTAGGTTCAGAGCCTGTGCCCTATTATCTATGTCCCACTGCCATAGAGGGCTTCTCAGAGCACATCTAAATCATGCCTCAGCTCTGGCCCATGATCTTTTCCCTTTCCACCTCCAACCCACCTCCAATTCACATGGCGTGACCCGGGTGGGAATGGCTGGGTGAGTGATCCACAGAGCAGTATTCCTGAGGACAGCTAGATCCTGACTCAGCCACCTCTGAATACCCCCAAAGTTGGGTGGCAGTTGTCAGCACACTGCAAAACAGACTGTGTGTGTGTGTGTGTGTGTGTGTGTGTGCATGCGTGCATATGTGATAGCTGGGTATCTAGGTCAATTTGCCTTTGTGCATGAGGCTCTGGTTCTGTACATGTGTTTGAGGCAACACATTTTGGGCTCCATTTGCCTAGGTCAAGATAGACATCTGGAGCTATGTGTGATTGTATGCATGTGTTTTTCCACATGTGTCACTGCATCGGTGCATATGTATATCTTTGTGTAAATATGTGTCTGCCCTGGTACACCTACAGACTGTGTGTGTTCCTGATCTAAAGCAGGTCCAGCGATCTCTGCAATGTCTAGGTGTGGGTATGGCATCTAGGCCCAGTATCTGGGCCTATTTACACTGAGATTTGTGCGGACGCCTAGGTCGGCAGAATACTGATTTATACAATTTGCTTTGTCTCTAGGGGCATGATTGCCAGGGTCTCTTTGTGCAGCTGGGGGAATGTCTACACACACATGTCCAGGTCTAGGGCTGTGTGTGATGGCCATATATATTGCACATTTGAATATGTCAGTACATGGGTCCATAGCCAAGGGTGCCTAGCACACAAGAGCACTGTGCACACTCAAGCCTGATGTCAATCTCCACCAGTGAATCTGGTCTCCAGCAGTCCCCATCACTCCTCAGCTTCCATGACCTGTCCCCAAAGCTGAGGAATCAGGACCTATTGGGTGTGAGCATCCCTATTACACCCTACCAAGTGTACTAATCCCCCTGGGGAAGTCATTACCAAAAACCATACACAGCCAGAGTTGCTTAATCACTCTTAAGAAATTTCTTTATAATCTGAGTAAATTACTTTAATTACTTGCAGCTACCAATTAGTGTTTGAAGGTTTCCCTTCTAGAGAAACAAGCCTCCTGCACTGGGCTTCCAGTCCCCTCCACCTCCAGGGTGAGGGCTGCTCACCTGGCTGCCCCTCCTACCAGGCGCCAGCCTGCCCCCTTTCCGCCCACAGGGCTTGGCCACAGTGGCTCAGCCCCTGGCTTTGCTTCAGGGGGCTCAGTTTCTCATTGATGCTGCAAGCACTGCCTCCTGACCCCAAGACCTGTGCCCAAGGAGGTTTTAGCATCAGCAGGCCCCAGCTCAGCCTCTTCCAGCTCACCTGGTGGGGCCTGGCTCACTGCGGATTTCCAGGCTCTGCTGTAAGTGGCCAGACCTTTCCTTCTCTGGGCCTTTTTCCTCCCCAGCCACCCCCTGCATCTCCAGCTATGCAAGAAAAAATGGCTGCTGCCTCTGAGCTCCTTGCACAGAAGGGGCACAGTGACTGCAGGCATCTCAGGGCCAAGGACTCCTCCAAGTCAGGCTGCTGTTCGCTTTTGCTGAAGCCCCAGAAAAGGTGCTGGCACTACCCAGCTTTCATGCCCAGCCCTGGAAATTCCCAGAGAAAAAGCAGCATGCTGTAAAAGGAGGAAGAGGAACACCGGCTTTGGTTGGAGTCCTGGTTCTGCTTCACCTTAGCTGCACGACCATGTACAAGGCACTTCCCCACTCCAAGCCTCAGTTTCTTGACATGTGAAATGTGGAAGATGGGCTGACTTCACATTGGGGTGTGAAGATTAAAACCCTCCCCTCATGGCACCATCAGGGCACACAATACATACTGATTCCCAATGTGCCAGGAACAGAAACACCCAGAAAGAAACAAATATGTTGCTGCCTTTGGGAAGCTTCCCATCTCATAGGGAAGATAGGACATGTGGAGAATTAACTGGAATGGAAGGAGAACTGTGGTACTCACCCTACAAAAGAGACACATAAAGTATTGAGGGTAGTCAGGGTAACAAAAGCAGGGAAGATAGGCTTATTAAGGAGGCCATTTCATGTGGAACTCAGCATACCACCTAATTCTTGTTTGTCCCTCCCCGGCTTCATTTAGACCTCGTTCACCTGGGCAGGGGGTGTCTTTGTGGGCTGGATATTGTGTGCATACTATATAGGAAGTTACAAGACACCCCTCAGGGCTGCTCCTGCTCATTTGTGTGCTGGTGTGTCTGTGTGTGTGTCTGTGTATACATATGCACATGAATGTAGAGATGAACGTGTGTGTGTGTGTGTGTGTGTGTGTGTGTGTGTAAAATGTGGAGCAGGAAAGAGTAGGTGAAGACAAGGAAAGAGAAGAAGGTGCCAGGAAGCAAGGCTCTGCCCCCTCCTCCCTGCCAGCTCCTTTCTCACTATTTCCAGTGCTGGGCACCAGCCCCTGATCACTGAGCACAAGTGGTGCAACTCCCCACCAGTGCCCCCTTAAGACCCCTCTCTTTCAGAGTGCCTGGGTGGCTCAGTCAGTTAAGCATCCCACTCTTGATTCCAGCTCAGGTCAGGATCTCACGATTGATCATGACATCAAGCCCCGAGTTGAGCTCTGCATAGTGTGGAGCCTGCTTGGGATTCTCTCTCTCTCCCTCTCTCTCTGCCCCTCCCCTCTCAAAAATAAATAAGTACTCTCTCTCAAAAATAAATAAATAAACTAAAAAAAGGACCCCTTTCTTCCACTCAGCTCCCCACCCTCTGTTCATGAGACAGCTCCCAGATACTCCTGATTCCTTTCCGTTGTTATCTGGACATACCATTCCCAGAGCATTTGCTCTTCCCATGTCCCATTAAATTGTTCCCATAGTCCTGACAACTAAGTGCTATTAATATCTCTGTTTTAAAGATGAGGAAACTGAGGCACAAAGAGACAATATGACTAATCTAAAATAAACTGTGTTGGAAGATAAGCTCTTTAACTCTTAGCCCCTTGGCTGTATAGTTTGGCCCCTGGGGGTCCCCATAGCCATTTGAGGGGTGGGGCTGGGGGACTGAAAGGAAAGGCAGCTTCCTTGTCTGGGAGCCTGGAATCACTTGGGTCCCAGCTCCACACCCTTTCTCTAGACTTCAGTTTCACTGGACCTCCCCTTTCCCTACCCCCACGGAGATGAGGGAATCAGCAGCCTTCTGGGCAGTGGGTAGGGCTGTGGGGGTTAATTAACTGTTTCCCAAAAAGCTTTGAAGATGAATACTCCTCCAGGAGGGAGGAGGGAGAGGGGCAAACCAGCTTGCAGGCAGGCAGAGCCACCAATGAATTGGGACACCAGGTTGTTATTAAGGAAAAATCCCCAGCTTCTGGCCTGTACTCTACCCACTGCCTTTCAGGTGCTGCCAGTGGGCTCTGCACTTCACAAGCTTTCTGGACTCCATGCCTTACCATGTCCAGGCATGCTTTCTGAAGGTGTGCAGCCCTGGTGTAGGGGGGAGAGGCTGACACTCTGGTCTCTGGCAGGAAAGTGGGGAAGAAGAAGAAGGACCCAGGCTGGAGGCAATGCAGGTCCCAGGGTCTACATGGAGAAGAGGGTGGAGGCGCTATTCAAACATCCTGCCTATGGGCCTGGTGAGCTCACCCTGGGGAGGGATACTGCTGGTTCCCATCTTGGCTCAACCAAACCAAGATTCCTCTGCAATGTGCCCATATGTGGACCTGATCAGAGGTCCAGAAAGATGGCTCTTAATTCAGTGCCTTGTGTCTTCAGAAGGCCAGCACAGTGTTTGAGATGCTTTTCCCCAGGAAAGCCAGGTAGGAAATAAAGATCCTTCTATCTACAAGTCGGAAGGTCTCCATACTCACTTCCTTGATCTCTTCCTTGTTTATCTCCCTCTCTCCCAGTGCACTCAGAGCTTACAGTCTGTTAGGGGGACAAAGTTGTAATAAGATACAATATGACTATTTAACCCAGTATTCCTCCTCTGGGTAGTTATCCTACAGAAGTACTCACACATGCATAGTGATATATGTAAAAGCATAGGGCATATAAGGCAAATCGTATACAGCCTAAATGGACATCGATAGGGAGTGGTTTAATAAGCTATTCCATACTATGGGATCCAACGAGGCTGTTCAAAAGAAGATAGATTGACACATGCACACTGAAAAGATGCCCCACACCCACCGTCAAGATTTAAAAGTAAGTTGTAAAACATGTGTGCATATAGAGTAGGACCTGGTTTGTGAAAAATGAAGCTATACATTTCTGCATTTACTCATTTATGTGTGAAAATGCATAGAACAAAGCTCTGAGTTTTCCTTGCCCCCACCCTACACTGCTCCTCTAGTGCTGGCCTGTAGATGGGAGCCTGATCCTTCTTTATTGACATTTGTCTTCTTGGTCCTACAGTAGCAAAACTACAGGGCAAGAACAAGAAGTAAGAAAGTGCCTGTTCTGGGCCAGGCCCTTGCTAGGACTGAACATGTGTTTCCCATGGATGGCTAAGGTACCCAACGTCTCCAAAAGTCATCCATCCTGACCCCTGACTTCACACCAGATGGTTTCCTCCCTTGCCTGCCAAGCAGGGTCTCCCCCAGCTGAAGGTTACTGCCCGGCCTCTGGCCAGGCATAGCTTCCTTCTCTAGTTAGGGGCCAGGAGTATGCAAGTGAGTGTGTGCTCTGTGAACCACGCGATGCACTAGAGGGGACCTGGTGGACCAGAGGACATACAGTGTCTGCCCCCACAGTCTGATGAGGGATGAAGGAGAGAGGATCTGGAGGGCAGACACAGAAACCAAACTGGGTCACCTTGAGCTGAAAGGAAATTTGTACCAAGACTCCTGGAGCAGCACTCTCAGAACTCATGAGAACTACAGAAGCAGACCTGAGAGTGAGTGGAAACCAGAGAAGGTCTGAGGATCCAAGAAATAGGAAGCACAGTGCCTGTCTGTAACCAACATGGCCTGGCCAACATTGCTACCAGGGAGCCTATGTAGACAATACCCACTCTTCCACTGTGGCTCTTGCCTGAAGAGGGAGCATCCTTTCTCCTGAGCTCCAGTCATGCATCAGCCCTCCTGAGTTGAAGCAGTTGCCTTAGATTACCCCCTGTAAGATCACATCAAATGAGAGAGGTAATTCTCCAAAAGAAATCAGGATACCATGGTGGGGGGATGTGTAATGGGCAGCCCCAAAGTGACAAATGACCATGATAAGGGAAGCTAGGACACAGACCAAAAACACTGTCTGTGTTGAGGTTATGGGCAATTGTTGCACAGGGCCTGTGGGGAGAGTAGGTGTTGAGCACCTCTTTGGTACCAGTCCTGTACTGGGCTTTTTCCACATGTCACCATCTTTACCTCAACCCTGAGACAGAAGTATTATTACTTCCATATACAGATGAGGATCTGGAGGCTCAGAGATGGAGAATGACTTGTCTAGTGTCATCATCTACAAAGTGGCTGAATCTGGACTTGAACCCAAGATTCAGACTGTACTCTCTTCCTCCCCAACCCAGGGGTGTGGGAGGAGCTGCCGCCATTGTTTGAGCAACCCCTCGGGATCCGCCTTGAGAGCTCTGTATAGGCAGCATCCTCTTGACTTTCTCTTCTCCCTCTTTTTTCATCTCCTGCCTCCAGAACTCAATCCTCAGCAAATCTCTGAGCTCAATTTACAAAGGGTGCTCGAGGCCTTTGGTGCCAGCTGACTTGTGGGCAGAGACAGGGTGAGCTGTGGTCACATTCTCTGGAGGCTCTCCCACCAGCTCCCTGCAAGGCTGGCTGGCATCCCTTGGCTGTGGGAAGGGCCTGGGAGAAAACTTCACCCCCTGGGGGAGAAGAGTAGGGACTCCTCCAATTCCCATTTCTCTCCTTCTGCCTATGGTCTCCAGTAGCACTGAAGCAGACAGAAAGGGCTGCCTGGAAAGCAGGGGGAGTGGAAGATGGCAGCTACCCAAGCTACTCTGGGGATAAGATGAAGGCTTACCTTCACTTCCTGTGAGCTGCTGTCCAGTGCCTGATTGGCCACTTTGGTGGCACTTGTACCTCTGTACTCTCTCCCATGACTGCCAGGGAACAACTATCAGGTCACAAGTCCTTTCCAGGCACTCAGCTTCATTGTGGACTCCGGGCTTCTCACTCCCACTATGTGTGTTGCCCTCTTAGAGAGATGAGTCTTGGGGGACCCTGGGTGGGTCTTTTCAGAGCCCCAGGCAGATCTAGGCCACTGGCTTTGAAGTCTACACTATCTGTCTACAGCCATGGCCCTGAGGGATTAGCAGTTCTCTGGACTCAGCACTTAGAAATCCTCAACCTGGGGCACCTGGGTGGCTCAGTTGGTTGAGTGTCCAACTTCAGCTTAGGTCATGATCTCATGGTTCATGAGTTTGAGCCCCGCGTCAGGCCCTGTGCTGACAGCTCAGAGCCTGGAGCCTGCTTGGGATTCTGTGTCTCCCTCTTTCTCTTCCCCTCCTCCGCTCATGCTTACTCTCTCTCTCTCAAAAATAAATGAACATTAAAGTAACCTTTAAAAAAGAAAAGAAATCCTTGACCTGTTCCCTGTGGCCCATCACCCATGTGACAAAAGTGGAAAATTTCAGCCTGGGTGAAAGTACCTTCCCACTCTGGCTCTACTGAGCCACCATGGGCAATGTGGGGAGGCACAACGTGGCAGGTGGTGGGAACTAAATAGGGCAAAGAGACCTGCTGTGTCCCAATTCTGCCGCTATTGGCAATGTGACCTGGGGTAAGGCCCTCCTCTCTCCAGCTTCCCATTGCAACCCCTAGGTCACAGGGTTGCTCTAGGCTCCAATGAGTCAAAGGATATAAATAAACTCTAACAATAATAATTTACTGGGTGCTCACTATGTGCCAGGCACTATTCTAAACACTTTATTAAGTCATTTAAGCCTCACAGCAACTCTGTGACCCAAGGATCTATTGTTCTGTAATGTCACAGAAGATTGGAAAGAGACCTAAGGCACAGAGAGACTAAGTACCTTGCCCTAAGTCACAGGGCTAAGCAGTAGAAGGACCCAATTTTAAACCCAGGTGGCCTGGCTCCTGGAGCATCACTCTTAACCACTGTGCTATACTATAAAAGACTGCACAAGCCTCGGTATTATTTTGCAATAACTGCCTCCAACTAAGGCTGGTTGTGGCTGGAGCTCTTCAGAGGAGAGACTCTTAAGGAAGATTTGGAAACAAAGAAGGGCCTGCTTTCTGAATCTGTTAGAGGTCTACAGAGGTCAGCTATGCTTGCCCTGACTAGAGTGAAGGGTCCCTTCCCCTCCACAGCCTTGGATTTGGGGGAGCATCTGGGTGGCTCCCATCTGCTCTGGCTGCGGAGGCGGGGTGGGGAATGGGTGGTGGGGCAAGAGCAGCGGGTGAGCTGATAATCAGAAGCAGCAGGCCTGCCTGGGCACAGACCAACTGCTTGGCTTGCTTCTACACAGCAGCAAGCGCCTGCTGAAAGGGCCCTGCTCCACCCTGGAGCTACTGGTGGTGGTGGCGGCACAATAATGGAGAGCCTGGTAAGCCCCTCCACAGGGCCCAGCTGCCCACCACTCTGCTTTAATAGCTGGGTCCGAGCGGCAAGACCGCAGTCCAGCAGCTCCTCTGGCGTTGCACACATTCTTCCTGGCTAAGAAGGAACGCAGAGAGCTAACAGGATCCAGATGTGGGTCTGTGCTGGGCTTGAACCCCAAATACCCCACATACCAGTCCGGCCACTGATAAACCTGGGGATGCACAGGAGAGCTGCCGGGGACTCCTAGCCTCCTCGAGGGCCTGGAAGCCAGCCTCCAGCCCCTCTTAGTCATTCTCTAGGGTCCCTCTACGGGCCTAAGAGCTGGG
Organism: Felis catus; assembly: GCF_018350175.1. Lineage (NCBI taxonomy): Eukaryota > Metazoa > Chordata > Mammalia > Carnivora > Felidae > Felis > Felis catus. The sequence continues at coordinate 56,221,149 of NC_058386.1, forward strand.
TTCGGGCCTCAACTCCCTCTTTGGATTCTATGCTTCATTCTCATGCTCAGCCTTCTGGGCAAATCAGCTCCCTCCCCGTGGGAGTTGGAGAGTCTGGTGGGTAGCTCAAGGAGGCCCACCCAAGAGGGTACATGCTCCTGTGTGACTCAGAAGCTCCATTCCCTGACACTGGTGAATCAAGTAGCCAGCCTGAGCTGGTTCTCTTTGTCCGTGGATGGGGGGCTTTGGGCACCTGTGAGGCCTAGAAGTCGCAAGACTTGAATGTCGGCCCCAGATCCCCTGTGTCCTTGTGCCATGGCCTGGGCATATCACTTTAGTTTTCTAGAGCTCAGTTACACAATCTCCATAATGAGACCATTAGTGGGCAGTACTATCATGTGAAGAATATGAATCCTGAGCCTGAGAACTGAAGCTGGCACCTGATGGCACAGAGGGAAAGGAAGCCAACTCTCCAGAGAGCTCAAGTTGGTGCCATGGCCCCTCATTCCTACATGTTTCCTTTGCCCTCAGGGCCAGACTACACTAAGCAGGAGGAAAGGGGCTGGCCAGGTGTGTCTAGGCCCCTGCTGCTGGAGTTAGAGGGCTGGGAAGAAAAAGGGAGTAGGTAAATCTGAAGGCCTCCTTGGACATGTTCCTTTAAGAGATGCTGCCACTCAGCCTATGGTAGTGTGTTCATCAATAAGCTGTGATCCCTGGCCACTGGCACTCCGTGAATGTGTGGCAGCACAGGGCGCTGGATAAATGGTTTGTAATATAATGAGGTGGGTTCTTAAAAAGGTCCCCCTATCCCCACAGCTCTTTTCCAGCCTCCAAAGAGCCCGGTAGAGCCTGAAATTGCACCACGAGCACTTTAGAGTAAGTTATTATTTGCCATTGACACCGCGCTGTGAATTAGTTGATTAGCTGGCTGGGGTTTTAGGAATAGTGGGGGTGAGAAAACATTTCAGAGGCATGAGGAACTGCCTAGAAGGGGGGGATCTGGGCCTTACTCAGGTGCAGGGGGAAGCAGTGCCTAGGCTTCCAAAATGCTGAGCACAGATTGTGAGCTGACAGAGCAGGGGGCTAAGAAACAGAAGACCTGAGTTTGAGTTCTGCCGTTGCCACGGACCGAGTTGTATAATCACAGTCAGGCCATGTTCCTTTTTTGAGCTTTAGTGTCCTCTTTTGAGCAATAGGAAGAGCCTGCCCTGGATGAGGAAAAATCAGGTAGAGTGACCTCTAAGTGCTACTCAAGAATAGCATTCAAGGATTTTAATTCCTCAATGCAGCTCTGAGCTGGGCCTAGCCTAGAGTTCCCCAGTGGTCCTGACAAAGCAGGAAAAATAGAGTCTTGGTAAGAGGAATAAGAGAAACTCTGGGCTACAGGAGTAGGGAGTAGGGGGTTCCTGCTTTGTGGGAGACCCAATTCCTCATCTACACAAGCTCAGAAAGGTAGCTCAAGAAAGAGGAGAGGGAATGAGAGGGCTAAGCCTAGTCTATCCCCCTCACTGCATTCGCTTTTAAAATAAAACCCATTTATATATAAATGTTGGCCTGATGCCCAGTCTCTGTAGAAAAGCTTTTCTGTATTAAATGCTACAATGAATTAAATTAACCATAATGATTTCTTTGTGAATGGAAACACCTCTCTCTCTCTCTCTCTCCCTCCCTCTCTCTCTCTCTTTCTCCCCCACCCCTCCCCTCCTTTGTGACATGGTTTTGATCAGGTTCCTCCCCTTTCAACTCCAACACTGCCTGACCCCCCACCCACTCCACCACCCCCCAGTCCCCACCAGCAGCAACGCCCTCCCAGCAAATGACCTGTTTTGTGAGCCCTTCCCAAGATTAAACTGGTGCCTTCTGGTGTCCAGTGTGGGACAGAAATCAGCCAGCCCAGCAGGGCTGAGGGCTGAGGACTGAGGGCTGAGGGCTGAGGGCTGAGGACATACCCTGGGAAAATATGTGCCCACCAGGGCTTCCATATGAGGCTTTTTTTGGCCGTGGGATACCTTTCTGAGCCTCACTTTCTCCCTCTGTAAACTGGAGTGAGTGGTATTGAATCCAGTGGACTAATGTCAGGAAACTGGAAGGGCACACACATGTGTGTGGTGGCAAGCTGTGCACAGGAGACAGGTAGATGTGAATGTGGGCATGCCTGAGAACACCTGTACACACAGGGGCATCTCCAAGTATGGGTACCTGGACCTTGGGCCAACCTCATATGTTTACCATGTGTGTACATGGCAGAACACAAGTGCACATGAGTCCTGATCTGCAGGGAATCTACCCAGGGCTAGGCCCTGTACACGCTGAGAGAAATGAGACATGGGCTCAGCCTGTGAGGCACACACAGATGCTGTGCATGGAGCATTCAGAAGTGGGGTGATGACTTCCAGCTGGAAAGGAGCAGGGACGGCTTCCTGAGGGTGGTAGTTTTTAACCCAGGGGGCCAGAAGAGGGGTCCCAATAACAACACTCTTTCTCATGGACACAGAGCTTCACATTTTCAATGCCCTTTTATAGGTATTATGTCATTTCTCCCACACATCAAGCCTATAAAGTATGGCTATTATCTCCATGTTAGAGATGAGAAGATGAAGGGTTTCAAGCTTCTGGTACCACTTGAGTCTACAGCCACATCCTGGCCCCAGCCCACCCCCCACTCCATCTCCGCCTGGCCCTGATGCCCTTGGCACCCACAGCCAACATGGTGACCCCAGTTTTCAACCTGTGGCTCATGTAGCTTTCCCTTGCTCTTCACCACCACCTCACAAAAGTAGAACCTTGGGGGAAGACATTCTTTCTATAGCTTACTGTCCTTCATCTATATCATAACAGGTGCCTAGAATGGAAGCCATATCCCTCAAAAGTACCAGGCCATTGTGTACATTCAGGTCTCTTCCCACACTGCTTTCTCTGCCTCCTTGTCTGCCTCCTGCACACCTACTAACCTTGCAAGTCTCCCTGGTGCCTAGTTAGAACTCTGTCACTGCCTCCCTTGTACTTCTTGCCCATCCTTGAAACAATCTCCCAGCATAATACTTAGATAAGACATTCGAATTACCAGTGGACATGTCTGTGTCTCCCACCAGATGGTGAGTCCATAAGGGCAGGGGTGATCTCTGATACATTTCTGTTTTTCCATGACTCAGCAGAGCCAGACATTGAGATATTTGTGAAAAGAAAGAAGGGAGGGCAGGAGAGTCTTTCCAATGTAGACTGGGGTATTCATAGCCTTCATTCTACCAAACACTGTTGAGATAGATGAACATTTTATGCTCCTTAAATATATCAGCTTTGAAAGGATGAAGTCAAAGGCATGGGGCTGCCATCAAGTGCAAGTCTGAAACAGGAAAGAAGAGTGTGCTATGGCTGGGACTAGTGACAGGAAATGGGCTACCAGGGTGATGACGTCTTCCTACCAAGGCTGAAGAGCCTCTGGAAAAATCAGGTCCCAATAGCCATGGGGCACAGCAGGCAGATGTCACAGGCCCCAAAATGACCAGCCCCATAGACAAAGGCAGATTTATTTCTAGGAACTGGAATCCTCTGAAGCTTCATGCATGGGGAAACCCTGGAATCTGGTAAGGGGATGTCATCTTGAGTCCCACAAAAAGTGAAGGACAGAGGTATGGAAGGGGTCCCTGATCCTGCATTTTTATTTTTGATCCACTCTCCTTGTCCTGAAACCAGTGGGTACTGGCCTAGTCCTGGGGCCGATAGGCTTCCAGCCGGCTCCTGAATGCATAGACGTCCAGCTGGTGCAGAGGCCCGAGAGGTTAGCAAGGCCATCTCCCAAGCCTCCAGCCCCTTGGAGGCTCCTCCACAGATGGCGGCCACTAGGCCCACATAGGAGGGAGACCAGGCAGTGGGGCTGGCCCAGAAGAATTTGGCAGGGTGCCAGTAGGCCTGCCCTGGCACAAAGATGTGAGCGGATGGCCGTTGCAACTGGTCTAATTGCTGTCTCATTGGCTTTCCCAGGGGCTTATTCCAGAGCCAAGCAAAGGGAGATTTCTGTTGCGAGACTTGAGGGAGCCTGAGGAGAGGTGGAGTGCCCAGCACTTTGAAAGGCATTGACAAACTCCAGCATGCCCAGGGCAGAGGCCCAAGTTGGGGGTGGGTGGCGGGGGGAGGGGAACAGGGAGCGAAGAAGCCAGGAGGGACATTCCCATCATGTGCTCTTGGCTCCCCCTTAACCCTGTGTCTCCCTCTAGCTGGTGCTCTGTATCTCCTTTTCCCAGGGTCCTTGCTGGCCTGTACCTACTTCTTCACCTGCACTTGCTACTTGAGACCACTGCTGTCAGCTTCCCATCCCTACTTCAGCTCTCACCCGACCTCAGAGGTCTGTTTACAAAAATCCGTGGATGCTTTTCTATCCTTAAGTCAGAGGATCTCTCAGCCACATTGGATATTTGTGATCACCTCCTGCTTCATGAAAAGCGCTACTCCCAAATTCTATACTCTCTACTTAGAGGTGGTTTTCCTGGTTCTCCTTACTTCCTTGACCATTCTTTCTCAGTCCCTTCCCCAGGCCCCTCTTCTTCATCATGCCCCTTAAATACTGGGTTCCCTGAAGTGCCACTCATGAGCCTCTCCTCACAGATGGTTCCTGGGCATGGTCAGCAACTCCTATGGCTTCTACCACCTCCTCTTGGCAAGTGAATTCCAAATGTCACCTCAGCCTGGACCACTCTCCCGAGCTTCAGTCAGTATAGATATTTACCTGGTGGTCATCTCCAAAGACACGTCAAATGCCACCTCACCCCAAACAGAACTTATGCTCATGGGCCACATTTCTGCCCCTTTCATTTTTCAAAGGGCAGCCCCACAATCCACTCAGGCTCTCAAGCTAGAAACCTTTGCTCCTCCTTCTCCCTCACCCCTCACATCTAATTAATTACCATGACCTGCCAATTTTACCTCCTTAATAGCTCTGGAATCTATCCCAAGCATTCCATCCCTACAAGCACTGCCCTAATTCAGGCCTTTATTATTTCTCTGCTGCCAGAGTGCGTCCTCCTCTGACCAGCCTCCACACTGCAGCCAGAGAGACCTTTTCTGCAGACAAATCTGGGCATGTAATTCCTCAGTTAAAATCCACCAGTGACTCCTCATTGTCCCAGAATAGAGTCTAAGGTCTTCAGCCTGATACATAAGGGCCCTGCTTACCTACCTCATCACCTAGCCCTGACATGTACCAGACCCTTCATGGCACATGCAATACCCAGCCTACTCTTTTTTTTTTTAATTTTTTTTCAGCGTTTTTATTTATTTTTGGGACAGAGAGAGACAGAGCATGAACGGGGGAGGGGCAGAGAGAGAGGGAGACACAGAATCGGAAACAGGCTCCAGGCTCTGAGCCATCAGCCCAGAGCCTGACGCGGGGCTCGAACTCACGGACCGCGAGATCGTGACCTGGCTGAAGTCGGACGCTTAACCGACTGCGCCACCCAGGCGCCCCTGTACCCAGCCTACTCTTTAGCTGGCAAACTCCTAATCACATAGTCAGCTTGGCGGGGGTGGTCAGGAGTGTGAACTCAGGAGTCTGCCTAGCTAGGCAAGTCATTTACTTTCTCTGTGCCTTGGTTTCCTTATCTGTGAAATGGGGATATTAACAGTTTTTTATCCCACAATGCTGTATTCATCTCAAAGGGCGTTAATTAGATCATGCTTGTAAAGCACTTAGAATAGTGCCTGACACGTATTAAGTGCCGTATAAGTGTTAGCTGTTCTTAGCCATTATTACCTCTTCAAGGACCAGCTCAGATATTACCATCCTTGTGAAGCCACCTTCTCCTCTGAGACGAAGATAAGTGGCCCTCTTCTAGGCCCCTAGAGCCCTGGCTAAATTTCATCATGACACTTGAGACCACCTGCATACTGCTTAACCCTCCTCCCCTGCTACTTGATATCAAGGACTGAGGTCTAATTTATCTTTGCATCACTCGTCCTAGCCCAGGACCTTTCATTTGAGACTCAGACCAGGCAGATAGTATGAATGTCATCTCTATTCTGCAGATGAAGAAACTGAGGCTCAGGGAGGGAAAGGAAATTCACCAAGATCACATAGCTAGAAACTGGCAAAACATGGAATGAAGCCCAGGTCTGCATGATTCCAAATCCCATGATCTTTCTACTTTACCTAACTGCCTTGTAGGACGGGGTCTTGAAATCTTATCCCTGAAGGAAGGACTAAAGGAACTAGTGAATGCTCTGCCTGGAGGAGAGACAACTCAAGGGCAAGGCCAACCCTCTCCCACCCAGCTGTTTGAAGCTTACTAGTATGTGTGTTTCAACAGTGGTGCCAACGCATGTGTTGGACATGTGTGGGATGAGATCATGCCAGAATTCTAGAGATGAAAACACAGAGATGAGTACCTTCATCTAAGAAACCCTACTTTACCTCTGTACAGTCCTCCAGAGTTTATGAAATGTTTTTCCATGCCATTTGGTCATTTGATCAGCCTTGCGCACCTGCGATGAGGTAGCCTTGACTCCGATGGGGCAGTGACTGACCCCAACTCACCCAACTCAGAAGTGGCAGAGCTGGGACACCAACATTTAATCAACACATAAAGTCTTGAGCAAGCCCCATTTCCTTTTAGCTGGAAGTCTCAGGAGAATGGGACTGTGGCTGGGGAGGGTTTTTACCCTAAGAAACAGGTACATGAATGCTGCAGTGGTTTGGGGGTGTCCCGACTAGAGGGAGGAGAGACAAACTAGAAGGTCTCTAAGACTCGGTGTTCTCATCCACCAATGGGAATGACACCCCAAACCTCACATGGTAGGTGTAAGTCTGAAATGAGACGATACATATAAAATAATTGGAAAGAAATAATAATCGGACAGGTGCCTGGTGCATGGTGAGCACCCAACAGACACAGCATTGTGTCCCAATTCTTGGAGCACTTGTTACCGTGTAACCGTGACAAAGATGTTTGAGGGAAGTCAGCATGTCAAGAACAAGCAGAGCTAGGTTTCGAATTACCACCTCTGCCCCTTACTGACTGTAGGAACTTGAGAAAAACCTGCCACATCTTCCTTGCCTCACCCGCATGATAGAGATGATCATGTTTGTCTTACAGAATTATCATATGTGAGAGGACATGCATGGATTGCTTGGCATGGGAGCAGGCGCCAGTCGTGACAGACACAGTAACTAGGACTTTGGAGTCATACCACCTGGGTTCCAAGCCCAGCTTCTTTACCTAGGAGCTGTGTGTGACTTTACAAGTCACTTCTCCATGCCTTGGCTTCTTCCTCATGGAGCAGGTTGCAAAGATTAAATGAGGGAATACATGTCAAGTGCTTAAAACTACTTCTGTCAGAGAGTACTTGCTTTATGCGTGCTGGTGATTATTGTTATTATTAGACAGAGGTCTGAGAGGCATGAAATAGTGTGCCCCCCCTTCTCCCAAGGCACTGCATCCCTTCATGAACAAAGACATTAGTTGAGGCCAGTCAGAACAGATTAGTGGTGTTCCTTTCATGGAATGACCCCTCCAGGGCTGGGGCCCTGCTTGTAGGGTTGCCATGAGCAAGCCAAACCTTAGCCAAGATGCCCCAGGCTCTCTCCCAGATTAGGCCAGGATGGTCCACAGCCACTGTAAAAAAGCTTTGTTGGACTTGGACAGCTCAGAAATCATTACCTGACATTCCACTCCCTCCCTGAGGGGCCACGGGTAGAAATTAGGGAACCAATTCATCTCTCACACATCTAACTCTGGCCCCCATGGCTGTACAGGCTATAGGGACTTGGCTTACTGGGTCCCAGTGGCAGCAGGGGGCAGGGCAGGGTTCAGGGTCAACACCTGGTGTCCAGGCTTCATCAGGTGAGTGCCCCCTGAAGTTCCTGTTCTAGCCCCATTTACAGCAGGCTTCCCGAAGACCCAGTCACCCACTCTCAGCTTTCATAGCTTCTCCCAGCACTCAGACCTAGCTAGGCCTTTGGGCACCGAGAAGGAAGTAGGAGCCCAATTCCTGGCCCCCTTGGGTCAGTGCTCTGGGCTGAGCACTCCAGTGGGGTTTTCACACACAAAAGCTGCAGTCTCAAGTTACTGACCCCTCCCCATCCCAACTGAGCCCACCCCACCCTGCCCCCAGTGCTGTATGGAGGGAAATCAGGAGAAGCTGAGGAATTGTTTGTAATTAGTGTGTTTTTAAAGGCTTTTCCGTGGGCCTTTAGCAGATTTCTGGGGAGGGCAGCTTGCCAGGGAGCATTGAAATGGAAATCCTGTGTTGAGCCGGGACAGTCTTGGAAGGAGATTCTTCCCAGAGAAAAGGCCAGAAGCCCCGCCCCCCTCCCCCAAGTCCCCCATGTGCTGCTGTGGTCATGGCAAGGCTCAGCGATGTGGGGGGCTTTGTGGAATGGCATTCATGCCCACAGGCCTCAGCTCTGCCTCAGGACCCCAAGGTTTAGCCCCCACATGAAAGTCTGCTCCACAGGCTCCCAGCTCCACTGTCCCTAACCTCAAGGGCACATCCATTCACCACCCCCTACACACAGAATAACCACCCCCTTTCCCCACTCTTTCCAAGTGGGGGGCACTGGCCCTGGAACATGGCACCTCCAGGGTGACCTCCTCTGAAGTGACACAGAAGTCACGCATACAAGTAGCAATTTGAAGAACACAACAGTCTCTCCTCCCTGAGCACCATTTTACAGTTTGCACATCTGCCAGTCCACCTAGTTATCTGGCAACCCAATGAGGAGCTACTGTCTTTTATCACCATTTTACAAATGGGGCTGGGGGGTAACTTGCCCAAATTTCCTCAGCTAGCAGAATCACAGAACTGGGCCTGAGGCTGAGGTCTATACGATGTATCTTCCCGCCCCACCCCAGGCCGCCTCTCCCACTCGCTGGCTGACACGCAGGCAGGACTGTTCTGGTGCAATCCTGGGGCCTTGTGGTCTGGGATCATTTCCTGTGGCCTGAAGTACTTATTTGCAAGTTGTAAGGACTGCCCGTTTTCTGGAGGCCTCGCTGAATGCTTCCAGCTGGGAATTTAACCTTCTCAGACCCAGCTGTGGATCTTGAGAGCACTCTTCATTCCCACCCATTTCCCTAAAACCCCTTGAGGTAAATCAGTTGTGTATGGGTGGGGGACAATGGAGGAGCACTGGACTGGGACCCAGAAGACCTGGTCTGGACCGGTTTTGCCACCCACTTGCTCTGTGACCTTGTGCAAGTTCCTTCACCTCTCTGGCCTCCAATCAAGACTTAGAAAGTGTGCTTCCCTGCCTGAGTTTCAAGCCTGGCCTCTTGTTTTCATTGGAATATGGATGGGACTGACCTCCCTTTTGCAGCTCCTCCACAGCTCAAGGTCTTAGGAGAAGCAATGGAATTGTGGCTTGTGAAAGCTGGCTAGGTAGGCCCTTTGGGGATGATGGAAACCAGCCCCCTGCCCCTCCAGCATTGTGCAGATGGGAGAACTGAGGCACAGGAAAAGGAAGTGACTTGCCCAGGGTCATCCAGGGAAACCGATGGTAAGTTCCGGATTAAAATCCAATACATCTGTGGTGGCACCAAGGCTGGCACAGGAGATTTTTGCCTCCTGTAATTTCCCACCAGCCCCCATAAACCATTTCCCAGAAAATAGTAATAACAAACACATATTTAAAATCCTATATAAAGTGTGAATGAAAACAGCTTCAGAAAATTGTGCTGGTTTTATTTGTCTATAATACCCATCCTCCGAGTAAATACAGCGTTTTCTGGCCTCCGGATATGCCCAACCTTCTGCTACACTGCCACTGCCTTTAAGTCCCTCCTAAAGGGACTCGGCAGTGACAGGCAGGCATGGGCTCCTCGTGCTCTTCCAGCAGCCTCCTCCTTGCGTCTGGGAACACCATGGCAGCCCTGGACACCTCCTCTTGGCCCCCAGCCCTCCTGAACTGGAAGAGGTTTCTCAAACACAGGCCCACCTCTGTCCATCTGTGCCCTTACGCTGGCTCTAGGAAGACAAAGTACAAGAAGGGGAGTCTAAGATTTACAAAAGAGTAAAGGAAAGGAAGTTTCATCGGTATTTTAGAGGTGACTCTGCGTGTCTTTCCCTAGAAAGGAAGTTTCTGAGCCTGGCCTAGTACACAGGACGTGAAGGAAGCAGGGCATGTTAAAGCATTAATAGCCCTTGGAGACCCAATTCAACCCTCTCAGGTTACAGATGGAGAAACTGAGGCTCAGAGAGGGGGAAGGGCCTTAGAAACCTGGCAGTGGAGGCAGGACTAGAAACCTCTTCTGCCCCTGCAGCCAGTGTTGTGTTTTTTTTCTCACCCTCCCTTGTACCCTGCTGCCTCTTGTGCCCACGTGCAGGCTCACCCATGTGTGGGCTAATGCAGGCTGACGGCTGCTGGGAGGGTCACACATGGAGACACGCACCGGCCCATTCACTCTGACACATACCCCAGCTGGCGGTCCCCTGAGACATACTCCTCCACCATCTCCACTCACCAGCACCTACCCACTCCCCATCTCCCCTCCACCATCAGTGCCCAAGAGCAAAACCAGTCCCACTGCTGAATCACATGCCCCTCCCTGCTGGCTGCCCCTGGGTCTTTCTTTGTCGAAATGACTGCCCACAGCTTCATAGAGAAGAGCTGGGTTTGAAGGTACTTACAGTGGCGAGGGCGGGGGGCTGGGAGGCTCAGTGCCACAGGGCTTGTGTGTGTGTGTGTGTGTGTGTGTGTGTGTGTGTGTGGTGTTTGTGTGTCTGAAGACTGGATCCAGAAGGCTCTGCTGGGAGGCCTGGAGCCCAGCCACTCCTCAGATAAAGCAATGCAAGGGGAGGAATCTTTAGTGTTTGGAGAGAGAATGGGAGAAAAAAGGAGACAGGGCTAAAGAGCCTGCAAAAGATAAGTCCAGGAGTGGAGGCCTGGAGGCCTATTCTGGCAGAGGTGGGACTAGTCCTGGAAAAAAAGCTGTCAGGCAGCCATCCAGAAAGTGTGAGCTCAGGGGCCACTGGACATGAGCCTGGGCCAGGGTGGGGGAGGGGTAGAAGTGGAGGCAGCTCCCTAGAGATGGGGGGGGGGATAAGTTGCTGAGCTGAGGAGAGGCCAGGCAGAGGCCTCTGACAGCAGAGGTACAAGGGTAATAAGCCTCTCAGGCTGGATGTGGTTGAGCAGTGCCTGACACTCTGGGTGTCGCTACGTGCTTACGAAAACAAAAAGGGAATGGATGAATGAATGAGTGAATGAATGAATGGGTTCTCTCTCCCTTTATCAGCAGTGAAGAAGCTTGGGCCTGAGCCCCTCTCACAGCCAGGGCCAGCTCGATGTGGCTGGTCACATGAGGAAGGACTAAAGGGACTGCTGCCTCTAGAAAAGAATATGAGCCCTTTGGCACTACTAGCAGTACCCAGTCTCCTGGCACTGTGGAGCACGGTAGGAGGGGCCCTGGATCATCTTCTGTCTGGGCTTCAGTGCCCCTCAGAACCATCTAATCTAATCTCCCCTCCCCCACTGCATGCTTTAAATGGAGAAACTGGGATTCAGACTTGGGAATGAATCTGCCAAGACCCTACAGCCCACTGGTGGCAGAGTTCAGCCTAAAGCTTGCTTCTCTCACCTGGCATGGGCAGCCTGCTGCTTACCCTGGCAGCTGCCTGTCTCTGCTCCCTCTACCACAGCACCCTCAGCCTCTGACTCAGTGGCTTCCAGGCCTGGGAGAACCATGCGGAAACCAGGAAGGGTGGAGCAAGAATAAAGAAGGAGGAGAGGTGAACTTCAGTAGGCAAGCAGAGGAGGGGCCGCCTGGCTATTGATCAGGACAGTGCATATAGGAGGGACATGTCTGCCAGAACCTTTCTGTCAGCCCTGACACTGCTCAGGGCAAACCTGGTGCCCCTCATTCCCAAAGGGCCATGGGGCAAGGTGTGTGTTCCCTACACAGCACACCATGCACACAGACACACACACACACACAAAATCCCAGCATACATGTTCCATTGTGTGACAGAGGCAACGGTTGTGAAGACAGTCTCCATTCCTCACCTCACAGCAGGGCTGGGCATCAGCTACAAGGGAAGTACTGGGTGGCTTGAGGGACAAAGGCCATTGGATTCCATACACCACCAATGGATATTTTTCTTGTTAACACACAATACTGCTTACATAACTGGAACTGGCTAGACACTGTGAGAAACATTCAGGGCTTAAGAAAAAGCAGGAGGAGGAATGAATAGCCACAAAGCCACAGGGTCCCAGGGGCTGCTTTCCTGAGGATGTTCTGCTCCCGCCACCTCCCACACTCCCATGAATGGGGGTCTGGAAAGGAGGCCGCAAGGATGGAGCACACTCTTGTCTCAGCAGCCCCGACTGGCCCCATCAGCACACAGGGATTTCCTCTGTGAACAGAACCCAAGGTTCTCCATGGCCCATTACCTTTTCAGCCAGCTGGCCTAGCACCCCACTACCTTCTCTGCCCAGCTTCCCACCACGTCCAATCTGTAGGCTGGGTCCAGGCTGAGAGAGCAATGGTTGGACAACTGTCAGGGCCAGGGTCTAAGGGATGTCTCCACCCACCCTGGTTCTATCTACATAGTGAAGCCAGTTGTTTCCATTCAACTCTGACCCTGACTCCAGTCTCAGCCCTAATTCCAGGGATAAAGCAATCCCTGAGACAGCAAACAGTGGCTTAAGGGCCTGCAAAAGATGTGGGACAAACGATAAAGAAAACCGATTTCATCAGAAGGTTCCGAACTACTTTGACCAAAAGTGGCCCACTTCTTCATTTCCTCAGCTGGCCCCCTCAGCATGGTGGAACATATAGGTAGTATCTTTAAACAGAGGGCCAGGCCGAAAGGGCAAAGGAAAACGTGCCATGACGTTTAACCCAAATGTGCGAGAAAGCGCCCATGCGTAAGTAAGGGCAGGTGTGCAAGGCAAACGAGCAAAGATGACATGATGCCCTCCCTTAGTGCCCCAGGGCCAAGCCATCCAGGCCCAGGGACTACCTTCTTGATGGTCACCTGTTCCCTGGAATAAAGAGACTGTACGGTAAATGGCCCTGTGACACCCAGAACTCTCCCATTTTAGGACTGGGCGAGGGGAGTCAGAAATATTGCACTCCCTGGCCTCTGCTGCACCGTGATTTTGCAGACAGAACTTCCTGTCTCCATACCCTTATGCCTTTTCTGGAGGCAAGAATTCTTGGAACTTCATTTTCTTCATGCCCACCTCTGCCTTTCCCATCCTCAGAAAGTCCCCACTACTTTTTGAGAGTGGCACTCCTTGAAAAAGGCCCATTCTACTTTCCAAGCATCCCCATCCCCATGCTCGCTCTGCCTGCCCCCTGGAAAGTGGGTAAGGGGGATCCAGTGACTGGTACCCATAGGTCCCTAAATGAGAAGCATGTTTGTTTATAGCCAGATGAAATCCATCCCTACTCCTACCCCCTTCCCCCGGCCACGTCTGTGTATACATCTCAGAAGTTCCTGCCACAGCCTCTACACCAAGCTTCTGGCTTCTCCCAACCTTCCCACCCCTGGATCACTGAGAGGCGGGGCTGAGGCAGCTGCCACATTCAGCGTGGCAGAGCCGCTAGCTGAGTACAAATCAGAAACACATTGGAGGCAGGCAGGCCGGGAGGGAGCAGACAGGCTGAGGCTGGGGCCCATTAAGGCCGGAGCCCGGCCACGCTGTTTGCCGCCTCAGCACAAGGTTTCAGGTCTGCCTCCTGATTGTTTGTTTGTCTCAGAGATGAGACAGGCTGAGAAGGCAGCTGACAAGGACCATGGGGAGTGGGAGGGGGAAGGGGGAGGCCCTGGTTCTCACCGGTTCTCCCCAGCCTGGAACTCATGGAGTGCAGGAGAAATAAGCTGCCTCATTTCCCTACCCCCACCCACAAATTCCAAACAGATGTGCAGTCAGATTCTTCCTCTCCTTGGTTGGGGGAAACAAAAGAAATTAAAAATGGGACCCTAGAGACACTACTTGCAGGCGAGCCCTAACGTACAGAAGGGATAAAAGGGAGACACAGGAAGGACTTCCAGAGGTGCAGGTGAGATGGAAGAGGTGGGGGCACAGCTCACCCCTGCCCCCAAAGATAATTTCGTGAAGATTCCTATCTGAGGTTGGGCAGTTACTGCAGGGAGGGGAGTGTGCATGGAAAGATGATTGCTCTGGGAGGTCCCACTGAGTCTCAGATGTAAAGGATTTTAAAATGTCTGCAGTCATAAATAGAATCTATATAACTTGACTCAGTGAGTCCTGACTTAATCAGACTGGCATTAGAGATCATGGAGCCTGGCCCCCTCACTCAGAGATAGAGACTCTGAGGCCCAGAGAGGGGAAGTCATTGCTCAGGGTCTCACCATGGATCAGACTCTGAACTAAGTCATCTAAAACGGAGGCCTCCCAGCTGCCCATCCAATGCCTCCTTCATTTCACATTGCTCCCCTTTGTCAGTATTCTGATTTTGTAGGAAAGCAGATTCCCCACCCCTCCCATTCTGTCTCACCCCAACTCAAACCTAAGGTCTGGGCACAGGATCTCTTTGAAGTCTGAAAGTCTCTGAATTTGCTTGGCAACCATAGCCCCCTACAAGGAGGTTTCTACTAATGTCCCCCACCCCACTTTGCCCAGGCTAGCCTCCAACACCTACAATTGATTGTGGGCAGAGTGGTCACATGGTGAGCACCTGGGCTTAGGTTACCAGGCCAATGGCCTTGTTTCTGGCAACAGAGCTTCCAGCCTGCCCCTGGCTAGGCCTTCTCAAGGGAACCATGAGTCTTGTGCCCAGCCCTGTTATGGCCTCAGCTCAGTTCCTCCCTCCTCTCTGATCTGCCTGTCACCTTGTCAAATCTGCTCTGGCCCTCATCTCCACCCATACCCCCCAGAGGACAGCCTGAGGCTGTCTCTGGGTGGCCTGTGGGCTCCTGATAGGGCTTGGCTGGAGATGTCCCCCACAACACACACACACACACACACACACATGTGCACACACACATGTGCCCACACACACACCCTTTCTAGAAGCATCTGGTGATTGTTGCTCTGCTACTTTGGTCTAGAGGACTAGCCAAATCTCATTCTACCATTAAGACTACCAGCCGGGCAATAACCAATGGCACATTATCTGCTCAAAGCCCTTGCCCCAGGGGGCTTTGAAAATTCCTGACTATTGGTGTTCATGCTAATGCTGGTAAGGATCAATGCTATGGAAAAGGTTTGGAGAGATGGTGGCCAAAGAGGATGAATTGTCTTTCGGTTCTTTCTCTCTCTCCCTTTTTCACACACACACACACAAACACACACAAACACACACACACACCACATTCACACTCACATCCTTCTCATTCTTTTCTCTCTCTCTTTTTCTCTCTTTCTCCCTCCCTTCCTCCCTCCCCATCTCTCTTTTTTCTTGCAGTAAATTCCAAACAGATGGGCAAGTCTTCTCTCCCACTTCTGAAGTTGAGGGGAAATATCAGCCATGGGGAAACCAGAAATCACTCCTTTCTTCAGACTGGATCATCTCAGCCTCGCTGGGTCTCCTATTCCAGTGTCTCACACCTCACTGGATTAGGCCTGATATTAAAAAGTATTTCCTAAATCCTTTTTGTTCCAAGTCTACTATTGACACTTGTGCTTGCCTCTTTGCAGGGCCTCAGACATCATGGGGTGGAGGAGGAGGGAGGGGAACAGGACATACTTTCTGGGATTCAACTATCCCCAGGGCTGAACACAGGCTGAAACCCCATTATCAGGGGGAAGAAGAACTCAACCACTGGGCATGACTGAGAATATCAATGGAGTGTTGTGTCTGCCTCCACAAGCTCTCTAAGCCTAGAGACAAGTACAAACAGAAAACGGCAGCATTTGGAGCAGTTAAATGTTGCTTCTTACTTTGTAGCAAGAACTGGGGTTTGTTATTTAAGCTATAGACAGAGGGATTTATATGTCTCCACGTGATTTTTCCTTGCAGCGCCGAGGCCCAGAATCCCTATACATGGCAGGGCTGGGACAAATCCTCTCAAATCTAGGCATGGTCCCAGAAAGGGCAGTGGGAACCTGAGTTGGGCTGAGCTGCCTGGTTTCCTGGGCCTGCAGCCTCTTGTGACCACAGCTGTGGTCACAGAGCCACCACCCAGGCCCCTGATCTGCAACTTCAGCTGAAGCATCACCCGAACCTTTGGCTTGGGGGTCAACATCATCTGCAACTAGTCTCACATCAGCTCATACCTCTCTGCCTGGTACCCCAAATCTAACAGCTAGCCCTGTAAGTCTGGGCCCATCTTAGGAATGAGGAAGGATGCCCGAAGAGGGGAATGGTCCCAGCTTGCTTCCCCGACATGTAATAATAATAGCGATAGCTAACAGCGTTTGAGTAGCAACTATGTGCCAGGCACTGTTCCAAGAGCTTTACATGTATCCTGTGCCATAGGAACTCTTAACATTACTCTCATTTTACAGATGAAAAACCTGAGAAACAGAGGTTAAGTAATCTGTCCAAGGTCACACAGCTAGCAAGTGGAAGAACTGGAATTCAGCCCAGTATACAGAGTGGGCCCTCAAGCATACAATCACTGCTTTCAAGGGCTACTGCCCTGTTCTCCCAGTCTTCCCTGGATTGCAGTCAGGCCTCCCGGCCCCATGCCTGTGGCTCCGTCTCCATGGCCTTCCCATCAGAGCCTCCTTACCACATACCACCCAACTGCCCAACTCCTGTCCAATGGCCGATGCTGGGCTCACTAGCCCTCCTGCTGTCAATCTGGGACTTGGCTTCTTAACACCTGCTGACACCTTCCTCCATTACCTGCCCTGTCCAGGCCTCGCTTCAGAACTGACAACCTCATTGTGTCTGCTGGAGATTTAGCACAGTGCTGTTTAATAGAAATATTACGCAAGCCACATATGGAATTTTCCAGTAGCTAAGTTAAACAAGTGTTTTGAAACATGAAAGCAATTTTAATAATATATTTTATGTCACTCAACGTATCCAAAAGAGTATCAACATGTAGCCAACATAAAAACTATTAATGAGATATTTTCCTTTCTTTTTTCCACACTCAATCTTCCAAGTCCAGTGTGTATTTTTCACCCCCAGCTTCTCTCAATTCCACCTAGGCACACATCAAGCGCCCAGCGGGCACAGGTGGTGAGTGGCTGCAGTATTAAATAGCACCGATCCAGAAGCGAAGTGTGGGCCCAGAGGAACCCTGAGTACAGAGGATAAGTGGAATAACTCCAGGGTAGAGTTGGTGCACTGTGTGGAGGAGATGAAACAGATGCTGACTTGGGAGTTCAGCAACCAGAGTTCTACTCTTGGTGCTGATGCCAAGTTCTAGTGATTGTGAGTAAACTCCCCGTCCTCTCAGGATATTACACTGAGAAGGCTGGCCTAAAGACCCTTCCACCTTGAACATTCTACTCCCACATGCCCCTACTTTTCTCCCCTACATGCCCACAGTACCTAATTATCAGTAGAGACGAAGTCCAGGAACTGGTGAAGCACTCAAGAAACAGGATGAGCACTGGTAGAGCCCCCCTTTCTTCAGGATGTAAATCTGTGGTCTCTACTGCCTCTTCTGGAAATATCCCTGGTTATGAGGAGCTTGGCCCCTCATTCCTCGTGACAAGTGGATGCTGGGACTTGGCCTGGGACTGTCACATACCTCTAAATCTGTGCAAATAGAGTCAGGTCATCTTTCCAATAATAGGAGCAGTTTGAGAAGTGGTGGACCAGGCAGTCGGTTTTTACCTTTTTAGAGAAATCAGCTGGCTCAAAGTTTCTCATGCTTCACTCATGCACATCCCCCTCTGTGTTCTCTGTACCCATACCAACCCAAAAGACTTTGATACAAGCTTGACTTTCTGGAGGTCAGACCACTAGGGGGAAAACAAGTATACTGAATATGCTTCAACCAACTACACATGCCCTTGGGAATTCTATAATTCACCCCTCCACACACTCCATCTCCTGGTCCAGCAGAGTCACTGGCCTAAAGTGAAACCCTATAGTCATTAGGGAAATGTTTTAACTAGGGTTCTGAGCCTGAGATTTGAGGAAACAAAGGAGTTTCCAAGTGATTTTGACTAGTTATAACCCAACTGGAACAATGCCAACCTATCCACATGATTCTTTTAAAGAACATACTGACTGCTTAAAGTCATCATTGGAGTAAAGTGACCTTCTTATCACCAAGGTCAAATGTCTACAGAATTAAAATAGGTATTCTACTTCCAGTTCATGACGACTTTTCTTTGGTGATTCAAGGCTTTGTTTATGAAGGTGAGATGGACTAACATAAGTGCCTGTAGGTGTAAAACTTGCAAATGGATACCAGAACACAGAACCAGGTCCATTTTGCTTGGACACTACCCCTGAGGGCATTGTTTCAAGACTTGGTCTAAGCTCCTGGCTATGGAAGCTAAAGGCAAAATCCTTCCTTTCTCTGAGACTTGGCAACCCACTCCCCACCTTCCCTCCCCCCACATCCCCACCCCCACACTGGTAAGGTGGGACTAAACAGTCTGCCCTGCCCTACTGTGGCCCAGAATGGTTGTGGGGGAGGGTCCCATGCCTTAACTACTAGGTGGGAACGGACTTTGTATTGAGCACATGTGAGAGGTTATTTCCCCACCCAGAGGAAAACAGAGGTACAAACATGGAGATTCCTGTGTCCTCTGGCTATTTTTTTTTTTGTCCTCTGCCTATCTTCTGCATGTTCAGTGTCAATGGGGAAGCTCAGAAAATGCTTCATCTAATATGGTCTAGGAGTAGATCAGAGACGGGAAAGTAACTGGAACCCAGGAGGGGTGAGAGGCAACCCTGAGTCAGAGGTGAAGCAGGAAAAGGCAAAGGATGTAAAGATGCTGAATAGGATCTTGAACAGAATTATTCATAATGATTTGTAAAGCATACAGTGTCTGTAGTATTCTACCTTTTCAGAAGACACTTATGCAAATATTAATCTTCATAACAACTCTGGAAAGTGAGCACCTTTACTATCTCCATTTTACTGCTGAGGAAGCTGAAGCCCAGAGAGTGTAGGGCATTTATCCAAAGTCACACAGCTAGTAAATGGCAGAGCCAGAATTTGAATCGTAGGCTGTCTGATAACAAAGCTATTTTCTGCTCATACTGTGCTGCCCCTGACTCCAGGGGAATTGTGGGTGAGCATATAACAATGCCAAGTGATTCATATAGTCCTATCCAGGCACTATTCTATGTCCTTTACGCATATTAACTCACTTGATGCTCACTACAACCCTACGGGGTAGGTGCCATTATTGTCCTCCTCACTGTAGAGAACACTGAGGCACAAAGAAGTTAAGTCACTAATCTAAGGCCAACCCATTGCCAAGTGGCAAAGCTGGGATGTGAACCTGGCATATGGCTCTGGAGCCTTTGGCCTTTTAGGCCAGGCTTTGTTCTCCAGGTGGTGGCCTGAAGGAGTAACCGCCTCTGAATCCCTGGGTTCCTGGTAGCAGAGAAACCACCCAGAATCTCCCCAGCAGGCTGAATCCAGCATTCCCTCCCCAGGAGCATCAAGCCATCATGCCCATCTTTTAAGAAAGCCCAGCCAAGCAGAAGCAAGCTCAGCCTAAGAGGCAAGGTGGTTTAGTGGAAAGAATGTGGCCTTTGGCAGCAGACAAACCTGAGTTGAAATCTTGGCTTCAGAAGTTACTTTGTGACCTTGGACAACTCACCGAACTTCTCAGGATGTCAGCGTCCCACCGCTAAGGGCTGTTGTGAGAAGTAAATTAAATGGCTATATAGAAATGTGAATTATATACTCTAAAGTGCTCTTGAAGGTTAGTTGTAATTGTTAGCTGTTCTATAGGGCTAAGTTCCACTGCCTGGGCTGGGCCAAAGCAGCGGCTAAGAGAAGTGGGCTTTAGAAATGCTAATGCAATGCGTGAGTGACAGGCCGCGGACAATGGCGGAGGGCGCTGTGAATGGGGCGGCCAGGCCTGGGAGCCCGGCTCCCCACGTGGGAGCCGAGTGGGGGAGGGAGCAAGAGGGGGGGCCGTTCCCAGCAGAGGGGATCCGAGACTACGCTAATTGGAAGGGGCTGGAGCTGCGGGGGCAGGAAGGGGGAGGGGATTACCTGCGGGTCTGCCGCTGACGGGGGCGGGGCTCCCAGGAGGGGTCCTGCCCGGAGCGGGAGTTGGGGGCTCCAGGAGCCTTGGGCATGGGGCCAGGGGGTGCAGACCCACTCAGCTGCGCACTCAGAGAAAAAGGGTGGGGGAGCTGGGAAAGGAGGCCTTGAGCCTTGGCTGGCTGTGGATGGGGCAGAGCAGGGTTTCTGGGCTGGGCAATCCTAAGCCAAGCCTGGGCTGGAGGTAGGGAAGACAGGATAGCTAGTTTCTACACCCAGCTGGGATCCTGACCACTTTGGGTGGACCTGGGAATCAGCCTCCCCAGTTCCAGGACACATTGAGTGCACTGTGCAGTGTGCGTGAGTGTGCGCGCGCGCACGCGCGCGCCTGTGTGTGTGTGTGTGTGTGTGTGAGAGAGAGAGAGAGATGGGCCTGTGGAAGGGAGACAGGAGTTGGGTCCCCAACATTCTCTTCCTCCCCCTTCTCTCCTCCAGCTCTTCCCTCTCGCTCTTCCCTCTCGTCCTCTCCCCTCAGTACTCTCTTTTTGCCCTCCCTTCCCCCTGCACCATGAAGGCTGTTTTTGTTCCTCCTCCTGGCGTAGCCCCTGAGGTGTGCAAACAGGAAGGACCTCTCCCCGGGCAGTGAGTAAGGAGGGAAAAATGAGGTGTTGAAAAGATGACAAGTCGCCCTGTCAGAGCTCACCTTGGCAGGGAGCAGGCGGCAGGGGCCGGCGGGTGGTGGGAGGGGGGTCTGCCCTGGAAGCCAGCCTACATGTGCCAAGAGCCAGGCAAGCTGATCCTCAACAAGCAGGCACTGTGTATGCGTTTGTTTGGTTTAGAAAAGCACCCCCCCCCCATTCCCACGATCAAAGATTCCTTCCTTTCCTTCCCAGTAGGAAGAGTAAAGGCCGCTAGGCCAGAGGTTTCAAGTGATTGGAGGGGGCAGGGCAATGGGAGGGGGCTGAACTGGAGACCCAAATGCCTCTTCTAAACTCCAAGCCTTGTATCCAATAGCCTGCTGGACATCCCCTTGCATGTCTCCAAGGGTTCCCAAACTCCACATCCTAAACTGAATTCATCAATGCTGCTCTCTCCACCCCTGCTTTCTGGCCCTCCTATAGAGCTCCTATCTCAGTAAATGACCTCATCATCCAGTGACCCAAACGTCAAAATCTTGGGAGTCATCCAAGACTTCCTCATACCCCCAATTGGATCAGTGTCCTAATCTGCTCAGTTTTCCCTTTTATCTCTCCAATCTGTCTCTTCTCTCCCCCCTCATGGCCCCACCCTGTTTTAGTTTCATTCATTCATTCACTCATTCAACAATGATTTATTAAGCACCTACCATGTGCCAGGGAATGTGTTAGCCATTGACGATTCAACCGTGAAGAAATCTGACCTGGCTTTTGCTCCCGTAAGTTTTGTGTCCGATGTGGCTGGGCTCAGTGCAGAGGGATAGGGCTAACTACCAGCCAGCTTCTAAAAGTGTTCCTTACAGAGGGTAATGGTTAAGAGCAGTGACTCTGTGGCTAGCCTGCCTGGGTTTGAATTCTTAGAACACTTAGAGCTGTGTTCCCTTCAGCACATCATTTAATCTCTCTGTGCCTTAGTTTTCTTTTTCTTTTTTATTTATTTAAAAAAAAATTTAAATGTTTATTTATTTTTGAGAGAGAGACAGAGCAGGAGTGGGGGAAGGGGCAGAGAGAGAGGAAGACACAGAATCTGAAGCAGGCAGGCTCCAGGCTCCGAGCTGTCAGCACAGAGCCCGACGCAGGGCTCAAACCCATGAACCATCGTGAGATCATGACCTGAGCTGAGGTCGGATGCTTAACCGACTGAGCCACCCAAGCTCCCCTCTCTGTGTCTTAGTTTTCTCACATGGAAAATGGGGGTGAGGATAGCAGCTACCTGTAAGGATTGAATATGTCAATATTTTAAGGTGCAAGCACAATATTCTATATTAGCATTGTTAGTTTTATTATTTAAAGTGTGGAGTGAGGCAGGGCCCGATGATAGACCAAATTATAGGAACCCAGAGGGAGGCCTGCCTAGGAGGCAAGGGGTCAGATTGCAAGAATATGGCAGCAGGCCCTTAGAATGGCCCTGTCAAGAAATCAGCATGGGAAATCCAACAGAGTCCTGATTAGCTGGCAGAGGCTTGTCATAGGAAATCCAGGTACAGAATCTGGAAATCCAGAGGGGAGGAAGCAAAGTGTGGCAGAGTAGTCACTGTCAGGACGTCCAGGGTAACAGCTCTAGCTCTGCCACTGTCTAGTCATGTAACCTCAAGTAGGTCATTTTCCGTTCTGAGCCTTAGCTTCCTAAGAATGGCAGTTAACAAGAATTGAGAGCTTAATATGCATCAGGCACCGTTTCACTACCTTAACTGCTCCCCTCAAAGGGAGCTACTATTATTTAACACCCATTTTACAGATGAGAAAACTGAGGCACAGAGAGGTTAAGGCACTAGACCAGGGTTGAAAAGCAAGTGAAATAATACAGCACTGGGACTTGAAAGCATGTGTCTTTGAGACTAGTGATTAGAACACCTTCATTGTAGAGCTATTGTGAAAATTGCATGATATACTTCTGGAAGTATTTGGTAGCAGGCTGGCAGACTGCCCAGGGAGGATTGTCTTTAGGCTGTGGGCTCTAGCTGCCAGGCTGAGGCTACAGAGCCTGTGCCCGCAAAAGGAAGCCTGGGCCTCAGACATCTAATCTGAGCAGTGCCAGAGTCTCAGGGACAGGCCAGAATCCCCTGGTCAGAAGCAGAGCCCAAGGTCAAGCTGCACTAAAGGCGAAGGGGACTTCAACCCCTGAGACTGCTTGAGGGCAGAGACCATCTTGGTCACTTCTGGATGCTCCTGTGCTCCACAAAAGGAAGTGTTTAATAAATATAGGAAGGAAATGCCACTGTAGAGTGTCTCCTATGTACTGCCACTGCACTACTCCCTCGTGTTCTCTTCACAGCAGTCCCATAAGGTTATCATACTCATTTTACTCGTGAGGAAACTGAGGTTCAGAGAGGTGATGTGACTCACTTAGGGCCAAGAGCTAATAAGTAGTCAAGCAGCTCTTTGAATGCAGAGAAGAGCAAAAGAAAAAAAAAAAAACAGGGCCAAGAACCCCTTCTATTCATGGCAGAGAAGGAAAGTATATTTTATTGCTCTAATTATACACTTCTCTGGTGATTGTGGTGGGCCTTACCCCCTCTACCTCATGCTACCTACCTGTAGCAAACAAACAGAACTGGCACTGGGCCAGGATTTAGAGTCCACCAGATCTTCATATATATGCTCTGGACTTTCTCTTGACAACTCTGGGGACTGGGCCCATAGAAGCCCTCACCCCTCGTCGGCCTGAACCTGGCAGTCTGGGACACCTCCACTTAGAACAAAGAGACTGGCAGCAGC
Organism: Felis catus; assembly: GCF_018350175.1. Classification (NCBI taxonomy): domain Eukaryota; kingdom Metazoa; phylum Chordata; class Mammalia; order Carnivora; family Felidae; genus Felis; species Felis catus. The sequence continues at coordinate 56,244,581 of NC_058386.1, forward strand.
TTTCTCCTCCCACAGAGTCAGATGGGCTCTGAGGCCAGCCACTCTCTTAGCTGGGAGGACTCTTGCACTTTTCTTCCTCCAGTGCCCAGCCTGCAAGGGAGGAGTCAATGTGGCAGCCATATCTAATCAGGCCGGGCCCCAAGACACAGAAGCTCCTTCATCTAGGCCTGAGGAGGGGTCAGGCCGGGGCTCGGGGAGGGGCCAGGGCAGACACTGAGCCCATCCAGCCGGGACCAGCCCACATTCCTCAGCGGGCCTGAATGGGGTGGGCATACTCAACAGGAAGCCAAGCCCTTCACCAGGAGGGGCTCAGCCGCCATCTGTGCACACAGACAGCGGTGAGCAAAGGGCCTCGGCGGCAGAGTCAATTGCACAGAAAAAAATAGCAAACAGTTTGCTTCCTCCTCCTCCCCTATCTTGCTGCACTCCACTTCCAAAGGGAATGTTGGACTCCCGCTAAGTATTTTTCTGCAGACCAGGGGCAGGCATCCGGAGTCAGCCTTGCTACATTGCTGAAGAGAGATCGATGAGTGTGTGTGTGTGTGTGTGTGTGTGTGTGTGTGTGATGTGTGTGCGGGGTGGGGGGATTCTTTCCACCCAGGGAGTAGTGGTTTTGCTTCTGAGTTCTGGGCTCCTGCTGCTCCAGCCCAGAAAAAAAAAAGCCAGGGGGAATGGTAACAACCAACAACAACCATCACCTTAGGCTTTTCTCGTGTATTTTGTCCATCTGTTACTTCATTTGTTCATTCCAAGCACCCTGTAAGACAGGGGTTCTTTTGGCCCATTTTATAAATAAGCAAACCAAGACTGAGAGAGGGTATGTGCCTTGCTCACCACTGACAGTTAATTAGCATGGAAACTGTTTCAGATGAATGTCTTTGGACTCCACCAATGCCGTGTTCTTTCTGTTTGGCCATTCTGCCGCTGACAAGGGCCTGCCTGGCTTCCCTCAGGAAGAGCCAGCCTTGAGAGGCTTGAATCAGTGTTCCAGTAACATTCCAATTTTTATACTTTTTCTTCCAGATCACCTGCTTGTTGAAGAAAATTTGAGAAATGTCCTCAACACATAGAGATAATTAAAATTACCTGTAATCCCACCACTGAGAAAACCACTGTTAGCTAACATGATGGTAGATTTCCTGATAATCCGTTATACATATATATAATCTGGAGATCTTTTTTACATACCTGAGCTGATAGTGAACCTGCTCTGGGTGCTGGGCCACCCTCCAGCCTCCACACCATGTCCTCATGAGGCAAGCTGAAGTGTGGTTCCTCTTCTCCCCATCGGGCCTGCTTGTGTCAATATTTCTTGTTCCCAGGGGGCATACACACATGCCATACTATTTCATCCCCCATGCGTTTATTCATGCCATTCCCTTTGCCTGAAGTCTCTGCCCTCCTGCCTCCTTCCTTCCTTACCTCCTTTCCCTCTCTCTTTCTCTCTCTATATATTGATCATGTTTACACGTGGTAAAAAAAAATCTAATTCACAAAAACTCCAAAGGGACAAAAGGGCACACAGTAAAAAGCAAGGCTCCTTACCCCTGACCTCAACTCCTGTTTCTTGTATATCTTTCTGGAGACATTCTATGTACCAGTGAGCACAGATGTGCATGTATCTCTTGTGAAACACACATGGTCACTGTCCTCACTGTTCTATGCCTCCCTCTTATAACTTCTTGGTTTTTGGATATTCTTACATGGAAGTAGCTGTGGATCCACCTTATCTGGGTAAAGGCTGTCTAGTGAAGCATCTTATGGCTGTGCCATAATTTATTTAAGCAGGCCGCTAGTGGTTGACATGGAAATGCTTTCTAGTCTCTTGCTATTACAAACAATGCAACAATAAATATCCTTGTACAAACAACCTTGTGCTTTTGCTCATGTAAGAGAAACTCCACTAGTGAAATTGCTGGGTCAGAGGATGTGCAGATTTCAAATGCTAATACATTTCACTGAAGAGCCCTTCACACAAACCAATTGACACTCTCACTGATAGATGTTTCAAAGGGCCCATATTACCCTCCCTCCTTCCCTTTCTTCACCTGGCCAATGCCTACTCATGCCTTCAGAGTGGCCTCATCCAGGATGCCTCCAACAAGCATCCCTTCCCAGCACAGCCAGCTGGGCTCTTTGCTTATAGGTCACCTCGTGTCTGCCTCCATGTCACACTTGCCACATAAGTTTGCAATCCTCTCTTTATAAATCTGTTTCCTACACTAGACTATGAGCTCTTTGAGGGAAGGACTAAGCCTCATTCATCTCTTGCAGGTTCCAGAGTCCAATACACCACAAGGCAGAAGGTCAATAAATATTTGTTGAACTAAACCAGTCAACTCTTGAAACCTCAGCTCTGACTACAGAGTGGGCAGGAATGTTGTTTGCTGAATGCAAGTATGGCCTGGGCTGAGCAGTGCCTTGGGCTTGGTTCCCCTGGGTCCATAGAGATGTGTCTTCATGCATTTGGTGCCCAGTCCCCACCTTCTTTCAGGCTGGCCCCTGGGCCATGCTTCAGCCACATTCCTCCAACTATAAGTAGTTACTGTCTCCTAGTCCCCCGGTCCTGTGGAAGAACCCCTTTACAATTGTGTGTCTCGTTTCTCCTCTTCTTCCCATCCAAACACCTGGTACCCTCTTCTCTGTGTGCCCCTTGGGCCTTTAGTGTGTGCCCCTTGGGCCTTCAGAGTTTCCCAGTAGCTGGCAGCCTGTGATGCCTATGACCAGAGCACCTGAACAGAGTCTAGCTGGAGCCAGCCTGGGCTGAGGACCAGACCCCTACCCACTCCCCACCACACTGGGGCTGGGACAGCTGCTGCCCTCCCCTGCCAAGCAGACATACTCTTTCCATCTCTTCAGAGCTGTCTCCACCTTCCTGAACCTCAGTGTCCTTATCGTTCACCTTTCAGTGTGAATGGGAGGGTCCAGTAACATCCCTAAATGTGAAGGGGTCTGGGGAAAATCTTATCCAAATGTAAGGGATTATGAAGCCCCGCTAATGTTTTAGGATAATAAAGTCTGGAAGAAGGAAATGGGATGTGAAACATGCAGGGGGCAGCAGAAACCTACAGCAACAGGCCTAGCACCAAAATCCCATTGTGCAGATGACAATGCCAAGCAGACTGAAAGCCTGCTCCACACTGGACCTCATCCGAAGCTGGGGCCAGTGACTGATGGACAAACACCCTCTCAGCTCCATGTTTGTCAGAGGTTCAACCCAGGCCAAAGCGAGATATACTGAGGCCAGTTGCCACATATTTCTCCATCGTCAAGATGAGCATCACTTCCTAGACACAGGCCCTGGGCCTGAGAACAGTCTCTGAAATACTGGGGGCTCAGCAGGCAAACAGAAAATGGGATAGAGGGTCGCAAGAGGAGAGGAGGAGGGGTGCCAGGGCCTGCAGAAGCTGGGGGTTGGGAGTAGGGTAAGGCTGGTTCAGAAGCACCTGGTTGGGTCAGGACCCCATGGTTTCTCCTGAGCTCTCCAAACACGTCCCCCACCTTAAGCCTACCTTGGGAGAGGAACTCATCCATCCTGTCAGCCAGCGTTGCTGAATGCATCTGAGACAAGCACTGAATGCCAGGCCTATGGAAATGACTCGGAAATAATAGCTTCTGACCTCAAGGGTTCACAGAGATGGGACACAGAGTGGAGGAGCCAGGGGTGTCAGAGAACATTGTTCTCAGGAGCTGGCACATGAACAGGACTTTTTAAAGCATGGATAAAATTGACAGGGCTGGACAGGGCATTTCAGATCAGAGGTCCAGGGACAAACGTAGAAGGATCTAGCCAGAACAGAGGGCTAAGAGAAGGTAGTGCCTTAGAAACGGGAAAGGCCTTATGACAGTTGAGACAGTGTTAGCTAGGCGGACCCCCTCAGGAATCTGGGGTGCTGTCTTGCAAGATATAGTGGTTTAGACTCCAAATCAATGACCAAAATGTGGAGCTATTTATTCCACAGCCGGGAAACAAGCCCAGAAACCAAGAGGTCTAGTGTAGTGGGTGACACCTTTAATGAACATACCAAATAAACCACTTTTCAAAATGATTGCTTCATGTGTAGCAGCCCCTGAGGCCTGCTGTTCTAGAACCATGGCTCCAGATAGCAATAATGGGTCCCGTTTTGTAAACAGAAATTGCCTGACCCTTTGCCATTTGGGGTATTTCATATGGCTAAACATGGGCACAAAAGTGGGCTATGGTGTTGGCCAGGGTGCCACCTGGGATTCTTAGTTACAAATGACAGAAACCAACCCTAGTTAATTTGAGCGAAAGTCTTATTGGAAAGCTATGGGGGAGCTCGGGGAATTGTCTGGGAGGCTGGAGAATCAGAAACTGGCAGGAAAAAGGGAACTGGGTGTCAGAGGGACACAGTCACATCCTACACAGGAGCTTTTGGCCTCTAGCACTCTCAGCATGGTCCCACACTGCAGCCACCACCACCACCACCACCACCACCACCACCACCGCCATGGTAACACAGGAGCAAATGCTCCATGACCCTACTCCTCTGATGTCCTCTCCCTCCAGACCAAAGGTATTGGGCACAAGTGTCGAATGTGCTTAATTGAGGCCCGAGGCCCAAGTCCAGGCCACTCAGAGCCTGGGACCCAGGTCTCGGGCCTTGTGGTTGTCCCTAGTAAGGACAGCATTACCTCTACAGCATGACCCTCCATAGACAGCCTTCTCCAATACCAGCAGGGAGCTGCAGGCACCAGAGAGGAGTCCCCTTTGGTGGATTTACTAACTGTGAGGGAAATTAGGACTTCTGTTAGGCAAGGGACCAGGGAGGAAGATAACCAGGCCCCAAGGGTACTTCTAACATACTTCCTGGTGTGGTGCCAGTTAGGGCACAGCAAAGGGTTAACATCAGGCAAACCACCACAAGCCCACCCTTCAAGAGCCCTCTAAGGTCACAGACGTCCGAATCTCTGTGTCTGTCAGCTGAGGTGCCAACCAAAGGCCAAGGGGGAACAGAATGAATGTAGGGGACAAAATATATGTGTATGTGTATGTGTGTGTGTGTGTGTGTGTATATATATATTATCAGCTTGACCACTTGCAGAGTACAGGACTGTGGCCTCAACCTCTGTTTCCATACTTGCAGTGAGAGAGTAATCATCTCTTTTTTTTAATTGGGATTTTTTTTTATTTCACTTATTTTGTTAATACTCATGGAAATACAGTGATACTGTAAAAAAAAATCAGGCAAATGAATTATTTCAGATAAAAAAATCAAAAGCCCCCTTCCTCACTCTTTTCCCCCAACCCCTCGTCCCTTCCCAGAGGTAACCACTGCCATCAGTTAGGTATGTACACAGCCTTGCAGACACTTTTATGTATTATGATATACAGTTAGGTTTTGTAAGGTTTTATTTTACATGAAGACTGTACATATTGCTCCACAACATACTTTTTTTAACTTAACATTAGGTCTTGGAGATCTTTTCATATCAGTACAAGTTTTAACTGCTGCATAGCATTGGTTCCACACTAGCACGTATCTGAGTTGGGCTGAAAGACATGCACCATTTTACATTGTGAAAGACAGCTACTCCCCCAAACTGTTCTCCAAAAAGGCTGCTATCACTTATATTTCTTTTTCCCCTAGCCCAAACTAGATATTATCATGAGGAAAAACTCTTGCTTTCTGATGGACACAATATGCTTCACTGTTTTGTTAGTTTACATGTCACTGATTGCCAGTGAGGTTGAACATTAACAATATCCAGGCTGGTGGAGCTAAAAACAGCTCTCATAAACTGCCGGTAGGAGCATAAATTAGTACAATCACTTTGGAGAGCAGTTCAGCAATATCTAGTTACGAGGAAGATTCTTAAATGCTAAGACCCCCAAATTTTACCTCCAAGCCTAAAGACCCAGACGTTTCATCTCCATATACGTATTTACCCCCAGAGAAACACACATGTGCACAGAGAGACATCTTTTAAGTCTATTCATTGCTGCAAAATACTGGGAAGAACCTAATTGCCCACCAATAAGGGAATGGATAAATTGTGATGGTCCATACAACTGAATGTGTAGTATACAGCAGTTAAAATGCATGAACTACAGCTATGTGTATCAAAATGGTTAAATCTCAAACACAACGTTGAGTGAAAAAATCAAGTTGCAAAACGATACATACATTCTATCAATCATGTCCACTTAAAAAACATAAACATTCTATCCCGGCTATGGATATATACACACATATACATATATATGTACACATATACACACACATCTAAAAACACAGACAAGAAGAAAACACACCATTTCCTGGGTAGTGCTTACCTCTGTGGAGGAAGGAAGGTAAATACGACAGGTGAGGAACTTCACTTGTGCCTGAAAAATTCTATTTATTGTAGACAGAAAGAGAGATTGGAAGCCAATATGGCCAAATGCTAAAACCTGTTCACTCTGTGTAAGCGGGTATCTGTATTTGCCACAGCACTTGTCTCGCATATATTTTTGTATTCCTTTTGTGTCACTATGTTAAGGTATATGATCAGCACAGAGGTTGTTATTTTGGAACTTTTTTGGACCCATCCCCTCTGAGAGTTTCTTTTCTTTTTTTTTTAAGATTTTATTTCTTTAAGTGATCTCTCCACCCAGCATGGGGCTCGAACTCACAATCCCAAGATCAAGAATTGCACGCTCTACCGAGTGAGCCAGCCAGGAGCCCCGCTCTGAGAGGTTCTATTTTCTAAAAGGGGATTTTAATTCCTTCACCCCTATACTCAGTTTGGACTTATTCCTACCATTGTTCTTTATTTTTACCATGCTTTCTCATTGTCTCTCCTTCCCATAGACTGACAGAGTACTCTCCATTTGACCTTTGCCCCGTAGAGTCGTTTGACAATCACACACTTTATTCCTACTTTTAGAAATCATTACCCTTAATTTTTTGCCACTGTTGGAGTCAGCATTTCCAATGACCTTCCAGCTTTTCTACTTTTGGGAGCACCAAAAAAAAAAAAAAAAAAAAAAAAGGAAAAAGAAAAAAGAAGACCCCACCAAACCCTATTTTTGATGCAAGTTCAATGGACTGATTATAAAGTCACTTAGTACCACCATTTTAGACAAAACCAAACAATTCCACTATACCATGTAAAACCAAAAGAAGAACTTTAATGAGCTTTTACGGCACTGCAATTACAGGAACATTAACCCATAACATGCAACAGAAATGATGATGCCTTCTGGACATATTTAACAGATCAACTTGACATTACAATTAACAGCAACATATTCTACTGAAGACAAATGCAACTTATTTCCACTCGGGTTAGAAAATGTATGTTTTTACTGCAATCTCAAGTAGCATTTAGAATGTTTAGTTTTGCTTTTCTAACCTCTAAGAGACAATAGGATTTTTAATGCAATCGTACACAACCATTTTCACATTGGAAAGAATCACAAGGAATCAACAGGTGTAGATTAATGAACTGATTGGTTTCATTTCAATTGTTAATTTTGAGAGGGCTCCTGCAGTATTGTGGATTTCAGATGGGGAAAATCAACCGACAAAGAAGAGCCTTGGCCTTAGAGTGGGGGAGGGAACATGCAGCGGCACACGGGGCAGGTGCCTGACTTCTGAAGCCAGATGGACACGCACGGCTTGTGGAAATAGTGGTGGCATGGCAGCTCAGTTGCCACCTCCCCCTTCACATATTCACTACAGCAGATGGGGCAACACATTTCCTGCCCCACTGCACTGTGATCTTCAGTGACCAGGATCTCGGGAAGAGTGTCGATGCTCTCCTTGCTTGCAGGTGGATTGGCCACCTCCACGTCCACTGCGAGAGACTCTAAGTGCGCGAGGGCTGTTTCCATCGCCTGGGCCAGGCGTTCTTCAAGTGCCATGTATGTGAGAAATTGAGGATCCACATAGGAAATGGCTTCAGCCACCCCCAACCCATCTGCAAACCCGTCAAAGAGGCTCCAATCCACTTCTAAGTCTTCGCTCACGCTGGAATCATCTTCAAGGTTGTTGTTTCCATCCAGCATGAATACTCCTGGCTGCAGAAACTCCTGACCAGAATCGTTATCTCCCTCGCTGCTGGTCTCATTTTCATTGTACTGGAGCCAAGGAACCTCTCCTTCTTCTGGGGATGCCTGCTCCTCTTCTTGAAGAGGTGGTCCCCGAACTTCTTCAAGTTCATTGCTGCTACTGCTGTTCGCACTGGCACTAGCACTGGGGCTGGCACCAGCACTGGAATTCACTCTGACTTGATCAGGTTCATGCTCTTCTTTCCCTGGCAGAGTCTCCCAGCTTTCGCCACTGGATGACAGATTTTGCTCTCGGCCTCGATACTTCCGACGCAGAGCAGCAGTCCACTCTTTGTCACTGTCAGAGTCTTCCTCATAGTATTTGTAGTAATCATCGCTGTACGTCCAGAAGTCAGGGTCGGCCATGGTTCGTCGTCGTCTTGGCACCTTTTCCGGCTTCACTTGGTCATTCCTGGCATCCCTCTTCTCCTCAGGGTACTTTGGCTCAGAGAAGCCACTTAAACTCTCGACTCTGCCTCTTCTGCCTCGGCCATTGGCATGGCCTTCATCAGCATTGGCAGAATCCCTCCACCTGGAAGTACTGTGTGGCATATCATCATCATCATCAGTATCAAAAAATATCTTTGGCTTCACGCAGTTTGGACTTGCCAGATTTCTGATTTTGGGCCTCACCACTGGCTCTTCCGCACTCTTTGGGGTGTTTTCCCCACCACCACAAATACTCACAGGAGCCCTGATGGGACGTGCAGGTAAATTCTGCTCCCGTCTCTCCCTCTCCAGGCTGTCACCAGTGGTTGCCACCTTGCCTTCAGCGGACGTCTGAGGAGCCATGCTATTTGGCTGCAGGAACTCTGCTCTGCTAGCAGAGCGTCTCACCACAGGGGCTGGGTCTACCTTGTCAAGCTCCTCTCTCACATCATGGTTAAAGCTAGAGAACTGTGGGGGCACCCCAGCCAAAGACCTTGCCCCTTTCTCTGGGTCATACGGCTTCTCATCTTTAAACTTGCCAGTTTTCCCTCTAACTGGCACTCGGTCAACAGGCCCAGCCCCCTCCTCCTCACTATCATCTGCCCCGAAAGAGTCAACGTGTCCATAAGCCATTCCTCTTCTGCTACCCGAGGCCCTGTACTCTCTCGGTGGGTACCTGGAGTAGTCCTCATTATCAACATTCAGGCTGGTTCCCGAGCTCTCACTGTCTTCCCAACTACGACGAGTGGTGGAAAATGGTGACCGGCTCCTCTTGGTGGTTTGACTGGGGGCTGATCTGTGCATTGGGACTTCGGATGTCGTCTTTCTCTGGCTGGAAATCCTTTCCTGGTGGCTCATGGATGGCCTGAAACTGACATAAGCATGCCTTCTTCCATACCTCCTGCCTGTATTGGACTGATACCCTCCTGATGGCTTGGGCCATACAGGCTTGCTAGATTCCTGACCCATTGCTCTGACTTTTAGGAGGGTTTCCAATACAGCTGGGGCTCGAGTGGAAAGGCTCCTGCTCCCTGAACAAGCTTTGGAGATGGGAAAGTCAAATCAGTTCAGAATAAAGGAGCAGGGAGATCTATTTTCACTTCAGCAGGCAGGTAACAGAAAGAATAAGGGGCCTTTAAAATTAGTTTCACTTTCTTCTAAGGCCTGAAGTAGCATTCCAGTGACTGTCAGGTGTAGACCTGGAACACATTTTTAATGTTGGCAAAATGATTACAAGACTGGGTTTATAGGAAAGCCAGACCCAGGGGAGAATCTGACAGAAGATGGGTGGGGGGGGGGACTGGATGCTAGCAAGGTGGGTAAAGTCCTGTGGAATTATGCCAACATGGAAGAGGAAAGATTGCTGCGGTTATTTTATAGGGTGTCTGCGTTTTTCTGAGCCCTGCAGACATACAGGAGAAATGCAAATGGAAATAGGATAAAAAATATAGATCACCACATGTTCAAGAGTGCCTACGTGTCTGTCAGGAGAAGGGCAGGTGGAAGGGGGGACCAGCAATCATGCAATGAAGAGATGTCTGTGTTTGTAGGGAGGACAGGGCAGATGTATTGGGAAGAGGCATTAGTGTCAGACAGAATGAGACCCATTCCAGATGTGGGTATAAAAATGACAGGTGTGTGTAGGGTGGCTTCAGAGGAGAGGGATGTGTAAGTGTGAGAGAAAGAGAATGTGTGTGCACGGTTGTGTGTACAGCAGCTGAAACTCTGGAGGGACGTGTGTTCCTGTGTCAGTGGCAGGCAAGAAAGGGTATGGTGGCCCTAGATATGGGTGTCCATGATCTGCGTGTGTGTTCGTCAAAATGGGAGGCAACAATGGAGAAATGTCAGTGTGAGCAAATGCATCCATGGGAGGGACAGCACAGGACAGGGATGTGCGGGTGGCTGGTGGGTGGAATGGGGGCCAGCAATGAAAGAAATATGTATATTCATGAATGTGGCTAGCAGGGAGGGGGGATAGCATCCCTGGAGAAGGATTTATGTGAGTGTGAGTGCGAGTGTGTCCACTGCAGGAACCAGCGAAGGAGAGCTGTCTATGCACCTATGTAGCAGACAGGGAGGAGGGCTGGGAGCATTTGTGAGGGCTGTGTGAATAAGAGTGTGTGGGTGCATATGTATGTAAGTGGCATATGAAAGAGGATCCAGCAATCAAAGGATATCCTTATGTGCGTATGTGGCAGGCAGGGTATAAGGTAGCCCCAAAAGTGGTGTGTGTGTGTGTGTGTGTGTGTGTGTGTGTGTGTGTGCTTGCTAGAGCACACAGAGGCAGAAGCAGGAGGGGGCTGCTTCTGGAGGTGTGTATGTGGCAGGCAGTGAGAAGCAGGGAAAGGCATTGGAGGGTGTGACAGTGTGCAAGAGGGTGTGTATGTGTGTGTGTCCATGCATGCAAGGGGAAGGGGATGTGCCAGAACCTTGAGTATGGGGGGAGGCAGGGAGAGGACTGCAATGGAAGGGTTTTGTGTGTGTATGTCTGTGTATGCGTGTATGTATGTATGCTTGCGTGCATGTGTATGTGCGTGTGTGCATGTGTGTGTATGTCCTGCCCACACACGCGACACACAGAGAGGGGGAGGGGGCCGCAATGTCATAATGAGGGACAGGAGAACATTATCAACTCAAACAGCATATCCAAACCAATGTGCCAGGGAAAGGGAAAAAAAGAAAAGAGCATGTGGGGGTCTCATTTTCCCTGAAAATAATTTGTTTTTCTGACAATTATTTTCCTGGCAACAATATATTTACCTAAAAATCTTAACGTTTTACCATTCAGCAAACAGCAAAATGGGGGAAGAAAGGCCACGGAGTGTTCTGCAAAGGGACCCAGAAGGGAGGAAGGAGGAGAGGGCCCCGACCACCCCTCCCCTCTGAAACAGCAATCAAAGCCATTCGAGTAGGGGCCGCGCCACACGATAGGGGCTGGGGGACGGAGATGGAGCCCCCAAATAGGTCGGTGGACACAGGCCTCACTCTGCAGTCAGGTCCTGCGTCCGCCCCACCCCTTCCCGAGGGGCAAGCCTGAAAATCTGTTCGCTAGAGGTCCCTTAGATCCTCGCCCCCGTGCCCGGCCACTTGCCCCACCGCCACGTCTGGATGAACTGAGGAAATAAACAGCCTTTCACTCACCCAGTCCTGACACCCGCACGCTCTCAGTAGGAGCAGAGCTCTCGGACCTCCGACCGCCACGACCGCCAGAGAGGCTGCTCCTGCTCTCCAGCTCCTCCCCCGCCAGACAGCAGCTGGGCGGGCAGCGACTGCGGCGGAGGAAGTGATTGTGGCGTCGGCTGGGGCCCGCCCCCTTGATGTGGCGGGGGCGGCAGCTGCTCTCGACAAATCAGGGTGGGCCCGAAAGCATTATTTCATTTTAAATGATGAAATCGTCAAGGATACAGAAAAGGACAGCGAAAAATGTAACCAACAGCCAGCTGTAACAAATGTTAAACATTTAGCCATATTCCCTTCTGTTCTTTTTTTTTTCATGAAATGAAATCTACAAATTCTTTCTGATTAATTCCCATGTAACAGTAATTATAATAATATATCAAATCCTATGTTGCATGTTATGGTTTGTACTAGAAGTATTAAAAATGTGAAACTATATCTAGGGTTGCAATTTTTTAAAACCTGGTAATTGAAGCAATTGAACTGTTTATGGTAGAATTTGTTGCTAATTGTTTATGGTAGAATTTGTTGTTAATTACAAAATCAAGCCTCTCTATCCAAAAGAAATGATCAGTCATGAAGCACAATACGGGTTCACCATCTGGTAATTGCATTGCAGTTTAAAAATATCATAGCCATACCTTTTGGATTTGTACAGTTTACTGAACTCTGAGCTACTTTTTTAAATTGCACTTTACAATGCATCATTAATATTTACATCTAATGTAAAGACTCCCCATGTTCACAACAATAGCAAAGTTTTGTTCTTGGAAATAAAATGCATCATAGAAGAATGAGAAATATTAGGGGCAACAACATAATACAAATAGGATGTATGTGTAACCTTCAAGCCACTAAACAATATGTAGAACAAAGAGGAAAACCCAGTCTATCAAAGGGCAGAAGTGGGGTGGCAGGCAACAAGAAAGGGTATTTAAAAGCAAAATACCAAAGGGCAGGAATAAATCCAAATATATCAGTATGTAGTATGGGTTAATGCCTATAAAAAAGCAAATTCTCATTTTAAGTATTTTGAAGGAAGAAAGAAAGGAAAGGAAGGAGGGGAAGAAGGCATTTTAAAAAGAAGAAAACGAGGACGAAAAAAGGCAAGAGACATGTAGCAATGTTAATATCAGAATATAATCAAGAACTCAAAGTAAAAAACATTAAAGAGAACAGAATGGGTTGTTTCATTCACGGAGAAGATGTAGTCAGTAAGCTCTATATTCATTTCAAAGTGTATGAGGCAAATATGTTAGAAATATGAAGACAGATCACAAAGTTTGCAAGCATAGTGGGAGACTTAGCCAGACTTGTTATGGTGTAAATGGATCAAATAGACTGCAAAATAAATAAGGGTACAAACAGATTGAACAACACAGTTAGTAAGGCTAATCTAATGTACGTGTAGTTTTTGTACTCAAGAAAGGATGGGCTGTATATTTTATTTCAAATTTGAAATATTTCATATATACAGAAAAGTAGAGTATAAAATGCACATTTGCATGTACTGGTCATACAGATTGGGCAAATTTTATTTTCTTCAGATCCTCAGATCTGAACTGATAACCTTTTATCATTATTTAATTCCCACATTTATCCCTGATAATGTTTCACGTTCTGAATCCGCTTTCTTTGGAATTAACATAGCTACTCCAGCTTTCTTTTTATTGATGATAATGTATATATCTTTCTCTATCCATTTACTTTTAATCTATCTGTGTCTTTATATTTAAAATGTGTTTGGGGGCACCTGGGTGCCTCAGTTGGTTAAGCAGCCAACTCTTGATTTCATGATCAAGCCCTGTTTCAGGCTCTGCACTGAGTGTGGAGCCTGCTTGTGATTCTCTCTCCCTCTCTTTCTCCCCTCTTCTGCTTGCACTCAATAAGTAAATAAATAAATAAATAAATAAATAAATAAATAAATAAAATGAGTTTCTTATAAACAACATACACTAGAGTCTTTTTTTAATGTTTCTTTATTTTGAGAGAGAGAGAGAGAGAGAGAGAGAGAGAGACCATGCGCAAGCAGGGGAGGGGCAAAGAAAGAGGGAAAGGGAGAGAGAATCCCAAGCAGGCTCCACACAGGGCTCGATTTCACAAACCGTGAGATCATGACCTGAGACAATATCAAGAGTCAGATGCTTGAGGCACTGGGGTGGCTCAGTTGGTTAAGTGTCTGACTCTTGATTTCATCTCAGGCCATGATCTCACAGTGGGTGAGATCAAGCCCAGTGTTGGGCTCTGTGCTGACAGTGTGGAGCCTGCTTGGGATTCTCTCTTTCCCTCTCTCTCTCCCTCTCTCTCTCTCAAAATAAATTTAAAAAAAGAGTCAGATGCTTAACTGAGCCACCCAGTTGCCCCAGGTCTTTTTTTTTTTAATCCATTCTGATAGTCTCTGCTTTTATAATTGGTATAGTTAGAATATTCACATTTAAAGTGATTACTGATAAAGTTGGATTAATATTGACCATATTTGTAACTGTTTCCTATTCATTGCCTTTGTTCTTTGTTTCTCTCTTTTTTTTGTCTTCCATTTTTTCTGCCTTCTCTAATTTTAATTGAGCATTTTATAAGATTCCATTTTCTCTTCTCTATTATAATTTCAATTATATTTATTATTTTTACATTTTTAGTGGTTGCAATATACATTTACAACTAATCCAGGTCCATTTTCAAATGACATGACAGTCCTTCAGAATATTCCCAATTTCTCCCTCATGTCCCTTATAATATTGCTGTCATTCATTTCACTTATCCATAAGCCATTATCATCCAATACACTGTTGCTACTATTTTTTTGAGCAAACTGTTATTTGGTCAGTTAAGAAAAAGAAAAATGAAAGATTTAATACTCTACCTTTTTGAAATATAGATACAATTTTCTGACCTATATCTTTTAACATTTCTTCAAGGCAGGTCTCAGAAATGACATCCTAACACTTTCACCACATTTTATTTATTAAAAGTGAGCTACTAGGTCTAGCCCACACTCATGGTGAGGGGTTTACACAAGGGCAGAAATTCCAGGTGGGGGTTATTGGGGCAGGACACAGATAGGAGCATTTTAACTTCAATAGATGGTGCCAATTCATTTTCCAAAGTGGTTATACCAATTTATTGAATTCTAGGAATTCTTTATATATTCTGGATACCAGATGTCAGTGATATTCGTACAGTTACAAATATCTTCTCTTAATTGGGGTTTTCTCTAAATGTCAATATAAATGTATAAAAATACTTAAACCACGGGGGAATGTTTTTTTTATAATCCTTAAGTAGATAAGACCTCTATAAGTTTGACAAAACATACAGGAGACAAAGAGAAAAGATTCAATTACATAAAAACAAAATCTTCAGGCAGGCCAAATATATATAGATAAACAATTCTAAGTAGAGCAAAACACAAATGAAAACCTGGGAAACCTCTTTGCTGCCAATTTCATGAAGGGCTCATTTCCCAAATGCATAAATAGCTCCCATAAATCAATAAAGGACCAACAAACAAATATCAAAATGAACAAAGGATACAAATAGACACTTTCTTGGAAAAGAATACAATGAGACTGACCCATCTGGAAAATCTTGATGACACGCTGTGTGGTGGAGGGTGAAGAACCTCAGGCACTCTCAAATATCTCTGGGGGGTTAGGTAAATTGGTAGAACCTCTGTAGTAGGCAAGTTGGCAATATCTAGCAAAATTACTAATGCACATACTTTTTGACCTAGAAAGTCTCCTTCTAGGAATTTACATAGAGATACACTTGCACATGATTGAAATGAATTATGTGTGATTATATTCATTGCAGCATTTTTTTTTTAGGTTATGGTAGAATTTGTTGTGATATTTGGTGCAGCATTGTTTTTAATAGGAAAAGATCAGAAAGAAAACCAAAATGTTTATCAAAGGGGAAATGAATAATTGTCACAGTAGAATATTTACTACAGAGCAGCCATAATGCAGAATCTAAATCTACATGTGTAACAATGGGTACCACTTGTAAACAATATTGAATTAAAAAAAAAAACAAGATTTAAAGGGCATGCACAGTGTCATAAACATGTACAGGGCACATAGGTTAAGAACTGCTCTATCTTCTCAGAGAATTGTTCATTTGATTGCTAAGAAATGACTCTCCTTGTCTCTAATAAGGCTTTTGGTGTCAAGGTCCATCTTGTCAATAATCCTGCTACCCCATTTTTTATAAGACTCCTTTTTTCTGTTATATTTTTATTCATCTCTTCTGTAAAATATTTTTAAGCCAATATCTTTATAAGTATACACAAATATCTATATAATGTTAGATACACTCATAAAAGAAATCCTATGTGCATTTTTTTAAATTATAGTATTTTCTGCTGTGTACTTGTCTCCCTCCTCTACCTGTATCACTGCTCCCCATAACCAACTTCAGTAACCTAGTACTCATTATTTCATGTTTTTCTTTATATTTTTATAATCGTATACAGGTATATGTGTACTGTATTTATACATATATGTGTGATACATGCATGGGTTTTTGCCTGTCCTTTTTTATTTAAAATGACATATATCCCTACTGTGTTTTGTTAGATGGTGCCAGATTGCTTTTCCTCAAGGCTGGAGCCCTTCCCATTTCCACTGGCAATGTGTGGCCCCGTACCATGGCTAGCTTGACTGATTCTGGATTCCTGACCCATGCTAGGCCAACTAGACTCCTTTCCTAGGTATTCAAAACTCAAAAGGAGACACACAGACACTGGGTCGACTGGAGCTGAGTCATGTTTGTATCAATCAGGTCTGAAAAACAGCCTGATACCTTTGAAATACAGTCTTATTTTCTGCCCAAGTTAGCCAGAGTTGAGTTCTATTGCTTGCGACCAAAAGAAACTTATGGAACCCTGGTCATACAGACCCCTGAACCTGGTCACAAACTCAGCCTTGATCCCAGCTACAGAGTCAGCTCTGATCCAGGCCACAGACTCAGTCATCACCAGAGATGGAGACCGAGGGCCATTCCTGGCCACAGACTTCGCTGACCCCTGTTTGGCATCTTTCTGGGGATGATCCTGGCTGCAAGAAGGGGCAGGTGAGCCAGTGGACACATTTCAGCCAAATGTACCTAGAGTCTCAAAGTTAAGTCCTCTTTGCAGTAACTAATACTGATAACTTTGGAGACAGAGGGGAATTCCTTCTGAAGAATAATTGTAATGTCTAAGTCAGAGATGTTTGGGGACCCCTGGGTTATAGGGAACTATGGATCAAAAAGGAACCTTGGTGGGGGAGGGGATCAGGGGTTTGGTTGTGGAGGCAGACAATGAGGGCAGCAAAGTCTGAGCCTGTCTCAAAGGAGTGGAGACAGAGCAGGGATGTGGGGTGGGGGCCAGATGTCTAAAGCTGGATGGGGTGGGCTGGGCTGACTCTTATGCTAGAGCCTGGATGTGTCCCCATAAGACAGAGATCCTGTGCCCCAGGATTACATAACAGTGGCTGCCATCAAGAGAGCTTCAAACAGCCTGCAGCCCAGAGGACTCCTCCTTTGTCTCTCCTAAGTGTCTGGCACTGCCTGGACCAGCAGCATGAGCCCCCATGCTGTCTGGTCCTCTTCTCCCTGTCCTGACTTCCCACAGACTCCCAAGCCACCTGCCTCCTCCTCCTTTCCTCCAATCTCTCCTGCCCTTCCTCCTTTCCTCTGGCTTGACTTCACACTGAGTGTTTCCTGCTGAATTGCAGGGATTAGGACTGTCTACTGTGGGACGCAGCTCCCTTCTCTTCTCCCCAGAGCCAAGAAACTCTTGCCAATATCTGGTCCCAGCCTCTCCCCAGGGATCTCTGGCAGAAATCAGGCAGGGATTGATGAGAGTGGGGCTTCCCCTCCAGCCCCACTCGCAGCACTTGAGTGGGGTATGGGGAGGAGACGAACATTTGTCAAATGCCTATCGATAATATGCCAGGTACTTTACATATGCCCTCTCTTTATAGCCAGCTGGTAAGGTAGCAATTCTTATGTTCCAGTGGGGAAGCTGAGGCTCAGAGATTGTAAGGGATTTGTCCCAGGCTACTCGGGTAGAGGTGGCAGAGCTGAAATTTGGGGCCAGCACTGTCAACTCCAAAGCTGGCTACTTCCAGGCCTAGGGCAAGAGGAATGTGGTGGCCTAAGTTCCTGACTAAAAGGGAGGCCTACCAAAGTGGGGCATTTCCTGGTGGAGACATAGAGCAGCTTACTGGATCCTCTACTGAACCTGCTGTGGCCCTGTGCTGCAGGGAGTGAGGAGAGAGGGCTGGCTGGCATGTGACACCAGCTAAGCTAGAGGGGCAGAGAACAGGTTTCCCTCACTCTTCCCCCTTCAGCCTCTGCTCAGACAGCACTGGGCCACCCTCTTTCCATAGGGTTTCCCCTCAACCCTTGGCATCAACAGGGAGAGAAGGGAGCCAGCTGATGATACGGGCAGATGGCTGGGCAGGGCGGGGGAAGGGGTGAGTTGGGCAGAGTCAAAAGGCCAGAACACAGTTCACAGTTCACAGTTCACTTGGGCCTGACCCTGAGTGGATCCCCTCTCCTCCCTAGTCCTCACTGTCTTCATCTCGGCAATGGATAGATTGTATTAGATGGTGGCTGAAACTCTCTGCCAGTGTGTGTATGGTGCGGCCTGCCCAGGCAGGGAAGTACTGTGATTATGTCAGCAGGGAGAGCTTTGCTCATGGAACATGACTGGGGGAGTGGCAAGGGCAGAAGCTAGGGTAAGCTTGAAGATACATCAATCACTGGCACAGGAGTAGCTCCTTTGGGCCTAGCCTGGGATCCAAGCCCTGCTCCTGGCTACCCCATTCACAATGGAAGGTGGAAGATAAGCAAATGAGGAGCTGAGGTTATGGAAAATGTGCCTTTTTGAAAAGAACACTGGGGGAAGTACAAGAAGGCAAGAAAGAACTGGAAATACGGCTTGTTACTCAGAGAGGATGAGAGAATGGCATCTTCAAAAGAAATTTTAAAAAGTCCACTTTCAGATTTCTGCAAGAGGCATGAAGCACTGGGTGGCCTCCCAGCCTGGGTTCTAGTTCCAGACCTGACAAGTCTTCTTCCTGTCTGGGCCTCAGTGTTCCCATCTGCAAAATGACAGTTGGGGCCTAACTGCTTTCCAAGGGCTCTGACAGCTTTCATACTCCAGAAACTTCTACAAGTGGGCTTTGGGTAAAGCCCCTGAGTTCAGCCCTGCCACAGGTACTGACAGGTAAGTTGATCAGCTGTGGGAGTCAGAGTAACACTGGAAGTTTGGGGTCATCCTAGGATCCAAGGTGAACTTACCACAGCCTAGAGACTTGGATTCATTGGTGCCCCTGCCCATCTTTCCAGCATCCCCTCTCCACACCTCTTTTGTGCCCCCCCCCCCCAGATTCCACTGACTTCCTCTCCTTGCCTGGAACATACCAGACACCCTGTTGCTTCAGCACCATCACCATCACACTTGTTGTTCACTGTACTTGGAATCCAGTATCCCCACCTCTTCGCTGACTAATTCCTCCTCCTGATCTTAGCAGAAATGTCACCTCTTCCAGGAAGTCTTTCTTCCTGGCCCCCTAGAGTACTCCCACTCTGAACCACTCTGATAGCATCATCATGATACTCATCACAATAGCAATTAGTTCTGCCGTGATTTTTTCTTTTTTTATCGATCCCTCCTCTCAAATTACTATAACCTCCGTGAGGCCAGGGGCCCTGTCTATCTCGTTCATACCTCTGGTGTCCAGTAGTCTGGAAAACGTTCAACCAGCAAATATGTTTTGAAAAAAACTCCTAGCACCTACCACGTATCCTAGATCGTGGGGCCATGCACAAACATCTACAGGGTCTCATTTGGCCTTTCAATTATGATCCCCTTTCTCATTTCTTAGGTGAGGCAATGAAGGGGCAGAGAAGTCATAGGTTTTGTTGTGCCAGAAGATTTTGTCCTGGACAAAATCAGACTCAGTCGGCTGAGCCATGTGGACTTGGGCCTGGCAAGCAGGTCTGCCTGCCTCATGCTTCCTGTTTTGCCTGCCACGACTCTTCCAAGAGGAGCAGCAGCTGTGGCCTCTTCTCGTGTTCCCATAGCAACCAGTGCTTACCTCCTGCTCACACTGGTTCCTAATTGCCTGATTACGCATCTTCTCCCCCGCCAGCTTGGGAGCTTCTTGAGATCAGGGTCCATGGTGCATTTCATGCTCCAGGTTCAGTGAGTATTAGTGAAATGAACAAAAATGAATGCATGACCATCCATACACATGGGTTTTTAAAAGCTTTCATCACAAATAAGGCACCTGGCAGCCTGTAGTGGCTGGGGGCAGGGGGACTAGAGGACTAGATGTTCACCTCTGCTGAGTGGTGTGGGTGGCTGGCCCCCCTTCTCCTCTCTCCCCTACTGCCTGGGGAAGCTCTTTAGAAAACAGGCCAGGCAGCATTCATGGTGGCTGTTGGTGGGAGGGGGATGCTGGAGCCTGTGTGACACCCTCCCTGACAGTCTCCTGTGCACACACACATGTGCTTCCTCACCACCTCGTTGTGAGGGAAGCCATCTCAAATGGCCAGCTTTTGCTTTGAGAAGTACCAGAAGCAAATGAGTTTCATATTCACTTCTAATGCTCTGTTCACGATCTCACCAGCCAACCCTTCCCCTCTCAGTTCCCCACTGTAACCATCTTAATCCAGCTCCCCATCATCTTCCACCTGAGCTGCTCCAATAGCCACCTCCCCACCCCCTACTCCTGTCTGTTTCCCTTCCTCCTCCCACTGCATCTTCTGTGGCACAGACAGAATGAGGGCCCCAAATAGAAACCAGCTCATTTTATTCCCAGCCGGTCTCACAGGGGAAGCGGCCACCAGCATCATCTTGGAGGCATCATGTTTCTGTCCAAGCCACTGAGGCTGCTAGATAGAGTCCATTAGTTTAGTCCTTAAACATTTGTTGACTTAAATGTTTGACTCTGGATCAGGCACTGAGCTTACAAGGGTGGGACCAACATGAGTTCTTACTCTAGTGGAAGGGACAGAAAAAAAATTCCTACTGTGAGTTGCACTTTGCATAGGGTGCTATGAGAATGTATACAGAAGTATGCTTGTGCAGAACCAGAGAAAGCTTTGCAGAGGAAGGGACATTTGAACTGGGCTTTCTCTCAGAAACTTTTGGTTGTGAGCAACAGAAGCCATCTCTGACTAACTAAAAAGAAAAAGGAATTTGTGGAATGTGGGGGTAGGCTACAAGGAGCTTACCCAATGGGAAAAGGCTAGGGACCCAGTTTCTGGAAATAGACATAAGCAAAGGAAGCATTGGGAAGAAGGGTGGGGGGTAAGGGTAGGAAATAGGAACGGTTTCATTAGGATGCTGCCACTGGAATGGATGAACGTTATTTTCTCTACTCTTATACTGCTTGCTCCAGATTCAAAGTCCAAAGAATGGCCAGTGGCCAAGCTTAGTCCTATGCCTACTTTGTGGCCAGCCTAGGATGGGGAGAAGGAGGCTATGTCCCTTTGACTTCCATGGTAGGAGGCAGACACATGGATTTACTGTCTCACCAACCTTACCCCAATGAGGCAGACAATTTACTAAAAAGAAGGAATCTTTTTTTTTCTTTGCAAGATTTTATTTAAAGTCAAGTTAACATAGCATAGTATTGGTTTCACGAGTAGAATTTAGTGATTCATCCCTTATGTGTAACACCCAGCACTCATCGCACATGCTCTTCTTAATGCCCATCCTCCATTTAGCCCATCCTCCATCTACCTCCCCAAAAGAAGCAGGAATCTAAGTAAAGGAGAGGAATGAATGCAGTGGAGCCACAAACCAATGCATGTCTACTCATGGAAAAGAAGACAAGGAAAGTCCAGCAAGAGAGAACCATGGGCAAAAAGCCAAAGCCTGCCGTGTTTGAGGCAGGTGGGCAGCGTCATGTGCCTGGCTAGAGTTTAAGGGGAATGGGGGGAGGCAAAGCCCCAAGTGTGACAGGAGCACAGAGAAGATGGGCCACAGCATGCACTGTGGAGTGAGACATAGGGAGCCAGCCTCTGGAGGTGGGAAAGGAGGCTGACTGGATGGTGTTTTAGGGCCTTCACTCTGGAGGTATCAAGAATGGATCAGAGATGGCAAAATTGGAGATGGTAAGACCAGCAAGGAAACTCTTCTGGGCAAGAGATGGTGAGGCCTGAATTCCAGCACTGGTCATGGGCAAAGAGGAAAGGACAGATTCAAGAGTAATTCAGGACCTAGAATCTATAGAAGTGTGAGGTGTGAGGGAGGGTAAGGAATATGAGATGACTATGAAAGAGATAAGGAGGAAGGAAGAAGTTTGGAACAGAGTTTGCACTTTCCTCATGGGCTTCAGGATATGCCTGACTAACTCTCAACACCCATTCAGTCAATATGCAATGCAGCCTAGTCTTCTTTGTATGTACCTGGTACCGTGTTGTCAGAGAGAGAGAGCCAGACCCAGAGCTAAGGAGAGACAGCCAAAAATATAGACCCAGACCCTTAATGGACTCTCTCATCCTTTGCTGGTAGGAGCATAAACTGATACAATTGCTGTGGAGAGCATTCTGGAAATATGTTTCATGCTTTAAATATGTATACCTTGGCACCTTGACTTGCTGGAATTACCCTAAAGATGTAATTTAACAAGTGTGCATAGATAGACATATGTACAAGAATGTCACAACATTGTTTATAAAAGTACAAAACTAGAAATAACCTCAATCAATGCCCACCGGTTGATACCTGGTTAAATAAATGATGGTGCATACTTATAGGGACTTACTCTGCAACCAGTAGGGAGGGACAAGACAGAACACCCCTGTCCAGTATGGCAGCCTTGCTTCTGGGCCTGATAGGTCCAGCAGAGGAGAAGGGAAAAGCTTTAACTTTCAGTGATGGTTGGAGTGTCTTTCGTCTGTGGTCCTGAACTGGGCATGTTAAATCCTGAGAGAAACTGGAGGAGGATTTTTGTAATTCTCTGAAAATGGTTGAAAATGTTATGGCTCCTCAGGAGATTTCACCCAAGAGGCAGGAAAGAAATAGGTCACAGAGACAGCTGAGGGAGAAAAAAATAAGCTGTTTTCCACTTTTGGAGTTCAGCTTGTTGACTAAAAGTTACAGTAACCACTGGGTTATCTCTAGGAGTTAGGGTGGCCGGAGGAGGCATGGCTTTTATTTTATACTTTAAACACTGTGGCATTATTGGAATGTTTTACAGTGACACACAAATCGCAGAAGTGAGAAGCCAGTAGAAACCATGAAGATACTTGCATTTGTGGAGAGGGGGAGACAATGGCAAACCGCTTGGCCCCAGGAGCTTCTTCTGGGACAGGGGTTCCATACTTTGGCACTATTGGCATGTTGGGCCCTATACGTTTTTATTGTCAGGCCTATCCTATGAACTGAAGGACATTTAGCAGCATCCCTGGCCTCTACCTACTAGGTGCCAGGGACAACCCCACACCCCAAGTTGTGACAACCAAAATGTCTCCAGACATTGCAAAACCACCCCCTGGGTGGGAGGCACCCATTGAAAGGGATTTTCAGAATACATGGGTGTCTTCAGAATCTCTGGGCCTGGTTGCTTCCTTAATCCTGTCTCCTAAATGCTCTTTGCCACCACCTTTCCATGGTCTGGGAATCAGGATATGTAGCTTGATTTTGGTTCTGCCATTTACTAGTTATGTGACCATGAGCCTTCCTGAGCCTTACTTTGTTCAGGTCTTAAATGGGATTAATAATAATAATAATAATAATAACAATAATAATAACATGGTGCACAGGACTGCTGTGAGGGCCAGATGTCTGTGAATTTGAAAGCATAGGTCTGCAGTATGACAGGCACTCAGTCAAGATCAGGGCCCAATGACTGACTGAGACACGGAGATATGTCTGCCTAGACACCACTGCCGTAGAGCCTATGACAGACATCTTTGCAGGGTTGGGGCTTCCAGGCTCCAGGGATTCCCCCATGAGACTTTGTGGCAAAGGCCGAAGCCAAATGGGCTCCTGGGTCTTCCCTCCCTGGCCACTCATCTCCTGTTATAAGAGAAACTTCCTTTCATTGGGAGCAAACTTCCATTTGTATTTCCTGTCATTCTGCATCTCCTGGAGAATCGACCCTGCCAGTGAGTGATCCCTTCCCTCTCGTGGACAATTAGGCTCTCCCTTTCAATTGGAGTGCTCATGCCTCTCTTCTATTGAAACAAAATGCCTTTCTTGACATTTTTCCTTCTCTAGCTCCTGCCCTGTTTCTCTCTTTTCATCTTACTCTTTGAAGGTACTTCTCATTCAGCCTGCCCCAGACTGATCACACCATATTCTTTTCCAAACCTGTGCTTTTCTCCTGCCCCCTTACCATACCTAGCAAACCATACCTGGCACCCCTTCCATCTAGTTACACAGACCTCAGCCTATGAGTCATCTCCCACATTACTGATGCCATCACCGGTACTGATCTATTTACTTCTTAAGTCACTTTCACTTTCACAATGATTTATTTCTAAATAAGTAGTACATTCAAACATCAAAATAACATTAAAAAAGGATGGCATGAGGGATCTCACTCCAACTCCACCAACCTCAACATCCCCATCCCAGATACACACAAGTGAACTAGCCACCTTTATTATGGGGGGAGGGAAGGGGAGTGATAGCCTTTCCCTGCATCTTTATGGAAAAATGAATACATTGAATATTCTTATCTCTCCCTTTCTTCCACAAATATACCAGGCTGTACACACTCTTCTGTAATTGGCATTCTTACTTAACAAGGTATCTTGTCAGTCTTTCTGTTTAGCACTTAGAAATCTTCATCACTCTGTTTTTACAGTGTGATTCTCCTAGACCAGCCCCTTATTTATGAGCACCAGTAACACGTAATTTCTTGCTATTGTCAACAATACCTAAGCATATTTTTTAATCCATCCACTTGTTTCAGTCTCCTTTGTCTGTATTCTGATACAAGTTACCACCATCATTTTTACTGGACTCAGGCAAATAGCTTCCTAAGTGCTTGGCCCAAATGATCTCTTGCCTTCTTTTCGTACAACAGCAAGAGTGGCATTTCCAAAACACAACATTGATCATGTCATTCCCCTGTTTAAAGCCCTTCCATGGATTTCTTGTGCTTGTAGGGTAAAGTCAAAAGCACTCATGATGGCCTGTTGAAGCCTTATCTAGTCCCCAAGGCACCCTCCAATCTCACCCTGACTCACTCTGCCTTCCCTGTTCTCTACTCTGCTCCCACTGGCCACTTTTGAGTTCTTTTGCATGTGTGATTCCCTCTGTATGAGACACACCCTTCTGTTTACCTCTTTCCTTTCTATTTGTCCTTCAGATATCTGCTTGCTGGTTTCCTTAAAGAAGTCTGCCCTGACCTCCCAGCAGATCAGAGCTCAGTGTTATAGGTTCTCCTTAGGACCTTGTGTGCCTCCTTTATAACCCTCATCCCACTTGTGGTTTCACATTTATTTGCCTGATACTTAGGTTCATGTCTGGTTCCTATTCCCCATGCCTCCCCTTCCCCCAGAGACTATGAGATCCATGAGGGCAGGGGCAGGGCCTTACTTGTTTTTGCTTATCACAAAATCCCTGCATCTAGGAAAATTATTGAGTGGATTAATGTAATAATAAGGCATATAGGGGGCCAGGAAGAGGACCTGACATGTAGTAGGTGCTCAATAAACATTGCTTTCCTCCTCCTTGCTTTCACTGTCTCTGCTTATCTCTGGAGCCCAGGACAGGTAGCCTTCCATATGCGCTATTCAATAATGCCACTCCCTAACAAGGAGACCTCTCTTCTTTGCCAAGAGCTCCTTCTCATTCATTGGACTCACTTGATGGTTGATCATTCCTTCCTCCTGGAACTCTCCTCTCTCATCTTAGTTTGATGCCCAGTGCCCAGCCCCCACCCTGACTGCTTCCTCTCTACCATCTCTTCCTCTACCCACCTCTGAGATGTTGGGGTTTCTCAGGTTCCATCCCAAGCTCCTTTGCATCTCACTCTTATACACTCATTTTCCAGCCATCTCATCCATGCTCATAGCTTCTTTTTTTAAAATTTTTTAAAAAAATGTTTATTTATTTTTGAGAGAGAGAGAGAGAGAGAGAGAGAGAGAGAGAGAGAACGAGTGGAGGAGGGGCAGAGAGAGAGGGAGACACAGAATCCAAAGCAGGCTCCAGGCTCTGAGCTGTCAGCAGACATGGGACTCGAACCCACAGATCATGAGATCATGACCTGAGCCGAAGTCTGCTCAACCAACTGAGCCACCCAGGTGCCCCATGCTCATAGCTTCTACCATTTACATATGAAAGCTGTGGGTTTCCTGCCCAAGTCTCTGTAATATGCCTCAGGTTCCTGTGCTAACGGCACCTCTTCCCTGGGAATGTAAGTGGAGCCAGAGAGCAGAGACAATATCTGTGTTTGCATACTGTACTCTCCACAGCCCCTAAAGCAGTGCTTGGCACCTAGAAGTTACCTAATAAGTATTGTCAAGTGCACAAATGGAGGGACTCCAAGCTATAATGGAGACAGCTGCCTTCTCCAGATGGGGTCTCTTTCCTGGCAGGGCTATGGGGCAGAGAGAGGGGCTGGGGGCTAGATGCCAGGTTCTGGCCTTTCCTATGCTGGGCTCTAGCAAATACCTCATACTAAGAATAACAGAGAAGACAGAATTCCAAGCAGGACTCGCACCCAGGAGCCAGTGATCTCTGAAGCAGCCAACTGTCCTATGGGGGTTGTTTCACTCCATTTGCAAACCATAAGGCAGCCTTTGAACAGAGAGGGTAGCTCGCTAGAACACGTACTTGTGTCATGTCCAGCCATGTCACCTTTAAGGGGAACATGCAGCGGGCCATGACCATTGGCAATGTCATAAGAGGGTAGGAGGGTATAAGGCCTGGCCCCACAAGCCAGTACAGGGAGCTGAGGTTGAATACTCATACCACTTGGAGGGTAGACAAAGCCACCTTTCTCCCAAGCCCAGGGTCTTCCTGACAAAGGTGAGGAGTTAAGGAGGCCAGATTAAGGGGCAGAGGAATCCTGCTTGTAGCTCTGATACTGCCTCTGGCACAGCCTTCTACAAGTGAAGGCCAGGGCCCTGCTCTGTGTTTCATGAGAAGCAGAACAAAAACACAGAATGTTCTAAGTCAGAGCTGGCGAGGCCCTTTGAGACTCACCTACCTCACGGTTCTGATGGAAGAACTGAGGCTCAGATTAAGGAAGGGACTTAAGATGGAAACTTAAGAATTGCCCATGCTCCTTTTCTCTGCCCCTGTAATTATTAACTAGTGGACCAGAGTATCTGGCTTATCTCTTGGCACATTGCCTTGGGCCTGCTCAGCCCTATGGAGTTGACAGTCTCTTCCCACTTACATTGTAGAGTGGAGAGGCACACCACAGTTTTTAAAAAGAAAAAAATAAATAAAATATGTAGCATGAAAGATGGTGCTATGTGTTATGGAGGTAAAGAAAGCAGAGAAGGAGGATTGGGTGTGCTGGGGGTTTGCAATTTCAGATGGAGTGGTGGGGGAAGGCCTTCTTGAGAAGGGGTCATTTGAGGCAAACATAAAGGGAGTGCTGTCTACAAAGTGCTAAGGGAATACCCAGGAGTGAGCCTCAACCTCAGATTGGCTGTCCCAGGGCCAAAGCTGGAGGGCTTCCTGGGAGGCTTCCATATGCATTTTGGCCTGGTCACAGGGCCAGGGATAGGCGTATCTTTCAAACCCAAAAGTAGGCACAAAACCAAGGGGCCTATGACATCCTGGGTCAGGTAATAATAATAATAATGATGATGATGATGATGATAATGATGATGATAATAATAATAATAATAATAATAGGGGTCGATAGTAGTAAAATTTAACCTGCATTGATCACCTCTCATGTACAAGGCATTGTTTCAATTATGCTATCGTGTTATCTCATTTCATCTTCACGGTGGCCCTTTCAGGTAGGTGCTATTCTTATCCCCATTTGATAGATGAGAAAATGGAGGCTTGGAGCAGTGACAAAACTTGCCCAAGATCAAAAAGCTAATGAGCAGCAGAATCAGGGTTGGATCCTAGGTCTTGGGACTCTAGAGCCAGGCACTGTAGATAGCAGCAGATTTTACCAGTCTGTGCTGGGGCAGTTGTCTGGAGGCAGAGGCCGGATTACATGATCTCTTGGGTCTCTGCTGTGGCCATTGGTCTGGGCATCTCAGAGGGAGATGAAAATGCATGTCTAATGTGGCAGCTGACCTGGGTGTAGGACTGTATTTGAGGCCTCCACAGGAAAGGTAGACTTTATCTCCACTGGAACATGAGCTCTGTGAACACAGTACCCTTGTCTGTTTGGCCCACTGATCTATTACCAGGGCCTAGAAGAGGGCCAGGCACACAGTAGATGATGAATCAATATTGAAATAAATGAGCAAATAAAAGAATGAATGGATATTCCACTCTCAGTTACAAAAGGCCAGCCCAGCCACAGAAACTGTCATCATACCAAATAGCCAGGTAATCTGGATTTCTGCCTCCTTGAGAATGAGAGGTGGGGAAAGGCATGGAAGATTGCTGGGGTTGGGGACTGGGGGCTGGGGGAGAGCCTGGAGCTCAAGGCCTGGGCAGGGCTGCAGACAGGGCCTCTCTGTGAGCACCGTGCTAAGTGCTTTACATGCCCCACTTCATTTCATCCTGCCCATGGAGGTAGGGATTGCTGTTATCCCTAACAGGAAGGTGAGGAAACTGAGGCAGAGAGAAGTAAATGGCTTGCCCTAGATGACCCAAGCACGGTGGAGCAGAGCTGGGCTTAAACTTGGAAACTTAAGAATTGCCCGTGCTCCTTTGCTCTGCCCCTCCGCCTGGGCCCTGGGCACTGGGTCCTGTCTCTTCAGGCTCCGTGAAGAGTAGAGGCTCTGATACCGCAGCTCCCCCCCCCCCAATCCACCCCAGAGTCAGGCCCTGCATCAAAGAACAGACTGGGAGTGAGGTAAAAATTTCATCATTTGTAGCGATTATGTCCATGAGACAAATAAGAAGATAACTTTCCCAGGCAAGGGCACAGCATCTGAAAGTCTGGAAAAGTCCTGAAAGTCAGGAATTCAAACCTGGGTACATGTGACTGCCAAGTGCGTGAGAGGCCCTCTTCACCTCACATGGCCAGTCCCTCTTTTGCCTTCATATATTAGGACTGGGGGAGCTTGTGGTGATCTTTTATAAGGCTGGTTTATCCTGATCACCTGCCCCAAAGCAAGGCTTGGTGCACTGGTGGCTCTCTTCGAGCCCACGGCTCCGAGAAGAAGCTTTCTCCCAGCCCCCTCACTCTGCAGTGGCATCAGTGAAGAAGGGAAGTGCTGTTCCACCTTGGCAGAGGAGGAGGTGTTGGGCACAGTCACAGTCACAGTTACGACAAGGACTGGAAAGGCAGTGGCAGGTCAACAGGAATGCCGACAAGGTGCCTGAAGCTATCAAAGCTGGGTCTGTGGCCACCACAAGAGGTGGCCTGCTGGAGAAGACTCAACAACACCCTTCCCCATCACTGTGTCACAGCAGCCATTGACCATTCACGACTCTGCTGCGTGCCCGAAGTGGTGTGGACTGGTGGGTGGGCTCGTTCCTCTGGATGGAGCATGTCTCTGCTCTACTGTGGCCTAGCCCATTCATTTAGTTTTTATTGCTTATTTCAATGACTGTATTTTCTATGCTAAATATTTCTAATTGACTTTCTTTTTGTATCTCTCTTCCTGTTTTTTTACAATCATAACTCATCCTTTTAAGGACTATCGTGCCTTCATTTATCTCTGGGAGCATCCTAGACATGCTTATTTTCAAAATCTGTCAGCCTGCTCTCCAAAACTTCATCTGGAGTAAATTTATGTGCTGATTGTAGATTTCGTTGGCTCCCTTTGAGTGTTAGATTTCTTTATGTGTTTTGGAATATGGGGTTGCAGGCTCATTTGGAGAGGAAGAGTTGGTGCTGTTTTGTTTGTGTTTATGTTTTAGGGTCTGTCTCTCCCTCAGTGCTACCCCTCCCTCACTGTCTGGTGATTTTGTGGTCACCTCCACTAGTCCCCCGGGGTCCTGCAGTCCAGAATCATGTCTTATGATGGCAGCTCAGAGCTCTGCCCTAGGGTATATCAGGGGTCTCCTGCTCCAACCTGGAGCCCTCAAGCCTCACTCACTTCACTTCCTGGTCTCCAGGCTGGGTCTGGCCCCTCCTAGTTCCCCACAGGCCAGCCCAGACTACCTTGTAGGCAGAACTCCCAGCAGCTGCTGGTATTTCCAGCTCTTACTGTAAGACCCTTCTTCTTCCTCCTGCTGGCTTCCAATGTGAGCCTGACTCTGGCCTCCCAGCCCATGGTAGGGTGTTGTTGCACCCCCAGAACTGAGTTCTAGCCCATGCTCTGACCTGGGGGCTGGCAGGCTGCAACTGCTGTGGGCTTCTGTGCATGTTGGGTACCTCAGTTTTTGAGTCAGACTGTCTTTGGGGGCCTTCTCTTTTCCCAGTGTATCGATCATCCAGTACTCTGGGTTTGGTACAGAGGATCTGTGACCACCTTAACTAGAAGTGTACTCTAATTGTATTGTGTGTACTCTATGTGCTATAATACTAAATTATTTAACCAATCCCCTAGGGTTGGATTATTAGGTGGTTTCCCATTTGGGGGAATATAAGAAGGTTATAAACACCCTTCACGTATTTAGTCTTATTCTTAACACTAAGTTGCCAGATCAAAGGGTACAGCCATGTTTCAACTGAATGCATATTTTCAATTGTACCACCCCAACCATCATCACGACCACTGCTACCAATATACAATAACTAGCATGTGCTTGTGAAACAGAACAAAACAGGCACTAAAAAGAAACATGACTGTCCTTTTGAAAACTCTAATGTGGTGTATGTACACAGATGAGGTATTCTCAGATCACTTCTTCCCTGTTCCCAGTGCTTCTGGAATCCCGGCTCCTTCCCATGAGTTGTTTCAGTTAATCTGCATGACATTCCAATAGGCTGGGGTAATATTATTTTTATTTTGCTGAGAAGGAAGCCTAGGCTCCGAGAGGTCAGATGGCCACCCAGCCTATCACCGAGAGGAATGAGTCCCCATGGAGCTAAGGAGAAGTGATGAGGGAGCATAGGGCAAGCTGACTGGCCACAACCCCCC
The DNA here is from genome assembly GCF_018350175.1 of Felis catus. NCBI lineage: Eukaryota > Metazoa > Chordata > Mammalia > Carnivora > Felidae > Felis > Felis catus. The sequence continues at coordinate 56,275,377 of NC_058386.1, forward strand.
ACCCTACCCCCCTCCCCCACCACCCCAGGTGGGATATGTGTGATATTCCTCCACACTCTTGGCTGCCCAAGAACAAAAGAAAAGGGGAAAAACAAATGGTTAACTAATACAGACCATTATCCTGCAGGACCTGAGTTTCCATCACCTCTCCATACTGATGTGAGGAACAAAGGCAGAAGGAAATGGCAGATAGAAATAAATTTCCTTATAACCTGGAGCCCATTGACAAACACTTAAGGCTGGCAGAGTAAAATGTTTCTCTAGGAACTCCCTACTGTCTTAATGCTAATGCTTTGCTAGAGGGAAAACCACCTTAGCCTGACAATAGCTAGGCCTCCAGGATCCTGTGAGTCTTCTACAGCATATGAAAATCTCACTGGAAACTTCCCCTGGACTTTACCTCCCTCAATGCCATAGTGTATAACCAGTCTCTCCTCATGGTCCCAGGGAAGCTCTTCCTGCCCATGAGTCCTGTCCCCATGCTTTAATACAATCACCTTTTTGCACCAAAGACATCTTCAAGAATTCTTTCTTGGCCATCAGTTCCAGACCACATGACCCAAATGTCACCCCCCCCCCAAAAAAAAAACCTCATCAGGAGCCCGGGTGCTCTGCCGTTTGCAGAGCTGCAGAGGGGAGGCCTTCAGATCTTCTCTGATCCAGGCGTTTGGGACTTTGTCTCCCTCCATGGGGCCATAGTGTGCAGGGGTTGAGCCTAGGTGTCTGGGTTTAGTCGCTCCAGGGCAGCCTGCACCCCGCAGGATGATAAGCATTAGCTTTCCAGTCAGGCTCAGGCACTCACTAGTTAAGAAGTCATGGGCTCCCCCACTTTCTCCTCCTTCTCTAGTTTCTAACCAGCAGCAGCACAGTGAAAAAGCACATGATTTCCAGATTCAGATAGACCAGGATGTAAACACCAGCCCTGCCACTTTCCTGATGCTTGAACTTGGGCAAATCCCTTCACCTCTCTGGGCCTTACTTAGTTTCTGCATCTATAAAGTGGACATAATAACACATGTCTTGGAGAGGCACTGTTAAAATGACAGGAAGTCCTGTGTGCTTGGCACATAAGAGAGATTCAAATGAAGTCTGTTTCTCAAAGAAAAAAAGAGACAGATCAAGAAACTGACTCTTAACTATAGAGCACAAACCGATGGTTACCAGAGAGGAGAGGGGTGAGGAGATGGGTTAAATAGGGGATGGGGATTAAGGAGTGCACTTGTTGTGATGAGCACTGGGTATTGCATGGAAGTGTGGAATCACTACAGCCGAAACTAGTATCACACTTATGTTAATTATGCTGGAATTCAAATTAAAAAACTAACAAAGTCTGTTTCTGACAAGGGTGAAAGTCCACTTCTCCATGCCTGCCCAGGCAATCACCTGTGGTTCATCCTGTTCTTACTCTACATCCCTTACTCTACATCTGACAGTGTTCTTCCCAGTGTCAGAGCCCTGGCCTCCCTCAGTCGTATGTTTCACTGTCCTTCTGTCCTACTATGTTCTCTCCTGCCAAAATAGAGAAAAGGACCCACAGAGCCCAAAACTCTGGCCTGTTTCCCTTCCTTCACCACCTGCTTGTCTCTGCGAGGACCTTTTGCATAGCTGGGCTGGCTGAGCTGCCCGACAAGAATATGGGCAATCTACTTGTGTCCCTGGGCCCCACTACAAAAGTGAGCCTGGAGCCCAGCTCAGCGATTGCTGCATGCTGGGAGGGTGGCCAGGCTGCAAGCACCTGCAGGGATCCCCCCTGCAAGCAAGGGGATAATGAGGCTGCTGCTGGGGCCTCCAGGTGGCCCATGGCCCAGGGCTGTAGCCTGAGAATAGATCTCCCCTGCTCTCTCAGGAGGCCACTTGTAGCCTGTTGGAAGAGCACAGGAAGGAAGTGAAGGCCCTTTCTCCTCTGGCATAGCCTGGCTTGCATTGCCTATGGGGGCCATTAGAGCTTGGGTCTGCCTTGGGAATCCCTGAGGGTGCCCAAAGCACTTCAAAGCCATACACTCCTCTACTCTTTCTATCCTGGACAGAATGGCAAGGGGGGCATACCCCAACCATTCCACAGATGAAAATCTCAGAAGCTCAGAAAATCTCAGGCCAACAGTGGCCTAGGATGGAAGCCCTGGCCACGTGAAGATTTTCCTTTACTCAGTGCCATGAAAATGCTCGATTGTGGGCTTAGTGTGAGGGAATGGGTTGCCGGTGAGCACAGTTGAGGCAGGGAAGACCTGGAGTCCCAAATGGCCTGTCACAGCTGAACACCTGGATCTCAATATAGGCAGAAAGACTCTGTCACTGACACCTAGCCAGGTTGGGACTGAAGATCCAGGCCTTCCCAGCCTGGGTCACTGGTACACTCCTGAAGTTCTCTGGCCAATTGTTAAGGTCTCTGCCCATTCCTGACAGGCTGATGTTCCTTGAGCTCTGACAGGCCTGCTACTTTTCTCATCCTTCACAGGCTTACTGCATGATCTCACCCATGCCTCAGGTTATAACCACTACCTCTGTGCTGATAATAAGAGCTAAGAGTTATTGAGTGCTTACTCTATGCCAGGCACTGTTCAAGCATTGCCTGTGTGTTAGTTCATTTAATCTTCACAAGAGCCCAAGAAGGTTGGCATTGTTATTGCCCCAAAATACAAAGAAATTGAGGTCTAGAGTAGTTTAGGGACTTGCCTAAGGTTGCCCAGTTAGTAAGGGGCTATTGACTGCCAAACTTTTTTAAATGTTTATTTAGTTTTAGAGAAAGAGGGTGAGCTGGGGAGAGTCAGACAAAGAGGTAGAGAGAATCCCAAGTAGGCTCCGGCTGTCAGCACAGAGCCAGACTTGGGGCTCGGTCTCACAAACCATCTCATGAACTGTGAAATCCTGACCTGAGCTGAGATCAAGCGTCAGACGCTTAACCAACTGAGCTACCCACACGTCCCAAACCACCCTCTTTTTAGCTGGTTTCTCTCCTTATCTCCTTTCCTCCTACTGCTCATGGCATATCTTTACTGGAAAGTCCCACCAGCTTCTCAAAATCACCAGCCAAAACTGCACTGGCATTTCTCCTGCATCCACACCCAACCTCAAACCTCCTCCTTGTCATCTTCACCCAGAGTCTCATCTCCCATGGTGGCTCTTTCATCCACTTAGAATCCTGGGCTTATCTCCCCTTCCTTCTCTCACCCCCTGTAACTCCTAGAGGTTTTTGTCCTACCCATTCAAGTTCCTTAAATCTCCCTCCTCTTTTGAGAAAAGAGAAAGAGCAATCCTTTGCTGTTTGTCCTTCTCTTTAATTCGGCTCTTATTTCATGCTTAGGTCTCATCTTCTCCCCTCCAATCTGTCATCCACACTGCCACCAGGAGAGCTCATGGCCCTTCCTCATTTGATGTTCTTCTGTGGCTTCCCATAGCCAAATTTCTTATCTGAACTTTCAGGGCCCCCCACAGTTGGAGCTCAAACTATCTGTTGAGCTTTGTCCTTTGCTCTCCCATCCACTCCCTCTAGCCAACCTGGCCTCTTTGCTATCCTTCCATTGTACCTTTCCATGCCTTGACCCCTTGTCTTGGTTGTACCCAAATCTCATCCCCAACATTCCTCCACACCCTCAGAATTCTCCCCTCCTTCCCATTCATTTATCCCAAACATCCATCCTTAAGCCCCATTCCAAATGCCAGCTCCTCTGTGAAGCCTTCCTGTTCTCTCCTGATGGATGTGCTCTTTGCTATTTCTGGACAATAGCAGTGTGATATGAAAGTTAGGAGAGACCATGTGATTTGGAGACAAAACTGGACCTGACTCTTGACTCTAGGCTGTTGTATACCTGGGAAAGCCCTTTAACCACTCTGTGCCTCAGTTTTCTTAGAAAAAGCAGCCAAGGGTGGCTCAGTTGGTTAAGCATCTGACTTCAGGTCATGATCTCACAGTTCATGAGTCAAGCCCCATTCTTGAGTTCGAGCCCCACATCAGGTTCTCTGCTGTCAGCGCAGAGCCCATTTCAAGATTTTCTGTCCATCTCTTTCTGCCCCTCCTGCTCACCCTCTCTCAAAAATAAACATTTTTCAAAAAAAAAGGAAAAAGCAGCTAACATGACCTCTCGTCTTGGTTGTGAGGGCTGAAAAAGAGACAATGGGCTAAGGTGAACAGGCCACATGAGAGCCCCTCTCTTTTTCCCAATGGCACTCCATGCCCACAGGCCTCTGGTCCACATCCCATCGCCAAGTGTTGTTCAACTACCAACAACTTCCAGGAGGCTTTCTACCTCTATATTTTCCTCCTGGCCCAACACCCAGTGGTCCTAAGAAATCCCTGAGGGAGGAAAGCCCTGGCAGGGAGCCTCAGTTGGAAACTTGACATACAGTTTTTCCCAGTCTTAACAAGAAAGGCCTGCATTGATGCACTGTGCAGGTGATGGTAGTGGTTCCCAGCTCCACTGGGCACCAAGGGCCTTTTGGAGTAATACAGTATAGACTGGCTTGGGAGGCCAAGCACAAACCCCCATCCTTTGTTGGCTGGAGAGATCTCGTGGCATGATCTTTTTCCCCAAGAAAAGGTGTTTTGCCTGGGCATCACTGGATTCTGAGAGTACAATGTGATCTCTGGACCCCAAACCCCTATTCTTAGAGGAGGCTTCTACCCCTTGCTCCTGGATATATACACCATCAGGCTTTTTGGCTTTATCCCCTAGGCCATGGGTCCAAGGACAGATGGGGCAGTTTTTAGTTTGAACACACAATCTGTATTTCTGTCTGTTCTTCTCTCCCAGCCTGATCAAAGCTCCCTCCCTCTGGAACCTTACTTCCCTGTTCCTTTAACACTGGCTTTAAGGGCATGACCAGCAGATAGAGTGCTGAGTCAATCTAAGCCCAATAGGACCAAGAATAAGCAACCTTTAGACGTGGATGGGTTATTATCAGTCACAAATCACATTCCTTGATTTACAGACTCATGGAGTAGCAGTGCCAGGACAGTTCCATCTACCTCAGTCCCCTTTTGTCACAGCTGAGCAGACTGAGGTCCAGTGAGGGCAAGGGACTAACTCAAAGTTCACACAGCAAGACAGTGCCAGGGCCAGGTCTCCAGACTCCCAGTGCAGGGTCCTGTCCTTTCTCCCATACCCTTGACCTTATCTGAAGAAGTGGTAATAAGCTGGTGGGAGAAGCTGGGAGCCAGAGGAGGCAGGGACTTGAGGGGAAGAATGTGGGATTGGAAAGTCATTGAGAAGAAAAGCCCCCAGCACTGAGTGGCAGCCCACCCTGGAGACATCAGCCCAGCTATCAAGCTGCTTCCATTGCTGAGGATTAGTACAAACATCCCCCAGCTGGGGGCCTCCATGCTGGCCAGCTGTTCAGGCTTTGGTTGGCGAGCCCCAGATGCAGGAAGCCCCAGGCTGGAGGCTGGACTTTCTCTCTAGTGACGTTGTGTGCTCTCTCAGCATCCAGAGGGCATGGGCCAGCCTCTGGCTCATCTCTGCTGTCAGGCCCAGTGAAGGACAGTCAACACTCCTGGCTGATCAAAGGCGCTCCCACCCTCTAGCCTCAGGAGTTCTGGGGGCGAAGGGGAGTGGTGAGAGCCCAGATGCCATCCTGTCATGCTTTGAAGTCCCAGTGAATTCTGGGAAGGGACTTACTTTGGAGTGGGACCTCTGGAACACAAACTTAAAAATTCCTGCCATATGTTATGATGGAGGCAGGAAAGCCGAGTCCTAACACCTCTGGCCAGTCCCTTCACTTCTTTGGGCTTTGGCCTCCCCATCTGGGCCAGTTGAACTCAACAGAGTAAGGACCAGGCCAGCTCTGCCATCCCATGACTCTGTGATTTTGTCTTCTTTATCTCTGAAGTCAGGTGGGCAGGGAAGCCCAGGGCAGGCTGGTGGTCAGGGGTAGTTATAGTATGACACTGAGGACAGGGTCAGTGGGATAGCTGGGAGTGGAGGCAATTTATTCATTTATGAAATCAATTTATTCATCATTGAACACCTACTGCATGCTTTAGCCTGAGGGCTTGGAAATAGGGCACCCTCATGTGTTGCTCCACTACCCAAGGGACCTAGATTCTGAACTGGCCCAACCCCTCAATGGTGCATCGAGTATGTTCTAGAGCTAGGCCAAGTATGCTGGTTTGTTCCTTTTGTACAGCAGGGCCGTATCCAGCAGGGGTTGTGTTTGAACGTGGCTCCAGCTAGGTTAAATCAAAAAGAGATCTACTGGAAGACTTTGGGGTGGCTCAGGGTCTAGTTGGGGAAGGTAGATAGCCAACCACAGAGAAAGAGCAGGTACCCAGTGAGGCATGGAAGAATGTCACAGAGCAAAGGGACAGTCAGGCTGGTATACTACCTCTGGCACTGCTTCTCCTCTCACCTCCCCCGACCCATGTCAGTTGACAATTGAAATTGGGAATAATTGCTTAAATGTCCCTACTTCTTTATATGAGGAGCAACTTGTTGACTGCTGGGGATCTAGGAAAGGAAGTTCTTTGAGCTTCTGGCCTTCTTCCCTCGTAGACTTGCCTCCCTCCCTGCCCCTTCTCCAACTACTGAAGCCTGTCTTTCTTTTCTTTTCTTTTTTAATGTTTTTTATTATTTTAATTTTTGAGAGAGAGAGGGAGAGAGAGAGAGAGAGAGAGAGAGAGAGAAACAGGCAGAGTGAAAGAGAGACACAGAATCCAAAGCAGGCTCCAGGCTCTCTGAGCTGTCAACACAGAGCCCAATGTGAGACTTGAAACCCACAGACTGTGAGATCATGACCTGAGCTAAAGTCAGACACTTAACCAATAGAGCTACCCAGGCACCCCAAGGTGATTTTATTTTCTAATTGACCAAGCCCATGGGGCTTCTCCCAGTACCACAAGAATCCCCAAGCTTTCTGAACATGTTGTAGTCTCCAAACAACTTGTTTCTTTTCCATGCGTGTCCTTTAGGCTCACATTTGGAGGGGCCAACATAGCCACCTCCATCAGTAGTCCTGATCACTTTGTGCCTGGCTCCAGGCTAATTCAAAGCCCTGTGGACTAGCACGTGGAATCACCTCAGTGAAATTGGGGTGCAAAGACCCTCTGCCATCTTCTGAGGGGATGCCCCTGCTGGAAGAACAGTAGGGCCCAGAACTGTGATTGCCCCCAGGAGAGTCAGAGGGGAACAAGTTTGCTCAAAGTTCCAGGGGCTGAGAGGGCCTGGTGCCAGCCTGACAAGGAGCTGTGCTGTGCAGGAGGCAAGGACAGGCTGGATGTGGGAACCACTCCTGGGACCTACTGTGCTGACTCCATCTCTTAGCTATCTTGTGAGCCATCCTTTCAGATCCAGAGGAGGTCTCATGTCCTCCACATGGCCCACTGGGATGGCAATGCCCTGCCAAGGTGGAGACCGTGGGAGAAAAGCAAAACTGGCCTCACAACATTAGGGATACTATGTGACTTGTTCAAGCTTATGTAGATGATAGTGAGCAGGGTTGGAACTCCCAGGTCCTCAATCAAGCAACAAAGTGCTCTAGCAAGGAACACATCATACTGACTCCTCCAAATAGCTTTCAGGACCCCCACCTCCCCTGAGCCTCCTGCCCCAAGCCTTAACTCACTCACTTAGAACCACAGTGTATCAGAGCCTGAGGAAACTTTGAGGATTATTAGTCCAGCCCTCCCAGACATTCATGTACTTTCACATGCAGAGCACAGATGGGAAATCAAGGTTTGACAAGGGAACGGAGAATGCCACAGATTGGCATGTGACTCGATCAGTTTAGAAGCCAGATCTCTGGACTCCTCTGGCAGCCTTTGCTCTGAGTCTAGGCCTGGGTACATTCCTGTCTTTAGCAGCTGTTACTATGTACTCCTTTCTTCATCCTGTCCTCAAGTTTTGCATTCAGGGCCGTGCCCCCTCCTGGAGATGCCTCCACCCACTGCCTGAGCACAGAGCACACCAGGATCATCTGGTGATGCCAAGCTACCCCTGGTGGAAGAGCCCCACTTCTGTCCCACTTCCTTCTCTTTTGATAGCATGTGTGTAGAAACTATTGGCATCAGAAAAAAAAATCCATGGAAAGAGGTAGGCCTAGGCAAGGCAGCCCAGGATGTTAATGGAAGAGACAGCTCCTACCCCTTCCATCAAAGCCTTGCAATCCAGAACTGAGAAGGCCCCAGGGAGGAAGTAAAGGAAGCTGAGTTGCTAAGTGGCCTGCCCCCAGCCCCCGCTGCAGATGCCTGGCTGGCTGGAAAGGAGGGAGGCCAGCAGAGGAATGATAATAACCATGCCTCGCATCTGGACAGCCTTTCCACACACCACTAACTGGTTTCCCACCCCTCCTCTTGTCTCAGCCACACAAAAGGGTAATTTTCCCCATTGGCCAGATTGAGGCTCAACAAAGATAAGAAACCTGCCTGTGGTTTGCCTAGCAAATCAATGGTGTTAGGTATCATTCTGTATTCCAGGATTCCACATCTCATACCAATTCCCTCAGCTTTCTGCCTTGCCTATGGGCCTGGGCCCAGGGCTCCTGAATCTCTGCTCCAGCCAGGGGGCGAAAGGCATGGGCATCTAGGCTGGGATGGACCATAGGAGAACAGGGTTGGGGATAGGGGAAGGTGATGAGGGCCAACATGACACAAAAGAATAAATCTATCCAAATCTGTCCCAATTGCATTATTGCCCTGTCATCTGAAGAACTTTCTTTAGCATTTCTTGTAGAACAGATCTGCTGGTGATAGATTCTCTTAGTTTTCCTTCATCTTAGAATGTACTTAATTCTGCTTCAGTCCTGAAAGATATTTTCACTGAATACTGAATTCTGAGTTGGCTGTTCTTTTCTTCTGGGATTTTAGAAATGTTGCGGCACTTCTTTCTGGCCTCCATGGTTTCAGGTGATAACTCTACTGTCATTCATATTCAGGTGTCTTCTGACTCTAAGAGCCTACTCGAAAAGAGTCATGGTGGGGAGAAGAAAGAGCTCGGGGGAATGGGAGTTGACCTGCAGCCCCACCACTTCTGAGCTGAATGACACTGGGTGAGTCCCTCCACTGTTCTGTGCCTCAGCTTTCACATTGTTGCCATGAAAGCATGGGACGGGATGGTCACCCTAACGGCCTCTCTTGTGGCCCTGACATTCTCTGGGTCTCTGAGAATTATTAAAGCTCCTCAGGATAATGAGCTTCTGGTAAAGAGTAGAGAGAGACCTTACAGAGATACCCTCTGGCTCTGCTTGCCTGTGGAGGAGGTGAGCAAGTCCTATACCTTTTGCTCCCCTCCCTTCTGCCTGCTCTGGCCTAGTCTGACCCACTGAGGTAGGGAGGGTCCTTGGGGTGGTTCTGGCTTACCAGCCTAGCTCCCAAAAACTGATCAACTAGGGGAAACCCCTCATTCCCACTCACCCAGGTCACTGCAAAGTCCCCTCCACTGGAAGACACAGGGCAACCTCCAGGACCACCCCATGTCTCTCCCCATCCCCACCCTGTATAATACATTCTGGTTGCAGGACTTCCCCAGATGCTCCCATGCTCTTTCATGCCTCCATTTTGTTTCCTCTGCCTGGGAAATCCTTTCTCCCTTGTCGACGTGGCAAGGTCTTGCAGAAACAATACTAGCTCTTTGCTTCACCTGTCTGTGCCTCAGTTTTCTTCAACGTTTATTTATTTTTGGGACAGAGAGAGACAGAGCACGAACGGGGGAGGGGCAGAGAGAGAGGGAGACACAGAATCGGAAACAGGCTCCAGGCTCCGAGCCATCAGCCCAGAGCCCGACGCGGGGCTCGAACTCACGGACCGCGAGATCGTGACCTGGCTGAAGTCGGACGCTTAACTGACTGCACCACCCAGGCGCCCCTGTGCCTCAGTTTTCTTATCTGCAAGTTGGGGATAATAATAATTATACCTACCTTGCAAAAGTTGTTGTGAGAATTAAACTATTCCTGGTGAAATGCTTTCACACAGAAAGTACTCAATAAATATAAAGTCATCATTATAATTATCATTGACACTATTAACAGCACAGTGGTTAAGTGCAGAGACCCTAGAACCAGACTACGTGTGTTCAGATCCCAGCTGCAACACTAGCTGTGTCACCTCAGTCAAATCCCTTGACATCTATGTGCTTCTGCTTTTTGAACTTTAAAAGGGGGATAATAATAGGCCTCACTTCATAGGGTTGTTACAAGGATCAAATGAGACAACACATGTGAACACTTAGCACAGAGCCTGGCACACAGTAAGCTCTCAATAAATGCTAGCTATTATTTTGATGATGATCATCACCATTTCAGCTTCCTTCCTCCTCAGAAAGAAAGGAAGCAAGTGTTCCTAGGGGAGGTCTTTACTGGAACTGATGCTAGGGAGGGATACCCATGTACCCATGCAACTCTTGGGCCACAAAAGCTTCCTGGTTCTGGCTAGGAGATGCTCTTGAGAGGCCTGTTCTCTATGCCTAAATTGCCCTTTGTCTCAGCCCGGCTTCCAGGCGCTACCTTGGGGAAGCCTCCCTCACTTTTCACATGAATTCTAGGGATCCTCCAGGGCACTCCCTGACATACCATCTGAAGTTCTGGCAGTGCATTCCCCTGGGACTGCCTGGGGTGGAGTTAGTTCTGAACTAGAGCCCTAGATTCTAGTCCTGGCTCTGCCCCCCTGACTTCCTGTGTGACCTCGAGTCAGTCCCTTTTCCTCTCTGGGCCTCATTTTTCCATCTGTAACACAAGAAGTGTGGTCCAGATGGTCTTTAAGGCATGTCTCAGATCGGTAATTTTTAATATTACTCCAGGGCTGAGCTAGCCCAGTGCCCAACATTAAATGGGTGATGAGTGGAATCAGAACAAACTCAAGTGAACTCATTATAGAAACACAGGCAAATGCCCTTGACCCAATCCTCTTGTGCCACCTGTCTGCCCTGTGGGCAAGCCTTTAACCATCCCTGGCCACCCAGCTCCCCAGTCTCTATAACTTAAGAGTTGAGGACAAAGCCTGGCTTCTGCCTGGAGGTTGGAGAACTGGGGCCCCAGCAGGAAGGTTGCTGGATTTATTTTGGTCCTCTAAATTGGAAGGCTGGAGGCTCTAATTTAGCTCTGCCTGCCTAGAGCAGGAGCCCAGCCTGGGGTGGGCTGTGTTGGCTGCCAAACACGAGCCCCACACCAGACCACAGCCCAATCTCAGAGCTGCCTGTGGCTGGCCCTGCATAGCAACACCCTGGACAACAAAGGCCCCTTAACCCTCCTCCTCTAGCAGCAACAGAGGTAGTGGCTGCTGATGCCCTTCGGCTTAGCAGGATGGGGCCCAGAACAGGGTGTGGGGTGGCTGTCAGAACACTAGGAATACACAGACAGTCCCTGTGCCCACACTGGGCACCCTTCCCCTGAGACTCTCAACAGGGCCACATAGGCTGCCCCCTCTGAGCTAGGTGAGGCTGAGAAGAAGTGTGGCCACTGGAAACTAAGGCCTAGGACCTAGAGAGCCACTGGGTTTTGAGGAAAGAGCCAGCTGTTTTCCATCTTCACTGAGGGAAGGAAACAGGCAGGGAAAACAAGAAGATCTGAGGGCTCAAAAGACTAGCCTCTGTCCGAGGCAAACTGACATTGACGACTGGGCTTCCAGCAGCCCCCTTCAATCCACCCTCCACACTGCTACCAGAGACTTCTTGCCAGCAAAGACTTGATCAGATTCCCTCTTTAATTAAAACATTTCAATGGCTCCCTAACCACCAACAGTGGAAAACCCAGCCGTCTGTTCAAGGAGTTAAGGCCCTTCACAATGTGGCCCCAGCCTACCTTTCCATACTACTTACATCTCTCCTCACCCTACAATAGGGCCACCCTGGCTGCTGGGTTTCTCTAGACACTCCCATGCTCTTTTATGCCTCCATATTGCTCCCTCTGCCTGGGAAATCCTTTCTCAATTGTCTACTTAGCAAACTTTTTCTCTACCTGAAGCCCCAGATCAAATGTTCCCTATTCTGGTACAGAGTTAACCGTTCCCTCTTTTGTGCTTCCACAGTGTTGCCATCAGACCCTTATTCATTCAGCCAGCATTTACTGAACACTTACTATTTACCAATCACTGTTCTAAGCACTGGAGATGCAGCAGTAAAAACAAAATATCATAGACCCTCCCCTCATGGACTTACACGCAGGGGAGACAGATAACAAATAACAAACAAATGCAAAATATAATTTCAGATAGTGAGATGTACAGGGTATGCTGGTACATGTTTTAACAACCAGCTGTGGAGGAGGGGAGCTCTGAACTGCAGAATCTGTTGATTTCCATGGTGTAAATATTCCCATTGTGGCTGATTCCAAGCTCCTAACCTGAAGTCACTGAACACTGAGTTGGGCAGTGCCAGGGAGAGGAAGCTCCAGCACACTACTGGTACATGCCAAAAATAAAATAAAACAAGATAATAGAAGAAATGCTAACTAGAGCACAGAGTGTGTGTGTGTTTCATTAGATTATATTAGGTGGGGGGGGGGGGAGGTCAGGGAAGGCCTTTCTGAAGAGGTGACACTTAGGGGGTAATGCGAATGACAAGGAGCCAGCCATGCAAAGATCTGGGGAAAGCTATTGCCACACTGGGTTTTTAAAAATACTTTTTCTATTGGATCCTAAGAATTATAGCTCCATACATTTTTAGATATTTATCAACCTAGGTAATCACCACCTAGATGGAGATGTAGAACATTTCCAGTGCTCCAGAAGGCTCTCTCTGGCTTCCTCCCAATCAGTAATTTCCCTCCTGCCCCAAGGGTTAACTACTCTTTTGACTTCTATCCCCATGGATCAGTTATGATCATTCTTGAAGTTTATATACATGGAATACAAATTGGGCCTGCTATGGTGTATCCTTTATTCATCATACTCCTTTCACTAAACATAATGTTTGGGAGATTCATCCAGGCCATTGTGTGTCACAGAAGATCATTCTTTTTCATTGCTGTGTGGTACTCCATCATATGACTGTGTCCCAGTTCACTCCACTGTAATGATCTGTGTCCCTGCTGGTCTTCACCTCAAGCCTGAGAGATGGACACTTTGAACAGTAGGAATAGCCTGGGCTTTAGGGTCCAACCAATATGGGCTAGACTATGAGCTTGGCCACTCCAGAGCTAGATTTGGAGTAAAGCATTACTGTTCTGTCTTTTTACTTGCAAAATCAAGAGAATCATGGAAAGGCCTCCTCCTCCTCCTCCTCAGGTATGGCCAGGAGCTGGGAAGATGATACATGTCAAGCACTTAACGGAGGCCCTGCATGGGAGTTCTGCTCGAGGTGCCTCTGCTTCCTTAACATATGTGTGTGTGTGTGTGTGTGTGTGTGTGTGTGTGTGTAGACGATGAATGTGTGGCTGTGTTTTCTGCTGTGGAAAGGCTGCCGAGATTGCTTTTGGGATGGCTGGTATAAGAGACATTTTTGAGGTGCCAAAGGGACTTCCACTTTATAGAGGGCCTGACATTTGAGGTGCCTCCCCACCAGGCAGGGCCAGGATGTATAGATGTAAAGGAAGAGGCAAGGGACACATGACCCATGCCACTGGCCATGAAAAGGCAGGGGCACTGGAAATTCTGCACGTGGTCTCTGCTCCCTCCCTACACTTTGCTTAGGAGGGAGGCAGGGCAGCAATCATTTTTGCCACTTTACAGTTGCAGGAACCAAGGATCAGAAAACTTAACTAAGAGGCGTCTGGGTGGCTCAGTCAGTTAAGTGTCTGATTTCGGCTCAGGTCATGATCTCGCAGTTCATGAGTTTGAGCCCCACATTGGGCTCAAAGACTCAGGTTCAGGGGTGCCTGGGTAGCTTAGTTGGTTTAGCATCTGAATTAGCTCAGGTCGTGATCTCACAATTTGTGGGCTCAATCCCCACATTGGGCTCTGTGCTGACAGCTCAGAGCCTGGAACCTGCTTCAGATTCTGTGTCTCCCTCTCTGCTCCTCTCCAGCTGTGCGCTATCTCTCTCAAAAATGAGTAAATATGCATTTAAAAAAACAAAAACAAAGACCCGGGTTCAGAGCCTGGAGCCTGCTTCCGATTCCATGTCTCCCTCTCTCTCTGCCCCTCCCTTGCTCACACTCTGCTCTCTCTCTCTCAAAAATAAATAAACATTAAAAAATTAAAAAAAAAGTTAACCAAGGTTACATCACCTGGCAAATATTGAAGGAGAGATTCAAAGCTGAGTGTGTTTGACTCAAAGCTGGTGGGTTGAGGCATCTTATGGGCCAGGGACCCCCAGGGTGTTAACCCAGCCTCAAGGAGACAGAATAGTTGGGCAAGTAGGTTGGGGCTCTGGCCTGGAGGAAGGCCTTGGGCCTGGTGTCATGGACTGCAGAAAGGGTTACCTGGGGAGCTCCTGCCAACATGTCTCCACATAGTAGGGCTCACCTAGACATCACATCCTCTTTCTTCTCCCTGTATCTCCCAGAGGAGAGTAGGCAGGAAAGAAGGAGCATCTAATGGGAAACATGTGTCCTCAACATTCCAGCTGCAGCTTCCTGCCTGCCCACTTCCCTGCCATGCCTTTCTTTTCCTCACCAGCTTGTGCTCCAGTATGGCCCTGTCCTTTGTGCCTGTGACCCTTCCCCGCCCCCAATTTGGCCCCCTAGGCCTTAAAGGCCAATCTTTCTGTATGACAGACCTTTCTCTTTCATTTGCTCTTCACCCCTCTCTTTCTCTGGCCCTTGGGAGCTCCCAGACAGTCAAGCAGAGGGACAGGTGGGGAGCCTTGTGACAAAGATACAAGTCACAAGAATTTGTGGCTGCCAGACCCAATTCTGTCACAAATTCTTGCATGTCACTGGACCCATCCCTTCTCCTTTCTGGTCTCTTTCCCTATCTGTACAATGGGCTTATGTCTGAGGGCCTTGTCAGCTCTGGGTTTCTCACCAGGCAGTGGTGGCTGGGCATCTCTACAGGCCCATTTCCCTGATGGAGAGAAGCAAAACTAACTTCAGCTCAGGGTTGAGAGCAGAGCCCTGGAGGAAGAAGGAGGTTGATGGGATTCTGTTGACAACGGAAGCATTCTGGGCTTAAGAGGGGACTGGGATCTGGTCACCCTAGGGCCCTTTTCCTGTGGCTGTTCACTTAACATCCATTCAACACATCGTTTTGGAACAGCAGCTCTAGACCAGGCGATGGGGCTAGGTGCTAGGGATACAGCAATGGGTAAGGCAGATGTGGTCCCTGCCCGAGAAAAATTGCAACAGGCCCATGAGTCCTCAATTAGGGCTTAAAATCCCATCCACAGCATCCACCCCTCATCCCTGAGGACCTAGAGAAATTTGTGCCCAATTGTCCAAGGTTACATGGACAGTTAAAACTTAAGACAGGGCTCAAGCCCCGATCTCCTGATGACCACCACTGACCTGACTTACCAAAATTCTTCTCACTGGAATCTTAGCTTCATGGGCTAATCTAGAAGGCACTTTAATCATGCTGAAGAGCCTGAAGATTTACAAAGGAAGCCATAAGTGGGAAACACGCAGGCTGTTGGAAAGCTGCCTAGACAGAGAGGTCCTCCTGGATGGCCTTAGACAGGACTCCTGGCTCCCCTTCTCTGCACCCCCAAAACAGTGTGTTTGCCCTTGCTGGCACAGCAGGGATGTCAGACTGCCACCTTTTATATTTATTTGTGTGCCTGGCTCCTGCACTGGACTGGAGTTTCCTTGAGGGCAAAGCTTTCATCTCTATCTCTGCATCTCCAGGGCCTGGACCAGGAAGACACAGGGAAGCAATTCAATGGGTGCCTGTGGCACGGAACTGTTTTGCTGACTAATTATGGTTTTTCCTATGTATGCTCTTAGCATGTGAGATCTAGAGGCAGGTAGTGTGGGTTTGTGTTGTGGTTCCATCACTTACTAACTGCAACTTTGAGTGTGAGAACTTAACCTTTGTATGCCTTGCCTTGTTCATTGGTAAAGTGGGGATGTTTGTAGTACTCACTTTATGGGGTTGCTGTGATGCACTCAAAATAGTGTCTGGTACATAGTAAGCACTCAATGTGTGTTTCCTACTGCAGCCACTACTGTTGCCATTTTGAGTGAAGGATGTACAAAGCTATTTCCTGCATCGGCTTCCAGGAGTGGATATTCCCTACGTATGGCCATCTGAAGAGTGAGAATCTCTTCTCAAACTTTCTCTTGCATAGGAATCATCTGGGGATCTTATCAAAATGTAGCTTCCAACCCAACAAGTCTCAGGTAGGGCTAGAGACTGTGCATTTCTCTTTTTTTAAGTGTATTTATTTATTTATTTATTTTGAGACAGAGAGAGAGCATAAGCATGGGAGGGGCAGATAGAAAGGGAGAGAGAGAGAATCCCAAGCAGGCTCCGTGCTGTCAGCACAGAGCCTGACATGGGGCTTTATCTCATAAACTGTGAGATCACCACCTGAGCCAAGATCAAGAGTCAGATGCTTAACCGACTGAGCCACCCAGGCACCCCTGAGACTACTAACAACCTCCCAGGTAGTGCTGACACTGCCAGTCCAGGGACCACACTTTGAGGAGTCCTTGCCAATATTAACTACCAGGAAGAGCTAGCACCTATTAAAAAGCCAGTGCCAGGCCCTGTGTTAACTGTTCCATATGTATTACCACACCAATTCCTTGCAATAGCCCTGGAGGATATGTATCGTCCTGACCCTATTTTACAGATGAAAAAGCTGAGGCTCTGTTTCCAAAGGTTACATAGTTTGGAAGTGGCAGAGACAGGATTTTAACTCAGGCCAGTCTGGCTCCCAACTCTTATTTTTCCCCCCATTGTGGAAAACAGCCTCCCTGTGGCCTGGCATCCCTTAGAGGATGTCTGTCCTCACTGAGAGAGGGCTGCAGCACAGCAGTCAAACAAAGTGACAGCAAAAACAGCATACAGCACTGTAGAGGGCCCGAAGCATTTGCCTGGCTGCTACAGGTCTGGTAACCCGGCAGGGCAAAGACTAGAACCCCAGTTGAAGCTGGCAAGGACCGAGAGAGCTGTAAGAGTGGGTGTGAGGGCCTGCAAGAAAATGGAGGAAGACCCACTGACTGCCCCAGACTGGATGCCCAAAGGATAGGCCCTTGGTAGGACCCTGTGCCCCAGGAGCTGTCCCTCATCCCTGCAGGCTCAGGACTCCATCAAGGTTGCCAGATCCAAGACCACTGACTGCCACTGGCCCAAAGCCCAAGGTTCTGAGATCTAACCCAAAGGGTCTGTTTGTGGGCTTAGGATAAAGTATCAAACTATCAAAGAAGTGCTGTGTTCTCACTGGGTTCTTATCAGAAGGCATGCCCCCAGCTGAGGCAGAGAAAGCCTGTGCTTCTTTTTTTTTTTTTTTTTTTTTTTTATGAAATTTATTGTCAAATTGGTTTCCATACAAGAAAGCCTGTGCTTCTTGAAGTTCCACGGCTCAGGGCTACTCTGTCCCAGCCAAGTCAGGAGACACCCTCACATCTTCCGGTTCCCTGATAACCCCCATTCTTGTCCCCAACTAGGCCCATAGAAATCTTTTCTTTTTTTCCTTCCCACGGTGCATAATACAATGAGCATGTGCAATCTTTTTGGGTCCCAGGTCTCCTAACCTGGGACCATGGACCTGTAGGGTGTCTGAGAGATGGATTTCTGAGGTTTGAGAATCTGCTAGAATTGTAGGCAAGACTGTGTGTGGATGTGTTTTCTGGAGTGACTAACCATCACTTTTGCCATTCATTTAGCAACTACAGATTGAATGCCTTCTCTGTGCAGGGCACTGAGTTGGGCACTAGAGGTACACCGATGAGTGAGGGAAAGACCTCTGCCTCCAGGGAGCTTCCAATCCAGGGGCAATCAGTGAATGAGTAAGCAAACCAATAATATATCCATATAAGGACAAATGGTGATGCTGGGGCCTAGACTCTGTCTAGTCCAGTGTCATTCACTGCATAAATTGGCACTGCTAACATTTTTGAAGGGACTTCTGAGTGAGGCCCAGGGCAGGGAAGGGTCAGGGCTTATCCAAAGTGATACAGAGAGTCAGGGGCAGAACCTGAAACAGACCCCCAGGCTTCAGGGCTCTCAGTGCAGGGCACAGACTGCCACATGCATGTAGCATTTAAGGGAGCATAGAGCCAATGGAGCTACAGAAAAGAACAACTACTTTGGGCCTGGAATATTTGGGCCTGCCACATTTTTGGGGTGTTCCACAAACCACTCCCACCTCCATCCATATGGATGGATCCACAGTTCATCCATTTCCAATGCAGACTGCCTATAAGTTAACCTCACCCTATATCCCTCTCACCCCACAAGCAGCTGGTCTCCTTCTAGCCTGCTGGGTGGGCTCTGGACTTTACTGGGGTCTCACTCCCTGAGAAGGTCCAGCTGGCAGGCCCAGCTGGGGGTTTGAGGGAAGATGAAGCCCATCTGGAAGTGGCTTGGAGTGAGCCAGAGGGCCCAGCAGGGAGGAGGAGCCCCTTGGGAACAAAGGCTGGGTTGGAAGAACTCTCCAAATGACACACAGAAGGAAAAAGCCAGGTATCTGGATTGGCCTTATGACAGTCTTCTGAGACCTGGAAGAACATTGAAAGGTCACCTTCACTCTCCCACCTCCATCCAGGATGCCCTTCAACTGTTTTTGGATCTATGGGAATCTCCCCAGTTTCCAAACACTCTTGGCTGGCAATTAACCACTCTCTCTGCTCACCACTCTTTGGCACCATTCTCTTTCTTCTCTGGTGGCTATGGTTGTTCAGGCACAGGGTAATGTCTGGGAAAAGGGGAGGAGTGGACCCGTAGTTGAAGAAGTCCTTTCTCTGCTTAAAAGTCCTTCAATCTCTTGGGGGGAACGAAGCCTAAACAACTTGCTTTAATACATCACAGTCGGTGCTCTGGGTCTTCTGAGCAGAGACAGAGTACGTTTGTGGGTGGTGGAAGCATGGAGAAGAGGGGAAAGTTTCTACAGGCAGAAGGCCTTCTTAGGCCTCCAGGGGCTGGGCTGGTCTGCTCAAATCCCCATGTGATACCCCCACCCCTTCTACCATATTTCATCTGAATTCTTGACCAGCTTCTGCTCCCCTACTTTCCATGGTGGGGAGCTCAAGAGACAGAGATCATCCTGGGATAGCCCTAACTCTGAGAAAGTTCTTTCCTGAATTGAGCTGAATTTCATTTCCTTGTGGCTTCTGGGTTTTGGGATCCAAGAGTGAAACCTGACATCTCTCTTTGTCATGTTTATTTTGTAAGCTTCAGCCCCTCCTTTTTCTCTGTTGAGCATTTTTTGAAAACGGACTCTTAAGGCCAATGAAAATATTTCTCCCACCTACAGTTGGGCCCATGCTCCAAACCTAATCAGCAAGCGGCTATGTCTGCATGTGCACCACCAGGCACTTATCTTCACAAACTCATCCTGAAAAACCTTGTTAGGTGCCTAAAGAGGAGAAGCCAGCTCCCCCATGCCATGCTATCCTGTGGCACTAGGAGCCTGAAGGAGGCACCAGGTATGTCCAGGAGTTGATGGTGAACCCATGGGCAGAAGGGCAAAGATATCAAACACTCTGCTTAGCTAGCCATCAGCCAACCAACATTTCTGGAGGCTTGTTGGAGGCTCTGAAAGTGATAAAAGTGTCACAGAGAACATGTGGAGACATCAGGCACTGCCTCTGCCCTCCGGGAACTTACAGTCTCACAAGGAGAAAAATCAAGTAAGCTCCTAAGGTAATGGAGTAGGCTAAATAAGGTCTCCTGAACATATCAGGTCCTACTTCCTGGAACTGGTAAGTGTCACCTTATTTGGAAAAGGGCTCTTTGCAGATATAATTAAGGTGAGGATTTTGAAATGAGGAGATTATCCTGGATCATCTGGGTGGGCCCTAAATGCAATCGCATTATCTAAGAGAGGCATCCTTATAAAAGGGAGGAGGAGGGAGGGGTTTCGACACACAGAGAAGAGGAAAAGGCCATAAGATCACAGAGACAGACTGACAGGGCTATATGCCAAGGAATAGTGGCAGCTACCAAAAGCTGGAAGAAACAAGAAAGGGTCTCCTCTTGGGGCCCCTGGGTAGCTCAGTCGGTTAAGCATCCATCCGACTTCAGCTCAGGTCACGATCTCGTGGTCCGTGAGTTCGAGCCCCGTGTCGGGCTCTGGGCTGACAGCTCAGAACCTGGAGCCTGCTTCCGATTCTGTATCTCCCTCCCTTGTGCCCCTCCCCCATTCATGCTCTATCTCTCTCTGTCTCAAAAATAAATAAAAACATTAAAAAATTTTTTAAAGAAAGAAAGAAAGAAAGAAAGAAAGAAAGAAAGAAAGAAAGAGTCTCCTCTAGACTCCCCAGAGGGAGCATGGTCCTGGCCACACCCTGATTTCAGCCCAGTGATATTGAGTTTGGACTTCTGACCTCCAGATCTGTGTGAGAATACATTTGTATTGTTTTAAGCCACTAAGTTTGTGGTAATTGGTTACAGCAGCCATGGGAACAATAAAGGCCATGACAAAGACCAGCAAGCAGGTGAGGGGCCCAGACCAAGGCCAGGGAAGGCCAGGAAGGTGGTGGCTACAAATCTCAGGCAAGGCTTCTTAGAAGAGGTAGGCCTGGAACTGGGGTCTCAAGAGTGGTTGGTAGGAGGAAATGGGCAGACAGAGCAGGGATATAGGGCTCTCAGGATGTTGGAAATGGGGCCTATCAGGCCTGGTATGATCAGAGGACATTGCCACTGCAGATGGGAAGGGGGTCAGGGTGTGTGTGTGTGCGTGTGTGTGTGTGTGTGTGTGTGTGTGTGTGTATGAAACACCCACATCCTGCCATGTTGCTACTTTACCTTCCTCCCAGGGAAAGATGAGCAGCCCCTGTACCACCAGGCAGGTGGCCCTTTGCCACGCAGGAAAAAGCTTAGAGGTGGCGTTAGCCCTGGTTTCCAGCACAGCATCACTGCGTACCAGTGTCTGCTGCCTTCCTGAGCCTTAGTCTCCCAGTCAGTAAAATGGGAATGCCAATAACAACATTGCTTTGAGGGCCATGTTCTCATGTCCCAGTTTCCCTCTGTTGCTTCAATTCTTCTATTCTACCAGATGTTCATGGGCAAGACCGGGGCTGCTTTTTACACAGAGGGATCCAAGGAGCAGGGTGGTAATGCTAAGACCCTCCTCTGAGGGTGTGATGCAGGTTTAGCGAGATAATAGACTGCTCTGATTCTGTGTTTAATGAAGGCCTGTGCCCTCCCTGCTTGCCTACAAGAGCCCTGCAGCCCCAGCAAATGCCCCATCTCCCCAGAGGCCCTGTTTTTCCGCCACAGCCCCTCTCCCGGATCCCCCCCCAGCCCAGCTCCCAGGCAGCCACAGGAAGGCACAGAGGACAGCCGAGCTTGACTATTTAGAACATGGGATGTGATACCAAAATATCTAAGAGACATTTCCCGATAGACCAAATTCAACAGAGATTACATAAGCAATTAGATCTTCTGAGCTCCCTGCTATCTTCTTGCACTGAGGCCACCAAAAACATGTGTGAGCAAGTGTTTCTTTATAGTCAGACGTTTATACTTTACAAGGACATAATTGAAATGTTTCAGGAGGGCAAGCCAACCCTCCCTCCCCACTCTACAACCCACCATCTCCCTCCAGCCACCATGTGTGGTGAGAGGTTCTCAGGGCCCAGGTCTCTCACTGTGTCTGTGTTTTGGTTTCCCCTTCTGTACAATGGGGAGAGCAACATTTGGCCCCTAGGCTAGCATGAGAAATCTGTGAGAAATTGTCTGAAGGCCTGGCCTACGGTGGACACTCAAGGCATTTTCAATGCCAAGGTCCCTTTCCCCTCTCTGGCCCACAGTGGGTAAGGAGTTTGGCTCCTGGTTCATCTGGGCTACCCTCCCTTACCCCTCCTCTCCCCCACACCAGCCCTCACCTCTCCCCAAGTGCTAATGCTTGCTTTCTAATTTATTAGGCTGTTAATGGGCCTGAACAGTGGTAATTGTCTCTTGCCAAGGGTGAAAGCTATCCACTCTCAAGGTTCATGCCTCTCCCTTCCTCCTGGCACAAGTGCCAAGACCCATTGATCCCTGGTGCTGGCCCTTCCCACCACAGCAGAATCTTTTGTCTGTAAAACAGCCCAGTACCAACTCCCCCAAAGCCTTAGAGCTGGCAGTCTGTGGAGCCCAGCCCTCACCGCTCTGGCTATCGTGACCTGGAGCAGATGGGTTCAACAGGCCTGCTTGCCTGCTCCGTCCAGAGAAACTGAGCAGGACAAGTGGCTGACAGGGCCTGAGGTGGCTGTGGAACTCAAAGGAGGCCTGGCCCCAACTGTCCCCACTCTCCTAGCTCTGCCTGCTCTCTTCACACACCCCAAGCTCCTGCTACACCCAGCCACTCTGCAATTCCTACCTCCAGGCCTTTCCATATACTGTTCTCTCATACCCACTGCTCCAGATATCCCTGTGTCACAGAGTCCCACCCATCCTTCAGGTCCCATTCCCAACTATCTCCCTCTGTCTGAAGGAAACCCACACCAAGTCCTGCACTCCCAAGGACTTCGTGTCACCCTCTCCTGGTACCAGAGTGAGCTGGACTGGAGATGCCCTGGAGCATTTCACCCAGCACAGTGGAGTTGAAGAGTAGCAAAAGCGTGGCCAGTACAGAAGACAGGGAGGGAGGTGGTGTCTCCTCTTCCAAGACCGAGCACAGACTGACCAGGGGAGGGGGGCTCCTTTCAGTGGAGGAAACAGAGGCAGCAGGGGGCATGGAGCCAGATGCAGTCAGAGGACGCCTGAAAAAGAAATAGCTAATAGGGAACTCTAAGGGTATTGAACAAGCACTGAAACAGGTGTATCAGGGGACCCTGGCAATATTTCTTCTGCCTATGTGGCAAGGGGTGTGTTCTAGGGTGGGGCACAGAAAATGTGTGGAGTCAAAAAAACACCACACAACCAGCTCTGTGATCTTGGCTGAGTCACTTGTCCTCTCTGAGCCTATTTCTTCATCTGTACAGTTGGTATAGGAATCCTTGCCTCATGGAACCGTTGCAAGAAGTAAATGATATAATGTGAAGACTAGGTGAGAACACCCATGTACAAGTACTTGGCATTCCGTAGGCACCCAAATAAACTGCCATTTCCTTCTCTTACCAGCAACCCCCACCCCCGCCTCCAAGGAACTCACAGTCTGGGGGACTTATCCAGCAGAATCCAAATAGTAGTTAAGTATTGAGGGTCTCAGAATCAAGTCATAGGTTTTTTTTTTTAATTTTTTTTTTTTAACGTTTATTTATTTTTGAGACAGAGAGAGACAGAGCATGAACAGGGGAGGGGCAGAGAGAGAGGGAGACACAGAATCGGAAGCAGGCTCCAGGCTCTGAGCCATCAGCCCAGAGCCCGACGCGGGGCTCGAACTCACGGTCCGTGAGATCGTGACCTGAGCTGAAGTCGGACGCTCAACCGACTGAGCCACCCAGGCGCCCCAAGTCATGGGTTCTTAAAGAGACATCTTAGGAGAAGGGCAGAGTGCAAAGGAACAAGGTTAAATGACCATAGCACAGCTAGCTGTAGGTTACACATTAGGAACATTTCTGAGATGATGAAAACTTAGAACCAAGAGATCTCTAGAGAGGAAGTATCCTCTAAAGACTTGACATCTGAGCCAAGACGTGTATAGCATGAAGAAATCAGCCATGAGAGAAACTGGGAGAAGAGTGTTCCACACAGGGAATACCAAGTGCAAAGGCCCTGAGGCAGGAACCAGCTTTGGATGGTCACGGCACAGAAGAGATGAGGGTAATTGGAACAAAGTGAGTAAAAGGAAAGTGATCCCAGATGAAGTCACAGGAGTCAGCAGGAGCCAGACTATAGAGAGCCTTGTAGGCTGTGGTAAGGACTTCACATTTTACTCTAAGTGACACGGGAAGCCCTGGGAAGGTTTTAAGCAGGGAAGTGACGTGACTGACTCAGGACTGTAACAGATCACTCAGCTTTTGTGTGAATCACAGTTGGCAGGGGACAAAAATAGAAGCAGGGAGACCATGAGGAAGCTTCGGCAGTGACCCAGGCAAGAGGTGATAGTGGCCTAGAGGGGGTGGTGGCAGTGGAGGTGTGAAGTGGTCAGATCTGGAATTCATTTAGAGATGGAGATGGCAAGACTTGCCAATGACCTGGAATCAGAAAGAACATTTACTTGGCATCTATTATATATGCAGCCCTCATCTCACTGAATCCTCCTGACTGCCCTGTTAGGTCAAGCTGATTTACCTCCGTTAGACTGAGGAGGAAACTTAGGCTAAGAGAGGCAAGGGGAGTGGCCCCAGCCACACACCAAGGAAGCAGCAGACTAGAACCAGGGGCCAGATCTGTGTGACTCCAAATTTACATGTTTTCCCTGACACCATGGCCCAGGCCTGGGATAGGTCAGGCCTTTGGATCCTACTTTCTCAGAGACCAGTTCTCTGAAGACAAGCCCCCTGCTATCACTATGTTCTAAACCTGGCCTTGAGCCCTGCTCTGCCCACCTCATTCTCCTCCCTCACTCCTGAGACCAGCTGCTTCTGGGAACAGCAGCCTTAGTGTGTTCATTTGTAAAATACAGAACAGCCTGTTGTCTCTGTGGTGACACGAAGACTAAATGAGACGTGAGATGAGATGTCCAAAGCTCCCTCTCCAGAGCCTGGCATGCTCCCTTCCTTCTTCCCTCTTAGATGCTGGGTGCACCTTGGGGCCAAGATACCTGGCAGGCTTTCCTGGCTGCCCTGGTGTTCCCTTCTCCACTCCAGCCTCCCACTCAGAAGCCTGCACCCCTAGGCGAGGCCCAGTCAGGTCTTCTCTCCCATTCTTACTGTCCATTCCTCTGGGGCCCAGGCAGATGGGATGAGTCCTATCATGCAAAAAGGATGCAGAAGAAAGAAGAGAAGCTCATTTCCTCTGGCACGATGCTTTTTATCTTACCAAAAACAAACATAACTGACACCACTGTGTGGGGGGCCCTGCAAGCCCCTGTGGAGACAGAGAGGCAGCACATTACCCACTTCCTCTCCCCCTCCACAACCTAAGTCTCCAGGTCTCCTCCCACAAAGGCTCAGGAATGCTCCACACTGAAAGGACGCATTGGTTTGCTCTAGCATACCACCCTTACGGTGTGCCCGGAGAAACTGAGACTCAGAGAGGAGGGACTTGCCCAAGGGCACACTGTTCCTCAGTGGCTGGGCCAAGACAGAAATAAAATGTAAGTCTCGATTCCCAGAAGTATGATTTTTTGCCTTCAGAGCATGACTGCACCCCAGCAGGCACAGGCCTGGTATGTGAGTACGTTTGCCCCCACTAGCCTCCGCCATGCTACACGAGGAGGCTTAGGGAGGCCTATGTTCGAGCCTCTCACAAGCCCCTGGGCCATGTTCTCTGTCCCCAGGACACAAGGTTCCATCCGAGTTATCCCAAAGGAGGGGCTCATTCCTCAAGCTGGGTGGGCCCAGAGCCCAGAAATGCATGCCTGCTGCCACCCAATTGCACTGGCCACCCACCTCTTTCCCCAGGGACTGATCTCTCTCCAGGTTACTGACACACCCATTCTATGCTCTCCTAGCAGCCCCATGGTTGACCCCAGCCCAGGCTCCCTCCCACTGCAGCCAGGAAGACAGGGAGGGCACACAGAGGCCATGAGGAAACTCGTGCTGAGCCGGCCCTTAGGGACCTCACATTGGCCAGCAAGGAAGGGGCCATGGCCTCTGGGGGTGAGGGAGCCAGTGCAGGATTATGGGCTCCTCGCTTGGAAATGATTGGTCATGACAAGCTCACTGCAGGAACAAAGCCATGTGAAATTGACCTCATCACCAGTGATCAGATCAAATTGTTTAGTGTAAGGGGAATGTGAGGGGGATGTTCAGCTGGGCGATGACCTAGTTAGGGCCTTAAAGAGGCAGAGCAGCTGCCCCACTCTGGGGAGGAGGAGGCAAGAGGCCTCCTGGGGGGAGGCCCCTGCTGAGCTGCAGGTGGAGGAAAGCCTGTTCCCAGCCAGGCTCTGGCCTGGCCAGGACCAACTCCTCTGACCCTCTAGCATCCCCAGAGGAGGGCCCAGCCCCAGAGGGCCCAGGAATAGTAATACAGGAGGCCATAGCGGTGGCTGAGGGCACAGTTTTCACTGTCCTAAGAAAACAAGATAGTGCAGGAACTGAGGAAACCCTGAGGCTAGGAGTTGGCAGACCCTGGGAGACAGGGGCTGAATTTTGTTAATGATTTGTGTATTTGATTACCATGTCTCAGGCCTTATTCTGAGGACTTTCCATATATTAACTCAATCTTCAAAACAACCCTATGACGTGGATACTATCGCGGTGTCCAGCATGATGCAGAAGAAGACTCAAATAGGTGACGTGATGGGAATGCAAGCTGGTGCAGCCACTCTGGAAAAAGTATGGAGGTTCCTCAAAAAACTAAAAATAGAACTACCCTACGACCCAGCAATTGCACTACTAGGCATTTATCCAAGGGATACAGGTGTGCTGTTTTGAAGGGACACATGCACCCCCATGTTTATAGCAGCACTATCAACAATAGCCAAAATATGGAATGAGCCCAAATGTCCATCGATGGATGAATGGATAAAGATGTGGTATATATACAATGGAGTATTACTCGGCAATCAAAAAGAATGAAATCTTGCCATTTGCAACTACATGGATGGGACTGGAGGGTATTAGTCAGAGAAAGACAAATATCATATGACTTCACTCATATGAGGACTTTAAGAGGCAAAACAGATGAACATAAGGGAAGGGAAACAAAAATAATATAAAAACACGGAGGGGGACAAAACATAAGAGACTCATGAATATAGAGAACAGAGGGTTACTGGAGGGGTTGTGGGAGGAGGGATGGGCTAAATGGGTAAGAAGCACTAAGGAATCTACTCCTGAAATCACTGTTGCACTATATGCTAACTAATTTGGATGTATATTTTAAAAAATAAAAAATTAAGTAAAACAAATAAATAAATAAAAGAGGTGACGTGATTTGCCCAAGGTTATAAAACTGGTATGTGACCACCTGGTCCCAGAGTCTGTGCTATTAACTGCTACATTCTACTGTTTCTCCTCTGATGATGGGGTTGACCAAATGTGGCAGGCCAAATAAAGACACAAATAGGAGGAGGTGACCTGCACCTCTGAAGCCTTTCTTTCCCATCAGGCCCTAGGGGCACCAGGGGGCCCAGGGGCTAGGGCATGGGAGAGGGGGCCTGTCAGGAACTTCAGAACAGGTGCCTGCTTTCTCCTTGGATCCTGTTTCCTGACACTTGCATGAGGATCCAGGAGGGGACAGGGGAGGGACATGTGGCCAGCCAGTGCAGAGCAGTCCCCTTTCTGCCAAGCACTGCCTTAGGGAATATGACTCTTGCTGCCTGAGGGTTACAGGGGAGATGTCAGAAGGGGGGGCAGGGCTTCTGGTAGGGCACATGGTGTTATCCCTTTCATTAGCAGTATGTGTGCAGAAAACTTAGCATAGGGCCTGGCACAGAGGAGGAAGACGCCCGTGAATGTGCAGCAAACAGCAAAATCCACTAAGGGTAGGCCAGAGCAAAAGCTACAGCAGGAAGGATCCTGGTTGGCTGCTGGGAAAGTTTCCGGGAGGCCATTAACTTCCCCATGGGGTCCCGAGGCATAGAAGAGACCTCTGTCACTCCAAGGGGTGGGGAAGCACCTGAGGCCAGCACCTGAGTGGAATCTTGTACAGGGGGCTGCAGGGGTGCTGGCTGTGACAAAAGCTGAGGGTCACGTGTGAAACTGGTCTGCTAGTCTGGGCCCTTGCCTAGTTCCATGCAGGTTGAGGAGTCCAGGCTGGCAGGACCTCAAGACCTCAGCTTGCTCTCCTGGGGGTATGTAGCTGAAAGGATACAGCTGGTCCTTGATGCTTCCTGGTCCCAGGACTGAGAAACTGAGTGTTCTGTGCCTCCCTTTCTGTACAGCAACCAATTCTTAATGGGCCCCCCAGGACAGGCCTTTCTGTTCACTGGTTCCTTTCTGCCCAGTTCCGTGGGCACCTGGGATTTCTTATCAAGGGCTTCATGTCTCGGGCAGGGATGGGCCAGTGTGCCTACTGCTCCAGCCTGTTCTCTAGCTTTTTTCCTGGTTTCCCTATTTCCTGGGGCCGGGCTAGTTTCTATTTCCCCTTACCTTAATTCAGACTGGATTTTTCAGATGTGATCTGGGGGGCTTCATTTGTGACTAGCGGCCCCCTCCCTGGGATATTCCTGACACTCCTACCAAATCCCTCTCCAGTTTGGTTTGGGTGGGGGGTACCCCCTCCCAGCATGTGACACCACTACTCTGGACTGGGGGGGGGGGGACTCTAATTCTTTTGTGAGAGCCCACATTGAGAGGACGCAGGCCAAAGAGAATGTTCCTTCTTTGGGAAGACCTCCGAAGAACTGTCAAAGGGCAGAGGGACCCCGATGACCACAGTTAAGACCTGTGGTTGGAAGCCACAGGGACAGAGCATTCAGTCTACCTCAGAGAAGGACTTCCTGTTGGGTTGAGCTTTCTTCAAGGGCATAGCTATCTCAGAGCCTAATGAGACCTATATCCCCCGAGGTGTGCAGGTAGAGGCTGGATGGACAACTGTGAGAGATGCTGTACAAAGCCAGTGAAAGAGTGGGACTATTCTTTCCCCATGTCACTCTCTGTGTTTATTTTTTGTTGTTGCAGTGACTACAGACCCACAAGGATGTTGGCCTCCACTCAGCTCTCGTCACCAGAATATCTGTGCAAGTTTGTGAAGTTAAAGACAGAAACAACAAAGCTAAGAGTAAATCCAAGACACAGCCCAGGGGTGAGGTGGGAGAGAAAAGGAAGAGATAAGTAGAAAGGACAGAGAAAGAGAAGAGGAAAATGAGAGAAAGGGAGAGACAGATAAATAGAAAAGGAGAAACAGAGAAAAGACCAGAAAAGCAAAGAGAAAAAGAAAGACGGAGACAAGAAAAAGTAGGTGGGGGGGGGGGGTTGGTAAGGGGGAGATACCAAGCTAGAGGCAGAGAAAAAAGTTGGAAATAGAAATCTGCTCCCTGGCTCTGCTCCTTTGTCTCTCCCGCAGCGCTGGGGTTTGTGCAGAAGCCTTATTCCCTAGCTAACCCTGTAACACTCCCTATTTCTTCAAAAGCAAGGGAGTGGTCTCCAAGGGCAGCTGTGTCAGCCTTAGAAAATGCCTGAAACCACAGGGGCCCCAGGTGGGACCTGGACCAGGCTACTAGGCCTCTACCCTGCTGCACCTTTGGGCAGAGAAGCTTCCAGTGGGACTCCAGTGGCTCCAGGTCCCAGGAAGCCAGGGGAGATGTCTCTGCCTTCACACCTCTGCCACTGGCAGAAAGAGCAGACTGGGGTTTTGATGGCTCCAGGGAGCAGAACTGGGCCCCACTCAGAAATAGCAATCAGCTGAGTCCTGAGAAGAACTTCACAGCCAGCAGAGGATCTTCCCAGAGGACCAGGGCTTCTCAATGCCAAGTGAGGGCCCCATGCACAGAAGTGTGCAAGAGAGGTTGGCTGAGTGCCCAGTGGTGGTGAGATGAGGTTCGAGCCTTGGTGGGAATGAGACCAAAGAGCTTCAAAGCCCGATGGAGAGTGGCTGATGCTGTGATTCCCATGTCCTCAGCAGGTGACCCATCTTTCCAGCCCAAAGGGGAGAATCCTGCTGTGTTACTTTAAATAGCTAAGCTTTCTAACAAGGCTTCTATTCATACTTTCACAGAAGAATGTTTCCCATGTTTCTATCTTAAGAATTTTTATGTAGTTATGTAGTAATGCCTATAGCTATATAACCATGTACCTAAAATATCTATGCATTTATGTATTTCTATATCTGTTTATCTATGCATCTCCATATCTTTATATCTAAGTGGCTATCCATGTTGGTATTCATGTATCTCTTTGCTATGCATCTATATGGTTCTGTATCTCTCCGTATCTCTTTCCCTTTACAAGAGAAGCTGATAAAGACCCTGAGGGATTTAACACCCCCCCACACACTTTCTGAGCTGCCCCTCTCCATGGTCAGCCCCCCCCCTCATGTCATTTGTGCAAGGCCTGGCCTTTCACTCTTCCTCTCCACCAGATGGTGGCCATCTTTGGACAGTTTCCTCATGGTAACCCCTTTTAAATCATGGATTCCTATCACCAAATCATTTTGAGCACTCCAACCCAATTTATCCACAGGGATTTATTTATACATAATGCAGTGGTTAAGAGAACAGACCCTGGGGCCAGCCTGTGAATGTGCATCCTGGCTCTTCCACTGGGTGAGTGAGTTGAGGTCTCTGGGCTTTTGTTAGCCCCTGTAGAAAGAGTAGCTAGAAGTGCTACTCGATGCCACAAAGTACTTGTAGTATGTGCTGACCTTTCTATACAAGTATTATTTTTTTTTTAATTTAAAAAAAAAATTAATGTATCTTTGAGAGAGAGAGAGAGAGCGTGCTCAAGTTGGGGGGGGGGGTGCAGAGGGAGAGGGAGACACAGAATCTGAACCAGGCTCCAGGCTCCAGGCTCTGAGCTGGCAGCACAGAGGCCGATGCAGGGCTCAAACTCACGAGCTGTGAGATCATGACCTGAGCCGAAGTCGGATGCTCAACCAACTGAGCCACCCAGGCGTCCCTACATGTATTACTTTAATTAATGGTGTAGGTCACAAAATGAATGTTGAATGTCAAAACTGCCAGAGGATTAGCTATACAGAAATAAAATCTTCTATATGTTGTAATATTTTCTTACTCCCCAGTGGGTTGCTTAGCACGATTGCTTACTACACTTTGCATTGTGACTTGGAGAGTTTGCTTAGGATCCTTTCTCCAGCTTTCTGACTCTCACTCTACCAGGGAAGCCTGAGTTTGAGGCCTAAACCTGGGCGCACCCCTCAGCACACAACCAGAGGCCACATCACTCCAGGATCCTCTCCCAAGATGAGGCTGAAGGCCCAGAGAGAGCCCCATTGGCCCATACCCTGAGGGTCAGCACAGTCCAGGGGCCTCACACATAGCCCAGAGGCTCTGCTGCCTATATCCCAGGCCTTTGATCCTCCTCAGCCCAGAGCCTGGGGTCAAGGTGCAGCCTACCTCCTCTCCCTCACCACAGTCAGCCTGAGGCACCAATCTATCACAGGGCATGAAAGCCAAGCCCAGGGCTCACCGTTGGCTCTGAATCACTTATTGGATGGATAGTCATGTGAAGTCACCATTACTGAGCACTTTACCTACATCTTCTCTGAATATTTCCAAGGATCCTATGAGGGAGGTGCTCTTACTCCAATTTGCTGCATATGCTGCTGATCAGTGAGGGAGCAGGAAAACAATTGGCCTGCAGTCTGGCGGGAGACCAGTCTCCTCATCACCTTGTAATGTTGGGAGAACAAGTAAAGGAATGGTTTCTCTGTTCCCCTCCATGCTCCCCCAAGGCACCTGTGTCCCCTTCCTCAATTCTGGGCTTGCTCTGAACCCCCAGCCTAGAGAGAACTGCGCCTAGCCCCCAGTCCCCCCCTTTTTCTCTGAGTGCGCAGCTGAGTGGGTCTGCACCCCCTGGCCCCATGCCCAAGGCTCCTGGAGCCCCCAACTCCCGCTCCTGGCAGGACCCCTCCTGGGAGCCCCGCCCCCGTCAGCGACAGACCCGCAGGTAATCCCCTCCCCCTTCCTGCCCCCGCAGCTCCAGCCCCTTCCAATTAGCGTAGTCTCGGATCCCCCCTCTTGCTCCCTCCCCCACTCGGCTCCCACGTGGGGAGCCCGGCTCCCAGGCCTGGCCGCCCCATTCACAGCGCCCTCCGCCATTGTCCGCGGCCTGTCATTCACGCATGGCATTAGCATTTCTAAAGCCCACTTTTCCTAGTCGGCTCTTTGGCTTCAGCCAAAAAGGGGCTTACTTTGAAACCTAAGTTTTGGGAAAACGTGCTCCCTAGGCCCCTAAAATAGCTTACTTTTAGGCCCTTAACTTTCCAGGCCTCAGTCTGTTTGCCTATGAAATGGGGAGAACTATCGTCCCTTGTTTCCAGGTTTGGGTGCCTGGAATGTCTCAGTCTCAAGAGTGGTCGAGAAATGGGGCGGCCTCCTGGGACCTCAGTGCAACTGCCTCTTCCTTCCCCCTCAGCTTCTTGGGCCCTGCCAATCTGGACCCTCCGTTCCCCACCTACGTGCCAGGGGAGATATGTAATTTTATCAAAACTGGTTTTCCCTGCCCTAACCCAAGCGGCCTTTGTTAAGGCCCTGGCAGGATGGGGCATGAATGGGGGTGACTTCTTTGCCTTGGCATTTGAAACTTGCCTAAGTAACTTGGGTGGAGAGACAGCACCACCCAGTGGCTCCCTCGGCTC
The DNA here is from genome assembly GCF_018350175.1 of Felis catus. Lineage (NCBI taxonomy): Eukaryota > Metazoa > Chordata > Mammalia > Carnivora > Felidae > Felis > Felis catus. Next base: position 56,307,577 of record NC_058386.1, read on the forward strand.
TATGCCAATCTTCCCTGGGGTGGGTCCTCACATACCTGGCTTCAGGGCCCCCAGTGAGGAGGCTCACCAGAGAAAGCTTTTTAACTTGTGCAATTTCATTTGCATTGGTTTAGCTGCCTCAAATCCAAGGCTAAATACAGAGCTAGCAGTTAAGAGTACCAAAGGGGCACAGCTCTATCTCGGCCCCACCCCCATCATTCCATTGCATTGATAATGACTCTTGCTCCAGGTTCCCTGGTCAGTGGCCAGTACTTTCCCCTCCCTAGGCCTCACTTTTCTTTATCTGGAAAATGACAGAGTATTCCCTTGGTCACCCTCTGCTTTTCCTGGTGGGTGGGGGATATTTGTGTGATGGGAAGTTGTGGTGGGTCTGGGCCAGTCCTCTGTGTCACTCAGCTACCTGGACCCCAAGAATAGGCTCTGGTCCCATCTGTACTTCACAGCCCCAATCCCTAGCCTTCAGGCCCTTCCTGGAAACCCATCAGGTTCCAACCAGCCCCTCTGAATATGGAAAAATGGGACTCACACTTCCCCAATGCCTGCTTTCTTTGGTTCTTATTCCCTTGTTTCCTCCACTCTCCCCCTGCTTGTTTACTGTGTGCTAAGGATGCCTGCATTTCTCTTCAAGCCTGGTAAGGAGCAAAATGAGGCAAGAGTAACACCTGTCTCCAATCAAAGGTCCCACCACCCCATTTCCCTCTGGGGTCCCTTCTGAAACCTGCTTTAGCCAAAGAAGGCAATGAGGGCAGATGCAACCAACAACCAGCCCCAAAAGGCTGGGGTGCTCAATGCATCCTTCTTCCTAGTCTCTTCCCACGGGCCCTCCCTCTGTGTCTGAGAGGAAATGAATGGGCTTGGGAAAGAGGGGAGGCAGATTGGGCCCAGAGAGTCTTGTGACTGGAGTCTGCTTAGGCCTCGGGAAAAACTGGACTGTTAGAGCAGAAGAGGGGAGAAGGCTTGGTCAGGAAAGAAGGAGCAAAGTTTGCTCAACCCTAGTATATAGTGTGGCCCTGAAGCAAGATCCAACCCAGGGTTTTTTTGCAGTCAGGAGGAGGTGGAGAAAAAGAACTGAGAGCAGCAAGGCCCTCCTCATCTCATCCTTCCTGGTTGTGCTCTGAGGAATTACAGGGGGCTCTGGGATCACTGGGTATGAGTGTGGGGTAGTGTATTCAAGGGGTACCCCCCTCCTTTCGGCTCAGCTCTACTTGGTCTTTTATTTTTATTGCCGTTCTAGATGAGATTTTGTCCAGAAAAGTATTCTACTAAAGAAGAAGAAGAAGAAGAAGAAGAAGAAGAAGAAGAAGAAGAAGGGGGGGGGAGGGGGAGGGGAAGGGGAAGCTGAAAAAGCCTACAATTTACAAAGGGGGAAACTTTGAAGCCCAGAAAGGTAAGCTAAGGTAGTAGCCTTGGCACCTAGCATAGAACCCTACAGCCACAAAGTCCTCAGTGAACATTTTTAGAAAAAGCAATTGAATGCCACAAAATTCTCAAATAATTTCAAAGCATAAACAAATCCACTTTCACTTTATATATGACCATGCTACAAGACCTACCACTTTTTAAAGCTATCTAAGAAAGCTGTTACACAAGAAACAACAAAGAGAGCTGGGAATTTGCTCAAATGTTGGGAATTACCTGACATCATAGTCAATTCTCATAATGGAAGCATAAGCAAAGAGGCAATTCATAAAATTGGCTAATTGTCCTTGCCTGCTGTCCAAGCCAGGATGTATGGATATGCTTGTGTATATTTTTGGTTAATTTCCATCATGGGTTTAACATTAGCTTCTAATGTTTGACATGAAGAAGTAAAAAGGAAAAGCCTCCTCTTACTTTGAGGTTGAAATGTGAAAGATGCAGTTGTAAACAACTCAAGAGGGTGGTGTGGTCCAGCTGGGCTCTTCATTGTTCCTGAAACAGCACTTGGGTACTCTAGGCTTTCCCTCAGCCCTCCATGGACCATTATGAACCACAGAACAGAGCCTGTGGATACACAATGATCTGGATTCTTGAATATTCTGTGTAGATTATCTTCAGACAAGGTTTAATCCCAGACTACTTTCTCTCTCCAGGCATTAATGGGCTATCAGGAAAGTAATCTAATGTCACGAGCTGCTTGGGTAGGGCATAATGATCAAGAGAAGTCATCTACCAAAAATGAGATTGTGTGTTTCAAAGGCAGTAGAAATCATTGGGAGCTAGGCCGGGGTTTGAATTATCCACACCACTGCTTTGCCCCATCCTCCAAGCCCACCTCCCTATGCACCCAGTATAGGTATGTACAAAGAGCTTTCAGCTACTGATTCTCATTGAGTGACTTGGGGCACAATTCCTCTCTGAGCCCCAGTCTGTGCATCTGTAAAAGGAGGGTTAAGAGTGAATCATATATCAAGAAAGTTACGGGACAGCTGCAGAATGGGAGAAAATATTTGCTAATCATATGTCTGATAAGACTCTAGTATCCAGAATGTATGAAGAACTCAGGAATCAAAAGACAAATAACCCCATTAAATTGAGCAAGAGAAATTGGCAGAAGTAAACATTTCCCATTTTTTGTAGATGGCTTCTTTTGATCTTTATGGCCTACTCAAGTAGCTCCTAATATTAGACATTTCTCCAAAGAAGATATACAGATTGCTATTAGCAAATGAAGAGATGCTCAACATCATAGTCATTAAAAAATGTGAATCAAAACCACAATGAGATATCACTTCATACTCACTAGGATAGCTAGAATTTACAAATAAAAAATTTAGGGGCGCCTGGGTGGCTCAGTCAGTTAAGCATCCCACTTTACCTCAGGTCATTATCTCACAGTCCGTGAGTTACAGCCCCATGTCCTGCTCTGTGTCGACAACTCAGAGCCTGGAGCCTGCTTCAGATTCTGTGTTTCCCTCTCTTTGCCCCTCCCCCACTCGTACTCTGTTTCTCTCAAAAATAAAATAAAAACTTAAAAAAATAAATTAAAATAAAAAATAAGAAACTTGGAAAATAACAAGTGTTGGTGAGGATGTAGAGAAATTGGAATGCTCATCCATTGCTGGTGGAAATGTAAAATGGTACAGCTACTGTAGAAGATAGTCTGGCAGTTCCTCCACAAGTTAAACATAGAATGACCATTTGGCCCAGAAGTTCCACTCATAAGTATGTACTCAAGAGAAGTGAAACCACATGTGCACACAGGACCTTGACACTACAGGTTCATAGCTGTGGTATTCATAATGGTCCAAAAGGTGGAAACATCCCCAAAGCCCATTAACTGGTGAATGAGAAGACAAAAAGCTGTATATCCAGACAATGGAATACTATTTAGCAATAAAAAGAAATGAAGCACTGACACGTGCTACAACACGGGTAAACCTTGAAAACATTATGCTGAGTGAAAGAAGCCAGATAAAAAAGGGCACATATTACATGATTTCATTTATATGAAATGTCCAAAATGGGCTAATCCATAAAAAGACAGAAAATGGATTAGTGGTTGATAGGGGCTAAAGGTAAGGGGGAGTGGGAAGTGACTGCTAAGGGTTGTGGGGGTTTGGGGGACTTTGCTCTGGAATTAGATAATGGTAATGGTCACACATGCTAAAAACCACAGAATTGTACATTTTGAAAGGATGAATCCTATGGTATGTGAATTACATCTCAATTGTGTGTGTGTGTGTGTGTGTGTGTGTGTGTTTTAAAGAATGAACTATATGGCAGAGGTTTACAAATTGGGCTAAGTCAGTACTACCCCAACCTCCTGGTGATGCTGGGCCTGAAAATTTGTTTTTTTAACATGCCCCTGGGATGGTTCAGGTGCAGCGAGGTTTGGGAACCGTTGGATCTGCTCTAACACACTAGGTCCCTGCCTGTGTCTATAATGAGAGGTACCTATAAACAGTTGCACTCAGCCCCTTTCTCTGTGGGAGTTGGCCCCTCTTGGGTTCTGCATGCCCTGAAACAGCCAGACCTCACACCCCAAGAAGGACCTGTTGCATTAGCCACAGAAACAGACCCTTCTTGTGCTTTTGGGGCCACAGGGGGTTTTCCAACCTCTGAGGCTGATCTGCTGGTCTTGGCCTTCCCAGGTGTTGGGGGAGGAGGGGCTCCCTCCACAGAGCCTGAGATCCATTGCTCTTTGCTCTTGGGGCACCAACACCAGGCCTGCCCAGCAGGCCATGTGGTGGAGGAACTCAAACCCCACTGGGGGATCTGGCAGGGAGGGGGCCACAGGGACGACCCTCAGGTGCCTGGGAAACCACATGCCTGTGGCAGTTTGGCTCTGGTGCCTGGATCAGACTCTGAACAGGGAACTCTTAGAGAGGCAATCCAGGCCTAGCCTTGAGCATGAGGTATAAGCAGATGAGTGGTTCTCATCCCCTTCAGTGTGAGTGGGAACAAGAGTGTGTGCACAGGCCTAGCAAGGCCCCAACTTCAGCTGTAAGCTGAGATGCTAGGGCCTCGCCCATAGTTTCTCCTTGCCTGCCTTACCTCCCACAATGCCCAGCTCATGTTCTTCCCTTACAGTAGCTACAGGAACACTAATGTCCCTTCCCCACACACACACTCTGACTGAGAGCCAAATATATGCTAGGCCCAGAGCAAAATATTCTCTGATACCTTACTGAATTTCATCCTCACTACTACTTTTTACAGTAGGAAGTACTCTTCTTACTTTACACAAGGAATTCAAAACTCAATTATTTACTTGAACTAATATTTATTGAACACTTATTATGTACCAGGCACTACACTAGGTGCTAGATCTATTGAAGTGAATGAGGTCCAGTGCCTCTTGGAGATTGCACTTTGTCTCCAAGCAGAGAAGGAGATTTCTAGAAAGAGGTCAAGCTGGGATAGCAAGCAACGTCCACTTGAGTCCACAAGTCCTCCTCCCTCAGGCTGCCCAACCTCGGCCACGTGGTGAAGATTCCCTCCATGCAGAGCTCCTGGTGAGCCTTCCCAGGGCCGCCTTGTGATTCGGTCTTTCTGGGAATATGAGAAGGAAGTGTAGAAGCCTTCCTAAATATCATGTGAACACATGCCACCATCATGACCTTTGCCATAGTTTTATCCCACCTGTTTCTTTATTTACTGTCTTTCTTTAAATGGACTGACTTCTGAAAAAGTAAACTTTAATATTTACCTTAGTGCCATACTAAACAATGATATCCATGATATCATTTGTGGTGTGCTGGTTGGGGTTTTTTCCTAGTAAACTTTACCATAAATATATCACCATTGACATGTACATCTTTGTTTAGGCACCCCTTAGCATCCTGTCAATACAAGCAATATGTTTCTTGTATTGAATATGTTCTTAGGAGAAACACTGGGAAAGAAAGAAAATGTGAGTCCCTTGGACACTTGGAGGTGAACTTGTATGGAAACCACCTTTGTTGAGAAGTCGCCTTGATAATCTTGCTTTGGGCTAGCCCCTGAGAGACTTGGGGCTTAGAAGTGAGTCAAATTGAAGGTTTCTGTTATTCCCCAGGAGCCAGGAGGAAGTATAATTGGCAAGATGAAGATCCTACATACTGCCTGGTGACTCCTCCTCATGACCTCCACTCCCTACAAACTCAGACCAAAGTCATTCCCCTCACAGGAGGCTTGAGGCAAAAAGTGGAGGATCTGGGTCTTGCTGCTGGCTGAAGAAAGCAGAATCCAGGCAGCAAGCCATTGGATGGATGTCACAGAAATCCTGGGGAAGGCTTTGGATTCTCTCAAGGTTCAGGCCAAGTTTAAGCATAGCTAGTAAAGGCAGAGATCCTGGATCACCATGGCTGTATGAGCCTAGGCAAGTAACTTCATGCCTCACTTTCCTCATGGGGAATTGAGAGGGCCTTCTTCATGGAATGGCTATGAGGATTAAGTGAGACAATGTAAAAATGGAATTTGGTAAAGGCCAATCCAATTTTTTTTTTATTATGCCTATTGAACAAATTCAATAAATATGCTTTGGCCTCATTGGTGCATAAAACATTATTTCAGTCACTTAGGTGTGGAAGAGGGGAAGCAATGGGCATGGAGGGGTGTACAGAGATTAATACAATACAGCTTCTACAGTCTACCAGCAGCAGCAAACAATTTGGTTTGAACCATATGAAATTGGCAATATTCAATCATTTTGGCTCACAACTCAATACCACTTTAGACACCAAAGTGAAGTTAGTACAAAATGGAAATGAAGAAGGGAATGGTTTTCTCCCACTGAACAGATTGGGGAAGGTTTCACTCAAGAAGTGACCTTTGAGTCTTGACGGATGGTTTGGACTGCAGTCGGCTGCAAACCAGGAAGAGGGGCCTTGTGGGCTAGGTGGGGAGAGTGTCAGCAAAGGCATGGGAGTGGGGTCAGGTGAAGCCTGTCAAGGGGGATGTGGATGGTCTGTGTGCCTGGGCAAATGTACTGCCCAGGAGCCTGGAGAGCTTGGGGGGCTGTTATGGAGGGTCTCAGACGCTGGCCTTTGCCTTCCCTTGGGAGTTGGCAGCTGTTCATCAGCAAATAGGATGTTATTCCTCTCTGCTTAGTGGGGCCAGCGGCACAAAATGGGGCAAGAACTTTCCCACTTTCCCATTAAAGGCTGAAATGACAGCAGGAGGAATTGCAATCAGCCAAACAAACAAACAAACAAAAAACCTTTCTGGATGTGAGCTGTGAGAACCTGTTCTAGAATGACCCAGGAGGCTGAGGAATCTCTTCCCCTGAAGACCTTGAAAAACAGGAGAGATTCTCATTTGTCTGGTTCCAGAAGAATCTGCCCAAAGGCAGAGGGCTGGACCAGATGACACATTTGTGCCCTTTCCAGTCTGCAGTCTTGATGATCTCATTGTTCCCTCTTCCTCTGGATGAGCTGCCTCACCCCAGCTCATACTCATTGGGATGGTCCCTGTTGTTAGAAATCTCCCAGGCTCCCAAAGCCACAGCTCTTCCGGTTGGTGACTAACAAACTTGTCAGCAAGATCATCCCAATGTCTAGCCTCCATCCTCCTTGCTGTAAGCTTGAGCAAGGCTTGCTGCTATAACTTCCCTTGAAGGTGATTATCCTAATATAGCCAAGACCACCTGTTAAGCCTTACCACCAGCCTTTGTCTCACTTCTGAAGAGACAGATAGGATAGGTTTTAGAGTTGAAGGGCCTGGGTTTGAGTTTTGACTTGTTGTATGACCTCAGGCAAGCCATTTAAGGGCAAGGATTAAGTAAAGTAACATTTGTGGATCACTTAATATATACTCATGTATTAGTTGAATGAATCACATGTAAGTATTATCCTCATTTTATGGGTAGGGAAACTGAGGCTCCACAAGGTTAAGTTTCTTGCTTACTGTCACCCAACTAGTAAGTAGTAGAGCTACAACTGGAACTCAGATTTTGCAGATTCCAAAGGCTGTGCCATTTTCATCCTACGGTGTTACTTCTTGCTTTACTGCTCAACCTAGTTTCTGTCATCTGTAAAATGGGACTAATACTCTCTGCCCCACAGAGTTATTGGGAGGACTAAAAAACATACTGTATGTGGACGTGATGTGTAAGTCAAAAAATGCTGGGCAGATGCAAAATAATTATAACACTCAAGATCTGGTCAATTCTCTGGGCTTCTGCCAACACCTTTGAGAAGCAATTTCTGAGGATAGCAGGCAGAGTTAACCTCTCCCTTCCTCTGTCACTGAAGGATGAGAGACCTCTCTTCTATCACAGCTTTAAAAAAATTTTTTTTAATATTTATTTTTGAGAAAGAGAGACACAGAATGTGAGCAGGGGATGAGCAGAGAGGGAGACACAGAATCTGAAGCAGGCTCCAGGCTCTGAACTGTCAGCATAGAGCCTGGTGTGGGACTTGAACTCATGAACTGTGAGATCATGACCTGAGCTAAAGTCAGACACTTACCTGACTGAGCCATCCAGGTGCCCCTCTATCTATCACAGCTCTTATTGCACCAGGTTGCAATTCTGTCTTTAGCATGTTTGCCTCCCTAATTCATTCATAAACCTTTCCATGGCACAGTGTTTAATACATAGTAACATTCAACAAGTGTGGCTTGAATGAATGAATGAATGATGCAGTGGCTTCCCCCCACAGCTCTGCTCCTTTTCTGTTGGTGGTCCAGCCTCCAGCTTCCCACCCCAGAGCCCCAGCTTACTAAATGGGCCACCAACTGCTAGCCTTCCAATCCCATGGTCACAGGTAGACCTTGGCCAGCTGGCATTCAGAGTCCTTAGCATCTGACCCAATCCCACTTGCCTTGATACCTTGTTGCCCACGCTATTGCCCTCACACTGCCAGGGCACAAACCAAACCATACTGTTTCTCAAACATGCTTTACGCTTCCCTACTGCTGTGCCTCTGTTCACACCATTCCTTCTACCAGGAATGCCTTTCCCCACCCAGTGTCCTCTTGTCAAAATGTACATTCTGCCTCCTTCAGGAAGTTTTCCAAGTCCAAAACTAAAGGTGGTCTCATTCTCCCATGAATCCCTTTGCATAGAGTGGGTACTCTTTAGAGGACCTTAATATCCTCTACCTTCCCAGGCAGTCATTTGCATCCCACTGAGCCTTTAGGCAAGCTCCTACCCCTCTCAGTCTCCAATCTGTACATATGTGTAATGGCTCTCCCAACCCTGTGATACTGTGAGCTGGCTTCTTTGGGACCTCAAGGAGGGCAAGACACCAATGAACCCCAAGTTGGGCCTTCAACTCCTGACAACATGTGCCCACTCCCAGGCCTGAAAATCAGCTCTCAGATATTAGAAGCTAATTGACTTGCTTAAGAAAGGGATAAATGTCTACTTAACATGATTACTGTCAAAGGCCTGAGCAACAGAACCTTTCCATCATTGGAGTTTTATTGCAGGAGAAGCTAATTAGCTCTAATTAGGGAACTCCCAGGTGCTTAAGGCAAAGGTCAATGGAGGGGAGGGAGAATGAAAGACAGGTGGGGAAGAGGAGGGAAAGGTGCTCCATACCTCCCCTCTTAGCAAATTGCCCAGTATGAACAGGCTTAGTACTCCCCAGGAACCCCAACCCTAGTGACACCAAAGGCACCACAACCATCTGGGATAAAAGAAGGAAGCTTCTTGAGACCCTACTATATGCCAGGCATTGTATCAAGCCTAGTCTCTGAGTCACTTGAGCCTCACAATGACCTCTAGAGGCAAGAACTATTCATTGACCCATTTCATAGATGGAGAAACTGAGATGTATAGAAATTAAGCCCCTTGTCTGAGCTCACACAGTAGGGAAATGGAGGAGTTGGGACTGGACCTCATATCAAGGCTGGGGCTGCTGTCTTTGGCTTCCCCTATGCCTCCAGGTGACTGGTTCGGGGGTTCTCACTGCTCAGGGAGGGATCTGGATATGCAGTCTCTTTCCTCTGCTGTGGTGCATCTTAGAGGCACTCAGCCAAGGGGTCCTTCAAGGTGGGCCAAACTGGGCACAGCCAGACCTGGCATGGTACCTAAGAGAGTTAGTTGTCTTTTGTTTCAGGAATTCCTCCTCCTTCGATTCAGGTCAGGGCTCTAGGCTGCAAATCCTGGATAACTCGGGCCCCTCACCCTCCAGGAACTCACATTCCAGTGGAAGTCTATGAACATTTGAATAGCAAATCATTTAAGGGTCAAAATGTATGTAAAGAGAAAGATGGTGGTGTAGGAGGATGCTGGGCTCACCACGTCCTGCTGATTGCTTAGATTCCACCCACATCTGCCTAATTTACCCAGAAAACCACCAAAAGACTAGCAGAACGCACTCTCCAGAGCCAAGAGTAGATGAGAGGCCCACGGAAGAGGGTAGGAAGGGTGGAGAGGCGGTGCATGCTACACGGACTGGTGGGAAGGAGCCAGAATGGTGGAGGGGCAGCCAGCCCACCCGACAAGGCAGAGCCCCTGAGTCTGGCTTGCAAAAGCAGAGGGGCCAGAGGGAGTGTGTTCTGAGAGCCAGCGGGACTTAACATCTGGAATGTTATAAGTCAACAGCTCTGCTCGGAGAGCAGGAGGGCTAAAGGACAACGGGAGGGAGAATTGTTGAGCCCCAGAGGACAGAGCTCAGCTTGGCGTGAAACAAAGGCACTGGGAAGTGCCATCTCCCTCGCCCACCCCCCCAGCCAAAATCCCAAAGGGAACCAGTTCCCGTCATGGAACTTGCTTGCATGCACAAACACCCAACACTGTGCTTCTGTGGATCCATCCCTCCAACGGGTCTGCCTCCCTCCCCGTGCCACAGGACCCCTCCCAAAGCAGATCCCCAAAGGCAAAGTGAGCTGAGCCTGCCCCTCCTGCCCCTGTGCACCTTACAGGTCCACCCCAGCTAATATGCCAGATCCCATCAAAGCAGCACCACAAGCTTGGCAGTGCGCAAGTATCCCAGACAGGGGCCACACCACTCCACAGGGAGTCCTGCCCCTGGGAGAGGGGAAGATAAGGTATGAACCAGTCTGACTGTGGCCCCAGCAGAGGGCTAGGGGCAGACATCAGGTCTGACTGTGGCCCTCCCCACCAACACAAGTTACTCCAGACAGCACAGAGGAAGAGCCCGGCAGTTCCGTGCCACTCCAGGGACTATCCAAAATGACAAAACAGAAGACTTCTCCTCAAAAGAAACTCCAGGAAGTAGTGACAGCTAACAAACTGATCAAAAACGATTTAAGCAATATAGCAGAAAATGAATTTAAAATAATAGTCATAATATTAATCACTGGGCTTGAAAAAAGTATAGAGGACAGCAGAGAATCTATTACTGCAGAGATCAAGGGACTAGGAAACAGTCAGGAGGAGCTAAAAAATGCTATAAATGAGCTGCAAAATAAAATGGAGGCCACCAGAGCTCGGATTGAAGAGGCAGAAAGGAGAATAGGTGAATTAGAAGATAAAATTATGGAAAAAGAAGAAGCTGAGGAAAAGAGAGATAAAAAAATCCAGGAGTATGAGGGGAGATAGGAGAACTAAGTGACATAATTAAACGAAATAATATACGCATAATTGGGATTCCAGAGGAGGAAAAGAGAGGGAAAGGTGCTGAAGGTGTACTTGAAGAAATCATAGCTGAGGACGTCCTCATCTGGAGAAGGAAAAAGGCATTGAAATCCAAGAGGCACAGAGAACTCCATTCAGATGTAACTTGAATCGATCTTCTGCACGACATATCATAGTGAAACTGACAAAATACAAGGATAAAGAGAGAATTCTGAAAGCAGCTAGAGATAAACGTGCTCTAACATATAAAGGGAGACCTATAAGACTCATGACTGATCTCTCTTTTGAAACTTGGCAGGCCAGAAAGGAATGGCAGGATATCTTCAATGTGATCAGCAGAAAGAAAATGCAGCCAAGAATCCTTTATCCAGCAAGTCTGTCATTTAGAATAGAAGGAGAGATAAAGGTCTTCCCAAACAAACACAAACTGAAGGACTTGATCACCATGAAATCAGCCCTACAAGAGATCCTAAGGGGGATCCTGTGAGACAAAGTACCAGAGACATCACTGCAAGCCTGAAACTTACAGACATCACAATGACTCTAAACCCATATCTTTCTATAATAACACTGAATGTAAATGGACTAAATGCTCGAACCAAAAGACATAGGGTATCAGAATGGATAAAAAAACAAGACCCATCTATTTGCTGTCTACAAGAGACTCATTTTAGACCTGAGGACACCTTCATATTGAAAGTGAGGGGATGGAGAACTATTTATCATGCCACCGGAAGTCAAAAGAAAGCTGGAGTAGCCATACTTATATCAGACAAACTAGACTTTAAATTAAAGGCTGTAACAAGAGATGAAGAAGGGCATTATATAATAATCACAGGGTCTACCCATCAGAAAGAGCTAACAATTATAAATGTCTATGCGCCAAATACGAGAGCACCCAAATATATAAAACGATTCAGCACAAACATAAGCAACCTTATTGATAAGAATGTGGTAATTGCAGGGGACTTTAATACTCCACTTACAACATTGGATAGATCATCGAGACACAGGATCAATAAAGAAACAAGGGCCCTGAATGATACACTGGATCAGATGGACTTGACAGATATATTTAGAACTCTGCATCCCAAAGCAACAGAATATACTTTCTTCTCGAGTGAACATGGAACTTCTCCAAGATCGATCACATACTGGGTCACAAAACAGCCCTTCATAAGTATACAGGAATTGAGATCATACCATGCATACTTTCAGACCTCAATGCTATGAAGCTTGAAATCAACCACAGGAAAAAGTCTGGAAAACCTCCAAAAGCATGGAGGTTAAAGAACACCCTACTAAAGAATGAGTGGGTCAACCAGGCAATTAGAGAAGAAATTAAAAAATATATGGAAACAAATGAAAATGAAAATACAACATTCCAAACGCTTTGGGATGCAGGGAAGGCAGTCCTGAGAAGAAAATACATTGCAATCCAGGCCTATCTCAAGAAACAAGAAAAATCCCAAATACAAAATCTAACAGCACGCCTAAAGGAAATAGAAGCAGAACAGCAAAGACACCCCAAACCCAGCAGAAGAAGAGAAATAATAAAGATCAGAGCAGAAATAAACAGTATAGAATCTAAAAAAAAACTGTAGAGCAGATCAATGAAACCAAGAGTTGGTTTTTTGAAAAAATAAACAAAATTGATAAACCTCTAGCCAGGTTTCTCAAAAAGAAAAGGGAGATGACCCAAATAGATAAAATCATGAACAAAAATGGAATTATTACAACCAATCCCTCAGAAATACAAGCAATTATCAGGGAATACTATGGAAAATTATATGCCAACAAACTGGACAACCTGGAAGAAATGGACAAATTACTAAACATCCACACACTTCCAAAGCTCAAACAGGAAGAAATAGAAAGCTTGAACAGACCCATAACCAGTGAAGAAATTGAATCAGTCATCAAAAATCTCCCAACAAATAAGAGTCCAGGACCAGATGGCTTCCCAGGGGAATTGTACCAGACATTTAAAGCAGAGATAATACCTATCTTTTTCAGGCTATTCCAAAAAATAGAAAGGGAAGGAAAACTTCCAGACTCATTCTATGAAGCCAGCATTACTTTGATTCCTAAACCAGACAGAGATCCAGTTAAAAAAGAGAACTACAGGCCAATATCCCTGATGAATATGGATGCAAAACTTCGCAAGAAGATACTAGCAAATCGAATTCAACAGCGTATAAAAAGAATTATTCACCACGATCAAGTGGGATTCATTCCTGGGCTGCAGGGCTGGTTCACTATTCGCAAATCAATCAATGTGATACATCACATTAATAAAAGAAAAGATAAGAACCATATGATCCTGTCAATCGATGAAGAAAAAACATTTGACAAAATTCAGCATCCTTTCTTAATAAAAACCCTCAAGAAAGTCGGGATAGAAGGAACATACTTAAACATCATAAAAGCCATTTATGAAAAGCCCACAGCTAATATCATCCTCCATGGGCAAAAACTGAGAGCTTTCTCCCTGAGATCAGGAACACGACAGGGGTGTCCACTCTCACCGCTGTTGTTTCACATAGTGTTGGAAGTGCTAGCATCAACAATCAGACAATAAAAGGAAATCAGAGGCATCAAAATTGGCAAAGATGAAGTTAAGCTTTCACTTTTTGCAGATGACATGATATTATACATGGAAAACCCAATAGACTCCACCAAAAGTCTGCTAGAACTGATACATGAATTCAGTAAAGTCGCAGGATACAAAATCAATGCACAGAAATCAGTTGCCTTCTTATACAGTAATAATGAAGCAACAGAAAGACAAATAAAGTAATTGATCCCATTCACAATTGCACCAAGAAGCATAAAATACCTAGGAATAAACCTAACCAAAGATGTAAAAGATCTGTATGCTGAAAACTATAGAAAGTTTATGAAGGAAATTGAAGAAGATATAAAGAAATGGAAAAATATTCCATGCTCATGGATTGGAAGAATAAATATTGTTAAAATGTCAATACTACCCAATGCTATGTACATATTCAATGCAATCCCAATCAAAATTGCACCAACATTCTTCTCAAAGATAGAACAAGCAATCCTAAAATTTGTATGGAACCACAAAAGGCCCCGAATAGCCAAAGTAATTTTGAAGAAGAAGACCAAAGCAGGAGGCATCACAATCCCAGACTTTAGCCTCTACCACAAAGCTGTAATAATCAAGACAGCATGGTATTGGCACAAAAAAAAAAAAAAAGACACATAGACCAATGGAATAAAATAGAAGCCCCAGAATTAGACCCACAAAAGTATGGCCAACTAATCTTTGACAAAGCAGGAAAGAACATCCAATGGAAAAAAGACAGTCTCTTTAACAAATGGTGCTGGGAGAACTGGACAGCAACATGCAGAAGGATGAAAGTAGACCACTTTCTTACACCATTCACAAAAACAAACTCAAAATGGATAAAGGACCTGAATGTGAGATAGGAAACCATCAAAACCCTAGAGGAGAAAGCAGGGAAAACTTCTCCGACCTCAGCTGCAGCAATTTCTTACTTGAACCATCCCCAAAGGCAAGGGAATTAAAAGCAAAAATGAACTATTGGGATCTCATGAAGATAAAAAGCTTCTGCACAGCAAAGGAAACAATCAACAAAACTAAAAGACAACCAATGGAATGGGAAAAGATATTTGCAAATGACATATTGGACAAAGGGTTAGTATCCAAAGTCTATAAAGAACTCTCACCAAACTCCACACCCGAAAAACAAATAATCCAGTGAATAAATGGGCAGAAAACATGAATAGACACTTCTCTAAAGGAGACATCCAGATGGCCAACAGGCACATGAAAAGACACATCAACGTCGCTCCTCATCAGGGAAATACAAATCAAAACCACACTCAGATATCACCTCACGCCAGTCAGAGTGGCTAAAATGAACAAAACAGGAGAGTATAGATGCTGGAGAGGATGTGGAGAAACAGGAACTCTCTTGCACTGTTGGTGGGATTGCAAACTGGTGCAGCCGCTCTGGAAAACAGTGTGGAGGTTCCTCAAAAAATTAAAAATAGACGTACCCCATGACCCAGCAGCAACACTGCTAGGAATCTACCCAAGGATACAGGAGTACTGATGCATAGGGGCACTTGTACCCCATTGTTTATAGCAGCACTTTCAACAGTAGCCATATGATGGAAAGAGCCTTAATGTCCATAACTGGTTAATGGATAAAGAAATTGTGGTTTATATACACCATGGAATACTATGTGGCAATGAGAAAGAATGAAATATGACCTTTTGTAGTAACGTGGATGGAACTGGAGCGTGTTATGCTAAGTGAAATAAGTCATACAGAGAAGGACAGGTTCCATATGTTTTCACCCTTATGTGGATCCTAAGAAACTTAACTGAAGACCATGGGGGAGGGGAAGGAAAAAAATGGTTAGAGAGGGAGGGAGCCAAAATATAAGAGACTCCTAAAAACTGAGAATAAACTGAGGGTTTATGAGGGGGTGGGAGATGGGTATTGAGGAGGGCACCTGTTGGGATGAGCACTGGATGTTGTATGGAAACCAATTTGACAATAAATTTCATAATAAAAAACCTGTATGTAAAGAGATACATCTCTTCCATCATGTCATTCCTCTGCTTAGAAATTTTCCCCAGGTTTCAAGGCTCTAAATCAGCAAATTTGAGTTTCTTTCCATGGGACTGCTTGGGACGTGGGAAGAAGCATAAACTGTGGAGCCTGGATTTCAACCCAGGTTCTGCCATTTATTAGTTGTGTGATCTCAGGCATGTCACCCTGCATCTTTCTGCACTACTGCTATTCTAGACCTAATATTGCAGCCTGTATCTGGACTCATGAGCTCTTGACTGGCTTCCCTGTCTGCTTTTCCACTCCTCTAGAATCCATTCTTCATGCTGTAGCCAGAATGAGCTGTTTGACTATGAGGAAGTTCATGTGGCAACCCTACTCTAGGTCCTTCAAAGTCCTTACCATGGCCTGTGAGGATTGCATGATCAAACCTGTGTTTACCTCTCTGGCTTCATCTCAGGCCACCAAGCTCCACCACACTGACCTCCTTAATGTTGCTTGGAAAAACTGACCTCATTTCTACCTCAGGGCCTTTGTACTTGCTGTTCCAATCACCTTAGTC
Organism: Felis catus; assembly: GCF_018350175.1. Taxonomy (NCBI): domain Eukaryota; kingdom Metazoa; phylum Chordata; class Mammalia; order Carnivora; family Felidae; genus Felis; species Felis catus. The sequence continues at coordinate 56,323,661 of NC_058386.1, forward strand.
CTCTGACTGCAACCAGTTGCATTACTGGCTCCTTTTCATTCTTAAATGTCACCTCCTCAGAGACATGTTCCCTGGCCATCTTAAACAGCAGTACCCTCTTTGTTCTCAATTTCAATACTCTTTTTGTTTCTTTCCAAACACCGTGATTGGGATTATTTTTTATTAAGTTAAAAAATGTGTATATTGTCTCTCCTTGTTCAAATGTAAACACCATTAGAGCAGTGAATTTGTTTTCATCACTACTATGTCTCAGAGAGTGTTTGGCACATAGTAGGTACTCAATACAGATTTGTTAGACAGATGGGTGGGTGGATGGTTAGAGCAATGAATGAATGAACACTTCTTAAAGATTTTGGGAAGATTAAATGAGCTAATGCACGTTAAATGCCTGGCACAGAGCCCAGCAAAGAACACAGCTCAATAGCTAATAGTTGAATCTGCATGTGACCTGCTGGCTGGCACCCAGCTGTTTCCTGAGCTGGCCCCAACCTAGCCAGCCAGTCCTCCACCTCACCACCCTGCTCCCCACAAGGCCCAGCTCCTACTACCCTGTAAACAAACCCGTTTGCTCCCATCAGCAGTGGTGTGCCAGAGTTGAGAGCCAGTAGTTAAATATTCAAGAATCGTACAGATTGTTAAACTATTGGTAGCTTAAGAGTGGCCATGGTGGGAGTATTTACACCACAAATACTGGCAAATGTTAAAAATCAGGGCACCCCACACACAAAGAGATAGTTTACTAGTACACCACCACTAAACTTCACCCCTGCTGTCCCCCAACCCTATCAAAATGCCCTGCCCTATGTTCTCTGCCTGAGTCAAGCCTGCCAGCCTTCAAGGCCCAGATCAAGCACTCCCTGCACCCTCCCTCCAAGAAGCCATGCATCCTCCCTGTTCTCTCTCCTGCAGACAGCCTCAGTGCCACAGGCTAGGGTACATAGATCATTTCTATATATTGATTTTTATCTTCTTTTTCTCCAAGTGAACATGATAATCTTATCCCTAAAGCTTACATTTAAAACCATGAAAACAGGGATATGGTTGATTTTTTTTTTCTTCTAGTCCCTGATGATGCTTAGCACAAGATCTGGAACTATGGAGGTATTCAGTAAAGACTTACAACAGCAAGCTGGTAGAGTGGCAGGAGTCTAAGACAGGCAAACAGGAGCTCTGCACTTCAGCTTACCTGAGCCACCGACTTGTAGTGTGACCTGCGCCGGTTCCTTTCTCTTTGCAGGCTTCGGTTTACCCATGTAAAATGATATTGATGATTTTGAAGCCTCCCTCAAGTCAAGACTCAAAGGTCTTGCAAATGAGTGCTTATTATTTTATGCATAAACTCTTAGGTACTTTCAAAGAAACCATTATTAGTACCCATGCCACCCCACTCACCACAATAGAAAACTTGGAAGGGCCTTTAGGGAGGATGGAACCCAAGGCCTCCATTCCAGAAATAATGGTAGCTAGGATTCACTGAGCACTTATCATGTGCCAGGTAGTATTGTAAACACTTTACATTGATTAATTTAACCTTCACAACAACAATTCCAAAAGGTAGATACTATTATCACTGCCCATGTTACAGATGAGGAAGCCAGGGTTCGGAGAAGTGAAACAACTTGCCCAAGTCACATAGCTGGAAAGTAATAGAATTGGGACTTGAACTAGGAAGCCTGATTCTAAATCCCACACACCTAACTGTACTACCTTGTATGGGTTCTCAAAGGAAGTGGCTGCTTCTTAAAGGCTTGGGGCCACCAGACAGACAGCCAGTTTTTCCACCCACAGCTCCCATTGTAGCCCAATCTTCGCCAATAGGCAGAATACCTTAGAGGAAATGTCACATCTTGCTTCCTCAGCTTCCCAGCTACGTGACCTTGGGCAAGCCCCTCTGCTTCTCTGAGCCTCAGTTGTTCCATCTGTTTCACTCAGGGCTCTTGTGAGGGTTGAGAGAGGAAGGAAATTAGCATGTATTTATTGTCTCTGTGTGTATTTAAATTGCAGCCTAGAGAGCTAAATTACTTCTCCCAAATTACAGAAGTGAAAACATATTCAGAAAGGGTAATAACCTCCTTAAAGGCATGTGGTCGAGTGGGGCAGAAACTGGATTCAAACCTAAGGCTTGGTGTTCTTTTTGCTTAAACTTTTTATTTTTAGAACAGTGTAAGATTCAGGGGTGCTTGGGTGGCTCGGTCAGTTAAGCATCCAACTCTTGATCTCATCTCAGGTCATGGTATCACAGTTCATGAGTCCAAGCCCCATCAGTATTGCACCAAGTGTGGAGCCTGCTTGGGATTCTGTCTATCCCTCTCTCTCTGCCCCTCTCCAACTCGTGCATGTGCTCTCTCACTCTCTCAGTAAATAAACAAACAAGCAAACATTTTTAATCAAAAAAAAAAATTCACAGAAACACAGAGATGTTACAGACAGTTCCAATATACTCCACACCCAATCTTCCCATCATTAACATCTTACATTAGTAAAGCACATTTGTCACAATTAACAAATGGATATTGATACGACAGTGTGAAAGTTAGATTTCCTTAGTTTTAACCTGATGCCCTTTATCTGTTCAAGGATCCCATCCAGGACACCACATTAAGTCTAGTGATCGTGTCTCCTCAGCTCCTCTTGGCTATGGCAGTTTCTCAGACTTTCCTTGTTTTCAAGGCCCTTCCCAGTTTTGAGAAGTGCTGGTTGGGTATTTTTTTAGAATGTTCCTCAACTGGGGTTTGTATGACATTTTTCTCAAGGTTACACTGGGGTTTGGGGTTTGGGGGAGGAAGCACACAGAGGTAAAGTGCCCTTCTCACATCACACCAAAGATACATGCTGTCAGCATGACCTATCACCACTGATGTTGACTGTGACAACATAGCTGAGGCGTGTTTGTCAGGTGTCCCCACTGGAAAGTTACTCTTTGCTTTTGCCCCTTTCCACGCTGTACTCTGTGGAAAGAAGCCACTGTGCACAGCCCAGGAGAAAGGGGATATATGTGCCACTTCCCTGTGAGAGGAGGATCCACAGAGATTATGTGCAGTTCTTCTAAATGGGAGATTTGCCTCTTATCCCTCATGTATTTATTTATTCAACACTTATACCACTACAGACTCATGAATATTTGTTTTATACTTTGGATTATATTCCAATATTACATTATTCCCTTGCTCCAATGGTTCCAGGTTTGGCCTCTGGGAGCTCTTTCAGTTGGCCCCGTGTCCCTTTGACATACCCCCCATCATGGTGGGTCACATCATCTCAGCACTTCCTTCCTTTCTGGCACTACAAGATGCTCCAGGCTCATCTTGTCTATTTCCTGGTCCAGCCCAGAAGTCAACCACTTCTGCAAGGAACTCTAGTTCCTTTTATTGGAAAATGGGATTTGAAACCAAGATCTGAGCACCAAGTGTGTTTGTCGCTACTAGGGCCTCTCAACTAATGAAAAGATGTGCGTATACTAACCAGGGTACAGACACATATCTGTAAGTGCTTCTTGGTATAACCATTTGTATCCATATTAAGCTAAACATGAGCTTGCACTGATAGCTCTCATTCTAATCCATTAGCACATGGATCACTCCAGCCTTCCTTCTTGCTTATCTGTACACTCCCATTCCAACAGTGAGCATCTTGGCTCCCATCATCCACCAACCGACTTCATCCTCTTTTCACAGCCCTCCTCCTTCATTCCTGCCAGGTTTGCAAGGCCTACCTAGCAGCTTCTGTGGGGAATAGCTGTGTTCATCTTTCCGGGGCTCTGGGCGGCCTTAGGTAGTGGTGGTGATTTTACAGATCAGGTTAACTCTCGCCATGCAGGCCCTTTCTGGTTTGGTTTCTATAGGCGGCTCTGAGGGTAGCCTCTCCCAGGCCTTCATACAGCCCAGGAGGGCTTGCCCCAGCACCTGTCTGGGGGCAACTGAGCCTTTAGACCTGCAGGAACTCAGTGCTGGTGTCATAGCAGCCCCTCCTCCACTGCCTGGGCTACTAGTCTCACTGGCCCCTGCCCCTCAGCCTTCCCCTTAGCCAGCTGTGGGGTCTCTTGCTCAGCTCTGCTCAGACCAGCAGTTACTGGGCAGTGGGCTGGGCCAAGATGTGATGGAGGATGAAGAGAAAATTGGAATTCTAGGCATGGGCAATCCACAGCATGGAGGGGCTAAGGCTCTTTTGACCAGAATTCAAATTAGTTCGGCTCAGTGGCTGTCACCTTGGAACAGTATGCTGTACAACCCCACTCAAGCAGGGCGTCTGCCCCAGCCCCATGCCTCAGGGGGCCCTGTGCTTTGAAGAGCCTTCTTTCAAACATGCTCATGTCCCCTCTGATGCTGAGTAGAGTACAGACCAGGGCCAGTACTGCCTCCTGGGTAGAGTGCTCTGAGCCCAAACAAGGACCCGTGTAGACCCCAGTCCCTGTTTATTCTCTCTGGGACACTCTCTCACTGGCTACTCTATGCATAGAGTCAACCAGATGCCCTGAGGAGCTTCTGGACTGCATCTATGGTGTCTTCCTGGGGTCTTGGGGCTGAGCCCAGTTCCAGGAGGACAATCTGGCAGGCAGATCACTCCTGCTGGCTGGTATAGTACTTTTTTTTGTAGGATCATGAGAAAGATTAGGTTGCCAAAATGGTGCTAACATGCTGATTTGGGGTAACTCAAATTATTTATATAGACAGGGGCCTCATAAATACACACACACATATGCATATATGTGAATAATGTGTATCTATAGATGTATATAGCATGTGTGTATATATATATATTTTTTTTCCTGCATTTTTGTTTTTGTTTCTGTTTTGGTCCAGGGCCTACATACTCTAGACGCTTATGGAGTTAAAACAGAATTTCCAAGCCTCAAGGGAGTTTTTGAAGCCATTTAGCCCAAAGCATTCCTGGTGTATATGCATCATTACCCACCACTTCTTGCTCCAGAATCTTCTCTGGGCCCCTCTGAGCTGCTGGGGATGGAGAGAGAAATAAGTCCCTGTCCTTGTCCATCAGGGTCTCTCGGTCTAATGGGGGACACAGGCACAGAAACTGTCACTTTGAGTAATATAATAAAAAGAATAGTAATAATAATAATAATAATAATGATAGTTGCCACTTATTGAGCTTTTAATAACTGCTGGCTCTTTGAGCCATGCTTTGCATGCATTGTCTAATTACTTGCTCTCAGTGAGTTCATAGAATGGGTGCTACTAGTATTCCTATTTTATAGAGGAGGCAACTGAGGTTCAGGGATGTAAAATGGCATATGTGTGAGAGCGTAGAGCGTCCCTCAGCTCTGTCCAGCTCCATAGCCTGAGTTCTTTCACACTCTCAGACCTCAAGCCTGAAGAAATGGAGGCCAAGTGGGGTAAGGCGATTTGCCCAGAAAGAAAGGACTTGAATCCACTACCCTCTGCCCTCAGCCCTGCAGAGAAGCCATAATGCTTTGCCAGAAAGACAGTGGCATGTGTCCACGATCCTGGCTGTCTTCTCCTACCATAGTCTAATCTCCTGGCACAGCCCCAGCCCCAGACTGAGCTGGGCAGGCCATGTGGCTAGCACATCTCCCTTTCAGCTCTGCCAAGCCTGCAGCTGGCCCACCCCTCACGTGCCCCCTCCAGCACCCAGCCCCCTCTCCTCGGCCAACAATGCAGCCCTCCTTCCGTTCAGCATTCCTGCCAGCTGGTGTGTGAACCCTGTGGAAGGAGACTAGGTTGCCATGGCAGCTGCAGAGGGCTGGTGTTGGGGGGGTGCGTCACACTGGTGCAGGGCTCCTGACCTCCCTAGGAAGGGAGGCTGTGGCCCTGGGCCTAGTAAGTGCTTCAGCAGGTCACCTCAGAAGGCCTGCCCCCACCCTGCCCTGGCCTTCTGCCCACACCGGGTGTGCTTTAAGAGCTCTTGCCTCACGGAGAAAAAGATGAGCTTGGGAAGAAAAATGCCCAGGCCCTTCAGAGCTCAAGCCCAATATAGCAGAACTAATTTGAAATGTCACTTAGGGCAGTCTTGCTCCCAGCCAGAAAAAGCTGGTTTATTTACATAGTTGGCAGTGGCAGGAGGCCAAGAACCCCACCATGCCAGGGCATAGGGGATGGGTAGCTGGAGGCCCTGGCTGTGGCCCCTGGGCCTGAATCTTGCTCAGAATCACCATCTGGAAACCCCTGTAGGCAGAAGGGCCAGATCCAATAGACCCCACACATACCTCCCCCACTCCAGCCAGTGCTCCCCCTTCCGGGGCCCCGGGGCAGGGCAGGAACTTCCAGTGACTGCCTTGGCACTAGTTCTGCACCAGACACTGTGCTGCATGCTTGACACAGTTTTCTCATTGAATTCTTCCAAACTCTAAGCGAAGGGGTGATTATTCTCATGTCGCAAGTAAGGAAACTGAGGCTGAAAGGATGCATGACTTTTTGGATGAGTTAGCCAGTAAGAGGCAATGGAGATTCAAATCCTGGTCAATCTCACTGCTGAGCTCATGCTTTTCCCATGTATCCATACTCTGTATCTTGAGTCTTTGGCTTCCACTAGACTGGCCACTACCAAGGATGTGGCTTGTGTGAGCCACTGTGTCTGTCAATTGATTGTTGATGGCCAGAGTCCCTATGGATCCTACTGGATTGCCCAGTGAGCCACTGATCTCTAGAGGCTGACAGGTCGGGGTGAGGTCAGGCCTCCAGCAAGAGAATGGAGGTTCTTTCTGGTGCCCACCTTTGTGCTTCATTACGGGAGAACACCCAAGTCCCTGAGATGGGGCACATGGAACTGATAGTCCTGTGTACACTTCACTCTGTTATGTGCCAAACATACACTGAGCATCTAGATGTGTCTAAAACTCTGCTGGGTGTTGAGAGTATAAGGATGAGAAAGACATTGTCCCTGTCTTCACAGAGCTCCCAGTCACTCTCCACAATAATAACACACCAAATGCTAACATTGAGTGGCCTATGCCAGGTACTGTTTTATTAAGCAGCTCATGTGGATGAATTTATATAAGCTCTTTAGCAATGCTATGAGATAGTTCCTTTTATTATCCCCATTTCACAGATGAGGAAACAGAGCCATCGGGAGATAAAGTATCTTGTCCAGGGTCACATAACTAGCAAGTGACAAAGGTGGGGTTTGAACCCAGGTAGACTGCCTTTAGAACCCATCCTCCCAATTTAGCATTATCTAGAATAAAAGGAAGAGGGTTGAACACTGCAGCATGAAGAGTTGGGATGAGATGTAGAGCAGGCTTGCCAAGGGCACTTTGTTGGGCAAGTACAGGAGGATTTTCCAAGCCAGAGACCCTTCATAGGGCACCTCTCCAGAGTGTTGGCTCCAGGGAAGGAGGTCAGGAGCAGCCCAAGTTATCCTTAAAGAAGTCTGACCACTGTCAGATTTTGTCTCTATGGTTCTTTGGTTCCCTGTTTTGACTGCTTCTTGGAGCCCAGAGACTCAGTCAACCAGGGGTTAAGGCTCTGATGAAGCACACTGGAGAAGGGCCTGCTCTCTATGCCAGGGCCCCAGGAAGAGGATGTGGCTGGGATCAGCTGGAAATAATTAAGGATGCTGGTGGGGCAGACTGAGGTAATAAGGAATGTGAAGAAGGCCCAGAACATAGGCTGAGGTGTGGTGGGTGGCCAGTCAGCAGACTCTGGGTTGGGGGGAGCAAACATAGGGTCAGGCAGGGAATGGGAGTTGCTTGTCCAGAGTGGAGACCCTGCTCTCTAAGTTGTCTTTCCTTAGGTAAAGGCAACAAACCTGTGGAGAGAAGAATCAGAGTAGAAACAGAGACTTGGGCTGGTGGGTGACAAGAAGGATGGACATCTCTTAGGACTGAGACCACTTGGAGAGATAGGAGGTCCACATCCACACTCCACTTTCTTGTGTGCCCTTCTGGGGTTTTTCAAAGCAGCCCAAAGAGGAAGAGAGAACTCAGTGGAACTAAAGGCTAAGATGTCTCCTACCCCTGCCTCCAGCCCTACCCCAGAGCCTACCAGCCATGCATTCTGTCATCAGAAAGGAGAACACTGTATTTGTCTTTGTAAGTGCTACAAGCTCTGGAGAGTTTTATCCAGTAAAGTACTTCTTGACCTAGAAACCCAAGGAGGAGTAGGAAGGGGAGTGACTGCTGTGTGGGTAGAAGGCCCCAACCAAGCTCCTCAGGCAGTTGGTTCAGAACTGGCACTGAGACTGCCTTGAGGAAAGGAGGCCACTCTAGATGGCATGTTGGTGACAATGTTGCTGGCTTCAGGCGCCTGATTTGGGGAGGAGGGTAGAAGCTCATTTCCAGCCTGAGCCTAACCGGAGGTGCAATGGGTTCCATAGAGCAGTGAGATTGTGCAACATGTCACCAGAGGTCACTGATAACCAGGAGAGGCTCCATGGATAATTGGTGCTGATCCTAGGGTTCCTCTAACCTCTTTGGCTGACTCAGAACCCCAAGGACCTGTTAGCACCCTTGGGACAAGCACCCTTCAGTCCATGCTGCAGGCCCAGCAGCACCTTGGCTGGCCTCTGACAAACAGATGGCCAGCAGAAGGAGTAAGGACACCTTGGAGATCCAAAGCACCAGTAGGAAAGGAGTGCTCAGGGAACACATAGCTGGAGCAACCTTCAACATTCACAGAAATGTCATCTAGTTGCCTCCAAGCCTGTGGGATGAATTCTTCAGGTCCCTGTCTCCTTTGATTCTACTCCCCTACCACCTCTCTCCTTATAGTCTTACAATGACTCTCCATTCTCCCCAGTGATCCTCACCTGCCATTCTCTCCTTCTACCTCCTTACACAGTAAGTCTTCCAACCCAGCGTTCAGACTAGCAACTTTGAAATGTGTGTTCGTATCCCTTGCCCATATCCCTTGCCCTATCATCCCCCTTATCCCTGCTGAGTGGGCAGCCAGGAGCCAACTGGGTCTCTGTGAATCCTGCATGGTCAGGGCAGACATGTTCCGATAGGTCTTCTCCACCTTAGCATAGGCCTCCCATCTTGGGCTACTGGAGGGGAGACAAAGTGCAGTGAAGGAGGGGGACAGGGTAGAGCTGTTCAGCTATACCCCAACTCCCAGCAGCCTTAGCAATGAGGACTCTTGGCCTTTCTGAGGCACATGCTGAAAAGCATGTGAGCACAGAGCAGGGTGCTGCCAAGCATAGTCTGGCAGGCAGCAGAGAGATGGACTGGGGTTCACCTTCTTATAGACTCTTCTCCCTTAGCTTCTCATAGAAGAACTCTTGCTTGCCCAGGTCCCAAGTTCCAGGTGAGTGCTGGGCACTGGGGGTAATTGCCAGAGCCCTCTGGTTTTCCCCATCTCTGGGTCTGTTGCTTAGAATCCCTGCCAGCTGCCTAATTGGGACAGGATCCCCACTCTCCTCCCCTCCTTACCCTCACATACAGTCACTCAATGAAAACACCAAGCCCTGCCCATCTCAACTCTTATCTTTCTTGTTTTTTGCCTTTCACTACCACTACTCCTATACCAAAACACCAACAATACTACCTGTCCTCTACTGTAAGCTTTAGCTGTGCCAGGTTCTATGCTAAACATTTACATATATTTGCCTCACTTAATCTTCCCACCAACAACCCCCTGAGACCTGTACTATTATTGGCTCCATTTTACAGATGGGAGAGACTGAAGCCCAGAGCAGTGAAGTCCCTTGGCCAAGAGCTTATAGCTAGTAGAGGGCAGAGCTGGAATTCCAATGCAAACAGTCTGTTTCCAGAACACACACACACACACACACACACACACACACACACAGATGGGACTCACTGTGCTCTGCCGCTCCTCCCTTGCCTTCCCTCTTGGCAGCTCTAACCTCTCTCTTGCTGGCTGCCAGAGTGGTTTCTCCAGTGCGCAGCACTGACTATATCTGTTTGACTCCTGGTGCAGTGCCTTATTGTGGCTTTCTTTAAAGCATCCCCCTGCCTCGTCCCTCCTCACTTCCATTGCCACAGTCCAGACTGCTGGCATCTCTTGCCTTCCAGCTTCTCCATTCAACTATAAGCTGCTTGAGAGCAGGGTCCAGTCTGCTTGATGACCAGCGAAGTGCCCAGGTGCACCAGATAGTCACTGGGCCAACAGATGGAAGAATGGACAACCTGTCTCCTGTCTTACTCCTGCTGATGCCTTCCCAAAGCTACCACCAGAGGGATCTTTCCAAGCACAGTCCTAAGCATGTCACTTCTCTGCTCCAAACTCATCGCTGACAGATTTGACCCACAGGTTCTACTTCTAAGAATTTATCCTACTGCCATGCATGCACACTTGAGAAATGACATATACACAGATTATTTATCACAAAATTATTTGTGATTGCAAATGATTGGAAATAACCTACATGTCCATCAATTAGAGCCTTATTCACCTTGGACAACAAAAAAATGAGGAACCACTTTAGGTACTGATGGGGAACAGTCTCCAAGATGCAATGTTTGGTAAAACAGCAAAATGCAGAATGGTAGCTATAATATATCATTAAATAAAATAAAGGAGGGAAAGAATATGTAAGTGTATTTGCTGTATATGTTAACCTATTTGCCCTCTACCTTTAAATTGTTGCACTGTGTGAATATATTACCTATTGAAAAGCTATAAACGTTAGGGTTTGAAATATAATGATGTAAACCAACCACAATTTTTATCAGGGCAAATGAAAAGTCTCCTGTCAATTACACACCCAACTTTGCCCATGCTCTTTCCTCAACCTAAAGTATACTTTCCCTGCCTTCTAGCTTCTCTGAATGTCTGCATCTGTTCTGTCTGTTCCAGTCATCTTAAGTGGTATTCTGGAGTTCATTATTATCCATACTTTCAGGCACCCTGGGCTGGCCCTGAGATCCAAAGTGAATACTGGGGTGGACATTGGGGTCCACACAGGACCAAAAGCTTCCCCTGTCCCAGCCACAGCGCTACCCTGGAGCCTGCTCCATCCAGAGACTCTCAACTCAGGGTGCTTCCTCACACCTGATTCCATCTCAGCCACCAGGGGCCCTATGGCCATTTCCTAAGGTCACCCTGTCCAACCCTCTGACTCAGGGCCCAACTGCTTAGCCCCCAGCTTTGGAAAGACAGGAAGAGTGGGGACTATGTCAGAAGAAGGCAGAGGTTGCAGTTGAGCATGCAGAGGGGAATCAAAGCCCATGGGAAAGGGTACTCATTTACATAGAAAGACTATGATCTTTTGTGTGTGTGTAGAGGAGAGGTTATGCAAGCAGGATCTCAAATCACAGTTGAGTTCAAAATCTAGCTCTGCCTTGTAAAAGCACTGAAGAATATTGACTTGCATATTTCAAGTGGGTGAATTGTAAGATATGTGAATTATATCTCAATAATGCTGTTATATCCACTTACAAGGTGTGTGAAACAAATAGCTTCACCTCTCTGTGCCTTAACTTTCACATCTATCAAAGGGAGGTGATAATAATAGTATCCATCTTACAGAGTTTCTGTGAGAATTAAATGAACAAACTCATGCAAAGCATTTCATGTTATGCCCACAGTAAGTACTCATTAAATACTAACAGCCATTATTCCTGTGTGTCAGGTGCTGTACAAGCCATGCTGCATACAGTATTTCATTCAATTATTACAATGAACTTATAATAGCATGTGTGTACTACCACCCCCATATGAGGGATGCAGAAATTTAGTCCAGAGAGACCTCACATTGATGTAGGTGTCTGTTGGCAGAGCTGGGATTGGATCCTTGAGTTCCTGCCCCTTCCCCTTTTTTACATGCCTCTCCACTTACAAGACTTTTGGCTACATGTGGGGCAGAAGCCCTAAGCAAGCCTCCCCTCAGTGCCAGTGAGGTCTGGGAAGGTGTGACAGGCCTTCCTCTAGGGGACATGTATTTGCACTTCTGACCAGCTTGGCAGTGGGGTTCCAGAGAGCCCTCAGGAATGGAGGCTGGATCTAGGGCTGAGTCAACCCCAGAGCAAGGACCATAGAGGATGTGGCCATTGGGCCATGCTAGCTAAGAAGACCCATGTTCTTGAACCCAATTCTCACTTTGGACAGATTCACCTGGTTTGTTTGTTTGTTTGTTTTAGCATTTCCGAGATCCCAGGAGCGGCTCTAGGTGACTTTCCATGGCTTGTCTGGGTGAATCCTCACAATGAGGTGGGTATTGCTTTCCCAATTTACAGTTAAGGAGCCCGAGGCTCAGAGAAGTGACCCACTCATGGCAGAGCCAGGAATCAAACCCAGGCTCACTTCCCTTACCAACTGATCCATTCATATTTCTTTATTCATTCATTCATCACCTATTAGATGCTGGGGATAAAATATGAATTAATTTCTGTTATGGAAAAATGTTGAGGGAGAACTGAAGAGGGAGAAATGCAATGACAGCCAGGAGGGTGTGTGTGTGTGTGAAGTGTGTGTGGGGGGGATGCTGGCAGGCAGTGAATGTCTTCCAGACAAAGTGTTTCATGAAGAAAAAATACAATTTCACTGGAGTGAGGAAGGGAAAGAGGGGAAGATGTTTTAGGGAAGGAACAGCTCGTGAAGGTTGGGAAGTCTTTGCACAATATGGATGTTTGGTGGGTGGTGAGAGACAGCATGTGGGGAAGCACAGAGGACATGGGAGACAGTGTGGGAGGTGAACTTGCAGCCTGTGCCTTCAAGGTTTTTTTGTGTGAGTCCAACAGGTTTGGATTGCATTTGCTGAGCCTAGGGAGCCACTGAGGGTTTTCAACATGGTCAGTTCCTGTGACAGTAGGGTGGGGGGCACATCTGACAGGCTGACTTGGAGGCAGGAGCCCAGACAGACCTCTGGAATAGGTCAAGGAAGAGGTAATAAATAGCTATAGCTGTGGCCCAAGGGACATAGAAGAGAGGACAAATCTCCCAAGACTGGCAGGTAGTAGATTAGACAGGAAGGATTCAATGCAAGGGATGCGTGGGGGTCAAGGATGATTCCCAGGCTCTGGCTTGGTCAAATGGATGGATGAGGCAGCCAGGCCCTGAGACAGAAACAGAGGAACAAACATGGGGCATGGTGAGTTGCAGGTCATCCAGTTCTAGAATGATTACATTCGGAGCCCAGCAGTGAGCTATGAGCTGGAGAGAGAGATTTGAGAGCCCTCAGCTGGTTTCTTCATTCTTGGTCCAGTGCTGTTCTTTCTGTTCCACCCAGCCTGACTCAAATTTCCTTCCACAAATGTAAGGTCCCAGTGACGTAGACCATCTTAAGCAGCAGATAAGCCCCCATTGGCTTCGAGTTCTAGGTGCAGTCCAACCAGGAGGCAGCAAGGTTTCTATAGGGTTTATACAAATGCAGCAAGGCTTAAAGTGGACAGACATTGGACAGAAAGTTAAGAGATCACCTTCTCCAACTCAGTTCCAGGCAGGATTCCCTCTAAACCCAGATTTCGATGAGCCTTCCCTTCCGCACCCGCCATCAAACTCAGTCAAGGAAAGTGCTGGAAGAACTCTGGGTAGTGCTCAGAGAGGAACAACCGGAGTGTTATTTGCATATTTGCATAAGACGATCTGTTCTTTGGTAATTTTCAAGTAAAAATTTTATCATCGTTCCCTGGAGGGTCATTGCATGATTTTTCTTTCCTTTGTTCTTCCACACACACAAACTGCCCCAGGTCTGCCCTCTAGGAAGGCCTAATGGAGATGTTGAGCCAGAGAGGGCTGGGAAAGGCGGGCCTGCAGTGTCCAGCCAATGCTCAGATCTAGGGCTCCCTCCCCAGGGAACAGTGTAAATCCAGCCTTCTACTGGCTCCCCTTAGGGCTTTTCACAGCAACCCCCAGTCCTCCACCCCCATCTTAGGCTGCTGCCTCCCTCCTCCTAACCCCTGGCTGCTGCCCTGCTCTAGGGTCTCCCCTGGGGAGCTATAGGCAGCTCAGGGCATAGGCCTGGCTCAGAGGACATTTTCTAATAGGCGGATAATTGCCTCTGTTAATTGCAATTTGATTTTAGCAATTTTTGTCTAAGAGTCTGGAGGCCTCAGGCCCAGATATGGAGAGAAGGTTCAGGAGTGGAGCCTGCAACCTAGGGTCCCACTGCAGAACTTACCACCTACTGGGCCTCCCCTAGGCTCTGTCCCTATCAGGTAGGGGACTGAGGCTTGAGCTACATCTCACTCCCATAGCATCAGCTCCTTGAGAAGGACATGCTGCAGATGGCTTCAAATACCACTGGTCCCAAGGGACTGGTTTGGCAGTACTTCTGGAAGGAGCTAGCTGGCAGACACACCACAGGGTCAGAACAGGAGCCCTGTCATACCTGGAGGGCTTCCTTCTGGAGCCAAGAGGCATCTGAAGTTCTGTCCCATGACCATCCCTCTCCCTTAAACTTGTTTCTGGAGCTACCACAATCTCCTCCTCCTCACCACCCAGCCCTGTCCTCCAGGGACCTTCAGAGCACATGGCTTTTGGAGCCCAGCTGCCTGATAAACCTAGACCAAGTTCTTTTACTTCTCTGTGTTTCAGTTCCTTGCTCTTCAAGTGGGGAAATCATAGTATCTATGTGGTGTTGTCATGAGGACCAAACAGTAAATGTGTGCCAAGTTCTTCACCTAGTGTCTGGCACATGCTAAGTTCTCTGTAAATAACAACTGTATTCTGGCTTTCATTATTATGCATGCTTTCAGGCACCCTGGACTGGCCTTGAGACCTGCAGCCTCAGGTCCCTGGGGGCCCAGATAGAATCAGGTGGGAGTCTCTGGATGGAGCAGGCCCCAGGGTGGGTTTGGGGCTGGGAGGAGGGAGCTTTCAGCCTGAATCCTCCTGAGTGGGAGCTGGTTCTTGGAGGAAACGAGGAGGAAAAGGGAAGGGGGGAGGTTTGTGGATTCAGGTTGGGTTCTTGGCAAGGCACTTGGAGACAGGTGGACCTGGGTTCAAATTCCTCCTCCCACTTGGTAGCTGTGTGCCTGGGGCCCGTCTCCACCTCTCCTAGCCTCAGTTTCTCCTCTGCACCAAGGACGTTGTTCCCTCTCCCACATGGGGTGGCCGTGGAGATTAGCTGGAATAACTCATGGCAGCATATAGGTAGGTTCTTAGAGAAGAGCCATTTCCTCCCTGGCCCTCCCTTTCCTTCACATGTAAGGGGAGCAATTATCTCCCTGTGTTTATGCATGTGCTGCAGGTCTCTCCCCACCCAATTCCTCAGCACAGAGATGGAGGTGTTGCCACCACCTCCCTTCCACTGCACACAGGCTTTCTCTGTTGCTGGCAAGAAGAGGGGAGGGGGAGGGGGAGGAGGAGGCAGGCGATGGTTTGGGGCCCAGGGGCAGTGTCTCGGAGTCAGCCCACCACTCTGGCCTGCTGCTTCAGGCAGCATGCTAATTAAGCCAGGAGGACCCACAGAACAGAATTGCAGGCCCCCTGCCTGCCTCCCTCCAGCCCCCAGTGGCCTAGTGTGGAAATCGGCTGCACAGACAGGCCCTTTGCTTGGGGCTTGGGGGTGGGGTAGAGCTGGGCTGAGTGGTGGCCCAGAAAGGAAACAGGAGGGGTTGGCAGGAGCCTGGCCTGTTAGCAGGACAGGAACCGGGAGATGTGAGGAGAAGGCCACAATTTCTGCTTGGTCCCAGGCTGTGCTGGGCCTGGTCTGGCCTGGCCCTGCCTCTAAAGGAGGTGTTGACAGAATGATAGGGTGGGAGGTACCCAGATGGGGGCACTGCAGGGCCAGCATGCTGGGAGGTGACTGCCTGGTACCTTATCCTGGGGCTTCTGGCTGTACTACCTACTGTTAATTTGTATGACTCAGGCAAGTTCCCCTCACTTTCCTAAGCCTCACTCTCCTCCCGTCCAAAATGGAGCTGATAACAAATGTGTAGTAAAAGTATGCATGGGAATGAGGCACACTAGATTCAAGAGAGCAGTTTCCACTGGGGAGGGTGGAAGGAAGGGGCATGGGACAGGAGAGGAGTACTTAAGTTCCCTTATCTCTATCTGGATTGTTTTATTCCTAAAATAAGATGTGAAACAATGGGGAATAACATTAAGATTTGACAAAACTGGGTGGTAGGTACACAGGTGTTTGGTACTCATTTTTTCTTGCATCTTGTCTGCTTGTCTGAAATATTTCATAATAAAACAAATGTCCAGTGACAGCATGATACACAGGATTTGAAATGTCCTAAACCTCCAGTGTCTCCTACAGGAGCAGAATGGGTGTGCTCTGGGAAACTGTGTAAGAGGACTCTAAACCCCACTGTTGACAGCAACCCTGAGGTCACAAGTGTATGTGAATCTGCTGAGGAGCCAAAAACGTTCTCCAAATTCACATATCCCTTCAGTGACATATGATTTCAAATAGGCACATGTAACTGAGGAATAAAGGAAGTATTATAAGTGCAGTTATCCCCCCTTATCTACAGTCTTGCTTTCCATGGTTTCAGTGACCTGTGGTCAACCGTGGTCCAGAAGCAAGTGGTCCTCCTTCTTATGTAGCATTAGAAGGTCAGTAGTAGCCTACCATTACATCACAGTGCTTATGTCAGTCACCTCACTTCATCCCATCATGTAGGCATTTTATCATCTCACATCAGCACAAAAAAGGTGAGTATAGTACAATAAGATGGTTTGAGAGGGAGAGAACAAGAAACCACATTCTCATAACTTGTATGACAGTATATTGTTGTGATTGTTCTATTTTATTATTAGCTATTGTTGTCAATCTCTTACTGTGCTGAATTTATAAATTAAACTTTATCATAGGTAAGTATGTATAGGGAAAAAATAGTATATATAGGGTTTGGCACTTCGCAGTTTCAGGCATCCACAGGGGGTCTTGAACCATACCCCTGAGATTAAAAGGGGACTACTGCAGAGTCAGTGACTAGAGATGGGGATGGGACCCCCTCTGTGCCTACTGCAAGGAGAGGGTGTGACACGCAGGAGGCTTCCTCCCCCTCTGCCTACTCCACTGCCAATTGCTGGAGCACTGGGCCAAATGTTATTCTAGTGGCCACTTAGATCACTGGTTCTCAACTCTGGCTGCACATTAGAATCAACTGGAAACCTTTTCCAAAATAGAAATTCTCAGGTCCCACACCCAGAGTTCCCAAGGATCTGACTTAATTGGTCTGGGGTGGGGCCTGGACATTTCCTATTTTGGAAAAGTTCCCCAGGTGATTCTTCTTTGTAGCCAGGCCAGAGAACCACTGGGCTCTGGCCAGCAGAGCTTGTCCCCAGAACTCTTCAGCTCTCCCTCTCCTGCTTTGAGAGAGGGCTCTGGTTGCCCTGCAGAGGCCAAATCTATGCAACCCTGAAAGAAGCTGCTTTCTGCCATCCAAACCTTTGGAGCACATCCCCCATCAGTCCTGTCCCTCCTCCCCCAACCCAAGGAGGACCTGCTGGTTTTTAAGAGGGTTGAAGAGATGGAAAGGGATCATCTCCCTACCATGAGACTGGGTGAGGCTATACTTAGAAATCATCCAATCCATTGGTAACTTCTCCATCCACATCTTCTGGGCCTCTGGCCCCTATGGACACAACAAGCTCCTTCCCAAAAGTCTTCCCTTGGCTTCCATGAAGCTCATTGTCTTGATTGTCTTCTGGCTGTTCTAGCTATGCCCCCCCCCCCCCCCCGCATACACACACACTAACTTTTCTGTTTCCTCCTCTTCTCTGTTCACTGACTCATCACAGCCCCTCAGCCCCCACAATGAGGTTCTGGCTTTGGCACACTGTTCCTGTCTTATAACACATTCTACTCCCTTGGCTTGACATTGCCCCTATAAAAGAGGCTTTTTCAAAATTTTCTCCAGCTCCACCCACTTTGCCAAGGTCCAGTCCCACTCCCTCCACTATCTGGTGGATATCTTCATCTGGAATTTTCTCTACCACCTTAAATTCAACACATCTAAACTAAATTCAGCACATCTTAAATGTCCCCTCCACCAGTCATCTCCTCCAATTTCTGCTCCTGGCACCACGCTTCTCTCAATCCAACAAGCTTCTGTCACCATGAATACTTCTTGTCCTTGCTTTCCCTTCCCACATGCTCCAGCCCAGTGCTTGATTACAGTCTGCAGACTGGTGAGTCTTCACTGGTAATGTCTCCTGTTCCATAGGATTTCCTTCCACCTCTATCTAGACCATCCTAACAGCTGCCTCCCTGGTGGCCTTGCTCCTTCTCAGCATTACCTCCCAACTCGCCAGTGCCTGTTGGTAAAGTCTCAGATTCTTTAGCACGGGTGACACGATCGTGCTCAATTAACTCCAACTGACCTTTCTAACCTTGAACCCATGGCTCCTGAGGGAAACCTGCCTCTCCAGGCCCTTGACTTTTGTTGAGTACCAGGGCTCCTCACTGTTCCCCAACAATCTTGATCTATATGGAGGTCAAAACTCACTTGCTGGCATGATCTGTGAAGGGAAGGGAAGGGAAGGAAATCAAGTCACCTGAGTTGGTGATACAATCAGGAGTGGTGAGGAATGTGAAGAACTAGAGAGGACATGCCCTGTTTACAAGGGGCAGCACTCTTCAACTCCTACTATTTGTGCCCATGTGGGAACAAGAGCCCAATGTTACTAGATCCTGAGCAATTTACTGAGGGAAGCCAGAAATCCAAAGCTTAAAGGTAAAACATCTAGGTTTTTCAATGTCAGCAGATCATTCAGATTTTTTAAAATTTTTTATGATTATTTATTTTTGAGAGAGAGAGAGCATGAGCAGGGGAGGAGCAGAGAGAGAGGGAGACACAGAATCTGAAACAGGCTCTAGGCTCTGAGCTGTCAGCACAGAGCCCGACGTGGGGCTTGAACTCACAAACCATGAGATCATGACCTGAGCCAAAGCCAGACGCTCAAACGACTGAGCCACCCAGGTGCCCCTCAATTTTTTTAAGTAAATTTTTTTACTGGGCCACACAAAATATGTCTGTGGTGGGGTACTACTTATCGGCTCCGGTTCTGCAATACCCAGTCTCTCCTCACATTTATCCTCTGCTTGGGGTAACTGTCCCTGACCTTTGTGTCCCAAGCCTCCCTATTCTTCAAGGCCCAGTTGAAGTCCCACCAAGCTGGCCAAGCTTTCCCTGGCCACCTCAGTCCACTCCAACTTCCTGTCACCTTTAACCTTCAACGTCACGTACCTGCACCCAGCTAGGATGCTTAGGGAGGCAACATAGCATGGAGTTTAAGAGGTTGGAAGTGTAGAACTATAGTTAGGCTGCCTGGATTTGAATTCTGGCTTAGCTGTTCATTGGCTGTGTGACCTTAGGCAAGTTTTTGGCCTTCTCTGTGACCCAGTTTCTCTCTCGTGGGATTATAAGGGCTAAATGGGATAATCCATAAAATGCACTTGGAACAGCACCCAGTTTATAATACTCAATAAATGTTAGCTTATTATTATTATTGCTGCTTGGGGTTGTCCACTTGCCATTTACATATGCAATATTGCCTGTTTATTTACTTTTGAGAGAGAGACAGAGTGAGAGCAGGAGAGGGGCAGAGAGAGGGAGACACAGAATCTGAAGCAGGCTCCAGGTTCTGAGCTGTCAGCACAGAGCCCAATGCAGGGCTCAAACCAACAAACCGCGAAATCATGACCTGAGCCGAAATCAGAGGCTCAACAGACTGAGCCACCCAGGTGCCGCACATGTTACATTATAAAAGTTAGGACAGGAAGCACGCCTTATAGCTTCTGTAGCTTCCCCCAGTTCTACCACCAAACCCCTCAACACCTAGCTCACACCTGGGAACACAATTGATGCTTAGGAAAATGCTGATTACAACACACTGAATTAAGTCAGCAAGCATATATTGTATATCAACTGTATGCCAGGCACTGTGATAGGTGCCAATGCCAAGGTGCACAGAAACGAACACCAACTATGGTATTGGGCACCCCAGGCTGCTGCTTCCTAGCTGCCAGAGCACCAGCCAATAACTTTACCTCCCTGCCCTTGATTTCACATCTGTAAGATGTTAAGAATGCTTACCACATGGGGTTCTTGGGGGCACTAGAAGTGACGTATGAGTATCCCTGTATCAAATTAGATAATCTTTCTTTGAGATTCAAATGAAAGTACTTACGTGTCAGTTCATGGGGAAAATGTACATCGATCCCAGTGGGACCCTGGCAGATAGACTTCTTGTCCTAGAGCTTTCTGGCTCTGAGTCTGTTGTCCTGGAAGAGGTTCATCTACACATTGCATCACTGCCCCACTGCCCCATAGGTTCTGTCATCAGCTGCCAGGGTGTGTGTGTGTGTGTGTGTGCGCGCGCATGTGTGGCAAACTTGACTAAAGGCTGGATAAGAGGGAGAGGCTTTTTCTTTTAAGTTCCCTGCTATGCCCACTCTCCACTCTTCTTTCCTTTACTACTCTCTGACAGCTAATATATATACATATATATAATATATATATAATATGTTATATATATATATATATATACACATATATTCCTTCCTTCTCACTTCATTATACTGAGCAAATTGACTTTCTCCAGCCCCTGCCCCACACAGCTCCAAGACTGCCTTTGTACACTTCTAACTTGTAACACTGGACCACCTCCTTTCTCTCTTACCCTTTCTCTTTGCCCTAGAGAAGGCAGCAGTTTTGAAATTTATCCCCCCTCACACACCCTGTGTGAACTTTGCTTGATTTCCTTGGATGCCAGAAATCACTACAGTCACTTGGGTTAAAACAATATGTTTCTTCCATTATGTGTGTGTCAGCCTGTGAGAGGTGTCAATACATGGTGGCTACACTCCCCCCCCCCCCCCGATCCCACATCCTACCCTTCAAGTTGTAAAACCCTGAGAGGAAAGAGATGTGATCCCTGCCTTCACCCTACCAAAGAGCTCACAGTCCAAAGAGGGAGAGAAAGAACCAGACGTGCAAACCTGTGCTACAACAGCAATCTGTACCAAGTGCCATCTACAGGAGCAGAGAGTATGGGTGAAGCCATCTGACCTGGGGCTAGTAGGAAACATGGGCACAGAAAGTGAACATTTGAGCTGTGAGTCTAAGGCTGCCTAAGGGAACAGGTGGGGGGGCCAGTAGGTAGTCCACAGTGACTGAGGCTGAGTGCTTGGGTGTGAGGACCAGTGGTGGGAGATAAGACAGGTCGGAGCCAGACTGTGACCAGTCTTGATGAAGGCCAGGCTAAAGAATTTGGACTTCATCTTATAGTCAGTAATGAGCCATCAGAGGTTTTGTAAGTACGGAAGTAACCTGATCAGAGCTGTGTTTAAGGAAGATTAATTAAAAATAATGTCTGGTGTGTTTAATTCATGGCTAGCCCTGGGCTTTGAAAGAGACTGAAGAGGAAGAAAACAAGGCCCCAATGAACAGACAATTCACAAAATAATGGCCAATAAACATATGAAAAGATGTTCAGCCCCAGTAGAACGCAAAGAAATGCAAATTAAAGCAACAATGAGATACCATATTTGGCCTATCAAATTAGCAGGGATTAAAAATGATAACACTTGAAGTTGTGGAGGGTTTTGTGAGAACCACCCCAGTGCACACTGCGCAGAGGGGCATGGGGGTGACAGCCACAAATCACTCTGGCCTTTTGGAAGGGCAATGTAACAAGAGATACAAGAAGCTTTTTAAAAGTGCACATTGTGTGACCCAGAAATCCCACTTCTAGGTATTTGTCCTAAAGACATTATTGTAGATGTGAGCAAAAATTTATGCCCACAATGTCCCCCACCCTAGATGTTATTTATAAAAGCAAATAACTGGATTGAATGGGGGAAGCATTAAAACTGCATGACCGTGGCTTCTGAGACTGGACCTTAACATTTCTGAATCCTCAAAGGCTGGAGGCAGGAGACAAAAACCACTATTTCTTTTTTTTTAAATTGCCTGTGGGGTGTTGCCTGGATCTCTAAAGGGAGCCGCTGAAATTTGTCCTGGGGGCAGACAGTGCCTTTGTTCCGCCAGGACCGGCAGTCAGGCTTCTTGGTCATGCAGATGTACCTCAAGTACCTATTCATTGTCTTGGGGAGGCCCTGACTCCATATGCAGATTATATAAGCAGCCCTGGTAAGAATTCTGTTTAATAATGTAAAAGGCTGGATTCATTGTGATCTGGGCCGCATCTCCGCTGAATCTCTTGTGATGGTAAATGATTTTCAGCTTCCATTGGCCGGACTTTGACACAGCATGGGGGGAGGTGGGGTGGGGGTCAATGACAGCCCTGGCAAGGGAATAGAAAGGACAGAAGAAAAGAGTCTTGGGTTTGAGGAGGACAGGGTCCCAGCAATGCCACAGCAGTCTGGATTAAAGACCCTGACCGCCAGCAGTGAGCCCTGGGAAAGGGCAGAGAGTTTCAAAGCAACAAGGCTGCTACCAGTTGTAATTTCCCATGCCAGTGTTACCCCAACACGACTTCCGTACATAAGAGGATTTTAGGTGGTAGATGGAGGAAAAGGAAGCTTAATTCTCATTTAGGATGAAGCTCAGGTTCAAAAAGGTAGTTGGGTCTATTGATAGACTCACTTTAGAGTAAATACCAGGATAGGTGGAACATGAATATGTCAAATCTTGAAGGTGGTTGCTATGAGCTGACATTTGGGAAGAGGAACTCTGTGTTCCATTGCAGTCACTGAGCAAGTTGGTAAACCATAACAGGTTAGCTTCAGCTGTGTGTTGGAAAATTGAGACAGAGGCTATTGTCCAAATGTGGACCTAGGGGCACAGAAATGGCTGCAGTAGCACAGAGGGAGAAACTGAGATGAGAGTGTCACAGGGGACAGGGAAAATCCCAAAGTAGTGGGCAGGGGCTGCAGGTGACTGAGGATAAGCCAAAAGACAGGATCCCAGGGACAGTAGAATTGTGAATGCAGAAACACAAGAAACAACAGGTGTTGGTGAGGATGTGGAAAAAAAGGAACACTAGTGAAGTGTTGGTGGGAATGCAAAGTGGTGCAGCCACTGTGGAAAACAGTATAGAGGTTCTTCAAAAAGATAAAGTTACCCTATGACCCAGGAATTGTATTACCAGGTATCTACCCAAAGAATCCAAGAACACCAATTCAAAGGAATACATGCACCCCTATATCTATAGCAACACTATTTACAATAGCCAAGATATGGAAGCAGCCCAAGCATCCATCAATTGATGAATGAATAAAGGAGATGTGAGATACACACACACACACACACACACACACACACAGAAGAATATCATGCAGCCATTAAAATGATGAAATCCTGCCCTTTGCAACAATATGGATGGAGCTAGAGAGTATAATGTTAAGCAAAATAAGTCAGTTAAAGAAAGACAAATACCATATGATTTCACTCATAAGTGGAATTTAAGAAACAAAATAAATGATCATGGGGAGAAAGAGGCAAACCAAGAAACAGACTCTTAACTATAGAGCACAAACTGATAGCTACCAGAGGATAGGTGGGTGGGGGGATGGGTTAAATAGGTAATGGGGTTTAAGGAGCGCATTTGGGGTGATGAGCACTGGGTAATGTACGGAAGTGTTGAATCACTACATTGTATGCCTGAAACTAATAGAACACCATGTTAACTAATTGGAATTAAAATAAAAACTTTTAAAAAAAGAATCGTGAACTCAGAGAGGGCTCTAGCCTTCCTCTGTACACTGATATGGGATCTCAGACTAGGGCTATTTGTCTGTTAAAGGTGATTACACAAGGCTGGAGAACTTGGAGATGCTTAGGTCCTAAATGCATAGGACATCCAGGCAGATGGTCAGGCCACCTTTCAACATTATGGTTTACAAAGTATTTCTGATGGTGTAGAGAGATGCCAATGAAAGATCGTGAAGTGAGAAAGAGGAACACAAAACTGTAGCACAATACAACCTTAATTACCTTAAAAAACAAACAAACAAAAAAGACTGGAAGGAAATAAACCAAACATTATCAGTGAATATCACACAGGTGGAAATTCTAAGGAAAAGTCCTGACCTGCCAGTCAGAGGAGTTCAAGATACAGCCATGTTTGAATCAGGGATGGAAGAAGTAGAATTTTGCAGGGCAACTCCATTCATTGCCATGCCAGGAAAAGAAAGAGTATGACAAAGGCCTGGAATGTGAGAAGTCTTACATGCTGGATCACAGATGTCGCTTATGATCAGATCTATGTGACTTATCAGAGATCTCATCTACTGAACAGAGGATGTATCATAGGGAGTTAGAAGGGAGAGAAGTTTGAAGTTGACTACAGCTCTCCAAGACAGCTAACAAGGGTCTGCACTCATGTGAGGGAGTGGGGAAAGAAAGAAGGAGTAGTGAGTTCAATAAGTATTGAGGAGGTAAAATGTAAGGGACTTGGTGACAAATCATATGTGGGTGAGAGGGTGACCTGAAGCAGGACTCCCAAGTTTCTGTGAGGGTTTGGACCCCTAGGTGGGATGGGAGGCCTCGCTGTAGCCACAGGTGGCACAGGGCTATGCCAAGGGAAGGCAGAAGCAGTGCTTGCATTTTTATGGCTTCACTAGGGAGGAGGACACAGAGTTCCTCCCAACACCACTGATTAGGAAAGTCTCAGAAAAGGACTCTGATTGGCTGACTTGGGTCACATGCTCACCGTGGTGGCCAAGCAGGCTGATCTATTACACAAAGAAAGAGGAAAAGGGGTCCAGAAAGGATGAAAACAATAATTGCCACAGATTCTCTGGACTCAAAAACTAGAGTGAAGGTTAACTCTATTTTTAAAAATTTTTACTCATTCATTTTTTTTTAATTTTTTTTTCAACGTTTATTTATTTTTGGGACAGAGAGAGACAGAGCATGAACAGAGGAGGGGCAGAGAGAGAGGGAGACACAGAATCGGAAACAGGCTCCAGGCTCCGAGCCATCAGCCCAGAGCCTGACGCAGGGCTCGAACTCACGGACCGCGATAACGTAACCTGGCTGAAGTCGGACGCTTAACCGACTGCGCCACCCAGGCACCCCTACTCATTCATTTTTAAGAGGGAGCGTGTGAGCAAGGGAGGGGCATAGAGAGTGAGAGAGAGAGAGAGAGAGAAAATCCCAAGCAGGCTCTGCACCCTCAGTGCAGAGCCCAATGCAGTGCTAAAATCCACAAACTGTGAAATCATGACTCAAGGTGAAATCAAGAGTCAGATGCTCAACCGACTGAGCCACCCAGGCAGCCCTGAAGGTGAACTCTAAAGATGGCCTTTGACTAATACAACTTTCATCTGTGTGGGTCTGCAGAAAAAGGTTATCACCTCAGAAGCTCAAGTTAAAATATCACCAAGTCCATTCCTGCCTCCAAACTGCCAGTCACCTCTTTCTCAACTCCTCTACTACTGCCCACGGTCAGGTCCTCAATATCCCTAACCTGGCCTCTTGCCCCCAACTCCTCGCTGCTCTCCCTGCCCTCAGGCCTGTTCACACCAAACTATTGTGCACACCACTGCTGTCACAGGGACAGTCAGTCTGGGTCAGAGGCAGTGTAGCTCACCAATTAAGAATGTGAGCTATTTCTAAGTCCAGGACCAGACAGTTTCACTGGCAAATTCTACCAAACATTTAAAGAAGAGTTAATACCTATTCTCAAACTATCCCAAAAAAAGTAAGAGGAAGGAAAATTCCAAATTCATTCTATAAGGCCAGCAGTACCCTCATACCAAAACTAAATAAAGACACCACACAAAAAGAGAACTACAGGCCAATATCTCTGATGAACATAGATGCAAAAATCCTCAACAAAATACTAGCAAATCAAATCCAACAATGCATGGAAAAAATCATTCACCACAATCAAATGGGACTTATTCCCAGGATGCAAGTGTAGTTCAGTATTCACAAATCAATCGACATGATACATCACATCAGTAAAAGAAAGGACAAAAGCCATATGATCATTTCAATAGATGCAGAAAAGGCATTTGACAAAGTACAACATCCATTCATGATTAAAAAAATAATAAAACCCTCAAGAAAGTAGGTCTAGAGGGAACATCCCTCAACATTATAAAGGCCATGTATGAAAAACCAACAGTTAACATCATACCCGATGGGGAAAAAATGAACTTTTCCCCTAAAGGTCAGGAATGAGACAAGGATTTCCACTCTCACCACTTTCATTCAACATAGTACTGGAAGGCATAGCCACAGCAATTAGACAACAAAAGGAAGTGAAAGGCATCCAAATAGACAAGGTAGAAGTAAAACTTTCACTATCTGCATATGACGTGATACTCTATATGGAAAGTGCAAAACACTCCACCAAAAAACTACTAGAACTGATAAATGAATTCAGTAAAGTTGAAGGATACAAAATCAATCTACAGAAATCTGTTGCATTCGTATATGCTATAATGAAGCAACAAGAAAATGAAATTAAAAAAAATTCCATTTACAATTGCACCAAAAGCAATAAGATACCTAGGAATAAATGTAATCAAGGAAGTGAAACACCTGTATTCTGAAAACTATAAAACATTGATGAAACAAATTGAAGATGGTAAGACATTTTATGCTCATGGGTTGGAAGAACAAATGTTGTTAAAATGCCTATACTACCCAAAGCAATCTGCACATTTAATGCAATTCCTGTCAAAATACCAAGAGCTTTTTTCACAGAACTAAACAATGCTAAAATTTGTGTGCAACCACAAAAGACTCTGAATAGCCAAAGCAACCTTGAAAAAGAAAAGCAAATCTGGAGGCATCATAATTCCAGACTTCAAGTTATATTACAAAGCTGTTGTGATCAGGACAGTATGGTACTGGCATAAAATAGACACATGGGTCAATAGAACAGAATAGAAAACATGGAAATAAACCCACAATCATATGGTTAATTAATCTTCGACAAAGCAGTGATATTCCCAAATATCCAATGGGAAAAAGACAGTGTCTTCAACAAATGATGCTGGGAAAACTGTACAGCTACATGCAAAAGAATGAAGCTGGACCATATTCTTACACCACACACAAAAAAATAAATTCAAGGGGTGCCTGGGTGGCTCAGTCGGTTAAGTGTCTGACTTCAGCTCAGGTCGTGATCTCACAGTTCCGTGGGTTCAAGCCCCACATCGGGCTCTGTTCTGACAGCTCAGAGCCTGGAGCCTGTTTCAGATTCTGTGTCTCCCTCTCTCTCTCTGCCCCTACCCTGTTTATGCTCTATCTCTGTCTCAAAAATAAAAAATAAACAGTAAAAAAAAAATTAAAAATAAATAAATAAATAAATAAATTCAAAATGGATTAAAGATGTAAATGTGAGGCTTGAAACCACAAAAACCCTTGAAGAGAGTACAGTCAGTAACTTCTTTGACATCAGCTGTAGCAACATCTTTCTAGATATGTCTCCTGAGGTAAGGGAAAGAAAAGCAAAAATAAACTATTGGGATTATATCAAAAATCAAACCTTCTGTACAGCAAAGGAAACAATCAGAAAAACTAAAAGGCAACCTACAGAATGGGAGAAGATAATTGCAAATGACATACCCAATAAAGGATTAGTATCTAAAATATATAAAGAACTTATACAACACAACACCCCAAAACCAAATAATCCAATTAAAATTGGGCAGAAGACATGAACATATTTCTGCAAAGAAGACGTCTGGATGGCCAACAGACCCATGAAAAGATGCTCAACTTCACTCATCATCAGGGAAATGCAAATCAAAAGCACAATGAGATATCACATCATACCTGTCAGAATGGCTAAAATCAAAATCGCAAGAAACAACATGTATTGGCAAGGATGTGGAGAAAAAGGAACCCTCTTGCACTGTTGGTGGGAATACAAACTGGTGGAGCCACTGTGGAATATAATATGGAGGTTCCTCAAAAAGTGAAAAATAGAACTACCCTATGATCCAGCAATTGCACCACTGTTTATTTATCCAAAGAATACAAAAATACTAATTCAGACAGATACCTGAACCTTTATGTTTATACCAGCATTATTTACAATAGTCAAGATGTGGAAGAAGTTCAAGTGCCCAGTGATTAATGAATGGATAAAGAAGAAGTGGTATATATGCACAATGGAATTTTTTCAGCCATTAAAAAGAATGAAACCTTGCCATATGCAATGACATGGATGGAGCTAGAGAATATAATGTTAAACAAAATAAGTCAGAGAAAAAAAATCATATGATTCCACTCATATGTGGAATTAATGAAACAAAACAAATGAGCAAAGGGAAAAAAAATAGATAGCCAGGCAGAGAGAGAGAGAGAGAGAGAGAGAGAGAGAGAGAGAGACTCTTAACTATAGAGAACAAACTGATGGTTACTAGAAGGGGGGATGGGGGTGGTGAGTGAAATAGGTGAAGGGAATTAATAGTACACTTATCATGAAGAGCACTGAGTAATGTATGGAATTGTTGAATCACTATATTGTATACCCAAAATTAATATCACACTGTATGTTAACTCTTGGAATTAAAATTAAAAATTAATAATAAAAAAAAGAAGAATGTGAGCTACACCTGAGTGTGGATACTAGTTCTGTTATTTACTAGCTTTGCTACCTGAGTGAGTCACTTTACTTCTCTGGGCTTCAGTTTCCCTTGGAAACTTCAAAGGCTTGTAAGGATTAAATGAGTTAATATGTGTAAGGTGCTTGGAACAGGCTCTGGCATGTAGCAAGTGCTATGAAAGTGTTGTCAAAGATATGACTTGGTCACTCCCCCCAATGAAAACCCAATTTACATTTTCTGCCTCCCATAAACTCACCCCCCCTCCATAAAGACTTCCCCACCTGCTCCTCCCTGGCCTGCAAAGAGGCTTTGCTGTACCAAAGCACACCTCCCTCTGTACATAGATCTCCCTTGGTGGTGGGGAGGTGGTGGTCAGGGGCTGTCTGAGCCATAGCTTGGCCCCCAGCACATAGCACAAGCCCTGGCACAAAAGCAGGGCCTCGGTAAATGCTTCATGCTTTACAAAGTGCTTTTTGTATTTGCTATCTCACTTAAACCACACCACATACCTGTAGACAGAATGTGTATTATTGCTTCCATTTGATAGATGGGGCAGCTGAAATTCTAAGGAAAAGGGCACAGCCAGTTTATGGCAGGGCTGAGGTATGAACTTGGATGTTCTGCTGTCAAAACAATGGAAAAAGAGCCCTGGCTTAAGGGTTAATGGTGGCCCTTTCCAATTCTATGTTTTGAGACTGATCTCTGGGCTGCATCTTCTTACCTGTATCATGAAGGAGTTGGACTAGAAGGGACCGGAGGGTCCTTCCGGCTGCAGCATTCTGTCAGTAGCTGGCTCGTACTCTCTCAAGCCATCTTCCCAGCCCTGCACAGCTGCTCCGCACCTGAAGACAGCCCCTAGGAGAATAAATGACACTGGGGAATAGGGGAAGGAAGAGGTGACAGCCTGGCTGGGCCCCAGTGGAGGCTAAGCAGTTGAAGGACTCATTAGATGTTAATGAACTGCAATTGAGTATATTGATTACCTCTCAAATAATTTCCTCCTAATTCAGTCCTCCAGGGTCAACAGTCGCCTGCCTTCCCTCAGCTTTCTGCCCACCTTCCTGACTAAATAGTTAAGGGCTTCATGTAAGCACTGCCATACTCAAGGGGAACAGGGAAGCAAGAAGGGAAATGCTAAGGTACAAGCCCCCACCTCCACCTTGCTGCCCTTTCAGCCTGCATGTCCCATCTGGTCAGGGCCAGTGCAATCCACAGAGCAGTGCCATCCATAGGGCTCCATGCTTGGTGTAATGCTCTGCTGTCCCTGCTTTGAAATTCTTAAATTTTGATCCAGAGGTCCTGCATTTTTATTTTGCAGTGGGCCTTGCAAATTACATAGCATATAGGCACAGAATAAAGAGTACGTTGTGTAAATGGCACCCACTAGAGCAAGCAAAACGGTAGCCCTGGCTGTGAGGACCCTTTAAGGCCCATGGAGTATAGTCCCTTGGATTGAAGCCCAGAGATGGAAATACACTTGCACAAGGTCGCACAGCCCAGCTAGTCAGTGGCACTGTGAGATTGCCTTTCATTTTTCTTCCCTTGTAGACTTGCTCCAAATATTAAAATCCTCCATGCTTCTCTGGAAGATGCCCTTGGACCAGATCACTTGTGTCACCCTAATTTGACAACTGACCTTGTATATGCTCAGGGATGAAGATCTGTGAGGAACTTCAGTACCACTACCCCACTACCACTCCCATTGGATAAAATAGGATCGTTCTAGTTTCCCTCTCAGAAACCCATGCTTGCTCACCTCCAGTTACAGAGAGCTCATTACTTTACATGGCAAATCATTTTATTGTTACACAGCTGTAACTTTTAGGAAAAGTCTTTAAGAAAATCATGTGAAAATTTACTTCCTTATAATATTTGCCCTTTGATTCTAATTATTTTCTTGAGTAACATGTGGAATTGAGTCGGCACTATCTCCTCTCAACACCAAGTTGTAAGCCAGCAGATCAGCTTTTCTGGAGATGGAAAAATAGTGGAGTTGATCTGTCCCCTTGGGTCCCATTAGCCCAAGGCATCAGGGTCTCCAGTGGGGAGGCACAGAAGCAGACATTACAATTATGAGCACTTGGTCTGCTGTGCTCCCAGGCAGGAGAGCACCCAAGAGTGTGGGCTGCCCCTGGCTGGGAGTCAGTGCCCTTGGACATGAGGATTGAGGTGAGATTTGGGCCTGTGAGGCTTCCCAGTTCCCCTATCTCTCTGCCAAGTCTGCTGAGGCTTGTTACAGAAACGAGTCCACAGGAGGAATGGCAGCCAGGGCATGGGAGGGCCCTGTAGGCCCCAGAAGAGTTCTTAGGGAGAAGGGCCTGCTGCTGCTGCCTCTCGCTGGTGACTGAGGGAGAGCCTATTGGCTGGATTCCCAACCAAAGGCCTGCCAGTTAGTCCCCTGGAAAGGACTCCCTATGAGGCTTGGGATGCATCTGAACAGGTGCCCATAGATAGCTCTCTGGTCCCAGGTGCTCGACCTTTGCTGCACATGGGAATCCTCCGGGAGCTGTTTAGAAACACCTGTGCTCAGGCCTCATTCTCAGAAATGTGCATGTCATCAGTTTGGGATGTGGCCTGGGCATCTCCATTTTAAAAGAGCTGCCTGGTGATTCTAGCATGCTCAAGCTGAGGCTGAAAACCATCCCTCTAAGAGCAGAGCCTCCCAAACTGTAATGTGAAGACAGATTACAAGGAATCTCTCTTGCCCAGTGAGGACTTGGATTCAATAAGTGTGGGGCGGGACCCAAGATTCTGCATTCCCAACAAGCTGTCGGGGACATCCATGATGCCAACCCCGGACAGCATTCTCAGATGTCTTGGAGACAAAAATGCCCTTTGAGTTCTCTTAAGTCTGGGACTGGGTGACAGGGTGGGGTCTGAAGCTGGGACTTGGACTTGGTGCCCTCTGATGCCACCGCAAACCTTCGCGGCATGGGAAGCCAAGGCCTAGGTCATCTAGAAAAGCCTTAAGTTTGGTCCTAAGGCAGCAGTACTGGCCTAGTAGAAGGATGCTCATCACCGGTTCAGGAAGCTTTATGAGCCAGTTCTCTGATGCTCGGAATTTGCATCTAGAAGGAAATCTCATGGCTACTCATCCACTGATCTCAAGAGCCTAGGCATGCACAGGCCCATCCCTCTTTCTAAGTGTCAGCAGTATGAGAATGCCAGACCCTCCACGGCCTCAAGATTGAGGTACCTTCAGCTTCCTTCAACCCCCCAACCTGGCTTCCAAGTCAGATCTCCAATGTTGATGGGTAGCAGAGGGCCCAGATGCTTTGCTCTCTTGGGCTGTCACTGTTCCCAGGGGCCCAATTAAGCCAGCGCTTTGTCTCTGGGCAGTGGAGGCAGGCGTCCCTGGCGCTCTTCCACTCCACACTCTATCTCTTCATCAGCTGTCGCCAGACAGCCCACATAATGTTGGCATTTCATGCTCAATATTCTTGATGAAAGTGGAACATCAAAACCTCAGCGGGGTGGACACTTGGAGACTTAAATGAGGCTCTTAGTGAAAGAGCTATCTTCTCAGCACAAGAAATCAACAAAGCTCCTTTTCCAAGGCTGTCTTGTATTATTATTGTCATTCTTCTTGTTGTTATTTTTTTCCCTTGCATCTAAGTAAGAATAATATGTCTTGCTTTCATATATATATATATATATATATATATATATATATATATATATTCTATCTCTCTTGCTGATAGCAATCTTTGCCTCTTGTTATAATAAATATTGATTGGCACTGTTAGGAGACGCAAGGGCTTTAATCTTCTGGCTGCCTACTCCCCGGATCACTGATGTGGGTGTTAGGGAAGAAGATTGTATTATCTGCTCACACACCTGTTTTGCCACTCGCCTCTCTCCTGTAGCAAAACTTGGGCTAGTAATGCCATGGGGAATTGGCTTTCCTATAATGTCGCTTTCTCTTTTCCCTTTTCTTGTGGCTCCAGGGAAAAGCACTTTTTTTGAAAAGAGCAGTCCTGGGCTCTTACCACCCACACAGCCCCCTAGGGCCCAGGTGAAGAGAAGGGGTGCATGCTGTCACTCATTTGTTCTTTCTTCATTCTGTCATCATACATGTGCCAAGCACCTATTGTGGGACCAGCCCACAGCTGGGCCCTGTGAATGCAGAACTCCATCGGACACAGCCCCTGCCCTCCCAGGGCTCCTGGTCCGGTGGGGGAGTGATCCCACTTCAGCGTGATCAGCATGATAGCAGGGAGGCAGAGCAGCCACGTGAGTAGCAGAGCAGAGGTAAGGGAAATGTAAAACTCAAGTAGGATTGACATATCATCATGTCCCAGTTGAGGGCTCCTTTGGGACCAGACAATCTGAGGCTTTCAGGAAATGGATGGCCCTGAGAGGGGAAAAGAAATGTCCAGAGCACTGTCCATGTCTGCTTTGAACCCCTGCCCTGCCACTGACCCACTGTGTGACCTGGGACAGGCCACAATCCTTCTCCGGCCTCTAACCTAAAATGAAACATCAACCCCACCAACTTCTCTGAGCTGGGGGTTCCTACATCCCTCCACCAGGGGCAGCTCCTCTTGGAGGCAGAAACCACTCAGTGTGGGTTGTCCCCCGGGTGGAAGGTGTGTGTGACAATGGCTCTATCCTGGTACAGGGATGGTAGGTCCTTGTGCTCAAGAGGACTTCAACAGGAAGATAGCAACTCTGATTTCCCAAGGAAGCGCAGGCTGACTAGCCCTGGGGTCTTTTCAGAAGTAAGAGGAGAAAAGAATGAGCATTTCTTATGCCAGGCAAAATGGAAGTCCTGTTCATATGCGTGATGGCATTAAATCCCTGAGACGTGCCCATGAAGCAGGGATGATTATGCCCACTTCACGGAGAAGGAGCCTGAGGCATGGCAAGATTTTAACTATGCAGCACTATGCAATACAGTGGATAAGAGCTTGGGTTCTCACTCAGACTGTCTGATTTGAAGCTTGGCTCTACCTCTTATTAGCCGGGGGAACTTGGATTATTGTTTAACCTATATAACCTCCTGTTTTCTCAACTCTACAATGGAGATAAGAATAATACCTCGCTGAGGAATAAATGAGATGATATGTGTAAACAACCTGGTGGACACATGGCAAGGGCTCAAAGGTCATTGTTACTAATGGCTGAGGGCACAGAGTCACTGCATAGGAGGGCTACAACTTGAACTCAAGGCTGACTCCAAAGCCAACACTCTTTGAGGGGCTCTGTGCTCTCATGTTTCCACTTCCTCACTGGAACTGCCATTCAAGCCTTTCTTTCCAACTGGGCTGAATGAAGCAGCCAAGAGAGGCCTTCCTACCAGGTAGACCTATAGAAGCTAGATGCTAGGGTTCAATGCAGAGTGATAAATGCTGGAAGGGAGGAAGGAATGCAGGAATAGAGTGCAACTAATAATCAGCATTTCAGGGAGGAGACAGGGAAGCTATTACAGAGACTGCTCTGGGAATTACCATCCAGTATCCACACTCCCCCTCGTCCCTAGGGACAAAGCCTCTATTTTATCCATGATGGCAATGCCTAGCCAAAAGACTACACTTTCTGGCCTCTCGTGTTACATGTGATTAAATTCTGACCAATGAAATATAAAATGAAATGTCATGTGGGGCTTCTGGAGAAGCTGCTTAAAAGACAGCTGATGTGTGCCCTTGCCCTTTACTGTTCTCTACAATGGTGATGTGATGACTGGAGCTCCAGCAGCTATCTTGAACCTTAACAGGTCCTGGAAAATGAAGCTGATGGTAGGATGTTACAGCAGAAAGCCAGAAGGAGCTTGATGACTTCATTGTGTCACTGTACCTTCCCTGAACTGCCAAGTCTTTGGGCATGCTAGAAGCATGTGAGACTATAAACTCTCATGTGTTTAACCCAGATTTGGGGAGGGGGGGGGAAGATTTCAGTTCCTTGTATTGAATGCAATTCCTAACTGATTCAGAAAGCTTCCTGGGGAAGGAATAATTTGCATGGGCCCTTAGGATAAGTAATTCCAGGTGGAATCAGTAGTATTAAGAGGGCAGTGGACTCCGGACAACTGGGATTCAAATCCCAGCTCTGCTATTACTAGCTGTGTAACCTAGCTTAGGTCAGCACACCTCGTTCATCCTCAGTTTCCTCATCTGTAAAATGGAGATCATAGTGCCTGGCTGCCTGAAAATGCATTGATTTTGATTCAACAGGCACTATGATCTCCATTTTACAGATGAGGAAACTGAGGATGAACGAGGTGTGCTGACCTAAGCTAGGTTACACAGCTAGTAATAGCAGAGCTGGGATTTGAATCCCAGTTGTCCTGAGTCCACTGCCCTCTTAATACTACTGATTCTCAAGCTCTAGGGTGCCGCAAAATTACCGGGAGAGCTTGTTAAAGCATGAATTGCTGGGTCCTACCCCAATGTTTTAGATTCAGAAGGTCTGGGGCTGAGCCTAGAGTTTGCACGGCAAATAAGATCCGAGGGGCTGCTGGTGCTGCTGCTCTGTAAACCTACTTGGAAAACTGCTGGGTTGGAACATTAGCTGGGTTGGAACATTATGGAGCAGGCACTCTCAGGTTCAACAAGAGTAACAGGAAGTGAGCTGGCACAGAGCAGCGGGGAAAGCATTCAAGCAGAAGAGCCCAAGCAGACCTGAAGACTCAAAAGAGGAAGGGTGGGGTAATAGGAACGTGCCAGACCCATCAGCCCCAGGGCAAGGAGAGGTTCTTCAGTGGGCAGGGCATGGGCCTGAGCATGAGGACAGCCTGGTGCCAGCAACGGGAGGGTCTGCCCTCACTTAGCCACTTGTTTAGTGAGAACACTCTCCTCACACCCCCTCCTCCTTAGCACAAAGAAAACCTCAGAGCATGATTGAGTTCTGCAGACTTTATTCATGGCACATCAGGAGACTCGGGAGAAGCCAGCAAGGCCATCCTGGCTTCTAGCCTTCTAGTGTCACACTCAAGCCTCTCCTTACTTGTCTAGAAATTTCTCTGCCTCCATGGAAGGCAGCCTCAGGCACGTGGGGAGGAGCCTGATGCTGCACCACTATCACTTGTGGCCTCTCTGGGCTTCAGTTTGCTCGTCTGTAAAATGGGAGCTAGGAGTCCTTGCCTATCCTCCCTATTCCTAACGGTAACCAGCAAGGTTGCTATGAGATGAGATGTGCAGAGTACTCTATGAACTGCGGAGTACCATACAGAGGTGGAGGGGACTGCATATGTACTTAAAAGTCTCTGTTCAGTTCTCATCTGATGGCCCAGACTGGGCTGGCTCAGCAGCGGCCTCTCCTTCTTGGAGTTGATAAACTTCCAACCTTAACCGTGACTTTCCTGGACACCTGCCATTCTCCTCTGGAAACCCCACTCTGAGGCACTGTGACTTAGCAAAGGGGTGCTTCGCCTGGAGCTCTGGAGCTCCTGAGCCCTCTTGTCTACTGTCTGCCAGGCCAGGATGGGGGGCACCTGAGCTGAGCCCAGGCCCAGCAGGAATGCTGAGAATTCCAAACTGGTTAGCTGCTGGCAGGTTCCAGCTGAAATGCAAACAGACACCACCCTTAGTCCCCAGGCTGGATTTCTTTGGCTTACTGGCTTCCAGCCTCTAGAAGGGCTAATGCTGACCCACTGGGAAGAGAGTCAGGATGAAGAACATTTTTGTAGGCCAGAAACCGATCTGAATTTCATTGCAAAGCTCCAACCAGATGTGAGAGATTCCATAAGCCCACAAGAGGTTGCTTGAACTGAAGACTATGGCATAAATACTTTCCTACACATTCATGTGAGGGGATTTTATTTTTGTGTCTTAATCATTGTGTCCTGTTGGCTTGTCAGTTTTTCAGGCTGTAAATTCATGGAGGGCAAGGAACAGATTTGCAGGGATGAGGAATTGAAAATAGTGCTGATGGGTGTGACAATGATGAGGATTATAGGGTTGGGGTTGATGCTGGTGGGTACAGTATAAGTGGATAGGAAGAGGAGGAGGAGAAGGGGAGCCAGGAAAAGGGGTGCTTGGGGAGAGGTGGATGTGAAGGGGAAGGAGGAAGATGTGAGGCTGATGCAGATGAAAACAGTGAGTGAAGGGGGGTGACAAAGGTAGTGATCTGAGTTGTCCATACCCCTTTGAAGGCACTTTTCCCCTTCTCTCTATGTATGTCTGTTACCCCTTCTAGAGCCTCCTTTGAGGCAGGGCCTGTGCCTCACTCACCTTGTGTGTCCTAGTATGTACCCCAGTACCCTGCACATAGTGGGCGTCAACAGTGCTTGCTAATGAGTGAAGGAGCAAGAGAAGTGGGGTGGGGGTGGGGCAGGAGGTGTGGCGAGGGTGGCCATGATGTCTGGGAAAAAGCGGCCATGTTAGAGCAATCCTATGTGGGGCCGAGGCACTGCAGAATGGAAGTCCGTGCCCCTGGAGATCAGAAGTGGAACTGTCCCCAGGAGACACAGCAGACAGTGCTTCATGCCGATGGCTGGGTGCAGAATGAGGACCAGGGTCCTGGGCCCAGTAGAGCCCAGCCTGGCAGCTGAGGTGGCAGCAGCAGCAGCAGCAGCAGCAGTAGCAGCAGCAGATTTGGGGATTTGTTGATTTGCTGAGCCTGCCTGCTGGGTGCAGGCTGTTTTTCCATAATCATCCTTTGTCAGGCTAAACAATAGAGGTGAGGGGGACAGCCAGGCAGGTGGGGGACACAGCTTGACAGGACACAGGAAGAGAGCGGGAGACTCCCACACTACTTACAAGGAGGTGCCCTGCTCCATGTCTCCCTTCCTAGCTCAGGCACTCCGCTGCAGCCCCCACAGTGACCCCAGAGGCTGCTGAGAATCATCAGGGCCCTGCCCCCAGCCCGGCTGGCTCACATACCTCCCTGCACACCTCTTTCCCTCAGAAGCTTCCAGGCTTTTGATAAATGCTGGCCAGTTCAGCCCCTGAGAAAGGCATGCCACTCCTGGGAGGAACCTTGTCAACATGACATTCGACACTCTGGGAGAAGGATGGCCCAGCGAAGGAGCAGGGTGGGGGTGGGGGCTGCAGCCCAATTCCCTGCAGAACAAAAAGAGATTTCTCTCTCCCTTGCACCAGCTGCCGAGTCCCCAGCTCTGGTTCAATCATTTTTCAAATTCTAATAAATTAACATTTTCTGGAGCAGGAAAACCACACAGAGAGGCCAAATTACCAAATTTGGGGATGGCTTCAAGCCCCTGTGGGCCCACTTCCCCTCCCTTCCCCCATTCTTGCTGGGGACTGGGGAGGACAGAGCCCCAAGGAACAGCTTCTTCCATTTCAGTCACACTTTTCCCTAGGCTGGCTGGGGTCCCCCTCTCCCTGCTCCTTGCACACAGCCCTGCTTGTCACCTCCTCTTTGTTGACATTCCCTCTGTCTCTCCCACCCCACAGAATGTAGCACAGGCCTGTTTATTCCCATTTGGCAGGACTGCCAAAGGACCCGGGAAAGGGGAGAAGAGGAAGGGTGGAGTGAGAATACAGGCTGGGCCTGATGTTGAGACCCTGAAGCAGAGATTAGAAGTCCTGACACCCCAATTCCCCCAACTTAAAATTGATTTTTCCCCCACTGAATTGTGCAATTGACAGTTTAGAAAGGACAAGGAAACCCACAGGCTCTTGGGATCATTCTCTTGTCTTAGCGGGGCAATGGCTCCCTATTCTAAGCCCTTGAGGGAAGACATGTCCAGAAATTAACTCTCCTCTCTGGAAGTTTTCCTTTACATATAAAACCCTTCCTTGTGATATACACAACTGTTCACTTATTTGTGATGGTGTGGTTGACATTTGCTGAGTGCTTATTATGTATCAAAGAGCATGCTGGGTGCTTTCCATGCATCATCTCATTGAGTCCTCACCTAACACCTCCTACCCCCTGTGTGACAAATGCAGTTTCTGTGTGACAGAAAAGTAAAGTGACTTTCCCAAGGTCACCCATCAAAAGCAGGATTCATATCCAGGTCTGCTGGGCACCAAAGCAGTGCTTCCTTCTACCCCCACTGCCCCTGTCACCTTTTCCCATCCCAGTGTCCAGGGGGCCCAGCTGCCTGTCACAGCCTTCCTGTGGTGCCCCTTACTCAGATTCAGGACTGCCCACGCACCTGAACCAGCTTTACTGTCCTGTCACCAACTGAATTTGCCCTCTCAGGGCTACCTGGTCCTCATCCCTAGCGACCAGGCAGCTGGAATCTTGGCCTCAGGGTGGAATGGGGAGCTGGCTTGAGCTGGAAGCTGCCAAAATGCAAGCTCTGTGGAAGGGAAGCACAACTGCACACACACCAGAGTGGGTGACACTCAGGGCTTTGTCTCACGAGGGGATGAGATGAACTGGAGGTCGGTACAGGGAAACTGTTTTCTTTGCTTTTTCCTAAGGGCCAAAGGTAAAAATGGAAAGTCCAGCAGTGGTCTGAGTGCTGGGACCCTTGGTTCCCTCAGCTCTGATGGGTTACAGTTTGGTAGCAGGAAGTCCTTCACAATCTGTCCCATCTACCTTCTGGAACTTATTCCCCACTCCTTGTCTTTATATACTCTGTGCTTCAACCAAACTCAATAGTCCTCCTGCATACCTTTATTCATGCTATTCCCACTGCCTGGAACACCTATCCTTCTTACTTTCAGCTATGCAAATCCTACCCACCAGTTAGGGCCCAGCTTAACCGCCACTTACTATAGGATGCTATCCTGGTTCGCCTCACCATGATGCTTCCCTCTTCTCTGCCTCCTTAGCTGAAAGAAACTTCCCTCCTCAGAACCCCAATGGCACTTTATCTCATCCTCTCTTAAGGCACTAGCCATTTTCTCTCTGGAATTATAATTGTCAGAATATACGTCTTGGATCCATCCTAGACTGGGAGCCCTCTGAGGGAGAAGCTATATTGGATTCATTTTTGTATTTCCTTGCCCCTTAGCCCTGTTCTGGTTCTTTCCAGCTTGTGCCCTTGAGCAACGTACCTTCCCACTCTGAGATGATTTGCCTTAGCTTTTATAGGATGAAAATAGTACTTAACTCTTACAGTAAATATTAAACGTGGGACTAAAAGGCAAAGCCTCCTTTCCCTCTTGGCACACGGTTGGTATCCAATAAATGTTTGCTTGTCATTCCTCCCTTTGGCAGGGTCTGATGAATGGATGAATGAATGAGGAGATGAATTAATGCTCCTCAGTCCAGATTGCTGTAGCCTAAGGCAGGGGGCCTTCTCTGGCCTGCCTGCCCTCTCCTCTGGGCAGACCCGCCCACCAGCACACACTCACTCGCACCCCTCTGTTCTGGTGCCGGCCACCCCAGGCCCATAGTTTACGTGCTGAAATTCCCAGAAGCTGAGACTTCCAAACAAAACCCCCAAGTTTGGATTTATCAGCCATGCTATTAAAACAGTCATTTTCAGCTGCCTAATATTTCCAACTTCTGCTCTAATCCAGCGGGTAAATATTTACGGAGCCTGACACCACTCCTAGGCCACTTGCTCTGCTGCCAAACATTCATTTCCCTTGCAGCTCCACTGGTTTGATATTTTTAGGAGCAGGGGAAGATGGCAGTGTGTGTGTGTGTGTGTGTGTGTGTGTGTGTGTGGTGGGGGGTAGCCCATGAGAGAGGCTCTGCCTTTCTTATGGGGAGTTCCTGGGCGAGGAGAGACAGGATAAAGTAGGCCTTGCTACTTCCTTCTGCCCAGATGTCCCTACAATGGGTCAGGGGGGCATAGGCTTATTGCAGTGTGTTTAGACCCTCAGGGATTCCCCTCCTCAGCACCTGTCCCCCTCAATACACACAGAGCTATCTGGAACAAACCGGGATACAGGCTGATTTCCTATCTACAGTCAGCAGAGAAGTGTTGAGAGACGTGGACAGACTTGGGGGCCTACCCCAACTCTGCCATTCACTAGGTGGGTGGCCCTGAGCATGGCCCTTCACCACTCTGAGTCTGTTTTCTCATATGTGAAATGCAGGTAAGAGGGCACCAAGCACAGTGCCTGGCTAAGGGTAGGGGCCCTGTAAACAGTGCTTTAGAGAGAAGATGTAAAGCATACACTCCATACCCACTGAGGCCCCAGCCACACTGGACTAGTGGTCATTCTTTCAGCACCCCCATGCTCTTGCTCATGCCTTTTCTTCTGTCCTCAGCATAACTCAGAACACACAGCTCCCTGCCCTAGGAAGTCTTCCCTCATGGCCCTGAGAGAAACAACTGCTCTCTCTCTGTCTCCCTCATGGACGGAGCACTTGTATGAATAAAGCCTGAGTCATACTCATCTCTACAGCTACACAAAGCTCTCAATGAGTCTTATATTGCGTGTGTGAATATTTGTTTAATATTTGTGGATTGGTTGAAAGAGGGGAAGAAACAAAAGGATAGTTTTGGCTCAATATCTCTAAGACACTTCTTCATCCCCCTCACAGGGGAGAATAATAGGAAGAGAGAAAGGAACCAACATTTATTGACCGCTCAGTGTAGGTGAGACCTTGTCCATATTATTCCCACCACACCCCAGAATTTAGAATGGTGTCATGACATTTAAGGGGCCCCCATTGTATGTCAAGCAGTAAATGCTTTACATGGATTAATTCACTTAATCCTTACAACAGCTTTATAAAGTAGGTGCCCCATTTTAGAGATGGGGTAACTGGAGCACAGTGTCTGTGTTCCAGTTAAGTCACTGGACCAGGGTCACACAGGTAATAAAAGGCAGAACTGTGTTTTGAACCCAGGCAGTCTGGCTTCAGAGCCAGCACTCTTACTACACTATCCTACCTCCCTTAGGAAGTACTCAGTGAATGTTTGTTGAGTGAATGAATAAGTACCTAGTGCAATACTGGTCACAGTTCCATATGTTATATTACTGACTCCTTACAGCAGCCTTTCCTTGGAGGGGAAGTGCAATCATCTTCATTGCTCAGTTGAAGAAACTGAAGCTCAGAAATGTGAAGTAATCCTTCCCAGGTCACATAGTTAGGAAGCAGCCAAGTTAGGACTTGCTTTCCACTTCCCCAGCTTGCCTTTGGTGTCCTGCCTGGCTGTAAGCCCCAGAGAAGGACCTGCAGGGCGCTTTGTTTGTATCGTTTGGTACACAGAGGGGAACAGGACTTCTGGACTCAGAGATTCCAGCACCCCGAGAGGTCAGACTGGAAATGACCATGGATATCATCCACACCTGCCTCTTGTGATTGCAGATAGCTGCATCCAGAGAGATGAGCAGTTTTCCCAAGGCCACACAGCAACTAAGCCAGCATATCTGAGCCCACGCAGTGCCCCTGCTCCCCTATCTCTGTCAGGTCTCCCCAGGCCAGCTAGGGGCCAGCCAGGCCACATACACATTTCCCCAGGGAATGCGCTTTTGTGAGCTGGAAACCTAGAAGGGTGTAATGAGGAGGAAAGAGTCCAGCAGGGAGAAAATGGGTTGCTTTGGGGGAAGAATTCCAAACAGATTGAACTGCAATGGAGCCTCTGTTACCAGTAATTGTAGTATCATGAGGATGCCTGGGAAGATGGTAGTGATGATGGTGATGATAACATTCAGGGGAAGGGGGAGAAGGAGGAAGAGGATCTGGCATCATGGCGTGCTGTTGCCAAGCCCTATCAGGATCCTCACTTCCCCTCTCAGACCGAGATTTGCTCAGCCCACTCTAAAGAAAGGACAGCCTAGGCAAGGCCACAGTGGATGACCATGTGGCCTGGGCCCTGCTCAAGGGGGCCTGGCACAGGTGAACACTGGGAGCTAAAATTCAGCCCTGCTCCTTGCACTGGGCCATGTGCCCTGCCCTGGGGCTGGGTCATTCCCAGAAGAAGGGGTGCCTTTTTCTAATTGCACAAAGACTCTGTGGGGGTTAGCAGTGGCCCTGAGCTGCAGCACACACATACTGGGGGTGAGATAGGCACTAGTGCTATAGCCCATCTCTTTCCTGGCTGGGCCAGCATCCAGACAACTTACCTCCCTCCTCTGCCTTCTCTGTGGATCCAAATGGCTGTGACCTTACATCAGGCTACTATTACTAACCCCCTTGGGATTCGACCTTGGCTCCATCACTTTGTTTCTCTGAGCCTTAGTTTCCTTATCTGGAGAATGGGGCAGCGTCAGGAGGGTGAAATGACATAGGTAACATGCTGAACAATGTCTGGCACAGAGTAGGTGATAAAACCAAAATGGGTTCTCTACTTTACCCCTCTCCCTCTTTCCCTGGGTGCTAAACCTTTGTTCTGCTTTTGTTTGGGACCCAAACCCCTTTCATACACCAACCCTCCCCCCCCCATCACCCAGGAAGCAGGGATTGGAAAAGAAAAATTGACTACAGGACCTACCGATGGAGGAACCTCTAGGCAGTTTCTCCTGTTTGTGGCCACAATCGAAATGACTAGGCCAGTAATGCCCTGCTGGGCTGTCTGGGCAGTTCCCACTGGGAATTAAGGAGACTGCAAGATCCTGGGCCTCTCCCTTCCCCCCTCTGCTTCCCCTCCCCAAGGCTGCTGAGAGGCTGGGGTGATGGATGGGGCCCTGCCTTCCCCTCACCACTTCTTTGATGAGAATAAAGAAAAGTCCACCTGAGTCTCAAATCAAAAACAGGTGAATTGCCTCTAAGTCAGGCTGGGCCCTCTCTGGGGTCTGCAAGAAGGTTGGGGGCTGAGAGGAGAAAGGGAGAATGTGATAAATCACACTGTCAGTGGGGGTGCTACCCTCCAGCTGTGGTAGGGACTGCCACCAGCCCCAAGTCTGCCTTACTCCTAGGATGAGTGTATGCCCATCACAAGAGGTGGGAGCAGGCAACTATCCCTACCCACTCCCACCTCAAACCCTGGCTCCAGCTCTGCCACACACACACTACCTCCCTTCACTTCATCTTCCCAATACATGTCTTCACCCACATCCTCACAGCCTCTGAATGCCTACATCTGGGAGGCCGGAGCCTTGGGGCCCAGCCTCGGCTTGCTATCACCTTCCTGCAGGTACCTGGGCAAGTCTTTGCCCCTCTTTGGACCTTGGTTTCTTTATTTATACCACAGGTAGGGGTTAGATTTTTCTGAAAGCTGAGAAATAGAGGGCAGGCCATGGGCCTTGGGTTTGTATCTCAGGGGTAGAGCTCAGCAGAGAGTGGGTTCTATGTGGAATGCATAATTGGTGTTTGACTCACCCCTGCCCCAAACCTCTTCCAGCACTGACATTCTATAATTATTTCCCCCCAGGAGCTACCCAGGCCCTCCAAAGTCAGTGAACAAATAATGCCACACAGGTTCCTCAGCATGCTGACACTATGGTCCATGCCCAACCCCAGTCCCTCTCCTGGTGCAACACACATAACACTGGCAGGGCCTTGTCCATCACACCAAGGGTCCCTAGCATTCTAAAAGGGAATGATGAGGACAAATCTGAGAAGACATATCTGGAAGAAGCAGTGCTCAGGCTTCCTGGGATTGACAGTCTCTGTTGAAAAAGAAATAACTAAATAAAACACAAGCTGGGAGAGTCCTCAGAGATTTGGCATGCATTGTCTTCTGGGGCAAAAGGAAGCACAGGGAGCAAGTGGGAAAGGCCACATAGCCAGTCAAGGCCGGACCTGAGACCAGGCCCCAGTCTCTGGATTCTAAATCTCCCTCCACTCCCAGAGGCTGCATCTGCTAAGTAAACTGAGAGGGTTTCTGACCCAGAGCCTCCTCCACTCTCAGATTCGAGCAGCGACTGACATCCCCTGCCTGACTGCCAGTCTTGACCTGTGAAGGCCAGGGCAGGGGCCAAGACCCACTGGATTCATCCAGCCTGAGAGGCCACTGTGGAGCAAGGGCAGAAGGGACAGGAGAGAGAAAGCAGAGGAGAAAGCTGAGGGGAGGCCACGGGAGAAGGGAAGAGAGAGGAAGAGGGCCAGGGGAGAGAAGGAGGTAGTGAAAGCTGAAAGTTGATAAGGGAGAAAGGAAAGGACAGACACCAGGAGAGGAGATTGGAACAAGGGCTGTGAGAAGCAAGAAGTCAGGCCAGGAAAGGAGTGGAGGGTGAGCAGGTTGGAGAGAGACACCCCCAAAAAGAGGCAAGCTGGAGAAAGCAGCAAGGAAAGTGGGTCTGCAAAGGGGCTAGAGAACAGGGCTGTGGCCCAGGCGTCTTCCCTCCCCACGTTTCTCAGAGTTCTCCAGGGGCAGTGGGGGCCAATTGAAATGAAACACCTCGTCACTGG
Organism: Felis catus; assembly: GCF_018350175.1. Classification (NCBI taxonomy): domain Eukaryota; kingdom Metazoa; phylum Chordata; class Mammalia; order Carnivora; family Felidae; genus Felis; species Felis catus. The sequence goes on from NC_058386.1 coordinate 56,368,085, forward strand.
GCCCAGGGATGTGACCCTCGGCATAAGAGGATTAGGGAGACTTCCAAGAGGAAATGGGAGGGTGCCAGGAGTGGGGGAACCCAACACAAACTCCTGCTGCTCCCACCCCAGGCCGGGGAGAAGACAGGCCTCGGAAGCCCACCGCAGCCGTGGAGCGCTGGTGCCCCCTTGTGGCCACAGTGTTCAACTCGCCTGGTGGCCGGGACGGTCTGGAAAACCAGGTGGGAGGGGGGCAACCAGATTGGACTTTGCTCACGTGAAGGAGAAAGATGTGTCAGAGATCCCAGGGGATGGACCAGTGGCTTTGCTGGAGACCTCCAAGACCTTCAAGCATCGGTAGAGACCAAAACAGTGAGCCTGGGGTTTTCCCCGCAGCCTCTTTTTTTTCCAAGGGGAGTTTACAGGGGGCCGGCATGAGACTCTGAGGCAGGAAAAAACTGGGGCACACCCAGGCTTCAGAATGGCCCCTCCAATCCCAGTGGCACAGTTTTAGGCCCTGCCATCCTGGTCTCTGCTTTTCATCTGGGCTTCTGGGTGCCTCCCACTTCACTCCCAAGGGCCTGCATCTCTAGGACAGGGTGCAGGTGTGTAGGAGATGATGGAATGCATGGTAAGGGGTGGGGACCCAAGCAGGGCCATCCCAAGGAGAGTGGCACACAACTGATCCCAGAGGCCTCGCAGGGAGCTGAGCTGGAAAAGGCAGCCACCTGGAAGATTCAGGAACCCTGGGTTATACCTTGCCTCCATGGGCATCTTGCTGTGCAATTTTGAGTATATCCTTGCTCCCTCTGGGCTTCAGCCTTCCCATCTGGAATCAAGAGGACTTGACCTCAGTGTTTTCTAAGAGTGTATCCAGCTGTAACACTCTGAAATGTTATGGTTCCTAAAGACAGAACTTGAAGAGGAACCTAGTCCAATGCTGGGCAGAGTTAGTACTCTATTATGATTTTGAGAGGCAGTTTTCACATACAACCATGAGGACATTTCACTTAGCCCTCAGCCTTGATTCTTCCAGTGCCCTCAGCAATGCTTCTGCCCCAGACCTGGCCAGAGAGACCCATGGGGCCTTGTCAGGCCTGCTCAGTGGCACTGGGGCACCTTCTCTGGAACAAGGGGCCAAGGGCAAGAGGCCAACCTTTCAGTAGTCCAAGCAGTACTCCTCATATGTCCATTCAGAGCCCAGAGACCCAGGGTGGATGGAAAGTGCAGGGCCAGCAAGATCTAGTCAGTGAGCCCAGCCCAAGGCAGGAGCCTTCGCCTGAAAATGGAGAAACCTGAGCCTGGCTCAGCTCCTCTAGAGAAAAGGGGAGGGAATGCAGGGAGTACAGGGAGGTGAAGGGCACCTCAAGGAGGCCAGCTGGCTCAGGCAGGGGAAGCCCTCACCCAGCCCAGCATGTGAAAGCCATTAAAGAGGACGATGCCCTAGGAAGGGGGTGAGGGAGGCAGGGTCACCTGTCCAGAGAAATGAACCAGAGAGAAGGCTAAGCAAATGTCTCTGGTTTTAGAGTCAGTTTGGTGCTTGAGTCTGTCTGCCAATCTCTCTGTGCCTCAGTGTCCTCATCTATAAAATGGAGACATTAGTACTCACCTTGCAGAGCTGTTGTGAAAATTAAGTAAATTAATATTTGTAAAAAACACTTAGAATAATCCTTGGTACCTGGTGAGTGTGTTTTTTTTTCTTTCTATTTCAATTCTTAACCCCCAGGAAATCCTGTCCAAGAGCATACCAGACCAAGAAATTCTGGAATGTTCTGGCTGGCAAGAAACTTATACTCTAAGAGTAAAAGGAATTGATCAGGTTCAAATTCCAGACCTGGCCCTCCTGCCACACACCATGATACAAAAGAGTGCATTTCAGGGGCGCCTGGGTGGCTCAGTCAGTTAAGTGTCCAACTTCGGCTCAGGTCATGATCTCACGGTGTGTGAGCTCGAGCCCCGTGTTGGGGTCTGTGCTGACAGTTCAGAGCCTGGAGCCTGCTTTGGATTCTGTGTCTCCCTTTCTCTCTGCCCTTCCCCCATTTGTGCTCTGTCTCTCTCTGTCTCTCAAAATACGAATAAATGTTAAAAAAAAATTTAAAGAGTGCATTTCAGCACAGAGAGGGAAAGAAACTTGCCTAAGATCACACGACAAATCGTGGCTCAGCTGAGATTTCTTCACTGCCAGGTCTGAGCGTCACTTTTTGTCCTTGCCCTGATGATGCCCTCCGGTGCCCCTGCTTGCAAACCCTAGCCCTGAATCTTCTCAGATCGGATCTTGACAGGTGTTTCAGTAGGCTGACCATGATCCTGAGACCTGAGAATGAGGAGACTTGGCTCCGGTTTGTTGGAGGTCCTGTCTAGCAGTTTGCCTCCTCACTCCTGCATCCCTTGAAGCCAAAGATTTTTCCAGCTGGAAGGAATCTTGTAGATCACTTTGTCCCCAGCTTCCCCTTCCATCTGCCATCTGCCATCTGCCATCACCAGCCTCCATCTTCATACCCTCCCCCCTCCCCCCTCCCCCCTTCCCCCTCCCCCCACCTCCCCAGACTCTGCTTCCCCCTGCAGGTATTTAACCCCAAATAACCTAGACCTTCCCTGGCCTCTCGTCCCATTTCCCTGAGGGCTGGCCATGTCTGGTTGAAAAGCTTGCTTAGGCTGGTGATTGACATGGAACAAGACAAGCAGGGAAACGGAGGCATCAGTCCTGTCCAGCTCAGCAGCCCCGGCCCTCCCGCCTTGCCACGAGTTTCAGGCCTGCTGCTACACCAGGTGTTGTCTGTTCCCAGTTCCTGCTTGGAGCGGCCAACCCAGGAGAGGGTGGGGTTTGGGACTCAAGCAGGACTTCAGGCCCCTGGGGAGTGAGACTACGGGCCACCACCATCGGGGCCTAAGGAGCTGGAGGCACCCTCTTTCTTCCACTACCACCCCCTCCCTCCCTGCAGCCCAGCTTGGGCTGGGCTATTCCCTAGCGCTTGGGCTAGACCTGTTTTCAATGATTCATGTCTATGCATTCCCACTTCACCCCTGGGAGCCAGCTCTGCACTCTTAATAGATCTTACGGTTAAGAAGTTTTTTCCTGCTACTCAGCGTTAGTGCTTAAAGTGCAGTTACACTCTGAAAATTGACCATAAAATGACACCATGGGGTCCACATTTATCCTCCAGCCACAATTCCAGACCAGCTTGGTTCAGTTTTCAGGTTGAAAAATGACTTTGGGGGGCTTCAAACTCCACCCAAGTCCTAAATCTGCCTCAGTGCTTCCCCCTCAGTGGCACCTCCCTCCCCCAGGCCAGGGGAGAGGCAGGCCCTTGGACTGCTGAGATGGCAAAGCCAGTCCAGCTCAGCTCAGCCCATTTCCTGCCAGAGTTGGGGGGGGGCAACTGTAAGAGTGTAAAGGGCTAGGACTGGACATAGGCAGAGATGGGCCCAGCCTACCCAGTCTTGGAGGCCTCCAGTGGACCTCCATGCTGTGGTGAAAGCTGGAGTGAGTCCTCCTGCCCTTGGCCAGGACTAGGGACAAGGCCAAGAGGGAGCCTCCTCAGCCCAGAATTCTCTGCAGGGCCTCTGGGAGACAGGGTAGCAAAGGGAGGAATCCTGGAGGTCACTAGAGGCCCTCCTGCCCATCCCTCTGCCTCTAGGCAAGGGCAGCCCTCCATCACAAAACTCTGCTGCTCAGCAAGATTCAGCAGTCTTGAGTGTGCCACTCAGTTGTGTGGCCAGGGTGATGGTGGGGGAGACCAGTGAGTTTAGGGCCAAGTAAGGGCCAGACTCAGACTCACTCTGGTCTAGAGGTCAACCATCTTACAAGTCCGGATAAAGAGGCCCTGACAGTATGGAAATGGGGGCCACGGGCTTTCAGACTGAGCTCTGGGGACTGCCCCTAGGGCCCTTGGGTGTCTACACTAAAGCCCAGGCTGGCTACCTGCAGGAGGACCCTTTGTAGAGTTTCCGGTCCTGTTTACTCTAACAAGCCTAGTTATCTGGTTCCCAAGCCCAGAGCAAATTAGAAGCAGTAAATCAAAAGGAAGGCAGAGGGGCTGCTGGAAGCAGGCACACTAAAAGTGTCAAGAAGTGAGAGCTGATGGCCTGACAGCAGGGGAGTAGGCAGCAAAACTAGTAAAACACAAAACAACCCCAGCCAGGTACAAGAGCTCAAAGATTGCAAACAAACTGGGGCCATTTCATGCAGCGGAAACAGGCCTAAGGAGATCACAATGGCACAGTGCTAATAATGATGAGGGTTAATGATGATATCCCCAAAGCTTTAGAAACAGCCTGATTATGCTCTGTCGAAGAAGGCAGGGAAGATAGGGAATGTGTTTCCTAAACACTTTCATTGACAGGACTAGTCTCTTTTCTTAAGTGCACACTCACGGGAATAAAACCTCACCTCCCAGACAAATCCGAAAGTCCAGAGTGCCTCATTCCTCAAGCGCTGCAGAGCTGAAGTTGGCTGGGTTCCCCATCCCACCAAGAACCAGTGTGCTGTGGGAGCCTGTTTGCTTGGGAGCTGATCCCGTGTCCAACATCAGCTCCACCAGTTACTGTCTGTGGTACCCTCAGCAGGTCACTTGCCTCTCCAAACCTCAGCTGAGTCCTCTGTAAAATGTTGACAATACCTGCCTTGCAGAGCTGTGAGGATTAAAGCAGGACAACCAAAGCCCCCATGTCCGGCCCCCAGTGCATAGTTAGAGCTCACTCAGTGTTCCCTCCTCCTTTGAGAAAGTCTCCTGCCAGAAATCTGAAAATTGTGGCCCAGCCTGTGGAAGGACCTCAGGGAGCAGCAGCACAGGGGTCCCTGCTCTAAGCCCTTTTGGTGGGGACAATGGGGCTCAGAAGTGATGGCTGGCTCTGGGCAGGGCTGGTGTATGCCAAGAGGTAGGGTGAGGAGGAGGAGTCAGGGCCATGGGAACAAGGGTTAGGGGCCAAGAAGTCCCCCCCCCCCACCTTGCTTCTTCCTCTTCCTCTGGTTTCCATGGCCTTCCACTTGAAGACCAGCTCCCCAGCCCCTGTGATACCAGTCAAGGGCACCTGGTACTTTAGCCAAGCATGGTGAATAGGGGCCCCCCTCCTGGGGATCTGGTGCCAACACGAGTCATGGGAAAAGCACTTGTGGCACAAATGAGGCCCGACCAGTGGTGACATGGACGAGACATAACCAGTATCTGCAGGCAGGCAAGTATGCTGGCCCGGGCACTTGTATTCCAGGGACACACGGGACAGGGTCCCTCTGCTCAGAACCCAGCCTCAAATTCCCACCCCCAGCCATTGTCTTTGAAGAACACCCTCCTTTCCACGTCCATTTGGGCGTGACAGCAAAAGACAGGAAGGCTCCTGCTCAGGAAGCTTGAGGGGACAGGAGATGCTTCACTTTCCTCATCTATTTCATGGGGTCTGTTGAAAAGGCTGGAAAAGGCTGTGTGAATAAAAGAACTTATCATGATGTCTAGCATGTAGTAGAGAATCAATAAATGGTATATGTCTGCATGGCAGCTACCACACTGAGTATGATACACAGACTGACTCATTTACTGCCACAGCATCACTATGAGCCAGGGATTGTTATTCTTGTCCTTGTTTTAAAGATGCAGACACTGAACTTCTGAAGGTAAAAGTGACTTTCCCTATGTTCCAGCAGCAGAAGCAGGATTCAAACCCAGGCATCATGACTCCAAAGCATTTTGCCAACTATGCCATGATGCAGATTGATTAGGCAAATGGGTGCAAAAGTACTCTGTCACCCCTAGATTGCTATACTAATGTGAGGGATGAGTGTTATTGTTCATGAATCATGTTAGCAGCTAGTTCCTAAAGACACCCTGGATGCAAGGCTGCCAAGTGAGAAACCCCCACGTCCATCTAGCAGAGTGGCCCTCCCTACCAGGCCTCCTGCTTGCTGGGTTTCCAACAACCCTTGCTCCTATTGGCCTGGGCCTTTTGTGCATGGAACTTCTCAATTGGCACTCGCCCTCTGGGACCCAAGCCTGTAGAGGGTGGCTCAGTGTCCTGCAGCTGCCAGGAAGGAGACATCAAAGGCACAGCACGTGAGTGAGGCAGCTCCCTGCTTTGTTTTACAGCTTGTGGGCTTTGTGGTACACACGCAGGCACACACACATGCAAGGGAGAGGAGACAGGGACTTTGGCAAGCAGGCAAACCAGGGAGCTGGTGACTGGGGAGTAGCTGGGGAGGAGTAGTGGGGGAGGAGGGTGACAGGAAAATGTGTCAAAGGCCTGAGCAGAAGGAGGGAGGGAGGAAAGAGGTGCTGGCTGGGCATGCTCCCTGTGTTACACTGCTTCTGAAGGGAGGCCCTGGCAGGACATCAAGCAACCCGAAAGTTGTGGGCCACCATCACTGGTTCTTTCTTTTCTTTCTTTCTTTCTTTCTTTCTTTCTTTCTTTCTTTCTTTCTTTCTTTCTTCTTTTTCTTTCTTCTTTCTTTCTTTCTTTCTTTCTTTCTTTCTTTCTTTCTTTCTTTCTTTCTTTCTTTCTTTCTTTCTTTCTTTCTCTCTTTCTTTTTTCTGTCTTTCCTTCTTTCTTTCTCTCTCTTTTCTTTCTTTCTTTCTTCCTCTCTCCCTACCTCCCTCTTTCTTTTCCTTCTTCCTGTCTTTGTTTCTTTCTTTTTTCTTTCTTTCTTTTCTCTTTTCTTTTTCTTTCTTTCTTTCTTCTTTCTTTCTTTCATGCATTCAAACATTGGTCCAACAATTAACTATTCATTGAACCACCAAGTATGGAATAGTGGTTTAGAGAGTGAGCTCTGGAGTCAGACCTCCTGTGATGAAACCTGGTTGTACTTTTTATTGGTTGTGTGACCTGGGGTGAGTTACTCACCCTCTGGGACTTTAATGTCTACATTTGCAAAATGGGTATAATAATAGTACTTACCTCAGAGGATGGCTGTGAGGATTCAATAAGTTGTTACATGTACAGTCATTAGGACAATGCCTGGCATATAGTAAATACTCAATAAACATTTGTTACCTGTGTGCACGCACATGAGTGTCCACAAACACACACATGCACACACACACACACAATTAGATGGCAGGCCTTGTGTTAGGCACTAGGAACACAGGCATAAGACACATATAGTCCCTGTCCTCATGGAGCTGACACTCAGCCCTGAATTGATCCTTTGGTGGAAGCCTTGCTGCCATTTCTATAATCCTTCCAAACAGCAGGGCCCAAAATTCAGCCTCTGCTCCTCTCTGCTATGTTTTCCCCAATTGGTACAGGTCTGTCAGCTATGAACTCTGGAGACTTTTGTCCACACTTGGCAGATGGTGTGACTAACATGGACTTTGTCACTAGCTGACTTGTGGAATGTTTCTTGGTGGCTGGAATGGTGGAAGAAGTTAGAGTTACCCAAGGAAGTGTACCAGGAAAGAAAATCTATCAAAACTCCTTTCTCTCTCTTTCTCTCTCCCCAAATTTGACATTCTTGGACTCCCAGGATTATCCCAGACTCATGGGCATGCCATTGGTGTCTCTACATGTACTTATACATAGATATACATATGAACACGTGCACATAAACATGCATTATCATGAGTACAAACAGAGCCTGAGATTTTTTTCCTTTTGGTTCATGTGAAATGAAGGAAGGCAGGGGCACAGGGCTGTGATCCAGCAGGCTTAGCCTCCAGGTCCCAGAGAACCTGGCTACACTGAGGTGGCCACTATCGTAACAGAGGCACAGCCCACAGAACATATGGTATACAAGTGTGTCCCAGAAAGCATGAGTGCCTAGGAAGGGTAAGATACATTATTATAAAAGAAGATTTGATGTCAAATAAATATGGGAAATGCCAAGTTAAGCCAACGTAAGTAGTTTTTTTGTTTGTTTTCCTGCAGGACTTCTGAGTCTTTAAGAAGCTACCATACAAGCAAATCCGCTAAGGGGGTGTGTGTTTGTGTATGTCGATTTCCCAAATAAATCTGACCTCAAAGAACTTTTTCCACAGAATGTCTCAGAGTAAATGTTCACTTTGGAGAATATATCCTTGAGTTTTTCTTCAGGTCCTGGGCTTAGCCTTCTTCTGTTCCCTTCACACAGTGGAATCTTCTTGCCCAGTTTCCTTAGTTCCCAAGTAGAGGGTTGAGATTTTGCCACCCAGTCTCTTGCCTGCCTCAGCAGTCTGCTCTCTGCCCACATCCCAGCCTCCATGCACACCCCAAGCTTTCCAAATTCATCAGTGAAGGATTGGAGGATGGCTGCCCAATCCCCCTTTAGACCTCTCCACTGAGGCCAACCCGAGAGACAGAGTTCCTTCAATGCCATAGGCCTGGTGGTGAGATGGGTCAGCTGAGGTGCCAGCAAACGGACCACGCAGTGCCCATGGGCTTGTGCTGTTCCACACGAAGGAGTTCCTGTTCATTACCAGGCTCAGCTCATGAGGGCAGCACCAGGCCCAGGAGGATGCAGGGAGAGGGTGGTGCAAATCAATGAGTGGCCAAATTAGACATGTTCTCTCAGCCAGCAAGCTGTTTCAGCTGATCAGCTGAGGCCTGGGGATTTGAAAGTGGGAAGTCCCTACCTTAAAACAGCCATCTCCTCCTGTTCCTTAAGGTGGCTTGACAAGAGTAGGGTTGTCAAATTTAGCAAATAAAAATACAGGACACCCAATTAAAATCTCAATTTCAGTCAAACAACACTTTTAAAAAATTTAGTACATCTATATCCCATACAATATTTGGGACATATACTAAAAAAAATTCACTGTTTATCTCAAATGCAAATTTAACTGAGTGTCCTGTATTTTATCTGGCAACCCTAGTCTGGATGGTCTTGAGGCTCTAGGAGCTGGAGGGTAGATTCAGGCTGAGACAGGGATAAACACTGTAAGCTTGAGGACTGAGAACTGCCACCCCCCTTCCCCAATGCAAAGGAGCAATTTTCCTTCATTTCTGAGGACTCAATTCCCTTGTGCTTTTCAGGAGGCAATGAAGGGAGGGGAAAAGGTTCTGTGCCTGGACGGGGAGGCAGGAGACAGGAGGGCAAGTCCCACCATTGCTCCTATTGCACTGGGTGACCCTTCCCCATCACTTCCCCTGTAAGGCAAAGGTGTGAGGGCCCCCATCAGTGCCAGTTTTGCCAGGCTCTGTCAGAAATGCCTCTGAATGGCTGGAGGGAACATGGAGGGACTGTCTACCATTGGCTCCCCCACAGGCAGGCTCAGTGACACTAACACTGGGAATATCAATGTGCATAGCATCTACTCCAAGTGGGGGTACGTATGTCTGCCCCTCACCTTTCCCTGCAGAGGAGGCTTAATCACAGCATCACTCTGCATGCAAAGGAGCAGGATGGGCTCTGTTTTGTAGCTGGAGAGAATGAACCTCTAAGAGGTTTCCCGCTGAGTCAAAGCAGGAACCCATGGTTTCCTTCAGAAGCCCCATCCTTTCCCCTTCCTCACCCTGGGTGGATCCAGATGGGGGTGGTCAGCCCGGCCCCACGTGGACGCCTCTGTTGTAGGTGATGTCACCAGAAAGGCAGCTTGGAGGGAGCAACCAGCTGCTTTCCCGCCCCCCCTTCCCCACCCCCGCTCCACACCCAGTCCCCCACACTTCGGTGTGCAGAGAGCTTAGGGTTAGACATACTGTCAGGCCAGATGTGGATTTGGGTTCTAATTCTCTTCCCTTTTTTACCCCTGAGGTCTAAATCCTTTAAGTCTTTCTTTGTGCTTCCTGAGGAAGAGAAACACATGGGATTGAGGCTTCTCTGCTCCCAGCTGCTGTAGCCAAGCTCCCCAGCCCCAGCCCCACATCTGCCTCCAGGCTTACTCTGCAAATGGGGTCTCCAGCAGTGGCACCCGGGCACATTCAAGGGCTATCTCTGGGCTGTAAGAGGCTGTCATATGGGATAGAGCCGACTGGCAGCCTTGTTTCTAAGGGCCCTTTGTCCTGTTGCTCCTGAAATACCCTCCTTCCTCATTCCCCAACACCCAAGTTCTTGCTAGTGACTGACCCACTGCAACCAGTAAGAAATCACAGATGATAACCAAGGCTTGTTTCTGCACATTAGGGCTGGGTGGGAACTGATACATCATTTAGTCCAACCTCCATTCTGTGATAATGGGGAAACCGAGGCCTACATTAAAAAGATGAAGGACTTGAAAACTCATGTGTTTGACGTCTGCCAGAACCATGCAAACCTGATGAGCAAGGCCTGATGGGCCCAGTTCTATGGATGAAGACACCAAGGACGCTGTGGATAACTGACTTGTCCAAGGCCAGCCATCTAGGGAGGGACTGAACCAAGATGTGAACCCTGGGTTCTCTGACTCAAAAGTGTCTGCTCTGGCCACCACCGGGATGCTGTCTCTGCATCCAGCAGGGTGTGCTGGGCACGACTGCACAATGAATAATGCCCTGATCCCACCTGCAGGGCCAGATGCCCCTGATGGCCAGTAGGTACCTACAGCACAGGCTCTTCCCACTACAGAGGCCACACTGACCCTCCCACACTGCACACTTCTCTTCTCAATCTTAACCTTCACAAAGTTCTCCCCACCACTACCTTCCCCTGGTCAGGAAGTCCCTCCCGATGTATGACCCCATTCCTTAGCACTGTGGCCTGCTGTCCTTGCCCTCTGGAAAGCATCAGCTGTCTCTCTCATTTGTAAAGCACTATCACTTAGGTCTCACTCTGGGTGACTGGCATTATCTCTGTTTACACTTAAGAAACAGAGGCTCAGCAAGGTTACATATGTGAAGCCTTGAATCGAGGTCACCTGATTGATTCCATTCCCAGGGCTGCCTTTTCATCTCATCTCAGACACCTCAACTCCAGTCCCCATTGGAATTCCAAGCATGAGAATAACAGGTGGCATCTGTCCAAAAGCTATGTCCCTGGTCCCAGTCTCCCACTCTAGGCTCATCAGCCTTCCCTGTGGCTCTGTCTTCCCTGCTGTAACCCTACCCTGCCTTTTGATTGGGGAGGGGGGAATAGTTCTAGCATTGGATCAGTTTCCCATTGATTGGAGCCTGGGCTCCCATAGGTGCCCCTGCTTGTCAACTGCCCCTCTGCATAACCCTGGGGCCATGGTTGCCAGGCCAGGGCTTGGACAATATTCTTACCTAATATAATCCCTCCCATGGTTTCCAAATGTTCTCATCAAGGCTGGCAGGAGAGCTCAAGTGGGAATTCCCACCCCCTATTCCCACCATCAGTGGGACTTGGGAAAGGGGAGGGCAGACAGAGATATGAATAGGGGAGGGGAAAAGACAGAAAGAAAAGAGAAAAACAAAGCCCAATAGAAGGTGGAGGGGGAGGAGGAAGAGAGTGACAGAGACTCCATGACAGCAACAGGCAGCGCAGGCCTATCTGTCACTCCAATGCTCCCGAAGGCATTGCAGCTGATCTGGCAGGTGGTTATGGGTCCTTTAGGACAGAGGCTCCCTGTGACATCACTAGCACCCAGCAGAGTGCCTGGCATATAGCAGGTGTTTAGCACATGCTCACTCATTTAAAGGAATGAATGAATGCCCATCTGTCCTCACTGGCTACCCTGCTCATCACGACCTCACTTCCTGTGAACACCAAGTCCACATTGAGGAGCTGTAGCACTCCTCATCTGGAACTTGGCATGGCCTGCCTGAGACTGTCAGTTCTCTTTCCATGTGCTTATGTCATAGATTCCTAGACTGGCAGAGCTGGCAGAGCCCTCAGACAACCTAGGCGCACCCCGTCTAAGGCAGATGAGGGCACTGAGGCCCAGAGCAGGGAAGGAACTTGTCCTGTGTCACTCAGAAGAGCTCAAAGTAGAAGGCTGGAGTTGGGCCTACCTGGGAGTACAGCACACCACTTACGGTATCTCTGGACCTTCCCATGAGTCCATATCCAGCCATGCTATGGGTGAGGTCAGAGATCTTTGTTCTGGAGGAGAAGGAATGATAGTCCCCTGTCCTCACAGTCTGGTGGGCAGACCTGGCCAGCTAGAGAGAGGCCCTGCTTCCAGGAGAGGACCGCAGGAAAGATGGTACCCAGGCTTTCCTCCCTAAATGAAGGCAGCACTGATCAGGAGCTGGCCCAATGACCCCACCCATCCATCCTGCCTCCCTCTCCTGGCCACCATGGGGGTCCAGTCCCCAGTAGCGCTGAAGCCCTGAACTTGGGCTCTGACAAACGTGGGTCTTCTATTTACTAGCTGGGAGTTCCTTCACCTCTCTGAGCCTGTTTCCTGTTCAGTAACAATGGGGCTAACTCTAATTCCTACATCACGTGATTTGTGTGAGAAGTCAATGCACATCCTGAGAAGTACGTGGCACATGTCTGGCATATAGTAAATGCTTAATAAATGTGAGTAACCCTAGTGCCCTCCTTCACCACCCTGCTGGACCCACCTCCTCTCATCTTGCTGGCCTCTTATGTAGTCCTGGGGCTCCCCACTCCCTCCAGCTGTAGGAGAGGCAGGTTCTGGCCTTAGATCCTCCAGGTCCCCTTGGGTTCTCAGTGTGACCTTTGGAAGCCCTTTCACCTCACTCCTCTTATCCATCAAAGGCCTTCATGGTGCTTCCATATATGTCAACGGTTCTGTGAATCCTAGGTTTCATACTGCATTGCTAGAAACCATCTTCTTGTGTTGAGCCAAGTCAGTGTAGAATAGCCTAGATCCTCATGGTTGAGTTTGTGTGTGTGTGTGTGTGTGTGTGTGTGTGTGTGTGTTCATGAGCACTCCTGTGGGGAAAAGCTGTGCAGTCCCACACCTCCCCCCTTTTCTCAGGCCCGCTTCTCCCTCACAGGACAAGGAGCCTGTGGCTAGTCAGATCGAACACTCCAGGTATAGACTGGCTACTGCTGGCCCCCACCAGGCCTACCTGTGGTCCTATGTTAATAGCACTGTCCCCTTGGCCCCTTCTCCTAGACTCAGGACCTGCCTCTTTCTTTCTTCCAGTTCCTACCAGATCTTCCCTCATCTCTTCTCCTTCCATCTCTAGGTAGGGAGCCTCTCCTGGCCCCCCAATGTGCCACCACACATGCACAGCCCCTACAGCCAGCTCACCTACTCCTTCTCTCCTCCATTCCCAAGGCAAATCCCTGATTACTCATTTCTCCCCCTGCACATCTTGGTTCCTGTGCCTGACTTGCCGTGTGATCCTAAACAGCTCACTTCCTCTCTCCCTCTGCCTCTCTTAAGCCATTTGTGAAATGAGGGTAATCGCATCTCCTACCTGCCAGCTTGCTGTAGCCTCTGCTTCAGGCCACAGCAAGGAGGACAAATGGGCTAGAACTGGTGGTTGCTGGAGCAGGCCAGGCCACTGGGGCTGGGCCCTGCTGGCAGAGGACCATGGGATTGCAGAGTCCTAGAACAGACTTAGAGGCAAGAAAGGGGAACTACTCTTGGAATCCAGAGTCCCCTCCACAGGATCCCCACCAAGGGGCTCTCCAGGGACACTGGGCTCCCTCTGCCATTCTGAACTATTCACACAGAGATAGAATGGGGACATCCTCATGTGGGTGCTCTGTGGTGGGGGCTGGGGGTGATGTGCAGGTAAGGCTTGTCTTCTGGGGTTGCTACTTGGTTTCATGGAGGACAAGCAGGAACCATCCTGGTCCCTGGTCCCAGCATTGCTCCCCAACTGTAAATTTGCAAATAAAGTCATTTCTGAGGGAGCCCCTGGGCCCAGGGCTGGGGCAGAGCTAGGGCCTACAGCCAGCCAGGTGGCTTCCATTAGGTGCTGGCCATCCCAGGACAACAGAGCCGTTAATCCCAAGGTTTATGGGGCAGTCCTGCTCACCAAGGCACAAGGGCACAAAAAGCAAAACTGGAGTTTCCAAACTCCAGCACAGTTTTTCCTTGCTTTTTGTCCTTCCTCCCACCCCTGGGCTTTCTCTTTCATTCCTTGTTTCTGCCCACCCCTCCACCCCCTCCCTCTCTGCTTCTCACACGGTCTTCCTGCTCTTTCTGCTGGGCTCTGGGCAACTAATTGTCCCCTTGTCTCCTTAGTCTCCATCTTTCTCCTTCTCTGCCTTCTTTCCCCTCCCTCAGCCTATCTTCACAGATAACATCTTTTGGATAAGGAGCTTTGGTTGCTGCAATGTGGAACCCCACCCTTGCGCTATGTTCCTGCTGTGGGCCCTTTCTGCCCCACTAAGAGTACCACATTCTCCTTTTTTCCAGTCTTGTCTCTTGGCTGGACTGCCTCTTCCTCCTGGGCAGCAGCAGGGGCCGAGATGGGCAATGTGGGGAGCAGATGTGGGATCCCCTGCCCCCTCCACCCCCACTCTGGCAGATGTGTCTCATTGGGTGGATGAGCAGTGGCATGGGCCCTCCCAGGCTGGGCCTGTCAAGCACACGCATTCCTAGCCTGCCCAGCTACTCCAGCTTCAGCAGGGGTTTTGATTGACAACAGGAAAGAAAGTAAAACACATAAAAGAAAAAACGCAGCCACCCAGCGACTGAATGGAAGCAGAGCAGCCAACAAACTGCCTACAGCTGCCTAGGCTTGGAGGGTGCGGCATGGATGGAGGCAGGCACAGGAAAGGTAAAACCCTAAGTACTGAGTACTTGCTTCATGCCCTGGCACTGGGCCAGACAGTGTCAGGCTGGCTCTTTGTAGCAGCGTGGCAGCCAGATAAGGAGATTGGGGCCCAGAGAGGCTAAGGGGCTCCCCTGAGGCATCTCGCTGGAAACATCTGCCATTCCTTGTCCTAAGGGACTCTCCTGTCACTGCCCTATACCGGGATTTCACGGTCTCTCTCTTCATCCCTCTATACTCTGTGTGATGCCGCACTGGAAGGGCAGACTCCTCAGATAAGGCCAGTTACCAGGGCTGCCTGTGTCTTGACAATTGCTGAAGTACTGCTTTTCTTCAGGGTTTCCCCTGTCGCACTCCTATTAACTGGTTCCACTATAATCCAAGCCCTTTGGGGTCACAGTTGCCCCTGCTCTAGTCTAAAGCAAAGCTGTGCATCCTCTTGGCTATTTACTCCTGGATCCATGAGCTCCTTGGGCTCTAGGTCCCTATCTCCTCATCACCATCTGCTTAAGTTCCTGAAAGATGCTGTGTAAAGACACGGTACTGGTTGGGGATGGGTAAGGCAGGGGGAAGGACCTGTGCTCTGGCTTTTGGGGGTCCCCCATCAGATGCCTGCTATGTTGCCATAGGGCAAGAGATTTCATTTTGTGTCAAGTCCTAGTCACTTTAGGGATAAAACTCTGTTACCTGCATATCAGGGTTGGTTACCCAAGGCCCCACCGGGGTTCAGGATGAGTCCTAGGGGGCAGTGTGATCCTAGGAGCATTGGAATGTAGCTTCAACCTCCTATGATGGCTGCTCCCTGGCTCTGGAGGGACTTAGGGCCAAGACCAATATCTTTGCTTCTTCACGTGTCTTTCTCCATCTGGAAAATGGGGAGAAGGTGCCTGATAGGGAAGGCTGGCCAGGAAAATGGATCAAAGGGAAGAAATAGAAGAGGCCAGGCTTGGGCCAGAGTAGGGTGTGGTATATGGGGGAAGAGCTGAGGAAAGAGCTGGGGGTAGAATTGCAGAGAAGCCAATTCAGGGCAGGTATGTTGGGTGGAGAAACATCCTTACACAGCACTTTTGCCCCAGTGTACCCGCAGCCTGCCATCTCCTTTCATCTTTATGCTAGTCTTACAGAAAAGGAAAAGTTGAAGGACCAGAAGGGGGCAGTCATTTGCCTAAGGTCACACACGTCTGCAGCCCCAGTCCAACCCCACAGTGGGCTTCTTGTCTCAGTGAGGCAGCTCCCTTGGAGGGAAGACCTTCTGAGGGAGAGAAGGAAGAAAGGAGAAAAACCCAGCAAGCTGCCTCAGGAAGGGAGTGTGGCAGAACGAGCCTGGAGATAAATACCTTCTGTTGAACAGCCCATCGCAAAGAAGGTAGAACTGTCAGTCAAGGTGGAGATTTTGGGCCTCAGTTACATGTTCTGGATGAGAATTGCCGTCTCCTACTTCCAATACCCCTGGGGGAGTCTGTGTGAGAGACACCTGGAGAACACAGAGAACACACCGAGAATGGCTTAAGCCAAATTCAGCACACTGGCCCTCTCCTTCCCCCCTGCCCAGAACCTCCTATCCAGGTATTACCAGGCAAGAGCATTGCTCTCCTCTTCCACAGCCCCCTCCAGAGTCCACACTGCTATCATCTCTCCTGCCAAGGCCGGTAGCCCCTTCCCTGGTCTCCTGGCTTCCACTGCTGACCTCCTACAAATAATTCAGCTAGCTGCCAGAGGGGTGGTGCAAAAATGCACATTGGATGGTGCCACACCCGTGCTCAACACCCACCGCTGGCTTCTCCTGCTCTTACAATAAAGCTAGGTTCCTTACACAGCCCTCAACGTGCTCCAGGGTCTGCTCCTCCAGTTCCCACTCCCCCACCCACCCATCCACTGCCACCCGTGGCATCTCCTGCTTCCTCCACATTGATTCTGTTATCCTTTCCCCAAACACTTCCAGTTACTGTCTTCACTGGTGCTGGTCCCTCCCCCCGAACACCTTGCCTTCTGCCCCTCCTTCCCCCAGTCTGCAAAGCTCAGGAAAATGGGCACTGTATTTCTGGAAGGTGAGGCATCAGTGCCCTGCCAATCCTTTATAGTCCAGGGGAGGGAACTAGGAAGTCCTTTGAGGCAGGTGATGGCAGGGAGTTTAGGGGATAGGGGAGATTGGAAGGAAGACAACTGAGGAGTTCATATGGAGCCTCTATCAAGCAAGAAAGGTAAAAATGGGCATCTGAGGGAAAGAAGACCACTAACTTGCCTCAGCACCTGTTATGTGCCAAGCAGTTCAGATCCATTTTCTCCTTCCAGCTTCATCACCAGGGAATGTGTTCCACCAATTCCATTTCACAGATGAAGAAACTGAGGCATTGACAAAAATGAAGTGAATGCCCGGTCACATGGCTGAGTCTAGCTGCCAGCATATGTCTGTGGGACTCTTTCCACGCCTGGGGCTCTGGGGCTGAGCTGCTTTGGAACAGTTAATTACTGAACTGAAGCAATTGAGGGAGCAGGGCAGCCCGCTGCAGGGCTGGGCCAAGGCTCTCACCCCCTCCTCCTTGGCTGGCTGAAGCATTTAGTCATTTACACTTTGAAGGCAGCCTATTCTCACCAGCAGCTTCCCTGCCCGTACATTTGCATTTGTAGCCTTTCATGTGATCCTTGGAATTAAAGGCTTTGTCTCCTGTTAAAAGAATTCCAGGCCCTAGGAGCCTGGAGGGGGAGCGGAGGGGGCTGCTGGCCCCTAAATGCCTTCCTTCCCACCGCATTGGGGCTCGAACCCGCTCCAGTGGGCTTGGGCGGGTGGTGCAGGACAAGCCTGGAAGGCCTTGCTTGGGCGAATAAAGCAAGAACCACCTCAGGGTCCCTGCTCCACGCTTCAACCCTACACCGTTCCCTTGCCCATCCCGGGCTGAGCCTCACCGCAGCCTAGGATGAAGTCGGGCCAGTGGCCCAAGCACAGGAGAGAAAACCAGCCAAGACAGCTTTGGAATTCTGGTTCTGTCACTTATTACCTGTGTCGCTCTTGGGCAGCTGGGCCTTCACCTCTGAGCCTCAGTTTCATCATCTACAAAATGGAAGCAAGGGAATCTGTAAAGGATGGGTCCCACCTGCCCTAGGGCAGCAGCAGAATGGGTTCTGTATTAAGAGCCAGGGAAAGAGAATGAAATTCCAGATGTGTCCCTCTGTCCCTTGGGTAAGAGCTCTCTCCTATGTAGACCTCGTGCTCCCCTTGTAAAATAGGCTGTTTGGTTTGAAGGGCTCTCCTCCAACTCTGAGATATTATGGGATGTTAAGCCTCCAGAGCCCATTCATCCTGCTCCCTCTCCCTTGTCCTGACCCCAACCTGGACTTGGTCCCCTGCCCTATCATTATAATATTTTCATCCTTGTTCTCTAGGCCACCCTGGCTGCACATTAGACTCATTTAGGGAGATTTACAAAAATACAAAGGTCAATCCCCAGAGATTCTGATTTCATTCTGTTGGGGTGGAGCCAGGGCCAAGGTTTTAAGAGATCCCCAGGTGATTCTAATGTACTGACAGGGCTGTCCAGTGTCTAATGTACCCCAGGCTGTCCAGTACCTTAGGTGCAGGTCACTCAAAGGTAGGGATTGGGAACCTGGTTCCGGCCCTTCCCAGAGGTGACCCACGGGCAAGTTACTTACCTTCCTTGTGCCTTAGTTATCTCAGGTTTAGACTTTGGGTGAGTGAGTCTGTGAGATAATGCATGCAAAGCCCCCAGCCATTAGAGCAGGATGGACACAGAGGCAGTACTCACCAAATCTGTGTCTCTAAGGTCTGATTTTCCCTTTGTTGCTGACAGTGCATCTTCAGCACTGGCTCCTTACCAGTAAGAAGGTTAATGAAGCAGACATTACACGTGGGTAGACTGAGGCCCAGAGAGAGGGAAGTAATTGGTCCAAGGTCACAAAGCTAGAAGGATACTTAAAAGAACATTCTAGCAGAGTGGGAGGTGGTCTAGTCCATAAGTGTACAGCCTCTGGATCCAGGCTGGGTTCAGATTGTGTAACCTTGAGCAACTTACTTTTCTGTGCCTCAGTTTCATCACCATTAAAATGGGGACAATAATACTACCCCCCTCATGGGCACTCATTAGTTCCCCTGTCTGCAACCCCAGCCGTGTCCTATATTGTATGTCCGGAAGCTGAGGCCCAGAGGGGAAAAGAGACTCATCCAAGGTTACACAGTGAGTTTGAGGCAGAGCTTAGCCAAAATCTAGGTCACCTGGGTGTCCTCCCAAAGGCCTCACACAACCTGTAGCTCATGTAGTCCTCTTTGCTCACAGAGAAACTTAAAAACTTGTATGGCCAGATCATTGGCAATTTTCTGTCTCCCAGTGTTCGAAGGGAAAAGCAGAAAAGGAATTATTCTCTCTAGGCACTTTTATTTCCTTTTTTCCCCCTACTCTGTGCACTCTCTCAAGCTGGCTCTTACTTGCTGTGTTGCCTCTCTCCCCTTCCATTTTCTCCCTCTTCAGTTCCCTCTGGTAACTCAAAACCATCCGAATGGATTTAAATAAACCTTTCCTCAAATAGTTTCCTTTAAGGGGGAGAGCATGGAAAGTTCAGCCTGGAGGGAGAATTTCTCTGATGATTTATAGTGAGGGCTGAATGGTGCTGCGGGGGTGTGGGGGATGCAGGGCTTTGATACCTGGGCACAAGCTGAGGCGAGGGATGCTGCTGGCCAGCGATGAACAGGGAGGGCCCATGAATGGGGACCCAGAGGAGTCAATACCTAGGGAGTCACAAACAGCCAAGCTTGAGAGTCCCAGAAGCCCCATCAAACCCACTCCTACTCCCATTCCTCCTCAGACACACACACACACACACACATACACACACACACACACACACCAGATAAGGATGGACTTTCCAAGGGATTCAGGAAGTACTGAGTAGTAAAAGACCCTGTTCAATGGCCAAAGTGTCACCTAGTGAGGTAATTTCTTAACCCATTGGCTCCAGTCAGTAACATCACATTTGTGAGTTTATCATTTACTCCCCCAAACTGCATATTACACATCTACAGTGTCCACGGACCACAATAGGCCAAATAAAGGAAAGTAATCATAATACTAACAGCCAGCCATCTCTAAGGGCTTCCCATGTGCCAGGCACTGTTTTCAGTGTTTCATATACATGAATTCAGTCCATCTGGCCACAACCCAATGAAGTTGGTACAATAAAACCCTCATTTTATGGACGAGGAAAACAACGCCCAGAGAGGTTCAATGACTTGTTCGAGGTTATACAGCAAGTGACAGGAATGCGTTTAAATTTGGCAGTGTGGCTTCAGAGCCCACAAATGTAGACATTCTGCCATGCAGTGATGAACAAAATGGGCCCTTCCCTCAGGGAGGTAATGATCTTGGCAGAGAAGCCCTTCTGACAGCAAAACACAACCTTTCAGGTTTAAGTAAATGATGTCAGATAAATGACTCTGGGAGTCAGGAAAGTGGATTCCACTTCTGAGCTGTGTGACCTCTGAGGAGCTTGAGCCCTTCTTCACAGGCTTGCTGGAAAGATCCATGGATGTGCAAGTGCCCGGTAACACATATGGAGCTGGGGAAGGGGATCTTAGTAGTAGCTTTTTATGTCTGCTTGATCCCCACCTTCAGTTCCCCACCTTGCAATATATACGCAGTGTGCTTACCTCACTGCGAACTTCTGTTCCCCAGGCCAGCAGTACTCAGCCCCTAGCGACCCCGCTATACCTTGAGAAACACCCCTACTTGTAGACATACACACACACCTCTCCCTGCAAACACACACGCTCCTCATACATATGCACAGCCCTCTTTGCACACATGTGCCTACCTCTAGGTGCAGAACCACTCCCTTGAACCCTGGCTGCACAAGCCCTGTCTTCAGGGCTCAGAAATGTGATTCTCATGCAACCTGCATTCTGTCATGTGGGGGCTGTAGGTGGGTGGGCATCAGCGAGGATGAGGGCTCAGAGATGGGTGGTATGGGTTGCACAGTATGGTGTGGAAGACGCTGGACAGGAAGGTAGCAGAGGCTGGCCAGGGCCAGCCTTTTAAGCAATCCGTTTAGCCCTGCAGCTAAGAAGCCCATTAGCAGCGGCTTCTCATTTCAGATTTCCCAGCATGCCATGGCCTGCAGACTACACACTGTTTATTTGGAGAAGCTGAGAAAAATTGTTTGTATAATTAGACTGGGGACAAGGGCTGCCCTTGAAGGGGTTCTCCGCAGGAGACCTAGGCTTGTAGCAGACACCAGCCCCAAGGCCCCACCACCCACCCGAGGAGTGCCCGGCTGGGGCCCAAGAACAACAGAGGCCAGGGGGCCATCTGGGCTGCAGAGCCTCCACAGTGGCCTCTCTAGCCCCTTCTCATGGTAGTAGTTGATTGGACAGGCCATCACTGTTCCACCATGGCCCAAGACCAGGCCAAGAAGAGAGAGGGCCAAGGCACCACGAAGGTACCGTGGGATATGAGGAGCCCAGGCTTTGGATTTAGGTCTTTGCTTCACTGGGCCCCTGTGGGCCTCAGTTTCTTCATCTGGAAAATGGGGACAGTAATATTCCAATTACAGCGTGGTGACTGGGAGGAACAAGCCCTGTGTCTAGCAGGGTGCTACAGTGTCTCATAGATACCTTATTCTGGGGTGGGCATTGATTCCTTGCCCCTTCTTCATTGAGATAACTGCCTTCTGAATAATCAGCCTTAATTCTCTCTGCCTTAGTCTGTGCAACAATCTCTATCAGGATCACTGAGTCCCAGAGCAGGGGAGTATAGACAGTTTGCTTCCTTCTCTCTCAAGGCAGTCTGTCCTTTTTCCTGTGGCCTTTGATTGTCAGAAATTCTGGCTGGATCTAAATTTGTCCTCAGGTCGCCTGGGTGGCTCAGTCAGTTAAGTGTCCCACTTCGGCTCAGGTCATGATTTCGCGGTTTGTGAATTCAACCCTCATATCGGGCTCTGTGCTAACAGCTCAGAGCCTGAAGCCTGTATTCTGACTCCCTCTCTCTCTGCCCCTCCCCCACTCATGCTCTGTCTCTGTCTCTGTCTCTCAAAATAATAAACAAAAATTAAAAAAAATAAATCTGTCCTCATGAAGCAACTCCTCACCTCTACCCTTCCTCATCCCCATGCATAGGTCTGAGTTCTACTCCATATCTCTGGGTAGGCTACTCTTTTTTTTTTTTACTGTTTATTTATTTTTGAGAGAGAGAGAGAGAGAGAGACCAACAGATAAACAGAGCATGAGCAGGGGAGGGGCAGAGAGAGGGGGACACAGGATCAGAAGCAGGCTCCAGGCTCTGAGCTGTCAGCCTAGAGTCCGATGTGGGGCTCGAACTTGTGAACTGTGAGATCATGACCTGAGCTGAAGTTGGACGCTTAACTGACTGAACCACCCAGGTACCCCTGGGTAAGCTACTCTTGCCACAAGCCCTAGAACTTTGAGCCAGGGACCCCTGGTAGGGGCAGATCCCTGCCTAACAGAGGTTCCCACTGGGGCCTGACCCTTCAGATGAGGTTGAACCCCCAGTTCTGTGGCCCAGCCTTAGCACTTCACTGCCTCTTCCTCCCTCACCGGAGCTGTGGTCTTAAAGTCCTGATCACCATCTGGGAGGCCTCCCTCCCCAACAGTGTCTGATTGGTGGCAGGGTCAGGAGCAGTTCTCTTCCTAGCTCCACAGCAGGAGCCGAGGTTCCCATTCGGCCTTCTTTGGTTATCTGCAAAATGGGAGGTTGTACTAGAAAAATTCGAAGACATTCCATCATCTTAGTGAATGCTCACAAATAGCCTCTTGAGGTGGGTAGGGCAGGGAAGTAATAGAGTCCCCAGGTCACAAGGCACCAAAGGGCAGAGCCAGGATTCCAGCCCAGCTTAGTTGACCTCCAAAGCTCACATGAATGCAAGAGGGAGACACACACAAAACAAAGGAAAGGCAGGAGAGTCAGTCCTCTGACTGGAGGGGAACAGCCTTCATCCATTCACTTATTTATGCATCTATTTCTTCTTCCCATTTGTTTGTTTTTTAGAATGAAATATTTCAGATATGCAAAAGGGTCTCGAGAATAATACAAAAACCCCCATTGCCCATGATTCAGCTTCAGAAATAAAGTATCGCAGATATCATTGGAGTTCTCTGTGTGCTCTCTCTGATCTTATTCCCATTCTTAACCCTCTCCATGGCAGCCACTCTCCTGATGTTGATGTGTTGAAAGCTTTGCACTGGTACTCTGTGTATGCTTAGTGACTTGCTTTATCACTCCACATCATGTCTGATGTGTGTGTTAACATATGCAGCTGTAGTTTTATTTGTATTCACTGCTATGTGGTATTCCATTGTATAAATACCCCATAACTTATTTTATCTGTTCTCCTGATCATGAACATTTAGGTAGGCTTGCACATTTTATTATTTTTTATAATTTTTTTAACATTTATTCAATTTTGAGAGAGAGAGAGAGAGAGAGAGAGAGCATGAGCGGGGAGGGGCAGAGAGGGAGACACGGAATCCAAAGCAGGCTCCAGGCTCCAAGCTGTCAGCACTGAGCCCAACACAGGGCTCGAACCCACCAACTGTGAGATCATGACCTGAGTTGAAGTCGGATGCTTAACTGACTGAGCCACCCAGGAGCCCCGGCATATTTTATTATAACAAAAGAGTGCTGCTATGAACATTCTTGCATATGTCTCCCTGTGGATATGTGTGTGAGCATTGCTCTGGGGTCTTGTTTGGTCTGTGGGTGTGTATTCATCTTCACCCTTACAAGAGGTTGCTAAGTTGCCCTATTCATTTGTATCTGCTTGAGACAAATGTTTAGTGAGTGCTTGCTACGAGTCAAGCCCTGATGTGACAGTAGAGCTGGAGGAACCATCTCCCTTAAAGTGAGAAACAGAGGGAAAGTGGTAAGTTCCTCTAGAACTTGGGGAGATGTAAGTAGTCAATTGCCAAGAATTTGTGGAGAACCCTATAGGAAGAGCTTTCAGGTGGTTTATGGCGTCTTACCTTGGTGGACATGGTGGGTCGGGGAGGGGGAAGACCTCTTCCTCCTAGCCAGGTTTTTATGGGTGCAATCATGAGTGTTGGGAGTGGCAGTCCCCAGACCCAGGTGTCGGTCCTGGTTCCACTTCAAATTCATTGTGTGACTTTGGCCAGGTCCCTTCCCCTCCCTGGGCCTCAGTTTCACCTCAGTACATGGGACAAGGAGGCAAGATGAAGCCTGAGTCCTTATTGTCTACAGTCAAGGGATCCAGGTTGGAAGAATCAATGTATCACATTACCCCCCAGAGGCTTGATTTTCTCCTTTTAAACATTGGCTTGCTAATCCCTGCTGAGTCCACCTCCCAAGGCTTCCAGGAGCACTCTAGAAGAGTTATCCTTTTGAGTGTTCTTCTCCTCTAGGTGCAGTCCTGTCAGAGGGCAGAGGGATAGCAAAGATGACTCCCGAATTTTCTCCTGACTTCTGGCTGTGGCTTCTTTCCTCCTTCCATTTCTGCTGGGCCTCTTTTCCAGGCCCTGCCCCTGCTCCAAGTCAGCCATCTCCACACACAAGGTATAAATATAAAAGATAAATAAACTTAGAGTGAGCCCCATAACTGAAGTAAATTGTTGGCAGGCACTGGCCTCTCATTAGTATGCATAGTGGACATGCAACAGGGCATATCAGAGAGAAGTACATTTCTCTGCAGGATAGAGCTATCAGCATGGTCTGGGCCTGGAAGGGATACAGAAGAAAGAGGACCCAAAGGTGCTTTAGCTGGACCCATGGGGTCCAACAGCCAGAGAGGCCTCAGGCCTCCTCTCTTAGGCTGCTGTTTCCTACATTATGCTCCCCAAACCTGACCAGGGGTTTCCCTGTCAGTAAACTAGAACCTGGGTACCAAGTGAGGAGGTTGTAGGAGGTGGGAGAAGCAGAGTTAAGGGATGAAGATCATAAAAGCCCAGGGTCCAGAGTTGGCTGGGTGACCTTGGGCAAGTGCATTCATCATTATAAGCCTTCACTTCCCCATCTGTAAAAGGAGAAGAAGGATAGTGAATATCTTGTTGGGTTGTGATGGCCCAATGAGGTGAGAAGAATGTCTAGCAGTGATAAACACAGTATGGGAACATAGGAGACAGGTGTGACTCCCTTCCTCCTCCTCTGTCCTCTGAAACAGACTTCCCCTGCCCCAGTGTATGGCCTGGGGACCACATAACAAGAAAAGTAAGGAACAAAAGGAGCATGGGGGGCAGGGATATCTCTAAAGAAAGAGGGAAAAAAGTTAAAAACAACTATAACATGCTTTGCAGTCTGTACCATTTCATTTAAGCTTCTCCACAATCCTGGGGTGCCTGGGTAGCTCAGTCTGTTGAGCATCTGACTCTTGATTTTGGCTTAGGTCATGATCTCACAGTTCATGAGTTCAAGCCCCACATCAGGCTTTGTGCTGAAAGTGTGGAGCCTGCTTGGGATTCTCTGTCTCCTCTCTCTTTCTCTCTCTCTCTCTCAAAAATAAACATCAAACAAATAAAAAAATAAACTTCTCAGCAATCCTGTACAGATGAGGAAATCAAGGCACTGAGGGGTTACTAACTTGCCTGAGGTCACACAGCTAGGCAGTGGCAGACCCGGTACCGAAGGCCAGGTGATTTGACTCCGGTTAGGTTTGCCATATAAAATACAGAAAGGACACTTGAGTTAAATTAGAATTTTAGACAAACAACAAATACTGTTTTAGTACACACTGAAAAGGACATACTTAGGCTAAAAAATATTCATTGTTTGTTTGAAATTCAAGCTTAGCTGGGCATCCTGTTCTGTATTTGCTAGAACTAGCAACCCTAACTCCTGTGGCTATATTTTTAACAGTACCTTAAAACACTTCCCCATACTCTAAAAGCCTCAGAGGAAGATGTTGAGGACCACCACCTGCCCAGAACTCCAAACTCTCTCACTCCCACTTGCAATTACACACCTGGTAATTGCATTTTTAGAAGCCCATGACCTGCCTCTCAGGAGTTATTTTTAATGGAGGGAGGGTTGGATCTCAGACCTAGTGGGATCCTGAGCAGCCATGGGGTCCCTGAAAAGGGAATGTTAGAGGAGCAGGTTGTCCCCTTGGGGGCCAAAATCCCAGAGACCTAAGTCCCAAGGAGTTCCAAGGAATGGAACAGTGGAAAGTGTGTGTTCACTTTGGAGTACCCAAACCTGGCTTTGAATCCTGGAACTCTAATTTATTTATTGCAGTCGATTCAGGCTGCTATAAAAAATACCATAGACTGGATGGGTTAAACAAAAAACATTTATTTTCCCCCAGTTCTGGGGGCTGGGAAATCCAAGGTCAAGTCACCAGCAGATTCCGGGTCTGGTGAGAGCCCTCCTCCTGGATTATAGATGACCATCTTTTTGCTGCCTGCCTCACCTGGTGGGGTCACAGGGAATGCATTGAGCAAGTGAGAGCACAGAAGGAACAGATTCTCTGATCTCTACTTATAAGGGTACCAAGGCCATCATGAAGACCCTACCCTCATGATGTCATCTAAACCTAATTACCCACCAAAGGCCTCACTTCCTAATACCATCTGATTAGGAGTTAAGGCTTCAATATATGAATTTTGGGAGGATACAAATGACTTGGACAATCATAAACTCTAGGCAAGCTACTTCACCTCTCCCTTTCTCCATCTATAAAATAACAATAATGGCACAAAGGTGTTGTGGGGAGTAAAGGAGCTAAACTGCAGCACTTAGGAATTGTGACCTATTTCTACCAACTGCTCTTCCTCCCACCTTCCCTTACCCAGTGTTCTCTCCCCACTGTGCCACCAGCTTGTGATTTCTCTGGTTTCTCTCCAGGTGGAGGGAGAGAGAGACCAGGCAGCTGAAGAGTGTCCAGACTCGGGTCATTTCCTGTGCAGCTGCCATGCTTGGCATGTGGGAACACCTGCTCCTATTCTCTTCCCAGCCCCCATCTTGCCAGCCACAGCTCCTGAATAGTTCATGAAAATACCAATACTCCATGCTATCCTCTTTGACTGAATGGAGTCTCTGGACAAGTGGTTTCTTGCCTAAACTCTGCTCTAGCTACATGGGAGATCAGCTTGGGGAAGGGGTAATGGTATGGGGTAGAGCATAAGATACGGACGCCCAATGGTGGAAGGAAGGATCAAAGAGTATAGCTTTATGGCAACCTTAGAGCCCCCTATGCCCCAAATGCTGATCTCCAACTTGGGAAAATCAGGCAAACTTGGGTTTGAGAGCCTGTTTCTCTAACCTCTTTCCTTCTGTGCCTGTCTTCCTATCTGTGAAGTACACATTAAGTTCCTTTATCATAGGGTCACTGTGAGCAGAAAAATAAGTTGATGTATGGGAAGGCAGTTTTGTTTTGTTTTTTTCAAACGAACCCTGCCCCAGGGGCAAGCATTATTATTGTATCTGGGCCTTTGTTTTGCTGTCTGGAAAATGGACACTAGAATGCCTGCCTTCTAGGGTTGTTTTGAGGATTAATTAAGATGTCTTCTGGGCTCCTCAGGCTGTTCCCTGTGCATAGGACATCCCCTTTCCCACCCTCACTCCCCCTTGCCTGCCTAATT
Organism: Felis catus; assembly: GCF_018350175.1. Classification (NCBI taxonomy): domain Eukaryota; kingdom Metazoa; phylum Chordata; class Mammalia; order Carnivora; family Felidae; genus Felis; species Felis catus. The sequence goes on from NC_058386.1 coordinate 56,395,092, forward strand.
CCTGCTTTTTCATCAGAATGGCTCCAAAATTTCCCTCTTCTGATAAACCTTCCCACTGCCCCCCTGCCCCCTCCAAGACTGGCTTGGGCACCCAGTCTCCTGGCTTATTGAAGCCCCAGTCCTGGCTCTGACTCCTTTACCATCGTGGCCTATTTCATTGTCTGTCTCCCCACTAGGCAGCGAGCTCCCTATATTGTTCCTCATTTCCCCCTGACCAGCATGGGGCCTGGCAGTGAATTTGTGTTCAGTAAATGTTTGCAGAATGAGTGAAAGTGCCCGTAAACACCAACATGTTGTCCAGATATAAGGGGTTATTACAGGGGCATCCCTTTGAAACCCAGGATTTTTCCTATCATCGTTGGCATCATCATGGAGCTGGATTTTTTACAACTGGGGCCTCTCTTCATCCTAAACCTTTGCCCCTGGGAACTGAGCGGTGGGGCCTGGGATGATACTGGGGCTGGCAGGGTGGGTTGGGGGCACCTAGTGGATTCCAGGGCCATCTGGGGCAGTCTCTGCGCTTGCTCCAGCCTGTCTCCCAGGCCTCTGGCCTGCTGTTCTGCCCTGCCCACTGTGTTCAGTCGCAGACACCTCATTATCGCAGCGATGCAGCCAAGCTGGAGGCAGTTCAGAGAAGAGCAAGGAGAGCGATGTGGGGTGGAGGGGGGCCTGGAGCTGGTGGTGGTGGGGGAAGGGCGGGGAAGGGAGCAGTCCTGGTAGAGGCTGAGGCACTTGGCTCAGTGGGGCCCAGCAGGGAACCTGAGAAGTGAAGCATCTGTGCTCCAGCATCTGGAGAAGCACCTCCCCAGCGAGGGAAGAAATGAGCTGGCTCAGAAGACAATGGAGGGGCACTTGGAAGGAAGGGGGCTCCTTCCCACTGTGGGCTGGGGACTCCGGCACAAGCCAGCACAGGACCTTGCCATCACCCTTTCCAAGCCTTCAAATTCCACCTCACCTGTTGCCACCTCTGCCACTACTGCTGTGACTAAGGAGATGCCATTTCCTTGGAGTGGGAAGCAAAGAAAAGAGGCTGGCAAATAGGAGGGACCCCCCCCCCCAACTTCATTGATAGCGACCCTGGCTTAGGGAGGCAAACAGGCTTGGCCAAAGTTACACATGCAATTTACCCCGCCATCTGCCCAGGGACACATACCACCTCTTCTGCAATGACTCGTCCCCACCATACACATTTGTCTTCAAATGGACAAACTTTGGGTTTCCAAAGCACCTTCCCAAAAAGTGATGCATGAGATGCAGATCGAGCCTAGGACTCTTCACTCATGGGCAGCACTCTGGCCTCTAAGCATTTGTTCTTGCTGGCCCCTTTACCTAGAATGCTCTGCCCCTGAATATGGCCTTCATCTCATCACGAGGGCATCAGTTCCAGTGCCATTCTTATCAGAAGACTGTGTAGTCTTCTACACAGTCCACTCTGTCCCATCCCACCATTTCATGTTCTGCATAGCACTGAGCAATCAGCTTGTTTATTGTCTTCCGCACCCTGCAAAATCAAAGCTCATTTAAGGGCAAGACCATGTGTGGCTGGTTTTCTGCTGTAGCCCCAGCATCTAGGATAGTGCCGGGCCTGTGCACATGTGTGCACGTGCACACACACACACACGCACACACACACAATAAATGAATGAATAAATGAACAACCAAACCTAGAGCAACATTTTCCTTCCAGAAAAGATGTTCAGCCTGGGCAGAGAGAATACAAATTCAGGCCTAAAACTGGAAGAGTCCCTGGACTATTTCATTCATTCAATAAATACTTATTTGTTACCAGGTCCACATCAAAGATCCCTGCCTTCAGGGAGCTCACATTCCCATGCATTGGCATGAGACAAATAAGTAAATTATAGGGCACGTTGAAGGTGCTAAGTGCACTCGAGAGAAAGCAAGGGAGGGCGGAAATGCTGGGGGGCTGGGAGTGGGTAGAAGACCTATGTGTGAAAATTTAAACAGGGTGGCCAGTTAAGTACAAACCTAAAGGCACTGTGAGAACCAGTTTGAGGATGGGGGATGGGAGGAAACAGCAAACACAAAAGCCCTCAGGTTGGAATGTGCGCCATTTGACTGAGGTACAGCAAGGAGGTCTCAGTGGCTATGTGATGTTGGAAGGGGAAAGTAGTGGCAAGGGGTACACTATCACAAGGCAGAAGTCCCTGCTGTCAGTTTTCCATGCTTGGGGAGCCAAGAACCAAAGATTTCAAAGCACTGAGAAATGATTTTCAAGGAATGTGTCAAAACCCTACCTTTTCCTTCTTTCTTGAGTCTAGGGTCCTAGCCTGGGTCAGCTCTGTTAAGGTGTCATGCTCGACCTGCCTATGGCACATAGGACACTTTCACCAGCTTAGTTAAAGGCAAAGAAGGCTGCTGGCAATAACCCTTACATTGGGGCAGCATTCTATTGCTTGCACTGTGTTCCTTAATCCTGCCATAGCCCTCTTAGCCCATGGATGTAGGTACGGTGGGTGAAATTAGCCCTATTTGACAGATGGAAAAATAAAAGGTATAGAGATGAGTGCTAGTGGTCAATGTTTACCAAGTACTTTTCACTGAATCTTCACAAGGACCTTGGAGCCCCAGCCTCTTTTTACAGATGAGAAAACAGAGATTCAAGAGGTTAGGTGAGATTTTCCAAGGTCACACAGCTAGGTCATGGCAGAGCTGGAGTTGAAATTCAGATCTTTCTATCTCTACCATCTCATGTTTTCAATGATACCACCCTGCCTCTGGGGAAGAAGTAGGAGGTTAGGAAGTGAAGCACAAGATGTAGCAAGGTCATTTACACTGAGGAGGTGCTAATTAAGTTGCATGGCATAAAGGAGAGAATGTGGGCTTTAGAATCAGACAGACTGAGATTAGAATCTCAAAGTTGCTGTGCGACCTTGGGCAGTTGTTTCCCCTTTCTGAACCTCATCTTCTCATGTCTGAGGCAGACTGAAGGCCAACGTCTACTTTGTGCAATTTTTTAAAACGGATTCAGCGGCATCTCATGTGGGGAAGTGCCCTCTATAGTGCCTAGCACACAGCAGATGCCCAGTCAGTGCGGGTTCTTGTTTATAGATGTTCATTGAGTTATGTCTACCTTAAGTGTAAAGGAAGAGGCCAGTGGCAGTGTGGCTAGCCTTGGCTACCCACATGCCTGGGTAAAATTAGTGCTGGGGCTAGATGAGGGTCCTAGCTGGTATAGTAGGCCTGTCAACCCCAGGCCCTAGACTTCTTTGTCCTCAGGAGCCTTCTGGAACTAGGACAGCAGCAATGCAAATGCTCTGCCAGTCCAACTCTCACCTTGGAACCCAGAAAAAAGGGGGAAGCATGAGCCTGCGGGTCTGAGCTCAGCTTCTCTCCCTGTGGCACTCTTTCCCCCTTCCCTATCTGTGGGCCAGCAGAAAAAACAGTTCTCCTCCAAGCCTCTCTGTCCCCCCCCCACACACACACACATGAGGATCCCCAGAGACGGCCCAGGGCTGGTTAATGGGGTGGAGCTGTCTTTAATCTGCTCCATAAATGTTTTCTAGATCCTCATTAGAAACGATAATGTCCTATTAATATGCTGATGAGATTTCATTTGGGGCTAAGGAAGGAAGAATAGTTGGAAGGATGTGGGGTAGGATGGGGTGCTGGGTTTCACCATAAGGATCCCAGGGGAAAGGAGCAGAGTGGAGCTCATGGTGTCTCCATCTAATCCTTGGCAAACTCAGGAAGATTCAGTCCCGGGCTCCATTGTTCCTTCCACACAAGCCACCTGAACTAGCAGATATGTGCGCATGTACACACACACACACACACACACACCCCTCCACCCTACCCATGAATACCACCCCAGGGTCCCACCTTGGTGACCAAGGTTAGTCACCAGAACCTACACTTATTTCTCATTTGTTCCTACCACTGGAATCTACACTGAGTGTGCTGGGGCCCAGGCCCAAGTTAGTTCCTAGCTCTACAGATTTTGGTGAGATACAACATGGAGCTTTCAGACAATGGAGGAAAGCAAGGTATGTACAGTGACCAGCAGAGTCAGCTCTCAATAAATTGTGTTGCCCTTGGGCTGCTACTAGTCTGATGGGTGATGGAGGCAGTTGGGTAAGCAATTAAAATTCAGTGTTGTGATGATAAAGGAGCTTGAGCATTACAAAAGAAGGAGAAGCTGGGTGTGTGAATGCTACTCAATAGGCATTTACAGATGTGGCCTCTGTGCCAGGCCTTTGTGCCTGCTGTGCCCTCAGCCAGGAATGCCTCCCTATGTTTCAGCCTGCCAAAGTCCTGCCACTGTTCAAGGTCAGATCCCCAGTTCTCCCGGCTGACCCTAACTCCTGGCACCCCTTGCAGTCCTCCCCAGTGGGCCTAGATTCAGAGGTATTGGCATCTGTGTGCTATTTCCCAGAACAAGTGTGTGAGCTCTGGCTGGTGGTTCAAATGGTGCTCACTGACAGACATCTGCATACTCTCCCACACCTCCTATACAACCTCTATGGGCCAGTGAATCCTTGACTCCTTACCCAACAAGAGCCTTATACCCTCACTTCTTTCAAGGTGCCATGACAGTGACTGGCTGCTGGCTTCTGGCTCAGACCCTTGATATTTGGCTTCTCAAAGTCATTCAGATTGGAACCCCTGATTTAGCCAGTTCTGAGTGCCTAGGTTGTCCAACTGGCCCCATTTTGCAGAGCCCCTTGTCTGACCCTTCTCCTATGGCTACCCCTGGGCACACCTTGGCCTGAGGTTCTTCTATTCCTCTCTGCCTTTTCCAGCAAAACTCACCTTCCTGACTCTTTGGCCTCTGTCCCCAACTGGAGTACAGGTGCATGGCACTTCACATTTTGCAGGCTGCTCTCTCAACCTAGCATTCTGTCAGCCATCTTGGCTCTGATCTCCTCAGGGCAGTCACCCATTCCTTTCTGCAAAAAGTGGAAAGAGCAAGTGCAATGGGTGGCATCTAAGTCCTGATCACCACTTATTTGCTGGATGGCTTTAGGTAAGTTACTTCACCTCTCTCAATTTCTATAAAGTAGGAACAATAGTATCTCTGCCATAGAGTTTTTGTGTGGATTCATGGAGACAGTGCATATGAAGCATTGAGCATAATGCCTAGCACATAGTAAGTGCCCAATAAATGCCAGCTATTATTCCCCAACCCCCTCAGAGGTTTGCACAGGATATCTCCAAGCCCACACAGTTATTGCCCCTCCTCCAGGCTTTTTCCCTGGCCCCAATTCATCTAATTTCAACTGCCCAAATTGTGTCTTGGCTTCACTCTTCATTTTACCACTTAACTCAGTGAGTATTTCTTTGAGCCTCAATTTCCTTATCTATAAAGTGGGACTGTGAATCCCTACCTCAACAAGTTGATGTGAGGATCAAATGAGATAATGGCCATCAAAGTGCCTATCAAAATGCTTGTCATCTAGTAAGAATTTATCTTGCCACATCCACAGAGCTCAGGTATGGGCTAGTTTGGCTTGGACCTGAGGGTGGTGGGTACAAAAGGAGGAGAATGGCTGGGAAAACTGACATGGATGCCAAGGAAGCCCTGGCAAGGATTGACAAACACCAAAGCAATGCCTGAAGGGCATAGCAAGCTTAGATATGAGGCAGGTAGTGGGCACTGACAGTAGTGCTGATCTGACTCCAGCCAAAGCCATAATATAAAGTCTTGAAGACTGCAAAGGACTCAGGGAAGTTTCCTAACGAACTTAAGCCTCCAAGGAGGAACATGAAGAGAGAGACTGGTTGGGAAGTGATCCCTTTGAGTGGCAATGGGGAGACAGGGGTTGAGAATAGTGACAGCACTCTAATTACCCAGAAGTGGGGTGGTAGTCTGGGAGTCAACGGTCAAAGAGATTTCAAAGGCCAGTCCCTCTCTGTGACTAAGGCCTACCTGAAGAGTTTTCTAGTTCCTGATGTCTTTCTGGATAGACCTGAGTGGGTCTTCCCTGGGGGGTGGGGGGGCTTGGGACATGGCAGGGTCTGAGATTAGAGTCAGGAAAAGCAGGGAACCACAGCCTGTGGTTGTGAAATATCCCTGTTTGATGTGAAATATCCCTGATCTTCAGCCTCCTGGATGCCAGAGCAAGGAAAGATAGGGGTAGGGGGCAGGAACAAGGGGAGACCTGAACACTACACAGCTTTGTGAGGGCTCTAGGAACATATGGGCAGCCTCAAGGGCCAAGGTCCAGGGTTTGTAGCTAGGGGCCAGACCACCTCAACCCAGTCATCGGGGTTCTCCAGAGCTCAGCTGGTCTATGAGGAGCTGCTTAGATCAGGAAGTCATCAATCTGAAAATATTAAGCACTTACTAAGCATCAGACACCAGGGTTGGGAAAATAGAGGTGAATTCCCCAGGCCTTGCTTTCTGGCACATCGGTATCTCTAAGCTAAGATAGTGGGTCATGGACAGGGTGAGGGATAGGGCTGAGGGATTGAGCTTTATCCCAATTCTGCCACTGCTTTGCATAATACAGCCTCTGCCTCTCTAAGCCTCAGCTCCTTCATCTGAGGGGGGAAGGTGGGGGGGGGGTAGATGCTTTATGAGGGCCATGAGTCTGAGTTAGTGAAGGGGTCTCAGTGGTCATGACAAGGAATAAGCAGAGCCCAGGGTCTCAAAGCAGACAGGGCTGGGAAGCTCTTTCTGATCCTAGAATGTGCCTGCTGCCCCTCAGGCTCCCTGGCCCTCTCACATCTTCCAGGGAGGCCCTTCAGACTGGACTCCATGGGGCTGAGACCATACGCAACCCCCCCCCACCTTCTCACCTTTCCTGCCATGTAGTATGGGCTTTCTAGACATCTGCTTGCCCACCAGTCCCAAAGCATTTAGGTTGTGGACTGCAGAGGAACAGCCATGGAGAACTGATGCGGCTGTTTCGCTTATAGGCCCCAGAACCTCTCTGGTGACCATAGAAGCTAATTAGCAGACACCAAAGTGCTTCCTGCCCTGGGCCCTCACCTACCCCTGTCTGCATCTGCTCAAAGCTTAATGGTCATTTGAGCTGTCTCTGGGGATACAGGATGAGGCTTCCACAGACTTCCTGACTCCAGGAAGCAGCCTAGGTCCTGAAGAAGGCTAGTGGAGGAGAAGCAAGGTGCCTGTGGCTGCCGGGGAAGCCCAATATGGCAGGAATACAGTACACTCAGGGCTGAAGGCCAGCATCTGGAGCTGCTCCTGGTGCCTGCCTGGAAACTGATGCTCCCTAGGGTCTCCTCTGCACCTCTGCAAGGCCCCAGCTGGGTATAAGCTGGTAATGGGCAAGGCAGAGTAATTGGCAGGGACAGAGTAGTTGGCCGTGAAGACATCTTCTTAGTTTAGGAAGCTGCTGGGGCCTAAGCTCCTGTCTGGGCCTTGTGTTCTTGCAGGTAGGATGTGATTACAGGCCTTCATCCCAAACTTTCTAGGCTGGTCTGGAAAACTGGTTTGTCTGCCTATGTGCTGTGGGGAAAATGCTTAGCTGAAAGGGAGAGGAGCTGGATTGTAGCCACTGATGTGCTGTTTTGGGGTTTTTCCACCCCTGTGCCTCATCTGTCAAATGAGAATTGTTGCCCACCTTACTGAGTCAGCTGTCAGTGCTTGGAAAAGTGTCCTCAGAGAGCTCAGATAGGTGGAGAGGCTGGACCGGAGTGGGGAGGGAGGAGAGAAGCTGAGTCTAGAAAGGCATAATTACTTCCTTAAGGGGTCTCCACTGATGGCCCTCTCCCACCTCAATTTGAATCCCAGCCCTGACACTTACTAGTTGTGTGGTCTTAGGCAAGTCCCTTGACCCTTCTGTACCTCAGTAAACCATTAGATGAACCTTACTTACTCTTAAGATCATGGGTATAAATGAGGTAACCTTTGTAAAGCACCTGGCAGTACTCAGAGCTAGGGTGAGGGAGAGGGAGGATGGGAGCACTATCAGGTGCAAGAAATGCCTGAAGGAGTCCTCAATCACAGCTAACACCAGCTGCCTGTCCCAGACTCCACCCCTCCCCCATGAATAATGAACTGGTATTGATCCCCTGGTCAGGAAATTCCCTGTGACCCGTGATAAAAATACACCCAGTCTGCAAGTCTGGAGCTCAAGATAGGTTTTCAGCAGCTAGGGCTGAGCTCATTTGCACTCCCCATCCCAGCCCGCTGCATCAAGAGGAAGAGCTCAGTTGGACAGGGCATCAGAGACTGAGCTCTCACCAGGCCCCACTGTCCTCTCCACTCCATGGCCAGGGACACAGGGATCAAAGGAACAGGATCACCTTTGGCAGGAATTCCCCATAGTCAGGACCCTGAAAGGGGACATAGAGCACAGATCTGGGTTTAAATCCTGCTTCCACCACTTTCTGCAAGTGCCTCAGTTTTACCAACTATAAAATGGATATGGTCATTCCTTCTTGACAGAATTAGTCTTAGATTCAAAACAAGTTCAGGTAAACTGCCCAGCACAATGCCTCCAAAAGGAGGCACTCAATAATGACAGCTCAGGCCTCTCCAATTCTCTGTCCTGTCCCCTTGTCCTAGTTGTGAAACTCAGGACAATTTCACAGAGGGATGAACCTGAGTGGCTCATTTTTAAAAATAAGATCCTTATGGAGATATAATTCACAAATCATCAAATTCACTTTTTGAAAGTGCACAAGTCAGTAGATTTTAGTATTTCAGAGTTATGCGACCATCACCATTATCTAATTTTAGAGCATTTTCATCAACCCCAAAAGAAATGTTATACCTATGAGGAGTAACTCCCAGTTCCCACTTTCCCCACCCTATGCCTCTGACAACCACGAATTTACTTTCTATCTCTATGGATTTGCCTTTTCTGGAAAGTTAATATAAATGGGATCACATAATAATATGTGGCATTTTGTATCTGTTTTCCTCCATTTAACATAATGTTTTCAAGTTTCATCCAGGGTTGTAGCATCTGACAGTACTTTGCTCCTTTTCCTGGTTGAGTAATGTTCCATCATATGGATAAACCACATTTTGTTTATCCATTCATTAGTTGATGGCCATTTAGTTTTTTTCCACTTTTAGGCTATTAATAAACCTATGAACCTTCATCTACATGTTTTTCTGTGTACATATGTTTTCATTTTTCTTAGGTATGTACATAAGAGTGGAATTTTTAAATCATATAATAATTCTATGTTTCATTTTTTGAGAAACTGCCAGATTATTTTCTAGACCAGCTATACCATTTTACATTTCCATCAGCAGTGTAGGATGGTTCCAATTTCTCCACATCCTTGCCAACACTTGTTGTTAGTTGTCTTTTTGATTATAGTAATCCCGGTATGTGTGAACTGGTACCTCATCGTGGTTTTCATGTACATTTTTCTTATGGCCAATGATGTTGAGCATCTTTTCATGTATTCTTGGCCAGTTGTCTATCTTCCTTAGAGACATATCTATTCAGATCATTTCCCAATTTTTTAGATGAATTGTTTGTGATTTTATTGTTGAAATGGAAGAGTTCTTTATTCTGAATATAAGTCCTTTTATCAGATATATGATTGGCAAATATTTTCTCCCATTTGTGTTGTGGTTTTTTATTATTTCATTTTATTGATGTTATCCTTTGAAGCACAAAAGTTTTTAATTTTCATGAGTCTGATTTATCTATTCTTTTCTTGTCACTTATGTTTTTGGTGTCACGTCTAAGAAACCATAAGAACTGGGAGTGCCTGGGTCGCTCAGTCGGTTGAGTGTCTAACTCTTGATTTTGGCTCAGATCATGATCCCAGGGTCCTGGGATCAAGTCACACTCACTGTGAAGCCTCCTTGGGATTCCCTCTCTCCCTCTGCCCCTCTCCCTCATTCACATACTATCTCTCTCTAAAAGAAAAGAAAAAGAAAAAGAAAAAAGAAACCATAAGAACCTAATTCAAAGTCACTGTTTTATTCTAAGACTTTTATACTTTTATTTCTTACATCTAATGTATTTTGGATTAATTTTTGAATATGGTGTGAACTAGGGGTCCAACTTCATTATTTATCCTGCAGATATCCAGTTTTCACACCGATATTTGTTAAAAAGACGAGCCTTTTCCTTCAAGAAATTGTCTTGGCACTGTTGTTAAACATTAGTTGAAATATACAGAAAATCCCAAGAAACACACATACACAAATAACACTATTAGAACTAATAACCAAATTTTACTTCTTCCTTTCCATATATATATATATATATATATGTATATATGTATGTATATATATGTGTATATATATATTCATATATATATATATATATATATATATATATATATATTTCACTGGCTAGAACCTCCAGTACAATGTTTTCTAGAAGTGGTAACAGCAGACATCCTTGTCTTATTTCTGACCTTAGAGAGTGTTGGCTGTGGGGTTTTGGTAGAAGCTCTTGATTAGGTTGAGGAAGCTTCCTTTTACTCCTAGTTTAGTGTTTTATTATGAAAACTTGTTGTATTTTTGTCAGAAGCTATTTCTGTATTCATTAAAATTATTTCACTTTATTAGTCTTTTATTCTGTTAATATGGTATACATTGACTTGTGGATGTTAAGGCAACTTTGAATTTCTAGGATAAATTCTACTTAGGTAAGGTGGATAAACCTTTTTATAAGTTGCTGGATTCAGTTTCTAGTATTCTAGATTCTAGTATGGAGTCTATGTTTCTTGGTCTGTAGTTTTCATGTAATGTTTTTAGTTTGGGTATCAAGTTAATACCGGCCTCATAGAATGAGTTGAGAAGTGTTCCCTACTATTCTATTTTGTAGAAGATATTGTGAAGATTTAGTATTAATTTTTTCTTCAAAGATTTGGTAGAATTCACCAGTATAGTCACCTGAGTCTGAGCTTTTCTCTGTGGGATATTTAAAACCTTTTTATTTTAATTAATTCCTATACAGTTAACATACTGGGTGATATTAGTTTCAGGTGTACAATATAGTGATTCAACAATTCCATACATCACTGGATGCTCATCACAAGTGCACTCCTTAATCTCCATCACCTATTTAATTCATACCCCTACCCTCCCTCCTCTCTGGTAACCATCAGTTTGTTCTCTATAGTTAAGAGTCTGATTTTTGGTTTGCTTTTCTCTTTCTCTCTTTCTCTCTTCTGTTATTTTTGCCCTTTGCTCATTTTTTTTTGTTTCTTAAATTCCACATATGATGAAATAATATGGTATTGGTCTTTCTCTGACTGACTTATTTCACTTAGCTTTATACTCTCTAGTTCCATCTACATCACTACAAATGACAAGATTTCATTCTTTTTATGGCTGAATAATATTCCATTGTGTGTATATATATATACATATATATATATATATATGAAATCATCTTCTTTATCCACTCATCTATTGAGAGATACTTGGGCTGTTTCCATAATATGGCTGTGGTAAATAATGCTCCTATTAACATAGGGCTGTATGTATCCCTTTGAAGTAGTGTTTTGTATTCTTTGGGAAATTATCCAGTAGTGCCATTCCTGGATCATAGGGTAGTTCATTATCTAACTTTGTGAGGAATCTCCATACTGGTTTCCACAGTGTCTGCACCAGTTCACATTCCCACCAGCAGTGCAAGAGGGTTCCCCTTTCTCCACATCCTTGCCAACACTTGTTTCTTGTGTTGTTGCTTTTAGCTGCTCTGACAAGTGTGAGGTGATATCTCATTGTATTTTTGATTTCTATTTCCCTGATGGTGGGTGATGTGGAGCATCTTTTCATGTGTCTGTTGGCCATCTGTAAGTCTTCTTTGGAAAAATATCTATTCATGTCTTCTGCCCATTTTTAATTGAACTATTTGTTTTTTGAGGGTGTTGAGTTGCATAAGTTCTTTATAGATTTTGGATACTAATCCTTTATTGGATGGATACATCATTTGTAAATATTTTCTCCCATTCCATAGGCTGCTTTTGAGTTTTGTTGATTGTTTCCTTCATTGTGCAAAAGGTTTTGATTTTGATGTAGTCTCAATAGTTTATTTTTGCTTTTGTTTTCCTTGCCTCAGAGGACCTATATAGAAAAAAGTGTGCTATGGCTAATGTCAGAGAAGTTACTGTCTGTGCTCTCTCCAAGGATTTTATGGTTTCAGGCCTCACATTTAAGTCTTAATCCATTTTGAATTTATTTTTGTGTATGGTATAAGAAAGTGATCCAGTTTCATTCCTTTTCATGTTGCTCTCCAGTTTTCCAACACCATTTGTTGAAAAGAATGTCTTCTTGCCATTGGATATTCTTTCCTGCTTTGTTGAAGAGTAACTGACCATATAATTATGGTTAATTTCTGGATTTTCTTATTCTGTTCCATTGATCTATGTGTCTATTTTTGTGCCAGTACAATACTGTTTTGATCAATATAACTTTGTAATGTAACTTTAAGTCCAGAATTGTGATGCTGCCAGCTTTGCTTTTTCTTTTTCAAGATTGCTTTGGCTCTTCAGGGTCTTCTGTGATTCTATACAAATTTTAAGATTGTTTGTTTTAGTTCTGTGAAAAATGCTGTTGCTGTTTTGATAGGGATTGCACTGAATGTGTAGATTGCTTTGGGGAGTATAGACATGTTAACAATATTTGATCTTCCAATCCATGAGCATGGAATATCTTTCCATTTATTTGTGTCATCTTCAATTTTTTTTCACCAGTGTCTTACAGTTTTCACAGTACAGGTCTTTCACCTCTTTGGTTAGATTTATTCTTAAGTATGTTATTATTTTTGGTGTAATTATAAATGGAATTGTTTTCTTAATTTATCTTTCTGCTGCTTTATTATTGGTGTATAGAAATGTAACAGATTTCTGTACATTGATTTTTTTTATCCTGCAACTTTACTAAATTCATATATCTTTTTAAGCATTTTTTTTTGGTGGAATCTTTCAGGTTTTCTATATAGAATATCATGTCATCTGCAAATAGTGAATGTTTTAGTTCTTCCTTACTGATTTCAATGCCTTTTATTTCTTTCTGTTGTCAGGTTGCTGTGGCTAGGACTTCCAGTACTGTGTTGAATAAAAGTGGTGAGAGTGGACATCGTGTCTTGTTCCTGACCATAGAGGAAAAGCTCTCAGTTGTTCCCCATTGAAGATGATGTTAGCTGTGGGTTTTTCATAGATGGCCTTTATTATGCTGAGGTATGTTTCTCTGTGGGATCTAAAAAAAATGACAAGTTCAATCTGTCTACTTGTTATAGTCTATTCAAATGTTTTTATTTTTCTTGCATCAATTTTGACGGTTTCTCTCTGGAAATCTGTTTATCTCATTTATTGGCATGCAATTCTTCATAGTATTTAGAGTCCTTTTTATTTCTGCCTTACTTTCATTTCTCATTTTAGTGATTTGAGTTTATTCTCTTTTTTTCTTGATCAGCCTATTCAATGATTTGTCAATTCTGTCGATATTTTTAAAGGGCCAATTCTTGATTTTGTTGACTTTCTCCATTGTTTTTCTATTCTTTATTTGGTTAATTTCTGCTCTAATCTTTATTATTTCCCTTCTTCCCCTGCTGGGACATTAGTTTGCTCTACTTTTTCTATTTTTTTTTAAGGTGGAAGTTTAGGTTATTGTTTGAAATCTTCATTCTTTTTAAAACATAGGCATTTATAGCTATAAAATATCCCTCTGAGTATTGCTTTAGCTGAATCCCATAAGTTTTGGTATGTTTTGTTTCTGTTTTCATTCATCTCAATGTGTTTTCTTATTTCCTTTGTTATTCCTTCCTTAACCCATTATTTAAGACTGCACTGTTTAATTTCCACATATTTGCAAATTTCCCAAATTTTCTTGTTTCACTGACTTTTATTTTCATTTTGAGTAGAGGACACATTTTGTATTATTTTAATCCTTTTAAATTTACTGAGGCTTGTTTTATGTCCTAACATGTGGTTTACCCTGGATAATGTTCCATGTGCATTTAAGAAGAACATATATGCAGCTGTTGTTGAATAGAGCATTCTATATAGATGTCTGTTAGGTCTTTCATCAATTTTGAGTTAATTTTTGTGTATGGTGTTAGGGAAGGGTCCACCTTCATACTTTGGCATGTGGATATCCAGTCTTTCCAACACTGTTTATTGAAAAGACTGTCCTTTCCCTATTGAATGGTTTTTGTATCCTGTCAAAAATTATCTGTCCCTATACACAAAGGTTTATTTCAGGGCCTTTTATTCTATCCCATTGGTCTATATGTTTGTCCTTATGCCAGTATCCTTCTGTGTTGGTTGCTGTAGCTTTGTAGTAAGTTATGGAATCAGAAAGTGTAAGTACTCCAACTGTGTTCTTCCTGAAGAGTGTTCAGGCTCCCTTAAGATTGAATATGAATTTTAAAATGATTTTCCTATTCCCGCACAAAAAATACTGTTAGGATTTTGATAGGGATTGCATTAAATCTGTAGATCTCTTAGAATATTGTCATCTTAGTGATATTATGTCTTTTAATCTATGAACATGGGGTATCTTTTCACTTTATGTGTCTTCTTTCATTTACTTCAGCAGTATTTTATAGTTTTCAATGTATAAGTCTTTTGGCCCTTTTGTTAAGTTATTTGTAGCTATTTTATCCTTTTTGATGCCATCGTAATTTAAGTTGTTCTCCTAATTTTCTTTTTAAATTATTCATTATTAAAGTATAGACACATAATTGATCGTTTTATATTGAGCTTATATCATGAAACTTTACTGAATTTATTATTTCTAACAGTATTTTGTGGAATCCTTAGGGTTTTCTACATATAAGATCATCATTTAGAAACAGAAATAATTTAACTTTTCCCTTTCCAATTTAGGTGACCTTTAATTGTTTAGACATGGTTTCCTCTGTTAAAAAAAAATCATATATTTGGGGCACCTGGGTGGCTCCATCAGCTAAGGATCTGACTTTGGCTCAGGTCATTATCTCACAGTTTATGAGTTTGAGTCCTGAGTTGGGCTCTGTGCTAACAACTCCATGCTGACAGCTCGAGCTAGGAGCTCGGAGCTCAGAACCTGCTTCAAATTCTGTGTCTCACTCTCTCTTTGCCCTTACCCTGCTCGCACTCTTGTCTCTCTCTCAAAAACAAATAAATATTTAAAAAATCATATCTTTGACCAACCTACTCAGCAACCTTGTTATAATTGCTTATTTGTTTCAGGAGATTTGTTGATTTTTTTTACATAGATAGCCATGTCATCTGTGAACAAAGATGTTTTTATTTCTTCCTTTCCAATATGTATACCTTTTTTGTCTTTTTGCATTAGCTAAGCCCTCTAGTGACTACTAGTGACTAGAAGTGATGATAGCAGGCATCTTTGTCTGTTTCTGATGTTAGTGGGAAAGCACCTAGTTTCTCACCATCAATTATGATGTTACCTAAGTTTTTTAGATGTTCTTTATCAAGAGAATTTTTATCAAGAATTGGTAATGTGCATTTTTCCCAATCTACTGATATAATCATATTTTTTACTCTTATTGTAATGTGATGCATTACAATAGTTGATTTTTTGTGAACATATTTGTAATAGTTGATTTAAAGTATTTGTCTAGTAAGTTCCATCTCTGTGCTTCCTCAGGGACAGCTTTTATTGATTTTTTTTTTCTTGTGTATGGGCCATACTTTCTTTGCATGCCTCATATTTTTTTTTTGTTGAAAACTGATCATTTAAAAGAATATAATATGGGGCGCCTGGGTGGCTCAGTTGGTTAAGCATCCGACTTCAGGTCAGGTCATGATCTCATGGTTCGTGAGTTTGAGTCCCGTATCTGGCTCTGTGCTGACAGCTCGCTTGGAGCTCGGAGCCTGGAGCCTGCTTCAGATTCTGTCTCCCTCTCTCTCTCTGCCCTTCCCCTGCTTGCACTCTGTCTCTGTATCTCTCAAAAATAAATAAACGCTAAAAAATTAAAAAATAATAATAAAAGAATATAATATGACAACTCTAAACATTAGTTTCTTCCCCTCCCCAGGTTCTATTTTTGTTATTGCTTGCTTTAGTTACTGTTGTTTTTCTATTCAGTGACTTTTCCTAACTATTTCTATAAAATGTATTCTCTGTTATATGTGGCTATTGAAATGTATGCTTGGTTAGCTTAGTGGTCAGCTAATAATTAGACAGAGATTTCCTTAAATCAATCAATAAACCTACACTTTCTGATAAAAGGCTGTGTGTGTGTGTGTGTGTGTGTGTGTGTGTGTGTTGGGGCACTACTTCAATGCTCCATCAGTTTACAATTCTACCTCAGCCATTCTAGCAAGCCCCAATGTCAGATAGAGGTGAAAACATAGGGCTTTTTCAGGTGTATTTGATGCATGCATATGCAAGTAGCCTCCTAGATCCCAGGAATATGATATGTCAGAGAATTTCAAAGCCTGCATGAACTTCTCATTCCCCAGATTTTCCTTTTAAGTTCCTTAACCAGATAGTCCCTTATTTGCTCCAATTGGTACTGCTGCTGTGATATTAAACAATTGTTACTGATTGTTTTCAACAAATGCTCAGGGAATAGGACTTTCCCCACTGAGTGAACTCTGAGCCAGGTCAAATAACAGCTCTGTGAAAGATGCTTTTCCAAGGAGCAGCTAGACAGTTCCAGTAATGACAATTCTCTGGGAATTGGGCTTTTTGAGGATCTCCAAACCTGGTCTGCCCCCTCTGGTTGCTGCTAGGCTGCTGGTTTTCAAGGCCATCATGCTTCTGGGAAGAAATAGGTGGAAGTAGGGCAAGTCCAAACCTTACAAAACTTGCTGTTCTTACCAACAATCAACAGATTTTTTTTTGAAATCATGCCCCTTAGATTGTAGCAAACTTTGGTTAGCTTCTAGAGTCCTGGAAAAATTGATTTTGACCATTTACATTAGAGTTCTTTTTGCTTTTAAGAAGGAGAAGATTTTCAGAAGTCCTAACTCTATCATTCTAGATGACCTGCTCTGGTTGACTCTCGTAGGATAGACAGACATCTTTGAACAAAGCAGGGGGAAAGCTCTAAACCTAAGCAACTGTATGTTCAAAAGATGGAGATATGAAAGTTTGTGGCTTATTTCAAACTGACAAGTGGACCTTAGTGACTGGACCATATGGAAAGTGAGGAAGGTGTATATTATTCAGGATTCTTCCTTTGCAAATAACTAAAACCCAACTCAATCAGGCTTCAGTGTTTTTTAAAAATAAAAATGTTAATCAGCTTGCAAAATAGATAAGCTTATCAGTAGGTGTGGGTGTAGACACAGCAGAATGTAAAGCTTCTTTCAATCATTAAGACTCATTCTTCTGCTTTCCTCTCAGTTCTGCTCTCTTATGTATTAGTGCAATTCTTTGGTACATTCTCCTTTTATGATTACAAGATGGCAGCCAATAGTTTCAAGTTAACATCCTCAAAGCTCCAAATTCAATGTAAAGAGAAATTATCTCTTCCCAACAATTCTGTCAAAAGTCCCAGAACTAAGTCTCATTGTGCCCATCTCTAAATTAATTTTTGTGGCCAGGGGAGTTTGGAGCCAGGCCTGAATCATGTGCTTTTCCCTTGAGCCAGGAGTGGTGTCATTCCCTAACTGAACCACAGACTAAGCATGGGAGAAAGGTAGTTCCTTAAAGAATATATAGATTATCTTAACAAGAGTTGAATAATAAGTACTAATCAGGCAAAACCCAATAAACATATCCCCTAGGAGGAATAGTAGAAACTGAGACTAGGAAGTCTCTAGAGAGATCTTTCCATCTCAGGCATCATCCCACAGACCTGAAAAACCACTCAACAAGCAGTGGCTGAGGACCAGCTCTGTGCTGGGGTCTGTACAGAGTACTGGGATACCAACCCTCAAGGAGGCTCCAGTCCAGTTTTAGATTCTCTCAACCTACAACTTCTTTGCTGAGACTTACCCAAGAGATCATTTCATCCGGGGCATCTGGGTGGCTCAATCGGTTAAGTATCTGACTTCATCTCAAGTCATGATCTCACAGCCCATGGGTTCAAGCCCTGAATCAGGATCTGTGCTGACAGCTCAGAGCCTGGAGCCTGCTTTGGATTGTGTATTTCTCTCTCTGCCCCTCTTCCACTTGTGCTCTGTCTCTCTCTGTCTCTCAAAAATAAATATTAAAATTTTTTAAAAATAGAGATAATTTCATCCAAATCTTTGACTGCTCAGCCTAGAAAATTGGTGCTTAGAGAGGGCTAGGAACCTTACCACTGTCACATAACAAATCAGTGGCAGAGCTGGGACAAGGGAGGCTTCTTATCTCTATACTATTTTATTGGGTATCCTATTTCACCTTCTTTTGCTAACTACTATTAGCTAACTACTATTACTTTTGCTAACTACATATTTACAATTAGCCATTTTTACATTGGATACTCTTTGGGCAGTCCAGAGAGGCAGCAGTCAGATACAGGTAGTGTAAACCAAGGGGTGTTAATTACACATCACTCTGGAGAGCATGGAAATCCTCTGATCCCCACCCTCAGGGGGACTCTCTGATGGGCAGGGCTGTCACTCTTCCCACTCCTGCCCTAACCAAGGATGAGACATGTATAGAACAGGTCACAGAAACACCCTGTAAATACTTGAGTAAACTGACTCTGTCCTCCTCAGAAGATAGTATCTCCAGGCCCACCAATCAGTGAGGTCATCTGTGCATGATCTGGGGCAGGGCAGGGCAGTTCTGATCCTTTCTTGGTCCTCTTCTCTGACACACAGCCCCATGACAACTTCCCCCTTTCTGGTAGCTACTCCACTGACTTCCCTGCCGATTTCTCTTCCTAAGACTCACTGCAGCCTTTCTATTTCACCATCACCTCTTGCCTGGATTATTGCAGTTGCTTATTGATTGGTCTTGCTGCTTCTACTCAGGGTCTCCTCTCACCATCAGTCTATTCTCTAAACTGAAGCCAGAGGGATCCTGTTAAAGCAGAAGCTGGACCATATCCCTCCTCTGCTGAAAAGCCTTCCCGCAAGATCCCCATTTCTCTCAGAACAAATTCGAAATCCTTGTAATGGCCTATAAGACCATTCACAAACTGGCTCATGTTAAATCTCTGACTTCATCTCTTACAACTCTCTCCCTCTTCTCAAGCATACTGATCTCCTAGCTGTTCTTCTAAGAGCCAGTCATACTTTTACTTCAGGACATTTGCACAGGCTGTTCATTCTTCCTGGAATATTCATCTCCCAGGAACCTGCACAGTGTGCTCCTATATCCACTTCAGATCTTTAATCAAATACTGCTTCCTTGGTGACATCTTTCCTATTTTTTAAAGCTTTTAGCCACTGACCTTCTCCAACATTCCCTATCCCTCTTTCCTACTTTTATTTTTCTCCTTGGACTTAACACCAGTGCATACAACATATTTTATTGATTGATTCTATTTATTGATTTCATTGAGCTCTATGAAGCAACAACTTTTGTCTGTTTTTCCAAATGCTTTATTCCCAGCACTTAGAACAATTCCTAGTGTAATAAATATTTGTTGACTAAATAAATAAATATATTGTCCCAAATAATCAGAATTTTGGACGGCTTTTTAGTTGTGTAGAGTCAGTCAGGAAGTTATTTAGACTAATTCATCTCAATGCCACTCTCATTTGACAGGTAGTGTGACTGAGACTCAGAGAAAGAAAAGGACTTTCCCAAAGCCACAAAGGGAGTTAGTTTAGTCAGAAAGTAGCAATTTAACCCATAGAATTAGGGAGGCTTCCATGGGCTGTTTTCTTGGTACCTACCCTCTACTATAAGAAAACACTTTCCTTCCTACAAGAAAGCACAAAGCTGACTTCCAACCCCACTTCCACCCTGTCCCTCACCATCCCTTGCCCTGCCCATCTGTCTACTTAACCTTTCCATTCTGTATCTTTCTGGGCTAGGGTTGGGTTTGACCCCAAGACAATGTTGCTCCACTTTTGGCGGGGGGGGGGGGTCTCTTGGGAATGCCCTACCTTGTGGCTCTTTCTTGGAGGTGTAGGAACGACTATGGTTGAAGAAGATAGGTAAGCAACTAGGGTTATGAAGAGAAGGTAGGGGTCTTATGGGGTAGGGGGTAGTAAGGTGGTGAAAAGTAGCATATTGAATGCCTACTTTATGCCAGGCATCACACTAGGCATTTTATATAGGACGTCTCATATTCTGTCATTATCCTTAACACTTTGAATAAGTATTCTTTTTCCCCATTTTACAGATAGGGAAACTGAAGCTCAGAGAAGAGAAGTGACTTGCCTAAGATTACATAGTCAGTAGGCAACAGAGCAAAGCTTCAGATCCAGGTCTGGAGTTTTTCTTTTAAGTTCTGTCTCCAGCTAGCTCTCTGGGGACTCCAACTCTAGACTGGGTTTCAATCAGGGTTTCAGAAATGAAGGCACCTTCTTAAGTTCTTATGTACTATGGAGGAACAGCAGGTCTAGAACAGGCCATGGCAAGCCTAGAGCTGTGAGAGGAGTGTCAGAGTACTCCTGCACTACCTGGCCCAGGGCCTCCTTTCTCTCTGAAGCCTGTAGAGCTGGGCTTATTTTCAGGGTTGGACAGACATTTTCCCCATGGACTGTGGATGGTCCACAGTTAAGCCAAAGGAAAGCCCCTCCCACATGTGGGAGGAGAAGAGAAAGGGGGAAGGGGAGTGGAGCAGCCTTCCAGAAGGGATAGCTTTGCTGAGTTTCAGACTAATATCCTGGAGCTATTCCTAGGTAGATTGTGGTCAGTGGAATTATGCTTTTATCAGGCTGCTGGGAGTTTCAATAAAATCTTTATGGCCGGGAAAGTTCTCTTTATGGAAATCAGATTATTGAAGTGCCTGCTGGGGGGAGGGCTTCACCAGCCTGCCTTTCTCCCCACTGCCTCCCTCCGCTCCTTCAGAACAGCTCCCCCACTCAGCTCCTTTCTTCCCTTCCCTTTAGGCCCCAGCTCCCAGAAAAATTTGATCTCGTGCTGAAACATGAAAAGGACCTTGGCAAGGAGAGTGGCACTACGAGGGCACATCAAAGGTGTTGGTGAGATTGCAAAATTAAAGCTGCAAAATAGTCTATTCTTACTCCTCCACCATCACCTCCTTTGAGAGCCCTGGTTTTGCCATTTCTAGGTCAACATTCTGTGCTCCTGGCTCATTTTGTTGGCAGGTCCCAGAATCTGGTCCTGAGCTCAGAGCTGAGCCTCCTTCCCCCTCCGACCCTACCTCATCCTTCATCATTCCCAACCCTGCCCATCTGTCTAAAGATGCCTTCTGGCCTGGCATCCCATGGGGCTAGGTTTGGGATCTAATTCCCAAGCAGTGTTGCTCCACATCTATGGGGGTTTTCTTGGGAGTGCCCTGTCCTGTGGCTCTTTCTTGAGAATGGGTCAGCAAGTATAGCTTAGGCCCCTCACACTCTACCCCATAAACTGCCTGCTTGGGGAGGGCCTAACCTATGAGGTTTTCCTTATGGATTTCTTGGAGATTCTAATTTAGCAAAAGGAAAGTGGTTTGGACCAAATGGTCTCTTTTGGGGATAGGGTTTTTAAAAAGCCCTCTGAAATTTGGTGCTTTTGCCTACCCAAATTCTTCCACTACCCATCTCCCAACATTTACCTGGCAATACCTTCTTCCATTAGATGCATAGGTCAAGAGACAACATGTCCTCTGAGGAATGATTGAAGGAACTGGAGAAGAGAAGACTGAAAAGGCCAGAGAAGTGTGCTTAGCCCTTTGAGGGGCCATCATGAAGCAGAGGAAGTCGATGTGTTCTGTATGGTCCAAGCAGTAAAGCTCAACCAGGCCCCTGCTAGTATTTTTAGTCTATTATTATATGGAATCATCCCAACAACAATTTGAGGTAAGGAGTATTGTCCCCATTTTATAGATAGGGAAACTAAGGCCCAGGTCTATACAGCTATGAAGTGGTGGGGCTGCTTTTCAAAACCAGGTCATCCAACATTAAATCTAACATTCTCCACATCCTGCTGTTCTAACCAATGGGCAAAGTAGGCAGTATTGGGTTCAATACACACAGCTGTTTGAAGCCATTGCAACCAGCATCCCTAACCTCACTCATGCACTGCACTGTGGAGGCTGAGCTATGTACACCCTCAGGCTGTTCTCAGCAACTGCTTAGAAGCGATTCCCTGTTTAACTCCACCTGTCTTCCACCCCTGACCCCATCTAGACCTCTGGCCTGTATTCCAGCTCCACAACTGCCCCTGACATTCCCTTTCACCTCAAGGCAGAACTCATTCTCCCAGATGGATTTGACCCTATACTTTCCTTACTTTGGATGTCTCAGATTGAACCCAGCCCAGATAGTTTGCCCTCTGTTCCCATCATGTCCAGCCTTACCCTCCTGATTTGACAATAAGGAAGAAATTTCTAATAGTAAGAGCTGCCCAAGGATGGATGGACAAGGCCAATTGCTTGGCCCCTGGCATTAGGTAGGGGGTTGTCCAAGCTGTGGACCCTTCCAGCAAATTCTGTTGACTTAGGTATTTACTTTCCTATATGAGCCCATCTATTATTATTCACGGGTTTTGCACTCAGCCTCTCATTTCCCATTCTTTATCTCTCTCTCTCTCTCTCTCTCTCTCTCTCTCTCCATCAGTCCCTGTCCTTTTATGCCTCTTTATTTTTCTCTTTCAATCTCCTTGTATCTTTCTCTGTATATTTACCTCCTCCTAGTTCTCTCCAACTCTTGGTTTTATTATGCTTTTCAGTTTCTGTCTTCTTTCCCTTGGTCCCAATCGGTGTCTCTATCTCTCTTTCCCTCTCTTTCTCTGTCTTTCTCATATTTCCCAACTTTCTCTGTTTCTCCCTCTACCTCCCCTGCCCCAGCCCCTCCCTTCAGAGCCTCCCCTGACTGAGGGCCTGCTCTACTTGGCACAGCCTGCCTTCCTCAGCTCTCTACAAAGGAACCACCTATTTCATTTGTTTTTTCCAGTCTCAGGCTGTGATCTCTGTAGCAGCTGGTATTGGGGAGCTAGATTTGTGCAAGATCATCTGGGACCCTGAGAAGCTGGAGGAAACCCTGGGTCCTGCAACTTCTCTCTCCCAAAAAGGAAGTGATATCTTTGGCTTCCTTCAGGCCCCAGCAGGAACTCCTTGTCTGCTCAGACCTTGAAGAACTCAGGAATGAGCCAATGACACTTAAGAGACCTCATCTTTGAGTCCAGCTCCAACATGTCCATAGCTAGATGTCACTTTTCCCTGCTGGTGCTCACTTGAGTTACAGCTTCAGCCTCATTGAGAAGAACCTGATGCTTGCTACTGAAGGGGCAGAAAGAAGCTCAGTATTGTTGGAGTCTAGAATGTGGAATGGCTACTTGGGAGGGAGGTGGGAATAGATGTCAAGAGGCTGCTGGGGAGACAGTGAAAGTTGTTAAACAGGGGAAAGAAGATGATCTGTCTGCAATTTATAAGATCATTCTGGCCACTGGGTGGATACTGGATTATAGAAAAGCAAGAATGGAAGCAAAGAGACATTTGAGAAGGCTGTTGATGTAGTCCCGATGAGAGATGATGGAGGCTTGGACCAGGGTGGGAATATGAAGAGAAGTGGGTTTTTCTGGTCTATTTAGTATGTAGGAGCAATGAGACTAGGTGGTTGATTAGTTGTCGACATGGCACAGAGGGGGATATGAAAGCAGATTCTAGCTGGCACAATTGGGCGGCTGGTGACGCCTGTTACTGGCACAGAAATCACAAGAGAAGAAATAGTTTGGAGACAAGCTGAGTTATAGATTAGCCATGTGGAATCTGAAGTGTTCATGAACCATCCAGAGTGAGATAGTGGTCAAGTAGTGGCAGATCCTGAAACCTGGATATGTGAGAGATACAGGCAAAGAGATAGTCGCTGAAGCCATGGGAGTGGATAAGCTGGCCTAGAGCAAAAGCATGACATTAGAAAGAAAAAAGAAGGCTAGTGTTAGGGTCTGGGGAAACTTTGAGGAATGAGTAAAGCAGGGTAAATTCTGTCAAGGAAACTGAGCAGGATTGGATCAGAGAGGCAGGAAGTAAATTTAGAGAGTACAGGGGCAGAAAAGCCAAGAAAAGAGAGTATTGCCAAAAGGAGAGGGTAATTAACTGTGTCAAATATGGTGAAGTCAAGTATAAGGAAGGGAAAGTGTTCAGCAGATTTGGTGATTAGAAGGTCCTTGACAACTTTTATGAGAGCATTTTTCAGCAGTGATGAGCATGGTAGCTGGACTGCAATCATTGAAAAGGTAGGGACAGCCCAGTGTGTCTGCCCTAAATTCTGCTACATTGCATTCCCTTTGTGTTTCTCTGCTTAGGAGTGAAGAGGAGCCAGCAAGCTTCCATTGCTTTCCAGTATCCTCAGGTCTGGTTCTCCCTCCCCCCATTCCTACACACACACACACACACACACACACACACACCAGACACACGCTTCATAGTTTCTTTTTGCTTCAGCAAGCTAAATTGTAGGACTTCCCTCCTCCCTTCCCCACTTCAGACTCAGAAATAAATTGCTCACTGCCCCAATGGTGAAACCTTATATGGTCTGGTAAAAATGTGTGTCTGGAGAAACTGAGCTCCACGTTTCAGCCAAGGAGGGTGAGCTGGCCGCTGGCTGGCTTACATGCAGCTTGGGGTGGGGGCCTGTGGGGGGAGGTGGAGGGAGGACACAAAGCAGAGACTGGGATGGGTGTGAGAAGCAGGAAAGAGGAGGGGAAAGAGGAAAAGAAGATGAAGTGGGAAGTGGGGCAAGGAGAACTGTGAATGCAGAGAGGATGGAAATAACAGAATAAGAACAACTTCCTGGAGTCACAAATTTGTATTTAAATCTTATCATCACTACTTCCTACATCTGTGAGAAGTAACTTTCCTCTCTGAGCTTTAATTTGTTCATCTGTAAAATGCATTGAATAATAATACCTACCTCATTGGTATTCTTCATTAGGCAGAATATCTTATCATTATTATCATTCTTATTCTTATTTTGGGACAAAGCTGGTATTGGGAGAAAGCTGGGAAGCTTTCTGGAGACCTTATCTGGGCTAGGGAAGCAACTACCTAAGGCCCTGTACTCCCTGCTTGGTCTTCCAGGGAGGAGTCAGAAGAGTCTGATGCTGCTAGTAAAAGTCAGCAAAGATATACCAAATAAGAATCAAAGGATGATCACTGGGCCCCAAGCCCAGAAGTTCCTGCAGTCCCTTTAGCTTTGGTCCAGAGACAACCTATAGAAGGGAAGGCAGCCCATCCATGGGGCTAGAACTAGGGCCCACCTCCCTCAACTGCACACAAAGGCTCATCCATTTTGAGGCCTGATGCTGGTGAGCCACAGAAACCTCCAGCCAGCTGCTTGCCACATGCTGCCTGGGTTTTGGAGTGGAATGCAGGGCTTCTGATGCCACAGGAGGGACAGAGAAGACAGAGATGCTCACCAGACTTGACCCCGACCTCTTACCACCATGAGCCAGATGTAGAGGTCAATCTTGCTCTCAGGTCTGGCTCTGGCTATCCCTAGCTTCCCTTGTCCCAGGATCTACAGGGTCCTGAGGAAACTTCAACTCATGTCTGCTCCCCTGTACTGACCACCCACCCCTGCCCCTAACTCCACCCTCTTGCCCTATCAGGAGGTTTCAGCAAAGGGAGATCTACTTCTAAGGGGATCGTGGCTGATGGAAAAGAATCCATCACAATCTTGGGGTGGCAGGAAGTAGAGAAGTGAGACATACTCTCCAGGTTGGGAGGGTGCCCCTTCCTTCTGATTGTCATGGCAGGAAATTGGGATCTGGACCAGTGCATAAGCCAAGCCAAGAAGGTACTGGGGCTCCTCCAGGGGCTATGGGCTGAAAGGCAGCAGTGGCAGACCGTCTGGATGCAATCAAGCTTGCTATGACCTCATGGGGAGAATGGGGGGAGCCCCCAGAACTGAGTGCTTTGAGCCTTGCTCTCACCAGTGGGGGAGGGGGAGGAGCTGTGTGGGGATGAGACACAGAGTATTTAGTGGAGGTAGTGAGAAGTATGAAGACGGATGAGTCAGAAGAAAAGGGAGAAGCTAGAGGGGCAGCTTCAGGAAAGCAGCCATCATCAATTGACTTGGACTCAAAGCTTTGGGAGAACCAGTCTAGTAAGCAAGTGCTGGGAAAGAGCTCCCAGCCTCCAAATCCAGGGGTTCCAAGTGCAGCTCTTGCTTGGAAAGGCAGGCACAAAAGCATGTGGCAGGGCAGGTTTTAGATAAGATCTGGTCCCTGCTTATAGGTAAAGGTTGGTAAGTCAGGTAGCTGGCAAGGGCTCAGGTGGGAGTCCCACAGGATCCAATGTGGGAAGACTGGGTTGTTATGGATGATTCTTTGAGGAGGTCTGCATAATGGAACAGGAAGGCAGAATTCATGATACAGTGCAGAAGGACTGGTGAGGGGCTAAATTTGAGGTCCCATAAGAAGCTGATGAAGGAGCTGGAGCTTCATGGAACAGAGGAAACAAGAGAACATGATGTCTATTCTCAGAGTTCTGAAGAGCTGTCATGATCAGAGGGAGCAGAGGGAACAAACAGTGTCTGTGTGGCCACAGAGGGTAGACATTCATGGGGGAAAGCCAAAAGGAAATAGTTCCTCAGTTCAATCCAAGAAATAATTTTCTCAAAAGCAAAACCACACTCAGATACCACCTCACACCAGTCAGAGTGGCTAAAATGAACAAATCAGGAGACTATACATGCTAGAGAGGATGTGGAGAAACAGGAACCCTCTTGCACTGTTGGTGGGAATGCAAACTGGTGCAGCCACTCTGGAAAATAGTGTGGAGGTTCCTCAAAATATTAAAAATAGATCTACCCTATGACACAGCAATAGCACTGCTAGGAATTTACCCAAGGGGTACAGGAGTGCTGATGCATAGGGGCACTTGTACCCCAATGTTTATAGCAGCACTTTCAACAATAGTCAAATTATGGAAAAAGCCTAAATGTCCATCAACTGATGAGTGAATAAAGAAATTGTGGTTTATATACACAATGGAATACTACGTGGCAATGAGAAAGAATGAAATATGGCCTTTTGTAGCAACGTGGATGGAACTGGAGAGTGTTATGCTAAGTGAAATAAGCCATACAGAGACAGATACCATATGTTTTCACTCTTATGTGGATCCTGAGAAACTTAATAGAAACCCATGGGGGAGGGGAAGGAAAAAAAAAGGTTAGAGAGGGAGGGAGCCAAAACATAAGAGACTCATAAAAACAGAACAAACTGAGGGTTGATGGGTGGTGGGAGGGAGGAGAGGGTGGGTGAGGGGTATTGAGGAGGGCACCTGTTGGGATGAGCACTGGGTGTTGTATGGAAACCAATTTGACAATAAATTTCATATTAAAAAACAAAAGCTGCCCATGCTCAAAATTGAGGAGGAGGCAGATAGTGAGTGCTCCATCCTTGAAGGCAGGTGAACAAGTGCTGAATGACCACTTTGTGGTAGTTCAAATAGTAGATGGGGGTGGTCCCTTGGAATCCTCTAGCCACCCTGTCATGAGAATCTCTGTCTCCATGAACTAAATAGATTATGTTTGTGTGCTGGAGTCCAAGGAACTAGCATTCACTCCTTGAGTTCTCTAAGGGACTATGACTTGATTCTGCACCTCCCAGATAGCTAAATTTGTAAAGTAGCACCATGTGGACATTTATTTTGTGGCTCTGCTGTTCTGTCATTATCTGTGTCACAGGCTTCCAGCCTCTCACTAGCATCTCACTACACCAAGTACAGTGGACATCTTTAATACTTCTTTCATACCATAAGGCTCCTAACAGCTTCAAATGGGGCTCAGCTCATGAGGCAATGATTGGTTCCAACTTCATGGGCAACTGAAAAGATTTTCAAGGTAATTTTGACTATCTGCAATTGTGCCTTACAGGTTGACTTGAGACACTATGCCCATGGAGGGCCCTGCTCCACCAACTACTTGATTATGCTGCTAGGTACAAAATAGTGTGTTGGGGATGGTGTGGCTGGAGGCCTGGTTAGAAAGGATCTCTCTCTGTAATCCTGGTGCTTCCATCCCTCCCTTAACATAGGCCGAATTACCCTCCTGGATTGTCCTTGCCCCTCAGCTGGAGATCCTGTTATCTCTGCCTTCCAAAGAGATCCAGAATCCAATCATTTTTAAAACTATTTCTTTGCTTCACTTTGGTCCAAACCACCATCATCTCTCATTGGGACAATCCCAAAAGCCTCCTTACTGCTTTCTCTTCATTCACTCCTGTCATCCATGCTATCTGTTTACCTCACAATAGCCATTGTATATCTGTTAAGATGTCAGGTCATGTCACTTTCCTGCTCAAAACCCTCCAATGGCTCCATTCTCCTCAGAACAAAAGCCAAATGACTTACAAGACCCTATGGGATCTGTTCCCAGGCCATGTATCTGACTCATCTCCCACTACTTTCTTCATTGGGCATTCCACTGTACCTTGCTCACTAAGCAGAAACCCACTGAGCACATGCCCATCTCTATGCCTTTGCTTTTCCCTCTGCTGGAAAGTTCTTTCCATAGAACTTGATATAGCATACCTTCATGTCCTTCAATGTCATCTTGTTGGAAAAGCTTTCTTCCTGGCCACATGGTATAAAATAGCAACTCTACCACCCTATCCTACCCTTACTCCTCTTAACTGCCTTTCCTTTCTCCATATCACGCCATACCATTTGTATATTCATTGATGCACTGCCTTTATCTGACCACTAGAATATAAGGCAGGGTCTTCTGTTCTCTGCTATATCCCCAACACCTAGAACAGTACCTGGCATATAGCAAGTGCTTAAAAAATATTGAATTAATGAGCGGTTTAGAATACACCCCCTGTGAGCTCACCAAACAGTGCAGAGAGCCAACTGTCTCTGCTCCAACACTGGAGTTCCCCTCTGTGCTTCTGTTTTCTTTTTAATCTTACTAACTTGTTCAGCATTAGGCTCAGCCTGACTCTGCTTATGGAAGCTGATACCCTAGCCTTAGCTGACACCCTAGCCTTACTCTCCTGTCTTCCTGATGTCTGCTTTCTGCCTGCCTGATATTTCCTGCCAACCACATCTAATCCTCTGGCCTGGCATCATCACCTGTGAGACTTACCAGGCTCTTAGGCCTGGAATTTGGCAGGCAGGCCTATTCTGCACACTGCCACCACTCATGCCACACCAACCAAAGGCACATGATGAGTTGCCCAGGAAGCAATCCAAGGAGTTGAGGGAAGGGGGTTGGGGGAGGATTGGTAATTTATGCTCTTTGAGCCTTCCCAGGTAGAGGCAGCTTATAATGTGGAGCTCTAGAAAGAAGCAGCTCCTACTTCCACGGATAGGTCTGGTGTTGTGATGAGTTAAAGATAACATCCTTCAAAAGGAACAGGGCAAAAACCTGGCTCCTAAGGTGCAGAAAAAGTTTTAAAGGAAGCAAACACCATGGGGCTTCTCAGGGAGAGGCCCAGGGATATGAAAGAGCCAGATGCCCAAGACTTTGTGATTCAGGAACTCTGTTCCTGGGTCAGTGACTGGGCCCAAGGTGCCCAGGAAGTAACCTGGCAATAGAAGCCCATGCAGAGGAAGATGGGTTCCTTGAGTGACCAGGATCACTGTGGCTCACACTATGGGCAGAGAGGGGAACTGAGTGAAGGTGTATTAAGAAGTGGAGAGAGAATTTCCACTGAAAGAGTACCAACTACTCTACTAGACATTTTGCCTGTATTTTTGTCACAATCACCCTATGAAATGTGCATGATTGTTCCCATTTTTCAAGTGAGGAAATTAAAACTCAGACTTGAAATTACTTTCCCAGGGTCATATCTAGGAAATGGCAGATCCAGAAAATAACTTCTGATTTCTGGTTCATGGTTCTTTCTACCAAATATGTATTGGGTACATACTGTGTAATGTGCAAACTATAGTGTACAATTTGCACTCATTGTCTAACTAGAGCATTATGACAGCCTTGAAAAATAGGTAGGTATTGTCCCTATTTTATAACTTAGGAATCTGAGAGTCACACTGGTTAAAAGGTCTTCCCCAGCTAGTAGGAGGGGAGGCTTAGTTTTAAACCAATGTCTGTCATATTCCAAGATCCATAGCATTTTCATTATATTCCCCAATAAATATTTGATTAAAAAAAGAATAAATGAATGAGAAAAGACAGCCAATTCTTGGAGTACCTGGAAATAAACATCTGCCTTGAGAGCTGCTTGGTCCCAAGTGGTGGCTAGAGCCATCAAGATTGAAAGGAAGAGAGGATGTCAGATGTGTCTGGGGGTAGAGGATGCTGCATCTTGGTTTCCCTGAGGCTCTGTGGGGCTGTCCCAAGTGGTGACACCAGTAAAGTCTGGGAGCATAGCTGGTTTCATGGACATATGATCTGAGCACTCCTACATAGCCCTGTGCTCAGAAACTCTCCATACCCAGAAAGGCCTTGTACTTGGTGTAATGCTCTGGTGTCACTGACTTGAAATTCTTAATTTTTGAACAGGAGGCTTACATTTTAATTTGGCACTAGGCCAGTTCTACAGGGGATCCTAAGTCTTGGAATGACTGCCTTTCTCCATGCCTCCTGGTGTATACTCTTCCCACTTGAAGTCCATTCTGTGCATGGTTCCTGAGTAGTATCCCTAAAGCACAGCTCTGGTGCTGCCATTTTTCCCTCAAGAACCTCCCATGTTTCCCTATTTCTCATTGTTTCATTCCAAATAGCTCAGCCTCCAGAGTCTTCAGTGCCTGCAGCCTCCTCATAGACCCACTCTTACCTCTCAACTGTGGGCACACAGTCCTCAACATGGGCCTGCCTAGGTCCTCCTGCTGGGCTTTGGTGTGTTGCAAGCCTTCAATACCTACAGGCTGGAGAAGGTGCCCAGGATCCTGATGAGGATTTATTCTTTTCTGCCAAAAACATCAGCCTGGGTTTTGGTCTGTTATGCTCACTGCTATGTTCACAGCAATCAAGAAAGGGCCCAGCACGTAGAAGGAACTTACCAAGTAGTGGCTGAATAAATGACTAAATAAATGAGTTCAAAGCTCTCCACAATCTGGCCTCAACATGCTCCAGACCTGACTCCTACGCACTTCAGCCCAACAGAAAAATTCCTTGTTCCCCATGTACATCCTGTACTGTCCCCACAGCCTGCATTGTCCCTCTTCTAATACTCATTGTCTTCAAATTTGAACCATTTTCAAGACCTAGCTCAAAATGCCATTTCCTTGATGAAGACTCCCCTAAACACCACAGCTGGCAGTGACCTTTTTCTAGACTCTGTAGTTATTGGGACCTCTCTTAAGGCATCTCTCACTTTTTGTGATGTAGCAGGAGAAATTGAACAGACTTGGGATCATTCTTTCTTCTGTCACTTGCTGTGTGATCTTGACCAGTCACTTGCCTCTCTGAGCCTCAGTTACTTTAACTATAAATTATACCTACTTTGTAGGGTTGTGCCATGAATTAAACAAAACAGCTTAGGGCGAAGTGCATGTAATAATAATGTTATTATTAAAAATAACAACAAGAATAGCAAAGTGTGTCAGAAGGCCTTCTATGTATCTGCACAATCATTATATGAAGCAGACACTGTTATTGTTATCCCCATTTTACAGATGGAGAAACAGACCCAGAGGTATAGGAATCTGCTCATGGTCACATACCAGGATTGAAAACCTGGACAGCTGGCCCAGGCCCAGCCTCAATGCTCCCTACCTCTCCTGCTCTCTCTCCCTCCAGGGCTTCCTAAAGGCTGAGGCCCCAGCCCAGCAGCAGCAGTATCAGCTTTGGAATTTGCCCCTGCCCAGCCGCACTAAGAGGGACCGATGGTTTGTTTTGAAATGCAAATCATTTGTAATCGGAGGGGCAAGGTAGACATAGATGCACCTCTTTCTGTAAATGAAGCCCTCAGCCCCACTCACCCAAAGGATATTATTTTCCTCATTCTTTTTCTTGGCCTCGAGGAGGGCATGGTTATAGTGTGGTCTCAATGAGGTCTAAGTAAAAGCAAACAAGGGCTAATTCAAAACTGGCTGCCTTGCCACCCACACCCTCCTTCACACTGCCTCTCTGCCTTCCTTTCTGCCATTCTGGCCTTGGATTGGTGACAGCCCAGTGATACCCCAGGGGGAATCTTAAGGGGTGCCATGAAACTTTCTTCTAACTCTCTAAACAAAATGAATTTAAACCTTATTTTAACTGAAAAAATTAATGGGAACCTTGTCATCCTTAACTGAGGGGGCCAGAGGAGGGGTGCCTAGAAAGCCCACAGAGAGTCAGGAATTGTGGGACTGTGCACATAAGGGACATAGAGAATTGAACTGATTTTCTGGATTATAAAAACCACCTCAAGTCTCAACTGGACTGGGGACCACATGCACCAAGTCATCCTCTACAGGGATTAGTTCCTCAGCTTCTGTTCCCCATACCACCCCATCATTTCCACCAAACACCAGGTACTGACAACATCACTGTCACAGACATTATTAAGGGACAAAACTCTCTTCTGTCTGTGGGTAACGAGAAGGTAAGAGAGACCCAGAATCCTGTTTTATGTAATTCAGAAATCCACTCTCCTTCCTCAGAGTTCCCTTCTCTGTATGGTTCCAGGTGAAGGGTTGTCTGCAAGAGGAAATCACACAAGAGTTGGAAGGCATAAATGCAGCAGCAGCCATTGTACTCTGCAGGTTGATGAAGAGATGCTCTTGAAGCTGGTCTATGTTCTTACCACTCTGCTGGCTCACCTCACTGGCATGGGGCAACTATCAAGCCCATGGTCCTTCCAGCTGCCCAGACCTTGAGTTTCACTGAGTCCTCGTCCAGGAGCACATGCAGCTCTGTGATGAAGGACACCAAGCTTCTTCTGCAGGTCACCCACACAGTCTCAGCTGGAGGTGGTGAGAGACAAGATGTAAGTTCTGATTTGTCCTCTCTCCTATTTCGTGTTCAGTTTTTCTTCCTGACTGCCAGCCTTACTCACCTACAGTGACTTAAGTCCTACCTCCAGATGCAGAGACCACAGCCTTCCATAGGTTTATTCATCTGCTCCCACGATGGTAGAAATTCTAACTCCCATAATAAATGCTTTATTTCAGACCACTCACAGAGGTTCTGTTTCCCTGATCAAACTTGAACAGACACAGAGCTCAATAAATGTTATTTTATTAGTATTATTAGATTGGGTGTTTCATAGGCTGGGACCAGGTCTTTGTTATCTGTGTGTGTACCAAGGAGCCAACAGAGACGCTGTAAGTTGCTTCTGTGATACTTGATGAATAGAAAGGAATTGAATAAAGGCTTTGGACAATCATCCAGTACTTTCTGTGGCCGACTGTGAGCTAAGTCTTGGAGAGGGCAGGATGGGTACACAAATGAAATTGGATGCAGTTAATGTGCTTCAGCCCAAGTGGATATAGAACATTAACAATCAACAATGACTTATTGACCACATTGCATGTTTTACCCTATTTAATGCTCACACTAGCTTCTGAGGCAGGTAGGATATGTGAACCTCAGAGAAAGTAAGTAGCTTGCCCAAGCTCACACAGAATATATATCTGGGATTTCAATGGAAAAGCTTAGGCTCCAGAGCCTGTGTGGGGCTGTAACTGCTGTGCCAGGCAGGGGCTCCCCTAGTGAAGGAGCCCTTGAGGAGTCCAGAGCAAACTCTGCCCCAACACTGTTGAGTGTGAGAGCTCAGAGGCTGATTGGGGGAGAGCCCTGGGCAGGGTGCAAGGGCCAAAGGAGGCTTCCTGGTAGGTCATGGGGCCTGAGCTTAGCCCTGAAAACTAAAAAGGACTGACCCCAATTCCTCTTTGTCTTATATTCCCATCTGTCACTGAGTTCTATTGATGCTTAATTGGAAATGCCTTTAATCATGCCCTCTTTCTCATTCTAACCATCCTGTCCCTGCCAAACTTCAGACCTTCTGTGTCTCTGGCCTGGACCCTTGGTCCAGCATCTTTCTCCTTGACCTCTTGGCCTCCAATCTTACCTGTTCAAATCCACACTGGCTTTAAGAGCTATCTTTTTCAAACTCAGTTCTGATCATGACATGCCTACGCTCAAGATTATATCATGCCCCCACCACCTATTAGGGTTTCATGGGATGAAATAATGACATTAAGATGGAACCATATGAAGTTGCTGATAGTCAACTGTTTCTGGCATACAAAAATGTCAAATTCCTCTCATTCTTATAATATTGCTAATACTAATGTGTTAAGACTAGACACAGACCTTAGGGCGTCTGGGTGGCTCAGTCGGTTGAGCGGCCGACTTCGGCTCAGGTCATGATCTCGTGATCTGTGAGTTGGAGCCCCACATCGGGCTCTGTGCTGACAGCTCAGAACCTGGAGCCTGTTTTAGATTCTGTGTCTCCCTCTCTCTGACCCTCCCCCGTTCGTGCTCTGTCTCTGTCTGTCTCAGAAATAAACTTTAAAAAAAAAAAGACTAGACACAGACCTCCAAACACATCATTCCAACAAGTTTCCTACTCTCTTCCCCTTGTTGTCTATCTGTCTGTTTGGGCCTTTCTATTTTACTCTGTCTGCTTTGGCATATTTCCTCCTTTTTTAAAATGTTTATTTATATTTGAGAGAGACAAAGACAGAGTGTGAGTGGGAGAGGAACAGAGAGAGAAACACAGAATCTGAAGCAGGCTCCAGGCTCTGAGCTGTCAGCACAGAGCCTGATGTGGGGCCATAACTCACAAACTACAAGATCATGACCTGAGCTGAAGTTGGCTGCTTAACCAACTGAGCCACCCAGGCGCCCCAACATATTTCCTTCTTTACCTTGGTTTCATTTTCTCTGTTTCTGCTTCTTACTGCTTCTCACAATGTCTCTGTTCATCTCCCTCCCAAAGTTTTCTCTCTGTCACTGTGTCTCTGATTCTCTATTCCTGTCTCTATCTCTCTGTCTCTAGCTGTCTTTCTTATATGTCTGTCTCATTATTTCAGCCTGTGTGTGTGTGTGTGTGTGCGCGCACGAGCATGAGTATGTTCACCCACGTGTGTGCATCTCTGGAGCTGTTTCCTGACCTCCCAGGATGCTGCTATGGATGAGGCCCATGTGAAGCTGAGCCCCAGGACTTCCCTGACTGGGAGCTGGAGGGACAGAACAGATTGGAGAAGGCATCTGGCTCAGGGGGTCCAGTCCATCCTCAAGCCCAGGGTGCCCTCAAAAAGGCAGTTCCAAGAACTTGTGGCCTGCCCTGGGGCTGCAGTCTCATCCTGGCTGCAGCCAGCAAGGCAATTGGTGCAGATGGCAATCACCCAGATGTAAAACCCAGCTGTGCAAATTAGCCCAAGGCCTGTAAGAAATTAGACTGGATCTAAAAGAGATCAGGCTGTGGAAAAGGAAAAATGTTAGTTAAAAGAGAAAATTCCTACTTCCACCTCCAGGTCATAGATCACAGAAGATAATCCTCAAGCCATGAGGGACTTCAAGGGGCCATCTGGCTTGGCTGAATCTCAGAACAGGTCAGACCCCAACAGCCAAGACAATGTCTGTCCATCTTTCAAGAATACAGGCCAGAAATTTTTTAGTGTCTTTCCCCAGTACCTGTACTGTGAATATATTTCAGGAAGAACCCAGACCAATGGAATCACTCACAGTAGCACCCAAATTTGCACCCGAGCCCTAAATTGCCCTCCTTAGTCTTTTATATCTCAGTGTCCAACACCACCATTTCCCCAGATGTTCAGGTCAAAGCCTGGGGATTCTCCTTTCTTTCTCTTATCCTCTTGTCCAATTCATCAATAGTCCTGATAGCTCCAATTCCCAACTTCATTCCCAATCTGACTCTTTGCACAACAGGAACACTTACCACCATGGGCCAAAAGCCCCCATTATGTCTATCTGGGTGGTTGCACATCTCCTCACTCTCTCTGCCTCTATTATTGCCTCTTACACTTCATTTTCCAGAGAAGCTGGGAATATATTTTAAATGGTTATGCCATTCATATCATGCCATTCTTTCTGTTCAAAACCCTGCTTTGGCCTCTCATCACACCAACCCCCAACTATTCACTGTGGCCATAGTCACTGTAGTCATCTAACTACACCCCCATCCCTCCCCACTTCACCCACTCTACTCTAATCACTCTGCCTCCTTACTATTCCTTGAACATACCAAACTCATTCCCTTCTCAGGGACTTTGCCCTTGCAATTCCATCTCCTTAAGATGTTCTTCCCCCATATCCTCACATGGTGTCCTCCCTTCCTTCATTCTGATCTCTACTCAAAGACCACCTCCTCCAAGAGGCTGGCTCTGACCATCTAGCTAAATCAGACCCTACTTTAGCTCTACTCACAAGTACTCCTTAGTCTACAACCTTCCTTTATTTTTCATCAAAGCACTTATCACTACCTGGAATCATATTTTATATTTATTTCATGATTGACTGCCTCCATTACTATTTGTCCAATGTCTACAATAATGCCTAGCACTTGGTAGGTACCCAATAGTGGTTGAATGTATGAATGAAATCCTGTTGCTTATAAAATGTGTGACTTTTTTAACTTTTTAACTTTTCTAAGTTTTAGTTTTCTCATCTTCAAGATGGAAACTATTGCATCTACCTTGTGAGCTCTTGTGAGGAGTAATTGAAATAACATATATAATAAACACAGTGCATGGCACTAGCAATTACTAATTATTAAAACAACCATTTCAGAGGCACCTGGGTGACTCGGTTAAGTGTCTGACTCTTGATTTCCATGCAGGTCATGATCTCATGATGATGAGATAGAGCCCTGCATTGGGTTCTGTGCTGGACATGGAGTCTGCTTAAGATTCTCTCTCTCCCTCTGCCCCTCCCCCACTCAGACTGTCAATAAATAAATAAATAAATACCCACTGTAGTTTCTACTAGATTTTTCTGGTTCTGTCCTTTTTTAAAAAAAAATTATGTTTATTTATTTTGAGAGAGAGAGATAGAGAGAGCAGGGGAGGGGCAGAGAGAGAAAGAATCCCAAGCAGTCTCTGTACCACCAGTGCAGAGCCCCATGCAGGGCTAAAACCCACAAACCACGAGATCATGACCTGAGCCAAAATCAAGGGTTGGATACTCAATCAACTGAGGCAGCCAGGCACCCCTCTGGTTTGTCCTTAGTGGAAGCAGGACAAGTTCAATAATTCCAATCATTTTCATTTTTGTGATCTTAAAATATGGTGCTATGGGAGGCAGGAGATGAAAGGAGAAAGGTAACATGGCACTTAGCTGCTAACTTCCTGGAATCTGCCCAGGACAAGAGTGAGCCACATAGACTTTAAATCAAGCCTTAAATATGCTTAAAGAGCTAAGGAAAATCATGGACAAAGAATTAAAGAAAACCAAGAAAATGATGTATGAATGAGAATATCAATAGATATAGAAGTTATAAAAGTATAAATTCCAGAATTGAAAATTGCAGCAACTAAAGTAAGTGTGAACCACAGATGTCCCTTCCTTCTACTAAGAGGCCATAGGGTAGGTGGCCATAGTCTCTGAGTTTGAAGTGCAAATCTCATGAGATTCAAAAGGGAAGCATTTAATTACCATTAAGAGGGCTTGAAGCCAAATATACCTGAGGTTCAAACCCAGTTCTACTGTGTAACTTCGGGCAGCAGCTTACCCTCCCTGCCCTCAGTGATGGTGATCCTAGTAGTCTGCCATGAGGAAGAAATGAGATAGTGCATGCAAAGTACTTAAGCCAGCACCTGGCATGTGGTCAGCACTCCCTAAATGGTAGCTATCATTACAAGTATTATCATGATGTCATCCATCCCTTTCTCAAGGCAGCTCTGCATTCCAACAATTCTCTAGGAGCCTGACTCAAATCCTTTAAACCATTCCACCCTACTGCCAGAAAAACCACCCCAGTTTCAGACTAGCTCCAACACATGGAGGTTTTGCCCTGCACAGAGCAAAAAGGTATAGCTTTTCCTATGGCCAAAGATATCTGGGCTGGAAACACTGTCCCCACTGTCTGGTACCTACAGGCAAGAAGCAAGGACCCAAGTGACATTGGCAAAATGGCAGAGTAAGAAGCTACAAACCCATCCTTCCACAGAAACATCAAAAAGCATGCAGAAACCATCAGTGTCAACTTTGTCAGAACTCTAGAAAAAAGTCAAAGGTAAATAGCAGCCAAGCAAGCATTGAATCAAGAAAAAAAGCCACATTAAAATGCTCCTGCTTTTTAAGGAAGTTTCTGTCAAAACACTAGCTGAACACAAGGTAAAGGAACACAGACTTCAGTGGCCATACATGACAACAAATATGATCTTTGCAAAAATAACTTAGAAAAGGTACTAAATAAATGGAGGACTGCAACCTTTAACAATCAAGAACAGCAAACCCTGGGGAAGAGGAGAATCTGATTTCCAGGGTTACAACATTATAATATTTGAATGTGTACTTTTCAACAAATATCACAAATGCATACAAAGAAAAATACAATATGGTCCATTCAAAGGAAAAAAAAAAGGAAGCTCAAATATTAGACTTACTAGACAAAGACTTTAAATCAACTGTCTAAAATATACTCAAAGAACTAATGGAAACCATGGTCAAAGAACTAAAGGAAACCAGAAAAACTATGTATGAAGAAAATGAGAATAACAATAAAGAGATAGAAATTATATTTTAAAACAATAAAAATTCAGCACCTGAAAAGTATAACTGAAATTTAAAAATTCACTGGGTGGGGGAGGGGGTGTTCAACAACAGATTTAAACTGGCAGAAAAAAGAACTAGTGAACTTGGAGTCAGGACAATTGAAATTATCCAGTCTGAGAAAGAATAAAACAAGAAGAAAAGTGAACAGAGCCTAAGAGACCTGTGGGACACCATCAAACACAGAAGTATACACACTATTGGAATCCTATAAGGAGAAGAGAGAGAAAAAGGGACAGAAAGAATATTTGAAGAAATAATGGCTAAAAACATCCCAAACTTGATTAAATGCTCAAGTCTACACATCTAAGAAGCTCAACAAGTTTCAAACTGTTAAAGGCCTAAGCAAAGATCTTGAAAGCAGCAAGAGAGAAGTGACTTGTAACATACAAAAGATCCTCAATAAGATTATCACTCTATTTCTTATCAGAAACCATGGAGACCAGAAGGCAGTTGGATGATATATTTAAAGAGAATACTATGAACAACTGTACACTAACAAAGTAGATAAACTAGAGGAAATGGATAAATTCCTAGAAACACACAAATTACCAAAACTGACTGAAAGAGAAATAAAAAAAAATCTCAATAGGCCTATAACAAGTAAAGAGATTGAATCAGTAATTTATATACAACAAGCAAGCAAAAAAACAAAAACCTCTCAACAAAGAAAAGTATAGGACCACATAGTTTAACTGGTCAATACTACCAAATGTTTAAAGAAGATTTAACACCAATACTATATTTCTAGGCCCCTCAGGGTGATTGTCTCCACGAAAGGGGCCTGCCAGTACCTGTTCATTTCCTCACTCTTTCTGGGCTGACCCTAACAGCAGCCTGGCCTCGAACTGAGGATATTTACTGCTCCACACTTTTATGAAGAAAGAATGAGATGGCCACAGGGAAACTCATAGAAGCAAGTTGGAGTCAGGGCTTGGTGAGAAGAAAGGCAGTAGTCTCTGCTCTATGAAGCTTTCCACTCCTGCACTCCAAAAACTAAAGTCATGGCCTAGAGGAATGTCATAAACATAAGGGCTCTTAGAGACCAGAGTCCACTCAATTCCATTTTACAGATGGGGAGACAGATGCCTGGAAATGGAAACAAGTCATCCAAAGTTACATGACAGTTGAACGCAGTGAATCATAGGACTACTGGGCTGAAAGACATCTTTTTATTTATTTATTTATTTATTTATTTAGAGAAGAAGTGGGGGGGGGGGAGAGAGAGAGAGAGAGAGAGAGAGAGAGAGAGAATTTCAACCAGGCTCTGTACTGTCAGTGTGGAGCCCAATATAGAGTTCAAACTCACAAACTGTGAGATCATGACTAGGATGAAAGCAAGAGTTAGACTCTCAACCAACTGAGACACCCAGGTGTCCTGGGCTGAAAGACATCTTAAATGTACCTCACTTTTGTATCAACCCCCAATTCAATGAAGACATGCTTTCAATAGCATTCCCAATGACCGTGATTGTCAGGCTATGGCTTAAACCTTAAAAAATAGGGTGCTCCCTCCCTTCCAAAGCATATCCATGTTTCCAGCCCCCTGAGGACAAGTGAGCTGATTGAGAAAGTTCCCTCCTATTCAGGAAGCCCTAAGTGACCATGGTAAGGCCCATCTCATGGTATTCCTCCAGGGATACCTGGGGAAGTCTTGCCTCATGCCAGTCCCCATCCTACTCTCCTCTGGTCCTTCTCTGAGCATCTCTTCATTTTGCCTGTGGCTAGGATTTTGTTCCAGTAAAGAAACAAAGGGTCTCCATTTCCAGAAGCTAGCTCAACATACACTTTCCAAGCATCACTAACCTCTAAATGCAGCTGAATGGCTTTCCTCTCAAATCCCCCTTTGGGCAGAGAACAGAAATGGAAGACTTTTAGCGTCCTTTGGTATATTTGAAGGGCCTGCACCCAGGGTGGGCTGAATGCAGTCTGAACTCATAGTGCCAATACCAAAGGTGGTGGGAAAAGGTATTCTTTTGTCAACACCTCCAGGGTGCTTCTTTGCTTGGGAAAGCACCCCTCTCTAGTCTCCCTCTGCCCAATGTCTGGCAGCCTAGTGTCCCACTTTCTGCTTCCCCACCTCCCCACTACTAACTCTTCAATAACAAGCCCATTGTGTACTGTAGTATAAACTTTCCCACCATTTTACAGGTGGGAAAATTGAGGTCCCAGAAGGATTAGGCAGCTGAAGATGTGTGGGTTCAGCACATGGAGCCTCCCAAGAGTCTGCAGGAATGCCATCCTCACTCATTCCTTCAGAGTCCTCAGCCTAGATATACCTTTTTTTAAAGTTTATTTATTTATTGAGAGAGAGAGAGAGTGTGTGTGTGTGTGTGTGTGTGAGCAGGGGAGGGGCAGAGACAGAGGGAGAGAGAGAATCCCAAGCAGACTCCATGCTGTCAGTGCAGAGTCCAGCTCAGGACTCAATCTCACAAACTGTGAGATCATGACCTGAGCTGAGATCAAGAATTGGATGCTTAATGGACTGAACCACTCAGGCGCCCCTGGACATACCTTTTCTTACTTGACTCTGACATGCCTGAGGTTGGGAAAGGCCTAGGGAAGGCTCAAAGCCTGAATCACAGGGAGACCCTGATGATGGTGAGCCTACTAATTATCACCATCAATATCAGTTGCCCTTTCCTGCCCATGCACATTTGCCCATAGGCCCATGTGTCTACCTCCACTCAGATGTCAAACCATCATGAGGGTAACACCAGGGCCATGGGGCACACTAGGATCTGCCCCAGCTCAGCTCATCCTGCTGAGGCCACTGTTGTCCCTGGAGCAACCCACTGATGCCAGATCTGCCTCTGTGCCTGGTGGGAGGTGGGAGAACAGCTGGCCTTTGCCCCAACCCCACTCCTCTTGCCCTGTCCTGCTCTCTCTCCTTCATCTCCCTCCTCTGCTAATGGAACTTACTTATAAATCCTGAAAACCCAAACCCACATAAATTCTCAATTCATTCTGCAGATATTTCCTGTGTTGGGGTTTTCAGCAGCATCTGCTGGTTTGAAGTTCCCTCTTTATTTGTCCTGGGGGCACCATTACTCTGAACTTTAGCAGTTTTCCTGCTCTGTAGTCCTTGCCAGACTCCATCGGAGGAAGAGAAAATTGGTGAAAGAATAATAATTAT
This sequence comes from Felis catus, assembly GCF_018350175.1. NCBI lineage: Eukaryota > Metazoa > Chordata > Mammalia > Carnivora > Felidae > Felis > Felis catus. The sequence goes on from NC_058386.1 coordinate 56,436,730, forward strand.
TATTGTTATAAATATATATTTCATTTTTGTTTTTTCCCCTCTAGGCCTTGATGAGAATCCCAGGCAGAGGTTGGCAAGGGGATGGCTTCTTCATGGACCTCAGGGCACTGGGCTTGCCCTATCATATCCTGGCATTTTGCCCTCCCAATAAAGGCATCTGCCAAAAGGCCATTCTCTGCCATTCTTCCCAACTGTACCCAGTTCTCCAATAGCTTTATTCTCCCTGAAAATCCTGGTTCAGTTTCCCAAGTTTCCAGGAAGTCTCCTTAAGCAAAACACCTACTGCATATGAAGCACTTTAAAATGTGTGGGCTTGATTATTTCTCATCATATCCTAATAAGTAGGGAATTTTAAGTCCCATTTTACAGAGGAGGAGACTGAGGCTCAGAATGGAAAAGTTCATGGTTCAAGGAGATCCAATTAACAAGTAGAAGAGCTGGGATTTAAATCCAGGTCTGTCTGGCCCCAAAGCCAGTACTCATTCCATTGGATGACATTCCTTTCCCTCCTCTGAATTCCTGAAGAACCTCTTTGTGAACTCCGGTATGTCATGCTTGGAACCAAGTTGTCTTGGCTTTCTCCATAGTTGTTTCAGAAATCCACATGCCTATGTAGATTCTCATAGTTTGAAAACCTTAGAGACTTATTACTATAGAAAGTAAAACTGAGGCCCAGAGAGGGCATGTAGCTGGCACATAGAACATTAATGGCTTTCTTCATGAAATATAAGCCCTTTGAGGACAGGAAACATGCTTCGCCTTACATTTATTATACATGTCTCCCCAACAGACATATATGCAATTGCACGCAACACTGGACACAATATTCAGCACAGATAAATAAACACTGTTATTTGTCAAGTGGCAGTGACTACTGGGCATCAGTTATCTTATTTAACTGTCATAGCACCCCCACACAGTCCAGTTTTTAGATAAGATCACTGAAGCCCAGAGGGGAAATGGCTTGTTCCAGGTCACATAGTAAGGAAATGACTGAGTCATGATCAACTCAGGGTCTGATAGACTCTGAAGCCCATGCTCTTGCTGTCATTCCACAATAGCCACTTTAACAACAGCTAACATTCCTTGAGTAAGTACTATGTGTGAAGGACTAACGTAAGTGCTTTATGTGGGTAGGTAATTTAATCTTTACAATAGCCTTATGAAGCTTCCTCATTTTATAGATGAGAAATGAAGGCTTAGAAAATCTGAGAAACTTGGCCAAAGCCAAAAAACTAGTGAGTGGCTGAGTGAGACTGATTTGATCCCAGGGTGACCTTAATATTATATAGTAGATCTATCTGCAGATAATTGATACTTGGGGCGGGGGATTCCACTTAAAGTGAATTTGCTTAAACTTCCATAGTAACACATTTTTTAAAAGTGATGGGGATTTAGAAATGCACTTGTCATGATGAGCACCGGCTGTTATATAGAAGTGTTGAATCACTAAATTGTACAACTGAAACTAATATTACAGTGTATGTTAACTAATTGGAATTTAAATTAAAAGTTTTTTAAAATGTTTATTTGAAGTCATCATAGAAAACAAAATCAAAAATTATGACAAGCAGTTTATCTCATTTTCACAAATTTAGGCTGAAATTGCAGCTGTGTTCTATTTCTTAAGTCAAGCAAAGAATCACACAAGCATTAGTTGATTAATGGTGTGATTTTTCTGACAAACCTAAATGACAGCATAACATTTTTATTTTGCTTTGCATAGCATGATCATAAAGATCATTTTATAACAAAAAATCCAAGGACTTTGGTTTTCCCAAGGATATCTCTTAATAATTTGAGAGTCAAATCATTATTCTTTGAAGTCTTGTTCTCATCCTTTCTTTTAATTTATTTATTTTGAGAGAGAAGATGAGCAGGGGAGGGTCAGAGAGAGAGAGAGAGAGAAAGAGAATCCCAAGCAATTTCTGTGCTGTCAGCGCAGAGCCCATTGTGGGGCTCATCCCACCACCGTGAGATCATAACCCGAGCCGAAATCAAGAGTTAGACGCTCAACCAACTGAGCCACCCAGGTGCCCTGATCTTGTTCTCATCCTTGATGACTTGCTCTTCTTTGTTAACTTATATATTCCTGCCAGGCTTTCATGTGTCCATGGCTTTTCTGGGATTCCAGCAGTTCTTCAATATCACTTTTGTTGGCTTCACAAACTCCTGAATCTTTTCTCATGTTTGCAGTTTTATTTTGCAAACTGATTGCTATTGCATTTTTTCTTTACTCTCTGATGTTTATAACACCCAACAATCAGGAAAGACTGATCTAGGTGCTACTGTTAATCTGGGAGGGATGCCAGGGTAATCTTATGATTGGCTAGTTCACTAGTGAATATCTTAATGGTCTCTTGCTTTGCTACCCAACCTTCTGACTGCAGCGACTTGAAAAATGAATACTTGGATAATAAGGACTCTTTTTATTACTTCAGTAAGCTCTTAGCAGTTAACAAGTATTTAGTCATCAAGAAGTACACAAAATAGGGAAGTACTATATTTATAATTCAGTTCTGTCACTTGCTGGATGTGTTACTTTGGGCAAGTTACTCTGCTACCTCATCTGAGTGAGCCTCAGTCTCCTACAGAATGGGAAGATGGTAGCATTTTAGTGTCCTTCCTTCCACCTCAAATAAGTAAGGTAATCCAATCATGTATTTTCCATTCTCCTTGCTAGTAATTGGTTCAGAAATGAACATGTGAAAAAAAAAAAAAAAAGAAATGAACATGTGGCTCAATCCTGGCCAACAGAACATGAAGGGAAGTCTATCTGGGGAACTCTGTGAAAGATTTCCTTCCCCCTAAGGAGACAAAGAGAGTGTTTCTTTTTTTTTAATGTTTATTTTTGAGACAGAGACAGATCATGAGCAGAGAAGGAAAAGAGAGAGAGAGACAGAGAGACAGAGAGACAGAATCTGAAGTGGGCTCCAGGCACCAAGCTGTCAGCACAGAGGCCAACACGGGGCTCAAACTCACAAACAGTGAGATCATGACCTCAGCTGAAGTCAGACACTTAACCAAGTGACCCACCCAGGTACCCTGAGAGTTTTTCTTTTCCTTCAGGTGATGTAATGCCTTAAGCAAAAGTTTTCCTGAGGATGGCAGAACCAAGAGATGAAAAGATCCTAGTTCCCTGAGGACATTGTTGAATCATTGATTTTGTCATGCTTTAGGTCTGTTCTACCTCTGGACATCCTGTTATTTGATGACAACTTTCCTAATTGTTTAAGGCAGTTTGTATCATAGTTTCTTTTACTTTCAGCTAAAAACATCCTAATGGACACAAGTACCTATTTCACACAGATTTTAGAATTAAATAAAATAATCCACGTAAATGGATTAGCTTAACACTGAAAACATTACTTTTCAGTGTTTGAAACTTTAAAAAGTGCTTGCTTGTTTATTTACTGTCAAAATGGAGCTTTCTTGTGCCTTTTTTTTAAGGAAGGGACAAGGTAGCAACAGTACATCTTCTTATATGTCCTCATGATTAGTGTTTTGCTGGAGTTGGGGTAAAGGAAGAGAGTCTTGGTCTTGTTTCAGAACAATTTACAGGTTGATGTCCATTTGAGAAGTCAGATGGGTTGAGTGCAACCTGGTTGTTTTGACACACTAGCTATGTCAGTAAAGAGGGACTATAGAGATAAAGAAATGTGCAAGTCTTCTGTGATCTAGAAATTTCCCAGTCAGGACCTAATGCATCTCTAAGAAGTTCCAGAATTTTCAAAATAGGCCTCACAAGGAAACATTTATAGTAACTAGAATTTTTCAGTCTAGAGAAGAGAGAACTGAGGTCAGAGAAGTTTTTTCTCTATTGTTCATCTTAAATAATGGCACTACCACTCATTCAGAAACCAGGAGTTATCTTTGACATCTCCTTTTCTCAACACCCTCACCCATATTCAGTACAACCCCAAATCCTACTAAGAGAACTCAATGAGCTAATAATGTCTGAAAGTAAGTGCTCAGTACGTGCTTAGTATGTATTAAGTGCTTAATAGATGGTAGCTGCTATCATTCTCAGGCCACATAGCAGCCCTAGGATGCATGCCAAATGATTCCCTTGGCTCCCTTGAACATATTGATACTGACCAATTTTTTCACAAGGAAAATGAACAAGGAGAAAGAAAAGGAAATCCTGTAATTTACAAAACTATATGCAACATAAAACAATCCATCTGGATTAATCCCAGCTTAATCCCAGTGTAAAAGCTGATGAGTTTGGTGGACCCCCAAACCCTGCTACTAGAAATGATAGCACCGGACTCCTGATGATCTGACACAATTCTAGAGTCACTTTTGCCTGATATCTCTCCCCCAGCTCCCTGCTTGTTTCAGCCATTTGGCTTCCCTGACTCAGAAACTTGGACTTCTATCTCATTCTTGTATAAGTGATAACTTCATAACCCTTCCATTTATGACCCCCCAATAGCTCTGGTCAGCGAGACACAGCTAGCTCATAGATGTTTGGCAGAGCCAGGTAACTGAAGTCCTTGTGCTTCATAGAAAGAATAGGCCTTCAGAAACCTAATATGTCAGCACTGCTATAGTAGATAATATTGGTGCCAGGGCCAGATCCCCCTTTCCAGCTGGCACACCAATCCTAGCTGCTTTGAGTGCTGTGGCTAATGGAAAGACCTGAGACTTGCCATTGGCTGATGGAAGCCACGTAATCCAGAGTTGCATGGGAGGTTATACTTGCCTCCCACAGGGGTGGGGGCAAGGTGGGACTGATACAGGAATACAAAAGCCTAGTCCCTCTCCTGAAGATGGTATAACTCTGTGGTGTGATTCATACTCCAGAGCTCCCACATCCACTCTAAAGCACATCAGTGCTAAACTTTACTAAAAGAAAACTAATTTTTCTTGGCTACCTCTTCCCTGTCCTGATTTTCTGCCTCACTTTTGGGCTTTTCTAGAAGGGTGTGACCTCAGTCACATGCCCTGATCCCTGTTTCAGGCTCCACTTCTCAGGAACCTGACCTAAGACACTCTCCCATAGCTAGAATTTGTATAAACACTCGCTAGAGCAAGCTCCCATTTCTTCCTCCAAAACAGGAGTATCTCTTACAGAAACCCACAGATCCAGATCTAAAATATAACCTGGCCTTAATCACACACTAAGCCAAACATGCACACAACCTGCAGGAAGAAGGGCAGGTTTTCTTTAGATCTCTTCCCAGCCTTTCATAGGCTTCTCACAGTTAGATAAACTACTCCAGGCAAATATGCCAAAGTCAGGCCACTTTCTTGAGAATAGCTGATCACAAGGATGGAGGAAGCATATTTCTAAGGTGATGGAGGACAGAAATGTTAATAGCTAGCCAGAGCCTCCAGGAGAGGGAAGCTAGCTCCTCAGGCTAGCATCCTCTGGGTGCTGCACACATCTCTGGTAAATTGATGTTGACCTAACTAATAAAGATTTGAGAAAATGGAGAGAAATAAGATTTGATTCAGCAGAAATGGGCCATCCATCCATTTCAGTCAAAACTTTCTTAGTCCAGGACATCCTAGTGGCATTGTTAGGATATACCAGGACTATCATCAGTCTCATGCATTTTACCAGGACTATTATCAGTCTCATGCATCTTCCAAGCACTTGACAATCTGTATCTCTTAATAGATCATTATGCAAATATAATGTTTAACAATGGTTTGGTGGTGCAGTAATTGACATCTAGATTAGCCCTAAGAAAGGATTTCCTGACTAGCAGGAAAATGTTCAGCATTACTGAGTGGTTGGTTAATGTCATATTCCAAATAATGAACATGTGAGCAACTCACCACCCCCACCTCTTTACAAGTGTTAACAATGTAAATCACAAAATCAATCAGGAGAGATAATATAGTCAAAGAAAAAGTACATTTACATCTCAACTGCAATGTTTTCTGAATGCTCCCTCCACCTTCATCGTTGGCTATCTGTCTACTTAACATTTGCTATTTGAGAATGATTCTCCTCTAGGTCTCTGGTGGCCCTGCTTTGCACTTCCTCCAATCCTTCCCTTCTCAGCAGCCAGTCCTATACAGAATTAAGAATGATTCCAGTAAGAGAAATTTAAGTGGGACTTAAGAAATGACTTTCTGGTTTTAAAAAATGTGAAGTACTGGAGAAAGTAGTGGAAGGAAGTTATGGAATCTCCCTGGCGATGGCCTTAGACAATTCCAACCCTCACAGAACCACAGATTCATGGAGTTTCAGGACTGCAGTAAACTTAGGGGGCATCCAATCTAACCTCTGATCCAAACTTGTGTCTTCTCTGCAGCATTTCTACCAAGTGTTCAGCTTGACCAAGTCTGCACACAACCAGTAGTGGAGAGCTCACTCTCTCTCAAGACAGCCAGCTTTATGACAGGATTGATTGGATTCTGAGAAAGTTCTTCCTTTCACTGAGTTCACATCTGTCTCTCCATAACTACCACCTCTTATCTGGGGGCCACATAAAACATACATACCCCTTGTGTGGTCTTAAGTCTCTGAAGTCACACCTCCAGGCCTAATAGCCCCAGTGCCTCCAACTCTTACTCATGAACATGGGTTCTACATCACTCACCAACCTCCTCACTGCCCTGTAGACATGAACCAGTGTACCTTCAACATATGGGGCCCAGAATTGGACACATATTTCAGAGGGCAGGGAAGGCAAGACTATAACCGACTTCATTTTGGTCTCTTCATCTCTGTTGATACATACCAAGTTCCCAGTAGCTTTCAGGGTGGCATTTCTGTTCCATAGTTGTTCTCACTCCTTACAAGGGCTTTCTCTGCTTCTTGCAGAGAAGGGTCAGCTTCTTGCATTAGAGTCATGGAGCCTGCTCTGTACCTGGCTGGGTATACTTTGTGACTTTGAGTTAGTGAGTCCAGCTGTCTGAACTTGTTTCCTTATCTGTGAAATGAAGATAAAAAGAGTACCTACCTCATACGGTTGTCATGGGAAGTAAATGAGATAATGGACAGAAAATGCCTGACACATGGCAAGAGCTCAGTATACATTAGCTCTCTTTCCCCTTCCTCATTTTTCAGCCCCCCGGTCTGGCTAACAGCTGGGGGCATCTCCAGGCCTGTGTGTGAAGGGGAAACCAATGGGTGGAGTAACAGGACAGTAGCCAGATGGCTCAGATTTCCAGGGACAAGCTTAATTTAAAATACTCTGTTTTGTGAGTGGATGATGCATTAGACAGTCTGGCCTGATTTTTCATTTGAAAAATACAGTCACTAGAGTTGATGATGACATAGCACTGGTGTCCTATTTTGGACCAGCAGGCCTGAGATGGCAGAGCTTGGGACCTCATCAGAAAATAATGTGCCCATGCTATGTGCTAAAATTAGGCAGTGATCTCAAATTTCTCAGAAAACAGAAGTAGAAGAAAATCAAGGTCTTCTCTCCAGCTCTAGGATCCAACCTGGGCCCCTTTTTCATGTAACTGGTCTCTGTTTTAGGATAGACTGGGCTTGGACTGAGGGAGACAGAATGTCCAATACAGAGGGTTGGCTGGCTTCCTGGCCTCAGGTGGGACCCTAGAAGGCAAGCCAATTAGGAGACTAAGCTGTTGATGCCAGGACAATCTTGCCCCATCTGCCTCTGAGAACTCCCTCTGCTCCTTCATACTCCCCTCCCCTTTATCCTCTTGCACTGCCTCTCTGTCCTTCTGAGTATCTGTCTCCATTTCTGTCTCCCCTAGTCAGTGGCAAATACTGGGCAGTTACGATGTGTACTGTCCAAGGTGGCTTTTGGACAAAAAAGCTGAAGTCCAGGAATCAGGGAAGGAGCCAGGCTGGGGTCTGCTTACCAGAAATTTCCTTATGGGATCTCAAGTAAATCACATCTTCTCTGAGTCTCAGTATATTCACATGCAACATGGAAGGTTTGAACTAAGTGGTTTCTAAGGATCGTTCCAGCAGGAGAGTTCCATGATTTCAGCATGTGTGTGTGGATATATCCCATGGGATCTCTGTATATCTTTATTTTTCTGTAAACTCTCAGCCCATTTCTCTGTCTCTCTCTCTCTTTCTCTGCTGTTCCTGCAGTTCCCTTTCCCTTGTAGGCTCTGTCCAGCAGTCCCACCACCACCACCACTTCTTCCCTCTCAGATGTTCTGTCCTGCCTTTCACCTTTGCTGAGGATGCCGATTTTCAGTAAACACCCACGTATCCCACCTCTGGTGTCCCAGGCACCTCGGCCTGGGCGCTCTGCCATAGGGCCCCACATGCGCTCAGGGTACCAATCTAGCCAACTTCGAGCCTGAGGAGGGGGTTGGGCAAGCCTACTAGACAAGGCCTAGGCTGCCTACCATGGTCCTCTGCTGCCACCTGTCGTTAGTTTGGAGTGTCATAGCTCTGGGGGCTTCCTAGACCCACAGGGGCCACAAATGCTGCTCCCGCCAACAGGAATGCATTACACACAGTGTCCTGCCAGGCCTGATTTAAAGCTCATCCTGTAATCCGTCTTGCGCCCCCTCTGGGCCTGTCTCCGGTTTCCTTGCCTGTGAAATGGATGGAAGTCATCTTCAGCTCTGGCAGAGAGAGGTGAGGAGTGGGGGCTCAAGGAACACCTGGCTTTCCATCCTGCCCCTGCCCTAGGTTGGTGGGTGACCTGGGGTGAATCCTTCCCCTTCTTTGGAGCCTGTGAGGAGACACAGTTGAGAGAAAAGGGGCAAAATGGATTCCTATTTCAAGGAAACAATACATTACTGAGAAGCTGGAAATGGACATGCCCACTGTGTCTACAAAACTTTGGCCAGGCCACAACTCCATCTTAGCAGCCAAGCCTTTCCATTCACTCATCCACTCACTTACTCATCCATTCATTCTACCAAGTAGCCTCTGGCTGTGGGAAACAGCACTCAGCTGGGAATCAAGAGCCCTGCCTTGTTGGCTCAGCTCTGTCACTGGCTCTCCAACCTGGGGCAAATTTGTGCTTCTTTCTGAGCCTCCATTCTCTCCTTGGTGACACAAAGGGGGTGGAATAGACCAGGGGAAGTCCCCTATTCTGCCACTCTAAAATGATGATTCTCTGACTGCAGGTACCCTGACAAACATACCAAGTGATGAAACAATTACACACCCCACTCAGACCAAGAATATCCTGCCTCATATTCCACAGACTCCCTCCATTCCCACCCCCAGGCCTCTGACTGGCCTTCACAAAACCAACCAACAAGGGAGCCCTTGCTGTGTTCCTCCTTTCTTCCTGCAGGGCACTGTTCTGGTGCCAACTGTCAGGTCACATGGCTGGCACAGAGGACTAGACATTATCTAGCCCTGCCCACTTGGGTCCAGGAAAATCAGTTCCTGGCACCGACACGTCCTTTAGACTTCCTCCTGGCAATGCCAGCCCCAGAGTCCCTGGAGGATAAACAGGCTGGAGCTGGTCCAAGTTGGACCCAGAGTCCCAAATTCCTGCCTCCTCAGGTTTGAGGCCATTGAAACCACTGCTGCCCAGCAAATGGCATCTAAAAATAAGGCTTTCTTGGGGGAGCAAAAAGCCCATCCAGGGGGCTGGTGGCCTCCTGGCCCAAGCTATGCCCCCAGAAACACTTAGTTGAGCCAGGCTTCCTGGCCTAGCTGTGCCTCTCAACCTGGTTGCTGCCGACAGCAGGGTACTGTGCATGGAATTGCAGCCAGGTAGCAGGCTCTCAGGAGGAGCTGCCTGGTAGTGTCTGGGAGCTGCTTCTCATCTCCCTGCCCTTGCAAGACCCAACCCCCAACCTCCTCACCCTTCCCCCACCGCCTGCTGCAGCCAGCAGCTCATGAGGGAGGTCCTACCCACATCTGCTGCTGGCCATCACATCTGCAATGGATTACAAGGCTAGCCCTGGCTCAGGCTCATCCCAGATGTGGATTCCCCTGGAATGTGCCTTCTAATTGTCCAGCCTCTGAAGGGTCCTGGCCCCCTCCTCTTTGTCCTCCCCTGCTGCACCCCAGAAAGCATGCTGGGGCCTTCCTTCTTTCCCACAGCTTGTGCCGGAACAGCCACAGCCGGGACAAGGGCCAACCCAGTGGGGGGCCACACTCTCCTCCAGCCAGGTCTATGGGTCTGGGGAGGGAGAGTGTCTCAGCCCATCCCCCCCCCCTTTTTTCTTGGGGCCAGGCACTGGGGGGCAGTGGGGGAAACTCTGGAAAACTCACTAGAGGTGAAATAATTTGGCTCTGCAATGCAGGCTCCCCCTAATCCCTGGCCCTTCCTGGGAATGCCATTAACCTCCCCAGTCCCACTGATGGAAAGAACAGCTCTTCACTGGGCTAGGCCAGCTCCTCAGAGGCTCTGAAATGACAACCTGGCTAGGCAAAGCGGCTCTCCTGGGCTCCAGACAGCATCTTCATGCCTGGGCAGTGCAACAGCCTCCCAGGTGGTAGCATGGGCTCCAAGCTCCTTCATTTTAGGCAATACCTCATGGGGGACTCCAGAGATAATTTTAAGGCACAAATATTAGCCCACACTTTGGCTTTGAAACCACTCTCTGCCTTAGACTGGCTGTGTGGTCCGGGGCAAGTAACCTAACATCTCTGAGCCTCAAAAATCCTCTTGCGTGAAAGGAAGATCACCACCATTACTTTTAGCTGACATTTATTGAGTGATTACTATGACCCAAGCCCTTTACATGTTTTACCTCAGTAAAACCCTATGGAAAAGGTGCCATAATTGCCTCTGTTTTCACAAATGATGAAACTGAGCCATTGACAGTTGCATAACATGCACAAGGTCACACTTGTAAGGAGCCAGAATTTGAACCAGGCTTGCTGACATTTGACAGTGCAAACAAGAATGATTCAATTAATTAAATCTAGTGTGATATGCGTTATTATTAAAAATAATAATCTGATGTCTCCCTGGTTAAAAACCTACAGGTCCCCAATACTTACAGGATAAAACTCAAATTCCCAACCTGGTCTTTAAGATCCTTCAATATCTAGTTTCAATGCAGTATTTTACCTTTGCCTTTCCCCCTTTGCTCTAGGTCTTTAGACTACATTTACCATTTCCTCTCATTTACATTTGCTGCTCTGTGCCTGTGTACATTGCGGTTCTCTCTGCTTGGAATCCTTTTCCCTGTACACCTGCTGTTCTCCTACTCATTCTTCAAGATTGAAGCCAACTGTCAGCACCCCTGTAAACCCTTTCCAGATATCTGACTCCCCCTCTGTGCACCCACAGCATTTTATTCATGTATCTATTGCTGTGATTTTTACACTGTATTGTAAGGGGCAAGTGTTGTCCCCTCCCTGGGATTTAGTATCCTTGGTGTATAGCTCCTAAGGGCCCTTCCAGACTGGCCTTCCTATGACCTTGAGGTCAGCGCTTGAGAAACTTCTAGACTGGATATGCTCCCAGGCAACAGCGTGGGGAAGGGATACAGAGGTAAAGAGAAAAGATGGCTTGGAAAGGAGTGGCAAGATTTTGAGTCCCAACACTTCTCCATTTCTCCCTGACAAGCCTCTTTCTTCCTCCCTCACAAACTTCTTGACAAATCCCCTTTGTCCAGTCTCTCATGTCCCTCTACCAGTTCCAGAAATGACTTACCTTTTCCATAACACTCCAACCGAGGAACAACTGTCTCCAATAAATCTACCCTCAGACAGATCAACTACTGCAGTTTGTTGTTTAGTTGAGGGGTGCCCCAGCCAGACATCTGTGCACATGCATCTGTGTGCCTGTATGTCTGTCTATTTTTCTGTTAAGATTGGTATCCTCAATTTGGAGGGCCTGTGTCCAGAAAACTGACCCAGACCAGAAGCCCTAGTTGAGAGGCTAAGTCAGTCCTTCCTTCTCCCAGGCACAAACCCAAGAAAGAACCAGGACACATCAGAGTTGGAAGGGCCTGTAGGGCTTGTCTGGTCTACTGCTGCCCCCTACTTGTTTCCCAGTGGTATAGATGGGAGCTGTGGCTCAGAGAACTTGTTCAAGATCCACAGCTAATCAGAGACAGCTGAGAGTAGAGTTCTCTCCACAGCACAACCAAATCCTCAGTTCTCAGCCCCTAACCTCTAAACTCAGGGTCAAACACTGAGCTGCTTTGGTTGGAGTTAAGGATAGGGCTACAAATCCCAGTCAGTCAAAGCTCTCTTGATCCTTTCAAATGCTTTTCCTCTAGCTCTACTCTGGTTCTGACCACCTCTCCACTGCTGCCTCCTTAGCATTTATGCCTTCACAGCACACAAGGCTAACAAGGGTAGCCCTGCTCCTTCTCTGTTATGTGGTGTGGTATGTGTCCTTCCTGTGGTCTGTGTCCCATCTCACCTCCTAAAACACTGACAGCCAGATAGGCAGATTGACTAGCTGATTGTCCAGCTGGCCAAGACTGGTTGACAAACAGACAGTTTGGCTGTCTGATTGACAGACTGTCTTGCTGGCTGACAGAGACTGATGGTTGATGGACAGACTGATAGATGAACTGGCATACTGACTATGGAAAGGCCCCAGAGGTCCCAATAAAACTGGCACACCAAGCAAAAGGACAACAGAGACTGAGAATCCCTCAGTAAACTTTTGTCAAGACACCTCCAACAGCCTGTCACCAATGAGACACGAAGAAGTGGAGGGGAGATGGTGGGGGGTAATGGCTAATAGAAACCAGATGTGCTGCCGACCTGCCTCAGTGAGGAGACCCAGGTCGGGACTTGACCTGGCACTTGGCACCAGGACATTTCTGGTGGGCATCTTGCAGAAAGGCAGGAAGGAGCCAAGAAGGTACCTTCCCCTGAGCATGCTGAACCTCATCTAGGCTTTTAGGAAGAGGAATCTCATCCTTCTCCCTGTCATATCCTCCATCTAGTTGACATTTTAAAATAATAGACCCCATCTGGCTTTTTACAAAGGAACAGGGCCTTCAGTAGGCTCACAGAATTTTGAGCTGGTTCCTATTAAGTTCTTTGCAATTGGAAGGCACTCCATTTCCCACTCAAACCCTCATCATTTTGCTGACAAGTGAGAGTGTGTTTGGGGGATGCTTTCTCATGTTTCTCAGGATTGGTCATTTCATCCCCTCCATGTCTGTCACTGCTGTCTTCCTGCACTGGAAGGGGCAGGTATACATCTTAGAGGAGATATGTAGGTTCCTTTCATTCCTCCTTTTGAGACTTACCTAAAGGAGCTTATTTGCCCACAGGATGAAGGTTCAGGCCCTGTGAGTAAGGAAAGTGGGAACCTCACTCCCTTCAACAGTCTTGCTAAGAGGAACATGCTGGGGCTATCAGGGAGGCCCCTGGAATCTGGGAGTGCAAGGGAAGAAGGAAATCCTGCTTCCAGACTGCTGGGGCCATGGTCAGTCACACATAATTGAAGTCATAACAAACACATTTGAAGCTCACAGGCCTGTGCAAAACAATGTGATTAATAAGGGAAGACATAAAGCAAATTAGCACACCAGACAAGCAAATTGTTTTCAGGGCAATGAAGCCAACCAGAGGCCAGGTCGCTCTGCTGGCCACCTTGCTCCCACTGCATGCCTGCCCTACCAACTTCTGATCTTTCCCATTTACCTCCTCTGGCAAGGGCCAGCCCTTATCCACAGTCTAGAAAGAAGGAGGGGCAAAAGGGAAGGGACAAGACCATGAAGAGTTTGTAGTGCAGGACAATTGAAAGGGCCTAGACTGAGAGTCAAGAGACATGAGTTCTAGTCCTTACTCTGCTGTGGATCAGTTCTATGTTGCTAGTGGGTTAATAGGACACATATTTCAGTTCAACATAAGGAAGGTCTTTCCAGAAGTCTGAACTGACAAAGAGGGAAATAGTGAACACCTATACTGGAGGTGTGCAAATAGAGCTGTTGTTGAAACATATTGAATGCTTATTTCTCATGCTGTGGCCCTATGGCTCTGTGACTTTAGATAAATCATTTCAGTAGTCTGAATCTTTATTCTCTCATCTGGGAAGAGGGAATAATGAAAAGCCCTGCCCTCAGCTTACAATGGTATTGTGAGGCCTAAAAGATGCTGTGTGCATGAATGCTATGGGAAGGAATAGATAATCATAAAGAATGATCCTGGGTGTCACTACGTCCTGACCACCAGCATGACCTCTGTGACTGAGGAAGCAGGCAGTCTCCAGGTGCAACCCTCTTGCTTCCCCTGAACCTTCCCAGCTTCCAAGACCCAACCGAGATCCCAACTCACCACCTCCTTGACCTGACCTCTCTGTCCTGAGCTGCTGCAGATGGTGGCCTTTGTAGAAACCACTAAATATTCAGTTCTTGCCTATTTCTTTAACTTCATCTTGAACTGTTCCTAAATCCCTTCATCACTTGTCACTTGTCTTTCTCCTCATCCAGACCATATTTAGCTCTTCATCACACACTTTGTTCCAAAAAGTATTCAAAGCAGAAGCTAGACAGCAAGTTCCATGAGCACCAGAACTAGATCTTATGCATCTTGAGCAGACTAAACATCATATCAGTCAGAGGTCTGGATTACACACACCAGAAATAATTCTAGCTAATTTCCCCATGTGGGACGGATATACCTCACAGAATCTTCTAGAATATTGAGATCTCATCATTACACAAGAGAGATGAAGTGTAGCCAAGATCCTCCCTTTGCACCAGACTACTACATGCTGTCACTAACATTGCCACCTTGGAACACTTATCCTTGTGCCAGCAAATTCTTGGTTCTGATATAACCATCACAAATAATCTCTTGACATCTGTGGAAGCATCTGATTGGCTGTGTTTGGGTTATTTGACTGTGCTTAAAGCTGTTACAGAGCTGGAAGAACTACCTGCCTCCCTTTGGTTTCTGGACCCATCTTCAGAATGCCACCCCAAACAGGCAGGGTATTTAGAAACTGGTCAGTCACCACTGTCTCCTCTCATCTATTGCTACAGAAGTCATTCAATAGTTGTGGACTGGATTTGATTTGGGTGCTTATAGATGTTTTCAGAGTCTTCTCAGGCTCCAGCCTACAATACAATTACATACCACACTGCTGTGGTCAGCCCCTGAAATTTGCTGCACAGCAAGGCATTGCTCCAAACTCAGAGAAGCCCCAAAGTGGGACACTGAAACTAATAATCCTTGCTCAGCCTTAGCCTGACCTTCACTCAGGCCTCACATCCCACCTTGTCGTATCTTCAACTCTCCAGGCTAAAGTCTTCATTGTTTATACACCTGTCTCCAACTTTACCTCATCCTTTGGCTCCAGTGCTTTTTCTTATTTTCCAACTTGTGACCTCTCAACCATCAATCCTGACTCTATCCCAGTATTATTGTTGCATGCTGCCTTTGGTAACATCTGACTCCACTCACACCAGATGTAGGGAGACCCCAAGACAATAGCATAGCTCCAACCCCTTCATGAATCAGCCTCTCCCCAGAATACCATCTATACCCTCACTTCCACTCCCAGACCAATGCAGTCATATCTGTTAAGAAAAACATGTGGTGGAGAAGAGGATGTTGGGTAGGTGCCCAATAGTGGCCACTCTACTTGGGTCAGATGTTGCCCATGAAATGATTGTCAGAGTCTTTCTATTTTCACATTTATCTGAAGCCCCATTTGCCTTGGAGTATAGGGCCCAAACTTGCTGGGAATTTATTCCAGGGGGTCTTGGAGAAACCACAGAAGAGTGAGTCCTGTGCAGCCCATAAGTCAGCTGATTCCAACCTGGAGCCCCTTCGGATTGACTGGGAGCTTTTTCCCCATCTAAGGTAAGGCTTACAGGTTCCCAACCCACGCTGTTCTTGGTGTAGCTGCCAACCATTCCATATGCCTCTCCATATCTACGTCTGCATCAACCGCCAAAACCTGAGTTTGGGCCTAAAATGTAGGCTCAATTGTTCCAAGCTATCTCTAATCACTCATAATAACGTCAACTTCAATCTCACAGCAGCAAGTAAGTGTATCAACAGGGATAATTCCATTGGGTTGTGGCAGAGACAGACAGCTCTTCACTAAAGATTTGTGTTTCTCTTCCATAGCATAAAGTTTTGCTGTGAACCAACTGCCCAGCCAGGGATTACATTCCCAGTGTCCTTCCATCAAAATTAGGCCACATGATGGGTTTTTGTGGCAATAGGAAGTAAGCAGAAATGATAGGTGTCACTTACAAATTGAAATAATTAATATTAGGTGTGTCTACCTCACACTGTCTTCCTCTTCCCTCACAACCTTGAGGCCTGTGTTGAAGATGTTGACATTACAAGATAGAGAAAGCTGGATCTCTGAATAACAACAGGGAGCAGAGAAACCCCATCCCTGCAGGCCACATTAAACTTTTATTATGTTAAGCCATTCATATTTCAGGGTTGGTGTTACAATGGTCAAATATTTTAAGCCAACTGTGCAGCCTAGTTTTGTCTCCTGAAGATGGCTCTCAGAACCTCCAGCCGGCAGTTTTGATCAATGCTTGATTTTTTGTGGGGCTTTAGGCTCCCCTCACTACTGCTTTATGTAAATATGTGTTTAATCTTATCCAAAAAAAAAAACTTTGGATCATCTCTGCCAGGGGGCCAAGAACTTGACATATGCTTCCCCAGCACTTTCTCTCCTCCAAAGGACTTACACTGAATTCAACCACCATACATGGTTGAAGGATTTGTACTTTCAAAACATGTATACACTCATGAATGAGACCCTGGAAGCTTTCTGACATGCCTCCTTGGCACAGTATCCAAGACATTTCTTTTAAAAAAAAAATATGTATTATTGGGGCACCTTGGTGGCTCAGTCAGTTAAGCATCTGACTTCAGCTCAGGTCATGATCCCAGGTCTGTGAGTTCAAGCCCCATGTTGGGCTCTGTGCTGACAACTTAGAGCCTGGAGCCTGCTTCAGATTCTGTGCCTCCCTCTCTTTCTGCCCCTCCCCTGCTCATGCTTTGTCTCTCTTTCTCAAAAATAACATTAAAAAATTTTTTAATAAGAAATATGTATTCTTTAGTACATCTGAACCACTCCTCAAACTCCATTCTCAGAAGGTGGTCTACTGCCTCTTGCCCCCTACAGCATACCCACCCCCAAAGAGGCCACCAAACTTCAGAGTTTTTGGGAGCCAGTAGCATCTCTTGTTCAGTCTGCATCCCTTGTTCTATCACCTGTCTCAGGCTCCTGTGTCCCACTGGCTCTAATGTCTGGTTCTTTCAATCAATTCTACCATATCCCTCCAGGAATATGGAAAACTTCACATTTCCAAAACCAAACTGAATGCCTTAAGTTCTGTTTCTGTGTCTGATTTCCTGAGGGAAATCTCAGACTTGAACCAGTCTAGAAAATTCCCAACACAAATAGACTCCTAGCTCCTTGGTGAAGCACCTATTTCTAAATATGACCCTCCTCCAGAAACTTTAGTGCTGAGGTCACAGCTGTCTCCAGCACATGTTTCTTCTACTAGAAAGGGCTCTCCAGCATTATTATTGCCTGAGCTGTGTCCACTTAGTCTCTTAAGCCCCAGACCCAGTTTACTAACAATTTAGAGGCCGCAGGAGCCAGTCCCGGACTCAGTTCTTTAGTATGCTTTGTTTTGGGTGCAGTTACACTCTGCATCACAATTTAATAATCATGGACAAGGCTCATCCTGAGTGCCCTCGCCCCCTCCCATATCAGATAGCCCTGTTGTTATGCCTTTTAATATCAGAAGAGTAGGCTTTTACTGTAGGAAAAAAAAGTCTTACTATTACTTGCTCAGTCATACAGAGTCCAGAACAATCTAAAGAATAGGTCTTTATTCCCAGCTCCAGTTGCCTATTGCAATCTACATAGTTTTCCCTACCACCGTCCTCCCAGATTTGGGATTAGCTCTGTCTGAATCAGTCGCCCTGGTAGTCCTTTGTTCTCCCCTTTAAAGGTCACCCACAGAGTTGTCTCAAGGATCTCTCCTCTGGGACCTTTTCTTCCCCACCCCCAACTCCAATCGAGTCTCGTTGGCCTTTTAAGCTTCCTACCTCGTCTAAATCTCATCTCTTCTCTTTGTTGGCCTTAGAGTTGGGGTGTTACTCATACTGTTGCATCTAGTTTGCCCCTGAGTGGAGCTAGAGAGGGCTTTGGAACCTTGCAGGTAGAAAGGGAGATGAAGGAAAGCATTCTTCACTGGTTCAGCTTCCGGGTCAAGCAATTACAAGACAATCAGGCCTTTCACACTGACAAGACTGCCTTTTCAAATGCCCCCTATGTGTAATGCTGCTAAAAGAATCTTGTATTGATCTTCTTCTCTTTGGTTGCATCACAAAAGGTCCTCTTCTGTTATCCGGATCAGCTTAGTATGTTTGGGGCCCACGAAGGGTGCAGGGGGAAAAACCCTTCTAGCCATATCAGACAACTCCATTCATGGGATATTACTATGGGATTTTTCTCAATTTCTCTAGATTTCAACTCTGCCACATCTGTCTCATTTATTCCATTTAATAATTCATTCATTTATTTGTCAAAACTCACTGTGCCAGGCCCTATGTAAGGTGCAGGGGGTACAAATAAGTACAAAGACAAATGTAGTCTCCACTCTTTGGTTGCTTCCAGACTTGTGAAAGAGACACACAATGAAAACAGACAAGTGCAATATGCTGCACTCAACGTTATGACAGGAGGAAGGAAAGAAGAGTGTGGGAACATGGGGAAGGATCACCTTGTGCAGATTAGCATAGTTAGAGAAGGCTTTCCAGAGAAAGGGGCACTTGAGCTGAGAAAGTGTAGGAGGCAACCTAGGCAGAGGTAACAGCTAGAGTAAAGGCAAGGGTGAAAGTAGCATGCTACAGTCAGGCAATTCTGTGTAAGTTTAGTGTTGCTTGAACATAAGGTGCAAAGGAGGGGGTGACAAAAGATGAGGTTTGGAAAAGTGGCAGGAAGCAGGCCCAGGAAAACCTTGGAACCAAACTAAACAAGCTGGGATTTCACCTGGCTTCTATAGCTCAAAGTTCAAATATTTAATGACTGAAAGGGCACACTGTCCCAACTAGTCAAAATGAGGCAATGTCCAGTCAGAACACAGGCTGGCTGTGCATGGACCAATGACTGGTGAGAAAAGGGGTCTCACCAAGCTCTTGTTCCATGTTTGACCCTAGGATTTGCCTAACTCTGTGGTAGGGGAAAATCTGTTAATAACTGACATGAATTTCCCAAGAGTCCAGGAGGTGAGAATAAAAATCA
This sequence comes from Felis catus, assembly GCF_018350175.1. NCBI lineage: Eukaryota > Metazoa > Chordata > Mammalia > Carnivora > Felidae > Felis > Felis catus. The sequence continues at coordinate 56,455,809 of NC_058386.1, forward strand.
GATTTTGGTTGATTTAATGAAAAAAAGGAAATAGACTATTTTTTGCACACCCGTGTTTTAAAACAGACTAAGGCAGCTGCTAAAAAGAGTTATCCTGGGCCTGGGTGTGAGTGAGGGACAGAGGGAAGAAAAAGCAGAGTTTCTCTATGTTTGCCTGGTGAACCTAACTTAAAATGGGCTAAAACCTCTGGGGATCTCCACCTTCTCCCGGATTGGTATTATGTCATCACTTAATCACAGTGCCCTCTGGTGGGCTGCAGGGGCCCAGGGGCTGAGGAAACCTAAAACTGACAGATTGGTGTGCCTGCCGCTGGTAATGCTCTAGACTAGAGCATTGGCATATGATACCACTCCGAGTTCTGGGCTGCTGCACCTGGCTGCACAACAGAGCCAGGTGGGATGGGCAGGGTCAGAGGATCATAATTACCATAGATATGGGCTGTGGAATGGGCTGCTCTGAGTCAGTAAGCTGTGGGGAGGTGGGGAGGTAAGTGGTCCTCTTTGTGGTGGTGGAATCCCTGAGATTGTCTCCAATGTCTTGTTACACCCTTGGCTGTCTTCACACTTGGGCTTTGTAAACAGAACAAAAGGCATTTGCACCTTTCTTGCAGCTCCTTCCCAAATGGCTCCACCATATAGGTATCTGGTCAGAGATACATATGCTAGAGAAGTGACACAGAACATGGGTTTGAAGCCAGATTGCCAGAATTCAAAGCTCAGTTATACCACTTAGCTGTGCAAACTTGGCCAAGGTACTTAGCCTCTCTGTGTCTCAGATTACTTTTCTGAAAAATGGGACCACCTATCTCTGGTAATGTTGTAGTGGATTAGATGAGATAAGAGACATAAGGACTTAGCAGAGTACCTGGCACATAGTAAGTACCTAATCAATAGTTACTGTTGTTACAAGAGGCCCAAGGATGGGGTGGGGGGGTTGGTGCTGGGAAAGGGAAAGGCCATTTTTTGCAGAGATTGTCTGACAAGTGTGACATAATGACTTGAGGAGAAGCAGTCAAGATTCTTTGTATGCCCTCTGTACCTATGGAAATTAAGGGCTGAGGGATAAGTGCAGTGGTCCTTGTAGTTGCCTAGGCAAAGCTTTTTTCTTTCCCTTGGCCTCATGTCTCTGATAAGATATTGCCATGCCATTGGCATCTTGCCTGATATCGTGACTAGCCAGGTTGAACAGGCTTCAGGCATCCATGAGGCTGGTGTGGTGACACAGGTGGAGGTGGTGGCTTCAGTCTTGTCAGAAGCCATGTGGTGGAGCTGGGGTGATACCTAAGATCCTTTCTGCCTTCAGTCACTTCTAGGTCGGTGGTAGCTGGTCCTGGAACTCTTCCAGAACCCAGTAAGCATAAGGGATGTCCTACATCTGGTGCTGAGAGGCTTGTAAACTACAAGCAAGACCAAGTCCAGTGATATTTCCTGTGTCCTGAAATGGGAAGTCACTGAAGAGCTCTGTGTCCCTAGGCTGACAAGTATCAGTCAGCAGTTCTGGCTTCCTCTCATAGTTAATATCTGATATTAGAATTCCTGGGAATACAGGCTTGCTTTGGGGCAGTCTGCAAGTGCTGTGGCTTGTAATGGTTGCTCCACAAATCCATGAACTTCCAAAGCCCTTCCAAGGTGATCTTCTCAGTCATGAACTCTTCCCTCCCCTGAGTAGTCAGAACAGTATTCCTAGTGACAGCAGTGCATTTATCAAGCATATCTGGCAGGGGAGGGTGCAGGGAGAACTGTCTTGTTAAGTGTGTGAGCTTTAGAGTTATCTAGACCTGGGTTCAAATCCAGACACTTCCAATTTTTTGACATCTTTATTGAGATAAAATTCACATACCATATAATTCACCCATTTAAAGTATACAATTGAATGTTTTTTATTGTGTATACAGAGCTGTGCAGCAATCACTACCATCAATTTTGTAATATTTTCATCACCTCAAAAAGAAATCCCATACCCAAAGAATAAATATTGTCAAAATGTCAATACTACCCAAAGCTATCTACACATTCAATGCAATCCCAATCAAAATGGCACCAGCATTCTTCTCAAAGCTAGAACAAGCAATCCTAAAATTCGTATGGAACCACAAAAGGCCCCAAATAGCCAAAGGAATTTTGAAGAAGAAGACCAAAGCAGGAGGCATCACAATCCCAGACTTTAGCCTCTACTACAAAGCTGTAATCATCAAGACAGCATGGGATTGGCACAAAAACAGACACATAGACCAATGGAATAGAATAGAAACCCCAGAACTAGACCCACAAAAGTATGGCCAACTAATCTTTGACAAAGCAGGAAAGAACATCCAATGGAAAAAAGACAGTCTCTTTAACAAATGGTGCTGGGACAACTGGAAGCAACATGCAGAAGGTTGAAACTAGACCACTTTCTCATACCATTCACAAAAATAAACTCAAAATGGATAAAGGACCTGAATGTGAGCTAGGAAACCATCAAAACCCTAGAGGAGAAAACAGGAAAAGACCTCTCTGACTTCAGCCGTAGCAATTTCCTACTTGACCCATCCCCAAAGGCAAGGGAATTAAAAACAAAAATGAAGTATTGGGACCTCATGAAGATAAAAAGCTTCTGCACAGCAAAGGAAACAATCAACAAAACTAAAAGGCAACCAATGGAATGGGAAAAGATATTTGCAAATGACATATCGGACAAAGGGCTAGTATCCAAAATCTATAAAGAGCTCACCAAACTCCACACCTGAAAAACAAATAATCCAGTGAAGAAATGGGCAAAAAACATGAATAGACACTTCTCTAAAGAAGACATCAGGATGGCCAACAGGCACATGAAAAGATGTTCAACATCACTCCTCATCAGGGAAATACAAATCAAAACCACACTCAGATATCACCTCACGCCAGTCAGAGTGGCCAAAATGAACAAATCAGGAGACTACAGATGCTGGAGAGGATGTGGAGAAACGGGAACCCTCTTGCACTGTTGGTGGGAATGTAAATTGGTGCAGCCGCTCTGGAAAGCAGTGTGGAGGTTCCTCAGAAAATTAAAAATAGACCTACCCTATGACCCAGCAATAGCACTGCTAGGAATTTATCCAAGGGATACAGGAGTACTGATGCATAGGGCCACTTGTACCCCAATGTTCATAGCAGCACTCTCCACAATAGCCAAATTATGGAAAGAGCCTAAATGTCCATCAACTGATGAATGGATAAAGAAATTGTGGTTTATATATACAATGGAATACTACGTGGCAATGAGAAAGAATGAAATATGGCCTTTTGTAGCAACGTGGATGGAACTGGAGAGTGTGATGCTAAGTGAAATAAGCCATACAGAGAAAGACAGATACCATATGGTTTCACTCTTATGTGGATCCTGAGAAACTTAACAGGTACCCATGGGGGAGGGGAAGGAAAAAAAAAGAGGTTAGAGTGGGAGAGAGCCAAAGCATAAGAGACTATTAGAAACTGAGAACTGAGGGTTGATGGGTGGTGGGAGGGAGGGGAGGGTGGGTGATGGGTATTGAGGAAGGCACCTGTTGGGATGAGCACTGGGTGTTGTATGGAAACCAATTTGACAATAAATTTCACATATTTAAAAAAGTAAAACAAAATAAAAAAATAAAAATAATGCCAGTCTGCCTAAAAGACAGAATGCAAAACTAAAAAAAAAAGAAACCCCATACCCATTAGCAATCTCTCCCCATTCTCACCCCAACCCCTGTTGAAAGAAAGAAAGAAAGAAAGAAAGAAAGAAAGAAAGAAAGAAAGAAAGAAAGAAAAAAGAGTCGGACAGTAGTTAAAATAGTAAAAACAGATTTTATTCAGAACTATTGCAATAGGGGGAGAAAAGATCTCAGTATAGAACTGGACTTAACTCCATATACAGCAAAGACAAGTAGAGATTTATAGCCAAGGAGCAAGTTGGTGGCAGGGTGGAGGGTGGGGATGGAGAATTACTAAGAAGAGACAATAGGGGTAGGGAGACTCTTGCCAAATTGTATTCTTGCTAAAGGCAGGTTAAGGTAATCAGAAATCACCTGGGGGAGAGTAGGCAATTGGGAATTTGTTATCAAAGATGATCAGATATGTAGAGTAGGAGGTTCTCACTAAACTCAACAGATTTTTACTAAAACTGGGCCATGCAGGCCTGAGAATAAGGCCCAAGGACAAGTCCTAGCTAAGTAAAAGGCTTAGAGGATGCTGGCTAAAGCTTGGTCAGGGAAAGAGTCCTTGACCTGCAGTACCTGGCAATCACCAGTCTCTGTTCTATCTTTATGGATTTGCCTACTCTAGAGATTTCATATAATTGGAATCACAATATGTGGCCTTTTCTGTCTGGCTTCTTTCACTTAGCATTATGTTTTCTTTTTGTTTTCTTTTTTTTTTAATGTTTATTTATTTTTGAGAGAGACAGAGACAGAATGTGAGTGGGTTAGGGGCAGAGAGAGAGGGAGACACAGAAACAGAAGCAGGCTCCAGGCTCTGAGCTGTCAGCACAGAGCCCGACGCGGGGCTTGAACTCACGAGCTGTGAAATCATGACCTGAGCCGAAGTTGGACGCTCAACCGACTGAGCCACCCAGGCGCCCCAGCATAATGTTTTCAAGTCTCTGCCATGTTGTAGTATCTGTCAGTACTTCATTTATTTTTATTGCAAAATAATATTCCATATTTTATGTATTCATTCATCAGTTATTGGGCATTTTGATTGTTTCCATTTTGGGCTATTATGAATACTGCTGTATGAACATTTGAGTGCAGGTTTTCTGTGGACATATGCTTTTATTTCTCTTGTGTATTACCCAGGAATGGAATTGCTGGATTATATGGTAACTCTTTGTTAAACTCTGAAAAACTACCACACTGTCTTCCACAGCACTACTTTACATTCTAACCAGCAGTGGATGATGATTCCAATCTCTCCACATTTTCTACAACACTTGTTATTATCTGTCTTTTTTATTATAGCCAACATAGTGGGTATGAAGTGGTATCTCATTGTGGTTTTGGTTTGCATCTCCATGATGGCTAACATTTTGAGCATCTTTTCATGTGCTTAATGACAATTTGTGAATCATCTTTGGACAAATGTTTAGTCAAATTCTTTCCCAATTTTTTAAAGTTTATTTATTTTGAGACAGGGATAGAGAGGGGAGAGGAGCAGAGAGAGAGAGAGAGTGAGAGAGAGAGAGAGAGAGAGAGAGAGAGAGAGAGAATCTCAAGCAGGCTCCACACTGTCAGTGCAGAGTCCAACATGGGGCTTGAACTCATGAACCATGAGATCATGACCTGAGCTGAAATCATGAGTCAGCCACCCAGGCGCCCCAATCCTTTCCCAAATTTTAAATTGCCTTTTAATTATTGATTTGTAAGATTTCTTTATATCTTCTAGATGCAAGTCCCTTATCCAATTTACAATTATTTCTTTCTTATTCTATGTATCTCTTCACTTTCTTGATAGTATACTTTGAAGTAAAACAGTGTAATTTTGGTGAAGTACCACTAATCTCTGTATTATTTTGACACTTGTGCTTTTGATGTCATATCTGAGGAGGCTTTGCCTAATCTGATGCTACAGAGAGTAAGTCTTAGGTTTTCTTCTGAGAGTTTTATAGTTTCAGTCTTACATTTAGATTTATGATCCATTTGGAGTTAATTTGTGTGTATGTTACGTGGTAGGAGTCCAACTTCGTTCTTTTGCATATGGATTGTCAGTTATTCCAGCATTATTTGTTGAAACACTATTCTTCCTTAACTTAATAGTCTTGGCACTCTTGTTGAAAATCAATTGACCATAAATGCAAGAATTTATTTCTGGACACTCAATTATTTCCCATTGATCTCAATATCTATCTTTATGCCAGTAGTACACTACCATGATTATAGCTTTATAGCAAGTTTTGAAATCAGAAAGTATGACTCCTCTAACTCTTTTTCTTCCCATTCAAGGTTGTTTTCATTGTTCTAAGTCCCTTTGCATTTCATATGAATTTAAGGATCTGCTTGTCTAATTCTGAAAATAAAAAAGCCATTTGGGACTTTGACAGAGAGTAGGTAGAATCTGTAGATTAACTTTGGGAGTATTGTCATCTTCATATCACGATTTCTAATTCTTGAACATGAGATGTCATTCCATTTATTTAGGTCTTCTACAGTTTCTTTCAGCAATGTTTTATAGTTTTCAGTGTACAAGTCTTATACTTCCTTAGATAAATTTATATCTAAGTATTATACTATTGTAAAAAGGATTGTTTTATTAGTTTTATTTCAGATTATTCATTACAAATGTGTAGAAATATACCTAATTTTTTGTACATTAACCATGTATCCTCCAACCTTGCTAACTTATTTTTAAATCTAATAGTTGTTGTATGTGTATGTATTTCATAGGATTTTCTACATACAAGATCATGTCAACTATAAATAAAGACAGTTTTACTTCTTTTTTCCCCTAATTTGGATACCTTTTTATTTCATTTTCTTATATAAGTTTTCTAGCTTAAACTTCCAGTACAATGTTGAATAGAAGTGGTGAGAGTAGATTTCTTTGTTTTGTTGCTGATCTTAGCAGAAGAACTTTTGGTCTTTCACCATTAAGTATGATGTTAGCTGTGCATTTTGCATATATACACTTTATCAGGTTGAGGAAGTTCTCTTTTATTCCTAGTTTGTTTCATGTTTTTATCATGAAAGGGTGTTGGGGTTTTGTTAAATGCTATTTCTGCATCTATTGAGATAAACATGTAGATTTTCCCCTTTATTCTATTAATATGGTATATTGTGTTGATTGGTTTTCATATGATGAACCAATCTTGAACTCCTGGGATAAGTCCCACTGGGTCATTGTGGATAATCCTTTTTAAATGCTGCTGGATTTGATCTGTTAGTATTTCGTTGAGGGTTTTTGCCACTATATTCATTAACAGATATTGGTCTCTAGTTTTGTTTTGCTGTGATGTCTTTGTCTGATTTTATCATCAGGGCAATTATGCCCTCATAGGATGAGTTGGGAAGTGTTCCCTATTCTTCCATTTTCTGGAAGAGGTTGCAAAGGATTTGTGCTATTTCTTGGGGGCCTCTAAGCCATCTGGGCCTCGGCTTTTCCTTGTGGCTAACTTGTTGTTTTTTGTTGTGGTGGTTGTGGTTGCGGTTGTTATTGTTGTTAGTTCATTCTCTTTACTTGTTATGGGTCTGTTCAGATTATCAACTTCTTCCTAGGTCTATTTTGGTACTTTGTGTCTTTCTAGAAATTTTTCCATTTCATATAAGTTATTTTATTTCTCAGCATATAGTTGTCTGTACTTTTTCCTTATAATCCTTTTCATATTATAAGGCCAGTAGTGATGCCCCTCTTTGATTCCTGATTTTACTAATTTGAATAATTTCTGTTTATTTCTTAGTCAATCTAGCCAAAGTTTTGTCAATTTTGTTGTTCTTTTCAAAGAACCAATATTTGGTCTCATTGCTTTTCTCTATGGTTTTTCTACTTTCTATTTCATTTATTTCCATTATAATCTTTATTACTTCCTTCTCCTTGCTTTAGGTTTAGTGTGCTCTTCTTTTTGTAGCCAAATACTGCCAATATTCTGCTGTATTCTCCAGGTAAGTCACTTCATCTTTCAGAGCTTTAATTCCTCATTTGTAAAATGCTAGGGTCTACCTCAGAGGATTGTTGGGAGAATGAAATGAGACAATGTAGATGATGTGCTTAGTACTGATTCTGGTGCAGAGTCAGTGCTTAACAAATGGTAGCTTCTGTTACTTTTTGTGTCAGGTCCTGTACTTGGCACTTTATCTATATAACACTGCAATTATGCTCCACAATGTCTTGTAAGAGTAGGATCAATTATAAGTTTTTTTTAATGTATTCTTTTTATGGCTAACCCAAATACATTTGAAACTTAGAACATGGTTTAAACCATTTCTCCCCTATTGCCGACTAATGCTTTAGTCCACAGAGTCTGTGTCTCAGACAGGTGCCTAAAAGGCTTCCATCTCCAGGTCCCCCTCATTCTTTTCTCCATTACTTTTTCTCCCTGCTTCAATTCTCAGGGTTATGGCCTTATTCTACTTGCCTTTGTGGTCAAGGATGGGAAGATCCATTGGCTTCTTGTGGTCAAGGCCAGCATGAAAGGCTCTTGGCTCTAGGAGGAGAACCTCCCATTCTTCAGACAAACTGCCTTCCAGACCAACATGCCTTTCTATTGCTTCCATCTGTTTCCTCTCCTGAAAAAATAGTCAATGCATTATTCTGATAAATGACATCTTCTTCACCTGAAGGAATATGGGGAGGAGGAGTTGGATGACCTTTGATATGAAAAGAACCCCTCCCTTCTCACCAGGAGTAAGAGTGATGAGGAATAAGCAATGTAGTGGTACCCTTTGCATCCTTGCAAAGAAGAGTACTGCCACTTCCTTCAGTGAGTTAGAATTTCACATGTTCTGGAGGGAAAGTCTCTGGATCCTCCAATTAGACAATGCGGGTCTCCTCTTCTCAAAATCACTAGCAGTATTCCTGTCACAGAAACAACTCCCAGTTCCAAAGACTCTGCAGTATCTGGACAATGTTTTGTGGGTGGAGGCTTGCTAATTCCTGGTGCTTTGGAAAGACCTTCCTACTCTTATCAAAGATTGAGGTAGTCATGGAATCCCCATCAAATTTTGTCACACACACACACACACACACACACACACACACACACACACACATCCTACTACCTGTCCCCATGCTCTCCTTTCTTCAGCAGTTTTAAGAATAAACGAATCTAATCATCATCATTATTGCTCTGAGTTTGAACTGTCCCCTATCCTAATTACTTCCCTGGTGGGTAAAAATTGATATGATGCATTATGCCAGTGATTCTCAAAGTGTGGTTCTAAGGCCAGCAGCATCAGCATTCACCCAGGAACTTGCTAGAAATGCAAATCTTTGGCCTCACTCCAGACCCAGTCAATCAGAAATTCTAGAGTGGGCCTCAGTCATCTGTGCTTTAACAATTCCTATAGGCAATGCTGATGCTGCTTGAGTTTGCTTCTGTTCCTTCTTCCAGCTGTACTTTGTAAAGTGGCAAGCATTCTAACCACTTCACTACCAGATACAGGATTGTTGTCCAGCAGTATAGCAGCTTTTGCATGTAGCAAAACCCATTGCTTAGGTTGCCTTTTAGCTTTGTTGATTGTTTCTTTCTCTGTGCAGAAGCTTTTTATTTGATGAAGTCCCAATAGTTTATTTTTGCTTTAATTTTCCTTGCCTCAGGAGACACGTCTAGAAAGAAGTTGCTACAGCCAATGTCAAAGAGGTTACTGCCTGTGTTCTCCTCTAGAGTTTTGATGGTTTGGTCTCACATTTAAGTCTTTAACCCATTTTGAGTTTACTTTTGTGTATAGTGTAAGAAAGTGGCCCAGTTTCATTGTTTTGCATGTAGGTGCCAGGTTTTCCCAACACCATTTGTTAAATAGAGTGTCTTTTTCCCGTTGGATATTCTTTTCTGCTTTGCCAAAGATTAGTTGACCATAGAGTTGTGGGTTCATTTCTGGGTTTTCTATTCTGTTCCATTGATCTATGTGTCTATTTTTGTGCTAGTAGCATACTATTTTGATCACCACAGCTTTTAAATATAACTTTGTAATAGCTTTATATGGAATTGTGATGCCTCCAGCTTTGCTTTTCTTTTTCAAGGTTGCTTTGGCTATTTGGGGTCTTTTGTGGTTCCACAAAAATTTTGTGATTGTTCTAGCTCTGTGAAAAATGTTGGTGGTATTTTGATAGGGATTGCATTAAATGTGTAGATTGCTTTGAGGAGTATAGACATCTTAATTTTTGTTCTTTCAATCGAGCATGGAATGTCTTTCCATTTCTTTTAGTCGACTTCAGTTTTTTTTCATCAGTGTTTTATAGTTTTCAGAGTACAAGTCTTTCACTGCTTTGGTTAGGTTTATTCCTAGGTGTCTTATTGTTTTGGTGAAATTGTAAATGGGATTGATTCCTTGACTTCTCTTTCTGATGCTTCATTATTGGTGTATAGAAATGCAACAGATTTCTGTGCACTGATTTTGTATCTTGTGACACACTGAATTACTGAACATAATCTAGACATTATATCCTTTCATCCATAAATAATTATATATAGCTCCGAAAAGATGACTTTGTCTTTTAATATAACCACAAACACTGGAGAGATTTATATGTGGGAATGCTGTGGCATGATTTGTATTTAAAAGATCACTGTGGCTACTTATGGAGAACAGATTATAAGTGCTCAATGATGGCAGTGAAGAGATTGGTTAGGCCACTTCAGTGGTCCGGGAGACAGATGGTGATGGTTTTGATCAGGAGTAACACTGAAGATGGAGACAAGTCAGGCTATGGTAGATAGAAGGTAATACTAGCTCACGAAGCTAAGAAACTTAATTACAAATTTCTAAGAGAGCTCCTGCTCTAAGACCACAGTCACCTTTGTCAGCATTATCTAAATGCTTTCAGGAATGTATGGTCCCAAGGAATTCTATCCCAGAGTGTCCAAGGATGGTTGCTCTGCAGGTTACCCAAACCATCTGGGCTGAGGTACATAAGCATGGTGACCTAATATATCTCAACGTCATAGCTCTGGAATGCATGTGAGATGGTGGTAATGGCATGGTAGAATGTTCCTTAACTACTAGAATGGTCAAGATAAAGTACTTGACCTGGTGGTCTGGGGTCCTATCTACTTGTGAGGCCCCTGAAAACTTGCTAAGATCACTGTTTCTGAAGGCCTGAACTAGGATGGAACTCCCAGGATCAGTGTTTGCCATGCCAGCTATTAGCACTGTTGCCACAGAAAGTCCTAGCTATGGTTAAAAAAAGAAAGAGAGAAGTAGAATCCGGAGAGGTGGGGTTGAATATAAGATTTTATCTGGGGATTGGACTAGGCTATAAGATAACTTAGGACATAGGAGGAATATATAAAACAAATCATAAGTTTAATGCCAAGAAAATCAACAACAGATTAGGAAGCAGTGCACAGCTGGTCAATGAAAGTGGTTCAGGGTGTAGGCTGCAACTCATTTCAGAGGTCTTATCCAACTATGTGGTTTGAGGTTTGGGTGGAAGTGGGGGTGGCTGATACTAAAAATCCAATTGGGCAGGATGAGACACTGGCAGATGTTCTTCCACTTGTCTTTGGGGTTACATATGAAGGTATTATGTCTCTTGACACTTGAAGTTTCCTGAATACCCAGGCCCCTCTGAGTTTAACCAGCAAAAAAAGGATGACCAGTTGTGGGGTCAGTCTTGTGCGGTCATGATTTCTAGTACTTGATTGTCTTAGAAGAGTAGGAAATACTTCCTATTTCCCTAGAGATTTCTGTTAGTAACAATTCAGAGCATGCATACTTCTGGCCCTGGCACAAACTATCCCCATTTGTTAATGACCTGGACCTTGGAAATGAGGAAATGACCCTGTCCCTCAAAGTTCCAGAAGGAAGAAGCTTCATAAGCTTACCCTTCAAGAAAATCATCCCAGAAGCCAAATAGTTGGCCAGAATTTCAGCTACTGACAGGGTGGGTTGTACAGCTGCCTGAGGGGCCCACATTAAGTGCTGACAACAGTAGATCAAGGTGAAAGCCACTGCCCTACAGTGGAAGACAGGGAATGAGTGACCACAAAAGTCAGCAACTTATCCTGGCCTTATTCAGGGACTCTGGGAAAGAAGTTCAGATGTAACAGGCTTCTTAGCAGGACTTATAATGGTGAGAATGGTAATTCTGATGATGTGATGCTTACCATTTGTTGAGCATGCATTGTATGTCAAACACTATACTAAATGTTTTATATTTATTATCTCATTTAATCAACACAATAATCCTGAGGGCTCTTATTATCCTCATTTTTACAACTAAAGAAACCAAAACTTAGAAGTGCTCAGTAATTTGTCCAAGGTTACTTTCTAGCTAGTAATTGGCTGAGTCCAAATTCATATACATGCAATCTGACCACAGAGCCCGAGCTCTTAACATTTTTGCTATGTTTCCCATTGAATATATCCATTCATAATATAACAAGTTTTGGGCAGAGAAGGTCTTATAGACCAGATCCCCATGGATACAATCGTATGCTATTCTGGAATATACTATGGCCTGGGTTGATAAACAAGCCCTAAATATGAAAATGTGGCAAGCAGGATGGGGGGAAAGAGCAGTCCCAAGGATTCAACTCCCCCATGACATAGATTCAATGATGCCTCTCAAAACATATATGCCTGGCTATGAGTAGTAGATGGTAGAATCATCCAAATACATGCATTCTTTTTAGCCCCAGGAAGAGTCCAAATAATAGTCCTAGTCATGCTAGAAAATAGTTGTGGCCTCAAGTCCACATTCTTAGCCATTTCCACTGGGCACCCACTTAATGAGATTTTCTACTTCTAATACCTGAGACAACCCATTGCCCTGGCAAAACCTTCTGAAAGGTCACCAAGTAAGTGGCATCATTCTAGAAAGGGCTTGCAAAAGACTGTGGAATTCCAAGGCATAGAAGCCAAGTCATCACACCTTGATTCTTAGTGGCAGATCACCTTTGGTAGGTAGATTGGTAGGAATTGGTACATCACTTTTCATTTTTCCATGAACCCAGCATAACCACTATGTAGGGAAAGTTTTCTTGACCACTCACTTAGAAAAGCCGGTGTTTTGTCCCTTCTCATCAGGGTAGAATTCCTTCAGCTTTGCTTCCAAACTGTAAAGTCAAGACATTATAAAGCTGCATCACAAATCCAGGAGGGCTTATCACCCATACAACTGTTTTCATAGTGGTTAGTGTGGCTGTAGATAGAAAAAGCCATGCTATGTGATTGATAGTCGTCATTCCTCATGTCCACCCTGACATTTTCTGTAGATTCTCAAACTAACCTGGTTAGAAATCCACAATCCACCTTACTAGTTAACCCCAGAATGTTGTTGAATGCCCTTTCAGTGAGCTTGTCAGCCACTTAATCCAATTTATATGCCTCTAAGTTACCTTGGGATACTAAGGACACAGCCATCCAGAATAATAGAACTTTTCAGAAAAAGACAAGAGACAGGAGAACTGTTTCTGCACTGAGATTTTGGCTATACCACATGTTGATGGACCAGAATGCATATTTCAATAAGACAGCATAGTAGTCATAAATGCTGTTCACCAGTAATTTCTGGCTTTCCTCCTTCAAGCACATGGTAGAATTGCACTTCCCTCACCCTTTTGAAGTCAGGAATGGCCATGTTACTTGCTTTGGCCAGTGAAAAATGAGAAGTGACATGGGTCACTTCTGGGTAGAAATTTAAAGAATCGGTGAATAATTCAGCTTGTCCCTCTCCCTTGATACAACAATCATGGAAATGATTTAGGAACAAAGCTCTGTCAGTTTGGGTCTCTGATGACTATGAAGAACAGAGCCCTCAGCTGACCTGCAATGGGCATGTAGCATAAACAAGAAATAAACCTTTATTGTATATTTTTTTTAACTTAATTTTTTATTTTTTTTTATTCACATCCAAATTAGTTAGCATATAGTGAAACAATGACTTCAGGAGTAGATTCCTTAATGCCCCTTACCCATTTAGCCCATCCTCCCTTCCACAACCCCTCCCATAACCCTCAGTTTGTTCTCCATATTTATGAGTTTCTTCTGTTTTGTCCCCCTCCCTGTTTTTATATTATTTTTGTTTCATTCCGTTATGTTCATGTTTTGTCGCTTACACTCCTCATATGAGTGAAGTCATATGATTTTTGTCTTTCTCTGACTAATTTCACTTAGCATAATACCCTCCAGTTCCATCCATGTAGTTGCAAATGGCAAGATTTCATTCTTTTTGATTGCCGAGTAATACTCCATTGTATACATATACCACCTTTTCTTTATCCATTCATTCATTGATGGACATTTGGGCTCTTTCCATTCTTTGGCTATTGTTGATAGTGCTGCTATAAACATGGGGGTGCATGTGTCCCTTCAAATCATCACATGTGTATCCCATGGATAAATGCCTAGTAGTGCAATTGCTGGGTTGTAGGGTAGTTCTATTTTTAGTTTTTTGAGGAACCTCCATACTGTTTTCCAGAGTGGCTGCATGAGCTTGCATTGCCACCAAAAATGCAAAAGAGATCCTCTTTCTCTGCATCTTCGCCAACACCTGCTGTTGCCTGAGTTGTTAATGTTAGCCATTTGGATAGGTGTAAGGTGGTATCTCATTGTGGTTTTGATTTGTATTTCCCTGATGATGAGTGATGTTGAGCATTTTTTCATGTGTCCCTTGGCCATCTGGATGTCATCCTTGGAGAAGTGTCTATTCATGTCTTTTGCCCATTTCTTCACTGGATTATTTGTTTTTTGGGTGTTGAGTTTGATAAGTTCTTTATAGATTTTGGGTACTAACCCTTTATCTTATTTGTCATATTTGTCATTTGCAAATATCTTCTCCCATTCTGTCAGTTGCCTTTTAGTTTTGCTGATTGTTTCCTTCGCTGTGCAGAAGCTTTTTATTTTGACGAGGTCCCAGTACTTCATTTTTGCTTTTGTTGCTTTTGCCTCTGAAGACGTGTTGAGTAAGAAGTTGCTGCAGCCAAGATCAAAGAGGTTTTTGCCTGCTTTCTCCTCGAGGATTTTGATGACTTCCTGTCTTACATTGAGGTCTTTCATCCATTTTGAGTTTATTTTTGTGTATGGTGTAAGAAAGTGGTCCAGGTTCATTCTTCTGCATGTCGCTGTCCAGTTTTCCCAGCACCACTTGCTAAAGAGACTGTCTTTATTCCATTGGATATTCTTTCCTGCTTTGTCAAAGATTAGTTGGTCATACATTGGTGGGTCCATTTCTGGGTTCTCTATTCTGTTCCATTGATCTGTCTGTTCTTGTGCCAGTACCATATGGTCTTGATGATTGCAGCTTTGTAGTATAGCTTGAAGTCTGGAATTGTGCTGCTTCCTGCTTTGGTTTTCTTTGTCAAGATTGTTCTGGCTATTCGGGGTCTTTTCTGGTTCCATACAAATTTTAGGATTATTTGTTCTAGCTCTATGAAAAATGCAGGTGTTACTTTGATAGAGATTGCATTGAATATGTAGATTGGGTAGTATCGACATTTTAGCAATATTTGTTCTTCCTATCCAGGAGCATGGAATCTTTTTCCATTTCTTTGTGTCTTCTTCAATTTCTTTCATAAGCTTTCTATAGTTTTCAGTGTATAGATTTTTCACCTCTTTGGTTAAATTTATTCCTGGTATTTTATGGTTTTTGGTGCAACTGTAAATGGGATCGATTCCTTGATTTCTCTTTCTGTCACTTCATTGTTGGTGTATAGGAATGCAACCGATTTCTGTGCATTGATTTTATATCCTGCAACTTTGCTGAATTCATAAATCAATTCTAGCAGTTTTTTGGTGGAATCTTTTGGGTTTTCCATATAGAGTATCATGTCTTCTGCAAAGAGTGAAAGTTTGACCTCCTCCTGGCCCATTTGGATGCCTTTTATTTCTTTGTGTTGTCTGATTGCAGAGGCTAAGACTTCCAATACTATGTTAAATAACAGTGGCGAGATTGGACATTCCTGTCTTGTTCCTGACCTTAGGGGAAAAGCTCTCAATTTTTCCCCATTGAGGATGATATTAGCGTTGGGTCATTCATATATGACTTTGATGATCTCGAGTTATGCTCCGTCTACCCTACTTTCTTGAGGGTTTTTTATCAAGAAATGATGCTGTATTTTGTCAAATGCTTTCTCTGCATCTATTGAGAGGATCATATGGTTCTTGTCTTTTATTCATATGATGAATCATGTTAATTGTTTTGAGGATATTGAACCAGCCCTGCATCCCAGGTATAAATCCCACTTGGTCGTGGAGAATATATTTTTTTAATGTATTGTTGGATCCAGTTGGCTAATATCTTGTTGAGGATTTTTGCATCCATGTTCATCAGGGAAATTGGTCTATAGTTCTCCTTTTTAGTGGGGTCTCTGTCTGGTTTGGAATCAAGGTAATGCTGGCTTCATAGAAAGAGTTTGGAAGTTTTCCTTCCATTTCTATGTTTTGGAATAGTTTCAAGAGAATAGGTGTGAACTCTTCCTTAAATGTTTGGTAGAATTCCCCTGGAAAGCCATCTGGCACTGGACTCTGGTTTTTTGGAAGATTTTTGATTACTAATTCGATTTCCTTTCTGGTTATGGGTCCGTTCAAATTTTCTATTTCTTCCTGTTCCAGTTTTGGTAGTGTATATGTTTCTAGGAATTTGTCCATTTCTTCTAGATTACCCATTTTATTGGCATATAATTGCTCATAATATTCTCTTATTATTGCTTTTATTTCTGCTGTGTTGGTTGTGATCTCTCCTCTTTCATTCTTGATTTTATTTACTTGGGTCCTTTCCTTTTTCTTTTTGATCAAACTGACTAGTGGTTTATCAATTTTGTTCATTCTTTCCAAGAACCAGCTTCTGGTTTCATTGATCTGTTCTACTGGGGTTTTTTGGTTTCAATAGCATTTTCGGCTCTAATCTTTATTATTTCCTTTCTTCCCTTGGTTTTGGGTTTTATTTGCTGTTCTTTTTCCAGCTCCTTAAGGTATGAGGTTAGGTTGTGTATCTGAGATCTTTCTTCCTTCTTTAGGAAGGCCTGGATTGCTATATACTTTCCTCTTATGATCACCTTTGCTGGGCCCCAGGGGTTTTGGGTTGTGGTGCTATCATTTTCATGGACTTCCATATATTTTTTTAATTTCCTCTTTAACTGCTTGGTTAGCCCATTCATTCATTAGTAGGATGTTCTTCAGTCTGCAGGTATTTGTTACCTTTCCAAATTTTTTCTTGTGGTTGATTTCAAGTTTCATAGCGTTGTGATCTGAAAATATGCACGGTATGATCTCGAACTTTTTGTACTTACTTAGGGATGATTTGTGTCCCAGTGTATGGTCTATTCTGGAGAACATTTCACGTGCATTGGAGAAGAATGTATATTCTGCTGCTTTAGGATGAAATGTTCTGGATATATCCATTAAGTCCATCTGGTCCAGTGTGTCATTCAAAGCCAATGCTTCCCTGTTGATTTTTTGATGAGATGATCTGTCCATTGCTGTGAGTGGGGTGTTGAAGTCTCCTACTATTATGCTATTACTATCGATGAGTTTCTTTATGTTTGTGATTAATTGATTTATATATTTGGGTGCTTCCATATTTGACACATAAATGTTTACAATTGTTAGGTTTTCTTGGTGGATAGACCCCTTGATTCTGATATAATACCCTTCTGCATCTCTTGGTACAGTCTTTATTTTAAAGTCTAGATTGTCTGATATAAGTATGGCTACTCTGGCTTTCTTTTGTTGACCTCTAGCATGATAGATGGTTCTCCATCCCCTTATTTTCAATCTGATGGTGTCTTTAGGTTTAAAATGGGTCTCTTGTAAACAGCATATAGTTGGATCTTGTTTTCTTATCTATTCTCTTACCCTATGTCTTTTGACTGGAGCATTGAGTCCATTGATGTTTAGAGTGAGTACTGAAAGATATGAATTTATTGCCATTATGATGCTTGTAGAGTTGGAGTGTCTGGTGGTGTTCTCTGGTCCTTTCTAATCTTTTGTTGCTTTTGATATATATATATATATATATATATATATATATATATATATATATTTCATCTTTTCCTCCCTCAGAAAGTCCCCCTTAAAATTTCTTGCAGGGCTGGTTTAGTGGTCGCAAACTCCTTTAATTTTTGTTTTTCTGGGAAACTTTTTATCTCTCCTTCTATTTTGAATGACAGCCTTGCTGGATAAAGAATTCTTGGCTGCATATTTTCTGAATCAGCACACTGAATATATCCCACCACTCCTTTCTGGCCTGCCAAGTTTCTGTGGATAGGTCTGCTGAAAACCTGATCTGTCTTCCCTTGTGTGTTAGGGACTTTTTTCCCTTGCTGCTTTCATGATTCTCTCCTTGCCTGAATATTTTGTGAATTTGACTATGATATGCCTTGTTGATGGTAGGTTTTTGTTGAATCTAATGGGGGTCCTCTGTGCTTCCTGGATTTTGATGTCTGTGTCTTTCCACTATGATTTTCTCACATAACACTTCGCCTATTTCTCTCTCTTCCACTTTTGGGACCCTTATGATTCTGATGTTCCTTTTTAATGAGTCACTGATTTCTCTAATTCTAAAATCATGCTCTTTTGCCTAATCTCCGTTTTTTTCTGCTTCATTATTCTCCATAAGTTTGTCCTCTATATCACTGGTTCTCTGTTTTGCCTCATCCATCCTTGCCACCACAGCATCCATCCATGATTGTAGCTCAGTTATAGCATTTTTATTTCATCCTGAATAGTTTTTACTTCTTTTATCTCCACAGAGAGGGATTCTAATCTATTTTCGCCTCTAGCTAGTATTCTTATTATCGTGATTCTAAATTCTGGTTCAGACATCTTGCTTGTATCTGTGTTGGTTAAATCCCTGGTTGTCGTTTCTTCATGCTCTTTCTTTTGAATTCCTTCGTTTTGTCATTTTGAAGGGAGAAAATGAATTAATGAGGTAGAAAAATTGAAATTAAAAAAATTAAAATTAGAAAAATGTTAAAATTAAAAATTAAAACACACACACAAAAATGGGATAGATGATGCTAGATCCTAGGTGTGTTATGGTCTGGGTGTTGAAAGTGGTTTGACAGATTAGAGAAAAAAAGGGGGGAGGAAAAAAAAAAGGAAATTGTTTGAGAATTTGAAAAAATGAATACACTGAAGTAGACTAAAGTGAGATGATGGGAGTAAAATAGAATTTGAAAAATATACACAAAAGTAAAAAATATAGTAGAAAAAATTGAAGAAAAATATTTTTAATAAAAATTCTAAAAAATATGAATTTTTTCATTTTCTGCATTTAAGAAAAAAGAAAAGAAAAGAAAAGAGAAAAAATATAAAAAAAGAAAAAAAAGAAATTGTTTGAAAATTTGAAAAGGTGAGTACACTGAAGTAGACTAAAATAAAATGATGGAAGTAAAGTAGAATTTGACAAAATTTACACAAAAGTAAAAAATATAGTAATAAAAATTAAAGATATTTTTAATAAAAATGATTTTTTCCTCTGTATTCAAGAAAAAGAAAAGAATTGTATAAGAGAAAAAGGAAAAAGAAAAAAAAAGAAAGAAAATTGAATAGATGAATCTGCTAACAGATTGCAGTAGGACTGAAATTGCTTCATTTTCCCCTAGAAGTCAGTCTATGTAACTCTTTATAGTCCATAAATTAAGCGCTCGGTGAGACTTGTGTTCTTGAAGAGCAAAGTTGGCCCAGTTGGTGGGGCTCAGTGTAACAGCTCCACTCTCCACTAGATGGCGCTGTTAGTCTACTGGGGTGGATTGTTGTGGGACTCATAGGTGCATATGCTCATGCGTGGGAGCGGAAAAAATGGCACCACCCAGCTACCCAGTCTGTTCTCCCAGATCAGCAATCACGCACCTATCCTCTGTCTTCAGCTCTCATCCACTCCCCGCTTTTTCATTCTCCATGACCAGTCCCCAGGCAGTACCTCTCTTCCAAGTTTTGTCTCAGATGCAGCTGTTTTCCCCAGCCCCTTACTTTCGAAACACTGCAGCTTTGACCTGTTCCGCCCCTCTGAGGGAGGGTCTCACTGAGCAATGGCTGAATGAGCATTGGCTGAATATCGGCTGCAGGATATTTGGGAACGCCCGCTGGACCCTGCTGTTGCCGGTGCCCCAAGACTGTGGCCAGGTGCCAGCCTGTCCCAGAAAATGCTTGCTAGACAGTGTAGCAGCAGCGTTTCAGGAATTATGGAAAATCACAACACACATCTGGCACCAGGCTTCACCCTTAATGACCTTGCCCCAGCACCAGCGAATGTGGCCACCTTCTGGGGTCTGCTGGGACCAGGTGGCTTCAACAGTCTCTACCAAATGTCCTTCCAGCAGTGGAACTGCTTTTCCCTGTGTGGCCTGAGAACCTCCTGGACCCCACTCTCTTCTTGGGGATTCTCCCTTTCCACCAGAGCACCACCAGGTATGAAGCTGCAGAGTGACAGACTTTGCGCTCCCCTTGTTTACAGTCTTAATGGAATTTAAACCCTCTCCTTTCTCCTTTCTCCTTTCTCCTTTCTCCTTTCTCCTTTCTCTTCTCCCTTTTTAGTTTAGTCCCTGTGGCTGTTTCCAATTTTCCACTTTCTCTCCAGCTTCTTTTGGGGAGGAGTGCTTTTCCCGTATTCCTCCCACTCCCCAGTCTCCATCCTCTCTTCGCCCACAAAAGCGCTTCCCTAACTTTCACGGCTTTTCGCTCCCCAAGTTCAGCTCTCCACACCACGTACCTGCTGAATTCTGTGATTCAGTTTGTGCAGATTGTTGTGTTAATCCTCCAATCAGTTTTCTAGGTGTGTAGGATGGTTTAGTGTTGGTCTGACTGTATTTCATGGATGCAAGACACATGAAAAGCTTCCATGCTGTTCCGCCATCTTGGCTCCTCCCCCCTAAACCTTTATTGTTTTAAGGACCAGTTTTGGGGATTATCATTGCAGCATACCTTAACCTATGTTGGCTAATACAGACAAGTATTTTCTTTCCCAGAAATGAGATGTTCAGGAATTTAAGGATACAGATAAGATATTAGTATTTCAGCTTCTCTGGCCCCATTCCTCACTAAGACCTCAGATCTTTGGGTAAAAGACAAGAATGGAAAAATATGACTTTGGCAGAATTACTTAGCCTCAACATGGTGAATATAAGTAACCACTTCCTATTTTGAATAACCTCAGCTTATTGGGCCAGCTCAAAGTGTTATTCACAAAGCTGGACCTATGAGATGTTTGTGAATATAGGATGGTGGTGAATGGAAAATAGCCTTCCAGTTATCTTTGAGGGCCTTGTCTCTTCAAACCAGCCTGAATCACCTATGGAGCATGTGGCCAGCAGCCAAAATGGTGGTCCTTAGCACTTTAGCTCTTATTTTCTCCCTCTCAGCTCTTCCCAATTTTCTATTCTGACTTTGTCTTCCCTTTCCAGTCTTACTCTTACATTTTGGACTTGACTTCCCTGAGTTTTTTTTTTTTTATGAAATTTATTGACAAATTGGTTTCTATACAACACCCAGTGCTCATCCCAAAAGGTGCCCTCCTCAATACCCATCACCCACCCTCTCCTCCCTCCCACCCCCATCAACCCTCAGTTTGTTCTCAGTTTTTAACAGTCTCTTATGCTTTGGCTCTCTCCCACTCTAACCTCTTTTTTTTTTCCTTCCCCTCCCCCATGGGTTCCTGTTAAGTTTCTCAGGATCCACATAAGAGTGAAACCATATGGTATCTGTCTTTCTCTGTATGGCTTATTTCACTTAGCATCACACTCTCCAGTTCCATCCACGTTGCTACAAAAGGCCCTATTTCATTTTTTCTCATTGCCACGTAATATTCCATTGTGTATATAAACCACAATTTCTTTATCCATTCATCAGTTGATGGACATTTAGGCTCTTTCCATAATTTGGCTATTGTTGAGAGTGCTGCTATAAACATTGGGGTACAAGTGGCCCTATGCATCAGTACTCCTGTATCCCTTGGATAAATTCCTAGCAGTGCTATTGCTGGGTCATAGGGTAGGTCTATTTTTAATTTTCTGAGGAACCTCCACACTGCTTTCCAGAGTGGCTGCACCAATTTGCATTCCCACCAACAGTGCAAGAGGGTTCCCGTTTCTCCACATCCTCTCCAGCATCTATAGTCTCCTGATTTGTTCATTTTGGCCACTCTGACTGGCGTGAGGTGATACCTGAGTGTGGTTTTGATTTGTATTTCCCTGATAAGGAGCGACGCTGAACATCTTTTCATGTGCCTGTTGGCCATCCGGATGTCTTCTTTAGAGAAGTGTCTATTCATGTTTTCTGCCCATTTCTTCACTGGGTTATTTGTTTTTCGGGTGTGGAGTTTGGTGAGCTCTTTATAGATTTTGGATACTAGCCCTTTGTCCGATATGTCATTTGCGAATATCTTTTCCCATTCCGTTGGTTGCCTTTTAGTTTTGTTGGTTGTTTCCTTTGCTGTGCAGAAGTTTTTTATCTTCATAAGGTCCCAGTAATTCACTTTTGCTTTTAATTCCCTTGCCTTTGGGGATGTGTCGAGTAAGAGATTGCTACGGCTGAGGTCAGAGAGGTCTTTTCCTGCTTTCTCCTCTAAGGTTTTGATGGTTTCCTGTCTCACATTTAGGTCCTTTATCCATTTTGAGTTTATTTTTGTGAATGGTGTGAGAAAGTGGTCTAGTTTCAACCTTCTGCATGTTGCTGTCCAGTTCTCCCAGCACCATTTGTTAAAGAGGCTGTCTTTTTTCCATTGGATGTTCTTTCCTGCTTTGTCAAAGATGAGTTGGCCATACGTTTGTGGGTCTAGTTCTGGGGTTTCTATTCTATTCCATTGGTCTATGTGTCTGTTTTTGTGCCAATCCCACGCTGTCTTGATGATTACAGCTTTGTAGTAGAGGCTAAAGTCTGGGATTGTGATGCCTCCTGCTTTGGTCTTCTTCTTCAAAATTCCTTTGGCTATTTGGGGCCTTTTGTGGTTCCATATGAATTTTAGGATTGCTTGTTCTAGTTTCGAGAAGAATGCTGGTGCCATTTTGATTGGGATTGCATTGAATGTGTACATAGCTTTGGGTAGTGTTGACATTTTGACAATATTTATTTTTCCAATCCACGAGCAGGGAATGTCTTTCCATTTCTTTAAATCTTCTTCAATTTCCTTCACAAGCTTTCTATAGTTTTCAGCATACAGATCCTTTACATCTTTGGTTAGATTTATTCCTAGGTATTTTATGCTTCTTGGTGCAATTGTGAATGGGATCAGTTTATTTGTCTTTCTGTTGCTTCATTGTTAGTGTATAAGAATGCAACTGATTTCTGTACATTGATTTTGTATCCTGCAACTTTGCTGAATTCCTGTATCAGTTCTAGCAGACTTTTGGTGGAGTCTATTGGATTTTCCATGTATAATATCATGTCATCTGCAAAAAGCGAAAGCTTGACTTCATCTTTGCCAATGTTGATGCCTTTGATTTCCTTTTGTTGTCTGATTGCTGATGCTAGAACTTCCAGCACTATGTTAAACAGCAGCGGTGAGAGTGGGCATCCTTGTCGTGTTCCTGATCTCAGGGAAAAAGCTCTCAGTTTTTCCCCGTTGAGGATGATGTTAGCTGTGGGCTTTTTATAAATGGCTTTTATGATCTTTAAGTATGTTCCTTCTATCCCGAGTTTCTCAAGGGTTTTTATTAAGAAAGGGTGCTGGATTTTGTCAAAGGCCTTTTCTGCATCGATTGACAGGATCATATGGTTCTTCTCTTTTTTGTTGTTAATGTGATGTATCACATTGATTGATTTGCGTATGTTGAACCAGCCTTGCATCCCAGGAATGAATCCCACTTGATCATGGTGAATCATTCTTTTTATATGCCGTTGAATTCGATTTGCTAGTATCTTATTGAGCACTTTTTCATCCATATTCACCAGGGATATTGGCCTGTAGTTCTCTTTTTTTACTGGGTCTCTGTCTGGTTTAGGAATCAAAGTAATACTGGCTTCATAGAATGAGTCTGGAAGTTTTCCTTCCCTTTCTATTTCTTGGAATAGCTTGAGAAGGATAAGTATTATCTCTGCTTTAAACGTCTGGTAGAACTCCCCTGGGAAGCCATCTGGTCCTGGACTCTTATTTGTTGGGAGATTTTTGATAACCGATTCAATCTCTTCGCTGGTTATGGGTCTGTTCAAGCTTTCTATTTCCTCCTGATTGAGTTTTGGAAGAGTGTGGGTGTTCAGGAATTTGTCCATTTCTTCCAGGTTGTCCAATTTGTTGGCATATAATTTTTCATAGTATTCCCTGATAATTGTTTGTATCTCTGAGGGATTGGTTGTAATAATTCCATTTTCATTCATGATTTTATCTATTTGGGTCATCTCCCTTTTCTTTTTGAGAAGCCTGGCTAGAGCTTTGTCAATTTTGTTTATTTTTTCAAAAAACCAACTCTTGGTTTCGTTGATCTGCTCTACAGTTTTTTTAGATTCTATATTGTTTATTTCTGCTCTGATCTTTATTATTTCTCTTCATCTGCTGGGTTTAGGCTGCCTTTGCTGTTCTGCTTCTAGTTCCTTTAGGTGTGCTGTTCGATTTTGTATTTGGGATTTTTCTTGTTTCTTGAGATAGGCCTGGATTGCAATGTATTTTCCTCTCAGGACTGCCTTTGCTGTGTCCCAAAGCGTTTGGATTGTTGTATTTTCATTTTCGTTTGTTTCCATATATTTTTTAATTTCTTCTCTAATTGCCTGGTTAACCCACTCATTCGTTAGTAGGGTGTTCTTTAACCTCCATGCTTTTGGAGGTTTTCCAGACTTTTTTCTGTGGTTGATTTCAAGCTTCATAGCATTGTGGTCTGAAAGTATGCATGGTATAATTTCAATTCTTGTAAACTTATGAAGGGCTGTTTTGTGACCCAGTATATGATCTATCTTGGAGAATGTTCCATGTGCACTCGAGAAGAAAGTATATTCTGTTGCTTTGGGATGTAGAGTTCTAAATATATCTGTCAAGTCCATCTGATCCAATGTCTCATTCAGGGCCCTTGTTTCTTTATTGACCGTGTGTCTAGATGATCTATCCATTTCTGCAATGACCACATTCTTATCAATAAGGTTGCTTATGTTTATGAGTAATTGTTTTATATATTTGGGGGCTCCGGTATTCGGCGCATAGACATTTATAATTGTTAGCTCTTCCTGATGGATAGACCCTGTAACTATTATATAATGTCCTTCTTCATCTCTTGTTACAGCCTTTAATTTAAAGTCTAGTTTGTCTGATATAAGTATGGCTACTCCAGCTTTCTTTTGGCTTCCAGTCGCATGATAAATAGTTCTCCATCCCCTCACTCTCAATCTAAAGGTGTCCTCAGGTCTAAAATGAGTCTCTTGTAGACAGCAAATAGATGGGTCTTGTTTTTTTATCCATTCTGATATCCTATGTCTTTTGGTTGGCACATTTAATCCATTTACATTCAGTGTTATTATAGAAAGATACAGGTTTAGAGTCATTGTGATCTCTGCATGTTTTATGCTTGTAGTGATGTCTCTGGGACTTTGTCTCACAGGGTCCCCCTTAGGATCTCTTGTAGGGCTGGTTTAGTGGTGAGAAATTCCTTCAGTTTTTGTTTGTTTGGGAAGACCTTTATCTCTCCTTCTATTCTAAATGACAGACTTGCTGGATAAAGGATTCTCGGCTGCATATTTTTTCTGTCTAGCACCCTGAAAATCTCGTGCCAATTCTTTCTGGCCTGCCAAGTTTCAAAAGAGAGATCAGTCACGAGTCTTATAGGTCTCCCTTTATATGTGAGGGCACGTTTACCCCTTGCTGCTTTCAGAATTTTCTCTTTATCCTTGTATTTTGCCAGTTTCACTATGATATGTCGTGCAGAAGATCGATTCAAGTTACGTCTGAAGGGAGTTCTCTGTGCCTCTTGGATTTCAATGCCTTTTTCCTTCCCCAGTTCAGGGAAGTTCTCAGCTATGATTTCTTCAAGTACCCCTTCAGCACCTTTCCCTCTCTCTTCCTCCTCTGGGATACCAATTATGCGTATATTATTTCTTTTTAGTGTATCACTTAGTTCTCTAATTTTCCCCTCATACTCCTGGATTTTTTTATCTCTTTTTCTCAGCTTCCTCTTTTTCCATAACTTTATCCTCTAGTTCACCTATTCTCTCCTCTGCCTCTTCAAGCTGAGCTGTGGTGGTTTCCATTTGTTATGCATTTCATTTAAAGCGTTTTTCAGCTCCTCGTGACTGTTCCTTAGTCCCTTGATCTCTGTAGCAAGAGATTCTCTGCTGTCCTGTATACTGTTTTCAAGCCCAGCGATTAATTTTATGACTATTATTCTAAATTCACTTTCTGTTATATTATTTAAATCCTTTTTGATCAGCTCATTAGCTGTTGTTATTTCCTGGAGATTCTTCTGAGGGGAATTCTTCTGCTTGGTCATTTTGGATAGTCCCTGGTGTGGTGAGGACCTGCAGGGCACTTCCCCTGTGCTGTGGTGTATAACTGGAGTTGGTGGGCGGGGCCGCAGTCAGACCTGATGTCTGCCCCCAGCCCACCTCTGGGGCCACAGTCAGACTGGTGTGTGCCTTCTCTTCCCCTCTCCTAGGGGCGGGATTCACTGTGGGGTGGGGTGGCCCGTCTGGGCTACTTGCACACTGCCAGGCTTGTGATGCTGGGGATCTGGAGTATTAGCTGGGGTGGGTAGGCAAGGTGCAAAGGGGCAGGAGGGGCAGGCTTAGATCGCTTCTCAGGTGATCCACTTCAGGAGGGGCCCTGTGGCAGCGGGTGGGAGTCAGATCCGCTGCCGGAGGTTTGGCCCCGCAGAAGCGCAGAGTTGGGTGTTTGCGCCGAGCAAGCAAGTTCCCTGGCAGGAACTGGTTCTCTTTGGGATTGTGGCTGGGGGATGGGCGGGGGAGATGGCGCTGGCGAGTGCCTTTGTTCCCCACCAAACTGAGCTCTGTCGTCAGGGGGCTCAGCAGCTCTCCCTCCCTTTGTCCTCCAGCCTTCCCGCTTTCCGAGCAGAGCTTTTAACTTATGACCTCCCAGACGCTAAGTCGCGCTTGCTGTCAGAACACAGTCCGTCAGGCCCCTCCGCTTTTGCAAGCCAGACTCGGGGGCTCTGCTTGGCCAGCGAGCCACCCCTCCGCCCCGGCTCCCTCCCGCCAGTCCGTGGAGCGCGCACCGCCTCGCCACCCTTCCTACCCTCTTCCGTGGGCCTCTTGTCTGCGTTTGGCTCCGGCGACTCCGTTCTGCTAATCCTCTGGCGGTTTTCTGGGTTATTTAGGCAGGTGTAGGTGGAATCTAAGTGATCAGCAGGACGTGCGGTGAGCCCAGCGTCCTCCTAAGCCGCCATCTTGCAAACCTCTAGACTGTTCTCAGTTTTTAACAGTCTCTTATGCTTTGGCTCTCTCCCACTCTAACCTCTTTTTTTTTTTCTTCCCCTCCCCCATGGGTTTCTGTTAAGTTTCTCAGGATCCACATAAGAGTGAAACCATATGGTATCTGTCTTTCTCTGTATGGCTTATTTCACTTAGCATCACACTCTCCAGTTCCATCCACGTTGCTACAAAAGGCCCTATTTCATTTTTTCTCATTGCCACGTAGTATTCCATTGTGTATATAAACCACAATTTCTTTATCCATTCATCAGTTGATGGACATTTAGGCTCTTTCCATAATTTAGCTATTGTTGAGAGTGCTGCTATGAACATTGGGGTACCAGTGCCCCTATGCATCAGTACTCCTGTATCCCTTGGATAAATTCCTAACAGTGCTATTGCTGGGTCATAGGGTAGGTCTATTTTTAATTTTCTGAGGAACCTCCACACTGCTTTCCAGAGTGGCTGCACCAATTTGCATTCCCACCAACAGTGCAAGAGGGTTCCCGTTTCTCCACATCCTCTCCAGCATCTATAATCTGACTTCCCTGAGTTTTTAACCATTGGTATTTACTCATTGGTTCTTGCCACCCCTGAACATCACAAAATAACAGCAGCCACAATATCTTCCATTACTGAACACCTACTATGTTCCAGACACTGTGCTAAAAATTGCCTCATTTAATTCTCAAAATAGCTACTCCTAAAAGAAGGTATTGTCAGAGTTTCCATTCTATAAATGAGAAAAAAATGAGGCTCAGAGAGAGTAAGTCAGCTAGTGAATGACAATTCCAGAATTCTAATTAATTGTATCATATGTCTACCTAAAATCAGTGTTTTACCTGCTCTACAACTATTCAGCTCTGGCCCTTGGAACTGAAACTATAGTAGCTACCCAACCACTGCCTGGCTTTACAGAGGAGCCCATCTCAGTCCTCACTAAAGAATCAGACACTACATAGGGTGCCTGTTTGTCTCCGTTGGTTATGCATCCAATTCTTGATTTTGGCTCAGGTCATGATCTCATGGCTCATGAGATCGAGCCCCGTGTTTGGCTCTGTGCTGACAGCACGGAGCCTACTTGGGATTATCTGTCTCCCTCTCTCTCTGCCCACCCCCTCAGCTCTTGTGTGCTCTCTCTTTCTCTCTCTCAAAAATAAATAAACATTTTTTAAAAAAATCAGACACTTACAGACACTTTGGACAGTTTGAATCATCAATGTTGCCCTCTACAACAACTTCTAGATAGTCTTCCCCACCCTTTCTGGACAATAGTACAGTTGGATAATACTATCATTTACTCTCTAAACCTTATCTCAGAGTCCCCCAATCTGGGAAAGCTCAAGTCATCTCTGCAGGATCACCTCTGAGCCAACACAAAATTATATGCCTGAAAGGCTGAAAATTCTATTCATGCATTTGGGCTTGCCAAGCAGCTTCCAAGCCATCTAGGGAACATTTAAGGGCCTTTGGGCTTGATGAGATTATAAAGACTCACAGCCCATCTTTCTTTTTTTCCAGGCTGTTTTTATGATCCACACCACTGAGATAGGCTTCCCAATAGTGACAGGAGAACCATCCTATCACAAGAGGCCTCTGAACACTGGTATAGGGTACTTTAACTCTTGTTCTTGTTTTTCTAAGAAGCTTACTACAACCCAGGTAAGTTTTATAAGATGGGAAAAAGAGCTTCTCAACTGCAAAGCTGCTTCAGATGTCTATAAGCTTTACCTCAGGGGGCTCTGGACAATCCCTAATCACAAGGTCAAAACATCACATCCTGGAACAGTTTCCCCTCTGCCCACATCAATTCAATTCATCCTCTTCCCTAGAGATTTCAGTTGCAGATCACCACTTAATTGTGAGCTCCTCTTTCCTGAGATACCGTGGCCCCAAAGACACAAGAGAAGTTATGTGAGGAGATAAA
Organism: Felis catus; assembly: GCF_018350175.1. NCBI lineage: Eukaryota > Metazoa > Chordata > Mammalia > Carnivora > Felidae > Felis > Felis catus. The sequence continues at coordinate 56,484,666 of NC_058386.1, forward strand.
GGATCATCACTAAATAGATCATTACAGGATAAGGTCCATAGCTTCTCAAAAAGACTAGAAGAATGGAAGTGAAAGGGGTCACTCTACCAGAAGATCACAGCCCATCCTATCAAGGGAAGACTTCAGACATCTCAACCATTATACAACCCTAGCTATGCCTCCATAGACTTCTGGTGGCCAAAAATCAGGCTTGAATCTTACAAGACATTGGCATCCATGGGACTTTACAAATCCAGGAGGCTACTGGGGCTGTTGAAGTCCCATTGAGATCATTGCAACTCTTTCTAACAGAAGATGCTTACCTCATGATCTGTGTTGAGCCTAATCTCCCTCTCAAGGCCACAGGGACTTATGGTGGTGGTAGGTGCTGTCACCATGGTGGTATACTTTATCTTGCTCCAAATTTTCATCTATCAAAGCTACTGCTGCCTTGTTAAACAAGAACTTTGATTTTGTCTCACAAGTTTGTAGGTTTGACAGTCTCTACCAGAGGGCTTTGAAAACTGTCAAACCTACAAATTTGTGAGACAAAATTGAAGTTATTGCTTAACAAGGCAACAGTGGCTGGGATAGATGAAAATTTGGAGCAAGATAAAGTATACCATTCCATCAACTGATGAATGGATAAAGAAAATGTGGTTTATATGTACACTGGAATACTACTTGGCAATGAGAATGAAATCGTGCCACTTGCAGCAAAGTGGATGAAACTTGAAGGTATTATGCTAAGTGAAATAAGTCAGTCAGAGAAAGATACCATATGTTTTCAATCATATGTGGATGGTGAGAAACTTAACAGAAGACCATGGGAGAGGGGAAGGGGAAAAATGTTACAAACAGAGAGGGAGGGGGGCAAACCATAAGAGACTCTTAAATACTGAGAGTTAAAAACTGAGGGTTGATGGGGTGTGGGGGAGAGGGGAAAGTGGGTGATGGGCACTGAGGAGGGCACTTGTTGGGATGAGCACTGGGTGTTGTATGGAAGTCAATTTGACAATAAATTATATATATATATTTTTTAAAAAGCCCTCTCTGTCCACATTAGGTTATTTATCTCCCACCACCCACAAACCAGAGTGTATACTGAGTCCAGCAGCAGAATCATAAAAGGGTACCTACTAGTTTAGACATTATAACTACCATGGAGGCTCCACCTACCTCCCAACCACAAAGGCAATCTCTAAGAACTTGTCCCTCTTCATTCAGAGCATACCATGGCCTTCTAATTATAAGCTTTCTTCTCTGCTTCCTAAAACCACAGAATACCATCATTACTACAGACCACCCAGGAAAACCTAACAGAAATTATGTGCGATACAGCAATAAACGATATTAGGTATTGAACATCAGCCAAGGCTCAGATTATAGGAGGCAGCAGATCCATTCAAAAGACTATAGATGGTCCTCTATAGCACTGAACCATATATGACTTTTTCTAAAGCATGCATTGTGCAAGTACCTCAACTGGGCATATCTTCTTGCATTAGGCTATGCCTACTTCATTTTTGGTGAGGAGTAATGCTGTGGTAGTCTAAAATTGGGGCAAAAGAAAACCTTCCCTAACCCCCCTGAAAGGCTTATGTTTCTATGAAGGTCCTGAGAGTGGCCTTAACCATTCTTAAGAAACCCCAACAAAGAAGGGCAGTTTGGCTGGGAAGCAGTAGCTATAAATTGTAAGTGTGCCCTGCAATCCCCATGGTTGTACTGGTTTAGCCTTCTGGAAATTAAGAATTGAGGTTATTGGCATTTTCTTATTTTCCTTCCCCCATCCTGAAAGTCTTTCTCTAGACTGGTCTAGAGATGGTGGTCTAAAGACCACACAGACCATTCAAAGTAGGAACCTATCCATCTACAGTCCCCTTATCCACAAAACAATAGTTCAGAATACTCATGAGAAGCAAGTCTGGGAATGTATTAATATTATCCATGAAGGTGGTCCATCACATTTGGTCTGGGAGGACATTGGAGATATATTCTGCTTGGTAATTGAAGCTTTGATCCAATCATGTTTAATGTTATAATTGATATGGTAGGATTAATGTCTTTTTGCTATTTGTTTTCTATATGTCTTATGCCTTTTTGTTCCACTGCTCTTTTATTACTCCCTTCTTTTGTATTAAATATATATTTTCTAGTCTATCATTTAATTTCCTTTGTTATTGTTTTTTATATTTTTGAGTCATTTTCTTAATATTTCCTCTGGAGATTACAATATGCATCTTAATCTAAACAATCTAGTTCAGATTAATAGTAACTTAATTCCAGTAGTATACAGAAACTGTATATTCCAATATAGCTCCCTTCTAGTACCTTCTTTTGTGCTATTATCGTCATTGCTTTTTATACACTACAATTCCATTAACACAATTTTGTAATTATTGTTTTATGTATTCACCTTTTAAATTTGGAAAAGAAAAAAGTAAAATCATATTATTTTATATTGTTTTTATATTTATCTGTGCAATTACCTTTACCAGTGTTTTTTATTTCTTCATATGGAGTCCAGTTACCATCTAGTGCCCTTTCTTTTCAGCTTAAAGAAATAATTCCTTTTGGTATTTATTTTTTTAAGTTTATTTATTTTGAGAGAGAGAGAGAGAGGCGGAGAGAGAGAGAAAGAGAGAGAGACAAAGAATCCCAAGCAGGCTCCACGCTGTCAGCACAGAGCCCGACATGGGGCTCAATTCTATTAGTTGCAAGATCATGACCTGAGCAAAAACCAAGAATTTTACACTCAATCAACTGAGCCACCCAGACACCCCTTGGTATTTCTTGTAGTAAATAGCTACTGGTGACAGATTCTCTCAGTATTTGCTTATCCAGGAATAGATGTATCTTTTATTTTTAAAAGATAATTCTACTGGATATAGAATTATGAATTAAGTCTTTTTCTTTCAGCACATTAAATATGCCATCACACTGTCTTCTGGTTTTCTTTGTTTCTGATGAAAATCCAGGGATCATTTGTATGTGATAAGTCATTTTTCTCTTTCTGCTTTCAAGTTTTTCCTCTTTGGCTTTGGATTTTATCAACATGATTGTGAAGTGCCTAGGTGTGGATCTCTTTGTGCTTCTTATATTTGGAGGTCATTGATATTCTTGGATACACAGATTAGTATTTATCATCAAACTTGGGAAATTTTCAGCTAATGCTTATTCAAATATTTCTCTGACCTTTTCTCTTTTTCCCTTCCTTCAAGGATTCTCACTATGCATATATTGGCATATTTGGTGGTGTCCACCAGGTGCCTTGTTCACATTTCCTCATTAATTCTTTTTCTGCCTCTCAGAGTAGATAATCTCAATTAACTTAGTTCAAGCTCACTGATTCTTTCTTTTTCCGGCTCAAATCTGTATATGCACTTAGCAACAGAGTGTCAAAATATGTTAGGCAAAATCTACCAAAACAGGATCTATCTGACATCTATGGAATATTTTATACAAAAGCATAATACACATTTTTCTCAGGTTCACATGGAAAATTCACCAAGATAGACCACATTATGTGCCATAAAACACACCTTAACTATTTAAACTAATAGAACTTATACAAAGTATGCTCTCAAATCACAAAGGAATTAAACTAGTAATCAATAACAGAAAGACAGCTGGAAAATCCCAAAATATTGAGAGATTAAACAACATACTTCTAAAAAAGAAGTCTTAAGATAAATTTTAACATATGAAAATACAAGGTATCCCAATGTTGGGAGCTAAGATGGCAGAGAGGTAGGGGGATCAGGATTTTCCTCAACCCTCAAACACAGCTGTATTGAGGTCATATCACTTGGAACACCCAGGAAATCAATCTTCGGAGTGACAGAAAATCCCCACAGTTGGAGGGAAACAGTTCGGCAGGATTGAAGTGCATGAATGTGAATTGAGGAGATAAAAAAGCATAGGCATGGAGGAGAGGGAACCCCTTCTGTGGAGAGACAAAAGGGAGAGAAAGAAAGAGGGCTTTGGTATTGAGTTAGCACAAGAGGAAAACCTCTCTGGACCACAGATTGGAGAACGAGAAATATGGAGAGTGCCAGTTTCTATTTTGCAAACAGCCTTAGAAGCTGAAACTCAGAGGTTTCAAAAGTACACAACTTCCTCCAGAACAGATCAGGAAGCCATGGTGTGTGCTCCTGGGGAGGAGGGAGCTGGCCCCACAGTGCATAGCATGATGTAGTGATTTCAGGGGTGCACTGGGAAAGAAAAGTCCTCTTCCTGGAGTACTTTGGGAAGAGGGTTTATTGCCTCCCCAAGGACAAAAGACCCTGCAGGTGCCAGAGAAAGATTTTTTATCAGCTGGGTAAGGAGGCTCTACTCTGGAAAAGGGGAAAGAAGCTGCTGCACTGAGCTGGGTCCTTTAAGACTTCAGGTTTTGAATCCCAACCAGGCGCCTAGAAGGTGCAAGAGAATTGTGGAGCATGGCAAGCTGACCACATTCGCCATTCACTGTAGCGAGGCAGCGAGGGATGCCTGAACAGTGTGGGTTGAGATATCCCATCCAGAGAGGAGAGATTGGGATATCACCATTTTTCTTCCCAACACCAACATGTTGGGACTTCAAAGAAACAGCACAGTGGCCTCCAGTAGAGGCGGGACCAACTTACACCAAACCCTGCCCCTCCATGCCTGGCAACTGCTTATTTACTGGGGTAAAACTAAATGACCCAATGCAGCCGGCCTCTCCAACAGACCAGCAAAGCCACCAGTCCCAGGTACCAACAGATAACTGTTTTGTTTTGTTTGTTTGTTTATCCTTTATTTTTTAATTTTTTTCTTTTATATTTCTTTCTTCCCTCTTCTTTTTTCTCTTTTGGAATCAGGCTCAGAGTTTCTGATTTGTTTTTGGTCAATTCTTATTATGTGGATTATTTTTTTGATCAGGCATTTTAATTCTATTATTTTTCCACCTTCACTCTTTCTTCTCCTTTATTTTCCTCTCTCTTTCTCTGGATTTGGCATTATAGTTTTTTTATTCTGTTTTGATTTCTTTTCTCCCCTTTCATTTTTCTCTTTTTATGGGATCAGGCTTCCCCCTCATTTCCTTTTTTTCCCCTAGGGTTACTTCAGCAAACAAATTAAAATACATCTGGTTGAAGGTCCAAACACTCCACCACTACAAGCAAGTAGAAACTCTGCAGAAGACTGACCAATGGGATAAAGAAGCCAAGACACAACAACAGAGTGCACAAAAAATACACCAAAAACATTTCCTGGAGTACCAGGTGCTGGACAGTGTATGACCCCTTTTTAACATAGTATTACTCTCAGGTACAAGACACATAACAAACTTTTAAAACACACAAAAGAAAGAAACGTAGCCAAAATGACAAAGTAGAGGAATTCTCCACAAAAGAAAGTTCAAGAAGAAACCACAGCCAGAGAATTGCTCAAAACAAATATAAATAATATACATGGACAAAAAATTTAGAATAACAGTCATAAGACTAATAGCTGGGCTTGAAAAAAGCATAGAAGACATCAGAGAAGCTCTTGCTGCAGAGATCAAAGACCTAAGAACTAATTAGGATGAATTTAAAAAGTTATAACTGAGATGCAAAATAAACTAGATACAGTGACAGTGAGGATGGAAGAAGTAGAGGAGATAATGGGTGAAATATAAGATAAAATTATGGAAAATAATGTAGCTGAAAAAAGGAGGGAAAGGAAATTACTAGATCATGAAGGGAGAATTAGAGAACTATGTGATTCCATGAAACAAAACAAAATCTGTATCATAGGAGTTCCAGAAAAAGAAGAGTGCGAAAAAGTGGCAGAAGGTTTAGTCAAACAAATTATAGCTGAGTATTTCCCTAATCTGGGGAAGGAAACGGACATCCAAGTCCAAGAGACACAGAGAACTCCCTTCAAAAGCAAAAAAAAAAAAAAAAAAAAACCACAAAAAAAAACCCAAAAACAGGTAAACACCACAACATATCATAGGGAAACTGGAAAAATACAAAGATAAAGAAAGCATTCTGAAATCAGCTAGGGACAAATTGGCTTTAGCTTACAAGGGTAGATACATAAGGTTACCAGCAGACCTGTCTACTGAAACTTGGCAAACCAGAAGGGAGTGGCAGGAAATATTCAATGTGCTGAATAGGAAAAATATGCAGCTAAGAATCCATCCAGCAAGTCTGTCATTCAGAATACAAAGACAGATAAAGACTTTGACAGACAAACAAAAATTAAAAGAGTTTGTGACACTAAACCAGCCCTGCAAGTGATTCTAAGGGGGACTCTAAGTGGAAAACAGCAAAGATGACAAAGGACTAAAGGACATCACCACAAACATGAAATATACAGATAACACTATGGGACTAAATTCATATCTTTCAATAATCACTGTGAATGTAAACGGACTAAATCCCCAATCAAAGGGCATAGGGTATCAGAATGGATAAAAAACAAGATCCATCTATATACTGCCTACAAGACACTAATTTTAGACCTGAGGACACTTAGAGATTGAAAGTGAGGGGATGCAGAGCCATCTATTATGCTAAAGGATGTCAAAAGAAAGCCATAATAGACATACTTATATAAGACAAACTAGATTTTAAAACAAAGACTGTAACAAGAGATGAAGGAAGGGCATTATATCATAATTAAGGGGTCTCTCAATCAAAAAGAGCTAACAATTATAAATATTTACGCCCCCAACGTGAGACACCTAAATATACAAATCAGTCACAAATATAAGCAAACTTATTGATAATAATACCATAGTTATAGGAGACTTTAATACTCTACTTACAGAAATGGAAAGAACATCTAGGCAAAAAATCAATAAGGAAACAACAGCTCTCAATGACACATTGGACCAGATGGACTTAACAGATATATTCAGAACATTTCATCCTAAAGCAGAATACACATTTTTCTCAAGTACACATGGAACAATCTTCAAAATAGATCACATACTGGGTCACAAAACAGCCCTCAATAGGTACAAAAAGATTGAGATCATACCATGCATATTTTCAAATCATAACGCTATGAAACTTGAAATCAACCACAAGAAAAAATTTGGAAAACCCCCAAATACATGGAGGTTAAATAACATACTACTAAAAAATGAATTGGTTAACCAAGCAATTAAAGAATAAATTTAAAAATACATAGAATCCAATGAAAACACGATAGTCCAAACCCTTAGGGATGCAGCAAAGGCAGGCCTAAGAGGAAAATACATTGCAATTCAGGCCTAACTCAAGAATCAAGAAAGGTCCCAAGTACACAACCTAGTCTTACACCTAAATCAGCTAGAAAAGCAGCAGCAAATAAAGCCCAAAGCCAGCATAAGAGAAATAATAAAGATTAGAGCAGAAATAAGCGATATAGAATAATAATAATAATAAAAAAGAACAGATCAATGAAACTAGGAGCAAGTTTTTTGAAAGAATAAACAAAATTAATAACCCCTAGCCAGACATCTCAAAAAGAAAAGAGAGAGGACCCAAACAGATAAAATCACGAATGAAAGAGGAAACCAACACCACAGAAATACAAACAATTATAAGAAAATACTATGAAAAATTATATGCCATCAAAATGAACTATCTGGAAGAAATGGACGGATTCCTAGACACTCAAACACTACTAAAACTCAGATGGGAAGAAATAGAAAATTTGAACAGACCCATAACCAATGAAGAGCTTAATTGATTAACAAAAATCTCCCAAGAAATAAGAGTCCTGGGCCAGATGGCTTCCCAGGGGAATTCTACCAGACATTTAAAGCACAGTTAATACCCATTCTTCTCAAACTGCCCCAAAAAAATAGAAATGGAAGGAAAGTTTCGAAACTTATTCTATTGAAGCCAGCATCACCTTGATTCCAAAACCAGACAAAGACCCGTCTAAAAAGAGCAATAACAGGCCAATATCCCTGACGAACCCGATGCAAAAATCCTCACCAAGACACTAGCAAATTGAATTCAACAGTACTTTAAAAGAATTATTAACTTGGGGCGCCTGGGTGGCGCAGTCAGTTAAACGTCCGACTTCAGCCAGGTCACGATCTCGCAGTCTGTGAGTTCGAGCCCCGCGTCGGGCTCTGGGCTGATGGCTCAGAGCCTGGAGCCTGTTTCCGATTCTGTGTCTCCCTCTCTCTCTGCCCCTCCCCCGTTCATGCTCTGTCTCTCTCTGTCCCAAAAATAAATAAATGTTGAAAAAAAATTAAAAAAAAAAAGAATTATTAACCATGATGAAGTGGGATTCATTCCTGGGCTGCAGGGCTGGTTCAATATTCAGAAATCAATGTGATACACCACATTAATAGAAGAAAGGATAAGAACCATATGATCCTGCCAAGAACCATATGATCCTGCCAATAGATGCAGAAAAAGCATTTGTCAAAATACAGCATTCTTTCTTGATAAAAAAAAACTCTGAAGAAAGTCAGGATAGAAGGAACATGCCTTAACATCATAAAAGCCATATATGAAAGGCCTATAGCTAATATTCTTCATGGGGAAAAACTGAGCTTTCCCCCTAATATCAGGAACACAACAAGAACATCCACTCTCACCACTGTTGTTCAACATAATGTTGCTAGCCTCAGCAATCAGACAAAAAAAAAAAAAGAGAAAAAAGACATCCAAATTGGTAAAGAAGTCAAACTTTCATTCTTCGCAGATGACATGATACTCTACATGGAAAACCTGAAAGATTCCACCAGAACACTGCGACAGCTGATACATGAATTCAGCAAAATCTCAGGTATAAAATCAATGTACAGAAATTGGTTGCATTTCATGTGTCCATTGGCCATCTGGATGTCGTCCTTGGAGAAGTGTCTATTCATGTCTTTTGCCCATTTCTTCACTGGATTATTTGTTTTTTGGGTGTTGAGTTTGATAAGTTCTTAGTAGATTTTGGATACTAACCCTTTACCTGATGTGTCATGTGCAAATATCTTCTACCATTCCATCAGTTGACATGATATTCTATATGGAAAACCCAAAAGATTACACCAAAAAACTGCTAGAATTGGTTCATGAATTCAGCAAAGTCTCAGGATATAAAATCAATGCACAGAAGTCAGTTGCATTCCTATACACCAATAATGGAGCAACAGAAAGAGGTATCAAGGAATCGATCCCATTTACAATTGCACCAAAAACCATAAAATACTTAGGAATAAGCCTAACCAAAGAGGTAAAAAAATCTATACACTGAAAACTATACAAAGCTTATGAAAGAAATTGAAGACACAAAGAAATGGAAAAACATTCCATGCTCATGGATTGGAAGAACAAATATTGTTAAAATGTCGATAATACCCAAAGCAATCTACACATTCAAGGCAACCCCTATTGAAATACCACCAGCATTCTTCACAGAGCTAGAACAAACAATCCTAAAGTTTGTATGGAACCACACACACACACACACACACACACACACACACACACCTGAATAGCCAAACATTGAAAAAGAAAACCAAAGCTGGAGGCATCACAATCCCAAACTTTAACCTGTGTTACAAAGCTGTAATCACCAAGTCAGTATGGTATTGGCACAAAAACAGACACATAGATCAATGGAATAGAATAGAGAACCCAGAAATGGACCCACAAGTATATGGCCAACTAATCTTTGACAAAGCAGGAAAGAGTACACAGTCAAAAAAGACAGTCTCTTTAGCGAATGGTGCTGGGAGAAATGGACACCAGCATGCAGAAAAATGAAACTGGACCACTTTCTTACACCATGCACAAAAATAAACTCAAAATGGATGAAAGACCTGAATGTGAGACATGAAACCATCAAAATCCTGGAGGAGAAAATAGGCAGCAACCTCTTTGACCTAGGTCACAGGAACTTCTTACTTGACATGTTTCCAAAGGCAAGGGAAACAAAAACAAAATGAACTATTGGGACCTCATCAAGATAAAAAGCTTCTGCACAGCAAAGGAAACAATCAACAAAACTAAAAAGCAACAGACAGAATGGGAGAAGATATTTGCAAATGACATATCAGATAAAGGGTTAGTATCCAAAGTCTATAAAGAACTCTCACCAAACTCAACACCCAAAAAACAAATCATCCAGTGAAGAAATGGGCAGAAGACATGAATAGACACTTTTCCAAAGAAGACTTCCAGATGGCAAACAGACACATGAAAAGATGCTCAACATCACTCATCATCAGGGAAATACAAATAAAAATCTCAATGAGATACCACCTCACACCAGTCAGAATGGCTAAAATTAACAACTCAGGAAACAATAGATGTTGGAGAGCATATGGAGAAAGGCGGACCCTCTTGCACTGTTGGTAGGAATGGAAACTGGTGCATCCACTCTGGAAAACTGTATGGAGGTTCTTCAAAAAATTAAAAATAGAACTACCCTTTGACTGAGGAATTGCACTACTAGAAATTTATCCAAAGGCTACAAAAATGCTGATTTGAAGAGACATATGCACCCCAGTGTTTATAGCATAGCTATCAACAACAGCCAAATTATGGAAAGAGCTCAAATGTCCATCAACTGATAAATGGATAAAGAAGATGTGGTACATATATACAATGGAATACTACTAAGCAATGAAAAAAATGAAATCTTGCCATTTGCAACAACGTGGATGGAAATGGAGGGTATTATGCTAAAAGAAATAAGTCAGTCAGAGAAAGACAGATACCATATGTTTTCAATCATATGTGGATCTTGAGAAACTTAATGGAAGACCATGGGGGAGGAGAAGGGGGAAAAAGTTACAGAGAGGGAGGGAGGCAAACCATAAGAGACTCTTAAATACTGAGAACAAACTGAGGGTTGATGGGGTGTGGGGGAGAGGGGAAAGTGGGTGATGACCATTGAGGAGGGCACTTGTTGGAATGAGTACTAGGTGTTGTATGGAAACCAATTTGACAATACTTTATATTAAAAAAATAAAACAAAAACTTCCACCTAAACCTCGTATCTTATAGAAAAATTAATTCAAGATGGAAAATAAGCCTAATACAAAATTTTAAACATAAAACTTAGAAAAAAATCATAGGATAAAATCTTTGTGACCCAGGGTATGTAGAGTTCGCAGATATAGCATCAAACTATGATCCATAAAGGAGAAAGCTGGTAAGTTAATTTCATCAAAACTAAAAGTTTGTGCTCTGCAAAGGAAACTGTGAAAAGAATGAAAATACAAGCTACAGAGGTGAAAAAATTTGCAAACTGAATATCCAACAAAGCCCTCATAATCTAAAATATGTAACAAACTCTCAAAACTCAACAGCAAGAAAACACCCCCCCCCAAAAAAACTTTAAAAGACTTCACCAAAGAGGATATATAAAGGGCAAATAAGCTTTATAAAGATATTTGACATCCTTAGAGAAAAGTAAATTAAAAACATGATGAGATACCATTATGTACCTATTGCAATGGCTAAAAGTAAAAATATACACACTGACAATACCAAGTACTGGCAAGGATGTGGAGAGACTCGAACATACATTGTTTATGGAATTGCAAAGTGGTACAGTTACTCTGTAAAATAGTGTAGCAGTTTCCTAAAAAGTTAAACATACACTTACCACACAACACAGTGTTGTAGTCTGGGCTGTTGTAACAAAAATACCATAGACTAGATAATTTAAATAGCAAATATTTATTGCTCACAATTCTGGAGGCTGGAAGGTACAAAAACAATGTGCTGGCAGATTTGGTGTCTAGTGAGAGCTTGCTTCCTGATTCATAGAAAGCTGTCTTCTCATGGTATCTTCACATAGAAGTAAGGGAGCTTTCTGGGGTTGCTTTTTTATAAAAGCACACTAGTCTCACTTATAAGAGTTCAATCCTCATTACCTGATCATCTCTCAAAGGCTCCACTTCCAAAAACCATCACAATGGGGATTAGATTTTAACAAATACATTTTGAGGAACACAAAAATTTAATCTATAACACTCAGTAGCTCCAGCCTTGAATATTTCCTCTAGAAAACTGAAACATACATCCACACAAAAATCTGTACAGGAATGTTCATAGCAACGTTATTCATCATAGCAGGAAAGTGGAAATAACCCAAATGTCCTTCAGTAGATGAATGGTTAAACAAACTTTGGTACATCTATGCCATGAAATACTACTCAGCAAGGGACGCCTGGGTGGCTCAGTTGGTTAAGCGTCTGACTTCAATTCAGGTCATGATCTTGGGGTTTGTGAGTTCTAGCCCTGCATCAAGCTCTGTGCTGACAGCTTGGAGCCTGGAGCCTGCTTCAAATTCTGTGTGTGTGTGTCTCTCTACCTTTCCCTGGCTTGCACTGTCTCTCAAAAGTTAATAAATATTTTTTTAAAAAGAAAGAAATACTACTCAGCAATAAGATGGAAAAAACTATGGGTGTACTATTGATACATTGGATGTAATTATGCTGAATGAAAAAAAACTCAAAAGGTTATATTCTGCATGATCCATTTATACAACAGTATTGAAAAGACAAAACTATAGTGATAGAGAACAGATTAGTACTTGCCAGTACAAAAAGACAACATGAGGCAGTTTTTTGGGGGGAAATGGAACTTACCTGGTTCTTGATTGGGGAAGTAGTCATACAAACCAATATATGTGTTAAAATTCATAGAACTGTACACCAAAAAAGTTGATTTTACTGTATGTTCCTTTTTAAAATTAGTAGACTTTATATTTAGAGCATTAGGCTTACAGCAAAATTGATTAGAAAGTACAGAGTTACCATATACACTGTCCCAACATATGCACAACCTCCCTCACTGTCACAACATTCCACATCACAGTAGTAAATTTGTTGCAATCAATAAATCTACATTAACACATCATTATCAACAAAGTCCATAATATGTATTGGGGTTCATTCTTAATGTTGTAGGGGACAAATATATAATAACATATATTCACCATTGTAGTAGCATTCAGAATAGTTTCACTGACCTAAAAATCCTCTGTTCTCTGCCTATTTATCTCTCACTTCCTCTAACTCCTGGCAACCACTAATCTTTTTACTGTCTTCATAAGTTTACTTTTTCTAGAATTTGATGGAATTATACAGTAATTATACAGTAATAGCCTTTTCCAAGTGGCTTCCTCATTCATTAATATGTATTTGTATTTCCTCCAGGTCTTTTCATGGATTAATATCTTATTTCCTTTTCATGCTATATAATATTCCATTACCTGTCTATACCATAGCTTATTTATTCATTTACCTACTAAAAGACATCTTGGTTGTTTCCAAGTATTGGAAATTATAAATAAAACTGCTATAAACATCTATGCAGGGTTTTGTATGGGCTTAAATTTTCAATTACTTTGGATAAATATGCAATTGCTAAGTCATATGGTAAATGTATGTTTAGTTTTGTAAGAAACTGCCAAACTTTGTCTTCCAAAGAACTATACCATTTTGCATTCACAACAACAATGAGGTAGAGTTCTTGTTGCTCCATATTATTACCAGAATTTAGTGTTGTCAGTATTTTGGATTTTGGCCATTTTAATAGGTGAGTGGTAATATCTCATTATTGTTATAATTGGCAATCCCCTAATGACATACAATATTGAACATCTCACAGGCCTACATGCCATCTGTGTATCTTCTTCAGTGGGGTGTCTGCTCAGACCTTTTGTAAAAAGTCCGTATAGTTAACATACAGTCTTATGTTAGTTTCAGGTGTACAAAATAGTGATTCAACAATTCCATACATCACCCAGTGCTCATCACGACAAGTGCATTCCTTAATCCCTATCACCTATTTCACCCATCCTCAAACCAACTTCCCCTCTGGTAAAAATCAGATTGTTCTCTATAGTTAAGAGTCTATTTCTTGGCTAGTTTCCCACTCTCTTTTTTCCCCTCCTTTGTTTTTCTTTTGTTTCTTAAATTCCACTTATCAGTGACATCATATGGTATTTATCTTTCTCTGACTTATTTCACTTAGCATTATACTATCTAGCTCCATCCATGTCATTGCATATGGCAAGATTTCATTCTTTTTTTAGTGAAATAATATTCCATTGTGTGTGCGTGTTATACATATATATATATACATACATACATATATGTGTGTATATACTACTTCTTTATTCATCTATTGATGGATATTTAGGCTGCTTCTGAAATTTGACTACTGTAAATAATGCTGCAATAAACATAGGGGTGTATGTATCATTTTGAATTAGCGTTTTTGTATTTTTTTTGCGTAAATATTCAGTACCGTCATTACTGGATCTTAGGGTAGTTCTATTTTTAACTATGGAACTTCCATACTGTTTTCTAGAGTGGCCACACCAGTTTGCATTCCCACCAACAATGCAAGACAGTTCCTTTTTATCTACATCCTTGCCAACACTTGTTGTTTCTTGTGTTTTTGATTTTAACCATTCTGACAGGTGTGAGGTGATATCTCATTATAGTTTTTATTTGCATTTCCCTGATGTATGTGATGATGAACATCCTTTCATGTGTCTTTTGGCATCTGTAAGTCTTCTTTGGAACAATGTCTGTTCGTGTCTTATGCCCATTTTTTAATTGGATTATTTGGTTTTTGGGTGTTGGCTGTATAAGTTCTTTATATATTTTGGATACTAACCATTTATCAGATATGTCATTTGCAAAAATCTTCTCTCTTTCAGTAGGTTGCCTTTTAGTTTTGTTGATTTTTTTCCTTCTCTGTGCAGAAGCTTTTTATTTTGATGTAACCCCAATAGTTTATTTTTGTTTTTGTTTCCTTTCCCTCAGGAGACATATCTTGAAAGATGTGGCTATGGCTGATCTCAGAGACATTACTACCTGTGCTCTCTTTTAAGGTTTTTATGGTGTCATGTCTCATATTTAAGTCTTTAACCATTTTGAATTTATTTTTGTTCATGGTGTGAGAAAGTGGTCCAGTTTCATTCTTTTGCACATAACTGTCCAGTTTCCCCAACACCATTTGTTGAAGATATTGTCTTTTTCCCATTGAATATTTTTTCCTCCTTTGTCAAAGATTAATTGACCACATAATTGTGGGTTCATTTCTGAGTTTTATATCTTGTTTTATTGATATATATGTCTATTTTTGGGCCAGTACCATAATGTTTTGATTACTACAACTTTGTAATATAACTTGAAGTCTGGAATTGTGATACCTTCAACTTTAGTTTTCCTTTTCAAAATTGATTTGTATATTTGTGGTCCTTGCAGTTTCATATAAATTTTAGGACTGTTTGTTCTAGTTCTGTGAAAAATGCTGTTGGTATTTTGATAGTGATTGCATTAAATGTGTAAACTGCTTTGGGAAGTATAGACATTTTAACAATATTTGTTCTTCCAATCCATGAGCATGGAAAGTTTTTCCATTTGTTTGTGTCATCTTCAATTTCTCTCATCAATGTCTTATAGTTTTCAGAGTATAGATCTTTCACCTCATTGGTTAGGTTATTCCTAGGTATCTTATTATTTTTGGTGCAGTTGTAGATGGGATAGTTTTCTTAATTTCTCTTTCTGCTGTTTCATTATTGGTGTATAGAAATGCAACAGATTCCTGTACATTGATTTTGTATCACGTGAATTTACTGAATTCATTTATCAGTTGTAGTTTTTTGATGGAGTCTTTTGGGTTTTATATACCTGCAAATAGAGTTTTACTTCTTCCTTGCCAATTTGGATGCCTTTTGTTCCTTTTTGTTGTCTGATTGGTATGACTAGGACTTCCAGTACGATGTTGAATAAAAGTGGTGAGAGCGGACATCCCTGTCTTGTTGCTGAACTTAGGGGGGAAAGCTCTCGGTTTTTCCCCATTGAGGATAATGTTGGCTGTGGGTTTTCATATATGGCCTTTATTAAGTTGAGATATGTTCCCTTTAACCTACTTTGTTGAGGGTTTTTTTTATCATGAATGGATGTTGCACTTTCTTGAATGCTTTTTGTACATGTGTTGAGATGATCATACAGCTTTTATCCTTTCTGTTATTGATACATATAACTTCATTGGTTTGCAAATATTGAACTATCCTCGCATCCTGGGAATAAATCCCATTTGAATGATTTTTTTAATGTATTTGTTGAATTTGGTTTGGTAATATTTTGTTGAGGATTTTTGCATCTATGCTCATCAGAGATATTACCCTATAGTTTTTTCTTGTTGTGTCTTTATCTGGTTTTGGTATCAGGGTAATACCTCATTGAATTTGGAAGTTTTCTTTGTTTTTCTATTTTTTGGAGTAGTTTGAGAAGAATAAGTATTAACTCTTCTCTAAATGTTTGCTAGAGGGGCGCCTGGATGATTGTTGGTTGGGTGTCTGACTTTGGCTCAGGTCATGATCTCGCTGTTTGTGGGTTCGAGCCTCGCGTTGGGCTCTGTGCTGACAGTTTGGAGCCTGGAGCCTGCTTCAGATTCTGTGTTTCCCTCTCTCTCTGCCCCTCCGCACCTTGTGCTCTGTCTCTCTATCAAAAATGAATTTAAAAAGACACTTAAAAAATAAAAATAAATGTTTGCTAGAATTTGCCTGTGAAGCCATCTTGTCCTGGACTTACGTTTGTTGGGAGCTTTTTGATTACTGATTCAATCTCCTTGATGGTAATCTGTCTGTTCAAATTTTCTATTTCTTCATGTTTCAACTTTGGTAGGTTATATGTTTTTAGGAATTTATCCATTTGTTCTAGGTTGTCTAATTTGTTGGCATATAGTTTTCCAGAATAATTTCTGGAACTATTGAACTTTTATAACTATTTGTATTTATGTGGTGTTGGTTGTTATTTGTCCTATCTTATTTGTGATTTTATTTATTTGATTTCTTTCTCTTTTTTTCTTAGGTCTGGGTAGAAGTTTATCAATTTCATTCATTTTTTTAAAAGAACCAGGTCCTGGTTTCATCAATCCATTCTATTGTTTTATTTAGTTTTTATATCCATATTCTGTATTATTTCTGCTCTAATCTTTATTATTTCCTTGCTTCTGCTGGTTTTGGGTTCAGTTTATTGTTCTTTTTATAGCTCCCTTAGGTGTAAGGTTAGGTTGTTTATTTCAGCTTTTTCTCACTTTTGAGTTAGGTCTGTATTGCTATAAACTTCCTTCTTAAACTGGTTTTGCTGCATCCAAAAAGTACTGTGCTGTTGTGTTTTCATTTACAATTTTTTTCCATGTACTTTTTGTTCCTTATTTTATTTCCTGGTTGACCCATTCATTGTTTCATTGCATGTCATTTAACCTTGATATATCTGTGCCCTTTCCAGATTTCTTTGTGGTTCATTGCTAGTTTCATAGCATTGTGGTCAGAAAAGATGCATGGTATGACTTTGATCTTTTTTAATTTGTTGGGGCTTGTTTTATAGGCTAATATGTGATCTGTTCTAAAGAATGTTCCATATGCACTTGAAAATAATGTGTATTCTGCTATTTTACCATGGAACGTTCTAACTATATCTGTTAAATCTATCTGGTCCAGTGTGTCGTTCAAAACTACCGTTTCCTGGTGATTTTCTGTTTGGATGATCTGTCCATCAATGTAAGTCGTATGTTAAAGTCCCCTTCTATTATTATATTACTATTGATTAGTTTCTTAATGTTTGCTATTAACTGTTTTATGTATTTGGGTGTGTCCATGTTGGGTGCTTATATATTTACAATTGTTATATCTTCTTGTTGGATTGCCGTCTTTATTATTATATAGTATCCTTCTTTGTCTTTTTTTTTTTTTTTACAGACTTTGTTTTAAAGTCCATTTTGTCTGATGTACGTATTGCTACTTTGGCATTCTTTTGACATCCATTTACATGATAAATATTCCTTCATCGCCTCACATCAATCTGCAGACATCTTTAGGTCTTAAATGAATCTTTTGTAGGCAGCATATAGATGGATCTTGTTTTTTAAATCCATCCTTTCATCCTATGTCTTTTGATCGGAATATTTAGTCCATTTACCTTCAAAGAATTGTTAATAGATATATATTTATTGTCATTTCTTACTTTTTTTGGGGGGGGGGTTACAGTTTTTCCCTGATCCTTTCTTCTATTTGTCTGTCTCTCATGGTTTGCTGGCTTTCTGTAGTTATATACTTGGATTTCTTACTCTTTATTTTTTTGTGTATCTATTACTGGTTTTTGATTTGTGGTTTCCATTCAGTTTATATATAACATTTTCTGCAAATAGCAGTCTATATTAGGCTGACGGTCGCTTAATTTTGAATTCATTCTTTACTTCTCTACCCTGCATGTTTCAGTTATTTGGTATCATATTTTACATCCTTTTCTTTCCTGCTTTTCTTAACTGATTTTTACAGATATCCTTATTTTTGTGTGTGTGATTCCTATTTTCTTTACTCTTACTTATGTTTTTTTTTTCCACTCACAGAGTCTCCCTTAACATTTCTTGTAGGCTGGTTTAGTGGTCATGAAGTCTTTTAGCTTTTGTTTGTCTGAGAAACTCTTTACCTCTTCTTCTATTCTGAATGGTAGTCTTGCTGGAAAAAAGTATTCTTGGTTGAAGATTTATCCCTTTCAGCATTTCATGCCACTCCCTTCTGGCCCACAAAATTTCTGCTGAAAAATCAGCTGATGGACTTCTGTGGTTTCCTTCGTGTCTTCTTTTCTCTTGAAACCTTTAAAATTCTTTGTCATATTTTTTGCCATTTTATGATGTGTCTTGGTGTGGACCTCCTTGGGTTGATTTTGTTGGCAGATCTCTCTGGCTCATGAATCTGGATCTCTGTTTTCCTCCCCAGATTTGGGAAGTTTTCAGCTCTTATTTCTTCAGATATATTTTCTGCACCCTTTTCTCTCTCTTCTCCTTCTGGGATATCTATAATGCGAAAGTTACTATGCTTGATGGAATCACTGAGTTCTCTATGTCTGCTCTCATTATGAAGCATTTGTTTGTCTCTCAAGACTGTTAAGCTTGATTGCTTTCCATTACTCCATCCTTCAGGTCATCAGTGCATTCCTCTCCTTCCTGTAGCCTACTATTTATTCCACTTATTGTATTTTTAATTTCATTTATTGAGTTCTTCATCTCTGATGTTATTTTTTATCTTTCTGTCAAGGGTCTCACTGATGCCCTCCACCCTCTTCTGAAGTCCATTGAGTACCTTTATAATCATTACTTTAAATTCTGTATCAGGCATAAAACTTATTTCTGTTTCAATTAGATCTCCTGCTGTAATTTTTGTCATATTCTTTCTTTTATTTGGGACATATTTCTCTGTCTCCTCATTTTATCTACATCTCTGTGTCTGTTTCTCTGTGTTAGCTACATCTTCTACTCTTGAAAGTAGTGCCTTTATGAAAAAGAGGTCCTATAATGTCCTGCAATGCAGTGTCTCCTGTTCACCAGAACCTGGCACTTCAGGGGTCTCCTATGTGTGTTGCTTGCATCTTGCTCTTGTGTCTGAGTCAGTTTTCCCTTCAGTCCAGACATATGCACTGACTCTTTTCCTGTTGTGGGCTTTGTTTGCTCCCTGTGATGTTAGTGAGATCCAGGCAGGCTGGTTCTGAGGTGGTATGACCCCAAAAGGTCTCAGGGGCAGGGCGGTGGTATTAGCAAAATTTGCACTGAGCTACTAGTCTTAGGCCAAATCCCCCACACCCAGGAGGCCACTGGGGGCACAGCACATGGGAGTGGTGGTAGTGGCCAGGGGTGTATTACATCTGTGTGGACAGCAGCTGGGCAGGGTGCACACAGGGCATTATCAAAGTTTGCACTGATCTAATCCTAGTCATCAGCTGATTCCCTAAAGTGCAGTGACAGCCAGGGGCATGGTGTGCAGCAGCAGTGGTGGTCAGAGGTGTGCAGGCCTCTGTGCACATGGTAGCTGGTGCAGCACACGACATATGTGCAGCTGGCAGTGAGGCCTGGCACCTGATTTCTGTGAGCATGGAGGCTGGGTGTGGAGAATGGTGGCTGAAGCATACAATGTCTGTGCACACGGTGGGTGGGAGGGGTGTGTGCAGCATTAGCAAAATTTGTATTGAGCCACTAGACCTTAGCCAGATCCTCTGAAGGGTGGTGGCCACAGGGGTGCAGCATGCAGAGGCAGTGGTCAGGCTGGGCATGCACGGCTTTAACAAAAATTGCACTGTGCCAAGGACTGATGTCAACAGGCTTATAGCATGTGAGTCCTCAGGAGAAGTCATGGGTGGGTAGGGCACACTGCTAGCAGGTTAGGTAGCAAGGGTCTGTACAGCCTCACCTCCCACAGGTGGGTGTGTGTTCATGCTGGAGGGAAGGGGAGGAAAATGGCACCTGCCTGCTCCTTTGTTCCCAGAGAGGTCTGCCAAGATGCTCTGAAAACAGTATAAACACGTCTCCTTCCCATTGTGCAAGCTGTCACTTCTATGTTGCCTCTCCTTAGGCTGTTGTCTCTTTAGGGATTGTCTCTTTAGGGTCAGGGATTTGGCTATCACTTACCCAGTGCTGACCCAGTGCTGAGTTGGCTTACTTTTAATGTTCCAGGCTCTAAGTCCCACTGGTTTTACAAACTCACTGAATTCAGCCTGTCTGATTTTGAAGGCCAGACATTATGGGGATTTGTTTTCCCTGTGTGGGCTCCCTGGTGCTTTCTCCAAGACCACATCTTCCTCCTCTCTGTGGGAAGCTCCTGACCCCCATTCCTGCCCTTTCTAACCTCTCTGATGTGGCTTCTTCTCTACATTTAGTTGTGGAGTTTGTTCTACCACTCTTCGGATCACCTTCTGGTTTATTTATTTGGATGTGAGTGATATCTAGCTGTAAACGTGGGATGAGGTGACCTTAGAATCCTTCTACTCCAACATCCATCTGCTCAGATCTTTTGCCTACTCTTTAATTGGATTGTTTGTTTTCTTATTTTGGTGTTTTAAGAGTTTTTGTGTATTTTAAAACTTTTTAAAATTTTTATTTATTTTTGACAGAGAGACAGAGCATGAGCAGGGGAGGGGCAGAGAGAGGGGGAGACTCAGAATCTGAAGCAGGCTCCAGGCCCTGAGCTGTCAGCACAGAGCCCAACGTGGGGCTCAAACTCACAGGCTGCAAGATCATGACCTGAGCCAAAGTCAGACGCTCAACCGACTGAGCCACGCAGGTGCCCTAAGTTTTTGTGTATTTTAGGTAACAGATCTTTATCAGATGGGTCTGATAAATATTTTCAATATGTCCTGCAGGCCTGTGGCTTGTCTTCTCATTCTCTTAACACTGTTTTACACAGAACATATTTTTAAAATTTTAATGAAGTCCAGTTTATCAATTGCTTCCTTCATGCATTGTGCCTTTAGTGTTGTAGCTAAAAAGTCATAGGTATACTCAATGTCATTTAGGTTTTCTCTAATGTTTCTTTCTAAGAGTTTTATAATTTTGCATTTTATACTTAGGTCTATGATCCATTTTGAATTCATTATTGGGAATGGTGTAACATCTGTGTGCAGATTCTTTTTTTATATGGGTGTCCAGTTGTTCCAGCACAGTTTGTTGAAAATTATATCTTTTTACACTGCATTTCCTTTACATCTTTGACAAAAATCATTTGACTATATTTGTGTGAGTCTATTCTTGAGCTCTCTATTCTCTTCCATTGATCTATCTGTCTATTCTTTCACCAATACCACACTGTCTTGATTAGTATAGCTTTATGTAAGTCTTGGCGTCTGGTACTGTCAGTCCTCCAACTCTGTTCTTCTTCAATATTGACTTGCTTAGTCTGGCTCTTCTGCTTCTCCATATAAATTTTGGAATCAGTTTGTCTGTATCTACAAAATATCTTGTTGGAATTTTGATTAGGGTTCCATTCAATCTACAGATCAAGTTGGAAAAAACTGACATCTTGACAATATTCTGTCTTCTTATCCATAAACATGGAATACCTTTCCATTCATTTAGTTTTTCTGTATTTTCTTTCTTAGAGTGTTGTATTTTTCCTCATCTTGATCTTGTACATATTTGGTAGGTTTATTAAAAATTATTTAATTTTTTGTGCTAATGTAAATGTTAATATGTTTTTAATTTCAAATTCCACTTGTTCTTTGTTGGTATAAAGAAAAATAATTGACTTTTGTATATTAACCTTGTACACTGCAACTTTGCTGTAACTGCTTATTAGTCCTTGGAGGTTTTATTTTGTCAAGTCTTTCAGGTTTTCAGCATAAACAATAATTTCATTTGTGAACAAATACAGTTTTGTGTCTTCCTTCCTGATCTATATACCTTTCGTTTCCTTTCCTGGTCTTAATGCATTAAGTAGGACTTCCAGTACAATGTTGAAAAGCAGTAGTAAGAGAGACACTTTTGCTTCATTCCTGATCTTAGTGAGAAATCTTCAAGTTCCTCACCATTATGCATGATGTTAGCTATAGGTTTTATGTAGATGTTCTTTATGAAGCTGGAGAAGTTTCCCTCTAATACTAGTCTGCTGAGTTTTTATCATGAAAAGTGTTGAATTTTGTCAAATGCTTTTCTGCATCTACTGATATGATCATGCAATTTGCCTTTTTTTTGCCTATTGATCTGATAGATTACATTAATTGATTTTTGAGTGTTAAATGAACCTTGCATACCTGGGATGAATCTCACTTATCCAAATCACTTTTCTCTTGCTTCTTTCTAAATTTTCTCTTTGTCTTTAACTTTTCACAATTTGATTATAATGTGTCACAATAATTTGTTGACTGATTTTGCTTGGGGTCTTTGAGCTCCATGTGTCTGGATGTCCTTATCTCTCTCAAGACTTGGGAAATTTTCAGTCAATGTTTCTTTAAATAAGCTTTTTGCCCCCTTCTCCCTCTTTCTTCTGCTTCTAGGACCACTATAATGCATATTTATGTTTACTCAAACGTACAACATAGGTTCCATATGCTTTCTTTATTCTTTTGTTGTTGTTCCCTTAATTGGCTAATTTCAAATAACCTGTTCTTGAGCACACCAATTATCTCTCTGTGTGATTAAGTCTGCTGTTGAAGCTCTTTATTAAATTTTTCAGTTCTGTCATTGTGTTTTTCACCTCCAGGATTTCTGTTTGGGTCTTTTTTCTGGTTTCAGTTTCTTTATTAAACTTCTCATTTGCTCATGTATTGTTTTCCTGATTTTGTTTAGTTGTCTGTGTTCTGTTGCATCTCACTGAGCTTCTTTAAGATTATTATTTTGAATTCTTTACCAGGCAATTCATAGATCTTCATTTCTTTGGGTTGGTTACTGGAGCTTTATTAGTTTCCTTTGGTGGTGTCATGTTTGCTTGATTCTTCATAACCCATGTAGCCTTGTGTTGGTGTATGTGCATTTGAAAGAGGAAACATTTATTCTAGATTTTACAGACTGGTTTCAGTAGGTAAAGGAGGTAAAATCTTCTGTCAGGTACCTGGGTTGATGATATTGTCTCTAGGATTACACTGAAGTGGAAACTGGGTCATGTGGCTGAGCTGGGTCCTCACTGGGGTCCATGGTTGTAAGATCTATTACCAGGGCCTTGGGAAGGCATGGATTCTGTCTGCTTCTTGTGTGGACAGGACTGCCTCTGAGACCTTGATCAGTAGGGCTTGCACTGGAAGAAGGGTCTGCTCCTGGGTCCAGAGATAGCAAGTCCATTACCAGGTATGCAGATGAGTGTGGTTCCCATTGAGTCCCTAGGAGGGCTCCTGGCAGGTCACTGGGCCTTTCACTGGGTGGGAAGAATTGGCCCTGGGCTCATACTGAGGAGAGATGGAGCTGAGTTACAGGGTCCACAGCTGGGACCAGGCTTGCCTTCAGGGGAATGGGCTAGCATGCTTCCTACAAGTTTCCTGAAATCAGGACTTCCTCCAAACTGCAGATAAGTAAGAATGGAGCCAGATCACAGGACTGTTTCAGGATCAACAGTCAGCCCAAGATCAGCAGGCCCTCTTCCTGCTGGGGCACAAAGGAGCACATCTCTTTCCAAGTCTCTGCGTAGGCAGGTCCATTCCAAAATGGTAGCAGTCCCTAAAGTTAGGTTACAGGGACACTTCAAGATTTTCAGTCATACTGAAGTCAGGAGGCCTATCTCTGAGGTCATGGATGGATATGTCCCACCCAAACTCTGGGTGGGCAGGACTAGCAGTTAATAGGAGCTGGGGCTGTGTCACAGGCCACTTTCAGAGTCTATAGCCAGGACCAAGGTGGATGGGCCTGTTACCCAGGGCACAAGCAGGCAGGTAGTCCTGGTAACAAGACCAAGGACAAATGGGGCTATAACCAAGTCCACACAGAGGGTAGGGCTGTTTCTGAATCCATAGCTGGACCATGGTCAGTGAGCCTACTATCTGGGCACAGACTTACCTTCTCAAAACAGCCCTCCTTGGTTGTGGGCTCCAGTGGGAGTTTCCTACTTGGAAATCTCCTACTTGGAGTCTACTTGGAGTCTCCTACTTGGAGTCTCCTACTTGGATCCCAAAGCTCCCATGAAGGCTTTATTTCCATGGTGGCTGCCAAATTTTTGTTGCTGAGGAGAGATATGAGCAGGGAACCTTCTACTCTGTCATCCTGTTGACATCACTCTGCCTTTTGTGGTTTTAATTGAGCAACTTCTATGATTCTTCACTCTCCTTTCTTAGCATATCAATTATACAGTACTTCTCTTTTTAACCTTTTTTTAGTGGCTGCTTTGAGTTTGCAATATACTTTAAAACTAATAGACATACACTTTCAAATCACACTATATCACTTCATGAGTAGTGCAAGTACCTTATAATAACAAAATATTCCTAATTCTTCCCTCTTACATCATTGATGTTGCTCATTTTATTTGTATGTATGTAGGTATGCATAACCATATATTTATATATATAAGATATATATAAGCATAAAAAATCAAATACATTGTTGCTATTTAAAAACTCGTATTTGTTAGATCAATAAAGAATAAGAAAAATAAAAGTTTTATTTTACCTTCACCTGTTCCTTCTCCAACATTCCTCTTTTCTTTATATATATCCAAGTTTCTGACCTGTATCATTTTTCTTCTCTCTGAAGAACCTCTTTTAACATTTCTTACAAGGCAAGTGTACTGGCAAAAATTCCCTTCAATTTGTGTTTGCTGAGAAAGTATTTGTCCTTAACTTTTGAAGAATAATTTCACAGAGTACAGAATTCTAAGCTAGTGGGTTCTTTTTCATTTCAACACTAAATATTTCACCTTATGTTATACTAATTAATTTTATTTGTTTTAAAGTTTTTATTTGAATTACAGTTAATTCATTCAGTGCAATTTCAGGTGTACAATATAATGATTCAGCATTTCCATACAATACCCAGTGTTTATCACAATAAGCGCACTCCTTAAACCTCATCACTTATTTCACCCATCCCCCTGCCCACCTCCCCTCTGGTTACCATCAGTTTGTTCTCTATAGTTAATAGTCTGTTTCTTTTTTTTTTTAAATTTTTTTTTCAACGTTTATTTATTTTTGGGACAGAGAGAGACAGAGCATGAACAGGCGAGGGGCAGAGAGAGAGGGAGACACAGAAACGGAAAGAGGCTCCAGGCTCTGAGCCATCAGCCCAGAGCCCGACGCGGGGCTGGAACTCACGGACCGCGAGATCGTGACCTGGCTGAAGTCGGACGCTTAACCGACTGCGCCACCCAGGCGCCCCAATAGTCTGTTTCTTGATTTGCAGCTCACTCCCTCTTTTTTTCCCCTTTGCTCATTTGTTTCTTAAGTCCCACATATGAGTGAAATCATATGGTATGTTTCTTTCACTTATTTTACTTAGCACAATACTCTAATTCCATCCACATCATTGCAAATGGCAAGAATTCATTCTTTTTTTTTTATGGTGGAACAATATCCCATTGTATAAATATACCACATCTTCTTTATCCATTCATCAGATGATGGGCATTTGGCTATTTAATTTTCATAATTTGGCTACTGTTGCTAATGCTGCTATAAACATCAGGGTGCGTGTATCACTTTAAATCAGTATTTTTGTATCCTTTGGGAAAATACCTAGTAGTGCAATTGCTGAAATGTAGCGTAGTTCTGTTTTTAACTTTCTGAGGAACCCCCCCCCCCATGCCATTTTCCAGAGTGGCTGGACCAGATTGCATTCCCACCAATAGTTTAAGAAGGTTTCCCTTTCTCCACATCCTCATCAACACCTTTGTTTCCTGTGTTGTTAATTTTAGCCATTGTGACTTGTCTGAGGTGATATATAATTGTAATTTTGACGTATATTCCCCTGATGATGAGTGATGTTGAACATCTTTTCATATGTCTGTTAGCCATCTGTATGTCTTCTTTGCAAAAATGTCTATTCATGTCTTCTGTCTTCTGCCCACTTGTTAATTGGATTGTTTTTTGGGGTGTTGAGTTTTTTAAGTTCTTCATATATTTTGGATACTAACCTTTTATCAAATATGTCACTTCCAAATATCTTCTAATCCAAAGGTTGACTTTTAATTTTGTTGATTATTTCCTTTACTGTGCAAAAGTTTTTTATCTTGATGAAGTCCCTATCATTTACTTTTGTTTTTGTTTCCCTTGCTTCAGGAGACATATATAGTAAGAAGTTGCTATAGCAGATGTTAAAGAGGTTATTGCCTGTGTTCTCCTCTAGGATTTTTATGATTTTAGGTCCCTTGACTAGGTCTTTAGTCCATCTTGAATTTATTTTCTGTATGGTGTAAGAAAGTGGCCCAGGTTCACTCTTTTGCATGTTGCTGTCCAGTTTTCCCATTTGTTGAAGAGACTTATCTTTTTCCCATTGGATATTCTTTCCTGCTTTGTCGAAGATTAGTTGGCCATATAGTTGTAGGTTCATTTCTGGGTTTTTTATTCTGTTCCATTGATCTAAGTGTCTGTTTTGTACCAGTACCATCATGTCCTGATCACTACAGCTTTGTAATATAACTTGAAGCCCAGACTTGTGATGCCTCCAGCTTTCCTCTTCTTTTTCTAGATCTCTTTAGTTATTTGGAGTCTTCTGTGGTTCCATACAAATTTTAGGACTGTTTGTTCTAACTCTGTGAAAAATGATGGTGGTATTTTGATGGGGATGGCATTATATTGCTTTGGGGAGTATAGACATTTTGACCATATTTGTTCTTCCAATCTATGAGCATGAAATGTCTTTCCATTTCTTTGTGTCATCTTCAATTTCTTCCATCAATGTTTTATACTTTTCTGAATACAGATCTTTTATCTCTTTGGTTAGTTTTATTCCTTATCTTATGCTTTTTAGTGTAATTGTAAATGGATTGTAGGGTAGTTCTATTTTTAACTTTCTGAGCAAACTCCATGATGTTTTCCAGACTGGCTGGCCCAAATTGCATTCCCACCAACAGCGTAAGAGGGTTTCCCTTTCTCCACATCCTCACCAACACCTGTTGTTCCGTGTGTTGTTAATTTTAGCCATTCTGAACTTGATTTCTATTTCTGCTGCTTCATTATTAGTGTATAGAAATGTAACAGATTTCTGTATGTTGATTTTGTATCCTGAGACTTTACTGAATCCATGTATCAGTTCTAGCAATTTTTGGTGGAGTCTTTCCAGTTTTCTACATAAGGTATCATATTATCTGCAAATAGCATAAGTTTGACTTCTTCCTTGCTTATTTGGATGCCTTTTATTTCTTTTTGTTGTCTAATCGCTGAGGCTAGGACTTCCAGTACTATGTTAAATGACAGTAATGAGAGTGGGCATCCATGTCTTACTCTTGACCATCCCCATTGAGGATGATATCAGCTGTAGGCTTTTTTTATTATGAAATTCATTGTCAAATTGGTTTCCATACAACACCCAGTGCTCATCCCACAGGTGCCCTTCTCAATACCCATCACCCACCCCCCATAAACCCTCAGTTTGTTCTCAGTTTTTATGAGTCGCTTATGTTTTGGCTCCCTCCCTCTCTAACCATTTCTTTTCCTTCTCCTCCCCCATGGTCTTCTGTTAAGTTTCTCAGGATCCACATAGGAGTTAAAACATATGGAATCTGTCCTTCTCTGTATGACTTATTTCATTTAGCATAACACTCTCCAGTTCCATCCACGTTGCTACGAAGGGCCATATTTCGTTCTTTCTCATTGCCATGTAGTACTCCATTGTGTATATAAACCACAATTTCTTTATCCATTCATCAGTTGATGGACATTTAGGGTCTTTCAATAATTTAGCTATTGTTGAGAGTGCTGCTATAAACATTGGGGTACAAGTGCCCCTATGCATCAGTACTCCTGTATCCCTTGGATAAATTCCTAGCAGTGCTACTGCTGGATCATTGGGTAAGTCTATTTTTAAATTTTTGAGGAACCTCCACACTGTTTTCCAGAGCGGCTGCACAACTTTGCATTCCCACCAACAGTGCAAGAGGTTTCCCGTTTCTCCACATCCTCCCCAGCATCTATAGTCTCCTGTTTCATTCATTTTGGCCACTCTGACTGGCGTGAGGTGATATCTGAGTGTGGTTTTGATTTGTATTTCACTGATGAGGAGCAACGTTGAGCATCTTTTCATGTGCCTGTTGGCCATCCGGATGTCTTCTTTAGAGAAGTGTCTATTCATGTTTTCTGCCCATTTCTTCACTGGATTATTCGGTTTTTTTGGGTGTGGAGTTTGGTGAGCTCTTTATAGATTTTGGATACTAGCCCTTTGTCCGAATGTCACTTGCAAATATCTTTTCCCATTCGTTGGTTGCCTTTTAGTTTTGTTGATTGTTTCCTTTGCTGTGCAGAAGCTTTTTATCTTCATGAGACCCCAATAGTTCATTTTTGCTTTTAATTCCCTTGCCTTTGGGGATGTGTCGAGTAAGAGATTGCTACGGCTGAGGTCAGAGAGGTTTTTCCTTGCTTTCTCCTCTAGGGTTTTGATGGTTTCCTGTCTCACATTCAGGTCCTTTATCCATTTTGAGTTTGTTTTTGTGAATGGTGTAAGAAAGTGATCTAGTTTCATCCTTCTGCATGTTGCTGTCCAGTTGTCCCAGCACCATTTGTTAAAGAGACTGTCTTTTTTCCATTGGATATTCTTTCCTGCTTTGTCAAAGATTAGTTGGCCATACTTTTGTGGGTCTGGTTCTGGGGTTTCTATTCTATTCCACTGGTCTATGTGTCTGTTTTTGTGCCAATACCATGCTGTCTTGATGATTACAGCTTTGTATAGAGGCTAAAGTCTGGGATTGTGATGCCTCCTGCTTTGGTCTTCTTCAAAATTACTTTGGCTATTCAGGGCCTTTTGTGGTTCCATACAAATTTTAGGATCGCTTGTTCTAGCTTCGAGAAGAATGTTGGTGCAATTTTGATTGGGATTGCATTGAATGTGTAGATAGCTTTGGGTAGTATTGACATTTTAACAATATTTATTCTTCCAATCCATAAGCATGGAATGTTTTTCCATTTCTTTATATCTTCTTCAATTTCCTTCATCAGCTTTCTATACTTTTCATCATACAGATCTTTTACATCTTTGGTTAGGTTTATTCCTATTTTAGGCTTCTTGGTGCAATTGTGAATGGGATCAATTTCTTTATTTGTCTTTCTGTTGCTTCATTATTAGTGTATAAGAATGCAACTGATTTCTGTACATTGATTTTGTATCCTGCGACTTTGCTGAATTCATGTATCAGTTCTAGCAGACTTTTGGTGGAGTCTATTGGATTTTCCATGTATAATATCATGTCATCTGCAAAAAGCGAAAGCTTGACTTCATCTTTGCCAATTTTGATGCCTTTGATTTCCTTTTGTTGTCTGATTGCTGATGCTAGAACTTCCAGCACTATGTTAAACAGCAGCGGTGAGAGTGGACATCCCTGTCGTGTTCCTGATCTCAGGAAGAAAGCTCTCAGTTTTTCCCCATTGAGGATGATATTAACTGTGAGCTTTTCATAAATGGCTTTGATGATGTTTAAGTATGTTCCTTCTGTCCAGACTTTCTCAAGGGTTTTTATTAAGAAATGATGCTGAACTTTGTCAAATGCTTTTTCTGCATTGATTGACAGGATCATATGGTTCTTATCTTTTCTTTTGTTAATGTGATGTATCACATTGATTGATTTGCAAATGGTGAACCAGCCCTGCAGCCCAGGAATGAATCCCACTTGATCGTGGTGAATAATTCTTTTTATATGCTGTTGAATTCGATTTGCTAGTATCTTATTGAGAAGTTTTGCATTCATATTCATCACGGATATTGGCCTGTAGTTCTCTTTTTTTTACTGGGTGTCTGTCTGGTTTAAGAATCAAAGTAATTCTGGCTTCATAGAATGAGTCTGAAAGTTGTCCTTCCCTTTCTATTTTTTGGAATAGCTTGAGAAGGATAGGTATTATCTCTGCTTTAAACATCTGGTAGCACTCCCCTGGGAAACCATCTGGTCCTGGACTCTTATTTGTTGGGAGATTTTTGATAACTGATTCAATTTCTTTGCTGGTTATGGGTCTGTTCAAGCTTACTATTTCCTCCTGATTGAGTTTTGGAAGTGTGTGGGTGTTTAGGAATCTGTCCATTTCTTCCAGGTTGTCCAGTTTGTTGGCATATAATTTTTCATAGTATTCCCTGATAATTGCTTGTATTTCTGAGGGATTGGTTGTAATAATTCCATTTTCATTCATGATTTTATCTATTTGGGTCATCTCCCTTTTCTTTTTGAGAAGTCTGGCTAGAGGTTTATCAATTTTGTTTATTTTTTCAAAAAACCAACATTTGGTTTCATTGATCTGCTCTATAGTTTTTTTTTAGATTCTATACTGTTTATTTCTGCTCTGATCTTTATTATTTCTCTTCTTCTGCTGGGTTTGGGGTGTCTTTGCTGTTCTGCTTCTATTTCTTTTAGGTGTGCTGTTAGATTTTGTATTTGGGATTTTTCTTGTTTCTTGAGATAGGCCTGGATTGCAATGTATTTTCCTCTCAGGACTGGCTTCGCTGCATCCCAAAGCGTTTGGATTGTGGTGTTTTCATTTTCATTTGTTTCCATATATTTTTAAATTTCTTTTCTAATTGCCTGGTTTACCCATTCATTCTTCCGTAGGGTGTTCTTTAACCTCCATGGTTTTGGAGGTTTTCCAGACTTTTTCCTGTGGTTGATTTCAAGCTTCATAGCATTGTGGTCTGAAAGTATGCATGGTATGATCTCAAATCTTGTATACTTATGAAGGGCTGTTTTGTGACCCAGTATGTGATCAATCTTGGAGAAGGTTACAGGTGCACTCGAGAAGAAAGTATATTCTGTTGCTTTGGAATGCAGAGTTCTAAATATATCTGTCAAGTCCATCTGATCCAGTGTATCATTCAGGGCCCTTGTTTCTTTATTGACCGTGTGTCTAGATGATCTATCCATTTCTGTAAGTGGAGTGTTAAAGTCCCCTGCAATTACCACATTCTTATCAATAAGGTTGCTTATGTCTGTGATGAATCATTTTATATATTTGGGTGCTTCCGTATTTGGCACATAGACATTTATAATTGTTAGCTCTTCCTGATGGATGGACCCTGTAATTATATAATGCCTTTCTTCATCTCTTGTTTCAGCCTTTAATTTAAAGTCTAGTTTGTCTGATATAAGTATGGCTACTGCAGATTTCTTCTGACTTCCAGTAGCATGATAAATAGTTCTCCATCCCCTCACTCTCAATCTGAAGGTGTCCTCAGGTCTAAAATGAGTCTCTTGTAGACAGCAAATAGATGGGTCTTGTTTTTTTATCCAGTATGATACTCTATGTCTTTTGGTTCGAGCATTTAGTCCATTTACATTCAGTGTTATAGAAAGATATGGGTTTAGAGTCATTGTGATGTCTGTAGGTTTCATGCTTGTAGCAATGTCTCTGGTACTTTGTCTCACAGCATCCCCCTTAGGATCTCTTGTAGGGCTGATTTCATGGTGATCAAGTCCTTCAGTTTTTGTTTGTTTGGGAAGACCTTTATCTCTCCTTCTATTCTAAATGACAGACTTGCTGGACAAAGGATTCTCGGCTGCATATTTTTTTTCTGTTCATTACATTGAAGATCTCCTGCCATTCCTTTCTGGCCTGCCAAGTTTCAGTAGAGAGATCAGTCACGAGTCTTATAGGTCTCCCTTTATATGTTAGAGCACATTTATCTCTAGCTGCTTTCAGAATTTTCTCTTTATCCTTGTATTTTGCCAGTTAAACTATGATATGTCATGCAGAAGATGGATTCAAGTTACGTCTGAAGGGAGTTCTCTGTGCCTCTTGGATTTCAATGCCTTTTTCCTTCCCCAGATCCGGGAAGTTCTCAGCTATGATTTCTTCAAGTATACCTTCAGCACCTTTCTCTCTCTCTTCCTCCTCTGGAATCCCAATTATGCGTATATTATTTTGTTTAATTGTGTCACTTAGTTCTCTAAGTCCCCCCTCATACTCCTGGATTTTTTTATCTCTCTTTTTCTCAGCTTCTTCTTTTTCCATAATTTTATCTTCTAATTCACCTATTCTCTTCTCTGCCTCTTCATTTCCAGCTGTAGTCACCTCCATTTTATTTTGCAGCTCATTTATAGCATTTTTTAGCTCCTCCTGACTGTTTCCTAGTCCCTTGATCTCTGTAGTAATAGATTCTCTGCTGTCCTCTGTACTTTTTTCAAGCCCAGCTTTTATGACTATTATTTTAAATTCATTTTCTGCTATATTGCTTAAATCGTTTTTGATCAGTTCGTTAGCTGTCGCTACTTCCTGGAGTTTCTTTTGAGGAGAATACTTCCATTTTGTCATTTTGGATAGTCCCTGGAGTGGCACAGAACTGCAGGGCACTTCCTCTGTGCTGTGTGGAGTAACTTGTGTTGGTGGCTGGGGCCACAGTCAGACCTGGTATCTGCCCCCAGCCCACCACTGGGGCCACAGTCAGACTGGTTCATACCTTATCTTCCCCTTTCCCAAGGGCAGGACTCACTGTGGAGTGGTGTGGCCTCTGTCTGGGCTACTTGCACACTGCCAGTCTTGTGGTGCTGCTTCGATAGGATCTGGTGTATTAGCCGGGGTAGATCCTCAAGGTGCACAGGGGCAGGAGGGGCAGGCTCAGCTCGATTTGCCTTTGCTGGTCTGCTTTGGGAGGGGCTCTTTGGCACTGGGAGGGAGGCAGACCCATCTGAGGGATGGATCTGCAGAAGCACAGCATTGGGTGTTTGCACGGTGCAAGCAAGTTCCTGACAGGAACTGGTTCCCTTTGGGATTTTGGCTGGGGGGTGGGCGAGGGAGATGGCGCTTCCCAGTGCCTTTGTTTCACGCCAAGCTGATCTCTGTCTTCTGTGGCTCAACAATTCTCCTTCCCGTTGTCCTTTAGCCCTCCGAGCAGAGCTGTTGACTTATAACATTCCAGATGTTAAGTCCCGCTGGCTGTCAGAACACACTCCACCCGGCCCCTCTGCTTTTGCAAGCCAAACTCGGGGGCTCTGCCTTGCCGGGTGGGCTGGCTGCCTCTCCACCTCCCTGGCTCCCTCCTGCCAGTCCGTGTAGCGCACACCACCTCTCCACCCTTCCTACCCTCTTCCATGGGCCTCTCTTCTACTCTTGGCTCTGGAGAGTCCGTTCTGCTAGACTTCTGGCAGTTTTCTGGGTAAATTAGGCAGATGTGGGTGGAATGTAAGCGATCAGCAGGATGCAGTAAGCCCATTGTCCTCCTACGCTGCCATCGTCCCCTGAATCCCCTAGCTGTAGTTTTTTT
The DNA here is from genome assembly GCF_018350175.1 of Felis catus. Taxonomy (NCBI): domain Eukaryota; kingdom Metazoa; phylum Chordata; class Mammalia; order Carnivora; family Felidae; genus Felis; species Felis catus. The sequence continues at coordinate 56,518,208 of NC_058386.1, forward strand.
TGTATATGACCTTTATTATGTTCAGGTATGTTCCCTCTAGACTTACTGTGTTGAGGGTTTTTATCATGAGTGGATGTTTCACTTTGTCAAATGCTTTTTCTACATAGATTGAGATGATCATACAGTTTTATCCTTTCTTTTGTTAATGTAGTGTATCACATTGCCTGACTTGTGAATATTGAACCCTTGCAGCCCAGGAATAAATCCCATGTGATTATAGTGAATGATTCTTTTAATGTACTGTTAGATTCAATTTTCTAGTATTTTGTTAAGAATTTTTGCATCCGTGTTCATCAGGGATATTGGCCTGTAGTTCTCTTTTTTCATGGAGTCTTTGTCTAGTCTTGGAAACAGGATAATGCTGGCCTCATAGAATGAGTGTGGAAAATTTCTTTCCATTTCTATTTTTGAATAGTTTGAGAAGAATAGGTATTAACTCTTCTTTAAATGTTTGGTATAATTCCCCTGTGAAGCCATCTGGCCCTGGACTTTTTTTATTGGGAGATTTCTTATTACTGATTCAATTTCTTTGCAAGTTATAGGTCGGTACAAGTTTTCTGTTTCTTCATGTTTCAGTTTTGGTAATTTATATGTTTCTAGGAATTTATCCATTTCTTACAGTTTGTCCGATTTGTTGACATATAATTTTTCATAATATTCTCTTATAATTGTTTATATTTCTGTGGTGTTGGTTGTTATTTCTCCTCTCTCATTTGTGATTTTATTTATTTGGTTTGTTTCTCTTTTTTTCTTGATAAGTGGCTATCAATTTTATTAATTTTCCAAAGAACCAGTTCCTGGTTTCTCTGATCTGTTCTACTGTTTTTTAGTTCCTATATCATTTATTTCTGCTCTAAACTTTATTATTTCCCTTCTTCTGTTTGCTTTAGGCTTTGTTGTTCTTTTTCTAGCTCTTTTAGGTATAAGGTTAGGTTGTTTATTTGAGGTTTTTCTTGCATCTTGAGGTAGGCCTGTATTGCTATATACTTCCCTCTTGGAACTATTTTTGCTATATTCCAAAGGTTTTGGACTGTAATGTTTTCATTTTCATTTGTTTCTATGGTTTTTTTTTGTTTCTTATTTAATTTCCTGTTTGATCCATTTATTCTTTTTTTTAATGAGATTTATTGTAAAATTCCATTTATTCTTTAGGAGAATGTTCTTTAACTTCCATGGATTTGTGGTCTTGCCAAATATTTTCTTCTGGTTGTCTTCAAGTTTCATAGAATTGTGGTCAGAAAAGATGCATGTTACGATCTCAATCTTTTTGTGCTTGTTGAGGTCTGATCTGTGATCTAGTATGTGATCTATTCTGAAGAATGTCCCATGTGCAGAATTTGTATTCATTCTGATGCTTTAAGATGAAATGTTCTGAATATATCTGTTAAGTCCATCTGTTCCAGTGTGTCATTTAAAGCCATTGTTTCCTTGTTGGTTTTCCACTTATTTATCTGCCCATTAATGTAAGGGTGGGTGTTAAAGTCCCCTGCTATTATTGTATTATTATCAATGAGTTCCTTCATATTTGTTATTAATGGTTTTATAGATTTGGGTGCTTCAGTGCTGGGGGCATAAATATTTACAATTTTTTTTATCTTCTTGCTGGATAATCCCCTTTATTATGATATACTGCCCTTATTCTTCTCTTGTTACAGTTTATTCCAGCTTTCTCTTGACATCCATTTGCATGATAAATGTTTCTCCATTGCCTCACTTTCAATCTACAGGGGTCTTTAGGTCTAAAATGAGCCTCTTGTAGGCAACATATAGATGGGTCTTGCTTTTTAATTCCTTTTGACACCCTATCTTTTGTTTATTTATTTACTTCCAGACAGAGAGAGAGAGAGAGAATGGGGGAGGGGCAGAGAGAGAGGAGAGAGAGAGAACATGAAGCAGGCTTCATGCTGTCAACACAGAGCCCAGTGCAGACCTTGATCCCACAAACCGTGAGATAATGACTTTAGCCAAAATCAAGAGTCAAACAGCCGACTGAGCCACCCAGGCCCCCACACCCTATGTCTTTTGATTGAAGCATTTAGTCCATTTACACTGAGAATAATTATTGATATATATGCATTTAGTGCCATTTTATTCCTTGTTTTGTCATTGTTTCTGGAAATTTTCCCTATTCCTTTCTAGCCTTTGTTGCTTTTGGTCTCCTTCTAACTCAAAGAGTCCCTTTTAATATTTCTTTCAGGGCTGGTTTAGTGGTCCTGAACTCCTTTAGTTTTTGTTTGCCTCGGAAATTCTTTATCTTTCTTCCTATTCTGAATGATAGCCTTGCTGGATAGAGTATTCTTGGCTACAGATTTCTCCTATTTAGCACGTTGAATGTATCATCCCACTCTCTTCTGTCTTGCCAAGTTTCTGTAGTCAGACGTGTTGTTAGCATTATGGGTCTTCCCTGGTAAATTAGGGACCTCCTTTGTCTTGCTGCTTTTAGGACTTTTTTTCTTTATCACTACATTTTGCAAATTTAACTGCAATATGTCTTGGTGTTGACCTATTTTTGTTGATTTTGATGGGAGTTCTCTGTGCTTCCTGGATTTGGATGTTTATTTCCTTCCCCAGATTAAGGAACTTTTCAGCTATTATTTCTTCAAATAAACATTCTGCCCCCTTTTATCTCTTCTTCTTCTGGTATTCCTATGATACAAATGTTATTACATTTGATGTAGTCACTGAGTTCCCTAAGCCTACTGTCAAGATCCATCATTCTTCTTTGTCTCTTTTGTTCAACTTAATTATTTTCCATAATTCTATCTTCTATATCATTTATTTGTTCCTCTGCTTCTTCCATCCTTGTGATCATTACATCCAGTAGGCTTCAAATCTCAGATATTGCATTTTTCATTTCTGCCTGATTGTTTTTCAGCTCTTTTATCTCTGTAGTAAGGTTTTCCCTAATGTCTTCCATGCTTTTCTCAAGCCCGGAGAGTATCCTTATAATTGTTGCTTTAAATTCTGCATCAAGCATATTATTTATATCCGTTTCAATTAGTTCTCTGGCCATGACTTTGTCTTGTTCTTTCTTTTAGGATGAATTCCTCTGGCATTTTGTCTAAGTCTCTGTCTTCTTCTATGTGTTAGAAAATTTTTCTGTGCTTTCTGTTCCTGTGAGTAATTGCTTTATGAAGACGAGATCATTGGGGTGTCTGGGTGGCTCAGTTGGTTAAGTGTCCAACTTTGGCTCAGGTCATGATCTTGCAGTTTGTAAGTTAGAGCCCCACATCAGGCTCTGTGCTGACAGCTCAGAGCTTGAAGTCTGATTTGGATTCTGTGTCTTCCTCTCTCTGCTCCTCCCCTACTCACATTCTGTCTCTCTTTCAAAAATAAAAAAAAATAAAAAAATTAATAAAAATTCTTTAAAAAGGAGAGATTATCAAATGTCCAGAGCCTGGAGCTTCAGGAACTTTATCTAGTGTGTGCTGCATGCACTTTGCTGCTGTGTTTTGGCTGCTCTCTCAGGTCAACCATCTGCAGAGGCTCTCCTTGCCTTTAATGGACCTTAGTTTGGACCTTAGTTAGAGTGTGGTGAGTTTAAGTATGTATGCTCTGGTCAGCTTAAATGAAACCTGATGCTATTTTCACTAGAACTGAAGCATTGCAGAACTCTATGGTCAGTAGACTTGGTGCATGCAGGGGTTTATGCTGATCTTCTGGGGAAGGAGCCTGCTGCACTGGTTCTTAAGCACACTTGCTTGAGAAAAGAAGTACCATCAGAATGCAGAGGGGTGGGATCTGGTATAAGCAGGTTAGGCAGCCAATGTTGGTGCTGTGCTGTTTGCCAAATTTGGTTTCTGATAAGGGCAGGAGAGGGAAATGTCACCAGCCAGATCCTTTGTTCCCAGAGAAGGGAGACCGTGCTTGCTGCTCTCAGGGAAACCTTCCAAGAAGAGTGAATAATTTCCCTTCCTGCATACTAGGCATTTTTTACATTTCTACACCACCAGACCACTGTTTTCACACTGTCTGTGTCTGGATTGCTTGCCTGCCTGGAGCAGTGCAGTGCACTTTGGGCTCTATCACAACCAAGTCTGACTTCTAAAACTCCAAACTTTAGGGGCCTGATGTGGAGGATCCCTGTGTTGGTCTTCTGGATAAAGGTCTTGCCACGCTAGGAGTGATGATGGTTTGACCCAGAAGGACTGTAGGGCCAGAGCATAGGGGTGTGGGATTTGGAGCAAAGCAGACTAAACAGCCAATGCCTGGGTTGGCTGCCTTCGGAAGGTGTCTCTGCACCTATGCTGAGGAGCAGGGGAGGGAAATGGCACTTGCAAGGCTCCTTTGTCCCAGGAGAAGTATTGCTACCTCTCACAGATCCACCCCAAGAAGAGGAAACAGTCTGGCCCTGTGCACCTTAGGTAATCCTCAGATCATGCTGTCTGCTCGGGGGTCACTTGCCTGTCTTCTCTCCAGGAGTAGGGCAGCACCCTCAGGTCTCTATATCAGCCAAGCCCATGAACCTCCAAAACTCCACTCCTTAAGCCCTGATGATTGCAAAAGTTCACAAAAATCAGCCCCTCTTGTTTTTCCAGTTAATGACTTTGGGGGAGTGTTCCCCTTGTGTGTATCCCTGTGAGCTCCACTCTCTCTTGCCTTTCTCCGTGATCAGAACTCACTCCCCTCCACAGCATCCATGATCCAATTCTCCCCAAACCACATCTCTGCACTTCCTACCTTGCTCAATGTGGCTTCTTCTCTTTCTCTAGCTGTTCAGTTTGTTCTGTCAGTCCTCAGGTCAATTTCTTGGGTATTCAGAATGATTTGCTAGTTATCTAGCTGTGTTTGAAGGATGAGGCAAGCCTAGGGTCTTCTTACTACACCACCATATTAGCTCCTGTCTCCATATATCATCTTTTCTTTATCCATTCGTCTAATGATGGACACTTGGGTTGCTTTCATATCTTGGCTATTGTAAATAATGCTGCAATAAACATAGTGGTGCATATATCTTTTTGATTGATGTTTTCATTTTTGGGGGTAAATATCCAGTAGTGGAATTAGTGGATTATATGGTAATTCTAGTTTTAATTTTTTGAGGAAACTCCATACTGTTTTCCACAGTGGCTGCACTAATTTGCATTCCCACAAACAGTGCATGACAGTTCCTTTTTCTCCACATCATCACCAACACTTGTTATTTATTGTTTTTTTTTTATTTTAGCCATTCTGACAGGTGTAAGGTGAAGGAAAGCTTCCAAATTCATTCTATGATGCCAGCATTACCCTGATACCAAAACCAGATAAAAACACTACCAAAAAAGAAAAAAAAAAGGAAAATTGGACCACCTGAGTGGCTCAGTTGGTTAAGCATCCAACTCTTGATTTTGGCTCAGGTCATGATCTCACAGTTCATGGGTTTGAGACCCACATCGGGCTCCATGCTATGTCAGTGTGGAGCCTGCTTGGAATTCCATCTCCCTCTCTCTGCCCCTACCCCACTCATGCTTGCTAGTTCTCTCTTTCTCTCAAAATAAAGAAATAAACTTAAAAATATTTAAAAAATTCTTTCATAAAAAATAAAACTACAAGCCAATATCTTTGATAAATATAGATGTAAAAATTCTCAACAAAATATTAGCAAACTGAATCCAATAATACGCTTAAAAATTGTTTACCATGATCAAGTTGGATTTATTCTGGTGATGCATGGGCTCTTCAGTATTTGCAAATCAATCAGCATGATACATCACACTAACAAGAGAAAGGATAAAAACCATAATATCTTCTCAATAGATGTAAAAAAGCATTTGACAAAGTACAACATCCATTCATCAAAGTAGATCTAGAGGAAAAATATCTCGAAATAGTATGTCTTGTAATTTTTTGTTGAAAGGTAGACGTGAGGTATGGGTAAAAAGAACTGAGGTAAATAGGTCTTTAGTAAAGTAGTGGTAAAGTGTGGAGGGGGGAGGGAAAATGTTCTATAGTCCTTTAGGTCTCAACCTCAACCTACACTTCTAAACTGTGAACTTCACCAGTGTTTCTCAGTCATCCCCTCCCACTTAGATGGGACAAGAGGGCTAGGGGGTGCTGAAGTTGGCTATTTCCCTTCTCCCACATAGAAGATGAACATTGGCTGAAGTTGGATATTTCTCTTCTAGTAAATTAGGTTCTGCTAATATCCCAGCAGGTTAGGCTCTGGTTAAGTAATTTGTCCTTGTGAAGAATAGAGTGCTCTGGCATATTTCAAAATGTCTCTTTTTCCTCTCCTCCTGCTAGAAACACAAGGGGATTTTTTTCCTCTGATATTTACTCTGAGGACCTGGTAGAACTCCTAGAACTAAAATTCTCAAAAGCACGAGGGCCTTACTATGACTTAGCTCCCTTAGGATTTTTAACTCTCAGACTTGTCACTCTAAGCCTCTAGTAATTCATCAATTACAGTTCAGATTTCCTACCCCAGCACAGCCTTCCACAAAAGTTTCTGCTTATTAGTTTCTACTCTGGTAGGTTGTGATTCCCTGTTTCTACCTATCTGTCTGTATAACTTTGAAGGCAGCAGTCTTCCCAGTGATCTCACTTCTCTAACAGATCTAAGAAGAGTTGTTGATTTTCCAGTTTTTTCATCTTTTTACTTGCTAAGATGGTGTGGTGACTTCTAAGCTCCTTATATACTAGACTGGAAACCAGAAGTCCAATGTGTTAATTTAAAATATAAAATTTTAAAAAGAAAAAATTCTCAGCTGCACTCATAGTCCAATGATGCCTCATTGCCTTTTGCAAATAATGGTGAGAGGCATGATTGGGCTTGAGACAAGAGTTACAAACTTGTAGTGATAGCCAGTAAGCCCCAAATTTGTCGCATGTCCTTGATCACTTGCTATTCCAGTACTTTAGGTACTTTTTCCACTGTTAACTGAACCAGTGGTTCCCAAAAGTCAGTGGCATCAGAATTATTTTGCGATAATTAATCCTGGCTCCCATCCCCAGAATTTCTGATTTTGGAGGTCTGAGTTAGGCCCGGAGGATTTCTTTGTTTTGTATTTCTTTTTTTTTTGACTGTTTGTTTTTTGCTTCCCAGCCATTCTAATGCATAACAAGATTTAAAAACTGCTACTCTAGATCTCTCAGAAATCTAAAATTCAAATTCCAAGCCTTCAATATACATTTCTTCGGTATGACCTGCAGGTGGTGCTGCTGTAGTATCTCAATATTAGACCAAGAACTAAAAGGAAAAACAAGTTTATGGAGGAAATTAACATACATTTAGGGCCCTAGATCCAACGGGAATAAAAGATCTTATTGTTTAGGTGACAGAACAATAAAGGTTAACTCATACCAATTATATTATTAATATAATACCTTATATTACCTCCCCCCCACCCCAGTGGTTCTGAAATGACATTTTTAACGGTTCTAACTCAAAGGAGGCTATATGTAGGTACCCAGCAGGTTAAGGTTTATAAGTACTTGGACTCCTTTTATAACACCATTGTCTTTAACCACTGGAGACTTGGCATCACCAGAAATCTTCTCTCTTAATCTTTTACAAAAAAACAAACAAAAAATGCCAATGCCTGTGGAGGAATTTGAAGATTTAATAAACCTCTACCATAGATTTCATACGTGGATACTTGTGTCTGAGATCCTGATTCAGAGTGTGAGTACATTCACTTTTCAAGGATGGGCATCTTGATTATAAGACCCAGAAGTCAGCTGAAGGTCTGATACAGGACTAGAATTTCTATCTCCTATTCTGAAAACACCTCTCAAGTAGGTGACGATTTACTTGGCAAAGTGGGTTATCTGGCCACAAGCCTGGCCCAAAGATGGTGCTGGCAGCGCTTAGAGATGAAGTTCAGGGTCTCAATTGCTCCAGGAAATAAGTTTGTAGGTCTCAAGATAGTTATGCCTAAGGCCACATAGGAACATGGTGAGGGAGTGATGGTTTTTATTACTTATCTCTGAGCTTCAAGGGTATAGGTGCCATCAGAAGCAAATGCCTTCCAACTAAAGCAGAGCTTCCCAACTTGTGTGCTGCAACACAGACATTAATTCCCACAGCCTTAAGTGACTGGGTAGAACTTGAGCCAACTGGAGACTAGAGCAGTCAACTCTATGAGTAGTCTCCACTTTACCCATTGCACTATACAAATGTTATCATTTTCTATGTGCACTTTGGCATGAGACAGATTGGGGTTTTTTTTCACATAAATTCTTCCGGGGCTAGGGAAGGCCTGAGCCAGGTCAGTAGTTGGGCCTACTAAACCCAATTCCCCAATACTCCCAACGATCAAGCATAATTTTTTTTAACTGGGTACCACTACCCTCTCTGATAACCAGGACACCTCCTGATTCAATGTGAGCCAGAGATCAATTGAGGGTTATGCTTGAGCCTACCCTATTTTCCTGCCACTGGAAGCTAGAATGCTGTCCAGATATGGGTTCAAGCCATGCAGCACAGTGTCCTCTTGTGGCCTGCTCACTAAGCTACTATCAACTAAGAATATCTCTTTCTCCAACCTATACCCTTATGCACTATCTCCTCATCTGCCTCAGATGTATTCTACACTAGTCCTTCTATCAGTATGACTATCTTAACATAAAGTCAAGTGAGCAGCAGACTCTTAATTCTAGGGTGTCTAGAGGACTATGGCTGGTTCAATGGTCTAGGTTAGTTTATCTCAGATAAGACTCCTTATTGGAAGCACAGCCTCAGGGTAAGATTGTTCAAATATGGAGATGTGTCAGTAGAATGTGAGGGAATAATGGCTTCCTGACCTTTACCTATAGTAAAAGGCAGAAAAGAGTGGCATTGACATGTTTTGTCAAGGCATGGATGTAGTGTGGCTATAAATATGGAATCTTTTCTGAGGGGGCTACCTGCCTATGCATAAGGAGCAAACTATTTTTCTATTACAATAGTCCTCCCTTACCCACAGGAGATATGTTCAAGACTCCTAGTGGATGCCTGAAATCATGGAATAGTATTGGACCCTATATATACTATGTTTTTTCCTATACATACCTATGATAAAGTTTAATTTATAAATTAGGCACAGTAAGGGATTAACAGCAATAATTAATAATAAAATATAACAATATACTGTTATTAAAGTTATGTGAATGTGGTCTCTCAAAATATCTTATTGTACTATATTCACTTTTCTTGTGATGATGTGACATGATAAAATGCCAACATGATGAGATGAAGTGAAGTGAATGACGTAGGCATTGTAACTAGTAGCATTAGCCTACTAGCAACCTTCTGACCATATATCACGAGGATCATCTGCTTCCATACCACTGTTGACTGCAGGTAACTGAAACTGCAGAAGTGAAACCATGGATAAGAGAGGCCTACTGTAACTATCTGCCTCCCAACCATATACCCTTAGGAGGTTAGTAGATCTGTGAAAAATGCCACTAACCCAGAAGGTCCATAGAAGTCTACAGCAACACAGACAAAGCCTGTTGTTGGAATCTCAAGGTCATTAGCTTGAGTCCAGGAATCATCAGGACTGCGAACACAAGGTGAGCATCTCTACCCTGGCCTTTCCTCTTTTTTTTTTTTTTTTAATTTTGTTTATTTTTCACACAGAGAGAGAGAGCATGAGTGGGGAAGGGGCAGAGAGAGGGAGACACAGAATCTGAAGCAGGCTCCAGGCTCTGAGCTGTCAGCACAGAACCCGATGCGGAGCTAGAACTCACGGACCACGAGATCATGACTTGAGCTGAAGTCGGACACTCAACCAACTGAGCCACCCAGGCACGCACCTTGGCCTTTCTCTTGAGGGGCATGTAACTTCCTTCCATCATTCCAAATCTTCAGTAAAGTCTGAAATGCACATTCAGCCTTTTGTGGTGAACCATGTTGAATAAATAGGGCTTCAGAGGGTGTGTCCTGTGCCCTGTTCTCCCACTCACTGAGGCCTGTGTAGGGGTATCATCAAATCAGAGGGAACTATAGTTCAGGACTTATAGGTGGTGACAGGGTGAAGCAAAGGGAAATAGGAGCAAGGATAAGCATGTGGAAGAGAAAAGCAGTACTCAGGGTACAACTCAGTGGTAGACATGAGACAAACTTCCTTTTCCCCTTCAAAATATACCAGAGGGTATGATTCTTGAGAGAACTTTGATAGTTGAGAACCAAGCAACCATTATAATCATATTTTGGGGAAAATATTTAATGGTCTATAAACTACACAATTTAATAAATGTAAAAGGAGACAAAATGTAAAATGGTGTATTATATTCTATACCATTTTGAAGTTAATCTATATCTACAACTAATTACTAATAGATAAATAGGGAGATATAAACTATACCAAAATGCAATAGGTGTAAACTTGTAGGAGGATACTGAGTAAATTTTATTGAAATCTTTATATATTTCTTATTTTAAATAATAGCTTTATTGATATATACTTCATATATCATGGAATTCACCAGTTTAAAGTGTACAATTAAATGGTTTTTAGTATGTTCACAAAGTTGTGCAACTATTACAACAACCAATATTAAGACATTTTCATCCCCTCCAAAAGAAACGCCAAAGTCATTAGCAATCACTCCCAAGCTACCACTAATCAACTTTCTGTCTTGTTTCTAGGGATTTCCTTTTCTGGACAATTCATATAAATGGGCATACAATATGGGGCCTTGTGGTTTGTTTCTTTCACTTAGCATTATGTTGTCAAGTTTCATTCATGTTGTACCATGTGTCACTACTTTATCCCTTTTTTTAAGAGTTAATTTTTAAGTAATCTCTACACCCAACATTGTGCTCGACTCACAACTCCCAAGGTCAAGAGTTGCATGCTCCACCAACTGAGGTAGCCAGGTGCTCCTATCCCTTTTTATGGCAAAGTAATATTTCATTTTGAAGATATACCACTTTTGTTCATCCATTCATCTGTTGATGGACATTTGGTTTTTTATACTATTTGATTATGAATAATGCTACTATAAATAATATTGTACAGTCTTTGTTTGGACATATGTTTTTATTTCTCTTAGGTAGATACCTAGGAGTGGAATTGTTGAGTTATATGGTAACTATATTTAACTTTTTGAGAAACTGCCAGACATTTTTTTTTATTTTTCAAAGTTTTTATTATGAATATCTACTGCTTTTATGATGACAAAAATTGAAAAATATTCTCAGTAGAAATAAGAAACCAGAAAAGTTTCTGTAACTACCATATGCTAATTGAAATTCATTCCAAGATCATCTTATCACCTTCTTTACACGTTTCCTTTTGTCTGACCCCTAGTTTGTGCCCTACTGGTATTGTACCTGAAGGCCATTATGCCTGGAGCAAAAGAAGGGATGGCAACAGCCCTCAGGTTTGAAAGTATGCTTGCTGAGCTCAAGGGACCACAGCAAGCAGGCCCATGTGACTGGAGCAGAACAAGCAAACAAATGACAGTACTAGATGAAGTCAGAGAGGAAATGGTATCAGTCAAGGAAGGCCTCTCTGGCAAGGTAGTATTTGAGCAGCTATCTGGAAGAAAGCATTCCAACCATAGGGAACAGCCAGTACAAAGGCCCTGTGGTAGGAGAATGTTTGGTTTGTTTAAGAAATAGCCAAGGAAACTGGGGTATGCATGAAGTTGAGAATGATGGGTGAGGAAAGCAGGGAGAAGCATGGGGTGGAGCAGATATTGTAGGGCCTTAAAGGTCATTCAGAGGGTATTTCCTTTCAGAGAAATAGGGAGCAATGAGAGAGATTTAAGGAGAGAAAGAACATGATCTGACTTATCTTTTAGAAGAATCCCTCTGGCTACTGTGAGAGGGGAGCCTGCAGGGGTGAACAGGGGCTCTTTAATTACTCTGACTTTCTGAACCAAATTCGAGGAACCCTAAGCTTTACAGAGATATGTACAGGGTATGTACAGATATATCAGCCAGAGTTTTGTGAGTTTTTACTAGCTTAAATTAAATTACAGTGTTTCCTATTTAACACCCTCCAGTATCTTCCCATGGTATTCAGTGAATTCCAGTGTCCTTGCCTGATGACTTCTTTGTCCTCTTCACCTCCTACTGTCCCCCTTCCTCTCTCTGCTCCAGCCATATTGGGCTGCCTTCCTAGTTGCCCTTCTCTCATATTCATCATGTTTATTCCTGCCTCAAAGCCATTGCACTTGTTCCTTCTGCTGGAATGCTCTTTTCTAAGCTCTTCCAATGGTTTGCTTATTATTATTCATATCTCAGCCAAAATGTCACCTTTCCAGAGAGGTCTTCCTTGACCTCTCACTATAAAGTAGCCCCCAGGACACTCTGCACCACAGCACCCAATTTTCTTCCTTCTCAGAACTTATCTATCTTTTTAATTATATTGACTACTTACTGTCTAATTTCATCACTGAAATGTGAGCTCGAGGAGGATAAAGATTTTATTTTATTCAGTGTTGTATTCCCAAGAACCTAGGACAGTATTGGTACATAGTAAACAACTAATAAATGCTTGCTGAACAGAGGAATGTAAGAAAATCAAACCTTTTTCCTCTTGATTTCTCTACCACTGTAGGGATAAATTAGACTTCTTGAAAAAAAAATGTACAAAAAGTAAAGGAGGCTAAAAATAAAGAAAATGCAAAAAGGATAGCAGAGCTTTACAATTAAGCGTGAGTCACTGAAAGAGTCAGACTGCATCTACCTGAAACCAACAGGTAGCATCATATTTAATGGTGAAAGACTGAAAGCCTCCAGCTAAAACCAAGAACAAGACATAAATGTCAACTCTTGCCAATTGTTTTCAACACTGTAGTGTAAGTTCTAGGGAAATTAGGCAAGAAAACAGAATAAAAGACATGCAGATTGGAAAAAAAATAAAACTACCTCTATTTTAGATGACATGATCTTGTATATAGAAAATCCTAAAGAATCCACTAAAAAAAACTGTCAAACCAATAAACAAGTTGAGCAAGGTTGTAGGCAGCTTCCAGAGCAAGAAGGGCTGGTAAATGGGGTTTCCTGCCCCTCCAAAAACTGATGGAGTAACCCACACACTTCCTTATGTACCATTTTCATGGAATGAAATAGTCTACACAAAGACTCTTTCTGCTTTCCTGCAAGCTTCTCCACTGCCCCATCTCCATCACCCCTTTATGAAAAGGTTGAAGGATTATATTCTCATATCCTGTGTGCCCTGTTAGCTGTGCCAGCCAAACTAATCTGTAGTCAAAGTATAGTTGTCTGAGGATAAGGAATTGAGACTCTATAATGTATCTTTTCCTCAGCTTTTGTGTTTTTTCTCCCTCTCTCCCTCCCTTTCTCTGGTTTGTTTTTCACTTGGTTTCCTAGCAAATTTCCTTTTGAGAAATTCCAATATTGTCTCATCTGAACTGAAGAAAATAAGATTTGTCTACACCTCAGCTGCTGCAGGGCTAGCCTGGGAGGCCAGAGGTCCCTTGAAGCCAGGTGTGGGGGTGGCTGGCAGCCTGCACAGCTGGAGATGCAGGGGAGGGTTGGAGCTGTGCAGATTTGTGGGTTTTTTTTTTTGGATGATGGCTTAAGATACTGAAATGATAGGCTTTTGGCTAAGGATCGCGTACATCTCACTAGGGAAGAATGTGGTTGCCTGGAGACTTGCCAACCTGATCAAGATGACTTTAACTGGAAATGGGGGTGGGGTGCAAAACATGCCCATATCAGACCATAAGGCCAGATACTATAGACAGCAGGCATGTCAGTGACAGAAAAATAATAGTGAGAGACACCCAGTGATTTGTAGAAGAAAATTACTGGGAAGGAAATTGGGAATGGCACTTCTAGCTTCAACTGTCAATATGCCAGTGTGAAAAGCGAGAGCAGAAAACAAAAAAAATTGGGATTTTTAATACAAAGAAGTACAAAAATATCAAAGACATAACTTAGAAGAAAGGGATTCACAACTGAAATACCCATGGGCACTCCTAAAGGCATAAACCTGGTAGAAGGATTCAGGTTACCCACCAGTAAGAAGGTGGCCCTTTGCCCACCTGCTCCAAATTTGTGGCATCCTAAGGATCAGGTTAAGAACAGAGAATCAGGGGAGGAAGTACTAAGGGAAACCCAAGAATTGTGGAAATTCACCATTTGCTCATTTGATTAGTACCCTGTACTCATGATAGGGCAGTGAACAAGTCAGACAAGATTCTTGTTCTCATGGAGCTGGTATTGAAGGTAAATAGACAATAAGCACATGAACCAGTAAATTAACAAGATAATTTCAGATAATGAAAAGTTCACAGGAAAATAAAACTGATAGTGAAAGACAGAGAGGAACTATTATAGTTTGGGTGGCCGTGGATGTCCTATCTGCAGAGGTGACTTTTGAACTAAGATCAAAAAAGGAGATAAACCATGCAAACATCTGAGGGAAGAGCATGCAAGCAGAGGAAACAGCAAAGGCAGGATTGCAGCAGGAACAAGCTTGACCTGTTGAGAAAATAGAAGATGGCTATTATCTCATAGTTTTAGTTCTCCCAGATGCAGACACAAAGACAAGACTTTAGGTACAAGTAGTTTATTGGGAGATGTGGGGAATTCCAGTAGATCAGTGGGAAAATGACATAGGGAAAGAAAGTCAGCTGGTAAAAGGTATGTTAATAAGTCAGCTACACAGTGGGTAACAGTCCTAATACCTCAGTGAAACACTTGGAAATGGGCAAAACATGTCTCAGAATTAACTCCACTTAAGGAATAAGAGTCCAAGTACGTATGCTCCAACTCCCAGAGTCATTGGTTGATGTCTGTTCTCCATGAGCAGAGTGACCTTCCAAGTCTCCGGAAAAAGCAGCCAGGCACAAAGATGCAGACATTGGTCAATGGAAAGTAAAAGTGCACTGAAATGACAGATCTAAGGGACATGAGAAGGCATTGACAGTGTTTGCTATACCTAGTAAGCCTGGGGGGCAGAATCAGAAAAAGGGCCAGCTGGAGAGTCAACCAGGGATCAGATCACCTAGGATGAAGGCTAGCTGTAAATTAGTGGCTGGCAAAGGAGTGTGATTTGGCCTGCACAATGCTTTTTCTTGTTTGTGTTTATTTTAATTTTGCTTTGCCAATAATTAAAATCAGAAGATCTCACATCTAAACCTAGATTTCCAGTACTCTTGGGAAAAAATGTAGAGATCTGATAATAGTGAATCCTTAACTGGCAAGGTGACAATCTGTTGGAACTGAGTAGCAGATACCCATTTACAGAAGGGTCTTGTGCTATCCACATAACCAGTCCTCTCTGAGTTTTGGATCAGTGTCTAGGCATTGTAGGATGTGATAAGGAGTTAGGGTTTCATCCTAGGAGTATGGGCAAGTTTTAAGCTGAGGACTGATGCAATCAGTGCATTCTGTGTGCAGAAAGAGTCATGAGTAGAAGCAGGTAGACAAGTAAGGAGTCTATGTGGGTAGCCTGGAGAAAAGACAGTGGGGTCTTAGACATGAGCTACAGTAGAGATGAAAATCAGTGAAGGAATTACATATATAACTTGGAGTGGATTTGAAAGAATGTGCTGATATAAGGAAAAGGAGACAACTAGGATTACACCCACATTTCTGGCTTTAGTGTATATGTGTATAGTACTACAGCTCACTGAGATTGGGAAAACCAGGAGGAACTGGTTTGAGGGGAAAATCAAAAGTTCTATTTTGAACATAGTATGTTTGAGATGCCTATTAGATATCCAAGTGAAGATGTGAGACAAGGTATATGAGGTATCTCTTAGATACGAGGAGTGAGGTCAGGGGAGACAAATTTGGGAGTTATAAGAATATAAAAATGGAAATACACCTTCCACTTCCGGCAACATTGTATATGAGATATACTGACAATAACTTTCTCCTACAACACACCTAGAAATACTGTATAAAAGATAACAAATAGGGGCGCCTGGGTGGCGCAGTTGGTTAAGCGCCCGACTTCAGCCAGGTCACGATCTCGCAGTCCGGGAGTTCGAGCCCCGCGTCAGGCTCTGGGCTGATGGCTCCGAGCCTGGAGCCTGTTTCCGATTCTGTGTCTCCCTCTCTCTCTGCCCCTCCCCCGTTCATGCTCTCTCTCTGTCCCAAAAAAATAAATAAACGTTGGAAAAAAAAAGATAACAAATATCCCTTTAAATACATTGCTGAGCTCAAAAGGAGCCAAGTGAAATCCCCAAGAGCCAAAACAGGAGTGACACTTAAATGAAGAGCCCTGGGCTGATGTTGCGAGTGGGGGAGAAGCAGAGAGGGAAGGAGACAGAGGATCCAAAGCCAACTCTGCGCTTATAGCAGAGAGCCCAATGTGGAGTTCAATCTCACTAACCATGAGACTATGACCTGAGCCTAGGTTGGGTGCTTAGCCGACTGAGCCACCCAGGCTCCCCCAATTTTTTTTTATTTGAGAGAAAGAGAGAGAGAGAGCACGAGCAAGGGAGAGGGGCAGAGGGAGAGAGAAAGAAAATCTCAAGCAGCCTCCACGTTCAATGCAGAGCCCAGTGCAGAGCTCAATTCCACAACCCTGGGATCATGACCTGCGCCAAAATCAAGAGTTGGATACTCAACCGATTGAGCCACCCAGGTGCCCTGGCCTTTAATACATTTTGAGTGTATTTTTGTGTATAGTGTAAGAAAGTGGTCTAGATTCATTCTTTTTCACATAGTTGTCTCATTTTCCCAACACCTTTTGTTGAAGAGACTTTTTTTCCCATTGCATATTCTTATGAGATGGTATTTTTATCTGCTTGCTTTACTTGGTGCTGTGGGGCTTCCACTGGTTTCTGTTGGTGATGCTGAGTAGACAGAAAGAGTTTACCCCAGGCCATCCCACAAGGATGAAGAGTGCCTCTTGTGCTAGGCCACTTGTGGTGGAATCCCCCATGCCCAGGCAACCCAGCTACCTGTTTTCTCTTGGTGGATAATGGAAGTACCAGGGATGATGAGGAAAAACATTTCTTCTGGCCCCTTATTGTCAATTGATTTTCCCTGTTGATGCTGCCAGTTTCACCTCGGGTTGTCATCAGGATTTCCTTTCCATCTGGGGGAAAAGTGAATATACTTGGGCCTCTTTTTGTTGCTAGGTAGGCAATCAGTAGACTTTAGTCATGAGTAGCCTTCTTCTTTAGGGTTCAATCATAAATTGTCCTGTTGACTTTTCCTCCAATCCTTTCCATCTTTCGGAATTCTCTTTTGATTGCTCCTTGCATTATTTCCTGGGTTTATCTTATCATTGAGTCTATATCATCTTGTTCAGGAGAAATGAGTCTATGCCATCTCAGACCTCCCCATTTATTTTCTTTTAATTATTTCTATTTTTAGTTTTTTTTTACTATTTTTTGTTGAGATTCTCTATTGTTCAATTATTACAGCCATATTTTTCCTTTCCCATTTATAAAAAACTTTAAAGTCCTTGTTTACCAATTCCAACATATGACTTATCTCAAGTTGGTTTATACTGACTTCTGTTTTTCTTGACATTGGCTCACATTTTCTTGTTTTTTCACAAGTCTATTAATTTTTATTTTATCTTTGACCTTATGTATTATACAGTGTAGACACTGTAGATTTTGTTTTTTTCCTCTAAGGAGTGATTTTTGTTCTAGTGGACAAATAAATCACTGGTTGATAATTTTGAACATGTGGGGGCATGGTTTCACATTTTTTAAGGGTGTATCTGTTTCAATTTTGCCCTTAGTCTTAAGGGAAGTCCCTTCATTTTTGGAAATAGTCTCCACTCCAATGTCAAGTGTCTTCTGGGATTTCAGTGGAAACTTTGGGATATTTACCCCTCACTTGGCAGTACTCAAACTGCAAACTCTGTCTTCCCTGAAGTGGACAGCAGATAAAATCTCTGTTCAGGATTTTTAGCCTTCTAGCTGTTGTTTATTGCTAGGTCCTTGGAATGCCCCCAAGCATGTGAAGTTCAGGATTAGTCAAGGATTTTAGTTCCCTCCACAGTCCCTTTTTACCAGACTTCTCTTTGCAATTCTCAGCTGTTCTCACAAATCCAAACTCTGTTTTCTGACACTTCAACCAAAAATGGTATGACTTTCTGCTTTAAGCCATTCTGTGACACAAGAATTGAGGATTGTTCTCAGGGGATAGTACATATAATTTTGGATCTCAACCTGTGAGATTCTCTTCTTTTTAAGGGTCGGATCTCTTTCAGTTTCTGCCTGATTTTGTTCAATCAATTTCCAATCATTCAAGTAGTTGGTCATTTTTCAAATAGTAGTTTTAAAGAGATTTGTCTAGAGTTTATTATTGTTATCTGCAGGAAGGCTAATATGATACAACCTACTCCACTATTACTGGAGCCCAAACTCTCTTGTACCCTCTCTTTTAACTCAGAGCCTCATATTTCAGATCTAAGCTATTGTAATAGACTCCATACTGGCTCCATGCCTCCAGTGGCTCTTGTAATCCATGCTGTGCATTATTGTCAAAATGATTTTTAAACATAAAAATCTGATCCTGGTATCTTGTGATTACAATTCTTAAGTGCCTTTCCCTCTTCAATATATACAAAATAAAGTCAAAATTCCTTAGTGTGACCAGGTTCATGCCTATCTCTTCAGCTTTATATTTGGATAGCTGCTCATCCCCCTTGACAGCTATGCTGAATTACTTGCAGTTTCTCTATTATGCCCTGCTATCTTGTCCTGGGGGCTTTTGAACACTGCCTTCTCCTTGATATTAAAACAAAAAATTTAAAAATATTATACTTTGATAACAATAACAGACATTTATTGAGTACATTCTATGTGCCAGGTGCTGCACTAGCAGCTTTTGCAGTATTTTTTTATTTAGTTTTTGCAACAACCTTATGAAGTACGTACCACTGTAATCCTCATTTTGCAAATGGTAAAACTGGCTCAGAGGTAGTAAATGGTAGAGAAGGATTATTCTAGAATCAGACTATTCTGTACTGTCTCCCACTCAAGCAACATATACTTACAGGACTTAGAAATGAAAGAATTAAGATCGCCCTTGAGAGTTAAACTGTTCAATTAACATAAGATGAATATTAACAGAGATATGTAGTGACATCTTAATAAGACAGAATGGCTCCCTTGTCTGCAAGGCTTGATTGCAACCTGATGGAAATCATTCACATATATAAAGAAATAATGTGTCAAACAGAAGGGCAGGTGGTCAACTATGAATGCCTACACATAAAAAGCCACAGAGACAACAAGAGCAGCTCCCTCCAGACATTTCCAAAGAATATAGTATCTTAGCTTAAAGACCTAACCCTGATAACCACCATACTTTTTGTGGACAGGGAGATATCCAGGTTTCTCAGCCAATTATTTTAATGCATTTAAAACATATAACTAGTTTTCTTCACCTTTATTTCATGCTCATTAGACAAGCTTCTTGTTATAATTTTGACTTCTACTAGTCCTTGCCTACAGGTAAGAAAATGCTCAAGTAAGGTGTACATATATGTTTTGCAACCATGAGAGGAACCAGACTAACAGAACATGCTGAGGATGGTATGCCTAAGATGGCAGAGAAAAAGAGATATGTCCTGAATCCTACATGATATTACAAAGTCACTGAATCAAGCAGCCTGTAACCTTCCCTGTCACTAGAGCTCTTATTGTGAGTGAGAAAGAACACGTCCTTTGTTGATTACATCAGTTGATTTGGCATTTTCTGTTATATGCTGCCAAAAGCAACCCAACTTATGGAGTGAGGCAAATGCCAAAGTCCTTAATGAATGTGGACACAGGGGGAATTACTGGGATATTGGCAGATAGCAGTAAGTTGGAGGAAGGGTAATATTATTGATGTCATGAACAGGGATTTTTACACAAGAATTGGAAATAATGGCTTGTAAGGGAAAACAGAGAGCAAGGATACATAATTCACATTCCTGATGTATGTCATATAAAAGAAAAATCACCTATAGGAAAAGTGGTGTGCTAAGGGACCATCTAGACTGTAGCTATGGCAAGAGACTGATGGAATGTTTCAAGAAGAAACTGAGAGGATTTGGCTGATCAAAAGTGTGAGTTCCAGGGGGTACAGTACAAGGGTTTAGGCTAGATGAAAAGAGGGGATGAGTTCAAGGTTTGATTAGTTAAGAGGAAGTATGGAGTAATACAGGGCAAACATGCTGGTGATAATGATGTGCTGGGCATTACCTGTTTCCTATCAGTTTCATTCCATGTTCTTCTTATGTAAATGATATTATCCAATTGTCTTTGCCAACTGGCTTTGGTTAATGGAAAACACTGATTGGAAATTCGAGTACAGAAGGAAATATAAACTAGGGTATTTTTCCTCTCTCCTTCAAGGGGCATTTTTTGGCACTGACTGCAGCTTCCTCATACTTTCAGCTCCCCAACGGATATCTCCATCACAATCCCAGATTCCACCAGCTGGCCTTGGCTTTACTTAATCGTTTGTGTTTCTCCATCAGAAGAGATGGTAGAGGCTTCCTGCTATGACCAATATTTATTGCCTTGTTATCTTCCATTTGGCTTCTCAGCTCTTTAATAATCTGTGTTACCAATTACCTATATTAAATATTCTGTTTTATTCTTTTTCACAGTAGTCCCAAGAACTTCAATGTGAGTTGCTCTTCTTAGAAATCCTTTGGTTGCCCCACCAGTTCTTACACCTCCTCCCCAGCCCTCCTCAGCCCTCTCCACTTTCCTCTCTTTTCTTTTTCCCATCCCCAAATCCTGTTCATTTCTTTTTTTATTTAAGGTATAAGTGTTTTTTTTTAAGTTTTTATTTTAATTCAAGTTAGTTAATATACCATGTTGTATTAGTTTCAGGTGTACAATATAGTGATTCAACAATTCCATACATTACCCAGTGTTCATCACAAGTGCACTCCTTAATCCCCATCACCTATTTAACCCATCCCCCAACCCCCTCTCCTCTGGTAACCATCAGTTTTTTCTCTGTAGTTAAGAATCTGCTTCTTAGTTTGCCTCTTTCTCTCTCTCTTTTTCCCCTTGTTCATTTGTTTTGTTTCTTAAATTCCACATATGAGTGAATTCATATGGTATTTGTCTTTCTCTGACTGACTTATTTGGCTTAGCATAATACTCTCTAGCTCCATTCATGTTGCTGCAAATGGCAAGATTCCGTCCTTTTTATGGCTAAATAATATTCCATTGTATAAATACATACCATTTCTTCTTTATTCATCAGTTGATGGATACTTGGGCTTCTTCCATATCTTGACTATGGTAAATAATGCTGCTATAAAAATAGGGGTGCATGTATCCCTTTGAATTACTGTTTTTTTTTATTCCTTGGGTAAATAACGCTTTGGGCAATACCCATTGCTGGATTAAAGGATAGTTCTATTGTAACTTCTTGAGGAAACTCTACGCTGTTTTCCAGAGTGGCCACACCAGGTTGCATTCCCACCAACAGTGTTCCATTATTTCCACATCCTCATTAACACCTGCTGTTGCTTGTATTTTTTATTTTAGGCATTCTGACCTGTGTGAGGTGATATTGCATTGTAGTATTGATTTCCATTTCCTTAATAATAAGTGATGATGAACACCTTTTCATGTGCCTGTTGGCTATCTGTATGTCTTCTTTGGAGAAATGTCTGTTCATGTCTTTGGCCCACTTTTTAAAATTTAAATTATAATTAGTTAACATATAGTGTAATCTTGGTTTCAGGAGTAGAATTCAGTGACACATCACTTACATATAACACCCAGTGTTCATCACAATGCCCTCCTTAGTACCCATCACCCATCTAGCCCATCCCCCACCCACCTCCCTCCATCAACCCATAGTTTGTTCTCTTTGGCCCACCTTTTAACTGGGTTACTCATTTTTAGGGTGTTAAGTTTTATATGTTCTTTATATATTTTGGATACTAACACTTTATCATATATGTAATCTGCAAATATCTTCTCCCATTCTGTAGGTTGCCTTTTAATATGTTGATTGTTTCCCTCACTGTGAAGAAACCTTTTATTTTGATGTAGTCCCAATAGTTTATTTTTGCTTTTGTCTCCCTTGTTTCAGGGGACATATCTAGAAAAAAAGTTGCTACATCCCATGTCAAGGAGGTTACTGCCTGTGTTCTTCTCTAGGATTTTTATGGTTTCAAGTCTCACATATAGGTTTTTAATCCATTTTGAATTTTTTTTGTATGGTGTAAGAAAGTGGTCCAGTTTTCCCAACACCATTTGTTAAAGAGTATCTTTTTCCCATTGGATACACTTTCCTGCTTTGTTTAAAATTAATTGACCATATAATTGTGGGTTTTCTATTCTGTTACATTGATCTATATGTCTATTTTTGTGCCAGTACTATACTGTTTTTGATTACTATAGCTTTGTAATATAACTTGATGTCCAGAATTATGATGCCTCCAACCTTGTCTTTCTTTTTCAAGGTTGCTTTGGCTATTCAGGATTTGTGTGGTTCCATACAAATTTTAGGATTGTTTTTTTTCTATCTAGTTCTGTGGGAAAATGTCGGTGGTATTTTGATAAGGATTGTATTAAATGTGTCGATTGCTTTGGGTAGTATAGACATTTTAATAATATTTGTTCTTCCAATCCATGAGCATGGAATATCTTTCCATTTCTTTGTGTCATCTTCAATTTCTTTCATCAGTGTTTTAGAGTTTTCAGAGTACAGATCTTTCACCTCTTTGATTAGGCTTATTCCTAGGTAACTTATTGTTTTTGGTGCAGTAATAAATGGGATTGATTTCTTAATTTCTCTTTCTGCTTCCTCATTATTGGCATATAGAAATGCAACATATTTCTGTACATTGATTCTGTATCCTGTAACTTTGGTGAATTCATTTAGTTCTAGCAATTTTGTGGTGGAGTCTTTTGAGTTTTCTATATATGGTATCATGTCATCTGCAAATAGTGAAACATTTCCTTCTTCCTTACCAATTTGGATGCCTTTTATTTCTTTTTTGTTGTTTGATTGCTGTGGCTGACTTCCAGTTCAAGAAAAGTAGTGAGAGTCGACATCTTCTCTTGTTCCAGACTTTACGGGAAAATCTCTGTTTTTCCCCATTGAAGATGATGTGAGCTGTGGGTTTTTCATATATGGCCTTTTTTTATGTAGAGGTATGTTCCCTCAAAACAAACTTTGTTGAGGGTTTTTATCATGAATGGATGTTTTACATTATCAAATGCCATTTCTGCATCTACTGAAATGACCATATGGTCATTCATTTCTCTTTTCATCATCTTTTCTCCTACTGATGTGATGTATCACGTTGATTGATTTGGGAATATTGAACCACACTTGCAACCCAGAAATAAATCCCACTTGATCACAATGAATGAATTTTTTAATGTATTGTTGAATTCGGTTTGCTAGTATTTTGTTGAGGATTTTTGTATGTATGTTCATCAGAAATATTGGCCTGTAGTTCTCTTTTTTTGTGGTGTCTTTATCCAGTTTTGGTATCAGGGTAATGCTGGCCTCGTAGAATGAATTTATAAGTTTTCCTTGTTCTTCTATTTTTTGGAATAGTTTGAAAAGAAGAGGTGCTAACTCTTCTTTAAATGTTTAGTAGAATTCACCTGTGAAGCCATCTTGTCCTGGACTTACGTTTGTTGGGAATTTTTTGATTACTTATTCAATTTCTCTGCTGGTTATCAGTCTGTTAAAGCTTTCTATTTCTTCATGTTTCAGTTTTGGTAATTTATATATTTGTAGGAATTTATCCATTTCTTCTAGGTTGTTTGAATTGTTGGTATTATAGTTTTTCACAATATTGTCATAACTATTTCTGTGGTGTTGGTTGTTACTTCTCCACTCTCATTTGTGATTTTATTTATTTGAGTTCCTTCTCTTTTTTCTCAATGAGTCTGGCTAGAGGTTTATCAATTTTACTGATCTTTTTCAAAAAACCAGCTCCTGGTTTCATTAATCTGTTCTATTGTTTTTATTGTTTTATTTTTAGTTTCTGTATCATTTATTTATGCTTTAATGTTTATGATTCCTTCCTTCTGCTGGTTTTGCATTTTGTTTTTTGTTCTTTTCTACCTCCTTTAGGTATAAGGTTAGGTTGTTTATTTGATATTTTTTCTTGTTTTTGAGGTAGGCCTATATTGCTGTAAGCTTCCCTCTTAGAACCACTTTTGCTGTGTTCCAAGTGTTTTGGGCTGTTGTGTTTTCATTTACAATTGTTTCCATGTACTTTTTATCTCTTTTTTTAGTTCCTTGTTGGCCCATCCACTGTTTAGTAGCATGTTATTTAACCTGGATATATTTGTGCTCTTTCCAGATTTTTTCTGGAGGTTGACTTCTAGTTTTATAGCATTGTGGTCAGAGAAGACACATGTTATGACTTCAATCCTCTTGAATTTGTTGAGGCTTGTTTTTATGGGCTAATGGGTGACCTATTCTGGAAAATGTTCCATCTGCACTTGAAAAGAATATGTATTCTCCTGTGTTAGGATGGAATGTTCTGAATATATCTGTTACATTCACCTGGCCCAGTGTATAATTCAAAACCATTGTTTCCTTGTTGATTTTCTGCTTAATGATCTGTCCATTGATTTAAGTGGGGTGTTAAAGTCTCCTACTATTATTGTATTATTATTTAGTTCCTTTATGTTGTTTATTAACCATTTTATTATTTGAATGCTCTCATGTTGAATGCATAAATATCTACAATTGTTATATATTTTTGTTGGATTGTGTTCTTTACTATTATATGTTGTCCATCTTTGTCTCTTGTTACAGTCTTTGTTTTAAAATCTCTTTTTTAATGCTGATTCAAAGGGGCACATGTACCCCAGTGTTTATAGCAGTGCTATCAACAATAGCCAAACTATGGAAAGAGCCCAAATGTCCATTGACTGACGAATGAATAAAGAAGATGTGGTGTGCGTGCGTGTGTGTGTGTGTGTGCGCGTGCACGCACAATGGAACATTACTCAGCAATCAAAAAGAATGAAATCTTGCCATTTGCAACAACATGGATGGAACTAGAGTGTATCGTGCTAAATGAAATAAGTCAGTCAGAGAAAGACAAATATATGATTTCACTCATGTGTGGAATTTAAGAAACAAAACAGATGAACATAGGGGAAGGGAAGGAAAAATAAGAGAAACAGAGAGGGAGGAAACCAAAACATACTCTGAAATATAGAGAACAAACCGAAGGGTTGCTGGAGGGGAGGTGGGGGGGGGGGGCATGGGCTAAATGGGTGATGGGCATTAAGGAGGGCACTTGGGATGAGCACTGGGTGTTATATGTAAGTGATATATCTCTGGGTTCTATTCCTGAAACCAATACTACACTGTATGTTAACTACTTGAATTTAAATAAATAAAATTTTTAAAAAAGAATAATTCCTGGCACAGAATAAACACTAAAAAATAGTCGTTCTAAATATGTTTATTGAGTATTTAGGTATGCTTCTCTGTAAAATGACTATATTCTTTGCTCTCATTTTTATTGGGTGGTTTTGCTTTTTTTTTCTATCAAATATTTTTAGAAGATTTTGTTTTACCTCCTTCAATAAAGATTTTAAAGTTAAAAAAATAAAGTCTTTTGTGCAATACAAGTATTGCCATTCTGGCTTTCTTTTACCATCCATTTGCATAATAGATGTTTCTCTATTCCCTCACTTTCAATCTGCAGGTGTCTTCAGGTCTAAAACGAATCTCTTATAGGCAGCATATAGATGGGTCTTATTTTTAATCCATTCTGTCACCCTATGTCTTTTTATTGGAGCATGTAGGTCATTTACATTCAAAGTAGTTATTGATAAATATGTATTTATTACCATTTTATTTGTTCTGTGGTTGTTTCTGAAGATTTTCTCTGATCCTTTCTTGTCTTTCTCTTTTTCATAGTTTGCTGATTTTCTTTAGTGATATATTTGGATTTCTTTCTCTTTATTCTTTGCGTATTTATTGATGGCTTTTGATATATGGTTCCTATTAGGTTTGTATATAACCTTTTCTGCATATAGCAGTCTATATCAAGTGGATGGTAGTTTAAGTTTGAACCCATTCCTTTCTCTTCTTCTCTCCATGTTTTAGATATATGTTATGTTTATCCTTTCTTTATATCATTTCTTTGATGAGTTCCTTGACTTACTTTCTACAGAAATATTCATTTTTATTACTTTTGTGTTTCCTACCTATATACTGTCACTTTTGGTCTCTCCTTTACACTCAAAGAATCCCCTTTAATATTTCTTGCAGGGATGATGTAGTGGTCATGAACTCCTTTAGTTTTTGTTTATCCGGAAAACCTTTACTTCTTTTATTCTTAATGATAGCCTTGCTGGAAAGAGTATTCTTGGCTGTAGATTTTTCCCATTCAGCACTTTGAATATATTATGCCACTCCATTATGGCTTGGAAAGTTTCTGTTCAAAAAATCTCCTGATAGCCTTATGGGTTTCCCTTTGTAAGTTACTGACTTCTTTTGTCTTACTGCTTTAAAATTTTTTGCTTTATCATTGTTTTTTCCAATTTAATTACAATATGTCTTGGTGTTAACCTGCTTTTGTTGATTTTGATGGGAGTTCTCTGTGCTTCCTGGATCTGAATATCTGTTTCCTTTCTCAGATTAAGGAAGTTTTCATCTATTATTTCTTTAAATAAATTTTCTGCCCCCCCTTTCTCTCTCTTCTGAGACTCCTATAATACGAATGTTAGGTTATGTTATTAGGTTTGATGGTGTCACTGAGTTCCCTAAGTCTATTCTCATTTTGCTTAATTCTTCTTTCTCTCTTTTGTTCACCTTGAGTACTTTACATTATTTTGTCTTCTAGGTTACTAATTCATTCCTCTGCTCCTTCCATCCTGCTGTTTATTCCATCAAGCGTTTTTGCCATTTTGTTTATTGAACCTTTTATCTCTGCTATGTTATTTCTTATATCTGCATTAAGGGTCTTACTCATGTCTTCCACTATTTTTGTTAAGTCTAGTGAGTATCCTTATGATCATTGCTTTCAATTCTCTATCAGGCTTGTTACTTATATCTGTTTTTCTTAGATCTCTGGCTGTGGCTTTGTCCTGTTATTTCATTTGGGATACATTCCTGTGCCTCCTCATTTTATCTTTGTCTCTTGTCTGTTTCTCTGTGTTAAGAAAGTCAGCTATGTCTTCTGCTCTTGAAAGTAGTGGCCTTATAAAAAAGAGGTCCTGGAATGCCCTGCAGTGCAATGTCCCCTGTTCACCAGAACCTGGCATTTCATGAGAGCATCCTATGTATGTTGCTTATGCCTTGCTGTTGTATCTGAGTCACTTTTCCTTTCAGTGCATTGATTTGTACTTTCTTTGCCTGTTGTGGTCTGTGATTGCTCTCTGTGGTGTCGGTGGGACACAGGCAGGCCAGCTCTGAAGGGTTGTGCCCACCAGGGAACTTGGGAGTCATGGGTGTTAGCAAAATTTCCTCTGGGCCACTAGTCCTATGCTGGATCCCCTGGAGCACTGCAATAACTGAGGAATATATGCCAGGATGGCCAGGAGTGCAAGACTGGGTACAGCACAAGGTGATGGCTGGGCATGGCAGCAATTGTGCACCTTGGAAGCTGGTTAAGGCATGTGTGTGGCTTTGACAAAATTTGTCCTGATCCCAGGGCCAAGGCTAGCAGGCTTGGAGTGGGTGATTCCTCAGAAGAACTTATCAGCATGGTACACTGCTAACAAGTTAGGTAGCAAGTGTCTATGCAGCCCCACCTCTCACAGATGGCTCTGTGTTTATGATGAGTGGTGGGAGAGGAAAATGGCACCTGTCAGCTCCCTCATTTACAGAGAAGTCTCCCAAGATGCTCTGAAATCAGTATGAGCAGATCTATCCCCAGTTTGCTCCCAGTGTTGTAAAAATTGCCATTGTTATGTTGTATCTCTGCACAGGCTGTTGTCTCTTTAAGGGTAGTGATCCAGCTTTCACTCACCCTCCTTTCTCATCCAGTGTCATGAGATTTAGAATCATAGAGGCCTATTTTCTATTTCTATCTTTGCCACTTCCTAGTTGGGTGGCACTAAAAAAAAAAATGATTTCACTTCTCTTAGCCTCAGTTTCTCCAACTACAAAATGAAGAATGTATCCTACAAGGTTGTGAGGAGTAAACAAAATGTCAACACCTATGGTAAAGGTGATTGCAATGACTTTCTAACAAGTATCCTTGTTATTCTTGCTCTCTACTGTTCATTACCCACACAGTAACAAGAAAGTTAAATTTTAACTTTATTGAATTAGAATTTGCATGCAATAAATAATTCAGTTCAATAGTACAATTTGAAGGCATGACTTGGTAAGTTTTGAGAGACATATGCACCCATGAAACCACCACCACAATCAAGGCAACAAAATATCTTCATCATCCTCAAAAGATTCCTCATGCCCTTTATTGGTCCATCTGTCACTTCACTCCCAGCCCTACAACAAATGTGAATTTTTAAACATGTAACTCAGATCATGCTACTTCTCTATTTCATACCCTACAATAGCTTCATATCCCTCAGGAAATTAAATCTAAATTCCTTACCATCCCCTTTCAAGACCCCTTGTCTTATTACTTTTGCTATCTTTCCTATCCCCCATCACTATGTTCCAGCCGCACTGATCTCCTCTGTGTTCATGGAAACTGTCAAGCCCTTTCTCATTGATAAGCCTTTGCTATTGTTTCCTGTATTTGACATCCTCTTCCCTCAAATACAATCACCTCACTGGCTTGTTATCTTTCAGATTTCAGCTTAAATGTCACTCTTTCAGAGAAATCTCCATGACCACCTATGAAAAATGAAAACCTCTAATTACTCTTTTTTTCTCAACACTTTATTTCTTTCACAGCACTCATTTATTTGCTTACATCGTGTCTCATTCAGTTTACTGTAGTCTCTATAACACAGAAATCATAAATATTTTGCTCCCCATTGTATCTGCAGTGCCTAGGACATATTAGGCACCCAACAAATATTTCTTTAATGATTTAATGATGCATTAACATGCCTAGAAGTATGCCTGGCACATAACATGTATGCAGTAAAATATTTGTTTTCCCTGCCATCCCCATTGTCATCTTCCCCAATGTGATAAAGGCCATATATTAAAAACTCAAAGCTAACATCATATTCAATTCTGAAAAACTGAAAGTTTTACTCCTAAGATCAGATACAAGACTAAAATCCCTGCTTTCTCAGTTCTATTCAAAGTAGTATTGAAAATTGTAACCAGAGCAATGAAACACGAAAAAATAAATTTAAAAATATTACTTTCCAATTAAAAACTGAAAAAAAATTGTAAAATTATCTTTGTTTGCAGATGACATAATCTTTTATGTAGAAAGCCCCAAAATTGCCCCCAAACACCACACACACACACACACACACACACACACAAACTGCTTTTAGGGCTGATAAATGAATTCAACAAAGATGTGGGATACAAAATCAACAAAGAAAAATCAGTCGCATTTTATATACTAGCAATAATCCAAAAAAGAAATTAAGAAACAATTTAATTTACAATATCATTAAAAATAATAAAATATTGGGGATAAATGTAACTAAGGAGACAAAAGACTTATACATTGAAAACTACAAAACACTGCTGAAAGAAATTAAAGATGATGTAAACAAATAGAAAGATACCCTGCGTTGATGGATTGAAAGACTTATAAGTGTTACAATGACAATAGTATCCAAAGTGATCTACACATTCAGTATAATCCCTGTCAAAATCTCAAGAGAGATTTTGAAAAAACAGAACACATCCTAAAATTTATATGAAATTTCAAGGAACCCTGAATAACCAAAACACTCTTGAAAAAGAATAAAAACTTACCACAAAGCTACAGTAATCAAAATAGTGTGGTACTGGCATAAGGACAGATCTATGAACAAATGGGATAGAATAGAAAGCCCAGAAATAAACCCTTGCATATATGGTCAATATTTCATTTTTGACTTAGGAAACAAGACCATTCAATGGATAAAGGATACTCATTTCAACAAATAGCATTGAAAAATGTAGGTATCCAGAGGCAAAGGAATGAAATTGGACCCTTACCTTATACCATATACAAAAATTAACTCAAAATGGATAACAGACCTAAATATGAGTCCTAAAACTATAAAATTCTTAGAAGAAGACATCAGGTAAAATTTTTGACGTTGGACTTCATAATGACACTAAAAGCACAGGCAACAAAAGAAAAAATAAATCAGACTTCATCAAACTTAAAAACCTTTGTGTGTCAAAGGACACTATTAAGAAAGTGAAAAGACAACACACAGAATGAGAGAACATATTTACAAAGCGTATATCTGATAAGGGATTAATATCCACAATATATGAAGAATTTCTAAAACTCAACAACAAAAGAAACTAACAACCCAGTGTGAAAATGGACAAAGGACTTGAGTAGACATGTCTCAAAGAATATATATAAATCTGTGACAAGCACACAAAAAGATATTCCATTCCACTAATCATTAGAAAAATACAAATCAAATCAAAACCACAATGAAATACCATTTCATACCCATTAGGATGACTATTATAAAAATATTATATAACAAGTTTTGGCAGGCACATGGAGAAATTGGAAGCCTTATGTGTCACTGATGGGAAAGTAAAATGGTGAGGCAGCTGTGGAATGTAGTTCAGTGGTTCTTAAACATAGAATTACCATATGATCCAGCAATATCATTCCTGGATATATCCAAAGCAAGGACTCAAACAGATACCTGTACACCAATGTTTATAGCAGCATTATTCACAATAGCCAAAATGTTCCAATAACCCGACTGTCCAATAAAAGATTAATGGATTAACAAAATGTGGTAAATACATACAATGGAATATTATTCAGCCTTAAAAACTAACAAAGTTCTGATATATGCTACAATATGAATGAACCTTGAAAACATTATACTAAGTGAACTAAGCCAGACACAAACAGACAAATATTGTATGATTCCATTTATATGAAGTACTTGGAATGGGCAGATTTATAGAGATGGAAAGAAGAATAGAGGTTATTAAAGGCTAAGAGGAGGGAGGAATAGGGAATTATTGTTTAACAGGTACAAAGTTTCTGTTTGGGAGGACAAAAATGTTCTGGAAATAGTGGTAATGATTGCACAATATTGAAAATATACTTAATGCCACTGAATTGTACACTTAAAATGGTTAAAATAATGAATTTTATATTACGTATAAGAATGAGAAAATGAAAAAAGATAAAGCCAAGCTTCCTAACTTGAAAAAAATTAAACAGATAGAGATATAGCATGCTAACACTAATCAAAGAAAGATGGAGTAACTATATTAATTCCAGACAAATAAGACTTCAAGTAAAATTATCAGGGATAAAGAAGGGCATTACATAATGATAAAAAAGTCAATTCTCCAAGAAGATGTAATAATCCTTAATGTGTATATGTCTAACAACAGTACCAAATGCATGAGGCAAAAACTGATAGAACTGCATGGAGAAATAGACAAATCCACTATTATAGATGCAGACTTCAACAGACTTCTTTCAGTAATTGATAGATCAAGCAGGCAGAAAATCAGTGAGGATATAGTTGAACTGAACAGTACCATCAATCAAGTGAATCTAACTGACATTTATAGAATATTTCATCCAACAACAGCAGAATACACATTCTTATCAAGTTCACATGGAACAGTCACCAATTCATACTAGATTATGGGCCATAAAACACATTTGATCAAATTTTTAAAATAGAAATCATACAAAGTATATTCTCAGTCCCTAGTGGAAATAAACTGGAAATCAGTAACAGAAAGACAGCTGGAAAATCCCAAAATATTTGGAGATCAAACAACACATTTCTAAATAACACATGGATCAAATAAATCTCAAGAGAAATTTTTAAACATTTTGAACTAAATTAACGTAATAATACATCTTATCAGAATTTGTTGGATGCAGGAAAATTTAGAGGGAACTTTATAGCATTAAATGCATGTATTAGAGGAGTGCTTGGGAGGCTCAGTTGGCTAAGCATCCAACTCTTGATCTCAGCTCAGGTCATGATCTCATGGTTCATGGGATTGAGCCCCACATCAGCCTCTGCACTGATAGCATGGAGCCTGCTTGGCATTCTCTCTCTCTCTCTCTCTCTCTCTCTCTGCCCCTTCCCAACTCATGCTCTTTCTCTCAAAATAAATAAACTTTTAAAAATGCATATATTAGAAAAATCTAAAACCAATAATCTAAGATTCTACCTACAAAACTAAAGAAAGTAGAGCAATTTAAGCCTAAAACAAGCAGAAAAAATGAAATACTAGAATTAAAGCATAAATAAATAAAATTGAGAACAGGAAAATAATACAGAAGATCAACAAAACCAAAGCTTTTTTTTTGAAAAGATAAATAAGATCAATAAAGCTGTAGCCAAAACAACCAAGAAAAAAAGAGAAGATACAAATTCTCAATATGAGACACAAGAGATGGGTCATCACTACTGATCTCATGGATGTTAAAAGGATAATAAAAGAATAATATAAACAGTTCTGTGCTCACAACTTGATAACTTAGATGAATTCCTTGAAAGACACAAATTACAAAAATCACATGAGAAGTAAATTATCTGAATAAGCCAATATCTATTAGAGAAATTGAATCAATAATTAATAACATTACAAAAAAGGAAATACCAGGCACAGACTGTTGGACTGGTGAATTCTACCAAATATTTAAGGAAGAAATGATATCAATTATCTGTAAACTCTTTCAGAAAATAAAACAAAGGTAGCACTTCCTAATTCATACAATGAGGCCAGCATTACATTACAAGAAAAAAAAACTATAGACCAATATCTTTCATGAATACAGATGCAAAATCACCTATAAAATGTTAGCAAATCAAATCCAAAAATATATAAAATGAATTATACACTACAACCAAGTGGGGTTTATTCCAGGTATGCAAGGCTAGCTCAACATTTGAAAAATTAATTAATGTAATCAGTCACATCAACAAGCTAAAGAAGAAACATCATATGATTATAAAAATAAATGTAGAAAAAGCATTTCACAAAATTCAAAACCTATTCATAATAAAAACTCTCAGTAAACTAGACATAGAGAATTTCTCCAACTTGATTTTAAAAATAGACAAAAATTCTACAGCTAGTATCATACTTAATGGTGAGAAACTGAATGCTTTCTCCTTAAGATAAGGAATAAGGTAAGGATGTACCCTCTTATCACTCATATTCAACATTGTACAGGGAGCCCAGCCAGTGCAATAGGAGAAAAAAAGGAAATAAAGTATGCAAACCGGGAAGGAATAAATAAAACTTTCTTTGTTCACAGATGACATTTTTGTCCATAAAGAAATTCCCAAAGAATAGAAAAAAACCCTCCTGGAACTAAAATATACAAAATTTGATTGCTTTCCTATAAGCTAGAAAAGGACAATTAGAATTTGAAGTTAAAAACACAATAACCATTTGCAATGACACCAAAAAAAAGAGAACTACTTAGGTGTAAATCTAACAAGGTATGTACAAGATCTACATACAGAAAATTATGAAATTTGGATGAAAGAAATCAAAGATCTAAATAAATGGTGAAATAGTCTGTGTTCTCAGATTGGAAGACTTGATATTGTTAAGATATCATTTCTTCCCAATTCGATCTATAGATTCAGTGTAATCTCAGTTACAATCACAGCAAACTACTTTGTGAATACTGACGTGACTCTAAATATTATAAGCAAAAACAAACAAACAGAATACCCAGCACAATACCAGAGAATGAGGACAAAGTTGAAGAACTGACACTACTCAACTTCAAGGAAGACTATAAAGGTACAGTAACCAAGACAGTGTAGTTCTGGTCATAGGATAGACAATCAGAAAAATGGAACAGAATAGAAGGCCAAGAAAATAGATTCACACAAATACAGTTAACTGATCTTTGACAAAGGAACAAATGTAATTGATTGGAGAAATTTTGTTTTTACAAATTGTGCTAGAACAATTGGACATCCAGATGAAAAAAAAGAATCTATACACAGTCCTTAAACCTTTTTCACAAATTAACTAAAAGTGGATCATAGACCTAACTATAAACTGCAATGCTGTAAGACCTCTAGAAGGAAACATAGGAAAAAATCTACATGACGTTGGATTTGTCAAATCAGTTTTTATTTGTTTATTTAAAGTTTATTTATTTTGAGAGAAAGGGAAGTACAGAGAGAGAGTGGGATAGAAAGAATTACTAGTAGGCTCTGCACTGTCAACACAGAGCCTAATGGGGGGCTCAAACTCATGAACCGTGAGATCATGACCTGAGCTGAATCCAAGAGCTGGACACTTAACTGAGACACCAGGTGCCCCAAGTTTTTAGATATAATATTCAATGTGTGATCCATGAAAGAAAAATACAAATGTATTAAAACTAAAAACTTCTTTGCAAAAGACACTGTTTAGAGACTTAAAAGATAAGCCACAGACTATGAGAAAATATTTCCAAACCATATGTGAAATAAAGAACTTGCATCTGAAATATAAACAGAATACTTGAAACTCAACAATAAGAAAACAAATAACACAATTAAGAAATGGGCAAAAAAATCTGAGTAAACATCATGCCAAATAAGATATATAGATGGCAACTAAGCTTATGAAAAGATGTTCTACATCATACATAATTAGGTAATTATAAATTAAAACAGCACTTAAAAGGAGAGCAATGAAATACCACTGATGAGAATGGTTAAAATTTCATGTTATTTTATTTCATTTTTTATTTATATTCCAGTTAGTTAACATACAGTATAATATTAATGTCAGGTATACAATATAGTGATTCAACACTTCCATACCACACTTGGTGCCCATCACTGCAAGTGCCCTCCTTAATTCTCATCACCTATTTAACTCATCCCCCCCCCACCTCTCATCTGGTAACCATCAATTTGTTCTCTACAGTTAAGAGCTTTTCTTGGTTTACCATTCTCTCTTTCTTTTCCCTTTTGCTCATTTGTTTTGTTTCTTAAATTCCACATATGAGTGAAGTCACATGATATTTGTCTTTCTCTGACTTATTTTGCTTAGCATAATACTCTCTAGCTCCATACACATCATTGCAAATAGCAAGATTTCATTCTTTTTCATTGCTCAGTAATTTTCCATTGTATATATATACCACTTCTTTATCCATTAATGGGCACTTGGGCTGTTTCTATAATTTGGCAATAGTAAATGATGCTGCTATAAACATCAGATGCATGTGTCCTTTTGAATTAGCATTTTTATATTCTTTGGGTAAACACCTAGTAGTGCAATTGCTGGTTAGTACTATTTTTAACTTTTAGAGGAATCTCCATACTGTTTTCCAGAGTGGCTGCACGAGTTTGCATTCCTACCAAAAGTGCAAGAGGGTTCCCCCTTTCTCCACATCCTCACCAACACCAGATGTTTCTCGTGTTGTTGATTTTAGCCATTCTGACAGGTGTGAGGTGATATCTCATTGTAGTTTTGATTTGTATTTCTCTGATGATGAGTGATGCTGAGCATTGTTTCATGTCTGTTGGCTATCTGGAGATCTTCTTTGGAAAAATGTCTATTCATGTCTTCTGCCCATTTTTTAATTGATTATTCATTGAGGGTGTTCATTTTTTCATTATTCTTTATATATTTTAGATACTCTTTATCAGATATGTCATTTGCAAATACCTTCTCCCATTCTGTAGGTTGCCTTTTAGTTTTTTTTTTTCAACGTTTATTTATTTTTGGGGGGACAGAGAGAGACAGAGCATGAACGGGGGAGGGGCAGAGAGAGAGGGAGACACAGAATCGGAAACAGGCTCCAGGCTCTGAGCCATCAGCCCAGAGCCTGATGTGGGGCTCGAACTCACGGACCGCGAGATTGTGACCCCCTGAAGCCGGACGCTTAACTGACTGCGCCACCCAGGCGCCCCTGGTTGCCTTTTAGTTTTGTTGATTGTTTCTGTCACTGTGCAGAAGGTTTTTATTTTGAAAAAGTCCCAATAGTTTATTTTTGCTTTTGTTTCCCTTGCCTCAGGAGACATATCTACAAATAAGTTGCTACAGCCAACATCAAGGAGATTACTGCCTGTATTTTCCCCTAGGATTTTTATGGTTTCCAGTCTCACATTTAGGTCCTTAGTCCATTTTGAATTTATTTTTGTGTATGGTGTAAAAAAAGTAATCCAGCTTCATTCTTTTGCATGTTACAGTATGGTTTTCCCAGCACCATTTGTTGAAGATACTGTCTTTCTGCCATTGGATATTCTTTCCTACTTTGACAAAGATTAATTGGCCATACAGTTGTAGGCTCATTTCTGGGTTTTCTATTATGTTCCATGGATTTATGTGTCTATTTTTGTGAAAGTACCATACTGTTTTGATCACTAAAGCTTTGTAATATAACTTGACATCGGAATTGTGATGCATCCAGCCTTGCTATTCTTTTTCAAGGTTTCTTTGACTATTCAGGGACTTTTGTAGTCCCATACAAATTTTAGGATTGTTTGTTCTAGTTCTGTGAAAAATTCTGGTGGGGTTTTGATAGGGATTGAATTAAATGTGTAGACTGCTTTGGGTAGTATAGACGTTTTAACAATATTTATTTTTCCAATCAATGAGTATGGAATGTCTTTCAGTTTCTTTGTGGATTCTTTCATCAATATTTTATAGTTTTCAGAGTACAGATCTTTCAACTCTTTGGTTAGGTTTATTCCTAGGTATCTTATGGTTTCTGTTGCAATTGTAAATGGGATTGACTCTTTAATTTCTCTTTCTACTGCTTCATTATTGGTGTATAGAAATGCAACAGAATTCTGTATGTTGATGTGTATCCTCTGGCTCTACTGAATTCATTTGTCAGTTCTAACAGGCTTTTGGTGAACTCTTTCTGATTTTCTATAAAGAATATCATGTCATCTGCAAGTAGTGAAAGTTTGATTTCTTCCTTACTGATTTGGATGTATTTTATTTCTTTTTGTTGTCTGATTGCTGTAGCTATGACTTTCAGTACTATGTTAAATAACATTAGTGTGAGTGGACATCCTTGTCTTCTTCCTGACCATAAAGTAAAATATCTCAGTTCTTCCCCATTAAGGATGATATTAGCTGTGGATTTTTCAAAGATGGCCTTTATTGTGTTGAGACATGTTCCCTCTAAACCTACTTTTTGTTTTTTTGTTTTTTTGTTTTTATCATGAATGGATGTTGTATTTTGTCAAATGCTTTTTTGGCATTTATTGAAATGATCAAATCATTCTCATTCTTTCTTTTATTAATGTGGTGTATCAAATTGATTGACTTGTGAATATTGAATGACCCTTTGAATCGACGAATAAATCCCACTAGACATGGTGAATGGCTTTTTTAAATGTATTCTTGGATTCAGACCATATTTCTTTGAGAATTTTATTGGATATTTTATTGAGAATTTTTGCATCCATGTTCATCAGGGATATTGGCCTGTAGTTCTCTTTTTTAGTTGACTTTTTATATGGTTTTGGTATCAAGGTAATGCTAGCCTCATAGGAAGAATTTGGAAGATTTCCTTCATTTTCTATTTTTTTTAATAGTTTGAGAAGAATAGGTATTAACTGTTCTTTAAATATGTGGTAGAAGTTGCCTGTTAAGCCATTTGGCCCTGACTCTTGTTCTTTGGGAAATTTTTGATTACTGATTCAACCTCCTGGTTGGTTATAAATCTGTCCAAGCTTTCTGTTTCTTCTTGTTTCAGATTTGGTAGTTTATATGTTTCTAGGAATTTATCCATTTCTTCTAGGTTGTCCAATTTGTTTGAATATAGTGTTTCATAATATCCTCATATAATTGTTTGCATTTCTGCCGTGGTGTTTATTATTTCTCCTCTCTCATTTGTGATTTTATTTATTTGGGCCCTATCTCTTCTTTTTGATAAGTCCTGCCTGCTAGGATTTAACAATTTTATGATTTTTTTTTCAAAGAACAAGTTCCTGGCCTCATTGATCTGTTGGGTTTTATTTTTTCAGTTTCTATGTCATACATTTCTTTTCTAACCTTTGTTTGTTTGTTTGTTTATTTATTTATTTATTTATTTTGAGAGAGGGGAAAAAAAACACAAATGGGGAAGGGGTAGAGAAAGACGGAGAGAATCCCAAGCAGACTCCATGCTGTCAGCAGAGAACCCAACATGGGACTCAATCCCACAAACCACGAGATCATGACCTGAGCCAAAATCAAGAGTCAGGCACTCAACCGACTGAGCTGTCCAGGTGCCCCTCTACTCTAATCTTTATTATTTCCTTCCTTCTGTACGATCTAGGCTTCTCTTCTTGTTCTCTCAGTCCATTAGGTGTAATGTTAGGTTGTTTGAGAGTTTTCCTTGCTTACTGAGGTAGGCCTATATTGCTATATAATTCCCTCTGAGTACTACTTTTGCTGCATCAGAAAGGTTTTGGACCATTCTGATTTCATGTTCATTTGTTTCCATGCATTTTTTATTTCTTCTTTGACTTCCTGGTTCATACATTCATTGTTTAGTAGCATGTTGTTTATCTTCCATATATTTGTGGTCTTTTCAAATTTTTTCCTATGGTTGATGTCTAGTTTCATAGCGTTGTGGTCAGAGAAGGTGTATGGTATAATTTCAATATTTTTGTATTTGTTCAAGCCTGATTTATGACCTAATATGTAATCTATTCTGGAGAATGTTCTGTGTGCACTTGAGAAGAATGTGTATGCTGCTGTTTTAGGATGGAATGTCCTGGATATTAAATCCATCTTGTCCAGTGTGTCATTCAAAGCCATCGTTTCCTTGTTCACTTTCTGTTTAAATGATCTGTCTATTGAAGTGGGGTGTTAAAGTCCCCTACTATTATTCTATTATTATCAATTAGTTCCTTTTGCTTGTTATTAATTGCTTTATATTTTTGGATGCTTTCATATTGAGTGCATAAATATTTACAATTGTCATATCTTCTTGTTGGATTGTCCCCTTTATTATGATATAGTGTCTTTCTTCATCTTTTGTTACAGTCTCTGTTAAAAGTCTAGTTCGTCTGTTATAAGTATTGCTACTCAAGCTTTCTTACGACATCCCTTTGCATGATGTTTCTCCATCCCCTCACTTTCAATCTTCAGGTGCCTTTAGGTCTAAAATGAGTCTCTTGTAGGCAGCATATAGGTGGGTCTTGTTTTTTAATCTATTCTGACACCCTATGTCTTTTGATTGGAGCATTTAATCCATTTACATTCAAAGTAATTATTGATAGATATGTATTTAGTGCCATTTTATTACTTCTTTTGTCATTATTTCTGGAGATTTCTCTGATTCTTTCTTGTCTTTATCACTTTTCATCTCTTCTTTGCACTCAGAAAGTCCCCTTTCATATTTCTGGCAGAGATGGTTTAGTGGTTATGAAATCCTTTAGTTTTCATTTGTCTGGGAAACTATTTCTCCTTCTATTCTGAATGACAGCCTTGCTGAATAGAATATTTTTGGCTATAGATCTTTCCCATTCAGCACTTTGAATATATCATGCCACACTCCCTTCTGCTTGGAAAGTTTCTGTTGAAAAATTTCCTGGTAGCCTTATGGGTTTTCCTTAAAAGTTAAGGATTCCTTTTGATTGGCCACTTTTAATGTTTGTTCTTTACCACTATATTTTGCAAATTTAATTACAGTATGTGTTGGTGTTGGCCTGCATTTTTTTTTGATGGCAGTTCTCTGCACCTCCTTGATCTAGATGTCTGTTTCCTTCCCTAGATTAGGGAAGTTTTCTATTATTTCTTGAAATAGATTTTCTGCCCCCTATTCTTTCTCTTATTCTTTTGGTATTACTAAATATGAATACTATTACATTTGATGAAATCACTGAGTTCCCTAAGTCTATTCTCATGTTTCATAATTCTTCTTTCTCCCTTTTGTTCAGCTTCATTGTCTTCTAGGTCACTAATTCATTACTTCTTCCATCCTGCTGCTCATTGCATCAAGGCTGTTTCCAATCTCATTTACTGCATTCTTCATCTCTGAGTCTTTTTTAACTCTTTTATCTCTGTGGCAAGGGTCTTATTGATGTCTTCTATTACTTTCTCAACTCCAGTGTATCCATATAATTCTTGCTTTAAATTCTCTGTCAGACATGTTAGTTGTATCTGTTTTTGCTTAGATGTCTGGCCATGGCCTTATCTTGTTCTTTCATTTGGGATAAATTCCTCTGTCTTGGTATTTTGTTTAAGTCTCTGCTTTCTTCTGTGTGTTAGTAAAGGCAGGTATGTCTCCTATTCCTTAAAGTAATCACTTATGAAGAAGAAGTCATGTCATACCCAGGGCCTGATGCTTTAGGGAGTGTCTCCAGTGTGGGCTGCATGTGCTCTGCTATTGCATTTTGGCTGCTCTATCCTTCAGGCCATTTGCCTGAAAAGGCTCTCCTTGTTTGCTACGGGCAATGTTTGATCCTTGACCTGGACATGGCAAACTTTAACTAGGTGTGCTCTGGTCTGCTTGTGAAATGAGACCTGATACCAACTCCACCAGAAATGAGGCCCTGAAAACTCTCTGGTTTAGAAACGTGGTAAGGGCAGGGGTTTGTGCTGGTCCTCTGGGAAGGGGCCCACCATACCTGGGCTGAGGCAAACTTGACTGAGAAGGGCTGTTCTGCCAAGCCAGGGGTTGGAGCATGGTGTAAGCAAGTTAGGCAGTCAATGTTGGTGCTGTGCTGCTTCCTACAGGTGGCTCTATGTTTATGCTGAGTGGTGGGGGAGGAAAATAGCATGAGCCAGCTCCTTTGTTCCCACAGAGGCATCTCCATGACCACTGCCTCTCAAGGATGTACTCCCAGAAGAGTGAATAATCTTCCCACTGCATGACTCAGGCATTCTTCAGATAGCTGTTTCAACACCGTCTGTCCCTGGGTTGTTTGCCCGCCTTCTCTCTAGGAGCAAGGCAGTGCCCTCCAGGCTCTATCCTAGCCAAGCCTGCTGACCTTTAAAACCCTAGGCTTTAAGGGGCACCTAGGTGACTCAGTCGGTTAAGCATATAACTTCAGCTCAGGTCATGATGTTATAGTTGGTAAGTTTGAGCACCACATTGGGCTCTGTGCTGACAGCTCAGAGCCTGGAGCCTGCTTCAGATTCTGTGTCTCCTTCTCTCTCTGCCCTTCCCCCACTCGTGCTCGCTCTCTCTCTAAAAAATATCAATCAATCAATCAATCAATCAATAAAACTCTAGGCTTTAAGCCCCACTGGTTGCAAGAAATCACAAAATTCAGCCCCTCTCATTTTCTGAAGCCAATGGCTTTGAGAAAATATTTACTTTGTGCATTCTCCTGTGTGCTCCTCTCTCTTTCCTTTCTCAACAACCATATCTCCCTGCTCTCTGCAGCACCCATGATCTGTTTGTCCCCTAAACCATGTCTCTGCACTTCCTACTGTCTTAGATGTGGCCTCTTCTCTCCATTTAGGTGT
Source organism: Felis catus (assembly GCF_018350175.1). Taxonomy (NCBI): domain Eukaryota; kingdom Metazoa; phylum Chordata; class Mammalia; order Carnivora; family Felidae; genus Felis; species Felis catus. The sequence goes on from NC_058386.1 coordinate 56,559,519, forward strand.
GGAGTTTGTTCTTTCCATCTTAATATTGAGTTTCTGGGGTATTTAGGATGATTTGATAGTTATCTAGTTGTGTTCATGGGAGCAGAAGGGACTAGAGTCTTCCTACTCCACCGCCATCTTCCTCTCTCTTGAGAATGATTAAGAGAATGGTTAAAAATTTTAATTTTTTTAACATTTATTTATTTTTGAGACAGAGAGAGACAGAGCATGAACAGGGGAGGGTCAGAGAGAGAGGGAGACACAGAATCTGAAACAGGCTCCAGGCTCCGAGCTGTCAGCACAGAGCCCGATGTGGGGCTCGAACTCACGGACTGTAAGATCATGACCTGAGCCAATGTCGGATGCTTAACCAACTAAGCCACCCACGTGCCCCAGAATGGTTAAAATTTTTAAAATTGAAAATACCCAATGCCAGAAAGAATGCATTCATTGGGAATGCAATGGTGGGAATGCAAATGGTGCAACCACTTTAGAAGTCAGTTTGGCACTTTGTCACAAAGCTAAATATAGTCTTATCATATGATCTAGCAGTTGTGCTGTTAAAACTTACCCAATTGATTTAAATATATGCCCACTTGGAAAATGTCATGGTTCTGGTGGCATCCAGTGAGGTGGCCCTTGAAAATCCATGAGAGAAGATGTAAATTTCACACCAGACCATATGCATATCCAAAGCAGTTCTCCAAGGTGAACAGTCTCTGGCATGTTGGGGGAAAAAATGAAAGTATAGAAAAAATAAAAACCTATTCCCACACAAAAACCTGAATAAATGTTTATAGCAACATTATTAATAATCGCCAAAAACTGGAAGCAACCAAGATGTCCTTCAATAGGTGAATGGATACAGGGCGCTTGGGTGGCTCAGTCAGTTAAGGGTCTGACTTCAGCTCAGGTCATGATCTCACAGTTTGTAAGTTCAAGCCCCCACATCAGGCTCTGTGCTGACACCTTAGAGCCTGCTTAGGATTCTCTCTCTCCCTCTCTCTCTCTGCCCCTTTCCTGTTTGTGCTCTCTCTCTCTCAAAAATAACTAAATATTTTTTTAAATAGGAGAATGGATAAACAAATTGTGATATATTAATACAATGGAATATCATTCAGTGCTAAAAAAATTTTTGGCTCAAGCCACAAAACAATCTGGGGAACTCTAAATACATATTGCTTGGTGAAAGAAGCCAGTCTGAAATAAATTCATACTATATGATTCTAGTTGTATGACATTCCAGAAGAGCCAAAACCATAAATATAATAATCAGTGGTTGTCAGAGGCTCAGGGAGGGTAGAAGAATGAAACAAAGGTGATTTTCAAGGCAGAAAATAACTATATAATATCATAATGTATATATGGCATTATATATTTGTCAAAGCACACTGAACCTTATAGCACAAAGAGTGAATCTTAATGTATATAGTTTAAAGAATAATTTATCAAGGATACCAGGGAGGAACACAGACTGTGACAAGAGAATCTGTATTACAAATCTATGAGACAACCTCACTGAAGGGAGTAGATGGAATTGGTCCTGACGAAAGTAAGTGTGGAAATGAGTGGAGTCTGTAAAGCTAAGGCACAAGGAACTACACATAAGCATTATAATCTAGCTGACACAGTTTGTTTCCATGGGGGCATGGGTTAACAATTCTGATGGAGCTATACATGTATAATGAGATCAAAAATTAAATGGATAGATGACAGATGGTAGCAACCAGGTCTCTCACTGTTAGCATGGGAATTTATAGATAAGGAAGGGGAGAAAGCTAAAATAACCCATGTGGTAAGGTGTTAGGATTGGAGACATCAGTATGAAATCATGTTTAAGTTATTATAGATACAGATGGTTACATATATAAATGTTTAGAGATATGTGTATATACACAGATTAATATACACACACATATATTTCTTTGCTATGTCATCTAATAGGGCCTAGAAGCAATGAGACCACAGAAGCAAAGTACACATCTAGCATCCAGATCTTGATTTCTAATACTATTCTGTAATAAAAGGGATGAGGGCTACTTAGAGAAATTGCTGACTCTAGGACTATAGCAGGAAATATACAAGATAAGCTTGGCATATTTTATGCCATAAAGTAAGGAAATACTTTAAAAATCACACACTGGTGGGGATATATTAAGGGAGCACAGGACCCAACTAAAAGCTCCTAATAGCTAAAATTAGAACAATTTAAGCAACAGAATAAGTAAAAGTAGTATTGGATTATAAGCCAAAATATAAAATAAATATACATAAGTCCATACTGATATAAAAACCAGTCATTTATTAAAATTAATTGGATTAGGGAGAAGAAACAAACTTGCTATGCAGAAAAAAATCCAAATAATTTAAGCAGTTAATCTGGCCTCAAGAAGGGGAGAGTATAATGCTCCACTCCCTAGGTATGGGCTACACATAGTAACATCTTTCCAAAGAGTAAAGTATGAAGAGAGGAGCAAAAAGTAAATTTACAGTGTTAAAACCTGATAAATTCCACCTCAACAAGGTCAACATCAACACATATAAATCATGTAGATAGTATGTATCCTGGATATAATGTGATAAAAATGGCACTTAAACTGTGCTCTTCCTCTCAATAATCCATAACTCCAATCTTGTCTTATTTTGTGCCTAAGACATCAGACAAATTCCAATAGTGGGGCATTCTCCAAAATACCTAAGAACTCCAAAATTGTCAAGAAAAGTCTAAAAAACTACCATAGCCCAGAGAAACCTAGGAAGACATGACAACTACTTGTAATGTGGTATCCTGAATAGGATTCTGGAACAGAAAAAGGGCATTAGGTAAAAACTTAAGAAAATCTGAAGAAATTATGGACTTCAGTTAATAACAATATAACAGCATTGGTTAATTGTAAAAAATGCATAATACTAATATGTTAATAATAAGGGAAACTAGATGAAGGGCATATGGGAAATCTCTGTAACACCTTCTTAACTTTTCTGCAAATTCAAAACTGCTCTAGGAGCACCTGGGTGGCTCAGTTGGTTAAGTGTCTGACTCTTGGCTTCAGCTCAGGTCGCGATCTCACATTCATGGGATCGAGCCCGGCATCAGGCTCCACGCTGACAGCATCTAAAAAATAAATAAGTAAACTTTAAAAAAGCTACTCTGCAGAATAAAGTCCAGTTAAAAACATTTGATAAACCAAAAGGTGACAAAGTCTATCTTGTCATGGTTCTAATTTGCATTTCTTGATTAAAGGTAAAGTTGAACAGCTTTTCATAGGTTTATTGTCCATGTATATTTTTCTTTCATGATTGTCCTGTTCATGTCCTTTGTCCATTGTTCTACTTGAATATTTATCGTTTGTTAATAGGTTATTAAAGAAAATTAACCTTTGTCATATGTGCTCTTTCCCAATTTGTCATTTGTCTTTCAATTTTATTTATGACATTTTCTGCTGTACATAAATATTTTTATGTAGTCAAATCTGTCAATCTGTCAATGGTTTGTGCATTTCACATCTTGCTTGAAAAGGCCTCTGCTACCCTGAGATTATAAAAATGTTCACTCATATTTCCTTCTGTTGGTTTTATTGTTTCATTCTTTTACATTTTATATTGTTATAACAAAAATTTCTATGGTATAAACAATAGAGCATTAATCCAGCTTTATTTATTTTCTAAATAATTAGTTGGTTGTCCCAATAAACTTAAAGAATATTTCTTTTCCCTAGTAAATTACAATAACTTTTTCATAATAAATTCCACATTTGGGTTCGCTTCTGGGCTTTATATTTTGATTGTACTCATCTACTTCTATTCCCAAAATAATGCTACAATATTTTAATTATTGTAGCTTTGTAATTAATAAATTTTCATATTTGATAAGGCAAATCCTCTCTTATTAGTTTTACTCTAAAATTTCCTTGCTATTCCTTAATATGTATCCTTTGACATAAAATGAAGAATACTATTGCAAAGTTCCAAAAAATAAAAACAACACCCTAAAGTCTTGGAATTTTCTTTGGACATGTTGTTAATTTATATGTTAATTAATAGCTTTCATAAAATTGAGTCTATCTAAGTATAAGACATGTTCCTATTCTTTATTCTTCAGTAGAATTTTACACTTTCTTACTGTAAGTCTTGCACTTTTTTGTTAAATTTATATTCCTAGGTATTGATACTACACATGAGTCTTGAACTTTTGTAAAATTTATATTCCTAGGTATTCTATGCTTGCTATTGTGATTGGCAATTGAATATTTTTTCACCATTACAGTTTCTAATCTTTATTGTTGACATATATGAAGTTATTGAGGCAAGGATAAATAAATGAGTTTGCATAAATATATATATATATATTCAACTATATAGTTCAACTATATATATATACATATATATATGCATACATATATATATATATACATATATATATGCATACATATATATATATATATATGCATTCACACACACACACACACACACACACACACACACACACTTCATTGTAAGAGAGATCTCCAAGAGTTGGGGGCTGCTTTGTCCCTAGAGGATCCAAGATCCTGTTACTTTCTCCTCTGACAATATTTCTCTAGTTGAGGGCAATTAAGCTAAGTAGGAAAGAAAATTACTAGCAATCAAGAGTACTAGAATAGCGGTTAAAAGAAAGGTCTCTGGGGTCACACTGTGATCAAATTTAAGCTCCATCACTTCCTAACTGTGTGACATTGGACATGTATGCTACAGTTCTCCCACATGTAAAATGACAATGATAATAATAGCACATTCTTCACGGGATTGTTTAACATTATATAAATTAATATCAACAAAGTATTTAAAACAGTGACTTGGAATAGTAAATACTACTACCTATTACTGAAATTACCTTGAGCATCCTCTTACTCAATCCTCTACCATTCATACTACATAACATCATTGTTTTTTTCTTTTTTCTTTAGTTTGTCATATGTAAGATTTTATATACAATTAGTGTGCACTGTAACAGTTTACACTGAGTCAGTCAATTTATCTAAAATGTTACCTGGTTGTGTAACATTATTGATCATATGAAAATGGAAAACAATGGATTTACAATAACTTTGGGCCATTTTGTATTCTAAAAGTGCTAATAAACCCACCCTTTTAAACCAAATGCATCTGAAAAAAGTTTCCAGAGCATGTAGTTTATATTTTACATATAATCTCACCATTTTATTACTATAAACACAATAGTGAGTAAAACATGGGGGGGAGGGGAGATATAAAATGTATTTAATAAAATATTCAATATAAAAAGAGGAGTAATGGAATTAAGTGATCCATTTCCTCACTTTTACATTCTAAGCAATTATCCCATTAATACAAATTATTTAAAAATGTTAATCATATAACATAGTTTTTACAAAATGGCAACCTAAAACACCCAAGGCAAAAACAGAAATTCTGTGCATACCAGAAGTATGATATCATCCTAGGCAGACAAACAACCAGAACCACTAGCAGGGAGTTGGGGTGATAGGGTTGAGGGAGAGAGAGAAATGCTCTCTCTTTCAGAAACCAGAGTTGTGGAGGGAATGTTACAGGTCCACCCTGGTAAATTCTATGACCAGAAAGCTTTGAGGCCTTGTTATTCTGGTTGCAGCTAATGGCAACAATCAATTGTAGACACTAGGCTGAAGTGTATATACAATCTTGCTTGGCAGAGTCAAGGGGTTAACTCAGAGGGCTTCAAATTCTCGTTTCACTAGGATAAGTTATCTTTTGCCCCTAGCAGATACATTTCCTTGCTTGCTTCCTTGCTTGCTTGCTTCCTTCCTTCCGCAACATACATTTATTGAACACTTACTATATGTCAGCAGTTTTATCAAGCACTAGGGATAAAGCAGTGATCCAGAAAGAAATGGCTTCTGTCTTCATAGAGATTGCATTTGAGTAAAAGATAGTAAGCAAATATACAAGATAACTTCATATAGTGATAAGTGCTAAGAAGAGTATGAAGCAAAAGAACATGATAGAGAGTGGCTAAGGGTTTACTTTACATAGGACACAGAAGATCTATCTTAAAGGGGTGATATTTGAGTTGAAATATTGCAAAGATATGGAAGATTATTTCAGCAAGCACAAAGGCTTTGAGGTAGGAATGAGAAGAGTATGTTGAAGAAAGATTAATGCCTGTATGGCTGAGATTCCTAACACAGTGCTATTCCAGAAGTTAATTTTTGTGTTCAGTAAAAATTCTAAATGTAATGCATAGGGATATTTGGTGGCTTCATATCTAACATGACACTCCCACATGATAGGGTATCCCACATGATACCCTAGTACCTTGATTCAAAGGCTGGATCAAATGTCTTGAGTGGCTGCTATGCTTCACCCAGAACCCACTTCCCTCAATAGCAAGAGATATCACTGCTGTCACTTCCTTGCACTACCCATCACAACTTGGTCAATGCCTTGGGAAGCTCCAAGGCTTCAACAATACCTTGAAGAAATCACCTCTGCTGACAACCACTGCTCATCAAGATGGGGTTGCTGAATATTTAGGGAACCTGGTCTGGCTCTCCTCCTGCCCCACTGGCCCAGCCAACCCTAATGTAAACTAGAGAAGCCATTACTGGGTCCATTCCATGTCTCTGAAATTATCAACCACTCCTCCCCACAGCTTCAACATTATCTATAGAAGTATGTTCCACAGGGCTCTTCAGGTTTCTGCTGGGCTCTCTGCTCTCTGCTGCCACAGTAACACCCACTTTACCACTACAAACTACTTAACATATATTATAGCTTTATTGTGTATTTTCTGTCTTCCCCCACTAGCATGTAAACTCCATGAGTGAAGGGCTCGTCTCTTATTCACTACTGTATTTCTAATGCCAACCACACAGTTCATGCTTTAGAAATATTTGTTGAATGAATGAATAAGCTCTAATTACAGCATCCTTCTTGGGGTTGGTCTCTTGAGTCTATTTCTGGATTCTCTATTCTGTTCCATTGGCCTATTTGTCTACTGTCATGCCAATATCACTCTCTCTTAATCATTATAGCTATATAGTAATTCCTGATGTGAGGCAGAGTGAACTCCCCAAATCATTCTTCAAAATTATCTATTGTGGAGTTTAAGAGTATGGAATCTGTATATGTACAAGCAAATAGGGAAAAAAAGAGTGAAGAATCTAGAACCAAATTTCCTGGGTTTGAGTTCTAGTTCTGCTGCTTAATGGCTGTGACACCCTGGCCAAATTAATTATAACCTTTCTGTGCCCCAGTTTTTTCATATATGAAATAGGTACAAAACAGTACCCTACCTTATAGGACTATTGTGATGATTAAATTAGTTCATACGTGTAAAGCATATAACACATGATTAGAACACTGCCTGGATTATAGTAAGTGTTCAATAAATATCAGCTGCTAATTTTGGCCCTTTGCTCTTTGATGCCCCTCTTATAATTAGCTTTTTAAGTTCCACCAAAAAAATATAGTTTGAATTCTGGCTGAAACTGTATTGAATTTTTAGATTAATTTGGGGGATCACTGACATATTTACAATATTAATCTTTCTATCTATGTACATGATGTATCTCTTTCCCCATTTAGATCTCTTTAATGTCTGTCAGCAAAAATTTAACATTTTCTACATAGAAATACTAATATTTTGTATTTTTCTATGATTATATGAAACATAAGCCTGTTTTTTTAATGTTCTTGTCAATTTTATTATCAAGGTTATAAACCCTCATAAAATGAATTGAGGGGAATTGTTATTTTTTTTATTCCTCAGCTGAGTTTTGTGAGATTGTATTTATTTATTTCTTGAATGTTGATAGAACTCATTTGTGAAATCATCTGGATTATAGTATTCAGAATGAGGTGTGTGGTAGTTTTACTCATTGATGCATTGCTTTAAAGTTTATAAGTCTACTAAGGCTTTCAATTTCTTCCAGAGTCATTTTTGTTGTTATATTTGCCCAGAATATTGTCCATTTTATTTAGGATTTAAGATTTATCAGCATAAAATAGTTAACAGTAATAACTTATTTTTAATCTCTTCTGTATTTCTAGTTACAAACTTCCTTTATTTCTTCTACTTTATTCCTTTATTAGTTGATTAGTGTGGACAAAGGTTTATCCATTTTCCAAAAAAAAGCAATCTTTTTAAGTATCAATATGGCAGTTAAATTCTTTCTATCATAGCTTCAGTTTCTTTTCATTAATCTTGCTCTTAACTTTGTTATTTTCTTCCTTCTACTTTTTTGGGTTCATATAATTGTTTCTATCTTCTTAGGTTGGACACTTAATGTATAAATACTCATTCTTTCTTATTTCCTAATAAAGATATTTAAAGGCTATAACTTTGTCTCTAAGCACAATCTTCCTTTGCTTCACCCTACAGGTTTTGATGTGAGATACTGTATTAAATTCAGTTATAAATATTTTCTAATTTACATTAAGGCTTCTTCCTTGTCCCATGAGTTAATCAAATATGTATTTTTAATTTTATATATATATTTTAAGGTTGTGCTTTGTTCTTGCTATCAATGCCTAACTTAATTGCACTGTGATGAAATAATATGGTCTTTATGTTTTAAGTGTGTCATTTGTAAAAAGATATAACTGGATTTTGAAAAAAATCAATTATCAATTTAAAATTTCAGCATTTTAAGCGGTGTATTTCACACAACATTTATTTTTATCACTAACATATTTTTTATTTATTCATACCATCTAATTTAATGTTTTCTACTCTTATTTTTTTAATGCTTCTATTTTTGCCTTTTCTGCCTTCTTTACAAGTAACTGAACTTTTGTTATTCAATTTTTTCCTCTACTGGTTTGTATGTTATATACTCTTATTTCTATTCGTTTCATAGTTACTCTTAAATTTTAATAGTCATACTTAAATGAACCAAGTCTAAAATTAATTAGTATCTATACCTTCCCCCCAATGATACTAGGACCTTCTAAAATTTTAATGTTGATCACCTCCTCAGCTTATTTATTACTGTTTTCCAGTATTTCAATTTCACCTTTTTAAACTCCCCAACTTGGGGCGCCTGGGTGGCTCAGTCGGTTAAGCATCCGACTTCAGCTCAGCTCATGATCTCACAGTCTGTGAGTTCGAGCCCTGCGCTGGGCTCTGGGCTGACAGCTCAGAACCTGGAGCCTGCTTTGGATTCTGTGTCTCCCTCTCTCTCTGACCCTCCCCCATTCATGGTCTGTCTCTCTCTGTCTCAAAAATAAACATTAAAATTTTTTTTAAATAAAATAAAATAAACTCCCCAACTTGGTCACTATATTGTTTAATATAGGTAATGGTTGTTTATGCTCATTATGCCTTCTTTGATCTCATTCTTCTTCCATTCTTCTGGAAATTCATTATAGAAAATCTATTAGTGAAGATCTGATTTTACATGTCTGAAATTGTCTTTATTTAGCTCTTATTTTTCAACATTAGCTTTTCAGATATTTTCCTTTGGCACTTTGAAAGTGCAGTTGACCCTTAACACACATTTGAAGTATGTGGACCCATTTATACATGGAGTTTTTTTTATAAATACAGTACAGTACTGTAAATGTATTTTCTCTTCCTTATGACTTTCTTAATAACATTTTCTTTTCTCTAGCTTACTTTATTATAAGAATACAGTATATAATACACATAGCATGCAAAATATGTGTTAATTGATCTATGCTATCAGTAATGCTTCCACTCAACAGTAGGCTATTAGTAGTTAACTTTGGCTGTGAGGAGCCAAAATTTACTCACAGATTTTCAACTGCACAGAGGTCAGCATTCCTAACCTTCAATTTGTTCAAGAGTCAACTGTTTTATTCCTTTATCTTCTGACATTGTTGCTTTTAAGAAGTCTGCTCTGAGTTTAATAATAAGTCTTTTAGAAATAACCTGTCATTCCTGTCTGGCTTTTTTTCAGACGTTCTCTATCTTTTTACCACAATGTGTCTATGTACAGCTTTCTTTGTATTTGTCCTGCTTGAGATGTTGCAATTCTTGAATTTAAGGATTTATGTTTTTCATCAATAAGGAAAACTATCAGCCACTACTCTGAATTTTGCATCTCTCTCATTTTCTGCATTCTCCCCATCTAGAAATGTAATTATATTTATGTTAGATTTCTCATTCTATCTTTCATATTTTCAAATTTATCATTTACAATTCCTACCCCTTTTTTCTCTCTCTCTCTGCTGAATTACGAATAATTTCTTCAGACCTACTTTCCAGATCAGCAACAGTCTCTTTATTTCTAATTTGCTATTTAACCTGTCCATTGAATTTTTAAAATTGACAGTTACATTTTTTATTCTAGAAAGCCTATTTTGTTCTCTGAAAGATTTACCTAGATTTCCAACTGAAAGCCTCAGCCAAAGCAATCAGAAAAGAAAAAGATATAAGAGACATCCATAATGGGAAAAAGAAAAACTGTCACTATTTGCAGCTGACATGATACATGGAAAATTCTAAAGACTCCATCAAACAACTGCTAAAAGTAATAAATGAATTCAGTAAAATTATTGGATATATAATTAATACTCAGAAATCAATAGCCTTTCTACACACTAATAACAAAGTAGCAAAATTAGTAAGTAAGAAAACAACAGCATTTACAATTGTACAATAAAGAATAAAATACTTAGAAATAAACTTCATCAAAGATGTGAAAGACTTATGCTCCAAAAACTATAAAACACTGATGAAATAAATTGAAGATGACACAGACAAATGGAAAGATATTCCATGCTCATGGATTGGAAGAATTAATATTGTTAAAATGTCCATATTACCCAAAGCAATCTACAAATTCAATGCAATCCCTATCAAAATATCAATAACTTTTCCACAAAACTAGAACAAATACTAAAATTTCTATAGAACCACAGAAGACCACAAATAGCCAAAGCAAACTTGAGAAAGAAGAACAGAGCTGATGGTATCACAATTCCAGATTTCAAGATATACTACAAAGCTATAGTAATCAGAACAGTATGCTAACACAAAAACAGACACATAGACCAGTGGAATGAATAGACAACACAGAAGTAAACCATGATTACATGGTCAATTAATCTATGACAAAGGAAGCAAGAATATACAATGGGAAAAAGTCTCTTTTGGTTCTGGGAAAACTGGACAGCTACATGTAAAAGAATGAAACTGGAACACCTTTTAACACAATACCAAAAAATAAACTAAAAATGGATTAAAGACCTAAATGTGAGACCTGAAACCAAAAAAAAAAAAAAATCCTAGAACACAGGTAATAATGTCTCTGGCACCAGTCATAGCAATATTTCTCTAGATATGTCTCCTAAGGCAAGGGAGACAAAAGCAAAAATAAACTATTGGAATTACATAAAGATAAAAAGCTTTTGCCCAGCAAAGGAAACCATCAACAAAACAAAAAGACATCCTACTGAATGGGGGAAGATATTTGCAAATGATATATTCAATAAAGGGTTAATATCCAAAAATATACAAAGAATTCATACAATCCAATCCCCAAAAAACCTCCAAAGAATCTGATTAAAAGTGGTCAGAGAACCTGAAAAAACATTTTTCCAAAGAAGACATAAGATGACAAAGAGACACATTAAAATATGTTCAACATCACTCATTATCAGGGAAATACAAATCAAAACCACAATGACATATCACCTTATAACTGTTAGAATGATTAAAATCAAAAAGAAAGAGCAAGTGTTGGAAAGGATGTGGAGAAAAAGGAAATCTTTACACTGTTGATGGGAATGTAAATTGGTACAGCCACTGTGGAAAACTGTATGGAGATTCCTCAATAAGTTAAAAATAGATATACTATATGATCCAATAATTCCACTGTTGGATATTTACCCAAAGAAAGTGAAAACACTAATTTGAAAAGATATAAGCACCTCTATGTTGATTGCAGCATTACTTACAATAGACAAGATATGGAAGCAACCTGCAAACTGTGTCCATCGATAGATGAATGGATAAGGAAAAAGGAAAATGTGGTATGTATACACACAGACACAGACACACAGACACACACACACACACACACACACACTGGAATTTTACACAGCCATAAAAAAAGGACGAGATCATACCATTTGAGACAACATGGATAGACCTAGAAGGTATGATAAATGAAATAAGTCATACTGAGAAACAAAAATACCATATGATTTCACTCATAAGTGGACTCTAAAAAACAAATGAATAAACAAAAAGCAGAATCAGACCTATAAATACAGGAACAAACTGATGGTTGCTAGAGGGGAAAGAGGTAGAAGGTTGGGCAAAATGAGCAAAGAAAAGTGGGAGATACAGGCTTCCAGTTATTGAGTGAATATTGAGTTAACTATTAACTATTAACTATTGAGTTAATAGTGATATATTGGGACAGATGGTAGCTACAATTGTGGTAATAATGTATAAACTTGATTCACTATGTTGTACACCTGAAACTAATGTAACATTGTGTGTGAACTATACTAAAGAGAGAGAGAGAGAGAGAAAATACATGGGGTTTATTTGGATCTTGATTTGAATACACTAATGGTAAAATAAATTTTACCAGACAATCAAGGAAATTTGAACACTGGAAATTAATTTTTAGGTGCCATATGGTATATTTATTTTGCTTTTTTAAAGCCATATCTTTTAGGGCTAATATTAAAATACATATGAACGAAATTATATGATGCCCGGGATTTGCTTCAAAGTAATCCAGTGTTGGTAATGTTGGAGGCAATGGGTAGAGAATATAGATGAAATGGGATTGGTCCAAAGTTAATCATTGTTGAACCCCAAGAATATATCACCAAAGCTTCATTAAAATATTCCAATTTTGTTTTAAATTCTCTATAATAAAAAATTAAAAAAAAAGTACCTAGTCTTTCATACCAGACATGACAGTATTGACTCATTTATCCCTGCTCTCCTTGCTGTAATTATAAATCCTAGAAACAGCACAAAATGAAAACAAAAGTGAATTCTGAAAAGTGGAAATAAGAGAGCAATCTGGTTAAAGACCCAAGGACTTGAGGAAAGGTACATCACCAACACATTCCCCACCCAACACTTAACTCAGGCCTATCAATAACTGACCCCCAACCTAGCAACACAAGGTGGTCCAGGTAGGTTCATTTCTCTCCCAGATGGAACAAGAATCCCAATGACAACCCCAGGTGAGCTTGCTGCCAAGCATTGGCAGCAATGGCAAGGGGGATCAATGAAGATCATTTCTGAAAATAAGTGACCAGAGCAAGCCTTCTCTTTTCATACCAGGTCCAAGACTCTCTGCCCACCCCTAACACAGAGAGATACTAGGTGGCCAGAAAGAAACATCAAGGGGTATTCCACCATAACAAGTGACCTAGACCTGGAAACTCTTTTGCCTCCTTTGTGCTGAGACTCCTCTGTCTCAACCAGAGACATGGGGCATGGCAGTTCAGGGGCAACAAGGAGGAAAATCCGATTGCAACAAGCTGTATGGGCCTAAAAGCACTCTTACTCTCCCACAGGCAGGGATATCTTGCCACAGGTAGCATCTTGTCAGAAAGCAATCTTCTTCCCCAACAGAACCAGAGACTTCCCTCTACAATAAGCAGTAGGAAGCACCAGTGGCAAGGGCGATCCCACCACAACAAGTGGTTAGACCAGGAAGCTTTCTTCATCCCTGTGGGTAGAGAATTCCTTTGCCCATCTAGATGAACCAGGAAGTCTGACATGGGAAAATACTTCTACCTGCTCAGAGTCCATGAAAACCCAAGAAACACCAGGTAAACCAAGCAGATGAAAAGAGAATAACAAGGCAATGAAAATTAAATTACTGTTGGAACCAGAGCCTACAAAAGTAGGCCAGAACCTGTGTGCTATACCTAAACAGGATGACTGCCTGCTAAAATAGAAGATGTAAAGAGGACCCAGAGTCTCTTAACATAGTAGCCAAAATGTCCACGATGTAATAAAAAAATGATTTGGCCTTTATGAAAGAGTATACACAAGTGGCAAATAAGCACATCAAAAGATGTTCAACTTTATCAGTCATTAAAGAAATACTAATTAAAAGCAAAATGCAATATCACTACACACCCATCAGAATGGCAAAAAATAGTGACCAAATCAAATGCAAGAATGCAGAGAAACTGGATCACTCATATATTGCTGGTGGGAATGTAAAATAATAAAAAAAACACTCTGGAAAGTACATCAGCAATTTCTTAAAAAAATCATACAATGGCCATATGACCCAGCAATTGTCCTCTTGGGCATTTATCCAAGACAAATAAATTACATTTATACAAAAACCTACACACATATGTTCACAGCATGTTTACTCACAGTAGCCAAAAACTAGAAACAATTCAGATATACTTCATCAAGTAATGGTTAAACAAACTGTGATACATCTATACCATGAATTACTATTCAACAATAAGAAGGAACAAATTATTGATAAACACAACTACTTCGATGACTCCAGGGAATTAGGTTGGGTGACAACAGCTAACCCTGCAAGTTTAAACACCATATGGTTTCATTTATACAGCATTTTTGAAATGACACAATTATAGAGATAGAAAACAGATTAGCAGTTGCCAGGAATTAGGAAGAGGTATGGAGGCAGGAGGGAGGTGGGTATGGTTATAAAAGGGCAAATAAGGGGTACCTGGGTGGCTCAGTTGGTTTAAGTGTCAGACTCTTGGTTTTGGCTCAGGTCATGATCTCACAGTTTGTGGGTTTGAGCCCCATATTGGGCTCTGTGCTGAAAGTATGGACCCTGCGTGGGATTCTCTGTCTGCTTTTCTCTCTACCTCTCCTTGTGCACAGATGCCCTTTCTCTCTATCTCAAAAATAAATAAATAGACATTTTTTTAAAGGGAAAATGAGGGATCTTGTGTTGATGGAATTGTTGTGTCTTACCTATGGTGCTGGATACATGAACTTACATATGCACTAAAACTACCTAGAATTAAACACATACACACACATACAGATAGTCAAACAGGTAGACACAGATGACTACAAGTAAAACTGGGGATCTGAATAAATTAGTGGATTATAGCAATGCTAATATCTGGGTTATGATGTTGTATTGTAGTTTATCAAGCTGACACCCTTGGGGGAAACTGGGTAGAAGGTACATGAAATCTTTCTGTATTTCTTACAATCGTATGTTAACCTACAATTATATCAAAATAAGCTTAATTTTAAAAGAACCATAATTAATGTGGTATATTCATACAATGGAATATTACTCAGCAATAAAAATGAACAAGGAGATCAATTTCCAGAATGACAGTGTGAGGAATGTTATGAGCCCTCTTCTCAGGGAAACCATTTCACTGCTGAAAAGTATTTTAAAAACAATCATTTAAGTCACTGGAAATTGTTCTAAGGGTATACACCAAATGGAGAAATATCTATTTTTTAAAAGTTGTAACAGTGAAAGTCTGTGGCATTTCAGCCACATTGAGTACTCTCTTATCAACATCCCAGCTCCTATACGAGTCATGTAAAGCCAAGACAAGCTTTCCTCTCCATATGGTTCCCAGTCTGGCACTGTAGTTTCACCTTTGGAGGAACAGACC
Source organism: Felis catus (assembly GCF_018350175.1). Classification (NCBI taxonomy): domain Eukaryota; kingdom Metazoa; phylum Chordata; class Mammalia; order Carnivora; family Felidae; genus Felis; species Felis catus. The sequence continues at coordinate 56,575,080 of NC_058386.1, forward strand.
ACAAACATCTCTCATCCCTCCAAGATTCATGATGCAGAAGCTCCATTTGGGGCAAACACTGCCAAGAGGATGAGTCTCCCTTCCCCAACCCAACCTCTACTGATAAGGCAGAGTCTTTACTCCAGATATGCTATGCTGAGAAATCTGGAATTCAAATATCCCTGTTTTAGCTTGTTTATAGGGTAAATGGTCAAGTTAGAATGAGCTATTGTCCCATCTGTAAGCCCTACTCATAGAGCAATAGTGCCACTCTGGAAAAATCAGACCACTGCCCCCGTCCCCAATTCCTGTATAATGGTACAGAGGTTTTGCCCAGGGGAGAGACATACCACAAGAACATAGAAGTCCATAGCTCTCTCCAAGGAAACTGACATTTGGAACAGAGTGTGGGGAAGTTCATGTCTGACAGTGTTGTTGAAAACAATGGGAATCTTGATGGTGAGTAACTAAAAGAAGGCTAGTAGTTGCGGAATACTAAAAGCAACAAGCCAAATGATATACCATCTAGAAGTTTAACAGAGATACACAAGGAAAGAAACAGCTAAGAAGAGTATACCCGGCAATTGGTAGCCACAAAGATTGATAACACCTTGCTCCTGCAAAGGGAGTCTACATTTATTAGACCAGACCATGGATCAATTTATGCCCTAGGGCATCATCAAAATAGCAGAGCAATCAGATAGCAATTTGTTGAGGCTAACAACTCTTTGGGATACCAATAGAGGCAGACCAGCCCAGCCACTTGAGGAGACTGTGAACTTGCCCAAGGCTATGCCTCTGAAGAGTAACATAACAGGTGGCATACTGTCAGGGAAATAGATGCTACTGAAACAGTCCAGTCAAGTCACTAAACCATAACCAATAAAACAAGCAAAAATAATAATAAAATAGTGAGCCCCAGGAGAAGAGGGCAATCAGTATCCAGGACTGCTACCATATATTATCTAAAATATCCATTTTTCAAAAATATTATAAGATGTGCAAACAACAAGAAAGTATGACCCATAAACGAGAAATAAAGCAGGCTATACAAATTGCCTTTAGGGAGGCCCAGATGTCAGATTTAGTAGACATTTCAAAACAGCTATTATAGGTATGTTCAAAGAACTAAAGGAAACTATGATTTAAAAAGTAAGGTAAGCTATGATGACAATGTCCCATCAAATAGAAAATATCAACAGAGATAGGAATTTTTTTTAAAGAACCAATGGGCATTCTGGGGTTTAAAAATATAATGAATGGAATACAAAAATTCACTATAGGGGTTCAAGAGTAATTGGAGCTGGTAGTAAAACGAATTTATGAACTGGAGATAAATCATTAGAGATTATACAATCTGTAAAACAGAGAAAAAAGAAAGAATAAAAGTTAACAGAACCCAAGGGTAATGTGAGATACCATTAAGTGCACCAACATACATATAATGGGAGTACAAGGAGAGCAAAGAAAGAAGCAGAAATATACCCAGACAGAGACAATGACTGAGAACTTTCCAAATTTGACTAAAAACATTGACCTACACATTCAAGAATCTCTACAAAGTTCAAGTAGGATAAAGACAAAGAGATCTACACCACACACATCAGACTCAAAATGTTGAATGACAACGTCTAGGAGAAAATCTTAAAAGCAGCAAGAGAAAAACAAATCATCACATGCAAGGGACCCCTTGTAGCTGACTTCTAATAAATAACAATGAAGACTAGAAGGCAGTGACATGACATATTCAAAGTACTGAAAGCAAAGGTAAATATCAATCAAGAAATTTATATCCAGCAAAACTATTTTTTAATGAAGAAAAAAATAAGACATCCTCAGTTTGTCAGTTACTCTAAATGTAAACTTGAAGTTATTGTATGAGAGCAATTCCACTGTTAGGTATATATCCAAGAGAAATTTTTTTAAAATGTGTCTACACAAAGATTTATACATGAATATTCATAGAAACATTATTCATATTATCTAAAAGGTGGAAACAACCCCAACCTCCATCAACAGATGAAAGGTTAAACAAATGTTCTAGGGGCGCATGGGTGGCTCAGTCAGTTAAGCGTCCGACTTCGGCTCAGGTCATGATCTCACAGCCCGTGAGTTCGAGCCCCACATTGGGCTCTATGCTGACAGCTCAGAGCATGGAGCCTGCTTCAGATTCTGTGTCTCCCTCTCTCTCTGCCCCTCCCCTGTTCATGCTCTGTCTCTCTCTGTCTCAAAAATAAATAAACATTAAAAAAAATGTTCTATAACCATACAATGGAATACTATTTAGCCATAAAAAGGAATGAAGTACTGATACATCCTACAACATGGATGAACCTTGAAAACATTATACTAAGTGGAAAAAGTCAGTCACAATAAAAACACACATTTTATATTTCCATTTATATGAAAGATCCCCAATAGGCAAATCTATAAACATATAAACTAGATTAATGGTTTTGTGCTGGGAGGAAGGGGCAGTGGGGACCTGAAGTGTGGCAGCTATGGGGTGCAGTGTTTCTTTTTGGGCTAATGAAAATGCCCTAACATCAGTTGTGGTGATGGTTGTACAACTCTGTGAGAAGACTAAAAGCCAGTGAATTATACACTTATATGAGTAAATTGTATGGTAAGTGAATTATATCTCCATTAAGCTCTTACTAAAAAAGGGAATAAAATATCTGATACACATAGCAACATACAGAATATAGAGTACATTATATAAACAAAAGAAGTAGAACCTCAAAGAGTATATACTGTGTTACTCCATTTATATAAGATTCTAGAACAAGAAAACTAATCTATAGTAACAGAAAACATATTCATGGTTGCCTGTAGGGGCCAAAGATTAATTGAAAGTGGAAATGAAAAATCATTCAAAGTGATGGAAATGTTTTCTATCTCAATGGTGGTGGTGGTCAAAATATGGTATATACATTCACAAAAATTCATTGAGTTGGATATTTAGGACAGGTGCATTTCACTGTATCTAAATTTTATTTTAATAAAGAGAGACAGTATAGGAAACAGGAGAAAGAAATAGAGGAGGGACAGAAAGAGAGAGTGGAGAGAGCAGATATAGGAGCTATTTATAAATTAGTATCTATAGATTTGACATATGGTAGAATATAAAGATCAGGAAGAGGAAGAGATCCAAAACAACAAAAGGTGATATTCTGCAAGAGTATCACTGACTTTAAAGCCATATATATGTGTAAAAGATTCCTCCAAGATCTACCTGTGGGAGCCTGTAGCAATCATCTCACCTCTCAGAGACTTGGTTTATTCATCTATAAAAAACAATAATAGTGATCCCTCTTTCACAAGGTTTTTATGAGGATTAATGGAATAATACATGCAAAATACCTAGAGGGCTTGATTATTATAACTCTAGATTTCTAACTTTGCCCCTGGATAGGTCAAGCTCTGCCTCTAAAATAAGATAAAGGTCTCAGATACAGGAAGGAGTTGTACAAGGGATACCCAAAGAAAGAAGCCAAAAAGTGAGGATGAGCAGCATCTTTCCAGAATAATGAGGGATGAACTTGGAGCCTAGGATAAACGTTGCTAGATTTACTTCTAGGAACCCTCTCTCACCCAATTCTGAAGCTGGGAGGTGGGATGCTGGTTGTATCTTTACACTGCCAGCTCATACTCAGAGAGGCATAAACGCTCCAAACCGGTCTTCTTATCTCTGCCTAGATGGTCAGGCTAGGCCTTGCACTGGTTTTATGGCTCTGTAGGTAAAGTGGTACTCTCTCAGACAGCAATGTGACATTTCCCTGAGGTCTGCGGGGGAGCTATATCTTTTACATCAGATCAAGGGCCTGCTTCCTTTTCCATCCATGCCCTAATGCCCAAAGGTGTGTAGAGCCCAGAGTGTGGGAGATGAGCTAATACACATTTCTGTCAACTCATGCCTGAGAAGCCCTAGGCCACCTCTGGGCCAGAGCTACCTAGCAAAAAACAATAGAGGTTGAGTCATGGCTTCTGGGTTAACTTTAAAGCACACTTGGGAAGGATCATATTCAGAGACTTTGAGATGCGTGCTTGGGGACCTTAGGGGCCTTCAGGCTGGTGATTACAAGGCTGAGCATGCTCTGAGAGAAATCATTCCATTCCCAGTGTCTTAAACACGTTTCTTTCCTGTTAAGTTTCCACCTCCCTAGAAGAGCTCTGAGGTGGGGAGTCTGGATACAAGCTAAAGTGGGTGGCAGCCCCTTCCATTCATGGCCTAAACCACTCCAGTACCAGGATTTGGCCAAGTTGTGTCCTGCCCCTGTCCAAAGAGACATCCATGTTCCCAGAAGCACTGCAGAGAAGGCTAGGGGTGGCTCTAAAATACTATGGGAAGTGGCCAGTAATTTGGAGGTCTGATAGCCTTTTTTTCACAAGTCACCTCAGGTGAGGAAAAATAACCTCAGTTATCTTGGTGGGGGCAGCAGAGGCCAATTTACAAAACACTTATCCTACACTCAGAATTCCTGGGTTAGAATCTGTTTGTGTTTGTGCATGGAGTCATATCCAGGGTCAGCTCGATCCCAGGCAGCATCACATCCCTGCAGGCCAGTATAGACCTGACTCAATGTAGGGAGTAAAGGAAGTCCAAAAAGCAAAAGTCAAAGATGAGGAAAGGCTCCAGGGCAGTGGGACAGCCTTGGAAACCCAAAATGCCAAAATAAGTAAGTCCAAAGCATGGTAAGGGAGGAGGGCAAATATTTGTACATAATTTAGTTCAGTTTTTACTATGTGCACAGATATCTCTCTTTCCCTAACTGACTTTTACATGGAAACAGTCTTCCCACACTTTTCATATGCTACTCTCAGCTCTCATAACCTAGAACTCCTGCTCAGAAATACTGCCTCAAATTATCTCCCAGATCATTCTGGCAATGGCTTTTCCCCATGTCCACCATACTGGCCTCTCTGGCCTGGAAGAACTACCTTCTTACTTTTATAGTCCATAAATTGAGGGTACCAAATTCAGGGATTCTAGGGAGAGTTTCACCCTTCTCCTGGGTATACCAAAAAGAATAAGTCATTGGTCATTTCTTGGGGAAGAGGGCAAGTATGGTAACCAGTGCTAGCTTGGTTAGTTACTAAACTCAGAAGACGTTGGCCATCTATATTCCACAAATGAACTGAAAGTCAGAGCACTCCTAAAAGGTCATTACTGGGGGATTCCAGAAGCAAGCTCAGACTTCAGAACAGAAAGGAATAATCTGTTAATTGACATATCAAAGCCCAAGATAGCAACCACTCAGGAGGACACCGAGATAATAAAATAAACAGACCCACTTATGAATCTAGACCAACCTGTGAAGGTGCTGAACTTCCCTAAGGTATACCCTAGGCAAGCCTCGGGCTTTTCCTCCTAAACAGCCAGACCATGAGTCAGACTCAGACCAACCTCAAGAGATCTACTGGCTTCTTTACTAAAGGCCTAGGTATTCAGCCCCCTTTCCTTTCCTCTCTAAAGCTGTCCTTGGCATTCATCCCTTTGGGTGGGGCACAGCTGTTCTTTGGGCTGGCTAAAGACTGAGATAAAGTCATCATGGCACTCCTCCAAAAATAAATCTAATGACAATCCTCTATTGATGACCACCAAAGCAAAACAAAACAGAAGTAACAATAGCAACACATTGCTCTTACTAGATTTGGCAAATTGTTACAGTGAAATGAACATAAAATGTCAGACCCTATCTCCTAAAGTCTCCAGGTAGAGGAGACTGAGATTGAAGAGAAGACTGAGATTGGAGAGGTTGTGCTCTATCTCCTGACTCCCTTCTGAGATGACCACTAGAAGCTCTGTGAGGTTTTTCCCCTCTATATTCCTTTTTTAATGTTTATTTATTAGGGGGGGAGGGGCAGAGAGAGACATAGAGAGAATCCCAAGCAGGCTCCACACTGTCAGCACAGAGCCCAAACTCACAAACCATGAGATCATGACCTGAGCCAAAATCAGGAGTTAGATGGTCAACTGACTGAGCCACCCAGGCACCCCTCCCTCTGTCTTCCTTATCTAGAGGGTGGAGATCACTTCCTCCCAACACTCTACCCACTCACAAATACATTTCTCCCAACTCATGCCTAAGATGCCCGCTTTCTCTGCAGGGGTAATCTGTATCTCAGGATATTTGCCCCTGGACCACAAGTCTCTGCTATACACAGAAATTGTCCACTCTGGGAATTTCTTACGAGCAGAGAACCAGACTTAATAATCTGCTAACAAATGTGTTTCAAACAACTGAACAGAATAGAAAGACACCATGAAAGAAGAAAAGGAGAATGCTTACCTTGTCCTACAAAGCATAGTTCAGGGTGGGCTAAAATGTACTGAGGACCAGGTATGAGGCACTTTAGAGCCATCATGACATTTTATCTACACAACAGACAATGAAGTAGCTACTTTTCCCATTTCACTGACAGGAAAACTGAGAGGTTCTAACCACTTGTGCTCACTAGGCTAGGATGCAAACCCAGGCCTGCCTGACTCCAAAGTCTGTGCTGTTATCACTACCAATGTCCTGCTTCCTGAAGAGGGTGGGAACCATAGACTAGAGTCCATAAAGTCAGCTAAAAGAGGCAACTTCTAGATCATTGCACCATGTCCCAAACCTCAGGAAATGAACCATAATCTCTCCAGGGTATAGGACAGCTACAGAGCCAAAGTGCAGCATATGCCAGGGTGTGGGCCCCCACCCAGAAGCAGTGCAGAAAGAAGTTGAGGGAGGGACTGAGGAAGAAGCCCAAGTCTAGGCAACCCAGGCTTTCCTTGGGTCAAAGTCTCAGGTCATGCATGGACCAGCATTCAAAGTGACTGAGACTCTACTGCTCAGTTGGTTCTGCTGCTTTAAGACCTCCACTTGGTTCCCTTCTATATCCAGCTCTGCAGTGGCAGAGAATGAGGCAGACAGTGACTTGATATTAAGCTGTGGAGGGTGGAGGCCCTCCCTTCCTTGTCCCCTGGTCCTACCTTTTACCTTTCACTAGGCAACTCCCTGTGGCAGATGAGGCAGGAAGCTGCAGAGAGGGGCTTTCTGGCCTTCACAAGCAATCTGCACCAGATCCCAGACCAGTAGCCTTTTGGCCAAGGCGTTTCCCAGCCTAGGGGGTGGCTCCAAAGAGGATCTGAAGAGCAGTCCTGAAGGGGCCCATCTGCCCACTGGCAAATGGAAAATCTACCTTTGTCTCTATAGGTAGGTCTCTTGTTGACCCATAAGAAAAGTACCTAGTGAATAAAGAAACCACTTCCCTTGTTAGGAGAAACCAATTGCACTAAAAAGAGAGTCTTCATGGGAGAAGCTCTGATCAACTCCCAACTCTGGCCCATTGAATCTTCCTTTCCCCTTAAGATCCTAGGTCTCACTCTAACCTTGCCACTGTCACTCCCTTGGTAAAACAGAACACAGAGTCTGCCAGATTGGAGCAAAGAAGACCTTGGGAAGGAGGGCATCTCACTCCTAGGACCTCCACAGAGGGCCACAGAGTAGGGCTCTGCCTCTTTCTCATCACCCGTTGTCACAGTATTTGCACAAAGAACTTCCTGAAACACTCTGGGGGAAGCACAAGTCAACACCAGAAACCCAAATAGCCCAGATTCCACAACACACATCTCTGAGCCAATAATGGCTAACTCTTCACTGGGACTCACTCATGTCTGTACTACATCCGGGCTCCAAAATGGCATAGGCCTGGCTCCTTCCCTCTCTGGTTCTGGTCTGTGTTCACAGAGAGGGCACTTCGTATCTCCAACCTCAGTGAGCAAGTGTTTGAGGGCTGGGTTCCCTCTCCAGACAATACTGCAGAAACCTGAATCCCAGACTTGCTAGAGGCCTCCTTTTCAGCCATGGTTTCCTCTCTGATCAATATATTTCTTGTGGGGAGCCTGGGTGGCTCAGGCAGGTAAGCCCAGCTCTTGGCTTTCCCTCAGGTCATGATCTCATGGTTTGTGGATTCAAGCCCTGCATCAGGCCCCCTACTGACAGTGTGAAGCCCGCTTGGAATTCTCTCTTTCTCTATGTCTCTCTCTGTCTCTCTCTGTCTCTCTGTCTCTCTCTCTCCCTTTCTCCCTCTCTCCCCCTCTCCCTCTCCCTCTCTCCTCCCCCCACTCATGCTCTCTCACACTCTCTTAAAATAAAATAAACTTAAGAAAAATAAATTTCTTTCTCAGGTGATTCTCAGAACTCCATTGTGATTGATATCAGGTACTATCACACAGTTCAGGTGAAAGCAAACCCCATACATTGAGAGGCATGGCTTTGACCTGTACAGACTCCACAGTCTGACGCTTCAGTTTTAGCAGACTCTTAATATCCAAATACCAAGAGTAGCCCACATACAGTATAACAGATGGCACCTCAATTCTCTATATTGTGAAATGTGGGGACTAGCACTTAGCCCAAAATAATAACCTTTAGAACTCTTTGGATAGAGCTAAGGCAGCATATTTTTATCCTTGCTATGAGAAGCATGAGGAAATCGGTTTTGGTTTCATTTTGGCTTGTTTTTGGGTTTTTTTGTTTCTTTTTTTAACTCTAAAGACAATTTATTTTAATTAAACCAACAGCCTTAAATTAGCTTTAGTACCAAATATTATCCCAGATTCACATGAACTTGAAAAAAACATTTAGGTTAGCTTCTGAGTTTTGGAATGCCCAATTCTTACAAGTTTGAAGTCTTGCCTTCAAACTAACAAAATAGAGTTCTTACACAAATGAATTTTAATGGAGGAGGAGCCAAGATGGCATAACAGCAGGAAGCTTTTTGTGTGTCTTATGTCCATGAAATACAGCCAGACCAACACTAAACCATCCTGCACGCCTAGAAAACTGATTTGAGGATTAACACAACAATGTGTACAACTTGAACCACAGAATTCAGCAGGTACACGGCAAAGAAAGGTGAACTTGGGAGAGAGAAGCAGCAGCAGGCAGGGAGCCACTTTTGCGGGTGGTCAGAGAACAGAGACCGGGGGGAGAATATGGAAAAAAAAAACCCTCCCCAAAAGCAGCTGGAGAGAAAGTGGAAAATTAGAAACAGCCACAGGGACTAAACTAAAAAGGAAGAAAGGAGAAAGGAGAGGGTTTAAGTTCCATTAAGACTGTAAACAAGGAGAGCACAGAGTCTGCAACTCTGCAGCTCGATACCTGGTGGCACTCTGGTAGGAAGGGCAAATCCCCAGAAGCAGAGTGGGGTCCGGGAGGTTCTTGGGCCACATGGGGAAAAGCGGTTCCACTGCTGGAAGGACATTTGGTAGAAACTGTTGAGGCCACCTGGTCCCAGCAGACCCCAGGGAACGGCCACATTCGCTGGTACTGGAACAAGGTCTGACTGGTGTCAGATGTGTGTTGTGATTTTCCATAATCCTGAAACGCTGCTGCTACACTATCTCATGAATTTTTTCTGGGGTGGGCTGGCACCTGGCCGCAGTCTCGGGGCACCGGCAGCAGCAGGATCCAGCAAGTATTCCTGGGTGCAGCCAACATTTGGTCATTGCTTGGTGAGACTCTCCTGCAGAGGGGTTGGAACAGGCCAAAGCCACAGTCCTTCAGAAGTAAGGGGCTTGGGAAAACAGCCGCATCTGAGACAAAACTCAGGAGAGAGGTACTGCCTGGGGCTTGGTCACAGACAGGAAAATGCGGGGAGTGGACAAAAGCTGAAGACAGAGGACAGGTGTGTGATTGCTGACCAGGAAGAACAGAGTTCCTATACTAGAGACTGGGTAGCTGGATGACGCCATTTTCACCACTCCCACGCATGCGAAGACGCACCTACAAGCGCCTAAGCAGCGCCATCTAGTGGAGAACGAAGCCATTACACTAAGCCCCACCCAACTGAACCTCTTCAAGAAGACAAGTCTTACCACCTGCTTAGTTCATGGACCATAAAGCGCTCCACAGTCTGACTTCTAGGGGAAAACAGAGTAATTTCAGTCCTATTTCAATCTGTTACCAGGTCCATCTATTCAATTTTCTTTCTTTTTTTTCTCTTTTTCACTTCTTTTCTTTTTCTTGAATACAAAAGGAAAATATTCATTTTATTTTCAATTTTTCTTAAAAATAATTTTCCTTACTTTTTTATTATATTTTTTACTTTTGTGTAAATTTTTTCAAATTCTATTTTACTTCCATCATTTTATTTTAGTCTACTTCAGTGTATACACTTTTTCAAATTTTCAAACAATTTCCTTTTTTTTCTTTTTCTTTTTTCTCTTTTTCGTTTCTTTTCTTTTTCTAGAATAAAGATAAAAACTTCATTTTTATTTTCAATTTCTATTAAAATTATTTTTCGTTATTTTTCTTACTACGTTTTTTACTTTTATGTATTTTTTTTCAAATTCTATTTTACTTCCATCATTTTATTTTAGTCCACTATGGTGTATTGACTTTTTCAAATTTTCAAACGATTTCCTTTTATTTCTTTTGTCTCCTTTTTCCTTCTTTTCTTTTTCTTGAATACAGAAAGAGAAAAAATTCATTTTTATTTTTAATTTTTATTAACAATATTTTTCTTTAATGTTTTCTACTATACTCTTTACTTTTGTGTAAATTTTTTCAAATTCTCTTTTACTCCCATCATTTCATTTTAGTCTACTTCAATGTATTTATTTTTCCAAATTCTCAAACGATTCCCTCTTTTTTTCCCTTTTTTCTCTAATCTATCAAACCACTTTCAACACCCAGACAAAAACACACCTAGAATCTAGCATCATCTATTCTATTTGTGTGTATGTGTTTTTAATTTTTAATATTTTTTTAATCTTAATTTTTTTAATTTCAATTTTTCTACCTCGTTAATTCCTTTTCTCCCTTGAAAATGACTAAATGAAGGCATTCACCCCAAAAGAAAGAGCATGAAGAAACGACAGCCAGGGATTTAACCAACACAGATAAAAGCAAGATGTCTGAACCAGAATTTAGAGTCATGATAATAAGAATACTAACTGGAGTCGAAAATAGATTAGAATCCCTCTCTGTGGAGATAAAAGAAGTAAAATCTAGTCAGGATGAAATAAAAATGCTATAACTGAGCTGCAATCATGGATGGATGCTGCGGTGGCAAGGATGGATGAGGCAGAACAGAGAACCAGTGATATAGAGGACAAACTTATGGAGAATAATGAAGCAGAAAAAAAGAGGGGGATTAAGGCAAAAGAGCACAATTTAAGAATTAGAGAAATCAGTGACTCATTAAAAAGGAACAATATCAGAATCACAAGTGTCCCAGAAGAGGAAGAGAGAGAAATAGGGGTAGAAGGGTTATGTGAGAAAATCATAGTGGATAGACACAGACATCAAAATCCAGGAAGCACAGAGGACCCCCATTAGATTCAACAAAAACCGACCATCAACAAGGCATATCATAGTCAAATTCACAAAATACTCAGGCAAGGAGAGAATCATGAAAGCAGCAAGGGAAAAAAAGTCCCTAACACACAAGGGAAGACAGATCAGGTTTTCAGCAGACCTATCCACAGAAACTTGGCAGGCCTGAAAGGAGTGGTGGGATATATTCAATGTGCTGAATCAGAAAAATATGCAGCTAAGAATTATTTATCCAGTATGGCTATCATTCAAAATAGAAGGAGAAATAAAAAAGTTTCCCAGAAAAACAAAAATTAAAGGAGTTTGTGACCACTAAACCAGCCCTGCAAGAAATTTTAAGGGGGATTCTCTGAGGGGAGAAAAGATAAAAATATAAATACATTCATACACACATACATGCCAAAAGCAATAAAGATTAGAAGGGACCAGAGAACACCACCAGAAACTCCAACTCTACAAGCATGATAATGGCAAAAAATTCATATCTTTCAGTACTCACTCTAAACGGCAATGGACTCAATGCTCCAATCAAAAGACATAGGCTAACAGAATGGATAAGAAAACCAGATCCATCTATATGCTGTTTACAAGAGAGCCACTTTAGACCTAAAGACACCTTCAGATTGAAAATTAAGGGGATGGAGAACCATCTATCATGCTAGTGGTCAACAAAAGAAAGCCAGAGTAGCCATACTTATATCAGACAATCTAGACTTTAAAATAAAGACTGTATAAAGAGATGCAGAAGGGCACTGTATCATAATCAAGGGGTCTATCCACCAAGAAGACCTAACAATGGTAAACATTTATGTGCCAAATGTGAGAGCACCCAAATATATAAATCAATTAATCATAAACATAAAGAAGTTCATGAATACCATAATAGTAGGAGACTTCAACACCCCACTCACAGCAATGGACAGATCATCTCATCAAAAAATCGACAAGGAAACAATGGCTTTGAGTGAGACACTGGACCAGATGGACTTAGATATATTTAGAACATTTCATCCTAAAGCAGCAGAATATACATTCTTCTCCAGTGCACATGGAACGTTCTCCAGAATAGACCATATACTGGAACACAAATCAGCCATAAGCAAGCACAAAAAGATCAAGATCATGCTGTGCTTATTTTCAGACCACAACTCCATGAAACTCAAAATCAACCACAAGAAAAAATTTGGAAAGGTAACAAATACCTGGAGACTGAAGAACATCCTACTAAAGAATGAATGGGCTAACCAAGCAGTTAAAGAGGAAATTAAAAAGTATATGGAAGTCAATGAAAATGACAACACCACAACCCAAAACCTCTGAGATGCAGCAAAGGCAGTCATAAGAGGAAAGTATATAGCAATCCAGGCATTTCAAAGAGGGAAGAAAGATCTCAGACAGACAACCTACCCTTACACCTTAGGGTGCTGGAAAAAGAACAGCAAATAAAACCCCAAATCAGCAGAAGACAGGAAATAATAAAATTAGAGCAGAAATCAATGCTATCAAAACCAAAAAAAAAAAAAAAAAAAACAAACCAGTAGAACAGATCAATGAAACCAGAAGCTGGTTCTTTGAAGAATTAACAAAATTGATAAACCACTAGCCAGTTTGATCAAAAAGAAAGAGGAAAGGACCCAAATAAATAAAATCAAGAATGAAAGAGGAGAGATCACAACCAACACAGCAGAAATAAAAACAATAACAAGAGAATATTATGAGCAATTATATGCCAATAAAATGGGCAATCTGGAAGAAATGGACAAATTCCTAGAAACAAATACACAACCAAAACCGAAACAGGAAGAGATAGAAAATTTGAACAGACCCATAACCAGTAAAGAAATCAAACTAGTAATCAAAAATCTCCCAAAAAACAAGATTCCAAAGCCAGGCGGCTTTCCAGGGGAATTCTACCAAATATTTAAGGAAGAGTTCACACCTATTCTCTTGAAACTGTTCCAAAACATAGAAATGGAAAGAAAACTTCCAAACTCTTTCTATGAAGCCAGCATTACCTTGATTCCAAAACCAGACAGAGACCCCACTAAAAAGGAAACCCCACTAAAAAGGAGAACTATAGACCAATTTCCCTGATGAACATGGGTGCAAAAATCCTTAACAAGATATTAGCCAACCAGATACAACAATACATTAAAAAAATTATTCACCACAACCAAGTAGGATTTATATCTGGGATGCGGGGCTGGTTCAATATCCTCAAAACAATTAACATGATTCATCACATCAGTAAAAGAAAGGACAAGGACCATATGATCCTCTCAATAGATGCAGAGAAAGCACTGGACAAAATACAACATCATTTCTTGATAAAAAAAAAAAAGTCTTTAAGAAAGTAGGGATAGAAGGATCATACCTTGAGATCATAAAAGCCATGTAGGAAAGACCCAACGCTAATACCATCCTCAATGGGGAAAATCTGAGAGCTTTGCCCCTAAGGTCAGGAACACGACAGAGATGTCCACTCTTGCCACTGTTATTCAACATAGTATTGGAAGTCTTAGCCTCAGCAATCAGACAACACAAAGAAATAACAAGCATCCAAATCAGCCAGGAGCAGATCAAACTTTCACTCTTCGCAGATGACATGATACTCTGTGTGGAAAACCCAAAAGATTCCACCAAAAAACTTCTAGAACTGATCCATGAATTCAGCAAAGTTTCAGGATATAAAATCAATGCACAGAAATCGGTTTCATTCCTATACACCAATAATGAAGCAACAGAAAGAGAAATCAAGGAATCAATCCCATTTACAGTTGCACCAAAAACCATAAAATACCTAGGAATAAATCTAGCCAAAGAGGTGAAAAATGTATGCATTGAAAACTATAAAAAGCTTATGAAAGAAATTGAAGAAGACACAAAAAAAAATGGAAAAAAAAGTCCATGCTCCTGTATAGGAAGAACAAATATTGCTAAAATGTCAATAGTACCCAAAGCAATCTACATATTCAATGCAATCCCTATCAAAGTAACACCAGCATTCTTCACAGAGCTAGAACAAATAATCCTAAAATTTGTATGGAAACAGAAAAGACCCCGAATAGCCAAAGCAATCTTGAAAAAGAAAACCAAAGCAGGAGGCATCACAATCCCGGACTTCAAGCTATACTACAAAGCTGTAATCATCAAGACCGTATGGTACTGGCACAAGAATAGACACTGAGATCAATGGAACAGAATAGAGAACCCAGAAATGGACCCACCAACGTATGGCCAACTAATCTTTGACAAAGCAGGAAAGAATATCCGATGGAATAAAGACAGTCTGTTCAGCAAGTGGTGCTGGGAAAACTGGACAGCAACATGCAGAAGAATGAAGCTGGACCACTTTCTTACACCATACACAAAAATAAACTCAAAATGGATGAAAGACCTAAATGTGAGACAAGCAGCCATCAAAATCCTCGAGGAGAAAGCAGGCAAAAACCCCTTTGATTCTTGGCTGCAGCAACTTCTCACTCAACACATCTCCAGAGGCAAGGGCAACAAAAGCAAAAATGAAATACTGGGACCTCATCAAAATAAAAAGCTTCTGCACAGCAAAGGAAACAATCAGCAACACTAAAAGGCAACAGACAGAATGGGAGAAGATATTTGAAAACGACATATCAGATAAAGGGTTAGTATCCAAAATCTATAAAGAACTTAGCAAATTCAACACCCAAAAAACAAATAATCCAGTGAAGAAATGGGCAAAAGACATGAATAGACACTTCTCCAAAGAAGACATCCAGATGGCCAACCGACACATGAAAAAATGCTCAACTTCACTCATCATCAGGGAAATACAAATCAAAACCACAATGAGATACCACCTCACACCTGTTAGAATGGCTAACATTAACAACTCAGGCAACAACAGATGTTGGCAAGGATGCAGAGAAAGAGGATCTCTTTTGCATTGTTGGTGGGAATGCAAGCTGGTGCAGCCACTCTGGAAAACAGTATGGAGGTTCGTCAAGAAACCAAAAATAGAACTACCCTACAACCCAGCAATTGCACCACTAGGCATTTATGCAAGGGATACAGGTGTGCTGTTTCAAAAGGACACATGCACCCCATGTTTATAGCAGCACTATCAACAATAGCCAAAGTATGGAAAGAGCCCAAATGTCCATCGATGGATTAATGGATAAAGAAGATGGGGTATGCATATATAATGGAGTATTACTCGGCAATCAGAAAGAATGAAGTCTTGCTATTCACAACTACGTGGATGGAATTAGAGGGTATTATGCTAAGCAAAATTAGTCAGAGAAGGACAAATATCATATAACATCACTCATATGAGGACTTTAAGAAACAAAACAGATGAGCATAAGGGAAGGGAAGCAAAAATAATAAAAAACAGGGAGGGGGACAAAAACATAAGAGACTCTTAAATATGGGAAACAAACAGAGGGTTACTAGAGGGGTTGTTGGAGGGGGAATTGGCTAAATATGTAAGGAGCATTAAGGAATCTACTCCTGAAATCATTGTTGCACTATATGCTAACTAACTTCGATGTAAATTAAAAAATAAATAAAATAGGGCCCTCTATCTCTCTGCCCTATTTGCCAACTCATCCACCACTGACAAATAATCAAGCAAGCTGCAAATGCTATCTGATGCTCAAATCTAAGTAATTACCCATAATCACTAATGCTGTTCTAAGGTGAGCATGAACTCTTGTATTCAAATTCTGCTTTAGCCACTTGCTAGCTGTGTGGCTTTAGATAAGTGCCTTAATCTGTCTGTCCCTCACTTTCTTCATCTGGAAGATGGAGAAAATAACATTTCATACCTCACAGAATTGTTGCATAGACAATTAATGGACTTAATATATGTCAATGCTTAGAACAGTACCTGGTACATACTAAGCACTATGTAAGCATTTTTATTGTTATTGATTCTCTCTCCCATCCCCCAACTTAATCACTTGACACCACCCTGCTTGTTATAATCTTCTTGGCTCTAAACCCTAACTTCAATGACTACTTCTGATCCTTCCACTCTGGGGGCTCTTTCCTGGGTCTCTTTACCTCTAGACCAATTAAGCCTAGGTCCTTCAGCTGTTCCTCATATGATATGGCTTCAGGTGCACCAGCCTAGTGACCCACCTTTGGACACTTTGTACTTAGCCAATGTATCCCTGTTTAAATGGGTTGTCCAGAATGGAGCACAGAGCTCTAGGTAGGATGTGACAAGTATAGAGAAGGGCATAACCATCTTTTCTCTTGTTCTAGTTCTATACTTCTCTTAATGCAGCCTAAAATCTAATTACCTCTTTTGGCAGCATCATCACTCTGTTGGCTTGTATTGACTTTACAATCAAATCAAGGTCTTTTTCACATGTGCTGTTGTTAAACCAGGCAGGTCTCTTCTATCCTGTGCTAGAGGAACAAACCAGCTGTAGTTGCTGAGAGGAAGTCAAGTGTAGCAGTCAAAGCCCGGTATATTAGTGGTTTAGTATAAAGGAAAAGTAGTCCAGGCAAGCAGTTGGTGGTTGGGGTTCATGGTAGATGCTACCAGTTGTTTGCCCTATAAGGATTTCCTTCTTCCTTACTCAAAGAATCCCAAGTTTGCTCAGAGCATTAGTGTGCCCAGCTAAAAGTAGTGGACTTTCTGGCTTCCTTTGCAGCTGGGAGTGTCTATATGACACAGTTCTAGTCAAAGAGATGTAGGTAGATGTCACTGGGGAGAGTGTTCATTCTGAACAAAAAGCCAAAGCCACTCTAGAATGTTTTTTGTCCTTAGTCTTCTTTCCCTGTGGCTCTTTCCCCTTCTTCCTGTCTATGATACAGACATGAGACCCAGAGCTATAGCAGGTGTCTTGTGACCATGAGACAAAAAGCAAGCCTATCCTAAGGACAGTGGAGATGAAAAGCCAGGGCCTTGATGGCATTGTTGAACTGCCATACCAGCCCTGGACCATGTATTCAGGGAATTTTTGTTGCATAAGACAAATAAACCTCTATCTTAAATAGCCATGAATGTAGAGTTGTCTATTATCTGCAGCGAAAAGCACACCTAACTGACATAGTGTTACAATATTAGAAAACTTGGGATCCAAATGGAGGGCTAACATGAATACAAGAACTTAGACATTTAGAAATAAAAGTGTGCAGTTGGGGTCAGAGGAGTCCATCAGTAGGCCATCAGGTCTTAGCCACTGAATGGGGGCTTGGGGTCAGGACCTTCTCCCTCGATGGTGGACTAAAAGAACATACTGGGCCTAGAACTTGATAGGGAACTGGTGGTCAGGCAGGGTCTCTGACTGGGGTACTCAGACACAGGACATGAGACAGAAGGCCAGGGATCAGAACTGCACAATGAGACAGAGGCTCCGTGGAAACTTGAGATAAGACTCAGATTGGTGGCAAAGGGGCTACTTGATACAAGGTGAGGTTACTTCAATCCTTCCTGTCTTAAGACAGGTGTAGCCTGCAGGTCAGAGGAAAAGTACTCCAACTATAAAGGGAGAAGGGGGAAAGAGGATGGGATCCAAGCAGAGCCTGACAAGTTTTAGTTCAAGCTGTGCTTTAGCCATCCTGGCACTCTTCTTATAGGTTATTAGATTTAGCTTTAATTACGAGTCCTTGTTTCCATCTTTTTCCCATGAACTTTTAAGATATGAGCTTAACAGAAAATTCTCTGCATAACCATATTCGTCTCTTTAAGTGGCTGTCACTTTTTCTTCTTCCTAATTGTCAGAATTTCACTGTGGAAAACCTTCCCTTCCTTCTTCTACTCCAAGTCGTCTTCCCCCTACCAGGTTTGGGAACACTGTATCACTCTTCCTGGGCAGTCTGGGTCCCATCAGAAGTGACCCACCCTTATCCTCTGGCTCTGCTAACCTGGAGCAGGTGGAGAAAAAGGATTGGGAGGAGGAAGGCTGGCCAGGACTCACCAGTTCTGGGGAGCAGCAGTCCCCCTCCACACCTGGCTTTTCTACTCCAGGGGCCTGATTAGAAGCCACAATCCCAATTTCTTGTGTCATCTAGAGGGAGAAAATGAGAGCTTCCTCTGACTGCTGGTATGCTACTACTTCTCCTTTGTGTGCAGCAGGTACTGTGTAGGTAAGTTATTGTTACATTGTGCTCCTGTGATAATGCACCTTTGTGAGACACTTTTGGCCCTGTGTGCGCTGGGAGAGGGCGGGAGTCTTGCCTGAGTGACTTCTCACAGAAAGCTCCAGAGGTGCTCAGAGCTGATAGCCTAAACCTGGCAAGCTGCTCTTTCATTGGCATTCAAGGGTGTCCATCACTGTGGCCCTGCCAATCAGCTCAGAACCAGGCATCTGTAAGCGATTAGCCTTCTTTGTTAAACAGAACACTGAACCCTCCAAGGACTAAACAAAGAATGGCTCTGGAAAGACAGTTCTTAGGGAGGCAGGGGCAGTCGTGCCCATGGCACTAACTCAAACCCTTTGGTTTCATCTTCCTTCAGGCCCTACTTTCGTCCTTATATCTAGGCCAGTCCTAGGTCCTTTAATTTCTGTCATTTCCCTCCTATGTGTATTTCTTCTTTACTCCTACTGCTGGTGTCTTTGTTTAGCCCTTAATACCTCTCATCTGAACCATTAACCAGTCTGCTAACCAGTTTACCTGTCTCAAGTCTCCCCCTGCCCCAACCCAATGTCTATCCTACAGCCAAATGAATCTTCTAAAAATACAAATCTTACTGTGTCACCTCCTGCTGAAAACCTTTCAGCCTCTTCTGTGGCTCTCAGTACCCATGGGATAAAGTCCAAACTACTTAGCATGGCACCCAGGGCTCTTCATGATTTGTCTCCTGCCAAATCCTCAGCCTTGTTTTTGGCAGTGCTCCCATTTCACACCTATTCACAATGAACTACTTTGCAGATTTCTGAACATGCCATTCTTGGCTTTGCTCCTGGGCCTTTACACATGACATTCCCTCTGCCTGGGACATCCTTCACACACCACTTTCTCTCCTATCTGTCCAGCCAATTCCTACTCATCTCTTAAGACTTCAACTAAACTCCTTCAGCCCAAGACACATATTTTACTCATGCCCATATCTCTGATGCCTAGTACAGCATCTGTAACATAACAGATCCTCAAAAGATGTTTGCCAAATGAATGAATGAATGAATGGCCTCAACTCATATGCCCGTGTGCAAAGTTGTCTCTGAGGGAAGTTGACAGAGTGAATCAGTCCTTTCCCTTATGGGATGGAAACTTCTCCTTCCTCCCACTCATATTTATCTTTATTGCACTCAGTTGCAATTTCTTCTTTAAAATGTCTGTATCCCAGGACACCTGGGTGCTCAGTCAATTAAGCGTCTGACTCTTGATTTCAGCTCAAGTCATGATCTCATGGTTGGTGTGTTTGAGCCCCACATTGGGCTCCAAGCTGGCAGTACAGAGCCTGCTTGGGATATTCTCTCTCTCTTTCAAAATAAATAAACTTTAAAAAAAAACTAAATAAATAAAATGTCTGCTCTCTAATTCAACTGTGAGAGCATCTCAAGGATGGGGACATGTCTGATCCACTTCAGTCTCCTGCCTAGTCCCCAACATAGTACTTGGAACATTATGAATGAATAGGCTTCCCAAATGCCTGATATTTTTGTCCTTTGTCTCTCATATGCCTCTATTCCCTTCCTCACAAGCTCTCACCACCAATACAGCCAAACTGTCACACTATGGCTTCACAACCATACAGGGTCCCTTCTCATCCCTGAAACAGTCCTCTTAAATGGAATGCCCTTCCCACCCACCCAAATCCTTCTACTTCTTTAGAACAAGCTCAAATTTTCACTCTTCTGGAAACCTTTCATGCATCCACCCCAGCCCACCCTGAGTAGTGCTAATGATTCCCACCTATCTCATTTAGCCCTTGGCATCTCCTCATGTTACTCAGGAGAAAACCAAGACTCAGAGAAAGAAAAGATTCTCTCAAGGACACACCTCATGTTCAGTGGTAGAACTATTACTTGAACCCAAGTCTCCAGTCCATGAATCCTTCCACTAACCAACATACATTGTTTCCTCATGTAGACTGTAATTTCCTTTAAGGTAGGACTGTATCTTCCTCTCCTTCATATTTCCAGGGCTTTACTTGAGTGTTAAGAGAGCTCTAGAGCCAGACTGCCTGGGTTTCTGTCTTGGCTTCATCAGTTACTAACTATGTGGCCTTAGGCAACTGACCCTCTCTAAACTTCAGCTTCCCCCATAGGTAAATGAAGATAACAGTAGTGCCTATCTTATTAAGATTGTTGTGAAGATTAAATGAAATAATTCATCTAAGGTACCTTGAGCAGTGACCTAGCACCTAGTATACGCTCAATAAAGGCAATTTTCTTTATTGTTGTTATTCTTTATATTAACACAAATTTACTGGCAATGGCTGATTAAAATTTTGAATGGGGGAGTTACTGGGAGTGGAAGGTTGCGAGAAAAGGAAGTAGACAATAGGACCAGTCTGTGATTTGGTGGAATCCAAACAAGGTTAGTGGCGCGGCAGGACGTTTGTACGTCTGAGTTCCTAGTGCCATGTGACTCTGTGAGGGCCCCAAGCACATGGTTCCATCCGGGAGGCGCAGCTTCCCTAACTCTCTCTCAAGCTTTTCTCAGCAGCCTGTAGGGGGAGCCAGGAAGCTAGGAAGGGGGAGAGGCTGCTGTAAATCTTAGTACGGGCAGAAACGACACCCTATCTCTACTACCCATCTTAGCCCACCGTCTTGCCCCCTCCAGGGCGCTCTCCCAGACCTGTCCTCTGTGGCGTCAGAGCTGGGAGCTGTCCTTCAGCACCAGGGGCCGCCTCGGGCAGGGAGTTAGGGACACGGGGACTGGTTCCATCCGCAGCCGGCTCCAGCATCGCCTAGTCACGGGGACGGGAGACGCGACCCAGGAAGGCAGCGAGACGCTAAGGAGAAGCCTCTAGCCTCCTGCCACCAAGAATCACCCTCAGAAGTCCCCTAGCCCTCGGGGGTTGGGGAGGGGGGGTTGGCGGAGAGTGAGCAGCCGCTGGGGAGGGAGGCTGGCGCCCAGGTGGGCGGGGGAGGGAGAGCGCCGGGGCCTGGGACTCAGCGTGTGGCGTGTGCACGCGGGGAGCGGGCGGATGAACGGAGGCGCTGAAGTGAATGGAGTTGGGGGTGGACTGGAAACATCCCCAAACAGCACAGGCTGCGGCCGGCGGGGGCCGGGGGGGTGGGGGGCGGTGAGTCCTGAGGCGCAGGCGCAGTCGGGGCCCCAGTCCCGCTCCCTCCTCCTCTCAGTGCCTCTTTCTCCGCCCCGCTCCCCCCCCCCCCCCCACCAACACACTCGCACTCGGGCTCTCAAGGTGTTCTCCGCACAGCGGAAGATGGCGACAGACTGAGGGGGCATGGCCAGCGGGAGCCACGGGGCCGTGCCGCTTGGCGGCCACCACAGCGGTGCTAACGGGAGACGGAAGCGAGAGGCGCACTAAGTGAAGCCCCGTGTCGGCGTCCGGCGCCTGTGGCGCCGCCAGGAGCCAGGTGGCCCGCCCGAGCCGGAACTCTGGGAGCAGCAGGCGCGGAGCCGGAGCGGAGCCGGCCCGGGACCGGCCCGGGCGAACGGCCAGAGCGCGAGCGAAGCCCGAAGGGCCGGGCAGTGGGCCGGCCGGCGGGCCTAGGAGGGCGCAAGCGAGGCAGGGAGCGGCGCGGAGCAGGCAGCAGGCGGGCGGGCGGACGAGCGGGCGGGAGCGGCGCGGCGCGGCGCGGCGCGGGGCGAGCGAGCGGAGCGCGGTGGCTGGGCCCGCACGGCGGCGCTGAGGGGCGCAGAGCTGCGCTGAGCCGAGACGGCCAGAACAGAGTGCGAGCCGGGCGGCCGCCGGCGCGGAGTGGAGTGGCGCGGAGCGGAGTGGCGCGGAGCCGAGGGCAGCTGAGGGGCCCGACACTATGAGGAGTGCGGCGCCGCCGCCGCAGCCGCCACCGCCCCAGTGCCCCGCACCGCCCCCCGCCGGGACACCGGGCAGTGCCTAGCGGGCCGGGCGGCGGCGCCCAGACTGCGAGCGAGGGAGCGCGGGAGGAGCGCGGGGACGGCACGAGAGCACCCCGCGACTCTGGCCTTGAGCGGGGCCCCGGGCCGGTGGCCTGCCTCACCATGCAACCTCCGAGGTAGAGCCTGGACGGCGCCAAGGAGCGCGAAGCGGCGCGCAGCCCGCTCGCCCGCCAGTGACGGCCGTCCGGCCTCGCGCCTACCTGATCCCTCCAGCCCGGACCCCCCTGAAATATGTTCAGGGGCGCTTGGATGTGGCCCGGGAAAGACGCCGCCGCGCTGACTATCTGCTGCTGCTGCTGCTGCTGGGCTCCCAGGCCAAGCGACAAACCTTGCGCTGACTCTGAGCGGGCGCAGCGATGGCGACTGTCCCTGGCGTCCCTGCTCTTCTTCACCGTGCTGCTCGCTGACCATCTGTGGCTGTGCGCGGGGGCCCGGCCCCGGGCCAGGGAGCTGAGCAGCGCCATGCGGCCGCCCTGGGGGACCGGCCGGGAGCGGCAGCCGATGCCTCCTCGCGCGGTGCTGCCCCTGCGGCCGCCGCCGCCCGGCGAGCCCAGCGCATCCCCGGGCACTTGCGGCCCCCAATACAGCAACCTGACCAAAGCTGCCCCCGCTGCCGGTCCCAGGCCGGACTGCGGTGGCGTCCCAGAGCCCACGGGGCTGGACGCAGCTTGCACCAAATTGCAATCTTTGCAGAGACTTTTTGAACCGACTACTCCAGCCCCCCCACTGCGGCCCCCTGACTCCCCTTCCCGTGCCCCGGCCGAGTTCCCCTCCGCCAAAAAAAACTTGCTCAAAGGCCACTTTCGGAACTTCACTCTCTCCTTTTGCGACACCTACACGGTCTGGGACTTGCTGCTGGGCATGGACCGCCCCGACAGCCTGGACTGCAGCCTGGACACCCTGCTGGGGGACCTTCTGGCCGTGGTGGCCAGCCCGGGCTCCGGGGCCTGGGAGGTGTGTAGCAACTGTATCGAGGCGTACCAGCGGCTCGACCGACATGCTCAGGAAAAATATGACGAGTTCGACCTCGTGCTGCATAAATACTTACAGGCAGAAGAGTACTCAATCCGGTCCTGCACGAAAGGCTGTAAGGTAGGGACTGGCGTCCGCGGGCACACCACCTACCTCGGCGGCGGGAGCGGTGGCGGTGGGACCCGGAGAAAAAAGGAGGTCTCCGCCTTCACCTCTTCCCATCACCCCCACCGTTCACAGTAGAGCACTAAGAATGCTACCTTGGGACCCTCCCCAGAGAAGGGGCCTCAGGGATTCAGGTCAGTTAACCACCTGGCCAACTTCTATTAATTCCGGGTTTGGGCACCTTCGGACTGGGGCTTCCTGGTGCCCCGCCCCCGCATGAGGAGGGAGGGGTCACGGACAAAGGGGTGGAAAGAGGGATCTGGCTCCCCAGTCTTCATTCTCAGCCAGTGGTGTCCCCTTCCTTACCTCGGCCGGAATTGAATGTCCTGGGACTGACTGGTGCAGGGGGAAGGCCAAAAGTGGAAGGAGAAATATTTGCCAACCTAAACCTCACCCTCTGGCCCCTGCCAATGGGTGAGAGGAGAGGCATTCCTGCTGGTGGGGCACCAGGCTCTATTGACCTTATATGACCTGAGGTGGAGCCCAGGGTTGCCTGTCTTGTCCCAAGGAGGGAACCTGCCAGGTCCTTGTCCCTGATAAAAGGAGTTGGGAACAGGGCACAGCAGCTTGTGGGAAGGCCAGTGGAGGCTGGTGCATTACAAAACTCCTAGTGCCTTCCCAGTACACTGGGGTAGCAGTGGAGGGGAAGCTGGCTGGCTGGCTGCTAGGAACAGGCATCCAGAGGAGAGGGGAGGCCGCAGCAGAATGGGCCTGCCTAGGGCAGAGCTGGGTATGGAGAAACTTCTTGACCCTCAGCAGGGTCATTCTGGACAAGAGGTGCATGGCGGCTGTAAGCATTTTGGGATGTGGTGCTACTGCCCTGTTTGCTCAGCCTGGCCAGGTGGCCTGCCTTGGGGAGAGAAGAGAGCAGCAAGGTCAAAGGGTCAAGTGAGGAGGAGACCAGGTGGGGTGGTGGCCTCACTCATCCTGGAGCTAGGGGCCGAGAGCTGGAGAGGGAGACAGTGACTCCTATCCTCACTTGTCTCCCTCTGAGGCCTTGGGGAGGGGCAGAAAGTGCCCCCTTTCCATGAAATGTGACCCCCATGGACTTCTTCAGGGTTCCATGCTCTTCGTGAGCTTCTTAAGGATTAGGCAGGGGATTGGGGAGAAAAGGGGCAGCTCCTTGCTCCTGACTTCACTTTCTCCTCCTTTTTCCTGTTCTCGTAACCTAGCAGTCTCCCTCCCGCCTCCCTCTGCCTCAGCTGACTCACTGCCTCACTCACACTACCAAATGAGATATTCCACTTCTTAAAGGTGTACAGACAGATAGACAAACACACACTTCCATACACCACCACCACCACCCCAGGCAAAGTCATACAGAGATATAGAGAGATTGTCGCACCCACAAACAGTGCCATAGAAGCAGACACCGTGTCCCCCACAGGCGTGTCTCCCCACGATGTCAGAGACACACAGGCGGAAGAACTGTCACATGAAGAAGGACATGTTTTGTCATGTAGACAGACACACACCCTCGATGTCAGTAACAGATATACACTCGGTGAGAGCAGAGGGATGTGGTCCACTAGCAGACAGAATAATAAAGGATGTCTATCTTTGTGGCCCTCCCTCCAATCCCATGGCCCCAATCATTTTTCTTCTCTTCTGTCACCAGGATGCCTGAGAGACCACACCACAACTTTCCCATGGGTTTATTTTTCCCATATTATAGTTGCCTTCAAGCTCTGTCTGATGCCACACTAAATAATCATCCCTCATATTACTTATTTTTACCAAGCAGTTTGATGTAGGAGAAAGGATGTCCTGGATTCAGGAGGCCTTATCACCTCCGCCACTTGTTAGCAGTGTGACCTTGGGCATGTCACTTCACTTCTCTGAGCTTCCATTTCCTCATGTGTAAAACGGGGACCCTAATCCTCACTCTGCCTACATCCTCAGTCTTTTGTGAGATTTAAGTGGGAAGAGATAGCTGATAGTGTTTTGTAATAATAATGTAACATCTGACATTGATGTTGTGCTTAGGGTTTTACCCTCTCTCGCATATATTATGAGATCACAACTGCCCAGGAGGATGGCAATACCAGCACCATTATCCCCATTTCACAGATGAGGAAACTGAGGTGCAGGGGGAATCCAGCAGTTTGTGTGAGGTCACTTAGCTGATGCGTAGGAGTGCCAAGCCTCCAACCTGCATGTTCTGCAGAGGAGCACAGGCATGCTTTTGCCGTAGCCTCCCATCAGGTTCCCCTTGGCTGAAGCCCTCCCTGCTCTCCTTTGTCTCCTTGTCACTGTCACTCTCTTGCTCTCCCTCTCAAGTGAACTCTGCCTGCTCTCCTGCTGCCAGCTGTGCTGGGAGAAGGGCAGTGCCAGCTTTATCCTAGTCTTTCCCCCTCATCTTCAGCGCTGTCTCCCTCAGCTGAGGCCTAGGCCCCCAGGACTCTGGATTGCAGCTGCATTATGGGCACTGAGGGAGAAGGCAGCCCTGCTCTGCTCCTACCTGCAGCCCCTCTCTCTTCACCCCACCATTCCACCTCTATCCCAGTCCTTTTTGCGGATTCCCAAGCCTGCCCCTAGGCTCCAAGCCCTCCTGTCCAGCCCCTGCCCCAAAGGGGATCCTTTGGAGATGATGCCCCATCCTCAAAGCTTCTCCTGGGTAGAGAGCCTGTAGCCCAGGCCAGGGTGAAGAGGCTTCCTCTACTTCTGGAAACCAAGCTTGGAACCCCTGGTCCAGGGCCAGGTAACCGCCCCATTCCTGGGGCCCTGTCCTGAGTGTCTCAGTCAGATCTTTCCGGGGCAGCCCCAGAAACCCTGTTCTCTTTTTCGGCAACATTCTGCCCCTGTTTTGGGCCATGCAGGCCCCCACGAATCATACCTGTCCTCACTGCTGCCTGTGACACCTCCCAATTTAGTACCAGCTGCAACATTTCCTTAATGTGCGACTGACTTCCTCTCGCACAGTAGGGGATGTTAACTTAGGCAGGCCGCTGCCCACCCCCACCCTGACCTCTCCCAACCCCAGGCCCGTGCTCCACCCCTCCCTCGTCTCCTTGTGCACACACCCTCCCCCTAAGCTCTTAGCTCCCCCTCCCCTTGGCCCTCACTCCCAGCCCTTCCCGTGGTTACTGGACAGCCACCTCACTCCCCCATAGGTCTCCCCCGTCCCAACCCTGCCAGGCCGCTGCCTGCTGCTGATTGCCTTTTCCCCCACCTCTGCCCCTTTCCTACTCAAAATTCAGGACGTTGCGACTACGGGGAGTGGTGGAAATGAAAACAAAACCCTGGCTTCTTCTTTCATAATTCTCATCCAAGAAGGGAAAGAATCCCAAGAGGACAATTAGCTCTCTTACAAGCCATAGGGCCACATAAGTAAAGGTTGGTGCCAAGGAAGGATGTGATAGTTCTACTCTATTCTGGATAGGCTTGAACCCACCTGGCAGACTGTGTGTGTTTCATTCTGGATCTCACACTGAGCAGGTCGGGAGGGGGCTGGAACCTGAATTCTCCTGGACAGAGTTGAAGCAGCTGTTTCAACAGGTGAAAAGGAGACTCGGGAGAATATGGGCTCTGACTTCCAACCTCAGAAGAGCCCTCACGGTGCAAAGGAGGCATGTCCTGCTTAGCAGCCCCCCCCCCCCGCCCCCCGCCAGGGACTTTGTAGTGAGAAAGTCCTGGGTTCCAACTCAGCTCTTTTATTTATTACCTCTGTGACCTTGAGCTAGGGACTTCAACTCTCTGAGCCTCACTCATCTCATCTGTAAAATGGAGTGAATTCATCATAACAGCCCTGTGAGGTCATCATTAATGAGAAGTCTGCACAGTACCTAGGCCTGGCACATCAGAGTTGCCCAGTTAACAGCTTTTTTCCTTCCAAAGAGGGAACAGACTGCCTTCGAAGGAAATGAGCTCCTGCTCCCAGTAAATGTCTGGCCTGATTCAGGCAGACTCCTGGAGGAAATGCCATGGAGATGACTCTAACTCCAGATTATGGGGGGAGTTGGACAGGTGACCTCTGAGGTCTGTTTAAGTCCAGAGTTTAGGCCCGTGAGCAGAGCCTGCTCCCTGAACAGGAGCCTCGGATGGGAAGGGCCAGAGAGAGGGGCCTGACACACAGAGGAGGGGACTGCCAGAGCCAGCACCTTGCCTTCTGCCCATACCCGTTGGGGCCTTGCTCTTCCTCCACTCTGGCTGGCAGCTGTTTCTGCCTCACTGCCTTCCTTTCTCCTCCCACCTTCCACAGCTTTCCTGCTAAGCAGGACTCCTGGGCTGACACTGATACTGAGAGCAGAGAGCTCAGGTCACTGAGCAAAGGGCAGATGCCCCAAGTTGGCCAGTGGTCCCTGTTGTCACTCGAGGTTACATGCTAGGAGTGCCCCACAGTCGGCCTCCCTGACCCAGGGTTCTTGAAGGCAGAGAGGAATCCCTGGTCCATGCTGGGGGTGGGGGGAGGGAGAGACAGTTAAGAAGGGGCCTCCTGGGAACCATGGGAAAGCCTCTGCTGGGGAGGAGTCTCTAAATCCACAGAAGCTCATTGCCCAGGAATGTGAGCATTGGGCCTCCGGGAAGAGAAGGGCCAGAGAAGAGGCAATGTGCATAGCTCAGACAGGGATATAGTGGATTCGATGTGGGAGTAGGAAAGTGACCTCATGCTGCCCACACCTCTCCAGACCCCTTCACCCCCATCCTGACCTACCCCCACCCCCACATTCTTCTCAAATTTTAGCCCACACCCAACCCACATACCAATGGCCACACAACCTTTCCAGTCTCTTAGAAGATCATGCCAGAGCATTCACAAGCTGCACCCACACCTCACTTTCTTATCCCTACCCCTACACCTACACTCATCCAACCCCCACTTCTCCCAGCAGTTACGTCCATCCCCTCACCCCATCTCCCCTCCCACCCCACTCCCCTCATCACCCACCTCTACCACACACCCCTCCCAACTTTTACCCCATGTTCTTCCCCTCTCTGGCTCCTTGCCCTAACCACTCCCTCCTGCCACCCTGCACTGTACCTCTTTCCCTTGATAACCTCCATGCCCCCTCACCCCTTGCATCTCTCACACCCCATTCACACTTCACCTCCCTTATCCCCATCTGCTCTCCTGCACCCCCTTCCATCTTCTGGCCCCCTCTTCTGTCCTCTCCCTTCCTCCTCCTCTCCCTTTCTGCTTTCATGTCCTCCCTGCCTTCCTGCTCCCTGCTCAGGGTAGACATGTGTATGTGTGACATGCACACACACTTAGACACACACTCACATGGACACACAATCTTCTTCATGGATACTTCCCATCCTTCCCACAGGCTGGTGCCTGACTACTATAGTCACCATAGCAACGGGAACCTCCAGGAAGGATTCGCTGGTATCTCCTGAAGGTGGAGGTGGGGGGAGCTAGGTGGAGGAAGGGAGCCCAGCAGCCTCCCACCTAGTCTCATGGTCTGCTGGAAAAGTCTGCTGAACACAGTGGAGGTGGGGTGAGGAAAGGGAAGACGGTGGGCGGGACTGAGGATAAAGGAGGGTCAAGGACCTCAGAACACATCACTAGCCTGAGAGGGTGCTTCTAAGTCATACAGGTGCCTGTCATCTCCTCCCTAGGCATTGGTACCTCAGGGAAAGGACACACCCGCCCCTCCATGTGTAGGTGGGTATGTAGGAGGACATCTCAGGCTCAAGGGTGGGAGTTTGCCCTAGAAAATCTTCTCCCTCAGGGCAGTTCTTTTGTGTTCCCACCCTCTGGGGCTGTTTACCTGCTGTCTGCCCAGGCAGACTGGGCATCAAACGTGCCTTCCACCCCCACCTCAGCTCTTGTCTCAGTTTCATGCACATCCCAGCTGCAGGTGTTTGCTAGAAATCCAGGGGCACCTTCTGATGGGGTCTAGACAAATATGGGCTTCCAGAAGTACCATTCTCCAATGCTGACCCAGGAGGTCTTGGGAGAATGGGTATGTTGTGTTCCTGTGATTAGAGGCACGCACACCAAAGCTTATGCCGGTGGCCAGGGATGTGGGATCAGACTTTTCTCCCTAGGCATAAGAGGGGGTTCAGAACAGCCTGAATTTTTGACACCTTGAGCCAGGTAGGTGCTTAGAGGGGAGAGCAGGGGCACAGGCAAGCTGTAGCTGGCCCTGGGGAGGGAAGGAGTTACTACAGACTAATAGGGGCTGCCAGGACCAAAGCTCCTGCTCAAATGGATTCTGGAGAAGGGAGCTGGAACCTGAGCCACAAGTCTCTGGGCTAGAAGGCTAGGCAGACTGGTGCCAAAGCAGAAAAGGATAAGAAAGGGAAAGGGGGCTTTTGAGTGCCTGGGAGATTACAGGGGCTTTATAGGTGTCCATAAACACATTTAAATCCTGACAGTCATCCTAGCAGGTGGGTACTATCATTATCCCTACTTTACAAATGAGACAACTGAGGCTCAGTGAAGGGAAGTGACCCACCCATGCCACACAGCCCAAAGGTGGGGGGACTGGGATACATAATCAGGTCTGTCTGTTCTTTCCCCAGAGCACACAAGTATAAAGAAAATGTTAATGGTGTCCTTCAGCTGTCAGAAACAATGCCCAGCTGGCTACCGAGAGTCTGGGCTGCAAAGCCACACTGACCTCAGAGGAAGTCCAACAAGGCCTCTTGGCAGCTTGGGGTCCCCTGGAGTCGCTCAAATGCAAAGTGGGAATCCACCAAAATCCTCTTGGCTTGGTACCCCAGTCTCTTGTCCTTGGGACCCAACAACAATCACCAGTACCCTCTTGGGATAGTGACAGAGGATGGGTGCCAGGAAGGGAGGTGTTTGCTGCCTTCTTTTTCCATGGGCTCTACAAAAGAGGTGGGAAGCACTGGGCTCCCCTTGCCTGGAGGGAAGGTATTCCCTACATTCTCAGCCTCACCCACTAGAAAGACCAACCAGTGCAGGAGGGGAGAAGGTCCTCCTCAACAGGCCTGGTGCAGGCCTGAGCCCCACCCAGCACCTGCTGGGAGAGCTGGTAGGGGAAACAGTGAGACCTTGTCACCCCAGAGCCTGATGACGCCTGTCCTGAGCTTTGGACACCTAGTTCCCTTGCCAGTGTTTTGGTGAGCCCTGGCCTGGGATGGCTAGGCTTCTCTGGGGGAGTAGAAGGAAGTGCCAACTCACCAAGTGCTGCTGCAGAGAGACATGTAGTGGTGGTGGGGGTTACCATTGTTTCCTGTCTTCTTATTTGGTTTTCAGCAGATAGCATAGCCACCTGGCAGATCTGTAAAAGGTGAATGTATCTGCTTAGGGTTAAACTCAACTAGAACTTCTAACACCAAGTGAAGCTTCCAGAATTATAGACTCAGAGTCTTGCAAAAATACCCCTTTTTCCAATTACCAAAGATATGCTCTTTGAGAAATTTTGAAAATAGAAGTACAATAGGTAAAAGGACCCAGAGACACTCTTAATGTTATAGTGTATCTCCTCCTAATAGGTCTTTTTCTGGCATATATATTTTTTTAGTTTTTCCATTATAGTAAAATATACATAAGATAAAATTTACCATATTAACCACTTTTAAGTGTACAATCCAGTGACATTAATTACATTTGCAATGTTGTACAATAATCACCACTACCCATTTCTAAAACATTTTTATTCTCCTAAGCAGAAACTCTATAGCCATTAAACAATAACTTTCCATACCTCCCTTCCCCAGCCCCCAGTAACCTCTATCCTATGTTCTGGCTCTGTGAATTTGACTATTCTCAGTACCTCATCTACGTGGAATCATACACTATTTGTCCTTTTGTGTCTGGCTTATTTCATTTAACATAATGTTTTCAAGGTTCATCCATGTTGTAGCGTGTGTCATTCCTTTTTATAGTCAAATAATATTTTATTCTCTGGATATACCATATTTTGTTTATCCATTCATGTCTATGAGTACTTGGGTTGTTTCCACCTTTGGGTAATTATGAATAAAGCTGCCATGGACATTCATGGACAAGTGTTTGTGTGGACATATGTTTTCATTTCCTTTCATCTTTTGGCTACTGTGACTAATGTTGTTAAGGACATTGGTGTACAAGTATCTGTTTGAATCCTTGCTTGCAATTATGTGGGGTATATACCTAGATGTGGACCTGTTGGATCACATAATTCTATATTTACCTTTTTGAGGAATCACCACACTGTTTTCCACAGCAGCTGCACCATTTTACATTCTTCTCAGCCGTGCACAAAGGTTCTAATTTCTCCACATCCTTCCCAGCACCTATTATTTTCCATTTTTTGAGAATAGCCATCCTAATAGATAGAAGTATCTATTTTTACATAGTTGAAATCATAGTTGTTCACCCTGCTCTTTTAAAGTTACTGTTAAAGTTATGCCAAGTATCTTTCCATGTAATTAAATATTACAAAACATCATTCTTGATGAGTGTACAATATTCTATCACAGGAATATAGTGCAACTTATTTAACTAGGCTCCTATTGTGAGATATTTACTTCCAACTTTTACTATTACAATTAATGCTGTGATGAATATCTTTGTTAACAAATCTCTGTCAGATCTATGATTCCTTTTTTTAATAAATGCTATGTCAATCATTTCTTTATTCCTCTACTTTGCTGAGTTTCTTAAATCACAAAGTAATGCATACTCATGGACCAAATCTAACAATACAGAGGTTTATGCCCTGAGGTCATTGATGTTAACAATTCCGTGTGTATCCTTCTGCCCCTCTCTCTGAGCTTACATAAACATTTGCACACCAAATGACTTTTTCTTTCCTTTGTTTTGCATACAAATGGGAGCATAAACATTAATTCTGCAGGATGAACATTTGGGACTAGTCTAACACAATCAAAGAGTCCTACTCTTTTCAAGGCTCTTGACATACAAAATTTCTGTCTTACCAATTTCTTTCCAGAAGGGTTATATCCATATCTAGTTTATATCCTTGCCACAAGTGTGGGACTAATTTACCACCCTTTTCCAGTATTATCATATTTTTAAAGCTTTACTAAGTTGGGGTTGAAAAAATGGCAGAGCATTGGCTTTTAATTTGCATTCCTTAGGTCAAAAATTTGTTTTTCTTCTTTGTAGGCCATTTGTATTGCCCATTTTGTGAATTGTCTGTTTATATCTTGTGTGTTTCTTTTATTGATTTATATGTACTCTTTTATATGTATGAATGGTTTTAACCTTTTTCTGATCACATTTGTGTCAGTTGTTTTTTTCATTTGTTATTTCAATCTTAGAGCTGAAAGGAGGGAATGGAAAGAAAAGAACTATCCCAGGCCCTTAATTCTTACATCTACCTTGGGAAGTGCAAAAATATGTATCCCTGTTTTACATAGGAGAAGACAGGTTCAGAGAGGTTAAGTAAACTAGCTCAAGGTCATTCAGCTAGTAAGAGTTGGAGCTGGGATTTGAATCCAGGTCAAATCCAGGGATTTGATTGCCAGAAGGCAATGGTACTGCCCAATCTGTGCCAGTACAATTAAACTATAGGTAAAGCTTTGTGCTAGTTGCCTTGCCAACATAATTTATAGAAAGGTAAGGGTAGGTGCTTTTATTATCTCCATTTTGCAGATGAGGAAAATGTAGATCAGGGAATTTAAGTCACTTGCTTGAGGTTTCATAACTGGTAAGAGCAGACCTGGGATTTGACTGCAGGACTGAGTTTAAAGATGTTTGACCCTGTCTTCTCCTCATACATGCTGCCTCCCTAGGGATCATCATCTTGGATCCAAACTAAGGCCCAGAGAGGGAAAGTACTTTGCTCATAGCCACATAGCAAATTAGTGGCTGAGTCCCTGCCTCCTTGCAGGTGACTTGTCCAAGTTCACAAAGCTAGTACTGGCAGAGCCAGAGTCTGAACCTAGCTTTAGCTAACTCTCCATCTGACTTAAGCAAAGGCTTTGCAGTGAAGAACATTTATGGGGCAACCTGGGTAGGAGAGATTAGGTAGAGTGCCCTGAGGCCTTTCTGAAGGAATGGACTCTTGCATTGGAATCTTCCAAGGCAAAACTGTTCCAGAAGCCCCTAAATGATAGGACCCGTGACAGGACAGCTAGTGTCCATAGCCAAGAAAACCTTTCTACAAGGAGACAGCCTTCCCTTCACCTGCTGCCAAAGATTAAAGCAGAAATAGTGAGCCTTCAGCTGTGGGTAGGAAGCTGGTGGGTTTGGATGAAACAAAGCAGTAGTTGCTTCTTCTCAACATCTCCGTCTCCTAAGTTGTGTGTTTGTGTGTGTGTTTAGAGGAAAGTGGGAAGGGAGTGCTTTGATGGGAGAGTGGAAATGATCATTTGTAGCCCCTAGTACCCAAACATTCTTCCCTTCACATCCCCTTACAAAGAAAACCTTATTCATACAAGAAATGGGCTGCATACACTGACTTTAATTTTTTTCAAATTTTTAAAATGTTTTTAATGTTTATTTATTTTTTGAGAGAGAGAGAGAGACAGTGCAAGCAGGGAAAGGACAGACAGAGAGGGAGACACAGAATCCAAAGCTGGCTCCAGGCTGTGAGCTATCAGCACAGAGCCCGATGTGGGGCTCGAACTCATGAACTGCAAGATCAAGACCTGAGCTGAAGTCAGTGGCTTAACCGACTTAGCCACCCAGGTGCCCCTAAATACACTGACTTTGGAAAATCACTCTCACATCCAGTCCTAGAGATCTTTCCCCAACTTGACCTGAAATTCTATCAAAAAGATTTAAGTAACCAGCTAATTATTTTAATTGTAATAGTGAAATGGAGAGGTACCAGCCAAGGGGCAATACGGGATATAAGAGCTTGGGCACTAAAGTCCAGGTAAATCTGGCTTTGAAATCTGTCTTCTCCATAAAATAATTGCTGAGATCTTGAACATTTTCTTTCATTCTCTTAGAACCTCACTTTCTTCACACTTGAAATTAGGAAACAGGGTCATTGTGATGCTTAACTGACCTACAACATGCTAACCTCTTAAGACTACAGTGCCTATGAGATGGAAAATGCTCATGAAATGGTAGCCACCATTATTATTATTCACTGTGTGACCTTTGGCAAGTTATGTACACTCTCTGGTCCTTCCTATTTCACCTGTAAATATGTCTCCACCTCAGGGGGTAGTTGTGAGGATTCAAGGAGTTAATAAATGTCAGTTGCTTAGAACAGAGCCTGACATATAGCAAGCACTTAACAAATGGCAGCTAGTTATTATTCTTACCTTAATTAGATGTGTTTAATCCAAATGACTGTTTAATACCCAATTGAGATTGACAACACCAAGATGGACTGCTTAAGAGATGGGAAAGGTAATTTGGGAGCAGGTGAAGTGTCTGGCATGGGAGTGGGAGGTTAGGAGCCAGAAGGCAACTGGAGAGATTCTAGAAGTGAGGGCACAAAGACATGCTTAGGTTGAGGAAGAAAGAGGCAGAGATGGAAGGACTCCAAAGCCTTGATTCACCTCATCCCTAGAGACCAAACACAGCTGACAGATCCTTTTATCAGGTCTCTGTTCTCCTCAGCCTCTCATCTGTCTATCAAGGTACTGCATTTGGGGAATGAAGAAGGCAGGGTCAGGAAGCTGATTTCACAATGATCCCTGCAGAAGGCTAGAGATTGCTTTCTGGGCCTGGGCCCAGGACTAGCAGTGTGTGGCAAACACCTGTGCCTGGGAGGGGGCAGTGGGATTTTATGCTGCATATGTCTGTGTGCAGCTCAAAGGAAGCAACAGCTGTCACTGTCACACTGGCAACATTCCTGTGGTGGCCTGCGTAGCCATTGGGCACAGAAGCCCCCAAAGCTCCTTTCCTCTCACATTAGTTCCTCTCTTTGGCTATAGGACCACTCATTAGTTCTGTTGGCCTGTTAAGCTTACATGGCCCAACCTCATGGCCCAGGCAGTGGTAATGGAGTAGATGACCCAGGACTGGGTAGTACAGGACCTGGGGCTTTGGGCCTGAGTCTGGTGAGGTTGGTCAGATTAAGTCTTGGAGATTTTTGTTTTATTGTTAAGAAACCTGTATAAGCTACATACATATGTATACTCATTCTTCAGAATGAGTGTTACAGAAATTCTCTTACCTTTTTCTTCTAATATTTATCTCTACATTTCTAGTGATATGCCAGTTCTGCTATTTCTTGACTTTTCTGTTTTAAATATCAGTGTGTGTATATGTGTATGAAAGATATGTATAATTTGTCTTTTAAATGCTAAATATGGATCTCAATGCTTAAAATTAAAACAGAAGCCTTCTGCTCAACCCTAGAGCCTCACTCTTTAGACTTAAATATTTTCAAATCTCTTAGCTGTTTTTTCTGATATTTACCCCCACAGTTCAAAATGGCATGCCAATGCTATTTCTTGATTTTTTTCTGTTTTAAATATCTATTGACTTTATTAGAGGCAGATTTGCTCTCTTACTATCAGCAGCACTGTATGTGTACACATACTTCCCCTCCCTTCATACATCCAATATTGGCATATCACAACTTCTGACTTTAAGAGTATTCCTTTTTTACATCATTAGGACTATAAATATTGTTCACAGCTGAGTCATGTAGAATACTGGATTACATTTTCTTCCTTGGTCAACTTGTTTTCTTGGAGTTAATATTTGCCTCTTTTTTCTATTTGCTTAGTTTTCTAGGACTTTTTGCTAATGCATCTCCAATTTCCCCATCAGAGCTGTAAACACTAAGGGCAATGCACAGATAATTAAGATAAAATCCCTGTCCTCAGGTAGCCTACAGTTTCAAGGATTTAATTTATACAGATGTCTTACCAGAACGCTTGGGCTCCTTTCAGGGACTTTGATCTAGGCTATGTCTTTGATCCCACACTCCAGGCAGGCCTATCTCTTTCCATCTCTCTCAGCTGAATTTGGATTCACACAGTGAATTTGGATTCACAGTCCTCCGGAGAGCAAATGTGGTTTTAGTCTGCATTAACAGAAACAGAGCTTCCAGGTCAGGAGGGCTGATACTTCTATTTGATTGTGTTGATAAACTCTATTTGGGTATTGGGTTCAGTTGCAAGGGACACAGAAAAATAGGAACTCATCTGAATATGAAGAACCAGGATAGAAGAGAGAACTAGAAACCACATCCTATGAAATAATTGAAAAAACTGGGAGTATTTGGCTTCTTAGAAGAGTAGTCTACACATAGCTATCTCCATTTTTCTTCCTTCACATTCCCTTTTAAATTGGCTTCAGTCTGGTTTCTGCCCCCAGTGATCCCCTGAAACTGCTCTCACCATGATGGGACTGCCAGCATGTTTCTGTCTGAATCCTTATCTGCTGACCACTCCTTCATCTTGGAAACTCTCTCCTCCCCTAATTTTCAGAAAAAAAAGAGCCACTCTCTTCTGTTTCTCCTCTAATCTTTTAAGCTACTCCCCTATCTTCATCAGACTCTCTTCCTCCACCTTCCCCTTAAATGTTAGTGATTTCCAGGGATCCACTGTTGGTTCTTTTCTCTCTGTGCTCACTCTCCCTAAGCAATAGCATCCACTTCTTTGGCTTTCACTATTGCTTTATCAGTCAGGGTGAGCTACATTATGCTGTGATAACACACAACTCCTAAACATCTGAGGCTTAGCACAACAGTTATTTCTTGCTCACCATACATGTCTGAAACAGGTCAGCAGGGATCATCTGCTCATGATAGTCACCAAGAGACCCAGGCTAGTGGAGGACAGGAGCTTCTCAATACTGTTTCCATAGTCAACAGCAGAGGGAAGAGAATGGCAAATCATATACCAACTCTTAGAGCTTCTCCCCAAAAATGATCCATGTGACTTCAACTCACATTTCATTGGTCAAAGTAAGTCATATGGTCATGCTTATCTTCAAAGGGTGGGGGAAAGTACAGTCCTACCATGTTTCTAATGATTAACCCTATCCCTTGGTGATTTGTCTCTAGCCCAGATCTTCCTTCTGAGCTCAGACCATTATATCCAACTGGCTCCTGGACATTTATACCTACCTGACCCACATATACTTCAAAGTCAATATGGCCAAAAACTTTTTTTTATATTTATTTTTTTAAATGATTGTTTTATTTATTTTTGAGAGAGAGAGAGAGGGAGACAGAGAATATGAAGCAGACTCTGTGCTGACAGCAGAGAAGACAGCCCTCTAATGCAGGGCTTGAACTCATGAACCATGAGATCATGACCCAAGCCACAGTTGGTTGCTTAACCAACTAAGCCACCCAGGTGCCCCATTATGGCCAAAAACTTAATTCATCTTTTGCACCCCCAAATCTACCTCTCCTCCTGATTTCCCTTCTTTAATGAAAGAAACTACTATTCATCCTGACACTCAAGCCAGAAACCTGGTAGTCATCCTGGACCCCTCCCTCTCCCTCATTCCCTACCCCCATAAGTTATCTTGTTGGTTCTACCTCCTTGACATCTCTTCTCATCCACCCCTTCTCTCCACTTCTTAATTGTGCTGCTACTGCCTTAGTTGAGGTCCCCATCATCTCTCACTAAGATTATTGCAATAGTTTCCTAACTGGTCTCCCTACCTTCAGTCTTGATGCCTACACTGCATCATCCATACTTTCAGACACAGTCTGTAAAGTTAGCCACAGAAGT
Organism: Felis catus; assembly: GCF_018350175.1. Lineage (NCBI taxonomy): Eukaryota > Metazoa > Chordata > Mammalia > Carnivora > Felidae > Felis > Felis catus. The sequence goes on from NC_058386.1 coordinate 56,613,038, forward strand.
GATGATAAGTGATCTTTTAAAAAGCAATTATTTAAAACTCATTAAAAGCTTTCAGTTCCCTATAAGATGAAGTCCACATCCTCCTCAGCATCCGGAACATATCATAATATGGGCATGGCCTTCCTCTGCAGCCTCACCTCCTATTACATCTCCCTTTGCAGACTCTAATTATGCTAAACTACCTACAGTGTCTGAACCCAGCACTATTTCACACCTCCAGACCTTTATACCTACTGATTCCTTTGCTTGAAATACACTTATCCCTGCCCTATTCCACCTAGTGAACTTCTACTAATTTTTTCCAAGCCCCAATTCAAGCTTCTCCCACATGGAGATGTTTTCATGTCCCCAGCATTCAAAACAGTTGATCACTCCTCCCTCTATGCTAACACTGTACCAAGCACATACTACTTACTTATCACAGTGGCTTATAATGATTGATTCACATTGTTGTCTCTCCTTCTTCTTAAAGATAGCAATCTTATCTTCATCATCTGTAGCCCCTCCCCCCCATCACAGCGCCAGATAGTCAGAAGACGTTCAGAAAGTGATCATTGCACGAACAAATGAATGGGAAGACCTGATTCAGGGAAGTTTACAAATAACTTCAGGACTATCAAAGGGGATAGGAAGCTGATTATAGAGCTAGTAGGAGCCATGAGTAAAGCCACAGAGAGGGCATTAGCTCAAAAGAAGGAAGAACTTCTTTTACTGTTAGAGTTGTCTGAAGATATGGGCCGCTCTGGGAGAGAGTAAGAGCCCTGTGACAATAGTGCTTGGCAGTGATGTTGGAATGGAAATTCCAATAGCAGACAGGGAAGTGTCGTGATGACTCTCACAGTCACTTCCATTCTGGAGTGGTCATAAACCTGCCTCTTCTGCTCATGTAATTGATATGGATCACCTAGGCTCCTTAAGAGCTGCCCCTGCATTAGGAACACCACTTTTCACTAACCAGGCTGCTCCTGGCCAAGCCAGGCCCACCCAGCCATTGGCCTTTGAGCAGATGGCCTAGGAAGCTTGGATGTGTGAGGTCCTTCTGGAACTGCAGTGGCTTTAAGTTCTTACCCACCTCTCATCCATCTCACCTGCCTTTCTTCCAGGCTAGTTCAGGCCACTTTGACCCATGACTGCTCATTCTCTGAAGCAGGAAAGCTGTTGCTTATTTTTATAGCCACTTAAGTAAAGCCATATTATCCACCTGGATTTGCCCTGTCATGCCTCTAATCCCAGTCTGACTCTGCCAATCCCAGTGACTACAGCTGTCTCCAGAGTTATGTCCATGATCTCCTTCCCCCAAACTGGAGACTGACTTTGACCTTATCCTTTTCTGATCCAATTCTTTGAAAGCCCAGAATCAGGAATAGGAGCACATGGCTCTTTTCAGACTCTGCCCAAGGAGGTACCTCACACAATTCTAAGTGTGCTGATGGATGTGGTGCAAAGAGGCAAGGGGTTAGTTGTCAGAGTACCCATTTTAATCTTGGCTTTGTAGTTGATTGCCTGCATGCCTCTGACTTCCTAAGCCAATCCCTTTTACTGGGCCTCAGTTTCCCCTTAGGTAAAATCTGGGGGTAGGGTGGTTACTTGTTTGCAGTGGACAGTGGATTTCATCCCCAAGTCCAGCCCAGATTGCTGCTCTGTCTCCATGGGCTCTGCAGCGGCAGCTCCTGGCCAAGGGTCCCAGAAGTACATTAAGAAAACAAGCAACCATAAAAAGAAGGTCTGTAGGGAGGATTTGGATGGGGAAACAGGCCCTAGGGACATTAGCAAGTTGGAACCCAGGAAGGAAATTGCCGACTTTCTGGTTGGCAAGAACAGAAGCTCTCCTCTCTGGATGGTTTTCCAGCTCTTAAACCAAGGAGTCCAGGATGCCTCCTCTTTTTAAACCCTCTGGCCTTGAGTCTTGACTTTGGTCTGTGTGCCTACCTACTCACTTTTGTGCATTCACACAGCACCCTGGGGGCCAGGAGAAGTCAGATACGTCTTTCCAAAGGAGCATAGTGATGAGAAGGCCCTGGCCAGGGCTGCAAGCCAGGAAGCAGGAAGGTAAGGCTTTCCAGGTTCTCCTGGTCCTCCCTAAACTGGCCGCTCCAGAGCCCAGAAGGGGTTGGGATCCCCCTCATCTTTCCCGCTCCCATTTCAAGAGTTCTTTAGCAACCCAGCTGGGAGGAGGGGCAGGATAGCCTTCCCAGCTTCCTTTTTGGGTTAATTGGTGTTCCCTCTAGTTACCCCCTGCTTCCTTCCCCTCCCAGTTCCCATAGCAACTTGGCTGCAACAGCCAGAACTTGAGTGAGCCCAGCGGTGGCCTGACTGAGGTGGGAAAGGGGGATTCTTTAGGAAAAGGAGGGCACTTTCAGGTCAGGTATTCCAACCCCACCCATCCTCTGCTGCTACCTAGAGGTTAAGCTCAGAGGACAGGACATGATGAAAAAGGCTTTTCTGCCAGGGCTGGAGTCTGAAGAGCCTGAAAGCCCAGAGCCAGGCTGGTTCTCTCTTCCCCTGCCCATGCCCTTGTGTGCCCTGCCCCTGCATATGGAATTTGCAGTTATTGGTAGGATTGTCCAGTCATTGGTAGGCTATTGGTAGGATAATCCTGGAGTTGGAGTCAAGAAACCAGATTCAAATTTTCTCCCTCTGCCAGTATTTTATGTGACTATAAACAAGTCATTCCCCTTTTCCTGGGCCTCAGTTTCTTCATCTATGAAATGCAAGTAGAGGGGCTAAACTGATAGTTCCCTGCATATTAAAATTACATAGGGTATTTTGAAAAACTACATGTGTGTGGGTCCCACCCACAAGGAATCTGACTTAGTTGGTCTGGAGTGAATTTTTTAAAGACTCTCCGAGTGATTCTAACATGCAGCCAGCGTTGAGAGACTAGAGCAAAAGACCTCCAAGGGTCTCCCAACTGACTGTTGTCTGGTTCTGAGACATTTCTTCCTTTTCCTTACATGCCCCACCTCCAGCAAGCCCCACAGCTTCCCTAACCCTGGATGTCTTGGCTCTTCCCCATCCTTATGGATGAGTATTGAGGCTGCCCCCGTGACTGCCCAAACAACCCGGTGGCCTCTGGCTCAGTCCTCACACTGATGAGTCAGGGCAAGCTACTTAGGCCCGGTGAGGGGAAAGGGCTGCAGAAACTGAGGCAGGCTTGCTGCCCAGGTGGTAGCCCTGAGAGCCAGACTTTTTGCTGGAGAAGGACCCCAGACCACCTCTGAAGCAGGTGAGTCAGCAGTGGCCTCAGCTGGCCCTCTGTGAGGCCAAGAAATTGGATTACCTCTCAGCTCCTGTTTGCTCTTCCTCCATTCCCCTCATTAGTTCCTTGCCTGTTCCTGCCTAACCACCCACAGACCTGGTGTCCTCCTCAGGCAATCTGCTCACCCACTTGTTGCCATGGTGACCCAGGCTTGGGGTATGGGGCTTGAGGGAGGGTCTTCTAATTAATTAGAAAGACCACACTCCCACTGTCAGGCCACCCCTCTCCCAACCCCTGCCTCCCCCTCTCCCTCCCAGAGCATACAGGTGAGTGCCCAGCCACCATAGCCTGTTATTAGGCTAATCACAGTTGCCTGGGAGGAGGGCTGAAACTCCAATTGGGCCTCCTCACCTAGGAACAGAAATATTTTTTTTTTAAATATAATTTATTGTCAAATTGGTTTCCATACAACACCCAGTGCTCATCCCAACAAGTGCCCTCCTCCCTGCCCATCACCCACTTTCCCCTCTCCCCCACCCCACCCCCATCTACCCTCAGTTTGTTCTCAGTCCTTAAGAGTCTCTTATGGTTTGCCTCCCTCCCTCTCTGTAACTTGTTTCCCCTTCCCCTCCTCCATGGTCTTCTCTTAAGTTTCTCAAGATCCACATATGAGTGAAATCATATGGTATCTGTCTTTCTCTGCCTGGCTTATTTCACTTAGCATAATACCCTCCAGTTAGGAGCAGAAATATTGAGCTGAAAGAGCCCAGGGAGAATCCTACAGAGACAGAGACCTCTGTACTCAGTCGGTGGAAGAAGGGGCAATTGCACATACTTTGGGGTGAGGATTGAGGAGGATCCTGGGTCCAAGCTGCTGAGATTGGGGCAATGGCTATGGGCAGAGCCTCACCTTTGCACTTGGTCCCAAAGATGGAGGGTGTTCTCTGAGGCACTAGGGCCCTTGGCTGTGGGGATTTCCTTTTCTTTCTTGCCTTGCATTTGTTTATTTTACCCTCCTTCTGCTTTCTTGTATCCCCATCTTCCTTACCCAACTTTATTCCCCTTCTCTCTCTTACCCTCATCTTTTTTTTTTAATTTTTTTTTTTAATGTTTACTTATTTTTGAGAGAGAGAGAGACAGACCACAAGTGGGGAAGGAGCAGAGAGAGAGGGAGACACAGAATCTGAATTGGGCTCGAGCCTCTGAGCTGTGAACACAGAGCTCAATGCGGGGCTCGAACTCACGAACCGCAAGATCATGACCTGAGCCAAAGTTGGCGCTTAACCAACTGAGCCACCCAGGCGCCCCTCTCTTACCCTCATCTTTGTTACTTCATCTTTCTTACCCCTCCTCTTCACAGCCCCCTCTCTTATGTCCCCACCCTCTTATCCCCATGCTCTTTCTTATGTTTCATTTTCTCTCACCCTTATTGCATCCCTTTACCTCTCTTACCCTCCATCTCTTATTCCTCTGCTGTTTCTCCCCAGGCATACCCCCATCACCACCATTTCTTACTCTCCAACTACCCACTCTTTCTTACCCTCTCTTTCTTACACACTCCTGCCTTGTACCCCCTTACCTCACTGCCACTCTCTTATATCCCTTAACCCGCACTCTTACCCCTCCACCTCTCTCTTACCCTGCCTCTTACCTGCACTTGATCTTTTACATCCTTATTTCACTCCCTTCTCATTCCTTTGCACGTAACTTTCACCCCCAAAATTTCACTTTTAGGGGTTTATACAGATAAAATTTAGCACAGGGGCGCCTGGGTGGCGCAGTCGGTTAAGCGTCCGACTTCAGCCAGGTCACGATCTCGCGGTCTGTGAGTTCGAGCCCCGCGTCGGGCTCTGGGCTGATGGCTCAGAGCCTGGAGCCTGTTTCCGATGCTGTGTCTCCCTCTCTCTCTGCCCCTCCCCCGTTCATGCTCTGTCTCTCTCTGTCCCAAAAAATAAATAAACGTTGAAAAAAAAATGTTAAAATAAAATTTAGCACAGGTGTGCAAGAGACATGTGTACAAAGCATTGTTTATAACAATAAAAACTTGGAAATAAATGTCCATCCACAGGAGGTTGGCACCCTTCCCACTCATGCATTTACTTACCTCCATATTTCCACTTAAGCTGTTGCCTCAGCCTGGAATGCCCTTTTGTCTCACCTCTACCGATCCCATCTAAAATCCTACTTTGAGGGGCACCTGGGTGGCTCAGTCAGTTAAGTGTCTGACTTCGGCTCAGGTCATGATCTCACAGTTTGTGAGTTCAAGCCCCGCATCGGGCTCTGTGCTGACAGCTCAGTTGCTTCAGATTCTGTGTCTCCCTCTCTCTCTGCCCCTGCCCTGCTTGTGCTTTGTATATCTCTCAAAAATAAATAAACATTGAATTTTTTTTTAAATCCTACTTTCAGTTCTAGGTCAGCTGTTATCTTCTCACTGATTGCTTTCCCAACTTTTCTATTTGATTCCCTCCAATGACCAGTGGTTTACCTCTCCTACAGTATAGATCATATGCCATAGATTCAAATTAGATGCATCCACCGATGAAACTGGAATTTCTTTGAGAGTAGGGACATGTCCTCATTGACTTGTCCCGTTCATTCAATAAACAGACCTTTTTATGTATATTGTGCTGCAGACACAGTGGTCAATAAGTACACAATGGTCAATAAGACAAACTCATGTCTGCTCTCATGCATCTCACATTTTAGTGAAGTTGGCTGAGAAAAAAAAAACAAGGATGCAGACAAAATCATACTTGTGGTGAAGAAACAGTTAAGAAAAAGAGGGAATAATGAGAAGGCATCTTCTAGCTAGAGGGGTTAGGGAGACACTCTTTGAGGAGGTGACATTTGAACTGAGGCCTGAAAGATGAGAAGGACCTAGTCATGCCAAAAGTGGTAGGAAGAACATTCCAGGCCAAGAGAACAGTATGAGCCAAGGCCCCAAGGTGGAAAGAAGTAGGACATGTTCAAGGAAAAGAAAGAAAACCTATGCATGTGGAGCATAACGAGCTTGAAGGGAGAGATAGGAAATGAGGTTGGAAAGCCAGATGGGAGCCAAGTTTTGCAGGGGCTTGAAGTCTGTGGTCAAAAGTTTGGATTTTATTCTAAATGCATTGAAGGGTTTGAAGCAAGGGAGTAATATGATCTGGTGACATTTTGAGATCACTCTTACTCCTGTGTGAACAGTGGATTGGAAAAATAAAGAGTAGAGGTGGGGAGGCCACACAGGAGACTGTTGTACAGGTGACAGACAACAGTGACCTGCACAAAGTTTTGGACGTGGAGTAAGAATGGGCATGTCTGCATCCCCAAAGGCAAGGGAATTAAAAGCAAAAATGAATTACTGGGACCTTATGAAGATAAAAAACTTCTGCACAGCAAAGGAAACAACCAACAAAACTAAAAGGCAACCAACAGAATGGGAAAAGATATTTGCAAATGACCTATCGGACAAAGGGCTAGTATCCAAAATCTATAAAGAGCTCACCAAACTCCACACCCGAAAAACAAATAACCCAGTGAAGAAATGGGCAGAAAACATGAATAGACACTTCTCTAAAGAAGACATCCGGATGGCCAACAGGCACATGAAAAGATGTTCAGCGTCGCTCCTTATCAGGGAAATACAAATCAAAACCACACTCAGGTATCACCTCACGCCAGTCAGAGTGGCCAAAATGAACAAATCAGGAGACTATAGATGCTGGAGAGGATGTGGAGAAACGGGAACCCTCTTGCACTGTTGGTGGGAATGCAAATTGGTGCAGCCACTCTGGAAAGCAGTGTGGAGGTTCCTCAGAAAATTAAAAATAGACCTACCCTATGACCCAGCAATAGCACTGCTAGGAATTTATCCAAGGGATACAGGAGTACTGATGCATAGGGCCACTTGTGCCCCAATGTTTATAGCAGCACTCTCAACAATAGCCAAATTATGGAAAGAGCCTAAATGTCCATCAACTGATGAATGGATAAAGAAATTGTGGTTTATATGCACAATGGAATACTACGTGGCAATGAGAAAGAATGAAATATGGCCCTTTGTAGCAACATGGATGGAACTGGAGAATGTTATGCTAAGTGAAATAAGCCATACAGAGAAAGACAGATACCATATGTTTTCACTCTTATGTGGATCCTGAGAAACTTAACAGAAACCCATGGGGGAGGGGAAGGAAAAAAAATGAGGTTAGAGTGGGAGAGAGCCAAAGCATAAGAGACTCTTAAAAACTGAGAACAAACTGAGGGTTGATGGGGGGTGGGAGGGAGGGGAGGGTGGGTGATGGGTATTGAGGAGGGCACCTTTTGGGATGAGCACTGGGTGTTGTATGGAAACCAATTTGACAATAAATTTCATATATTGAAAAAAAATAAAGTTCAAAAGCCAAAATAAAAAAAAATAAAAATAAAAAAATAAAAATAAAAAAAGAATGGGCATGTCTGCATGTGGGGATGCAGGGAAAGAGAGGAATAAAGGCTGACACCTAGGTTTCTGGCTTGAATACCTGGGTAGATGGCCATGGAACTTCATTGAAATGGTCAAAACTTGGGAGTGAGGGGTAAAAAAAATGCAAGAACTTCATGTTAAGACTTAGAACATGTTAAATGTGAGATGCCAGCAAGTTATCAAAGTATCAAACAACACTTTGGGGTGCCTGAGTGGCTCAATCAGTTAAGCGCCCAACTTTGGCTCAGGTCATGATCTTGCAGTCCGTGAGTTGGAGCCCCACGTCTGGCTCTGTGCTGACAGCCCAGAGCCTGGAGCGTGCTTCAGATTCTATGTCTCCTTCTCTCTCTGCCCCTCCCCCACCCATGCTTTGTCTCTCAAAAATGAATAAATGTTAAAAAACATTTTTTTAAGTATCAAACAACACTTTGTTTCTCAGGGGGTCAATTTGCTACTATAACCCACTACTACCTACCACCGCCACCCATCACCACCCTCTGCTTTAGAAAAGGCTGTTGTGGGGACACATTGTGAAAGTCCATATCCATGGTAAAGTTATTTGTATTTCCCTGTAAATGTTTAAAGCTCGTGTAAGAAGCACTGACCGTGTTGCGCATAGTGTGATTGAAAGGCTTCCGCCAGCAGAATGACCAGGACCCTTGTTCAAAATGCAGAGTCCTAATCCCACCTTAGTCTTCTTGAAGATGAATTGGAGGAAGTCATCTGCATATTGAACAAGTGCCCCAGGAGTTTCTGAGGTCCATTGAAATCAAAGAACCATTGCTATGAGAAGCAATCATGAGAAGGTGCCCCTGAAGATATGAGGAGGATGTGGGCAGGGTAACCCCATCCATGAGAGCTGCCTGGGCATACTGTTAAAATGCAAGTGCTGAAGTGGTGGGGTCCGGGATTCTGCACTTCTCACAAGATCCTAGGTGATGGTGATGCTGCTGGTCCAGGTCCACACTTCCAGTAGCAAAAAGCTATATCAGTGGTTCTCAATGGGAGATGATTTTGCGTGATCCCCAGGGGACATTTGACAATGGCCAGATATATTTTTTGGTTGTCACAAAACTGGGGGGGATTAACTGACAACTACTGGGTAGCGTCAAGGAATGCTGCTCAATATCCTATTATGCACAGGATAGCCCCCCTCAAAAAAGTATCCAGTCCATGGGTGTTTACCCAAAGAAAATGAAAACACTAATTTGAAAAAGTATATGCATCTGTATGTTTATTGCAGCACTGTTTACAATAGCCAAGGTATAGAAGCAGCTTAAGTGTCTATCGATAGATAAATGGATAAAGAAGACAGGTGTGTGTGTGTGTGTGTGTGTGTGTGTGTGTGTGTGTGTGTAATATAAAAGAATGAAAATAAAAGTCATAAGGGGCACCTGGGTGGCTCAGTTGGTTAAGCATCTGACTTCAGCTCAAGTCATGATCTCACAGTTCATGGGTTCAAGCCCCGCATTGGGCTCTGTGCTGACAGCTCAGAGCCTGGAGCCTGCTTTGGATTCTGTGTCTCCCTCTCTCTGCCCTTCCCCTGCTCATGCTCGCTCTCTCTCTCTCTCTCTCTCTCTCTCAAAAATGAATAAATATTAAAAGAATGAGATTGTGCCATTTGAGACAACATGGATGGACCTAGAATGTACTATGCTAAGTGAAATCAGAGTGAGACAAATACCACATTCATTTTCACTTATATGTAGAATATAAAAAACAAAACAAATGAATAAACAAATGAACAGCAATATCAGACCTAGAAATACAGAGAACAAACTGATGGTTGCCACAGCAGAGGGAATGAAGAGACAGGTAAAATGAGTGAATGGGAGTGGGAGATACAGGCTTCCAGTTGTGGAACGAATAAGTCACAGGAATGAAAGGCACAGCACAGGGAGTAAAGTCAATGGTATTATACTAGTGTTGTATGGTGATGGATGGGAACTACAGTTGTGGTGATAGAGCATAGAGTTGTTGAGGTACTAAGTTGTACACCTGAAACTAATGTAACATGGTATGCCAACTATACTTCAATTGAATTAATCAATTAATTAATTATAAAATATTTTAGAATTGTCCAGTCCAAAGTGTCAGTAGTGTCACTGTTGAAAAACTCTGGGCTTATTGATAGCCAAACAGTATACAGCAGGGAACCTTTCCTAGCTAGGACCCAGTGCCTGGTAGGAATGGGATAGATGAGGAACAGGAAGTATACTGTGGAATGAAACTGCAAAGCAAGGTTTCCGAAAGAAAGGTGGCATCTGCTTCACACCAGGGCTGAAGCCAACAGGACAGAGCATGGATTAACTAGGGCTTGAAAGCACATGTGGTGCCTGGTAAGGCAGATTCTGTTTATTTAAAATAACCCCTCACATTTGTATCGCACTTTAGAGTTTACAAAACATTTTCATATGTGTCATATTATTTGATGCACATAACACCCTAATGAGGTAGAGGAAGGATTATTCTGTCCATCTCTTTCTTGAATTTAGAAACTTAACACCATCAGCCAAAGGAATGTTTGCTGAATTGGACAGAAACAAAATTTACCTCACTGTCAGTGACTTCAGACAAGCCAGGATAGCTCCTTGGCTTGACTACAAGAGCAGGGTTGGATGGGATGATTGGTAATGCCCTTTCCAGCTCTGACACAGGAGTAGTTTTGTGATTTTACCAATGAGAAAATTGTAAGTCTTGGAGGCCTGCAGATTAGGGGACTTGGGAATTTGGACTATGAGATGAGAGATTTTAATGTAGCATGTAGTGGTCTTGACCCAAACCCTTCTTCTCCACACCTTGGATCCTGGGGATGTGTGGGTGGGCAATTACACTCCTCCTTCATCCCTTTCCTTTGAGGTAGGAAGAGGCTGGTGCCTGGGCTGACACTCTTTCCTCTCCCCACAGGCTGTCTACAAGGCCTGGCTGTGCTCAGAATACTTCAGCGTGACCCAGCAGGAATGCCAGCGCTGGGTGCCCTGCAAGCAATACTGCCTGGAGGTGCAGACCCGGTGCCCCTTTATACTCCCTGACAATGAGGAAATGGTGTACGGAGGGCTTCCTGGCTTTATCTGTACAGGTAAAGGCAGAAAACTGGGAAGGAGGGAGAAGGCCAGGGGCCTAGGGCAGGTACCAGGTTGGGGGTGTGGGAGCAGGGAGGACAACAGGGAAGTCAGATTAGAAGGTTAGTGCCTTGAAGACTTGACAGTGAGGTCCCCAGGTTGGGATAGGGTCAAGAGGAATAGACAGAGCACAGGGGCCATCTCTGTCAACAATGTGCCCTGGCCAAGGAGTCATCCCAGAGAAACCGTCTCAGGTCCCTGGGAGAGAAGTGTCCGGAAAGGGTAGGTGCTGAGGGGTCAGGGGAAAAGAGTCTTGGGCAGGGCTACCAGAGCAGTCCCAGCTTTGAAAATCTCCTCTCTAGGAAAACCATCTGTCCCCTTAGCACCCCACCACACACCTTCCTTATCCATTGGCAGGGTTGCTGGATACTTCGCCAAAGCGGCCGGAAACCAAGTGCTGTGACGTGCAGTGGGTCTCCTGTGAGTCGGAGAAGAAGAAGTTCAAGGAGACTGAGGCCCCCAAAACCCACCACCAGCAATTCCACCACTCCTATTTCCACCACTACCACCAACAGTACCACCACTACCATCCCCGCCATGACCCTCCAGGCCACATCAGCCACAAGCCCTCCATGCTGCCGGTCTCTGGGGGCTCCCGCCTCAGCCCCAGCAGGATCCGGCTGTATGTCCTTGTTCTCATGCTCCTCCATACCATGGTGTCCTTCTCCAGTAGCCAGGGTGGTGGAGGACTGGGGCTGGAGGCACTGCCTACCCTAGATGAGGGCCTGACTCGGGAAGAGTGACAGCAGGGAGGGAGGACAGACCTCCACCACACACTGACAGCAGCTCCAGCCCCCCAGGGGGAGGGGGAGGGGCTCCTCCCATGGGAGGTATAGGACCAGGTGGGGGGCGGGGGGAAATGGGGGGCCACACATCACCCCCAGCCTACCCCCACCCCAAAAGCAGCTCCGACAGAATGGCCAGAGGGCCCCAGGGAGCTGCAAAACTCATCCGGGAGTAAAAGGCAGGAGCAGCAGATGCCCCCCCTCAGGTCCCCATCTATGGGGCTTAGCAAAAAAAGGGGGGGAGTGGGGGCTAGAAGTACCCACTCCTGCTGAGAACCCTGACCCCAGGGAAGGAGGCTACTCACCCAGCCTTGGCCCTGCAGGGAATGTTGGGGGGCACAGAGGGGAGAAGCTCTTTCCCCCCTCCACATTCCTTTTGTTGCCACGATCCTTAATTCCCTCCTGCCCATACCCCTACAGGCAATGGCAGACGGTGCAGTGGCCCTCCTCCCACTCCAGTGCACCTTGCCCCATGTGGGGCCACCACAGGGAAGTGCCAGGCTGGGAGATGAGGTGCGCACAGTCGCAACTAGGCCGGGGCCCCAGTTAAGCTGTGCCCCACCACTGTAGGCAGTGAGGGGTAGTAATGGGGTACAGAGTGGTGAGAGAGAGTAGAGATAGGGAAGAGGGAGAGGAGAGAACAGGACAGGAGGGGAGAGGAGAGATGAGATGTGGGCAGAGGGTTTAGAGAGATGGCTGAATGGTCTATAGTCACCTGGCTTTGGAAAGAAGGACGATCAGTGTTGAGGCAGGCTCGAGGACACCTCCCCAAATCAGAAAGGGTTGCATAGAGTCCTGTGGGGAAAGAGCACAGGAACCCGGTTGTTGGGCCTCAAAACAGGGAAGTCTGAGAGCACATGGTCAGACTGCCACTGTCTGAAGGGCCATTATCTTACAGAAGGTGCACATACTTCCAAGGGCCATTCTTGCCCTGGAGATCTTGGCCTTGAGGCCAAAGATGTTTCCATTTCTGATCTCCATAGGGAGGAGGGACTTAAGTCCAAGTGGGTCAGGCCTGGCCTGGGTCCCCATACACACTCATTTTGTCCTAGCCCAGGCCTCCATGAAGGAGAACCTGGTGGCATTGCCCCAGGACTTTCCAGAGATGAGACTCCCCCATCCCCACCCTGTCCCCATCCCCAGCCTACCAAAGAGTATTCATCCCTTCCCATCCCTGACCCCATGGGTTACTATCTGAACTGTGGAACAACCAAACTCTTCCTCACCCTGTAGAGGGTCCTCTGATCCAGCCACCCCTGCCTGCCCCTTCCTGAAGAAAGGCCAGAGACAGGCTAGGGGACCCACTGAATAAAGATAATGTGCTATTGTCTCTTGACTGAGACATTTGAGTTATTTAGTCAGGCTAGAGGGCTAGACAAGAAAAGAAGCATCGAGAGACCCTTGGAGGCTGTTAGCCTTGTGCTGATCTCCAGAGAGTCGGAGGCTACATCGCCCGGGACCTCTAAAAGCCAAAAGGAGCAGACAAGAAAGGGCACCAGAACTGTGTTCCTGCAATGGGCCAAGTGGCATTCGGTACCAGAAAGGCTTGTGTCCTAGGCTGTGATGCCAATGAGTTAAGGGGACGAGTGGGCCTAGAGCTGCATTAGGTGAAACCAAGAAGTGGTTGGCAGGGGATAGATGGGAGACCTCCTAGTAGAGAGGGAATCATTTAAGGACCTCTGCTGGGTCCCAGAGAGGCTTTGTGAGACCGGGGAGTCCTTCCCTGCTGGTTTTCTCATTTCTCACAGCCTGTTTCCCTCCCCCAACCCCTGTGCCCCACCCACACACTCCCCTGTTTGGCCCTCAGCACTTCGGGCCTAGCCACATACCCCATCCCTAGAGTGCTCTTTTCAGCTGGGGAGGGGAAGAGGTGCTGGCTCCTTTCCAGAGACGCTTACGTAGATGTGAGAGACCCTAGGTACAGCCTTCTAACTCCTGCATCCTCAGGAGGGGAAAAGGGACTGAGAAGTAAAGGGGACCTTAGGGCCCCAAAGAACGGACCCTTGGAGACTCCCATCCTCTCTTCCCCCTCACCAAGTGCCCAGGAGACCCCTGGCTCAGACCAGCCCAGGGCCTTGCCCAGTGGCAGGGAAAAGGGGCACCGCACTCCACCTCAAAGTCATTTGACTGTCCCTGTCCACCTCACCACCCAGATCTTCCACCACCCCTCCAGCTGCCCCTGCCCTCCGTCACAGGCAGCAGAGCTGGGCAGCTTTCTTATGCCATTTTCTACACTGTGCTTCATGAGTAGAACTCTCTTGCACTAGTTCCTATGACTGAGTCTCCAAGCTGGATTCCTAGTAGCCCCCCCACCCCAACCATCCCTTCCTCCCTCACCTGGCTATGATTCAGTTGTTCCCCTTCCCCTGCCTCTGTGTTTCGGTGAGAGTCTCTGTATGTGTATTGCTTTCTGTTTTGTTGCATTGTAGAGCAGAGGCCTCTCTGTTCTTGTTTAACCCCATAAAGAAATAAATGGTAAGACTTGATGATAACCCTCCCTTTATGGTTTTGTTCTGTGGAGTCAAGCACTGTGAGAGGAAAAAGTCTGTGTTGGAGAAGGGGTAGGACCAAAGGACATTGACCGTGTGCACTGCTCCTTGTTCAAGTCTCAGAAAAAAACAAAAAGAGGAAACTCTGTAACAGGCCATTCAGGTGAGGAATCACAAACTTAAACTTCTGCAGAGATAAGTGAGTGAGGTGAACCACGTTGTCGTGAAGTGCAGACTCTGCGGTTGTGAGCGGTGAGAAAGTCAGGGTGCACACAGTCTGCAGGGGCAGCTCAAGCCCAGGGTTGTCTTGTGGGAATGTGGGCCCAATTATGCCTGATCTCATTCTTTTTTTTTTTTTTTACATGAAGCCCTCTAATTTCTAAATGTTGACTCAAGTTTGAAGAAAGCAAACTCATGTGTGAGCTAAACACATCTGCAGGCCCCACCTGGCCTGGGGATTACTAGTTTTCTACATTGGTTCCAGCCTTTGGTTGTTAAGTCTACCAAGTTCATCTCTCCTCTGCTGCTTTACTGGGCCCATGTACCCAGCGCAGAAGTGAAAGGCACTCTAGGAGAGGAGCAGACAGAGCCCTCCACCCCTACCATCTTTTCACATAAACAGGGGAAGGAAGGGCATGTGTGCGAAGGGAATCTGGCATCCTCGCCCAGTTGCTGAATTCCTTTGCCAAGAAAACGCAAGTTCCCCCAATTCCCCCAAAAGCAGCATAGCATGGAGGTTAGGATATGGTCTCAGGAGCCAAGAGTGTGTGAGTGCAAAGTTGACCACCACCATCTCCTACTTGTACAGCTTTGAACAAGTTCCTTGACTTCTTCGAGCCTTGGTGACCTCATCTATCAAAAGGCTTATTGTGAGAATTACGTGGTATACGTAAAGCACTTTGCACAACAGCCGGCATGGAAGGAGCCGCAAGAATATTGATCGTTATTATTGTCATTACGCATTTCTCTTTCCTTCACCTTCACTTACAATGATCACCGAGTTTTGTCAATTCTACCTCTGTCATGTGTCAGATCCTTCCCATCCTTTCCACCCCCCTCCCACTCAGCCACTTCAGGCCTGCAGTAGCTCTTGCCTGGACCACTGCAATGACCTACCAACTAATCTCTTGTCCAGTCACTCCAACTCCAATCCACCCTCCCTAGCACAGTGTGCTCAGGAGGCACTCAGGAGGCACTCCATAAACATTTCGTGAAAGAACTGCTGCCTTAAAGTACACATCTAATCTTCCTAAAGTGAACAGATCACACCTGTGATCAAAACATCAGATGGCTCCACATTACCTGTCTAATCAAGAGTGAGCCTCTGGGGCACCTGGGTGGCTCAGTCGGTTAAGTGTCCGACTTCGGCTCATGTCATGATCTCACGGTTCGTGGATTCGAGCCCCGTGTCGGGCCCTGTACTGAACTCTTGCTCAGGGCCTGGAGCCTACTCCGGCCTGCTCTGTGTCTCCTCTCTCTGCCCCTCCCCCGCTCACACTCTGTCTCACTCTGTCTCTCAAAAATAAATAAATGTAGTAAAAAATTTTTTTCAAAAAAAAAGTGAGCTTCTTAGCAGGACTTTCAAGGATCTTTGTATTCTGATCCGATCCCACCACTCTGATCTTGCCCTATAGACTATCCCACACTCATGTCCTCAGCCACATTTCCCTGCTGGCAGTTCACTAAATGAGCTCGTGCCTTCTTATCTCCTACCTTTTGCTCACACCGTTTCTTCTGCCTTGAATGCCTTCTCTCCATCTCTGTCACTTCCTCACCTAGTTTTCATAGTCCAGCTCAAATGCCACCTCTGCTATGAAGGTATCCACATTGCCCTTCTCCCAAGCTGAGCATGATCTGTACTCCTAGAACACTTTGCACACTTTGCACCTTAATCATGGTACTTATCACACCCTGCCTCTATTCAACGTGGTCCTTTATTCATTGAAAACATACCTAGTGAGCAATTACTATATGTCAGGCACTGTGCTCGATGCTGAGAATATAGCAGTAAAGGACCTCACATTATAGATCCACAGGATAACATGATGCTATGTGTTCGGCAACCATGATATGCTCACCATAACATTTGAGTTTTTCTCTCACCACGTGTCAATGAGGACAGCCCAGTTATCTTGGCCTTGGGCATAGGAAACAAAAAAAGGTGAGAGACTGGAGAGAGCTACAAACCCACAGTGCTAAGGGAGTCAAGGGCACAATGGCCCTGCCAAGGAAATACAAGCATACTTCAGAGATATTGTGCTTTTCAGTTCCAGACCAGCACAATAAAACCAGTCAAATGGATTTTTTGGTTTCCCAGTGTGTATAAACGTGATGTTTACACCACACTGTAGTCTATTAAGTGTGCAGTAGCATTATGTCTAAAAAAATGTCCATACCTTAATGAAAAAATACTTCATTAGTAAAAAAAAAACAAAAACAAAAAACAAAAAAAACCCCCAACTGCTAACCATCCTCTAAGCTTTCAGGGAGTTGTAACTACTGACCACAGATCATCATAACAAATATAATAATGAAAACGTTTTAAATATTGTGAGAATTACCAAAATGTCACATAGAGACATGAAGTGAGCGAATGCTGGTTGAAAAAAAAAAATGGTGCTGATAGACTTCTACCATACAGGGTTGCCACAAACCATCTATTTGTTAAAAAACAAAACAGAACCAAAAACCCCGCAGTATCTGCAAAGTGCAATAAAGCAAGGCATGATAAAACAAGGTATGCCTCTCTGAGCTCCCCCTTTGCCCTGGGCCCAGGTCCTGGTACTCTCCCTCAGGCTGACTGCAGACAGCCTCAGTCTCTTCCGGCCTCAGCATATGCTAGGAGGTGGGGAGGCAGTTCAACAGAATCACCTGGAGAGCTTTTGCTGTGGCCCCACCAGCAGAGATTCAGATTTAATTAGTCTGGGTGGTCGGGGTCCCAGCCTCAGTATTGTTTAACGGACTCCACAAAAGATTCTAATGTGCAGCCAGGCTTACCAATCACAGGATGAATAGAAGGCTGGGCCTACATGAAGTCCTTGTTATTCGAGGACAAGTGGTGCTAGAAAAAGGACATTTACAAAGAACCCACTCGAAGTAGGGACCAACACTTCACAGTAGAGTATGGGAAAGGGGGCAAAGGGTTTCAACAGGACTCTATCTTGAGAAATGAAATTGAAAATGTGGCAAATAGTTTTGTGTTTTGAAATGTGTAAATAATTGCACATATGCACTAATTCTTAAAATGAACAAAGAATGAATCAAGCACTGGGGGGGGGATAATATAATTTCCTGACCAGAGTGCATGGGAACACAATAGTGCCTCTCACCACATCATCATAAACAGTTTTGTTTTTCCAAAATTAGAGAGCTTCTTCAATTATCCCAAGGACCTCTTATAATCCTCTGAGAGTTGAATCGTTTGCTTTGAAGCCTGGATCCTGTCATTACCCAGGTCAATTTTCTCTTCTGCCAGTGGTAACTGGTCCATCTCTGGCAACTCACCATTTGTCAAGGGCTTCATATGACTTTAATGAGGATCTTCGACATCACTTTCATTGACTTCATGAAACCCTGAATCTTTTTCAAGACCTGCAGTTTCACTCTGAAATTTATTTGCATTTGTGTAATACTAAGCATTAACAAGAGGTTGAAAACACCTGAGCATAATAAGTATAGATAAATAGTATGAGGGTGTGAAATGGGGAAAGGACCCTATGCAGGGCTCAAAATTGTGAATATTTTGTGCTATGGCAACTTTGTCTTTCATAAAGCCCCTTTCCCTTTTGGAGTTTTAATATGCTTATCTCTAAAATGAAGGAATAGGATTAGATGTTACAAAGATTAAATTAACCTCAGTGAAGTAATATATGTGAAAGCATTGAGTACAGTTCCTAGCACAGAGGAGGAGCTTATAATTCCTGCTTTCATTCCCTCTCAAAACATTTTTAGAAGACACTGAGGGACAAACAAGGAGAAAGGGAGTAGTGCATTAGAGTAACTAGAAAGAAGACCCAGAACTGCTGCCCCAGGCCCAAGTTTCGGTCTTACTGCCATTCTCTGGTCACTTTCTCTGTGGAGGGTCACAGATCTACTCACTAAACAGTGAGCACCTAGTAGACTACCTGCTTAGGGGTGTAGGGCAGGAATTCAAGGATCACTCACAGTCAGAGAATCTGCCCTCAAGAAGCTCCTGTGTTGGTTAGTAAGAAGAAACATGAATAGAAATCCCTTAAATTACTAGAATCTGACAATTTCTCCTACCTCCATTGTCACCACCTACACCAGGCCACCAACTCTCTCTCTCTCTCTCCTGGACCACTTCAGTGGCCTTCTAACTGGTCTCCCTGCTTCTCAATCTTGTTCCCCTGCCACAGTCCACCCAGAGCTATCTTTATTTCTTTTTTAAGTTTATTTTTGAGAGAGAGAGAGAGAGAGAACGAGCAGGGGAGGGGCAGAGAGGGGGACAGAGGATCTGAAGCAGGTTCTGTGATGACAGCAGAGAACCCAATGTGGGGCTCAAACTCACAAACTGTGAGATCATGACCTAAGCTGAAGTCAGAAGCTGAACCGACTGAGCCACCCAGGAACACCGCCCCGAGCTATCTTTTAAAAATGCAAATCAGATCATGTCTCTCCCCTGCTAAAACCCTCCATTAGCTTCCCATCACCATAAGGATAAAATCCGAACTCCTTAACATGGCCCACAGGTCCTTTCATGACCTGTCAGTCTCACCCACTACACTCCTTTCACTATCCTCTGGCAACTATGCCTTATTTCTTTTCTTGTGATATTATACTAGGCTTGTTCCTATCTCAAGACCTTTGTACATACCCTTCCTCAATCTGAGATGTTCTTCTGCCAGAGTTTTGCAAGGCTGACTCCTCTTCACTCTCCTTCAGAGATCATCAGATCTCAGCTCACATGTCACTTTCTGTGAAAGGTCTTTCCTGATTACTCTAGGTATGATAGTGCCCTTCTTATCCCACTCTATCATGCCACCCTGCTTTTTATATGATCTAGAGCTGATAAATATTTGAAATGATCTTGTTTATATATTGGCTTTCTTATTCATTGCTCCGCTCCTCATTTGAGTGCAACCTCTGGGCAGACAAGGATCTCTTCTGTCTGTTCCCTGTTTCCCCAGTGCCTTAGTTAAAGGTTCATTGAGTAAATGGATGTGGAGGCCAGTGAGTGATCCGGTTGGGCAGGAGTGAGTGTTGGTAGGGTGCGTGGCATAGATAGCAGGAGATGAAGCTTGAAAGATAACCTGAGATCAAAACATGGAAGGCCTTGAAGGTCAAGCCAGGGAATGTGGGCTTTATACTGAGACCCCTTGGGAGCCAGGAAAGAGTTTTTATTTTCAGAGGAATATCATCAGCTGACCTGGAGTAAGATTCATCTCGTGCCACGTGCCAGATGGAATGGTGGGTGAAGTGAATGGAGGGTCTGGTTTAAGAGCCCGTCAACTACTGTGTACCCCACCTTCCCCACTCTGGGGCCCGGTTCCACTCAGCTCCCCCTCCCTTTGGGGCCACTCAAGAGCCCTGACTGCCATTCCGCGCCACCTGCCGCTGGGTGGCGCTGTGGCTCCTCCTACCCGAGCTGGAGGCGCGAGGGAGGCCGAGGAGCAGCCAATCTAAGCCTGGCGCGGGGATCCGTCGGCGCCTGCAGAGTGGGCTCTCCCTAGTCCACCTCTTTCTCCCACTTCCACGCTTCCCGAGTACAGGCCCGTCGCAGCTCCCCGACCCCTACCTCCCACTCCAGCCCGCCTTTGGCCTGCTTTCCTCCGCCTCTGGCGGTCTTTGGCTTTCGACCCAACAGGCCAAAGTGGGGCCGAAGACGGGTACCCGCCGGGGTGCAGGAGCGGCTGGGGCTGGGTGGTGCCCTCCCTTTGCAGCCCCTTCAGGTTTCGATCCTCCCTGGTCCCTGGGATGAGACAGAGCTTCCATAGCTGCCACTCTGGGCCGCCCCACCACCGGCCCCAGCCAGGCCTGCACTAAAGGTCTGGGCAGCCTTTTGATAAAAAGGGGCTAGAGTCATTGAGCCAATTTACTGTTTATGTTAATAGCCCTGCCTCTCCTCTCAGCCCCTGGCACCAGAAGCAGTTCTCTGGGACTCCTCCACCCCACTACTATATGCCCAGATATCCTATATGTCTGTGTATATTCTACATCCTAAACCCATCCCTCCATCCTCACTGCTATTGTCTGCCCCCAGTCTCATTACCTACCAAGTAGCCTCCAGCTTTCAGCCTCCTGCCCTTGCAGCCCAGACTTCCTCGCACTCAGCCAGGAGCCTCTTGGAGCAGTGGCCTGGCATCCTGCCCCTGTAATGGTTCCTGTTGCTTGGAAAAGTTGAAAGCTGGCGTTCAAGACCCTCCACACTCTTACCTCACTCTTTTGGCCTGGCCTCAACTCACATCCAGAGTAAAAAGCCTATCCCCGGTAGGCTGCCCGGAGTAGAGAAGGAGCTACAACAGGAACTAAACACAGTGGGAGGCTCTCTGGGACTCTGTACAGGGCTGCCTAGGCATCTATCTGAATAGTGGTTACTCACCATCACACTGTCACAACATTAGAGATATACAGAGAACACAGTGTCTGCCTCCCCTAGAGCACAGGAACACGTCTGTGTCTATTCCTTTGCCCTCTCCCTTTGTTTCCCCTGTCCCCTAGATCTGTTGTGTTCTCCTCCCATCTCTCTGTTCCCCTTTCCATTTATGTTGTCCACTCCCCTATGACCCTCCTGCTGGTATGTGAAGCTCATTCTCAACCAGGACATGGCATCCTTTCACAAAGTGGTTGATGACATGAAAACTAGGTTTCTCTGTAATGCTAAGTCTTGTTTTCAATGCATTTTTTTCCCTTGAGGAGCCTAATATTTACAGACCTTAAGCTATAGGTAGCTCTTGAGGAGCAAAGATTTGAGACTATATTAAATGTAGCCTATTGAACCCAACACAGAAACATGTAAATTAACATGGAAAAGCATACAAGGGAACAGGAAAATTGGCATAGGCAGATTTATTGGCAAAGAAAGCACTCATGGTTAATTTCAGGCTGTTCTGTGCCCTTGGACTCCAGGAAGCCATGCCCAGGGTTAGATAAGTATCATTCATTGTCTTAGAAGAGGACTGGTAGGCGAAAGAGCTTGGGATCAAAAACATAACGCTGAGAAGGGTGGGATACGAGGAGACAGCTCGTCTTCCCTGACTGCATCCCAGGGTAGCTGCTTCTGGGAAATGACAGTTTCCTGTCCCCCAAACAAGCCTTACTGCTAAGAATATCCTCTTCCATTTGTACTGCACGTGTATACACAGTGTCTTCTGCTCCTCACAATAATCCTGTGTTATAGGAATTATTAGCGTGGGTTTACAGATGAAGGAACTGAGGATCAAAAAGGCCAAAAGGCACCCCCCCCAAAAAATAAAAACCATTACAAAAAATGCAGAACAAAAAGCCAAGACTAGAAGCCAAGAATTCTAACTCCAAAACAGTGCTAGCACGTTTTCACCCACAGTTCCATGATTTGAAGACCCAAAGCTAGGCCAACTGGCCCTAGCCCTGTACCCTCACTCTGTTCCCAGGAGGGACTGAAAACACAGGCAGTGTGACTGAAGCAGAGGAGAAAGGGCTTTCACCTGGCTCCTGTGCTGTGCTGACACCTGACCTGGGTTTGAATGATGGCAGGGGGAGACTCAGGCAATGTTGAGGTTTAAAGGACCAGCTGAGCAACAGGCAGCCTCATGCAGATACCTTCTGAAGCTGAGGTTTCCAACCAGAGACTTCCAGAGACATTTTGTTTAGCTTGGCAGTGTTGGTCTGTGCGGCGCTTAAATTTCTCTTAGGTTTCCTCAAGAGATTTAATATGAGTGTTTTAAAAGTTCAGAGAATAGTCATAAAAAACATGGCCTGAGTTTGCATCCTGACCCTGCTACTTGTTCTGTGTGACTCTGGGAAAGTTACTTAAACTCTCTGTGCCTCACTTTGCCCATTTGTAAAATAGAGATAAACAATAGTACTCTACATCAGAGAGATACAAAGAATATTGCATTGTGATATCTAAAGCATTTAGAACAGTGCCTGACACACAATAAGTGCTATGTGTGTGTTTACTATTATTATTACTAGTGTATATAAATTGGGAAGAGTTCACATAAAATCTATATCCCTAGCATCTTAAAAATTTATAAGATCTAGGGGGCCCCTGGCTGGCTCAGTCAGCAGAGCATGAGACTCTTGATCTTGAAGTCATGAGTTCAAGCCCCACGGTGGGTATAAGGCTTACTTTAAAATATAAATAAATAAAAATTCAGAAGATCTGATAGTACTAGGCCCCTATTGCCAGCTGGAACGAAATCTGCCCTCTGTAGATGGAGTGTGCTTTCTCCAGGTCAGCCCCACCCCTACAATTCCCCATCTGGTTTGTAAGACTGAAGCTAAGTGTCAATTGCCATTTATTATCTTACACGCTGCTTGTTTCATGAATTTCCAATGTCTGCCTGGTTTCTAAAACCAGTCTGTCATTTGACCACTGCTTAAATGGTTCAAGGGGCAAAACATGTCACCAAATAGGAATCATTAGCCAAGTGGACATTTAAAAGCCTACCAGGCCTTTGCCTGCTTTCTTCACATCCCAGAATGGTACTTTGTTGCACCAGCTTGAAGTTCAAGGAAAGCAGCAAAGTGATAAAAGAAGGCAAAGTTAGGCTTCTAAAGCATTCCAGAGCATTCCCTCCTGCAGCCTCATGGTTGGATTTAAAATCTGGCTCAAGAACTCGGCAGTAAGATATACCCACACCTCTGCCAAATCATATATGTTCAAGAGTAGTTATTGCAGCATTGTAAATGATAGAAATGATTAGGAGGAACCCAAATGTCATCCATAAAAGACTGGTTAAATAAATTTTGATACAATGTGATACTATGCAGCCATTAAAAGAACATGAAGAGCATTGTGTACAGGATACTTTCATGTCTGTAGGAGGTGAACAGAAAACAGAAACACACACAAACATGTATCTGTTTGCCTTTGTATAGATACCTCTTGAAGGATATATAAATATAGTAAAGGCATAACATATCTGTGGAAGGACATATGCATCAAGAAACTGGCCACCGTGGTTGTCTTCGGGGAAAGATATTATGAGACTAGGGAAGGAAGGAGATATACTTTTTTTTTCACTATATACTTTTGTATTCCTTTTAAATTTTGCACCATGAAACTGATTTACAAATTTTCATTTTAAGAAATTCTGCAGTGGATACCAAAGGAAAACAATAACAACAAACAAAACTAATTCCAGAGTCTCTCAAAAGGCAACCTGAACCATCAGCCAGTCCAGGACAGCTGCACAGAAACAACCTGGCACCTGTAGTTCCCAAACCCTTGCTTAGTAAGCTGCTTCTCAAAGTTATCTCCACAGTCACCATTCCATGTCCAAGAGTACTCAAATCAGTTTCACTCTGGTCCTTCTTGCCCAGGCCACTTCCTCTACTCTGGTCAGCTTGGCTTTGCTCAACCTCTAAAATAATTCTGGTTTGGGATGCCTCTTTGGCACCCAGAAGTGAAACCTTCTGGAGATTGCAGCTGGAGCTTGGCAGGAGTGATACACGAAAAAACCAGGATGTAAGCTATCCTTCTCCAAAAGTGCTTCTCCCAGTCATCTGGGAGGAAGCTCTGAAGTGATCAGTACCTGTGTGTCTGAGTAGGGCACCCTCCCAGCCAAGGCCCACCTCCTTTACCTGACTGTAAGGTTCCCAATTCAATCCAAGAGACTTATTTTTTTTAAACCCTATGCAAAGCCCTGGGCCAGGTGTAAAGTTCCCAAGGTATCAGGGACACAAGATAAAGGAGACAGAGTGCCCACCTTCTAGGGATACACAGTCTAGATTCTGAAAAAATCTGAGTTGGAAGTAATATGGGGAGATAACGGAGGTCATAGCTTTCACCCAGAATCCTGTGGGGGCCCTTGGACTTTATAGAGGAACTTTAGGAGTTCTACAAACATCAGATGTGTTGGCAGATTTCAGACAGCAACCAAGAGCTATGACCCTTCATTGCAAACCATTGATTTGATCAAAATTGTCCCATAATTCTCACTGATTTACTTTATAATAAAATTCATGACATAAATTTGAACTTAATAAACACATTTCTATTAACAGAGCACTTGCTTTTATCTGTTTTATGTAATAGGGTTCTGTTTAAGATTTCACTAAGAGGTGGAGGGTTCACCTGTTTCAGAAGGTTCTCCTTACTTGACAAAGGAGGAAACAGACCCAGAGAAAGGAGTGGACTTATCCAAGGTCATACAGCCTGACAGAAGTAGAGCCTGGTCCAAAAGCAGGGCCCACTGCCAACAAGTACTAGGCCATGCCCCCTACACCTCTTAAGTAGTGATACAAAATCTAAATGAAGAATTGTGTTGGGTTAGGAGCATCCTTCCATGTGGGATCTTAGCAGGGCTGGAATAGACATCCCAGGACACTTCAGAGCTCAATCAGCCCAGCAAACCATCATTTTCTCCATCATATGACCTTCTTGTGGGGCCTGAGCTTTCAATAGGCTTCAGGTCTAGGCCTTTTTTCTTCCAGAGGTACCACCCTTCTGCTGCTCTATTCTCTGGAGCATCCTGGTATTTCCTGAAGCCAGGGCCTGGGCTAAGAAAGCCAGACTTTATTACTTGCTCAACACAGCTTGACTCCCAAAAGCTGGATCTAAGCTCTGAGCCTCTTGCTTGCCCTTCCTGGGGACTTAACTCCCTTGCCTTGTTCCCACTCATTTTGCCCCCTCCTTTCCAGGTGTTCACTTGCTTGAACACTCACTTGCTGGCAGACCTTCTTGTGGGCCCTTCCCCTTAGTCACCACTCCCCCTGAAACCACTACTGCTGCCTCAGACCTCTTGCCTTTTATCTTGCCCCAGAAGCTGAGTGAGCCCTCCAGTCCCTTAATTGTTCAGGTTGCTCTTTTCTGAACTCACTCCAATTGAGCTCCATAAATTGAAGATAATTGGACTGTCTCACTCAGCTTATGAGCCCCTGGGGCAGTGTCTTCTTAGTCTGGTACAACCCTGCCCAGAAAGGGTGGAGGCGGGAGGGAGAGGGGCACAGGGGAGGCCAGCCTGGGAGTCTGGCTCAGACCCCTGGGGAGAAGGCATAGGGTCACTGCACAGACATCCCTCCACTGGCTAAGTTTTGCAGCCTTGATCTCCTCTGCCTGGCCTAGTCCTCACAGGTCAACAACTGTGTGAGGAGCCATTCTTTATCCACCAACAATGCGGGCAGCAATTATGTGGTATATTTTTTTCAAATAGTGAAGAAGTTCTAAGATTCTGGATAAAAGACCCTTATTTGGGGGCACCTCAGTGAGTCACCAGTAAAGAGGTAGGGGCCTGTGGGGAGAAACTCAGACTGAAGAGAATCCTGGGTAACTTGCCCCTTGGTGTACCTGCTCTATCCTACACAATAACATCTTCCCAAAGAAGTTTATGCGGCCACCCATCTTGGGTACTGCTAGGAAGGTTGAGTTTAGCCATATCCTATGTATCCAGATAGATGGATATAATTGCTGCTGTAAGGAATGGTTAGAGTAAGGAGTGAGTGGCTGAAGCAATAATGTTTCATCACAGACTCAGGATTTCCTCTTTGCCTACCATCTTATGATGTCCCATTGCCCTAGGACTGCAGTGGGCAGGACACATCCTGGAGCAGCTCTTTGACCATTCTTTTTTTTTAAGGTTTATTTATTTATTTTTGAGAGAGAGAAGGGGGTGGGGAGACAGAGAATCCCAAGCAGGCTCCGTGCTGTCAGTGCAGAGCTGGACATGGGGTTGGAACTCAAGAACCATGAGAACCTGAACTGAAATCAAGAGTTGGACACTTAACCCACTGAGCCACCTAGGTGTCCCTCTTTGGTAATTCTTCCTGAGCATGGGAGATGCTCTCTCCCTACTACCACCAGGGCCATGCTCCACAGGCTCCCTACCATCCACTTCCCACTATACCAAAAGCTCCCATCATTGCCCATCAATACTCCTAAAGGCAGTTGAGCCTGCCATCATACCCTCAAAGCCTGGCATGGAGCCTGGCACAAAGCAAATTTTGTTGAAGAAATGAATTAATTAACAAATGCAATAATTACGGTCTGAATGCTTCCATGCTTTAGACCTCTACAGAATCTACCCCTTTCCTTCCCTTGTGGGTGTAATATCATACCATTCCCTCATGGGAGGTTACAAAGGGAGGTCATATTGTCTGTCCTCTTGCCTCTGGTTGGGACTGCATTCAAATGCTCCTAGA
This sequence comes from Felis catus, assembly GCF_018350175.1. Lineage (NCBI taxonomy): Eukaryota > Metazoa > Chordata > Mammalia > Carnivora > Felidae > Felis > Felis catus. The sequence continues at coordinate 56,639,383 of NC_058386.1, forward strand.
CAGAAGGTTTTTAATACTTCCACGAAATGAGACTGAAAGGGAAGCAGCTGGGCAGTAGTTGAAAGAGCACTCAAACTTGGAATCAGAAGATCTGTTGTGAGATCTGCTATTGCACTCACTAGCTAGAACCTAAATTGCAAGAGAGGAAACAAGGCTGGAAAATAGAAAAGGCTTTGCATGGCACCCCAGAAAGCATTTGGACGTCCATTCATTCAACAAAACTTTACTATACCTACTTACTATGTCCCAGGTACTATTCTTTTTTTTTTAACTTTTTACTTATTTATTTTGAGAGAGAAAGAGAGAATGCATGTGCACACAGGGGAGAGGGGGAGGGGCAAGGAGAGAGAGAGAGAGAGAGAGAGAGAGAGAGAGAATCTTAAGCTGGCTTCACACACGGTGCAGAGCCTGACATGAAGCTTTATCCCACAACCCTGGGATCGTGACCTGAGCCAAAACCCAGTGTTTGATGCTCAACCGACTGAGCCCCCTGGGTGCCCATCGCAGGTACTATTCTAAAGGATTTTCATCACTCCGGCTGCTGGATGAAGTAATCATTGAGGAGCAAGACTCCAGACAGGGAGACAAGTTAGGAGGCTATAGCATCACTAGTCATGGTAAGAGATAAAGACCTGAATGAAGGCAGTAGCAATGGACAAAAGGAGCTGCACTGGAGAGCTATTTAGGGAGTAGAATTGATAGAACTTGATGATATGAGGGTTGAAGCAGAGAGGACACTCTAGATAAACACACCCAAGTTTCTGTTGTGAGTCTGAGTGGATAATGATGTAACTAATAAAGATGAGAAACACTAGGCTCTGGTTTAATACTTTGATAGAAAAGGATTCAGCAAGATAGTGAGCTTGTTTTGGGGAATGTGAAATTTGAAGGGGGGGAGGAAGAAAAGGAGGAGGAGAGACCCAATAGATGGTTGGATATATAGGTCTAGAGCTTAGCCAAGAGGCTTGATTGGACTGAGAGTTTTGGGAGTCCTCAGTATAAGGCTATCTACGGAGAAGGTATAGAGAGAGAAACGATGAGGGCTAAGGACAGGACTTTCAAATCTGCCAACTTTTATAATACATCTGAAAAGCAGTGAGAACTGAGAAGAAGCAGCCAGAGAGGTAGGAGGTGAGACAGGGGAGAATCATGAGAGCCAGGGTAGGTTTTCAAAAGGAAGAAGTGGTTAGCACAGATAGTGTGGAGAGGAGTTCCAATAAAAGAAAGATCTGGACATGTTCCTATGGATTATATTCTGACTCTTTTCCATGCAGTTAGTGGAGTGGCAGGAACCTGATAACTGTAGTTTGAGGAGTAACTAACAGATAAGGAAATGGAGACAATAAATTAGACCACTCTTTCAAGAAGCTTATCTGAGATCAAATTTAGATGGTAGCTGAAGGAAAATACAAGCCTCAGAAAGTTTGTAGGTGAGAGAGACTTGATTGTGTGTGTGTGTGTGTGTGTGTGTGCATGCACATGCACACCCGTGTGTGTATGAAGAAACCAACACGGGTTGACCATTCAATTATGAAGAAGGCATGAATATAGGATCCAGAACATATAAAGGAAAGGTTTGAGAATATAGGGAAGTTTGCTTACCTTACAGTGGCATTTCCAGAGCACACATTAGAATCCAGGCTATCACACTGCTGAGCTCCAGGGGTGCCATTCATATTAGGAATGTTGGGCCTGGTGAAGAAGAAAGTTAAAAGCAGTAGAAAGTTAAAAGCAGTATGGGAGTGAGAGAATAAGGGAATGTGACCATATGAGACTTCTGTGCTCCTCCTCATTCTTCTTGCTTCAGGTTTTCCTTTGGCTTCATGAAGAACTAATTAACAAACAGGTTTTGGATCTCACTCATTTCAGGTGGGTCTCTCTTCTAATGGCTTTTCCCTCACATTTCTCAATTCACCATTTCTCTTTAATTTTCCTCACACTTCTTGGTCACATACTCCTTACAATTTTCTTGGAGGTCCCAGCTTGAAAGAACACCATTGTGACCTGATTTCACCATGTCACCTTCCATTCAGAAGTCAGAGAGTCAACCTGGTCCCTCTATGATAGTGGCCTGTATGCAGTTTCAGAAAGACTGTTAGGATCTTTTACCACAAGGCTCCAGTTGGGCATACTTTTCTGTAAACTTGATTTTTTTTTTAGGCAGAAGAGATGGGGTAGAAGTCTCTGAGAGAAGTGTAAAAAGACAAAAGGAAGCCCATGGCTAAAAATGTCACAGTTAGGGGCGCCTGGGTGGCGCAGTCGGTTAAGCGTCCGACTTCAGCCAGGTCACGATCTCGCGCGGTCCGTGAGTTCGAGCCCCGCATCAGGCTCTGGGCTGATGGCTCGGAGCCTAGAGCCTGTTTCTGATTCTGTGTCTCCCTCTCTCTCTGCCCCTCCCCCGTTCATGCTCTGTCTCTCTCTGTCTCAAAAATAAATAAAAACGTTGAAAAAAAAAATTTTTTTTAAATAAATAAAAATGTCACAGTTAAAAGAAGTTTTACCTTTGGCCTTCTGCACTACTTATTCACTGAATGTCAGTGACAGAATACAGACTCTGATGAAGGTTAGAAAATAGACTGCAAGAGAATGGGCATTTCCCACGTTAATTGGGCCTACAACAACCTTCTGCTCTGAGCTAGCTAATCCAAGCTCTATTTTATAAGGACTCCTATAATAGTACCCTTCCTCCACCCCATGCTTCACCTCACCACCGGAGTTGTTTAGTTCGGATGAGGGCACCCAGCTCTAACTCTGAGAAGGAATGAACAAATCATATTTTGCTTGGGGCTTGGTGTACACAGTGCACTTGTACTTACCCTTGGCATATACACATACACCCATACGTACCCTTAGCTCCCTATGGAACGTTCCAAAGCAGTCAGTCCTCACTTAGACAAGACAATAGGGCTAGGCAGAATTTCTCAAACCCAGGGGAGGAAAAACTGAGTGTTAACAGATTTTACCAGCATGTGATAGACAGAATTCTAGTATGGCCCCCCTACACAATGATCCACACATCCTTATATAATCCCCTCCCTCTAAGTGTGGGTGGGGCCATTAAATATGATGGGCTATCAATCCCATAATTACACTACCATATGGGAAAAGGGATGTTTCGGATGTAGTAAAGGTCCATATTCAGTTGATTTTGGGTAAATCAAAAGGAAGACTATCCTGGGTGGGCCTGACTTAATTGGGTGAGCCCTTAAAAGAGACAAGAAATGTCTTCAAAAAATGATGTTGCTGCATTTGGGTATTTGTAGGCCAAAAAAATATTAAACTTGACCTACAAATTGTATATTTATATAAAAATTAACTCAAAGTGGACCATATATTTAAATATAAAATGTCAAATTATAAAGCTTTTAGAAGAAAACATAGGAGAAAATCTTTAGGACCTAGGAATTAGTGAAGAGATCTTAGATTTGACATGAAAAGCATGATCGATAAAAAAATTAATAAATTTGACTTCATTAAAATTAAAAATGTTTTCTGTGAAAGATCTTCTTAACAGGAAGAAAAGACAAGCTATGGACTGGGAGAAAATATTTGCAACCATGTATCTGATAAAGCAGAGGTATCTAGAATGTATAATAAAGAACTCTCAGAACTCAACAGTAAAAAAGGAACAATCAGAAAAGAAGCCAAAGATATGAAGAGATATGTTACTGAAGAGAATATACAGACAGTAAGTAAGCACATAAAATGTTCCACATCATTAGCTGTTAGGGAATTGCTAATTAAAACTACCTATTCAAAATGCTAAAACAAACAAAAAATAGTGACACCACCAAATGCTGTTGAAGATTTGAGAAACTGAATCACTCATACATTGCTGGTAAGAATGTAAGATATTACAGTCACCCTGGAAAAGACTATGGCAGTCTCTTTAAAAACTATGCATGGGTACCTGGGTGGCTCATTCGGTTAAATGTTCAACTCTTGATTTCAGCTCAGGTCACGATCTCACAGTTAATGAGTCTGAGCCCCACATCAGGCTCTGTGCTGTCAGCACAGAGCCTTCTTGGGATTCTCTCTGACTCTCTCTCTGCCCTTCCCTAGCTTATGCATGCACACATGCTCTCTAAACAAACAAACAAACAAACAAACAAACATTAAAAAAATAATGAAAATAAAAACTATGCATATATTTACCATATAACTCAGCTATTGCACTCTCGTACATTTATGCCAGGAAAAAATGGAAACCTGTGTTGACACAAAAATCTGCACATGATTGTTCATAACAATTTTATTTGTAATAGCCAGAACTGAAAACAATCAAAATGTCCCTCATAAGTTGAATGGTTAAACACACTGTGGTACATTTGTACCATAGACTACTACTTAGCAATAAAAAAAAAAAAGGAATAAACTATTGATATACCCAACAGCTTGGATGGATCTCAAGTGTATTATGCTAAGCAAAAAAAAAAAAAAAAAAGTGGGGGGGCCAGTCTCAAAAAAGTCACATGCTGTGTGTTATATAGCATTGTCAAATGTCAAATGACAAGATTATAGAGTTGGGGAGCCAGGGGTTAGAGATGGTGAGAGGGAAGAGGTAGATGTGACTATAAAGAAATAGCACAAGGGAGACATCTTTGATATGATGAAACAGTTCTGAATCTTGACTTCAGTGGTTGTTACACAAATATATATATATATATATATATATATATATATATATATATATATGTTATACAATGGCGTAGAACTACATGCACACACTGTGCCAGTGTCAATTGGTTGGATTGAATATTGTACTATAATTATATAAGATGTAACCATTGGGGAACACTGCATAAAGGATACATGGGACTTCTCTGTACTATTTTTACAACTTCCTGTTATTCTATAATTATTTCAAAAGAAAAAGCTAAAAGTGAGGGAGGATGGGATGGAGGAAGGGAGGAAGGAAGAGAGAGACAGAGCCGGAGCCAGAGACAGAGACAGAAACAGAGAGGCAGCCTCAGCAGATGCTCTCTTTTTGGCCTTGTAGAAGCAAACAACCATGTTGTGAACTGCCTATGGAAAGAGTTGTGTGGCAAGGACCTCATGGTTGGTGGCCTCTAGGAGCTGAGAGTAATCCCTGGCCAACAGCCAGTCAAAACAAAATGGGGACTTAAGCTCTACAATGGCAAGGAACTAAATTCTGCCGACAGCTAGTGAGCTTGGTAGAGAAGTCCAAGTTTCAGATGAGATCGCAGCCCTGTGAACACCTTGATTTCAACTCAGTGAGATCCTGAACAGAGAATCCAGCTAAGCTGTTCCCAGACTTCTGATGCAGGAAAACCATGAGAAAGTACATTTATGTTGTTTTAAGCCACTGTACTTGTGATAATTTGTTACACAGCAATATATAACTAAGCCACAGCCCCAAGAGTGAGATGCCATTGAAAAAATGGGAGCTTTGTTTCCAGGGGCCACAGTTGGGACGAATACATTATGACAAAAGAAACCAGCAACATCAATGGGGAGGAGCCAGGCTTCGAGTTGAAACAGATGCTCGTGGTCTTTCCCCAAAAATATGGTTTTTCAGTTCAGACTCTTGAACTGCCTCCAAACCAACCCAGCTCTGCTGGCTGCTTGACCCTGCAGTTGGCTGTCACATCCCAAGTTTGCTGTTCACAATCACAAATGAATTGCACATTGATGGCACTGTGCACTTGCCCTGCTTCCTGCTTCAGATTTTCAACTGTAGCTAATTCCTCTTGCAACCTTCCTGGCCCTCTCTAGGGAGGTGGACTTGCACCCAGGGCCCCAGCTACTCAGGCAGCCCTATCCAGTTCACAAGCAGCTACATCAAGCCAACCTGAGTCTCAGACACTGGCCCTTTCCCCCATCCCTCTAGTCCCCAGACTTGGGGCCAGCAGGACACCCAGGCTAGCTCTCAGTGAATGCCAGAAAAGTAAAAAACATAGGGTAGAATTATACATGTGGGCTGGGGGTTTTCTTTCAATCTTGCTTTCTGCTGCTGTATTTCATGGTCACTATGCTAGTCTACTCAGGCTTCCATAACAAAATACCACAGAGTGCATGGTTTAAACAATAGAAATTTATTTCAACACAGTTCTGGAGGCTAGAAAGTCCAAGATCAAGGTGCCAGCTAATTTGGTTCCTAGAAAGGACTCTCTTTCTAGCTTGTAGATGGCTGCCTTCTCACCACTGTCCTCACATGGCAGAGAGAGTGTGTGAAAGTTAAAAAGAAAGAGAGAGAGAGAGAGAGACAGAAAGCTCTGGGGTCACCTCATCTTATGAGTACACCAGCCTATAGGAGTAGGGCCCCATGCTTATGACCTCATTTAACGTTTATTACCTCTACACAGGTCCTATCTCCAAATATAGTTGCATTGGTGGTTAGGGCTTCAACATATGAATTTTGGGTAGACACAAACATTTAGTCCACAAGAGTCACCTTCCGCTGTGCTGCCAGCATTCACAAATACTGTTCCAGTACAGGTGGACAGGGTTAAAGAGAGGTGGAGAGGTGGAGGCAAGAGCCATTTAGTCATGCCCTCAGAGGCTTGACCATACTTACTTCCAATATTGGAAGGTGCTATGAAGTGGCAAGAGCATGGACTTTGGTGTTAGGCACCTGTTTCCTCTTATTGGTTGTGAGACCTTGGGAGAGTCATTTAAACTCTCTGAGCCTATCATCTGTCAATGAAGGTTATAATATATATTTTTCATGGATGTTGTTAGAATTAAATGAAATAATGCCTGTAATAGCACCTATGAGCACCTAGCACATAGTGGGTATTCGATAAACATTAATGTTATTTCCCTTCTCTTAGCCCATTCTCCATACCATCCACCATCACCAGGTCCAATGCATGCTCTGGCTACTACAAACTGATCTCCTTGTTCTGGGTAGAAGACAGCAATATTCAATATCTCTGAATTGGAGGCTGTGTAGGTAGAATTTCTAACAATGGCCCCAGGATTCCATATTCTCATTCCAAGAACCTGTAAGTGTGATGAGATATTGCTTCCATGGTTGTGTTATATTATATGTTCTAGTTGACCTTTAAAAAAGGAGAGTCAATAGAATATTATTCAGCCTTAAAAAGAAGGAAATTCTGATACATGCTATAACCTTGAAGACATTATGCTAAGTGAAATATGCCAGTCACAAAAAAACCAAATATTGTATAATTTCATTTATATGAAGTACTTAAAGGAGTCAAATTCACAGAGACAGAAAGTAAGATAGTGGTTTCCAGGGGCTGAGGGAAGAAGAAATGGGGCATCATTGTTTAATGGATATACAGTTTCAGTTTGAAATGATAAATAAGTTTTGTAGATGAATAGTGATGATGGTTGCACAATATAAATGTACACTGAATTGTACACTTAAAAATGGTTACAGCAATACATTTTATGTCATATTTATGTCACCACAATTTTTAAAAAGATGGGGTGCCTGGGTGACTCAGACAGTTAAGCATCCAATTCTTGGTTTCAGCTGAGGTCATGATCTCATGATTCAAGAGTTCGAGCCCTGCATCAGTGCAGACCCCACTTGGGATTCTCTCTCTCCTCTCTCTGCCCCTCCCCCACTCGCTTGCATGCACATGCTTGCTCTCTCTCTATCAAAATGAATAAACTTTTTTAAAAAGGAGATTTTCTAAATGGGTCTAATCTAATTACATGAACCCTTAAAAGCAGAGAACTTTATCTGATGGATGAAGAGGAAGGAAGAACAGAAAATCAAAGTTGACACACTGTGTCTGGTTTGAGGATGGAGTGGGGCAGAAAGAACTGCAGGTGACCTTTCTCAAAGCAGTGAGCAGCCCCCAGGTGACAGCCTGTAAAGGAATGAGACCTTAGACCTACAGCCACAGGAAGTGGATTCTGCCAACAACATAAATCAATGTGGAAGTGGGTTCTTACTCCCAGCCTCCAGATAAGACTCCAGGCCAGCTGAAACCTTGATCTTGACCTTACGAGACCCTGAGCAGAAAGCCAGTCAGCTCCTCCAAGCTTCCAGACCTACAGAACGGTGGGCTAATAAATGGGTGTTGTTTCAGGCTGCTAAGTTTGTATAAATGTGTATAGCAGCCATAGAAAACTAATACAGAGAACTTGGGATTTTACTCATATGAAGAGGCCCCACCCCAGGCCCTAGGAGTTTGTTGCTCTAAGCTTTATCCATATAGATATTTATGCATGTACTATTCTACATATTTGCTGAGTGCCTCCTATGTGCCTGACACTGCTAGGCCTTAAGGTTATGGCAGTAAGCATAGCTATGGAACTTCTAGTCTAGCCCAGGGGCGGTATTCTCTCCCTCTGGCCAAATCTGGAGGCAAACATTCTGCCCTGTTATCAGAATCCCCTTGGGCCCTCCCAGCACCTGAATGCTTGGTGCCATTCCTGAAAAGTTGTGATGGTAGTGTCAGAAAAGGGCATTGACAGAAAGGTACAGGCTGGGAAAATCTCTCTGAGGCCCAGAGACTGGGCACTGCAGTTCTACTCCATACCATGTAGACATTGCTCAGGGATGTTTGTGGGGATTGGGCAGGGCTCTCAGCATCTTGGGAGAAACTGAGGCCCAGACAACTTAAACTAAAGATTCTACCTGGACTTCTGAAAGAGTAAGAGTAGCAAGGGGGGAGATGAAGTGAGTGTTATCTGGGGTCATTTTCAAGGTTCATAGTGGGTATTCGGAAAGGAGGCCCAGAGAGGAAACCACGTGGTGGTAATATGCTTGGAGTATTGGGAAAATGGCTGGGAGCAGTGAAATATTGGAAAAAGATGGCAGAAGTACATTCAGGATATGGGCAAGAGCCCAGGCTTGACAAGCAAAAAGACTTGGAGTGGGATTCTAGGTGGAGAAGCCAAGGAGAAAGGGGAAACAGTGAAGAGACGCCCAGGTCTGGCCAAACTCAGGGCTTCCCTCAGCAACTGAGAGGCTGGGTGGGGCCTGGGCTTTGGACACCCAAACCCTCTTCCAAGCCCTCCTAGGCAAAGCTGGGGCCTAAACTTTGGGGGAAGTGCCAGGGGTGGGGCTGGGGGACAGCTCAGCTCTCCAGCCCTTTAGCAGCCTTTCCTGACTCATTGGTAATCTGTTTATGTGTTTATTTACAAGATTGGTTTCTGCTTCAGTGAGGGGGAGATTGGCTCTATGCCCTCAGGCCCCCAGTTCTGAGTTAAACTCCCCTGCAGGGCAAGCTGCCTGCTCCCTGTCCCATTTGGCTGACTTTCCCCTGCCTTCTCTGTTCCTTTGGCCCCTGACTGGTGGACAAGGAAGTTTTAGGAAGCTGCTCCTCTGGGACTGGCTAGGCCTCTGGTTCCCTACAGGCCTAGACATCTGGGGTGGGGGTGGAGTGGGTCTGGGCAGGAACTCAGGCTCCATAAGAACCCTGAGAAAATCACACTGAAATCCTGCCCAGGGAAATCTGCAGTTGTCCAACAAGAGCTTCCCTTTAATACATGTGGTATTTTTGTGTGTGTGCATATTCAGACTGTAGCAGCTGCAGAGGGAGAGGCCTGTGAAGGGGGCAATGAGACTGGAGTGGGGTGACAGGGTGGGGAGAAGGTAAAGACTGGATTGCCACCAAAGGCCAGAGCTTAGTGTAGGGTGAAGAGGAGAGGTACAGGCAGTTGAGGTGTAAGAGAGGAAATCATCAGGAATGCAGGACTGTGTCTGAAGGAAGAGAGGAAGGGGAGGTGCAGTGGCAGCCAATGGGTGGAATTAGGGCCTATTGGGATGGCATATGGTATATATAGATGATAGAGGCAGGGCAGAGGAGGGAGGGCATGAGAGAGCAACCCTTTTACTGTTGATGAATATTGTCTATTACCATAACTCAGCATGTGAAGTATTTTTCTATTGCAAAACTGGAGAGAGAAAATTTTGGAAGGTCATTACCAAGGATAGGAGAGGGGCACCTGAATGAATCATCAGAGAAACCCTGAGGAAGTGGATGGAGTTCATAACCTGAACTGGGAAAGACCTGATGATTCACTGAACTCAAGATCTGTCAATCCTTTCTCCTCTACCAACAGACTGAGAACTGGAGGCATTCCTCAGATAAGACAATGGATCTCTGTGAGTGCTGTAATAGGGGAAGGAGAGTGAGTTTTGAAACAGGAAGAGACAGGGAGTATGCTAGTGACCTTTGAAAGGGTCTGACCTGAGTTGTAGAACTAGAAAGGACCTCAGGATCATATGATCCAACCTCTTTATTTTACACTTAAGGAACTGGAGCTTGGAGAAGGAAAGTGATTTGGCCAGCATCACAAAGTTGTGTTAGTGAACTAGGTGGATATATAGGCTTCAAAAAGAGGCCATATAGGCTACCAGAGAGAACAGCTTCAGGTATTAACCTAGATAGGGTCTGTAAATACTTGGTGCCACTGAACTACTGCAAATACATAGTGCCATTTAACCACTCTTGTGCCAATTGTGAACATTGCTAATTGGTCATTGCACCCCAACTTCAGTGCTGACTCTACCTCAAAGTGCTTTTTTTTAACGAATTTTTAAATTTTTTACTTATTTATTTTGAGAGAAAGAGCATGGAAGCAGCAGAGAGAGAGGGAGAGAGAGAATCCCAAGCAGCCTCCACACTGTCAGTGCAGAGCCCTGCATTGGGCTAGATCTCACAACTGTGAGATCGTGATGTGAGCCAAAATCAAGATTTGGATGTTTAACCGACTGAGCCACAAAGGCGCCCCTACCTCAAAGCCTTTCTTAATTGAGTACTCCAGGCAATGGATCAACATTGACATAGAAATGAAAACAGTTTATAATCTCAGTCCTGGAACAACAGCAGTGTGTCACAAAAGGGTAGAGTAGTCCCAATGTCTAGTCAGGTAGATATCATTATCTAATGCTTTTTTGGTTGCAAGAACAAAAGAGTTGCCCTCTGGAAGGGCAGGAATGAGGACAGCTCTGTAGACATTTATGGCTCTTCCTCATTAGAGCACTGCCATTTATGGGACTCAGCTCCAATGATTAGCTCCTATGCTTTGTCTCCCATTGCCAGTTTTAAATTCCAGAGTGAAGTTGATTGGACAACTTGGAACAGATTTTTAAACCTTGGAACCATAAGTGATGGAGAGAGGATGGGGTCATATAACATAGGGCTGACTTGACCACTGGGCCTGGGAATTGGGGTGTTCCCAGAGATGCTTTCAGCTGCAATTAATATAAAACACATCAAAAAGTGACTTAAGCTATGAGGGAAACTTATTGTTAATAGTCCAGGGATATGGAGTTCTGGGATTGGTTAATTCATCATCAAGGACACAGCATATTTCCATCTGTTAGCAAAAGGAGTGGGGAAATAGCTATTGGATAAATAATAAGCAGTGACTGTCACAGGGGTGTTGTTGTAAGCCAAACCACCACTCCAAGGGGTGTCTACCCCAGATATGCTTCAGGTAAACCAAAAGGGACCAAGAGAAACAGGCTAGGGTGAAAGTGAAAGGGGGCTTTTCAGAGACCAGAGCCACAGAGGCTATGTAAAAGGAGTTACAGAAACACTCATGAGGTCTCCTGAAGTGCAAGAAAGACCTCTCTTGAGCTAGATGAGAAAGTGCCTTTATCACTCATGGGACCAGGAACCAGGGTATTTCTCTCAGGGGGCCGGGAAAACTACTCAGGACAAGGACAGACTTTCCCAGAATCAGGAGGCAATCTGGAAATGTTCCCCATATCATCCCCAAAAGCTAAATTAATAAAGCAGGTTCTGGAAAAGGCAGAGAATCCCACCAGCACTAATGGTGGCACCAACCAAACTTTCCAGGCAATGAGTCTGAGTAGTGTGGTTGAGCATCCAACTGAGACAGGACTAAGGCCAAGAATAGGAATGGGGATTGAGTGCCCTATAAACTGTGCTAGCCAAGCCCATCAGCGGAAAGATCTGAGTTGCATTAGGAAAAGTAACCAATCTTTCTGTAAACTCATTTATTTCTAGGGTTTTATAATTTTAAAAAATTGTTGTGTTCCCCTCAGCTTCTGAGAAAAGTATCTTTTGAAAACCCCCATCTTTCCTCAGATCAGTTCAAGCAAAAAAGGCATTTGGCCACAGATAAATCATAACAGCTAGGAAGATTGTCAAACTCCTGAGCCACTTGAAATCTTGGGATGAGAGGATGAATTAGAGGTAGATGGAGAGGTGGCATTTCTATGAGGTTTAAAGGTCCTTCCTGGACTTTTCCCTCATAGAAAGGGGATACAGATGACTATTGTCTGTAGACAGGACATTATTGGAGGGTTTTGAGCCTGAATGCAGGATGAAGCTGGTGAGGATTCAGGTTGGGGTCCTTTTGAGGAAAGACTACCCTCAGAGAGGTTCAATTCTTTTCTATCTATCACCTTTCCCTCTGCTGTGACTGTATATGTGAAATTGTGCATGTTACCAAATCTCAGAGAGTCACAATTTCCTCATTTTCAAGATGGAAATACCAGGTATGGATGCTGTGAGGATTAAATGAGATCACATATGAAGGGTTTAACATTCTTGGCTCAGAGCAGGTGATCAAAGACTCAATAAAGTCAATAAGACATACTTTTTTCCTCCTTCAGTGTATGTCACCCTAATCTATCCAGATTGTGTGTCTTTGTGCCAGATACTGGACACTCTGCTAGAAGCTGGGTATTCAGAGATGAAATTATACAGTTCCTTCCCTCAAGTATCTCACAGTCTAGGGGATAACTAAGGAAATATCATTTATAGTAAAGTCTCTAGTAAAGGTATACACATATAGGCTCACTGGGAAAATGGGGGAAGTAAGACCAAAGTCTACCTGAGGAATTCACAGAGGAGGTAGCATTTAATCTGGGCTCTGAAGAATGAGTAGAAATTCACTCAGTGTACAAGCATGGGGATAGTCTTCAAAGCAGAGAAAACAGCATGTACAAAAGATAGAGGTATGAGAGAGCATACCTAATTTAGTATTGCTGGAGCATTACCTATTACCATAGATAAAAAAAGGGTAAATTTTTCCATTAAGTATTTTTTAATGTTTATTTATCTATTTTGAGAGAGAGAGAGAGAGGAGCAGAGAGAGAGGGAGAGAGAATCCCAAGCAGGCTCTGTGTCATCAGTGCAGAGTCTGATGCAGGACTCGATCCCACAAACTGTGAGATCATGTCTTGAGCCAAAATCAGTTGGAGGCTTAACCGACTGAGCCACCCAGGTGCCCCTCTATTAAGTTTTTAATTTTAATTCCAGCATAGTTAACAAACAGTGTTACATTAGTTTCAGGTGTACAATATAGTGATTCAACAATTCCATACATCACTTGGTGCTCATCACAACAAGTGCCCTCCTTAATCTGCATCACCTTTTCACCCATCCCCCACTATCTCCCCTCTGGTAGCCATCAGTTTGTGCCCTATAGTTAAGAGTCTGTTGCATGTTTTGTCTCTCAAAGAAGGTTAAATTTAATCCTATAGCCCAGGGCATCTTACTAAAGAATTTTGAGCAGGAAAGTGGCTTATCACATTAGCAGTGATATTTAAGATGATTTCAAGGAATAGTGAAATTAGAAGTTAGGTGAAAAATTACTATTTTTGGCAAAATGGGACCTTAACTGGAGCATTGGCAAATGGAGATGAAGAAGAAGAGGTGAATTGGAGAGTTAGTGAAAAGACAGTACCTTTAGAACTTGGTGATGAATTAGATGTGAAGAATGAAAAAGGAAAGGAGTCTAGTGTTTGGTATATGGGAAACTGGATAGATTAGGGTGACATGTACCGGGATAGGCAACACAAGAGGAAGTGGGAATGCAGTAAGGGGCAGGAAAGAGATGATGAGTTCCATTCTGAAATGTTAGGCTGAAGAACCTGTGAGATGTCCAGATAGAGATGGGCAGGACAGAAACCTGAGCTGGAAATGGAAATTTAGAAAATGCCAACAGTAATTAAGAGGAGAAGAGAAACAACAACATTAAAAAGGTAGATCAAGGCCCTTTGAAATACAGACTGATGGTTCTTCAAAAGGTTAAATGTAGAGTTACCATTTGACCCAGCAATTCTGCTCCTAGCTATATACTCAAGAGAAATGATATCACATGTTCACACAAAAACTTGTACATGAATGATCATAGCAGTAGTATTCACAATAGCCAAAAGTTGGAAACAATTTAAATGTCCCTCACTGGATGAATGGATAAATAATTGTGGCATATTCATACACAGAATATTAATCAGCCAAGATAAAAGGAACTAAGTACTGACACATGCTACAATAGGGATGCTAAGAAGCTAGACACAATTATGCTAGACACAAAAAACCACATATTGTATAATTCTATTTGTATGAAATGTCTGGAATAGGCAAATACAGTGAGACATAAAGTAGATTAGTGGTTGCCTAGGCCTGGTGAGGATTAAGAAATTGGGGGGTGATGGCTAGGGGGTATGGGGTTTCTTTTTGTAATAATGAAAATGTCCTGGAATTAGATAGTGGTGAAGATTGCACAACTTGGCATATACACTAAAAACCAGTGGATTGTAAAAACAAAACAAAACAAAACAAAAACCCACTGAATTGTATAGTCACATGGGTGACTTGTATGTGAACTATATCTCAATAAAACTGTTGCTAATGTTTTTTTAAAGATGGGCACAGAAAGAAAGGCCCTCAGAGGAAATTATTTTTTAAAAAAATGTCTAAGGGGCACCTGGGTGACTCAGTCAGTTGAGCATCGACTCTTGGTTTTGGCTCAGGTCATGATCTCATGATCCATGAGTTCAAGCCCTGCATCAGGCTCTGCACTGACCATGCAGAGCCTGCTTGGGATTCTCTCTCTCCCTCTCTCTCTGCCCCTCCCCCTTTCACTCTCTCTGTCAAAATAAATAAATAAAAACTTAAAATATTTTTTTTGAAAAATGTCCAAGAGGTAGGATAACCCAGAGCAAGTGCCAGGAAAATAAGAAAATAAGAGCAGGCCAAGAGAGTGTTCCAAAACAGGGGTCAAATGCCATGGACAAGCCATGTAAGATCATAACCACCTTTTTTCTTCCCTCTTTTATTCTTCTGTCTGGATAAAGAGATATATTCACTGTGGTCTCTATAAGGCAGGAGGATTTGGGCCCTATCATACTTTAGGGGAGGACCTGTACTTATGCAAAAGCCTAGGAATGTATGAACAAAACAGAAGCTTGTTTAGATAAAGGCCACAATCAAATGAAAAGAAAGGACAAGATCCCTACTGATGAGAAAATTAGGATAATCATCCAGTCTCTTCCAAGTGACCAGTTTTTTCCTGGAAGAAAGACAAATTTTGTCAGATGCTGTTCCCACAAAGCTAAATGTCAGTGGGATATGGTATGATGAGGTAGAATGGCCCTTGAATATTTTTTACTTTGGCAAAGTCATCATCAAAGAGCACTGAATAAGTCATTTTCTATGCACAACTCTACATGAAGTGGATCTTTTGCCTTCAATTCTTCCTTGAAAAGAGTTTATAATCCAAATTGATGAAGGACATGTGTACACTGGACCATGTGTTCCATCAATAAAAAGATCACTTGTCATTCATTTCCATATGTCCAGCATCCCACAGGGGACCTGACACAATATCGATGTTCAGCAAGGATATCTTAACTGACCAATTGACTGACTGAATAGGTAAATGAAACATAGATGAATGAAGCAAATGGATATACATTGACAAAATACCAACATGTTTAAAAGTTGGGAGATAGGAGAAATTAAATTCCTATGGTAGAGGGGTAAGGAAGTGAAGGGAGATAATGAAAGTCCCAGGTGTAGTTGAGGAGAGCCTAGTTTGCCTTACCAATCAGACTAGGCAGGTAAAATTCCTGAGTGGAGCTGACCTAATCTGAGACAGCAGGGAGAGGTGGACCTGGTGGGGAGCAGAGAGGCATGTGCAGTCCACAGGCACTCCAATTCCAACTTTTGAAAACATTATGCCTGACAAATAATATGGCCTAAGGCCATATTTTGTAACCTTTGGGGAGGATTCTTAAGAAGAGGTGGTAGTCAGAAATGTTTGAATGATGGAAACCAGCAAGCTCATAAGTTGCAGGGAGTGTGAATTCCAGGGTTAAGTTGGGGAAGATTGCTCAGAGGAAGGAGAATTTGAGTTAGGGACACTGAGAGGCCAACCAAGGGAGAAAGAAGAGATTGAAAAAATGAGGTTAGCTGGAGCTACCTGATAAGAGACAAAGTTCCAGTAAAAGAAGTGAGAAGCCACCCCAGGAGAAAGAGGCAGAATTTATCACTCCCTCCACTGGACTCTGATAGCACTTACAGAATAATATCACAATTATTTGCTGAGATGCTTGTCTTACCAGAGACTTAGCACAGGGCCTTCATCTGATTGTTCTGAGCATGTGCCTGGATGCTCTGACAATGCTTGCAGACTGAATGAACAATTGGATAAATGGATGACTAGATGAGAAGAAACGGTGTATTTAATGTGATAGACAGTTTGGGAAACTATCCAGAAGAAGAAAAAGCTCTTTGTGTAAGGATATTTGTTGCAGCATTGTCTATAATAGTGAAAAATTGAAAATACTTAACTAAATGATGGTGCATCCACTCAATGGAATATTATGTGGCCATTAAAATGATAATTATGAAGATGCTATAGCAACACAGCAAATGATTATGATATAGTAATGCTAAGTGACACAAGCAGAGTATGAAATTGCATCTATGCCATGATTACAAGTATGTAAAAATGATGTATTCATATGGCCAAGCTCTGGAGAGGAAAGCATAAAAAATAAAAACATGACTCATTGGGTGGCAGGATTATCAGTGAATTATTTTTTTCTTTTCTTTTGATTTATGTTAATGTCATTTATGCCATTACAAAGGATAAAATAAAGTTGATAGTTGGGAAACAAACTAAACCATGACCTTGCAAATTGGACACAGAGGGCAGACACCAGAAATGAGAATCCCCACAAAATGATGTTGCTGAGTTGAAAGAAGGCTGAGGCTGAGGCTGCTGGCATAGAACAGAAGGGATGAGATTGGGAGGTGTATATTGTTATTGTCTGCCTGCTCCAATGTCTGCAAATCTGATCTACGCAGGTTGTACCTGTTCTGGAATCAAGAGAGCAGGGAATTTGAAATCAGAAAACCAAAGTTCTACTGCTTTCTAACTGTATGATCTTTTGGGCAAGTTTATTAATCTCTCTGAGCCTCAGTTTGATAATCTGTAAAACGGACCTAACAATTGTTAACTCACATGGTTGTCATGAGGATTAAGTTGAAGAGAATGCATATGAAAGTCCTTTGTAAATGACAAGGCCTACACAGCCATAAAGAGTTGTTATTACTGTTATCTGTCATTCAGTTATTATTGTCTCCCAACTTGGCCTGAAATTCCATCCATTAGAGATTTATTTATTTATCACTAGCAAACACTTCTGGAAGAATTAGAAAGAGGGGGTATCATTCATTCAAGAGTCAATATAGACTAGTCCAGTGGGTCTCAACTCTGGCTGCTATTAGAATCCCATGGGGGCAGGTTTTTTTTTTAATTCCCAGGCCCCACATCTAACAGAGTCTCTGGAGGTGAAAACCAGATAGGAGTGTCTTTTTAAAGCTCCTAATATGCAGTTGGGATTGAGATCTACTGGAAAATGGGCCCTGACCAGACAGCCCTGACTTCAGATTTCAGTTTAAATCTTGTCTCTTCCACTTACTGTGTGACCTGGGAGTAGTTATATAATCTCTATAAACCTTACTTCCTTTATCTTTAAACAACAATTGTACCTCATTATGGTTGTTCTGAGGATTCAATGAGTTAATACCTGTGAACCACGTTAGCACAATGCCTGGCACACAGTAAGTGCTTTGAAGTGTTAGCTAATTTTGTTGTGATTTGTAGGCTCTGCTCCAAGTTCATCCTGAAGAACAACTCTTGACCTTTATCAGGGAGAAGAGAAGGTGCAGCATGGAGACTGCTTTATCCTCAGTCTTTGTCTGACTTTCTTTTTTAAATATTTATTTATTTTTGAGAGAGAGAGAGAGAGAGAGAGAGAGAGAGAGAACACGAGCAGGGGAGGGGCAGAGAGAGAGGGAAACAGAGAATCTGAAGCAGGCTCCAGGGTCTGAGCTGTTAACACAGAGCCCAACATGGGGCTTGAACCCACGAACTGAGAGATCATGACCTGAGCCGAAGTCAGACGCCCAACTGACTGAGGCACCCAGGTGCCCCCCCTCTGACTTTCTAACACCAGTCTCTCTTGGCTCAGATGTTCTGACACCTGGGGTTTGGGTCCCTGGCAAATGACTTTCACAGCTGGCCCTCCTTAATGAAAATTGGCTTCCCCTGGAGATCTCACATTCCCATTTTTTATCAGCATCCAGGCCTATGGTGCACTATGGACTAGTCTTGGTTGATTGAATAACAAGCAACAAAGACTGTCAGGGCAGATCCCACCTACCCATTTTCACCTAAGCCTTGCCGTGTCATGTCCCATGCAACCCAAATCTTGCTTCTGAAGCATTTCTGAAAAGAAAAACTGCCAGATTTGTATACTCTCTTTCTGTAATAGAAGACAGAGCTCAGACAAGTGACCGAGATTTCTCACCTAATGGGAAAGTGAGAGGGTAGTAGAAAGAGGCTGGGCATCTGTCTTCCCTGTGTATAATCTCTCTTGGTGACAGAGTATCTGCAATAACTAAACATCCCTGAACATGTTTTGTACTCTGTATTAATTTCCTGTTGTTGCTATAACAAATTACCACAAACTTAGTTATTTAGAACAACACACATTTATTTTGTTCACATATCTATAGGTCAGAAGTCCAAACTCAGTCTCCCTGGGCCAAAAGTCAGGTGTCAGTAGAATCATGCTCTGTCTGGAGGCTCTAGGGAAGAATACAGTCCTTTCCTTTTCCAGTTCTGGTGCTGCCAGCACCTCTTGGCTTATGATTGCATCACCCCAATCTCTACCTCCTTGGTCACATGGCCTTGTCAACATTTTCTCTGATTCCCACTTATAAGGATACATGTGATTGCATTTAGAGCCCACCCAGATAGTCGAGGATAATCTCCCCATGTCAAAATCCTTAATCACATCTGCCTAAACTAACACTGCAATCATAATTTCAGGGGATTCAGATGTGGATCTCTTTTAGGGGCCATTATTCAACCTAATACACACTCCAGGGTGTTTTCTCCTTTAATTCCCCTCAAGTCCTCTGCTGTTCCCTTCTACCTGAGAAATGAAGCCATTCAAGCTTTATGGATTTTGTCTGTGTCTTTTCTGTATGTGTTTATGGTCTATTTGCTGTCTGTTATTTGTTTAAATGGCCATTGCAGGGCCTGAGCACTCAGTGGCCTGGGAATTCAAGCATTTTTATGAGAAATTCCCTTTCTTTGGCTGTATGGATCTGTGTCTCACAGGGGCAGAACTTGAAGGGTTGAATGGTTTGTTTCTCTGGAGAGACTGGAAAATTGCTGGCCTGGCACTTCCTGTCCCTTCCTGAGGCCCATGCCATATCTTTTTGATTCAGTTCCTTCTTATTAATGACCACTTTGAGACATAGCCCCCTCTGTGCCATAAACTAAGACTGCTGTGCTGGGGAGATAGATGATGATAGATAGATAGAGAGATAGATAGATAGATAGAGATAGCTATTAACAGGGGAGAGAGAGAGAGAGAGAGAGAGAGAGAGAGAGAGAGAGAGAGAGAAAACATGATTCCAATGTAGCATGCTGAGTGCGATACCAGGAATCCTAAGGTATTATAACCCCGCAGAGGAGAGGCCCTGATCCAGATGGGAGGTAGGGGCAGGTGATCAAATATGCCTTAGCTGCCTCAACCAGAATGGCTATCTCACCATGATTCTCCCCGTCCCAAGATGTTCCAGGATGTAGTAGAGGTATAATAGTTAGTACACTTGAAGGGAAGTACTGGCTTTCTCATTAGATTGTTGCATGACTTTGCCAGGTTACTCTATACTGTGAGCCTCAGTTTCCTCTTGTACTAAAATTGATAGGGGAGGGCTTAATCATAATGGCTATATTCGCAGGCTGCTGTGAGGATTCAGTGAACAGTACATGTGAAGGGCTTTATAAAATATAAAGAATCATAACCTGTTCTAGTTGTTATTCTTAGTTCACCACTTACCTTCCTTACCCATTCTCCAGCTTCCTTCAGGCTATTTCATGCAAATCTTTTGTTTTAGCTAATTCAATCCTGATTCTTTCATTGTTTCCTGACTCATTCCTGGCTCTATACACACCAGAGAAAAATTTGTTTCTCACCTATCTTTCTGCTTTCAATCAATCTCTTGCCAGTCATACATTAACATTTGCAAACAACCACATTTATAGAGAAGCCCACTACTTCCAAGGGAGTTATCACCCTTCCAAGTTTATGCCTAGTCTAAGTGAAAATTTACTATTGAGTTCCAGCCACTCATGCAGTCAACCAATACTTATTGAGCACCTAGTCTGTACCAGGTACTGTGTTAAGCACTAGGGGTACAGATGAGAATAAATAAGACACTCATGGTCACTGGCCTCAGGGAGCTCATAGGCTAATGAGGGAGTCAGGCACAAAAACAAATGATTTAAGTGTAGTGTGAAGGTACCATTAGAAGAAAGCACAAGTTTTGTGGGAGCAAATAAAAAGGCAGCAGAACTCAGACTCAATGAGTAGGGGCAAGAGAGGGGAGAAGGAGAAAGCATTTTCTAAGTAGAGGGAATGGCGTCTATTCTGGAGGAACTGAAAGAAGTTTAGTGTGGCAGGAGTGTGGAGTGTGAGGAGGGGGCTGGTGGGTGGTGACCAACTGAGGATGGGGGGGAGAGAGCGGCAGCAGCCTCATTGTACAGGTCCATATTCAAAGCCATATTTTGACTTTGCTTCCAGGGAAATTCCACTGAGGAATTTTCAAGGTTACATATCATATCTACATTTAAAAATCCCTTTCACTATTTTATAGGGAACAGATTGAAGGGAGGCAAAAATTGGGTGCAAGTGGACCAGTTAGGAGGCCCATGCAGGGATCCAGATGAAAGAATATGATGACCCAAATAGGGTGATGGCAGTGGGCAAAGAGCAAGTTAGAGCAATGCAAGAGAGATTTAGGTGGTAGGATCAACAGATCTGCTTGGTAATTGATTAGATATTGAAGCTAAGGGGGAGGAAGGAGTCAGAGTTCCCAGATTTTTAAGCTAGGCACCTGGGTCCACAGCAGTGCCATGCACTGGGATAGGGAGCACTGGAGGAGGGGAAGGTGCAAAGTGGAAAAAATAGTTAATTGAGTTTTGGACGTGTTGATTTTAAAGTGTCTGCCAATCATTCAAACAAATTTGTGAATGTACAGAACTAAAGATCAGGCAAGAATGTTGTCGCATCCACCGAATAGGGCTGATCATTGAATCCATGCAGGTGAATGGGATGGCCCAAGAGCAAAATGAGAGAGAAATGAGGAAAGGGAGAGAAAGAGAGAGAAATGAGGAAAGGGGCTGAGAACAGAGCCTTCAGGAACCCCAGCCTTTAACAAATGAGGCAAGGAATAAGAAAATAGAAACTGCCTCATAGTAAATGCACAATAAATGTTGCTGTGTGAATGAAAGGAGACTGAGAAGAATAGGCTAGAGATAAGTAACCCTCTTTGGGATGGGGAAAAAGAGAGATGAGGCTTCAGAAAGGAGGTCAGACCTGAGCTAAATCATGAAGAATGACAAGGAGTTCACCAGGAAGACAAGGGAGAAAAAATTCATTTCAAGAATAAAGAGCATGTTCAAAGGTTCAAAAACATAAAAAATCATGGCCTTTGCAAATGGATTCCTCCAGATTCCGCTTGTATCTTTTCCCCTTCTGATCTGGCTGTGTATCCTTAATAAATCTTAACATCCTTAATAAATCCCTGTAATAAATCTTAGCCATGAGTGTGGGAAAAAAAGTCATGGTGTACTTAGTGAAGATTTTCTAATTTACCATATAGGTGTCTCAGTTTCCTTTTAAACCTGTATTCATGGCTCTTTCCGTAACCAACGGGGCCTGGATTCAAGACAGTCAATACCTTTCCAGCTGTGCCCCAGCTGAATGGTAGGGATTGCTTAGAATGATATGCTGAAAAGGAGTCTGAGGCTGCACGTGGACTCAGCAGTAGAGTGCCATGATTGATTAGTGATGTCTGCCATGCATGACGGAGAAAGGAGTTGTAGTACATGTGCCCTGTGTTTGTCATGCTGGGCTAGACTTTTCCCTTTTGCTTTCACTGCTACTTAACCATCTGAACCC
Organism: Felis catus; assembly: GCF_018350175.1. Lineage (NCBI taxonomy): Eukaryota > Metazoa > Chordata > Mammalia > Carnivora > Felidae > Felis > Felis catus. The sequence goes on from NC_058386.1 coordinate 56,661,587, forward strand.
TTATGTTCTCATGAATCATGAATTGGCAACTCTCCACTCCTAAAGAATATGGTCTTCATGAGAGAATAAATATTGCTGAGAATATATCCAGTGATCAAACATTGGCTGAGTATGTACTATATGCCAGGAGCTAAAGCTGGCTCCTAGGGGTTCCATATAGAATACATAATTGCTTACTTAGCCTCGGCTTCGTTGTGTTGAACCAATGGAGTAAATCCTAGATTTGGGGCTCTGTGTTGGAAGAAAGAATGGCTATCTTTATTCCCAGATCATGAGCAATGTTCAGATTTAACTTTAAGGTACTAGCATGCAGTAAGAGTCTGTTTATTGTGATCTAGTTCTAGGTTTTACCTTAGCTTATGCTGTGGTTACTGGTCCAGTGAGCACAGGAAAAAGAGCTGCTTGCTCTTACAAAGACTTGTAAATCATATAAGCATAGTCAGCACAGTCTAGCATACTTTTTTTCACAGAGAAACTCCTCAGAGCATCTTTTTTTACACTGCACCCCTCATCTTTTCTATGCTTGCATAAACCTCTGTAGTGGTTCTTAAACTCACTGCAGGACTGTTCTGGGTATTGTGTGGTAAAGGTCTTGTTATATTATGGACCTGAAGTGGGTAATAAAAAGGGCTCGCCTGAATCCTTATAGAAGGCTCCAGGGCCAGTTATGGGGACTCAAGGATGGCAATCATTTCTCTCCCAAAAACTGGCTATGAAATGGGTAATTGCAGCAGGCCAAACAGCTGAATTGAAAGTGTGAACCTTTTAAGGCCTGGGAAATTTGAAACACCAGAGTGAAGTTTTTGGCAGCTGATAGCTAGAAATTCCAGGGGTGGGGGGCGGGGGATGGAAGTGAGAGAGATTAAGGGCTGGGAAATCCAGAGGGCCTCATGACCAAGAAACAGGTAGTGTGTGTGGTGGAAGGAAAGGAAAAGTGAATCTCCCTGCCAAGCCACAGCAGCTCATCAGTGCATTTCGGTTACCTGGGTGTACAGAGAGCTGTTGTTGATTGGAAGATGTTGTGCATGGGAAATGTGTGGAGGCAGGGAAAAAGTCTTGAGAACCACTGGCCTAAACAGTAAATCTATCTTAAGGGAGAGGGTGTGGGGACTCCATAAAGAAAGCTTTCACTGCTTTTACCGGGATTGTGGAATTCAAAACCCGTAGTGTAACCTGACTCTGTGCTGTTTCTATTTTCTTTAATTATTTTCTGCTTTCTCTCAGGCTTTAGTAAAATTCCTTCAGGTAATGTAAGCTATGCTAAGGTAAACCAGAAAATAAAGGATTTTTTTCAGTGTGGGCTTGATTATTAAAGGAAGAATGGAAAACTTCAGAGAGTTGGGGATCATGCCTTTACTCATTCGTTAATTCATTCATTCATCAAATAATTACGTACTTGCATGTGCTAGGCACTGTGCTAGGTGCTAAAGATTCAAAGAGGACTAAGACACATCAAGAAACTTCAATTCTAATAGATTAGATGTTCACATAAACAAGTAGGTGTACTAAACGATTAAAAATAGTACAGAGAGGGGTGCCTGGGTGGCTCAGTTGGTTAAGCCTTCGACTTCGGATCAGGTCCTGATCTCATGGTTTGTGAGTTTGAGACCTGCATCGGGCTCTGTCCTGACAGCTCAGAGCCTGGTTCCTGCTTCAGATTCTGTGTCTCCCTCTCTCTCTCTACCCCTCCCCTGCTCATGCTCTGTCTCTCTCTCAAAAATAAATAAATGTTTAAAAAAATCAAATCGGGGCGCCTGGGTGGCTCAGTTGGTTGAGCGTCCAACTACGGCTCAGGTCATGATCTCACGGTTTGTGAGTTCGAGCCCCACGTCAGGCTCTGTGCTGATAGAGCCTGCTTTGGATTCTGTGTCTCCTTCTCTCTCTGCCCCTCCCCGACTTGTGCTCTGTCTCTATCAAAAATAAATAAATGTAATAAAAAAATTTTTTTAATCAAATCAAATCAAAATAGTACAGAGATATAGTCAGAGTAGAGGATGGTGTAACAGTTAAGTAAGGCTACTTGTTGTAACATATGAATTTCCAAGTATAAGGTACTTACAACAGAAATGTATTTCTTGCCTACATCAAAGTTTGTGGGCCAACTTGGGAAGGAAATCTCTACTCCTCAAAGTCATTTAGAGATCCAGGACTGTTCCATCTTCCACTGAAGATCACTAAGCATCGCCTAGGTGGCATATGGTGAGAGCCAGAGTGGAGAAGACATACCTTTTTATAACCATTTTGTCCCATAAGTGACACAGCATGTGGCCATGTGGCCCCGTATATGCAAGAAAGCCAAGAGATTCAATGTAGTGATATGCTGAGGAGGATATTTGAAAACAGGGTTCAGTGACTATGTAGTTAGCCTGCCTCAGATGGAATGGTCCATTCTACCTGGAAGGGGTGAGAAAGGCTTTATGGAGGAGATGATCCTTGGTGGAATATCTAAAGAAAAATGAGTGCGAACTATTAGAGTGAAATAATGCTGTGGGAAAAATAAAACCCCAAAGGATGAAGTTAGAGTTTGCTATAATAGCCATATCTTCCCATCTGGAAAGTCTCTTTCCAGAACTCATTTGACTTAAATCATTTAGCTCTCCCCTACTACCCACCCACCTTCTTCTTTCCTACTCATCCTGAAAATCTCAATTTAAATTTCACTTCTTCTGGTAGAGTCATATCTGATCAGTAGACTGGGGAAGGTTCTCCTGCTAGGTGGTCCCATAGTGTCTGCTGTTTTTGTTGTAACTATTTAAATGTCTATCTTTATTCTTATACTATAAGTACCATAAGGACAGGGCCTATGTCTGGTTTTAATCACCATTGTTATCTCTAGTGAATAGCACTACGTCTGTCACATAGCAGGTCTTTGATAAGTATTTGTTGAATGAATGAATCTGCCTTCCAAAAGCATCTCTTATAACACTTCCCTCAGTCATTTATGTGGTTGATCAGTCAACAGATATCAGTCCTCATTAAGTGCTAGATATTCTTTTCTACACTGGAGTTAGTGATGAATGAAATACTATCCTTTTTGTTTGATCATGGTAGCCTGTATCCCCATTCCCTTGAGAGAATGGTAGGGCAGCCAACTCATCCTGGTTTGCCCAGGAGTTTCCTAGTTCTAGTGCTAAAAGTGACATATCCCAGGGGTCCCGCACCCTAATTCCCAGTCCTGAGCAATCTGGAACAGTTGATCACTCTACAGTAGTGTCTGTTTCTTATCTCCATCCCAGATATCTAGCATTATATCTGGAACATGGTAAGTTTTCAATGAATATTTATTGAGTGTAGGTGGGTAGGTTAGTGGATGGATGTGGACTTGGATGAGTGTATAGATAGATGAATGAATATGCTTGTTTTGGGAACTTTTCAGAATCTGGAGGAAAAGAGACACCTAGAGATCTCAGAATACTCAAGAAAGGTCTACATCAGAGGGCTGGGAGGGCAGGGGCAGTCTTCCAGAAGTTTAAGGTAGTAACACTCTTCTTTGGCCACTTGTCTGAGACTCATCTGAATTTTTCTAAAGACCCAGAGGTGGGGAAAGATTGGCCTCTGAAGGAAACTCTCAGCTAGGATGATGGGTATTAAGGTGATTTGGCACAGGAAGTCCTCATTCTGCTTTGCAAGTCACTGGGATTAATATCCCCTGGTGACATCCTCAGAGGAGGTCAAGGTATAAATAAGTATTTTCAAGACCTTACTTTGGGGGGAAAGTCCAACAAGCTTTGAGGCTATTGTGTAGAGGAGAGATGTAGAGAGGTAAGAAAATAACTAGAACTTTTGGGGCACCTGGGTGGCTCACTTGGTTAAGCATCCAACTTCGGCTCAGGCCATGATCTCATGGTTCCTGGGTTTAAGCCCCACATCAGGCTTTGCACTGACAGTGTGGAGCCTGCCTGGGATTCTTTCTCTCTCTCCTTCTCTCTCTGCCCCTCCTCCCTGTCTCAAAATAAATAAATAAACTTTAAAAAAAGAGGGGCGCCTGGGTGGCGCAGTCGGTTAAGCATCCGACTTCAGCCAGGTCACGATCTCACGGTCCGGGAGTTTGAGCCCCGCGTCAGGCTCTGGGCTGATGGCTCAGAGCCTGGATCCTGTTTCCGATTCTGTGTCTCCCTCTCTCTCTGCCCCTCCCCCGTTCATGCTCTGTCTCTCTCTGTCCCCAAAATAAATAAACGTTGAAAAAAAATTTAAAAAAAGAAAGAAAATAGCTAAAACTTTATAATTGTAGTTAATTATATTTTCAAAATAATTTCATGGATTTAATACAGCTAAACAATGACATTTACTTTTTTCCTGCTCAGATTCCTGGTGGAGATGTTCAAAATTTTCAAATCATTATTTAAAAATGTTTTAATGTTTATTTTTGAGAGAGATAGTGCACAAGCCAGGGGATGGGCAGAGACAGAGAGAGAGACACAGAATCTGAAGCAGACTCCAGGCTCTGAGCTTTCAGCACAGAGCCCAACGTGGGGCTCAAACCAGGAATGGTGAGATCATGACCTGAGCCAAAGTCGGACACTCAACAGACTGAGCCACCCAGGCTCCCCTCAAATCATTATTTTAAGGACATTATGGTAGCTGTCTATTCTTAGAAATACATTCTCTTCTGTCTGCTAGAATGCCCCTCAGCCCCCAGTTTCACCCTTGTTCCTCAAAAATGAGTCACTATGGAGAAGTCCCTTTGGATCCCTCCTAGCACTCAGAGTACTCTGTTAATACAGTTTATGTCAGGTATCCTTGAATAGCACTGTGAGTTATAAATGCCTGCTCTTCTCATTAGATGGGCACTGCCTTTAGTACAGAAATAGATGCAAATAGCTTTAGTGTTTCCTTCTGTAAAAAGATAACATTATTTATCTCATAGGGTTTTGCAAAGATTAAATAAGATAACATAAGAAATCTTCTGCACACTGCCTAGCACAAATAGTTTTTGACAAATGATAGTTGCCTCCTTTTCCCCCTTCTTTGAGAAAAGAACTATTATATATTTATTTCTGTGTCTCTAACACAAGGCTTGGCACACAGTGGGCCTCAAATGTTTACCAAGTTGAACTGTCAAAGAACCATGGTCTCATTGGAAGATGATAATAAACAAAGGATGCGTAACAATGACATGGTGTAAAAATATGGTAAACAGAAAGTGGAGGCTAGCACAAAACGATTCACAAAGTTAACTGTGAGCTGTATCCAACTCGTCAATTTCTGTCTTTACTGATTCAGTACTATGGCTTTTATTCACTTTTTGTCCACATTGTACTACTGGCATACTTGCATCTTAGCAATTATCATATTATAATAAAATCATATATTTATACTTTGTCTTCCCAACTGAATTATAAATTCCTTGAGTTCAGAGACTGTGCCTTATGCATTGCATTTTTGTATCTTCTGTACCTAAAATAAGCACCCATTTGCTTTCTTTTTTTTTTTTTTAACACTTGAGCTAGTTTCCCTTACTTTGACATAGGTACCTTCGGTGAGAAACTTCTCCCTAATATGCATTTTTATCTTTTCAACTGAATTGAAAGTTCATTCAAGGTTGGAAGCCATGTTTCCCCTATAAGGCCCAGCACAGGGTCAGATCCATGGTGGGTGCTAATTGCATATTTAATTGACCAATGCATATTCTCTCAAAATAGGGAGATGTCATTCCACATCATAAAGGACATTTCTGTATGAACTTAAGATATACAAGGTTCTGATATGGTCCATTAATATCACGCCATATCAGATAAAATTTGATTTTAGTACAACCAAAGAACAAATACAGTTTTCTTTCTTCCGAGAAAAGAAAAAGAAAATGATTTTACTGTTTTTATAAAAATAAAAAAGCAATAGATAGCCCCAAATTCTACCATCCATAAATAATCAGCATTAATATTTAGTGAGCATTATTTCAGACCTCTCTCTATGTATGCACATATTCAGAAAAGGGATGGATGACTAGATAAAAAAATTTTTATGAAAATAGGATCATAGTGTGCAGACCAGTTTTATTAAAAATATTCAATCTAATTTTATTTGAATTCAACAGAAGACTAAAATGAAACCAAAGAAATTGCTAACCTTTGGATAAATATTATTTCACCTCAAGAGATATTGACTTCACACTAGGGAAGATAAGATTATCACTGGTATACCTCCTCTCATCTCCTCTCCCCCAGCCTCCAGATTTTTATTAGTTATATCATTGCTCTGTCAGTGTTATTAACTGTTACATGCTGCTTTGTCACCAGCATCAAGTCTGTTATTTAGGGGATGTATATGTATTACAAACATTTAATTAAAGGAATTAATTGCTCCATCTGTATTCTTCTATCATGGTTTGTCTGTTCCCAGATTTTCTTTTCTTTTTTTTTTTAACGTTTATTTATTTTTGAGACAGAGAAAGACAGAGCATGAACGGGGGAGGGGCAGAAAGAGAGGGAGACACAGAACTGGAAGCAGGCTCCAGGCCCTGAGCCATCAGCCCAGAGCCCAACGCGGGGTTCGAACTCACGGTCCATGAGATCGTGACCTGAGCTGAAGTCGGACGCTCAACCGACTGAGCCACCCAGGCGCCCCCCCCCAGATTTTCTTTAAGATTGTTTATTTATTTTTAATTTTTTGAGGAACCTCCACACTGTTTTCCAGAGAGGCTGCACCAGTTTGCTTTCCCACCAACAGTGCAAGAGGGTTCCCATTTCTCCACATCCTCTCCAGCATCTATAGTCTCCTGATTTGTTCATTTTAGCCATTCTGACTGTTTATAGCAGCACTTTCAACAATAGCCAAATTATGGAAAGAGCCTAAATGTCCATCAATTGATGAATGGATAAGAAATTGTGGTTTATATATACAATGGAATACTACTTGGCAATGAGAAAGAATGAAATATGGCCTTTTATAGCAACATGGATAGAACTGGAGAGTGATATGCTAAGTGAAATAAGTCATACAGAGAAAAACAGATACCATATGTTTTCACTCTTATATGGATCCTGAGAAACTTAACAGAAGACCATGGGGGAGGGAAAGGGAAAAAAAGTTAGAGAGGGAGGGAGCCAAACCATAAGAGACTCTTAAAGACAGAATAAACTGAGGGTTGATGGGGAGTGGGAGGGAGGGGAAAGTGGGTGGTGGGCATTGAGGAGGGCACCTGTTGGGTTGAGCACTGGGTGTTGTATGGAAACCAATTTGACAATAAATTTCATATTTAAATTTTCTTAACGTTTATTTATTTTTGAGACAGAGAGAGACAGAGCATGAATGGGAGAGGGTCAGAGAGAGGGAGACACAGAATGTGAAGCAGGCTCCAGGCTCTGAGCTGTCAGCACAGAGCCCAACGCGGGGCTCGAACTCATGGACTGCGAGATCATGATCTGAGCGGAAGTCGGCCGCTTAAACAACGAACAGAGCCACCCAGGCGCCCCATTAAATTTCATATTTAAAAAAAGTTTATTTATTTATTTTGAGAGAGACATAGCGAGTGGAGGAGGGGCAGAGAGAGAGGGAGAGAGAGAGAATCCCAAGCAGTCTTCTTGCTGGCAGCACAGAGACCAATGTGGGGCTCGAACCCACAAAACTGTGAAATCATGACCTGAGCCAAAACCAAGATTTGGACACTTAACTGACAGAGCCACCCAGGCACCTCTGTTCCCAGATTTTTTAATTTGATTTTTTTCTCTTCATTGGCTGGATTTTGTAGAAGGTTTTATGAATGCTGTATTCCTTGGGGCACCTGGGTGGCTCAGTTGGTTAAGCATCCTATTTCAGCTCAGGTCATGATCTCACCTTTAGTGAGATTGAGCCCCACCTCAGGCTCTGTGCTGACAGCTCAGAGCCTGGAGCCTGGAGCGTGCTTCGAATACTGTGTCCCCCTCTCTCTCTGCCCCTCCCCCCCCACACACTCTGTCTGTCTCTCTCTCTCTGTCTCAAAAATATATAAACATGAATGCTGTATTCCCCAAGTGCTACATGTTGCCTTTTATTTGAAAAAGTAGTTGGCTGGGTATGACATCTTTGAGTCTCACTTAAACTTTCTTTCAACATTTTATAGACCTGCTCCATTGTATTTTGGTATTGAATATTACTGTGAAGTTTGAAGCCAGGCTGATTTTTTCCTTCATATAAATATCTTACTTTTTTCTGTCTATACATCTGAAAAATCATTTATTTATCCTTGATGTTCAATCATGCTTTTTCTTTCTCCTTCTTTCTTTCTTTTCTTTCTTTCATCTTTCCTCTTTTTCTGGAGCACAGTATGTCTTTTCTGTCTACAGATTTGGTTCTTCTTTTATTTCAGTGAAATTTTTTCTATTATATTCCTAAATACCTTTTCTGCACAATTTTTTGAATTCATCATAGACCTTAGGAACCCTAGCCAGCCTTGTTACATTGTCTTCATTTTCCATGACTATTATCCTATGATTGAATTAATCCCTTTGTCCTTTAGTTTTGATTCACTATGATTATCATAATACTTCCTTTCATATCAGTGATTCTATTTTAGTCAGGGCTATTTTGAGCCACACTGTTTCTAATTAATTTACTAGTTCTAATATAGTATTATTTTGGTCCTTACTATGTTCCTTTAGTTCTGCCATATCCTCAATCTATTGTTTATTAACTTGTCTTTGAGTTTTTGTTTATTGCATTCATGTTTTATTGAGTTCTAACATGCAAAATGCTCAGATGTTTTGGGTGTTTCTTGTGTTATGTTTTCTTCCATGTGTTTTTATTTTAATTAAACTTTTTATGAAGATCATTGTAGTTTCATGTGCACTTGTAAGAAATAATACAGGGAGATACTGTGTACTCTTTAACCAGTTTTTCCCAATGGTCACATTTTGCATTCTTACAGTAAAAATCACAACCAGAATATTGACATTGATAAAATTTATCCATTTTATTCAGATTTCCCCAGTTTTACTTATATTCATTTGTGTGTGCCTGTGTGTGTGTGTGTATGTGTGTGTGTGTGTGTGTGTGTGTGTACCTTTACGCAATTTGTAATGCCACAAGGATCCTTTGTGTTGACTTTTTATAACCACACCCTCCCTCCTGATCTTTACTATCCCTAACCTCTCCATTTCTATAACTTTGTCATTTAGAAAATGTTATATAAATGGAATTACACAGGGGCACCTGCGTGGCTCAGTCGGTTAAGCATCTGACTCTTGATTTTGGCTCAGGTCATGATCTGATGGTTCGTGAGATCTGGCCCCACATCAGGCTCTGCACTGATAGCACAGAGCCTGCTTCAGATTCTGTGTCTCCCTCTCTCCCTCTGCCCCTCCCCAACTTGTGCTTGTGCATGCTCTCTCTCTCTAAACAAGTAAACATTAAAAAGTGTTTAAATGGAATTATATAGTGTGTGACCTTTAAGGATTGGCTTTTTTTAATGTTTATTTATGTTTGAGAGAGAGAGAGACAGAACACAAGTGGGGGAGAGAAGAGACAGAGGGAGACACAGAATCTGAAGCAGGCTCCGGGCTCTGAGCTATCAGCACAGAGCCCAATGGGGGCTTGAACTCACAGACTGCAAGATCATGACCTGGGCCAAAGTCAGACACTTAAGTGACTGAGCCACCCAGGTGCCCCAAGGATTGGCTTTTTTCATTCAACATAATTACCTGGAAACCTATCCAAGTTATTGTGTGCATCAACAGTTCATTCCTTCTATTGCTAAGTAGTATTCCATGGTATGGGTGTACCATAGTTTGTTTAACCATTTGCTCATTGAAATACATCTGGGTTGTTTCTAGTTTGGAGCTATTATGAGGAAAGCTACTATGGAACATTTGTGCACAGGTCTTTGTGTGGCTATGTTTTCATTTCTCTGGGATAAATGCCCAAGACTATAACTGCTGCTCCATGTGGATTTAATCTCTCGTTTGCATGCTATGTTTCTTCCCTTTTCTTCTTTGGTTGTAGTAGTATGTTGGCATGGTAGCCATGCCATTTCTTTTACCCTTGTTTGTGCTTCACATGGGCAGGTCTTGCCAGGGCTTCTATTTGTTTTGATATAATTTGGTTGAATTCTCCATGACAACCTTCCCAGTGTATCTAGGACCTTTTCATACACCCCTCCAAGGTCTTGTTTGAAAGCAGAATGTTCTGTTCATTATTCTGTAGACTTCAGGTAAATTATGGGAAGGGGAAACTCAGCTAAAGTTATGCCTCTTTTGCTGAGGGGCCTGGACTCTGACCTCTGTTTTCTGATGTTCTATTAAATGTCTATACATGGCCCATTTAAACCCGCCAGGAGTATATTCCAATCCCAAAGCTTTGGCTCAATATTCCTAAGAAATAGGGAAGAAGGGAAACTCTAGAAAATAACAAATTCTGATAACACCCTCTACCTTGGCTGAGATCCTACAGTAATATGTTGGGCTTCTCCTCTTGAAGGTATGTTCTGGACTCTTCCTCAAAAACTTCCTCAACCCTTTCCCCTGCCCATTCCAAACTACCATTGACTACTCTCCAAATTGGTGGGGTTTAGTGATGACTTATAGGATTTTGTTGGCTTGCCTTTTTCCCTAAGCACTGTTTCTGGGGGTTGGAACAGTTAGGAACGTTTTAGCACTGTCCCAAGGTCTTCAGTTTTCTTTCTTGGCTGCCACTTTTGGAAATATAAATTTTAAAGTTTTACTCTTTCCTTGTTTGCTTATTGCTGTTGAAATTGTTAGTGTTTTTTTTATAATTATGATTTATCTTTGTTCATTTTTTTAGGTATTTGTCAGCAGTGGTAAGAGATTAAGAGTCTGTAGGTCAGCATTGTTCTATCAGTTTTCCCAGGAAATCTCAGATGGTGTGTGTTTTGTTTTTTTTAAACTCCTCTTTCATACTAGAGGGCCTGAGTCTGGAGAAGAACAGCACTTTAACAAGGTAAGGAAGTATAACAGAGTTGGGCAGTCGCTGCAACTGGGACCAGAAAGGGAGAACTTAAGTTAGGAAAAGTTGGCATGGCACACTCAAACATGGACCTAACCTGGGACCCCTAACTGAATATGAACTTTCCTTTTCTTCATTACTTTTACCCAACTCTTTCCAAGTTCAGTCAGTTTGCCTCAAATTTCTCATGTGTGTCCCTTCCTCCCCACCTTATTGTAATTGCCTATAGTCAAACCTCATCTTTGTCCTGGATTTCTGCAACATTTTCTTAACAGGGCTTCATGCCTCTAGTTTCTTTCTCATGCAGGCCATTCTGCCCACACTACCATTTAGTCAATGTTCCTAAACCATTTTGTGTATACCCTCTCCATTCAAAGGCCATCAGAGACTTCCCAATTGCTCCCTAAAACAAGTTCAAACTTCTTAATATGGTCTAAAAGCAACTAACATTTATGTATTTCCTCAATGCTGAGAACATGCAAATTGATTTTTACACATTGAATGATTTAATCTTCAAACCTTTGAGGTAGTTATTGTAATTATCCTCATTTTACATATGAGAAAACTGATATGAGGGGGATTCCATAATTTTCCTAAGGTCACACAGAAGAAATGGGATTCAAACGCTAGCAACATGGCTCCAGAGTCCATGCTCTTAAACCACCTCATGACATTGCCCTCTATAATGCCCTTCATTGTCTGCCATCCTAATGACCTTTGCAAGCTTATCACTCTCTCATTACCACCCATACATGAACATTCTGGCCACATCAAGCTACTTACTGTTCCACGAACACACCATATTCTTTCACACATCTGTCCCTTTTCACATCTCTTCTCTCAATGGACCACTCTCAGTATACCCTACCAAATCCACTTGGTAAACTCCCATTTATCATTTTTTCTTCTGCTGTTTTTGCTAAAGTACAAACCTAATTTTGCACATCCTGGCTTGCCCTTCAGTGAGACCCTATTGCCTCGAGGATACACCCAGCTTTCTCAGTATAGTAAATAAGACCCTGCAAAATCCAGGCCCCATCTACCACACAACTATCTATCACCTTTCACACCTCAAACTCAATCTGTACCAAACTACTTGAACTTTCCTAACCACACCATTCTGATCTCTGCCTCTATGCTTTTGTCCATGTTCATCCTTCCAATTGGAATCTCCTGTCCACCTGAAAGACTCTTACATGTGCTTCAAAACTCAGTATAATTATCCTCTCTGTGATGAAGCCTTCCCTTCCCTGCCACGCCTTGCCCTACCATGCCTTCCTTTACCTTCTTTAAGCAGAATTGGCTATTCTTTTCTCAGTGTCACCCATGCACCTTGTACATCACTTCTATTGTAGCACTTATCACACCATTGCACCATTATTTTTTACAGAGCTGTCTCCTTTATTAACTTTCTTGAGGGGGATGACAGTATTTTTATTTTTGTAAAGTTTATTCTAACTTGCACCTGGCACATAATAGGCACTCCCAAAATATATGTTGAATGAATGAATATTTTTTTCAGGTTTTAAAACTTTTTATTTGCATATTTTAAAAATTGTGCATTCTAATAATTAAAATCAAATTAATTAAATCAAATCAAATTAAAATGGCACTCTAATTAAACTGCATTTTGCAAGCTCCAGGATACCTTGGACCAGCTTGGTTTCTAGTCCAGATTTACTGCTGTCCCACCCAGCTTCTTCCTTCACCAACATGCAAGTTCTTTTCTTTCCCTGCCAGCCAGACAGGCAGATGGGAGAGGCAGGAGCAGCCTTCATTGTCAGTTCTTGATTCTTTGGTGTGAAAAGGGGCAGCACGGTCATTTAAACTTAATCCAACCTCTTTGCATCTTACAAAGTTAAACAGTTAAAAAAATAAAATAAAATAAAATAAAATAAAATAAAATAAAATAAGAAGGCCATACCTGTGGAATATACAGCGCATACTGGTGGCACACATCTCAATAGGATTTGCCTGATTGGTTCTCTCGTTCAGTCGTTTCTTTTGAAGGCAATGAATTTTTTCCTGTGTTTCAATTTTGACTTATCAAATTACTCAATCTCAGCCATATCGGATTTGTCAGATATGGTTGCAGAAGAAGCAGAGCAAGGCTTGCTAGCAGTGAAGCTTGGTTTACGCAGTGGCCACCGCAGAGTCATGAATGAATCTTGATATCCCCAGTGCCCAGCACAGTTCTAGGACACAGTATATACTCAATAAATAGCTGTTTTCTTAACAAATGTTTGCACTCTTTTTTCACTGTTATGTGTTTTCCTTCTAGGTACTTTCCTACTTCTTCAAACAGATCCTTTAGTGGGAGCCCCTGTTGCCTCAGAGCAAGCTTGTGAGTTTATTTTCCAGAGCAAAAGATTACCTTGAAGAGAATAGCATGACTTACAAAAACATGGCTAGAGGAGAGAGGCTTGGTCAAGCTGAGAGGAGCAGAGAAGGGTAGAATATTTGCCAAGACCTAACAGGCTTGGGCATATGAAGGTAGCTCTGTAGATATGGCTGAGTCATTCTGGGGCAATGATTCCCAAACTTGAGTGGCCATTAGAACTCTTAGGAAATAGTTCTCCATAAATCTCTGCATGTCTTGTGAGTAGAGGCATTGACTGTACTCTAGACTATCTTTTCAAGGGTATTTATACAGTGAACAGCCTGGGAATATAGATTGCATCCCCCTCCAGAACAAAAGACAAATTTATTTCTGTCGCATATGCTAAAGATAATCTCTCCTTCTACAGAAAAGATCAGGCATACTTATTGCCCATTATAAAAAAAAATTAGTTTCCCTAAGCTGGGTCTTCTTCTTTTGTTATACAACCCACTGCATGTCCTTGCATCACTTGGCCCTCCTCATGTCATCCTGCGAAATTAAAGCATGGGAAACTGACACACATGTTGATACTCTGGTTACTGATAATTCTGAGTAATAATAACATCATCATAATCATCATCTCCTGTCTCTGACCCAGGAATTTCATATCTTCTGTCAGCATCCATGAAATCATGACAGGCTAACTTTTTAACTTACAAGTAGAGTAAAATCTCACAGTTCTTGACAAGAATCATCAGGAGAGCCTGTTTACAATACATATTCTTGGGGCTTCTGGGTAGGTCAGTAGGTTAAGTGTCCAACTCTTGATTTCAGCTCAGGTCATGATATGGTTCCTGAGTTCAAGCCTTGCATAAGGCTTCACACTAAAAGCACAGAGCCTGCTTGTAATTCTCTTTTTCCCTCTCTTTTTCCCCACTCCTTCTTTTGTAATTCTCTTTTTCCCCACTCCTACTCTCTCTCTCTCTCCCAAAATAAATAAATGAACTTTTAAAAAATGCAGATTTTTGATTCTCCCTCCAAGTATGATTTGATGGTTCCAGAATGACACCCAGAAATATGCATTTTTGATAAGTGATTCAGATGTTGGAGGTCCTTAGACATCCCTTCAGAACCATTGTCTTTAAGATTATGCTAATGTATAGTCTACAGATTTGACTATAGATAGAAGACAACACTTTCTTCTTGAACAGGTAGAGGTAATCATAGATTAGCACTTTAGCTCCTTTGGCAATTGTTCTGGTTCAAAAGAACCTGTTAAGATAGAAAATGTCTGTTAACTGTAAGCAATACATAAGAGAAAATTATGTACTGGCTAGAGTGAAATTGAAAAAGATAGAAATACAAGAATAAATTTGTACCTTTGTCAATAAACTCAATTGTTTAGTCACTGTCTAAATTAAACTTGGGCTTTTCTTTTTCCTCTGAGGAAAGATGGGAAGTGGTTCTTTACACTTAACTCTTTCCTGGACTTGTTACTTCAGCTTGGGCTTCAAAATATATTTATGGAACACCTATTATGTGTTGAGCACTGTTCTAGGGGTCAAAAATAGTGATAAATGAGGCAAAGTCCTTGCTTTTGTGGAGCTTATATTCTAGTGGAGGGACGTAGAAACCGATCCCATAGACAAATACCTCACATATTTTCAAATAATGAAGAATAAAACAGAGTAATGGAATAAAGAATGACTTGGTGAGTCACTGGTGAGTGTTAAGGGACATTTTAGCTATAGTGGTCAAAGGAGGTGTTTCTGAAGAGGTAATATTTGAACTAAGATCTGATTGAAGGAGATATGGAGCTCTAGCTGTTGGTCTCTGCCTGCTAGAGAATTGCCCATTTGTAGGAACTGAAGCTCTTTAGCCTTCATTGTCAGCCTCACCCACCACCTGCCAAGCCTGAAAACATATAAGGAACTTCTCACTGGTGGCTGAAGTTCAGAATTAGCCTGCTGCTAGAGAGTTTGAAGATGACAGCAGAGTAGGAGGACCCTAGGCTTGCCTCATTCCATGAATACAACTAGATAATTAGCAAACCATCATAAATACCCCAGAAATTGTCCTGAAGACTGGAAAAAAAAACCTCCACAATGAAAGGTAGAGAAGAGGCCACATCAAAAATGTTAGGAATATGGAGATGCACATTGAGAGAGAAAGGGATCATGGCCACTGTGATGGGGAGGGAGTCACAGTTGTGCAGAAGGACAAGAGACAGAGTGGCACACAAGAGAGTGCATGGGCAATACTAATCTCCATAACAATTTGCTTGGAAAGTGAGAGGGGCCAAATTCCATGACTTCTGGAAACCAGTGAGGCTTAAAGCCTGGAGTTTAAAAGGTCAGAAAGCTTGGCTGGGAAAGAGCCTGTAGGGCATTGCCCTACTCTTGGAAAGAAGAAAGATAAGCAACTGCAGACATACAGTGTGGAAACAGAGATCTGAAGAGAGCCTGGGGCACACAGTGGGGAGGTTATTTGCTCATTTCACAGTGCATCCCAGAGAGACAGTGTTCAGGGAGAGACCCCTTTGGGAATAATGAAACTGGCAGGCACCATTCCCCCCGCCCCATACCCCACAACATAAGCACAGAGCCACCTCCGGGAATGAGTACAGCACTGACACCTGCTACCTAACTTGCTTACAAGAAGACACACTCACTCCCACACTCCAGTCACACTTGCTTCAGTCCCAGCATGACAGGCTCCCTCCCCCAGAAGACTGGCCCAAGGTCCTGATCACAGTGGTCCCCTAACATGGGAGTTTTATGGAGCCTTGGTTCTGGTGGCAATAACAACAGGTCTCATTTCACAAACAGACCACAAAAAACCTAGTTAAAATGCACCACATTCAGTCCAGAGACCAAAAACTGCACACAACAGGCAAAGAGAGCCTCTGTAGACAACTGGCCTGAAGATTAAAGCAGCCACAACCAAATACCAGAGCGCATGAGCACACATTGGAACACTCTTAGAAGCACCAGGCCCTGGAGAAAAGGAGACACTACATGGCAGGGCACAACAGGACCTGTTCTTCATAAAGCCTTAACACTCAAGTACATGAGATATAGGTGATGTTCCTAAAACACAGAAACAGGGACAGAGACTTAGATAGAATGAGAAGACAGAGAAAATGATCCCAAATGAAAGAACAGGACAAGGCCATGGCCAGAGATCTAAGTGGAAGGATATAAGTAATATGTTGGAGGGAGAATTTAAAGCAATGATCATATTAATACTCACTGGACTTGAAAAGAATGGAAGACATGAGTGAGACCCTTCATTCAGAGATGAGGAATAACACAGCAGAGATATAGGGCTCAATAAAGGAAATGAGAAACAGGCTTGCTGGAATTAACAGCAAGCTGGAAGAAGCAGAGGAATGAATAAATGACCTAGAAGACAAAATAATGTGAGCAAGGTGAACAAAAGAGAGAAAGAAGATTTAAGCAACACAAGAATAGACTTCAGGAAATCAGTGATTTCATCAAACATTTGTATTGTAAGACTCGAAGAAGAAGAAGAAGAAGAAGAAGAAGAAGAAGAGTGAAAGGATCCACAAAATTTATTCAAAGATATAATAGCTGAAAACTTCCTTAATTTGGGGAAGGAAAGAGACATCCAGATACAAGAAGCACAGAGAACTCCCATCAAAATCAACAAAAGCAGATCCACGCCAAGACATATCGTAATTAAATTAGCAAAATATAGTGATAAGGAAAACTATTTAAAAGGAACAAGAAAAAGAAGACAGAACATACAAAGGAAACCCCATAAGATTAGCAGGGGATTGTTCAGCAGAAACTTTCCAAGCCAGAAGGGAGTGGCATGATATATTCAAAGTGCTGAATGGGAAAAATCTGCATCCAAGAATATTCTATCCAGCAAGTCTATCATTCAGAATACAAGGAGTGATAAAAGAGTTTCCCAGGCAAACAAAATCAAAAGAAGTTTATGACCAGTAAACCAGCCCTGCAAGAAACATTATAGGGGACTCTTTGAGTACAAAGGGGAGACCAAACGTAACAAAGGCAAGAACAGACCAGAGAAAATCTCCAGAAATAAAACAAGTAATGAGATGACCCTAAGTACATATCTATCAATAATTATTTTGAATTTAAATGATTTAAATGCTCCAATCAAAAGGCATAGGGTGTCAGAATGTATTAAAAAAGAACACAATACCTATCTATATGCTGCCTACAAGAGATTCACTTTAGACCTAAAGACACCTGAAGATTGAAAGTGAGGGGCCGGAGAAACATTTATCATGCAAATGATCTCAAAAGAAACCTGGTTTAGACATACTTATATCCGACAAAATAGACTTCAAAACAAAGATTATAACAAGAGACAAAGAAGGACACTATATAATAATAAAAGGGACAGTCCAACAAGAACATATAACAATTGTAAATATTTATGCACCCAACATGAAACACCCAAGTATGTAAAACAATTAATAGCAAACATAAAGGAACTATTACTATATCATACTATAATGATATAATAATAGTAGGGGACTTTAACACCACACTCATAACAGTGGACAGATCATCTATACAGAAAATAAATAAGGAAACAATGGCTTTGAATGACACACTGGAACAGATAGACTTAACAGATATATTCAGAACATTCAATTCTAAAAGAGAAGAATACACATTCTTTCCAGGGGCACACAGAACATTCTCCAGGGTAGATCACATATTAAGTCACAAAACAGGCCTGAACAAATACAAAAAAGATTGAAATCATACCATACACCTTTTCTGACCACAACACTAAGAAACTAGACACCAACCACAAGAAAAAAATTGGAAAGACCACAATTGGAAAGACCTGTGTATACACAGGTTAAAGGACATGCTACTAAACAATGAATGGGTCAACCAGGAAATCAAAGAAGAATTTAAAAGTACATGGAAAAAAAAAAAGTACATGGAGACAAATGAAAATGAAAACACAATAGTCCAAAACCTTTGGGATACAGCAAAAGTGGTCCTAAGAGGGAACTATGTAGTAATGCAGGCTTACCTCAAGAAGCAAGAAAAATCTCAAACAAATAACTTAACCTTACACCTAAAAGAGCTAGAAAAAGAATGACAGATGAAACCGAAAGCCAGCAGAAGGAAGGAAATAATACAGATTAGAGCAAAAATAAATGATATAGAATCTAAAAACAAACAAATAACAGCAACCAAAAAGTAGAACAGATCAATGAGACCAGGAGCTGGTTCACTGAAAAAAATTAATAATATTGATAAACCTCTAGCTAGACTCACCAAAAAGAAAAGAGAAAGGACCTAAATAAATAAATAAAATTACAAATGAGAAGAAAGAAATAACAACCAACACCACAGAAATACAAAAAATTATGAGAGAATATTATGAAAAACTATATGCCTACAAATTGGACAACCTGAAAGAAATGGATAAATTTCTAGAAACATATAAACAACCAAAAGTCAAACAGGAAGAAAAAGAAAACTTGAACAGACCAATAATCAGCAAAAAAAAAAAAAAATTGAATCAGTGATAATAATTAAAAAAAAAAAACTCCCATCAAACAAAAGTCTATGACCAAGAGAGAATTCTACCAAACACTTAAAGAAGAGTTGATACCTATTCTTCTCAAACTATTCCAAAACACAGAAAAGAAAGGAAAACTTACAAATTCATTCTATGAGGCCATCATTACACTGATACCAAAATCAGATAAAAACACTATTAAAAAAACAACTCCAGGCCAACATCTCTGATGAACATAGATGCAAAATCCTCAACAAAATCCTGGCAAAAAATATCCAACAATACATTACAAAAAATCATTCACCACAATCAAGTGGAATTATTCCTGTGTTACAAGGGTGATTCAATATTTGCTAATCAATCAACATGACACATCACATCGATAACAGAAAGGAAAAGAACCATATGCTCATTTCAACATACACAGGAAAAGCACTTGACAAAGTACAACATCCATTCATGATAAAAACCCGCAAAAAAGCGGGCTTAGAGGGAACATACCTCAACATAATAAAGGCCATCTATGAAAAACCCACCCCTAATATCATCCTCAATGGGAAACAACTGAGAGCATTTCCTATACAGTCAGGAACAAGACAGAGATGTCCACTCTCACCAATTTTATTTAATATAATACTGAAAGTCCTAGCCACAGCAATCAGACAACAAAAAGAAATAAAAGGCATCCAAATCAGCAATGAAGAAGTAAAGCTTTCACTATTTGCAGATGACATGATACTATATGTAGAAAACCTGAAAGACTCCACCAATAAACTGACAGAACTGATAAACAAATTCAGTAAAGTCACAGGATTCAAAATCAATGCACAGAAATCTGTTGCACTTCTATATACCAATGATGAAGCAGCAGAAAGAGAAACTAAAGAAAACATTTACAATTATAATAATAGTAAGATACTTAGGAATAAATCTAACCAGGGGTGAGAAAATTGTACTCTGAAAAGTGTAAAAAATCTATGAAAGAAATTTAAGACAACACAAAGAAATGAAAGACATTCCATGCTTATGGATTGGAAGAACAAATATTTTTAAAATATCTATACTACACAAAGCAATCTACACTTTTAATGGAATCCCTATCAAAATACCAACAGTATTTTTCACAGAACTAGAACAATCCTAAAATTTGTATGGAACCACAAAAGACCTCAACTAGCCAAAGCAATCTTGAAAAAGGAAAGCAAAGTTAGAGGCATCACAATTCCAGACTTCAAATTATATTACAGAGCTGTAGTAATCAAAGCACTATGGAAAGCAAAAAGTCAAATAGGATGATAGGTACTGTCATTATCCCATTCAAAAAATAAAACAAAAAAACATATATGCTTATATATATACTGAAAATCACTGGAACACACAAAAAATATTATATGTGAGCAATGAAATTGAGAGATGAGCACTTCTGTTTTTCACTTATATTCTTCTGTGTTCTTTTTGTTTTTGGTCATGTGTTTCCATGACTTCCATAAATTTTAATTTTTTACATTTATTTATTTTTGAGAGACAGAGAGAGAGAGACAGAGCACACATGGGGGAGGGGCAGAGAGAGAATGAGATACAGAATCCGAAGCAGGCTCCAGGCTCTAAACTGTCAGCACAGAGCCCGACCCAGGGCTTGAACTCACAAACCGTGAGATCATGATCTGAGCCAAAGTCAGATGCTTAACTGACTGAGCCATCCAGGTGCCCCTCCATGACTTCTATAAACTTTAAAAGTTATTTGACATGGGGAACCTGGATGGCTCAGTCGTTTGAGCATTTGACTTAAGCTTAGTTCATCATCTCACGGTTCATGAATTCCAGCCCCTCATCAGGCTCTGTGCTGTAGGTGCGGCATCTGCTTGGGATTCTCTCTCTCTCTGTCCCTCCCCCATTTGTGCACTTTCTCACTCAAAGTAAATAAATAAACTAAAAAAAAAGTTATTTGACAATACCGGGTATTCTGACTCCAAATATAAGTGCTCTTTCTCATACATCATATATTTCTATTTTTATATCTACCACCAAGTTCCAGTACACTGCCTTACATATAATAAGTGCTGAAATAATTACCAGAAAGCATTCAGAAAGAGAAAGAATTTGTTTCCTTTAAGAAAAAGCTAATTGGTGCCAAAAAGTCAATTGTAGAAATGGTTGAGAAAGTTGCCTCATGAAAGAAAACTCATTCAATTGTAATAAGAATTGATAAGAGAGGGATTAGAGTAAGTTAGAAATGAGAAGTCTGGTTGCCAGAGCAACCTCTTCCTGACTGGAAGGAATATTTCACTAGAGAGGAGCTGCTGAATCAGGCATTGCTGCCTCCATCATCTTTGCTTTCATTTGGCTTTGATCATCAGGCAATGAGCAAGCTAGCTAGAAAAAGTTCTGGAGGTCAGTGTCATAACTACAGCAACAGGCATGGGCACAGGCACAGCAAAAGGGACCTTGATGATGGGTTAGCAGGAGGATAAAACAGACTGGCAGGCAGTGATGAGGAGAAGGAAACCTCTGGTGTATAGAGCTCAACCTGAATAAGGCCATGACCAAACGTCCAAATCATAGGGTCCAAGGGAATGGGGCTAATTCAAGCCTTATTTGCACTGGTTTTGAGAGCCAATTTGGAGTCTAGGGACCAGAATAGGAGTATTTGCATAGTGGTAATAATCACAGAAATTTGGGTGGAGGTTTCTAAATTCCAGGGGTTAATCTGGGTTGAAGAAGAAACTCACAGTTGGAGAATCATAACATGATCCATTTTCCCTGTAACCTAGGGATAGAGGCCAAGCAAGATATAAGCTGCGGGGGGGGGGGGGGGGGCTTTCTGATGTCAGTCATCCTAAGTCACCCTAAGACTCTCAAGCCATCCTTCAATTTGAGTGTAGTCAGACAGCTCTGCATATCATTTATAACTCAATCTCCCTCCTCTCCAACTTCTGAAATCTTCCACTATGCTTTATGAAATTGGTGGACAATCATCACTAAATCCCCTTATATCTGCAACTGCTTCTTTGTATATTCCCTTCATCTTGTTTAACTGAAATCAAACTCTCCTCTAAGGTGCTTAGTGTGCTGAAACCCTCTTATATGGTGCTGTCTTCTCTCCCACGCATTTAGTACCACAAGGCCTGAAGGTGGAAAAGGTATCCTCCTCATTGTCACTTCCAGGACATTCTCCTCTTTCTTCAGTAACAGCCCCCAGTTTTGAACCTCATGTCCCCATATTAAGCCATTCACTATCTGTCCTCAATAATCACTGATTCCTGAATTGTTCACACTTATTCCTTGAAGATTTTAGCACCTGATTCACTGTTACTCCCTGTAACACTATTCCTGTCTTTTTTAAAAAACATTTTTTAATGTTTATTTTTGAGAAAGAGACAGACAGAGCATGAGCAGGAGAGGGGCAGAGAGAGAGAAGACACAGAATCTGAAGCAGGCTCCAGTCTCTGAGCTGTCAGCACAGAGCCTGACAGGGGACTTGAACTCACGAACCACGAGATCATGACCTGAGCAGAAATTGGATGCTCATCTGACTGAGCCACCCAGGCATCCCAACAATATTCTTAATTCTTGGTTATTTCAGTATCCAAATAGATGATCTTTTTGATAATCTGGCCTCTCAGTTCCTTGGCTTCTTCTCCCCTAAATATCTCCACCCTACTATATCTATTTACCCACTAACCCACGTGGCCAAACCGTTGACTTACAATTACTAAAAACAAAACAAAACTATTCCTCTCTTGTCTCAATTTCAAGCACCTCATTCTTCAACTATCACCTTCTTCTTTCTACATTCCTTATCATTCCCACATTCTAACAAAAATTCATCCCCACTCATTGAATCTACTACTTTCACTCCCCTTCATGTCCTCATTGCCTGCCCTACCCAGCATAAATTCTGTGGTCAATCATTACATTACTGGCTCTACATGTACTCGCACTCCTTTGCCCCTCTCTCACTTCTGTTCAAATGAGCAAGCCTCAAGTCTAGTTAAATCCAACTCTCCACCTATTATGCACTTACATAATTGAATTTGGAAAAATGACAGCTATGCTGACTGGTCTCATTTTATGTTCATGAAGAACATTGGTCTGTAGTTTTCTTTCCATGTAGTGTCTTTGCTTGACTTTGGTATTAGGGTAACACTGGTCTCATATTTGATATTATGAGTTGGGAAGTTCCCCTTCCTCTTTTATTTTTTGGAAGAGATTGTGTATGATGATATTATTTCTTTCTCAAATGTTTAGTAGAATTTGTGAGAGAAACCATCTGCACCTGGAAGCTTTTAAACTGCAAATTAAATTTCCTTAACAGATATTAGATAATTTGGATTATCTATTTCTTTTTGAGTGAGTTTTGATCATTTGTACTGTAAAGGAATTGATCCATTTCATCTAAGGTGTCAAATTTATGGACATAAAGTTGTTTGTAGTATTTTTTTATCATGCTTATAATGTCTGAAGAATCAGCACCCATTAAAATAGCAAAACAAAAAGTTATAGCCAATAATCCAAAAAAGAAGACAAAGTGTAATAATAAAAATTATTTAAATAATCCAAAAGAAGGCAGAAAAGGAAGAAAAGGGAAACAAAATACAGATAGAACAAATAGAAAACAAATAGCAAGATGATAGATTTAAACCTAAACACATATAAAATTATATTAAATGAAAATGGCCTCAATATTTCAGTGAAAAGGTAGAAATTGTTAACTTACATAAAAAATCAATATCCAGCTATATTTGCTGCCTATAAGAAACATATTTTGATTTTATTTTTATTTTTATTTCTATTTCTATTTTTATTTGAGAGAGAGATAGAGAGCATGCAGAGGTCAGGGAGAAGGTCAGAGGAAGAGAAAGAGAGAATCTTAATCAGACTCCATGCCTAGTGTGGGGCCCAAAGTAGGGCTTGATTTCATGACCATGGGATCATGACAAGAACTGAAATCAAGAGTCAGATGCTCAGCTGACTGAGAAACTGAGGCACCCTGAAACATACTTTAAATATAATTCTACAAATAGGTTAAAAGCAAAAGAATGGGAAAAAAATATCATGGTAACCCCTGTCAAAAGGAATCTGGTGTGGCTCTTAATATAAGAGAATTCAGATTTCAGAGAAAAAGATATTAGTAGAAGTAGGAAGGTCATTTCATAATTACAAAAGATGCAACTCATCAGGAATAAATAACATTCCTAAACATTTATGTATCTAATAAAAGAGCTTCCAAATACATGGAGCAAAACCTGATAGCACTACAAGGAGAAATAGACAAATCCATGATCTTGATTAGAGATTTCAATACCCCCTCACAATACTTGGACATTAGAAAATCAGTTAGGATACAGAAGATTTGCACAGCACTGTCAACCAATTTTACCTAATTGATATTTATGGAACACTCTACCAGATGACAGAAAAAAACTCATTCTTTTCAAGTATACATGGAACATTCATCAAACATACCATATTTAAGGCAATAAAGGAAAACTTGAGAAAATTAAAAAGATTCAATTCATGCAAAGTATGTAGTCTCACTACAGTGGAGTTAAATGAGAAATCAATAACAAAAAAGATGCCTTGGAAAATTGCCAAATATTTGAAAACAAAATAATACCTTTATAAAAAAAAAACCCATGAGTCATGTGGAATTTAAGAAACAAAGGAGCAAAGGAGAAAAAAGAGAGAGAGAGAAACAGATAAACCAAGAAACATACTCTTAATTATAGAGAACAATCTGATGGTTACCAGGGGGAAGGTGGGTGGGAGTATAGGTTAAATAGATGATGGGGAGGGCCCCTGGGTGGCTCAGTCAGCTGAGAGAGTGACTCTTGATTTCAGCTCAGGCCATGATCTCATGGTTCTGTTCTGTTTGTGAGATGGAGCCAAAAATAAAGGATAAAACATATTTTAATCTTAATGAAAATGAAAACAGAACATACCAAAATTTGTGGAATGCTGCTAAAGTAGGGAAAAGGAAGAAATTTGTGGTACTAAAGTAACTGTATTAGAAAAGAACAAAAGGTCTAAAGTCAACGACTTCATGTTTAACCTTAAGAAACTAGAAAAAGAAGAACAAATTAAAACCAAAATAAACCAAAGAAAAAGAAATAATCATCAATAAAATTGATACAGCTCTAGCCAGAGTAACCAAGAAAACAGAGAGAAGACATGCATTACTAATAACAAAAACGAGAGATGGATATCATTAAACTTCCACAAAATATTAAAATGATAATAGAATATTATAAACAACTATATGCCCATAAATTTGACAATTTAGATAAAATGGACAAATTCTTTGAAAAAAAACCAACCTACTAAATCTCACATAAGGAAAGTTACATAACCTAAATAGCCCTATGTTAGTGAAATTTAATTTGTAGTTTAAAACTTCCCACAAAAGAAAATTTTTTAAAAATTAATTAAAAAAAAAAGAAAAGTTTCTAAAAAATAAGCAAAAAGTAAAAAACCTTCCAGCTCACACACAAAAATGCCAGGACCCAAATGACTTCATTGGTGAATTCTACCAAAAATTTCAAGAAGAAACAGTACCAATTCTACATTAGCTGCTCCAGAAGTTTGAAGAGGAGGAAATATTCCCCAACTCATAACAACTGATAAAATATTTCCTATACGGCCAGCTCTATCTTGATACAAAAGTTTTCTAAATAAAATTTCATCAAATTGAATCAAAAAATACATATAAAAGATATTAATAAATCATGATGAAGTGGGGTTTATCCAAGGAATGCAGAGATGGTTTAACCCTTAAAATCAGTGAATGCAATTGACTATACTACCAAACTAAAAACTATAAACCACATGAGCATCTTAACAAACACAGAGAAAACACTTGACAAAATTCAGTATCCATTTCTGATATAAATTCTTGGCAAAGCAAAAAGAGAAGGGAACTTTCCTCATTCTGATGAAAAGCATCTATAAAAAATAAATAAGCCTTACAGCTAGTATCATATTTATTGGTGAAAGATCACGAATAGGAAAAGGAATGTCCACTTTTACCCTTCTATTCAACATTGTATTAGACATTCTAGCTAGTACAATCAGGCAGGACAAAGAAATAAAAGACATCAAATTGGAAAGGAAAAACTAAAATTACTTTTATTCACAGATATAATGTCTATGTAGAAAATCTGATGGAATTTTCAGACATTATTTTTAAACCATAAAGTGCATTTGTAATATTGCAGAATACAAGATCAGTACATAAAATTGTTTCTGTATACTATCAATGGAAAATTGATAATCAAAATTAAGAAAAGAATACTATTTACAGTGACACCAAATACTTAGTGATAACTAATCCAATAACTAATCCAAATCACTTAGGGATGAACCTGACAAAAGATATAAAAAATCTGAGCATTGAAAACTACAGAATATTGCTGGGAGAATACAAGAAGACCAAAATAATTGGAAAGATATATCATGTTTATAGGACAGAACACTCAGCATCCTTAAGGTGTTGACTCTCCCTAAAGTGATCTATAGATTCAACTGCAATCCTAATCAAAATTCTTTCAGGCTCTTGTAAAAATTAATAAACTGATTCTAAACTTCATATGGTAATGCAAAGGACATAGAATAACTAAAAAAATTTTGAAGAAGAACAAAGTTAGAGGACTAATATTACCTGATTTCAAGACTTCTTTTAAGCTTTGGTAAAATAGACAGTGTGATATTGGTGCAAAATAGATAAATAGATTAATGGAACAAAATTAAAAGTCTAGATTATAGACTTACACATATATAGACAACTGATTTTTTTACAAAGGTGAGTAGGCAATTCAGTGGAGAGGGAATCATGTTTTCCATAAATGATGTTAGAACGATTGGATGGATATCTATATGAGAAAAAAGTAAGAACTTCTATCCATACCTTGAACATAAGAAAAAATTAACTCAAAATGGATTATAGACCTAAATATAATGTTTCTAGATAGATCATAAACCTAACTATAAAACTTCTACAAGAAAACAGGAAAGGGGCACCTGGGTGGCTCAGTCAGTTAAGCATCTGATTCTTGGTTTCAGCTCTGGTCATGATCTTGCCGTTAGTGATTTCGAGCCCTGCATTGGGCCCCGGGCTGACAAGTGTGGAGCCTGCTTGGGATTGTCTCTCTTTCCTCTCTCTCTGTCCTTCCCTTGCTCATGTGCACACTTTCTCTCTCTCTCTCAAAATAAATAAATTAATTTAAAAAAAAGAAAACAGGAAAAACCTCTTTGAACTTGGGATGGGCAATATTTCTTAGATATGACACCAAAACATAATCCATAAAAAACTGATAAATTGGACTTCATAAAAATGAGGAACTTATGTTCTTCATTTTTTTTAATGTTTTTATTTTTGAGACACAGAGAGACACAGACCATGAGAAGGGGAGGAGCAGAGAGAGGGAGACACAGAATCTGAAGCAGGCTCCAGGCTCTGAGCTATCAGCACAGAGCCTGATGTGGGGTTCAAACCCATGAACCGTGACATTGTGATGTGAGCTGAAGTCAGTTGCTTAACTGACTGAGCCACCAAGGTGTCCTGAGGAACTTCTGTTCTTCAAAAGACGGGGTGCAGAAAATAGAAAGACAGTCCACAGAACGAGTGAACGTATGTGCAAAGAATGCATCTGATAAAGGACTTGTACCCAAAATATATGAATAACTGTTGAAATTTATCACTAAGAAAACAAGCAACACAATTAAAAAACTGGGCAAAATATATGAACAGACATTTCACCAAAGAAGATATATGGATGGATTGGGCGCCTGGGTGGATCAGTTGGTTAAGTGTCCGGCTTCAGCTCAGGTCATGATCTCACGGTTTGTGAGTTCAAGCCCCACATCTGGCTCTGTGTTGACAGCTCAGAGCCTGGAACCTGCTTCAGATTCTGTGTCCACCCCTCTCTCTCTGCCCCACCCTTGCTTGTGCTCTCTCTCTCTCTGTCTTTCAAAAATGAATAAACATTAAAAATTTAAAAAAAGATGATATATGGATGGCAAGCAACATATGAAAAGATGCTCAAACATCATTAGACATTGGGGAAATGTAAATAAAATATGCAGTGAGATACGGACTATTAGAATGGCTAAAAGTAAACTTTTTATGATACCAGGAGTTGGCAAGGATGTGGAGGAACTGGAACTCTCATACATTGCTGATGGGAATGTAAATGGTACAACCATTTTGTAAAGCAGTTTGTCAGGTTTTTTTAAATGTTAAACATACATTTGCCATATGATCCAGCCATACTATTCTTAGATTTTTACCAAAAAAAAAAGCGAAAGCATGTGTCAAAATATATAGTTGTACATGAATGCTCATAGCAGTTTTATTTGTACTGGCCCAAAATTGGAAACAACTAAAATGTCCTTTCAATTGGGGAATGAATAAACAAACTGTGAGATGCACATACAATAGAACATCACTTGGCATCAAAAAGGAATAAATTATTCCATATGATTCAATTTAAGTAAAACTCTTAGAAATAAAAACTAATGTATAATGATGAAATCAGATCAGTAGTTGCCTTGAGACAAGGCTGAATGGGGAAGGATTACAAAGGGGCATGAATAAACTTTGGAGGATGATGACTATGCTCCATATCTTAATTGTGGTGGTGTGTACATATGTCAAACCGTATTAAATGGTATACTTTATTTATTTATTTATTTTAATATCTAAAAATTGTATTAAATTGTAAATGAAATACATACACATTTTAGAAAATGTGAAAAAAATAGAGAAAAGTATAAAGAAGAAAACAGAAATCATCTATACATTTGCTATTGTCATGGTTATACTTTCAGTCTTTTTCTATGGATATAGATGCTAAATTGTATACTTTAAATATGTGAAGTTTTATTGTATGGCAATTATACCTTAACAAAGCTACTAAATTAAATGATCCCAGCAAAAGTTTTTCTAGACACAGGCAAACTTATTCTAAAATTTATATGTAAAAGCAAAGGACCTAGATTAACTAAAGCCATCTAGAAAAAGAATAAAGTGGGAAGAATCATTATACCCAATATTAAAGCCTACTATATAGTCACAGTAATCAAAACAGTATGATATTGGAAAAAAGATAGACACATAGATCAACCGAAATGAATAGAGAACCACACGAATACGCCCAACCAAATTTTGACTAAAGTGGAAAACCAATTCAACTCAGGAAGCACAGACTTTTCAACAAAATGGTGTGGGAACCATGAACATCCAGACAGAAAAATGAACCTCTAGCTAAACCTCACAACTATATAAAATTAACTCAAAATACATCACAAACACCTTATACAAAATTAACTTATTCAATGGTGTGGATTACCACAATTTGTTTAATAATTCGCCTGAATGCTATCTGGGTTGATGAAAGCTATCTAAGTCATTTCCAGGTTTTGACTGTTATGAATAAAGCTGCTATGAACACTGGTGTACAGGTTTTTTTTAAATAATTGATTGTAATTGACACATAACATTGTATCAGTTTTAAGTGTACAACAAGATTTAATATTTTTATATATTACAAAATGGAATACAACTCAGAAATAAAAGGAAATGAACTGTTGATGCACACAACAACTTGAACAAATCTCCAGGTAACTATCCTGAGTGAAAAGCTAACCTCACAAAGTTATATGCTGTCTGATTTTGTTTATATAGTATTCTGTAAAATGACAAAACTATAAAGGCAGAGAACAAAATTATGGTTGTCATGGGGTACCTGGGTGGCTCAGTCAGTTAAACATCCAACTCTTGATTTCAGTTCAGGTCATTATCTCACAGTTCATGGGATTGAGCCCTGCATTGGGCTCTGTGCTGACAGCATGGAGTCTGCTTGGGATTCTCTCTCTCCCCCCCTCTCTCTCTCTCTGCCTCTCCCCTGCTCACACATACATGTGATCTCTGTCTCTGTCTCTCTCTCTCTCAAAATAAATAAATAAACTTAAAAAAAAAAGAAATGGCACACTTTATTTAAAAAAAAAAAAAAAGAATTATGGTTGCCAGAAGTTTGGAACAGGATGAGGGAGAGTGCACGTAGAATGATGGTGTATGTGGTTTTAGAGGAGGAAGATGATAGATTCTTGCTGTGATGGAACTGTTCTGTATCTTGACTTTGGTGGCAGATACAAGAACCTACATGTGATAAAATTGCATAGAGGTAAATAGACACAACTGAGTCCTAGTAAAATTGGGATATCTGAATATATTTGGTGGAGTGTATCGATATTAATATCAAGGTTGTAATAGTGTAGTATAGTTCTGCAAGATGATGCCATTAGGGGAAATTGAGTAAAGGGTAAATGGGATCTCTCTGTATTATTTTTACAATTGCATGTGAATCTACAATTGCCTCAGAATTAAAAGTTTAATTTAAAAAATCTCTGCTTAAAACAGCTCCAAAAGATTTAAATGATACAATTTATGTAAAAGTGTCTGGCACATTTTACATACTTAGCAAACATGCAGGAAAAAAATAATAATCATCACAAGTCATTCATTCAATCAATGGTTTGGCATATATTTATTAAGAGTATACTACATGTCAAGGACTATTCCAGGCTCTGGGTTATACAACAATGAAAAAATTTAAAATGAGGGTGCCTAGGTGGCTCAGTCGGTTGAGCGTCCGACTTCAGGTCAGGTCATGATCTTAACGTACATGAATTCAAACCCCACATCAGGCTCACTGTTACCACCCTGGCAGTGCAAAGCCTGCTTTGGATCCTCTGTTGTCCCACGCTCTCTCTCTGCCCTTCCTTCACTCATGCGCACGCACACACATTCTCTCTCTCTCTCTCTCTCTCTCTCTCTCACAAAAAATAAATAAAACATAAAAGAAAACCTTAAAATGGTATCCACCCTCATAGAACTTTCAGTTCGGAGAAAGAGACTGAAAATAAATCAAAAAGCAAAAACCAAAAAAATCATTGAAATTACAGATTTTGAGACATGCTCTGAAAGAAATGGACAGAGTGCTGTAATAGAGAACAAAGTGGATAGACCTCCTTTTGACAGAGTAATCTAGGGAAGCCTGTACAAGGAGGTGGTATTGAGGCTGAGAAGTGAAGGATGAGAAGGAAGAAGCTATACTCTCTCATACAGACAGAGGCAAAGAAGTACGGGAAATTAATGGCAAGTCAAGGCAGAGGGAACAGCAAGTGCAATACCCTGAAGCAAAAGAAATTGTATAGAACTGGGAGGAAGGGGGACAGAAAGAACACAGTTGAAGCAGAGGATATCACCAAGGAGAGGAGATGAGCTCAGAGATGTAGCTAAGGTCAAGATCATGTAGTGGCCTATAGACAATGGTAAGGACTTTGGATTTTACTCTGATTGAGATGGAAATCATCAGAGAGTTTTAAGGTGGAAAGTACCATACTGTGCTTCATATTTTAAGCAGATCATACACACTGGTACATGAGCAGGATAAAGAAGAAAGTGGAGGAAAGGCCAACTAGAAGGTTGCTGCAGTTAATGGATGGTGGTTTAGCCTAGGGTGAAAAGGACTTAACTGTTAGCTTTGGGGAATGAGGAAATGGCCAATATTATGGATATGTTAAGGTTTCTTACTAATGTCTCAGAAGAGGTGGTTTTGAATGTGAAATAATAGCAAGTACCTCCAGATGGTACTTTCCAACAGGTGGCTGGAAATCCAAGAGATCAGTAGGGACTAAAGATATAGATATGAGAGTACTGTCATTAAGGGTATGATTGAATGCATGGAGATAAATGACATCACCAAGAGAGCAGAGAGGCAAGAGAGAACAAAGAGGACAAAGGATAGAATTGGGGATAGCACCCATACATTTTTTATTTTTTCTGATAAAAACTACTTTTAATTACAAAAGTAATATAATCATATCACAGGAATTTGGAAAGTAAAAAAAAGAGAAAAATATACAAAATCAAACCTCTTAAAGTGAACATTTTATCATTTGGAAGTATTTCTCCCTCCTAGGCTTTTTATATACATCTTTTAATTAGTATGCATGTAATCTTATATCCTATTTCCTCACGTAACAGTTTCAGAATAACCTACTATTGGAAGTGGGAGGATACCCAGCAAAACCGATAGAAGAAGTAGTTATTAGCAAAGGAGAATAACTTAAAGGAATAAGTGGCATTAGACTGTTATTGGTGACCTTGTAGAGGAAATACAGATGTGTGTATAGATGACCAGTCTTTAGCTTGGTGGCAAAAGAAAGGAACAAAATCCTGAAGTGGTGGCTGGATCTAGGGAGGGTTTTTACAATGAGAAATATCTGAGTATGTTTATAGACAGAGGAAGGAAGCAGAAGACAGGGAGAAATTAAAAATGTTGTTGACAGGATATAATTAATGGTCACAGTCTCTACAGAAGTAGGAGGGGCTGGGAATAAAAGCAGGGAGTGAGGCAAATTTCTTTCTCTCACGTAGGAGAGAAGAGACTCTAACATCATCTACTATAGTTCCTCATGTATAAATGAGGGGTTGAGGCCTGGGTTAAGAGAGGTGTGCTAATTATACAGCTAATCAGAGCTATAGCGGGGATGTGGACTTAGGTCCACCCAAACCCCTGCCCAGCAGAGGAAAACAAGTTTAATGCTTTCTTTCTGATCTATCCATAGGAGGGACATGCCCCTGTCTAGTCAGACAGAATAGGGCAAAACCCAGCAGCAGCTTTACTCCAGCTGTCAGTACTTTTCAAAATTTATATATTGGTTGCCTTCTTTCTGAGAGTCATCTTAGTGGACAATCCCTGATCTAGAACATTGGAAAGCCAAGTATAGGCTTTCAATAAAAAAGGGGGGGGTGGTTGGAAAGCTTTTACCTTAAGCTAGATAATGCTTCTCAACAGAGCTTCTTTCCTCTTCATCATAATGAAATGGAAGCTAGCAAAAAATTGGAAACAACCCAGGATGACTAACACTAGGGATGTGGTTTAATAAAAAATGATCCAACAACAGGAGGGAATACAATGCAGTCATTAAAATAATAACTATGAAGACTATAGAAATGAAAACATGCTTATGATATAATGGTAAGATAGGCTTCCAAATGGCATGTGTACCATAATTGCAATACATAAAAATCATATGTTCATTGTAGGTAACATTCAGAAAGGGAAAATGTTTATGTGATGGAATTATAAATGTTATGATTTTTAAATGTTCTTTGTTGTTTTTTATGTTTATTTATTTATTTTGAGATAGAGTGCACGAGTGCACATGAGTTGGGGAGGAGCAGAGAGAGAGGAGACAGAGAATTCCAAGTAGGCTCCACGTTGCCAGCACAGAGCCCATGTGGGGCTCAAACTCACAAATCATGAAATCATGATCTGAGCTGGAATTAAGTGTCATATGCTTAATCAATTGAGCCACCCAGGCACCCCTAAATGTTGTTTATTGTTATAACTTCTACTCAAATAAACATTTAGTAAATAAAAAGTAACTATTATGTCTTCTCCAAAAGAAATACTTATTTTTACAGTTGCTAAAAATAAATGTTTTTTTATGGTTAAATAAATTTAAGTGGAGACACAGAGGAGAACCTACTCCGATGGAATGTTCAACTTCTTCAGCATAGTAAACTGAGTCATTCAGCAGCAATAAGTCTTCTGGCTGTCACAGACATTCTTTCTTGGGTTGCTCTAATGTAGCAACCCTCCTCTTTTCTCCCTTTCCTTCCTGCAGGATTAGAAGCAGATGGCAGAAGCTGGTAGATCTGGAAGGGCAGCCCAGAGAGAGATTCCAGTATTAGGCTCCTAGGTGTTAGGCGAGCAATAGTTCCTTTATTTATTTGCTTTAAATTTATATTAAACTTATTTTTTAAATTGTACTCCATGAAGAGAAAAAGAAAGAAATCATTTTTATCTGTAACACCACCACCAAACACAATTGTTTCTGGAGATAAGCTTTTATAGAATGACAGTGAAAATGTCTATATAGTTGTGTGTTCTATTTTTGCCTCTTAACCTCTTAGTCTTATTGTATTTAGGCTTTTCTATGTTTATTGCAGTCCTCAGAATTATGATTTTTATTGCTTACATAATATTCCATTCAATCTATGTGTTTTAATTCACTTAATTACTCTGATTTTGTTGGACATTTGGCTAATACTAGTTTTTTGAGATTACGCATAATGGCATATGAAATGTGTTTCATAAAAAAATGTGCTTTGTAGATATAGTTTTCTTCTTTCTTTTGAATTATTACCTTACTGATAAATTTCCAGGAGTGGGATTACTATGTCAAAGGGCATGGATTTTTTTGATATGTATTGTCAAATTGCCCTTCAAAAGAGTTGTCCTAATTTATCCTACTGCTGGAATGCATGTGGGAGATCCCTCTTTCCATCCTCTCCCTGCAAACCAAACCAACATTGTGTTTGATAATATTTTCTACTTTAATAAGTATAAAATGGTTAATGTTCTTTAGTACCAGTGTGGCTGAATGTGTTAAATCACATCATCTAAGAACCACGGGAATCTGAGATCTGGGATTGATATGGGTAGTTCCAGAATTATAATTAAGTGGGTTTTTTTTCCCTGTGTGTGTGTGTGTGTGTGTGTGTGTGTGTGTGTGTGTAAATTGTCTGTTTCATGCCTTTTACAGTTGCCTAATAGAGTAGGTTGTGGCTGGAGAGGGGAAGAGTGAAGAGGGCAACTACAAAATTATCCATGTTACCCCATGCCATATGTCGTTCTTCCACACTATCTAAGAGATGCCAGGATGCCAGGTGTCTCCAGGCTGGTCAAGGAAGGAACGAGAAAAAAAGCAAGTTGTTGAGTACTGCCAAGGGATGGATAAAACTGACAATGAAAAGACTCCAGTTTGCTTTTGATTTCTGGACCTCTACTGGTTTTCAGGCATACATAAAACCAAAAGGTGTACAGGCATTTAATAGAAAACCAGTTACACAATACGTGAAGTGCTAGAAAAATTGGCAGAATTCTTCACAATCCTCCCTAATGTGTTCCTGAAGTTTCCCAGTGGGCCTGCTCATGGGGATTGTATTTACTTGTACTTTGTTGCTAGGCAAGAATCAAGGTGTTGTATTTCAACCAGATGTCCTGAGTTGGGCTCTGCAAGATAGAGTAGCAAGTGAGACATGTGTTTTCCTTTAAACAGACCTTCTCGCCATCACCAGCTGCTTTCAGTCTCATGGGTGGATCTCTCCACTTGTCAGATTTTCTAGCTCCTGAGGCTTTCGAAAAGCCACCCTTGGTATTTTTAATCATTTAGTCATTGCTAATTCTCTTACAAGTGTCAAAGTACACTCCCAATATTTTTCTTAGAACGTCCTCCTGGCTGCCTCTTGATCAGGGACCCAAGGGTTATGGGGCCTGCTGACCTTAAAGCAGTCTGATTGTAACAGTTCTTTCTAGTGTCCAGGAAATATGTGAAATACTGAATGGACAAAAAAGATTTCCGGGATTTCCTGACTTGTGCACTTTTCTGTGTTCTGTACTTTTTGTTGGCTTTGAGCTCTTCAACAACTCTATAAATTGTGAAAAACCGATAGTATTGCGAAACATCCATAGAAATGCAAATGAATTTTGTGTGGTGTAATGTAATTGGTTATTGTCTCATGGATATTGGCCAGTTTTGCACCTATTTGAAAATTCGTTCCAGCATTCATAATTGCCTATGGGAATCTATGCCCTTCGAACTGGTTGTAACATCTTACTGCTTCCCTCATTAATTAATGAGTTAAATAAAATGTTTGACATGTGTTCCTATTATATTTGCATGAGAGTCATGATTTTACCTTAAAAAAACTATCCTTTAACACTAGTTTGCCTTTCTATAGCGGTTTTACAAGCCCAAATGGGCTTCTGTTTTTGCCTATTTGTCTGAACTGGAAGCATTCAGCTCCATTCACCATGGTATTTTCAATTTAACTTTTTTTTCTGAAAAGGAGAAGAATTCAAAACAACAATTATATTAGCTATAACTTCAACCAATGCTTCCTCCAGCCAGCTTTTCTTAGAATTCTGTTCTCCAGCTTTCCCAAAAGACATTTTTGGAAGAAGCAAATTACTTTCACATCAAGTTTTTGGCCTCATCAGAATCTGCAGAAAGAAGTCCCCTGACTTGTGCAGAATAGGTCTCATCACCCCCTTTAAGGTTGGAGCGTCTCATGATAAGTCAAGTGGTAGTGTGCCAGTGGGTTCTGACCTTTCCAAAAGTGCAGTTTTATGTAGAAACCATTTGTAGTAGAAACTTTTCATTTCCTCCTCAAATTTAAAAATGTTAAGAGTACATTTAAGGGACAGGTTAGCAACTGCTTTTTCATAATTAAATGTTACTAATTAAAGAATTAAGATCAGTTGCACAGTCTTTTTTGGTGGAGGGATTCTGAAACAGTTAAGGTAACATTTGAATTTGCATTCGACTGGTAGAATGCAGGAATCAGACTGGGTAAATGGAGGACTCCCTCAAGGCAAAGGACAAAGGAAGCATATGACTGGGAGTTGGTAGGGGATGGGACTAGGAGTCAGAAGCAAGGCCAGTGATTTCTGTCAATTTCTTGTTTCATTCTTTGAGTTCAGCAGAAGTTAAACAAAACTAATTCATGTGCTTTGAAAATGCTTTAAGATTGTCAGGTATAGACACATAAGCTAATGGTTAAGGCAGAAAGGAGGGAGTAGCAATTGGTTCTAGTTTAATAATTAATTTCGTTAACTCGATGGGCATGATCGTTGATCTTCCTGGGCTTCAGTTTCCTCTTCTGAAAAATAAATGGGTTGGACTAGTTGGTCTCCAAAAGGCCTTCTAGTTCTGACCTCTTAAGCCAGCTGTAGAGGCTGAGAAAAGAAAATGGTCATGATTTTTGGAACTCTAGGCTTAAACAAAGTGAAGTTCTGCTTTATCAAGCAACTTGGCACATTCCTAAGGGCAGCTTCTTTCCCTCAGGCATGGGCTTGGTGTCCCAACTTCTGTTTCTATGGATCCCACTTTCTGTTGCTAGGTAAAGCTCAGATTCCAGACACCTCCCAAAGGACTCCGTTTGTAGAAGTTTATTCTTCGGTGGCTATTGCTATAAAGCACATTCCAGTCAAACAAAACTTGTATTCCTCGAGTTAATTGAAGATAGGTTTCCACAGGAAAAGACAAAACACATAAATTGACTGAGTTGAACTGAACTTGTATGAAAAGAAGGGGTAGATGGTGCTCAGGACTGTCCCAGACCTATAGCCTGCTGGTGTCAGTCTCCTGAGTATTCATTCATTAGTTCACATGTTCACAGAAGTTCTGTGAGCTGTGAGTGCCTACAGCTAGTGCTCAATAATTCTTTGAAAGGTGGGAAGATAAATGAGTGAAGTTACAAATGTACAAATGAAAGAATCAATACGAGGCCTTCTGGGAAGTTTTCACCGAGACTATTTGCAATAATACTTTGCAGACCCCTCTGCCACCAGACACACCACCATTTCTCCTTGGTGCTATCTCATCTAATCTCCTGGATCTCTATTTTCTGCTGCTAGAGTTTTCTTATTGTGTTTTGTTATTTTCAAGATCAATTTGGCTTGGCTACAGTGTAGTAACCTTCCTATTAGACTGTAGGATTATATTGGGATGAAGAAATGGTACCATCATCTATTACCTAACAGATTCCAGCTTGAAATTTTCTGAAAACTCCTTATTTCTTGGGTTTCTGAGTATGCAAAATATGTTCTCTATCATAGCATAATGGAGAGAATGGGTTTTTTAATTAGGACAGATATGGATTTAATCCTCACACTACCATTTACTAGTTGGGGGATATTGGGCTTGTTACTTCACTTTTCTTTGGACTTTGTTTTTAAACATGTAGGAAAATAAGCAATTTACCTCAAAAAGTTGTTCCTGAAGAAATGAGATAAACACATGTAACTTTACCTAGCATAGTACCTGGCACGTAGTAGGGACTCATACAACGTAGCTTTCATTTAAAAAAATTTTTTTTTCAACATTTATTTATTTTTGGGACAGAGAGAGACAGAGCGTGAACAGGGGAGGGGCAGAGAGAGAGGGAGACACAGAATCGTAAACAGGCTCCAGGCTCTGAGCCATCAGCCCAGAGCCCGACGCGGGGCTCGAACTCACGGACCGCGAGATCGTGACCTGGCTGAAGTCGGACGCTTAACCGACTGCACCACCCAGGCGCCCCCGTAGCTTTCATTTTAAAATCCTAACCTGTGTAGCACTTTCCATTTACAAACCATCCTCCCATAGCTTCTCTTACTCATCTCTCTCTCTCTCTCTCTCTCTCTCTCTCTCTCTCTCTCACACACACACACACACACACACACACACACACACACCTCTTATTAGACACTGATGCTCTAAGACTCAAGTTCAACTCAGAATTTATCTTCAGACACTGACTGTTCACCTCAGACCTAGGCTTCCATGTTTCCCATCCTTCCAGGAGCCAAACAGCTACTCTGTAAATTCCTTTCCTGAGCTTTTACTCAACAAGTGCTAAGCAGATAAGAGGGGTGTTTAAGTTTATTTATTTTTGAGAGAGAGTGTGTGTGTGTGTGTGCACATGCATGTGCAAGCAGGGAAAGGGCCAGAAAGAGAGGGAGAGACAGAATCCCAAGGAGGCCCCATGCTGTCAACACAAAGCCCAACACAGGGCTTGATCCCAGGATGGTGAGATCATGACCTGAGCTGAAATCAAGAGTCAGAGGCTTAACTAACTGAGCCATCCAGGTGCCCCAGGACAGGTGTTTAAATTCTAATAGGCAGTTTACTTAGCATTTCTTAAACCAGAACTGCATTTGCTAGTTTCCCTGAGTTATTTAGAGAAAAGCTTTTGAATTGGGATAATTTGTACCTTTTGTTCAATGTTTAGAGATCCTGAAACTGTTGGGATATGGCACTTCCCAAATCCTAGGATTGTGCCTGTGAGTCTGGCCCAGCTCAGAGGTGTAGTGGGAGGAGGGATAAGGCCATTTAAAGGCATTTTGCTATTAAATTATACTTGTGAAAAACAAGAGTTCTTACTTCTTAATTATAAATTGTATTCTTTTTTGCCCATTGGTGTATCCCCAGCATTTGGAATGGTATCTGGCATATAGCAGGCACTCTATGAATATTTGTTGAATGAATATAATACTTGAACCACCCGAATTCAACAGTACTCCTTCAATATAACCTAGTGGGTGGAGGAAGCTGGTGCAAGATTAGGAAACTTATTATAAACTCTAATATCTTCCAAGTTCTGTCTCAGGTTGCTTATCGCAGGGCCAATATTGTATCCTAAAGGTGCCTGATCTCTCAGGCTCAGATCCCTTAATCTGCTCCCTAATTCTCAAGGCGAGGAAATGCATATTATGAGCACAGTCAATAAACTCTTTGGCCAGATCAACTAGGAAACATAAGTGTGATGGACAAATATGCCAGTTTAGTATGAAAAAGAACTCTAGACTGAGTCCGGTATCCTGATGAGGTGACCTTGGACAAGTCATCTTATCTCTCTGGGCTTCAGTTTCCTCCCTTTTTTAAATGAAGGCAATGGCCACTCTATGTACCACACATAGTTGTTTGGAGGATGTGAAAACCTATAAAGACACTCTGCCAAAGATTCTCTTAAAGCCTCACTCTGCCAAAAACTAAATCTGCGATCTTACTGCAATCCTAATGTAACGTGTAGCAATAGCTCTGTGGAATATGCAGCCTGTTTCTAGGCTACTTGGTGGCCTGAATGGTGACACTGACACACATTGCAGGAGATGAATACAAATGACTTCCTGCCAGCAATGAGGTTTTCTATTTTTGAATGAAAAATTCCTCTCATGAAGTGAGAGCCTCCCCATATGTTCAGCCACCCATGAGTAGCCAAAGACTCTATTGCAAAAAATGAATATTCCATGTTAATGTTGTACCATCTTGCTCCCTTGCAGCAAGGATTTTTTATCTTCTTATCATTGATTCATTGGTTTCTGCAAACATTTCTATGTCTGCTATGGGTGTGGTCATTTCCTCCAGCAAATTAGAGGTCTTCTGCTCTTCCCCTTCCTTTGTGTGTATTTTACAATTTTTTCAATATTAAACGTGCTCAGCGTTCTGTTTTACTTTGCTTTCCATCTAGAACAGTCATCTTCTCTCCATCAAACCCTTCTGCCTTCAAACCCCTGCTTAAAATTCATCTCTGCAGAGTTTCTATCTGTAACAAAAATCTGGTAAGCACCTACTTGAGGTACACCCTATGGGGGCTACAAGTTCCCACCCTTTGAAGAGCATTGGCTATAATGTGAGAAATGAGACATTCAGACAGAATGGGAGAAGGATCAGTAATTGTGAGTGGCATGTTCTGAGTGCCAGAGCTGTATCGGCAAAGTGTCCTGGTTGACAGCACTATGGGCAGGTAGGATCAGGAGGGGAAACTTGAGTTGGGCTTTGAAGAACTTGGTGATTTTAAATAGGCAAAGGGGAAGTGGCAGGATATTGGAAGGAGGAAGGGGAATAATGTCAGCAAAAGGTAAAAAGGCAGGAAAGTAAACTTTTGTTCTTGGACAATGGGAGCTACAGTTATGCAGAGGCCAAATTTTGTCAAGGCCTAGCAACAATGTGGATGAAATGGTAGTTTAGGGACAGATTGGAGAGCCTTGGATGTCAGGATAAGAAGTTAGGTTACTATCAAGTAGTCAATGAGAAGTTATTGAGGGTTACTGTAGAGAAGAATGATTTGATGGGCCCAGATTTAAGCATATTCATCTAATCATAGTATACACAGTGGCCTGAGAGTTGGGGCAAAAGGATGGTGTCAGCAGCAGCCAGGCTGGTGGGAGAAGAAACTCTGACTTCCAGCTGGTTTATCACTCTGCCACTCCAGGAACCTCACAGTCTCTGTGTATCTAGACCTATCTGTCACTAGTTGGGAGATTAGTTAGAGAACAGAGTATGGCATTTCTGAGCCAATTAGACCTGGATTTCGAATTGAGACTCTACCACTTAGTTGCTACATGAATTTGGGCCAGTCATCTAACCTTTCTGTTAAATGCCTCAGTTTCTTCATCTATGAAATGTTCATAATACTGACATGCCACAGAAGTTAGTGAGAAAGGCTAGCACATAGGAGATGAACGTTCAACCAATGTTCCTTTCCTTCTTTACCCCCTCCTCTAATTAGTTGTGTGGCCTGTTACATGTTTTTCTCTGCGGGAAGTTGCCTCATGTACAATGAAAGAAATGTTCTTCTTACTTTACTATGCTGAAAGAAAAGTCCTTGCCAAGCAGTAACACATCTGACCAGTCTTCCTTTCTCCTTTCCCTTACTCTGGTAGGGGAGAAAGTTAATCCATCAGCAAACATTTATTGAGATTCTGTTATGTGTTGGGTACTGCCCTTGGCCTGATAGATAAAGTAGTAAACAAAAATAGAGTCTGCCTTCATGGAACTGATATTCTAGCTGTGGCTCCAGGGGAGTCATACAATAAGCAAATGCATATATAATATGTCAGGTGGTGATAAGTGCTAAGAAGGAAAACATAGCAAAGGAAGGGGACAGAGAGTGATGGGAAATTGGTCAAGGAAAGGTTCTCTGATAAGGTGACATCTAAGAAGAGACCTGGAAGAAGTAAGGGAGAAGCCATGTAGCTATCTGGGAGAATAGCATTCCAGGCAGAGGGAAGGACAAGTAAAAAGACCTGTAAGTGGGAGCATGCTTTGCAAGTTCAAGGAACAAAAAAGAGGTGCCTGGGGCAGAGTGCAAGGACAATAGTAGTAGGAGAGGACCCCGGGAGGTGGCTGTAAATCACATTATGTAGGGCCAAGGCAAGGACTCTGAAGAAGATGGGGGAGCCATTGGACAATTTGGAGCAGAGGATTAATAGGCTCTGACTTCAAATTTTAACAAAAATCCTGTGACTACAGGGTAGAGAATATAGTATGGGGTGGCAAGGACAAAAGCAAAAAACATGGAGACCCAGGAGACAGCTAAAGTAGTAATCCAGTGAGAGATCTTGGATTAGGGTGGTGATGGGGAGATAGTGACAAATGGTCAGGTTCTAGGTATATTTTCTTTTTGTTGTTGTTTAAGTAACCTCTACCTCCACTGTGGGGCTCAACTCACAACCCCAAGATTAAGAGTCACATGCTCTACCAACTGAGCCAGCCAGGTACCCCCTAGGTATATTTTGAAGGCAGAACTAACAGCATTTGTAGACAGATTGGATGTGAGGTGTTCAAAAAATAGAGGATTCAAAGATAACTTCAGTGTTTGTCTTGAAACATGGTAGGTTGGACTTGCCATTTGCTGAGATTTAAAAGACCAAGGGAAAAGCACAATTTGGGGGAGAAAAGTTTTGGGTTTGGTTATGTTGAGTTTGAGATGTCTATTAGACATCCAAGTGGAAATGGAGAGGAGGAAGTTGGATACATGATACATGAATCAAGAGTCCAGGAGAGGGTGATAGGAACATAAGGGTCCTATCTTAACTTTAAGAATGCAAAAAGAAGGGGGCAGGCATTTCGAAAGGGCAAAGAATGTAGATGCATTTTTATGTGTTCTTGAGTACTGTTATATAGTTTTCCTCTCATCTCCATTTGGTGGAAATCTCTTAGATAGCAAGGACTAACATTTACTGTGCTTTTATTATGTGCCAGACACTTTGATATATAGCATCCCATTCAAGCACAGTTATATCACAAAACATATGTTGTCATCTCCATTTTACAGATGAGAAAAGTGGGTATCTGCAAGACAGGCAAAAATTATCTGCCTAATCCACACAGCTGGTAAGTGAATATGCTGAGATTTAAACCAGGAATCAAATCCTAAACTCATGTTCTTCCACAACTACCTATCTGCTTATCACCAAGTGGGTCAGAGAGTCAACTCTGATTTCTTTGTCAATGATTTGTTCTGTATATTAACCAGAGCTAAGAGGTATTTAAAACCAGTCCCTGCAGGGTGCCCGGGTGACTCAGTAAAAGTGGCCAACTTTGGCTCGGGTCATGACCTTTGGTTTGAGTTTGAGCCCCACATCTGGCTCTCTACCATCAGCGTGGAGCCTGCTTTGCATCCTCTGTCCCCCCCTCTCTCTGCCCCTCCCCTGTTACACTTTTTCTCTCTCTCTCAAAAATAA
The DNA here is from genome assembly GCF_018350175.1 of Felis catus. Taxonomy (NCBI): domain Eukaryota; kingdom Metazoa; phylum Chordata; class Mammalia; order Carnivora; family Felidae; genus Felis; species Felis catus. Next base: position 56,704,409 of record NC_058386.1, read on the forward strand.
ATAAAAAATAAAAAATAAAAAGTAAAACCAGTCCCTGGCCACCTCCTTATCATATTCCACCAGAGGTTGTCAACTTGTTCTGAAAATTTATTATTCAGGTATTGTCAACTAATATTATTAAATTTTTTTAATGTTTATATTTGAGAGAGAGAGAGAGAGACTGAGCACAAGCAGGGGAGGGGCAGAGAGAGAGGGAGACACAGAATCTGAAGCAGGCTCCGGGCTCTGAGCTGACAGCACACAGCCCAACATGGGGCTGGAACCCACAAACTGCGAGGTCATGACCTGAGCTGAACTCATATTATTTTAATATTAGGCCTAAACAACATTAGGAAGGTAAACTTGATGGGACAAAAAGTCAGTGAAGTACTACAAACCAACTATATTTGGATTTATGGGTCATTAACTTTTCTAGATTATTCACAAGTACAATAGCAGTCCAAACAAGAGGATAATTGCACAGTTGTCATTTGGTTTTATTTCCTTAATATCTTTCTATGATGTGGTATACAGCTTTGCACACAGTAGGTGCTTCATAAGTGGTACTGGCAGGCACCCCTTGGCCCACTTCCCTTTTTGGAATTCTAGGCAATGTAGGTTATCATAGGAGACTTCATGCACCATTAATTTGACAAACAATACTGGTGCCTACTATGTGGTAGGTGCCACGCTAGTTACTGGGACTACCAACATGGAAAGGATGTGGTTCTTACCATCAGAGAGCTAATAGTTCAGTGCTGAGAAAGCATGTGAAAAAAAGAAAAATACAATGTGGTAAGTGATATCATTGAGATATGCTCAGGGTACAGTGAAAGCATAATGAAAAATCTATTTGGAATGAGTTGTGGGTCTGTACCAAAGGAAACACATGATTTGATTCTTGAGGAAGTTATCAGCTGCCCAAGGTGGGAGCATTCCAGGCAAATCAGCTTGTGCAGGGGAGCCTGGGTGGCTCAGTCAGTTAAGCATCCAACTTCGGTTCAGGTCATGATTTCACAGTTTGTGGGTTTGAGTCCCACATCAGGCTCTGTGCTGACAGCTCAGAGCCTGGAGCCTGCTTTGGATTCTGTGCCTGCCTCTCTCTCTATGCCCTACCCCCAATCATGCGCTCTCTCTCTCTCTCTCTCTCTCTCTCTCTCTCTCTCTCTCAGAAATAAACATTAAATAACATTTAAAAATAAATCAGTTTGTGCAAAGACACACATGTATGAGAAATGCCAATGAATTTAATTTTGTGGGAATACGGGTTCCTTGTAGGATGATGGGAGATGAGGTTGGAAAGGCAGATTATGGGTCATGATAAGGAGCTGATACTTTGTCTCCTGGAATACATGAGCCCAGACAGGTAAGGTAAATGGGTGACAAGGGCAGTAATGGAGACTAGATGAAGGAGGTAGGGATGACTGTGTGGAACTTGATTGTTCCCACTTGTTTCAAGGGGTTAGGTCTAGCTGACTGTAGTCATATTGGAATGTGGATCCAGTGTTAGCAGGTTTTTTTGGGTTTTTTTAGAGAAAGAAAAGGAGGAAATCTGGATTTTTTTGGTGTGAAATCTCCTGATTTCTAAATGGTGGCAATTAATTTTTTTAATTCAAAGTTTTAGCCAACACTGCACCAAACACAACTCATCTGTTTGCTGGGTGTGGCCAGTAGGTTGTCATTTTGAGACCTGTGCTATAGGGGATGGGGTATTTACAGAAACATAGAAGCTAACTGAGGTAACACTTCAAAACACCTTTAAAAAAATTTTTTTAACGTTTATTTATTTTTGACACAGAGAGAGACAGAGCATGAACGGGGGAGGGTCAGAGAGAGGGAGACACAGAATCTGAAACAGGCTCCAGGCTCTGAGCTGTCAGCACAGAGCCCGACACGGGGCTCGAACTCACGGACCGTGAGATCATGACCTGAGCCGAAGTCGGCCACTTAACTGACTGAGCCACCCAGGTGCCCCAAAACACCTTTTTAAAAAATGTTTATTTATTTATTTTTGAGAGAGCATGAGCCCAGGAGGGGCAATGAGAGAGACAGACAGAGAATCCAAAGCAGGCTCCTCACTGTCAGTGCAGAGCCTGATGTGGGGCTTGAACTCACAAACTGTGAGATCATGACCTGAGCTATGAGATCCTGACCTGAGCCAAAGTCAGATGCTTAACCAGCTGAGCCACTCAGGCACCCCTCAAAACATTTTTACAGAATAACCACGTACATTCTTCACCACATTGCTTTATTTCAACATATCTACTGCATATGAAGACATATGTTCTTACTCTGGGGAACCAAAGTGAGGTTCTAGGTCAGATGTAACTTGCAGGTCTTCTGAGGGTAATGGTGCAACCCAGCGTCTTGGTCAGGCTGTTAAAAGCCTGGTAGAAGAGGGTAAGCTGAGACCAGTAAGGCTCCTGAGCACCACTACCAGGAGATGGCTGCTATTTGTTTCCTTTTCACTTTAAGGAAACAAGGGGCAGCCTTTTTGAACTGTGTATATAACCAAATTAACATAGCCAGTGATAACAGATAAAACGCAATGCTATAGTTGTTAAAGTCCAAACTCCTCTATTTACCATTGGAGAAACTAATATTTCTGGCCAAAAAGCCCAGTGACTTGCTCAGAGTGACCCAGAAATCCAGTGGCAGGGTCAGGTCTACAGACTCTTAGTGTAACATTCTTTCTAATAATCCTAGGCTATGATAATTAAGGTAAATCAGCCCAGTAGTTCCCCTAGCATCTAGAATCCCTAGACAGAACAAGTAGGACTTGAGATTAGCTTAGCTATTAAGTGCCCTTTTTAATTTTCTTCTTATCATCTCATGGTGATATTCTTTGCAAACTTTATACTTCATGAATAAGGGCCAATGAGGGGGCAAATAGATCTTTCTGAAGCACTGAGATCATTCACAAAGTGTCTGGAAGAAAACTTGGCTGTGGCCAATATATTTAAGGTTTATGAACTCTGTGCTTTCTGGACAGACCTTTCCATTATATGTTTTGCTTTTGTTTCATTGTTTCTCTTTTCTTGTCTTCTTTTCTATATCTCCTTATTTTTCTTCTTTCCCATCAGCCAAGATCTGAGGCCTACCCTTGACAAATCAATAAACTGCTAATTGTTCATAACATGGGAATAGGAGTACATAGTGACCAAGAAGCATGCATATTTCCCCTGCTATGGTCATTTAGCTCTCTATAATTTCAGACTAGTAACTCTTGTAGATATTGACTGAACTAATCCTTTCCATCCTTCATTTCAGGGTCTATTGTTCTGACATTTGCCTTTTTTTGGGGGGGGTTGCTCTGAACCCTTTTCTTATTGGTTCAGCTGTTGAAGATGCTGCAGTTGCAGCCATGTACATCTGGAACATTTGGCTGACTTGTTGAACTTCCCCCAGGGACTACTCCAGGGAAAGGAGGGGAGGAATGGAGAGGCCAGAACAGTTGCCTGCAAATAGAGATGCCAATATTGCCTGGTCATTCTGTGGACCGCCGTTGTAAAAATCCACCTCATCTGGCCCTCAATTTCCCCATTTGCTCATTGAAGGCACATATTCTCCACTCAAAAGTCCTGTTGCTGAGGCAGAAGAGAAACTCCACTGGCTGTGGATTATCTCATGCAGTACTTTCTACATTGTAAAGGGACCAATACATATTTGTTGAATTAATTAATGTGTCAAGAAATCCTAGGGGACTGTTTGAACCTGCGTGGGACAAAGTCATTTCAGTTCCACCTGGCATAGGTAGACTTCTTGGACACTTAGAAAGAGGCCCCAGGCTCACTCTAGGAGTGGGGCTGCCTTAGTCCCACCCCAACCTCATTCCTTTTGGCTCCCAGGCTCCTGGGTCTCCTTTTCTTTTGGCGCGCCACTGGATTGCAAACACAGCAGGCATGGTTTCATTCCAAACCCAGAACTGTTTTAATTAGTTTAACGTCTGTTAAACGCTTTGAAGATTGAAAGCAACAGATAAGTGCTGGATGATGTTATTAACAACTGCAGTTAATTGCAAACATTTCTATTAATTCTAGTTTCTGCCTCCTTTCTTTGCTGTACTTTCTTTCCAAGGTGCCCCAATTCTTCTCAGCCTCCCCCTCTTTCCTTTCTCCTGCCCACCCTCCCCCCACCCATACAGGCGCTGTAGGGTTAAATTGGGGCGGAGTCCAGGGATGAACGACAGCGTTGGTCACCAACTGAAACAGGCGCAAGCGGGAAGAGCTGGGTGGGGCCGTTCGGCTGAGGCGAACCCACACGCCCCCAGGCCCCGCCCCGTGGCTGGAGGCCCGGGGTGGAATGGCAGGGGGCGGGGCGCCAAGGCTTGGTGGGTCGGTGGTTGGGCGTCTGGGCAGCCGCTTGGGAGATGGGGCGGGGTTGGCCTCGGCCTCCTCCCTCATTCTCCCCGCGGGCAGAGCCGCCCCTCTCCCGCCCCTCCTCCTCCCTTTCCCACCCCTCGGAGTGGAGCTGCACATGCGGCAGCTCCCAGCTCGGTCCCGCCCAGCATCCGTTGCACTGGAACGGGTCCCTACAGCCTCCAGCCGATGGCAGGGCGGTAGCCGCCTGTCAGGGGTCCTGAACGGCTGAGGAAGACGCGGCGGCTCCCGGGCCTCAGAGAGTGGGTGTCTCCGGAGGCCATGGGCTACCCCGAGGTAGAGCGCAGGGAACCTCTGCCCATGGCAGCGCCGCGGGAACGTGGAAGCCAGGGCTGCGGCTGTCGCGGGGCCCCTGCCCGGGCGGGCGAAGGGAACAGCTGCCGGCTCTTCCTGGGTTTCTTTGGCCTCTCGCTGGCCCTCCACCTGCTGACGTTGTGCTGCTACCTGGAGTTGCGCTCCGAGTTGCGGCGGGAACGGGGAGCCGAGTCCCGCCTTGGCTCCGGCACCCCTGGCACCTCTGGCACCCTGAGCAGCCCCAGTGGCCTCGACCCTGATGGTCCCATCACCCGCCACTTCGGGCAGCCACCACCGCAGCAGCAGCCTCTGGAACCGGGCGAAACCACACTCCCCCCACACTCCCAGGACGGGCACCAGGTGAGTCACCTAGTAGGGGCGGCGGCGGCGGAGGCCCCCTCCCCTTGTGCTCAGGGCGGGGGCCCTCCTCCACCGGGCCCTGAGGAGGACTCTGCCACCTCCAGCCAAGTTGTAGGGCCGCACCGGGGAGGGGGCAGGCGAGCAGGGGAGAGGTCGCCCCGGGGTAGGTTGTCCTGGGTCCGGGTCTAGCTCACCCAGACCCTTAGGACCCCTGGACTTGGGAGCCCTGGCTGGCGCCCGCCGCCCCCAGCCATGGGCTGCCGCGGGAAAAGTTGGCTGCTCTCCCGGCCGCGGAGGTGCGGGCGCTGCCCCTCTGGCGGACTAACGGCCCCTCTGCTCCTGGTGAGATTTTCTGCCCGCGGTGCTTGTTTTTTCGTGTCCAGAGCTGATGCCAGCACGAGCAGGCTCTCCTTTGGAGTTGGAGCTGTAAACAGCTGTAATAACTGCTCCATAGTTGAAATAACTTTTAATCGCATTTTCAGCGCGGGTCCTTGTGCGCTGACCAGAACTTGGGCTTGTTCACACTTACCTGCAATTTGAGACTGATTGTCCTCAGTGTTCTAGTGAGGATCAGCGCCCCTGTGGAATTCTGGTAGAACTATGCCATCTTGCTAGACAACTTCTGAACAGCAATTTAAAAAATCTATGGAAATAAAACTCACCCTTTGCATGCCGGTTCTGACTCTTTTGGGGGGGTTAGGTAGGGTGAGTGTGAAGGCTGTTAACCACTGCTAGTTTGAGAACAGGAGTCTATTGATTGGAATAATTACTCAGGAGTAATCTTCCAAGACCAGTTATTGTTTTGTTTGTTTTGCAATCTTTATGGTGTTTGCGCCCTTGTTAGCTAACTATTAGCTTTGGTGTTTGTCTTCTACATTTTCAGCTCTTTATTCAAGTAAATTTAGTACATTTAAAATAAGTTTTCTCCTCACTGCCATATTTTGTCATGTGAAATTTAAAAGAAGCAAGGATCCAAGAATCCTTTTGAGGTGGTTAGAGAATAACAGTGAATTTATTTTGGGAAAGAGGGCAAGTTGTGCAAATGAGTTTCTTGAAGTGAGGGACCCAGGGTTTCTATATTTACTACCACATCATTGTCATACTCTGTAAACATTATTTGTGCTATTATTTGTGGTATTTTGACCATGCATCCAAAGCTGGCATCACATTCATGATAAAAGTGTAATGTTAGGATGGGCCATACATTCTACATTGTGTATTATAAAGTTACCCTGAACTTAAAAATGTCTTGCTAGCACACTCCAACTTATATAACAGTTTATCAAAGAAGAGAATCAGTAGACATGCTTCTCATACTTGAAACTTTAAACAGTGTAGCTAAATGATAATTAACTAGGATTCTGGCTTCCTTTATCCATCCCCTGCCCCCACAGCGCCCAGTGGCAATACTTAGCAGCTGAACATTGATATTTTGTGAAAAGATAAAGGAATTGAACTTCCTTTCCTTAGTCAAATGGTAGCCAAAGCCTTTTGGTATTTAGGATGGACAGACCTATGTTTATATATTGAGGATTAGCAGGACAGCTGTGCTCTAGGGCTTCTGAGATAGTGTGGGACTCTTACAGGTCTATAATGGCATTTAGTCGCCTTGTCCTTCACATGGCACTTCAAATAGTTCTGTTTAGGTTTAAATACAGATCCCTATTTTCTGTCCTTTATTTCTGTTTTAATCTTTTTGAGCAGTAGCAACAAGCATACTGGCTCTTTACATTTGCTGGCATCAATTGGTGTCAGAGATTTTTAGAATTGTGAGGGGCTATATAAGTCCATTTTGTTTGATCCCCTTGAATAGCACATAGGCCCTGCGGGGGGTGGGGGGCAGTGATTTGTCCAAGGTCATACAACTCTGGTCACTGGTAAAAGGGAGGTTGGTTTCTTGACTCCCAGTACAGTGCCTGTTCCCCTGTAGCATATAATTCCTGGAGCCTTTTTGAGGAAAGCGGGGTGGAGCTCCATAGTACCATTCTTGCCATGTAGAGAGCTCAGATTTATATCATTTTCTTTTACTCCACCTATATTTTGGTCAGACTAAATTTAACATGTATTCCTTACTCTTCTTAAACTTTACTTTCAGGAGAATTGAAGTATAATTTAAAGAAATTTTAGCCCAGATTCAAATTATGTTTCTTTTGAGGACGTTAGTTTTAGTATACCCACCTCTCCCCCCCAAAAAAAGGCAAAAAGTTGATTGGCTATTAGAGTTACACTGATACTGCTACATCTTGGGTAAAATTGCTAGTACCCTGGTGCACCCTCTGCTGGCTTTGCAGGGACATTTAATTGCAATATCTGCTGACAGTCAAGATTCTAAGTTGTGCTGACATTCTGATTCATAAACAAGGAAGTAAACAGCCTTGTGGGATTTGGCCACGTAGGTCATATTTTTATATTTTAGTTTTTCAGCACAAACAGCTGCTCTTACAGAAACTCTTACATGGAGAGGAAGAAAGATAAAAATATACACCCTTTAATGGGCAGAACGTTCAGGTTCCTCGCCAGCTTATTTGCAAGGAGTAAAGACAAACTGATGAGAATAAATTACAGAAAGACCAAGTGGGCAAAACAGAGGCACTTCATTGTATAAGGTCATGCACACCTATTCATCTTTATGAGATGATAGGCTCAGTTATGATTCAAGAAAGGGATCTAGAGATCACTGAGGAGGTTTGCTTGTATCCCTCAATTTAAAAACTTTTAAAACAAGAGGGGCACCTGGGTGGCTCAGTCGGTTAAGCCTCTGACTCTTGATTTTGGCTCAGGTCATGATCTCACGGGTTCGTGGGATAGAGCTCAGCATTGGGCTCTGTGCTGACAGTGCAGAGCCTACTTGGGATTCTCTTTGTCTTTCCCTCTGCTCCTCTCCCCTGCTCATTCTCTCTTAAAAATAAATAAATAAACATTTAAAAAAAAACTTTTAAAACAAGATACAGAAGGAAATTAGGGCAGTTGGGATACATAACAGAGAGATCAGCAAAGTTCTCCAACGGAATTGTTAGAAAAGCCTCCCCAGTGGAGACGTTGCTAATGATAAAAAGTGAGAGGGTCGCTTCAGACCTTTTAGAATCATAACTCTCTCCTTTAGCTGGAGTAGTCAAGGAATACCTGTAGATTTATCTGGCTACTCACAGGAGATGATATGAAGATCTAGGTACACCTCATTTTCTGAGTTAGTACACAATATGATTGTTAGAGTAAAATAAAAATAAAAATCATTATTGATCATTTTGTGAAGAAGTTGCCCCAGTTGTGATTGTGGTCCCCAAAGCAAGTAACATGGTGGGCAGCATCAGTAAGGGTGTTGAAAATAATGACAAAACAAAACCATTATCTTTTCTATGTAAAAGAACAAAAAGTGGATTTGCATCCATAATCATATAGGAAATTCTGACGGTCACTTCTCAAGAAAAACTTAACAGCTGATAAAAGTCTCCAGAAACCCAATCTCATGGTCCATGAGTTCGAGTCCCATGTCAGGCTCTGTGCTGACATCTCAGAGCCTGGAGCCTGCTTTGGATTCTGTGTCTCCCTCCCTCTCTGCCCCTCCCCTGCTCACCCTCTGTCTCTCTTTGTCTCTCTCTCTCAAAAAATAAACATTAAAAAAATTTTAAATTATAGCCATTCTGGCAGATGGGTTTGTAATACTATCTCATTGTAATTTTAATTGACATTTCTCAGAAGACTAATGAAGTTGTACACTTTTTCAAAGGTTTATTATCTATTTGGATAACTTCTGTGAAGTGTCTCTACAAGTATTTTGTGCATTTTTAAAAATCAGGTTGTTTGTCCTTTTCCTATAGATTTGTAGGAATTCTTTATATACTCTGGCTATGGACCGTTTTTGCACTTTTTATATTGCAAACCCTTCCCAAATCTCTTCAGTATTCTTTGAGGAACAGACGTTTTAAATTTTCATGTGTCTAGTTTTTCAGTATTTTCTTTTATGACTAATGTTTTTTGTGTTTCATTTAAATAGTATTTTCCTACCTTGAGATCATGTATTTTTTTCACGTTATCTTCTAGGAGCTTTATGTATTTTGCCATTCACATTTAGATCTACAGTCCATCTGGAATTGATTTATGTGTATGATGAGATATAGGGGCCAAGCTTTATCTTTTCAACTGACCCAGGCCATTTATTTATAAGGAATGTCTTTTTCTTTGCTTCTTTACAGTATCACCTTTGTCGTAAATTGTCTGCATATGTGTGAGATTGTTTCTGAACTGTTCTGTTAGTCTATTTGTCATTGTAACAATACTATAGTCTTAATTACTGGACTTCATAATAAGCTCTTGATATCTGGTAAAGCAAGTCCTTCCACCTTGTTCCTCTTCTTTAAAAATATCTTGGATGTTCTTGGCCCTTGGCATTTCTCTATATATTTTAGAACCAGCTCATCATATTCCACAAAAAGAGAATAATTTTAAAGGGGATGATGTCAGCAAGATGGTAGATTAGGAGATTAGGACACCCTCTTGCCAGAGTGTCTGCCACCAGCTCAATACCATATGATAAGGAAGAAACCCCCTAGCTTCAGCATCTCCCAGTGGAGGGAAGAGGTTGGTTCACTTGTCCAGCACTCTGCCAATCTTGAAACTCTGAGGGGCATGCCTCAGAGAAAACAGACAGTGTCATGGGCTAGTAGATATCATGGATCATCCCTCCTGCTGAGCACAGAGCAAGAAGACAAAAAATCCCAGCTCTCAATATTTCCCTGGGGAAGAAAGTTTATTTTTGCATCTGGTGCTCCAACTTCTCCAGGGTTTCCCAAAGAACTAGCATCTGACTTGTCAGTCTAGGAACTCAGGGTTCTGGCACAGTCTAGTCTCCTGGAGGAGAACAGAAATGATGGCTAGGACTGATAGATACCATAGATCCTCCCACCCCACTCAGCACAGAGTGGGTAGATGAAACATGTCAACTTTCACCTTACTCCTGGAGGTGGAAGAGTTGATATGGGATTCAGTGCCAGAACTTCTCCAGGGCTGCCCAAAGATCTGGCTTTGTCTAGCTATCTGAGGGAGAATGGAGATGGCACTTTGGAGCGGCAAATGCATTCTGTACAGAGTAAATAGACAAAGACACAGCTGCTTGCTTCTCTTTAAGGAGGGAAAGAATTGATAGAAGCCCCCAGAATCTCTGATTGGGCTGCTTGGTGAAGGTCTTCTGTACAAGACCAGTCCATGGAGATTGGGAGAGATGATTGCTTTCTGTAATATTTTGACACCAACACAGAGAGTCAATGAAAATGAAAAATTGGCAAAGATGTTCCACACAAAGAAATATATGTTCAGATACTGACCCTAATGAAACAGTTATGAGATTTACTTGACAAAGAATTCAAAATAACTCTTATAAAGATGTTCACTGAGATCAAGAGAACAGTGCATAAAATGAAAATTCTAACAAAGAGATAGAAAATATTAAAAAGAACAAAACAAAAATCATGGAGCTAAAGAACCAAATAATTAAACTGAAAAATTCATGAGCAGGATTCAGAGCAGATTAGATAAAGCAGAATAAAGGATCAGTGAAGTAAGATTGGTCTTTGGAAATAATTCAGTCCGTGGAACAAAAAGAAAAAAAAAGAAAAGAAAAATAGTGAAAAAGCATATGGGACTTAAGTGATACCACCAAGTAGACCATTATTGGCATTAGGGGAGTCCCAAAAGGCATAGAGAGAGAGAGAGAAAAGACCAAAAGCTTATTCAAAGGAATAATGGCTGAAAACTTTCCAAATGTGGAGAAGGAAATGGATGACCAAATTCAAGAAGCCCAAAGAATACTAAGTAAACAAACCCAGAAAATCCACACCAAGACACATTATAGTCAAATTGTCAAAAGTCAAAAACAAAGAATTTTGAAAGCCTCAAAAGAAAACCAACTTACCATGTACAAGGGAACTCCCCTTAAGAACATCAGCAAACTTTTCAGCAGAAATTTTGCAGACCACAAGGGAGTGGGATAATATATTCAAAGTGCTGAAGAGCAAAAAACTGCCAACTAAGAATACAATACCTGTCAAAACTTTTCTTAAAAAATAAGAACAGATACATTCTTAGACAAACAAAAGCTGAGGAAATTCATCAGCACTAGACCTGACAACATGAAACGCTACAGGGAGTTATATTAACTTGAAATGAAAGGACACCAAAGAGCTATGTGATAGAAAGTATGAAACTTATTGGTGAAAGTAAATATATAGACCCATACAGAATACTGTATTACTGAATGGAAGAGGATAAATCACTTTTATTTCTAGTATAAAAGTTAAATGGTAGAAGTATTGAAAATAACTCTATGTTAAAAGATACACAATATGAATAGATGTAGAATGTGACAAAAATAATAAATTATGTATGTGAAATAAGTTAGAGTGTAGAGTTTTTATATGCAATTGAACTTAAGTTATCAGGCTAAAATAGACTTAATATTTTATGTAAGCCCCAAGGTAACCATGAAAAAATACCTATAGAAGTTACACACACACAAAAGAAATAAATCAAAGCATATCAATACAAAAAACAATAAAATACAAAGGAAGAGAGCAAAAGGGGAAATAAGAGAATCTCAAGACTAACAAATAACAACTAACAAAATAGCAATGGTAAATCCTTCACTATCAAAAATTACTTCAAATGTAAATAGGCAAAAATCTCTTCCAATCAAAGTCATATAGTGGCTGAATGGATAAAAGCAAGACACAATCATGCTTTCCACCAGAAACTCTCTTTAGGTTCAAGGACACAGATATAGACTAAACATAAAATAATAGAAAAATCATATGGTATTTGTCTTTCTCTGACTTATTTCACTTAGTGTGATACTCTTTAGCTCCATCCTTGTCATTGCAAATGATTTCACTTGTGTGTGGAATTTAAGAAACAAAACAAATGAACAAAGAAAAGATAAACCAAAAACAGACTCTTTCTTTAAATCTTTATTTATTTTGAGAAAGAAGGAGAGGGAGAGAGAGAGAATGAGAATGCATATGTGCAAATGGGGGAGGGGGGGAGAAAGAGGAGGAGAAGAATCCCAAGCTGGCTCTGGGCTGTCAGCGCAGAACCTGACATGGGGGTTGATCCTACAAACTGTGAGATCATGACCTGAGCCTAAATCAAGAGTAGATGCTTAACCAACTGAGCCACCCAGACATCCCAAGACATTACCAGAAGGGAGATGGGGGGGGTGGGGGTGGGGAAGATGAGTAAATTAGGTGAAGGAGATCAATAATACACTTATGGTAAGTATAAAATTTTTGAATCACTATATTGTACACCTGAAACTTAAATAACATTGTATGTTAACTATACTGGAATTAAAATTTTTAAAAAGTAGGATAATTGGCCTAAACACAGGTATATAGGCCAGTTGAACAGAATAGAGATCCTAGAAATAAATCCATGTATATATAGTCAAGTAATCTTTGGGAAGGGTGCCATGAATACACCATGGGGAAAGGATAGTTTCTTCAACAAATAGTGTTGGGAAAACTGGATATTCACAATATTTTATAGTTTTCTGTGTAGAACTCTTATACCCCTATCATTAGATTTATTGTAAGGTATTTGATATTTTTTTGAAGCCATTTTAAACGGTATCTGCAGTTAATGCCATGATCTGTCACCAAAGTCCCCATTCAGAAATGGAAGACTTATTCCTCAACGGCTGAGAGTGCTGCTAGAAGACAGATCTCAACTGACAGGCCCTTTTTGAATTTGTCCTGGTTGAAGAAATCTGTCTCACCCATAGAGATCCCTCCTTTCAGGGTATCCCATATCCAATGACTGATCAGTTAGGAGGTGGAAAGGCTTGCCCCTTCCCACTAAATCCAGAATACTTTGAAGGACTGTATTAGCTCCAGAGCTCCCTATGGTTTCGGCTAGAGCCTTTTAGGGATTTCTTTTTTCCTTTCTCTTGCCCATATGTTGAACCCTGCAAAAATTAGGAATTAAAAGTCCTGCGTAGTAATTTATGTCTTCCAGTCTGCTTCACAGGAAAAACAACCTGGGACCACATTATCTTAAAATCTCATTTTTAAATTGCTTCTGGCTGATGCTCAGAAACATTTTTATTTATTGTTTGGTGTCCAACATCTTGCTGAACGCATTTATTAATCCTAATAAATTTTCTGTGGATTCTTTTGGATTTTCTACATACACTATTACATTTTGTGACAAAAGACAGGTTTTATTTTTTATTTTTTCTTTTCCAATATTTGTACTTTAAATTTTTTTCTTTATTGTACTAGCTTAAGCCTTCAGAACAATGTCAAATAGAATTAGTGATTGTAGGCATCCTTACCCTATTCCCAATCTCAGAGGGAAAACTTTTAACATCTTTAGGTATGATGATTGTTGTAGTTCTTTTTCTAAAGATAGCCTTTATAAATTTAAAGTTCTGTTTTAGTCCTAGTTTACTAAGATTTTTTAAAATCATAAATGTATATATCATTATATCAATGGCTTTCCTGCATCTATTGAGATAATCATATGATTTTTTTCCTTTATTCAGTTAATGTAGTATTAAACTAACCTTGCACTTGTGGAATAAACACTTTGTCACAATGATTATTCATTTTACATATTGCTAGATTTGGTTTGTTAATATATCACTGAGGGTCTTTCCCTCTATATACATGAGTGAGATTAGCATGTAATTTTCCTTTTGTATCAGGTTTGGATAAAGTTATAATGTTCTTATAAAATTAGTTGGAAGTGGGGCACCTGAGTGACTCAGTTGGTTAGGCATCCCACTTGAGCTTAGGTTGTGATCTCGCCATTCCTGAGTTTGAGCCCTGCATTCAGGCTCTGTGCTGATAGCTCAGAGCCTGGAGCCTGTTTCAGATTCTGTGTCCCCCCCCCCCCCTTTCTCTCTCTTTCTCTCTCTCTCTCTCTGTCTTTCTCTCTCTCTCTCTCTCTCTCTTTCTCTCTCTCTCTCTCTCTCTCTCTCTTTCTCTCTCTCTCTCTCTCTCTCTTTCTCTCTCTCTCTCTCTCTCTCTTCCCCTCCCCCACACATGTTCTGTCTCTCTCAAAAATAAACATTAAAAAAATTTTTTTTAATTATTTGGAAGTGTTTTAAATTTTTTGTCTGTAAGAGTTTATGTAATATTTCTTCCTTAAATGTTTGGTAAATTGGTGAAACATTTGGGCCTGGAATTTTGGGAGGGAGAAGAGGAGATATTTCATTTGTTTATTTATTTATTATTATTTTTTAATGTTTATTCATTTTTTTGAGAGAGACAGACATGAGCTGGGGAGGGTCAGAGAGAAGAAGACACAGAATCCGAAGGAGGCTCTAGGCTCTGAGCTGTCAGCACAGAGCCCCACATGTCCCTCCCCCCCCAACTCATGAACAGTGAGGTCATGACCTGAGCTGAACCTGATGCTCAACCGACTGAGCCACCCAGGCGCCCAGAAGAGGGGAGATTTTAAACTGTAGATTTGATAACTTAATAGGTATAAGATTTACAGATATCTTGGTTTTACTTGTGTCAGTTTAAATAAGTTTTTAAAAATGTTTATTTTGAGAGAGAGAGAGACAGAAAATGAAAGAGTGGGGGAGGGCCAGAGAGAGAGAGAGAGAGAGAGAGAGAGAGAGAGAGAGAACCCCAAGCAGGGTCTGTTCTGTCAGTGCAGAGCCATACATGGGGCTTGATCTTATAAACCGTGAAATCATGACCTGAGCAAAAATCAAGAACAGGACACTTAACCAACTGAGCCACCCAGGTGTCCCTAGTAATTTTTATGTTCTAAGAATTTGTTTACTTCAGTAAAAAATTTAAATTTATTCACATGAAGAATTTCATAATATCCTCACCATCTGTTGTTTAATTGTGGTAAAATACGTAACATAAAATTTATTATAACCATTTTCAACTGTGTAGGTCATTGGCATGAAGTCCATTCACAACATTGTGTACCCATTACCACTATTTTCGGAACTCTTTCATCTTCTCAAACAGGAACTCTGTGCCCATTAAATAATAATTCCCTATTCCCTTTTCCCCAGCCCCTGGTAACCTTTATTCTACTTTTTTCCTTTTGAATTTACCTATTCTAGGTACCTCATATAAGCAAAATCATACAGTATTTGTTATTTTATTTTGGTCTTATTTCACTTCACATAAGGTTTTCAGGATTCATTTGATGTTGTCACATATCAGAATTGTACTCTTTTTATGGATGAATAATATTTGTGTGTGTGTGTACCATATTTTATCAATTCATTTGTGATGGACGCTGGGTTATTTGTACTTTTTGGCTAGTGAGAATAATGTTGCTTTGAATATTGATGTACAAGTATCTGTTGTAGTCTCTGCTTTTAATTCTTTTGTGTGGAATTGCTGGATTATATGGTAGTTCTGTTGAATTAAGAACTGCTAAATTGTTTTCCACAGTGACTGCATCATTTTATATTACTGGTAATGCACAAGAATTCCAATTTCTTTACATTCTCACTAACACTTATTTTCTATTTTTTAAAATATAATTATCCTAATGTGTAAGAAATCTTTCCTTCTTGTGGTTATTATTGCCTCTTTTAAAAACTTTGTTTTAAATTAATGTTTAAAAAAAATTTTTTTAAGGGCACCTGGGTGGCTCAGTCATTAAGCATCTGACTTTGGCTTAGGTCATGATCTCACGGTTTGTGAGTTCCAGTTTCACATCGGGTGAGCTCTAGCCCCGGTTCGGGTGAACCCGCTTCTCTCTCTCTCTCTCTCTCTCTCTCTCTCTCTCTCTCTCTCTCTCTCTCTCTCTCTCTCTCTCTCTCTCTGTCCTTTGCTCACCTGCACCCTCTCCATCTCTCTCTCTCTCAAAAAAATAAATAAAATAATAAAAAATACAACCTTTTTAAAAGCTTTCATTTAAATTCCATTAGTTAACACAGTGTAATATTAGATTCAGGTGTAGAATTTAGTGATTCAACACTTACATACAACACCTAGTGCTCATCACAAGTGCACGCCTTAATCCCCATCACCTGTTTAACCCATCCCCCCCCACCTCCCTTCCAGCAACCCTCAGTTCTCTATAGTTAAGGATCTGTTTCTTGGTTTTCCGTTTCCCCCCCATTTCATTTATTTTGTTTCTTAAATTCCACATGTGAGTGAAATCATATGGTATTTGTCTTCCTTTGACTTAATTTCACTTAGCATAGTACTCTCTAGCTCCATCCACATCATTGCAAATAGCAAGATTTCATTTTTTAAATTTATGACTAATATTCCATTGTGTGTGTGTGTGCATGTATATATGTGTGTGTGTGTGTATATATATATATATATATACACACACACACACACCACCTCTTCTTTGTCCATTTATTAGTCAATGGACATGTGGGCTCTTTCCATAATTTGGCTATAGTTGATAATGGTGCTATAAATGTCGGGGTGCATGTATCCCTTCAAATCAGTATTTTTGTATTTTTTAAAGTTTATTTTGAGAGAGAGAGAGAGAGAGAGAGAGAGAGAGAGAGAGAGTGGCAGAGGGGCAGAGAGAGAGAGAGGGGCAGAGAGAGGGGGGCAGATAGAATCCCAAGCAGGCTCCATGCTGTCAGCACAGGGCCTAATGCAGGGCTCAATCCCACAACCCTGGGATCATGACCTGAGCCGAAATCAAGAGTTGGATGCTTAACCAACTGAGTCACCCAGGTGCCCCAGTGTTTTTGTATTCTTTGGGTAAATACTTAGTAGTGCAATTGCTGGATCATAGGATAGTTCTATTTTAACTTCTGAGGAACCTCCATACTGTTTTCCACAGTGGCTATACCAGTTTGCATATCCACCAACAGTGTGAGAGTGTTCCTTTTTCTCCACATCCTCACCAACACCTGTTGTTTCCTGTGTTAATTTTAGCCATTCTGCCAGATGGGAGGTGATAATCTTATTGTAGTTTTGATTTGTGTTTCCCTGATGATGTATAAATTGATTGAATAAATGTATAAATGGAATCATACAGTATATATTTGAGATTGCCTTTTTTTTCACTTAGTATAATGCCCTTGAGATTCACAATAGTTGTTATGTGTATTAGCAGTTTGTGTACTATAGTGTGTTTAAATCATTGAATTCTAATCTGTATGATCTGTAGCTTTTCCCCTTTTCATTTCAGTTTTACTAGTGTGCAGTTTTCTTGGTGGTTTTACCAGAGATTTGTCAATTTTATTAGTTGATCTACACTATGGATTGTTTTCTATTTCATTAATTTCTGCTAATATCTTTTAAATTTTCATATTTCTACTTTTGTTGGCTTTAATTTGGTGATTTAAAAAAACATCTAGGGGGCACCTGGGTGGCTCAGTCAGTTAAGCCTCCAGCTCTTGATTTCAGCACAGGTCATGATTTCATAGTTCGTGAGTTCAAGCGCTGCGTTGGGCTCTGTGCTGACAGTGCGAAGCCTGCCTGGGATATTCTCTCTCTCTCTCTCTCTCTCTCTCTCTCTCTCTCTCTCTCCCCCCTCTCTCTCCCTCTCTCTTCCCCCTCTCTCTCCCTCTCCCTCCCTCTCTCCCTCTCCCTCCCTCTCTCCCCCTCTCTCTCCCTCTCTCCCCCTCTCTCTCCCTCTCTCTCCCTCTCTCCCTCCCTCCCCCCTTCCCCTGCTTGCTCTCTCTCTTGAAATAAATAAATAAACTTAAAACAATTTTTAAAAATATATCTACTTTCTGCTTTTTTTGAGAGTGAGTGCATGCACCCATGCAAGCTCAAGAGTGAGGGAGGGGCAGAGCTAGAGGGAGACAGAGAGTCTTCAACAGACTCCACCCAGCTTGAAGCCCCAGGCAGGGCTTGATTTCACTACCAGAGATCATGACCTGAGCCAGAATCAAGAGTTCGATGCCTAACTGACTGAACCACCCAGGCACCCCTTAAAAATATCTAGTTTCTTGAGAAGATGCTTAAATCATTCTTTTTTAAAATACGCATTTTAGGGGCACCTGGGTATCTCAGTCAATTGAGCGACTTCCGCTCTGGTCATGATCTGCCCTTCATGAGTTTGAGCCATGCATAGGGCTCTGTGCTAACAGCTGAGAGCCTGGAGCCTGCTTTAGATTCTGTCTCCCCCTCTCTGTCTCTCCCCTGCTGGCACTCTGTCTCTCAAAAAAATATATATTAATAAAGTAAGATAAAATGTTCATTTTAGGGGTGCCTGGGTGGCTCAGTAGGTTGGGCGTCAGCTCATGATCTCACAGCTGGTGAGTCTGAGTTCGAGTCCCACATGGGGCTTGGCTCTGTGCTGATGGCTCAGAGCCTGGAGCTCTCTTTGGATTCTGTGTTTCTCCCCCTACCCCTACCCTGCTCATGCTGTGTCTCTTTCTCTCTCTCAAAAATAAATAAACATTAAAAAATTTATTAAAATGTGTAGAGTATAAATTTCCCTCTAAGCACAGTTTTAGCATGTTACATAAGTTTTGATTTTGATATGCTATAGTTTTAACATTCAATACAAATAATATTTTCTATTTTCCATTGTGGTTTATTAGTCATTTTAAGTGTATGTATTGATTTCCAAAGATGATAATTTTCTAGTTATATTTTTTGTTATTTATTTTTAGCTTAATTCTGCTGTGGTTAAAGAACATCTCTGTATGATTTAAAGTATTTGTTATTAATGGTGACTGTAGTCAGTTTTTATAGATGCTCTGTGTGTACTTGAAAGAATATGTCCTATAGTGTAGTGCTATTTATTTACTAAACAGGTCAAATTGTGTTCTTTGAATAATTTTTGCCCTCTCTGATTTTTTTTGTTTACTCATTCTATCAGTTGTTGAGATATTTGTGTCAAAAATCTCTCATGATAATTATGTATTTATCCATGTCTTCTTTTAGTTCTGGCAATTTTTGATTCACGTATTTTTCACGTATTTTGAGATTGTGTTATTAGGTGATTACGTATTTAGAACTGTTATATCTTCTGTTGAATTAAACTTATTTGTTTTCAAAAATTTTTAATGTTTATTTTTGAGAGAGAGACATAGAGACAGAGACAGAGTGCAAGTGGGGAAGGGGAAGAGAGAGAGGGAGACACAGAATCCAAAGCAGGCTCCAGGCTCTGAGCTGTCAGCACAGGGCCCGACACAGGACTCGAACCCATGAACCGTGAGATCATGACCTGAGCCAAAGTTGGACATTTAAGTGACTGAGCCACCCAGGCACCCCTGAATTGAACTTTTTATTGCGAAATGTCCCTCTTTAACTGTAGTAATGCTTTTTACCTTAATGTCTACATTGTTTTATATTAATAATGCTACTTTCTCGGGGCGCCTGGGTGGCTCAGTTGGTTGGGCATCTGACTTCGGCTCAGGTCATGATCTCACCGTCCGTGGATTTCGAGCCCCACATCGGGGTCTGTGCTGACAGCTCGGAGCCTGGAGCCTGCTTCGGATTCTGTGTCTCCCTCTCTCTCTGCCCCTCCCCTGCTCAAGTTCTGTCTCTGTCTCTCTCAAAAATAAATATTTAAAAAAAATAATGCTACTTTCTTTTGATCAACTTTTGCATGATATGTCTTCCATCTTTTAAAATTATAACCTTTCCATATGTTTTTTGTTAAAATTTTTTTAATGTTTATTTATTTTTGACAGAGACAGAGGGGAGAGGGGCAGAGAGAGGGGAGAGACAGAATCCGAAGCAGACTCCAGGCTCTGAGCTGTCAGCACAGAGCCCGACGCAGGGCTCAAACTCATGGACTGTGAGATCATGACCTGAGCCAAAGTCGTATGCCCAACTGACTCAGCCTCCCAGGTGCCCCTCATATGTTTTAAATGCATCTCTTATAAATAGATATAGTTTTCCTTTTCAATTTAGTTGATCTAACTGGCACATTTAATCAATTTCCATTTAATTAAATTACTTACATATTTGGCTTTAAATATACCATCATACTATTTGTATTTGTCTTGCCCATCTTAAATGAACATTTTTACTCCATATTGCCTTCTTTTGGATTTTTTTTACTAATCTTTTTTACTCTTTGTTAATATTGTAGATACATATTTTTACTGTTATTTTAGTGGATACCCTAAATGTTACAACATGCATTTTTTCCTTACATGATATAATTACAACATGCATTTTTTCCTTACATGATATAATTAGTTCTTTGACCTCTTCCTGCACAGTGCAAAGGCCTTAGAATAATTTAACTCCATTTACCCCCTGCCAACTCTATGCTATTGTTTTTTGGTAATTTAATTATGTATATGATTTAAGCTGCACAAGACATTGTTATTTTATAGTTAATATTCATTTAGATTTCCCCTATGTTTACCCTTTTCTTATCATTTTTTCTTTTCTTACCAAATTTCAGTTTGAGGTCATTTCCTTCTGCTCTAATAATACCCTTTAACATTCCCTTTAATGTGTATCTACTGCTAATTTTTTCCAGTTTTTGTTTGTCTGAAAATATTTCTTTATTTCACCTCTATTTTTGAAAGACCTTTTTACTGGGTATAGAATTATAGGTTAGTTATTTTTCTTTCAAAATTTTGAAGATACCTTATCAATGCTAAAAAGCCTTCTATTATGTATTTTGGGAAATCAGCTGAAACTTTTATATTAGCTTTTCTGAAGGTAATGTGTCTTTTTGACCTGCTGATTTTGATATATCTCTTTATTTTTGGGTTTTATTTTTTATGTTTTTGGCTTTTAGAGTTTTTATTTTAATTCCAACTAGGTAATATACAATGTTATATTAGTTTCAGGTGTACAACATAGTGATTCCACAATTCCATACAACACCTAGAGCTCATCACTACATGTGCACTGCTTAATCCCTTTCATCTATCTAACCCATCCCTCCACAATCATCCCCTGGTAACTATCAGTTCTTTATAGTGTAGAGTCTGTTTCTTGATTTATCTTTTTTTCCTTTGTTTTGCTTCTTAAATTCCACATATGAATGAAATCAATCATATGGTATTTTTCTTTGATTTATGTCACCTAGCAATATACTCTAACTCCATTCATGTCATTGCAAATGTCAAGATTTCAATCTTTTACATGGCTGAATAATGTTCCATCTCACACACATCACTTCTTCATTATCCACTCACCAATCAGTGGACACTTGGACTGCTTCCATAATTTGGCTCTTGTAAGTAATGGCAATGTAAACATAATCGTGCATGAATCCCTTTGAAGTAGTTGTTGAAGAAGTTGTTTTATTCTTTGGGTAAATACCAAATAGTGCAATTGCTGGATCATAGTGTAGTTCCACTTTAAAATTTTGAGGAACCTTCATACTGGTTTCCAGAGTGGCCATACCAGTTTGCATTCCCACTAATAGTGCATGAGTGTTCCTATTTCTCCACATTCTCACCAGTACCTCTTGTTTCTTGTGTTGTTAATTTTAGCCAGTCTGATAGGTGTGAGGTGATACCTCATTGTAGTTTTGATTTGCATTTCCCTGATGGTAAGTGATAATGAACATTTTTTTCACCTCTTTATTGCCATCTGAATGTCTTTTTCGGAGAAGTGTCTCTTCATGTCTTCTGCCCATCTTTTAGTTGGATCATTTAGGTTTATTTGGTGTTGACTTCCATAAGTTCTTTATATATTTCTTTTTTTTTTTATTTTTTTTTCAACGTTTATTTATTTTTGGGACAGAGAGAGACAGAGCATGAACGGGGGAGGGGCAGAGAGAGAGGGAGACACAGAATCGGAAACAGGCTCCAGGCTCTGAGCCATCAGCCCAGAGCCCGACGCGGGGCTTGAACTCCCGGACCGCGAGATGGTGACCTGGCTGAAGTCGGACGCTTAACAGACTGCGCCACCCAGGCGCCCCTATATTTCAATACTAACCCTTCACTGGATATATTTACAAATATCTTCTCCAATTCTGTAGGTTGCCCTTTAGTTTTGCTGATTATTTTCTTCACTGTGCAGGTTTTAATTTTGATATTTTCCCAATGGTTTATTTTTTTTAATTTTTTTTAATGTTTTATTTATTTTTGAGGGAGAGCCCAATAGTTTATTTTTATTTTTGCTTTTGTTTCCTTTGCCTCAGGAGACATATCTAGAAAAAAGTTGCTATGGACAATGTCAAAGAAGTTGCTGCCTCTATTCTCTTCTAGGATTTTTATGGTTTCAAGTCTCACATTTAGGTCTTTAATTCATTTTGAATCTATTTTTGTGTATGGTATAAGAAAGTGGTCCAGTTTTATTCTTTTGCATATTACTGTCCTGTTTTCACAGCACCATTTGTTGAAGAGAATGTCTTTATGCCATTGGATATTCCTTCTGCTTTGTCAAAGAATAATTGACCATATAGTTGCCAGTTTATTTCTGGGTTTTCTATTCTCTTCTATTGATTTGTGTCTATTTTTGTGCTAGTACCAAACCGTTTTGATAATTACATCTTTGTGATATACCTTGAAGTCTGGAGTTAAATGCCTCCAGCTTTGCTTTTCTTTCCCAAGATTGCTTTGGATATTTGGGGTCTTTTGTGGTTCCATACATTTTAGGATTGTTCTAGTTCTGTGAAAAATGCTGTTGATATTTGGATAGGGATTGAATTAAATGTGTAAATTGCTTTGGGCAGTATAGACATTTTAACAATATTTGTTCTCCCAATCGATGAGAATGAAATGTCTTTCCATTTCCTTGTGTCATCTTCAGTTTCTTTCATCAGTGCTTATAGTTTTCAGAGTATGGGTCTTTCACTCTTTGGTTAGGTTTATTCCTGGGTATCTTACTATTTTTAGTGCAATTTTAAATGGGATTGATTTCTTAATTTCTCTTTTTGCTTCCTCATTACTGGCATATAGAAACGCAACAGATTTCTGTACTTTGGTTTTGTATCCTGTGATTTTACTCAATTCATTTATCAGTTCTAGCAGTTTTTTGGTGGAGTCTTTCAGGTTTTCTATATATAGTATCATGTCATCTGCAAATAATGAAAGCTTTACTTCTTCATTGCCGATTTGGATGCCTTTTATTTTTGTTGTCTTATTGCTGTGGCTAAGCCTTACAGTACTATGTGGTAGAGAAGTGGTGAGAGTGGATATCCTTGTCTTGTTTCTGACCTTGGGGAAAAGCCATCTCTTTTTCCACATTAAGGATGATGTCAGCTATGGGGTTTTCATAGATGGCCCTTATGTCAAGGTACGTTCCCTCTCAACTTAACTTTTTTGAGGGTTTTTTTTTTTATCATGAACGGATGTTGTATTTTGTGAAATGCTTCTTCTGTGTCTATTGAAATTTTCATATCATTCACCTTTCTCTTATTGATGTGATGTATCACAGTGATTTGCAAATATTGATCCACCCTTGCAACCCAGAAATAAATCTAACTTGATTGTGATGAATGATTTTTTTTAATGTATTGTTGAATTTGGTTTGCTGGTATTTTATTGAGAATTTTTATATCTATGTTCATCAGGAATATTTCCCTTTTTTAATGGTGTCTTTATCTGGTTTTGGGATCAGGGTAATGCTGGCCTCATAGAATGAATTTGGAAGTTTTCCTTTATTTTATACTTTTTGAAATAGTTTGAGAAGAATAGGTATTAAATCTCCCTTAAATTTTTGGTAGAAATTGCCTGTGAATCCATCTGGTCCTGGACTTTTGTTTGCTGTGTGTTTTTTCATTACTGATTCAATTTATTTGCTGGTTATTGATCTTCTTAAGTTTTCTCTTTCTTCCTACTTCAGTTTTGGTAGGTTTTATGTTTCTAGGAATTTATCCATTTCCTCTAGGTTGTCCAGTTTGTAAGCATATAGTTTTTTTAACAGTATTCTCTTATAAATGTTTGTATTTCTGTGTTGTTGGTTGTAATTTTTCTTTTCTCATTTGTTTTCATATTTGATTCCTTTGTCTTTTTTCTTGGTATGTCTGGCTAGAGGTTTATCAATTTATTGATTTATTTTAAAAAACCAGCTCCTGGTTTCATTGATCTGTTTTATTGTTCTTTCAGTTTCTATATAATTTATTTATGCTCTGATCTTTATTATTTCCTTCTTTTTGCTGGTTTTAGGTTTTGTGTGTTATTCCTTTACTAGCTCCTTTAGGTGTGAGGTTAGGATGTTTGAGATTTTTCTTGCTTCTTGAGGTAGCTCTGTCTTGCTACAAACTTCCCTCTTAGAAACACTTTACCTACATCCCAAAGATTATTGGGCTGTTTTCATTTTCATTTGTTTCTGTGTACTTTTAAATTCTTTGATTTCCTGGTTGACCCATTCATTTTTTAGTAGCATGTTATCTAACTTCCACATATTTGTGGTCTCTCCAGATTTTTTCTTGTGGTTGACTTCTAGTTTCATTACGTTGTTGTCAGAAGAGATGCATCTTCTTGAATTTGTTGAGGGAGGGCTGTTTTGTTACCTAATATGTGATCTATTCTGGAGAATGTTCCATGTGCACTTGAAAAGAATGTGTATTCTTCTGTTTTAGGATGGAATGTTTTGAATATATCTGTTAAATCCATCTGGTCACATGTGTCATTCAAAACCATTGTTTCCTTGTTGATTTTCTGTTTAGATGATGTGTCCACTGACATAAGAGTGCTGTTAAAGTCCCCTACTCTTATTGTATCATTATCATTTAGTTCCTTTATTTTTGTTATTAACTGTTTATGTATTTGGGTACTCCTGTGTTGCATGCATAAATATCTTCAATTGTTATATCTTCTTGGTGGATTGTCCCCTTTACTATTATATAGTACTGTCCTTTGATTCTAATTTCAGTCTTATTTTTAAAGTCTATTTTAAATAGTATTGCTACACTGGGTTTCTTTTGAGAACCTTTGCATGATAGATGTTTCTCCATCCCTTCACTTTCAATCTGCAGGTGTTGTAGGTCTAAAATGAGTCTCTTGTTGGCAGCATATAGATGTGTCTTGTTTTTCATACATTCTGTCATCCTATATCTTTTGATGGGAGCATTTCAGTCATTTACATTCAAAGTAATTATTCATAGATCTTTATTTATTGGCATTTTATTTGTTTTGTTGTTTCAGAAGATTTTCTTTGATCCTTTCTTTCTCTCTTTCATGGTTTGCTGATATTCTTTAGTGATATATGTGCATTTCTTTCTTTTTATTATTTGCATATTTATTTTTGGTATATGATTACCACTAGGTTTGTACATAACCTCTTCTGCATATAGCAGTTATATTAAGTTGATGGTCATTTAAGTTTGAACCCATTCTTTGTTTCTCTCCTCCCTACATTTAGGTATATGTTGTCACATTTAAACCCTTTGTTTTAGGAACTCCTTCACTGATTTTTTATAGAAATACTCCTTTTTACTGCTTTTATTTTTTTTTTAATTTTTTTCAACATTTATTTATTTTTGGGACAGAGAGAGACAGAGCATGAACGGGGGAGGGGCAGAGAGAGAGGGAGACACAGAATCAGAAACAGGCTCCAGGCTCTGAGCCATCAGCCCAGAGCCTGACGCGGGGCTCGAACTCACGGGCGCGAGATCGTGACCTGGCTGAAGTCGGACGCTTAACCGACTGCGCCACCCAGGCGCCCCTACTGCTTTTATGTTTCCTACTTCATGCTGCCACTTTTGGTCTCTCCTTTGCAGTCAGAGTCCCTTTAATATTTCTTGCAGGACTGGTTTAGTGTTCAGGAACTCCTTTAGTTTTTGCTTGTCTGGAAAACTGTTTATCTCTACTCATATTCGGCATGATAGCCTTGCTGGATAGAGTATTCTTTTTTTTTCTTTTTTTTTTTTTTTAATGTTTATTTATTTCTTAGACAGAGCATGAGTAGGGGAGGGGCAGAAAGAGAGGGAGACACAGAATCAGAAGCAGGCTCCAGGCTCTGAGCTGTCAGCACAGAGCCCGACGCGGGGCTCGAACTCACAGACCGCGAGATCATGACCCGGGCTGAAGTCGGACGCTTAACCGACTGAGCCACCCAGGCGCCCCACTGGATAGAGTATTCTTGGCTGCAGATTTTTCTCATTCAGTACTTTGAATATGTCATGCCACTCTCTTCTGGCTTACTATGTTTCTGCTAAAAGCTACCCTGCTGGCTTTATGGGGTTTCCCTGGTATGTTGCTGTCTTTTGTCTTGCTGCTTTAAATTTTTTTTTTCCTTATCACTGTTTTGCTGATTTAATTACAATATATCTTGATGTGGATCTGGTTTTGTTGATTTTGATGGGGGGTCTCTGTGTCTCTTCAATCTGGGGATCTGTTTCCACCCCAGATTAGGGAATTTTTCAACTATTGTTTTTTGAAATAGATTTCTGTCTCCTTTTCTCTATGTTCTTCTTTTGGGACTCCTATAATATGAATGTTATTACATTTCATGGAGTAACCGAGTTCTCTAAGTTTATTCTTGTTTTTTATAATTCTTTTTTCTCTCTTTTTTTTCAGTTTGAGTACTTTCCATTACTTTGTCTTCTAGGTCACTAATTTGTTCCTCTGCTTCTTCCAGCCTGCTGTTCATTCTGTCAAGCAAGTTTCTAATTTTATTTATTGAGCCCTTTATCCCTAATGTGCTATTCCTTACCTCTATGTTAAAGGTCTCAGTTGTCTTCCACTCTTTTCACAAGTGAAATGAGTATCCTTACATTCATTACTTTAAATTCTCTCTCAGGCATGTTCCTTATAAATGTTTTCTGAGATCTCTGGCCATGGCCTTCTGTTCTGTCATTTGGGATAAATTACTGTGTCTTCTCATTTTGTCTAATTCTCTCTGCCTTTTTCTATGTATTATTAATGTCAGCTATTTTTCTTATTCTTGTGGGTATTGGTCTTAATGAAGAATGGGTCCTGTTGTGCCCTGCCATGTAGTATCCCCTTTCCCCAGGGCCTGGTGGTTCCATAGTGTGCTGTATGTGCTCTGCTGTTTTTTCCTGGCCACTTTATTCTTAAGGCCAGCCATCTGAAGCCTCTCTTTGCCTGTTATAGGCAGTTTTGGTCCCTGTGCTAAATATGGTGCTCTTTAACTAGGTGTGCTTTACTCAGTTTGTGAAATGAAACCTGTTGCCACTGCCACTGGAAACTCTGCTAAACTCTTGCATTGGGAGATGTGTTGTGGGAAGGGTTTGAGCCAGTCTTGGGGACGGGTACTGCTGCACTTGGACTGAGGCAAGTGTGACTGAGAGGGGCACTTCCAGTGGAGTGTGGGGTGCTGGGACTTAGTGTCAGCAAGTTAAGTAACAAGTATCAGCATTTAAAAAATATTTTTTAATTAAAAAAATTTTTACATGTTTATTTTTGAGAGAGAGAGAGAGAGAGAGAGAGAGAGAGAGAGAGAGAGAGAGAACAAGTGTGGAAGGGGCAGAGAGAGGGAGACACAGAATCAGAAGCAGGCTCTAGGCTCTGATCTGTCAGCACAGAGCCTGATGCAGGGCTCAAACTCATGAGCCATGAGACCAGAACCTGAGTTGAAGTCAGATGCTTAACTGACTGAGCCACCCAGGTGCCCCAACAAGTGTCAGCATTGAACTGGTTTCCACAGGTGGCCCTGTGCTTATGCTGAGAGATGGGGTAGGGAAATGGCTCCTGTTATTTCCTTAGTTCCTTGAGAGGTCTCTCTGTGAATGATGCCTGTCTGGAATATACTCCAAGGTGAGTGAACAACCTACTCATTGTGTGCCCCGGGCACCTTTCAGCTGCGAGAACTTGGCCCCTCTCACTTTCCAAGCCAATTGCTATGGGGATTCATTTTCCCCATGTACTTCGTTGTGTGCTAGTCTCTCTCACCCCTCTCTGTGACCACAGCTCACTCTCCATCACTGCAGCCACAATCTTTTTGTCTGCCAAACCACATCTCCACACTTTCTACTTTTTCATTGTGACCTCTTCTCTACCTTTAGTTGGGGAATTTGTTCTGCCAGTCTTATGTTCAGTTTATGGGGTATTTAAGATGATTTGATACTTGTCTAGTTGTATTCATGGGATGAGGTGATCTTACAGTCCTCCCACTCTGGTGCCATCTTCCAAACAAAAAACTTTATCTTTGCCTTTTAGTCATTTGTCCATGATATGTTTAGGTATGACTTTCTTTATCTTCCTTGGGGTTCATACTATTTGCATCTGTGGCTTGATGTTTTTTGTCAGTTTTGAAATATTCCCAGTTATTATCTCTCTAAATGTTGTTCCTGCTTTATTATCTCTCTACTCTTTTTAAGATCCAGTTATAAACTTTCTTATACATTTTCTCTTATGTATGTACTTTTTTTAGTGTTTTGTCCTTTTTCTCTCAGTATCACATCCTGATTATTCTGACCTATTTTCCAACTCATTGATTCTTTGTTTAGATTTGTCTAATCTCCTGTTAAGCTCACCCACTGAGTTCTTAATTTTACTTCTTATATACATTTTTCTTTTCTAGAATTTCCATTTTGTTATTTTTTAAAAATAGTGTTAAGATCTTTGCCAAAATTTATAATCTAGTCTTTTCTCTTTTTTTGAACATATTAACCACGATTACTTAAAATTATTCATTTAGCAACTCTTTTATCCCAATCCTTTAGGGTTTGTTTCTGTTGTCTGTTGTTTCTCTTGATTTTCTATTTGCTTTGTTTGCTTATATGCCTGCTTAGTTTTGGTTGAGTGGCAGATATTGCATATGAAAAACTATAGAAGAGGTTGTCTTAAGCATCAGGTTTTGTTTTTCTTTTTATCCTTCTGCATTAAGGATTTATGCTTATTTCTGACAGGTGGTTAGCATACTAGCAATCTCATATCACCTTAATCCAATCTGATATTGAGATAATTTGAATCTGGCCACGTGAATGCTGATTTAGCCTTCCTTTCAGTTTCTGTCCTTTTTCAGTTAGAACCCACCATCTGAGAATTTTTATGGTTCACCTCAATTGTGGGGCCTGAATTCCAACTCTTGTTATTTTAATTTTTTTTTTCAACGTTTATTTATTTTTGGGACAGAGAGAGACAGAGCATGAACGGGGGAGGGGCAGAGAGAGAGGGAGACACAGAATCAGAAACAGGCTCCAGGCTCTGAGCCATCAGCCCAGAGCCTGACGCGGGGCTCGAACTCACGGACCGCGAGATTGTGACCTGGCTGAAGTCGGACGCTTAACCGACTGCGCCACCCAAGCGCCCCAACTCTTGTTATTTTAATTCCATGATCCTGTTAAAAGCTCTGCTGTCTCTCAGCTTCTCCTGTGATCAGCCAGTGACCTCAGGAGATTAAAATAGTCTCTTTGAGTTTTCTATTTATTCTTCATCTTGGCTTTATTGCCTTGTTACATGCTGGTTGCCTTCAAATATATACTAGTTATATTGTATCTGTTTTCGTTGTTGTTTATAGCAGGAAATTTCATCTGAATTACTTAGTCTTCCATTATTAGAGACAGAATAATTTTATCATTTCTTTAAGAAGTATTTATTGATCACGTCCTATGTATTAGGCAGTATACAGAGCAGTGGAAATAAAACTATTGAACTGGTTAGAGAGGATTTTTACATTATTGAGCTTACAGTCACATGAACAGGCAAATTTAGTGAAATGTGATAATGCCATGATAAGGTTTATCATTGGATCATCTGCAGTACTAAGTAGGAATACCTGACACAGACTTTTGAAATCAATGAACAGTTTCTGGACAAAGCATCTTCTGAGCTCAGACCTGAAAAATGAGTAAGAATTCTGTAGGACAAGAGTGTTTTAGGCAGAAGGAATAGCCTGTGCAAAGACCTGGAGGTGAGAGAGAACATGTCATGTTTAGGGAACTGAAAACACAGTTTTTATAAAACTATAGTTATCAAGACTGTGTGGTACTGGCACAAGGATAGACATATAAACTTTTTTTTTTAACGTTTATTTATTTTTGAGACAGAGAGAGACAGAGCATGAACGGGGGAGGGGCAGAGAGAGAGGGAATCACAGAATTGGAAGCAGGCTCCAGGCTCTGAGCCATCAGCCCAGAGCCCGACGCGGGGCTCGAACTCACCGACTGCGAGATTGTGACCTGAGCTGAAGTCGGACGCTTAACCAACTGAGCCACCCAGGTGCCCCAAGGATAGGCATATAAATCATTGGAACAGAACTGATTGTTCAGGAACAGCCCTTACATTTATGGCCAATAGATTTTTTACAAATATAGAAACACTCCGTTCATCAAATGGTGCTGGGACATTGGGATATCCAAGTACAAAAAAGATCAACCTAGACCCTTGCTGTACAATATACACCCAAAATTAACTCAAAATATACAACTGGTTTAATTGTAAATGCAAAAACAATAAAACTTAGAAGAAAATACAGGAGAAAATCTTCAAGACTTTGGGGTGGACAAGAGTTTATTAAATAAAACACCAAAACAGTCCAAATAGAAAATTTGATAACCTGGACTTCATTAAAATATAAAAACTTTTGTTTAAAAAATTAAAAATGAAATAAATGTAGCAGATTAGGAGAAAATATTTGCAGTACACACATGGAATAGAGAATTTTATCCAGAATTTTAGACTACTCTTGGAACACAATAATAAGATAATCCAAATACAAAATGGTCAAAAGATGTCAACAAATATTTCAGCACAGAAGATATTCAAATCACTGAATAAATATGTGAAAAGATGCTCAACATCATTGCCCATCAGGGAAATGCAAATTAAAACTGCGATGAAGAAAATTACCACATGATCTCACTTATATGTGAAATCTAACAACAACAAAACCCAAGCTTATAGATACAAGAATTGATTCATGGTTGCCAGAGGTGGGGGGTGGAGAATGGGCATAATGGGTGAAGGAAGTCAAAAGGTACAATTTTCCAATTATAAGATAAAAAGGTCATGAGGTTGTAATGTACAGTATGGCGACTGTAGTTAATAATACTGTATTTTGTATTTGAATGTTGCTAAAAGATCTTAAAAGTTCTCATCATAAAAAAAAACTTCTGTAACTATGGTGACAGATGTTAACTAGACTTATTGTGGTGATCATTTCACAATATATACAAATATCAAATCATGTTTTACAGCTGAAACTAATATAATGTATGTCAATTATACCTCAATAAAAATAATAAACATTTTTAAAACCACAATAGAGATACCATTTCATATTCACTACAATGGCTATAGTGAAAAAGACAATAAAATGTGGAGATGTAGAGAAAAAAACCTTGTAAATTGCTGGTGGGAATGTAAAATGATGCAACTGTTTTTAGAGAACAGTTTGGGACTTCCTCGGTAAGTTAACATAGAGTGACCAGGTGATCCAGCAATTCTTATCCTGGGTATATACCCAAGATAAATGAGAACATAAATGTTCACACAAAACCCTGTAAAGAAATGTTTATAGCAGCATTATTACTGATAGCCCAAAGTGAAATCAACCCAAATGTCTAATGGATAAATAAAATGTGGTATAATATTTTCTACAATGGAACGTTATTCAGTTATAAAAAGGGATGAAGTATAGATACATGCTACAATATGGGTGAACTTCAAAAATATTATACTAAGTGAAAGAAACCAGTCACAAAGCACATAATGTATGATTCCATTCATATGAAATATCTGGAATAGGAAGATCTGGTGCCCAGTTTGGTTTCTGTGCCACAAATGGAAATAATCCCCTGGGTTTGGGGACAAACAAATACGTAGAGACAAAAATTAGATCAGTGAATACTTGGACCAGCTGGATGGAATGGAATTAAGAGAATATGGGCATGAGAGAGTTTACTGAGGGAACTTGTTGGAAGGATTAAAATATTTTAAAACTCATTTGCCAAAGCCAGGGTGATAGCAGTGAAACTAGAAGAAAAGAAATGATGCAAGAGGTATCATGATTATAGAATTTGGTAAAATTTCTATAAATCATTGAATTGTACAACTAAAATGCGTGAATTCTACAGTATGCAAATTTTAGCTCAGTAAAGCTGTTATTTTAAAAAGTGTCTGGCACATATAATATCAATAAACGTGTAGGAAGTCGTTGTTTCTGAGTGATACCTATCTTTAGAGGAAGACAGTCTTCAACACTATTCATCCCAACGACCCTCAGAGCTATCTCCCATTAATCAGTGTGTCTGGGATCCCAACCTAGAATCAATTAGAAGCTCCAGGGGTGGAAGTTTCATCGTGTATACTTTTTTAAAGTTCTGTGGGTGATCCTGGTGTGCACTCTTGGGTAAGAATCTGTGATTTATGGAATTGTGAATGGCTTAGTATGGTTAGAACCTAGATTGCATGTGGAGTCCAATGGTTGCTTGCACTAGAATGGACATACAGAATGCAAGGATCTTAGCCCAGAATGATCTTTGTCTCTATCTCTCTTACTCTTATTCTTTCTAATAGAAATATTCCTAGATCCTACTTACAAGTTTTTTCAGAATTGTAGGGTTAAAATATATTATGCTGATTATCAGTTGCAGAGGTTCTTACCCACAGGTTCTTAATGCACAGGGTGCATTTTAGTGTTACCTTGGAAACTTTTCCAAATGCACATGTCCCTGGCCACACTCAGACACATATCATCAGAGCCTTTATAGTGGGAACATGAGCATATATTGTTCAGGAAAGGAAAAGGCTTGTTCAGTGATGCTGATGCTCATTCCATTTGAGAACTAATGCTTTAAAGGAAGGAATAAAGCCAAGAGTGTAAATGAGATAACAGTTGTTTTCCAGGGCCTAACTTCAGCTCCCCTGTTATGGCTTATTTGGCCTTTATCATCTGTGATACTAGGACTACTTTTGAAGACCACTGGACCATAAGCTTGGGTGGTAGTGGATGCTTAATGAACTTCTCTATGGAACACTATTTGGGAAATCAATTTATAAACTCTGTGTCTTTGGGGGGAGAGATCAGTTTCAATTGCCAGTTTCTCAGCTAGATGATAGTCCTGTGTGCTTGGAATAGCCAAGGCATGAGGGTGGTTCCCTGCCTCCTGTGGATTCATGGAGACTTCCCTGCTGCTAGCTGCTGAAACCAGTTTAAAATAATAGGCTGCTGAGTAAGCGTCACTATGAACATCCACCTGTCAATGGCCTGCACTTCAGAGATGAAGAGTAATTTTTATTGGAGTGATGGCATACAGCAGGGGTTGAAACTAAACAGCCACGATGAAATTGACTTTCAAAAGGAGATTACTTCTGAATTTTATTTAGTGGTTTGTGAATTGTTATTCTTGTTTTATCCTGCAATACCAATGGCCTACAAGGGCAACAAGATACTGAACATTAGTAAGGTTTTGGATCAATTCACAAGGCTCTCTGCCTAGAAGCATTGCAATGCTTCTAAAGCACTTTTTGCTTGGCCTGGGGAAGCTTTTGAGGGTTTATTATAGAAGGAAGATTCTTTTTTTAATATTTATTTTGAGAGAGAGCACAAGTGCACAAGCTTGTGTGAGTGGAGAAGGGGCAGAGAGAGAGAGAGAGAATCCCAAGCCTGCTGTGCACTGTCTGCCCCAGTGTGGGACTCCATCTCATGAACCGTGAGATCAGGACCTGAACTGAAATTGAGTCAGATGCTTAACCAACTGACATCCAGGCACCCCTGGAAGGAAGATTAACACTCCTTACAGTTAGTCAGACTCCTGGGAAGAAGAGGGAGGAGCAGAGTTCAGGAGTTCTCTTGACTCAACCACCACTTCACTGAGTCCCTATTATGTGTACAAGACACATATTTAGTGGGGATTCGATTTCTCAAAGCTGATTTATCTAACAAAGACTCACTCAACCAAGGGGAAACCTCCTTGGTTTTTAATGACATTAGACACATCCTTTTGGTGCAGTTTGTTTCTGCTCGGATTTCCAGCTGTCATCTCAAATTCAATAAATTAAACTGAACTGATCTCCATTCTTAGCCCCTCCCACCACACACACCAAATTTTACAAAATTAAACCATAGTTTCATTCTCTCATTCACTCAGGCATAAACCCCTGGAGACTTTTTTTTTTAACTTAGCAATCAACTGCTAAGTTGATTCATACTTTGTGGAGTTGATATATACTATTATGATGTCTCTTGCATCACTCCCTTTTTTTTTTTTAGTCCCACTGCTACCACTCTGGTTGCATTTGGCTTAGATGATCTTCAAGGTTCCTCCCAACCAAGAAAATCTGTGATTCTACCTCAGTTCCTTATCACCTCACTCCTGCAGTGGTTATCTGGTCAAGAGGTGCTTTGTTCTCTACTCCATATGCATACCTCAACTAGATTATTTTTTCAGGTACCACTTTGTCATGTCATCCCCTCCTCAGAAATCTTTTTATGTCTCCCACTGCCACTGTTCAAACTTTTTGCACTGGCATTCTAAGCCGCTCTGCCATCAGGCTTGAGATGCCCTGCTAGTCTGCATCCAGGTTAGTCTATTCACAGGCCTCTCACATTCTGGACTTTGTTTACCCATTCCCCAAAGCAGAATGTCTTTCCCTCCAACCTACCTCTTGGATCCCTTCAGGTCCTTCACATCTCAGCTTAAACCTTACCACTTTAGTAAATTCTTCCTTGTCCATCCATCTCAACACTTCTCTATGTGCCTCATTTGGCACTGTAATGTTGTGGGCAACCTTCACTTAGCCAATTAGCACACTTCCTGAACTAGAGGGAAGTTTTCTGAAGGCAGAGACTGGGTCTTACACTTTGTAGCTCTTACAACTGTATTGATCTTTACTCTTTTAGTTAAAAATGAAAGTAAATCTTGTTATTAAAGCATTTTCCTTAATATTGGACTCTAAAACACAGTTGTATACATTTGTTGAATACTACTACTACGAAATCATGCTACTTTAAGGATCTGGTGATTATTCATGGCATCTGTCACTAAGGCTTCTTTCCTTTTAGAGCCCTGCGTAAGGTCAAACACCCTCTCAAAAAGCATATTGGACCCTAGAGCCTCCACCCTCAATTTCTTTCCTTCCTTCAAATTTTTAAAAGCCTCCCACATATCAGACATTCATATTCCACTTTGACCTACTGTGTACTTAATTCCCCCAACCTAGCAAGTCCTTGCTTTTACAATACTTTTGTAATTAATTTCCCCCAGAGACTAGTAAAGTTACTTCAATTTCTTGACCTATGGATTCTAACTGATTTGCCAGGTCACTGGAGGCTCCATACCCAAGTTTTCTTTAAAGTTCAAAGCCTTCCCCCATCATGCATCAGAACTCCTTGTTTGTATTTTTAACAGTATCTCATTTAATGTGTAAATATGGGTAAACACTTAAGGCAAGGACTCTCTATCTTGTATAATACAAAATATGCCAGTGTTCCAAATAATAAAGGCCTAGGGAACAATCAGGGTTGTGGTTAGGGGTAGGGGTGTGTGTGTGTGTGTGTGTGTGTGTGTGTGTGTGTGTGTGTGTATGTGAGTGTGTGAGTGAGAGAGAGAGAGAGAATAGACTGTATGTGTATGCATTTAAATATTAAACACTTGAATTCTGTCTACTGGGAGATATAGTATATATCACAGCTATTTAAGTAATATTATTTTGCCTTTTGACATCATTCCAGTAAGAGCAGTTTCAGTGTTTTCTTCATTTCTAGCAGGACTCACAAAGCATATGGTTTGTGACCCGAGAATAATGACATAAGGTTATATTTAGCATCCATAGACAATATGTATATAGATTGAAATTTGTGTCATTAAATTACTAAATAAATAACTACTCTGTACCTACTATATACCAAGATTTTCTAGGACAGATGTGATGCAGAACACCAAGTAGTACTGCTATCTCATAAACTACTCTCTCACTCTTCCAATTAACCTATTTTCTCCTTAGCCCCTGCCTTTACCTACTCAATCACAATGTCTTGCTCCTACCTGCTAAACCAGATTGCCTCATGGTTGTTTTGTTCTATTTTGGAGATTTGCATTGTCCCGGAACTTGTAGAAAGAGTACTGGAATGAGTTCTGGCTCTTCACTTAGCCAATCAGCACATTTCAGTGTCCTTATTTGCAAAATTTGAAAGGTAATACCTTCTCTGTCTCCTTCATGTTTTTTTTTTTTTCCTGAGGGTCAAATACAAATATATGGGAAAAATACAAAGTTGTAGTTATTTCTAGAGGACTTACCAATTTATGTGTCAGTCTTAATTGTGTAAAACTTTTATTCTGATTGTTCCTTCATATATTCCATAGTTGTCCTGTCTGTTGGCATAAATTCACAGGAATTGATGGTATTGCAATGCTTTAAGTTATATTCCTTTATGTGTACTTCCTTATTATATTTGCAAATTCTTTCAGCAAAGCCATGTGCTGGTTTCTTTCCATGTGTGGTAGAAGGAGAACTAGATTGAAAGTTGGGAGATAGGGGTTCTGGTCCCAGGTATGAGTCTATTTATTCTCCCCTAGTTAAGTTGGGTTAACTTAGGTGGGTCACTTAACCTTTCTGCCTCTCAATTTCCTCATCTGTAAAGGGCTGGAAATTGGGTCAGTGACCTATAAGGTCTCATAATGCCATCAGTTTTTATCACTATAGCTAAATAAAAGCCCCATTGCTTCCCCCCTCCCAGATTTTCTTAACCTTTTTCCCCCCTTGAGAATCATTGGCCTAATAAATATAGTCCAAATGTTTTAACTAGCCATTCAAGACCCATGTCAATGTTGGTTTGCCAACATTATCTACTGTTCATAATAGGAACTCCCAGTTATATATAAATTGGTTTTCTTACTGAATATTCCTATTTCGTTGTCACTTGTGCCATCCCTCCTACTAAAATTATCTTTTTGGTGGTAGAATAATTATCTTTAAGGACAAGCTTAAATTTCACACTTTCCTGTGAAGCCCTTTCTGATTACTTAGCCCTTAGTGGTTTTTTTTTCTATTTCATCTGAACTCAAATCCATATTTATGACATGTCAGCCACTCTACTTGGCATTCTAGGAGATAGAAAGATTTTTAAGGTCCCTGCCATTAGAGACAAGCTGAAATTATAAATGAGCATTCTGAGCAGAGAACAACATGAGTGAAGACTAGGAAACAGTAGAGAGGGTAAAGGCTTAGAGGTCATGGACCTTACTTATTTTTGTCTTATAACAGTTCTTGTGATATGCCACCATATAATATAAAATTATGGTTCAAATATAACACTGTTAACTAACTGAAATTTAAACCTTAAAAATAAAAAAGAATATGGTTCCTTTGTTATTTATTGGTCACCCAGCTTCTATTTCCTTTTCTTAATAGCACTGCATTTTCCTTTTGGAGTAGTCCCTCTCCAGTACTGGATAGTTTTGGGAAATCTTGGTGCCTGTCCCACAAGAGAAGCCAAAGAGATTGGGTCTTTCTTTTTACTACCCCAATAAAACTGCATTGGTGGCCATGTGATGTCAGATCGACTAGCTTACATTCTCTTTTGAAACTGGCTTGACTTTTTATCTAGATCCTTTTACCCATTACTCCAATTGCCCTTTTGCAATTACTTTCAAGTATCTTGACTCCTTATTTTCATTTCTCCCTACCTTAACAAAACTTGCAAAACTGTAGTTGTTTCATTCTCCTCACTCACTGAAATACCTACAAGACTGAACTCCATTTGCACCCACTCTTGACCTTCTGTCTCCATAGAGGAAGTGTGGGTTTTTTGTCTAAGACCAGTCCTTTCACCTGGGCTTTGGATCATATCCCCTCATACTATTTCATGGTCCTTTCTTTGACCTCTCTCAAATGTGTTTTTTTTTTTTCTTTTTAGCATGTAATCATGTTTACATCTTATCTTGGTGGGGGAACTTTCTTTGGCCCAA
Source organism: Felis catus (assembly GCF_018350175.1). NCBI lineage: Eukaryota > Metazoa > Chordata > Mammalia > Carnivora > Felidae > Felis > Felis catus. The sequence continues at coordinate 56,742,061 of NC_058386.1, forward strand.
TATCTTCCTAAAACTACCCTATTTCCCACTTATCTTAATAGTGAAACTTCCGAAATGAATAAACTTGCTGGCTACATTTTAACAACTCATTGATTCTTTCTATGGTTATGTTTCTGTGCTCCCCTCACCACTGAATCTTTTCTTCCTAAGGTCACTAGTGACTTTCATATTGCAGAATTAAAAAAAAAATTTTAATGTTTTTATTTATTTTTGAGAAAGACAGCAAGTGGGGGAGGGGTAGAGAAAGGGTGAGACACAGAATCTGAAGCAGGCTCCAGGCTCTGAGCTGTCAGCACAGAGCCCAATGCAGGGTGCACTGTGCGATCATGACCTGAGTGAGCCGAAGTCAGATGCTTAACTGACTGGGCCACCCATGTGTCCCATCATATTGCAAAATTTAATGGAACTCTTGTTATAATCATATGTTACGTCTGTGTCATGTTTGATATTGTCCAATCCTTTATTTTCTTTTTCATTTGCTTTTTTAAAAAATTGATAACAAGAAAACCACTTGATATTATGAATTTACTGGTGATGGGATAGAGTTATTTCAATTATTAATGTTAGTGAATATATTAAATGTAAAGTTTAAGTCATATTTTGTTTTAAAATTTGTTGAGATGGATTCACATGCCATAAAATTCACCCTTTTAAAGTGTGTGATTCATTGTTTTTTTAGCATATTCACAGAACTGTGCAACCATTAGCACTATCGAATTCCAGAATATTTTCATTACCCCCTGCAAAATATGTATCCATTAGCAGTCACTCCTCACTTCCTCATTTTCCCCTGGCCCCTATCAACCACAAATCTACTTATTTTCTGTATGGACTTGCTTATTCTGTATATTTCATATAAATGGAATAGTATGTCTCTGACCTTATTCATTTAATATAATATTTTCAAGGTTCATTCTTAGTAGCATGTATCAGTATTTCTTTCCTTTTATGGCTGAATAATATTCCACTGTATGAACATACCACTTTTATTTATCCATTCACCCACTGATGGACATTTGAATTGTTTCCACCTTTTGGTATTATGAAGAATGCTGTTGTGAACAATATAGTTCAAGTGTTTGTTTGAACATCTGTTTTCACTTTTGAGTATATACCCAGGAGTGGAATTGCTGGGTCATATGGTAATTCTATGTTTAACATATTGAGGAACTGCCAAACTGTTTTCCACAGTTGCTGAACTATTTTACATTCTCACTAGTAGTATGTGAGAGTTCCAATTTCTCCACATCCTTGCCAACACTTGTCATTATTTGTCTTTTTAAAATTATATCCATCTTAATGGGTGGAAAGTGGTATCTAATTGTTTTAATTTGCATTTCCCTGAAGACTAAGGATACTGAGCATCTTTCCATGTGCTTATTGATAATTTGTATATATTCTTTGGAGAAATGCTTATTCAAATTCTTTACCCATTTTAAATTGTATTATGTATCTTTTTAATGTTGAGTTGTAGGAGTTTTTAATGTTGTCTAGATACTAAATTTTTTTTTAATTTTTGTTTATTATTTTCTTTTTTAAATGTTTATTTTTGAGAGAGAGAGAGACACACACACACAGAGTATGAGCGGGGAAGGGGCAGAGAGAGAGGGAGACCCAGAATCTGAGCAGGCTCCAGGCTCCACACTGTCAGCGCAGAGTCCATTGGGGGGCTCAAACTCACGAACTGTGAGATCATGACCTGAGCTGAAACCAAGAGTCAGAAGCTTCAATAGACTAAGCCACCCAGGTGCCCCTAGATACTAAATTCTTATGAGAGAAACGATTTGAAAATATTCCCAACCCCCAATTCTGTTTGTTATAGTTCTTTATTCTTTAAATTCTCTCCTCTTTTGATTTCTGTGACAATGGGACTTCCTGTTTGTTTTCCTAACTCTCTGAGGGTTACATCTCAGGTTCTTTTAAAATATTTCTTTTTCAACGTTTATTTATTTTTGGGACAGAGAGAGACAGAGCATGAATGGGGGAGGGGCAGAGAGAGAGGGAGACACAGAATCGGAAACAGGCCCCAGGCTCTGAGCCATCAGCCCAGAGCCTGATGCGGGGCTCGAACTCACAGACCGCGAGATCGTGACCCGGCTAAAGTCGGACGCTTAACCGACTGTGCCACCCAGGCGCCCCTCAGGTTCTTTTAGAAGATCAAGATCCTCTTCTGCTTATCTTTTAATTGTTGATATGTCCCTTGACATCCTTGGCTCTTTTATTACTCTATACATTCTCCCAGAATGACTTCATTTATGCTTTCCTCTATTCCTACCCACTGAGCTCCAGTACAGTTTCTATTGGAAATCTCGAGTGTCCCATATACAGCTTAAAATCAATTTGTCCTGAATATATTTATCTCTTTTCCACCCCAAACCTGCTTCTCCTTTCCTGTTTCCTATCTCAATGAGTAGCAGTACTGTCCATTTACTTATCTAAACCAGAGATGTAGGAATTGTTCTAGATTCCTCTTTTTCACTTATTTTCCACCCAAATTCTAATTCCTATATACAGTCTACTTTTTAAATGTTTCTTTTATCTCTCCTCTCATTTCCTACTGCCTCAAATGCAACTCTCACCCTGATTTAGTTTAACTTTTACTTTTTACTCTCAAAGCTCAAATGTCACCTACTCCAAAAATTTTTCCCTGACTACTCTCTGCCAGATCTAAAATAGATGCTCTTTTGTATTCCCATAAGAATTCTAGGCATACTCCTGTTACTATACTTAACTGTAATATATCATAGTCTGTGAATGTTTTTTAAGCTGTCTGCCTTCTCTACTAAAGCTCTTTACTAAAACCTATCTTATGTGACTTTATATTTTCAGTTCCTTGAACAATGTTGTATACATAGTAGGTGCACAAACTTGTTTTTGTTGTTCAAACTTTTGAAGGAAGGAATGAGAGCGTGATACTTTATTATGAATTCCTAGGCAAAATAACATTTATCCCTAGGCAGAAAAATGGTCAGGGAAACTTCTTTCTTGCAATTAGCTTTTTGTTTCATAGCTGTTTATTTATTGAAAGGGTTCTGTTCATGGTGGGACCTGGACTTGTGTGAGGTAAAAAAAGAAGATCAAGTATGCTCTGTCAGACACGCCATCTGACTGTTTTCATCTTGCTCCAGTGGAGTGTTGCAAGATCGTGACGCTATTACAAGTGGGGCAAGGGATTGGAAAGACAGGACAAACAAACTTATCAATCAGCATTAAAAATTTTTTTTTTAATCTTTGTTTTTGAGAGAGTGAGACAGAGTGCAAGTGGAGGAGGAATAGAGAGAGAGGGAGACACAGAATCCACAGCAGGCTCCAGGGTCTGAGCTTTCAGCACAGAGCCTGACGCGGGGCTCAAACTCACAAACTGTAAGATCATGACCTGAGCTGAATTCAGACACTTAACCAACTGAGCCACCCAGGTGCCCCTCAGTGAGCATTTTTTTAAAACATTGCCCTGGAAGATCACATAATAATAGAGCTGAGAGAATTTGAAGAGACTGTGTTGTCCAGGACCTCTACCTTCAAGGAGGTGAATTCTAAAGGATTAATGACAAATCGTTGCTCAACAATATTCAATATGAATAGGAACAAAAAAAGGTATAAAGAACAAATATAAAAGTACAAAAAATATGTATGCCAAGTAGTCTACAGTTGTACTTCAATACAGAGAAGAGATAAATTAGGAAATGACTCTAAGGTGCAGCTTTATAAATAGAACCCTGTTTTCTCATTGACTCCCATTAACACATGGGTGATTTCATTCCTCTGAGAACTGAGGACTTTTTCTGGGATGGAGCCAAAGAAAAGAAAAAACCAGAGAACAAAGAAGGACTCGAGTTGCTTCTAGGATCTGGGCTAAGGGAGTGAGCCAGCTGCCTTGGGAAAGACTCATATCAGTTACATGAGTTATATTGCTTCAGGCTGCTTAATTAACATGATTGAATTCTGTAACTGACCCATGGATATAAAATCTGAAGACTAATTTGAAGAGATACGTACCCCCCCCATGTTGATTGCAGCATTATTTATAATAGCCAAGATATAGAAGCAACCCAAGTGTTCATTGATAGAAGAATGGATAGAGAAAAATGTATGTATACATTTATAGATATATACAATGGAATATTAGTCATAAAAAAAGAATGAGATCCTGGCATTTCTGACAACATGGATGGACCTACAGAGTATTATTCTAAGTGAATAAGTCAGACAGAGATAGACAAATATTATGAGATTTCACTTATATGTGGAATCTAAAAAAAACCCCAAATGAGTAAACAAACAAAAAGCAGAAACACTCATAGAGAACAAATTGATGGTCACCAGAGGGGAGGCCAGTGGGGAGATGGGCAAAATGGTTGAGGAGGAGCAGGAGATACAGGCTTCCAGTTATGGGATAAATAAGTCACAGGAATAAAAGGTATAGCATAGAGAATATAGTCAAAAAAAATCTGAAGACGTTGGAACATAGTGTGTACAAAGATTTTGCATTCTAAGTGGAGGATCATGGAGAGGTAGTCCATATACATGGAGTTGGGATCCTGAAGTCAGGATTTGAACCTAAGCTCTGACATTTACTAATTTCCTACTGGCCTTCTCAATTTCTTCATCTATAAAATAAAAATAATAAAATATCTAGTCTATAAAGTTGTTATGAAAATCAAAGAGCAAATGCATATGAACTTTATAGCATAGTGCTTAGAATGTAGTAAGCGCTCACTGAATGTTAGCTACTAATACGAGTAACAGCAGCAGTAGTAGTGTTTTAATTATTATTGTGCTGTACTGAAGAGACCGTGAAGAAGCAAAGGGGAAAAATCTTGGTCAGTCTTAAGTAAATGAAATTCTTAGTTATTTGTTAGTGGTGATGGTGGCAAAGAAAAAGTACACTATTGCACCAAAAGTGTAAATACCTAGAGAACCTTCTCATGGATACCCAAATTCTGTCACATTTCCAATGTCAGACAACATTCACCTATTATATGAGGGTTACAGCTATTATATGGGATTTGGCATAAAAAAAACATTTCCATTGTCTTAATATTTTAGGCTCTGCCTCTCCTTCCAAAAATAAATACAAGCCAAAAATAAACAAACAAACAAACTGGAAACTCTATTTACATTCTCTTTCTTAAGAAATACTGTAGTCCTCCCCGAAATTGACACTTTGCTGATGAATTAAACAAAAAAAAGGGGAAAAGACTAAAAGAAATAGTCCTGTTGTACCAGAAACAACCAGCAGCGTTTTCATCTGATGGGTCTGTGACTTAAAAGCAAGAGAAGTTCATGTATTTGGAATCTGACTGTTAGACTAGGAAAACTCATGTAATAGGTTTACCACGAGCTCTCCTTCCATTCCCCCATACCCCCATCCCACCCCTGGTAGAGAGTCATCTTAAAAACAACTTCCTGATAATCATTTATAGTCAAATTAGCTATTTTCCTATTTGTAGTATGACTTTTATTCAACCTGGCTCATTTAAAATTGTTTTTCAGTAATGCATTTGGGGCTTGATAACTTCATAAATGGTTTTCTCAAACAGCATTGTGATGATGCCAAGTACTCTGTGTGCTTTTTATGTCTTCACCATAATTTTACATTTGAACCTGAATATGCTGAACCAAGCTTTCTCTGAACTAACCTAAGCAGCAACTACTAGACACTTACAACAGGAGGTAAGAGTATAGGCTGAAGAGTCACAGACCTGCTGTTTTGTTATTTTTTACGTGGTAAAATATACATAACATAAAATTCACCATTGTAACCATTTTCAGGTGTATAATTCAGTTTCATTAATTACATTTACAGTGTTGTACAGACATTAACCACTATCCCTTTCCAGAATGTTTTCATCCACCCAAATTGAAACTCTGTATCCATTATACAATAGCACCCCATTTCCCACTGTCCCCGACCCCTGGCAGTCACCACTCTACTGTTTCTATGAGTTTGACTACATTAGATAACCATTTTAATGGAATCATACAGTGTTTGCTTATTTCACTTAGCATATTGTCTTCAAGGTTCATCCATGTACCTTGCATCAAAAATCCATTGCTTTTTAAGGCTGAATAATATCCCATTAAATTTTGTTTATCCATTCATCCATCATTGAGTACTTGCATTGTTCCCACCTTTTGGCTATTAAGAAAAGAATAATGTTGCTATAAACATGGATGTATAAATATCTATGCATGTCCCTTGTTTCATTTCTCTTGGGTATATACCCAGAAGTGGAATTGCTGGATCACGTGGTAATTCTATTTTTAATTTTTTAAGGGATCACCAAACTATTTTCCATAGCTGCTGCAATATTTTACATTTCTACCAGCAATACAGAAGAGTCCAATTTCTCCACATCCTCACCAATCCTTGTGTGTGTGTGTGTGTGTTTTGTAATAGTCATCCTAATAGGTGTGAAGTGGCATTTCCTTGTGGTTTTGATTTGTATATTTTAATGATTATTGGCACACTGAGCATCTTGTACTTGTTGGTCATTTGTATATCTTTGAGAAAAGTCTATTCAAGTTCTTTGGACGTTTTTAAATTAAATTTTTATTTTATTTTATTAAAATGTTTGTTTATTTTTGAAAGAGACAGAGACAGCATTTAAGTGCGGGAGGGGCAGAGAGAGAGGGAGACACAGAATCCAATGCAGGCTCCAGGCTCTGAGCTGTCAGCACAGAGCGCGACACGGGGCTCAAACTCATGAACTATGAGATCATGACCTGAGCTGAAGTCGGACGCTCAACTGACTGAACCACCCAGGCGCCCCTCAAGTTCTTTGGACGTTTTTAATTGGGTTGTTTGGGTTATTTTTGTTGAGTTGTATGAGTGCTTTATGTATTCTGGATATTAAAATTTTATCAGATAAGTGATTTGCAGATATTTTCTCCCATTCTCTGGTTTGCCTTTTCATTTTATTGTTAGTGTTTTTTGATGCACACAAGGTTTTTTTTATCTTTATTTTTATTTTTAGTAGGCTTTATGCCCTGTATGGAGCCCAATGCGGGGCTTGAACTCATGACCCTGGGATCAAGACCAGAGCTGAGATCAAGAGTTGGATGCTTAACTGACTGAGCCACCCAGGCAGTGTGCTCTTGACACACAAAAGTTTTTAATTTTAATGTAGTCCAACTTAGTTGTTTCTTTTGTTGTTTATGCTTTCGGTGTCATGTCCATGAAATCATTGCCAAATCCAATGTTGTGAAGTTTTTCTCCTATGGTTTCTTCTAAAAACTTTATAGTTTTTGCTCTTATATTTAGGCCTTTGCTCCATTTTGAGTTAATTTTTGTATATGGTATAAGATAAGGGTCCAACTTCATTCTTTTGCATATGGATATTCAGTTCTCTTAGCACTGTTTATGAAAAGACTGCCCTTTCCTCCACTGAAGGTTTTGTCACCCTTGTCAAAAATTACATGACTGTGTATGTGAGGATTCATTTCTGGGCTTTCTATTTTATTCATAGACCTGTTTTTGAATCTTGGCTTTGTTACTAGGTGATAATACCTCTCTGATTATCTCCCCATATTCTACCGTGAGGGCAGAAATTTTTTTCCCCAAGTTTTTATTTAAATTCCAGCTAGTTAACATACAATGCAGTATTAGTTTCAGCTGTAGAATTTGGTGATTCAACAATTACATACAATACCCAGTGCTCATCAAAATACATGCCCTCCTTAATACCCATCACCTGTTTGAACCATTCCCCCACCTCCTCCTCACTTCCCCTCCAGTAACCATCAGTTTGTTCTCTATAGTTAAGAGTTTGTTCCTTGGTTTTCCTTTCTCCGCCCCCCCCCATGTTCATTTGTTTTGTTTCTTAAAATCCACAGATTCATGAAATCATGTGTATTTGCCTTTGTCTGACCTACTTAGTTTGCTTAGTATAATACTCTCTACCCCTATCCATGTCGTTGCAAATGGTAAGATTTCATTCTTTTTGATGGCTGAGTAATATTCCATATAGACATTTGAGCTCTTTCCATATTTTGGCTATTGTTGATAATGTTGCTATAAACATTGGGGTGCATGTATCCCTTCAAATTCGTATTTTTGTATCCTTTGAGTAAATACCTAGTAGTGCAATTGCTGGATCATAGGGTAGTTCTATTTTTCACTTTTTGAGGAACCTCCATACTATTTTCCAGAGTGGCTGCACCAGTGTACATTCCCACCAGCAATTTAGGAGGGTTTCCCTTTCTCTGCATCTTTGCTAACATCTGTTGCTTCCTGTTGTTGTTAATTTTAGCCATTCTGACAGGTGTGAGGTGATATGTCATGGTAGATTTGTATTTCCCTGATGATGAGTGATGTTGAGCATCTTTTCTTCTGTCTGTTAGCCGTCTATATGTCTTCTTTTTAAAAAAGATTTTATTTTTAAGTAATCTCTACACCCAACATGGAGCTTGAACTCACAACCCCAAGATCCAGAATTGTATGCTCTGCTGACTGAGTCAGTCAGGCATCTCAGCCATCTGGATGTCTTCTTTGGGAAAATGTCTTCTGCCCATTTTTTATTCGTGTCTGCTGCCCATTTTTTAACTGGATTATTTAGGTTGTGGGTGTTGAGTTTTATAAGTTCTTTATATATTTTGGATACTAAGAGGGAAAAAATTTTTATCTCTTGTTTATTATACTGTTAGTACTTAGAATAATCAATTAATTGCAATCAATAATTTTGCTGTTAAATGAATGAGCAATAACCTCCCTCAGAAGGCTATTGTAAGAATTAAATGAAATACTATATGTAAAGCATTCAGCATACTTACTAATAAAAAGTGTATAAGAAATGATGGTTAACTTAAAATATTCATATCAATTATATGATTCCTATGGATTAAGTGAATAATATTAACAGATATTATAATATCTGTTGTAGTTTGGTGGGTCTCTCTTCAGATAAAAGCACAGGTTTGTGTGGGTGTGGAGTTACTTTGACTTGAGTGGCCCTCAGTTGGAAGGCACACTAAGATTCAACACAACCATCTTCTCCCCCTTCTAAATTGCTGAGACTGGCTCCCTTATTTCTGGCAGCAGAGACAAAGGCTAGAAGAACACTGCTGCTGAGGTCTGAAAGGAACAAAATTAGTATCACCATGATTCTGTAACTATTTTGCACTAACCCCAGTCCTGGCAGGGGGATTAAAGGCATTTGGATCGTTAAGGGTCTATCATGTGCTAAGTGCCAACCACTGGACTAAGAGATTTATAGTTATTCTGATGTATTCTCCACAATTTTTCTGCAAAGTAGATATTATCCTTATCTTACAGAGGAGTAAGCAAGTTCTGAGAGATGAAATAATAGTAAATAGCAGAACTTGGGTTTAAACTCATATATATTTTGACTCCATGGTCTCTGATCTGAAGCAACAAGATTTTGTTCGGTTTCCTTTTCAAATTCCAGCCCTTCTGGTAAGGGTGGGAACAGCTATTATAAATTTTTGTACTCATGTAATGTATTATTTTGTTGTTGTTTCTCTGATACATGACTGCTTAGCCTTTGCATTATCACCATGTCCTGGTCTGTTTTAACTGGTAAGTTGGAGGTTGCAAAACTGCTAGGAAACTATTTTTTCTGAGAAATCTATAATTTTCTATATACTATAAGCCTATGCATTTAAAATTTTTAATTTGCAGTAGCAAATGATAAATGATTATCATAATTGTCATGTCATTCTGGTGCTAAGTCTTGGACCAGTTTGTTTTACTGCTTCCAAGCTAGACCAATCATTTTAATAGACTCATATTATTATTTATGAGGTAATAAGGGCAGAAAATGTGTATGGTTCCTCAAAAAGTCATTATCTTAGCCGTAAGTTGACATAAAGTGATATCTTTCTGGGCGATTGGTGCCATCTTCATACAAGGAGAGGCTTGGGTGTATGCAGGACTTCAGTGAGTGCGCCCCATCTAGACCGTAAGGACAAGAGTTCAGAGCTGAACTTCATGGTTTTGAATCCTTGTTCTGACCCTAGCTTTGGGACCTTGAACAAGTTACTTAAGGAAATTGAGACTCAAAGTTTATGTGAAAAGTGGACCTAAGAACAGGCTATCTACCCCATAAGGTGGTTATCAGAATAAAAGAATCCAGTTGACCCTTGAACAACATGGGTTTGAGCTGCCTGGGTCCACTTCTGTGTAGATTTTTTTTTATTTAAAAAAAAAAAGTTTTTTTAATGTTTATTTATTTTTGAGAGAGACAGAGCTTGGGTGGGGGAGGGTCAGAGAGATAGGGAGACACAGAATCCGAAGCAGGCTCCAGGCTCTGAGCTGTCAACACAGCCCGATGCAGGGCTAAAATCCACGGACGGTGAGATCAAGACCTGAGCCGAAGTCGGATGCCCAACCAACTGAGCCACCCAGGCGCCCCCTATGTAGATTAAAAAAATATATATTTTTATGTTTTTATTTTTGAGAGAGAAAGAGACAGAGTGCAAGCAGGGGGAGGGGCAGAGAGAGAGGGAGACAGAATCTGAAGCAGGCTCCAGGCTCTGAGCTGTCCACACAGAGCCCGCACAGAGCCCGATGCAGGGCTCAAACTCACAAACCACCAGATCATGACCTGAGCCAGAAGTTGGACGCTTAAGCGACTGAGCCACACAGGTGCCTTTATGTGTATCTTTTTTTTTTAATATGAAATTTATTGTCAAATTGGTTTCCATACAACACCCAGTGCTCATCCCAAAAGGTGCCCTCCTCAATGCCCATCATCCAACCTCCCCTCCCTCCCACCCCCCATCAACCCTCAGTTTGTTCTCAGTTTTTAAGAGTCTTTTATGTTTTGGCTCCCCCCCTCTCTAATCTCTTTTTTTCCCCCTCCCCCATGGTCTTCTGTTAAGTTTCTCAGGATCATGTGGATCTTTTTTTAAATACAGTACAACACTCTTAAGTGTAGTTACTTTTCCTTATTATTTTCTAAATAACATTTTCTTTTCTCTAGCTTACTTTACTGTAAGAATACTGTATATAACACATATAACATACAAAATATGTGTCAATGAATTGCTAATGTTACCAGTAAGGCTTCCACTCAATAGTAGGGTGTTAGTATTTAAGTTTTGGGGGAATTAGAAGTCACACGTGGGGTTTCAACTGTGTGAGGGGTTGGTGCCCTTAACCCCACATTGTTCAAGGGTCAACTGTACATAAAAAGCATTTAGAAAAGTTCCTGACTCACAGAAAGTATTCAATAAGTGTTAGCTGTTATGGTTGTTTTTGTTGATTACTTTGTTCTTATTCTGGTGGTGGTGGTGGTGGTGGTGGTATAGATATGTCGCAGACTGATCATGAGTAAGGAAATAATACCATATAGCCACAAAATTTTAGCTTTTGAGGCTGGAAAGTCTGGGTTTCATTACTGCTTTTACTTAGAACTTCTTTAGTTATTCTTTCATTTGTAAATGAATAAAATCATACTACTAATGCTTATGTCACAGTATTGTGAAGACCAAATTGAAATTACATACATAAAAGTACTTGGTAAGGGAAGTATACTATATGTTATATGCATATTTTACTGTTTACTAGATTTCTTATAAAGAACTCAAGAGCATTGAGAATGACATTGATGCTTCCACGAGTACAAACTTTTCTTTGTACTAAGTACTATGATATACACTATAAAGCTTGCTTTATGTATTCCTTGCAACAGCCCTGTCAATAGGAGGGTGAGGAAAGAGCATCTCAGGGAGATGATATGCTCTTTCCTCACATGAGTACATGGGTGAAGGCCTTGGTGCAGGAGGGAGATGACACATTGAAGTAGAATTGAAGATAAAATACTGAGTGCTCAGTTAAATTTGAATACTTTTTAAGTAGAATTATGTCTCATATAATATTTGGGACATATTTCTATTAAAAATACTTATTTACAGGGCACCTGGGTGGCTCAGTCAGTTGAGCGTTCAACTTTCGCTCAGGTCATGATCTCACAGTTCATGAATTCAAGCCCTGCGTTGGGCTCTGTGCTGACAGCTCAGAGCCTGGAGCCTGCTTTGGAGTCTCTCTCTTCCTCTGCCCCTCCCCCACTCGTACTCTGTCTCTCTCAAAAATAAATAAAACATTTAAAAAAAGGGAGGGCTATTATTTCTTTACTTTTATTAACTTATAGCAAACTTCCCAGTAGAATCATATTACATGCTATGAAATAAGCAAAGTGCATACCCAAACATATTTCCTTTGTCTCCTTTTAGTATGTGAAGTAGAGTCTTTTTTTTTTTTTGAGGGTGAGGAAAGAGGTAGTACTTATTTCAGCAAAATCCTTCAAAGCTAAGAACTGGAGTTGAGGTTACCACATCTTTATAGGAAATGTAACTCAATGAGTTTATTATAGTTTTTGTGTTCATGCAACAAAGGGCATTCCCTGTTCAAGTAGTATAAAACAAACGCATTGAATTTGGAGTTAGATGACTTTAGTTCTATTACTTACTGTGTGACTCTCTACCTATATAACACGGGATAAGAACACGTTGCTTATCTCCTAGGATATTGGAAAATCAAAAAGAAATGATGGATTTATTCATATATTCCTTCCAAAGATATTATTTTTCCTAGTTTATATGAGGCATTATGTATTAGATAAATATGGAAGCGAACAAAACAGATAGTGTCCCTTCCCTGATGTAAGTTATAGGCTAATGAAAGATAGCCAATATATATGTAGATATATGTTTACAAAGGGCTGTGAGAGAATAACAGGGGAGGACTTGCTAAGGAGGTAGCATTGATACTGAGACATAGAATCAGAAGAGGATTGGGGGGGTCCCATATTGCATAGTGAGAAAACTTGCGCGGAGGTTGTGAAACAAGGAAGGTCTTGGAATGTTGAAGGAACTGAAAAATGAGCAGTGTGACTGGGAAATAGTGAGTTAGGTAGAAAGTTATGCCAGATGAGGTGGTAAAGGCAAGAGGATCTATATCTTCCTAGACAGAGTTAGCAGCAGAATTTGGATTCTATTCTAAGTGCAAAGTCCTAAAACAGGAAAGACTTTGGCATGTTCCATGTACAAGAGGATGCCAGTGTGATTAGAGCCTAGTGCCAGTGAGAGGTTGGTGGGGACAAGGAATTTGGATTTTTTTTATGTAAATGCCTAAGGATAATCTATAGAGAAGGAGAGATTGACGATGCATGAAAGCCAAAGAGGTGGTGCATGATGTGGAAATGTTGGGGTTCTGAGCCAACAGGAAAGAATTCTTGAGATGTCTTTGGTGCAAAAAGGTGCTTTTATTAAAGCATGGGGACCAGACCAGTGGGCAGAAAGAGCTGCCCTGGGATTGTGAGGAACAATTGATTAAATACAGCTGCGGGGAGGTAAAGACAAGAGGGAAGTTTCCAAAAGGACTTTAGTTTGGTAAAGAAGACTCACAGGATCCTGGAGGCCTAGCTATTTTAAAGCTGAAGTTGTTTTTCTCTCTAGCAAAACATGAACAATATAACAGTTGGGGGAGTTCCTGGAGGAATGTTTTACTCTGCCAGCCTCAAGTATTTGTCAGTAAGCTGCAGATAATAAGGAAATTTCATCTTATCTACCTTTCCTTTTTTGTCTTTGTTCCCCACATCAGTGCAGGGAGAGAAATGGGATACATGGTACAAGTGGAAGGTTTGACCTTTGAGGGAGAAGCTCATCCACTAGAAACGGAGAAAAGAAAGAAAAAAATGTGTTCAGATAGAGATCAGCTGACAGATTTGGGGGTGGGAAAAGGGAGTGCCCACTTCCAATGGTACTCTTTACAATGAAGTTTGGGCAAGATCATAAGGGTAGAGGGCAGAGAAGAGTGGAGGGAGAGGTTTGAGGACAGAAAAAAATATATATAAAATAATTATCCTGGAACATGAGGTTAATATAGAAAAGCAGTGGATTTCAAACAGGCATTTAGTACTTGTCTGATGTCTGTGATCATGAATTTAAGTGCGCAAGATTAACTGAGCAAGATTGTGGGATTTTCTCTAGGAATATTCAGTGTTCAGATGCAAATTCAGAGCAGGTAAATGGTTGGATTTATCCAGGATCAAGGATTTGCCAGAGTAGTTTACTGACAGGGTGAAAGAGGCAAGGACATTGAGGAAGTGATAATAATGGTAGATCATTGAATATGCTAGATAAGGAGGGAAAAGACAGGAGGAGGCGAGACACTGGCAGGCTTAATATATTGTAATCTTAATGAAGTCCGTACATTTATTAATTCATCAAAGAATTGGAAGGCTTGGGGCGCCTGGGTGGCTTCAGTGGGTTAAGTGTCAGACTCTTGGTTTTGGCTCAGGTCATGATCTCCCGGTTCATGAGTTCAAGCCCCACATCCAGTTCTGTGTTGGGATTCTCTCTCCCTCTCTCTGTCCCTACCCTGCTTGTGCTTGCTCACTCGCTCGCTCTCTCTCTCTCAAAGTAAATAAACAAACTTAAAAAAAGAATTTGAAGGCTTAATATATACAGTAAAATATAAAAATGAAAGCATATTAAAGATAAAAATTATTAAAATTAAATACAAAAATAAGATATATAACAATAAATATAAAGTATTAATGAACCAGAGAAGACAGAAATTATAATCCATGGTATTTACTGGGGGTGAGGGGCAAGTATAAGAGGTAAAGGGATCATTAGAGACAACATGGACATGTTTTTGGTGCAACTAAAAAAATGAGCTTTTAAACTTCTCAACATATTTCATATGTGACTACACAATCCTTTTTCTTGACGTTTTTAGCAGGCTTCCAACTTAAGTATTACCAATAGAAAGTAGCTTCACTATTCAAAAAGTTCATCATTCCTGTCTTTGACCTTTTGCCTCTGGCTTCCATGAAGATGGCCCACTTAAACTCTGTTTTGTTAAGCTACTGCCAATCCATTACTATCTTATAAGAAAGAAATAAGAGATAGTACTTAAAGAAATATATAAAAATGTTAGAAAATTTTATGTTACTATAAACATAGAATCAGATATCATTTACATGAATTATTATTAAGAAGAAAAGTCCATACTTGATATTTGTGTAACATTCTCAGCTATAAAAGCACTTTCCTATACTCATTCACCTAAATATCCATAAGCTCCTGCTATTATATGCCAGGCTGAGTGCCAGAGATACACTAGGAAACAGGACAGTGAAGGTCCCTGCCTAGTGTACAGACCTTACATTCTATGCACAGACCTTATGATTATGTAGGAGAGGTATCATTACTTTCTTTTACAGATAATGAAAGTGAAGATCACATTACTCAACTTGGACTAGAAGCCAGGTCTTCAGACTCTCAATTTTGTCTTTCTTCTATTCTGTATCATTTCCTTATTAGCATGATAATATCTACCTTTAGTGATCACCTCTAGGTAAATTTGAAGGATTTTTGACCACATATTTTCCCAATGTGTCTGAATTCCTTCCATCTTAAGAAGGTTCTCCACCATTATTTACATCATTAGAATACATATTATTGCACTTTGCGATTTAAATTATGTTGCTCCCCTATCCCATTTGTCCAGTCTTCATTGATCCTGTCCTAGGAGTCCATCTCCCTCTCCACCTCACTATTACTTAGGTGATAATCAACTCCATTGTCCACTGACTTTGCCCACCATCAAATTTATTGCCAATTCAGGCAAAATTACCTTTGCCTTCCTGTCCTAATTTCCCTAGCCCACTATTTGCCAGGTATATGCCTTATCTGCACATCTCCAGTGGCTCAGCACTACTTGAGGAAATCTAGGACTACAGCTGACCTCTAAAGTCCCACCTGTGCAGGACTTTGTGAGCAGCTAGTGTTTACATACTGTTGCCTGGTTAAAACGTATGCCGGGGCATTTTTTGAGCCTCTCATGCATCTTAGCTAAATCCTACCAATCTGATCTTCAGTGAATCTCAGTCTTATCCCCTTCTATTTCTACCACCACCACTCTAATTCAGGCCCCTAGCATACATATACACTTAACCCCCCTTGCCTCTTTTCACTTATTTTTTTTGTTTCTTCTTACTATTTTTAATGTTTATTCATTATATGAGAGAGACGGAGTGTGAGTTGGGGAGGGGCAGAGAGAGACGGAGATACAGAATCTGAAGCAGGCTCCAGGCTCTGAGCTGTCAGCACAGAGCCCCATGCAGGCTCGAGCCATGAGATCATGACCTGGCTGAAGTCAGACGCTTAACCTATTCCGGAACCAGGCTGGAACGCTGGCGGAAAAACCAAGCGGCACACGGAGATCTTGGTGGATTGGAGATTTATTTTACACTGGCGAGCTCAGAGGAGAATGTTTCTCCAAATGTCTGAGCCCGGAATGCAAGTGGGGAGGGTAATTTATAGCCGACAGCCTCTAAATCTGTGGGGGTTTTCGTGGGCACAGCAAACGAAGGAAGAAGAGACCGGAGGAGGGGTCTCTAAGCTAGAGGCCAGAGTTTGTTTTAGTCCAATCAGCCACCTTTGGTGTACTTTATCCACTTCTCCAACAAACCAACTGAGCCACCCAGGTGCCCCTATTATTATTTTTTAATGCTTATTTATTTTTGAGAGAGAGAGAGAGAGAACGTGTGCGACAGAGCATGAGTGGGGGAGGGGCAGAGAGAGAGGGAGTCACAGAATTCAAAGCAGGCTCCATGCTGTCAGCACAGAGCCTGACAAGGGGCTGAAACTCCTGAACGGCAAGATCATGACCTGAGTTGAAGTAGGACTCTCAACTGACTGAGCCACCCAGGTGCCCCTCTTATCAGTTATTTTTTTTAAAGTTTTTAATTAACATATTTATTTTTGAGAGAGAGAGAGAGAGCAAGAGAGAGTGTGAGCAGGGGAGGGGCAGAGAGAGAGAGAGCAAGAGAGAATCCCAAGCAGGCTTTGCACTGACATCGCAGAGCCCAGCATGGGGCTTGAACCCAGGAACCTTGAGATCATGACCCCAGCTTAACTGACTAAGCCACCCAGGCCCCGCTGCTCTTACTTATTTTTATTTACTTGACAAAGCTACAATTATGGTAATTTTCTGCCTGCTTGGTTCTTGTACCTATGCATTGAAAGAAGCTGGAGAAAAAAACAAAACAAAACAAAACATGACCACATTGCCTGCTCTTACTTTCAATTCATGAACTCAAGTTAGACCCCTAGTGCTGCCCTCCCATTTCCTACCTATGGTTTCTAGATTTTTTTTCATACTTTCTCAAATCCCCAACACCTCTACCCCCACCCCCACCCCCACCCCCCCACTATCAAATGAGAACTTTGCTTCCTCTATTTGCATAGTACTTAAAAGCTTACAAAGTACTTTTGCACCCTTTTCTGACTTAATCTCTTCGTCTTGTGCCCTAGGAAATGGTTAATTGGAGCAGCATTCTTTAGAGACAATGACTCTTGGTTATTCTGTTGGTTCTGGTATTTAGTTTACCTAGCTGCATTTTTGAAGTCCTCACCATTCGAGCTGCACAAATCAACCCGTGCTTGTTTCTTTTTGAAAAAGGAGGATCCTCATACCTGCCTTTTCCACTCACTCACAGGAATATTTTGTGAGCATTTGTCTGTACTCTGGTCCTTTTAAATCTTACAGTACAAAGAAACAGACTTGCCATCCACATTCTTTGCCAGATTAATGCACAGCACTACGAAAGATAACCACCTTGCACTGGAGATTCAGTGGTTACTTTTTTGGGCTCTAAAGTATATGATCTACAGGTTGATATTCAAGAAAAATACCATTTGCACTGTAACCTAGACTAACTTCTACTTAAATATTATTGTGCCCTGTTTTAATATATATTCCATGTATTAAATCGAAATTTTCAGAGCAAATAAAATTAGAATGAGCTTTATTTTTCTCAACGTATTCCTTTGTTTACTAAAGGATTCCTTTTAGCTTAAGCGAGTCCATGGTAGAATTTAAATGACTTGACTGATAGAAATTCAGTTTGTACCAGGATGTCTGGGTGGCTCAGTGGGTTAAGCACCTGACTCTTAAGATCTCATTGTGTTTCGTGATTTTCAGTGGTGGTGGTGGTGGTGGTGGTGGTAGGCGGGGGAGGGGGGGTGGAGATCGAGCCCCTCTTGGGCTCTGTGCTGACATAGCGGAGCCTGCTTGGGAATTTCTCTGTCCTCCTCCCTGTCTCTTTGCCCCTCCTTGTGCACTCTCTCTCCCAAATAAAATAAACAAACAAAAAAAGAAATTCAGTTTGTACTACTTTTCAGGAACGTACCTTTTGTGAAAAGTGAGCTACACCACTGTGGTGTTCCTGCAAATGGTGTCATGAAATGGATCATATTTTCCCACAGGAACAATATTATAATTGGGGGGTTGTGTTCCTGACCAAAGACTCAGCATCAAATAAATCATAGATATTAACTGACAGTGTGGCATAACAGCAAACATATAGGAACTATAAATTTCTTTTTTTTTTAATGTTTATTTATTTTTGAGACAGAGAGAGACAGAGCATGAACGGGGGAGGGTCAGAGAGAGAGAGAGAGACACAGAATCTGAAGCAGGCTCCAGGCTCTGAGCTGTCAGCACAGAGCCTGATGCGGGGCTCGAACTCACGGACGGTGAGATCATGACCTGAGCCGAAGTCGGACGCCCAACCGACTGAGCCACCCAGGCGCCCCGAAGGAACTATAAATTTCTAATCATTTAACGAATTTAAAAATTATGCTCCAAGTCTTACTGTTGGGAAAATAAGTAAAGTTATGCACCATAAGATGGCCTAAGGGATTAACATAAACTCTAGTTCCTAGTTCAGAGACTCCTTCTGGGTTCTTCTTCCTGCCCTGCTTGCTATGCAGGCCAAATCACTACTAATACAGAATGCGGAAGTAGCAGACGGTAAATTGTCCCACGTGCTTGTGTTTGGGGCTCAGATCTCTGGAGAAGGATCTCCTCTGAGGCTGCTGGTGCAAAATAAAACTCTGATCCAACAAGATCGCTGAGTGCCACTTGGTTTTTCCGCCAGCGATCCAGCCTGGTTCCTTAACACTATAAAATGGACATAAATGTAGCATATTCAACCATGCAAAGGACACTGCTACATTATAAAATGTGCATAAAGCTCTTAAAATACAGTTCTATTGTATAGTAAACTAAAATTTTTTTTTAATGTTTATTTATTTATTTGAAAGAGAGAGACAGAGAGATAGAGTGTGAGCAGAAGAGGGGCACAGAGAGAGGGAGACACAGAATCCCAAACAGGCTCCAGGCTCCCAGCTGTCAGCACAGAGCCCAATGTGGCACTCAAACTCACAAGCCGTGAGATCATGACCTGAGCTGAACTCAGACGCTCAACCAACTGAGCCACCCAGGTACCCCTACTGTATAGTAAATTGTATTTACTTTACTGTTAGCCTCAAGAAATCTATTTTTAGCAACAAATCAATAATTTCTTTTGGTATCCTGTAATAGAGAAATTTTTGTGGGGTTGTGAGTAGTGAACAGTCTAAATGATTTAACTTTGGTTTTCAAACCTGATAGTACATCAGAAAAATCTGAGGAGTTTTAAAGATGCAGATTCCTGGGCCTGAACCCCAAGAGTATGAATAGGCCTGGGGGTGGAGTGGGAAAAGGAATATGTGTTTTTAAAAATTCCCTAGGTGATTTCTAATGCATGGCTGAGGTAAGAACCCTAGGGATGGATATGTCAGCACCAATTTTCTTTTTTCCACCCTTTTTTCTTAAGGGCTGATACATTCAGGATCATTCTATTGACCACAAAATTTGTACAGGTAATATATTTAATAATGTTTCCAAGGTGTTTCTTCCATTGAAAAACAGAAAAAAATTTTTAATATTTATTTATTTTTGAGGGAGAGACAGACAGAGGGAGACACAGAATCTGAAGCAGGCTCCAGGCTGAGCTATCAGCACAGAGCCCGATGTGGGGTTCAAACCCACAGACCACAAGATCATGACCTGAGCCGAAGTCAGATGCTTAACCGATTGAGCCACCCAGGCGACCCTCCATTGAAAAACATTTTAAAAGTAAAGACTGTCTTGAAATTTGAAAAACATTTTAATAAGTTGGGACTAACTCCACATTTCTCTACTCACCCGCCCCAATCTGTAGCTTTGAATAGTCTCAGGGCTTGCAAGAAACACATGCTCTTAAATTGTATTTTAGGAGGTGACAGTTTTTTGACAGCCATCAGAGTTCTTCATGGTTGATTGGGAAGCAATAAGAATTGCTAGGTCATTCATTAATCACTTGCCTTTTTTTTTTAAGTGTTTTATTTATTTTTGAGAGAGAGCACGAGTGGGACAGGGGCAGAGAAAGGGGGACAGAGGATCTGAAGCAGAGTCTGAAGCAGACTCCGCGATGACAGCAGAGAGCCCAATGCAGGGTTTCAACTCACGAACCGCGAGATCATGACCTGAGCTGAAGTTGGACCCTCAACGACTGAGCCACCCAGATGCCCTTAATGACTAGTCTTTTTTAAAATTTTTTTATTTTTTAAAAATTTACATCCAAATTAGCATATAGTACAACAATGATTTCAGGAGTAGATTCCTTAATGCCCCTTACCCATTTAGCCCATCCCCCCACCCACAACCCCTCCAGCAACCCTCAGTTTGTTCTCCATATTTATGAGTCTCTTCTGTTTTGTCCCCTTCCCTGTTTTTATATTATTTTTGTTTCCCTTCCCTTACGTTCATCAGTTTTGTCTCTTAAAGTCCTCACATGAGTGAAGTCATATGATTTTTGTCTTTCTCTGACTAATCTCACTTAGCATAATACCCTCCAGTTCCATCCACGTAGTTGCAAATGGCAAGATTTCATTCTTTTTGATTGCCGAATAATACTCCATTGTATGTATGTACCACATCTTCTTTATCCATTCATCCATCGATGGACATTTGGGCTCTTTCCATACTTTGGCTATTGTTGATAGTGCTGCTATAAACATTGGGGTGCAATCTTGAAGGTTGTGGTCAGAGAGTGTCATGTTTGAATTAGTGATTTTGGAGTGGTAAAGGGTGATGATAATTTCCAAGGTGGGTGTGGGGTGTGGGTGGCTGACTTGGAATGGAAGAGAAAGTCATTGGAAATGAAGAGGTTAAGGAACTGAGAAGTCTCGGTGCATTAGATGTGCTATACCACACTTTCCTTAAGTTGTCTTCCTTTTAAATGGTAATAAAAATACACCTGACACCCAGCAAATTTTTAATCTATTAAAAAAATCATTTAGAGTCAGTTTGTGAAGTAAGGTTGAATACATTCTATACTCTGAGGCAATTCATGGGAGCTAATAATGTTCAGTAACTATTTTCTCTATGTTTAGTAGTTTTACTATGAAATTTATTATTGAATCAAGCTTTTTTTTTGGTGGAGGATGGGATCTTTATTAGCGTTCACAAGAGACACATTTAAATGTCAGGTCTAGGATGGGTATTCTAGGCTATTCAACCTCTATTCCCCAAGGAATTTGAAGAGCTCTCGGAATGGATATGTTAAATTAGCGACAGCAGTAAGAAAGATGTGTGGATTTTCAATCTCTGCTTCTCTCCTATCTCCTTTGTCTTGGCACATGCTCAAGTTTCCTTTTCTAAAAAAACATTTCCTCAAAACCTGCTTCTCCTAAAGCCACCCTCTCAACTCTCTTCTTCCTTTCATTGCTATAAATATTTACTTTCCTCTTTATTTGTTGGAGATCGCTATTTTTCTTGAAATATGTTTTTCTTGAAAAAATATTGTTGGGAAATATATTTGAGAGTAATCCTACCTTCGTAACATACAACTTTTGTCATTTGAGGGTATACTTTTCTCTGTTTGCATGTATATATATTTTTTTTCACAGTTTTGATCAGACTATTAAGTCTTATGAGGATAAAAGGCCTGTTTTATCTGCCACTGTATAATGTAGTATGTGCCTGTAATATTAGGGAGTGCTCCATAATTGAATGTCAAATAAATAAATGGTATATGTTTTAAATTTACATTTTGATTTTTCTACCTACCATAGCAAACATTTCCTGTTTCTTCATATTCTTTATATTTAACAAGTATTTTATTATTTTAGCATATCATCAATTACTAGACTTTTCCTATAGTTGAATATTTCTAATAGTTTATAATTTTTTATTATGAGTGACAACAATGAAATGTATGTCTTCCTGTGCTCATGTATTTGTTTGCTGTCATTCTTTTTTTGAACCATTTTTTGAGATAAATTCCAAAGAGTGGGGTTATTAGGCAAAAGACTATGAACATTTTTACGCTATTAAGCCTACTAAAAGAATTGTACCTTTCATTTTTAAATGCCTTAGAATTTGGCTTCTACCCTTGCCACTTCAATGAAACACCTCTTCTCAAAGGTCACGAATGGCTTCCTAATTACCAAATCAACCCTCTTGACTTTTCTTGCAATATTTAATACTGATTTACTATCACTTTCTTGAGAGTCTCTTCTCTCTTGTCTTGATGATATGACATTGTTTTGGCTCTCTTTCTACTTCCCTGATTTTTTTTTTCATTGAACTTCCTAAATGTAGCCTTTCCCAAAGTTCAATTCTATCTGCTTCAACACTATTATCTCTATATCTTTAGTTTTGACCTCTTTCTTAAGCTCTAGACTTGCATTGCTTGATCTCTCATTAATGCTCCCATATCATATGTCATCATGTCTAACAATGAATTAATTTTCCCTCTCCAATTAGTTTCCTGTATTTTATCTCTGATAATGCTACTGCTATCCCTGGAGTCTGGACACCATGGAGACATTTTGATCATTTTTCCTTCCTTGCTCAATCTATCACATCAGTTGCCTTGCCCTGTTATATAAATTCTAATTTTGCAGTGTCCATGTTTCTTTAACTTAGTTTTTCCTGAATTCATTAATTTATTCATTTGTTCATTCATTCATTTATTCAATACTTATTGAGAACTGTCACATGCCAGGCACCATTCAAAGCACTAAGGATATGGCAGTGAACACACCAGACAAAAATCTTGGCCATCTTTTAGCTGATATTCTAATGGAGGAAGACACACAAGCAGATAAGTAAAATAGAATGTCACATAATGAAAGTTTTATAGGGAAAAATTAGGGAAGTTGGATAGGGAAGATTGGGACAGAATGTGTATATGTGCACAATTTGAAATGGTATACTCCAAGAGAGCTAATTGACATTTAAGCAGAGATTTGAAGGAGGTCAGGAAAGGGCCAGACAGATATGGGAGGGCAAAAGTGGAGCATTCCAGGCAGAAGGCCCAGCAAGTGGAAGGCCTTGAGATGGAAGAGAACATGTATTCCAGAAATAGCAAAATGGCAGTGTGATGAAGCTGAGTGAATAAAACAAAGAGTAGTAGGAGGTATGGTCAAAGAGGTAAATGGAGAGGTCAGACCATGTAGGGCTTTGTAGGCCATTGTAAGGACTTTGGGTTTTTTTTTGTTTGTTTGTTTTTTACATTTTTGTTTATTTTTGAGAGACAGAGAGACAGAGCACAAGCGGGCAAGGAGCAGAGAGAGAATGAGACACAGAATCTGAAGCAGGCTCCAGGCTCTGAACTGTCAGCACAGAGCCCAGTGTAGGGCTCGAACTCACAAACTGTGAGATCATGACATGAGCCGAAGTCAGATGCTTAACCAACTGAGCCACCCAGGTGCCCCAAGACTTTGGCTTTTTACCATGACTGAAATGGGTAGCCATTGGATAGTTTTGAGAAAAGGAGCAACCTGATTTGACTTTTTTATTAGGAAAGCTCTGGCTATTGGCTTGAGACTAGACTGTAGTAGGGCAAGGGTAGAAACAGGGACTAAGTAAAGAGATATTGCATTAAGCCAGGTGAGAGTTGATGATGGCTTGGATGAGGGTAGTGGTAGTGAAAGTGGTGAAAAATTGTTGGATTCTGGATTTGCTTTTGATTGGATATGGGATATGAGAGGAAAAAGAGGAGTCAAAAATGCCTCCAAGGTTTTGGCCTGAACTGGAAGAGAATGTGGTTTTCAATAGTGTGTGTGTGTGCACACGTGTGCGCACACATTTTATCTCTAGTTTCTTGGAACTCCCATAAATTGTTATATCATAAATTATTATGTCATGTTACCTGTTAGGTTACATTATGTTATTTTCCTTGATTACTTTTCACCAGGGCTATGTCAATAATCTTAATAAAAATATTCAGTGGTAAATCTGATCTCCTCTCCTAGCCTTTCTCCTCACTCCAGTTCATCCTCTATAAAGTGAGGCATTAATCATATGATCATCTTCAGTGACTTCCAATTGCATTTAATTCAGCAGACAGACTCTTCTGTCTTATATTCAAGACCTTCCATAGTATAAGCATGACCTATTTCATCAGCTCTGTCCTTTACTATTCCCTTATATATTCCAAGTAAATTGGCTTACTGCTCCTTGAATATAGTGCTTAACATGTTATAGATCATGTTTATATGGTATATGATAATGGGTAAGATCACAGTCTACAGCATGGACACCCCAGGTTTGAATTGTGATTCCATTTCTCATTGTGTGCTTTTGGGCAGTTTATTTCACCTCTGTGTCTTAGTTTTCTATCTGAAAATGGGGGGGGAGGGTAATAGTAATCTACGTCATAGAGATGTTTTGAGGATGAAAAAGATTTTAATTTTTTTTTAACTTTCACTCATTTTTGATAGAGCAGGAGCGGGGAGGGGGGGCGGGGTGCAGAGAGAGAGGGAGACACAGAATCTTAACTAAGCAGGCTCCAGGCTCTGAGCTGTCAGCACAGAGCCTGATGCGGGACTCAAACGCACAAACCATGAAATCATGACCTGAGATGAAGTCAGAAGCTCAACCGACGGAGTTACCCAGGTGCCCCAAGGATGAAAAGATTTTATATGTAAAGCACTTAAACAGTGCCTACTACAAGTGCTCTAATGTGTTAACTGTTACTGCTGTTATTAGTTACTATTTTTGGTTATTCTCATTCTCCTCTCCCACGATCTCATCACCCTCACCACCTTAATATCAGCTCCATAAAGGCGGGAATTTTTGTTGTGTTCACTGTTGTATCTATCCCCAGTAACTACAGTAGTGACACATAAGAAACGCTCAGTAAATATTTGTGGAATGAATGACTGCATTTTCCTCAGCTTGAGATGCTGACTACTGTTGCCTCTTCCTCCTGTTCTCTTAAAAACCCATCCAACCTGTAAGGCTCATCATGAATGCCATTTATTCCATGGAACTCTTTGTTACTTTCTGATCCTTCTCCCAAAACTAAATCTCTTTCTTTCTTTGAACTCCCATTATATCTTGTTTATGTATTTCTTACATCCCTTACCTTTCTTTGCCTTTTATCTTAGTCATTTGTATCTAATCTTGCCTACTAGATATTAAGTTCTTAAAGCATGGACTGACTGTGTATTACTCATTTTATATCCCCTGTAGTGTCTACTATAATGCCATGAATATGCTAGATGCTGAATAAACATTTGCTGATTGAATTGAATTTGTTCTCTTATTTATATCCTTAGTTTTATATGAAATTTCAGATTTCTTAGTCATGCTTCCAAAGCATTAAATCACAATGCAATTTATCTCTTAGGTATCCTAAGTGTTCAGGTTTAGAAAGACTATACTTTTTTTTATCTTCAGTTGCAGAAGGAGTAGATTTATCTTAATCAAACCTTGTTTTAACTGCCTAAGGACTTTGTGCCAGATCGTAAATTGTTCCAATGGTAAAAGGGAGGTTTTATCAAATATGGTATCATACAGCTGGAATTCAGTGGTCCAGTGACTTCACCAAAGAACTAGGATGAAGAAAAAAGGCTTTGTGCAGATAAACTATGTGTCACAAAATCCATGCACTTAAGCTCATGCACTTTATAGGGTAAGCTCCTCAAATCCTCACTCATAATTTATTTACTCATCATTTTGCTTAAATCATGATTATCAGATTTTCCAGCGAACAGCTATGGAGAGGCAATTTAGAAATGTTAGAAAGGCTCATAGAAGATAGGTGGGAGGGACAGCTGACTGTAAGGAAGGAGACAGCAAAACCAAAAAACAGGCCAAGGACTCACAGCAGTGTGGGACTAATAGCTCTATATTGCTTAAATAGGCCTTGAGGGCATTGGTGTGTTATAACATAATATGGTAATTGATGTTCATAATAATGACCCAAATTCATAAAAAAAATGATTAATTTCTGATCATCCACATATTCTATTTATGAAAATAAGCAGTGAGTATTGTGTTTAGATTCCTACCCATCAAATTAAATTAAAAATGGTTTATTTATAAGGTCATAAGACTTTAACGAGGTGGACAACTTGGATAATTCATGCCTGACAGGTTATAGATAATCAAGGTTTCCCTGCATTTAGTATATACTTTCTTGTTGAGGTTCCTCTAACTAAAATTGAAAAATAGTTGAGAGGCAGCATGAGGCAGTAAATCCATAAAAATGAATTGTTCATCTACATTTATAACATAGGAAATATGATTATAGAGCAGATGTTGACTGAAATGCTGTATGCTCAATCATGTTAGTGTTTATTTGATAAGGAATGCCATTTGTTTAGCTTTGCTCATTTATTCAGTGACTGTGGCCTGGAATTTTATTAGATGCTGTACCCAACAGAATGTTGAGAGAGCCAAAACTTGAAGGAGATTGGATAAGAACTTGAAACTCAAGCTTGGGAAATGAAAATGGAAAGAAGTCTTTAATTTGGAAAGTTTTCAATTTTAAACCTCTTGGTTTTGTTTTATTTAGTTTATATATGGGTACTGGAACACAGAAGCGACTGTGTGGCAATATTCATTACTTTTTAAACTTTTTTTCTGAAAACTTTCATTTTCCTAAAAGTCTTTTCAGTGACTACCCAGGGAGTGAAAGAGCCAAGAAAATTTCCTGAAATGGAACCATTTACAACTAATGTGTTTCTGAATAATGGAGTAAACTAAAATTTAATTTTAAAAGTACTTTAATACTGAACAGCTCTTATATTTGAAATAAATTATTCAACAAATTTTTTACTCTCCCTTGGAGCCAGTTAGCAAATATCTTTTGTGTTGTAGCAAGATTACAGCAAATGATTTCATGGGAACATTTATTCAAATATTATATTTTATTAGCTGGTAATATCTGGGCCTTTGTGATATAAAAATGAGTACAATAAATATTTGAATGAATAGATTTATGACCTAGATAATTTGGAAGAATAATTTAAAAACTTGGATTAACTGTGACATCTAGAACTAGCATTTTAGGCCATCTTGCAACACATTATACAATTCAAGATACAGTGAAACAGATTTTGAAAATTAAGACCTTAAGCAGTATATTTTAGAAAGAACTTTATTTTTAAGAATAAGATAAATTACGTTCCTAACACTGCCACCCAAATATTTTTGTGTATATTTTACCCTCTTGAGAAAAGCAGAAGAGGATTTTTGACTGTTGTCAATGCAGAATAAGAGTTTTTAACTTCTACAAACTACACAAGCAAACTGTAGTCAGTTCAGAAGGATGCAGTATGTTATGTAGCATTACAGGTTTTTATGATTTGTATAGCCTTTAAAATTTTTTTCATTTATTTAAAAATAACAATAATAGGGGCATCTGGATGGCTCCGTGGGTTAAACGACTGACTCTTGATTTCAGCTCAGGTCATGATCTCACCGTAGTGAGATTGAGGAGATTGAATCCCGCGTGGGGCTCCGCGCTGGGCTTGGAGTCTGCTTAAGATTCTCTCCCTCTGCTGCACCCCTGCCCCCACACATGTGCAAATGCACTCGTGTTCTCCTATAAGTAAATAAAAATAATAATAAACCCAATGCATGTTAACATAAACATTTTAATGAACAAAAACTATAATGTCTTCTGCTTCAAGAGAATTCTTTTTTTTTTAATTTTTTAATGTTTATTTCATTTATCGATATTTTGAAAGAGAGAGAAAACGTGAGTGCGAATGGGGGGAGGGACAGAGAGAGGAGAGAGAGAATTCCAAGTAGGTTCCCTGTGCTGTCAATAGCAAAGCCCAACATGGGGCTGGAGCCCACAAACTGTGAGATCATGGATGACCTGAGCTAAAATCAAGTTAGTGGTCCAACCAACTGAGCCATGCAGGTGCCCCATCATCAAAAGCATCCTTAAGTGAGCTTTTTTTGGCTTTCGGCTCGGAGGAGGCGACGGTGCAACAGTCTTCGGTGGTCCCGAATCCGGGTTCATCCGACACCAACCGCCTCCACCATGCTGCGTAAGTTCTACCCCAAAGAGACCAAAGTCATATCCCTGAGGTGCACCAGTGACAAAGTCGGTGCCAAGTCTTCCCTGGCCCCGAAAGTCAGCCCGCTGGGTCTGTCTCCAAAAAAGGTTGGTGATGACATCGCCAACCGGTGATTGGAAGGGTCTGAGGATTACAGTGAAACTGACCACTCAGAACAGACAGGCCCAGATTGAAGTGGTACCTTCTGCCTCTGCCGTGATTATCAAAGCCCTCAAGGAACCACCAACAGACAGAAAGAAGCAGAAAAACATTAAGAACAGTGGAAATATCACTTTTGATGAGACTGTCAACATTGCCCGACAGATGCGGCACCGATCCGATTGTTAGCCAGGGAACTCTGTGGAATCATTAAAGAGATTCTGGCCACTGCCCAGTCTGTGGGCTGCAATGTTGATGGCCGCCACCCTCATGACATCATAGATGACATCAATAGTGGTGCAGTGGAATGCCCAGCTAGTTAAGCACTGCAAAAGAAAATATTTTAATAAAGGATCCTTTGACAATGAAACCAAACCAAAG
Source organism: Felis catus (assembly GCF_018350175.1). Lineage (NCBI taxonomy): Eukaryota > Metazoa > Chordata > Mammalia > Carnivora > Felidae > Felis > Felis catus. The sequence goes on from NC_058386.1 coordinate 56,770,750, forward strand.
AGCATCCTTAAGTGAGATGGTATTTATTTTGCCCCAAGTGCATTGTGGTAAAGAATATAATGGCCAGTAGTATAGTTTGGTGCCCCACCTTCATCCATGACATGGTGCCAGCAGTTTTACTCATTACTGCTTTTATTTTAAGCAACAGTTTTATTAAGATATAATTCACATACCATACACTTCACCCATGTAAAGTGTACAGTGAGTTTTAATATATTCACAGAATTGTGCAGTCATCACCAAAATCAATTTTAGAGTCACAAAAAAAGCCCCATATAGATATAACGTATATATAACTAATCACTCCCATTTCCCTCTAATCTTCCTCTCCTCCAGCCTCCAAAAACCATTAGTGTACTTTCTGTCTCTATAGTTTGGACTTTTCTGGACATTGCATGTAAATCGAATCATATAATTTTTTTTATTATTTTCTTTTTCACTTACCGTACTATTTAAAGGTTCATCCATATTGCAATCAGTATTTTATTGTTTTTGTGGTGAAAGAATATTCCATTGCATGGATTCTATATTTTGCTTATTGATCCATCAGTGAATGGATGTTTCAGTTGTTTCCACTTTGGGCAATTATGAATAATGCTGCTATGAACAACTGTGTACATGTTTTTGTGTGGACATTTGTTTTCAGTTCTCTTATATACCTAGGAATGGAATTTCTGAGTCCTATGCTAACTCTATGTTTAACATTTTGAGGAACTGCCAGACTGTTTTCCAAAATGACTGCATCATTTTACATTCCCACATACAAGGGTTCCAATTTTTCCCACATTTTCTCCAATACTTGTTATTATCTGTCTTTTTTATTAAATCCATCCCAATGAAGTGGCATTTCAATTGTGATTAAAGAAAATTTTTTTAATCTTTATTTATTTTTGAGACAGAGACAGAGCACAAACCGGGGAGGGGCAGAGAGAGAAGGAGACACAGAATCTGAAGCAGCCTCCAGGCTCTGAGCTGTCAGCACAGAGCCTGACACATTGCTTGAACTCACAAGCTATGAGATCATGACCTGAGCCAAAATCGGATGCTTATCCCACTGAGCCACCCAGGTGCCCCTCAATTGTGATTTTTATTTGTATTTCCCTAAAGAATGATGATGTTAAGCATCTTTTTATGTGCTTACTGGCTAATTGTATATCTGTTTTGGGGAAATGTCTGTGCATATTCTTTGCCTATTTTTTAACTGAGCTATTAATATTTTTTAAATTTTTTAAATATTTATTTTTGAGAGAGAGAGAGAGAGACAGAGCATGCATAGGGTAGGGGGCAAAGAGAGATGGAAACACAGAATTCAAAGCAGGTTCCATGCTCTGAGCTGTCAGCACAGAGCCCGATATGGGGCTTGAACCCACAAGCCATGAGATCATGACCTGAGCCAAAGTCTGATGCCCAACTGACTGAGCCACCCAGGCCACCCAAGCTATCTATCTTTTTATTGTTGAGTAGTAAGTTATTTATATAATCTGGATAAGAGTCCCTTATATATCTGTGACCCCAATTCTGTGAGTTATTTCACTTTCTTAATGGTGTCCTTTGTAGCATAAAAGTTTTAATTTGGGGGCACCTGGGTGGCTCAGCTGGTAAAGCATCCAACTCTTGATTTTGGCTCAGGTCATGATCTTGGTTCATGGGATCAAGCCCTGCTTCAGGCCTTCTGCTGTCAGTGCAGAGCCTACTTTGGATTCTCTCTCCCTCTCTTTCTCTACCCCTCCCCTGTTCATGCTCTCTCCCTCTCAAAATAAATATTTTTAAAAGGTTTTAATTTTGATAATGTCCAATTTATTAATTTTTTTCTTTTGCTGCTGTGCTTTTGGTGTCATTTTTAAGAAACTATTGCCTAACATGGGTTCACAAGGATTTTTACTCCAGTGTTTTCTCCTAAGGGTTTTATAGTTTTAGCTCTTACATTGAGGTCTGTTATCCATTTTCCGTTAATATTCTTGTATGGTATGAATAAGGGATCCCATTTCATTCATTTGCATGCGGGTGTACACTTGTCCCAGCACCGTTGTTAAAGACTATTATTTTCCCCCATTGAATTGCATGGTCTTGGCATGTTAGTGGAAATCAATTGATTTTAAATGTAAGGGTTTTGTTTTGGACTCTCAACTGTACCCCATTAATCTGTATGTCTATCCTTCGACCAGTTCCATTGTTAAATATGTCTATCCTTATGCCAGTACCATACTGTCTTGATTACTTTGTAGCTTTGTAGTAAGTTTTTATTGTTTTTTAAATTAAATTAAATTTATTTTAATCTAATTTTAAGGGTTTTTTTAATTTTTTATTTTTTTAATATGAAATTTATTGTCAAATTGGTTTCCATACAACACCCAGTGCTCATCCCAACAGGTGCCCTCCTCAATGCCCATCACCCACCCACCCCTCCCTCCCACCCCCCATCAACCCTCAGTTTATTCTCATTTTTTTTAATTAAAAAAATTTTTTTAGGGTTTATTCATTTTTTAGAGACAGAGCATGAGTGGGGGAGGGGTAGAGAGAGAGGGAGACACAGAATCCGAAGCAGGCTCCAGGCTCTGAGCTGTCAGCAGAGAGCCTGATGCGGGGCTTGAACCCATGAACTGTGAGATCATGACCTGAGCTAAAGTCAGACGCTCAGCTGACTGAGCCACCCAGGCGCCCCTGTTCAGTTTTTAAGAGTCTCTTATGGTTTGGCTCCCTCCCTCTCTAACTTTTTTTTTTCCTTCCCCTCCCCCATGGTCTTCTGTTAAGTTTCTCAGGATCCACATAAGAGTGAAAACATATGGTATCTGTCTTTCTCTGTATGACTTATTTTTGAGACAGAGAGAGACAGAGCATGAACGGGGGAGGGTCAGAGAGAGGGAGATAGAATCCAAAGCAGCCTCCAGGCTCTGAGCTGTCAGCACAGAGCCCGACGTGGGACTCGAACTCACGACTGTGAGATCATGACCTGAGCCAAAGTTGGACGCTCAATTGACTGAGCCACCCAGGCGCTCCAATTTAATTTTAATTTATCCATCTATTTTGAGAGAGAGAGAGAGAGCTCCTGCAAGCAGAGGTGGGGCAGAGAGAGAGAGAGAGAGAGAGAGAGAGAGAGAAAAGGAATGAATGAATGAATGAATGAATGAATCCCAAGCAGGCTCCACTCAGCCAGCTCTGAGCCCGAGGTGCGGCTACAACAAACGGTGAGTTCATGACCTGAGCCAAAATCAAGAGTCACATGCTTAACTGACTGAGCATCCCAGGTTCCCCTGGGTTTTTATATCAGGAAATGTGAGTTCTCTAACTTTATTTTTCAAAATTGCTGTACCCCTTGGATTTCCATATGAATTTTAAGATCAGCTTCACAATTTCTGCAAAGATTCTGACTGGGATTTTGATAGGGATTATGTTGAATCTATAGATCAAGTTGGGAAATGTTGCCATCTCTTTAAAAAATGTTTTATTTTATTTTTGAAAGAGAATGTATGTGAGAGTGGGGGAGGGGCAGAGAAAGAGGGGGACAGAGGATCTGAAGTGGGCCTTACGCTGGCAGCAGAGAGCCTCTTGTGTGTGACCTCATGAATGGTGAGATCATGACCTGAGCCAAAGGCTGGTGGCTCAACCAACTGAGCCATCCAGGAGTCCCGGAAATGTTATCATCTTAACAGTATTAGGTCTTCTACTCTGTGAACACGGAGGTCTTCATTACTTTCTTTCAACAATATTTTGTAGTTTTGGCATAAGTTTTGCACATCTTTTGTCAAATTTATTTTTCTTTCTTTTTTTAATGTTTATTTATTTTTGAGGGAGAGTGACAGAGCATGAACAGGAAGGAGACACAGAATCCAAAGCAGGCCCCAGACTCTGAGCTGTCAGCCCAGAGCCTGATGTGGGGCTCGAACCCACCAATTGTGAGATCATGCCCTGAGCCAAAGTTGGACACTCAACCAACTGAACAACCCAGACACCCCTGTCAAATTTATTTCTAAGTTATTTTATTTTATTTTATTTTATTTTATTTTATTTTATTTTATTTTATTTTATTTTATTTTATGTGTAGCTTTATTATAATTGGCATATAAAATTATGTACATTTAATGTGTACAAATGATGACTTTATATACATATATTTCAAAATACCACAATAAGGTTAGTTAACAGCTATGTCACCTTATATAGTTACCTTTTTTTTTGGTGTGTGTGGTGAGAATTTATAAGATTTACTCTCTTGGCAACTTTCAAGTATACAATACAGTATTTTTTTTTTAATTTTTTTTTAACGTTTATTTATTTTTGAGACAGAGAGAGACAGAGCATGAACGGGGGAGGGGCAGAGAGAGAGGGAGACACAGAATCGAAAGCAGGCTCCAGGCTCTGAGCCATCAGCCCAGAGCCTGACGCGGGGCTCGAACTCACGGACCGCGAGATCGTGACCTGAGCCGAAGTCGGATGCTCAACCGACTGAGCCACCCAGGCGCCCCTACAATACAGTATTTTTAACTATAGTCACCATCCTACATTCAGTCCCAAAACTTATTCATATTTTAACTGGATGTTTGTATCCCCCCCACAATTCCCCTGGCACTGGCAACCACCAATCAAGTCTCTTTCTCTAGGAGTTGAGGGTTTTTTTAGATTCCACATATAAGTGAGTTCATACAGTATTTATCTTCCTCTGTCTGACTTATTTCATTTAGCATGATGCCCTTCAGGTCCATCCATTTTCTCAGGATTTCCTTCTTTTCGTGACTGAATAACAACATTCTATTATATGTATAGAATGTTCTGTATAATATTATACACACACACCACATTTTCATTGTCCATTCATCCACTGAAGGACATTTAAGCTGTTTTTATGTCTTGACTCTTGTAAATAATGCTGTTGTGAATGTGGGGGTTGCACATCTCTTCATGATGGTGATTTTATTTCCTGTAAATATATACTCAGAGCAGGATTGCTGAATCACATGATCTATTTTTTTTAACTTTTTCTTTTAATTCCAGCTAGTTAACATACAGTGTTATATTAGTTTCAGGTGTAGAATATAGTGATTCAACACTTCCATACATCACCCAGTGCTCATCACAGGTGCACTCCTTAATCCCCATCACCCATTTCACCCTTCCCCCCACCTACCTCCATTCTGGTAACCATCTGTTTGTTCTCTATAGTGAAAAGTCTGTTTCTTGGTTTGCCCCTCTCTTTTATTTTTCCCTTTGCTCATTTGTTTCTTAAGTTCCACATATGAGTGGAATCATATATTGTCTTTCTCTGACTTACTTCACTTAGCATTATACTCTCTAGCTCCATCCATGGCATTTCAATTGGCAAGATTTTATTCTTTTTTTTTTTTTTTAAATTTTTTTTTCAACGTTTATTTATTTTTGCGACAGAGAGAGACAGAGCATGAACGGGGGAGGGGCAGAGAGAGAGGGAGACACAGAATCGGAAACAGGCTCCAGGCCATCAGCCCAGAGCCTGACGCGGGGCTCGAACTCACGGACCGCGAGATCGTGACCTGGCTGAAGTCGGACGCTTAACCGACTGCGCCACCCAAGCGCCCCGATTTTATTCTTTTTTATGACTGAGTTAGCATCCTATTGTGTGTGTGTATGTATGTGTACGTATGTATGTACACACACACACACACACACACACACACACCATGTCTTCTTTATACATTCATCAATCAGTATATACTTGGTTGCTACTATATCTTGGCTATTGTAAGTAATGCTCCTATAAACATAGGGTGCATGTATTCCTTTGAATTAATATTTTTGTATTATTTGGTTGAATAACCAGTAGTGCAATTCCTGGATTATAGGGTAGTTCTATTTTTCACTTTTTGAGGAATCTCCATTCTGTTTTTCACTGTGGCTGCACCAGTTTGCATTCCCACCAACAGTGCAAGAAGATACCCCTTTCGCCACATCCTTGTCAACACCTGTTGTTTCTTGTGTTGTTGATTTTAGCCATTCTGACAGGTGTGAGGTGATACCTCATTGTAGTTTCGATTTGCATTTCCCTGATACTGATAATGATCATCTTTTCATGTGTCTGTTGGCCATTTGGATGTCTTCTCTAGAGAAATCTGTGTTCATGTCTTCTGCCCATTTTTTAATTGGATTATTTGCTTTTTGGGTATTAAGTTGTGTATGTTCTTTATATAATTTAGAGATGAGCCCTTTATCAGATATATCATTTGTAAATATCTTCTCCCATTCAGTAGCTTGCCTTTTAGTTTTGTTGATTAATTCCTTCACTGTGCAGAAAGTTTTTATTTTGATGTAGTCCCAATGGTTTATTTTTGCTCAGGAGCCATATCTAGAAGAAAGTTGCCACAGTCAATGTCAAAGAAGTTACTCTTCAAGGATTTTTATGGTTTTAGCTCTCACATTTAGGTCTTTAATCCGTTTTGTATTTATTTTTGACGTGATATAAGAAAGTGGACCAGTTTAATTCTTTTGCATGTTGCTGTTCAGTTTCCCAACACCATTTGTTGAAGAGACTTTTTTTTCCATTGGATATTCTTTCCTGTTTTGTCAAAGATTAATTAACCATGTAATTGGGCATTTGCTTCTGGGTTTTCAATTTTGTTCTATTGACCTATATGTCTGTTTTTGTGCCAGTACCATACTGTTTTTTATTACTACAGCTTTGTAATATAATTTGAGGTCCAGAATTGTGATGCCTGCAACTTTGCTTTTCTTTTTCAAGATTCAGGGCTATTTGGCTATTTGGGGGTCTTTTGTGGTTCCATACAGATTTTTGGATTGTTTCTTCCATTTTTTAAAAATTTAATTTTTTTTTAAAAGTTAAAAATGCTGTTGGCATTTTGATAGGGATTGCATTGAATGTGTAGATTTCTTTGTGTAGTATAGATAAAAATATTTGTTCTTCCTCACATGGTAATTCTATTTTTAATTCCTTGAGGAACTTCTGTGTTGTTTGCAACAGTGGCTATACTAATTTACATTCCCAACAACAGTGCACAAGGGCTTCCTTTTTTCTATGTCCTCACCAGCTCTTACCATTATCTTTTTTTAATAATTTTTTAAATGTTTTTTATTTATTTTTGAGACAGAGAGAGACAGAGCATGAGCAGGGGAGGGGCAGAGAGAGAGGGAGACAGAATCTGAAGCAGGCTCCAGGCTCCGCATTGTCAGCACAGAGCCCGACACAGGGCTCGAACTCACCGACTGTGAGATCATGACCTGAGCTGAAGTCGGATGCTTACCCGACTGAGCCACCCAGGTGCCACCCCCCCTTCTCCTGTTATCTTTTTGATAATAGTCATTCTAGCAGATGTGAAGTAGCATCTCATTATAGTTTTGATTTGCATTTCCCTGATGATTAATGATGTTGAATACCTATTCATGTACCTGTTAGCCATTTGTATACCATCTTTGTAAGAATATCTATTTAGGTCTTTTGCCCATTTTTAAATTGGATTATTGTGTATATTTTGGTTTTGATGGTATTGTAAATGGTATAATTTTTAAATTTCATCCCTAGTTGTTTATTACAAGTATAGATATACAACTAATTTTGTATATTCATCTTTCATCTTGTAAACTTGCCACATTCATTCATTCTAGTAGTCTTTTGTGGATTCCTTGGCATTTTCGTTATTTACCATCATGTCATCTGCAGGTAGAGATAGTTTTTTTTTAAAATGTATATTTATTTTTGAGAGAGAGAGAGAGAGAGAGAGAGAGAGATAGAGAGTGTGAGAGGTGGAGGGACAGAGAGAGAGGGAGACCCACAATCCGAAGCAGGCTCCAGGCTCTGAGCTGTCAGCACAGAGCCCAACATGGGGCTCAAACCCACAAATCTGTGAGATCATGACCTGAGCTGAAGTCCAGTGCTGAACTGACTGACCCACCCAGGTTCCCTGAGATAGTTTTACTTCTTTTCCAGTCTGGATGTCTTTTTTTTTAAATTGCTTTATTTCATAAACAGAATCTCTACTACAGTAGTGAGTAGAAATGGTGAGAGCAGACAACCTTGGCTTGTTCCTGTCGTTCATCATTGAGTATTACATTAACTTAACTCTAGGTCTTTCCCAAGTACCCTTTATCCAGTTGAGGAAGTTCTCTGACATTCCTAATTGGTTGAGTGTTTTTATCACAAAAGGGTGTTGAATTTTGTCAATATGTTTTTATGGCTTTTTAAATATTCATATGTTTTTTTTTTCCTTTATTCTATATATATGGTGTATTTCATTAACTGATTTTCTGATGTTAACCCTTTTATTCCTGGGATAAGTCCCACTTGGTCATGGTGTAAAATCCTTTCTATACATTTCTGGACTCAGTTTGGTAGTATTTTGTTGGGGATTTTATGCCTATATTCCTGAGATACTGGTCTATAGCTTTCTCATGATATCTTTGTCTGGTTTATCAGGGTTACACTGACCTCATAGAGTAAGTGGGGAAGTGTTTCTTGCCTTCTGTTTCACGAAGTGTTTGTGAAGGATGGGTGTTAATTGTTCTTTGAATGTTTATTAGAATTTACCAATAAAGCTGTCTGAGCCTAAGCTTTTCTTTGTGGGCTCTTTTTTAATTATTAATTTAATCTATTTACTTGCTATAGTTCTATGCAGATATTCAATTTATTTTTCAATCACTTTTGGACATTTGTGTCTTTCTAGGGATTTGGCTATTTCAGCTCAGTTATCTAATTTGTATACATACAGTTGTTATAGTATTTTTTATATCTGGACAGTCACTAGAAATGTCCTCTCATTCCCAATTTTAGTAATTTGATCCTTTTTTTTTTTTTGCTATATCAGCCTAGCATTTGTCAAGTTTATTGATCTTTTCAAAGAATATAAATGGCCTTTTGATAAAGGAAGCAACAAATTGAAAATTAGAAGGCAGCTAAGTAACCACTATATAATGGTCTCACTGGTAGTGTGTTCTTGGCTACATGTTTCTTTTCTTTTCTTTTTTTTTAATTTTCTTTTTAATTTTTAAAAATTTACATCCAAAGTAGTTAGCATATAGTGCAACAATGATTTCAGGAGTAGATTCCTTAGTGCCCTTTACCCATTTAGCCCATACCCCCTCCCACAACCCCTGCAGTAACCCTCAGTTTGTTCTCCATATTTATGAGTGTCTTCTGTTTTGTCCCCCTCCCTATTTTTATATTGTTTTTGTTTCCCTCTTGGCTACATGTTTCTTAACATCTTGGAGCCTCAGTTGCTTCATTTATAAAATGGGGCAATGAGGCTTGCCTCACAGATTTGACTATAAGATTAAATGAAATAACATGTAAAATTTCTAGTACAATACTTATTCATGGTAGTCTTTCAACAATGTCTCATAAACTTTTTTTCTATACCATTATGCTGACCCTTGTTTAACTGCATTACTCTCTGGTTACTAGTCTAATTTAATAAACATTAGAAATGACTTTTTCTAATAATGTCTAAAAATATTTTTTTCTGCATTGTCTGCTTACCATAAAACCAAGTTGACATTCATTTTCATGAAGACCTTGGGACACACCAATTTCTTAATGTAATCAGGTGAAGAAATAATGATAGTTTAATGTAGGTGACTCTAAAAGCACAAATGAGATCCTATATAATAAATAACTAGGCTCTGTATTATTTTCATCTTTTTCTCATTTCAGTAGTAATTGCATTTTCCTATCAAATATCCATAGAGGTGGGGTGCCTGGGTGGTTTACTCTGTCGGTTAAGCATCCGACTTCAGCTCAGGTCATGGTCTCGTGGTTCATGGGTTCCAGCCCTGCTTTGGACTCTGTTCTGACATCTCAGAGCCTGGAGCTTGCTTCAGATAATGTGTCTCCCTCTGTCACTGCTCCTCCCCTGCTCAGGCTCTGTCTCTCTTAAAAATAAATAAGCATTAAAAAATATATATCCGTAGAGATAATATCTCTCTTCTTGAAGGGGAGCACCATCTCTAAGATAACTTGAGCATTTTTGAGAGATAATTATGACCTTTTAATGAACCTCATGATAATTTAGTACTATTATAAAAGTTATCGAAACTCCCTTTAAATTGTGGTATATAAGTTATTTAAGTAAAGAAAGGGACCTCTGGGGGAGTGGGGGAGAAAGGTACCTCTGATCCAATTTTACTTTTTATTAAAAGTGTCTACCTCCTTTTATTAGAATTTGCGTTGTCTCTTTCCTGAGTATCTTTTGGCCTAATTTCCATAGTTGTGTATCCTCATTGCTTGCTAGTAACTTGGGAAAACATTTTTCTAATAAACTTTGAGTCAATGAAGAGCGACTCCTTTTTACAAATAGATATTGAAAGTTATTGTCACAATTATGAACTCAGTGTTTGGTACAGATGTTTTACATTCTTCTGAAATGAGGAGCATTTGATAATGCCTCACTTCATATGTGTCTGGCTAGCTGTGGTAACATGTATCTCATGAGCACTATCACTGGCTTTACCCTGTGGATGATCAACATAGCTGGAAAATTTGAATTGCAAAGTAGGGTTATGGCTAAGTTATGACTGGATTTCTGTGGCCCACCCTGACACATGCAGAACATAAAATGGATGAGGTTTTTAGGGAGATAGTGGGGTTCATGGGGTCTGGGGCCAACAGCCAAGAAAGCATTCTTGAAGACGTCTTTGGTGCAAAAAGGTGACTTTATTAAAGCATGGGGACAGGACTCATGAGCAGGAAGAGCTTCACCCGGATCATGAGGAGAGACTGGTTTTATACTATGGAATTGGGGGAGATAAAGTCCAGGGGAAGTTTCCAGTGATATTTTCATATGCTGAAGAAGACTCACAGAATACTGGAGGCCTAGTTATTGTCAAGCTAAGGTTGTTTTTCCTTCTAGCAAAGCATTAGCATTAAGACATTAGGGAGTTCCTGGAGAAACATTTTGCCCTGCCAGCCTCAAGTATTTGTCAATGGGCTGCAGGTTATAAGGAAATTTATTTCTGTCTGCCATTTCCTTCTGCCTCTGTTCCCCACATCACTATGGAGGGGTGATGGAGACTTAGGTCTTGCATGGTAATGATCTCTATGAGTTAACCATTTGTTTCCCCCTTTCCTTTGTTCTTGGGCAGCCAGGAGTGTGGAGGAGTATCACACATATATATCCCACCTGGGTCAGGGGGATGTTTGCATCCTGTCAGCTTGCCTTATGCTCCCTCATCAAAAATGATCATGATTCTAGTGTTGATGATAGGAAAGCATTCCATCCCCTCCGGGCCCGTATCTGTAGAGTTCCCAGGGGTGACTTCTTATCTCAATAGATCCCTAACTCCATCCAGAAGACACTTTTCCCCCCTCTGGGATACAGACAGTGATGACTCCTGAATGGATGAGAATACCTTCCCAAGAGACCTCCCTTTTAGACAACTCATGTACTTTACTAGCAATATGATCTTAGGAAAAATTTTCAACTTCTCTGAGCTTCAATTTTCATATGTATAAAATGCATATGAAATGTAATAACAGGGTGGTTGTGAAGTTTTAATAAGATGTGTTTAAAGTACTTACCATAGTGCCAAGCTATTTGTAAGGAATCTTTATCAAAGTAACTTACCTCCTAAGATCCATCTGGATGTAGCAACAGGCTCAATAAAGCTTTCTCAGACTACATTTAAATTTTTGGATTTTAGACTATTTGATCTTAAATCTGGTATAAATTTTTTGTAAATTTATGCAAGCTAATTTGCTAGTGGTAACAAACCATGCTTGTTTACCCTGTCCTGTTATTGTAACTAGCTCCTCTATTGATGGTCTTTTTATTTTGGTTTCTGCCCAGCCTGTGACTATGCTAATTAATATACTGTCACCAGCTTTTATAATCCTGCTATGTTCCAGATAATGCCACTTACATATCAAGAGGATCAGGCCTCCAGCTCAACCAGGCCAAAAGTATCTTACCAATAAAAGTAGATCCTTTTGAGTGGCACATTATTGTGGTAGCAGGAAATGAATCTCAGTAGATGAAGAGATTCTTGCATTATAAAAGGCTTACATCTACTTTGGTGTTATTACCAGAGTATGTTTCTGGACCCCATAGGCTTTTATAATTAGAAGATACTTTAAAGATTATCTTCTCCCATTCAGTAATGATATCAGACATATATTGAATTTTTATTGTATGCAAGACACAGTGATAAATACCCACATGCATCATTTAATTTAATTCTCCCTACCTGCAGAAGTATCCTATTGTTAACTGAAATTTCATAAATGAGGAAATAAATCAGAGAGGTTAACTTGCCCAGGTTTACATAGTTAAGAAGTAAGATTCAGGTTTCACACCCAAGTCTGGTTGCAGAACTGCATTCCTCAATACACTATATAGTTACTCTCCCGTGCTGCAAGTATCCCTTCTAGAGTATTCCTGCAAGATTATTCTGTGTTCTGCTTGAATATCTTCATGGATGGTCTGTTGACTATTCTCCTGAGGCAGCTCTTTCCATTATTTGATAAATTTAGTGGCTAGTGGGAAAAACGTTGAGCTAAAGTCTGATTCTTTGTAATAACAAAATCATGGACTATGAGAGTAGGAGGGACTGGAAGATTGTCTTATCCATTCTCTTCATTTTACAGATGAGAAATTTCAACCTTAATGATGGCAGGTGGACAAGATCTCACAGGACTTCCAGAAATTTTGTCCCCTGGAGCCTGACAGAGTAACTCAGTTCTCTATTCTTCAGATCAGTACTTTTAATGTTTAAGATAGCTTTTATTTTCTCTTAATTTTACATTTATGCCAAACATCCCCAGTTTTTTCATTCCTTCTTTATAAAAGTGATTTGCAGGATTTTTATTATTCTGGAAACCATACTTGGAACCTACCCTCGGTTGTTTATTTCCTCCTTAAAAATGGAGCATACAGAACTGAACCTCATACCTTAGAGATTATTTGTCCAGCCTAGAGTACCATGGAATTGTACCTTCCTTTAATTCAGTCAGTAGACTTCTACTTGTATAGACTAAGATTACTGTACACTTTTCTTTCCAACGGCTGTTGTATAATTTGTGGCTAGATCAAAGGAATCATTTCTGAGGCAAGAGACATTTCTGAAATCATAGTTCTGAAGCTCTCATTCAAGAATTCTTTTTTTCAGCACTGAATGTCTGCATGCTGGTTCTATCAGTAACCTATTTGCTTAGAGACTGATGTAGTGGAAAGATGAAATGGCATTTGTAATTGTGTATTGGATATTTTATATTTACATACATACATTTGAGTGATTAATTTATATGCACCAACATTTTCCACATCTGCTGTTCAAATCTTATCTAGAAAGACTAGATTTGGCTTCAAATGAAATTGTGAAGCTAATTCTTATCTGAAGCCTAAGTGAAGAAAGGCTTTTTTCCCCAAACAAAACCAAGGATAGTCCTAAATTAAATGAAAATGAATTAAATGGAAATCAAGAGCTTATTCCCTCCTCAGCTTTGTTCTCTTTGCCCCCCAGGAAGAAGGAAGAGGGTAGCATAGCCTGTGGGAGAAGACTGCTGGAGTGAGAGGAGCCCACCTACAACTAACCTGTTAGTTAGATACCTGACAGTATCATTAAAAGAAAAAGGAATTATAGGGGCGCCTGGGTGACTCGGTTGAGTGTCCGACTCTTGACTTCGGTTGACTTCTGCGCTGACAGTGCAGAGCCTGCTTGGGATTCTGTCTCCCTCTCTCTCTTCCCCTCCCTCACTTGCTCTCTCTCTCTCATAATAAAGAAAAAAGAAAAAAAAAGAAAAATTATAGGACAAAGAGAGGATCAGTTTTTATCATATTTTTACTTGTCTTTGTTATGAAGTTTTTGGAGTGACAGTGGGGTTCATGGGGTCCAGACCTGAAGGCCAAGAAAGAATTCTTGAAGACGTCTTTGGTGCAAAAAGGTGATTTTATTAAAGCATGAGGACAGGACTCTTGGGCAGGAAGAGCTTCCCCCGTACCATGAAGAGAGACTGGTTTTATACTATGGAGTTGGGGAGGTAAAGTCCAGGGGAAGTTTCCAGTGAGATTTTCATATGCTATAGAAGACTCACAGGATACTGGAGGCCTAGCTATTGTCAAGCTAAGGTGGTTTTCCCTCTAGCAAAGCATTAGCATTAAGACAGTAGGGAGTTCCTGGAGAATCGTTTTACTCTGTCAGCCTCAAGTATTTGTCAATTGGCTGTAAGTTATAAGGAAATTTCTTTCTTTCTGCTATTTCCTTTTGCCTTTGTTCGCCACATCACTATGGAGAGGTGATGGAAACTCAGGTCCTGCAAGATAATGATCTCTATCAGTTAACCATTTGTTTTTCCCCTTTTCTTTGTTCTTGGGCATCCAGGAGTGTGGAGGAATATCACACAAATGGGGGGGGGGGGGGGGGGCGGGCTGGGGAGGAAAGGGGACATTTGCTGCTTGTCAGCTTGCCTTATGCTCTCTCATCCCTTGGATTATCCAGGACAGATTTTGAATAGGAGGGAAGCACTAAGGATTGAGCCTCCCTTTACCCCACTTTAGGTGATATCAGAATTATTTTGTTACATTAATGTTTTAACGCTTAAATGTTTACTTATTGTACTATATAGAAGAACTGTCATTTGGAAATATTTAAGGTTTTATTGCCTTTGAAAAACCTCAGCTTCCATGACTACACTTTTTTGTACCTCAATTTCCTTATCTATAAAATGAGGATAAGAGTACTTAGAATTCTCCCTAGCTTCCCAGTCCCCTCATACAGAAATTTCACTGTCTTTCCACTTAACTTTTATACTGCTTTAAACCACTCCTAGTAGCTCACATAAAATTGTGTAAATTGTGGTTACATGTATTATGTTGTATATCTCCTACTGAATTACAGTTTCTTGAGGTCAGGAATTAGTTGAGTTTTGATCTTTTTACCTTCATAGTTTCTGGTTTAGTGCTTATATATTAAATACACTTGAACATTTATTGTAATAATTTTAGGTGCCTTCTTTAAATCATGATTTTTGTCTCATCTTCTAATAAAATAGCAGGAATTTATTTAGGCATATGGAGCAGCATGAACAAGAAGTAAGTAGAAAAAAAGGGAAAAACGAGAACAAAATAAATATACTTGACATAAGAGAAGAACCAAGTTAGGAAGCACACAAGGAATGAAAAATGTGTATGGTTTAAATTTTAAGCAGGAAAGCATCAATGACTATCTTTAAGTTTGAGGGAGAGGAGTAAGTCACATTACTCTTAGTGATAAGTGAAAATCAACTTGATTAGACATGGTCACAGTGTTGGAGAGGAGCAAAATTACAAGATATGGGACAGTGAGATGTCCATCACCAGTGTGAGAGAACACTCAAGTCATAGTTCTTTGTATCTCTAATAGTTAATTAGTAATAGTTCTCAACTGCTTTGAGTACGCAGAAATCTAAGAAAGCAAGTGCTTTGGAATCCAACAGCCTGCCTTTGGAGTTGAGGGAGATAAAGACAAGAGGAAGTTTCCAAAGGGATTTTCATATGTTAAAGAAGACCCACCGGATACTGGAGGCCTAGCTATTGTCAAACTAAGGTTATTTTTCCCTCTGGCAAAGCATTAACATTAAGACTCCAGGGAGTTCCTGGGGAACTGTTCTACTCTACCTGCATCAAGTATTTGTCATTGGGCTGCCAATTATAAGGAAATTTAATTTTATCTGCTGTTTATTTCTGTCTTTGTTCCCCCTATCACTATGGAGGGGAAGGTGATGTTGGGGCTCCAAGAAACAGTCTATAAGTTTCTGGACATAAGCCTATTGATAAGACTACCTTTTTCTTATAATTTACTAAGACATTTGCAAACTGATGGGAGACTGGGGTCCTGTGATCTCTGTTAGTTACCCATTTGTTTTCTTTCCTTTCCTTTGTTCTTGGCCAGCCAGGAGTGCCTGAGGGATATCACACATATCCCACCTGGGGGAGGGGGTGCCATTTGCAGGGTGTCTGCTGGCCTTTATGCTTCTTCATCATCTTCATCAAGTTTATTTACAGTGGGAAAGTGAAGAGGTATAATAAAGTAGGAGGTATGACCATAGGTACTATGTCAGAGAGCTGGGTGACATGGAGAGAATGATGTTAGACTGGGAAGGGTTAGATGGAGTAATAATAATAATTAATTTTAGTGTACAATTATTATTATTAACAATATGTTTAGCACTTAATTTATGAATTGTTTTCCAGTACATTATGTCATTTGGTGCACATTTCACTTCAACCTACTCCAATCCTCTGGAATCCAATCTGATTGATTTTGGCATACATGGAAAAGCTGTTGTTTAGTCAGGATAGTTTAAAAGACAGAGAAAAGAGTAGTGATTGTAAAACCTGTCACCTCTTCCCCTCCCACTTCCCCATACTCACTCTCTAATACCTATGACTGGAAGGGGGTTGACTTTAGTTTGCTTACTAGAGGATATGACAAACACATTCACCCTTTTCTCTTGCTTTCATTTTTGTCACCCACACAGAGCCTTTATTTTTTTGGAGTAGCACTTAAATGGAGCAATGTTTCAGAGTTCATGTGTAGAATATAGTCTTTGAGGCTTGGGCTTAAAACTTCAATGAAACCACAAGAAACTAATCAAGAACATCATTGAGCATGTGGAACAAACTTGTTAAGTTTGTTTTGGGAAAACAATAACTGGTTTTAAGGTAATAAATCAGCTTCAGGTTTACTGTTCCATAATCAGGGTGGAAACAAGGGAGGGAAGAATTGTAGGTTTTCTGATGGTATCTGAGAATACAAGTGCTATCTCTAATATGGCTGATTCCAATGGGGAATGGAGGAACCTCTTCCTTCTCATATCCAGCAAAACTGGGAAGCTTGTCTTTAGCTCTCCTGTGAGGCAGATGAGTTCAAAAGAAGCTGTTCCCTTCATCTTGTGTATGTTGTACTAGATAGCAATATTTCAAACTATCATAAAATAAGGGATTTGAGGGATGATATTAAAGTCTAATATGTACTGCATGAAGAGGCATAATTTCTATTAACTACTGATCTTTTACGTAAGACATAGCTGGACAGATGTATTTAGTATAGGACTCTTATTGGAAAAGATTCAGTTTTCCCTCCTCTATCTAAAAGAGAGATCAGAAGTGTCAGAGAATCTCTGTGTTAGAACGGACATGAAGATCATCCACCTTAAGTCCCCATCTCCTCTGTGAATCGCCTCTATAATATCTCTACCAAATTGTCATCATCCTAGGCTTGAAATGTGTCAGTAATGAAGAACATGCCCTCACCAGAAATGGCCTATGTCATTTGCAGGCCAGTCTAGTTGTTAGAAAAGTCTTCCTTAATTAATACGGCCATCAGCTAGCCTGTGCCTCTCCTATACAAACTCACAAGCTTTCTTCTACTTGGCAGCCATTCAGATAGAAGACAGAAATCACCACGGCCTCCTCAATTATCTCTCACCTGCTCTAGACTAAACATCTTCCAACTGTTCCTTTCTTTGTTGCACTTCTCATACCATATTATGGTTATAATTTTAAAGCTCTATTTTCCACACAATCCTCTGATTTGTGAACTCCATGGACTGTATCTTATATTTGAGTGTGTGTGATATATAACAAGTGTTTGAATGAGACAAATATGGTATTAAATCCTTCCTAGGCTACTCTTGTTGGATGTTCTCTGATTTATTCTTCATTAAACAAATATTTACTGAATGCCTTCTGTGTTTTATTTTTTTATTTTTTATTTTTTTCTCATCCCGATAAATCATTTTATTTTTATTTTTATTTTTATTTTTTTCCAATATATGAAGTTTATTGTCAAATTGGTTTCCATACAACACCCAGTGCTCATCCCAAAAGGTGCCCTCCTCAATACCCATCACCCACCCTCCCCTCCCTCCCACCCCCCATCAACCCTCAGTTCTCAGTTTTTAAGAGTCTCTTATGCTTTGGCTCTCTCCCACTCTAACCTCTTGTTTTTTTTTTTTCTTCCCCTACCCCATGGGTTTCTGTTAGGTTTCTCAGAATCCACATAAGAGTGAAACCATATGGTATCTGTCTTTCTCTGTATGGCTTATTTCACTTAGCATCACACTCTCCAGTTCCATGCACGTTGCTACAAAGGGCCATATTTCATTCTTTCTCATTGCCACATAGTACTCCATTGTGTATATAAACCACAATTTCTTTTATTTATTTATTTATTTATTTATTTATTTATTTATTTTTCAACGTTTTTTTATTTATTTTTGGGACAGAGAGAGACAGAGCATGAACGGGGGAGGGGCAGAGACAGAGGGAGACACAGAATCGGAAACAGGCTCCAGGCTCTGAGCCATCAGCCCAGAGCCCGACGCGGGGCTCGAACTCACGGACCGCGAGATCGTGACCTGGCTGAAGTCGGACGCTTAACCGACTGCGCCACCCAGGCGCCCCTAAACCACAATTTCTTTATCCGTTCATCAGTTGATGGACATTTAGGCTCTTTCCATAATTTGGCTATTGTTGAGAGTGCTGCTGTAAACATTGGGGTACAAGTGGCCCTATGCATCAGTCCTCCTGTATCCCTTGGGTAAATTCCTAGCAGTGCTATTGCTGGGTCATAGGGTAGGTCTATTTTTAATTTTCTGAGGAACCTCCACACTGCTTTCCAGAGCGGCTGCACCAATTTGCATTCCCACCAACAGTGCAAGAGGGTTCCCGTTTCTCCACATCCTCTCCAGCATCTCTAGTCTCCTGATTTGTTCATTTTGGCCACTCTGACTGGCGTGAGGTGATATCTGAGTGTGGTTTTGATTTGTATTTCCCTGATAAGGAGCGACGCTGAACATCTTTTCATGTGCCTGTTGGCCATCTGGATGTCTTCTGTAGAGAAGTGTCTATTCATGTTTTCTGCCCATTTCTTCACTGGGTTATTTGTTTTCTGGGTGTGGAGTTTGGTGAGCTCTTTATACATTTTGGATACTAGCCTTTTGTCCTATATGTCGTTTGCAAATATCTTTTCCAATTCCGTTGGTTGCCTTTTAGTTTTGTTGGTTGTTTCCTTTGCTGTGCAGAAGCTTTTTATCTTCATAAGGTCCCAGTAATTCACTTTTGCTTTTAATTCCCTTGCCTTTGGGGATGTGTTGAGTAAGAGATTGCTACGGCTGAGGTCAGAGAGGTCTTTTCCTGCTTTCTCCTCTAAGGTTTTGATGGTTTCCTGTCTCACATTCAGGTCCTTTATCCATTTTGAGTTTATTTTTGTGAATGGTGTGAGAAAGTGGTCTAGTTTCAACCTTCTGCATGTTGCTGTCCAGTTCTCCCAGCACCATTTGTTAAAGAGACTGCCTTTTTTCCATTGGATGTTCTTTTCTGCTTTGTCAAAGATTAGTTGGCCATACTTTTGTGGGTCTGGTTCTGGGGTTTCTATTCTATTCCATTGGTCTATGTGTCTGTTTTTGTGCCAATACCATGCTGTCTTGATGATGACAGCTTTGTAGTAGAGGCTAAAGTCTGGGATTGTGATGCCTCCTGCTTTGGTCTTCTTCTTCAAAATTACTTTGGCTATTCAGGGCCTTTTGTGGTTCCATATGAATTTTAGGATTGCTTGTTCTAGTTTCGAGAAGAATGCTGGTGCAATTTTGCTTGGGATTGCATTGAATGTGTAGATAGCTTTGGGTAGTATTGACATTTTAACAATACTTATTCTTCCAATCCATGAGCAGGGGATGTTTTTCCATTTCTTTATATCTTCTTCAATTTCCTTCATAAGTTTTCTATAGTTTTCAGCATACAGATCTTTTATATTTTTGGTTAGATTTATTCCTAGGTATTTTATGGTTCTTGGTGCAATTGGGAATGGGATCCGTTTCTTTATTTGTCTTTCTGTGGCTTCATTACTAGTGCATAAGAATGCAACTGACTTCTGTACATTGATTTTGTATCCTGCAACTTTGCTGAATTCATGTATGAGTTCTAGCAGACTTCTGGTGGAGTCTATCGGATTTTCCACGTATAATATCATGTCATCTGCAAAAAGTGAAAGATTAACTTCATCTTTGCCAATTTTGATGCCTTTGATTTCCTTTTGTTGTCTGATTGCTGATGCTAGAACTTCCAACACTATGTTAAACACCAGCGGTGAGAGTGGACATCCCTGTCATGTTCCTGATCTCAGGGGGTCAGCTCTCAATTTTTCCCCATTGAGGATGATGTTAGCTGTGGGCTTTTCATAAATGGCTTTGATGATCTTTAAGTATGTTCCTTCTATCCCGAATTTCTCGACGGTTTTTATTAAGAAAGGTTGCTGAACTTTGTCAAAGGCCTTTTCTGCATCGATTGACAGGATCATATATGGTTTTTATCTTTTCTTTTATTAATGTGATGTATCACATTGATTGATTTGTGAATGTTGAACCAGCCCTGCATCCCAGGAATGGATCCCACTTGATCATGGTGAGTCATTCTTTTTATATGCTGTTGAATTCGATTTCCTAGTATCTTATTGAGAAGTTTTGCACCCATATTCATCAGGGATATTGGCCTGTAGTTCTCTTTTTTTACTGGGTCTCTGTCTGGTTTAGGAATCAAAGTAATACTGGCTTCATAGAATGAGTCTGGAAGTTTTCCTTCCCTTTCTATTTTTTGGAATAGCTTGAGAAGGATAGGTATTATCTCTGCTTTAAACGTCTGGTAGAACTCCCCTGGGAAGCCATCTGGTCCTGGACTCTTATTTGTTGGGAGATTTTTGATAACTGATTCAATTTCTTCGCTGGTTTTGGGTCTGTTCAAGCTTTCTATTTCCTCCTGATTGAGTTTTGGAAGCGTGTGGGTGTTTAGGAATTTGTCCATTTCTTCCAGGTTGTCCAATTTGTTGGCATATAATTTTTCATAGTATTCCCTGATACTTGCTTGTATCTCTGAGGGACTGGTTGTAATAATTCCATTTTCATGCATGATTTTATCTATTTGAGTCATCTTCCTTTTCTTTTTGAGAAGCCTGGCTAGAGGTTTATCAATTTTGTTTATTTTTTCAAAAAACCAACTCTTGGTTTCGTTGATCTGCTCTACATTTTTTTTAGATTCTATATTGTTTATTTCTGCTCTGATCTTTATTATTTCTCTTCTTCTGCTGGATTTAGGCTGTCTTTGCTGTTCTGCTTCTATTTCCTTTAGGTGTGCTGTTAGATTTTGTATTTGGGATTTTTCTTGTTTCTTGAGATAGGCCTGGATTGCAATGTATTTTCCTCTCAGGACTGCCTTCACTGCATCCCAAAGCATTTGGATTGTTGTGTTTTCATTTTCATTTGTTTCCATATATTTTTTAATTTCTTCTCTAATTGCCTGGTTGACCCATTCTTTCTTTAGTAGGGTGTTCTTTAACCTCCATGCTTTTGGAGGTTTTCCAGACTTTTTCCTGTGGTTGATTTCAAGCTTCATAGCATTGTGGTCTGGAAGTATGCATGGTATGATTTCAATTCTTGTATACTTATGAAGGGCTCTTTTGTGACCCAGTATGTGATCTATGTTGGAGAATGTTCCATGTGCACTCGAGAAGAAAGTATATTCTGTTGCTTTGGGATGCAGAGTTCTAAATATATCTGTCAAGTCCATCTGATCCAATGTATCATTCAGGGCCGTTGTTTCTTTATTGACCGTGTGTCTAGATGATCTGTCCATTTCTGTAAGTGGGGTGTTAAAGTCCCCTGCAATTACCACATTCTTATCAATAAGGTTGCTTATGTTTGTGAGTAATTGTTTTATATATTTGGGGGCTCCTGTATTCGGCGCATAGACATTTATAATTGTTAGCTCTTTCTGATGGATATGCCTTCTGTGTTTTAGACACTGTGCCAGCATTTAGGAATGTAACAGTGAAAGAGACAGACATAGTCTCTGTCTTCCTGGCACTTAAAATCTAGTGTGAGATATAGACAAGGAAATAAGTATTATAAAATAAGGATATAAGTCTTCAATACACAAAGGACATAGGACATGGCTTCCAACCAATACTTTCTGGGGTCAGAGAAATCTTTTGTTTTTTATTGTTAAAACAAGAAAAATATTGTAGATATGATCTGACCAGGCCTGTGGTCACACTCTTCAAAGATCTGGATATATGTCTGTTGTTATAGCTTCAGATGATGTTGGCCTTGATTAAGCTACTGCATATAGTTTATTCATTCATTCATTCAATAAATTTTTAGTGAACACCCACCATGCTTGACGAGCTGTGCTAGGAACTGGCACTACAACAGTGATTAGAGATAGGTATATGATGAAGCTAATAAAGCATAAGTTCGAAGGCCCCTCACTTGCAGGTGTACCTTCCAAGGGCCTATAGCTCATTTTGTATCTGTAATTTTGTATTCTTTTTCTTTCTTTTTTTTTTTTTCAACATTTGGGACAGAGAGAGACAGAGCGTGAACAGGGGAGGGGCAGAGAGAGAGGCAGACACAGAATCGGAAACAGGCTCCAGGCTCTGAGCCATCAGCCCAGAGCCCGACGCGGGGCTCGAACTCACGGACCGCGAGATCGTGACCTGGCTGAAGTCGGACGCTTAACCGACTGCGCCACCCAGGCACCCCTGTATTCTTTTTCTTAAAGAATGTCTTGCAATTTGTGTATACTTCAAGTCCAAAAAAACCTGTATCTATCTCTGGCTAATATTCCATGGTATGGTTGTGTTACGTAACCTGGTATGGATCACTCAGTGGAAGAACCAAGTGGCACTCGGAGATCTCGGAAGGCAGGAAGTTTATTTCACACCGGTGGGCTCAGAGGAGATCACTCTCCAGAGATCTGAGACCCCAGTGTAAGCAGAGGGAAAAATTTATAGTCTGTCACTTCTGCATTCCACATTAGTAGTGATTTGGCACACGCGGCAAGCAGGGTAGGAAGACGAACCCAGAAGGTGAGTCTTACGTCGGGGACTGGAATTTCCCTATCAGTCCTGTTGGCCATCTTATAACAGATTTTTCCCTATCAGTTGTACCATCATTTAACCAGTTACCTGTTGAAGAGACATCAAAGCTGATTCCAGTTTTTGGTACTTACAAATAAAGCTGCTATAAACATTCATGAACAGGTTTTTATATGAACACAAGTTTTCATTTTCCTGAGATAAATGCCCCAGAAGTACAGTTGCAAGGTGCTATGATAGTTGTACCAAAGAAACTGTTTAATTTTAGAGTGGCTGTACCATTTTACATTCCTGTCAGCAATGTATAAGTGATCCTGTTTATCCATATACATTCCAGCATTTGGTGTTATCACTGTTTTTTGTGTTAGCTATTCGCATAGGTGTGTAGTGATAATCTTATTGTGGTTTTAGTTTTCATTTCCCTAATGGCTAATTATATTGAACATCTTTTCATGTACTTGTCTGACATCTTTACACCCTCTTTGGTTAAGTGTCTCTTTATGTCTTTTTCAATTATCTGATAGGATTGTTTTTTTTACTGTTGAATTTTGGAATTCTTTATATACTCTAAATATAAGTCTTTTGTCAAATATGTGGTTACAAATGTTTTTCTCCAGGCTGTGACCTTGTCTTTTTATCTATTAACATAGGCTTTTCAGAGCAAAAGTTTTTAATTTTAGTGAGGTACAATTTATCAATTTTTCCTTTTATGGAAAGATTTTTGGTGCCCTGTCTAAGAACTCTTGTCATGTCTAAAATGTTTTTGGTGTCATGTCTGAGAACTCTTGGCCTATCCCTAATTCCCAAAGATTTTAATCATATGTCTTTTTTTTTCTAAAATTTTTATAATTTTGCTTTTACTCTTATGTCTATGATTTATTTTGAATTAATTTTTATATTGTTCCTATTTCTGCGTTCTCTATTCTGTTACATGGATCTATGTGTTTACTCTTCCACCAATACCACACCATTTTGATTACAGCAGCTGTATATGAAGCCTTAATATGTGGTAGAATAATTCATTCCACTTTTTTGTTCTTCTTCAAGGTTGTTCTAGATATTCTAGGGCTTGTGCCTTTTCACATAATGTTTGGGTAAGTTTGCCTGTCTACAAAATTCCTTTCTGGGATTTTGATAGGAGTGACAATAAACCTGTGGATCAATATGGGAAGAATTGACACCTTTACTGTATCATCTTCTAATCCATAAACATAGTAAATCTCCCCATCTATTTAGGTATTTGATTTCTTTTATCAGCATTTTCTAATTTTCAGTGTATACATCCTGTTCATGCTTTGTTAAGTATACATCTAAGTACTCCATTTTCTTCAGAGCAATTGGCACTGGTATTGTGATTTTATTATTGAGCTGTAGTTGACATACAATGTTTCTTTGCTTTCAGATGTATAGTATGTTTATTCAGAAGATTTTTTAAATTAATTAATATTTAAATCTACATCCAAGTTAGTTACTATATAGTGCAACAATGATTTCAGGAGTAGATTCCTTAATGCCGCTTACCCATTTAGCCCATCCCCCCTCCCACAGCTTCTCCAGTAACCCTCTGTTTGTTCTCTGTATTTAAGAGTCTTTTATTTTTTGTCCCCCTCCCTGTTTTTATATTATTTTGCTTTCCTTCCCTTATGTTCATCTGTTTTGTATCTTAAACTCTTCATATGAGTCAAGTCATATGATACTTGTCTTTCTCTAATTTCACTTATCATAATACCCTCTAGTTCCATTCACGTAGTTGCAAATGGCAAGATTCCATTATTTTGATTGCTGAGTAATATTGCATTGTATACATATACCACATCTTCTTTATCCATTCATCCATCAATGGACACTTGGGCTCCTTCCACACTTTGGCTATTGTTGATGGTGCTACTATAAACATTGGGGTACCTGTGCCCCTTCAACAAAGCACACCTGTATCCCTTGCATAAATAGGTAGTAGTGCAATTAGAGGGTCCTAAGGTAGTTCTATTTTTAATCTTTTGAGGAATCTCCATACTGTTTTCCAGAGTGGCTGCACCAATTTGCATTCCCACCAGCAGTGCAAAAGAGATCCTCTTTCTCCGCGCCTTTGCCAACATCTGTTGTTGCCTATGTTGTTAATGTTAGACATTCTGACAGGTGTGAGGTGGTATCTCTTTGTGGTTTCGATTTGTTTTTCCCTGATGATTGGTATTGAGCATTTTTTCATGTGTCGGTTGGCCATCTGGATGTCTTCCTTGGAGAAGTGTCTATTCTTGTCTTTTGCCCATTTCTTCACTGGATTATTTGTTTTTTGGGTGTTGAGTTTGATAAGTTCTTTATAGATTTTGGATACTAGCCCTTTATCTGATATGTCATTTGAAAGTATCTTCTCCCATTTCATAGGTTGCCTTTTCATTTTTCTGATTGTTTTCTTTGCTGTGCAGAAGCTTTTTATTTTGATGAGGTCCCAGTAGTTCATTTTTGCTTTTATTTCCCTTGTCTCTGGAGACAATTATTGAGTAAGAAGTTGCTGCAGCTGAGGTCAAAGAGGTTTTTGCTTGTTTTCTCCTCCAGTATGTTGATAGTTTCCTGGCTTATGTTTAGGTCTTTCATCCATTTTGAGTTTATTTTTGTGTATGGTGTAAGAAAGTGGTCCAGGTTCGTTTTTCTGCAAGTCGCTGTCCAGTTTTCCCCGCACCATTTGCTGATTTGTTGATATTTTGATGAGGAATTTTATATCTAAGTTCATAAGCAATATTGGCAAATTTTCTTTTTATATACTGTCTTTTGTCAGATTTTGGTATAAAGATAATATTGCCCTCATGGAATGAGTTGGGTAGTATTACCTGCTCTTTCTCTTTTCTGAAAGAGATTTTATAAAATTGAAGTTAATACTTTTTTTTTTAATTTTTTTAAATGTTTATTTATTTTTGACAGAGAGAGAGAGACAGAGCATGAGCGGGGTAGGGGCAGAGAGAGGGAGACACAGAATCCGAAGCAGGCTCCAGGCTCTGAGCTGTCAGCACAGAGCCCAACGCGGGGCTCGAACTCATAGACGGCGAGATCATGACCTGAGCCGAAGTCAGACGCTCAACCGACTGAGCCACCCAGGCGCCCCGAAATTAATAATTTTAAAAAATGTTTGGCGGAATTCTCCAGTGTATCCAGGTTAGCCTAGATATTTCTTTGTCAGAAACTTTTTAGAGGGAGAGGGAGAGAATGCTAGCCAGGGAGAGGGGTGGAGGGAGGGAGGGAGGGAGGGAGGGAGAGAGAGAGAGAGAGAGAAAGAGAAAGAGAGAGAGAATCTTAAGCACACTCCATGCTCAGTGCAGAGCTTGATGCCGGGCTCGATTCCACAACCCTGGGATCAGGACCTAAGCTGAAACGAAGAGTTGTATCCTCAACCAACTGAGTCACCCAGGTGCCCTTGTCAGGAACTTTTAAATTAGAAATTGAATTTTTCTATTGTTTATAAGGCTGTTCAGATTGTCTGTTTCATCTTAGTTGGGGCTTAGTAGTTTGTGATTTTTGAGGAATTGGCTTGTTTCTTCTCAGTTGTCAAATTTATGAGCATAATATTATTCATAGTATTCCCCTCTGTTTTTAAAGGTTGTAGATTTCAGTGATATAGTCTATCTCATTTTTGACATATGTGATTTGTGTCTTTTCTCTTTTTATTTTTGTCAGTCTTGCCAGAGTTTTGTGTATTTTCTTGTTTTCAGATTCAGTTTTTTGTTTTATTGATTTTCTATTTTATTTTTCTATTTTCACTTTCATTGAATTTGCTTATCTTTATTTCCCACCTTCTGCTTCCCCTAGGTTTCTTTTGCTCTTTTTTCCTAGTTTCTTGAGGTAGGAATTTAGGTTATTAGTTTGAGACCTTTTCTTATTTCTAATGATAGCATTTAGTGCTACAAATTTGCTTCTCAGCACTGCTTTAGCTGAATCACAGATATTTTTCTATGTTGTATTTTTAATTTTCACTAATTTCTGTGACTTTTATTTCCTTTGATACTTCTTACACCCATGGATTATACAGAAGTGTGTTTTATAATTTCTAGGCATTTAGAGATTTCCCATTGTCAATTATATTCCTAATTTCATTCCATTATGATTGGATAATATAGTATCCTAGCTGAAGTTTGTTTTATGGCCCAGGATATGGTTTGTTTCATGAGCTTGAAAAAGATGTGTATTCTGCTGTTGTTAAGTGAAGAGTTCTAAATACAGAAATTAAATCCTCTCGGTTGTATTTTCTGATCTTGTATATCCTTGTTAATTTTCTTTTTTGTAGTTCTATCACTTGCTGAAGGCTGGGTGTGTAAGTCCTTAACTATAATTCTGGGTGTTTTGATTTGTCCCTTTAGTTCTATCAGGTTTATTTCATGTATTTCGAAGTTCTGTTGTTTGTTCTATACATGTGTAGAATTGCTACATCTTCCTGGTAGATTGGTCCTTCATTATTATGTAATAACCCTGTTTGTTTGTAGTAATTTTATTTGCTCTGAAATCTACTTTATCTTATGTTAATATACTCATTCTTGCTTTTTTTTAAGAAAATAATGTAATATTTTTATGGTACATCTTTTTCAGTCATTTTACTTTCAACTTATGTTATTGAATCTGAAGTGAGTTTCTTGTAAAGAATATATAGGTGGGTTGTGTATTGTTAGCTACTGTGTAAGCCTCTGTTTTTTGATTGGTATATTTAGACCACTTACTTTTAAGGTAATATGTACATATATAAGCGTGCCATTTAAAATTTTTTTATTTCAATTTTAATTTAAATTCCAGTTAAATATGTGATTTGTGATTCAGCAATTCCATACATCACCTGGTGCTCATCAAAAGTGCACTCCACATGGATGCAGATAGAGTATAATGCTAAGTGAACTATGTCAGTCAGAGAACATCTGCCATTTTATTATTCATTTTATGTATGTTTTCTCCAATTCTCATTCTATTTTCGTCTTCTCATAGGTTGCTTCAGCATTTTTAGCTTTATTTATAGTGTCTTTGAGTGCACCTCTTTATTTTTTAATGTCTATTTGTTTATTTTGAGAGAGAGTGAGAAAGAGTGCAAACGGGAGGGGCAGAGAGCGAAAGAGAGACTCCCAAGCAGGCTCCATGCTGTCAGCACAGAGCCCAACAGGGGGCTCAAGTTTTCGAATTGTGAGACTATGACCTCACCTAAATGAAGAGTCAGATGCTTAACCAATTGAGCCACCCAGGCACCTATGAGTGCATCTCTTTATATAATTTTTGTAGTTGTTGCCCTGGGTATTACAATATACATAACGTGATTAAGAATCTACTGGTAACATTTTACCACTTCAAGTGATGTTTAGAAATATCATTTACATGTAGGTCTCTTTACCTTCCCTGTAGTCACATATTATTGTCTTAAGTATCAGATGGTTTTGGGGCGCCTGGGTGGCTTGGTTGGTTAAGCGTCTGACTTCGGCTCAGGTCATGATCTCACAGTCCATGGGTTCGAGCCCCTCATCGGGCTCTGTGCTGACAGCTCAGAGCCTGGAGCCTGTTTCAGATTCTGTGTCTCCCTCTCTCTCTCTGCCCCTCCCTTGTTCATGCTCTGTCTCTCTCTGTCTCAAAAGTAAATAAACGTTAAAAAAATTTTAAAAAAAAGTATCAGATGGTTTTATAATTTTTGTTTCAATTACCAAAAAGATTTATGCAACTCATGAGAACAAGAATAGTCCACTGTGTTACCTATATTTTCTGCTCTTTCTATTGTTCCTCTTTCTTTCCTAATGTTCCAAGGTTCCTTCTGTTACCATTTTCTTTGAGAAGGAAAGAACTTCTTTTGGCCAGCCTTTTAGCGTGGGTTGGCTAGCAATAAATTCTTGTAGTTTTTCTTCATCTGAAAATGTGTTTATTTCCCTTTTACTCTGAAGGATAGTTTCACCAGATACAGAATTCTTGGTTGACAGCTGTTTTCTTTTAAAACTTGAAAAATATTGTGACACTTTCTACCAGCTTCCATGGTTTCAGAATAGAAATCCTTGCTCTTTGGATTGACATTTCCCTGTAGGTAATAATGTCATTTTTTTTCTTTCTGCTTTCTAGATTGGGGCGGGGCGGGGGGGTCCTTTAGTTTTTAAAAATTTAATTACAGTGTGTCCTGGCATGGATTTTTTTTCTTGAGCTTATCCTGTTTGAGTCCAGTCAGTTTCCTGCATGTGTGTCTTTTACCAAATTTTGGAGGTTTCAACCATTCTTTCTTCAACTATTCTTTCCACCCCACATCCTTTCACCTGTCTTTCTGGGACTCCAATGATACAAATTGTGGATCTTTAGTTATTTTCCCATAGGTGCATGAGGCCCTGTTCATGTTTTTTCAGTCTGTGATTTCTTTGTTGTTCAGATTGGATGAATTCTGCCATTAAGTTCACTGATTCTATCCCTTATCATTTCTTTTATACTATTGAGCCCTGAAGCAATATTTTACCCCCCTCTCATTTTATTTTCTGGTCCTATACTTTCCATTTGGTTCTTATAATTTCTATTTTTCCTTGTTGAGGTTTTCTATTTTTTCATTTGTTTCAAGAGAATTTGTAATTGATTCTTGAAGCATTTTTTGATTGCTGCTCTAAAATCTTGTGAAATAATTGGAACATCTGATTCAGCCTAGCGTTGGCCTCAATTTCTTGTCTTTTTTCCTTCAAGTTATTTCCTTTTTCTTGGTAGGGTGAGTGACTTTTTACTGTATCATACATAGATGTGTATTTATCATGTTATGATACTCTGGGTCCTATTTATTTCTTTTATTTTAGCAGATGGCTAAAATAGGTTTAACATGAGAGTGTTTGCTTACTTTGTGGGTTCTAATCACAGTTTGATTTTCATAGACTTTGTGGTATAATTTTAGTTTGTTTGGTTTATCTGGTGTGCTGGGGCTCCTACTGGTCCCTGCTGGTGATTCCTGATGGGGAAGAAGGAGTTTCTCCAGGCCTACTACTGGATGTCTCTGAGTCAAGAATGGGCACAGTGGGCTCCCCTACCAATGTCCCCTACCCTCACGCTGGCCCAATGTCTGGGAAGGGGAAGGGAGTCTTGGGTCTGTGAGACAGAGTAGCTTCCTGGAACTGGGATGTTATGTCCTGAGTCCTATGTCTGGTTCTGTCTTCCCTCCCAGTGTCTTTGGGTGGGAGTGGGGATTTTGGGGCCCGGGAAGAGGCTTCCTGGACTAGGCTGCCTGTGATAGCTGTGTCTTGTGTGCTTTTGCCTCCTTGTAGGCAATGAGAATCTCAGACTTGGTGCAGAAAAAGAGTATCTCTCCTGGCTACTTATTTCTCATGATTCTCCTGTGATATTGTGATTTATAAGAAATACATATTTGGTCACACAAATGACCAAAATACAAAATGCTTAGAATTTCCTGAGTGACAAGACCAATTATTGGGAGCATCTTTTGTCATAATATTTCGTCTCTTGTCTTCAGTTCCTGAAATTGCTTCAGAGCCATAAAGGTGAAATGGGTGTCTTGTTATTTATAACAAGGCCCTTTACACCACAACTGGGTTTAAGTTAGTGAGGTAACTTTTGGAAAGCACCTAAGGGTGGGAGCTGGTTGCCAGGGAAAGCAACCATGATTGGAGAGTTGGATCTTTCAATCCCACCCCTTGATTTCCAGGAAGAGATGAAGGTCTGGAGGTTGAGTCAGGCACCGATGGCCAATGTTTTAATCAATTGTGCCTGTGTAATGAGGCTTCCATAAAAACTGAAAAGGAAAGTGTTCAGAGAGCTTTTAGGTTGGTGAACATGAAGAGATGTGGAGAGAATAGCTCGGAGAGGACATGGAAACCCTTTACCTGTTCTCCATACCTTGCCGTATGCATCTCTTCCATCTGGTTGTTCCTGGGTTGTATCCTTTCATAATAAAAACATTAATTTGGTATGTAAAATGCTTCTCTGAGCTCTGCCAGCTCCTCTAGCAAATTCATCAAACCCAAGGAAAGAGTCACTGGGTCTCTCTGGTCTATAGCCAGTTGGTCAGAAGCACAGGTGATAAACTCAACTTGTGACTGGCATCTGAAGTGAGGGAAAGGGCAGTCATATGAGACCAATCTTTAACCTGTGGGATCTAATGCTGTCTCTGAGTAGATAGTGTGAGAATTAAGTTGAATTCTCAGACACCCTCCTGGTGTTGAAGAACTGTTCATATAAAAACAACCTCCTTACCCACATGTTGGAATTGGGTCCAGAACTCCCTTAGCTCCCAATTGATTCTCTATAGTGGTGATGTTGGGCTAGCCTAATGTTGTCAAGTGTACACCTGTTTGATCTTGGAGAGGAATGAGTCTCCCTGGGGCTGATCTCTTGCTAGGGTAAGGATATGGAAACACTGGGCCTGGGTGGGTTTTCTTTGTTGGGTACAGGTACACAAGACATACTGGTGTGCTGTTCTCTAGTTCTGGTGTCCCCAAACCATTCAGTTTCTTCCTACCATCCTTCAGAGTTCTCTGTTGGTTGTCTTTTGTACCATTTCCAGGTTTTATACTTGTGTTTAGCTAAGAGAAGTAAGGAGAAATACCATTCTGCTTATACCAGAACTCTTCCTTTCTCTGTAATAATATATTCCTTTCAACTTGTTTAGAATTGAGATTAAATCCACCAGCTTTTAGACATGACTTTCATGTTTCCTTTCAACTTGTTTAGAATTGAGATTAAATCCACCAGCTTTCAGACATGACTTTTTTTTTTTTTTTTTTTTTGATAATCAGGACTACATTCACCTCTTTCCAGAATTTGGTCCCTTTCTCATTATGCACAATTCTATCTAGACAGCAGTTTGGAAACTTTAGCCCAAAGTCTTTCCCATATCCTGGAATGTGATTATTCTAGGAAAACTGCTTCTTAATCTCTTCTTGTGTGTTTTAATTTTTTATCCACTAATCTTTGTTGTACCCTTTCTTGGTCTTTCAATTTTATTAACAGTAGATACATGGAGATAAAATAGGAATTTTATTGGTTTTCTTTATTTGTGTCACTTAACATTACAGTTCTTTTTATTTCTGATGAAAATTTTGAATACCCTTTTATTATACTGAGAATATCTCTTTCTAAGACTCAGGTTATTCTGAACCTTGGCTTTTTTAGTGTTGCAGGTACACATCACTCTTTTGTAGTTATTATTGGTTATGTCTCTGTTACATCAGTAGTATGATTTATACCAACATGAGAGTCTTACCTCTACTTTTTTCTAGATGTGTGATTTGAGGTTGGTTATTTAACCTCTGAGTTTCCATTTCCTCATCTATAACTGAAGTAATACTCATCTATTACTGATAACAGGACCAACTTTATAGGATTGTTCTGATGATTAAATGAGAGAAAACACATTAAACATGTATCATGGTTCTTGACACAGAGTTAATTACTCAGTAAATGGTATTGCTATTGTTATAAATTTTAAAATCCGGGATTATGAAAAACTTTTTATAGCTATCTCTTTGGATGTCTACTGTTTTCTCCTTCCTTGCAATTTTATAGTCAGAATTTCCTTTTTGAGAGCCTTCCAGTCAGATTATGTAAATTAAAGATCCCAGGGCAGGAGATTGCATATCCTTTAAATTGTGAAATTTCATCTAATTTAATTACAACTGACATTCTTAAGCCAGTGCTGCGATGGTCCTTTTAGTGAGTAGTAAATGCAAATATTTCACAGCTCTGTCTCCATGCAATTGATGTGTAGGTGTTAAATTAGCCTTTCTGGTTAACCATCCATAAACACTTCAAAATACATACCTCATGTGAGTACCCAGCTTGCTTCTACATGCTAGAAAAATTCTTGCTTGTTAGACATTTTGCATTATCATAAGTCTACCTGTATTTCTTGCTGTATTTTAAAATAGGTTTATGGTTATAGTATATTTGCACACTTATCTGGTAAAATATGAAGTTTATCAGACACTTGATTTGAACTCTAAACAAGAATCATATCTAATTTTATATTTTGTACAGTGTCTAGCCTATTGTCATTCAGGTGTTTATCACTAACAATTGTATCTAAAATTATGTAGCAATTGTATAAAAGTTAACAAATTGACATTATTGAGTGTATTCCAACCGTTTTTTTCCTGAGTTAAAGTTGGTAATCGTTTTAATCTTGGTAAATTCATTAGGTTTAATGTTTGATAGCTATAATTCTGGAACCTCCCAAAACTATCTTAATTAGAGGCATGTTGGAATGTGTTTGAAATTTTTCTGCTTGGGAGTTCAGTTACTTTGGAGCAGTATTATGTAATCTCCAGGATGTTAGTTTTCTTCAGGGATTCAACCTTTCCTGCTTTCTTTCACCTACTTTTCTTAGCTCCCCAGCTCCTTCCTGGTAAGAATAGGAATCCAGGGGCGCCTGGGTGGCGCAGTCGGTTAAGCGTCCGACTTCAGCCAGGTCACGATCTCGCGGTCTGTGAGTTCGAGCCCCGCGTCAGGCTCTGGGCTGATGGCTCAGAGCCTGGAGCCTGTTTCCGATTCTGTGTCTCCTTCTCTCTCTGCCCCTCCCCCGTTCATGCTCTGTCTCTCTCTGTCCCAAAAATAAATAAACGTTGAAAAAAAAATTAAAAAAAAAAAAAAAAAAAGAATAGGAATCCAAATAGTTGTTAGTCTTTTGGAGATGTTTGGAACTAGGGTCTTTCTGACTCTAACCTATGAATGTTTTAGATTGTTTTTGAGGGCAAGCAGTGGCATTATGGCCACATTCTAACTTAGATTAGATTCTGATATCTAGATTCCGATATCAGAAATCTAATTGAAATGGCACAAGATATAGTATTTCCCTTTTTGTTATCAGGAAATGGTGGTATGCAGTGGCTAGGTACTATGCTATCTCAATGATTCATTGGTGAATTAATTGCTAGATACAATTTGTTTAAATGCTTGTAGAGTGGTGAGGCCTTTGAGGGAAATAAAGGATTGATTAGTAGTGACTGGATGCTTCATGTGAAGTTACAGAATTGTAACTTGCCAACAAAAAGAGAGATAAAAGGGACTGGGGCCTTGGGCCCGAAAGGAGGATGAGCTCACTCTGTGCTTTCATGGCCCACTTCCCTTTCCTCATCTCTTCCTTTAGCCTAATCCATGACTGTGCTTTTCTTAGAGAAACATATTCTGACTTTTTTTTTTTTTTTGCAGGATCCTGTTGCTTAGACCATTTGCACATCGTACCATATTTATGGAAAAGTGCCCTCTCCTTTGTCTGCCAAACTCTTTGTCTGCTGTCAGCCAGTGAGAGCTAGAAATCACATCTTCTTCATTAAACTCTGTTGATGTGTCACATAAGTGACAGCGCCCTGAGGCACAGATCATGTAAACACTCCTTCTTGTCAGTTTATGTAGACGTTCAGTGTTTTTATACTGCTGTCTTGGTATCTTTGTGAGATAGTTATTTGTTGTCTGGCATCTTGGATTTTCAAATCCAAGGGAGAATCCTATCAGACTTGCTGGGGTCTTCAGCTTCACAAGTAAGTAGAAATTTAATAGAGGGCTCTTTGATGGCAATGCCGTTAAGGGCAAAAGTTGACAAATAGCCTCTGAAAAATTAGAACTGTTGTTGCTGCTCGCTGAACTTTCTAATAGGTAACTGAACTTATATGCTTAGGAAATAAAACTTGAATCATTTCAATTCTTGGCCACATAGTATCTACTACGATGTTTCAGAATTTTTTTTTCTTTGTAAGTTAGTCAGGTGACTCAAAGACTTGACTTTATTGTTTCGTTACCCTACTACATTGCTTAAGTATGGTAATACTGCCTTTGAATTTATAAGGCATTGACTGGAGACGTCTTAAATTTCTGTTGTTGAATTCTCCATAAATCTGACTGAACATGTGGTAGATTTCTACCTCGGGAAATGTCATTCATGTCATTCATGCATTAACTACCTAAATAATAAATTTTAGGGAAGAGACAAAGCCCTCCACAATCAGAACTCTGCCTGCATGTCTTTTTTTTTAATATATATTTTTTTAGTTTTATTTTTCATTTTTTTAAAATTTACATCCAAGTTAGTTAGCATATAGTGCAACAATGAATTCAGGAGTAGATTCCTTAGTGCCCCTTACCCATTTAGCCCACCCCCCCCCCACTACCCCTCCAGTAACCCTCAGTTTGTTCTCCATATTTATGAGTCTCTTCTGTTTTGTCCACCTCCCTGTTTTTGTATTATTTTTGTTTCCCTTCCCTTATGTTCATCTGTTTTGTCTCTTAAAGTCCTCATATGAGTGAAGTCCTATGATTTTTGTCTTTCTCTGACTAATTTCTTTTTTTTTTTATATGAAGTTTATTGACAAATTGGTTTCCATACAACACCCAGTGCTC
Source organism: Felis catus (assembly GCF_018350175.1). Lineage (NCBI taxonomy): Eukaryota > Metazoa > Chordata > Mammalia > Carnivora > Felidae > Felis > Felis catus. The sequence goes on from NC_058386.1 coordinate 56,805,886, forward strand.
ATCCCAAAAGGTGCCCTCCTCAATACCCATCACCCACCCTCTCCTCCCTCCCACCCCCCATCAACCCTCAGTTTGTTCTCAGTTTTTAAGAGTCTCTTATGCTTTGGCTCTCTCCCACTCTAACCTGTTTTTTTTTTCCTTCCCCTCCCCCATGGGTTCCTGTTAATTTCTCAGGGTCCACATAAGAGTGAAACCATATGGTATCTGTCTTTCTCTGTATGGCTTATTTCACTTAGCATCACACTCTCCAGTTCCATCCACGTTGCTACAAAAGGCCATATTTCATTTTTTCTCATTGCCACGTAGTACTCCATTGTGTATATAAACCACAATTTCTTTATCCATTCATCAGTTGATGGACATTTAGGCTCTTTCCATAATTTGGGTATTGTTGAGAGTGCTGCTATGAACATTGGGGTACAAGTGGCCCTATGCATCAGTACTCCTGTATCCCTTGGATAAATTCCTAGCAGTGCTATTGCTGGGTCATAGGGTAGGTCTATTTTTAATTTTCTGAGGAACCTCCACACTGCTTTCCAGAGCGGCTGCACCAATTTGCATTCCCACCAACAGTGCAAGAGGGTTCCCGTTTCTCCACATCCTCTCGAGCATCTATAGTCTCCTGATTTGTTCATTTTGGCCACTCTGACTGGCGTGAGGTGATACCTGAGTGTGGTTTTGATTTGTATTTCCCTGATAAGGAGCGACGTTGAACATCTTTTCATGTGCCTGTTGGCCATCCGGATGTCTTCTTTAGAGAAGTGTCTATTCATGTTTTCTGCCCATTTCTTCACTGGGTTATTTGTTTTTCGGGTGTGGAGTTTGGTGAGCTCTTTGTAGATTTTGGATACTAGCCCTTTGTCCGATATGTCATTTGCGAATATCTTTTCCCATTCCGTTGGTTGCCTTTTAGTTTTGTTGGTTGTTTCCTTTGCTGTGCAGAAGCTTTTTATCTTCATAAGGTCCCAGTAATTCACTTTTGCTTTTAATTCCCTTGCCTTTGGGGATGTGTCGAGTAAGAGATTGCTACGGCTGAGGTCAGAGAGGTCTTTTCCTGCTTTCTCCTCTTCTCTGACTAATTTCACTTAGCATGATACCCTCCAGTCCCATCCACGTAGTTGCAAATGGCAAGATTTCATTCTTTTTGATTGCCGAATAATACTCCATTGTGTGTGTGTATATATATATATACACCACATCTTCTTTATCCATTCATCCATCGATGGACATTTGGGCTCTTTCCATACTTTGGCTGTTGTTGAGAGTGCTGCTATAATCAGGGGGTGCATGTGTCCCTTTGAAACAGCATACCTGTATCCCTTGGATAAATACCTAGTAGTGCAATTGCTGGGTCGTAGGGTAGTTCTATATTTAGTTTTTTTTGAGGAACCTCCATACTGTTTTCCAGAGTGGCTGTACCAGTTTGCATTCCCACTGCATTTCTTCTTCTATGTTCTATTGTAAGCTACACTCATCTAGTTGCAACAGTAACAAACTAATTGTACTTTCCCATGCCAACTGCCATACCTTTACTCATACAATGTTACCTCCTCTTGAAGTGTCTTTCTTCTATTGTTGCAACTCCTTATTCACCTGGCATATTCTTTTTTTTAAATGTTTACTTATTTATTTTGAGAGAGAGAGAACACACACAGGGGAGGGGCAGAGAGAGAGGGAGACAGAGAATCCCAAGCAGGCTCCATGCCCTCAGTACAGAGCCCAGCATGGGGCTCAAACTCATGAACTGTGAGATCATGACCTGAGCCGAAATCAAAAGTCAGGTGCCTAACCACCTGAGCCACTCAGGCACCCCTGGCTTATTCTTGACATACCTCAAATACCTTCTTTTTAAAAACATTTTGAGAGAGGGAGAAAGAGAGAATGAGAGAGCATGAGCAAGGGAGGAGCAGAGAGAGGGAAAGAGAGAATCCTAAGCAGGTTCGTTACTGTCAGCACAGAGCCGGATGGGGGCTCAATCCCACACAGGGCTTGATCCCATGAACCATAAAATCATGAGCTGAGGCAAAATCAAGAATTGGATTCTCAACTGACTTAGTCACTCAGGCGCCCCACCTCAAATATCTTCCATTCTGTGATAACTTTTTAAAAAAAATGTTTATTTATGTTTGAAAGAGAGAGAGCGAGAGCGCCAGCGAGTGAGTGCTGGGGAGGGGCAGCGAGAGAGGGAGGAGGAATCGAAGTGGGCTTTGTGCTGAGAGAGGAGAGCCTGATGTAGGGCTCAATCTCAGGAACCATGTGATAGTGACCTGAGCCAAATTCAGGAGCTTAACTGACTCAGCCACCCATGTGACTCAGGCACCCCATGTGATAACTTTTTGATTCCTGCACCCAACAAAGGTTGTTACTTAGTTTTAAACACTCAAGCATTGTGTTTTCACTATTTATGTTTGTAGTTTTACCCCCACTGATTCTACTATGAGTTTCTTAAAGACAGGACATTTTGTTTTCCCAGAGTCTTACAGAGTTCTTGACACCTACCATATGCTCAATACATGTTGGAATGAATGAATGGATGAACCAAGGACAGGCATATCAATGGACTTAGAAACCATGGATGTAGGTACTTTTACTTTTGACTTTGAGAAACTAACCTGTATCAGACCAAATATCCCTCAAGGACGAGAAAAGCTAGATAAAATTATAAAATATTTGTTTGAAAGCATCAGAGAGCTACCAAAGCAGCTAGAGGTCTAAATCTCAGAGAGGAGAGCTGTATTGAGGTGAGCCCAACATTTTGAGCTACATTTCCCTTCAAGGCATTTGCCAAAATAAGTGCTATAGGTAAAGAGACTCAGACGCCAAATTGAAAGTAGTAATTAAGAGACAAAAAACCTGAACAGAGGTTTTAGCGTCTCACAGGGCTGTAGAGACAAAAAAAATGGAGTTTAGGCTATCATATTAGGACTTAAGGGTCTAGGATGAAGAGAGAGAAATTATAATGTACTTAGTCAAATCAATAGTTTACACTACCTTTCCCTTGGGTCATTTGCTGATATCTAAATGATATAGGTCAAAGAAGTTGAAAAATTAAGCAGAAAGTGGCAGATACAAATCTGAGTAGCTAAGCATAGCTTTCAGCAATTTCACAATCCTGGAGAGTCAGAAATCGGAGCTTAGAGCCTGCCAAAGAGGAGGGACACTGGTAATTACTTCATGTTTTCATTTGGGATTCCCAAAGGGCTAAACCTCAGGAGAAAGGATAAACTATAAAATACCATTCCTCACAAAGAGTAAAGTACAGCTTTGAATCAGCTCAATCTCAGGCAGGATTAAGGCGATGTGTCCTTCATCACCTGGCAGGAACAGAAGTAAATCTTCTCTGAAGGAAGATAATATCATCCAGAGCTTCACCAACTTTTAATATGCAATGTCTGGCATTTAATCAAAAATTACTAGGTTTACCAGTATGAATTTCCTAGGACTGCCATAAGAAAGTACCACAGACTGGGTGGCTTAAAAAACAGAAGTTTATTGTCTCCTAGTTTTCGATGCTAGAAGTCAGAAATCAAGGTATTGGCAAGGTCGATTCCTTCTGAGGGCTGTAAGTAAAGGATCTATTCCAGGTATCCCTCATTGGCTTGTAGATGGTCATTTTTTCCCTGTCTCATCACATTGTCTCACTTCTATGTGTATCTTTTTGTCCAAATTTATTCCTTTTCATAAGAATGTCAATCATATTCGATTGGGTCCCACCCTAGTGACCTCACTTTAACTTGATTACTTCTGTAAAGATTCTATCTCCAAGTAAGGTCATATTTTGAGGTTTTCTAGGTCAGTAGAAAGTACTCAGACTGAAGAATCAAGAGGAAAAAAAATAGAAAATACAAAAAAAAAAAAACACATCAAGAATTCATTGTTGATTGTTCATTGTACATTGGCTTCACTTTAGTGTACTTGTTGGGAAGCCATGAAAACCTCAACTCAGCCTGTGCAGTGAATAATAGATTTACAGTCAGATGGACATGGATTAGAACCCTAGCTCTACCTCTAACTCTTTTACTGTGTGACCCTGGATTAGTGATTCTCTGAGCCACAAGTTTCTTCATCTGTAAAAGGAGGACAATAGTACCTACCTGACAGGATTATTGTGGAGATTAAATGAGATAATGCATGTGAAAGTGCTTTGTAAACTGCAAAGCCACACATATGACAGCATTTGTTCTTTATTGTGCATAATATACAATACCTTGAGACTTTTCTGAGCAGAAGTCTACAGATAACTTGTTTTCTAGAGCCAATATCTGCCTTAAAAACACTTGAATAAAAGTGTATTCCATCTCTTATTGTGTATAATTGGTGAAAAAAAGAGGGGTGTTTGCTGTGCTATGTATTATTCTGTCCGGTCTCATTTTATCATCTTTGTCAAAAGTTAAATCTGCTTCTTTAAGATTGCTGAGATTTTCTGTGTTTTTTCTTTTTCTATTCCATAAAACATTTTGTAGAAATATATCTTGTTTGGGTGTGTTAAAGAATTTTTATTTGTATTTCATCTGTCAACTTAGATTTTTATTTTATTGCTGTTTCTACTCTCCTCAATTCTGTAATCAACTCATTCAATAAACATTTGTTTATTGAACAATGTATATTGTATATTGAACAATATACTATGTGCCAGGCACTGTGCTAAAGTGCTTGTGATAAAAAGATGAATAATATATCTAGTGGGGAAGTTAGATACATAAATACTTTTGATATAGTAAGATGAGTGCTATGGTGGAGGCATGTAAGCACAGAAAAGAGGTCGTCACCTCTGCCTGTGGTGCCACTGAGATGCTGACATTTGAGTTAAGTCTATAATGATTAGTAAAAATACCTTGCTGACAAAGGGCAGATGTTCAGTTCAGGTAGAAGAAACAGGATGTACAAATGCCCAGGGGAATTGAAGGATCTAATGTATTTAGGGATCAAACGTAATTTGGTATGATTAGGGTGTAGGATGTGAGGCAAGAGGGGATGGGATGACAGATTCAGCTGGAAAAGTTTGCAGGTCTTTAACTTGAAGAGAAAAAGGAGAGGAATAATAATGAAGGGTTTAAGCAGGGGAATTGAATAAACTCTATGCATTAGCAGTGGTGTGGACAATGGACTGGAGAGTGGGGAGAGGAAAGGTCAAGAGATGACTTGGGAGGCTGGTGCAGTGGCCCAAGTCAGAAATGATGAAGGCCTGAACTAATGCAGTGGCAGTGGCAGTGGCAGTGGGAATGGAGAGAAGAGCCCAGATTTGAGAGTTGTGAGAGAGATAGTAGATAAAACACATCCGTTCCTCTTGGTGTAGAGGTTTCTCCTCACAATTGAATGGATAGTTTGTATCTGTTATTTTCTTTCTAGTAAACTATAGAGTACCTCCATTGGGTGAGGGTTTATCGCTAACTAAAATGAATCCAGCTGGGTGGAAATTGATGTGGAGATCGTAGGATTTGGTGACGTGAGTAGCTGGATCTGGGTCAGTTTGGTCAGAATGGATATCCTTGGATGACTATTTCCTGACCTCTTTTTTTCTCCTTAACTCTTTATCACATCTTTCCTCTTTACTCTAAATTCCATGTTTTTCCTTTCATGAGAAAAGAGAAGACAATCACTTGTGGACCTCCAAAGGTTCTTACTCCATACCTACTCACCTACTTGGATTTGTGTCTATTTTCTCTATCTTCTCTCCTGTTAATATAGATAAACTGTTCATGCTTTTATCTGAAGTCAACCCCTCCACTTACATACTAGATTCCATCATCTTTTGCCTACAAAAGGAGATTCATTTATACCATAGTTCTCCTCTTTCTCTTGTACTCCACAGCCAATCCTTTAGCAATTCTATCAGCTCAGAATTTTAAATATATCCAAGCTGCTTCTCATCCCCTACACTGCTACCACCCTGATACAAACCACCATAATTTCTGAACTAGATTATTTCAATACCCTCCTAACCGACTTTTCTGCTTCTACCCTTGCATCCTGTTTCATTCCAATCTCCACACAATAGCCATATGGTCCTTTTAAAGGGTAAGTCAGGGGCACCTGGGTGGCTCAGTCGGTTGAGCGTCCGACTTCAGCTCAGGTCACGATCTTGCGGTCCCTGAGTTCGAGCCCCGCATAGGGCTCTGGGCTGATGGCTCAGAGCCTGGAGCCTGCTTCCGATTCTGTGTCTCCCTCTCTCTCTGCCCCTCCCCCGTTCATGCTCTGTCTCTCTCTGTCTCAAAAATAAACGTTAAAAAATTTTAAAAAATAAAAAAAGGGTAAAATCAAGTTGCTCTTTTGCTCCCATTGTCCTCTTATGTAAACAGTCGTTAATATGGCTTACAGAAAGCTGCCTTTTTGACCACATTTTCTACCACTCCATTCCTTACTCTTAGTATCAAACATGCCAAATTTGCCTTGGGGTCTTTGTACTTTCTGATCCCTCTGCCTGGAATGTCTTTCTCCACCTCTACGAATAGGCACCTTGTGGTTTTCTTCCTCACTTCTTTTGGGTCTTTCCTCAAATCACAAATATCCATCCAGACCACACTTTATAGCACACAAAAATTTCCTGCCCACCATCTTTGTTTAATGCCCTTTCCTGTTTTATTTTTCTTCATATCATTTACCCACTAGTTTATGTTGTTTCATTTATTTGTTTATTGCATATTCTCCCCTTAAAATTACCTAGTTCTGTGAGATTTAGTTTTGTTTGCTGCTGTATCCACAGTACCTAGAAGTATTAGGTACTTGATAAATATTTCTGAATGAGGAAATGATTTAATCAATTAGTGAATCCATCCTGGAGGAGAAGAGTCTTGAGGAGCAGTTTCAAAGCATGAAGGGATATGACTTGGTGGAAAAGCAGAGGAAGGGCATTCCAGACGAAGCATTGTCATTTACCAAGACAAGACTATACGAATGAGCTCTTGAGGTTTGGGGGACAGTAAGCATATGTCTTACTACTATGAAATAGCTGTTAAGATGTGAATGGAAGTAGGTAGCATTATCCTCTTCCTTTTTAAATACTATTCAATCTTTAAACCCTTAAACTTTACCTTTCTGGGGTCTCATTTGACGCTGCAAGTTTTACTTTCACAACTATACTGTTCTTTGGAGGCAAGAACTTCAGTTAAGCCTTGTGTACTTGATAGATGCTCAAAAAGTATGTGTGTAGTGTTGGATATTGCCCAGTGTTGTTAGTGCTTTAGTAAATGAAAGGGTCTACATTTTGTGACTTTTGATGAGTGGACCATAATGAAAAATATTTATTACACTTTGCCTATCCACTTTTTTGCTTTGTGTCAGGTAGTGCTACTGAATATGTATTAACTCCCAGACATACATATTCTGCTTTTATCTTGGGAAGATAATCATATATGTCAGACTTCATTAAATTGTTCATTTAAATTGGCTGCATTTATTATATTTTAATTCTTCTTTAAATATTTAGTAGAATTCTCCAGTAAAATCATGCCAACCTGGAGTTTTCTTTGTTGGAAGGTTTGTAACTACAAATTAAATGTATTTACTAGATATAGAACTGTTCAAGTGTATTTATTTCTTTTTGAATGACTTTTTATTTTGAATCTTTTAGAGAATTCGTCTATTCCAACTAAATGTCAAATTTATGGGCATAAAATTGTTCATACTATGCTCTTTTTGTCTTTAATGTCTTCAGGGTTGTGTTAACCCTGCTTTCATTTCTCTTATTGACAATTTGTTTCTTTTTATTTATTGGTTTGTATAGCTAGAGGTTTCTCAATTATGTTCATCCTTTCACAGAGCCAACTTTTTATTTCATCAACTTTTCTCAATAAAAAAAAATCATGGATTTCTCAATGGAACAGGATTGAGAGCCCAGAAACCGATACATGCTTATATGGTCAATTATAACAAAGACAAAAATGTGCAATGGGAAAAAGAGCCTCTTTAATAAATGGTGCTGGGAAAACTGGACAGATACATGCAAAAAAAAAAATTAAACTGGATCACTTTTTTATACTATACAGAAAAATAATCACAAAATGGATTAAGGACCTAAATGTGAGACCTGAAACTGTAAAACTCCTAGAAGGGAACACATGTGGTAAGTTATTTGACATCGGCTTTAGCAACATTTTTCTATACATATATTCTCAAGCAGGGAAAACCGAAGCAAAAATAAACTATTAAGACTATACCAAAATAAAAAGGTTTTGCACAGCAAAGGAAGCCATCAACAAAATGAAAAGGAAACCTATTGAATGAAAGAAGATATTTGCAAATGAGATATCTGATAAGGCGTTAATATCCAAAGTATATAAAGAACTTATATAACTCAATACCAAAAACCCCAAATAATCTGATTAAAAAATGGTCAATGGACCTGAATAGACATTTTTCTAAACAAGACCTGGAGGAGATGGCAGACAGACGCAAGAAAGGTTGTCCAACATCACTAATCATCAGGGAAATGAAAATCAAAATCACAATGAGATATCCTCTCATACTTCTCAAAATGGCTAGTATCAAAAAGACAATAAAAAACAAATGTTGCCAAGGACATGGAGAAAAAGGAACCCTCATGCACTGATGGTAGAAATACAGATTGGTGTAGCCACTGTGGAGAACAGTATGCAGATCTTCAAAAAATAATAAAATAAAATAAAATAAAATAAAATAAAATAAATAAAATAAAATAAAATAAAAATAAAATAAAATAAAATAAAATAAAATAATAAAATAAAATAAAATCTTATAATCCAGTAATTCCATTACTCAGTATTTGCCCAAAGAAAATGAAAATACTAATTCAAAAAGATATATACACCACTATGTTTATTGCAGCATTGCTTATAATAGCCATGATATGACAGCAACTCAAGTGTCCATGGACAGATCAATGGATAAAGAAGATATTAGGGAAACTAGGTCAGATCTGTGGGTATTTTTCCTGCCCAAGGTGTCTCAGATTCATTCTTAAGGAACTGAGAACCTAATCTTTCAAAATGTCAAAAAAGACCATCTTGTGCCCCACCTCCCAACCCAGCTCCTACAGCATAAATGCCCAGCACACCAGGGTTTGTGGGATATAATTCATACAGTCAACTTGTCTATAGCTGCAGGCTGGGAGGTAACTCAGGCACCAACTGTTGGGTCACAGCATCCTTTAGTATTATGATTCTCAACCCCCCAAAGTCACCACATAAGCCATTCATGTCCTACATGAGGTACAGTAGAAACGTCTGGGACCAAGTAAAAGCTTCTAACCCTGACCTAAACTTGTGGGAGATTGGCAAGATTATTGGTAGCATGTGGCAAGATCTCACTGATGAAGGAAAACAAGAATATTTAAATAAATATGAAGCAGAAAAGATAGAGAACAATGAATCTATGAAGGCTTATCATAATTCCCCCCCACATAGCTTGCTTACACAAATACAGAAAGTCATGCAGAAGCTGCTTTAGAGAGAGAAAGTCTACATGGAGAAAGGGGAACCTTACATGAGTATTCAGCTTGCTGAAGATCTAGATGATTACGATGATGGCTTTTCAGTGAAGCATTCAGCCACCTCCCATTTCCAGAGAAACCATTGCCTCACCAGTGAAATCTCACTTAATGAGAGTGTGGTGTCAGATGTTTATTCAGTTGTCACATTAGCTAGAATGTTGGTCCTCAAATGACAAGTCTAGTCCTCAATGGTTCATCAGTGAAAACTAGAAGTGGACTTTTTTCAAATAGAGGAACACCACCAGAAAAGAAGAGGAAATTCATGGAAAGCACAGATAGGCAGTAACCTCATTGACATTAGCTGTAGCAACTTCTTTCTAGACATGTCTCTGGAGGCAAGGGGAACTCAAGCAAAAATGAACTATTGGAACTTCATAGAAATAAAAAGCTTCTGCACAGTGAAAGGAACAATTAACCAAACTGAAAGGCAACCTTCAGAGTGGGAGAAGATATATGTAAATGACATATTTGATAAAGGGTTAGTATCCAAAATCTATAAAGAACCTATCAAACTCAACACCCCCAAAATCAAATAATCTAGATAAGAAATGGGCAGAAGACATGAATAGACATTTTTTGAAAAAATACATGCTAATGATCAGTAGACACATAAAAAGATGCTCAACATCACTCATCATCAGGGAAGTACAAATCAAAACTACAATGTGATATCACCTCTCACCAGGCAGAATGGCTAAAATTAACAGCACAGGAAACACCAGGTGTTGATAGGAATGCAAAGTGGTGCAACCACTCTGGAAAAGAATATGGAGGTTCCTTAAAAAGTGAAAAATAGAATTACCCTATGATACAACAATTGCACTACTAGGTATTTACATAAAGGATACAAAAATACTGACTTGAAGGGATATGTGTGTCCCAATGTTTATAGTTGCGTTATCAACAATGGCCAAATTATGGAAAGAACCCAAATGTCTATCAACTGATGAAGGGATAAGTAAGAGGTGGTATATATATAATATATATACAATGGAATGTTACTCAGCTGTAAAAAAGAATGAACTCTTGCCATTTGCAAGGACATGGGGGTTCAAGAGAGTATCATGCTAAGTGAAATAAGTCAGTCAGAGAAAGAAATACAATATAATTTCACTCAGATGTGGAATTTAAGAAACAAAACAAATGGACACAGGGGGAAAAAGAGAGGAAAGCCAAGAAACAGACTCTTTAACTTTAGAGAAAAAGCTGATGGTTACCAGAGAGGAGGTAAGTGGAGGGATGGGTTAAATAGGTGATGGGGATTAAGGAGTGCACTTGCTGTGATGAGCACTGGGTGTTGTATGGCAGTGTTGAATCACTAAATAGTACACCTGAAACTAATATTACACTGTATGTTAACTAACTGGAATTTAAATAAAAACTTTAAAAAGTTAAAAAATATTTTTTGAGTTTTAATGGTGTTATGTGGTTTGTACATTAATATTTTTCTTGTCCATATCATACCACCAAAGGCTTTTGGACCATTTATCATCATGAGCTGAATAGCACAGTCACCTTTCTTAAGCCATTGTGAAGAAGGTTCTTTTCTTTGGGTCTTATTTCTAGCCCTCAACTACTGAAAGCCTCACAGTATAAGTTCATTGAGAAATGTCCACCTCTTTTAGAGAGTTATCCTTTGATGCTGCACAATCTACTCTTACAAATGCCTTCCTACAGCTCCCTGGGGTGCTTTCCATAGCCATAGCCATAAACCTCCCAGTTCCCATCAACAGCTTCCTGAAAGTCCCCTTTCCTGTATACTTCCACAGAGAGTAGCTTTTTGAAAACTTAATCATGTATGAGTATGTATTTGTTCATTTACCCCTTTTTATTTTTTTTTCTTTTTTGTTTTTTTAATTTTTTTTTCCCAACGTTTATTTATTTTTGGGACAGAGAGAGACAGAGCATGAACGGGCGAGGGGCAGAGAGAGAGGGAGACACAGAATCGGAAACAGGCTCCAGGCTCCGAGCCATCAGCCCAGAGCCTGACGTGGGGCTCGAACTCACGGACCGCGAGATCGTGACCTGGCTGAAGTCGGACGCTTAACCGACTGCGCCACCCAGGCGCCCCGCCCCTTTTTATTTTTAATCAAAAGTTGTGTTAAGGAGTTGACTGCAACTATGCTTGGGTCATATTGATCTGGAAATAGTCTCCATAGTTACTAGTAGTTACTAGTTTATGAAGTAGTCATTAAAGTTAACATGGCACATATACATTATGTATACTGCTTTTTGTTATAATTAATATTTGGTATGTTCTGATAAATTCATCCTTATTGCACAGAAAATTAATTACCTGTTTACCAAGTTTTCCAAAGACAGAATAGATAACAAAGCTTAAGAATTGAATATTCTTGCAGTGGACTAGATAACTTCAAAACTATTAGCCCATTCCAGAAGGAAAACTGCTGGGACTTAAGTTCATCCACTTGAAATTGCTCTACAGTTATCAAAACATTCAAAAGCTCAAGGCTTAGGATCCCATAGATCAGATCCTACCTTATTTTTTTAAGTTTATTTATTTTTGAGAGAGAAGGAGAGAGAGCAGGGGAGGGGCAGAGAGCAGGGGGAGAAGAATCCTAAGCAGCAACTGTGTTATCCCAACATGGGGCTCAAACTCACTAACTGTGAGATTATGACCTGAGCTGAAATTAGGTGTTGGACGCTTAACCCAACTGAGCCACCCAGGCACCCCAGAGTCTACCTTTTTGATACATTCTTAGTAAGGTTTTGGAGACTAGATGCAAGATAGTTTGTGACACATATGCTTCCCAAAAACTAGAATAGATTTTTCCTGAATAGTGGTATATCAGATGGTATATGTTTCTTCAAAGTCCAAATGTAATTATTAAGTGGGAAAAAAGATAGTGTGATATATGTATGCAATGGAATATTATTTAGCTATAAAATGAATGAGATCTTGCCATTTGCAACAGCATGAATGGACCTAGAAGGTATTATGCTATGTGAAATCAGCTAGACAGATAAAGACAAATACTATATGATTTCACTTAGATGTGGAATCTAAAAAAAAAAAAAATGAACAAACAAACGAAGAGCAGAAACATACCCATACAGAGAACAAGCTGGTGGTTGCCAGGGAAGAGCAGTTAGGACCATGGGAAAATGGTTGATGGGGAGTGGGAGATAAAGGTTTTCAGTTATGGAATGAATAAGTCATGGAGATAGAAGGTATGGCATACGGAATAGAGTCAATGGTATTAGTGCTGTATGATGACAGATGGTACTATACTTGGGGTGTGCATAGCATCATGTATAGACTTGTGGAATCACTATCTTGTATACCTGAAACTAATGTAACATTGTCAACTAAAATTTTAAAAATTTTAATCATTGATTTCTGTTATCATAATTATTATTTCTTTCATTTTCCTTAATTTAAACTTCAGTTGCTATTTTTGTTTAGTTTTGTTAAGTTGGATGCTTAGACTATTCAATTAAGACCTTTTGTGTTTTCTAATATAAGCATTTAATGCTATAAATCTCCCCTAAGCACTGCTATAGCTGCTGAATAGGAGTGGTGAGAATGCATATCCTTGTTTTCTTCTTGATCTTATGGGGAAATTATTAAATCTATCACCATTAAGTATCTTTTTCACTCTAGATTTGTAATAGATGCTTTTTATCACATTGAAGAAAATTTTTTTCTATTCTGATAAGTAACAAAAATTCAACTGAGTAAATTTAAAGATCACATTGTCTCTATTCAGCAATTCATTAGACAGCATCACATCTAGCAAATATAAAGGAGCTCCATCAAGTTGCAGAAAAGGAAAGTTTTTTAAAGGAAGAGGGTGAACAGAATAAAATTAATTATTAGCAAAGAATGCATTGTTTTAGGCAAGGTTACCCTCCCTAGGGAGAATCCTATCTCAGTGGATTACCTCCTAGTGCTGACTCAGGTTAGCTGGTGAAAGGTCACATTTCCAGGAAAAGCTGAAGATGCACTTAGGTTAGGTATTAAGTTTTGCTGGAGTTTAGCATAAATGACTCTACTTGGGGCCTGCTGTCTCCTTTTAACACTAGTTTGCTTAACCTTTTTTTCAAGAATAGATGTTGATATTTGTCAAATGCTTTCTTGGTGTGCCTATGGAGATGATCATCTGCTTTTCTTCCTTTATTCTGCTGATATGGTGAATTACATTGATGTTTGAATATTTTACTGAAGATGTTAAACATCTATGTTCATAGGTGATATTGGTGAAGTAGTTTCCTTCTTGTAATGTCTTATTTGGCTTTAGTATCAAGATGATACTAGCCTCATATAAAATGAGTTGGGAAGTTTTCCCTTCTCTTTTATTTCCTGGACATTTGTGTGACACTGGTATTATTTCTTCCTTAAATGTTAGAATTCACCAGGAAGGCCATTTGGGCTTAGAGTTTTTCTTGTTGAAAGGTTTTAAAAAAACAAATAAAAATTTAAAATAAATGTGCAACTATTTGAGTTATCTATTTCGCTTTCAGTGAGCTTTAGTAGTTTCTGTTTTTTTTTTTTTTTTTTTTAAGGAATTGGTCCATCTTATTTAAGTTGTCAAACTTATAGGCATAGAGTTATTTGTAGTTCTTCCCTTATTATCTTTTTAATGTTTCTTGGGTCAATAATGATGCCTCCTTTTTTTATTTCTGATATTGTTGATTTGTGTCTTCTTTCTTATTTTCTTGGTCAGTCTGGTTATATAGGTTTGTCACTTTTGTTGCTCTTTCCAAAGGACTGGATTTTGGTTTAAAAACAAAAATAAGGGGCGCCTGGGTGGCGCAGTCGGTTGAGCGTCCGACTTCAGCCAGGTCACGATCTCGCCCTCTGTGAGTTCGAGCCCCGCGTCGGGCTCTGGGCTGATGGCTCAGAGCCTGGAGCCTGTTTCCGATTCTGTGTCTTCCTCTCTCTCTGCCCCTCCCCCGTTCATGCTCTGTCTCTCTCTGTCCCAAAAATAAATAAACGTTGAAAAAAAAAAACAAAAATAAAAGAGAAATTGCATCAATTTCTGGTATTATCTATGTCTTTCCTTCTTGCTTGTATAATTTGCTTTCCTTCTGTAGCATTGTAAGTTTGGAGGTTAGATTACTAATTATAGTCCTTTCTTCTCTTCTAATATAAGCATTTAATGGTGTATTTTCCTTGTTCACACTGCTCTAACTACATCCCAGAAATTTGTATATGTTGAACTTTCATTTTCATTAGGTTCAAAATATTTTATACTTGCCTTGAGAATTCTCCTTTAACTTATGGGTTCTGTACATGTTTGTTGTTTAATTTCCAGATATTTGGAGGATTTTTTTGTATATCTTTATGTTTTTGATTTCTAGTTTAATTCCACTGTGGTTATTGAACATATTTTGTATGGTATCAATTCCTAAAAAAATCTTTTGTCATACCTATTAGGATGGTTAAAAAAATAATATTAAGTATCGGTAAAGATGTGCAGAGAATGGAACTCTTGTGCACTGTTGGTGGTATTGTAAAATCGTGTAATGAGTATGGAAAACAATATGGAGTTGTCTTTGTAAATTAAGAAATAGAACTACGATATGATGCAGCAATTCCACTTCTGGATATTTAACCAAAAGAGTCAAAAGCAGCGTCTCAGGGATATCTGTACGTCCACATTCATAGCATTGTTATTCACAATAGCCAAAAGGTAGAAGTGGCCCAAATGTACATTGATAGTTGAATAGATAAACCAAATGTGGTATATGTATATATATACATACACATGCACAATGGAATATTATCTAGCCTTTAAAAGTAAGAAAACCCTATGGCACCTAAGACTGTGTTGGTTTTGTAGTCCCCTTGCTTATGTTTAAATGTGGTAAAAATCAAAGTTTCAGAGCTGAGATTTATTACATGAGGATTTCACAACATTGGAGTCAGTTGTTCAACTGATTTTCCGAGAAGCAGTATCATACAAAAACTAGGCTTAGAAGCAAACCAGCTAGATTTGAATCTCTGTGCAGATATTTACCATCTATAATGCATTGAAGATATTACTCACTAAGCTTTGGTTTCCACATTTATAAAATAGAGTTCCAAATAATTGAGTACCTATTTTATAGAACTACTGAGACAATTGAACAAACTGAAGCATATACAATTATTAGCATAGAATCTGGTAGACAGTAAATGTCCAATAAACACAGCTCTTTTTATAGCTATTGTTAGTGGTATTGTTGAAAAGTAAATGAAGCAAATTTGCATTCATTAATGTTACATTTTATCTCACTGATTTGGACCCATTGCTCAAATACACTTTGAATCTGGAGCTTGTCATGTGCCATAAATCCATTTAGCTGAGCCATCATGTTAAAAAAAAAAAAATTCAAAAGACATCCTGTTGTCACATGCTACAATATAGATGGACCTTAAGGACATTATGCTAAATGTAATAAGCCAGTCATAAAACATCAAACACTGTATGATTCCACTCATATGAGGCATCTAAGGTAGTCAAATTTATAGAAACAAAAATGGAATGTAATTACTGGAGGCTGGGGGAAGGAGGAAAGGAGGAATTGGTTAATGGGTATAATGGGTATAGAATTTTGGATTTGCAAGATAAAAAGCTTGAAATCCATTCCCTACATTATCTACTGAACTGTACACTTAAAAATGGTTAAGATGGTAAATTTTATGTTATGTGGGTTTTTTCATGCTTGACCACTTTTAATAATGAAACTTTAAAAATAGCCAAATTATGGATACAGCCCAAGTGCCCATTGACAGATGAATGGATAAATATATGGCATAAATACAATGGAATATTATTCAGCCACAGAAAAAAATGAAACCTTTCCATTTGCAATGGTGTGGATGGAGCTAGACAGTATGCTAAGCAAAATAAGTCAGAGAAAGACAAATACCATATGATTTCACTTTTGTGTGGAATTTAAGAAACAAAACAATCATAGGGAAAAAGAGAGAGTGGCAAACCAAGAAACAGACTCTTAACTATAGAGAAAAAAACTGATGGTTACCAGAGGGGAGATGGTGGGGAGATGGGTTAAATAGGTGATGGGGATTAAGAAGTACACTTGTTGTGATGAACACCAAGTGTTGTACGGAAGTGTTGAATCACTATATTGTACACCTGAAAATAATATTGTATGTTAACTAACTGGATTTTAAATACAAACTCAAAAAAAAGAGTCATATAGAGACTCCCCCACAATTTGGGAGCCATTTAGACAAGCAGATATTTACTATTAAGTAAAAAGACAGCATTAAAAATGAAAAATCCTCAAATCTAAGGAGAATGCTTGTTCACGTCTTTGATATGCATTTATATAAACATGAGAAAACAAAGAGTATTTTCATTTCAAGGAAATCAACTCTTGAGTCCTCACCTTTCTTCACATGTGATCTGTCTCATCTTTATTTTGACTGCATACCCCTCCCTACAGAACTTCATCTCCACTGACCTGCCACTTCCAGCACAGGCTAACCATGAAGCCTTCTATGCCCCATTCCTATGTGGGTTTTTTTTTTTTTTAACCATGATTTGAAAAAACCTTTTTGTGGTTTGTTTTACAGACCAGAATATGGTCTAACTTTGTGAATATTCCTTGTGTACTTGTAAAGACTAATTTGCTCTTGCTGGGTGAAGTGTTCTATAAATGTCAATTAGGTAAAGTGTGTTAATAGAGTTGTGCAATTCCTTATTGATTTTCTACCTGTTTTATTGATTGCCAAGAAAAGGGTGTTAAAATCTCCAACTATAGTTATCAATTTTCCTATTTCTCCTTTTCAATTGTATCACTTTTTGCTTCATGAACCCTGAAACTCTGTTGTTAGCATCTTGCATGTTCAGGATTATTATGGTTTTTTGTGATTTGATCCTTGTATCACTATGTAATATCCCTATTTATTATCCCTGGTAATATTCCTTGTTCTGAAGTCTACTTTGTCTTTTAATGTAGCTACTTCAGCTTTATTTGAATTAGAATTTATATGGTATATAATTGTGCTTTCATTTTTAACTCATATGTCTCTATATTTAAAGTGGATTTCTTGTAGACAACATGTACGGTTTTTAATTTAACCAGTTTGAAAATCTCTGTCTTTTATTAGGTATATTAAACAATTTATATTCAGTTTAATTATTGGTAGGGCTGGGTTATATTCTACTGTTTTATTATTTGTTTTCTGATTGTCCCCTTATTCTGTGTTATTTTCCATTCTTGCTTTCTTTTGGGATATGTGTTTTTTTTATGTTTATTTTTAGAGAGTGAGACAGAGAGGAGTGAGCACATGAGTTGGGGAGGAGCAGAGAGAGAGAGAGACAGACAGACAGACAGACATGGAATCTGAAGCAGGCTCCAGGCTCTGAACTGTCAGCACAGAACCCAACATGGGGCTCGAACTCATGAACTGCGAGATCACAACCTGAGCTGAAGTCAGAGGCTTAACCAACTTAGCCACCCAGGCACACCTGGAATATAAGTGTATTTATTAGGCCATTTCAATTTATCTTATGGGAGTTTTGCTATATGTCACACTTGTATCTTGGTCCTTGCTCTATGGATGACAAGTCACACATACTTAATATTGCAGTGTCTGCTTTGAGTTAATAGTGCACTATATCAAGCAAAATATAGATGCCTTACAATTGTATGTATCTGTTACCCTGCTCCACTTACCTTTATTATTGATATATGTACATGTGTATATGTATATGTATATATGTATTTATGTATATATGTATATATCTACATACATTGAAAATTCTACATATGATATCATGGGCTTTGCTTCCATTAGTCATACAGATTTTAAAGAATTTGAGTGTAATTTTTAATATTTACCATATATTTACTGTTTCTGTCACTCTTCCATCATTCTTAAAGATCTAATTTTCCCTGTGATATCCCTTCACTTGGGAAGAGTTTCTTTTAGAGAAGATCAGCTGGTGATGAATTCTCATAGTTTTCCTTCATCTGAAAATGTCTTTATTTCACCTTTATTTCTGAAGATTATTTCACTGTATATAGAAGTCTTGGTATACACTATATTTAGCACTTTAAATATGCTTTTCTACTGTTTTCTGACCCCCATGGTTTTTTGTTTTGTTTTGCTTGAGAAATCCATGGTTCTTTGAATCTTTGTTCACCTATTGTACAACAGTAATTTTAAAAACCCTGATTTCGGGGCGCCTGGGTGGCTCGGTCGGTTAAGCCTCCGACTTCGGCTCAGGTTATGATCTCACGGTCTGTGAGTTCGAGCCCCGCGTCGGGCTCTGTGCTGACAGCTCAGAGCCTGGAGCCTGTTTCAGATTCTGTGTCTCCTTCTCTCTCTGCCCCTCCCCTGTTCATTCTCTGTCTCTCTTTGTCTCAAAAATAAATAAATGTTAAAAAAAAATTTAAATAAAAAAAATAAAAAATAAAAACCCTGATTTCAATATTTTAAAAAAATCTTTGGTTTTCAGCAGTTTAGTTATGATGTACATAGATATAGCTTCCTTTGAGTTTATTATATCTGGGGTCAGCTGAGCCTCTTGAATCTTATAAACATGACTTTCACCAAATTTGAGAAGTTTTTAATCATTATTTCTTCAAATATATTTTATACCCAATTTTTTCTTTTCTTTTGGCATTCCAATGACATGTTAGAATTTTTTTAATTTGTTAATATTTATTAATTTTTGAGAGAGAGAGAGAGAGAGAGAGAGACAGAGCACAAGCTGGGGAGGGGCAGAGAGGGAGATACAGAATCTGAAGGAGGCTCCAGGCTCTGAGCTGTCACCACAGAGCTCAATGTGGGGCTTCAACCCACGAACTGCGAAATCATGACCTGAGCCAAAGTCAGAGGCTTAACCGATTGAACCACCCAGGTGCCACATAATGTTAGAATTTTTGATGTTGTTCCATAAGTATCTGAGCATTTATTAATATTTTTTCAATACTTCTGTTACTCTTGATAATTTCTGTTGATCTCTGTTAAATTTCATTCATTGTTCTATAATTTACATTATACTTTGAGCTCATCAAGTCATGTTCTTAAAAAAATTTGAGATCTTATTTATTTCTAAAATTTGCATTTTTGGGGCACCTGGGTGGCTCAGTCGGTTACGCATCCAACTTCAGCTCAGGGCATGATCTTGCGGTCTGTGAGTTCGAGCCCCACGTCGGGCTCTGTGCTGACAGCGCAGAGCCTGGAACCTGTTTCAGATTGTGTCTCCCTCTCTCTCTCTGACCCTCCCCCATTCATGCTCTGTCTCTCTCTGTCTCAAAAATAAATAAGTGTTAAAAAAAATTTTTTTAAATAAAATTTGCATTTTTTTATAGATTCATTTTTTTCTGCTGACACTACTGTCTTTCCATTCATTTAAAGTGTGTTACTGCATGGGGCATACTTTTTAATTTTTTTTAACGTTTATTTATTATTGAGAGACAGAGAGACACAGAGCATGAGCAGGGAAGGGGTAGAGAGAAGGGGAGACACAGAATCTGTGGCAGGTTCCAGGCTCTGAGCTGTCAGCATGGAGCCCAACGCAGGGTTTGAACTCACAAACCATGAGATCATGACTTGAGCTGAAGTGGTCGCTTAACCAACTGAGCCACCCAGGTACCCCTGCATGAGGCATACTTTTCATAGCTGTGTATTCATTTTCTATTGCTGTACGATAAATCACCACATGCTCAGCAGTGTAAAACACATACATTTATTATCTCTCAGTTTTTGTGACGTCTGTCCGTGGCCTAGTTGACCGGTGTCTCACAAGGCTGTAATCAAAGTGTCACCTGAGCTTCATTCTTATCTGGAGCTTGGGGTCCTCTTCCAAGCTTTCATGTTGTTGGCAGACTTCAGTTCCTTGAAGCCTATAATTCTCTCCTACATGACCCTCTCCGTAGGCAGTTTACATTATAGCAGCCATAGCAGCTTGCATCTTCAAGATCAGCAAAGAATCTCTCTTTGGAGTCTGCTAAGACAGAGCCTTATAGAACATGACATAATCACTGAAGTGATATCTCATCACCTTTAGCATGTAATATAATTTAATTAGGGGAATGATATCCCATCATCTTTGTATTTTCTATTGCTTGGAAGCAAGTCATATATCCTGCCTGCACTCAAGGGGAGAGGAGTACACAAAGCCATGGCTACCAGGAAGCAAGAAATCTTAGGGTGTATGCCATAAGCTGCTTTGAAGTGTTTGATAATTATAACATCTAGGTCATATAAGGCACCTGTTGATTGTTTTTTTCTTGAGAATTTGTCACATTTTCCTGGTTCTTTGTATCTTGAGTAATTTTGGAGTATATCCTGGGCATTGTGAAAGTTATGTCATGGTTACTCATGTAACCATGTCATGGTTATACTCATGTATAATGAGTTACATTATAATCCTGTAGGGAAAATTTTTTAAAGATATTCAACCAAGTTAGGGTTGGACCACAAGTTCAATCCTACCTTCTGTGGATGGAGATTCTAATTTTAGTTCAGTTCCAAGTCATTAGCTTACTGTTTTATTTCTGTTCTGTGCATGTGCCACTCAGGTGTTTGAGTGCTGGGTTGTAGTTTAAATCTTAGTTCATTCCTCCTGCCCTTTGTTATGATCTGGGTCATAGCTTAAATCTTAGTTCATTCCTCAGTGCCCTTTGTTATGATCTTTTGGGTCTTTCCTGCACTTGTTCAGCTTTGGAATGAGCCCAGGACTTGTGTGAATGCATTTACAGGATTAGGAGATCTTTTTCTCTAGCTCTCTCCTATACAGAATTTCCTTCCAAAGCCCACTTTTGAGGCCATGGTGTCCCCTTTCCTGGTTCCTCTGGCCAGAAATTGTATCTCTTGGATTTTTGGTTGCTTACACAGCCATCACTGGCAAACAGCTCCATGACTGGGCAAAGCTGCTAGAGAACACAAAACCCAACAGAATTACATCTCCTTCTTTGGGTTATAGTAGTCCCTTGTATGATTACTCTACCTGGTAACATGGGGTTTCTATTCAAATTTTCACAGAATCATGCCAGTATTCTGCTGTATAGCTCTGCAACTGAGATCCACTGTCAGGAAAAATCTGCAAGAGAAAAAAATATATAAAATATCTACCTTGTTGCAGGTACCTTTTCTGAGTTTTAACTCCCTTTCAAATCTACCTGCTTTTGGGGTGCCTGAGTGGCTCAGTCAGTTGAGCACCTGACTTCTGCTCAGATCATGATCTCATGGCTCGTCTCATGGGTTCAAGCCCCATGTCGGGCCCTGTGCTGACAGCTCAGAACCTGAAGCCTGCTTCGGATTCTGTGTCTCAGTCTCTCCCTGCCCTTCCCCTGCTCATATTCAGTCTGTGTCTCTGTCTCAAAAATAAATAATCATTAAAAAAACATTTAACAAAATCTACCTGCTTTTGATTACTTTTTCAATCTTACGGTACTTGATTTTTGTTCGTTTTTAGTTGTTTATCAGAAGAAGAGACAAGCTGTAGTGGGATTACTCTATCTTGGCCAGAACTGAAATTTGTCCTTTGACTTGTAAAGTATCTGCACATTTATATTTTAAGTATTTTCTTTAAACAATAAAGAGTTTGCTTGTGCTTTTTAAATCCAATGTGATAATACATGGCTTTTAATTTGAATATTTAGATAATTTTCATTTAATATAATTATGGTTATGTTTGGGTTTAAATTTACCATTTTGGTATTTGGATTTTATTTGTTCCATTTGCTGTTTGTTTGTTTTCTTCCTCTCTATTCTTGCCTTCTTTAGGAATAATTGAATTTTTTTAATATAAATATATTTTTAAATATAAAAGTATACCTTTATTTTGCCTTTTCCATCCTTTGTGCTATTGTTGCCATATATTCGTTTTACTTCCATACACGTTATAAACCACAAGATGCATTGTTATTATTTTTACTGTAAACAGTCATTAATCTTTTAAGGAGATTTTTAAAGTGACAAAAGTTCTTTTATATTTAGCATTTATGGCACCCTTTATTTCTTTATATAAATCAAAGTTGGCTTCTGGAATAATTTTTCTTCTGCCTGAAGAGCTTCATTTAATGTGTTTTTAATGTAGGTCTGCTGCTAATTAATTCTTTCAGCTTTTGTTTGCCTGAAAAAGTCTTTATTTAGTGCTCAATTTTGAAAGACAACTTCACTGGGTAAAAAATTCCAGGTTGACAGATTTTCTGTCATTACTTTAGAGATGTCACTCCACTGTATTCTAAATGGAGTAGTTTCTGATGAGATGTCTGTGATCATTCTTACCTTTGTCCCTCTATGTAATATGCCTTTAATTTGAATTTCAGGATTTTTTTTTTTTTTTAGTACTAGTTTAAAGGAATCAAATTATGGGCACCTTATGTGGTTCTGTTTGTGTTTAACTTGATTGAGATTTGTTGACCTTTAATTTTTAGGCTTATCATCTTTAATAAACTGACAAATTTGGGCCATTATTATTTTTTCACCCTTATCTGTTTTGGGGAGTCTGATGATCTATTCATTTAAAAAATTTTTAGTCCTTTTGCTCTAGGTGATTTATTTGGTATGACTTCTATTCCTTAGTGTTCAAGTTTATTTATCTTTTTCTCCAGTGTATAATCTATTATTAATCCCATTCAATATACTTTTCATTATAGATAGCATATTTTTAATCTCTAGACATTCTATTTTTTTATTTCAGTAAAGTCAGTAGTGATGTCGTCCATTTCTTTCCTGATTCTACTAATTCAATTATTATCTCTGTTTTGCTTTGTCAGTTTAGCTAAAAGTTTCTCAATTTTGTATTATTTTCAAAGAACCAACTTATGGTTTTATTGATTTTCCATATTATTTTCCATTCACTATTTGATTAATTTTCATTCTAAACATTTGTATTTATTTATTTACTTTGAGAGAGAGAGCAGGGGAGGGGCAGAGAGACGGAGAGAGAGAATCCCCAAGCTTGCTCCATGCTGTCAGTACAGAGCCTGATGCAGGGCTGGAACTCAACGAATTGTGAGATCATGACTTCAATCAAAATCAGGAGTCAGACGCTTAACCAACTTAAGCCACCCAAGTGTCTCGAGTAACCTCCATTCTAATCTTTATTATTTCCTTTCTTTTGCTTGCTTTGGGTTTAATTTGCTCTTCTTTTTCTAGTATATTAAGATAGATTACTGATTTGAGATCGACTTTTATTTTAATGTAGACACAGCTATAAATTTCTAAGTATTGTTTTAGCTGCATCCCATAAATGTGATATGTTATGTCTTCATTTGTATACATATCAAAATATTTTGCAATTTCTTTTTTTGAGTGAAAAAAAATTTTAATGTTTATTTATTTTTGAAGGAGAGGGAGACAGAGCTTGAGCAGGAGAGGGGCAGAGAGAGAGGGAGACACAGAATCTGAAGCAGGCTCTAGGCTGTCAGTGTAGAGCCTGACATGGGGCTTGAACTCGCCAGCTGTGAGATCACAACCTGAGCCGAAGTCAGACACTTAACTGACTGAGCCACCCAGGCACCCAAAATACTTTGTAATTTACACTGTGATTTCTCCATCGACCCATGGATTATTTAAAAATCTATTGTTTATTTTCCATATATTTATGTATTTCCCAAATTTATTTCTATTAATATCTAATTTCATTACACTGTAGTCAGAGAAGATTATTTGCATGATTTGTGTCTTTAAATTTATTGAGGCTTGGAGTACCTGGGTGGCTCATTTGGTTGAGCATTTGGCTCTTGATTTCAGCCCAGAGTCATGATCTCACTATTCATGGTTTCATTCCCCACATTGGGCTTTGCCCTGATAGCACAGAGCCTGCTTCAGATTCTCTCTCACCCTCTCTCTCTCTCTCTCTCTCTTGCCCCTCCTACACTTGTGCTCTCTGTCCCTCTCTTTCTCTCAGAAAAATAAACAAAAATTATTGATGGGGCACCTGGGTGGCTCAGTCAGTTAAGCATCCGACTTCAGCCCAGGTCATGATCTCACAGTTTATGGGTTCCAGCCCCACGTTGAGCTCTGTGCTGACAGCCCAGAGCCTGAAGCCTTCTTCAGATTCTGTGTCTCCGTTTCTCTCTCTGCCCCTCCCCAGATCATGTCCTTTCTCTCTCTCTCTCTCTCTCTCTCTCTCTCTCTCTCTCTCTCTCTCTGTCAAAAATAAATAAAAACTTTAAAAAAACTTAAAGAAATTATTGAGACTTGTTTTATGGCCTGGAATGTTGTCTAAATGTTCCATGTACATTTGAGAAGAATGTGTATTCTGCTGGTTTTTTCTTTTAATATATGAAATTTATTGTCAAATTGGTTTCCATACAACACCCAGTGCTCATCCCAAAAGGTGCCCTCCTCAATACCCATCACACATCCTCCCCTCCCTCCCCCCCCCATCAACCCTCAGTTTGTTCTCAGTTTTTAACAGTCTCTTATGCTTTGGCTCTCTCCCACTCTAACCTCTTTTTTTTTTTCCTTCCCCTCCCCCATGGGTTTCTGTTAAGTTTCTCAGGATCCACATAAGAGTGAAACCATATGGTATCTGTCTTTCTCTGTATGGCTTATTTCACTTAGCATCACACTCTCCAGTTCCATCCACGTTGCTACAAAGGCCATATTTCATTTTTTCTCATTGCCATGTAGTATTCCATTGTGTATATAAACCAGAATTTCTTTATCCATTCATCAGTTGATGGACATTTAGGCTCTTTCCATAATTTGGCTATTGTTGAGAGTGCTGCTATGAACATTGGGGTACAAGTGGCCCTATGCATCAGTACTCCTGTATCCCTTGGATAAATTCCTAGCAGTGCTATTGCTGGGTCATAGGGTAGGTCTATTTTTAATTTTCTGAGGAACCTCCACACTGCTTTCCAGAGCGGCTGCACCAATTTGCATTCCCACCAACAGTGCAAGAGGGTTCCCGTTTCTCCACATCCTCTCCAGCATCTATAGTCTCCTGATGTGTTCATTTTGGCCACTCTGACTGGCGTGAGGTGATACCTGAGTGTGGTTTTGATTTGTATTTCCCTGATAAGGAGCGACGTTGAACATCTTTTCATGTGCCTGTTGGCCATCCGGATGTCTTCTTTAGAGAAGTGTCTATTCATGTTTTCTGCCCATTTCTTCACTGGGTTATTTGTTTTTCGGGTGTGGAGTTTGGTGAGCTCTTTGTAGATTTTGGATACTAGCCCTTTGTCCGATATGTCATTTGCAAATATCTTTTCCCATTCCGTTGGTTGCCTTTTAGTTTTGTTGGTTGTTTCCTTTGCTGTGCAGAAGCTTTTTATCTTCATAAGGTCCCAGTAATTCACTTTTGCTTTTAATTCCCTTGCCTTTGGGGATGTGTTGAGTAAGAGATTGCTACGGCTGAGGTCAGAGAGGTCTTTTCCTGCTTTCTCCTCTAAGGTTTTGATGGTTTCCTGTCTTACATTCAGGTCCTTTATCCATTTTGAGTTTATTTTTGTGAATGGTGTGAGAAAGTGGTCTAGTTTCAACCTTCTGCATGTTGCTGCCCAGTTCTCCCAGCACTATTTGTTAAAGAGACTGCCTTTTTTCCATTGGATGTTCTTTTCTGCTTTGTCAAAGATTAGTTGGCCATACTTTTGTGGGTCTGGTTCTGGGGTTTCTATTCTATTCCATTGGTCTATGTGTCTGTTTTTGTGCCAATACCATGCTGTCTTGATGATGACAGCTTTGTAGTAGAGGCTAAAGTCTGGGATTGTGATGCCTCCTGCTTTGGTCTTCTTCTTCAAAATTACTTTGGCTATTCAGGGCCTTTTGTGGTTCCATATGAATTTTAGGATTGCTTGTTCTAGTTTTGAGAAGAATGCTGGTGCAATTTTGATTGGGATTGCATTGAATGTGTAGATAGCTTTGGGTAGTATTGACATTTTGACAATATTTATTCTTCCAATCCATGAGCAGAGAATGTCTTTCCATTTCTTTAAATCTTCTTCAATTACCTTCATAAGCTTTCTATAGTTTTCAGCATACAGATCTTTTACATCTTTGGTTAGATTTATTCCTAGGTATTTTATGGTTCTTGGTGCAATTGGGAATGGGATCAGTTTCTTTACTTGTCTTTCTGTTACTTCATTGTTAGTGTATAAGAATGCAACTGATTTCTGTACATTGATTTTGTATCCTGCAACTTTGCTGAATTCATGTATCAGTTCTAGCAGACTTTTGGTGGAGTCTATTGGATTTTCCATGTATAATATCATGTCATCTGCAAAAAGTGAAAGCTTGACTTCATCTTTGCCAATTTTGATGCCTTTGATTTCCTTTTGTTGTCTGATTGCTGATGCTAGCACTTCCAGCACTATGTTAAACAACAGCAGTGAGAGTGGGCATCCCTGTCGTGTTCCTGATCTCAGGGGGAAAGCTCTCAGTTTTTCCCCGTTGAGGATGATGTTAGCTGTGGGCTTTTCATAAATGGCTTTTATGATCTTTAAGTATGTTCCTTCTATCCCGACTTTCTCAAGGGTATTTATTAAGAAAGGGTGCTGGATTTTGTCAAAGGCCTTTTCTGCATCGATTGACAGGATCATATGGTTCTTCTCTTTTTTTTTGTTAATGTGATGTATCACGTTGATTGATTTGCGAATGTTGAACCAGCCCTGCATCCCACGTATGAATCCCACTTGATCATGGTGAATAATTGTTTTTATATGCCGTTGAATTCGATTTGCTAGTATCTTATTGAGAATCTTTGCATCCATATTCATCAGGGATATTGGCCTGTAGTTCTCTTTTTTTACTGGGTGTCTGTCTGGTTTAGCAATCAAAGTAATACTGGCTTCATAGAATGAGTCTGGAAGTTTTCCTTCCCTTTCTATTTTTTGGAATAGCTTGAGAAGGATAGGTATTATCTCTGCTTTAAACGTCTGGCAGAACTCCCCTGGGAAGCCATCTGGTCCTGGACTCTTATTTGTTGGGAGATTTTTGATAACCGATTCAATTTCTTCGCTGGTTATGGGTCTGTTCAAGCTTTCTATTTCCTCCTGATTGAGTTTTGGAAGAGTGTGGGTGTTTAGGAATTTGTCCATTTCTTCCAGGTTGTACAGTTTGTTGGCATATAATTTTTCGTAGTATTCCCTTATAATTGTTTGTATCTCTGAGGGATTGGTTGTAATAATTCCATTTTCATTCATGATTTTATCTATTTGGGTCATCTCCCTTTTCTTTTTGAGAAGCCTGGCTAGAGGTTTGTCAATTTTGTTTATTTTTTCAAAAAACCAACTCTTGGTTTCGTTGATCTGCTCTACATTTTTTTTTAAATTCTATATTGTTTATTTCTGCTCTGATCTTTATTATTTCTCTTCTTCTGCTGGATTTAGGCTGCCTTTGCTGTTCTGCTTCTATTTCCTTTAGGTGTGCTGTTAGATTTTGTATTTGGGATTTTTCTTGTTTCTTGAGATAGGCCTGGATTGCGATGTATTTTCCTCTCAGGACTGCCTTCACTGCATCCCAACGCGTTTGGATTGTTGTATTTTCATTTTCATTTGTTTCCATATATTTTTTAATTTCTTCTCTAATTGCCTGGTTGACCCACTCATTCGTTAGTAGGGTGTTCTTTAACCTCCATGCTTTTGGAGGTTTTCCAGACTTTTTCCTGTGGTTGATTTCAAGCTTCATAGCATTGTGGTCTGAAAGTATGCATAGTATAATTTCAATTCTTGTAAACTTATGAAGGGCTGTTTTGTGACCCAGTATATGATCTATCTTGGAGAATGTTCCATGTGCACTCAAAGTATATTCTGTTGCTTTCGGATGCAGAGTTCTAAATCTCTCAAGTCCATCTGATCCAAAGTCTCATTCAGGGCCCTTGTTTCTTTATTGACCATGTGTCTAGATGATCTATCCATTTCTGTAAGTGGGGTGTTAAATTCCCCTGCAATTACCACATTCTTATCAATAAGGTTGCTTATGTTTATGAGTAATTGTTTTATATATTTGGGGGCTCCAGTATTCGGTGCATAGACATTTATAATTGTTAGCTCTTCCTGATGGATAGACCCTGTAATTATTATATAATGCCCTTCTTCATCTCTTGTTACAGCCTTTAACTTAAAGTCTAGTTTGTCTGATATAAGTATGGCTACTCCAGCTTTCTTTTGGCTTCCAGTCGCATAATAAATAGTTCTCCATCCCCTCACTCTCAATCTAAAGGTGTCCTCAGGTCTAGAATGAGTCTCTTGTAGACAGCAAATAGATGGGTCTTGTTTTTTTATCCATTCTGATACCCTATGTCTTTTGGTTGGCGCATTTAATCCATTTACATTCAGTGTTATTATAGAAAGATACGGGTTTAGAGTCATTGTGATGTATGTTTTATGGTTGTAGTGATGTCTCTGGGACTTTGTCTCACAGGGTCCCCCTTAGGATCTCTTGTAGGGCTGGTTTAATGGTGACAAATTCCTTCAGGTTTTGTTTGTTTGGGAAAACCTTTATCTCTCCTTCTATTCTAAATGACAGACTTGCTGGATAAAGGATTCTCGGCTGCATATTTTTTCTGTTTAGCACACTGAAGATCTCGTGCTAATTCTTTCTGGCCTGCCAAGTTTCAAAAGAGAGATCAGTCACGAGTCTTATAGGTCTCCCTTTATATGTGAGGGCACGTTTATCCCTTGCTGCTTTCAGAATTTTCTCTTTATCCTTGTATTTGCCAGTTTCACTATGATATGTCGTGCAGAAGATCGATTCAAGTTACGTCTGAAGGGAGTTCTCTGTGCCTCTTGGATTTCAATGCCTTTTTCCTTCCCCAGTTCAGGGAAGTTCTCAGCTATGATTTCTTCAAGTACCCCTTCAGCACCTTTCCCTCTCTCTTCCTCCTCTGGGATACCAATTATGCGTATATTATTTCTTTTTAGTGTATCACTTAGTTCTCTAATTTTCCCCTCATACTCCTGGATTTTTTTATCTTTCTCTCAGCTTCCTCTTTTTCCATAACTTTATCTTCTAGTTCACCTATTCTCTCCTCTGCCTCTTCAATCCGAGCTGTCATAGTTTCCATTTTGTTTTGCATTTCGTTTAAAGCGCTTTTCAGCTCCTCGTGATTGTTCCTTAGTCCCTTGATCTCTGTAGGAAGAGATTCTCTGCTGTCCTCTATACTGTTTTCAAGCCCAGCAATTAATTTTATGACTAGTATTCTAAATTCACTTTTTGTTATATTATTTAAATCCTTTTTGATCAGTTCATTAGCTGTTTTTATTTCCTGGAGACTCTTCTTAGGGGAATTCTTCCGTTTGGTCATTTTGGATAGTCCCTGGAGTGGTGAGGACCTGCAGGGCACTTCCCCTGTGCTGTGGTGTATAACTGGAGTTGGTGGGCGGGGCCGCAGTCCGACCTTATGTCTGGTGTGTGCCTTCTCTTCCCCTCTCCTAGGGGCGGGATTCACTGTGGGGTGGCGTGGCCCGTCTGGGCTACTTGCACACTGCCAGGCTTGTGGTGCTGGGGATCTGGCGTAGTAGCTGGGGTGGGTAGGCAAGGTGCATGGGGGCAGGCAGGGCAGGCTTAGATCGCTTCTCCTTAGGTGATCCACTTCAGGAGGGGCCCTGTGGCAGCGGGAGGGAGTCAGATCCGCTGCCAGAGGTTTGGCTCTGCAGAAGCACAGAGTTGGGTGTTTGCGTGGAGTGAGCAAGTTCCCTGGCAGGAACTGGTTCCCTTTGGGATTTTGGCTGGGTGATGGGTGGGGGAGATGGCGCTGGCGAGCGCCTTTGTTCCCCAACAAACTGAGCTCTGTTGTCCGGGGGCTCAGCAGCTCTCCCTCCCTTTGTCCTCCAGTCTTCCTGCTTTCTGAGCAGAGCTGTTAACTTATGACCTCCCAGACGCTAAGTCGCGCTTGCTGTGGGAACACAGTCCGTCAGGCCCCTCCGCTTTTGCAAGCCAGACTCGGGGGCTCTGCTTGGCGGGCGAGCCGCCCCTCCGCCCCGGCTCCCTCCCGACAGTCCGTGGAGCGCGCACCTCCTTGCCGCCCTTCCTACCCTCTTCCGTGGGCCTCTCGTTTGTGCTTGGCTCCAGAGACTCCGTTCTGTTAATCCTCTGGCGGTTTTCTGGGTTATTTAGGCAGGTGTTGGTGGAATCAAAGTGATCAGCAGGACGCACAGAGAACCCAGCGTCCTCCTACGCCGCCATCTTCCTCGAGATGTATTCTGCTGTTTTGGGATGGAGTCATCTATCTCTGTCTGTTACATGTATTTGGTTTATAGTTTTGTTCAAGGCCTCTATATCTTTGTTGATCTGCCTAATTGTTTTAATCATTGTTGAAGGTGGGATATTGAAGGCATCAGCTATTATTGTTGAAAGGCCTATTTTCCCCTTCAATTCTGTCAGATTTTCCTTCATGTATTCTGGAGTTCTGTTGTTAGGTACATATATGGTTTATGATTGGTATGACCTTCCTGACAGATTGATCTTTTTATCATTATAAAATGTCCCTGTTTATCTTTTATAATTTTTTAAGTCTATTTTGTTTGATATTAGTATAGCCACTCCAACTTTTTTATAGTTGCTATTTGCATCATTTATCTTTTTCCATTCTTTACTTTCACCCAATTTAGATCTTTGAATCTAAAGTAAATTTCCTGTAGACAGCATGTAATTGAATCTTATTTTTTTTTTTAATTTTTTTTTCAACGTTTATTTATTTTTGGGACAGAGAGAGACAGAGCATTAACGGGCGAGGGGCAGAGAGAGAGGGAGACACAGAATCGGAAACAGGCTCCAGGCTCTGAGCCATCAGCCCAGAGCCTGACGCGGGGCTCGAACTCACAGACCGCGAGATCGTGACCTGGCTGAAGTCGGACGCTTAACCGACTGCGCCACCCAGGCGCCCCTGAATCTTATTTTTAAAGCTTTTTAAACAAATGTTTACGTATTTATTTTGAGAGAGAGTGTGTGTATGCAAGTGAGAGGTGGGGCAGAGGCCGGTGGGGTGGGGGGTGGGAATCCCAAGCAGATTCTGCACTATCAGTGTGGAGCCCGATGCAGGGCTTAAACTCACAAACCATGAGATCATTACATGAGCCAAAGTTGGATGCTTAACCGACTAAACCATCCAGGTGCCCCTGATCTTATTTTTCAATAGAGTATGACAGTCTCTCTCTTTAAAAAAATTTTTTTTAAATGTTTATTTATTTTTGAGAGAGAGAGAGAGAGAGAGTGAGAAGGAGCAGAGAGAGAGGGAGACACAGAATCCAAAGCAGGCTCCAGGCTCTGAGCTGTCAACACAGAGCCCGATGCACGGCTCCAACCCACGCTGTGAGATCATGACCTGAGCCAAAGTCAGACACTTAACTGACTGAACCACCCGGGTGCCCTCAATCTCTCACTTTTTATTGGATTGTTTAAATCATATTTAATGTCTCTCTCTTTAAAAAAATTTTTTTTAAATGTTTATTTATTTTTGAGAGAGAGAGAGAGAGAGAGAGAGAGAGTGGGAAGGAGCAGAGAGAGAGGGAGACACAGAATCCAAAGCAGGCTCCAGGCTCTGAGCTGTCAACACAGAGCCCGATGCACGGCTCCAACCCACGCTGTGAGATCATGACCTGAGCCAAAGTCAGACACTTAACTGACTGAACCACCCAGGTGCCCTCAATCTCTCACTTTTTATTGGATTGTTTAAATCATATTTAATGTTGTTATTGATGTAGTTGAATTTATGCCTGTTACTTTACTTTTGGTTTTCTGTTTTGTGTCTTTTTCCCCCTCTGTTTGTATTTATATGCTTTCTTTTGATTAAATGAATATTTTCTAGCATAATACTTTAATTATTTTTATGATTTTTTTCCACTATATTTTTAGTTACTTTCCTTGTTGTTGCTCGAGCTCACCATTATATCTTAATATATCATAATGTAGTTCATATTTTTACCAATTTAATTATTGTCGGAGATAGACCTCTTACCCATGTATAGTTCTACCCTGCCTCCCCTTTTTGTACTATTATTGTTTCTTATATATCTATATATGATACACATCCAACAATACATTAGTATATTTACTATCTTATATCATTTATAGTTTTAAAGAAGCTAAGAGAATAAATGCAAGCAAGTATATATTTATAGAGTTGATCCTACTAGTCTTTCTATTGCTGTTCTTATTTGCTTCATTTTTTTCCTATAGTTTCGTTCCCATATGATGTTGTTCCCTTACGTCAGTACAGCTTCTTCTCACCCACTTTCCTGGTGCTGTTATTGCCAAACTTATTATATTTCTATATATTAAATGCCCAACAATTCCATACAATGTGTATTTTCATACAAATTAATTAAACGAAATGAGAAAAATACACATTTCACTGCCTTTTACATTTATCGAATAACCTTTACCAGTGCTCTGTGTTTTTTATTGTAGGATCAAATTAACATCAGGGTCACCCTCTTTCAGCCTGAATAACTTCTTTTAGCATTTCTCGTGAGGCGGGTTTGCTAACAACAAATTCTCTGTCTTTGTTTTCCTGGAAATGTCTTTATTTTACCTTCATTTGTGAAAATAGTGTTTCTGGATAGAAGATTCACGGTTGACAATTTTTGGTTCAATATTTTAAAAATATCCCACTGGTCTTCAACCTCCATTGTCTGTGGTAGGAATTCTCTGTTAAACTTAGCGGGTTCCCTCCTTTGTGATGACTTGTTTTCCTCTTGCTGCTTTCAGGATTTTCGTTTTTTGTCTTTCAATATTTTGCTATTATTTGCCTGGGTGTGTATCTCTACCTTTATCTTACTTGACGTTTATTAAACTTCTTGTATGTGTAGATTACTGTTTTTCACCAAATTTGGGGAGTTTTTGACCATTGTTGTTTCTAATATTTTTTCTATCTCTCTCATTCTATTACTATATTACACATATGTTGGCTTATTTAATGGAGTCCTGCATTGATTGCTCTGAGGCTGTGTTCATTTTGGTTCATTTTCTCTGTTCTTTGGATTGTACAACTTCCTAGTCTTTCCTGAATTCATTTCACTGATTTCACTCTTCTATATGTAAAATCTATATATAACACCTCTAGTGAATTTTTCACTTCAATTATTATAATTTTAAACTCTAGAATTTCCATTTGGGTTTTTAAAATTCTGTGTATTTAGCTTCTATATTAGATGTGACATTGTTATGATAACTTCCTTTATTACTTTAGCCATGGTTTCCTTTAGTTCTTTAAACATATTTACACTATCTGTTTTGAAATTTTTATTTGCAAAGTCTAGTATCTGATCACTCTTGAGGACAGTTTCTGTTTCCTATTTTTTCCTATGTGAGTCACACTTTCCTGATTCTTTGCGTATCTTGTATTTTTTTGTTGAAAATTGAACATTTTAGATAAATAATTGTAGAAACATGAATACTTATTACAGCCCTCACCACCCCCCCACCTCCTGGGCTTCTTGTTGTCTGTTGTTGATTTGCTTAGTGACTTAGCTGTACTAGTTCATTAAAATCTATTTCCCTCAAAGTATAAAGCCTCTGATGTCTCCTCACAGGGAATAAGGTTTGGTGTGTGGATAGTCACCTTGGGATGGCAGTGGTTTTAGCAAAATCTATTTGACTCTCTCTTTTTCTAGTCTGTGTTGTCTGTCTCTATTGGTACAATCAGCATTAATTGCCATCTGGTTGTTGTATTGTTTTGACAATGTCCTGGGGCATAAATTGTTCCATCTGATCTAATTAAATTCAGGTCCTTTTGCAGGGGTAGTTTTGAGACCAGTATTTGAGATATATTATGACCCTGGGAAGCCTCTTCTTAGCTACATCTTTTCTTGGTTCTCTCTTTTCAGCTTCTAGCTGATGTATGGTTTTGCTATCATGGGCCAACGAGTCCCTTCTTAAGTGCTCACCAGTGAAATCTCCACTGTTTTTCATAGCACTCTGTGGTTTGAACTTCCTCATGCTCTGTTCAAAATAAAATCAGTTCCCTTGGGGAGAGTTCTGGAGTTCTCCATTCTTAGGGCCTTCCTGTTCTG
Source organism: Felis catus (assembly GCF_018350175.1). Lineage (NCBI taxonomy): Eukaryota > Metazoa > Chordata > Mammalia > Carnivora > Felidae > Felis > Felis catus. The sequence goes on from NC_058386.1 coordinate 56,840,252, forward strand.
CTGGGAAAACATCTATTCCTTTACTCAAGAGCTAGATGTTAAGACAGTGACCTGCTTCTCAGTTATATCCCTAGTTTATTCACAGTGTTCTGGGTGGAGGTGGTAGCTTCTAGACTTCTTGACTTTACTGTCTTGGTATGGAACCTCATCTTATAAGCAAGCTGAGGTGAGGGCATTTGAGGCCCAGTATTCTTGGCCTGTCATGCCTGCCCCATGAGTGGTAGCTGAGTAGAGGAAAGGGGTCCTAAGTCCTTTCAGCCATGCCCAATCAGATTAGAGCTTCTGAAACACAGGGTTGGGGATGATTAATGTGGGTATGCTGGTATACCCCACGTGAGATTGTAATCCTAGGTTTTGAGTTGAGGGGGAAAGATCCCAGGTAGTTGGCTGCAACTGCCCATGTAGCTTCTGTCACACTGAATTGGGGGACTGTCAGGTAGGGGCAGGGAATGGATCGTGTCTTAAAAGCAACAGACTGTCATTGTTCTTACCAAAATTTAGTGCATTTTCTTGATGAAATGTTTGTTGGTTTGCTGTATGTCCTTAGGAAAATTTCCAAAGAACTTTAGTGGTTGTTACTTTTTTTATAATTTTAACTAATTATGGTTCTTTACTGGGTTTAAAGTCTGCCAAGCTCTTCATGCCACTATCCTGTAAGTCATTCTGTCTATTTCTTTCTCATCGTTTCATCGTTCCTGTCTCATCTCAGCTTTCAGTAGCTTCAGTAGCTTTCATGAGCTTCTCTCATGCATATTACAGATTCCATAATCAGCCAGAGACTCAAAGAGACATCTTTGTAGGTCTTTGGAGCTCATACTCTCTATATAGCTCCCTTTTGTCCTTCACTCTCCTCAACAATTTCAAACCACATTGGCCACTCTGAACTCTATTCTCTGTCTCTTCAATTCCCTGATCTCTTTTTGAATTCCCTCTCCTTGCACCATGTCATGGAAACTGCCTCCATACAGTAAACTGGGGCAATGTTGCACTTACCTTTTTTATTTACCTTTTAGCAGGGGGAGATCACAGTCCTGTGTTACTTGTCTGATATCTGAGAAAGGTTGTTTTACAACCGCCCTGGTTTTCTAGTCACTTAAGGAAGTACAATAAATCTGGTCCCTTTTATTCCATCTTGGCTGGAAGTAGAATTCCCATTCCAATGTTCTTCTGCTACTTCCTTTTTGCACAGTGATTAAGAACCACAATTCTGGGTTTTATTTCTGGCTGTTTAAGGCAGTTCACTTCACTTTTCTGTGCCTCATCTTCCTCTTCTACAAAGCAGAGATAAGAGTATCTTCCTTCTAGGTTTGTATTAAGTGAGTTATTGCTTGTTAAGTGTTTATGACAGGATATGGCCAATAGGAAGTTGAAATAAGTTTTCACCACTATTGCTATTACTACTACTATCTTCATTTCCAATATATCACTGGGGAAATTGCCTAAGGCATTACTTGTGGAAGGGATATAGAAGAGGACTAGATCAAAATACCTAGTATTTGTAATTAAATATTAGACACAATACAGCAGCTGGAATTTTATATGTATAAACTCATTTATTTGTATCAATATACAAACTTAAGATGGCAGACTCTTTGAGATGTTAGAGAACACCTATGTTGATTCACTTAGTTTGCACAAGAGCAGCATTAGGTCTGTAGAGCTGATTCCGTGGGCTCATACTATATAATAAGTCAGTTTCTGACTTCCATTAAGTACTTTTGGTGTCACACCATGATATTACTTGTCTTTTCTATTTCTAATGCCTTCTTTCACCACAATCCAAGTGAAAATGTTGCTAGTAAATCTCTAAAATTATGTGATTAAAAAAATGGATACATAACAAAGATAGTGTTAACTGACCACAGTCTTTGGGTAATTAACCCAAGAGTAGGTGGATATGTTCAAAACCCAAGCATTTGCAGAATATCCATGGCCTATTTTTATTTTATGAAGATCTGGAAATAGTTAAGGTGGCTAATTTTGGAAATGTGTTGTATTTCCATCTGGTCTGAAATCAATGGACTTGAACTTTATGCTACATGAGATGGAGACTTTTTTTTAAGTTTTTATTTTAAATTCCAATTAGTTAACATACAGTGCACTATTAGTTTCAGGTGTACAAGTGATTCAACACTTCCATACAACACCCAGTGCTCATCACAACAAGTGTACTCCTTAATCCCCATCACCTATTTAACCCATCGCTCCACCTCCCTCCTCTCTGGTAACCATCTGTTTGTTTTCTGTAGTTAAGAATATGTTTCTTGGTTTTCCCCCCTCTCTACTTTTTCCCTTTGCTCATTTGTTTCATTTCCTAACAAAACATGAGTGAACTCATGTCAGCCTTTCTCTGACTGACTTATTAAATAGTAAGATTTCCTTATTTTTTATGGCTGAGTAATATTCCATTGTATATAAATACTACATCTTCTTTTTTTAATATAATTTATTGACATTTGTTTCCATACAACACCCAGTGCTCATCCCAACAAGTGCCCTCCTCAATGCCCACCACCCACTTTTCCCTCTCCCCCAACCCCCATCAACCCTCAGTTTGTTCTCAGTATCCAAGAGTCTCTTATGGTTTGCCTCCCTCCCTCTCTGTAACTTTTTTTTCCCCTTCCCCTCCCCCCAAAGTCTTCTGTTAAGTTTCTCAGGATCCACGTATGACTGAAAACATATGGTATCTGTCTTTCTCTTACTGACTTATTTCACTTAGCATAATACCTTCCAGTTCCATCCATGTTGCTGGAAATGGCCAGATTTCATTCTTATTGCCAAGTGGTATTCCATTGTATATATAAACCACATCTTCTTTATCCATTCATCAGTTGATGGACATTTAGGCTCTTTACATAATTTGGCTATTGTTGATAGTGCTGCTATAAACATTGGGGTACATGTGTTCCTATGCATCAGCACTCCTGTATTCCTTGGGCAAATTCCTAGCAGTAAATACCACATCTTCTTTATGTATTCACCTGTTGGTGGACATTTGGGCTATTACCATATTTTGGTTATTGTAGATAATGCTGCTATAAACATCAGGGTGCATGTATCACTTTGAATTAGTATTTTTGTATTCTTTGGGTAAATATCTAGTAGTGCAATTGCTGGTTCATAGAGTAGTTCTATTTTTAACTTTTTGAGAAACCTGCATACTGTTTTCTAGAGTGGTTGCGCTAGTTTGCATTGAGATGGAGACATTTTATGAGACACCAGATTTAGAGACTGTTATATAATATTCCCAGAATCTTCTTTTTTTTTAATATTTATTTATTTTTGAGAGAGAGAGCACAAGCAGGAACAGAGAAAGAGGGGGACAGAGGATCTGAAGCAGGCTTTGCACAGACAACAGATTGCCCAATGGGGGGGCTTGAGCTCAGAATCCATGAGATCATGACCTGAGCCAAAGTCGGATGCTTAACTGACTGAGCCACCCAGGCACCCCCAGAATCTTGTTTTTGTGTTAGAAGTTAAGGGGTGCCTGGGTGGCTCAGTTGGTTAAGCATTTGACTTAAGCTTGGGTCATGATCTCATGGTTCATGGGTTCAAGCTCCACAGCAGGCTCTATGCTGACAGCTTGGAGCCTGGAGCCTGCTTTGGATTCTGTGTGTCCCTCTCTCTCTGCCCCTCACCTTCTCATACTCAGTCTGTCTCTCAATCTCACAGAAATAAACGTTAAAGAAAAAGAAGTTTAATTACTTATCTGGGCACAAATAATGTGGTATTCATACTATCTGATGAATAAAGCAAGTGGATGTCTCCTGTTGACTTTGATACTCAATTTTGAGCTCTCAAACCTTCCATGTATGTGTGACATACTGTGTCAGGCAAACAGTGCATTTGGTGCTTTACTGTAATGCTCTTCACCATATCAAGGTGGTATTCTAATAAAACTGACAATCTGTTGTTCAATGTCTGTTGTGCTATACCATTTACATGCATTATCTCATTTACTTCTTAATAGAAACATTTGGAAGTTGGTATTATATTCCAATTTTACTAAGGAGGAAACTGAGGCTCAAAAAGATGAAGTATCTTTTCCAAGATTGCATAGCAAGCTGGGAGTAGATATAGAATTCTGGTCCTGGATGTCTTACTCTGAAATCCTGTGCTTCCCATAAGACTTGGAATTATTACTGGGATTTTTGGTCTTAGCATAGCTATCTAATGCATGTCTCTACTTCATGAAGTCTTAAAGTCAATGTCATAAAGATACTCCAGCATGTCTTTGTACCCCAAAGGTTAACAGGGGAGACAAAGTAATTAAAGGTCTTGTGTTAGATAAGATTTTGATGAAAGAATGCAAGAAGCTAAAGAAGTGCTATGAACTCAACCCCTGAATGGTATCCACACATGGGTTTTACTAGCCAGCAGGTGATCTTCAAGAAAAGAGGATTGTAAAAGGTTAAGCAAAAAGACTTTGTAGTCATTGTAGTTGCGGGGGTGGGAGGATAGTGCTGCTAGGTGCTTTATATACTTCTGATCCTCATAAAAGTGCTTTAAAATAGATGATATCACCCTATTTCTGTATAAATAACTTGAAACCTAATAACTTGCTTCAGTGTACAAGCTGGTATATTCTTGTAGAATTTGGCAGTCAACCCTCAGATCTGCATACTCTATAGTCCATGATCTTTTTTTCCTCTCTCACTCTGCCTAAAGTGGCATCCACATAGCACCAACCCTGTGAGTAGCTTCTCTTTCTCCCTGCTAGGGTCTTCTGGATCATTTTTCAATGAATGGCAATGAATGTGTTTTCCCATCACTTAATTATTGTTTCACCGGAGAGCTATGTGGGATTGTTTACATCACACGTAATTCATCTTGAGTCTATGAAGGGCAGGAATGGGGATATTTGAGCAGTTCTCACATCCTGATTAACATGTTTGGTTTCTATGCTTTACCTTGAATTGTGTCAACTTGTGATAATACTCATTATCTCACTCTGATCACAAGTTCCATTGAGTAGCTATGTTTTCAATTGATAAAACCTAAAAAATGATTAATTAATAAATGCTATTTGTCTATGAGGTTAAAACTTTCAGAAATGGGGTCTTTTACAGGGGGGGGGGAATAGAGTAAAGAAAAAACTTGATGGAAAGGTTTAGAAGTCATTGCACCAATATATCAGCAGTTCTTGGAGTTAATGCTATTTAAAATTGGTGATCTTCCTAGCTAATGGTTCTGCCTCCTGCCTTTCATTAACTAACTTTTATTCAGAGCTATCAAAAAGAAAAAAACCCAAATACATGGCATTGATCTCCCAAATGTTTTGATTTTGGCTCCCCTTTGCTCTAGAGCATCAAAGTAGTCATTGCTCATTAAGAAGGAAGAGACCTCACAACTTCACTGATGGAATTGACTTACCAGTGTTCCAAAACATGGAGTACCCCAGAAACATTCAGTCATAGAAGCTAAATTATGAAAACAAAGATCTACTCCTCTCTTCCTTTCCCTTTCCCCATTCATTCTGTCATTGTTTTTTTTTTCATTCTTTCTTCTGTGGTCTCTCATCCTCTCGCTCTCGCTCTCGCTCTCGCTCTCGCTCTCATTCTCTGTCTCCCCTGTAATTCTCTCTCTTTGTCCCTTGTTCTCTCTGTCTCCCCCATTATTTGTATTGTAGCTGCCTCTACTTTATGTAAACACTAAGCAAGAAGCATGTTTGCTTCAGGTTGTCATGGAAATGTTGCAAGTGGGCCTTTTAAGGAAACTGGCCTCTCTACATTAGTGAAATCACCCAGCTCTTCTAAGGTTGGTAATTTAGGGACATTTTCTACATAGAGATTACAGTTCAGGACTCCGAAGATTAGCCACTACTCCCAACCTGAACTTCTGTTCTCCTGTATCTAGTTTTCTTCCTATTGTGTCTTCTAAGAGATTTGGGTATAATTTTAATAAGGGGAAGGATGGATTTCTTCAGACTTCTATTATGATTTAAAATTCTTTTCAGCCTGCAAGACATATTTTGTGACTTCCAGTATGCTCTTTTTCAGAGCAGAAACGAGGGTACAAGTTGGAGTCTTGGGGATACAAAATCTGGCTTGGAGTGGGAGCAAAAAAAGTGGAGTGAGGAGAGAAAAAAAAGTCTTAACTCTGACAAGGAGAGGCAGATGGGAAAAGATGAAGGTTTTGCTGCCAGAAGGGGGTTCCTCTCCCCTCTTTTGCCACCAGAAAAAAAATTGAAGAGAGGCACCACGTCTGGATGAAGAAAGGGGGAGACAGGCAACAAATTTCAAAAATAGTTAAGAAAATGTCAGATGGTAATCAATACGAAGAAATACAGAATCCACATAATAAAATAAAGATAAATAATGATAAGAAAGATAGTTATGATAGGATGGTTAGAAGGCATGTTGGAGGAGATAACATTTAAACTGAGCCTTATCGAGGAGACAAATCTAGCCACACAAAGAGAACAACTGATACAGGTAAAGGAAAAGGTGAGTTCAAAAATCCTGAGATTAGGAAGAGTTTGGTCTTTCTTAGAACCCAAGGGAAAATATGAGTAGTGTGAAACATCAGCAGAGGCCAGATTATTCAGAGTGGCTTTTATAGGCCATCGTAAGCAATTTGGATTTGTTCTGAGCTTAGTGGGAGGCCATCGGAAAATTTTAAGGAGGAATGCGATTGATCAGATTGTGCTTTAAAAAGATTACTGTCTACAGAGTGGACATTGGATTGTGGGAAGTCAAGAGTGGAAGCCAGGACACTGTTTAGGAGGATGAGGTTTTTGGGGGTGACAGTGGGGTTTGTGGAGTCTGGAGCCAATGGCAAGAAAGAATTCTTGAAGATGTCTTTGATGCAAAAAAGGTGATTTTATTGAAACATGGGACAGGACCTGTGGTCAGGAAGAGCTACCCTGGGACCTTGAGGAGAGACTGGTTATATACTATGACATTGGGGGAGGTAAAGTCCAGGGGACATTTCCAGGGAGATTTTCACATGCTAAAGAAAACTCAGGATACTGGAGGCCTAGCTATTGTCAAGCTAAGGTGGTTTTCCCTCTAACAAAGCATTAGCATTAAGACAGTAGGGAGTTCTAGAGAAACATTTTACTCTGCCAGCCTCAAGTATTTGTCAATGGGCTGCAGGTTATAAGGAAATTTAGTTCTATGTGTCGTTTCCTTCTGCCTTTGTTCCCCACAGCACTATGGAGAGGTGATGGAGACTTAGTTCCTGCAGGACTTTGATCTCTAATGGTTAACCATTTGTTTTTCCCCTTTTCTTTGTTCTTGGGCAGCCAGGAGTGTGGAGGAATGTCAAGCATATCCCCCCTGGTTGTTTGTGTGTGTGGGGGGGGGGGAGGTGTTTGTGCCCTGTCAGCTTGCCTTGACTTCCCTCATCAAGGAGGCAACTATTTTTGTCCTAGGGAGAGATAACGTGGTCTTAGTTTAAGATGATAAGGATGGAGAATGAGAGAAGTGGGAGGATTTGAGTTATAATTTGAAAATAGAGTCAACAGGGCTTGCTGATAGATTGGATATGGAGATAGAGGAAAGGAAAAAATTAAGGCTTTCCTGTCTTTCTAGTTTTAGTATTTTGGGGAACTCAAAATAGGTGTTGGAAAGGTGGTCGTCAGGATTAACAGGTGAGACAGTGATTTTGAAAAGTAGAAGCCCAAATGAGACTGACAGAGCCTAGGAATTGATAGACTAATAGCAGTCACATCAACAGCTGCCATGCCGGTAAGGAGGGCAAATATAGGAGGATGAAAGCCCCTTGGAGGAGACTGATGGTAGGAAGTTCCTTAGCCTATGCCTGTGTTGGGGGGGGGAGCATTTAGGTGGTACAGGAAAGAATTGGAAAGCTTGGAGATTCAGTATTTGAGTGGGGTTGGGAGGGGGAGTTTGATGTCTCCTTTTGCCTTCATTGTGATTCAAATATTTTAATTTTAGCCCTCAGGCTACTGAGCTCCATAGAAACACCTGTTAAGCTTATAATAGAAAAATCTTTGGAAATGAAAAACACAGTCTTCTGTTTACAAAAGAGTTGATTAGGTAAAGGCAGAGAAATAAGATGATTTGCAAAGTTCTGTATCTGCCCATCTCCAGAGGTATGCAAAGTTATATATTACTAAGGACTGTGCTAAAAAGGCCTGTCATGTGATAGTTGTAAGTGTTATCATTGGTTATGCTGGTTGCCTTTAAGGAATTACAGTTTTGATATTATTACATTTAAAAAAAAGCAGAGGAACTTTTGGGTAATTGATAAACCAACAACCATTATTTCACTGTATCCTTTGTGAAGACAGCATAGTATAGTAGCTAAAGGCATGGATTCTTGAGATGCCTGGATTCAAAGCTCTGTTCCACCATTTACTTGCAGCATTATTTTGGGTCAATTAACCTTCTCTAAGCCTAAGTTATTATGTATGCAGTGAAGATAATGGAACTTCCCTTATAAGGTTGTGTTGATGATTAGATGTATTGATATTTATAAAATGCTTAAAACAACATCCATATTAGTGTTTGTTAAATAACATAAAATAAACAAGCACTTGGATAGGAGGATTATCGATAAATATAAGACTGGCCGTAAATACTGGGTCATTGGGTAGAGTAGGCAGGACAAAAAATAAAAGCAACTTACTGGGACTTGAGACACAGGTTTAGAGTCGCTTTGAAGTAGGACCAGGGGTGCCTGTTATGACTTGATTAGTCTTTTTCTGGCTACAAGACAGGAACTAATGTAGACCTCTTGAGGCCTGGAGATAGGTGAAGAATCCCTAGATTCTGTAAGAACATTGAACTGTATACAAGTAATAGAAACAATGCCATGCTGACATTAGGTCTAATAGAATATTAGTCCCTGAAAATCACCATTTTACCAAAGCTAAATATAACTCCCAATATGTCCATTAAAAAACAATTCCACTCTCTAGAGGTTTCTTTTTCTTCTTTCTTTCTTTGTTACTTTGTTTTCTTTCTTTCTTTCTTGGAAGAGATGGAGCTATCACTTCTGTCATGAGAAAGGGTGAAGTAAAAAAAACTTTGATAATTTATTTTTCTCTTGAAGAAGTGACCTCAAAGTTTTTATTGCTATACATAATTTTTTCTTTAACCAAAACATTTTCTCCTTCCTCCCATTTTATCTCAGTATTCCCATCCAAAAGACATAATGGCATTCTTTGTATATTATACTGAGTGGTGCTTTGTGAGCATCAAATGGCAAAAGTCAGCATCTCTGGATGGATTAGGATAATAATTATAAGTGGCACATTTATCTTATTCCGTCTGTGGAGTTCACAGAGTTAAGGCCGTTTTTAGAGTTATAGGGCTACATGGGTTTAGAGAGGTCTCATCCATCTTCCTCCTTCTAGTCTTAACTCTACTTAAACCTTTCTAGAAAGAGGAATCCTTTATTTTTAAGGGGCCCCGGGAATGAAATTTTTCATGATCCTTTTTTTTAATTTTTAAAATTTTTATTTAGTTTTGAGAGAGAGAGAGAGAGAGCGCAGGTGAGGGGCAGAGAGAGAGGGAGGCACAGAATCCAAAGCAGGCTCCAGGCTCTGAGCTGTCAGCACAGAGCCTAAAGTGGGGCTCAAACACATGAACTGTGAGATCATGACCTGAGAGAAGTTGGATGCTTAAGCTACTGAGCCACCCAGGTGCCCCTGTAAGATCCTTTAAGTCCTTTAAGTCACAGATATAGACGCAAACGCCTCAACAAAATATTAGCACTGAATCCAACAACATATTTAAAAAATCATACAATAAGATTAAGTGGGATTTATTCCCAGGATGCAAGTGTGCTTCAGTATTCACAAAAAAAACCAACGTGATATGTCACATCAATAAGAGAAAAGATGAAAATCTTATGATCACTTCAATAGATGCAGAAAAAGCATTTGACAAAGCATAACATCCATGCATAATTAAAGCCCCCTGCAAAGTAGGTATAGAGGCAACGTATTTCAACATAATAAAGGTCTTATATGAAAAACAGACGAGGTGTTCCTGGGTGGCTGAGTCAGTTAAGCCTCCAACTTCGCCTCAGGTTATGATCTCAAGGTTCAGGGTTTGAGCCCCTCATTGGGCTCTGAGCTGTTGGGCTCTGTGCTGACAGCTCAGAGCCTGGAGCCTGCTTCGGATTCTGTGTCTCCTTCTCTCTCTGCCCCTCCCCTGCTTGTGCTGTGTCTCTCTCTGTCTCTCAAAAATAAATAAACGTTAAAAAAAACCAGACAACATTATACTCAAGGGGTAAAAAACTGAGAGCCTTTCCCCTAAGGTCATGAACAATACAGGAATGTCCACTCTCACCACTTTTCTTCAACATCGTACTTGAAGTCCTAGCCACAGTAATTAGACGACATAAAGCAATAAAAGGCATACAAGTTGGTAAAAAGAAGTATATATGCGTTTGACATGTGATTATATATAGAAAACCCAAAAGACTACCAAAAAACGACTAAACTGATAAATGACTTCAGTAAAGTGCAAGATATAAAATCAATGTACAGACATCTGCTGCATTCCTATACCAATAATGAAGCAACAGAAAGAGAAATTAAGACAGCAGTCCCATTTACAATTGCACCGAAAACAATAAAATACCTAGGGATAAACCTAACTAAAGTGGTGAAAGACCTGTACTCTGAACAGTATAAAACCCTGATGAAAAAATTGAATATAACACAAAGAAATGGAAAGACATTCCATCTATACTCCTGGATTGGAAGAACAGATACTGTTAAAATGTCTGTACTCCCCAAAGCAATCTGTACATTTAATTCAATCCATATCAAAATACCAGCAGAATTTTTAACTGAGATAGAATAAGCAATCATAAAATTTGTAAAGACCTCAAATAGCCAAAGCAACATTGAAAAAGAAAAGCAAAGCTGGGAGCACTTGGGTGGCTCAGTTGGTTGAAGGTCTGACTCTTGATTTCAGCTTAGGTCATGGCCCAGGGTCATGAGATCAAGCCTGGGAAAATTAAACAATTAAAAAAGAAAACAAAAGCTGGAGACATCAGGATTCTGGGTTTCAAGTTATATTACAAAGTTGTAGTAACCAAAGCAGTATGCTGCTGGCACAAAAATAGACACATAGATAAATGAAACAGAATAGAAAACCCAGAAATGAACCCACAATTATATGGTCAATTAATCTTCATTAATGAGGAATGAATATCCAATGGAAAAAAGACAGTCTCTTCAACAAAAAATGTTGGGAAAATTGAATAGCCACATGCAAAAGAATGAAGCTGGACCACATACAAACATAAACTCAAAATAGAGTAAGGACCTAAATGTGAGACCTGGAATCATAAAAATCCTTGAAGAGAACATAGATAGTAATATCTCTGATACTGGCAGTAGCAACATTTTTCTAGATATGTCTCCTGGGGCAAGGGAAATAAAAGCAAAAATAAACTATTGGGACTACATCAAGAATAAGAAAAAAGCTTCTGCACAGCAAAGGAAACATTGAACAGAACTAAAACGAAGCTACTGGCTTGGAGAAGATATTTGCAAATGAGGTGTTTAATAAAACGTTCATCCAAAATATATAAAGAACTGATGCAAGTTAACATCCAAAAAACAAATAATCCGATTACAAAATGGGCATAAGACATGAATAGACATTTCTTCAAGTAAACATACAGATGGCCAACAGACACATGAAAAGATGCTCAACATCATTCACCATCAGTGAAATACAAATTAAAATTACAGTTAGATATCACCTCACGCCTGTCAGAATGGCTAAAATCAAAATCACAAGAAACGACAATGTGGAGAAAAAGGAACCCTGTGCACTGTTGGTTGGAACACAAACTTGTACAGCCACTCTGGAATATAGTATGCAGTTTCCTCAAGAAGTGAAAAATAGAACTGCCCTACAATCCAGCAATTGCACTACTGTGATTTCATCCAATAAAAGCCCCCACTAATTAATTTATTTTTATTTATTTATTTTGAGAGAGAGAGAGAATGCAAGAATGAGTGAGGGAGGGGCAGAAAGATAAGGAGTTAGAGAATCCCAAGCAGGCTCTGTGGGTTGATCCCATGAACCATGAGATCATGACTTAATCTAAAACTTCACATGTGTAACCAACTGAGCCACCTAGGTGCCCCCAAAAACACTAATTCAAAGGGACACGTGCACTCCTATGTTTACTGTAGCATTATTTACAATAGCCAAACTATGGAAGCAGTCCAAGTGTACACTGATAGATGAATGGATAAAGAAGTGGTATATATATACAATGGAATATTATTCAGCAATGGAAATGAACCAAATCTTTCCATTTGCAACTATATGGATAGAGCTAGAGACTAATGCTAAATGAAGTAAGTTAAAGAAAGACAAATACCATATAATCTCACTCATATATGGAATTTAAGAAATAAATGAGTAAAGGGAAAAAGAGACACACCAAGAAACAGACTCTTTACTATAGAAAACAAACTGATGGTTACCAGAGGGAAGGGTGTAGGGGATTGAGGGTAATAGGAGATGAGGAGTAAAGAGTAGACTTATCATGATGCAAAAAAAATTTTAATGGCATTTAAAAAATAAAGGCTAAACAGATCACCCAGTAATTCCACTCTTAGGTATATACTTCAGAAATCAAAACATATGTCCACACAAAAACTTTACAAAGAATTTCATAGAAGCATAATTCATGATAGCCAAAAAGTGGAAACAACCTAAGTGTTCAGCAACAGACGACTGGGTAAACAAATTGTGATGTCACCATACAATGGATTATTATTTGTTTATAAAAGGCAATGAAATTCTGATACATGCTACAACAGATGAATCTTGAAACATTATGCTAAGTAAAAGACGCTAGTTAAAAAGACTAAGTAGTATATTATTCTTTTATGAAATATCCAGAATAGACCAATTCATACAGACAGAAAAGTAAATCAGTAATTAAGGCAGGAACAGGGATGAGGGTTGCAGCAAAAATGAGGAATGACTTGCTAATAAGTGCAGGGTTTCTTTCCAGGATGTTAAAAGTACTTATAAATTAGATTGTGGTGATGACTGTACAAATCTATGATTGTACTGAAATGTATGAACTATAAATAGGTGAATTTTATGGTATATGAAGCCAACCACAATAAAAGCTGTTTAAAAAAGAAAAGAAAAAGGAAGAAAAGACTAAATGGAGAAGCCACTTGGAGAGAAGAGGACCTGGAACTACATTGCAGAAAGAGAGATGCCCCACCTTCCCAGCATTTAAATCCATTTACAGAACTCCAGCGTTACAGAACTTTACAGCATTTACAGAACTCCAGCCCCAGCCACCAAGTACTGCAACTATACAAGAGAACCAGAGGCAAGATTAGCAGAACTGCTCAGCTGAGTCAAATCTTCATAATAGCTATGGAAGCTAATAAAGTGGGTATTATTTTAAGCCACTAAGTTTGGGGGTAGTTTGTTATACGTTGATAAATAACCAAAATAGCCACTTGGGAAAAGATACCACAGAGTCCAAATCGGTCAGAGATCTAAATGCAAATCTTGAAGCAACAGAAGAATTAGAAGAAAATATGGGTAGATTCTTCTATAATCTGTGTATGGGGAGAAATCTTTCTAATTATGTCTCAAAATAAAGACGCAATAAAATAAAATATTTACACATTTAATTACTTAAAAAAATTAAGGCTTTTCAGGACAAAAGGTCCATTAAAAAATAAATAAAGGGGGAGATGCTGCAAACCAGGGACCCAGAACTGCTCAGAGGCAGTGAATAAATGCTCTTCAAGCCTGCAATAAAAAATGGCCTCCAATAAAACTACATTGCAAAAATTGGGAAAGAAATAGAATGAGAAGAGAAAAAAAGTAAAAGAGGCAGAGCCTGAAGAAAAGTACTGAAATGTACTGAAATGACATGTAGTGAATGGGAAGGTGGAGTATTTCCTTAAGTGAAAGGGATTTACAGATGCTGACAATACTTGGGAACCTGAAGAAAATTAAGATTGTCCAGAATTAATTGAAGTATTTCTTTAATTTTCAAAAAACTGACAAAGAAAAAGATTGTACGAAAAGAAAATCTGTATCTGACAATGAATCTGATGACAGCAAATCAAAGGAGAAAAAAGATGCTGCTGATAAATACTGAATGAATAATTGGTGCCACAGGCAGTAGTGGAGAATTAATGTTTCTCATGAAATGGAAAGATTCAGATGAGGTAGACATGGTGCTGGCAAAAGAGGCAAACATCAAATGTCCTCAAATTGTAATTGCTTTTTATGAGGACAGACTAAGGTGGCATTTTTGTTTAGAAGATGATGCTCAATAACTTTTTATATATAGATTGTGTGTGTGTGTGTATATATATATGTTTATATACACACACATGTAATCTGGGTTTTGGGGGTTTTTTATGTTTATTTATTTTTGAGAGAGAGAGACAACAAGAATGCTAGTGGGGATGGGGCAGAGAGAGAGGGAGATACAGAATCCAAAGGAGGCTCCAGGTTCTGAGCTGTCAGCACAGAGCTCAAAGTGAGTCTCAAATTTGTGGACAGAGGAGATATCATGACCTGAGCCAAAGTTGGATGCTTAACCTACTGAGCCACTAAGGTGCTCCTGGGTTTTGGTTTTTTTGATTTATTTGTGTGAAGAAATAGTATTCTAATAAAAATCAACTTTGATAGGTTCAATTTGAAGTAGTATTGGGGGAGTTGTTGTTGTTTCCCAGTCTATATCTCTGCTTACTTTGAAACAATGAAAGTTTTCTGTAGTTGATTCCTTCGTCAGAAAAGAATATTTGAGACCATGGGAAAATCTTTAGAGTCATTACTCAATCAGAATTTGTGTTTTACGGGGCACCTGGGTGGCTCAGTCATTTGAGCATCTGACTGCATCCCAGGTCATGATCTCACAGTTCATGAGTTTGAGCCCTGCGTAGGGCTCTGTGCTGATAGCTCAGGGCCTGGAGCCTGTTTCTTATTCTGTGTCTCTCATTCTCACTGCCCCTCCCCCACTCACACTCTGTCTCAAAAATAAATAAACATTAAAAAAAAAAAAAGAATTTGTGTTTTACTCCCATATGCCTAAGGGCCATCTGGGTTTTTGCTTATTTGTGGTTGTTTTTGTGTGTATACATAAAAATACAAACGTAAATGGTTTCCTTTCCTTTCCTTTTTTTTTTTTGACATTCACCAAAACAAAAACAGCATTTCATAATCATGGCTAAGCCCATGTTTCTGGGATGCTGTCATTTTCAGCAACCTAGGAAATGAATCACTTAAAGTTAAATTGAAATTTTTCCTGAAGCCTTAACTTTTCAAATTTTGTAATTAATTGGACAATTTAAATATATTGTAAACAATTTAAACAGAACAATTTAAAAGCAGCCATATCAGAATCCATTTCCATATCTAGAGTGATATAAATGCAAGTTTATTTGCAAGATCCCTGAAAGGAAAATTTTATCACTACCAACAACCTCCCCATGCAAATGAGAAAACTAGACAAATCCTTGTTTAATTAGGTAAGTGAAAGTTAGTTAAATGGACATTTAAAGGTTCCTTCTACTGAACCATTCCTTTTCAAGAAGTGGAAATCTTTGTGCTGTATTGACTAAAAGATCATGATTCATGGAATGTCTAAGACATTCTTCATGGAAACCTAATCATAATCAGATATTGGCAATTTAGGACCTGCTGAAATAAATGGGTCAACAAACTTTTGTATTCTAAATTCTTTGAGTTGCGTGTTTTTTCTTTACCCCAAATTCTTCCTTACATGTAGGCTCAGTCTTCTCAGTATTTGAGTTACTGGTTCAGCAGAAACCAGGAAAAACACTAACTTTGTAATAATCAGAATGCTATCCAACTATGTATTGTTTACTTTATTGTAAATACTGGTAAACAGTAGTCAATAAATAGTTGTATATTCTATTAAAATAAAGGGCCCCTGGGAATGAAATTTGAAATTTTGTAACCTCCTTCTAAGTCATTTCTGTGTTTAGGACTTTCACTGTTCAGGACATCTTTCCTTTTATTCAAGTAAAATCCTATTACAAAGACAAAGGTATTTCCATACCATCTTGGAGGCTCTATAGTAATGGTGCTTTGTTTGCAGTGACTATAGTGGACTACATTACTACAAATAAACCTATAGAAGAAAATGGTTTTGGGGGGCCCTGATTTTGTAACAGCTTGTTTATAATACAAATATCTGGTTTTATGTCTGCTTTGTGTAGGGAAGAAGAGTAGAAAACTCTACAAGAGGTGTGAGAGGTTTGCTTTGTAAACTTCCCTAATTACTGCTAGGTTGTGATCATGTGCTAATTTACCATTAACAGCATGAAGTGAGCTCTCTCATTTTCTGGTCCTGTGGGTTAAGAATGTGATTTCTAGCAATACACCAATTATTTTAAAAAATCACAGTCAAACCAGAGGAATGGGAGGGTTAGTTTAAGGGAGAACAATTGGTAGTGAACTCTTACTTGCATTTAACATGAGTCCCCTTTCTCTTTCCCAGTATGTGTTAGTCTCCTGGTCCTTTTGATTTTCTAATTTTTATGAATGTAGCCCATGAGAAATTCCTGGTAGATGCTGCTAAACTCAGAAGAAATAAGTTAAGCTATGTCTCCTTAGTTATTAAAGGGTTTGCTGCAAATAATTTATTAATTAAGGAAAGTGCTAACCAAACTTGGTTGGTCAAGTGTGATACCTCACAGTTAACATTTATTTAGCCAACTTAATTCCAAAGTTGAACATGAAATCGCCTTTTTTTTTTTTTGAGTAGTACTGATTGTATGATCCTGAGTATTCAAGGTTAAAGCATGTTCATCCAATGCATCTCTTTTAGGAGGTAGAAGGTTATCATCTGGTATACATTTGACTTATTGTAGACTAGAGTTCTTTCCTTATAATGAAAAGATATTCTAACTTCATCCCAGCAGATACTACGTTAGCTGCTTAACAGAAACATGTCCATAAGGAAGAAACTCTTACACTCTTAATTCTGCCTGGAGGGGCACTGCAAAGCATTACAAACAGAAAGCTGAAATTTCATAATAAAGCCATTGTAGATAAGGTGTTAAGGTATCACTTTAATCCAAATTTTAATCATCTGGACTTCACCTGTCACGTATTTTCTATTAGCCACACACCTGTGAAATGCTCACTAAGGGGCATTGGAGATAGGATCTACACCTGTCCTGATAGGTTTTCACTGCCAGGATTTGATGGATCTTTGTGCACAGATCTCCATATGGGCTGTCTCTGTGGGATAAACTCTTTATGTGGCTACAGATATGAACTTAATAGCATTTTTTGGCTATGGAGCCATCATGCTCAAGCAATTTATTTGCATTTTTGTTGTATATCACTCAGAAGTAGGGTTTATACTGAAATGTCCTTTAGATGCTAAAATAATTCATGTTTGTATCCTTCCAGTTCTACTACATGCTCTTCTTTGGAACTTTTCTTTAAGACTACTTGCAAGTGTCAGGTACAGTGTTTAAAAGGTGTCCATCTCCATGTGTATACACAAAGAGTAAGGATTAGGCATTGTGATTCATCCAGATAATTGAGCATAAGCCAAAAACTCCTGTGGGGTGGAGAGTAAAACTATTGCCCATGAACTGGATGAAATACGGACCTTGTATGAAACCTCCAATGACATGAACTAGATTTTCACAGTGAAAGAAGATTCATTGCCAAGGGATTACTCCTGTATGCTTTGTAAGAGCTAGTTGACAATCACAGTTTATGGAGTATTCTAGTTTGCTTGCTCCTTCCCTCTTCCATTGCCCACATTTGGGCTTTTTCACTGTTTCTTAGACCTAGGAACAGCATCTATATTGAGCAAATATATTTTGAACAAAAGTTTCAGACAAGTTTGTCACACACACAAAAAAGGTAGAGACATCTTTCCCTCCATGTTGATACTTATGAAACTAATTGCTGAACGGGATTTGGGATTATATCTGACTCTTGGTTCCACACAACAATTTATGTACTGTCCGATCTATTTATCCTGCAATACATTTTGATTTTTTTAAAAAAAATTTTAATGTTTATTTATTTTTTGAAAGAGAATCTGAGCATGGTGAGGGGCAGAGAGAGAGGGAGACACAGACTCCAAAGCTAGCTTCAGGCTCTGAGCTGTCAGTACAGAACCTGACGTGGGGCTTGAACTCATGAACCATGAGATCATGACCTGAGCCAAAGGTGGACACTTAACTGACTGAGCCACCTAAGCAACCCCAGTGCATTTTGGTTTTTTAACTTTACGTTGTCATTAAATATTTGCATTAATTGAAAAAATGGAATTTATTATGCAGTAACTCTGTGTATCTTAAATTGTCTTTCCCCTCTGTTTGTTTTAGGGAAATTAATGACTTTATTTTTTTAGCCAGCATTGTTCCCCTGATACAGCATTGTAACTAATGATAGCTGGAATATATTCAATTCCAGGTGGACTGTTGTCATTTTTCTGTACAGCAGGAGTGAATAAGATTATCTGTAGATTAGCCAGAAGGAAAATGGCTTTGTATTTTGCCTTTGTAGCAGACTATTGGAAGGTATTTAATTTGATATTGTTATCTGTAAGAAATAGAATAAAGCAGGATGAAGCATGTACATTCAAATGTGTAGCTTATCGCACTCTTGAAAGCAGAAAGTGCTAATTTTTTACTTTAAAAAAATCTGGAAGAGGGCCCCAAATAATTCAGTGGAAGAAAAATGATGGCCAAGTGAAATCACATGACTAAGTAGATAATTCCAGTGAAACCCAGGAAGAACCGCATTAGTGATAGTCTGTAAGTATACACAGTACTTTACAATAGGTTGATTGCACTAAACAAAGAAGAAAATCCTTTCACTGAGGAGCTTACAGTCTAAAGATACAAGTTGGTGCAGCACAATATAAAATGAGAACAATAAATGAGCTCCATAGTGGGTGGTCTTCATAGCTGAAATGCTTAAAAAATAAATGCCTTCTTAGAAAGGTAGAGGTTTGAGAGGGAATGGTCTGGGCGTGCAAAGAAGTGGAAAGCTATTCTTTGGGGCTGGAAGATGAGGACAAGGAAGGGAGGGTTGGATCCTATGTCTAAAAAGAGGATCAAAATAAGAATGGGTAAAGAGATCAGACTAACATTGGCATGGTAGAGCTTGGTGATTTAAAGAAGAAGATGAAATGCCAGTAGAGAAGGATTTAGAGAGAGGGGACAAACAACATACAATACGACTTTCTATTACAGCATATACCACATCTTTAATAACCCAGATATGGAGAATGCTGCTTGAAACAGCTTCTTGCCAATGTGAATGGCTTCTACAACAAAGAATAGTCCGGAATGGTTCCATTGAGATACTATATGTGAAAGGGGTTTGTAAGCAGCAAAGCAGTACAAATGTAAGTCATCATCATATTCTGTTTAGCTTTGACTTCATTACATTTTCGCTTGGTAATATATTTTAAGACAAAAGGTTAGCAGTAGAACTTAGTTTCAGAGATGTTGTCAAGAATAGATTTCTTACTGTAAATGCTTCATTTGTTTCCCTGTTAGCTTATTACAAATGCTGATAGTAAATGTTCCCCCAAATGGTTCTTTCTAGTTTTCTTACAATTGAACTGATACCTTTACATCAGTGAAGATCATTCTCATCCTCATTCCTGCTCCCTCTCTTGGTACCCAGTCTTTTTTCCACCTTTGTTCATATGGTCATGTAGTGTTTTAAGTCTCACAATATCATTTTATACTCTACCTCATTCTAACAGGATTTGAGTTGGTTTACTGAGAAACTAATACAATGACAGGATGAACAAATTGACAAAGAAATGCATGTGAAGGGAAAATAAATGTAAGAAACTGAAATGAGACCACAATAAGGACTTTTTTTCTTGAGAAAGTGAGTGAGAGAGAGAGAGAAGGGGAGAGGGGCAGAGAGAGAAAGAATCTCAAGTAGGCTCCGTGCACAATGTGGAGCCTGACACGAGGCTCGATCCCTTGACCCTGGGATCATAACCTGAGCAGAAATCAACCGACTGAGCCACCCAGGCACCCCAGTAAGGTTTTAACCAAGTACACAGCATTGGGGACTTTATAGTTGTAATCTAAGTTTGGCTCTGAGTGTCTTAGCAGACGAAGAGGGAAATATTCACTATAAGATATGCAGAGATTCATGACATTAAAATGAACCAATTTCTCAGAAGAAGCAAGCACAGACTTTTTGAGACCTCTGAGAAATTCTTCCCATGGATTTTTATGAATGCCAGTTTGGTGATTTTGGATTTTATCCTGAAGGCACTGGGAAGTCAGTGAAAGCTTTTGATCCAGGGGATGACCTACTTGAAGCTGTCTTTAGAACAGCTATAAGAAAGTTTTCTTAACTAGAAACTAGATACAAGAAACTAGATATAAGAAAACCAGTTAGAGATGATCTCTGAGGGTCTGGAAAAGGATGCATCCAAGTGAATGGAAGGCAAAGGAAAGCTATAGGAGGGGTTAAAGAGGTGGCCAAGGTCATTACTTAGATATGAATGGAAAGGGAGGAATCAAAGATGCCTGTTGGATTCAGTTTTACCTAGAATGATGGTATCATAATCCCTCACAAATATAAGAGGAGGAGAGATGTGTTAAACGAGAAAGCACAGAAAGTTATGAAAAGGGTAAGATAACCACTATGGATTCTTATAGTTGTATTTTGGACTAAACAGAACAAAGTAAATGGAAAGCTACCATTTTTTAACACTTTATATTTAATGAAGTGTTTTACATACAGTATCTTATTTTGTCCTTATGACAGTTCTGTGAGGGAAATAGTAAGTATCCACATTTTAAATTTTAAATTTTCAGACCCAAACTATCTGAAACTTGCTTAACCGGTACATCTAAAGCCATATGAGGAGTAAGTGCCTTGTTTTCTTCCCTCAACTGTCTGACACCACCTCAAGAAGGCCTTCTGTTTGGAGCTATTGGTGTAAAGTAGGATCCAGTAGGATGACAAAATCAGGACAAGATTAGAGTTTTGCCAACATTATGAATCTCAAGTTTTTGCTTTGTCTTAACTATAATTGTTCCAGTGGGGACATTTGATAGGAACAGTACTGTTTTTCCCCACACTAAATGTCCCCAGACTGCTATGCTTTTTAAATTTCATATCTGCTTTTTATAGTTGTATAATCTCTTCCACTGATGTCAGCTGTTACTATTTGGTGTATTTGGCAGCCCCTCATTCCAAATCAGTTGTTCCACTGGGACCAGATAAATAGGCTTGTTATTTTTAGACACAATTTTAAGAGTGACTATACCTTGAACACATAGGCAATCCTCTTATGAGAACCTAACCCTAATGTTGTGTTATGCTATATTTTTATGAGCAAAGGATATATGTCTTAATGTTTGATCATTCTTAGAATGTATATTATTGGCTGTCTTGTAGGTTATTGGCTACTTCTGGGTAAAGTATTGGATAAGTTACCTAGAAATGTTTACTATATAACTCTTGACTCTTTTAAAAGCAGAAGCTATTGGTGGCAACAGGGAAATACACATAGGAGGCTGTGTATTTCTGGTGCATAGCAATCTAGTTGCCAAAGTCTTGAAATTACTGCCCAATCCCCTTTATTCCAGAATGATTTGTGGCCACTTCTCCCAGTCTCCAGTGCCCTCTGCTAGAAAGGTTACAGGCATTCCCTTTTGTTTCCAATAAGTCCTCTCTCCTGAAACAGCCACAGAAGTTTTCAACCAGCCCTCTCCTGGTTCACTTGTCTCTCCCTTTTTCCCTTTGGAAGGAAGGCTTTTAATAAAGATTTATTGACTATCCACAGGGGGATTGTTCCTATAGGAAGCACTGCACTCCTCAGTGTGAAATCTGTGTCTCCAGCTGGCAGAATAAAACATTTTGTGACACTTGGTAATAGTGAGTGCGTAATTCAGTGAGTGCTCACTTCATGAACACCCAGTCTATCTCCAACACAAGTGATGTTTTTTTTCCAAATCTACTTTTCAAATTAATTTTAAAGATGATGAACAATCAGTAACTAATCAGTACATTCATTAAGCAGACTGAACTGGTTGGAAATAATAAGAGGAAAGATGATTTCCCTTTATGTTCTACTGAAGGATGAAATTAATAAAAGTTGCTATCATTAGAACTCAGCAGGGTCCATAACTGAAATGCTTGGCGTGTCAGATGTTGATAGGTAAGACTGTATTCTTGGTGTTAATAAGGAAAGGTGTTTATTCCTTTGCATAGGTACTTTGGGACAAAGAAGCTACTTTTATTTTTAGCTAGAAATACCTGCATATCTCCTTGTGCCCTGAAAAATGGGAATGAGTTTGGATTTGCTTTGGCCTATGGAAAGTAAAGCTGTGATATTAGAATCTTGTGGCCCTGAGTTAGGCTTTGAGAGAAAGTTTCTGGTTTGATGGTTTTTGGAACCAATGACGACAGATAAGAATTACAAAGATGATTGGTAGATTGGTGGAATAAAATTCCTGATGCCCTTACATAAATACATTGAAGTCATGAAAGTATTTTCTAAAAATATGCAGGGCATCCAAGCCTCCTTGAGAGTGAAGGAGATTTCATAGAAGCTCTTGGGCTTTGGTAGTTGTCTTGATTTGCAAGTGAGTATGTCATTGTTTATATTTTAGACCGACCTTTGAGAAGGAGAGAAATTTGCTTTCCATTTTTTTTTGTTTTGTGTCTAAATGTCTATTACAGGAGCATACATTTGGTGAGCAATCAAACGTCTCTGAGATGTTTATTGGTAAATAAGAAAAATGTTTTCTGAAGGGAGCAAGTGGTATGTTCTGTAAAGATAATGAGATTTATCAATTTGAAAATATGACAATGCAACTGAAGTATCTAGATTGAATGGAAAGCTATGAATTATGCCTACAGAATGCTGCAGCTTCTCCCTTATGTGACGTCTGACAGTATAATGAAAGTAAATTATTAAACATTTAAAAAGCCTCAGTAAATGAAAACAGTTAGTGGCTTGATATGTTATATTTGGACCTAGCACTAGAGAGGCTTCACTGGTTATAGCGCTTGTGAGCACTGAAGCCAGCCCCTGGTATTTTAGGTACATTATGCAAATTTCCCTAGAGCAGCAGCATGGTTGGAGTTCTCTGCCTGATGCATCAGTTAGCTTTAGTGCCCTCTGACTAAAAAGGATATGATGATGAGTGATTATCAGGCATAAGATTTAAGCCAATGAGATTTGAGACTTTAGACTTCAATTGCATTTCATCTGTCAACTGCATTGAACTTTCCTGTCAAAAACCAGACTAACATTGACCTGCCAGAGTCTGTGGGGAGACTCTGCTATAATAAATCTTGATTAGGTATTAGTAGAAAGATATAATAGGGACAAGCGATGAGCTAGCCAGAAAGGGAGAGGTGAGCATAAGAGACTTTTTTGAGCTGAGAAGATAATGAGATAAGATCAAAAGAAAGTTTATATTCCTCTTTGTCCTTCCTCTCTGATAGTACCTTGGTCTAGTACTGAACCTTACTTGTAGATCTCTTCTTATCTTTCCTTATTTTTTTTTCCTTCTACCACTGCCACCTCCATTCATTCCTTGCTCCTGAGACTCTGTCCTAATGAAAATTCCCTATTAAGGTATTACATAATAAGAAAAAGACACCAAGGAAAACTGTTAGTTTTCCTTTTTTGTTGTATTTTTGAAAAATACTTCCTACTTTTACCCTCTTATCTTTATTTATTAAAACTGTCCTGATAAAACCTTTATTAGACAGTCTCATCTCCCATATTTTTATAAAGTGACTCCATTATAAATGACCGGAGCTGAGATCATTGTATTTATCTAAGGGACAACATTCTTTTTATGGCATCTTGATCACTCTGACATCTTGTCATCTAGGGTGGTATCCCAGGATGTTTACAATCTTATCAAAGGTTAGTGTGAAATTCTCAAACCAAAATTAATTCAAAGTCATTGTCTCTTTAACTTAAAATGACTTGGATAAGATCCGCAAATCAAATGGTCATAGGCACAACACTGCCTAACAATTAGAAATTGGTGCTTTAAAAAATTGGTTTTTAAATTACTTATGGAGGGAACAAAATTATATTAACACTCCACCCTAAAGGGGGAAAAAACCAATCATTTATCACCAAAGAGCCAAAATTCTGGTCTCCTTTAGCCACCCACACCCCTAAAAAAGTTTTTTTAAAGACTCTGAGAGAGCATAGCAATGATGACATAGATAAGAAGGAAACTGGCTTACCCATTCATTCATTCATTCAACATATATATTTTTAATATGTTGATAGCCTACTATATACCATCTTTATTCTGTCTCTACCTTGTTATCCCAAAGATAATGTTCCCAAGTTTGAATATAACCATTCTCTAGTGGTGTGTAACCTATACTTGGAGTAAAGTAACCCTTCATTCCATTTCTCTTCGGTAGCCAGTGATTTGGTAATATGTTGTTTGGATGACGACAAGTATAATGCTTTTGTTTTCCCACTCTAGGATGTCTCTCTAGCCTGCAGAATCTTACCCATCATTCATATTTGTTAAATTGTGTTTCTAGTTGTTTCCAATGTCTTTGTTAAAATTTTATTTATTTACTTTGAGAGAGAGAAAGAGAGCGTGAACAAGTGAGCAGGGGAAGGGCAAAGAGAAAGAGAGAACGAGGGAGAGAATACCAAGCAGGCTCCAAGTTGTCAGTGCAGAGCCCGACACAGTGCTCGATCTCATGAACCGTGAGATCATGACCTGAGCCAACATTATGAGTCCAATGCTTAACTGACTGAGCAACCAAGGTGCCCTTCCAATGTCTTGATTTTATTTTTTTCTTTTTAAACGTTTTATGTTGAAATAAATACTATTAATATAATTTAATATAAATAATAAAATATAAATTATTGTAAATTAAATTCAATATAAAATATTAGAATATTCAAAATAACATTTTATTTTGTATTATTTAAAAAATTTTTCTAATGTTTATTTATTTTAGAGAGAGGAGAGAGAGAACATGAATGGGGGAGGGCGAGAGAGAGAGAGAGAGAAGGAGACACAGAGTCTCAAGCAGGCTCCAGGCTGTGAGCTGTCAGAGCAGAGCCTCGATGCTGGGCTCGAACTCACAAACTGTGAGATCATGACCTGAGCTGAAGTCCGATGCTTAACTGAGTGAGCCCCCCAGGCACTCCAAAAATAATCTTTTATTTTTAAAAATTCACAGGGGGTTGCAAAAATAGTACAAAGAACTGTCATATCCTTTATATAATTTCCCCCAATGGTTGCAGTCTACATAACTAGAGTGCTATATCAAAACCAGGATATTATGTGTGTATATAGTTCTGTGTCATTTTATCATATGTGACGATTTGTATAACCAACCAAGAGACAGCACTATTCTATTACCACAAAGATCTTCTATTTGTTACCCACCCCTTTGGAATCAAGTCTCCCGCCTCTCATCTTTCACTATCCTTAACTTCTGGCAACCACTAATCTTTTTTCGATCTATAAAGCTTTGTCATTTCAGTCATTTCTATAGTCTTATATAAAAGAAAACATACAGTATGTAACCTTTTGAGATTGACTTTTGTTTACTGAGCATAATACACTTGAGATACATCTGTTTGTTGTCTGTATCCGTTTTTTATTTTTATTGTTGAGTAATATTCTCTGGTATGGATGAACATAGTTTGCATAATCTTATACCCATTTTATTGTTCTATTTCCAAGTTTTCTGATTCTTTCCTCCATTCTATCCCTTCTGCTGTTGAGTCCATCCATTGAGTTTTTAATTTGGCTATTGTATTTTTCAGTTCTAAAATTTCCTTTTGGTTCTTCTTTATATCTTTCTTTGTTGAGACTTCCTATTTTAAGTTTTTATTTAAACTCCAAGGTTTATTTACTTATTTATTTGCATGTAGATATCCATTTATTTCTTCATCATTTTTTGAATAGACAGTTCTTTCCCAGTTAGTTAGGGGCACCTCAATGGCTCACTTCTTTGAGTGTCTGACTTCAGCTCAGGTCATGATTTCATGGTTCGTGAGTTCCAACCCCACATCAGGCTTGCTGCTAGCAGCACAGAGCCTCCTTCAGATCCTCTGTCCGCCTCTGTCTCTGCCTCTCTCTCTCTCTCTCTCTCTCTCAACAATGAATAAACATTAAAAAAATAAACTCCAGTTAGTTAAAATACAGTGAAATATTAGTTTCAGGTGTACAATTTAGTGACTCAACACTTCTGTACCACACCTGGTGCTCTGATGATTGATTCTTAATTGAATACTGGGCATTTTGAGCATTATGCTATAAGTTCTGGATCTTATATCAGTTTTAGCAAGCCTCCTTTGATGCTACACCTGTGAGAGAAGGTAGGCACTGACTAGTTCATGCCAGGTGGATGTGGATATCTAGGTTCCCTGATCAACCTTTCTTGAAACTCTAGTCAAGAAGAGGATGCCTTGTTACTGCTAGGTGGAGGTGGGAGTTCAGGCTCCCCAGGAGGCCTCCACTGACACCACCTTGGCAGGGAGGAAGAGGAGTGCCTTCTTAACCATTAGGTAGGAGTTGAAGCTCAGGTTTACCAGATGGTTTTTAATGACAGTAAGTAGTGGGAAAACCTTGTTATTGCCAGACATGGATGAAGGTCCCAGGTCTGTACTCAGTGTTTTCTGACATCTTCCCAATGGGGAGGTAATAGAGGCTCTTCCTTACAGATAGGCTGGAGTTGATATTCAAGTTTCCCATTTGGCCTTTACTGAAGGTGATATGGGTGGTGCCACAGTTTTATCTATGGTGTTTTTGTAGGGTAGGGAGAAGATTGTCTACAAGTTTTCTGTCTTGCTAGTCTGCCATTGTCCTGGTCCTGTGGCTAGAAAGACTTGATTTTACAGGGGGTTGACATTAAACACTTAGAAATCTTTACAAGTAGTAAAATAACTATGAATAAAATTGTGATTGTGTTAACTATGCCATACTTTTCCTTATAGTTTTTAACACTTTTATTGAGGTATAATAGACATATCATAAAGCACATTTAAAGTGTACAATTTGATGTATACACCCACGACCACAATCAAGATAATAAATATCCATCATCCCCTAAAATTTCCTGGTGCTTTTTTGTGTTCCCTCCATTCTCTGATCCTTTACTACTTTCCCTTCCAGGCAACTACTAACCTATTTCCTGTCATTACAGATTAATTTACAGATTCTAGAAATTTCTATAAATGGATTCATTCTGTATGAACTCTTTGTCTTCTTCCACTCAGCATAATTATTTTCATATTCATCTATGTTGTGTATAAGACTAATTCATTCCTCTTGAATGATTAGTAGTATTGCGTTGTATAGATACATGACAATTTGTTTTTAGTTTCGACTATTGATATTTGACTTACTTTCACTTCTAGCTATTATAAATACAACTGCTATGAACATTTGTGTACCAGGGTTTCTGTGTACATACACATTTATTTCTCTTAGATAAATGAATTGTGGAATGTCTGTGACATTTACCTTTTTAAAAGCTGCCAAACTTCCAAATTTTGTACTACCACTAGCAACATGTGAGAGTTCAGTTGTCCTACATCCTTTCCCATACTTAGTACAGTGAACTTTTTTAATTGTAATCATTGTAGTGAGTGTATAGTATTATCTCATAGTGGTTTTAATTCATATTTCTCTGATGGCTAATAATATCAAACATCTTTTTTTTTTTTTCCAATGTTTATTTATTTTGGGGACAGAGAGAGACAGAGCATGAACGGGGGAGGGGCAGAGAGAGAGGGAGACACAGAATCAGAAACAGGCTCCAGGCTCCGAGCCATCAGCCCAGAGCCCGAGGCGGGGCTTGAACCCACGGACCGCGAGATCGTGACCTGGCTGAAGTCGGACGCTTAACCGACTGCGCCACCCAGGCGCCCCTCAAACATCTTTTTATGTGCTTATATGCCACCCAAATATATTCTTTGGTGAAGTGTCTTAAGTATTTTTCCTATTTTTATTAAGATCTTTGACATCTTACTATTGATTTATAAGAATTCCTTATGTAATTTAGATACAAGTCCTTTGTCAGATACATGTTTTGCAAATACATGTTTTCCCAGTCTTTGGCTTGCTTTTACCTTTTCACAGTGGTGTCTTCTGAAGGGTAAACATTTTTAATGTTGATGAAATGCAACTTACTGATTTTTTCCCTTTTATAATTTGTGAGTTCATGTCATATTTAAGAAATCTTTGGCAAACAAAAGGACACTGAGATTTTCTCTTATGTTTTTGTCCAGAAGTTTTATCGTTTTAAATCTTAGATTTAGGTCCATGATTCGTATTGACTTAATTTTGTATATAGTGTATGATAAGAGCCAAGGTTTATTACTTATTTATTTGCATGTAGATATCCATTTGTTTCTGCATCATTTTTTGAATAGATGGTTCTTTCCCAGTGTATGGCTTTGGTACCTTTGTTGACAATCAATTGAGATTATAAGAGCATAATTGAATAAGTAGGCAGTATAATGAAATATAATGAATGACAACATAATGAAATATGATGAAAATCAAATGTCAATATTGTTTTGTCTATCTTTACACAATAATATACTATCTTGTTTCATGTATCTTTATTGTTTTCTGAGCAAAGTAGTGTAAATCCTTCATTGTTCTTTTTCAAAATTATTTGGACTATTGTAGGTGCTTTATATTTCATTATAAGTTTTAGAATCAAATTGTTAATTTCTACAAACATTTCCTTTTATGTGGATTTAATTTGTTCTTATTTTATTACATAATGTAGAAACCTGAGGTCATTGATTAGAGACCTTTGTGTTTTTTTCTAATATAGATATTTTCATGATATAAATGTCCCCTGAATTTTTTATTCTGATATATTGTATATTCATCATCATTCAGACCAAATCTTTTTCTAATTTCCCTTTAGATTTTTTCCTTGACCCATGGATTAGCTAGAAGTATGTTACCTAATTTCCATAGAATAATCTAATTCTTGATTATTTTCCAGATGTATTTCTGTTCTTGATTTCTGTTTTAATTCCATTGTGATGAGAAAACACTTTGTGTGACTTGAAATCCTTTTAAATTTATAGAAACATTTTTATGGCCCAGAATATGGTCTATCTTGGTAAATGTTTCATATGCAGGTGAAAAAGGATGTGTACTCTTGAAAGGCTTAGTGGAGTGTCGTTTACATATCAGTTCACCTTGGTTGATGGTGTTTGCAGTCTTCTATTTCCTTACTGATTTTATGTCTACTTATTTTTTCACTTAGGAAGGGGTAATGAAATCTCTGAGTATATTTGTGAATTTGTTTATTTCTCCTTACAGGTGTCAGTTTTTTGTTTTCGTATTGTGAAGCTCTATTATTAGATACATAAACATTTAGAATTGTTCTTTTTATGAATTGACCTCTTTATCACTATGAAATGAACTTCCTTGTCCGTGCTTATATTCTTTTCTCTAAAATCTACTTTGTATGGCGTGCCTAGGTGGCTCAGTCAGCTGTGTCCAACTGTTGGTTTTGGCTCAGGTCATTAGCTCACAGTTTTTGAGTTCGAGCCTTGAATCTGGTGGTGTGCTGACAGCAGGGAGCCTGCTTGGGATTCTCTCCCTTCCTCTCTCTGTCTCTCCCTCCCCCATTCTCTCTCTCTCTCTCTCTCTCTGTTTCTCTGTCTCTCTCTCTCAAAATAAATAATTAAAAAGCAAACTTTCAATAAATAATAAAATAAAATCTGCTTTGTATGGCTAATATAATACTCCAGATTTATTTTGATTAGTGTTAGCATGTAATATCTTTTTTCATCCTTTTACTTTTAACATTTTTGTGTCTTTAAAATAAACCATATTTTTGTAGGCGGCCTATAGTTGAGCCTTGCTTTTTAAAATCCAGTCTGACACTCTCTGCCTTTTAATCCAAGTATTTAGAATATTTACACTTAGTGTGATTGTGGATATGGTTAGGTTTAAATCTGTTATCTTGTCATTTGTTTTCTGTTTCTTCCATCTATTCTTTGTCCCCTTTCCCTCTTTTTCTGCTTTCTTTTGGATTGAGTGTTGTTATTCAATTGCATGGGTTATTAGGTATAATTCTGTTTAATTACTTTAGGGTTTATAGTACACATAATAAGAAAACAATTGTATGTAATTTGCCCATGTAATTACCATTTCTGGTGCTCTTTATTCCTTTGTAGAGATCCATGCTTCTCTTTGCTATTATTTAACTTTTTCCTGAAGGATGTGCTGTAACATTTTTTATACTTTGGGTATGCTGGTGATGAATTCCTTTAGCTATTATGTCTCTGAGAAACTCTTTTAATTTGAAATACCTTTTTATTTTGAGATAATATATTATGTGCACATGTAAGAAACAATACAAAGAGGGGTACCTGGGTGGCTCAGTCAGTTAAACATCAGACTTTGGCTCAGGTCATGATCTCTCACATTTAGTGGGCTTGAGCCCCGCTACAGGCTCTGTGATGACAGCTCAAAGCCTGGAGCCTGCTTCGGATTCTGTCTCCCTCTCTCTCTGCCCCTCCCTTGCTCACACTATGTCTCTGTCTCTCAAAAATATAAATAAATGATAAAAAATTAAAACAAAGAAATAATATAGGGAGATCATGTGTACCCTTCACCCATTTTTCCCCAATAGTAGTATCTTGCAAAATTGTAATACAATGTAAAAAACCAGGATGTTGACCTTGGATACACTAAACACAGAAAAATTCCATTACCATAATGATCCCTCCTGTTGGTTGCTCTTTTATTAGCCACACCCATGAAACCCTTACATTTTACTCATGACAATTACTATTCTCCATCTCTATAATTTTCTAATTTCTAGAATGTTATATAAAAGGAATCATTCAGTGTATGTCCTTCAGAAATTGGCTTTTTAAATTCAGCACAGTTTCCAGTTGATGTTTGTATCAATAATTTGTTCCTTTTATTGCTACAGTTTATTCACATGTTGAAGAACATCTGGTCTGTTTCCAGCTTGGGGGTATAATGAATTAAATTGATATGAACATTTATATACAAGTTTTCATGAATGAATATAAGTTTTTATGCCTCTGGGATTATTGCTTAAGTGCAAGTGCTGGTTGTCTGGTTTAGTTTTATAAGAAACTGTCAAATTGTTATCCAGGCTAGCTGTATCATTTTGCATTCCCACCAGCAATGTATAAGTGATCCAGTGTTTCCACATCCTTTCCAGTATTTGGTGTTATAACTAATTTTTATTTTATCCATTTGGATATGTGTATAGTGCATTGTGATTTGAGGTTGCATTTTTCTAATGGTTAATGAAATGAAACATCTTTTGATATGCTGTTTTGCCATCTGTATAATCTCTTCAGTGAAATATCTCTCTCTTAATGTCTTTTATTTTTTCATTTTCTAATTGGATTTTAACCATTGCATTTTGAGAGCTCTTTATATATTTAACATACTACTAGTCGTCTGGTGGATATGTAGTTTGTAAATATTTTCTTCCAGTCTGTAACTTTTATCTTTTCATCTTCTTACGTGAGTCTTTTGAAGAGCAAAATATTTAATAAAGTTGAGGTCCAATTTACCACCTTTTTAAAAAAAGTGTATCATGCTTTTTGGTGCCAACTCTAAAAACTAACTCATTGCCTAGTACTAAATTCTGAAGATTTGCTTTTATGTTTTTTTTTTATTCTCTTGTAACTTTTGTCTCCTACCATGGTTTTGTAAAAATTGAAGTTTAGTTGACCTACAATGTTATATTAGTTTCAGGTATACAACATAGTGATTACTTTACATCTTACACTTATGTTCATAATCCATATTGACTTAATTTTGTATATGGCTGATATTAAGTTCAAGAGTAATGTTTTTTAAATAGATGGAAGTTCACTTGTCCCAGCATCATTTCTTGAAAAACTATATACTTGACCCATTAAACTGCTTTTGCTTCTTTATCAAAAATCAGTTGTACCATGGTAATTAATAAAATATTTATACATTTATACACAAACTTGCATTAGTCTTGAAAACATGCTAAGTGAAAGAAGCTGGTTGCAAAAAGCCACAAATAGTAGTATTCAATTTATGTGAAGTGTCCAGAATAGGAAAATCCATAAAGACAGAAAGTTGATTAGTGGTTGTGTTGGCTTAAGTGAGAAGTGATTAGGAAGTGACTATGTTAGGGCATAAGAATTCTTTTTGGAGTGATAAAAATGTTCTAAAATTAGATACTGGTGTTGGGTGCACAACTCTATAAATATACTAAATAAAACTGTCATAAAAAACAAAACAATTAGGGGTGCCTGGGTGGCTCAGTCTGTTAAGTGTCCAACTTCAGCTCAGGTCATGATCTTGCAGTTCACCAGTTCGAGCCCTGCTTTGGGCTCTGTGCTGACAACTCAGAGCCTCAAGCCTGCTTCGGATTCTATGTCTCCCTCTCTTTCTTCATCCCCTGCTCGCACTCTGTCTGTCTCTCAAAATAAAGATTAAAAAAATTTTTTTAAATAAAAATAAAAAAATAAAACAATTAGGCATATTTTTTGTGGGTCCGTATGGGGTTCTCTGTTTTGTTCTGTTGATTTGTGCACGTATTGCTCTGCCAATGTCACACAGTATGATGTTAACTCTAGGTATTTTGTAGATGCTCTTTATCAAGTTGAGAACTTCTCTATTCCTAATTGCTGAGTTTTCTCGTGAATGGGTGTTGCATTTTACCAAATACTTTCTATGTGTCAGTTGATATGATATTCTTGGTTATCTGTTGATATAGTGGATTACCATATTAATAATATAATTCATCATATTGATTTTCAAATGTTGAACCAGCCTTGCATGCATGGAATAAGATTTACCTGACCATGGTGTATAATTATCTTATACAATGGTAGCTTCAAATTACTAATACCTTTATTGAGGTAAACTTCATATAACATAAAATTCACCATTGTAGTCATGTTAAAGTGTACAATTCATTGTCTTTTAGTACATTCACATTGGTATGCAAACATCACTACTATCTCATTCCAGAACATTTTCATCAACCCCCAAATAAACCCTGTAGCCATTAAACAGTCACTCCCCATTTTCTCCCTCCCTCAGCTCTAGGCTACTCCTGTAGTTTCTATATCTACATATGTGGACATTTTATATAAATGGAGTCATAACAGTAACAGTACATAGTCTTTTGTGACTGGTTATTTCACTTAACATAACGTTTTCAAGGTTCATCCATGTTGTAGCATGTATCAGAATTTCATTTCTTTCTAAATCTGAATAGTATTTCATTGTGTCAAAATACCACATTTTGTTTGTCGATTCATATTGATGGGCATTTAGGTTGTTTTCATCTTTTGGCATTTATGAATAATAACAGTGCTATGAACATTCATGTACAAGTGTCAATTTGAGTCCCGGTTTTCAATTCTTTTCGTTAAATATCTAGGAGTAAAATTGCTAAGTCATAAGTTAATTTTGTGTTTAACTATTTGAGGAACTGCCAGAATGTTTTCCCCAGTGGATGCACATGTTATTTTCCCACTATTAATGCACAGTGGTTCTAATTTCTCCATATCTTCACCAAAATTTATTTTCTTTTTTTTAATGATAGCCATCCTAATGTGTGTGAAGTAGTATCTCACTGTATTTTGATTCATATTTCCCTAATGATTACTGATATTGAGCATCTTCATCTGTTTATTGACTATCTGTATGTCTTTGGAGAAATATCTATTCAAGTCTTTTGCTGATTTTTTTTAAAGTTTCTTTATTTCTGAGAGAGGGAGAAGAGAGAGCGAGCGAGCATGAACAGGGAGGAGCAGAGAGAGGGAGACACAGAATCCAAAGCAGGCTCCAGGCTCTGAGCTGTCAGCACAGAGC
The DNA here is from genome assembly GCF_018350175.1 of Felis catus. Taxonomy (NCBI): domain Eukaryota; kingdom Metazoa; phylum Chordata; class Mammalia; order Carnivora; family Felidae; genus Felis; species Felis catus. The sequence continues at coordinate 56,874,063 of NC_058386.1, forward strand.
CCCATGCGGGGCTCAAACTCACGAACTGCGAGATCATGACCTGAGCCAAAGTCAGACACTCAACCAACTGAGCCACCCAGACACCCCTTTTGCTGATTTTTAATTGAATTGTTTGCTTTTGATGTGTTATGTTTTAAGAATTCTTTATATATTTGGATATAGTTTTCTGGATACTAGATATTTTTGTATTCCATTTTATGTTCTTTAGCTCTGTTCTGAGCTACAGTTAAGTTTCTAGGAAACTGTTCCTTTCCAGTATTGTTTTTAAGATTATTTAAGATTGAGCTCAGTCTAGTACTAATTATTCACTACTCCTTAAACAGTGACGTATTGGTTTATTCTATTCAATGCCTTTTGAATTATGAATTTTTCCATTCTAGGTGCCACAAGCAGGCATTACTCCTGGGCCTTGTGTGATCACTGGGTGTTGCTCTGCCTAATCCTTTTGGTTTCCCCCCAACCCCAGGTCTTGGGTAGTTTTCCCACATTCATGCACTCTGCTGGATACTCAAGTGGGAACCTTTAAGATTTCCAGGATTTTCTTTCTGGGCTGCTCTTTCTACTTTCTGGTAGTTTATCCCGTAAATAAGACCAAGATACCTTGGTTTTCTTATACTCTCAGTTCTGTCTCCTCAATTCAGAGAGTCTTCCAACCTGTAGCTGGGTTCTTCCTTAACTGCAATCTCGAAACTGTCTCACAGGACTAAGCTGGGGCAGTCAGTGGGCTTACTTTATTTGTTTCCAGATTCTCAGGGACCATCCTCCTTTGTTCTCTGATGTCCAAGGCCTGGAAATCCTTTGTTCTGTATATATTGTCTTTAAAAAAATCTTTATTACTTTGCTATAGCTGTTACAGGCTGTTACTCCATTTTGACCAGAAGTGAAGCTGTCGTATTATTTTAAATTATAAATTTTTGCTGGTAGCTCAGAGAAATCTCTGACTCCAGAGACTTTTCTAAACTTGCACAGCCTCAAGTTCTTTGGACATATTATATTTCAAAAACATACAGATGTAATAGGGAGATCAACCTAATCATCTTGATTGTTACCTTTGTTTATTTTCCAACCTTCCCTACTCAACTAACTGGAAACCTTTTTTCTTTGCTAGGCACCCACTCAAATTTTTATTCTATGTTGAATCATTATTATATGTTAAGCACAGGCATGTGTGGAATATTTTATAGAATGACATGATTGCTCCTGCTGTTCCCAAACACCCATGTTTAAAATAATCTCCATGCCTCCTAGTTCTCCCAGTAAAACATTATGGCTCCATTATCCATGAACTTAAACCTTGAAAATAACATTATTTATATTTATATTCTGAACCATCTTTTGAGATTCTTTTAATTTTTCTGGATACCATGGGAAGTATTCCTTCTGATTGTTAGTGTTTCCTAAATTCTAGCCCCTGTAATTTCAAACAGAACTCTGTTCTTCCAATATTTTGACAGACATCTCCCCCATGCTGTTCATATTATGGTCTGACTATGGTAATATCCCATGTCAGTCATCATCTTTTAAAACTGAAGAGATCTCATTCATCTTTTTAATCTATTATTACCACATAGCAACATTCTTTTCGGTACTCACACTATCCCTTCTATTGTTTCTATATTTCTATTCTATCTTAAGATATAGCTCCCAGAGCTACATTATAATATTCTATATTGTATCTAAAATATTTATATTATAGAATGACAGAGAAGAATAATATCCTTCTTTTTCCCTTTCTTGAAAATTCCCACTAATTAAAAAAACTTTTTAATTAGAGTTAATTAGAGTTGCCTGGGTATCTCAGTCAGTTGAGTGGTCCAACTTCGGTTCAGGTCATGATCTCGTGGTAAATGAGTTCGAGCCCCGCATTGGGTCTGTGCTGACAGATCAGAGCCTGTATCCTGCTTCAGGTTCTGTGTCTCCCTCTCTCTGTGTCTCTTCTCCACTGCTACTCTGTCTCTCTCTAAAAAATGAATAAGCATTTAAAAAATTAAAAACAATAAAAAACTTTATAATGTTTTTAAGATATCACATAGATTTGACATCACATAGATTTGATGTCTTCTGGAAATATTCCCATATTCTTTTTCGCTTATACAACTAACTCAAAGCACATCATACTGTAAGTTATTTATATTGATACTCACCGAGCTCATCCCATTATCTATATAAAATTCATCTAATTGGTATAATTTATTTTATAAGCTCAATTTTTATCATTTGCTATAAAGTCAACAAATTAGGATAACATTGCTTTAATGAACACAAATTTTGAAATGAGGTTATAGATGATAGTTATATCCTATATCTGTCTCAACATCTATTATATTTTTTTATTTTGTTTTTGATGCATATGGAGTAAATCCTAACACATACATATAAATAACTTTAAATGCCAAAAAATTTTAATAGCTCATCTTAATCTTTAAGCCTAAAAAAAGAGTATTAGGAAATGTTTTCTTTGAATTTGAATTATTAACTATCTGACAAGTGCTCATATTTTTTATCAAAAATATAAAAGAAATATCTAAAACTCACAAACAAGTTCATTAATGATAATTAAGTGTATTGACATGTTTACTTGTTATTTTACAACTGATTCTAATAACAAGACAAAGGCATATGTTGAACAGATGTGCACAGGCTCAATTTGATGCCAGACATGTCTTAGGTACATATGTTATAGTACTGTACTTGCTTTAAAGTTTTATATGAGCAGAAATGCATAGCCCTGAATAAGGGAAGCTGTGATGTTCCTAATCCTATATCTATTCAGAAGAACTTAGATAAGTGCACAGAAACGGCAGGACAAGATTTATTCTGAGGTTTGAAGAAACAAGTTAGTAATTAGGTGGTCCTTGATCTTATATATTTGGTATACAACCTAATCAATTGTTTGTGCTGATAATTCATAATTGTTTTTATAGATTCTAAAATAGCTAAAAATATTTTTAAGTTATTTTCAAATTAAGTATAAGCAGAACTCCTGAAGTATCTCTGTATCCTAGACTTTTGGAGAATACATTTTTAAATCGTTCAAAATCTAAATATTTATTATTATCCTTTGTCAAACTTCTTTTTCTGTTGTTTTATCCTCAATAACTTCAAAAGTTTCTAGTCAAGATTTTCTTTCCAAAAACTATGAACCTTTTCTCCAATACCTTATGACATTAGTTTCTTTTTATTGTATTTCATTTTTAAGGCAGATTATAAACTTGCCCAATATGGAATTTAAACTTGCTAGTTTGTGGTTCTATAGAGGTTTCTAATGAATGTTTGGGATGTGGGTAGGTATTTTGTTGACAGTTCTTAGCTATTTGGTATGATGCCCATAAATCATGGCAAACTGTACTTTTATAAATGGTAATTTTGATTTCTCACCTGTGTTTCTTTAAAAATCTTGGGTGAATGAGACCTCAATTATTTTAATTATATATAGTTTATCATTTTTGATTTAGGAGTTACTGTCAGTAAATTTCGTACATCTAACCTGTGTGTTTCATAGGCCAATTTATGAATAAAAGACTATCTAATATTCTCTAAGTATTAACTCACAGAATTTATTTGTTTAATCCCTGTGATAGTCCTTTTTTATCTATGACTGTATCCTTTTCACTGTGATCTTTGAGTGGACCTATCCTTTTCCTGTATGTCATGTGATATACCACAGTCATGAGCCTAGATAGACTATGTTACTTGTTATGCTATAAATGGAGAAAGAGAAGTTTTGTGAAATTGCCCCCAAATTAAGCATAGGACACTTCCATACAGCATAGCTTTGCCCCACTCAGCATTCATATGGAACCACCTGAAGAAAGTAAGTAACACAGCACTGGCACTGCCTGCTTAACCACCCAGCTGCACTCCTGTGGAACTACCCTTCTGAGTCAAGCTTGCCTTACTCCTGGCACAGCAGGCCCTTCCCCCAGAATGCTAGCCCAAACCCCTGACCACACCACCTCTCTAAAACCTGGAAATTTAAAGGTCAGCAGGCTTGGCTGGTATTGAGCCAGGAGGGCAATGTGCTACTCCAGGATAGAAAGCTGGTAAAAAACCCTGAGGCAGAGAGCATTGAAACAGCTATCTGAAAAATGCCTGGGGCACACAGAGGGAAGACAATTCCCTATTCTAGGGGCCCATCCTTGAAAGGCAGAATTCACTGAAACACCTCTCCAGGAACAAAGGAGTTGATGGCACCATTTCCTTCCCCCACCCCTCAGCATAAGTACAGAGCCACTTGTAGGAAGCAACTCAGCTCTTACAGTGGCTGCCTAAGTTGTTCACATCAAGCCCCACTACCCTGTGCCCTGGTTTGACTGCCCTTCTGTGTCAAGCTTACCTCTGTCTCAGTGTGGCATGCCCCTTCCCCAGAAGATCAGGACAAACCCTTGCCCATACCACAACTCCTGACCAGAGAATTCTGATTCTGTAGGGCTTCAGTTCTGGTAGAGTTGGTGTCTCTTCTCATTTCACAAGCCGACCAGAGGACACCTAGGTAAAACTCAACAGATACAGGCCAGTGAACGAGAAGATACAACAATTGAAAATATTCATGCACTCAGCATGGGAACACTCATATATAAAAAAATTAATCACAATCATAAAGGAACTAATTGCTAATAACACAATAATAGTAGGAGACTATAACACCCACTTGCATCAATGGACAAATCATCTGAACAGAAAATAAACAAGGAAACTGGCTGTGAATGACACACTGGAACAGGTGGATTTAACAGAGGTATTCGGAACATTCCATCCTAAAACAGTACAGTACACATTGTTTTCAAGTGCACATGGGATATTCTCTAGAATAGATCACATATTAGGTCGTAAAACAGACCTTAACAAATACAAAAAGTTTGAAATCATAACATGCACTATTTTTGACCACAACACTATGAATCCATAAGTCAAACACAACAAATAATTTGGAAAGACCACAAATACATGGAGGTTAAACAACATGCTACTAAACAATGAATGGATCAACCAGGAAATCAAAAAAGAAAGAAAAAATACATGAAAACAATTGAATACACAATGGTTCCAAATCCTTTGAGATGCAGCAAAATTGGTCCTAACAGGAGAGTATGTACCAACACAGGCATACCTGAAGAAGTAAGAAAAATCTCAAATGAATATCGTAACATTACACCTAAAAGACCTAGAAAAAGAACAGGAAACAGCCTAACACTAGCACAAAGAAAAAAGTAATAAACATTACAGCAGAAATAACTGATATATAAAACTAAACACACACGCGCGTGCACACACACACACACACACACACACAGGAACACAATAGAAAAGATCAATGAAACCAGGAGCTGGTTCTTTGAAGAAATTAACAAAATTGATAAACTTCTAGACAGGTTAATTAAAAAAGAGACACAGAGATGTGGGGGGAAGACTTGAGTAAAATCAGAAATGAAAGAGGGGAAATAACAACTGACACAAGAAATATAAACAACTGTAAGAAAATATTACAAAAAATATTCCAACAAACTGGATAGCCTAGAAGAAATGGATCCATTTCTAGAGATGTATAATCCACCAAAAGTGAAGCAGGAAGAAATGGAAAATTTGGACAGACAGGAAATTGAATCGCTAATCAAAAAACTCCCAACAAACAAAAGTCCAGGACCAGATGGCTTAAGAGGTGAATTCTACAAAACATTTAAAGAAGAGTTAATATCTATTCTTCTGAAGCTATTCTGAAAAATAGAAAAGGAAGGAAAACTTTTAGATTCATTCTATGAGGCCAGCATTACCCTGATACCAAAACCAGATAAAGACTGTAAAAGAGAACTACAACCAATAACCCTGATGAACATGGATGCAAAAATTCCCAATGAAATACTAACAAACAAAAAGCAACAATACATTAAAAAATAGTTCACCACAATCAAGTGGGGTTTATTCCTAGGTTGCAAGTTTGGTTCATTAATTACAGATAAATCAATAAAGGAAGATAAGAACCATATGTTCATTTCAATAGATGGAGAAAAAGCATTTGACAAAGTACAACATCCATTCATGATAAAAAATACTTTAAAAAATTAGGTTTAGAGGGAACATACCTCAACATACTAAAGGCCATATATTAAAAACCCACAGCTAACATCATCCTTGATGAGGAAAAACTAAGATCTTTCCCCCTAAGATCAGGAACAAGATAAGGATGTCCATTCTCACTACTTCTGCTCAACATAGTACTAGAAGTCCTAGCCACAGAAATCAGACAACATAAAGAATAAAATGGGCATCCAAATTGGCAAGAAAGAAGTAAAACTTTCTATATTGAAAACCTGAAAGACTCCATGAAAAAGCTACTAGGACTAAAAAATAAATTCAGTAAAGTTGCAGAATATACAATCAATATACATAAATCTGTTGCAGTTCTATACACCAATAATAAAGTAGCAGAAAAAGAAATTAAGGAGCCAATACCATTTACAACTACACCAAAACCAATAAAATACCTATGATTAAACCTAACCAAAGAGGTGGAAGACCTGTACCCTGAAAACTATAAATATTGATGAAAGAAATTGAAGAGGACAGAAATAAATGGAAAGACATTTCATGCTCATGAGTTGGAAAAACAAATACTGTAAAAATGTCAGTCTATACATTTAATGTAATCCCTATCAAAATATCAACAGAGGGGCACCTGGGGGCTCAGTTGGTTGGGTGTCTGACTGCAGCTCAGGTCATGATCTTGTGGCTTGTGGGTTTGAGTTCTGTGTTGGGCTTTGTGCTGACAGCTCAGAGCCTGGAGCCTGCTTCAGATTCTGTGGCTCCCTCTCTTTCTGCTCCTCCCCCACTTATGCTCTGTTTCTAGCTCTCAAAAATAAATAAATATTAAAAAAATGAACAGAATTTTTCACAGAACTAGAACACTCCTAAAATTTGTATGGAACTACAAAAGATCCTGAGTTGCCAAAGGAACCTTGAAAAAGAAAAGAAAAGCTGGAAGTATCACAATTTCAGACTTCAAGTTATATTATCAAGCTGTAGCGATCAAAACTGGATGGTACTGGCACAAAAATAGACACATAGATCAGTGGAAAACAATAGAAAACCTAGAAATGAACCCACAATTGTGTGGTCAATTAATCTTTGGCAAAGCAATAAAGCATATCCAATGGGAAAAGCACAGTGTCTTCCAACACATGGTATTGAGAAAACTGAACAAGAACATGAAAAAGAATGAAACTGCACCACCATATGCAGACATAAATTCAAAATGTTTTAAAGATGTAAATATGAGGGTTGAAACCATTAAAATTCTAGAGGAGAACAGAGGCAGTAACTTCTTTGACATAGCCCATAGTAACTTCTTACTAGATATGTCTGAGGCAAGCAAAACAGAAGCAAAAATAAACTTTTGGGACTTTATCAAAATAAAAAGCTTGTGCACGATGAAGGAAATAATCAACAAAACTAAATGGCAGTGTAGAGGATTGGCAATGATATTTGCAAATGACATATCTGATAAAAGGTTAGTACCACAAATATATCAAGAATTTGTAAAACTCGGGGCCCCTGAGTGGCTCAGTTGGTTATGTGGCTGACTTCGGCTCAGGTCACGATCTCAATGTTGGTGATTTTGAGCCCCTCATCGGGCTCTTTGCTGACAGCTCAGAGCCTGAAACCTGCTTCACATTCTGTGTCTCGCTCTCTCTCTGCCCCTCTCCCACTCGCCTTCTGTCTCTGTCTCTCAAAAAATGATAAACATTTAAAAAAGAAGAATTTGTAAAACTCAACACCCAAAAACCAAATAATCCAATTAAAAATAGGCAAGAGACATGAATAGACATTTTTCTAAAGAAGACATACAGATGGGCAAGCAACAAATAAAAAGATGCTCAACATCACTCATCAGTGAAATACAAATCAAAACTACAATGAGATATCACCTCATATCTGGCAGAATGGCTAAAATCAACAACACAGGACAACAGGTTTGGGCAAGGAGAAAGGAACTCTCTTACATTGTTGGTGGGAATGTCAACTGGTGCATCCACTCTAGAAAACAGGATAGAGGTTCCTCCAAAAGTTAAACATAGAACTGTCCTATGATCCAGCATTTGTAAGTACTAAATATTTACCCAAAGAATACAAAAATTCAAATTCAAAGGGATAAATGCACCCTGATGTTTATAACAGCATTATCTACAATGTCCAAATTATGGAAACAGCCCAAGTATGCATTGACTGAGGAATCAATAAAGAAGGGGTGGCATGTATACACACACACACACACACACACACACACACACACACAATGTAATATTACTGAGCCAAATAAAAAGAATATAATCTTGCCATTGGTAACAACATGGATAGAGGTAGAGAGTATTATTATACTAAAGTTAAATAAGTCAGAGAAAGACAAATACCATGATTCCACTCTATCTGGAATTTAAGAAACAAAACAAATGAGCAAAGGGCAAAATAAGAGAGAGAGGCAAATGAAGAAATAGATATTTTCCTATAAGAGAACAAATATGGTTTCCAGAGAGGAGATTAGGGGATGGGTAAAATAGGTGATGGGGATTAAGGAGTGCTCTTGTTGTGATGAGCACCAGGTGTTGTATAGAGTTGTTGATTCACTATGTTGTACGCCTGAAACTAATATTATCCTGTATGTTAATTAAATGGAATTTAAGTAGAAACTTTTTGAAAAATGATAAATTAGTATTTAATAAAATTTTTGTTAAACTGCATATGAATGTTGAATGTGCTGTATATGAAAACAAGCTTACCGTTTCTCTTTAAGGGAATGAATTTTACATGGGCTTCCAATAAATAGACATTCTTGTAGATTGATTCCTCTGTGTGTCATTTATGACTCCTGTCAGAAGAGACACTGCTAGTATTTTTGTAACAAAGTCTAAATTCCTATTCTTGTCCAATCTGCATAATGACCATATTTAGTTGAGTTTCTGAGGTTTATCTTTTATTCCAAACTCAAAAAAATTTTTTTAATGTTTATTTATTTCTGAGACAGAGACAGAGCATGAGTGGGGGAGGGGCAGAGAGAGAGGAAGATCCAGAATCAGAAGCAGGCTCCAGGATCTGAGCTGTCAGCACAGAGCCCAACGCAGGGCTCAAATTTACAGACCGCGAGATCACAACCTGAGCCGAAGTTGGACGCTCAACCAACTGAGCCACCCAGGTTCCCCTACAAACTTTTTAAATAATCTTGAATGTATAAATTTTCCCCGGTGGTATTTCGATGTGATTATAGCAGTGTGAAACCAAAGTCAAGGTTAATGTGCTGGGATTTTAGAAATGGCTGACAAGCAGATGCTCCCCTAAATATGGCTGAGACTTTCATTTAACATTTCAAGTCAAACTGATGAGCCAAAGTGAGATCTTTATAGCTGCAGATAAATTAAAGGAAGTATTGTTTTATTATTTGTCTGTAGTATCACTGATCGAGGAAAAAATACCTGGAGGCAGAGGTGAACCAGACTCCTTAACAGTGATAAATAGTGATCTGAAACTCATGCCACTAAAGATTTAAGAGTCCGCTTGCCATGAAATATTTGATAAATGTCTCCTCCATGATGTATTTAAATAGTTCTGGCTGGTGTGGCCCCTTCATTTCCTTTCATGAAGAGCTTACTAAGGAAACCTTGTGAAACTTCTTGTGGTAAACCATGATTACATTCTATGGTTTTGACAATTGAAGAGTTCATTGGATTTTTATGCAGGCTGTTAAGTACAATAATCATTAGTTCATGCAGAGTGTATGAGGTCTGGCTGTCTTGTTTTCCTTCACTTTTGAATTATAGTTAAGGCAACCTCCTGTTTGAGCCTGCATCTTGCTATTCCATGTTTTCTTAGTGATGAAATTTAGTAAACCCATGATTGACCCATGAATCTTTACAATAGATTAGTAAAAATGCTTCCTAGAAGTTTCTGGCTGAAACTTTTATCTCAGCAGTCAGCAAATATTTTCTCTAAAGGACCAGATAGTAAGTATTTTCTTTATAAATTTCTTTTAACATTTATTTATTTTGAGAGAGTGAGTGCAAGCAGGGGAGGAGCAGGGAGAGATGGAGAGAGATAGTGCAGAGCCCAACATGAGGCTCAATCTTTCGAACCATCCATGAGATCATGACCTGAGCTGAAATCAAGAGTTGGGCATTTAACTGACTGAGCCATCCAGGCAGACCCCCCCAACCGACATAGTAAATATTTTGACCTTTGTGGGCCATAAGGTCTCTGTTACAACTACTTGACCCTCTTCTATTACATATATAGCCATAGATAGTATGTAAATAAATGAGCATAGCTGTGTTCTGATAAAAATGTATTTACAAAAAGAGGGAACAACATTTCTTCAAAGACTGTATATATATATACACACAAATGTCCAAGCAGGACATGAGAAGATATTTATCACTATTAATCATTAGGGAAATGTAAATCACAATCACTTTGTACCCTACTAGGATGTATGTAAATTTTAAAAAATGGAAAATAACAAGTGTTGGTGATGATTCAGAGAATTTGGTATCCTTGTATATTGCTGATTGGAATGTAAAATGGTACAACTACTATGGAAAACTGTTTTAGCAGTTCCTCAAAAAGTTAAACATACGAATACCATATGATCCAGCAATTCCATTCCTTAGTATGTAGCCCAAAGAATTGAAAACAGATATTCAAATATGTGTTCACAAATGTTCACAATAGCTAATAGGTGGAAATGATCCAAATGTCCATATGTGGATGAATGGATAATTAAACAGTGGTATATCCGTATAAAGGAATGAACTCGGATTTTGATGACTTTCCGTCTTACATTTAGGTCTTTCATCCATTTTGTGTTAATTTTTGTATATGGTGTAAGAAAGTGATCCAGGTTCATTTATCTGCATGTTGCTGTCCAATTTTCCCAGTACCACTTGCTGAAGAGACTGTCTTTATTCCACTAGATATTCTTTCCTGCTATGTGAAAGATTAATTAGCCATGTTTGTGGGTACATTTCGGGGTTTGCTATTATGTTGCCATTGATCTATGTATATGTTTTTGTGCTAGTAGCATACTGTCTTGATGATTATAGCTTTGTAATACATCTTGAAATCCTGAATTGTGATGCCTCCAGTTTTGGTTTTCTTTTTCAGGATTGCTTTGGCTATTTTTGGGTCTTTTCTGGTCCGTACAAATTTTAGAATTGTTTATTCTAGCTCTGTGAAGAATGCTGGTGTTATTTTGATAGGGATTGCATTGAATATGTAGATTGCTTTGGGTAGTATAGGCATTTTCACAATATTTGTAATTCCAGTCCATAAGCATGGAATGTTTCCATTTCTTTGTGTCTTTTTTAATTTCTTTCATAAGCTTTCTGTAGTTTTCAGTGTATAGATTTTCACCTCGTTGGTTAGGTTTATTCCTAGATATTTCCTTGGTTTTGGTGTAATTGTAAGTGGGATTGATTCCCTGATTTCTCTTTCTGCTGCTTCATTATTGGTGTCTAGAAATGCAACTGATTTCTGTGCTTTGATTTTATTCTTGCAATTTTGCTGAATTCATCGATCAGTTCTAGCAGTTTTTTGGTGAAATCTTTTGGGTTTTCCACATAAAGTATCATGTTGTCTGCGAAGAGTGAAAGTTTCACTTCCTTCTTGCGATTTAGATGCCTTGTTTTCTTTGTGTTGTTTGTTTGCTGAGGCTTGGACTTAACACTATGTTGAATAACAGTGGTGAGAGTAGATGGACATCCTTGTCTTAACTTATCCTCGGGGGAAAGCTCTCAGTTTTTCCCCATTGAGGATGATCTTAGCGTTGGGTCTTTCATATCTGTCTTTTACAATCTTGAGGTAGGATCCTTCTAGCCCACTTTTTTGAGGGTTTTTATTAAGAAAGGATGCTGTATTTTGTCAAAATAGTGAGAATCTATTGTCAAGAATCTATTTCTTCATTTTCCCCTCTCTCTTTTTTGGCCCTTTGCTCATTTGTTTTGTTTCTTAAATTCCACATATAGTGGAATCATGGTATTTTCCTTTCTCTGACTTATTTCACTTTAGTATAATACTCTGTACCTCCTTCCATGTTGTTACAAATGGCAAGATTATATTCTTTTTATTTGGCTCAGTAATATTACATTGCATATATATATATATATATATATATATATATATATACACACACACACACACACACACACCACCCCTTCTTTGTTGATTCCTCAGTCAATGCATACTTGGGCTGTTTCCATAATTTGGACATTGTAGATAATGCTGTTATAAACATCGGGGTGCATGTATCCCTTTGAATTAGAATTTTTGTATTCTTTGGGTAAATACCTAGTAGTGCAATTCCTGGATCAAAGGGTAGTTCTATGTTTACCTTTTGGAGGATCCTTGAAGTGAAGGGAGAAAGAAAGGTTAAAAATCCTTTCCTGGAAGTTATTTTGTTCTTTTGTGGCCACACAAAAGTGTAGCTTAGCAACTCTGTTCAACTGTGAGGCACACTAGTGCTGCTTTGTGTGATTATGAAGTGGTACTTGTTTTAAACAGATCCAATATTATTGTATAGGAGCTTTATTCCTGGAGGATTTGTTAATCCTGGAGGATTTGTTAATCCTGGAGGATTTGTTAATGAATGTGTCCCATTGTTAGAGTTTTGTTTCAAATATATTATAAGAAATCACCGTCCTAGGGTAGGGAGCAAGCCAATAAACCATATGATACCTGGCTTCTCTGTTGTCAAAAGGTGAAAAGACCTTTGAAGCCAACCTGAGACTTGAAACACATGTAAAATATAGCCTGTTTGAACTCTCAATCTAGTACTGGAACAAAACAGCATGTATATACACGTTCAAAATGAAAAGAGGTTTTAGTGATTGATATGCATTATTTTTTACTTCCCTCACTTATACTGCAAAATTACTTCTTATATAGAATGAAATAAGGCGACATCAACAAATTATTTTCTGTGGATCATTCACCAGGTCAATTATATTCTTCAGAATTTAAGTCTTGCTTTGATAATCACGAAATATAAATGTTTCTATATTGCAATAAAGAATTACAGAATAAGGACATTAACATCAGTATATGTCAGATATAAGTTCAGTTATGGGCATCTGGGTGGCTCAGTCAGTTAAGCACCTGACTCTTTTGGTTTTGGCTCAGGTCATGATATCATGGTTCGTGAGTTCTAGCCCTTGTAGGTCTCTATGCTGACAGTGCAGAGCCTGCCTGAGATTGTCTCTCTCTCCCTCTCTCTTAGCCCCTCCCCTGCTCCTGCTCTTTTTCTCCCTCTCAAAATAAGTAAATAAACTTAATAGAAATAAGTTCAGTTAAAAATAAACACAGTGGGATTGGGGTTGAGTACACTAACGTCATTCAATTAAAAGTTTAAGCAAACCAGTGAAATAGCTCTCATTGGATGAAATAGGGATGGTTTCTGGAGAAGCTGAAAATTTAGAATATTCTCAATGTCACAAGAGATATTTGGTGACCAACAGTAGTGAACACAATCTAATCTTGTTTCTTAGCAGAACCAGAAGTAGCAGCAGAATGACCAAAGGAAAGGATTTATGAAATTAGCAAAGATAGTATGTAAAAAAGTCATGTCAGTTTCCTTGGGAGCAAATTTTTCTAATGAATTCTCTAGACCAGCTATCTCTATTTCCTTTCTACCCTTCTTCCTTGATACTTTACTGTATAGTATCTATCCACTGTCACCATTCTATTAAAACCAGTGATATAGTGTAATTTCAGGCTAAATTCTGAAACCCGTTAGCCTTTATTGAGTCCTTATGCTTCACGATCTCTGCCATATTTCATGTAACTTCTCCAAAACTATTCATTGGTCTCCATGATACTGCACCAACCTAGCTTTCCTTCTGCTTAAAAAAAGTTTCTTTTGTATCCTTCCTTATCTCTTTCTTTTTCCTTTGTTTTCTCTAATCATTTTCTTGTGAGACCATCCACTCTTCAGTTTGCAGTTAAATAATCTCTTGTCATAACTTCAGAATGCAGACAGTGCTTTGTTAACATACTTAAACATCCCAAGTGGCTGATGACACAGCTTTCCAAAATGAAGAGGTAGAAATCAAGTCAGAGAAGTGATTTGTAATTTTTTAAGTATTAAAATAAGGTATTAATGTTGGGTCAAGCTTGAACATAAGTTTCTGATACCCAAGCCTGTTTTAGAGTACTTTAGAAGATGTTTTTCCAGGTTTATTCTATCAGCATGTTTTGAACATCTTGAGCACTATTTGGTTATTAGTGCAATGGCTGCCTAACTAAATTATCTAATCTTAATATATCATAATGGCTCTGATTCGTGAATATTCACATGACTTTGGTGGATTAAAAAATATAAAGGAAGCCTAGTAAGTCAATAATACCTGTACCATAAGCATGTCCTCTTTTGTCAAGATGTGTGTGTGGGGGGTGGTGGAGGGAGTGTTCAGATTTCACTCTTGTCCATTAAGTTGCTTAGCTATATAGTTTATTTAATTTTAGTTCAGTTTTTAGCTCATTAGTCAAGAAAAGATATTCAGTGTGTGAGCAATTCAATCAATGAAATAGCCTGCTGCCAGAAGTCCCTGAATATGTGTAGCATACCTTCTATATTTAATAAGACTATTTAGGCTCACAAGTATAGCAGAAAAAGGATACATCACCTGTAAACCAACTTTTGTTGTTGTTGTTCTCAATGTTGTGTTCTATTATAGAATTATATGTTTAACATGAACCAGTGTCTTAGTGTCTTTTTGGAGTAAGTGGAGCAAAACTTCTAAATGGTTTGCTCCATACTATAATATTTAAATATATCACTAGTGCCAGCTGTTCACCTGTCGTCCAAAATGCCTTATAGAATTTTTTGGATGAATTATAAGTTTTGGCAGCCAGTAATTTTCTTGTTACTTATTTTTGGTTTACTCAACCAAATGCTCCAAAATTATGTAATCTTTTTACACATATACCCCCCCAAACCAGCAATTAAAGTAGTATGATGAGTGAATTATAGTCTTTGCTTTTCATTTCAATAAAATATTGCCCTTTGATGGGCATATATGCTTGTACTTAATTTATGATAGGGAAGATGTGTCTTCTTTAAGGTTGTTTAATTTTGTTATGGAGAATTGAAAAATGTACTCAGCCACCCCACATATGAATATACATCATCCAGCTTCAACAAGCATCAACCCGTGATCATTTTTTTACAACAAAACTTGAAATTACAGAATTGGTAAGTTAATTATGGATTTTCTATTTATATCTAGGAACTTGATGGAATTTAGAAATAATTTGAGAAGTTCTGTAGATAACATTAATAAAAATAATAACAAAAATATTTACACATTGGTACCAAGCCCTTTTTAAAATGCTTTACTTGTATTAGATGCTTAATTCTCACAAAACCCCATTTCAGGGAAACTATATTACTATAATTTTACAGGTAAAAATATCATCTGAGGCACAGAAAGATAATGTGTCTAAGGTACCCAGTTTGTAAGTGACAGAAGTGGGGTTTGATCTCAGGAAAACGGACTCCAAAAATCTAAGTTCTCTACCACAAAAGAGAGAATTTGGAGAAAATAAATGTAATATCCAATTGAAGGTCATTCAGATACGAAGGCTGTATTGTATGAAATTCTAATGTATGCCCATAGGCAAATTCTAATTTTATAAACATTTGATTAACTCAGCTTTTTAAGGCTCCACCTGTTTCACAAAATAAAGGCATACCTGTAAATTAGAAAGGGAACCCAGTTAATATGGCAGAAGCCCTCTGACATGAGCTGTATTTTTGTTGTCTGCATTCTATCATGCTGTATCATCTTTATCAGTTAAGGTCCTTTTGGGTACAAGTAACAGAAAATCCATTCCAAGTGGCTTTAACAAAAGAAAATATCTTTACATATAACTTGATAAGGGGCTCACTATTTGTAGCTGTTCTTCCTGTATTTTTTCACTCAACAAATATTTAATGACTGCTTTCCACTCAGAAATGCTTGAGTTGAAATCTGAAGGATGAATAAGAGTTAACTAAGCAAAGAAAGGAGTGACTAGGAGAGATTCTGGACAGAAGAAACACCCTGTGCCAAGATGCAGTAGCATAAAAAAGCAAGGTATATTCAAGGGACTGAAAGAAGGCTGACCTGGAAAGCACCGAGAACAAAGGGAAGACTGATTTTTTTAAAAAAAGAACTAGATTTGAGATGTAGGCAGAGGTCAGACTCTGCATGGTGTTGTAGGCCATAGTGATGGTTTTTAGCCTTTAGGCAGTGATAGGAAGCTATTGAAGGGCTTTATGTAGGGGATACTGTGATCAACTTCACATTAAAAATTTTTTTAACTTTTTATTTGAATAATTTATACTAATAAGTTTCAAAAATAGTACAAGGGATTTCAGTATACCCCTTACTCATATTACCCCTGTGATAACATCTGAAATAACCATAGCACAATTATCAAAACCAGGAAACTAACATTGATACGATACTAATAATTAAGTACAGATGTTTGTTGTATTTCACCAGTTAGCTATACGTGTTTAAGAGATCCTTCTCATTGCAATGCAGAGAATGCTTTGAAATAGTGGAATGTAACTATACGTGTTTAAGAGATCCTTGTGGTTACAATGCAGAGAATGCTTTGAAGGAGTAGAATGTATGTGGGGACACCAGTGAAGAGGCTGTTCAAATTGATGAAGTGAAGTGATACTGGCTGAGATTAGGGTATTGGCAGTGAAGATGCTGAAAATTATATTCACTAGATATTTAGAAGGTAACATAAAAAAAGACTAGGTGATTCATTTAATGGGATGCTGAGAGGGAAAAAGGTTAAGGATAACTTCTATGTTTTTGGCTTGGAGAACTGGCTAGAAGGTGGTGCGATTCACTGAGATAAGGACTAGATTTGTGGCGGAAGGTCAAAGCTCATCCTTGGATAGACAGAACTATTGAGTAGGAAGTTGGATATGAAAATCTGAAGCTTGGAAGAGGGGCTGTGTAGTATTCTATAGAATAAATGTACCAAAACTTACTTACAAACCCCATTTTATTAGACATTAGACTTGTTTCCAAATTTTCCCTCCTAAGTACAGTAAACATAATTGTTGCTAAATCTTTCTGTACATCCTTAATTATTATTTGGTTAAATTTCCAGAAGTGTAATTTCTGGGCTAAAGAACATGTACATACAATAGTATTTGTAATATTCTCTAAATCGTTAAAGACAAACTGATAAATCATTAGCAGTTTTTAAGCTAGAGTACTTCAAGTGGGAAAGTATTGGTAACTTGTGGTAGACTATAATGTTGCTTCTAAATGATGAGACATCAAAAAAGTTTGTGGTGCTATATGTGACATCAGTGGGTAGTCTGGCATGGGATGAAATTCAATATTCTAAGAGAGACTAGAGGCTGGTAAGTAATAGAAAGGAACTGAGACTGTGGAAGCTTGGGAAGATGGTGGAAAGGAGGACCCTGAACTCTCCCCATTCCAGGTTTATAAGTATATATCATCCATATCAAAGTAAATAAAACAGTGATCCAAAGACTGGCAGAATAAACTCCACAACTAAATGTGGAGAACAGTTTGCATCTGAAAGGCGTGGAAGGTCAGAAATTTGGAGGGAGGCTTCCTGCAGGAAGGAAAGAGCTGCACACTAGGAGAAGGAAGAGAAATGGGCCTTCCCATCAGGAAGCTCACCTGAGGAAGACTAATCCCCATAATGTTTGCCTTTGAAAAACAGAGGGAGTGAATTCCATGAGTTTGTATAACCTGTTGGACTTGGGGCCTGAAGCTTTAAAAGTCAACTGACTCAGCACTGGGTGAACCCAGTGGGCTAGTGGTAGATGTGTCCCCACCCTTAAAGAGACAGCAGCCTATGCAGAGAGGCATCATAAAAATGCCAGTTTACACAATACTGGGAGCAAATGGGAGACATACCTGTTCATACTGATTTTGGAGTGTATTTGGGGACTTCCCGTAAACAAAAGAGTGGGCGCACTATTTGCTTCCCCCACTGCCCAGCATAAACACAGAGCCACCTGCAGGATGTGGCATTGCACAAACAATTGCTACTTAACCAACTAGCAGTCCCCCATGCTCAAGAATTCTCCTGAAGACTTGCCCACTCCAGGCCTGCTAGCTTTGGTCTTGGGTTCAGGAAATTTTTGATAGTGCACACACCCTGTCCAGCCACCACCACATGACACACTCAGCCACCAGATGCACAGCTGCCACCACACATCTTGCTGGGCCACACACCATTACCCACCATTGCACATTGGGCCCAGCTGCACCCAGCCATCACCATATGCAGTGCCCAACTTTGTACCCTCCAGCTGCCCTGGCATGCATCCCACAGCTGACTCGGTGCTTTGGGAGATCCAGGATAGGACAGCCCAGCACAAATTTTGCTAACACTCCTACCCTGCTCCCAAGTTCCCTGGTGGTCCTATACCCTCAGAGCTGGCCTGCTTGAGTCCCACTAAAACCATAGCCCACAATAGACAGAGAGTCAGTGAAGACACTGAAATGAAAAGTGACTCAGACACAACAGCAGGGCATAAGCAACACACATGGGATACTCCTGAAGTGCCAAGTTCTGGTGAACAAGGGATATTGCTCCGAAGGGTACTCCAAGACCTTTTGTTCATAAAGTCACTACTTTCAAGATCAGGAGACATAGCTGACACTCTTAACACACAAGAATAGAAACAGAGAGGGACACCTGGGTGGCTCAGTAGGTTAAGCGGCCAACTTTAGCCCACATCATGATTTCTCTGCTGACAGCTCGGATCCTGGATCCTGCTTTGGATTCTGTGTCTACCTCTCTCTCTGCCCCTCTGCTGCTTGCACTCTGTCTCTCTGTCTCTCTTTCTTTCTCAAAAATAAAAATAAACATTAAAAAACATTTTTTAAATAAAAAAAGAATAGAAATAGAGAGGCAGACAAAATGAGGACACAAGGAAACTTACACAAATAGAAGAAGAGGACAAGGCCATAGCCAGAGACCTAAACAAAACAGATATAAGTAATATGCCTCATAGAAAATTGAAAGCAATGATTATAAGGATACTCTTTGGACTTGAGAAAAGAGTGGAAGATGTGAGTTAGACCCTTAACACAGAGATAGGGAATAACATAGAGGTAAAGTGCTTAATAAACAAAATGAGAAACATATATGATGGAATGATCAGCAGACTGGAAGAAGCAGAGAAGCAAAATAATGACCTAGAACACAGAGTAATAGAAGGTACTCGAGGTTAACAAATCAGAGAAAAAAATAATTATGCAATATGAGAATAGACTTAGGTAAGTCAGTGACTCCATCAAACATAACATTTGTATCATAGGAGTCCCAGAAGAAGGAGAGAGAGAAAACTTATTTAAAGAAATAATAGCAGAAAACTTCCCTAATCTGAGGAAGGAAAGAGAATACAGATCTAAAATGCATGCAGAACTCCTATGAAAATCGACAAATGCAGGCCTACAAGAAGATATAGTATAACTAAATTTGCAAAATATAGTGATAAGGAAAAATATCTTAAAAGCAGCAAAAGAAGTCAGTAAGTTACAAGGGACAACCCATCAGCCTGCCAAAAGATTTTTCAACAGAACCTTTGCAAGATAGACACAGTGGCATGATATAGTCAAAGTGTTAAATGGGTAAAATCTGCAGCCAAGAAAATGTTATCCAGCAAGGCTATCATTCAGAATGGAATGAGAGATACTTTTCCACACAGACAAAAACTAAAGTTCATGACCACCAAACCAATGCTGCATGAAGCATTAAAGAGGGCGCTTTCAGTGGAAGGGAAAGACTAAAAGTGAGAGTGTAAAGGTTTGAAACAAAAAATCAGTATAAAGGAATATTTCTAGAAAATAAAGTCACTGATGGAACTCACAAAAAAGAATGTAAAATAATATAAATAAGATACCTAAAACACGAGGATGAGAGGAGAAATTAATGGCTTCAAACATAAATGACTCTCTACTTAATATTGACGACTGTGTGCAGAAGAGGTTATATACAAATGTAATGGTGACTGTATATCAAAAACCACTAATAAATATGCAAAAGAAATAAATCCAAATATATCATTAAGAAAATTAGCAAACATGAAAGAGTGAACGGTAAGAAAGGGCCAGAGAAAAATCTTCAGAAACAACTACAAAACAAGAGATAAAATGGCAATTAAAATATATCTATCAATGATTACTTTGAGTGAAATGGCCTAAATGCTCCAATCAAAAGAATTGGGGTGACAGAATGGATAAAATAACATGAGCCATATATATGCTACCTATAAGAAACTCATTTTAGACCTAAAGACACATACAGATTGAAAGTGAGGTGATGGAGAATCACCTATCATGTAAATGGATGTCAAAAGAAAGCCAGGGTAGTAATCCGTATATTAGCCAAAGTGAACTTTCAAACAAAGAATATAACAAGAGACAGAGAAAACAGCTATATAATAATAAATCGGGCAATCCAATAAGAAGATACATCAATTGTAAATATTTATGCAACCAACATGGAAGCACCTAAACACATAAAAAAGTGAATAACAAACATAAAGGAACTAATCAATAATAATACAATAATTATAGGGCACTTTAATACCCCACTCACATCAATGGAAAGATCATCTAAACAGAAAATGAACAAGGAAACAATGTCTGTGAATGATACACTGGCCAGATGGATTTAGCAGATATAGTCAGAACATTCCATCCTAGAACAGCAGACTACATATTCTTTTCAAATGCACATGGAACATTCTCTGCAGTAGATCACATAGTAGGCCATGAAATAAGCCCTAACAATTTCAAGAAGATCAAAGTGATACCTTGCATCTTTGCTGATCATAAGTCAAATACAAGAAGAAATCTGGAAAGACCAAAAATATAAGGAGGTTACATAACATGCTACTAAACGAGTGAATCAACCAATAGCTAAAAGACATTAAAAAGTACATGGAAACAAATCAAAATGAAAACACAATGGTCCAAAATATTTGGGATGCCACAAAAGTGGTTCTAAGAGAGAAGTTTATAGCCATTCAGGCCTAACTCAAAAGCAAGAAAAATCTCAAATAAACAGCCTACCCTTGCATCTGAAAGATCTCAAAAAAGAGCAAAAAATCACATCCTAAGCCAACAGAAGTAAGGAAATGATAAAAAATTAGAGCAGAAATAAAAGATAAAGAAATTTTAAAAACCAGTAAACAGAGAAATGAAATCAGAAGCTCGTTCTTAGAAAAGATTAACAGAATTGGTAAAGCTGTATCAACACTTGTCAAAAAAAGAGAAGGGACTCAAATGAATAAAATCACAAATATGACAGGAGAAAAACAACCAACACCACAGAAACATAAACAATTGTAAGAGAATATTATGAAAAAACTATATGGCAACAAGCTGGAGAATCGAAGAAATGGATAAATTCCTAGAAACAAACTACCAAAACTGAAACAAGAAGAAAAAGAAAACTTGCACAGACTATTAACCAGAAAAAAATTTTAGTTAGTAATTAAAAAAAAAAAAACTCCAAACCAACAAGAGTCCAGGACCAGATGGCTTGACATGCGAATTCTGCCAAACATTTAAAGAAGAGTTAATACCTAGTCTTCTCTAACTATTCCAAAAATTAGAAAAGGAGAACTTCCAAATTTATTCTGTGAGACCAGGATTATGCTGATAGCAAAACCAGATAAAGACACCACTAAAAAAGAGAACTACAGGCCAATATCCCTGGTGAACATAGATACAAAAATCCTCAATAAAATATTAGCAAGCCAGTTCCAACAATATGCTTAAAAAGTCATTCACCATGACCAAGTGGGACTAATTCCTTTGTTGCAAGGGTGGTTCAATATTCACAAATCAATCAACATGAGACATCACATCAATAAGAAAAATAAGAAACATATGGGGCACCTGGGTGGCTCAGTCGGTTAAGCGTCCGACTTCAACTCAGGTCACGATCTCGCGGTCCGTGGGTTTGAGCCCCGCATCGGGCTCTGTGCTGATGGCAGAGCCTGGACCCTGTTTCGGATTCTGTGTCTCCCTCTCTCTCTGCCCCTCCCTCGTTCATGCTCTGTCTCTCTCTGTCTCAAAAATAAATAAATGTTAAAAAAAATTTAAAAAAAAGAAACATATGATCATTTCAATCGATGCAAAGAAAGCATTTGACAAAGTGCAACCTCCATTCATGCTAAAAACCTTTCACAAAGTAAATTTAGAGGGAACATACCTCAACATACTAAAGGCCCTATATGAAAAACCTCACAACAAACATCATCCTCAATGGGAGAAAACTAAGGTCTATTCCGCTAAGATCCAGAACAAGATAAAGATGTCCACTATCACCACTATTATTCAAAATAGTACTAGAAGTTCTGGCCACAGGAATCAGACAACACAAAGAAATAAAAGGCATTCAAACTGGTAGCGGAGAAGTAAAGCTTTCACTATTTGCAGATGATATCATACTGTATGTAGATAAACCCAAAAGCTTCACAAAAAGTCTGCTAAAAATGATAAACAAAATCAGTAATGTGGCAGGAAATAAAATCAATGTACACACAATGTACTGTGAATGTACTGTGAAAACTATAAAACACTGGTGAAAGTAATTGAAGACCACAGAAATGGAAAGTTATTGCATGCTCAAGGATTGCAAGAATAAATATTGTTACAATGTCTATACTACCCAAAGCAATCTACACATTTAATGAAATCCCTATCAAAATACCAACAGCATTTCTCCCATAACTAGAACAAACAATTCTAAAATTTGTTTGGAAACATCAAAGACCCCCAAATAGCCAAACCAATCTTGAAAAAAAAAAAAAAACCACAGCTGGAGACATCACAATTCCGGACTTCAAGTGATATTACAAAGCTGTAGAAATTAAATTGGTATGCTACTGACACAAAAATAGACACATAGATCAGTGGAATAGAATAGAAAACACAGAATAAACCCACAAATATATTGTCATTTAATCTTTGACACAGCAGTAAAGAATATCCAATGGGAAAAAAGACTCTTCAACAAATTGTGTTTGGAAAACTGGACAGCAACATGGAAAAGAAAAAAAAACTGGATAACCTTCCTATACCATACAGAAAAATAAATTCAAAGTGGATTAAAGATCTAAATGTGAGACTTGAAACGATCAAAACCATAGAAGAGAACCCATGCGGTAACCTTTTTCACATTGGCCAAAGCAACTTTTTTCTAGATATATCTCCTGAGGCAAGGGAAACAAAAGCAAAAATGAACTAGTGGGACCTCATTGAGATAAAAAGCTTATGCACAACAAAGGAACAATCACCAAAACTAATTGGCATCCCACCGAAATGTAGAAGATATTTGCAAATGACATATCTGATAATGGGTTAGTATCCAAAATATATAAAGACCTTATAATACTCAACACCCAAACAAAAAATAATCGAATTGAAAAATGGGCAGAAGACATGAATATACATTTCTCAAAAGAAGACATCCATCTGGATGGATGTGCCAAAAGACACATGAAAAAAATGTTCATCATCACTTACCACCAAGGAAATACAAAAAAAAAAAAAAAACTACAATGATCTATCCTCTCACACCTGTCATAATGCTAAAATGAACAACAGAAGAAACAATATGTTTTATTGAGGATGTGGAGACAAAGGAACACTCATGCACTGTTAGTGGGGGTGCATACTGGAGAAGCCACCCTGGAAAACAGCATGGAGGTTCTCCCAAAAATTAAAAATGGAGGTATCCTATGATTGAGAAATTCCACTGCTGGGTATTTAACCAAAGAATACAAAAACAGTACACAGAAGGGGTATATGCACACCTATGTTTATTGCAGCATTACTTACAATAGCCAAGATATGGAAACATGCTGTGTCCATTGACTGATGAATGGGTACAGAAGTGATAATATATGCATGTATAAATACCACTTTTGCACACACACACACACACACACACACACACAATGGAGTATTATTCAGCCATAAAAAGGAATAAAATCTTGCCATTTGGAACACATGGATGGAGCTAAGGAGTATAATAGTAACAAAATTACATAAGTCAGACAGACAACCAGGAAATGGGCACTTAATTATAGAGAAGAAACTGATGGTTACCAGAGGGGAGGGTAAAGGGTATTGGGTTAAATGGACAATGGGGATTACAGAATATATTTACGATGAACAGCATGTGATGTGTGGAATTGTGAAATCACTATATTGTAGTCCTGCAACTAATAGAACACTGTATTTTAACTAACTGGAACCAAAATTAAAGCTTTAAAGAAATAAGTAGACAGACACAGGAAGCAAAGAAACCTAAGTGATCAAAGGTTCACTAATTTTTTTTCTTTGGTATATTAAGATTTTTTGGGTGGTTGAAATAATTATGTAAAGCTGATACAGATACTAAGATTTCGGGTTTTTTTAAGTTTATTTGAGACAGAGAGACAGAGCAAGCAGGAGAGGGGCAGAGAGAGAGAGAGAGAATCCCAAACAGGATCTACACTGTCAGTGCAGAGCCCAATGCAGGGCTTGATCTCAAGAACCAGGAGATCATGACCTGAGCTAAAATCAGCAGTCAGACGCTTAACCAACTGAGCCACCCAGGCGCCTCCAGGTTCAAAGATTTGAGATGAATTCATACCAACACTGTGAACATTCTCTGAATTAAATGCATTTTGTCTTTTTAGGATTTGAAAAAGGTAATTCAAAGGATGATTTTTTGAAGACTTGTTTTAGAAAAATGGTTCTCATACCATGCTTGATAACTAACATAGGTGAATTCTGCTTGTAGTCATCACTCACCTAACTTACATCACTTATCAAGGATTTGCTTTACTAATATTTCTTTTACATAAAGTAGATAAGATTTTTATTATTTCTTTTGAGATATATAACTCAAAGGATTCATAGAAATCAGTTAGAAACACAATTTACTCTGCTGAGAAGGCTACGGTTGTGATTTAATTTTTGTTTCCACATCTGTGAAGTATTATTACAAATGAATGCCAACCATTATTACAAATGGATGCCACACCAGTTCTCCTCTCACGTGGGCAAAGCTAAAAGAAAAAGGGTTAAAGTATATTGGGAATGTTAAAGCAGGCTTAAATTTTATTGAAAGTGTTATGTTACACATAAGGAAGAAATGTTCAATAACAAGGTTTATTAAATACTTCATTAACCAAGGGAGAGAGCTGAATCTCACTCCTGAGAACGTTACAAAATAGGCAGTTATCTAACAAGATTTAGTAGTGGGAATGATGTGCATGTAACTAAATGGTCTTTAAAAAAAAAAAAAGAACTATACGTTTAATTTATGATGGCATAAATCATAAAAATTAAAAAAATTCCTATAAACCCCATTTCCAATCTTACTACCAGGGTACTTACTTACCTTATTATTAAGATGATTCGTTAAAAATCTTTAATTATTATCACAAGTGTTAGTAAGAATATTCATACAGGCACCTGGGTGGCTCAATTTGTTGAGGATCCAACTCTTGATCAGCTCAGGTCATGATCCCAGAGTTGTGGGTTTTAGCCCTGCATTGGGCTCTGTTCAGCATAGAGCCTGATTAAGATTCTCTCTCTCTCTCTTTGCCCCTCTCCCCCCACCATGCTCTCTCCCTCTTTAAAATAATTTTTAAAAAGAATATTTATATAACCATCTTCTAAAAAGCAAATATGCACATGCTTTTTTAATGTGGATATTATTAACAGAAGTTGACTCAATAAAGGTTCTTGTTTTTTTTATATGTAAAAGTCTGACTTCAAAACTTCTTCAGTGCTACATGGTCCCAACAGTTTAAAAAATATGTTAATTATCACTAGGGCAGGAAAGCTAGATGGTCATGAATATTAAAATTTTTACACTAAATATGTTTTTACTTATAAAATACTGATAATAGCTTTTTTTTTTTTTTTTTTTTTTTTTTTATTTTTTTATTTTTATTTTTTTAATATGAAATTTATTGACAAATTAGTTTCCATACAACACCCAGTGCTCATCCCAAAAGGTGCCCTCCTCAATACCCATCACCCACCCTCTCCTCCCTCCCACCCCCATCAACCCTCAGTTTGTTCTCAGTTTTTAAGAGTCTCTTATACTTTGGCTTCTCCCACTCTAACCTGTTTTTTTTTTTTTTTTCCTTCCCCTCCCCCATGGGTTCCTGTTAAATTCTCAGGGTCCACATAAGAGTGAAACCATATGGTATCTGTCTTTCTCTGTATGGCTTATTTCACTTAGCATCACACTCTCCAGTTCCATCCACGTTGCTACAAAAGGCCATATTTCATTTTTTCTCATTGCCACGTAATATTCCATTGTGTATATAAACCACAATTTCTTTATCCATTCATCAGTTGATGGACATTTAGGCTCTTTCCATAATTTGGCTATTGTTGAGAGTGCTGCTATGAACATTGGGGTACAAGTGGCCCTATGCATCAGTACTCCTGTATCCCTTGGATAAATTCCTAGCAGTGCTATTGCTGGGTCATAGGGTAGGTCTATTTTTAATTTTCTGAGGAACCTCCACACTGCTTTCCAGAGCGGCTGCACCAATTTGCATTCCCACCAACAGTGCAAGAGGGTTCCCGTTTCTCCACATCCTCTCCAGCATCTAGAGTCTCCTGATTTGTTCATTTTGGCCACTCTGACTGGCGTGAGGTGATACCTGAGTGTGGTTTTGATTTGTATTTCCCTGATAAGGAGCGACGCTGAACATCTTTTCATGTGCCTGTTGGCCATCCGGATGTCTTCTTTAGAGAAGTGTCTATTCATGTTTTCTGCCCATTTCTTCACTGGGTTATTTGTTTTTTGGGTGTGGAGTTTGGTGAGCTCTTTATAGATTTTGGATACTAGCCCTTTGTCCGATATGTCATTTGCGAATATCTTTTCCCATTCCGTTGGTTGCCTTTTAGTTTTGTTGGTTGTTTCCTTTGCTGTGCAGAAGCTTTTTATCTTCATAAGGTCCCAGTAATTCACTTTTGCTTTTAATTCCCTTGCCTTTGGGGATGTGTCGAGTAAGAGATTGCTACGGCTGAGGTCAGAGAGGTCTTTTCCTGCTTTCTCCTCTAAGGTTTTGATGGTTTCCTGTCTCACATTTAGGTCCTTTATCCATTTTGAGTTTATTTTTGTGAATGGTGTGAGAAAGTGGTCTAGTTTCAACCTTCTGCATGTTGCTGTCCAGTTCTCCCAGCACCATTTGTTAAAGAGGCTGTCTTTTTTCCATTGGATGTTCTTTCCTGCTTTGTCAAAGATGAGTTGGCCATACGTTTGTGGGTCTAGTTCTGGGGTTTCTATTCTATTCCATTGGTCTATGTGTCTGTTTCTGTGCCAATACCATGCTGTCTTGATGATGACAGCTTTGTAGTAGAGGCTAAAGTCTGGGATTGTGATGCCTCCTGCTTTGGTCTTCTTCTTCAAAATTCCTTTGGCTATTCGGGGCCTTTTGTGGTTCCATATGAATTTTAGGATTGCTTGTTCTAGTTTCAAGAAGAATGCTGGTGCAATTTTGATTGGGATTGCATTGAATGTGTAGATAGCTTTGGGTAGTATTGACATTTTGACAATATTTATTTTTCCAATCCATGAGCAGGGAATGTCTTTCCATTTCTTTAAATCTTCTTCAATTTCCTTCATAAGCTTTCTATAGTTTTCAGCATACAGATCCTTTACATCTTTGGTTAGATTTATTCCTAGGTATTTTATGCTTCTTGGTGCAATTGTGAATGGGATCAGTTTCTTTATTTGTCTTTCTGTTGCTTCATTGTTAGTGTATAAGAATGCAACTGATTTCTGTACATTGATTTTGTATCCTGCAACTTTGCTGAATTCCTGTATCAGTTCTAGTAGACTTTTGGTGGAGTCTATCGGATTTTCCATGTATAATATCATGTCATTTGCAAAAAGCGAAAGCTTGACTTCGTCTTTGCCAATTTTGATGCCTTTGATTTCCTTTTGTTGTCTGATTGCTGATGCTAGAACTTCCAGCACTATGTTAAACAGCAGCGGTGAGAGTGGGCATCCTTGTCGTGTTCCTGATCTCAGGGAAAAAGCTCTCAGTTTTTCCCCGTTGAGGATGATGTTAGCTGTGGGCTTTTCATAAATGGCTTTTATGATCTTTAAGTATGTTCCTTCTATCCCGACTTTCTCAAGGGTTTTTATTAAGAAAGGGTGCTGGATTTTGTCAAAGGCCTTTTCTGCATCGATTGACAGGATCATATGGTTCTTCTCTTTTTTTTTGTTAATGTGATGTATCACGTTGATTGATTTGCGAATGTTGAACCAGCCCTGCATCTCAGGAATGAATCCCACTTGATCATGGTGAATAATTCTTTTTATATGCCGTTGAATTCGATTTGCTAGTATCTTATTGAGAATTTTTGCATCCATATTCATCAGGGATATTGGCCTGTAGTTCTCTTTTTTTACTGGGTCTCTGTCAGGTTTAGGAATCAAAGTAATACTGGCTTCATAGAATGAGTCTGGAAGTTTTCCTTCCCTTTCTATTTCTTGGAATAGCTTGAGAAGGATAGGTATTATCTCTGCTTTAAACGTCTGGTAGAACTCCCCTGGGAAGCCATCTGGTCCTGGACTCTTATTTGTTGGGAGATTTTTGATAACCGATTCAATTTCTTCACTGGTTATGGGTCTGTTCAAGCTTTCTATTTCCTCCTGATTGAGTTTTGGAAGAGTGTGGGTGTTCAGGAATTTGTCCATTTCTTCCAGGTTGTCCAGTTTGTTGGCATATAATTTTTCATAGTATTCCCTGATAATTGTTTGTATCTCTGAGGGATTGGTTGTAATAATTCCATTTTCATTCATGATTTTATCTATTTGGGTCATCTCCCTTTTCTTTTTGAGAAGCCTGGCTAGAGGTTTGTCAATTTTGTTTATTTTTTCAAAAAACCAACTCTTGGTTTCGTTGATCTGCTCTACAGTTTTTTTAGATTCTATATTGTTTATTTCTGCTCTGATCTTTATTATTTCTCTTCTTCTGCTGGGTTTAGGCTGCCTTTGCTGTTCTGCTTCTAGTTCCTTTAGGTGTGCTGTTAGATTTTGTATTTGGGATTTTTCTTGTTTCTTGAGATAGGCCTGGATTGCAATGTATTTTCCTCTCAGGACTGCCTTCGCTGCGTCCCAAAGCGTTTGGATTGTTGTATTTTCATTTTCATTTGTTTCCATATATTTTTTAATTTCTTCTCTAATTGCCTGGTTGACCCACTCATTCGTTAGTAGGGTGTTCTTTAACCTCCATGCCTTTGGAGGTTTTCCAGACTTTTTCCTGTGGTTGATTTCAAGCTTCATAGCATTGTGGTCTGAAAGTATGCATGGTATAATTTCAATTCTTGTAAACTTATGAAGGGCTGTTTTGTGACCCAGTATGTGATCTATCTTGGAGAATGTTCCATGTGCACTCGAGAAGAAAGTATATTCTGTTGCTTTGGGATGCAGCGTTCTAAATATATCTGTCAAGTCCATCTGATCCAATGTCTCATTCAGGGCCCTTGTTTCTTTATTGATCGTGTGTCTAGATGATCTGTCCATTTCTGTAAGTGGGGTGTTAAAGTCCCCTGCAATTACCACATTCTTATCAATAAGATTGCTTATGTTTATGAGTAATTGTTTTATATATTTGGGGGCTCCGGTATTCGGCGCATAGACATTTATAATTGTTAGCTCTTCCTGATGGATAGACCCTGTAACTATTATATAATGTCCTTCTTCATCTCTTGTTACAGCCTTTAATTTAAAGTCTAGTTTGTCTGATATAAGTATGGCTACTCCAGCTTTCTTTTGGCTTCCAGTCGCATGATAAATAGTTCTCCATCCCCTCACTCTCAATCTAAAGGTGTCCTCAGGTCTAAAATGAGTCTCTTGTAGACAGCAAATAGATGGGTCTTGTTTTTTTATCCATTCTGATACCCTATGTCTTTTGGTTGGTGCATTTAATCCATTTACATTCAGTGTTATTATAGAAAGATACGGGTTGAGAGTCATTGTGATGTCTGTATGATTTATGCTTGTAGTGATGTCTCTGGGACTTTGTCTCACAGGGTCCCCCTTAGGATCTCTTGTAGGGCTGGTTTAGTGGTGACAAATTCCTTCAGTTTTTGTTTGTTTGGGAAAACCTTTATCTCTCCTTCTATTCTAAATGACAGACTTGCTGGGTAAAGGATTCTCGGCTGCATATTTTTTCTGTCTAGCACCCTGAAAATCTCGTGCCAATTCTTTCTGGCCTGCCAAGTTTCAAAAGAGAGATCAGTCACGAGTCTTATAGGTCTCCCTTTATATGTGAGGGCACGTTTACCCCTTGCTGCTTTCAGAATTTTCTCTTTATCCTTGTATTTTGCCAGTTTCACTATGATATGTCGTGCAGAAGATCGATTCAAGTTACGTCTGAAGGGAGTTCTCTGTGCCTCTTGGATTTCAATGCCTTTTTCCTTCCCCAGTTCAGGGAAGTTCTCAGCTATTATTTCTTCAAGTACCCCTTCAGCACCTTTCCCTCTCTCTTCCTCCTCTGGGATACCAATTATGCGTATATTATTTCTTTTTAGTGTATCACTTAGTTCTCTAATTTTCCCCTCATACTCCTGGATTTTTTTATCTCTCTTTTTCTCAGCTTCCTCTTTTTCCATAACTTTATCCTCTAGTTCACCTATTCTCTCCTCTGCCTCTTCAAGCCGAGCTGTGGTGGTTTCCATTTTGTTATGCATTTCGTTTAAAGCGTTTTTCAGCTCCTCGTGACTGTTCCTTAGTCCCTTGATCTCTGTAGCAAGAGATTCTCTGCTGTCCTGTATACTGTTTTCAAGCCCAGCGATTAATTTTATGACTATTATTCTAAATTCACTTTCTGTTAAATTATTTAAATCCTTTTTGATCAGTTCATTAGCTGTTGTTATTTCCTGGAGATTCTTCTGAGGGGAATTCTTCCGCTTGGTCATTTTGGATAGTCCCTGGCGTGGTGAGGACCTGCAGGGCACTTCCCCTGTGTTGTGGTGTATAACTGGAGTTGGTGGGCGGGGCCGCAGTCAGACCTGATGTCTGCCCCCAGCCCACCGCTGGGGCCACAGTCAGACTGGTGTGTGCCTTCTCTTCCCCTCTCCTAGGGGCGGGATTCACTGTGGGGTGGTGTGGCCCGTCTGGGCTACTTGCACACTGCCAGGCTTGTGATGCTGGGGATCTGGCGTATTAGCTGGGGTGGGTAGGCAAGGTGCACGGGGGTAGGAGGGGCAGGCTTAGATCGCTTCTCCTTAGGTGATCCTCTTCAGGAGGGGCCCTGTGGCAGCGGGAGGGAGTCAGATCCGCTGCCGGAGGTTTGGCTCCGCAGAAGCACAGAGTTGGGTGTTTGCGCGGAGCGAGCAAGTTCCCTGGCAGGAACTGGTTCTCTTTGGGATTTTGGCTGGGGGATGGGCGGGGGAGATGGCGCTGGCGAGCGCCTTTGTTCCCCACCAAGCTGAGCTCTGTCGTCAGGGGGCTCAGCAGCTCTCCCTCCCTTTGTCCTCCAGCCTTCCCGCTTTCCGAGCAGAGCTGTTAACTTATGACCTCCCAGACGCTAAGTCGCGCTTGTTGTGGGAACACAGTCCGTCAGGCCCCTCCGCTTTTGCCAGCCAGACTCGGGGGCTCTGCTTGGCCGGCGAGCCGCCCCTCCGCCCCGGCTCCCTCCCGCCAGTCCGTGGAGCGCGCACCGCCACGCCGCCCTTCCTACCCTCTTCCGTGGGCCTCTCGTCTGCGTTTGGCTCCGGCGACTCCGTTCTGCTAATCCTCTGGCGGTTTTCTGGGTTATTTAGGCAGGTGTAGGTGGAATCTAAGTGATCAGCAGGACGCGCGGTGAGCCCAGCGTCCTCCTAAGCCGCCATCTTGCCGCTTCTCTCCGATAATAGCTTTTTTAAATGAAATGTATTGTCAAATTGGATTCCATACAACACCCAGTGCCCATCCCAACAGGTGCCCTCCTCAATGCCCATCACCCACTTTCCCCTCCCTCCCACCCCCCATCAACCCTCAGTTTATTCTCAGTGTTTTAAGAGTCTCTTATGGTTTGGCTCTCTCCCTCTCTAACTTTTTTTTTCCTTCACCTCACCCATGGTGTTCGGTTAAGTTTCTCAGGATCTACATAGGAGTGAAAATATATGGTATCTGTCTTTCTCTGTATGACTTATTTCACTTAGCATAACACTCTCCATTTCCATTCACATTGCTACAAAAGACCATATTTCATTCTTTCTCATTGCCACGTAGTACTCCATTGTGTATATAAACCACAATTTCTTTATCCATTCATCAGTTGATGGACATTTAGGCTCTTTCCATAATTTGGCTATTGTTGAGAGTGCTGCTATGAACACTGGGGTACAAGTGCCCCTATGCATCAGTACTCCTGTGTCCCTTGGGTAAATTCCTAGCAGTGCTATTGCTGTGTCATAGGGTAGGTCTATTTTTAATTTTTTGAGGAACCTCCACACTGTTTTCCAGATCGGCTGCACCAGTTTGCCTTCCCACCAACAGTGCAAGAGGGTTCCCGTTTCTCCACATCCTTTCCAGCATCTATAGTCTCCTGATTTGTTCATTTGAGGCACTCTGACTGACGTGAGGTGGTATCTGAGTGTGGT
Source organism: Felis catus (assembly GCF_018350175.1). NCBI lineage: Eukaryota > Metazoa > Chordata > Mammalia > Carnivora > Felidae > Felis > Felis catus. The sequence continues at coordinate 56,906,723 of NC_058386.1, forward strand.
TTTGATTTGTATTTCCCTGATGAGGAGTGATGTTGAGCATCTTTTCATGTGCCTGTTGGCCATCCAGATGTCTTCTTTAGAGAAGTGTCTATTCATGTTTTCTGCCCATTTCTTCACTGCAAATGACATATCAGACAAAGGGCTAGTATCCAAAATCTATAAAGAACTTAACTAAATGGTCTCTTAAGACTGCTTCCAAACTTTGGATTCTGTAAAAATAATTTAATTAAAATCTGTTACCAAAATAAATAGGTACTTTTAGTACAGGTATTTTTAGATTTGTTTAATAAGTTTACAGTAACTATTTACCTAATTCTCACAGAAAATCTAGAATACCCTGAAGCCTTATGATAATGTCATCATAGGATCTTTGTTATTGATATTATTATTGTTTAAGTTGGAATGTCATTCTAATAGGTGAGGAAACTAAGGAACTGAGGAACTGAGATTAAATAACTTGCTTAAGGTCATAAACTGGCACAAAACTAGAATTTACCTCCATTTTTACTCCTAACTCAGAACTTTTTCTATCACATCACCCTAGTGACCCTAGGCTTTCTGTGCCACTGCTGGGAGATGAGAATTTCTTTTATCCACGACTTTCTGAAACATCCTATTTCTTCTGAGACATGTCTTGGACCAACTTACTTAATTAATTAATGCTAAATTCTGATCTGTATCAGAGCTATAAAAAGTGTAGGAATAGCTTCAGCAACCTTGAAATTAGAAAACACTCTGGCTTTATCTGCCTCTGGAGGGGTCTGTGTAGTTATGTATATATATCCTGTCTCCCCCACTACACACAAAGGAACCATGTCTGCTTTTCCTTCTACTGAATCTACAGTCCTTGGCACAGAAAAGGTAGTCAAATATCTGTTGAATGTATATGAATGAAATTAACCTTCTTTATTATTAGTCAGAAATATATTGTTGCACTGGGACACTCACTGTTTTTAAAGTGGATACATTGTCTCTTTTGTCTTGCAAAATGCTTAACCAAGATAAATTGTTTTTATTTTTTACCTTCTCTGCTTATAAGAGTGAAATAAAGGTAAACTAAACTAAAAAACTTTTTTACTTTTTCCCAGGTAAGAGCTTTCATGTTGGTTTGCTTTTAATGTAAAGCCAAACGCACTGTAACACTTAACAACACAGTGTGCTTGGGTGCCTGGTGGCTCAGTTGGTTAAGTAACTTTGGCTCAGGTCATGATCTCATGGATTCATGAGCGTCGCCTCAGGTTCTGTGTCTTGTGCTCTCTCTCTGCCCTTCCCCGGCTTGCACACTTTTAATAAATAAAACATCAAAAAACACAGTGTGCTATTAAACTCAACACCAATACAAAATGCTTTAATTAAGCAAGCAAGTGCCTGGGATGTTCGTTGAAATTAAGGAGCTGTGGTCCCTGCTTAAAATCTAACTCAAACAATACCTATCCAGACATGCTATATTTGTAGAAGTACTCAAACCTTTACAAATGACAAGTATCCTAAATTACTTACATGCATGTGTTTCACTTGGTATATAGTATGCTCTAATATAGGAAAGTCCAATTCACAAAAATTTGAATACTAAGATGAACAAACCAAGTTTTATTACAGCATATCATTTATTGCCTTCCTATTATGTGCTAGGTGTTATGGTAGGGAATCTGTATGTTTTTTCTAACTCTCACATAAACAATGTATGATAGAAATTCTCCTTAATATATACACAGAGAAATCATTTGGAAGGAGGTATTTTACCCATTGTCACATTGGTACATAAAATAGAATTTTAGGCCTGGTTATCTAATTTGATAATCTGTGATTTTTCTTTTGTAACATCTATCTTGTTTTTTTAATGTTTATTATTTATTTTTGAGAGAGAGAGAGCATGCACGCAAATGGGGGAGTGTCAGAGAGAGAGAGGAAGATACAGAATCCGAATCAGGCTTCTGGCTCTGAGCTGTCAGCAGAGAGCCCAACCCGGGGCTCAAACCCATGAACCATGATAATGACCTGAGCCAAAGTTCGATGCTTATCTGAGCCACCCAGGCACCCCTGTATCATCTACCTTGTGTGATGTAATAGAAGGAGCACTGGAAATGTAATCAAAATATCTGGATTTTAGACCATATTCTGCTTTGAAGAAGTTACCTAACACTCCAGATTTCAGTTTTTCCATTTCTATAATGCAAAAGGATCAATTATTTTGAATGTTAGGGCATGTTTTTGATGGTAATATTTCCTATGTGAATATTATTAACTTGTTTTATGAATAGGGGAGAGTATGTAATATTGGTAAGGTCCTTTTGTGTTTTGTTGGAAGTGTCTGTTTATTCATCCAGCAAATACTGGGTGAGTACTTAGAATATGCAAGACAGGTTTTAAGTGTGCTAAGTGCTGGAATGGTGTGGGACCAAAAAAAAGATTATGAATCCTACCTTCACTGAGTTTACAGTAATTTAGTGGGAGAAATAAACATCAGAAATCAGCAGTAAATGTAAAATTTACAACTCTGTTACATGCTTCAAAAGAAAGAAATATGATGCCATGAAACCATATGATAGCTTCCTTGACTCAGTCATGACAATGATCAAGGCTTTCCTGAGGAAGTATTGATAAGACCAACATCTGAAGGAAGAGTAGTTATTAACCAGAGATTAAGGAGATTAAGTAAAAAGAGTTCCAAGCACAAGGAATGACACGTGTAGTAGGAGGGGGCATGGTAAATTTGGACAAATGAAAGGATTTATTTGTAGGTGGAATAGAGAGAAGAAGTGATAGTGAAGCTAGAGGAGGCTTTAAGGATAGGTAGAGACTAATCTAAATCATGACTGGACTCAAAGGCAAAGTTAAGAATGTGGTTAAGTTCTGTTTAAATCCAACTTGCTTTGTATACTTCTGTTTTCCCAGTGGTTTTACAGAGAAATTATGTGGTTATATGCCATCCACACTTGAGTCAACTAAGTGTAAACAATATCTGGAAATATGACTAATTAATGAATGATATACAGTTATAAATGGGAACTAGTAACAAAATTCTTTTTAGATAAGGAGAATTAAAATCCCTGACATATAGTACCTTAAGAGGATCCAGTCCATTAAAGAGGCAAAATTTAAAATATAACATGTTTCTTGTGAACAATTATTGTACAAGATACTGTTAAATCAGAAAAATGATGCTGTAAATGAGTAAGAGATAAAGTGAGTGGGACCAATAAGTGCTGATAGAAGCAAAAGAAAGAAGAAATGGCTTGGACTAGCATAGTCTGGAAAAACATTATCAAGTTGATGAGACTTGAACTCATCCCTAAATACTAGGTATGATATGGATTGCAAGAGATGGGCATACTAGATACCTCTACCATGTCTCAAAATCATTACTAATAAATTCAGATTTTGGAGCATAGGAGGAAAACAATTGATTTCTTAGCCTTTACCTCTGGTCTCACAATTCTCCCATCCAGAGTAGGTAATCTGAAGACAGTTGGGGGGTATGCCTTGGAGGCTCAGTCAGTTAAGCATCTGCCTCTTAATTTCTGCTCAGGTTATGATATCGCGGTTCATGAGTTTGAGCTCCACGTTGTGCTCTGCACTGACAGGATGGAACCTGCTTGGAGTTCTTTCTCTCCTCCTCTCTCTCCGCCCTTCCACCATGCATTCTCTCTCTCTGAAAATAAGTAAGAAACATTTTTTTAAAAGACAGTTGGAGAGTTATTTCCTAGGCTTGAACTTGTGTATGTCTGCCTATCAACCACATCTCATGCCAGACAACATTCAAAGTATAAAAGAACATCCCAGACCATATGATTGGGAAACAGTCTCCTGACATGAATTGGATCAGAATCACCAGTGTCCACCATATGATCACTAACAGAGAATACTCAGAAAGATATCATTTAAGGAGAAAATAGGTAGCGTAAGAACACCTGAGTGTGTCAGTATAAAGAAAGTGAACTTCGAAATCAGAAGACCTGGCTTCCCAGCCCTGCTACTGCCAAAGACCTTGAAAAAGTTACTCAATATCTCTGAACTTATATTACTTCAAGTATTTGTTTATTGGTGAAAAACTCAAACATACACCTACAGCTGCTATTAAAAGAACAATCAAAACTGAAACCCAGGAGAAGGAAAGAAGTAATACAGATTAGAGAAGTCAATGATATAGCAAATAAGAAAAAAAAATTTGGACAGATAAATAAAACCTGGCACAGGTTTTCTAAAAGATCAGCAAAATTGATATGCCTCTAGCCATCAAGAAATTTAAATAAAGAGAGCATGTGAGAGATCTTAAATAAAGAAAATCACCAATAAAAGAGGAGAAATAACAAGTAACACCACTGAAATAAAAACAATTGCTAGAGAGTATTATGAAGAATTATTTGCCAGCAAACTGGACAAACTGGAAGAAATATATAAATTCCTGTATACATATAACCTACCAAAAGTAAAGCTGGAAGAAACTGAAAATTTGTACAGACTAAATACCAGCAAGCAAACTGAATCAGTCATCAAAAACCTCCCAAAAAACAAAAGACCAGAAGGCACAGATTTACAGTTGGATTCTACCAAGCTGTATTTTTTCAGAGAGAGAGAGAGAGAGAGATCATGGAGGATGGGCAGAGACAAAGGAAGAGAGAATTCCAAGCATGCTTCGCACTGGAAGTGTGGACCTGATGTAGGGCTTGAACTCTCAAACTGTGAGACCATGATATGAGCCAAAATCAAGAGCCAGACACTTAACTGGCTGAGGCCACCTAGGTGCACCTCTACCAAACATTTAAAGAAGAGTTAATACCTATTCTTCTCAACGTATTAGAAAAAGGGAAAAGGGAAGGAAAACTTACAAATTCATTCTATGAGGCCAGCATTACCCTGATACCAAAACCAGATAAACACACCACAAAAAAAAAAAAACAGAACTAGAGGCCAATATCTCTGTTAAGCATAGAAGCGAAAATCCTCAACAAATATTAGCATACTGAATCCAATAATACATTTAAAAAAAATCATTCACTGTGATCAAGTTGGATTTATTCCCAGGATGCAAGTACTGTTCAGTATTTGCAAATCACTCAGTGTGATACATCAATATGAGAAAGGATTAAAACCATATGATCATTTCAATACATGTAGAAAAAGTATTTGGCAAAATACATCATCCATCCGTGATAAAAACCCTCCAAAGTAGGTTTAGAGGGAGCATACCTCAACATAATTAAGTCCTTATATGAAAATCCCATAACTAACATTATACTCAATGCGGAAAAACTGAGAGCTTTTTCCATAAGGTCAGTAACAAGACCAAAATGTCCATTTTGCCACTGTTCTTCACCATAGTCCTAGAAGCCCTAGCATCAGCAATCAGAGAACAAAAAGAAACAGAAGGCATCTAAATTGATAAATAATGAGTAAAATTTTTACTACTTGCAGACCACATGATATTATATATAGAAAACCTAGAGTTTCCACCATTCAAGCTATGTTTTCAAGCTGTATTCAGCAAGACAGTATGGTACTGGCAAAAAAACAGACACATAGATTAATGCAACACAATAGAAAATCCAGAAATGGACCCACAGCTCTATGGTCAGCTAAGCTTGACAAAGCAGTAAAGAATATCTAATGAGGAAAAATACAGTCTCCAACAAATGGTGTTGGGAAAACTGGACCACTTTCTTACACCATACACAAAAATAAATTCAAAATGGATGAAAGACTTAAATGTGAGACAGGAAACCATCAAAATCCTAGAAGAGAACACAGATAGGAACCTCTTTGACCATGGCTGCAGCAACTTTTTACTTGAACCATTGCTAAAGGCAAGGGAAATAAAAGTAAACATGAACTATTGGGACTTCATCAAGACAAAAAGCTTCTGCACAGTGAAATAAACAATAAACAAAACTAAAAGGCAGCCTACACAATGGTAGAAGGTATTTGCAGATAGTTTATCTGATGAAGGGTTAGTATCCAAAATCTATAAAAAACTCATCAAACTCAACACACACACAAAAAAAGACCAGTTAAGAAATGGGCAGAAGACATGAATAGACAGCTTTCTAAATATATCCAGATGGCTAACAGGCACATGTAAAGATCCTCAACATCACTCAGTATCAGGGAAATGCAAACCAAAACCATGATAAGACATCACTTCACACCTGTCAGAATGGCTAAAAGTAACAACAGACAAATGCTGGCAAGGATGAGGAGAAAGTGGAACCCTTTTGCACTGTTGGTGGGAATGCAAATTCATTCAACCATTGTCAAGAACAGTATGGAGGTCCACATGAAAGTAGAAATAGTACTACCCCTAAAATCTAGCAATTGCACTATTAGGTATTTACCCAACAAATACAAAAATATAGATTCTAAGGGGTATATGCACCCCAGCATTTATAGCAGCATTATCAACAGTATCCCAAATGTCCATCTACTGATGAGTGGATAAAGAGTGGACACACACACACACACACACACACACACACACACATAATGAAATATCAAAAACTTAAAAATAGAACTACCCTATGACCCAGCAATTGCAATATTAGGTATTTATATAAAGGTTACAGGATTGCTGTTTTGAAGGGCACATACACTGCAATGTTTATAGCAGCACTATCAAAAATAGCCAAACTATGCAAAGAGCCCATCAAGTGATGGATGGATAAAGAAGATGTGCTATGTATAGTGTGTGTGTGTGTGTGTATACATATACATATATATACATATGCATATATATATACATACATATATAGTGGAACATTACTCAGCCATCCAAAAGAATGAAATTTTGGTTTTTGGAATGCCATAGATGGAGGTAGGATGTATTCTGCTACGTGAAATCAGTCAACCAGAGAAAGACAAAAACCATTTTATTTCAGTCATGTGGAATTTAAGAAACAAAATAGATGAACATATAGGAAGGTAAGTGGAGATAGAAGAGGGAAACAAACTAAAAGACTCTTTGTGATAGAGAGCAAACTATGGGTTGATAGATGGAGATGGGTGGTAGATGAGCATGAGCTAGATGGGTGATGGGTTCTAAGTAGGGCCCTAGTTGTGATGAACAAAAGTAGAGTCCACCAAAAAATTACTACAACTGATAAATCAGTGCAGGATACAAAATCAGTGTACGGAAATCAGTTCCATTTCTATATACCAATAATGAAGCAGTAGAAAGAGCAATTAAGAAAATGATCCCATTTAGAACTGTACCAAACATAGTGAGATACCTACAAATAACCCTGATGAAAGAGGTGAAAGACCTCTACTCTGAAAACTACAAAACAGTAATGAAAGAAATTGAAGATCAGAAAAACAAATGGTAAGACATTCCATGCTCATGGATTGATAGAACAAATATTGTTACAATGTTTATACTACCCAAAGCAATCTATATATTTAATGAAATCTGTATAAAAATATCAACAGCATTTTTCACAGGACTATAACAAACTATCCTAAAATTTGTATGGAATGATAAACATGCCAAATTGTCAAGGCAGTCTGGAAAAACAAAACTGGAAGTATCACAATTCTAGTCTTTGTTATATTGCAAAGTTGTCCTCACAACTATATGGTACTGACACAAAAACAGACACATAAATCAATAGAACAGAATAAAAAGCCCAGAAATAACCCCACAATTATATGGTCAATTAATCTTCAATAAAGGAGGCAATAATATTCCATGGGAAAAAGTTTCTTCAAAAATAGTGTATGGAAAACTGTACAGCTATATGGAATAGAATGAAACTGTACCACTTTCTTACACCATCCACAAAAATCCATAATGGATTAAGAACCTAAATGTGAGATCTTAAACTATAAAAATCCTAAAAGAACAGGCAGTAATTTCTCTGATATCGATCATCTCAGCATCTTTCTTGACATGTCTTTTGAGGTAAGGGAAACAAAAGCAACATTGGAATTACATCAAAATAAAAACCTGCACAGGAAAGGAAACAACAAACAACACTAATAGACAACCTACTGCATGAGAGAAGTTTGTAAGTGACATATCTGATAAAGCATTGTTATCCAAAATATACAAAGAACTTCACACTAAAAAAGAAGCTCAATTAAAAATCACAGAAGACATGAATAGAAATTTCCCAAGACATACAGATAACCAACAGACACATGAAAAGATGCTCAACATCATTCATTATAAGGAAAGTGCAAATCCATACTACAATTAGATATCACCTCACACCTGTCAGAATTGCTAAAATCAAAAATTCAAGAAACAAAAGTGTTAGCAATGATGTGGGTAAAAGGGAACCCTTTTGCATTGTTTGTGGGAACACATACTGGTACAGCCACTCTGGAAAACAGTATGGAGGTCCATCAAAAAGTTAAAAATGGAAGTATCTTATGGTCCAGAAATTACACTACTGGGTATTTACCAAAGATTTTGAAAACTCTAATCCGAAGGGATATATGCACCTCTATGTTTATAGAAACATTATTTACAATAGCCAAACTATTGAATCAGCCTGTCTATCAGTAGATGAAGGGGTAAGGAAGATGTGTGTGTGTGTGTGTGTGTGTGTGAGAGAGAGAGAGAGAGAGAGAGAGAGAGAGAGAGAGAGAGAGAAAGATACAGTATTACTCATGCACAAAAATGAAGTTTCGGCATTTGCAACGACATGTGTCATTTTAGAGAGTATAATCCTAAGTGTAATCCAGTCAGAGAACAACTGCCATATGATTTCACTCATATTTGGAATATAAGAAAGAAAATAAAGGGCAAAAAAAGATATAAACCAAAAACAAACTCTTATCTATAGACAACAAACAGATGGTTATCAGAGGAGAGGTGTCTGTAGATATGGGTGAAATAGGTGATGGGTGGTAGGAGTACACTTAGCACTGAGTAATATATGGAATGGTTGTATCACTGTATTGTACACCTATAACTAGGATAACATTGTTAATTACACCAAAATTAAAATTTAAAAAATAATAAAGTAAATATTTTTAAAATTCCCTCCCATATAAAAATGGAAATAAGAAAAATACTTCCTCACAGCACCTGGATGGCTCAGTCATCTCATTGTCTGACTCTTGATTTCAGCTCAGGTCATATTCATGAGATTGAGCCTCACATCAGTCTCTGTGCTGAGTCCTTACAGCCTTCTTGGGATTTTCTCTTTCAGTCTCTCTCTTCCCCTCACCTGCTTGTGTGCACTCTCTCTTTCTCTCTTTCAAAATGAATAAAGAAACTTAAAAAAAGAATAATATTTCCTCTACAAATTGGTATAAGGGGTAAGTAAAATTATGACTAAAAATTTTTATAGTAAAAGAAATATTTTGTAAATTATGAAAACTTGGGCAAGTATATATTGCTGTACAGACAGGATACACCAATCCAAATTGTACAACAAAACAATTGTACATATGACAGCAACTGTACTGACCTTATAGTTGCATTTTGGCTTCTTCTCTTTTTCCATTTTAATTTTATTATTTATATACTTTTAATTTTTTTCTATATCATTTATTATAGGGATTGTATACAAATTACACCCCAAAGAAAAGACCCATACAGGAAAGTTGGGGAGGGATATAAACATAAAGCTTCTATTGCCCTTAGGATGCATTATCTTCCTCGTATCAGTATGTATCAACACCAGGTATTACCAGGTTAGGAAGCTCACCTAACCTTCTGTGACTAGACTTTTTATTGGAGCTTCATTACATAGACTTGATTGATTGATTGCTCATGTGACTGAAATCAATGATTAGGTCTTATTACACTTCATGAACCAAGCCTGCATCCTAAGTGATATGGTTGGTCTTTCTAGCATGGCCAGTCCACATTCTAACATTCTCACATTCTCACATTCTCAGGTGTGTAATATACCTACACTTGTTGAAAAAGTTGCATGCAGTTAAGACCTTGCAACAAAGATCTTACAACAGAGCTATTGAAGTACCTACCCTATGAGTAGGCAGGTCAATGTGTATTGTATCCCTTTGAAGGGGAAGGCAAACTGCATCTGAGAGGATACTCTAATAGTCAATGAGTATTAGCCAAATCTATGAAAGCAATTTATTTTCCAGTTCTTGGAGTCATTAATTTTAATATTGCGTATGGGGGGCCTTAATTAGGATTACTGTGTCATTAAGTTGGTGGGATCCCACTATTAATTGTTATTCATTTTTATCAGGTGTAGGCACTGGCTACATTGGGGTCTTCAAGGGGAAGACAGTGTGATTAATGGCCTCTTTATGCAGTAGGCCTTGTATAATGGTTCTTAATTCCTGTAGGCCTTGCTTTAATCATATTGGGTCGCATTAACTATTTTAACTACAGAGAATGGTCCACGGGGTATGATTTGGCAAGCTTATTTCAATCTGTTACTCTTTAAGTCAGAGCATCCATGTCCATGATGGCATATTTTAGGCCAGTGAGCATTATCACCATGAAGAATTTAGGTAAGGTAAGAGTTCCAATAGTCACTGTGAGGCCTACCTTTTTGTCCTCTATTTTATGTTTGATTATTCCCCTAAAAGTGTAGAGGGCACTTTGGTTCAATATAGTGGGATCTTCAGGTATAATTATACATGGAGACCCAGTATTGGTTAAGGATATGAAGATTTGCCAAGTGGTACATTTTGATAGATGTTAAAATTAATTTAGAACCTACGTTGTAAAGCAAAAGCTAGCTGACATCCTTGCACCTTTCTATTGCATAGATTTTTAAGTAAATTTTAGATAGCTAATTGTAAAATCATAGACATATGTTTTAGTTTTTGTTTCTTTGTTTTTTGTCATTATTGGACATACTTTGAGGGGGAGGAGGTTCTCTCTGCCCTGTTTTTATTTGTAATTTTCTTCGTCCAGAGTCTGAATTCAGTACCACCAGGGTAATCTCCCATGGTGATTACTGATTTACTGGATTTAAAAACCCTGGGGTTAAGTCAAATTTTAATTAACCTCTTGGCATTTGACAAGCCATGGGACTCATGTGAACCAGAGTCTTTCTTGTTGCACAACAGGGTGATGATGTTCTCTGGACCTTTTAAAAAGGTAGTAGTAAAACACCCAAGAATGATTTTCTTAACAGCCCATGCCATTGGGTCCTGTGGTGTTCCTCTATAACCCTGAGGATCAAGACCTTTTTTGGTGACACAAGCAGCAGCAACAGCAGAAGCAGAAGCAGTAGCAAAGGCATTTCATAGGGTGCTAGTGATCCATCTGATTTTCAGATTGTGTACTTCAGCATGCCACTTGGTCACTGCTTTTCTTCACATTACCAACCACCCAATGGGCCCACATATTGTATAGGAACTAGTCTTTCCCCTAAACACTCTATATACAGGGCCAATCCTCATTAACTCATACAACCTATGGTCATAGGGTAAAAGTCATTTCCCTGAGCCTAGCATCAGCCATGCATTATGCTACAATCAAAACACATGGATTAATATTAAACACACAGATAGGGGTGCCTGGGTGACTCAATCGGTTAAGTGTTCAACTTCGGCTCAGGTCATGATCTCACAGTTCGTGGGGCCGGGCTCTGTGCTAACAGCTCAGAGCCTGGAGCTTGCTTTGATTCTGTGTCTCCCTCTCTCTCTTCACCTCCCCTGCTCACACTCTGTCTCTCTCAAAAATAAATAAACGTAAAAAGAATTTAAACATACAGATAGACCATGGCTGATATACACAAGCCAGAGCTACTTTAAGGAGGGCCCCAAATGCATCCACCTATACTTAAATGTCACTGACCCTTCTGCATTAGATTGGTTAGATCCATAACAGAGGCTCAGTAGGACTTGGCAAATATACTGTATAGCACAGAACCACACTTAACACAAATTGGACAACAGGTAGTAGCAATGCTCAAAATGTACTCCGGCTAGCAGACAGCACACCGAAAGTAACAGAAGAAAGACCCCCAGGTGCTAATGGCTATTGCCTCAACGTCCTACTCACGGTGCCAGTTGTCTTCTTTCCCTACAAGGGATGAAATCGATCCACCTATCCAAATGTGGTTCACAAGTCAATGATTCCATATACACACTAGAGGCTATGAAAGTTTTATTCCTGACATAAGGAGGTTTTCTTCGGAGAGCAAGGCTGGCTCCCAAACCAGTCCAATAGTTTGAGTAAAGGGAGAGGCAAGTGGCTTTGGTTTTTATGGTGGTTCGGGGTTGGGTTGTCATGGGGTTTACTATGCTGAATGTTACTTGCATGGTTTGAAATTCCTGGTCAGCACCATGAGAAGGAATAATCAGGCCTTTCTTATTCGTTTGTCCTGACACGCAGCAGAAAAGGAAAAGAGGGGTGGGTCTCAAAAACTATCATTGGTTGTACATCAAAAATGAACTCAGACTTATAATTTCCATGTCTAAAAATAAATTCAAGTTGTACCAGTAGAAGGCAGAGTTGAAGCTTGCACGGTAAACAAAAAGGCTATAAAAAGGAAAGCCTGCACAGAAGCTGTTTTTTATTTTGATGTCCCAATAGTTTATTTTAGCTTTTTTTTTTATCCTTTTCTAAGGAGACATATCTGGAAAGAAGTTTCTATGGCTAATATTAAAAAATGATTGCCTGTGTTATCTTCTAGGATTTCTATGGTTTCCGGTCTCAAAATTAGGTCTTTATTCCATTTTGAATTTTTTGTGTGTATGGTGGAAATAAATGGTTCACTTTTTTTTCTTTTGTATGTTGCTGTCCAGTTTCCCAATACTATTTGTTGAAGAGACCGTCTTTTTCCAATTGGATATTGTTTCCTGCTTTGTCAAAAATTAGTTGACCATATATTTCTGGGTTTGTTTCTGGGTTTTCTATTCTATTCTATTGATCTCATATGTCTATTTTTGTGCCAGTACCATACTGTTTTGATTACTACAGCTTTGTAATATAACTTGAAGATCAGAATCGTGATGCCTTCAGTTTTTCTTTTCTTTTCTTTTTAAAGGTTTTAAGGCTATTCAGAGTCTTTTGTAGTTCCATACAAATTTAAGGATTGTTTCTTCTAGTTCTGTGATAAATGCTGTTGGTATTTTGATAGGGATTGCATTAAATGTATAGATTGCATTGAGGAGTACAGATATTTTCACAATATTTGTTCTTCCAATCCATGAGACTAGAATGTCTTCCCATTTCTTTGTGTTATTTTCAGTTTCTTTTATCAGTGTTTTATAGTTTTCTGAATACAGGTCTCTCATCTCTTTGTTAGATTTATTCCTGGGTATCTATACCACAAAGGAAACAATCAACAAAACCAAGAAGCAACTTATATAATGGGAGAATATATTTGCAAATGATGTATCTGATAAAGGGTTATTATTCAAAGTATATAACGAATATATAAAACTAAACCCTCAAAAAGTGAATCATCCAATGAAAAATGGGCAAAAGTCTTAGACATTTTTCAAAATAAGACATACTAATGACCAACAGACACATGTAAAGATTCTCAGCATCACTGATCTTCAGGAAAATACAAATCAAAGCTGCAGTGAGATATCACCTTACACCTATCAGAGTGGTAAAATCAACAACATAGGAAACGAGTGTTGGAAATGATGTGGAGAAAGAAGAATCCTGTTGCACTGTTGGAGAGAATGCAAACTGGTACATATAGCCACTCTGGAAAAAATATGGAAGTTCCTCAAAAAGTTAAAAATAGGACTACCTTATGATCCTCCAATTGCATTACTAGGTATTTACCCAAAGAATACAAAAACACTAACTCAGTGGGATGCATGCACCCTGATATTTACAGAAATGTTATGTATAATAGCCAAATTATGCAAACATCCCAAATCCATTGACTTATGAATCAAGAAAGAAGATGTAATATATCTTGCAATTTGCAACAACGTGGATGGAGCTAGACATTATTATGCTAGGTGAAAAAAGTCAGTCAAAGTAAAATACCATTTGATTTCACTCATATGTGGAATTTAAGAAGTAAATAAGCAAAGGGAAAAAAAGAGAGGGGCAAACCAAGAAACAGACTCTTCAGTATAGAGAATAAACTGATGGTTACCAAAATGGAAGTAGGTGGGAGATGGGTTAAACAGGTGATGGGGATTAAGGACTGCATTTGTGATGAGTACTGGGTGTTGTATGGAAGTGTTGAATCACTGTGTTGTACACCTGACATTAATATTACACTGTTAAATAACTGAAATTTAAAGAAAAACATTAAAAAATAAATCATTGTCAATTTTTTTTAAAAACTAGTAGTGTTTTTAATGTACTGATATATATAATCTCAGATTTATTCTTATTAAGATCATTAGCCATTTTTTGCCCTTATACGTAAAATTAAAATGTAGTGGTGATATTTATTTCCCTTCCACCAAATAATTCTCTTTTTGGGAGTCCTATGTCACATTAATATTATGCTTCATTTTGAAAATACATGGTTTTATTTCTAAATATTTCTTATCTATCTTAAAATAAAGCCAAATATTGCCTCAAAGAAACCAAGACCTGTGCTCTGCATGGAATGCATTCTGTACTACAAACTAGTGTGTCTTGAGCCAACTTTTTATTCTGTGTTTCATACTTTCATCTGTAAATTGATCCTTCCAATTAAGTGTTTTAAAGTATCTTCTATGAGCTCAATATTGAATGAGCTGCTGAGGGTACAATGCTGAAGACGGCATCGTCTGTGCTCTCAAAGAGCTCACAGTGTGATGGGGCACATATATGTCTGCAATTGCAGTATAGTATAGTAATTGACATATTAGAAGTATTCACATGGTGGGGCGTTTTGGTGGCTTAGTTGGTTAAGTGTTTAACTTTAGCTTTTGTCGTGATATCACGGTTCATGGGTTTGAGCCACGTCTCAGGCTCTGTGCTGACAGCTCAGAGCCTGGAGCCTGTGTCTGAATTTGTGTCTCCCTCTCTCTGTGCCACTCCCCTGCTTGCTCTCTCTCTCTCAAAAATAGATATAAAAAAAGAAGTATTCACATGGTGCTAGTATCCATATAATAATTATATTGAATGTAACCTTCACTTATCTTCCTCATTAGGAGGGGAATAAATTAAGAGCACCCATATTAAAATACTTTGAGATGTATAAAGCTAAATAAAAATACAAACTTTTACCCTGCATCTTTTCATCTAATTTACTCATTTTGATCTGAAGTGCTTAGAGGTTTTGGTACTCTTAAAATATATTTTTGGAATCTGAATTACCTTGGTGCAGTACTTAATATATTTCTAATTAAGATTCAATTTTAGTTTTCCATTGTTACAGTCTCTAGATTATGGGACTGTGTGTTCCTCTTACCATAATGGCTTGATGCTGCTGGAGAAAATAACACAAGTGTTTAGGCTGTTAATAGTATAAAATTATGGTTTCTAAAGACCTCAACTGGACCCTTAGCATACCGTTTAGCAATCCTTAGCACACCATTTAGAAATTCTTGTATGTACCCTGAATTATTCCCCTCTCCAGTTGGCAGTGGCTGCTAGTGTAAACTTTAGTACCTTTCTCATGACCACTGTTCCATACATTGTCCTTGATATAACCCCTGCCAGACCCATCAGTCTTACCTCCTACCATTCTCTAAGGCACCATTAGGCTCTGTCCCTATCTAACTGTTGAGTGGGTCATGGTGCTTTAGGTATCTGTACCTTTGCACATATTAGTCCTTTGCCTGGAATACACCACCACCAAACTTAACTTCTGCTTTTGTCAAGACTCACCTCCCATGTATCATTTCTGAGAGGCCTTCTTTGACAACCCAAGCATAGCTTGTGACTCTTTCTTTTGTATTACCACTATACTGTATTTTTTGCTACTATATAAAGTATTATACTGTATTGCACTTGTTTAGTTTTATAACTATCTCCTTTAATAACCTGTGAAGTCCTAGAGAACAGGGACTATCTCTTATTTTTGAATGCCCAGCTCCTATTATGGTGCCTGACACAAACAAATAGTTATTGAAGGGTCAAAGGGAAGGAAGTAGCATATATATTAGAAGTATACAGCTTCTTTGAGAACACAAAACCACTTTTGACACTACTTTCAAACTTTTAAGTTAATTTTCAATGGTATATTCCCGTTTCCTTTTTCTCTTAACCTCCCGGAAAATTTCTTTCCATTTAATAGATGCTGAAAAGTTTTTTAAGAGAATTTTAACAAAGACATCTGTGTGACAGCTGCCTACCATCTGTGCTTTCAGGCCTGGGTAAAAACATCTGGCTCCTTGAGAATAGAAGCTCTATACTAAAGGAGTTTCCCAGAATGGTGGTGATTAGCATTCTGCAAATTTGCCTTGCATTGTCCTGCTTTGACATGATAATGTATACAATTTGTCTTTGTAAATTGTAAATTTCGCTTGCGTACCATGGTGAAGGTATTAAAAATATATTCACATGCTGCTGCATTTTGTCCATGAAAATTTTATAGTAAAAAATGTGACAGTGAAGTAGGTGATTAGTCCAGGGGAATGTGTGCATGTGTACCCCCTCATTCATGTAGTTCAGTGTACATAGCATCCAATCTGTACTATATGGAAGTTTCTCTTCAAACAAAATAATTCAAGTCCAAACATCCTTTTCTTTATTTATATGATGTGGAACCACCTCAGAGACCATTTGCATAAAAAATACTTGAAATAAATGGAGTATATAAAAGACCTATTTTTCTGTGTCCAAGTACCTGCAGTGCTAACTATATTTAACTTTCTTTGATAAGCTTCCTCTTACTTGTACAGATCAATTCTGAAAAATATCTTACTTGTTATCACGAATAGCATCACTCACACACACACACACGCACGCACACACACACACACACACAGTTTATTCCAACTGTTTTCCCTTTAATAAAGCTTTGAGTAGCTATCAATAATGATAGTGATTGAATTTCCAAAATTGTGTTCAAATACCATATATATCATATTCCACAACTCTCATCCTGGTTCATCCAATATCATTTATGTTATCCTCTGTAATGAAGGAATAAAATATATCTTAGATCATTAGTTTCACTTATGATTTCACTTTAATATTAGCATAGGATTGACAAGTTCAAATTTTCGTGTCATGATTCTGACCTGGGTGTGTGTAAAGATAAGAGTAAGCGTACAGATGGAAATCTGGTATATCAGTAAGTGATTAATAAAATGAGGTAGAATGACAGTGGTGCCCGTAACAACACATTTTTTTTCTTCTGGGTGCCCATTATGTTATATCTAATACCTACTATTGAACACTAAAGTATATGACTCTTGCTTCCACCAGATGCAAGTTTCTTGAGAGACAGACTTTTTTTAATTAACTTTTTTATTTATTATTTTTAATTTTTTCAACCTATAAACATTATTTTCCTTTTTTGCTTTTTCTCTCTTTTTTTTAAATTTAAATCCTAGTTAACATATAGTATAATAATGATTTCAGGAATAGAATTTAGTGGATTCTTCACTTACATATAACACCCAATACTCATCCAAACAAGCGCCCTCCTCAATGCCCATCACCCATTTAGCCCATCCCCCCACCCAACACCCCAACAGCAAACCTCAGTTTGTTCTCTGTATTTAAGAGTCTCTTATGGTTTTTCTCCCTCTGTTTTTATCTTATTTTTCCTTCCCTTCCCCTGTGTTAATCTGTTTTGTTTCTTAAATTCTACATATGAGTGAAATCAAATATTTGTCTTTCTCTGACTGACTTATTTCACTTACCAGAATATACTCTACTTTCACCTAAGTTATTGCAAATGACAAGATTTCATTCTTTTTGATTGCCCAGTAATATTCCATCATATATATATATATATATATATATATATATATATATACACACACACACACACACATATATATATGTATATATATATATATGGATTATATGGATAAAGAAGAATGGTGTGCATTATATATATACATATATATGTACATATATGTACATATATATATACATATACACACACACACACCACATCTTCTTTATCCATTCATGAGTTAATAGACATTGGGCTCTTTCCATAATTTGGCTATTGTCAGTAGTGCTGCCATAAACATTGTGGTACATGTGTCCCTTCAAATCAGCATTTTTGTATCCTTTGTACAAATACCTAGTATTGCAATTGCTGAGTTGTAGGGTAGTTCTATTTTTAATTTTTTGTGGAACCTCCACACTGTTTTCCAGAGTGGATGCACCAGCTGACATTCCCACCAGGGAAAAGGATTCCTCTTTCTCCACATCCTCACCAACATCTGTTCTTGCCTGAGTTTTTCATTTTAGCCATTATGACAGGTGTGAGGTGGTATCTCATTGTGTTTCATTTGTACCTCCCAGATGATGAGTGATGTTGAACATCTTTTCATGTAAGAGATAGACCATTTTAATTCAATTTTGAATCTTCTCAGCACCTACCATAATGCTTTGCATATATCAAGTTATCAGCAGATGACTGTTGAACATGTTTAGTGAGTATACCACACTCCGTTATTGAGAATTAGGGCCCTTATTCTTTCCAAATTTTGTAGGTGTGTCTAGAGGTAGTATGATTTTTAAAGTAACTTACTAATAAACTATAGTGTATCTAGAGGAAGCATAACATCTACATGATCTAGAATCCTGAAACAGTGGGTGAAAATGTAGATCCTAGAGCAGAGCACTGAGGGGCCTTAGGATATTTGAAAGTGAAGAGCTAGAGTCCATATTGGAAATTGACAAAGTACTATTTTCAGCTCAGTTTAAGAAAAGCTTTCTAGTATCTGTGATGCCTCACTATTGGAGTTTAAGCAGGAGAACAATGTGTGGAATACATTGTGTGGGATATTAGACTAAATGAGTTTAACATCTGTCTATGATTCTTTTAAGGATAGAAAGGTATTGGATGGTTATCTTGTTTCCTGTTATATCATTTTTATTATCAATGAAACAATCTTCTTCACCTTTTTAGATAGTCATCTTATTCAATGACAGCTGTGTACCCTTTGCCTTTTAATTTTTCTTTTTTTTAATTTATTTATTTATTTTGAGAGGGAGAGAGAGCTTAAGTGAGGGGAGGGGGGAGCAAAGAGAGAGGGACAGAGAGAGGATCCTAGGAAGCCTCTGAATTGTCAGCACAGCCACTGATGTTGGGCTGAAACTCATGAACCATGAGTTCATGACCTGAGCCAAAGTCAGATGCTTAACCAAGTTAGCCATACAGGTGCCCTCCTTTACCTTTTCCTGTTTCTTCTGTCCATAGTCTACTTCTCCTAGATAGAGCTTGAAATAAACAGTGCCATTTTTATTTTTTATTTTATTAAATGAAAATGACATTTTATGCCAATTTACCTCAACTCAAATGCCATCAGTTCAAAAAGTACTTCCCTGATCATCCTATTCAAAATAGCACCCACATCATCATCCCCCATTACTCCATCATTTCACCTTATTTCTTTCAGAGAAATAATTATACTCTGTGATTTTCTTGTTTGCTTTTTTTCTCTTTCAATGCTCAAATATAAGCCCCATGAAGGCATGATCCTTGTCTTATTCATAAATAAATCCCTAGTTTCTGGTATAGGACCTTGGTAAATATTTGTTATATAAATATATATAGACTCTCACAGGTTTGGTTTTGTGTTATTTTGGGGACTGGAAGGTCCAGACATTTTCCACTTCTTCACCACCCAAATTTAGATATTTGGATGTCCAAAGTTGATAATTTTTAAATTTTTATTACGTGTCAAAAAGTGACCCATTTTCTGACACTACTTTTTTTTTTAATTTTTTTTAACGTTTATTTATTTTTGAGACCGAGAGAGACAGAGCATGAACGGGGGAGGGTCAGAGAGAAGGAGACACAGAATCCTAAACAGGCTCCAGGCTCCGAGCTGTCAGCACAGAGCCCGACGCGGGGCTCGAACTCACGGACCGTGAAATCATGACCTGAGCCGAAGTCGGATGCCCAACCGACTGAGCCACCCAGGCGCCCCTCTGACACTACTTTTAATGAAAATACGTTTTTGGGGTGTCCAGGTGTCTCAGGTGAGTGTCTGACTTTGGCTCAGGTCATGATCTTGGGGTTGGTGGATTTGAGCCCCATGTCCAGCTTTGAGCTGACACCTCAGAGCCTGGAGCCTGCTTTGGGTTCTGTGTCTCCTGCTCTCTCTCTGCCCCTCCCCGACTCCTGCAGTGTCTCTTTCCCTCTCTCTCTCAAAAATAAACGTTAATGACAATAGGTTTTCTAAAATATAAAGACAAAATTGGAGGATTCATGGGAAAGAATGTTATTGCAGTTAAAATTGTATGTGCTATTTTAGAATTACTGATAGCCATAAGAGATGGTTGTTTGCAAAGATATAAGTGAGTGCTTGTTTACTTCTGGTTCATCTAGTGATTTGCTATAACTTAATTACTTACCTGATGGAATCAGAAATAGAAACACCTGAAGCATTAGAGTAGTATCTGCTTCTGAAACCACTATGAAAGTGACTTTTATGGCATTTCCTCCCAGGATCTAGTGAAGCTAACCATCTCCTTACCATGGCCCATCCTTTATGTTTCCTTTGTGGTTTTTTTTTTCACTCCTATCTTTAATGATCTTTAAAGATAATGTCATCAGTAAAATGTGGGTACTACTGACATCAAACACATTTCTGTAAAAGCAATTTTTAATAAATTCTTTTTACAAATTCTCTAAAATTTATATCTTCTTAATTTACAATGACTCGTTACATTTTTCTAGAACTTTATTTTCTATATTTGAACATTAATGCCTAATGTATTTTGAGCAGGCTTTTTGATCAGGTTTTAACTGTCAATAACAGGCAAGTATTTTCATTAATCTTAGTCTTCCTGCTCCTTTACCTCTGTATTGTTTTTTCTTATATTTTCATTTTGTTTCTTCCCAATACATTTCTTCTATTTATTTTAAAAATACTTTTCTTGAGTTCCTGGCTGGCAAAGTCAGAGGAGCACATGAATCTTGAATGCAGGGTTGTGACTTTGAGTCTCACTTTGGGTGTGGAGATTACTTAAATAATCTTTTAAATTTTTTCTTGGGGCACCTGGGTGGCTCAGTCGTTAAGCATCTGAGTCTTGATTTCAGCTCAGGTCATGATCTCTCAGTTCATGGGATCGAGCCCTACATCGGTGTCTGTGCTGACAGTGTGTAGCCTGCTAGGGATTCTCTCTCACTCTTTTTCTCTCTGCCCTTCACCCACTCTCTCTTTCTCTTCAAATTAATAAATAAACTAAAAAAATTAGATTTTTCTTGTGTGACATGTCATTGTTATTCACAAAATACTTTGTATCAATAAATGCCTTCTTCAATTTACTGCAAATTTTAACTGAATCGTTCAGAGCTAGAATGGTGTCTTGTTTTCTTGCAAAGATATAAAGCTACTTGTGGCCTCACCTTTTATTTTTTTAATTTATTTAATGTTTATTTACTTATTTTTTGAGAGAGAGAGTGTAAGCTGGGGAGGGGCAGGTAGAGAGGGAGAGAGAAATCCCACGCAGGCTCTGCACTGTCAGCACACAGCCCGACGCAGTGCTCGAACTCATGAACTTTGAGATGACCTGAGCCGAAACCAAGAGAAAAACACTTACCTGACTGAGCCAACCAGGTGCCCTGTGTCCACACCTTTTAATCTGAGCCTTGCATTCTTGATCTTTTGAAAGCCACAAAGCAATTTTTTAGCAAAATTTGTGTTGTTTTCTAGACGCCAGAATACTGGTTACCAATGAGGTAATGATTTATTAGGAAACTTTGCCACATGTTGTATATGTTATCATTATGGCTCTTAAAGTTCCAAGTATGAGAAATCCTGGAAGCTGAAAAAACAATTTTTCATACATCTCAAAATACTAAAATTTCAGAAACATTATTTGCATAGATGCCATGTAGAATTGGCTTTGAAAATCAAAAGCAGCACATGGCTGGGCTGTCTCAGGATGGAAGAACATGCTACTCTTGATCTCGATGTGGTGGGTTCGAGCCCCACATTGGGTGTAGAGATTAGTATAAGAAAAGAAATGAAGTACTTATCTATGCTACAACGTGGATAAACCTGGAAAATTAAAAAAAAGTATAAAAGGAAGGAATTCAAGGAAAAATAATACTTGTATAACATCTTAAGTGACTTTTAAGCACTCAAATAAAAAATATGTATCTTTTGTGTATCCAATGGAAATTTTGCTTGTAGTAATGAGTAGGACATTGTTTGATATGAAGTTAGCTTGCAGAAATCAAGTAGCTAACTAAATATTTGGTGAAATACAATGTTTCCCAAATGGCAGCCTCTGGTGGAATATTCTGAAGTCTTTAATGTGATGTTTATAGAGCAGATTTTCTCAAACTTGGGTCTTAATAACCCTAGTGTAGCATAAGATCTGAATAATTTGGCTTGAGAGAGATAGAGGATTTTATAGCCAAAGAAGTTTGGGGAACACTACTTAACTATATTTTCCCCCTTGGATCCTTATAATACACATTAACATATTAAAATCAGTAAAATATACCTGTTATTTGCTTGTATTTTCTCTATTGATTCCAAACCTACTTGAAGAGAAATCCTTTTATTAGGCAACTATTAAATTTTGGGATGCTAGTTTTCCTCAGAATACAGTTTGGGAAAGTCTGTTTTAGAATACCCTCCAAAATCTACTTGCTGGATTACCATTCTCTTAATGCTCTAATTTGATACTTACCATATCTTTTCTTTAGGATGTTTGATAATGTGTCTGAAGTACCTAATTAGCAAACTGGAAGAATAAAGTCTAGATAACTGTCTAAAGAGGAGTATACAGTTGAATCAAAGAATATAATCAGAGTTATGGCCTAGTCCAATTCTCTGTACCTTATTTCTACAGTCTATGGTGTTGCCACACAATCCTCTACCACTGTCAAACAACCTATCTTCTGTCTTTTATTTTGGATTCTTTTGTTTTAATTGTTCCATGAAATTTTCATTGTATTAAAAACAAATTGAATCACCTGACACTGCTTAAGGACTCATAAACCAGAGTTAAATGAGAGTGCATGGAAACAATATAAAAAATTGACTTGTAATCATCTTTCTGTACAGTTGACCCTTGAAAAACATGAATTTGAACTGCACAGGTCCACTTTTATATGGTTTTTTTCAAGTACTGTAAATGTATTTTCCTATATTGTCTTTTCTCTAGCTTACATTATTATAAGAATGTAGTATATAATACATATACACAATATGCATTAATCAACTGTTTTTGTTATCAGTAAGTCTTCCAGTAATATTAGGTGATTAGTAGTTAAGTGTTTGGAGAATCAAAAGTTATATGCAGATTTTCTACTGTAGGGGAGGGGGTGGTTGGCTCCTAACCCCTGCAGTGTTTGAGTCAACCATAATTGTGACACAGCTTTTTCTAAAGACCATGTTTCTCTTTCTATTCTTCAAAGCACATATGAATAAATCCTGTTTCTATTCACTCTATACCATTGTACAGATAGTTGTCTATGTAAAGTAGATCAATTGAAAATCAATGCCTACAATTTAAAGTACCTGCCACTATGATTTATGAATCATTATAGAAATACCCACTCACCAGGAAATGCATATGTTTGGAAGTTAATGGGTCATCTAAGGGAATTGGTGGTGTCTATGAAAATGATTGTCCCCTTTATTATACCTTGTTAAAATCTCCTATGGTAGAAACTAGTGCTGAATTCCATGTGTTGTTACTCAAATTAAGCTTTTAGAGGGACTTGGGAACTCAGGAACTGATCCCAATATCATCTTACCATTGCATCTTTAAGTCTGGCCTTTCCATTTCAGAGCAATACAATGGTGATTCATTTCATACATTGTACAGATGTTAAATTTCTTTTGGGTTTTTCTTTAAAATTACTGTTTGTTTTCTCATAGTTTTTCAGGAATGTAAGAGGAATCTCTCACTTTTGATAGCCACATTATGTCATGTTGAACTTCAATCTACTTTATGGTAAAGAATAGGCTGTCCCGGGGCGCCCTGGTTGCGCAGTCGGTTAAGCGTGCGACTTCAGCCAGGTCACGATCTCGCGGTCCGGGAGTTCGAGCCCCGCGTCGGGCTCTGGGCTGATGGCTCAGAGTCTGGAGCCTGTTTCCGATTCTGTGTCTCCCTCTCTCTCTGCTCCTCCCCCGTTCATGCTCTGTCTCTCTCTGTCCCAAAAATAAATAAACGTTCAAAAAAAAATTAAAAAAAAAAAAAAAAAAGAATAGGCTGTCCCTTTCAGTAAGCATATAGCCTGTTACTGGAACTATGTTTTATCAACTCTGGTAGAGGGTGCTGCCTTGTTCTGGGTGATCAAACATTCCTTATCTTAAGTGGCAGTTGCTCTTGGAGGAGCATACTGTACTATCTTTTTAATCAACTAGCAAATGATCTTCACATCATATATCTCATTTGCCCTCAAAACTGCCTATCTCTTATGTTTGGCCCTTTGTTTGTAATGTTTTACTTATTTTTGATAGAGACAGAGAGAAAGAGAGAGAGAGTAAGCAGGGGAGGAGTAGAGAGAGAGAGGAGACACAGAATCTGAAGCAGGCTCCAGGCTCTCAGCTGTCAGCAGTCCAACATGGGGCTCAAACCCATGAAACATAATATCATGACCTGAGCCAAAGTCAAACGTTTAACTGACTAGGCCAACCAGGCACCCCTGTGATGTTTGGCTCTTCAGTGATTATTAGTTTCAGGCTCATTATCAGATTCTCAAAATTCACATTTGCTTTTAGTTTTTGCCAATATATATTTGTCCATTTTCAAAATATCTTCTAAGTCCAAGTTCTTAATCAAAGTCACCATGACAAAATTAAATCCAGTATTGTAAATATTTACAAACTTCCTCCTAGACATATTTATGTTAGAAAGAGAAACAGTAAATTTGTAAATCAAATTAATCAACATTTTATTTTTTATTATGAAATTTATTGTCAAAGTGGTTTCCATACAACACCCAGTGCTCATCCCAACAGGTGCCCTCCTCAATGCCCATCACCCACTTTCCCCTCCCTCCCACCCCCATCAACCCTCAGTTTATTCTCAGTTTTTTAGGAGTCTCTTATGGTTTGGCTCCTTCCCTCTCTAAGATTTTTTTCCCTTCCCCTCCCCCATGGTCTTCTGTTAAGTTTCTCAGGATCCGCATAAGAGTGAAAACATATGGTACCTGTCTTTCTCCATATGATTTATTTCACTTAGCATAACACTCTCCAGTTCCATCCACGTTGCTACAAAAGACCATATTTCATTCTTTCTCATTGCCAAGTAGTATTCCATTGTATATATAAACCACAATTTCATTATCCATTCATCAGTTGATGGACATTTAGGCTCTTCCCATAATTAGGCTATTGTTGAAAGTGCTGCTATAAACATTGGGGTACAAGTGTCCCTATGCATCAGCACTCCTGTATCCCTTGGGTAAATTCCTAGCAGTGGTATTGCTGGGTCATAGGGTTGATATATTTTTAATTTTCTGAGGAACCTCCACACTGTTTTCCAGCGCAGCTGCACCACTTTGCATTCCCACCAACAGTGCAAGAGGTTTCCCGCTTCTCCACATCCTTTCCAGCATCTATAATCTCCTGATTTGTTCATTTGAGGCACTCTGACTGGCGTGAGGTGGTATCTGAGTGTGGTTTTGATTTGTATTTCCCTGATGAGGAGCGATGTTGAGCATCTTTTCATATGCCTGTTGGCCATCTGGATGTCTTCTTTAGAGAAGTGTCTATTCATGTTTTCTGCCCATTTCTTCACTGGATTATTTGTTTTTTGGTTGTGGAGTTTGGTGAGTTCTTTATAGATTTTGGATACTAGCCTTTATCTGATATGTCATTTACAAATATCTTCTCCCATCCCGTTGATTGCCTTTTAGGTTTGTTGATTGTTTCCTTTGCATTGCAGAAACTTTTTATCTTCATGAGGTCCTAATAGTTCATTTTTGCTTTTAATTCCCTTGCCTTTGGAGATGTGTCTAGTAAGAAATTGCTGCGGCTGAGGTCAGAGTGGTTTTTCCCTGCCTTCTCCTCTAGGGTTTTGATGGTTTCCTATCTCACATTCAGGTCCTTTATCCATTTTGAGTTTATTTTTGTGAGTGGTGTAAGAAAGTGGTCTAGTTTCATTCTTCTGCATGTTGCTGTCCAGTTCTCCCAGCACCATTTGTTAAAGAGACGGTCTTTTTTCCATTGGATGTTCTTTCCTGCTTTGTCAAAGATTAGTTGGCCATACTTTTGTGGGTCCATTTCTGGAGTCTCTATTCTATTCCATTGGTCTGTTTTTGTGCCAATACCATGCTTTCTTGATGATTACAGCTTTGTAGTAGAAGCTAAAGTCTGGGATTGTGATGCCTCCTGCTTTGGTCTTCTTCTTCTTCAATACTACTTGGGCTATTTGGGGTCTTTTGTGGTTCCATACAAATTTTAGGATTGCTTGTTCTAGCTTCGAGAAGAATGCTGGTGCAATTTTGCTTGGGATTGCATTGAATGTGTAGATTGCTTTGGGAAGTATTGACATTTTAACAATATTTATTCTTCCAATCCATGAATACAGAATGTTTTTCCATTTCTTTGCATCTTCTTCAATTTCCTTCATAAGCTTTCTATAGTTTTCAGCATATAGATCTTTTACACCTTTGGTTAGGTTTATTCCTAGGTATTTTATGATTCTTGGTGCAATTATGAATGGGATCAATTTTTTATTTGCCTTTCTCTTGCTTCATTATTAGTGTATAGGAATGCAACTGATTTCTGTACATTAATTTTGTATCCTACGACTTTGCTGAATTCATGTATGAGTTCAAGCAGACTTTTGGTGGAGTCTATTGGGTTTTCCATATATAATATATTATCTTCAAAAAGTGAAAGCTTGACTTCATCTTTGCCAATTTTGATGCCTTTGTTGTCTGACTGCAGATGCTAGCACTTCCAACACTATGTTAAACAACAGCGGTGAGAGTGTACATCCCTGTCATGTTCCTGATCTCAGGGGGAAAGCTCTCAGTTTTTCCCCATTTAGGATGATATTAGCTGTGGGCTTTTCATAAATTTCTTTTATGATGTTTAAGTATGTTCCTTCTATCCTGACATTCTTGAGGGTTTTTATTAAGAAAGAATGCTGAATTTTGTCAAATACTTTTTCTGCATCGATTTACAGGATCTTATGGTTCTTTTCTTTTCTTTTATTAATGTGATGTATGACATTGATTGATTTGTGAATGTTGAACCAGCCCCGCAGCCCAGGAGTGAATCCCACTTGATCATGGTGAATCATTCTTTTTATATGCTGTTGAATTCGATTTGCTAGTATCTTGTTGAGAAGTTTTGCATCCATAATCATCAGGGATATTGGCCTGTAGTTCTCTTTTTTTTGCTGGGTCTCTGTCTGGTTTGGGAATCAAAGTAATTCTGGCTTAATAGAATGAGTCCAGAAGTTTTCCTTCCCTTTCTATTTTTTGGAATAGCTTGAGAAGGATAGGTGTAATCTCTGCTTTAAATGTCTGGTAGAATTCCCCAGGGAAGCCATTGGGTCCTGGACTCTTATTTGTTGGGAGATTTTTGATAACTGATTCAATTTCTTCTCTGGTTATGGGTCTGTTCAAGTTTTCTGTTCCTGTTTGACTTTTGGAAGTGTGTGGGTGCTCAGGAATTTGTTCATTTCTTCCAGGTTGTCCAGTTTGTTGGCATATAATTTTTCACAGTGTTCCCTGATCATTGCTTGTATTTCTGAGGGATTGCTTGTAATAATTCCATTTTCATTCATGATTTTATCTATTTGGGTCATCTCCCTTTTCTTTTTGAGAACCATGACTAGAGGTTTATCAATTTTGTGTATTTTTTCAAAAAACCAACTCTTGGTTTCATTGATCCGCTCTACAGTTTTTTGAGATTCTTTATTGTTTATTTCTTCTGTGGTATTTATCATTTCTCATCTTCTGCTGTGTTTGGGGGTGTCTTTGCTGTTCTGCTTCTATTTCCTTTAGGTGTGCTGTTAGATTTTGTATTTGGGATTTTTCTTGTTTCTTGAGATAGGCCTGGATTGCAATGTATTTTCCTCTCAGGACTGCCTTTGCTGCCTCCCAAAGCGTTTGGATTGTTGTCTTTTCAGTTTCATTTATTTCCATATATTTTTAAATTTCTTCTCTAATTGCCTGGTTGACCCATTCATTCTTTCATAGGGTGTTCTTTAACCTCCATGCTTTTGGAGGTTTTCCAGACTTTTTCCTGTGGTTGATTTCAAGCTTCATAGCACTGTCGTCTGAATGTGTGTGTGCATAGTATGGTCTCAATTCTTGTATACTTATGAAGGGCTGTTTTGTGACCCAGTATGTGATCTATCTTGGAGAATGGTCCATGTGCACTCGAGAAGAAAGTATAGTTTGTTGTTTTGGGATGTTGAGTTCTAAATATATCTGTCAAGTCCATCTCATCCAATGTATCATTCAGGGCCCTTGGTTCTTTATTGATCCTGTGTCTAGATGATCTATCCATTGTCGTAAGTGGGGTATTAAAGTCCCCTGCAATTACCACATTCTTATCAATAAGGTTGCTTATGTTTGTGATTAATTGTTTTATATATTTGGGGGCTCTGTATTCAGCGTGTAGACATTTATAATTGTTAGCTCTTCCTGATGGATAGACCCTGTAATTATTATATAATGCTGTTCTTCCTCTCTTGTTACAGCCTTTAAGTCTAGTTTGTCTGATATAAGTATGGCTATTCCAGCTTTCTTTTGACTTGCAGTAGCATGATAGATAGTTCTCCATCCCCTCACTTTCAATCTGAAGGTGTCCTCAGGTCTAAAATGAGTCTCTTGTAGACAGCAAAAAGATGTGTCTTGTTTTCGTTATCCATTCTGATACCCTATGTGTTTTGGTTGGAGCATTTAGTCCATTTACATTCAGTGTTATTATTGAAAGATACAGGTTTAGAGTCATTGTGATGTCTGTAGGTTTCATAGGTTGTAGTGATGTCTTTGGCACTTTGTGGTCCTTGCAACATTTCACTCACAGAATCCCCCTTAGGATCTCTTTTAGGGTTGGTTTAGTGGTGATGAATTCCCTCAGCTTTTGTTTGTTTGGGAAAACCTTTATCTCTCCTTATATTTTGTATGACAGAGTTGCTGGATAAAGGATTCTCGGCTGCATATTTTTTCAGTTCATTCACATTGAAGATTTTCTACCATTCCTTTCTGGCCTGCCAAGTTTCAGTAGGTAGGTCTGCCAGTACTCTTATGTGTCTACCTTTGTAAGTTAGGGCCTGTTTATCCCTAGTTGCTTGCAGAATTTTCTCTTTATCCTTGTATTGTGCCAGTTTCACTATGATATATTGTGCAGAAGATCAATTCAAGTTAAGTCTGAAGGGAATTCTCTGTGCTTCTTGGATTTCAATGCCTTTTTCCTTCCCCAGATCAGGGAAGTTCTCAGCTATGATTTGTTCAAGTATACCTTTAGCCCCTTTTTCTCTCTGTTCTTCTGGAATTCCTATGATACGGATATCGTTCCATTTGATTGCATCACTTAGTTCTCTGATTCTCCCCTCATACTCCTGGATTTTTTTTAATCTCTCTTTTTCTCAGCTTCCTCTTTCCATAATTTTATCTTCTAATTCACCTATTCTCTCCTCTGCCTCTTGAATCCGAGCTGTGGTCTCCTCCATTGTATTTTGCACCTCATTTATAGCATGTTTTAGTTCCTCATGACTATTTCTTAGTCCCTTGATCTCTGTAGCAATAGATTCTCTGCTGTCCTCTATGCTTTTTTCAGCCCAGAGTTTCATTTTATGACTAGTATTCTAAATTCTTGTTCCGTTATATTGCTTAAATCGTTTTTGATTAGTTCGTTAGCTTTCGCTAATTCCTAGAGTTTCTTTTGTGGAGTATTCTTCCGTTCCGTCATTTTAGGTAGTCCCTGCCGTAGCTCCAAACTGCAAGGCAGTTCCCCTGCGCTGTCTCCAGTAACTTGTATTGGTTGGTGGGGCTGCAGTCAGACCCAATGTCTGCCCCCAGCCCACCGTTGGGACCACAGTGAGACTGGTGTGTAACTTATCTTCCCCTCTCCCAGAGGCAGGACTCACTTTGGAGTGGTGTGGCCCCTGTCTGGGCTACTTGCACACTGTCAGGCTTGTGGTGCTCCTTTAATGGGATCTGGCCAAGGGCATATTAGTCTGGCTTGATTTGCAAGGTACACAGGGGCAGGAAGGGCTGGCTTAGCTTGCTTTGCTGTCAGTGGTCCTTTGCCGGAGGGGCCCTGCAGCACTGGGAGGGAGGGGAGGGAGGTAGGCCTGTTGGAGGGATGGATCCACAGAAGCACAAAGTTGGGTGTTTGCACGGTACAAGCGGTGTAAGCAAGTTCGGTGACAGGAGCTAGTTCCCTTTGTAATTTCAGCTGGGGCATGGGAGAGGGAGATGTCACTTGCCAGTGCCTTTGTTCCCCAGCCAAGCTGAGCTCTGTTTTCTGGGGCTCAATAACTGTCCCTCCTGGTGTCCTCTCACCCTCACCGCTCTCCGAGAGCAGAGCTGTTGACTTTAACATTCCAGATTTTAAGTCCCGCTGGCTGTCGGAACTCATGGAGTTCGGACCCCCACTTTTGCTAGCTAGACATTGGGGGCTCTTCCTTGCCGGGGTGGGGAGGTGGGCTTCACCTCCACGGCCCCAGGCCCCTCCCACCAGTTCGCGTAGCACACGCCAGCTCTCAGCCCTTCCTACCCTCATGCTCATTTGATCAGATGACATTAGCTAACTAACTGAGAGAAAGATCATAGCACTTTGCATCCCTCAGGCTACAACTGCTGGGCTTCCTGGCTTTAACTTGTCATATCACAATATACACTCATTCCTTTTACTAGTCAAGAGAATAATATGTTGTTTCGTTTTGAAAAGATTCAGTTCAATACTCAATTATCTATATGCTCTTCATGACCATCTATTTAAATTCTTCCCTTACTTTTTAGAGAGATCTCAAAAATGTTTGCTAGTGACAAATGAGTATATGTGATGGAGGGTAAGAGTGGGGGTAGGAAGCCAACTCTGGCATCAAGAAAACATCAGTCAGATGGTGAATTAGCTGAAGAATGGCATTATCAGCTAGGGTTAGGGAGCAACATGTGATCAAATTGCTTATGAGACAAAAACTATTTCAGAGTTAGAATGGACTGACTATACCAATGTTTCCCAAACTCTGCTGCAGTATATTAACAAGTATTATAAAAAGAAAGAAAGAAAGAAAGAAAGAAAGAAAGAAAGAAAGAAAGACATTTAACCTGCTGTGTTTACTTACTTCTCCCTTGTCTAAAACTCTTAAATAGCTACTCTCTGATGTTAGAATAATTTCCAACCTTTCTAGCATCAATTATAAGTTCCTGCCTCATTCTGGAATTTCACCTGGTTCTATGCTTCTCTGAATTGAACTGTGCTTCTGCCTCACAGGCCTCTTCTTTTCTCAAACTCACCAAGCTCGTTCCAAACTCATGATTTGCACACGTTCTTCCTTCTCCCTGGAAATTTCCTTTCCAAGCTTATGCATGGTTAGTAAAAGGAATCACTCCTCTTTTGTGTCTGGCATGCTACTTTCTCAGAGAGGCTTCCAAACCTATTCTCTGTTTATTTCATTTGTAGAAATTCTCATGCTTAATTTTTATAATGTTTATTTTTGAGGCAGAGACAGAGTGCAAGTGGGGAGAGGCAGAGGGAGAGGGAGACACAGAGTCAGAAACAGGCTTTATGCTCTCAGCTGTCAGCACAGAGCCCACATCGGTGCTCAAAGTCACAAACCGTGATATCAAGACCTGAGCCAATGTCAGACTCTTAACCCAGGTTCCCCCATGCTTAATTAATTATCTTGTTTATTGTCTGTCGGTCTTCCTATACCAGAATGAAAGCAGGGTCTTTGTTTATTTTGTTTACCTTTGTGTCTGTATAACATAGTATAATTCCTGACATATGGTAAGAGCCCAGTAAATATTAGAATGAATGAATGAATGAATGAGTGAGTGAAATGTTGTCAAAAGAATGTAGGAAATAACCTAAATGTCCAAAAATTAGAAAATAATTTACAAATTATTTTATTGGGGATTCAATACAATAATTTTTTATCATAAATAGTAGGAATATTAAATATTTTTGTTAGGATAAGTGAAATACAAAGAACACAATGCAGTCTATAAGCTATGGTGAAATATGTATATATATGAACAATAAAAGGAAATATGTGTTCAAATAGTGGACTCAAGTTTTCCTGAATTTTGAAATGTTTGTATTGTTTTCATAGTAAAAATCAAATAATGTATCTAGGAATCTAGTTACCAAAGAAATGTCAATGGATTAGCCTTGTTTTTATGGAGGATAGCGTTAGAAAACAGTGATAGGAACTTCAAAATCCTTGTGAGTCTCAAGATTTGTGCCTCAAATTTTGTCTTGAAGGATATGTAGAAATTGGAGAGATTTAGGAGAGTTGGGATATGGAAATAATGGAGAAACACTAAATAAATTGATTTTTTCAGGGAGAATGATTCATCTTTATACTTCTTATTGAAAGCTGAATAAGAAGTAAGGGATCTAAATTACAGTTAATTATAGAATTATAAATTTTGGAGATGAGTGTCTTAAAAGCACTGAATGTTTGAAAAAGGGGCTTGTGGCATCCCCTATAAGGAAGAGCTCTTAGTAACAAAGATTCTGGATGATTGTTTTTTAGTCTGAACTGGGTTGAGTGTAGTCCCACTAAAAAGCAGTGAATGGATAGGTTTTCCATGAGATTCTTTCAGTCTTGTCATTCTGCTTCTCTGATTTTGAAAAGACAAAATATTTTATATCTGTATAGAATGAATTCATTTATTTGGGTAACTATTGTTATTAAACATCTATCTTGTTTAGATCTTGAGAAAGTAAAGAGATATAAAGATACATATGATGGGGAAAGTACCTTAAAGGAGCTTTTGCGCTGTCAGCTACATTTGATAAAAATAAAGGACTATAATTTCCTCTATAAATTAAGATGAAACCTCCCCATACCACTACAGCAATCCTTTGACAGTCAAATTTGCTGATTTTACTCTTTCACAGGGACTTGAGTTTTCACAGATTGTCTTTATTCTCTTCTTTTTGACCATTTCCCTTTTGAAAAAAGATATTCAGTATCCCTTTCATTTTATTATATAAACTCTTTCTCAGTCAGTGCAGTACAGTGGAAAGATCACTAGATTTGGAGTTAAGAGATCAGTTTTTCCATACTGACTTTGCTCTGCAGTAGCTATTCAGTTGCCTTAACTATAAAATAGGGATGATGAGTCTTGCCCTGCTTACCTCATATAAATACTTTGGAAACTTTAAAGTATTATATATATGGAATGGGAGTATAACATCTTCATTTCAATGAAATGAAACATAGCATAAATCGGATGGCACCTTACAAAGGGGAATGGGGGAAATAAAATGAGAATGAAATGTAGTTTTTAGTAAATCGTTTTAAGTTTATTTTTTAGAGAGACAGTGTGAGTGGGGGAGGGGCAGAGAGAGGGACAGAGAGAATCCACTTAGGCTCCACACTGCCAGCTCAGAGCCTTATGCGGTGCTTGAACTCATGAAACCATGACATCACGACCTGAGCAACCAAGAGTCGGACACTTTAACCAACTGAGCTAACCAGGCTATAGTAAATTTCAACCTAGCTTTTTATGGTTCTCAGGCATCGATAACAGATTTGTGTCCAAATTTTGACCCAACTGAGGTAGAAAATTTTAAAAGACGATGAGAAAACTTCAAATATTCTCATGTCCTTGAAAGATAGACCCTGAAAGATCTTATTTATTGGAGTCACTATTTTTGAATTCATGAAAAATACAAATGGGCTTTTATAAAATCTTCCAGTGTAGTTAACAAACAGTGTTATATAGCTTCAGGTGCACAGTATACTGATTCAAGAGTTCCTTGTATTACTCAGTGCTCATCAGGGTAAGTGAACTCTTAATCCCCTGCACCGATTTTGATACAGATTGCATGAAATGTGTGGATTGAGTTGAGAAGAATAAGCATTTTAACAATATTTGTTATTCCAATCTATGAGTACGGAATATCTTTACTTTTTTGTGTGTCATCATCAATTCTTTTCATCAGTGTTTTATGTTTTACAGAGTACAGGTCTTTCACCTTTGTGGTAAGTTTATTCCTAGGTATTTATTATTTTGGTTGTAATTATAAATTGGATTATTTTCTTTATATCTCTTTCTGCTGCTTCATTATTGATGTTTAGAAATGCAATGGTTTCCTGTGCAGTAATTTTGTATCCTGTGACTTCACTGAATTCATTTATCAGTTCTAGTAGGTTTTGGTGGAGACTTACGGATTGTCTACATATGGTTTCATTTCATCTGCAAATAGTGCAAATTTTACTTCTTCCCTAGCAGTTTGGATGCTGTGTATGTCTTTCTGTTGTCTGATTACTGCAGCTAGGACTTCTAGTACTATGTTGAAGAAAAGTGAGAGTAGACATCCTTGTCCTGCTTCTGACTGTAGGGGGAAAGTTTTCAGTTTCCCCACATTGCCTATGATGTTAGCCATGGGTTTTTCATATGTGGCCTTTATCATGTTGAATTGTGCTACAATGAAACCTACTTTGCTGAGGCATTTAATCATGCATGGATGTTGTATGTTGTCAAGTAGTTTTTCCGCATCTCTTGAAATGGTCACATGGTTTTTATCCTTTCCCCTATTGATATGATTTACCAAGTTGGCTGATTTGTGGATACAGAGTCACCCTTGCATCCCAGAAATAAATCCCATTTGATCATGGTGAATGATTTTTTTAATGTATTCTTGGATTTAGTTTGCAAATATTTTGTGGAGGATTTTTGCATGTTCATCAGAGATACTGGTCTGTAGTTCTCTTTTTTTGTGGCATCTATATGCAGTTTTAGTAACAGGGTAATGCTGCCCTCATAGAGTGAATTTGGAATTTTCCTCCCTCTTCTAGTTTTTGAAATAGTTTGACAAGAATAGACACTAATTCTTTTTTTTTTATTAACTTGTTTTTTTTTTTAATTTACATCCAAGTTAGTTAGCATATAGTGCAACAATGATTTCAGGACTAGATTCCTTAGTGCCCGTTACCCATTTAGCCCATCCCCCCCTCTCACAACCCCTCCCATAACCCTCAGTTTGTTCTCCATATTTCTGAGTCTCTTCTGTTTTGTCCCCCTCCCTGTTTTTACATTATTTTTGGTTCCCTTCCCACATGTTCATCTGTTTTGTCTCTTAAAGTGCTCATATGAGTGAAGTCATATGATATTTGTCTTTCTCTGACTAATTCCTCTTAGCATAATACCCTCCAGTTCCATCCACGTAGTTGCAAATGGCAAGACTGCATTCTTTTTGATTGTCGACTAATACTCCATTGTATTATATATATATATATATATATATATATATATATATATATATATACACACACACACACACACACACACACACACACACACAAATACCACATCTTCTTTATCCATTCATCCATCGATGGACATTTGGGCTCTTTCCATACTTTGGCTATTGTTCATAATGCTGCTATAAACATGGGGGTGCATGTGTCCCTTCGAAACGGCACACCTGTATCCCTTGGATAAATATCTAGTGACACTATCTCTTCTTTAAACGTTTGGTAGAATTCATCTGTGAAGCTGTCTGGTCCTGGACTTCTGTTTTTTGGGAGTTTTTTTGATTACTGATTCAATTTACTTGCTGGGAATTGGCCTGTTCAAATTTTCTATTTCTTCCTGCTTCAGTTTTGGTAGGTTATATGTTTCTAGAAATTTATGCATTTCTTCTAGGTTGTCTAATTTTTTGTCATATAATTTTTCATAATATTGTCTTAAAATTTCTTGTGTTTCTATGGTGTCCATTGTAATTTCTCCTCTTTCATTTGTGATTTTATTTGAGTGCTGATTCTTTTCTTTTCATTGAGGAGTCTGGTTACAGATTCATTAATTTATTGATCTTCAAGAACAAGTCTGGGGTTTCATTGATCTGTTCTATTGTTTTTCAGTTTCTATATCATTTATTTCTGCTCTAATATTTATTATTTCCTACCTTCTGTTGGTGTTGGGTTTTGTTTATTGTTCTTTTCCTTGCTTTGTCAGGTGTACGGATGGGTTGATTATTTTAGATTTTTCTTGGTTCCTGAGGTAGGCCTGAATTGTTATAAACTTCCCTCTCAGAACTGCTTTTGCTGTATCCCAATGATTCTTGGTTTTTGTTTTCATTTCTCTTCATGTAATTTTTGATTTCTTCTTTGATTTCTTGGTTGACCCATTCACAGTTTAGTAGAATGTTAACCTCCATGTATTTGTGCTCTTTCCAAATTTTTTTCTTTTGGTTGATTTCTAGTTTCTTAGCACTGTGGTTGGAATAGATGCATGGCATGACTTTGATCTTTTTACATTTGTTTAAACTTGTTTTGTGGTCTACCATGTGATCTATTCTGAGCATCTTCCACATGCACTTGAAAAGAATGTCATTCTGCTGTCTTAGGAGGGAATGTTCTGAATATATCTGTTAAATCCATCTGGTCGAGTGTATCATTCAAAGCCACTGTTTCCTTGTAGATTTTATGTTTGGATGATCTGTCCATCAATTTAAGTAGGGTGTTAAAGTCCCCTACTATTATCATATCATTATTAATTAGTTCATTTATGTTTGTTATTAACTGTTTTATGTATTTGAGTGCCATCAGTTTCGGTACACAAATATTTACAATTGTTTTACCTTCTTCTTGGAATATGTACTTTATTATTAGATGTTATTAGATGTTATATATATAACACCTTTCTCCTTTCTTAACAGTGTTTGTTTTAAAGTGCATTTTGTCTATTGTAAATATTGCTACCTTGGCTTTCTTTTGACATCCATTTGCATGATAAATATTTTTCCATCCCCTCACTTTCAATTGTGCACGTGTCTTTAGGTCTGAAATGAGTTTCTGTAGACAGAGTATACATGGTTCTTGGTTTTTTTTTTTTATCCGTTTTTATCCATTCGTTCACCCTATGTGTTTTGATTGGAATATTTAGTCCATTTACATTCAAAGGAATTACTAATAGATATGTATTTATTGCCATTTTGTTACTTGTTTTGTGGTTGTTTTTGCAGTTTTTCTCTCAAGCTTTCACTTCTTGCTTTCTTTCATGGTTTGCTGACTTTCTTTACTTATATAGTTGGATTCTTTTCTCTTTATTCCTTGCATATGTATTACTGGTTTTTGATTTGTGATTACCACTGGGTTTATATATAACATCTTGCACATATAGCAATGTAGATTAAGTTGATGGTGGCCTACGTTTTAGTCCATTCTTTACCCGTCCCCCGCCCTCACCAACTCCAGACTGCATGTTTCCAGTATATGGTGTACTATTTTATATCTTTTTATATTATGAATCCTTTGAGTTTGTACAGATATATTTATTTTAAGTGTGTTTGTGTTTCCTACTTTTCATACTCTTACTTATGGTTTTCATGCTGCTCAACGAGTCCCTTTTAACCTTTCTTGAAGGGCTGCTGTCATGGTCATGAGCTCCTTTAGATTTTGTTTGTCTGAGAAAATCTTTCTCTCTCCTTCTATTCTGAATGATAGCCTTGTTGGATAGAATATTCATGGCTGCAGACTTCTCCCTTTCAGCACTTTGAATGTATCATGCCACTCCCTTCTGGCCTGCAGAGTTTCTCTGAAAATTCCACCAATAGCTTTATGGGGGTTTCCTTGTATGTAACTGTCTCCTATTCTCTTGCTGCTTTTAAAATTCTTTCATTATCATTACGTTTTGCCAGTTTGACTACTATGCGTCTTGGTGTGGACCTCCTTTGGTTGATTTTGTTGGGGGAATCTCTGCCTCTTGGATTTGGATATCTGTTTCCTTCCCCAGATTAGGGAAGTTTTCATCTATTATTTCTTCAAGTAAATTTTCTACCTCTCTTCTCCCTCTTCTTCTACCTGTGGGATCCCTATAATGCGAATGTTATTATGCTTGATAGAGTCACTGAGTTCCCTAAGTGACTATTTTGCAGATGTTTTATGCAATTCCCATTTTGCATAATTTTTTTCCTCTCACCTGCTCTGCTTGATTGCTCTCCATTACTCTGTCTGCCAGGTCACTAATTCATTCCTCTAGCTTGCTATTTATATTCCATCTAGTGTTTTTTAAATTTCATTTATTGTGTCCTTCATCTGTGGTGGTTCTTCCTTTTTTTTAATGTCTTTGTAAAGGGTCTCACTGATGTCCTCCACTCAAGTCCCGTGAGTATCTTTATGTTCATTTCTCAAATTTCTCCATCAGGTACATTAGTTAAATCCATTTTTGCATAGGTCCCTTGTGTTTTTGTCCTGGGCTTTCATTTGGGACATATTCTTCTGTCTCCTCATTTTGTCTAACCCTCTGTGTCTGTTTCTGTGTGTTTGGACAGTCAGCCATGTCTCCTGCTCTTGAAGGTAATGGCCTCAGGAAGAAGAGGTCATGTAGTATCCTACAGTCAGTGTCCCTGTTCCCCAGAACCTGGCGTTTCCGGCAGCAGAGGGGTGGGGGTGTGTCTCCTATGTGTGTTGCATGCGCCCTGCTGTTGTGTCCTAGCCACCTTTTCCTTCAGTTCAGTTGTCTGCAGAGGCTCTCTTTGCCTCTTGTAGGCAGTGTTTGGTCCCTGGCCGCGATGGGGTGTGCAGTTTTAACAAGGTGTGTGCCAGTCTACTTGCAAAATGAGACCTGTAGCCACTGCCACGGGGACCAGAGCTGTGTGGGTGTGGTGTGCAATTTTAACAAGGTGCCCCTGGGGCTTCCTCAGGGCCCACTGCTGCCACCACCACTATCCCTGGGATCAAGACCCTGCAAAGCACTCTGGTTAGGAGATGCAGTGTTAGCAAGCTTTGTGCTGGTCTTCTGGGGGTGGGTTGGGCGGGGTTACTCACAGTGCTGGGATTGAGGCAAGTGTGACTAGAAATGGTGGATCTGCTGCAACATGGAGGGAGGGGCTTGGTATCAGCAGCATGTTAGGTAGTGAATGGTAGGGTGGTACTGGTTCCCACAGGTGGCCATGTGTTTATGTGGAAGGGCAGTGAGGGAAGTGGCGCCTGCCAACTACTTTGTTCCTGAAGGTGTCTTCCTGAGATCCTGCCCCTCTGGGACACCTCTCTGAGATGAGTAAATAGCTCTCCCTCCTGTGTGCCCCAGGCATTTTTCAAACTGATGCTTCTTTGCTATATTCCTGTGGGCTGTGTGTTGTGTTCTTTTTTAGGTGGGGACAGGGACTCTGTTTTTCTAACACCCTCCTCCAGGCTTTCTCAGAGTAGAGCCTGCTGAGTTCTAAAATTCTAGGCTTTCAGTCCCTCTGGTCGTAGCAACTTGTGTAATTCGGCCCCTCTTATTTTCAAAGCCAAATGTTATGCAGATTTGTCTGTCCGATGTGGGCTCCCCAGTGTGATAGTCTGTTTCTAGCCCTTCACCCTGCCCCTGCCTCCCTCACCCCTTCAGATAGCCATGGTCCGTTTTGCTACCCACTGCATCTCCGCCCTTCCTACCCTCTTCAATGTGGCCTCTTCTCTATCTTAAGTTGTGGAGTTTGTTTTGACAGTCTATGTGCCATTTTCTGGGTTTTTTGCCTTGTTGGGAATGTTATCTAGTAACAGTTAAGCTGCATTACAAAGCCATAGTTATGAAGACAGTGTGGCACTCCACAAAAACAGACACATAGATCAGTGGAACAGAATAGAAAAACCAGAAATGAACTCACCAGTATATGGTCAACTAGTCTTCAACAAAACAGGAAAGAATATCCAATGGATGAAAGACAGTCTCTTCAACATATAGTGTTGGGAGAACTGGAATGCAATAGGCAAAAGAATGAAACTGGACCACTTATTACACCATACACAAAAATAAATTTAAAGTAGATCAAAGAGCTAAACATGAGACAGGAAACTATCAATATCCTAGAGGAGAACACAGGCAGCAAAGTTTTTGACATTAGCCGTAGGATCTTCTTACTAGATAGGTCTCTGGAGGCAAGTGAAACTCAAGCAAATATGAACTATAGGGACCTCATCAAAATAAACTGACTCTGCACAGTGAAGGAAACAATCAAGAAAACTACAAGGCAACCTCTGGTATGGGAGAAGATATTTCAAATCACCTAACAGTAAAGGGTTTGTATCCAAAATAAATAAGGAGGTATCCTATTCAACACACAAAAAATAAGCAATCCAGCTAGGAGCTTATCAAATTTAACACACAAAAAATAAACAATCCAGCTAAGAAATGTATAGAATACATGAACAGAAACTTTTCCAAACAAGACATACAGATAGCTAACAACATATGAAAAGATGGTCATTATCACTCATCGTGAGGGAAACACAAACCAAAACTACAATGCAATATCACTTCACACCTTCCAGAATGGTTAAAATGAATAAGACAGGAAACAGGTGTTGGGAAGGATGCAGCAAAAGGGGAACTATCTTACAGTGTTGGTGGGATTGCAAACTGGTGCATCCACTGTGGAAAACAGTATGGAGATTCCTCAAACAGTTTAAAATAGAACTACGCATTGAACCAGCAATTGAACTACTAGGTATTTACCAAAAGGCTACAAAAATACTGATTCAAAGTGGCACACACACCCCGGTGTTTTGTAGCAGCATTATCAACAATTGCTAAATTATGGTTAGAATTCATATGTTCATCAACTGATGAATGGATAAAGAAGATGTGTGTGTGTGTGTGTGTACACACACACACAGACAATGGAATATTACTGAGCCATCAAATAAAATGATATCTTGCCATTTGCAACGATGTGGATGAAATTAGAAAGTATTATGCTAAGTGAAATTAGTCAGAGAAAGACAAATACCATATGCTTTCAGTCATATGTGGAATTTAAGCAACCAAAAAGATGAACATAGGGGAAGGGAAAAAAAGAGAGAGAAGGAAAGCATGAGCCTATAGAGAACAAACAGCGTTGATGGAGGAAGGCAGGTGGAGGATGGGCTAAATGGGTGATGGTAAATGGGCCTTGTTGTGATGAACACTGGGTATCATATGTATGTGATGAGTCACTCAGTTCTACTTCTGAAACCAATATTACCTTATAAGTTAATTAACTGAATTTGTTTTTTAAGTTTATTTATTTTGAGATAGGAGAGGGGTAGAGAGAGAGGGAGAGAAAGAGAATCCTAAGCAAGCTCCATGATATCAGTGTGACACCCAATGTGGGGCTCAAACCCATGAACCTTAAGATCATGGCCTGAGTCAAAATCAGGAGTCAGATGCTAAGTGA
Source organism: Felis catus (assembly GCF_018350175.1). NCBI lineage: Eukaryota > Metazoa > Chordata > Mammalia > Carnivora > Felidae > Felis > Felis catus. Next base: position 56,947,964 of record NC_058386.1, read on the forward strand.
CTGAGCCATCCGGGTACCCCAACTAACTACATTAAATAAAAACTTGAAACAAAAAAAATGGGCAAAGGATTGAATGGACATTTCTCAAAAGGCATACAAATAGTCAACAGGCTTATGAAAAGATGTCCAACATCACTAATCATCAGGGAAATGAAAATCAAAACCACAGTAATATGTCACCTCATACCTGTTAGGATGGGTATTATTAAAAAAAAACAAAAACAAAAAGATGAGATAACAAGTGTTGGCAAAAACAGTAATGAAATTGGAACACTGTACACTGTTGGTGGGCCTGTAAAACGGTGTAGGTTCTGTTGAAAACAGTATAGAAGTTCCTCATAATATTAAAATAAAATTTCCATAGGATCTAGCAATCCTACTTCAGGGTATATACCCAAAATAATTGAATCAGGATATCAATGAGATCTTCATTCCCATGTTTACTGCAGTATTCATAATAGCCAAGATGTGGAAAACAACCTAAACTTCCCTCAACAGGTGAATGGATGATGCAAATGTAGTATATACTTACAATGAAGTATTATTCAGCCTTAAAAAAGTGAGTAAATCATGCCACATGCTACAACATAGATGACCCTGGAGGACACTATGCTAAGTGAAATAAGCCAGCTACAGAATGACAAATATTGCATAATTTCACTTATATGAGGTATCTAAAATAGTCATACATAGAAGCAGAAAGTAGGATGGTAGTTGTCAAGTTCTGGAGTAATGAGGAAATGAGTTTCTTTTCAATGGATATGAAGTTTCAGTTGTATAAAATGATTAAGTTCTAGAGATCTGTGAAACCTGGTACCTACAGATAATAATACTATACCATGTAATTAAAAATTTCTTAAGAGGATAGATCTCGGGGTGCCTGGGTGGCTCAGTCGGTTAAGCGTCTGACTTCGGCTCAGGTCATGATCTCAGGTTCCCTGTGTTGGAGCCCCGCGTTGGGCTCTGTGCTGACCCTCAGAGCCTGGAGCCTGTTTCAGATTCTGTGTCTCCCTCTCTCTGACCCTCCCCCGTTCATGCTCTGTCTCTCTCTGTCTCAAAAATAAATAAACGTTAAAAAAAAAAAGAGGATAGATCTCATATTAAGCTTTCTCACCACAATTTTAAAAAAAATAGGTAGTGAAAAATACACAGTAAAAGAAGTATTATAGAAGTGTGTCAAACTGTTGATATATATAATATGTATACACATTTGTATACAATGCATATATATACATTATATACATATATACAATACATATATAAACAAACATATATATACAATATATACCTATACGCATATATTATACACATACAATACAGATATGTATAGTACATATGCATATACATGGTTATATATATATAATGTATATGTATAGGTATATATGTATTGTATATATGTATGTATATACACATAAAGTAGGTATATCTATCTGCTACAGATTTTGTAGTGTTTGCTGTTGGCTTCTGAAAGTTTATAATTTTTTGTCATTTCTTTTCTCATGATAAATAATTATTCATTTTTGTACCAAAAATATTATAATTTAATTGGAAAATCAGACATGCAAACAAAGAATTTAATAAATATTTTACAGTTTCTAAAATAGAATTGTGTATAGGGAGTAGTGGAGGCAGAGATGATAGAGGAGTGTCAGAAAAAGCTTTAACTTGGAAACTACTTTCTTGGGGCCTTTATGGGATAGGATGGCAAACTGGGGAAGGGAATTCCAATTTTCAAAAAGCAGTGTGTGCAAAGGCATGGATGCATGAAATAGCATAGTTTCATCCAGGGAACTCTAATTCAGTGTGGCTGGGATACAAATGCAACCTTCCATAGATGAGTCTGAAAGTTATGCAGGTGACCACATAACTGAAGGCTTTGAGTACCACCCTAAAGACTAGATTTTATCAGGGTACTTGTATAGCTTAGTCAGTTGAAAGTCCGACTTCGGCTCAGGTCGTGATCTTGTGGTTCCTCAGTTCAAGACCCACATCCAGCTGCTGCTGTCAATGCAGAGCCTACTTCAGATCCTCTGTCCCTCTTGCTCCAACCCTCCCCCACTTGTGCTCTCTCAAGGATAAATAAAACATTTTAAAAAAGACTGTATTTTATCATGTAAGCAGTGAGAGTCATGGAAGCATTTTAAACAGGAATAACATGCTTCCCTGACAACACCACAGAGTTCCCTTTTTCCTCAGGATCCTTTTTTTCCCTGCCTATAGTTCTCATCTGCCTCTCTGGCTTCTTCCAGAACAAGTGTTCAAGAGGGAGTAAGGTGGAAGTCTCAATGTTTTTTATGACCGAGCCATGCAAGTCACACTCCATCATATCCACAATGTTCTACACAGATCAACCCTATTTATTGTGGGAAAGAACAACAACAAAGAAATAAAAATGCCAGGAAGTAGGGATAAACAGGGCCTTTTTGGAGTCTGGCGATCACTACCCCAGATCAAGGAAAGGATTGCATAACTTCTCAAGGTAAAAGATTTGATCAAGGCCAAAGGTTAATGAATTAACCTTGGAAAAGACGGCTAACAAAGAAATGACACCTAAGGCTGATAATTGCTCTTTCTCATTAGGATGTCAAGTATTTGACAGATAAAGCCTAGTACAGGTAAGGCTGAAGCTATAATTAGGTACTAGAAGACAAAAGCACATCAGAAAAAAATGAAGAATAAGTATCCTGAAAATCCACAAGTGAACAAAGACCAATTTCACTGCTTTTCCAATTAGCTAAGTGTATGAAATATATATACAAGAATCAGATAATTGTCAAAAAGATCATCATGAAAACCAACTATAACAAAACTTTATGTGAAAGCTTATCAACAATTAAACTGCCATACAAGCAAAGTCTGTTTCAAGTTAAAGATGTAAACTGAAAATGTTATTTCCTGTTCAACTGTGTCTGAACTAGAGCTACCCTAATATATGAACATGCTTGAATATGTCTAGAGTTTGTAGGAGAATAACTATGGTTGAAAACACTCTGCATGCTATTTTATGAGTCCCATGAAACGCCAAGTTTATGAGGATACCAAGTGGTGATAAGTACTTATTTTCCTTTCCCTCATTTCCTTCTTCTCAACTCATCAAGACTTTAATTACACATTCCATGAGAATTGAATTTAAGCCTAAAAAGGAAAAAAGTACTTATGCTGAGGTCACCAATGGGAAACAATGAGTGGAACTAGAATGTAGATGATGCCAATTATCTCAGGTGACAATGTGACAGAACTCAGTGGCCATCATTACAGAAGGTTCCTTCATCCTCTTTTCATGTCATTTTTATGTATGATTGAATGCACTGTACTTGGGGTACTTTGCAGACAATATCAGATGTTAAGTGTTCTAAAAATATCTGTAGAGGGAAAACATACCTAAGTGATGGCCAAAAATTACAGAAATGCAACCTAAAACACCTGAGAGATGGAGTCTTGCATTACAAATCGTTCTGTTATCTAGAGGACTGTGCTTGTTATCATTTCATAGACTGATAAACTTTTACTAATGCAACTGAAAGATGTGGTGTAAGGGATAGGCACAAAACATTTAAGAGTACTAGGGGGATCTGCCAAGACAGAGAAGACTCACAATGATTTGAAACATAATTATGCACCAGAAATTCAAACACGTTGGTCTCTACCTATTACCACAATAGCAGCCTTAGAAAGATTTCCTCTGTATCCCATCATTTACACGAAAGGGGCTAATCAAAAGTCCATTTGTGAAGGCAGGGAAGATGGCAGAATAAGACCCAGGGCCACGTCATTCCATGAATATAACTGGATAACACTCAAATCAAGGTGAATGACCCAAAAAATTACCCAAAGACTGTCAAAACAAACTCCACAACTTAAGATAGAGAAGAGACCACATTGAAGAGGGTAGGAAGGGCGGAGATGCAGTGGGTAGCAAAACGGACCATGGCTATCTGAAGGGGTGAGGGAGGCAGGGGCAGGGTGAAGGGCTAGAAACAGACTATCACACTGGGGAGCCCACATCGGACAGACAAATCTGCATAACATTTGGCTTTGAAAATAAGAGGGGCCGAATTACACAAGTTGCTACGACCAGAGGGACTGAAAGCCTAGAATTTTAGAACTCAGCAGGCTCTACTCTGAGAAAGCCTGGAGGAGGGTGTTAGAAAAACAGAGTCCCTGTCCCCACCTAAAAAAGAACACAACACACAGCCCACAGGAATATAGCAAAGAAGCATCAGTTTGAAAAATGCCTGGGGCACACAGGAGGGAGAGCTATTTACTCATCTCAGAGAGGTGTCCCAGAGGGGCAGGATCTCAGGAAGACACCTTCAGGAACAAAGTAGTTGGCAGGCGCCACTTCCCTCACTGCCCTTCCACATAAACACATGGCCACCTGTGGGAACCAGTACCACCCTACCATTCACTACCTAACATGCTGCTGATACCAAGCCCCTCCCTCCATGTTGCAGCAGATCCACCATTTCTAGTCACACTTGCCTCAATCCCAGCACTGTGAGTAACCCCGCCCAACCCACCCCCAGAAGACCAGCACAAAGCTTGCTAACACTGCATCTCCTAACCAGAGTGCTTTGCAGGGTCTTGATCCCAGGGATAGTGGTGGTGGCAGCAGTGGGCCCTGAGGAAGCCCCAGGGGCACCTTGTTAAAATTGCACACCACACCCACACAGCTCTGGTCCCCGTGGCAGTGGCTACAGGTCTCATTTTGCAAGTAGACTGGCACACACCTTGTTAAAACTGCACACCCCATCGCGGCCAGGGACCAAACACTGCCTACAAGAGGCAAAGAGAGCCTCTGCAGACAACTGAACTGAAGGAAAAGGTGGCTAGGACACAACAGCAGGGCGCATGCAACACACATAGGAGACACACCCCCACCCCTCTGCTGCCGGAAACGCCAGGTTCTGGGGAACAGGGACACTGACTGTAGGATACTACATGACCTCTTCTTCCTGAGGCCATTACCTTCAAGAGCAGGAGACATGGCTGACTGTCCAAACACACAGAAACAGACACAGAGGGTTAGACAAAATGAGGAGACAGAAGAATATGTCCCAAATGAAAGCCCAGGACAAAAACACAAGGGACCTATGCAAAAATGGATTTAACTAATGTACCTGATGGAGAAATTTGAGAAATGAACATAAAGATACTCACGGGACTTGAGTGGAGGACATCAGTGAGACCCTTTACAAAGACATTAAAAAAAAGGAAGAACCACCACAGATGAAGGACACAATAAATGAAATTTAAAAAACACTAGATGGAATATAAATAGCAAGCTAGAGGAATGAATTAGTGACCTGGCAGACAGAGTAATGGAGAGCAATCAAGCAGAGCAGGTGAGAGGAAAAAAATTATGCAAAATGGGAATTGCATAAAACATCTGCAAAATGGGAATTGCATAAAACATCTGCAAAATAGTCACTTAGGGAACTCAGTGACTCTATCAAGCATAATAACATTCGCATTATAGGGATCCCACAGGTAGAAGAAGAGGGAGAAGAGAGGTAGAAAATTTACTTGAAGAAATAATAGATGAAAACTTCCCTAATCTGGGGAAGGAAACAGATATCCAAATCCAAGAGGCAGAGATTCCCCCAACAAAATCAACCAAAGGAGGTCCACACCAAGACGCATAGTAGTCAAACTGGCAAAACGTAATGATAATGAAAGAATTTTAAAAGCAGCAAGAGAATAGGAGACAGTTACATACAAGGAAACCCCCATAAAGCTATTGGTGGAATTTTCAGAGAAACTCTGCAGGCCAGAAGGGAGTGGCATGATACATTCAAAGTGCTGAAAGGGAGAAGTCTGCAGCCATGAATATTCTATCCAACAAGGCTATCATTCAGAATAGAAGGAGAGAGAAAGATTTTCTCAGACAAACAAAATCTAAAGGAGCTCATGACCATGACAGCAGCCCTTCAAGAAAGGTTAAAAGGGACTCGTTGAGCAGCATGAAAACCATAAGTAAGAGTATGAAAAGTAGAAACACAATGCAGTAGAAATAAGTATATCTGTAAAAACTTGGTGAGAGGATTCATAAAACCAGTAATAGATATGCAAGGAATAAAGAAGAAAGAATCCAACTATATCACCATGAAAGTCAGCAAACCATGAAAGAGAGCAAGGAGAGAAAGCATCAGAGAAAAGCTACAAAAACAAATAACAAAATGGCAATAAATACATATCTGTTAGTAATTCCTTTGAATGGAAATGGACTAAATGCTCCAATCAAAACACATAGGGTGACAGAATGGATAAAAAGAAACAAGAACCATGTATACCCTGCCTACAGAAACTCATTTCAGACCTAAAGACACATGCAGATAGAAAGTGAGGGAAAGGACATTTATCATGCAAATGGATGTCAAAAGAAAGCAAAGGTAGCAATACTTACATTAGACAAAATGCACTTTAAAACACTGTAAGAAGAGACAAAGATTTTATATATAAATAAATATATATATTTAGTGAAATGATACCTAATAATAAAGCAGACATTCCAAGAAGAAGATATAACAAGTATAAATATTTATTTACCCAACATGGGAGTACCCAAATACATAAAGCAGTTAATAAAAAACAGAATGGAATTAACTGATAATAATATGATAAAAGTAGCGGCCTTTAACACCCTGCTAACTCCAATGGACAGATCATCCAAACAAAATCAATAAGGAAAGTGTGGCTTTGAATGATTCACTCAACCAGCTGGATTAAGCAGATCTATTCAGAACATCCCCTCTAAAACAGCAGAATGACTTTCTTTTCTTTTTTTTAATGTTTATGTATTTTTAAAGAAATTTTTTGTAAATGTTTTATTTATTTTTGAGACAGCATGAGTCAGGAAGGGACAGAGAGGGGGAGACACAGAATCTGAAGCAGGCTCCAGGCTCTGAGCTGTCAGCACAGAGCCTGACGTGGGGCTTGAGCTCATGGACCACGAGATCATGACCTGACCCGATGTTGGACGCTCAACCAACTGAGCCATCCAGGCACACTAGAATGACATTCTTTTCAACTGCACATGGAACATCCTCAGAATAGATCACATGGTAGGCCACAAAACAAGTGGCCACAGAAAAAGATAACTACAGGCCAATATGTCTGATGTACGTATATGCAAAAATCCTCCACAAAATATTAGCAAACCAATTCTGAAAATACATTATAAAAAATCATTCGCCATGTTCAAATGGGATTTATTGCTGGGATACAAGGGTGATTCGGTATCCACAAATCAATCAATGCGGTACATCACATCAATAGGAGAAAGGATAAAAACCATGTGATCATTTCAAGATATGCATAAAAACCACTTGACAACATACAACATTCATGCATGATAAAAGCCCTCAGCAAAGTAGGTTTGAATGTAGCATACTTCATCATAATAAAGACCATATATGAAAAACCCATGGCTAACATCATACTCCATGTGGAGAAAATGAAAACTTTCCCCCTATGGTCAGAAGCAGGACAAGGGTGTCCATTCTCACCACTTTTCTTCTTCATAGTACTAGAAGTCCTAGCTGCATTAATCAGACAAGCCGAAGAGTTACACGACATCCAAATTGGTAAGGAAGAAGTAAAACTTTCACTATTTGCAGATGACATGAAAACATATGTAGAAAACCCACCAAAAATCTCCACCAAAAACCTACTAGAACTGATAAGTGAATTCAGTGAAGTCACAGGATGAAAAATCAGTGGTCACAATCCATTGCATTTCTTTTTTTTTTTAAGTTTATTTATTTATTTATTTTGAGAGAGAGAGAATGAAAGAGAGATGGAGAGAGAATCCTAAGTGGTTCCAAGCTGTCAGCACAGAGCCTATCCTGGGGCTTGAACCCATGAACTGTGAGATCATGACCTGAACTGAAATCAGAAGTCAGATGCTTAACTCACTGAGCCACCCAGGCACCCCTTTGAATCTACTGCATTTCTAAACATCAATAGTTAAGCACAGAAAGAGATATAAAGAAAACAATCCCATTCATCATTATAACCAAAACAATAAGATACCTAGGACTAAACTTACCAAAGAGGTGAAAGACCTGTAGTCTGAAAACTTGAATACATTGAGGAAAGAAATGGAAGATGACACAAAGAACATCATTCCATGCTCATGGATTGGAAGAACAAATATTATTACAATGACTTTGCTACCCAAGCAACGTACAGGTTTACTACAATCCCTATCAAAGCACAACAGCAGTTTTTAATGAACTAGGAGAAAAAAAATCCTTAACATTTGTTTGGAACCCTAAAAGATTTGATATAGTCAAAGCAATTTTGAAGAAGAAAAACAAAAGTGGAGGTATCACAATTTCAGTGTTCCAGATATATTGCCAAACTGTAGTGATCAAAAAAGTATGGTATTGGCACAAAAATAGACACATAGATCAATGTAAGAGAATAGAAAACCCAGAAATATACCCACAGTTATATGGTCAATTAATCTTTGATAAAGCAGGACAGAATATCCAATGGGAGATAGTGTATTCAAGAAATGGTATTGGGAAAACTGTTCAGGTACATTCACAAGATTGAAACTGGACCACCTTCTTACACCATACACAAAAATAAACTCAAAATTCATTTAGGACCTAAATGTTTTACCTGAATCAATAAAAATCCTAGAGGAGAGCACAGACAGTACTTTCTCTCACATCCATGATAGCAGCATCTAGATATATCTCCTGAAACAATGGCAACAGAAGTAATATTGGTACATGAAATTGAAAAGCTTTAACACAGGAAATGAAACAACAAAACTAAAAGACAACGTATAGGATGAGAGAATACATTTGCAAAGGATATTTCCAATAAAGAGTTTGTATCCAAAATATATAAAGAACTTCTAAAACTCAACACCAAAAAAAAAACAAAATCACAAATAATCCAATTAAGAAAGGCAGAAGACATAAACAGACATTTCTCCACAGAAGGCATACAGATGGCCAACAGACACATGAAATGGTGTTCAACATTACTCCTCATTATGGAAATGCAAATAAAAACCACAATGAGATATTTCAGACCTGTGAAAATGGCAAAAATCAAAAACTGAAGAAATGAAAGTGTCGTCAAGGATGTGGTAAAATAGGAATCCTTGCGCACTGCTGTTCAGAATGCAAATTGGTGTAGCCAACGTGGAAGACAGTATAAAAAACTTAAAAATAAAAGTAGTGTACAATTCAAGAATTGCAATACTGGGTATTTACCCAAAGAATTTGGAAACACTGCTTCAAATGGATATTTGCACCCCTGTGTTTATAGAAGCATTATTTAAAATAGCCAAAATATGGAAACAGCCCACATGTCTATCAGTAGATGGAGAAAGAAGTAGTGGTATATATATGTGATTGAATATTTTTCAGCCATAAAAATGAATGAAATCTTTCCATTTGTAATAACATGCATCCAGACAGTATAATGCTAAGGGAAATAATCCAGAGAAAGATACATACCATATGATTTCATTCATATGCAGGATTTATGAAACAAAACAAATGAACAAAGGGAAAAAATGAGCGAGAGAAACCAAAAAAGAGATTCTTAAATATAGAGAAGAAACCAATGGTTTCCAGAGTGGAGGTAGGTGTGGGGGGTGGGGAGGGGGATTGGTAAAATAGCTGAAGGAGGTTAAGAGTACACTTATCTTAGGGGCACCTAGGTCACTCAGTCTGTTGAGCATCCTACTCTTGATTTCCACCTAAGTCATGAACCCAGGGTCATGGGATTGAGCCCCGTGTTTGGCTCCTCACTAAGCATAGAACCTGCTCAAGATTCTCTCTCTCCCTCTGCCCCTCTCCCCTGCTCTCTCTCTGTGTCTATAAAAAAGGGGGGGGGGCATCTGCATGGCTCAGTCAGTTGAGTGTCCGAGATTGGGTCACGTCATGATCTCCCGCTTCATGGGTTCAAACCCTGAATTAGGCTTGCTTCTGTCAGCACAGAGCCCACTTCAAATCCTTTTTACCCCTCTCTCTTTGCCCCTCCCCCCCACTTGTGCTCTCTCAAAAATAAAATATTTTTAAAATCTTCTAAAAAACAATCATTAATAGTATACATATCTTGATGATAATATAGCACTGTATGTTAAGTACATGGGAATTAAAATCAGTAGCAGCTGGATAGCCCAATCGGTTGACTGATTCCTGATGTTGGCTCAGGTCATGACATCAGAGTTCCTGAGATTGAGTGCTTCTGGGGCTCTGTGTTGACAGTGCAGAGCCTGCTTAGGATTCTCTCTCTCTGTCCCTCCCCTACTCACGTGTGCTCTCTCAAAATAAATAAATAAACTTTAAAAAATATTTAAATTAAATTTGATTGTAAACAAATTTTAGTAGCACATTAAAACAATCATACTCCATGTCTACATAAGATTTATTACTTGAAAGACAAGATGATTGAATATACCCATATCAGTTAATGAGATACACCATACTGATAGAATGAGGGATAAAAATCACACAATCATCTCAATAGATGCAGAAAAAGCATTTGACAAAACTCAAAACTTTCATGATAAAAACTCTCAACAGAGTGAGTTTAGAAGGAATTTGCCTCAACAATAAAGGACATATTTTACTGTGGGTTTTAACAGCATATCCATTTTATTCTTTGTTATAGTTTCCATCTCTTTACTGAAATTACCCATGTGTCATTGTGTGTTATCATTTCCAGTAAAGTCTTTAAGTTATTGATCACAGTTGTTTTAAATTCCTTATAATTTGCCATATCTGAGCTTGGTGCTATTAATTGATTTGTCTCCTGACAATGAGTTGTTTTCTTCCTTGTGTGTGTACGTCATAATGTTTGATTGATTGCAGATCTCTCTCCCTCTCTCTGTCTTTCTCTTTCTCTGTTTGCATCTGTACCAGTGTCCTGTTTTTTTCATTTATTTATTTATTTGTAGGTTCAGGTATTTCATTTGTATAACAATAGAGACTGACATAGACAATCATCATCATAAAAGGGGACTGTTATCCCTATGTACAGTGTCACACTTAGCAATCAGTAATTTAAATTTTTGTACAGCTGCTAAATTATACAAAACTACTTCTATTGAAGAATGGTATTTCTATGCTTGGCTAATCTTAAAGAATTATGACCTTTTCATATTCATTTTACTTCAATGTGTGTTGACCACAATTTACAGTATCATGATAAATATTTTAGATATGGTGGTAAAATAATGGTAGCTAATGTGAGGAGTAACAGTGCAAAGTGACATATTTGCTGAGATTGGCCTTAGCTGTTATATTTTATTTTAATTTTTTAATGTTTATTTATTTTTGAGAGACAGCAAGTGGGGGGGGTAGAAGCAGAGAGAGAGGGAGATAGAGAATCCAAAGAAAGCTCCGCGAGGTCAGCGCAGAGCCCAATGTGGTGTTTGAACTCACAAACCATGAGATCATAACCCAAGCTGAAATCAAGAGTCAGATGCTTAACTGACTGAGCCATCCAGGTGCCCCTTAGCTGTTATATTTGATATGTGAAACAGAGCAAGTAAGAAAATATTAATTTGAGAGACACACGTATGAATCATTTCTACTTTCTCTTCTTGCTCTTTTAGAATTGTGAAGTAATTCACTTATCATATAATTTACCCATTTAAAGTGTGTAGTTCATTGGTTTTTAGTATATTTGCTCACGTGTGCAATCATCACCACAATCTAATTTGTTTAGTATTTATTTATTTCGAGTGAGAGAGTGCAAGCAGGGGAGGGGCAGAGAAAGAGGGATTGAGGGAGGATCCCAAGCTGTCTCCTCTCTGTCTCCGCATAGCCTGATGCTGGGCTCAGTATCAAAACCATGAGATCATGACCTGAGCTGAAATCAAGAGTTGGTGACCCCAATTACAGTCTAATTTCAAAACATTTTCATTTCACCAACAAGAAACTCCATATCTATTAGTTCTCATTCCACATTCTCTTGTCTCCCTCCCTCTCATCCTAGGTAACTGTTAATCTACTTTTTATCTTTATAAATTTGCCTGTTCTGGATATTGTATATAAATAGAATCATATAAAATGATATCATTTGTGATTGGCTTCTTTCACTTAGCATTATATTTTTAAAGTTTATCTATGTCGTATTATGTATCTATACTTCATTTATTCATTCGACTACTCTGAATAATGCTGCTCTGAATGTGTACAAGTTTTGGTTTGAACACCTGTCTTCTATTCTCTTGGGTATATATGTAGCAGTGGAATTTCTGGGATATATGGTTACTCTATGTTTAACTTTTGGGGGAACTGTCAAAGTGTTTTCCAAAGTGGTTGCAACATTTTCTTCCCCACAAGCAGTGTCTGAGGATTCTAATTGCTCCATCATCAAGATTTATTATTGTCTATCTTTTATATTACAGCTATTCTAGTGTGTGTGAAGTGGTATCTCCTTGGGTTTTGACTCACATTTTCCTAATGACTAATGATGTTAAGCAACTTTTCATGTGCATATTGACTACTTGTATATCTTCTTTGGAAAAACATCTGTTTAAATTCTTGACCAATTTTTAATTGGTTTACTTGTCCTTTTTATTGTGGTAAAATATACATAACATAAAATTTACCATTTGAACCATTTTATAGTACACAGTTCTGTGGCACTAACTACAGTAAGTACATGCACATTGTTGTGCAACCATTACCATTATCTATTTCCAGAACGTTTTCCCCTTCCCAAACTAGCACTCTATACCCATTAAACACTAAGTCCCTTTCCCTTCTGCCCTCAGCCCTTTGCAGTCGCCATTCTACTTTTTATCTATATATATTTGACTACTCTTGGTTTCCCATGTAAATGGAATCTTACAATATTTGTCCTTTTGTGATTATGTCTTTAAGTTTCATCAACATAGCATGTATCAGAATGTCCTTCCATCTTAAGGCTGAATAATATTCCATTGTATGTGCATATCACATTTAGTTTATCCATTCCTCCAGTGTTAGAAACTTTGGTTTCTTTTACCTTTTGGCTATTGTGAATAGTATTGATATAAACATGGGTGCAAGAATATCTGATCTAATTTTTCCTTTAAATACTTTTGGACATATACACAGAAGTGGGAATGCAGGATCATGTGATTGTATATATACCATTTTTCACAGAAACTGCACTATTTTACATCCCTACCAGTAATACACAAGGGTTCCAATTTCTCCACATCTTCCTCAACATTTACTTTTTGTCTTGTTTTGTTCTGTTTTAATAATAGTCATCCTAAAAGGTGTAAAGTAGTATCTTATTGTAGTTTTGATTTGCATTACCCTACTGATTAGTGATGTTCAGCATCTTTCAATGCGTTTTTATTGGCTATTTATATATATTCTTTATAGAAACATCTACTCATATCCTTTGCCCAATTTTTAAAAATTTTTTTTCAACGTTTTTATTTATTTTTGGGACAGAGAGAGAGCATGAACAGGGGAGGGGCAGAGAGAGAGGGAGACACAGAATCGGAAACAGGCTCCAGGCTCCGAGCCATCAGCCCAGAGCCTGACGCGGGGCTCGAACTCACAGACCGCGAGATCGTGACCTGACTGAAGTCGGACGCTTAACCGACTGCGCCACCCAGGCGCCCCTTATTTTTTTTTTTTAATTTTTTTTCAACGTTTTATTTGCCCAATTTTTAAATTGTTTGTTTTTTATTGTTTTTTTAAGAATTATTTATGTATTTTGGATATAAGTCTTTTTTCAAAAAATATTTTCTCCCCTTCTGGGGTTTTCATTTTATTTTCTTATGGTGTTTTTATTTTTTTTTTATTTTTTTTTTAATTTTTTTTTCAACGTTTATTTAATTTTGGGACAGAGAGAGACAGAGCATGAACAGGGGAGGGGCAGAGAGAGAGGGAGACACAGAATCGGAAACAGGCTCCAGGCTCTGAGCCATCAGCCCAGAGCCTGACGCGGGGCTCGAACTCACAGACCGTGAGATCGTGACCTGGATGAAGTCAGACGCTTAACCAACTGCGCCACCCAGGCGCCCCTTATGGTGTTTTTAAAGACAAAGAATTTCCTGCTGCTGAGGTCATATTTATCTTTTTTGTTGTTGCCTGTGTTTTTGGTATTGTATTTAAAACTCCACTGCCTAGTCAAAGGTTATGAAAATTTATTTCTGTTTGCTGCTAGCAGATTTATAGTTTAGCTTTGTCGTTTAGGTCTTTATGATCTTCTTTGAGTTAATTGTTATTTATGTTTATGACACAACAGTACAACATCATTCTTTTGCATGTTGACATTCAGTTGTCCAAGTACCATATGTTAAGAAGACTATCGTTTTTTCATTGACTTGTCTTGGCACCCTCATCACTTTTTTTTTTTTTTAATTCAAAATGAGTGCATAGGTGTATAGGCTGTTAGAAGAAGACACAGGATAAAAATTCTTAAGTGGTGGTTTTTAGAAGCTCAGATTTAATCTTGTTGAGTCGTCATATTTCTAAAGAGTATAATATGAAAATGAACTTAGTAAGATACTGTTCCAGTACAAAGTATTGAAGGGACATATACATTTTCAGAAAGTGTTTAACTTCATCACTTGCAAGTATAATCACATAGCTGCTTCTTGGATAAAAACTTGCAAGTATTAATATAAAGAAAGTTAACTGAGTTTTTGAATGCCTTTTCTGCTAAACAGGATACGTTCAAATATAAACATCTTTGCCAGTTGTGAACTAATACTACATTGTCTTTCAGTTTCATTTTCATACCCAATAACACTTTTAGTAAGTAAAATGATGCAGAGACCACACTTCCTGGGGTTTATTTTAATAGGAAAAGTTTCTGACCTGTCTATTTTAAATAAACCTAGAAAAGAAGTGTTTGACATGGTTCTCGTTTAGACATATACTAACAAAATGTCACACTTATGCTGTGACCACTGCTACTGTTGTCCCCACAATGCTAGATCAAAAAATAATAATAACCTCCAGTTCTAATAACATATTACAATCCCAGGGTGAACCACTTGAAACAAAGACAATTAGAGCCATAAGAACATTAGAGATTAATATTTAGCTCTAAGGTTAGGTTTGTTGTTGTTTTTTTTTTGATAAATAGTGTATTTTTTAAAGTTTATGTATTTATTTTGAGAGAGAGAGAGAGAGAGCACAAGTAGGGGAGGGGCAGAGAGAGAGGGAGACAGAGAATCCCAAGCAGACTCCATGCTGTCAGCACAGAGCCTGATGTGGGTGTTCTCACGAATTGTGACATTATGATATTAGCCGAGTTCAAGAGTCTGATGCTTAACCAACTGAGCCACCCAGGCACTCCTTGACACATAGTGTTTTAAAAATTAAAATTACTTTTCTTCATTTTTAAATGGAGACATTTCAAATAAAAGATTGAACTTCAAACTTTTCTTGAAATCTGGAACCTCTGGCAGTACTGGGCCTACATTCCCACATGATGATGATAGGCTAGAACTGAAGTGTATTATTCAAGTTGTCACTATTTTCTCTCTGATACCACGATACTTGTTTCATTTTTATTAATCATTTCACTTACACTTGTGTTTCATGTGGCAGCCCATTTCATTCATTTATGTTATGTGCCTGGACCCTCATACCTGATCCCATACTCACTCACTGTATTAGTTTTCTAAGGTTGTTATTACAAATTACCACAAATTTGGTGGCTTGAAATAACAAAAGTTTATTCTCTCATACTTGAGGAGCCTAGAAGTCTGAAATAGACATGTTGGAAGGTTTAGTTCCTTCTGGAAGCTTGGAGAGAGTATATGTTCCATGCCTTTCTCCTTGCTTCTCATCAATGCAGGCAATTCTTCACATTCCTTGATTTATAGATCCATCGGTCCAGGTTGCTGCCTCTGGCTTCATGTCTCCTTCTTATCTGTGTGTCAAATTTCTCTCTCCCTTTTTCTTGTAAAGATGCCTGTCATTGAATTTGAGCCCCACTGTAAATCCAAGATGTTCTAATCTTGAAATCATTAATTATATTTGTAAATACCCTTTCTCCAAATAAGGCCACATTCACTTGTTCCAGGGGTTAAGACTTGGACATATCTTTTTGTTGGCCACTATGCAAGCCACCACACACTCATTTCACAGGTAGTAAAACTGAATCCAAGATAGATTGTTACTTGTCCAAAATCATATAACTAGTTTGTGGCACAGAATTGATTCAAGAACCCTAGTCTTCTGACACCTAAATGGGTCTCCTTTCCACCATATTACACAGCTTTTTCACATCTAATTAGTTTATGTTCCAAACAAAATAGAGAATAAAACAAATAATAAGTTGCCTCTAGCTCTATTGCTTTGCAATTTTGTTTGCTATTTTGGCTGATGGAGACCTTGAAAAGTTATAGTCTCTTTGAAAGTTTCTGTTACTTTATATAAAAACAGCAAAGATTAGTAAAAGTCAAGAAGATCTAGAGCAAGAGAGAGGGGAAGGAGGAGGGGGAGCAGATGTAGTCCAGTTAAATGTTAATTTAAAGCTGTCTGAGGAAAATATTATTTTAGGTTCAAATTCTGTCTCTGCTACTGTCTTGCTATGTGACCTTGGGCTGTTCTCTTCTCCCTAGGCTTCAATTTGCCATTGTAAAATAAGAGAAATGGACCAGATGATTTCCAAGGTCCCCTTTAGCTCCAACTTTGGGATTCTGTTTTTGCAGAATTATTCTGAATGTGGTTAGTCTGCCACTAGAGATCCAGTTGTCCAGATAAACTGTTATTAAAAATAGCTTCTAGGGGCGCCTGGGTGGGTCAGTCAGTTAAGGGTCCGACTTTGACTCAGGTCATCATCTCGCGGTTTGTGAGTACAAGTTCTGCGTCAGGTTCTGTGCTGACAGCTCAGAGCCTGGAGCCTGCTTTGGATTCTGTGTCTCCCTCTCTCTCCGCCCCTCCCCCACTCATGCTTGCTGTTGCTCTCTCTCTTTCTCTCTTTCTGTCTCCCCAAAATAAATAAAAACATTTTTTAAATTAAAAAAAAAAGCTTCTAGCAGAGAAAAGCTAATCCACTACCACCCCTATTTTATTGGGGTTGTTTTAAAGTTTAGTTTTCAGTGGTGAGAATGGATTTTTACTGAGCTATTCATCACCATCCTCCCCCCACCCTTTCTTTGTAGCCTTCCCTGACCTGAACACATGCACACTGATTCACACACCTTATCATCATCCTCCTACTCCAGTCTATAGTCATTGAAGAACAGGTGAAATGACAGATCAAGATATCAAACCCTGATTTTAGATACATTAATACCATCTTGAACCCGCAAAAATCAATTTGATTATTAATTAGGTATAAGTAAAAATAAAATATCTTAAGTTATATCATTTTTTTGTGTTAACAAACTCTTCTCACCCTGGTTTCTCTTTATTGTGTTGTAAGGTTTCAACTCCCTTGACACTTGACTTTGTAGGCTACAACCTTCCACAATGGCAATTATCATTTTTTCTGTGGCTTGTTTGGGAAACCTACAAGTTCTGAATTTAAGAGCCAGGAAATTCGAAACTTCAGCAAAATCATCCTGAGTACAATTTTACCCTTTGGAATAAATTACTTGAGTCTTCATGTAAATGATGCACTGTATTAGTTTACTGTGGCTGCCTACAAAATACCACAAACTGGGTTGCTTAAACAACAGAGATTTCTTTTCTCACAGTTTTAGAGGCTGGAAGTCTTGGATCAAGGTGTTGGTTGGGGTGGCTTTGTTTGAGGTCTCTTGCCTTGGCTTAGAGATCACCTCTTCTTGCTGCCGCTTCAGGCAATCTTTTCTCCGTGTGAATGCATTCTAGGTATCTCTCTGTTTGCTTTAATCTCCTCTTTTTATAAGGACAGCAGACATAATGAATTATGGTCTCCTCTGACAGCCTCATTTTACCTTAGTTACCTCTTTAAAGGTTCTATCTGAATACAGTCACATTCCAAGGTACTGGAATTTAGGGATTCAACATACGAATTTGTGGGAAGTGGGGGGACACAACATAACATGTACCATATTGTTTCACAAATTTTGAAATATTAGAGTTAGAAGGGACTTTAGAAACTAGTACAATCCCCTCATTTTGCAGTGTGTAGAGACTGAGGCACAGAAAGTTTAAGACACTTGCCTAAAGCAAGCCACATGGAGTTAGTGGCAGAAATAAGAATAGAAATTAGGTCTTCTGGCTCCAAGTTCCATGCTGTTTCCACCATATCATGTTGCTACTTTTGCTCATTTGATTTATTCATACCTTTAATCTCTCTCTCTCCCTCCCTCCTCCCCCCATCTCTGCCCCTCCCTGCCCCAACTATTCAGGATAGATCTGGGGGTAAAAAGCTATGTTTAAAACTATATTTGCTTTTATTTTCTTATATCTAGTACTCTCTACAATTCACACTTTGAAAAGAAAACAATTTAAGAGATTTTCTGCTTAATTTCTTATCACTTTTCTATTTTATACATACATTTTTCACTTTTGCTTTAAAATAACAGTATTTTTTCTAAGGTAGATGAACTTGTCTTTGCCTGGATAGGCAAAGGACTAAAATCAAAGGAACCTCAGCCTTCTTTACCTTCTTGGCATCTGTTGTGGAGAAAGAAAGCACAAACCTATGCTTCCCTCCTTCTTTTTGCCCATATTCTTTCCTTATAGTAGGAAGTCAAAGTTTCTAGAAAACTTGATATACACCCATCCTCTCCATCTAATCTCACATCCACCCAAGACCATGAATACCAACACTGAAATGCCTGATTTTTCTTTTTTATCCAGAGATATTAAGTTCAAATCTTGGAACCTGAAAGGAAGGAAAATTCTGAATGGAAATGTACCTTTTCTTCACTTGTAAATCTTCACTCTGCCTTTTTATCACAATAGAGATGGAAGAAATTTTGCATAGAAGAAATTTTGAATTATAAAGTACAGGAGCTGAACATTTGAAAGATTTATTAAAATGAGGTGTACTTTTCCATTTAATCCTTGAGGGTTTTGCTTAAACTACTGGCAGAAGCTATTTGTTCTCAACAGTCAGCTAGTTACCTCAGTGGACCAGGGAACATTTTCCTTTCTCCCCAATTGCATGCTTCTTGAAGCCATTCTTCAAATGAGTCTCTTTGGGTAACCTCGCCCCCATGGTGCCCCTCTCTTGCTATACTGCCTCTGGTGCAGTGTGTCAGAGGTTGATCCTATTGTCCACTTAATTTAGTACAGACCAAAGCATTCAGAATAACTAATATTATAGGTGCCTTTTCATTGAAGTACAAAAGACAATTAAATCCACATTTGTCAAGCAGATCTATATGGTACCACATGATTTTGACTCTGCAAGAGATACAGACCTAGATTAAATTTGATTGGCTTGATCTATGACTAGATGTAAATATGAGGGTGAAACTAAGTATGGACAACATGAGATAATAAAGCAGTGATTTCTTTTTCAAGCTATATTCAAGAAATTCCTGCTTTGGTAGGTGGTGTTTGGCTACATGGCTCTAGTTTTCCCCCTACTCAAGTCATTCCAACTTTATATATATATATAAAACATATAATATAAAGTTTATATATATATATAAAACATATAATATAAAGTTCTACTTTTTATGTTGTAAAAATTTTATTTCTGGGGTAGCCTGGGTGGCTCAGTTGGTTAAGCATCTGACTTCAGCTCAGGTCATGATCTCATGCTTCATGAGTTCAAGCCCCGCATTGGGGTCTCTGCTGTTGGCACAGAGCCAGCTTTGGATCCTCTGTCCCCCTCTCCCTCTGTGCCTCTCTCTCTCTCTCTCTGACTCTCAGAAATAAATAAACATTAAAAAATTTCTTTTTAACTGTTCATTTGAATAAAAATTTCTCACCTTCTAAAAAATGTTCTAACATACTATGAAAGAATTTTTTCCTGATTTGTGACTATATTATTTATATAAAAAATCTTGAATGCATAAAATATAAATAAGTATTGTTATATCTTTCAATATTTTTATTGAAAAGAACTAAATTAGAGCTGCCTTGGTTGCTGTACCTATTGAATAATTTTCCTTCACATAGTGACGATTCATGTGCACCATCAGCTTTTCCTTATCCTTGTTTTCAGCAAATAGCAGGTGCCACTAGGTTGTCTGACCTATCTACAGCCAGGCTCTAGTAAAGACAGAGTCCTCCTGATTTCTTTTTCTTTTGCAGTTACTGAGGCTTTCAGCAGACATTTGCACCCCTGTAATTTTGTGGCTGCCACTCTTACTGTGATTTTTAACTGTTTTCCTCTCTTATGCAATATAGTCCTGAAGAAGAGCAATGGTGTACTGGGGGTAGAACTGTTGAGTTCTAGTGGATGGTTCTCTTGTGAGATCATGCCATCCATTGAGCCACAGAGGAATGTATTGAAGGGAGATATTTGAGAACCACTTCTATCCTTTTGCAGTACAATTGCTCATCACAAGGGATAGAACTTGTTCTGTGAGAGACATGCACAATGCAAGTACATCTAGTGGGCTAGATTTCCTGCAATGGCCTTGTCAAACGGTTCATCTTAATTACAGCAACCAGTAATTACTTTATCATTGCTACAGGTTGCCATTTGCAGCAGTTTTTGATTAGTAATAAACTGTACTTAGGCTAACTGATGACCTCAGGTCTGCTAAGTTCACCTGAGACATATTGGAAATACACCATTCCTAGTAGCATAATCTAAAATTCTAAAAGACCATGTTGCAAAGAGGAAGGGCATCATAATTCCTGAGTATTGTATGTACCAATTGTTACAGTCTACATATATACACATAAAATTTCTTAACTGTCTTTACCCAGTTTGTTCATTAATTCCATACAATTATGTATCAGTTTACATTTTCCAAAGAACTTCTACATACATTCCTATTTAATTCTTACACTTATCCCTATGAGTTAAAATTGCTCTCTATTTCATAGGTAAAGAAAGTGAGTCTAAGAGAGGTAACATATCATTGGTAGGAATGTCAATTGGTGCAGCCATTGTGGAAAACAGTATGGAGGTTCCTCAACAATTAAAAATAGAAATACCATATTATCAAATAATTCCGTCAGTGGGTATTTACCCAATGAAAATGAAAACATTAATTTGATAGGATATATGTACCCTTATGTTTATTGCAGCATTATTTACAATGGCCAAGATATGGAAGCAACCTGTGTCCATCACTAAACAGATGGATAAGGAAAATGTGCTGTGTATATACACTGTGGAATATTACACAGCCATAAAAAGGATGAGATCATGCCATTTGAGACAACATGGATGGACCTATAGGGAATTATGCAAAATAAGTCTAACTGAGAAAGACAAATTGCACATGAATCCACTCATAAATAGAATCTTTAAAAAATTTTTGAATAAGGGCACCTGGGCCTCTTAGTCGGTTGGGTGTCAGACTTTGGCTCAGGTCATGATCTCACAGTTTGTGAGTTTGAGCCCTGCTTCTGGCTCTGTGCTGACAGCTCAGAGCCTGGAGCATGCTTCGGATTTTGTATTTCCATTTCTGCTCCTCCCACACTCACATTCTGTCTCTCACTCTCAATCATAAATAAACATGAAAAACATTTTGAATAAACAAACCAAAAGCAGAATCAGACTTATAAATACAAAAAACAAACTGATGATTGCCAGAGGGTATGGAAGTGGGGGGATGGGGGAAATGGGTGAAGCAGAAGGGAGATACAGGCTTTCAGTTATGGAATGAATAAGTCACGGGCATTAAGGCACAGCATAAGGAATACAGTCAATGATATTGTAGTAGTGATGGAATAAGACCGATGGTAGCTACAGTTGTGGTGAACACAGCATAATGTATAAACTTGTTAAATTACTCAATGGTACACCTGAAACTAATGTAACAAGTGTCAACTATGCTTAGATTTAAAAATAAATAAAAAATAAACATGAAGAAAAACAGAGGTAACATGTTGCAAGATTTCAGAACTAGTAAATAGTTGAACCTGAATTGTTTTTCTGAACTCCTAGCCTACTGATTTTGCCTGTTACACCCCATCTTTGTTACAGAGGCAATGTGTTATAATGGAGCCAGAATACCTGGATTTGAATCACAGATCATTTACTTCCTAGTGGTGTGTCAAAATTTCCACATTTGAAACATGGGAATAATAATATCTACCTCGTAGGATTGTTGTGAGGATTAAAGGATTTGGCATACAGAAGGTACTTGCAACAGTGCCTTGAATAGTCAATGTTATATTACTGTTTGTTGCCATTATCACTTATTATTATCATCTTTGTCATAATCAGCAGCAGCATTATTGTTTACTGTGGTGCTTAAGATCTCAGTCATTGAATGCAGACTGCCTGCATTCAAAGCCAGACTCAACCACTGACTGTGTGACCTTGGGTAAGTTACTCTGGTACTCTGTGCTTCCGTTCCCTCATATATAGATAGAATGCTAGTCACACAAAAAAAGCTGCTATGACTATTAAATGAGTTAGTCCATGTAACATGCTTAGCCCAATGCTTGATGCATAGAACCCCCACTTGCCTTCTTCCTAACATCTTGGCTGCAAATTCAAGCCCATGAAGTGTCTGTATGGCAGTTGTGTATTGTATATGGCATATGTAATTCATCAGTCCTCTACAGTCTAATCACACAAGCCAGTGGTTTGGTTGTCATGGTAGTTCTTCAGTAGGAATGTATTTGTCATATAAAAGCTATTTTTTTGTCAATCAGTGTGGTGTGGTAAAATAAGCATTCACTGGAGATCTGGTTCTATTGCTGAATGGTCTTCCAAATGAAATTATGGAACCTAGAAAAACTATTTTAACAAGAGTAAGAAATAATAATTTCCTAGTCACCCTCTTTTCTCTCTATTGCTATGCTGTGATACTAAAGGTTCCAGCCTATAATGGAGTAGGCCTATTCTGTGTGATGGCATCATATTTAGGGATTAAAAAATGTTTTAGGGGGCGCCTGGGTGGCGCGGTCGGTTAAGCGTCCGACTTCAGCCAGGTCACAATCTCGCGGTCCGTGAGTTCGAGCCCCGCATCGGGCTCTGGGCTGATGGCTCAGAGCCTGGAGCCTGTTTCCGATTCTGTGTCTCCCTCTCTCTCTGCCCCTCCCCCGTTCATGCTCTGTCTCTCTCTGTCCCAAAAATAAATAAAAAACGTTGAAAAAAAAATGTTTTAGTTTGAAATTTTTCCTAGTTTTATACTATAAGTCAATTGGAAAATGAGATTTACTTAGCAGTTACTTTAGAAGTAACTTATAGATCTCACTTATTAGGCACTAAGGGGAATTCTATGCACAGTTTCACAGGCAAACCTTCAGTTTATGAGATGATTTCATTCCAAAAGATCATGTTTGGCAAGTTGGTTGTTTGGCAATTGTATGTTTTCTTGTAGAAACAATGTTACTGTGATGGGAAAGATCCGAGGCTAGCCCACAGAATTGGATTTCACCTGTGATATGACTGAAATACCATACATTCAGTTCATAAGTCATGTGTAAGAATGCTGTCTCATTACTAGTAATTAAAGCAAAAATATAATTGAATAAGAAGTTGCACTCTGAATGCTAAAGAATGAGAATAGCAGAGTTAATTACAAGTTAAGAAGATAGATGCAAGCTTTGAGAGATTGTTTTCAAGAGCATTTCTGGGTACTTTCAGTGGACATTAAAAGTTGATGCCACAGGTTGTGTGTCTAATTTCACTTAACAAAGGACAGCTTTCCTTTTCCTTGATACACACTTATGTTATTAACAGTGCTCTTATAACTGATGGTTTACAAATTATTATTTGTAATTATTTGGTGGTTCACAAATAGAGCAAAGGGACTGAGAGAGAGGTTATCTTGAAGTAACTGGGCAAGGGAAAGGGGAAGAAAGAATGAATATGAATCCATGTGAGAATATGGGATTACTTAAGTGGAGTTCAATAACCACAGTCAATGATGAAGGAAGGGAAGTGGGACCTTAGGTTGTGCACATGATCCCCGTGGAAAGAAAGAAAGCCACAAGTTTTCCATACTACTACACCATCTTTTTAACTTGTATTCACACATTCTTCCTATGCTGCAGTTCTTTGTGTGTGTCCTCTGTTCCCTGCTAGACTACCTCTTGGAGAACAGAAATGATTCTATCAATAATTAGCACATAGTAAGTATAGAACACAGTGTATGTTGAAATAAAATCAGATATGCTTTTTATTTGACCAGGGCATAAAAAGTTCTCAAACTGTGCCCTCGACCAGCATGTAGTAGTACCAGCATGTATTTTCCAGAGTTGAAATTAGAATCGGGATATCATAAATAGAGAATTGAAAATCCATGCATGAATTGTCTGGTTCTCTTCTCCTTGTTCATGGTTGACATGTTTTACTCAATCCTTCTTTCTCTACCTCCTTGCCTTGGAGCAGGGTTTGGCCAAATGGGATTAGCAAATACTCTAATTGATTGACAAAGCTCCCTGATTGACAAAGCTCTCTGCAGATACAGACTTTATAGCTTCCCTCAGGAATATACAACAACATGCTTGTTATGAAGAGGTGGTAAAGAGTTTGACTATTGATTCTTTGTCTTCGTCTTTGCTTTTGTTCTGTTTGACCCCTTCCTTAATTCATTCCTGCTGGAGACAAAGCCACATGCTGAACCACGGGGGAACAGTCTGTAATGAAACAACAAGCTGCTCTCAATTTTAAATATTACATGTTGGGGCAAAGGCAGAGTTCCTTTTCCTCTAAAGCTATAACATTAAAAAAATTCTGTTTGATATTCAGAGTTATTTGATCTGGCAGTTTAACAACTGTTGATGTTTTAATTGCTTCTCTAAAGGATTTCATATACATTTCTAGGTTTATTTTTATTTTACTGTGAAGGAATGTCAATATTAGCCATCACTTTGCCCAGTAAGTTATCACTGTAGGAACTTGGAGTAAAATCCAGTAATTACTGGACCTCTTAACTTAAGACCCTGCTGAGAAACTTGGCAATTTCCCTTTTCCTGAGGAGGCATCTCTTCTTGGGGAGCTAGCAGTCATCTGTTGTTCTGAATCAATTTTAAGTAGGTGTTGTACCTTCAAGATCAGCTTCCTGCATTCCTTTGGAAGAGATTGAGGTCATTCTATTCTGGGTGAAAGAAGAATTTTAAGTCACTCTTAACTCAGACAAATGTACAATTGTAAGATGTGCTACCAAGAAAGACTTAGTGAGTTTATAATCTCTGAGGGTCTTACGTCATTTTTACTTGTGTATTTGTATTCTTCCAGGACCAAATGGAGTAATTTGTTGGCATACTACTTATGTGTATGCAATTAGCCATTTAAGTTCTCTGAACAAAACTACATTCATAGCTCTTTAGCGATAAAAAGGTCTTCTGAAATCATCTAGTCTAGTACCCTATAAATGATTTAACTTGTATTTATTAATAAAAGGAGGGCTGATTGAGCTTCCATCTTTGCTCTTATGTTATATATCCTTTGAGTTATTCCTGTCAAGAAATGTCTATTAAGTGCTTACATGCTGAAGCCACCCTGAAGCAATTTGGTTCAGATGGCATGATTCTTGGAATTTTGTAGCTCACATGCTAAAACCAATAGCACTGACCTACTACATATTGGCTTTCCTGTTTTCTCTTCTGAAATTTCTTTATACTCCCCTTTATACTTCACCACAACCTGCAACAAACATATATTCTGAGGAGATGAAAACAAGTCTCCTAAACATTTCTCTTTCTGCTTTGAAGCAAAACTGCCAGAAGAGGCTTCCTTTTGCAGGACATGCTTTATCTTTATCAAGGATTATCAAAGGTTAGATGAAAGGATCAGCCAAATGATTGATTAAGGGGGTACTGGCTAAGATCAGTGGGGAGAAGTGAACTTAAGCACCAGGTATATTATTCATCCACTCATTACCTTTTCCTGCCTTTACCCTCTCTCTCAAATACTAGGAATGTGACTTAAGACTATACTTACACAACACTATCAACAACCTGTTTTGGGGAATGGAACCAATTACTAGTTTGGCTGTCTGGTTCCTTTTCTCAAAGACATTTTTTTAATTTTATTTTTTTATGTTGATTTATTTTTGAGAGAGAGAGAGAGAGAGAGAGAGAGAGAGAATGAGCAGGGTAGGGACAGAGAGAGAGGGAGACACAGAATCCAAAGCAGGCTACAGGCTCTGAGCCGTCAGCACAGAGCCTGATGCAGGGTTCGAACCCATAAACTGTGAGATCATGACCTGAGCCAAAGTCGGACACTTAACCAACTGAGCCACCCAGGAGTCCCTGAAATACATTTTTTTAAGTACTTAGAACCTAGAAGAAGGTCTTGTGCCACTTCACTAGGCTTAGGGTAATCTTTTTTGTGCTATGACTTTATGATTGTAACTGTGGACCATTTTTTTTCTTGGAGTCCCAGTTCAATAGATAGCACTTAGTCATTGAAAATTTAAGAGAATTCTACCATGTGAGGAATTTCAGAATATAAACTATGGTAGTTAGATAAATATATGTACAAATGTCAAAGCTTATTTTTGCCTTGATCACTTTCATTAAGTCTGTCTCTTTCTGTCATTGTTGACTCATTCTAACTCTTCTCAACTCAAGTATTGTTTTTTCACCTAGACTTCGGTAGACTATAAACTTCATGAGGGAGGAGACTACTCTGTCTGCCTTATTCATTGCTATAAATCTGTATAGTTCATATGCCTAACACAATACTTGGTACATAGAAGGTACTCAATAAATAGTTATTGGCTGAATTAAGCAGTTGATAGTGTTATCCTAGTTCCTGTATTTTCTTCTCTCACAAGCCTACATAGAATCTTCTAGCTAAAATCTACCTGGCAATTGATGAAGGACCTCTATTGGTCTCTGTTTGAGTATAGAGTACACGGCAGCAACCCCCTACTACCTTATTTCTAATGGCAATATTTCTCTGATCACTCACTCTTAAAACTTTTCAAGTGTCCTCTTCTCAGACCAAATTTCTCTTCTAACCACTCTCTTTCATTTCTGACCCATTCTTTCCTTTATTTATTGTACACAGGTTTTCCTACGATTACCTGGTTTTGAAAAATTTCATGCAGTGAACATCCTTGCAGTCTCCTGCTTTATTTCCTACAGAGCACAAATTTACATTTAAATGTTTATTTGCATAAGGGCCAACTCTTTTGTACCCCTCCAAAAAGGGCTACCCCAAGTCACAAAAAGTGAAGATCTTTTGAGCACAAGGACACAAAGAAGCAGGTAACTCCATTTTTTTAAAGCAATTTTTAAAATATCACATTGAGGTGATGGTGTGAAAGTACTTTTCTAAAGTTAAATTTGCAAGTGTCTGCCTTCTTCTTCTTCGCTCCTCTGGATATCATACTGACACATCTGCCATTTGAAGTGGATTTTGTGAAGCTTTTGAATTGCGAGTGGTGACATGGAATACTGTGGCTTTTGGAATGTCTTTCTATTGTTACCTCCTGAGAGCCAGGATGATGGGATATATTACAGTGGTGCTGTGTGTATTCCCAATCATCAGTGCAAATTGACGGCAGCCCCATAAAGTCAGGTTTATTGGCAAAAAACAAAACAAAAAGCCACAGATTGTTAGAGTATGAGTTCTACAGTATTTACATAGAGGAAAGAAGGAAAGACTTTTAACTGAAGATAATGCCTTGTTTTCTCAGTATTACCACACAGAGCTGGGAATATAGAAGACATTCAGTAAGTATATTGCAAAGATTAAATTGTTGCCTTGATGACAGTTTCATTTCTCAGGATGTAGAATAACTCAAGGAAGGAATTGCTACTTTGGTCATAATACAAACAGGAAACAAGAGCTGTTTGGTAAGATAGTGGAGATAGGAACTTTGGGAGAAAGTGAGTCTGTCATCTTAGCATTTGTAGTAATGAAGGTAGGAAACGCTATTTATGGTCCACGTCTATTACAGGCTTTAGAAAAGCATATTTCAAAAATTAAGGAAATGAAAGAGAAGTATAACCCCCTTGTCCTTACATAATACATTTTTTTAAGCTTTATTTATTTTGAGAGAGAGACAGCATGTGAGCAGGGGAGGAGCAGAGAGAGAGGGAGACACAGAATCTGAAGCAGGCTCCAAGCTCCGAGCTGTCAGCACAGAGCCTGACGCAGGCTCGAACTCATGGACAGTGAGATCATGACCTGAGCCAAAGCTGGATGCTTAACCAACTGAGCCACTCAGGTACCCCAACATAATACACTTTTTGAAGGAAGAGAGAGTCTCAAAATGAAACACTCCTAATTTCTGGGTGATCAAAAAAGGAAGTATCCAAAACAGTCACACTAAACCTTTCTTATGCCCTAAGACACCAGAAGTGACACACACCAGAAAGTACGTGAAACATACCTATTAATAGTGCTCACTTCAGGGGCATCTAGGTGGCTCAGTCGGTTAAGTGTCCATCTTCAGCTCAGGCTGTGATTTCATGGTTCGTGGGTTTGAGCCCCACATTGGGCTCTGTGCTGACAGAGCAGAGCCTGCTTCGGATTCTCTGTCTCCCCAAAATAAACATTAAAAAAATAGTGCTCACTTCAGATACTACAAAAATACATATCACAATTTGTAGAGAAGAATGTGTAGTTTGAAACCCAATCAGAAATGGCATTCATGTTTCCCTAGCCCCCAAACAGCATTACTGATCTGAGAGACTGCACAGGAAGTTCTTCAGTAAGTTCAGGTGTGACACAATAATGGTAAGAGCATAGAATCAAATATACATTTCAGAAAAGGATATAATTTTTTTAAATGTTTAATTCTGAGAGAGAGAGAGAGAGAGAGAGAGAGAGAGAGAGAGGAGGGGCAGAGAGAGAGAGAATCCTAAGCAGGCTCCGCGCCATCAGTACAGAGCCCGACATGGGGCTGGAACTCATGAAATGTAAGATCATTACCTGAACCAAAATCAAGAGTCAGAGGCTTAACCAACTGAGCCACACAGGCACCCCAAGGATATAATTTTTAAAATCGTATCAGGAAAGCCAGAGCCTTGTAAAAACAATGCTAAGTACCACTAAATGTGTACATATATTTAGTTCCATTGAGAGTCAAGAACAAGACTTAAGCCTGCTTGGCCATGCTATTAAAAGTGACAACTGGGGTGCCTGGGTGACTCAGTCGGTTAAGCGTCCAACTCTTGATTTCGGCTCATGTTTGATTTCTCACGGTTTGTGAGTTCAACCCCTGCATCGGGCTCTGCACTGACAGTACAGAGCCTACCTGGGATTCTCTCTCCCCTCTCCCCTACGACTGTACCCCACTCGTGCACTCTCTCTCAAAATAAATAAATACACTTTAAAAACTTTTAAAAATAAAGTGGTAGCTGACAGTACTATTCACCCAGACTTCTCCATCACTGGGAGTAATGTTCATACACAAAATGGTGGATGAAACATGGTTAGGAAGGATGTTGAAGCTCAAGGAAGATGAAGAATTAGAGGAGATATATCAGTTTCCTTTAAGTAGCTTAAGTCTCCAGGCCCAGGATCTAAAAGCACTGAAAAACTGCAGAAGCAATCACAAAACTACTATTACCAGTTTTTGAGACATCACAAAAACCAAAGATCCCATAAAAGTAAAGATGAATAAATGCCCTGATTTTTCTCGAAAAGGTTGGGGGAGGATAATTTGCTAAGACTATGGATCTGTAAATTTAGCATTTACTCCCAACATAATTCTACAAAAGATTTTCAATGATATAGTTTATAGGTATTGATTTAAAGAAAATAATAGTCATCAAGATCTCCAAGCTTCTGTAAGAATGAGTCACTACAAAAAATACTTACATGTCATTTTTTGAAAGGATTACTAAGTTAGACTTTAAGGGAAAGACATCATAAAATAGGGATCCAGTAAGACAATAAACCTTATATCTTGTGTTATTCTTTCAGAAAGAGGAAATAAGGGAAATTTGATAGTAATTAGGGTGATTTATAGTTAGTTGAACTCTGCATATTTATTTCTACCTTGAGAAAATTATGGGTTACTGTAGAGTATCCTATTCATTCTTATCAATAACTTGGAAAATATATTGAAGGTATACATATTAAATTTTTCAATCATATAAAACTAGAAATAATAGCTAATATGTGCATGAAAAAATCAGAACTCAGAGGATCAAGAAAGGCTTGAATTATAGCCAGCAAGATGAAAATCAAAGTTGCCATGTTTTTTTCATCATTTATTCTGGTACTAACCAAGGCTAGGTACCATACTTCAAAAATGTTGCATCTGGAGAAAGATTTTATTTAGAGGCTGTAAAGCATGTCCAATGATGAAAGGGAATTTTTTAGCTTGGAGAATAAGAGACTTCAGTGGGACATGGTAGTGGTTTTAAATATTTGAAAAACTGGCATATATAGGACAAATTAGAAGGATGAGGGAAGAATTGAGACCAGGTGGAGGAAATATAGGAAGGAGGATTTTAGCTTAGTTTAAGACCAATTTTCTAACAATTTTAGCTGTTTAACTTTGTCTTGGTCTGTCTAATAAGGTAAGTGAACTCCCTATCAATAGAGGAATTCAGGCAGAAACTAAATGACCATTTTTTTATCTATTAAGATAATTCTTTCACTGGAAGAAAATTTAGACAAGATGAAATTTTTTTAATGACTTTTTTTTAAATTCTCTTGATGTTTATTTACTTTTGAGACGGAGCACGAGTGGGGGAGGGGCAGAGAGGGAGACACAGAATTTGAAACAGACTCCAGGCTCTGAGCAGTGGGCAGGACCCTGATGGGGGGGTTATGAGAACATGACCTGAGCAAAGGCAGACACTTAACCCACTGAGCCACCCAGGTGCCGCATAGGCAAGTTGAGTTCTAAAGTCCCTTCTAACTCTAAGATTCTGTGATGTTGTCTGTATTGGCAGTTTTCTTTGTCACCAACCACTTCTATCATAATTTTCAAAGGTAAAATTGTAATTCTGAAAGCCTCATCACAGATATCTATAAAGCTTTATTCCCCAAATACTTATTTCCTTTTTTCTTATACCTTTCCTCCTTTCCTTCCTATGTACCCATTGAGATATGCTAAATTATTGATGTACCCATAGTGATAATCAGGGCCCTACTTGTTTATGCTTTGTACAAAAGACTATTTGTGTCATCAGAACAAACTATAAATATGCTTGCTCTTTCCTTTTTTATGTCCAGGCATACCTTGTTTGATTGCACTTCACTTAATTGTGCTTCACATATACTGCATTTTTTACAAATTGAAGGTTTGTGGCAACCCTGCATCAAGCATGTCTATTGGTGCCATTTCTCCAATAGCATTTACTCACTTCAGGTTTTTTGTCATATTTTGATAATTTTCACAATATTTCAAACTTTCATTAATTTTTAAAAAAAATTTTAATGTATATTTACTTTTGAGAGAAAGAGAGAGAGACAGAATACGAGTGGGGGAGAGGCAGAGAGAGAAGGAGACACAGAATCCGAAGCAGGCTCCAGGCTCTGGGCTGTGAGCACAGAGCCAGATGCAGGGCTTGAACTCACAGACTGGTAGTTCATGAACTGAGCTGAATTTGGATGTTTAACCGACTGAGCTACCTGGGCACCCCATCATTATTATTATTATCTTTATTATCATTATTAATTAGTTGTGATTACCCGTGATCAGTGATTACAGCTTGCTGTAGCTTAGGTGACGGTTAGCATTTTTTAGCAATTAAGTATTTTTTAATTAAGGTATGTACATTGTATTTATTTTTTTTAATATTTTTTAACGTTTATTTATTTTTGAGACAGAGAGAGACACAGCATGAACAGGGGAGGGTCAGAGAGAGAGGGAGACACAGAATCCGAAACAGGCTCCAGGCTCTGAGCTATCAGCACAGAGCCTGACGTGGGGCTCAAATTCACGGATTGTGAGATCATGACCTGAGCTGAAGTCGGACACGTAACTGACTGAGCCACCCAGGCGCCCCTGTACATTGTGTTTAGATGTAATGCTATTACACACTTAATAAACTATAGTATAATATAAACATAACTTTTATACACACTGGGAAATCAAAAACTCATTTGACTTACTTTTATTGTGCCTATTTGCTCTATTGCAGTGGTCTAGAACTGAACCCACAATATCTCCAAGGTATGCTTCTATGTGTTTGAGGAAAAAAGAAACTCCCACAACCAAATTTTTAAAGAACTAAGTTAATAATTATTTTGTGGAAGCAGTACATTGCTCTGTCTCCACCATATATTGAGTGAAATATTCCATTTTATGTATCTATCAAGTACTATTTTGCAACTTAGGATGTCACCTAACAATATTGAGGCTATAGTCCAAGCTTTCCAGTTTCCCCTTTTAAACCACTATGGATTTATTGCTTATCTGCAAATGTATACAAACTTCTCTTGAACTTTTTTTAGAAGTTCATTTATTTTGAAAGAGAGAGAGAGAGAGAATAAGCGGGCAGCGGGGGACAGAGAGAGAGAGAGGGAGAGAATGGATCCCAAGCAGTCTTTGCTCTGTCAGCACAGAGCCTGATGTGGGGCTCAAACCCACAAAGTGTGCGATCATGACCTGAGCCGAAATCAAGAGTCAGAGGCTTAACCAACTGAGCCACACAGGCGTGCCTCTCTTGAATCTTTTTTCAAGTCTAGATAAGTTCTTCATATAATGATAATGAATTCACAAACCTTGGGTAAAGTAATATGTATTTTCTTTGGCACAGATGTTTCATATTGTTGCATATCTCTTTTAAATGAATAATTCAACAATTATTGAGATTTATGCTGGTTATTACCATAAGCTAGGCAGTTTTATACCCATTATCTTTGCTCCTTTTAAAAAAGTGCTTGTGACTTAGATGGCATTACTCACAGGCTTTAACTGGTTTTTAGCCTGTTGTCTGTGAAATGCTAGGTAGGTGTTGTGTGTGTGTGTGTGTGTGTGTGTGTGTGTGTGTGTGTGTGTTAATTTTCCTAGGGGTTTAGTTTACTTCCTTATTATTTGAATCTATAAATTTATATCTTTGATCAAATTTTGGGACATTTTGACCACTTATTCAAATAGTTTTCTGTCTTGTGGTGCCTGGGTGCCTCAGTTGGTTAAGTGTCAAGCTTTGGCTCAGGTCATGATCTCAAAGTCAGTGGGTTCGAGCCCCTGTGTCACGCTTTGTGAGGACAGCTCAGAGCCTGGAGCCTACTTCGGATTCTGTGTATCCCTCTCTCTCTCTCTCTGCCCCTCCCCTTCTGATGCTCTTTCTCTCTCTTTCAAAAATAAATATTTAAAAAATTAAAAGAAATAGTTTTCTGCCTCATTTTCTCTCTCCTCTTCTTCTAGGATTCTAGACTCCTAGAAGGATTCATATATATTAGATTCATATTTATTAGACCATTTGAGGTTTCACAGTCTCTGAGGTTCTGTTTATTTTCTTCAATCTTTTTTTCTCTGTGTTATTAAGATTAGACCATTTCTTTGAGTCTGTTATCAAGTTCACTATTTTGTCATTTCCATGGACTGCTGCTGCTAAGTCCCAAGAGTGAATTTTTCTTTCACATATTAGGTATTTCTGTTTTGGAATTTTCATTTGTTTCTTTTTTATAGTTATTGTTCCTTTGTTGAGATTTCTTATATTTTCATTCATGACAATTATATTTCCTTTTATATCCCACAGCAGTTACAATAGCTGCTTTAATATCTTGTCTGCTGATTTCAAATGCAGGTATCATTTCAGAGTTGGTTTCTCTTGATTGTCTTTTCTTTTGAGAATGGATCACATTTTCCAGTTTTTTAAATATATTAAATAATTTTAGATTATATACTGGATATTATAGAAGAATATGTTATAAATGATCTGGATTCTGTTATTCTCCTCCAAAGAGTATTATTTTTTTAAGTAAGCACTTGGCTAAACTCAAACTTCAAACTGTAAATCCTATCTTCCCTGCAGTGGGAGGCAGCTCAAATCTAAAGTCAGTACTTTTAGGTTTAGCTGGGCTTCTTGTCATCTGCCTTGCATATGTACAATTTAGTTGTTAGCCAGAGATTCAGAAAGGACTTATATGCATAATTTGTGATACTCTCCTGGCTTTCTCCTTTCCAGGATTTCCTCTCACTTTTCAATGCCTGTGGTTGCCCTTGAATTTTGACCTCTTTGTTCAGGCCAGTGAGAAACAGATTTCTATCTGAGTTTAAGCCATCCCTGAGGTTATTAAAGCCATTTTTAAAAATGGGGAACTCACTCAGTTTCACTCCTTATAAATGTCACTTCTCTCCATAAATGCCATCTGCCTGCTTTTTTATTCTCCAGTGCCTTCAGGTAGTTTTTATTTTTTCTTTTATTCAGAGTGTCCAGTTGCTATCTGCAGGAGGGTTTGGTCAGATGGGAGTTTACTTGGTCATTACTAGAAGTAGAACCATCTTGCAGTGCATCTACTTAGATGAGGAGACTGAGACTCAGAACGTTATAGCTTAAATGTAGGTTTTCCGGATCCAGAATCCAAATCTGGATTCTGCATCTCTATATATTATTTTTAAATATTGGTAATACTCTTCCTCAAGCATTATTCTCCCAGATCGGTAAGTCCTGACTCTGTTGTCTCTCCTCATATAATAGCTATTCCTTCCATCACCTTGATTCATTTTTCTTATAGATATCCATTAAACATTTCCAACTTCCTGCTGATCTCCTGTAGGTTCCCACCATATTCCTGTGGTGGGTTTCACCGCATTAAAGAAAGAAACTTGATTTTGCCTTTCTTTCTAATGATCTTTCTGAATAATGCCCCAGCAGTGTTTTCTTATAATAATTTGTGGTGCTCTTAGACATAATTTCTGTGTTAAAAGTAGGAAAAATTATAATCTTACATAATTAAAATTATTCTTCTTCTCCCAATATGTTACCTTACTTACCCTCCTAGGAAATTTACCTTTTCAACCTTCTCATGTGTCTCATTACATCTTTCTTGCTGTAATGTTTCCGTGTTGTTATATTTTTTTAAGTTTTTATTTATTTTTGAGTGAGAGAGGCAGAGCATGAGTGGGGGAGGGGCAAAGACAGGGAGACAAGGAGTCTGAAGCAGGCTCCAGGCTCTGAGCTGTCAGCACAGAACCAGACGTGGGGCTCGAACTCATGAACTGTGAGATCATGACCTGAGCCAAAGTTGGACGCTTAACCAACTGAGCCACCCAGGCACCCCTCCCTGTTGTTATCTTTATGGAGAGAACTTTGTTTCATCTACAGTCTTAAATCCACACTCTTCCATATCACGAGCAAAAGTCTTAAAATAGACTCTGGTATAATGAATAAAAAGAGCATCATAACAGATATATATTCATGCAAAATCTATTTTCTGAGTGCCTAGTCTGTACTCATCACTTTTGCTGAGTGATAGAGATATAATAATGAGCAAAGCAAACATAGTCCTTGTCCACCTAAGGCTTTTATAGTCTAATAAAGAAGTCTTACAACTAAATAAGCAATAATAAAAAGAACTAAGTGTGCACATGAGTGGGAGTACAGGGAACTACCTTCAGAGAAAAATTTGAGAAGTACTGTGTGAAAATACCTAATATGTTTCCTGGTACCTAACAGGAGCTCATTAAATGATAGTCATATCAACACAGTGTTCATCATTTACATATTTTCATATAAAGCAATCTCCTTTGTTTACTAACTTGAAAATTGTTCTCCTGGTCTTACAGCTTCCGTGTTAACCCATTTTTATTTTTAAGTAATCTTTGGTATATGATCATGAAAAAACACCTTATTCAAAATCCAAATAAATTGCATCCATTGGTTTTCTGTTGGTCATATCCTTATTTACCTCCTCAAAGAACTCTTATAAATGAATTAAGACATGATTTCTATTTATAGAAATTGTGTTGACTTTTCCCCAGTTGGTTATATTTCCATCTGTACATTTGATCACATATAGATTAAAGTGTTTGAACTCAAAGCTACAAGAATATTTCAGAACCATAGTAAGCTTATTAAACCCAACTCTTAGTGTCTGTACTAATAGGCAAAGGAATATAATATTATGGATAAATATGATCCACAGGTAGTCCTCAATCCTTCCTTTTAGCTGTTGTTTGAACACATTTTCTCATCAGAAACTAGATGCCAGGGGAAAATTGACTAATTTCACTTTTTATTTTCTCCATCAAATCATCCCGGCTTAACTCTATTTTATGCTAATCACTCCTTTATGCCTAATTCCCCTGCCACTTGGGTTTTCTATTTTTTTAATAATGGCATTTTTAATGCAATATGTTTTAAGTCAGTCTCAGTTTTTTATATGCCTTGTATTTTACTACCCTGAAAAGATCACCAACCCTTATAGGGTTCTCTTTTCATATATAGCCTGTTCTATAATCATTGATAAATTTTGCACAATGTAGAATGCTTAGTACCCATCTGTTAACTACTTGCATACCTTCATGTGGATGTAACTATGGGGGAAAAATGCCAAGGAATATTAGGAGGAAGGAAATAAAAGGGAATTAGTGGTGGTAAGTACTTGTGGGGATGAATTACCCCCAAACTGAATTATTTCCCAAATTCAAGAGTAGATGAAACCATTGTTTTTTGCTAAAGGAAGCTGAATATCTGTTGAAAGTGAAAGATAAGTTGAACTCTTTGTAAAGAAATCATTATTCTGATATAATCTGCCTTACTGTGAAGTGACAGCTCTCTAAAAATGTATTACCTTTTTTTTCCTACACAAAGAACCTTCTCTCTTTTACCAGTCAAATGAGGTAATTTCCTTTCAGTTTTTTCAAAACCATTTCTAAACTTCATCTTAGTTTCTCCAAGATAGGCAGTCAACTTTAGTGGTATTGATATACACACATTGTCTTGAAAAAAAGTATCTGGAAGAATTAAACATAGGGTTCTTTTAGGGGCGCCTGGGTGGCTCGGTCGGTTAAGCGTCCGACTTCGGCTCAGGTCATGATCTCAGGTTCCCTGTGTTCGAGCCCCGCGTTGGGCTCTGTGATGACCCTCAGAGCCTGGAGACTGTTTCAGATTCTGTGTCTCCCTCTCTCTCTGACCCTCCCCTGTTCATGCTCTGTCTCTCTCTGTCTCAAAAATAAACGTTAAATAAAATTTAAAAAATAATAATAAATAAACATAGGGTTCTTTTGAAAGCAACTGATTGGATTCAGTCTAAATAGATTTTTTTTGACATATGCTTAAAGTATTTGTGACTGGTTAATAGGATGAAATATAATAGATTCTGTAATCCAGCAGGAGTCAAAACCTGAGAAATGGCCATTGATTATGAAAACCCCTAGCTGAAGGATAATTAACCATTCAGAGTACTATAAAATGGGGCAGAAAAATCACTCTTAATTACATTTTTTTGTCCCCGTTACAAAAGACCCTTTGGTGCCTTTACAAACACATCGACACCAAACATAACTAGGATCACACCTGGACTATTCAGCTTCTCCAAACTCATTAAGTGTAAAGATATAGATTAATTGGAGAGAGTTCAGAGAAGAGTAACAAAAATGATTATTGGGCCAGAGGGATTGATTTATGAGCAAAGATTAAAAGAATTTTGTCTATACAATTTAGCTAAGTGATGACTAAGGGGGAAGAGGGTGGGGATAAAACTGTCTGAAATGTATAAACACCAAGGAGAGAAGAGAATAATTTACTATGCAACATGAGAATATAACTAGGGCTAATAAGCCATAATTACCCGAAGGAATAACAGAATAAATATTTCAGGAAAACTCAGAACCATAAGACTGCCAACTTGTTTCTCAAGGAGACGGTCACAGACACTTATAATCCTAGTCTCATTCAGATCAGCAAGTATATGTGTTGTGAAATAATCATCTGATACCACTGATCTCACACCCCCCACCCCTCCAATGGTCTTGTCTTTTACATTACTGTGGCATGTTTCAAGTCCAGCCCAGCATGCAGGTCTACGTAATTTGTCCTTATTGCTGCTGGTGAGTCTTTCAAAGTTTAATTCCAATAATGGCCATAGAAGAGCACTTTCTTTTAGATTTACTGTGAATTCCATTGTAAAGCATAAAAATAAGGAACAAGATCTGGAGGTGCAAAAATCTTGGATTCCACTTGGGACTGTAAACAAATCAGAAGTCATTAGTGTTTGTGTTTGGAATCTCCAATAATGAACTTTCAAATTGTATTCCATATCCTAAAAAGGTCAATTTTAGCATTATCTGAAGTGAAACAAAAAAAAGAGGCACTAAAAAAAATCTTTGTAGGCTTCATGATTTGTGTAAACTTTGGAATGTGGTTCTTCAGAAAACAAATTAGTCTGTGGGTAACTGCAGGCTAAGTTATTTGGCTAATTCCTACTGTGATATCCTGACATTCCAGAGCATTGCCATTTAACCTTGGCAGATAAGATTTTGCATGTCACTGCAGTGAAAGATGCTTCCTTTGTATGCATACTTTTCTCCTTTTCCTTTGTGTTAAGAATCTTCTTAGGGTGATCCCACTCTAGAAATATGTTTTTCTTCTTCACTATTGCTTTGACAAGTTCTGGTTTTATCTTAGGTTATATACTTCTTTGTGAAATTTTTTTCTAGGTAAATAGTATCTCAATGCAATATTTTAAATAAACTTTTTAAAATAAACTTTTTATTTTGGCATAGTTTTAGATTTACAGAAGAGTTGCAAAAGTAGTTCAAAGTTTTCTTATAATTCCATTCCCAGTATCCCAGTATCTCTTGTTACATTCACATGGTACATTTGTCACAACAAATGAACTAATACTGATATAATATTATTAACTAAAATTCACACTTCATTCACATCTCCTTAGTTTTTACCTAATGTCCTTTTTCTCTTACAGGGTCCCATCTAGGATGCCATAATACAATTAGTCATCATGACTCCCCAGTCTCCTCTTAACTATGGCAATTTCTTAGACTTTCCTTGCTTTCAATGACCTTAATGGTTTTGAGGAGTACTGGTCAGTTATTTTGTAGAATTTCTGTTGAATGGAATCTGTGTAATGTTTTTCTCATGATTAGATGGGTTATTTATAGGTTTTAGGGAGGAAGACCACAAAGGCAAAACATCATTCTCAACACATTATATCAAAGGTAAATACTATTAACATTACTTATCACTGTTGATGTTAGCCTTCATCACCAGGCTGAGGTAAGGTTCTCCCCTGTAAGAGTATTAATTTACCCTTTTTCATGCTGTATTCTTCATAAGTCATGATGTGCAGCCCATGCTTAAGGAGGATGGAGTTAGCATCTACCTTCTTGAGGGTAAAGTAGCCACATAAATTATTTGACATTCTTCCACATTGTTGTTTTATCTATTCTTATCTATTGTTGTTTTATCTATTGCTTGTTTAATCATTTATTTATGTAAGTATAGACATAAGGATATTTATTTTACACTTTGAATTATAATCTGAAACTACTTTATCTTGTTCAAATTGTTCCAGCCTTGGCCACTGGGAGCTCTTTAAGTTGGCTCCTATATCCCTTTGACATATCACCGTCCACGTGGACTTTTACTGAATACTTCTTTATGGCACTTCAAGATGCTACTACAAGATGCTACAGGTGCATATGTGTATTTCTTACCCCAGTCAGTCCTGTCATCAACCAGTTCTCCAAGGATTCCACTTTTTATCAAAGAATGGCATTAGAAAGCAAGATCTGAATGCTAAATGTGCTCGTTGATGCTGTAGTGTTATTACTTCTAGGCCTTCTCAGCTGACAGAGGAAGGAAATATATGAGTGTATACTAGCCTGCATTTATACACATATCTATAAGCATTTCTAAAGGTAGCCATTTGTGTCTATATTAAACTAAATATGAGTTTATACTCATGTCTCCTACTCTAATCCATTACCATATGGATCATTCTAGCCTTCTCCCCTTTTTGCTGGTGTCCCACTCCCATCTACCATCCGTTTACTTAATCATCCAGTTCCAATGCACATGTATAGTAGTTTCAGAATTGTTACCCACACCTGTGTGGGGACAACTTCATCAAATGGAGTACATGCTTATTTATAGTTTCTTTTGTCTTCAGTCTGAGAAACGTACTTCCAAAGTTACTTAAGTCAACCCTTTTTCCCCCACCTCCTTCAGTTAAGTTGTTTCATACACATATAATTAGATTCTTCTATCACATTCTGCAATTCCATCCTGAAATCAATCCCCTGATGGCTTCCTAAATGACTTTTAAAAGTTTTCATTCGTTACAATTCAGTCTTTGTGCTATAAGATTCTATGGGTTTTAAAAAATGTATTGTCATGTATCCACCATTACAGTATCATACAAAATAGTTTTACCAGTTTTACCAGCCTAAAAAGCCCCAGTGCTTTACTTATTCAACCTTTTCTCCTCCTCCTCAAACCTCTGGCAACCACCAGTCATCTGTTTACCATCTCTATAGTTGTCTTTTCCAAATGTTATATAAATGGAATAGTGCAGCATATAGCCTTTCCAACTGGCTTTTTTCACTTAGCAATATATATTATAGATTTATCCACATTTTTGTGTGGCTTGATACCTTATTCCCTTTTTTATCACTAAATAATAATTCACTATATGTACGTGCATGCTTTGCATTTACCTATTGAAGGATATCTTGGTTGCTTCTAGTGTTTAGTGATTATGAATAAAGCTGCTATAAACATTCACATGCTACTTTTTGTGTAGAAATAAGTTTGAAATAAGTTACATAAATATTTAGGAGAGAAGTTGCTGGGTTGTATGTTAAGACTATGTTTAGCTTTGTAAGAAACTGCTGAACTGTCTTCCATAGTGGCGGTACCATTTTTGCATTCCCACTGGCAATGAATGAAGGTCCCTGTTGCTCTACATCTTTGCCAGCAATTGATATTGTCAGTTTTTTTGGATTTTAGCCTTCCTAATGGCTGTTTAGTAGTATTTTATTATTGTTTTAATTTGCATTTCAGTAGTGACAACCTTGCCGGCTTTTGATTGGCAATCTACAAATGTTTTAAACAATAGTTTGGGTTTTATTTACCAATTCTCCCTTCGTTGAAATTGAGGGAGCAAATGCTTAAAGTGCTAAGCTTTATTTATATTGGAAAAATTGTTTACAATTCAGGCTACACCTTTTTATAAATGTGTAGATTATGTGCTTCTATATTAATTAGCTACAACATAGGCAAAGGAAGCATCTGCTAAAGCAAATGCTGAGTCACTGGTGGCAGAGAGTCAATTCCATATGATTGTTGTGCAGAAAATAGAGGGAACTTTATTGGTAAGCAAGATGCTTACAAGATAATTGTTTTTCTGGTTATATCTAGAGCTTCCTTTATTCTTCTATCCCTCATGACAACACACACACACCCACACACACACACCCTACCTTCTATCCTCGCCACCTAAATATGTGAAAGAGACATATACTCAGAATGTGTGTGTGTGGGTGTGTGTGGGTGTGTGGGTGTGTGTGTGTGTGTGTATACACACATACAGCATGATTTCTTCTTGTTTTAGGAACAGATAACCAGAGTGACTTAACTGCCTTTTCCCATCAGAATGTTACTTGCAGATATATAATTTCTTCTAAAACTATTAGTTGCATCTGATTTTTATTGCCCTGTACCCCTAACTTAGTTTCTCCCTTTCTGAGTATACCCAATGCTGCCATGTTGCCCCGGACTTTTCCAGGCTACAAACTTGCTTTTCCCCCTTCAATCCCGATTGCACCTTATCCATTCTATATTCCATTCCTTCAAGGTCACACTAGGCACACATACAAAAAAACAAAACAACTAATTGGTTAAGTCAACTTTATTTTAAATTGTAGAGCAAAGAATGCCACTAACATTGAACATTGACAGTGCACTAAGTACTTTCCTACGTGTTCTCATTTTATTCTTACAATGACCCCATGAGGTGAATGTGTTTCCCATTTTATGGATGACAAATTGAGTTAAGTAGCACACTGTAATACTTTTGCATGTGCTATTCCCTCTGCCTAGGACACCCTTTCAATTCTATCTCTGTCAAACTACCAAATCTTCAGAAGCCACTTCAGATGTTACTTCCTTAGGTGGTGGTCTTAGCACTGCATATGTCAATTTTGAAAAAACTATAAGTAATTCTTTTGTTTGTTTGTTTGGGCCCACTGCCTTTTTTTTATTGAGATAAAACTGACATATAACATTGTGTAAGTTTAAGGTGTACAAGGTAATGATACATGTATATGTTGCAAAATTATTAACCACAATAAGGTTATTTAACACCTCCATCACTTCACATAATTAACATTTTGTGTGTAATAAGAACATTTAAGATATACCCTCTGAGCAACTTTCAAGTAGTCTATAACACAGTATTGCTAACTATAGTCACTGCACTCTACATTAGATCTCCAGAACTGATTCATTTTATAGCAATTCGCATATCTGTTTTTGTCAACTTGAGTGCAGTTGACACACAGTGTTACATTAGTTGTGGGTTCACAACTTAGTGAATTGACAAGTTTATACATTATGCTATATTTACAAGTATAGCTACCATCCTTACATCCTTATTGCAATATCATTGCAATATCATTGACTGTATTCCTTATCCTCTGCTTTTTATTCCAATGACTTACTCATTCCATAACTGGAGGTTTGTATCTCCCTCTCGCCTTCGCCCATTCTGCCCAACCCCCCACCTCCCTACGCTCTGGCAACCATCAGTTCGTTCTCTGTATTTATAGTTCTGATTCTGCTTCTTATTTGTTTCATTTGTTCATTCATTTTTTTAGATTCCATTTATGAGTGGAATCATATGGTATTTGTCTGACTTATGTCACTTAGTATAATGCCCTCTATGTCCATCCATGTTGTCTCAAATGGCACGATCATATCCTTTTTATGGCTGTGTAATATTCCACTGTAGTTATACCACATTGTCTTTCTCCATTCATCTAATTATGGACACTTGGGTTGCTTCCATGTCTTAGCTATTGTAAACAATGCTGCAGTAAAACAGAAGGGAGCATATATCTTTTTTGCATTAGTGTTTTTGTTTTACCTGGGCAAATACCCAATAGTGAAATTATTGGATCATATGATATTTTCTAAGTAATTCTGATACTTACCCCGGTTAAGAGTCATCATGCTAAACTATGATGATATCATCCAGGGCCA
This sequence comes from Felis catus, assembly GCF_018350175.1. Lineage (NCBI taxonomy): Eukaryota > Metazoa > Chordata > Mammalia > Carnivora > Felidae > Felis > Felis catus. The sequence goes on from NC_058386.1 coordinate 56,991,019, forward strand.
TATTTTACTGATATTTGTATTCCAATTAAATTGCATAGTATCTTTTGCATTCCACAGCATTTTATCAGTCAGTATTTGTTAAATGAATGATTTGGATGTTTATGGAAATGTAGATTTGTGTGTGTGTGTGTGTGTGTGTGTGTGTGTGTGTGTTGCAATGGGTGGGTAGATTTAGGACCATGTGAGTAAATTTATTTGGATAACTGCTAGATCTTTAGGGAGCAATAGAAAGAAATGAACAATAAGACAAAAAAGACTCTTAAATACATAGAAAAAATTGGTGGTTGCCAGAGGGGAGGTGGATGAGAGTATGGGAGAAATAGATAAAGGAAATTAAGAGTACCCGTATCTTGATGAGCACTGAAAAATGTATAGAATTGTTGAATGATTTACTTTGTGTACCTGAAGCTAATATAACACTGTATGTTAATTATACATGAATAAAAAAAGAAAGGTAGTGATAACTATGAATGGATCCCATATGGACACTAAGGTGATTATTTTTAGAATGAAGAGAATGCCTGTCATATTTTAATTTTTTTGGAAACAAAAACTACTGTCCTCATAATGCAAACTACAAAAAGTAAAGTCTGATAAAATCTATTTAGCTAGTGCAGATACACAGCAAATACTTGTAAACCATTGCTCGGTCCATTACTTGGTAAATGAGTTGCCATCAGAAAGATGGACTGCCCATTGACACAAATGGCAATATTTCATCCTTTTTTATGGTTGAGTAATGTTCCACTGTGTGTATATATGCCACATCTTCTTTATCTATTCATCTACTGATGAATTCTTGGGTTGCTTCCATATTTTGGCTATTGTAATATTGCTGCAATAAACATAGGAGTGCATATATCTTTTTGAATTTAGTGTTTTGGTTTTCTTTGGGTAAATACCCAGTAATGGAATTATTGGATCATATGGTATTTCTATTTTTAATTTTTTGAGGAAACTTGACACTGTTTTCCATAGCAGCTTTACCACCTACAGTGCACAAGTCTTCCTATTTCTTCAAATCCTCACCAATGCATGTTATTTCTTGTCCTTTTTATTTTAGCTATCCTGTGAGGTGTAAAGTGATATCTCATTGTGGTTTTGATTTGCATTTCCCTGGTAATTAGTGATGAGAATATTTTCATGTGCTTGTTGACCATCTGTGTATGTTTTCTTCAGGAAAATGTCTATTCAGGTCCTCTGCCCATTTTTATTTTTATTTTTAATTTTTTTTGAATGAAATAGAACTGTTTTTATTTACATGGATCCATCTCAAAAATATGAGATTAAAATTTAAATATAAAAGGACACCTAGAGTTAAGTCAATATTTTTTGAAACATTGAAGACAAATGTAATTTTTTATGGATACGTTCAGACATAATAATAGTCAAAAACATGCATTGGAATAGAGTATGTCCACTTCAATGCAATAATACAATTAACTCTAAAGACTGATTTTTTTTGGTATGGATAGCTAAAGCAAAATTTTAAATTACTGATATTAAACTGTGTGATCAAGTCATGTTCTATTACATATCTACATATTTAAAGTATTTATTTCATAATTAAAATTGAAATGTTAAAAAGCTACTACTCATATTTTTATCCCTTCTACTACATTTGTTTTTTTTAATATATGAAATTTATTGTCAAATTGGTTTCCATACAACACCCAGTGCTCATCCCAAAAGGTGCCCTCCTCAATACCCATCACCCACCTGCCTCTCCCTCCCACCCCCCATCAACCCTCAGTTTGTTCTCAGTTTTTAAGAGTCTCTTATGCTTTGACTCTCTCCCACTCTAACCTTTTTTTTTTTCTTCCCCTCCCCCATGGGTTTCTGTTAAGTTTCTCAGGATCCACATAAGAGTGAAACCATATGGTATCTGTCTTTCTCTGTATGGCTTATTTCACTTAGCATCACACTCTCCACTTCCATCCACGTTGCTACAAAGGGCCATATTTCGTTCTTTCTCATTGCCATGTAGTACTCCATTGTGTATATAAACCACAATTTCTTTATCCATTCATCAGTTGATGGACATTTAGGCTCTTTCCATAATTTGGCTATTGTTGAGAGTGCTGCTATAAACATTGGGGTACAAGTGGCCCTATGCATCAGTACTCCTGTATCCTTTGGGTAAATTCCTAGCAGTGCTATTGCTGGGTCATAGGGTAGGTCTATTTTTAATTTTCTGAGGAACCTCCACACTGTTTTCCAGAGTGGCTGCACCAGTTTGCATTCCCACCAACAGTGCAAGAGGGTTCCCATTTCTCCACATCCTCACCAGCATCTATAGTCTCCTGATTTGTTCATTTTGGCCACTCTGACTGGCGTGAGGTGATATCTGAGTGTGGTTTTGATTTGTATTTCCCTGATGAGGAGCAACGTTGAGCATCTTTTCATGTGCCTGTTGGCCGTCCGGATGTCTTCTTTAGAGAAGTGTCTATTCATGTTTTCTGCCCATTTCTTCACTGGGTTATTTGTTTTTCGGGTGTGGAGTTTGATGAGCTCTTTATAGATTTTGGATACTAGCCCTTTGTCTGATGTCATTTGCAAATATCTTTTCCCATTCCGTTGGTTGCCTTTTAGTTTTGTTGGTTGTTTCCTTTGCTGTGCAGAAGCTTTTAATCTTCATAAGGTCCCAGTAATTCATTTTTGCTTTTAATTCCCTTGCCTTTGCCTCTGCCCATTTTTAAATCAAATTCTTTTGTTTTTTGGGGGCCTAGAGGTTATTATCCTATGTGAAATAAGTCAGAGGAAAACATACCATATGATTTTATTTATTGGAATGTAAATAAAGCAAATCAAATGAATAAACAAAAAGCAGAATGAAATGCATAAATACAGAGAGCAAACGAATGATTTCCAGAGGTGAGATGGGTTGGGGGATGGGTAATGTAGGTGATGCAGAGAGGAAGCTACATGCTTCCAGTTATGGAATGAATAAGTCATGGGAATGAAAGATACAGCATAGAGGATGTAGTCAGTAATACTGTAATACCATTGTATGGGGAACGATGTTGGCTACACTTCTGGTGAGCATAGCATAACATATACAGTTGTCAGATTACTGTTATACACCTGAAACTAATGTGAAACATTGTGTGTCATGCATACTCAAATTTTTAAAAAGAGGGACTAAATAAAGTATTAGTTATTAAAGTACATAGGTTACATTTTTAAATATTTCAAAAACACTACAGTAGGAAGTCATAAAAGTTTTGGTAGCCTAATATCCTTTACAAAAAACAAAATCCTTATGATTCAAATCTTTTGGTTACCCTGAGCCCTATTGTATTGAATGTTGCTAGAAATAAATGTGCCACCAACTTACACTTAGTAGTTTCTTCATTCTACAAAAGCTTGCATTGTATGTTAAACGTTTTTGTTTTAACAGAATTTTACCTTTATTGGCAAGAAATAATGCAAAACATTTCTAATCGATTCTCTAGCAGGATATGGCAGCACTTTCCATACAACTAGGTATCAGCTGATGAGAGATGAGGTCTCTGATTAGGATTTCAACAGTTACCATTAGTACAAGTCAAAATGAAAATTGTGACTGGTAAGTGGTCAAGGATCTCGGTACTAACATAATTCCTCATGTTATTTATTGCTTAAAACAAGTCTCTGCATGGTCCCAGTTCAGTGTCATTTCAAGATCCCAGCAAGGTACTATACTGCTGACTTGATTTGCCAAAGAAATTTAGAAACTTGTTTAAAACTATTAAGAGCATTCTTGCTGGTTTTTTGTTTTGGGGGGGAGGTTTGTTGTTGTTTTTTTGTTTTTGTTTTTGTTTTTGTTTTTTTGGCAGTGTTAAGTAGAACTTGGCTCATCATGGAGCTGGGGTAATCAGAGAATAAGCAAATGATAATTTAGATCCTTATGCAAACATACAAGCTTTGAAGCCAGAGTATTTCTAATTGCATACCTAATGCTTGCTTGACATAATTCTGAGATTAGACAACTACTCCAAGAAGCTGTTCCTAGTTTCTGATGGTTTACCAGTGATCCTCAGGTCTTTCACACAGAGCTGTGCTTCACCAACTGGAAATGGTCTGCCAGCATCCAGGATTTATCTTTTTTTTGTTGTTTATTTAATTTTTTTTTCAACGTTTATTTATTTTTGGGACAGAGAGAGACAGAGCATGAACGGGGGAGGGGCAGAGAGAGAGGGAGACACAGAATCGGAAACAGGCTCCAGGCTCTGAGCCATCATCAGCCCAGAGCCCGACGCGGGGCTCGAACTCACGGACCGCGAGATCGTGACCTGGCTGAAGTCGGACGCTTAACCGACTGCACCACCCAGGCGCCCCAAGGATTTATCTTTTAGCAGCATAGATTTTACTGTGGGTTAAAGAAAATCATTATATTTAAATAAATATATATTGTAACAGAATGCAAAATTCTTGTTAAGTGGGTGGGGATGGCATTGGGAAGTGTGGAAAAACTTCTAAAGCAATGCTATAAGTTATGGCTACTTTTCTGGAATGTACTTCTCTCTCGCCTCCACCTAGAAGTCTCCTGGTTACTTGTCTAAAGCCAACTCAGAAGTCATTCTCCCCAACTTCCCTGCCCTGAGCAGAATTATCTCCCTCCTCTGTGATTTCATTGACTTTCCTCAATGGCCTTAGTATGGCATCCATCCCACTAATGTGATTAGCTATTTATCTCCTCACTAGGTGGAGTGTGAGCTTTAAAAAAAACAAGGTCCACAAGGTTCTTTATTTCCCCAGTTACTTGCACAGTATTTGACCAGTGCAAGTGCCTAGCAATTGGATGGGTGGATAGATGGATGGATGGATGAATGGATGATAGAAAAGATAGACAAGAAATTGTCTAGTTGTCAAGGTATACTCACTTGAACAAAATTTTGAGCTCCTCTCCCAAGGTTCTACTTGAGGCCTTTGAATACAGAGCTAGATGACCACTGGATTGTTTCAACTTATGTGTCAGTTATGCCATAATTTTTTTAAGTGGGGAGAAATCAATGTGATTCACCCTACTACAAGGCTCAGGAAGAAAAATCATGTGATCATATCAATTCAGATAAAACATTTAACAAAATATAACACCAATTCATTATAAAAACTCTCAGAAAACTAGTATAGGGAACTATATTAAAACCCCTACAGCTAACAACATACTTTATGGTGAAAGACTGAAGGCTTTCTTTCCAAGATTAGAAACAAAGTAAGGATATCTGCTTTCATTATTTCTAGTCAACATTGTGCTGGGGGTTCTAACCTGTGCAATAGAAAGGAACAATAATAAGTAAGAGGCAGCAAGTTTTGAAAGGAAATAAAACTCTTTATTAGCAGATGTGATCATCTTTGTAGAAAATCATACAATAAATCTACAAAACAACTACAAGAACTAGTAAGTGAATACAATAAGTTCACAGGATATAGAATCACCATTAAATAGTCAATTATATTCCTACATACTAGCAGTACTAAATCAGAAACTGACATTTTAAAAAATACTTTTCATGATAGCATCTCAAGTATGAAATAATGTTAACATGTCAGTTTTTCCCAATTGATCTACCCTAATTTTTCATGTAGAAATTGTCAAACCAATTATAAAATTTACCTGGAAAGGAAAAGGACCTAAAATATCCAAAACAAGTTTGAAAAAGAACAAACTTATACTACCTGATCTCAAGGCTTATTAGAAAGCAACAGTAATCAAGATATAGTGTTCTTAATATAAAAATAGTTTGTCTTTTCAAATTAGTGTTTTCATTTTCTTTGAGAAAATATTCATTAATAGAAATACTGGATATGTTTATTATATGTGTATTGCAGCATTAATTACAATAGCCAAGATATGGAAGCAACTCAGCTGTTCACTGATAAATGGATAAAAAATGTGTGAGAGAGAGATATACATAATGGAATATTATTCAGCCGTAAATTGGAACGAGATCTTGCCATTTGCAACAACATGGATGGACCTAGATGGTATAACACTACATGAAAAAAATTAGAGAAAGACAAATGCCATATGATTTCACTTATATGTGGGACTGAAAAAACAAAACAAACAAACAAACAAACCTGGCTCTAAAATACAGAAAACAATGATAGTTGCTAGAGGGGAGGTGGTTATGGGAATGAGTGAAATAGGTGATGGGGATTAAGGAGTCCACTTATGATGAGCACTGGGTGATATATGGAAATGTTGAATCACAATATAACACTGTATGTTAACAGGAATTAAAAACTTTAAAAAGTTAAATAAAAAAGGGGATTGAGTAAGTCATCTAAGAAGAACTGAAGTAGCTAGTGTAGGCATTTGTGCCCAGAGCAAAGATTTTCATTGTGGAATTTAGGTCCTCAATCATAATGGTCCTATTGTACATGGGTGGGCCTTACAGGTCTCATTTTGGGGCAGCCAGTCCATTTGCTCAATCCCTAGACAAAATGTGAAACTTCAGAACATCCACAATAAAAAGAAGATCCCAAGAGCTCCTAGAGAGGAAAAACATTAACAGTTAAAGGAACAAGAATTGGAATAGATTGGGGCTGTCTGTGTGACTTAGTGAGTTAAGTGTCTGCCTCTTGATCTCAACTTAGGTCTTGATCTCAGGGTCGTTGAGTTCAAACCCTGCCTTGGGCTCCATGCCCAGCATGGAGCCAAGTTAAAAAAAAAATGGAATAGATTGGTCATTACGCCAACAACACTGGGTATTAGAACAGTGGAGAAATGCCTTCAAAGTTCTGAGGGAAAATTATTTTGAATTTTTTTTTTCAACGTTTATTTATTTTTGGGACAGAGAGAGACAGAGCATGAACGGGGGAGGGGCAGAGAGAGAGGGAGACACAGAATCGGAAACAGGCTCCAGGCTCTGAGCCATCAGCCCAGAGCCCGACGCGGGGCTTGAACTCACGGACCGCGAGATCGTGACCTGGCTGAAGTCGGACGCTTAACCGACTGCGCCACCCAGGCGCCCCTGAGGGAAAATTATTTTGAACCTAGAGTTTTATTCGTAGCCAACCATAAATTGAGCTTGATGATAAAAGAAACACATTTGTAGATTTCAAAGACTTAAAGTTTACCTCTCACTTTTCTCTTAAAAGTTACTTAGGGGGGCGCCTGGGTGGCGCAGTCGGTTAAGCGTCCGACTTCAGCCAGGTCACGATCTCGCGGTCCGTGAGTTCGAGCCCCGCGTCGGGCTCTGGGCTGATGGCTCAGAGCCTGGAGCCTGTTTCCGATTCTGTGTCTCCCTCTCTCTCTGCCCCTCCCCCGTTCATGCTCTGTCTCTCTCTGTCCCCAAAAAAATAAATAAACGTTGAAAAAAAAAATTAAAGTTACTTAGGAATATACTCCAGCAAAATGAGATAGTAAAGAAGGCAGAGATATACAATGGATTCTGGAAACAGTGTACCTAATACCAGAGATTAATCAAAGTAAATCCAAGGGTGACAGTTACATCACAGGCCTAAGGAGCATTCTGTGCAAATGGAAGAAAGGAGGGTTCCAGGAGGGGGGCATTCAAAGGAGAAAAAGGAGAAGGGGTGGTTCAAGATTTTATCCACCTTTAATAAATTAAGGAAACCATAGATGCTGCAGACAAGGCAAGAATAAAATTAAGCCAATTATAAAATCTAGAATAAAATAATACCTGACAGAAGAAAGAAAAATTCTAGAAAGCCACAATAATATAAACACTGCATACTGATTTTCAACTTTCAGAAATAACCAATATACAAAAGTACAGGATACTTAATTATAGAGATAGTTAATTATAGATAAAGAGCAAAACATAAATGTTATCCCTCTTGCCAATGTGAAAAGTAGAAGTAGAAATGACAAGAGTTAGTAGGTAGAAGAAATGAGAGATAAAGAGAAGAGCAGGGAACTAATATCCTTATCTTGGCAAATAGAGTTTAGAGATACTGTTTGTAGTTTATGGAATAAGAAATAAAGGTCTAAGTATATTCCTCAAACCAATGAATAGAGGAACTAAAAATTACCATAACTACTTTGGGGTGAGAGGTAGAATAATTGAGGGAAAGCCTCATTTATCACAGGACAAAATTAATAGATAAAATCTAAAGTAGATAAATAATAGCAGTATATATGGAAGCAATTACCAGAAGAACTAGACAGAAACAGTTAAGACAGTTAAAGATAATAACCTCAGAGGATTAGGACTGGAGGTAGGGAGGGTTAGAACAGTAAAATGTTGCTTACGTTCTCCACCTTTATGTACATAGTTTATATGTTTTAAAACCACATGTGTGTATGACTTGGCTTTAAAACCAACCCTGACATTGAAACACAAATCTTTTGCCACTACTAAACTCAAACCAGCCTCGGAGAATCCTCACCTGAAAAAGAGTGCTGGCAAAGGGCTATCCAAGCGTAGCTCCTGATTCTATAATTCAACTTTCCTGTTTCCCCAACCCCTGCACCAAAGCCATGTCCTTTCTGTTATGACAGAAATATGACACAACCTGCTTCATTCTCAGCCACTGAGATTACTGTTTATGGCTCTATATGGATAAAGTAAACACATATTGAAGTGTACAACTTGGTAAGTTTTGACATATGTATGTACATGTAGGTACAACAGTGAAACCATCATCACAGTCAAAATATCCAGCACCCCCAAATGTTTCCTTGTACCCTTTGTAATCTCTTTCCACTCAATCTTGTCTCCAATGACCTCTACATTCTTAGGCAACCACTGATCTGCTCTCTGTCACTATAAACTGTTTTTATTTTCTAGAATTTTATATAAATAGAAACATACAATGTTTACTCTTTTTTTGGTCTGGTTTCTTTCACTCAGCATGATTATTTGAAATTCATTCATTTTATATAACATGTGTAGCAGTTTATTCCTTTTTATTGATAAACTGTATTATGTGTATGGATGTAACAGAGTTTGTCCATTCACCTGTTGATGGACATAATGGGTTATTTCCAGTTTTTAGTTACTACAAATAAAACTGTTACAGACATTGGTCTACAAGTTTTTGTGTGGACATATGCTTTCACTTTTCTTAGGACATACCTAGGAGAGTTAACTGTTGGGTTGTATGATAGAAACTGCCATACTGTTTTTCTAAAGTGAATGTACCATTTTATATTCCCACCAACATGGTATGAGAGTTGCAATTTTTCCTCATCAAAAGTTGGTATGGTTGGACTTTTTAAGTTTAGCTGTTCTAATGGGTGTGTAGTGGTCTTTATTGTGGTTGTAATTTGCTTCTTCCTAGTGACTAATGATATTGAGCATCTTTTCATGTATCTTCTTTGGTGCAGTATCTATTCAAATCTTTGATTTTTAAAAATTGACTTGTTTCTTATTTTGTGTTCAGGGTTCATTGTATATTCTGGATATAAATTCTTTATAGAATATGTGATTTGCAAATATCCCATTGTATGTACCACTTCTTTATGCATTCATCGATCAGTGGACACTTGGGCTGCTTCCATATCTTGGCTACTGTAAATAATGCTGCTATAAATATGGGCCTGCATGTATCCCTTTTAATTAGTATTATTGTATTCTTTGGGCAAATACCCACTAGTATGCTTGCTGGATCATAGGGTAGTTCTATTTTTAACTTCCTGAGGAACCTCCATACTGTTCACAGTGGCTGCACCAGTTTACATTCTGACCAACAGTGCAGGAGGGTTCCTTTTTCTCCACATCTTTGCCAACACACGTTGTTTCTTGGGTTGTTGATTTTAGCCATTCTTACAGGTGTGAGGTGATATCTCACTGTAGTTTTCATTGGCATTTCTCTGATGGTAAGTGACGATGAATATCTTTACATGTGTCTGTTGGCCATCTGTATGTCTTTAGAGAAATGCCTGTTCATGTCTTCTGCTCATTTTCTAATTGGATCATTTGTTTGTTTTGGTGTCAAGTTATATAAATTCTTTATATATTTTGGATATTAACCCTTTATTGGATACATCATTTGCAAATACCTCTTCCCATTCCATAGGTTGCCTTTAGTTTTGTTGATTATTTCCTTTGCTTTGTAAAAGCTCTTTATTTTGATGTAGTCCCAATAGTTTTTTTTACTTTTTTCCTCTTGCCACAAGAGACATATTTAGAAAAAAAAATTGCGATGCCAGAAGTTATTGCCTGTGTTCTCTTCTAGGATTCATATGATTTCAAGGTCTCACATTTAGGTCTTTAATCCATTTTGAATTTATTTTTGTGTATGGTATAAGAAAGTAGTCCAGTTCCATTCTTTTGCATGTTGCTGTCCAGTTTTCCCAGCACCATTTGTTAAAGACACTGTCCTTTTCCAATTGGATATTCTTTCCTGCTTTGTTGAATATTACCTGACTATATACTTATGGTTTACTCAATCTCTTTAAAGGAGAACTTTCTGGGGCACCATTGTGGCTCAGTCAGTTAAGCGTCCAACTCTTGTTTTCAGCTCAGGTCATGATCTCACAGTTCGTGAGTTCGAGCCCCGCATTGGACTCCATACTGACAGTGTGGAGCCTGCTTGGGATTCTTTTTCTTCATCTCTCTCTGCCCCTTCCCTGCTTGCTCTGTCTCTCTCTCAAAAAAATAAATTAAAAAATTAAAAAAATAAAAATACAAAAAGAACTTATATATGTGTGTGTATATATATGTATATATGTGTATATATATATGTATATGTATATATATATGTATAAATATACATATATATATATATATTTGCCTTGGGATTAAATGACTGAATACTAGGGCTTCTATGCACAGGGGCAGGGTATTATTCAGTACACAGGATTTAAACAAAGTTTTCATGTTTTATTCTCACTGACTCCCTTACTTGGCATTTCCAAATTTCAGACTTCTCTAGGGTCCTAGAGACCAGACCAGCATCATCCTAAACTGTAAGCCCCCTCTGTCATTTCTCTGACCTTCTTTATCAGTCAGTATCGTATCCACTTTGTGTTTCAGAAACATGTTGAAATCTCTTTTCTGCTAATTCCGTCTATTATTCTCTTCATTTTTTTTAATTTGTTTAATGGGATCTTGGCAGAGAGAGGAGGTAAAATTGTGTGGTTAGTCAGCCACCTTGATCCACAAGTCTATATACTCCTCAAATTTTAAGGTTTATAAGTGTTTTGTGAATTGGGGGCGGGAATATTTGTAATTAGTAGCAATTAGCTGGACAAACCTAACATTGTTTACCCATTACTATAAATTAGAGGATTCATTAGGGTTAAAGCTCTGTGAAAGAGATCAGTAGACAGCAATGAAATCTAATTCTCCATTACTCCATGGAAAGATAGCTTTGGTCCCTAAACTAACAATCAAATAATGGATATGCATAAAATTGACTCTAATGAATAGAGTATTTTGCTATACTTCATTTCATTTGTTTATGTTTTATCCTGATTTCTTTTTGAGTGGGTAGCTCTGTTGAGATGCTGTGGTAAAGATAATATGAGACAATACTCAGCATGAGGCTTTCTTCACTCACTGTCATGGTCATAAGCAAGAGTCAGGAACTTTCCTGTGAGAAAAGAAGATTTCCATAGAAACACTAAATGCTGGATTCTAATCAACAGCCATATTAAAAAATTTTTTTCTCTCTCTTTTATAGCTACTGAAACACTACTAGTCTACCATTATGTCACATAACCAGTTGTTTTGTATTTACCTCAAGGGAGGGCCTAGAAACACTTGTATACAAGAGGCACTAAATGCCAAGTTATCTGAGGACAGCATTGCAACTCTAGATTTATCTAATCTCACAGTGAAATGGTCTTCCTTGACTCTCCATTTTCTTGCCAGTACTTTTTCTCCCCCCTTGGTGATTCTAGTTTTATAGTGTTTAAAGTTCTGAATTTGTGTCCCAGGCCCTTTACTGTTTTTCCCAACAATGGTTTGTGTTTCACCACTGATTCACTTCCCTGCCTCTAAGATACTTATCTTAGACTCTCCTTTGAATTAAATTTACTGATCTTTCCCTTCGGATTGAGCTCTGAGATTCACTCTCTATATTCACATTCCTGTGAGCCAGTCATGTACCTACATTCATATCCTTCTTATCCTCCAACCCCATGGATATTTTTGGACCATTGTTTCTAGCCTTTCTCTCATCATCCGAGTCCTAGTTACAATAGTTGAACTTTTGTTTACAACATATTTCAACATCAACATAAACTGAATGACTCATCTTTCTCAAAATCCTTAATATTGCTTAATTTTTCTACAATGTTTAGAATATTTTCATTCTCTTACAAGCAATAGCCATTTGTTTCTTAATCTGCTTCTTACCTCTGTCCTATTCCCCGCCCCCTCAAGTTCTGACTGTTGCAACTTTCTTCTCACTAGCTACTTTATTTTTACCCTTCCTCCATACTTGCTCTTGAATGTTGTGTTCAGATAAGGCTTAGAGGTGGTTTATGTGGTTTAGGTCTCCATTGGGAACCAGAATGGATTTTATACAATGCTAATGATAGTTCAATTTTGAACAAGGGAAAATCCTAGTTTAAACTAAAGGGATCGCATAGGCAATCTCATTTCGGTCATAATCCTACTCTAACCTGCATTGGGCTACCTTTGTAAAGGTAAACTGAAACGTGGTTGTAAAATTTTCAAATACTGTGGCTCCTGGGTGGCTGAGTACATTGACTGTCTGCCTCTTGATTTCGTCTCAGGTCATGATCTCAGGCTTGTGGGATCAAGCCTTTCATTGGGCTCCATGCTGAGTGTGGAACCTGCTTAAGATTCTCTCCTTCTGCTCCTCTCCCCCACTTGCATGCTCTCTTTCTTTCTCTTAAAATATAAATAAATAAATAAATAAATAAATAAATAAATAAATAAAGTTTTTTTAATAAAAAATAAAATTGTCAAAAGCCACTTAAGAATTTATAATTAAGAGGATGCATTTGAGCTAATGTTTTCTGAATCCAGAGCTCAGGATTTCTGGAATGGTTTTATCCTGGTTCTTCTATAAATTCTATAGGTACATTCTAATTTCTAAATGGATTCTATTCAAAAATGATAGTCTTTAGTAATTTCTAGGTTTTACAAGTGGAAGTAGAAGGTTTTTTCCCTTATGTGTCTAACTGTCTTAAACTTTAGAAGTATGGGGAATTACAAATTAAGCAGACATTCCCAAGGGAAGGCAATGACATCTAGTATATTTTGCTGCCCTTCTTATTCAAAGATGTCACTACTGATTATACCCACAGTTGTAGGGAGAAAAAACTAAATCTTCAACAAAAAGTCCTTTCTATACGACATATATACAACTTGCTTTTTGATTTGTGACTGCAGCTGCTATTTGTAGAGTCTGTCACCATTGGTGTTTCTGTGTTCAGCTTGTGGTCAGCTAAAAAGCCTTTGCTCAAAAAGTTTCCAAATTCCATATTGTTTCATTCCAAACTTGACTCTGCTGCTGTTTTCCCAAGCATCCCACAATTATGTCATGTTACTTAAAGCTATGCTTTAGTGCATCCTTTAGAGTATTTCTTATGCCACCCTTGCTTATGGTTATGCTTTAAAGCTCACCATATGAAAGATGCTTGGGTATTCTGTCATTGCATCTCTGAAAATGTCAGCAATGAACATTGTTTTAATGCTCACAGACCAGCTGACTTCCAGAATCTCCGTAGTGGTGATGCTTTCTTGCCATTTCACATTAAACACGATTCCGACCCTGATGATAGAACAGTGCAATGAGGTAGATGTGACATCTGTGGTGGTTATGGATTTCAAAGTCATACAAAAGCTGGATACAACTTATATTGTCCATTGATGAGAATCAATTCAGTAAGCTTCCCAGCTCTGTTCCGTATGTTAGGAATAGAGCCGAACCTAGAAACAGATGATTAGAGAAGGAATCCATTTTCCCCCTTTGCATTAGTAGTTGTGTGTTTGAAATAACTCATCTTTCTCCTTGATATGTATCTTAAACAGATTTCACCTTGTCCAGAGGACAAGTTCACACAGGTTCTGAATCTACAAATATAGCTACCTTTAAGGAGCTTACTAGGAATGAAGGAAGAAATTTAATATTAAAGATATATAAGGCATTATTTGACAAGTGTTATGTGATTCAGAGAACCCAAAACTGGGAGGTAAAAAAAGCCAGAGACTGAACTTTTTTATAGTATATTTTCTTGCTGACGCCACACCATGGTAATCTCTCAAACAAAGATACTGTTATTTTTTTTCTTTCTACTTTGTAGTCACTTGCATTGTTGGATGGTGATTTTTAAGTCAAACTACCTATGAAGCAGAATTCAGTGACTGCTTTTAGCTCTATGTGAAAAATGTTGGTTATGTTTCACTTCCATGTTTAGATTTACTGCATAATTTCAGTCATCCTCAGACATATTTACAACAAAGGATGGCAATCCCTGGCACTCACACCAGAGATGTCCAAGGTGCCAATTTTCTTTGGCATCTGGGCTGATTGCTGCCATCTCTATTCCTACCCCACTGGGGGCAGGTTCCATGAAGTGCTGTGATCAATGTTGAGTGTTCTTGTTTGCTTGCTCTCAGAAGCTGGCACACTCCGTTCAGCAACCAGAACATACTGTGCTTCCCTTCTTGTCACACTGCTTTTAAAAACCTCACTACCTCCTGTTATGTAGTGCTATCATTGCACTACAAAGCAAGTTGAGATTATCTGTGTGTTGTTTGTCTATGTATGTTAAAGATAGTATCTAGTTCACTGCCCTCCATATGGTAAGTAAGTACTCTGTGTTTGTTCAGCAAGCACCACCATCCTGAGTGACCCTCTCCAGACCTTTTATTGAAAATCAAAGCATGCTGAGTTAAGGGTTCTTATAAGATTAGAAATGTCTTCAGTGCGAGCTTCTGTATTCATTATATACCCATGACCTACCCATCAAAGTTTAGTCAATCCTGCTTCATTCATTGGTAGTGGGATGCTCACAACTTGCTATGGTAGAATCGCCTGGAGATTTTGTTAAATATCTCATGGTATAAATGGTTTTATTTTACTTATTTGAAGATCCTTGGTGATTGCTGGTGGGTGATGGCAGTGAAAGCAGTGATTGCAATAAGAAAAATAGATTTATTCAAGAATATTGAAAGATAAATCTTTTCTTAAAAAAATCAGTGATTTGCCAATTTTAGAAAGCCTGGTAGGTACCAGCCTCTTCTTTAGAGAGATGAAGTACCAGTTTCTATAAACAGATTAACTCCAGGAATGATGGAGTAAAATGTGAAAACCGTGATCTATGTGAGAGCCCTATTTCACCAGTGGCAAAACAAGACAGCCTGTTCAGTCTCCAGATAAGAGACCAGTTAAGGAATGAACAATACAGCAGTTTCTCTAAATGTGGACCAGGGACCTCCTGCATCAAAATCCCATAGTGAGCAAGTTGAAAAATCAGACTCTATGGTCTCTCCTTAGCCTATTCAATCTAAATTTGGGGAGGGAAAGGCCCAGGATTCTACATTTTAACACTCATGCATAGTGATTCTGATGCACACCAAAGTTTGAGAGCCACTGACCCACGAACTCTCTCATTCTTAAGAACCCTTTGATTTGATTGCTGCCAGTAGTTTAAGTCCTTAGACTACCTCTCCATGGTTAATCCTAAGAAATGAGGTCCAATTAGGGTTCAACAACATTCTGGCTTAAAGGGATGGTTTACCAATAGTCCTATTATTCTTCCAACAGCTAGATATTTATTAGGGGCCTACTATGTGCCTCTACTCTCAAGAAGCTTATGAATAATTTTCTATGAATTATCTAATACAATCAAGTACGTTAACCATAAAATAGAAAATGAATTAAATTTATTCTATGTCATGGCAAAAAGAGATAAATGTACCAAATAATTTTGTTGGTTTAGATATTAGAAAAAAATATGTAGCAATATCTGGAGAGTCACTAGCAGTAATGGATATATCCCTTATAACTCACTGTTAACGAATTGTTTCCAGCTGAGATCCCTATAATCTGCAGGTGCTGTTTACCATGTAATTTTACCATAGGAAACAAGGGTGTAATCAGTTAATAAAGTGTAAAGAAATAGATTTTTTTCCCTTGAGCAAAATGTCTGACTGTGGCCAACATTCCTGATGCCTCCTCCCTAGTGCAATAGGAAAGCAATATTCAAAGAGAGAAAGCTGTTTTGTTCATATTCTGCAACTTGCCTCTGGAGGCCATGCTAATGAATGCAGTACTCAAGCTAGAATTCTAGATTGTTTGTATCAGCAGCCACTGATTTTTGTCTTTGCCATTATACTAATCAGAGGATAGTTTCCAATCCTACCTCTAATTGAGACTCAAATAAGGGCATTGTGAATAGAGATCCTCTTTCAGTTTAAGCAGTTTTTTGTGTTGTTTTCATATGGTTTTTAATTGACATTACAATTGTCATATAAAGGCAGTCCCCTTCCAATAAACATTTGATTTATGAATGTTCCATACTCATCAATAGCCTCTCTTAAGGGACTTTAAGCTATTCCTACTACCCATGTGAGCTAGATTGTTTCTGCTATCTGAAGGAGTTTATTTCTTCCTTAGCCCTCCTCTTCTGGGAGCTTGAGTTCTCTCAAACTCCCATCAGACCCATTGTAACAATTAATATATGAGCATTTTCTGTTGCCATCTGTTGCCTTCTGTTGACACAAGACTATGCTAAAGACCCTACCAGAGCACCCATACAAACTGAGACCACGAGGGAACATGGAATATGAAAAAAATTCTGGAATTGTAGTTGCTGATGGCAAGGAGGGTCTCCATTTGGACTTCAAAATTCCTGTCCCCTACAAATAGCATTATACTGTAATAACATACCTGTGTAAAACTCAGTAATTTGAACAAATTCACCTATTCAAACCACAGGCAGGAATCAAGCAGTAAGCAGATGGCCTCTAAACTGCCAGGGAATATGCATCTCAACTATTGGAAAAGCCATTCAAAAATGCACTGATTACCAGGGCGCCTGGGTGGCTCAGTCATTTGAGCAACTGACTTCAGCTCAGGTCATGATCTCACAGTTTGTGAATTCAAGCTCCCACTAGGCTCACTTCTGTCAACACAGAGCCTGCTTAGGATCCTCTGTCTCTCTCTCTGCCTCTCCCCTGCTCACTCTCTCTCTCTGAAAAATAAATAAAACATTTGAAAAAATGCACTGATTACCTGTTTATTTTGTTTGCACATGATTCTGATTAGTTTTAGCAAAATGTCAATCTTACAGCAGATTATAAGCAGTAAACTTAAAGGGACTTGAAAAGATTATAGGTAAGTTATAGGTAAGTGATGTGAAATCTGATAGTTGCTAGCAAGATAAAAGAAAAACATTTTAAAAAGTTTAAGAATTCAAACACCATTGACAATGAAACACTACATCTGCAAGAATGGTTAAAATTAAAAATATTAACAATATCAAGTATACTAAAGATGCACAAAACATGAACTCTCATACATTGCTGGTGGGAGTATAGAATGGTACAGTCATGGGACACCTGGGTGGCTCAGCTGGTTGAGCGTCTGACTTCAGCTCAGGTCATGATTTCGCAGTTTGTGAGTTCGAGCCTCGCGTCGGGCTCTGTGCTGACAGCTCAGAGCCTGGAGCCTGCCTCAGATTCTGTGTCTCCCTCTCTCTCTGCCCCCCCTACTTGTTCTCTCTCTCTCTCTCTCTCCCCCTCCCTCTCTCTCTCTCCCTCCCCCTCCCTCTCCCTCTCTCTCTCTTTCAAAATAAATAAACATTAAAAAAAATTTTTTTTAAAGAATGGTACAGTCATTCTGGAAAACAGTTTAGCAGTTCCTCACAACAAATACATACCATATAACCCAGAAGTTCTCCCCTGAGGTGTTTGCCCAAGAAAAATGAAAAAATATGTCCCCAGAAAGTCTAATACATGAAATCTCATATTAGCTTTGTTCCTAATAGCCCCAAACTGGAATTAATCCAAATGTCCTTCAATAGGTGAATATATTAGAAATTGTGGTATATCCATTTAAGGAAATACTATTCAGCAATATGAAGGAAAGAACTACTGATACCCAAAACATGGGTGAGTCTCACAGACATGTTGAAAAAAAGATACAATACACAGAAATCATTCAGTCATACTGTATGATTCAATATATGTGACATTCTAGAATAAGAAAAACTAAGCTATGGTGACAGAAGTCAAAACAGTGGTTTCCTGGATTAGGAGATAGACCTGAAGAGTGACTGGAAGGGGCACAAGGGAAATTTCTGGGGTGATGGAAATGTACTATACCTTGATTTTGATGATGGTTACAAAGGTGTGTATATTTTTTCAAAACTCTTCAAACTGTATGCCTAAAATGTGTACATTTTGCTATATATAAATTATAGCTCAGATTTTCATAAGGTACAAAAATTTGCCAAGGTAAAACCTTCAGAGGATCCCCTTGCTTCAGGATAAAGCCTAAATTCCTTATCATGATCTGGCCTTTATTGAATGTCTCTTGGCTCATTTTTTGCCATTGCTCCCACCTCCTACCACTTATTCTAAGGTACTTGTATTTTCAAAAACTGCCATTCTCTTTCCTCTGAACCTCTAAACAATGCTCTCTATGCCTGGAATTCCTTTTTGCCTTCCCATTCACCACTGAATCTTCAACATCCTTCAGGACTCAGAGGTAGCACCTCCTCCAAGACATCTTGTTCCCTCCTAGTCTATATTAGATGTTTTTTTTTCTTGCTCTCAGAGAACTATATACTTCTTTCTAACAAAGCATGTATTGCTCTGTAATTTAATTTGCAATTTTTAAAATTTTATTTTATTTTTAATTTAAATCCAAGTTAATATATAGTGTAATATTGGTTTCAGGAGTAGAATTTAGCAATTCATCACTTACATATAGCACCTAGTACTCAGCCCTACAAGTGCCATCCTTAATGCCCATCATCTATTTAGCCAGTCCCCCCACCCAACACCCCTCCAGCAACCCTCAGTTTGTTCTCTGTATCTAACAGTCTCTTATGCTTTGCCTCCCTGTATGTTTTTATCTCATTTTTCCTTCCCTTCCCCTATGTTCATCTGTTTTGTTTATAATTTTTTTAATGTTTATTTTTGAGAGAGAGTGAGAGGGTGTGGTGGGGGAGAGGAGCAGAGGGAGGGAGACAGAGGATCTGAAGCCAGCATCTTGCTGACAGCAGAGACCCCAATGTGGGGCTCAAACCCATGAACCATGAGATCATGACCTGAGCTGAAGTCAGTCACTTAACCAATGGAGCCACCTAGGTGCCCCCATCAATTTTGTTTCTTATATTTCACAAATGGGTGAAGTCACATGCTATTTATCTTTCTCTGAGTGACTTATTTCACTTAGCATAATATGTTCTAGTTCTATCCAAGTTGTTGCAAATAGCAAGATTTCGTTCTTTTTGACTGCCAAGTAATATTCTAACACACACACACACACACACACACACACACACACACACACACACCATATCTTCTTTATCCATTCATCAGTCAGTGGACATTTGGGCTTTTACCATAATTTGGCTATTGTTGATAGCGCTGCTATAAACATTGGGTTGTATGGGTCCCTTTGAATCAGCATTTTTGTATTCTTTGTATAAATACTTAGTGGTGCAATTTCTGGGTCATAGGCTACCTATATTTTTAATTTTTTGAGGAATCTATCTACTGTTTTCCACAGTGGCTGCACCAGTTTGTATTCCCACCAGCAGTGCAAAAGTGTTCCCCTTTCTCCATATCCTCATCAACATTTGTGGTTTCCTGAGTTGTTAATTTTAGCCATTCTGACAGGTGTGAAGGAAATACAACAGATGAACATAAGGGAAGGGGAGGAAAAATAAGATAAAAACAGTGAGGGAAACCATAAGAGGCTCTTAAATACAGAAAACAAATTGGGGGTTGCTAGAGAGGAGGTGGGGGGATGGGCTAAATGGGTGTAATGTTTTTTTAACTTAAATCCATAGTGGACTGGGGCCATTTACAGTCTACTACATTTTCAGTAAACCCTCAGTTAAATCATAGATTGTAGACTAATTTCTATCCAAATAGCTGAAATTTCAGCAAAGTTATCAAGAAAAATCTTCTATCCAGAATCGCTTGTTCTTCTAGAGTTGGAAATGATTGAGATTTCATTGTAAATAGCAGTTTGGGTTTATATTATTAGTTGTGATAGCTTATTTAAATTGTCAGTTAACTGTCTATGGGCTTTCTGGAAACCTAGCCAGACTTTATTATGTTTATTCTATGGGAAAATCCATTTTAAATTCCAATTAAGTGATTTAAGAATACTGCTCAGTTGAACTGTGTGAAATTGCTGATATTCAAGCATTTTGGATACAAAACAATGGCAGTTTCAAATAGTTCAACCTAAATATTTTTAAATACAACCCAATGGCAATTTGGAAATTATATATTCATTTATTAATTTTATATTTAATACATGAATATATTCTTCAAGACACGAACTATGTGTGGTAAGGCTGTTTGATGTAATTGTTCTATGTAAACAGTAAACCACAGGATTTTGAAAAAAGTTTGTATGGAATGTTAGGGCCTTTTTAAGTCTTACCCATTCTTATTCCAGTTAATCAGAGATGCAGCAGATATGAGGATTTTTTAATTCTTTTTTGAACTGACAATAGGGTGAAAATGCAGATTTGTTTCTTCTTTTTTAACTCTCAAAATAATCAGTGTATTGTGAAGATTAATTTTAATAATAGTAATAGCTAGCATTTATTGAATGTATATTAAATGCTGGGTACTGTACTAACCCTACAACTACTTTATGAGCAAAGTACTATTATTATCCCAATTTACAGATGAGAAAATTAAAATTTAAGTAACTTGCCCAAGATTACACAGCTATAAATGGCAGAGTCAGGATTAGAATCACTCTGAAACCTACTACTCTGTCCATGGTTTACCTCAATCACATTTTTTTAACCGCAAAGAAGCATTCGTGTTAAAAGATTATGATTGACTTAAACAAGTATATATTTAAGCTATGATTATTGTTAGTGAAACCAGGCCCATTCACATATGAAACATTGTATTATTATGAAAGATCATCATAAGGCAGTAGAGGACTAAGTACCCAAATGAGTCTTATAGACCACGAGTGCTGTAGGAGTCCTGTAGGAGCCTTGGAAAGGGACAGAATAATTGTGTGCTTTGTCATGACTAAATCCCAGAAGAATGTGGACATAACTCATACTATCCAATCATAATTGGATGCACAGCATTCTAGGAACAAACGAAAAGTTTGTCACAAATAAGAATGTGGAAATGTCATGGATGGATAATATTGAAGTCCAAGAGGGGGGAGCAAACTTAAGTCTAATTCTGGACAGACATCAGTATAATATGTGAGAGAAGTTAGAAATTTGTGACTGGGCTCTCTAAACCCTAGAAATATGTGGAGAATGGGACTTGAAGGATCACTTATTAGGTATTTGTAGAGAGGGGATTCAGAGATTAACCAAAATTTCATAGTTGGAATGATTGGCATAATGCATCAAAAGTAAAAGGATTTATATAGTGGAGAAGATGGGCTCAAGCTTTAGACACAGTGAATTTAAGGTGAAGGTAGACTGTCTACAGAAAGCCAGTTTTTTATGTTGGCTATGGTTGACTAGAGTCAACCTTTTACTCATTTACTTTTTTTTTTTTTTTTTGTAGGTGGCCCTTCTGAATTTCTTCTTCCCTGAAGAAAAATCATACTCTGAAGAGGAAAGCAGGCGTGTTCGCCGTAATAAAAGAAGCAAAAGCAGTGAAGGAGCAGATGGTAAGTCTATCTGGGTCACAGAAGATTTTTTTCCAGCCTCATATATGAATCAGTCGATAAACTTGATATAAAGCTGATTTTATAAGGATCCTCTTTCTTCCAATCCCAGATATTTTCAGTCATTTCACAGTATATGTGAGAGCCATGGTAGCATTTATATCTCTCATGATCACCCTCCATAAGGACCTCATCTCTCCTGGAGACACCCCATATCTACTAAGGCCACCAAGAGTATTCAATCCTATTCTTCCAATTGACAGAATGTCACGGTGGCACTTACATGATGTGTTAATTCCAATGGTCATTATGTCAATGTTGCTATCAGCTACCATGCTCAAACATGAACTAGAGCTTTTAGAACTCATCTGTAAACTCCTTGAGGGCAGGGGTTCATTTCTCTTTGTATAACTCGAGACTCTAGCCTAGTGTCTGGCAAATTGTTGGTGTTTTAATGTAAGTTGATGATATTGATTTCCCCTTCAGCTAGGTTATGATGTGCCATTAAAACCCTTCTTACTGATTTGAGTTACAACAGATTTGAGTTACAACAGATTTGAGTTAACTAGCAATACATTTTGTGGGGCATAACAAAATGTTGCACTAGCTCCTACGCAGGGTCATTGAATTGCTCTGTTTCAACATCACTCTGTCAAATGACAGAATGTACCTCTTCGTCACAGGAATTTGTAGAATGCAGAGCTCTGGACTGCTGCAAAACCATCTGGATTTAAAGACAGCATGTATCTGTCTACATCTGCCAGAGATATATGCCGGTGGGGGAGGGGGGTGTTACAAAACAATATGACTATATAAAGATTAAAATGAGATTTTTGAGCTGACATTTGTCAATGTGAGTAAGGGCCAATGATGGAAGCAATTCCAGAAGGCATGAACTATTGAAGAAATGGAGCCAGGAATTTGTCAGTAGGAACAAGAAGTAGAACTAAATGAAGTCTGAAAAGGACTCAGAACAAGGACTCTGTAATTAAACAGGAGAGTCAGAAAAATTAGATAAGTGGGACATTCTAGTCTCTGGAAGTGGCAGCATTATTGAGCCCTCAAATGGAGAACTAGACCAGTGGGGCCATTCTCGAGAGCAGACATTTTACATAATAATTGATGACTAAGTTCAAGCCTAGGAAATGCAGTCCATGAAGTAAAAGGCACCCATTTTTCACACACTGCTTACAGCCAATTTCCTGGAAGTCTTCAGAAGGCTATGTGGAAGCTGCAAACTGAGAATTATTGTTCCTTTCCTCTCCTAATGATCTCACCGCTTTGATGCATGTAGGTTTTTCTATCTTTGACTCCTCCTGAGGCTACTTCTAGAACCACTAAATCTTTCATATTCCCTGGTTAAGGAGGAGAAGGAAGAGGTTGTAAGAGCAATATCACCTTATGCAGTGGGCATATTCTTCCCTTCTCCAAGTGGGAAGTCTAATAGATTCTAAAATTTACCTCTTCATCTGGCCTACTAAGTTTTCTCTTAAAGAAGGCCACTTCCTCCTCTCTCCCAAACCACTTTATCTGGATCTAGCTACCAGCATCTCTGCTTGTTCTTTACATTGTTTATTCTGTTTTGATACAAAGTATTTTTGTCTCTAGACAAGGCTGAAACTTCTATTATTAATTTGTATCACTCCTTATCTCATTTCCTCCTGGTCTGATAGTCACTAGATTCCAGTCCGTTTGTGTTGATGCCATATTTCTCATACAATACCAGATATTTTTTTCTTTAAAAAGTATACCTAGGAGTAATCCAAGAGCCCTTAGAGTCAGGAATATAGAATGTCTGGAGGTCGTGGGATTTGAATAAATTTCTAGCCTTTTACCTGGGAAGCTACAGAACCATTTCTTTACATGGGGTGGGTGATCCAATTACTTGTAGAGTGGGGAACCAATCCAAACATCCTTTACTTTTGAACCATTCCTATTACTCTATTGAGTGAATGCTATATTTATTCAATGCATTTATCAAATATTTCCTGAGAAAATATAGCACCTTATATAATTCTAGATTTGAAATGCCAGAAGGATAGTGGTATTATCTGTTTTGTTCACTTTTGTATCCCCATGGCTTAGGAAAGGACCTGGTACATAGTAAACCCTTTTTTTCTAAGTTTTTCTTTAATGTTTATTTATTTTTGAGAGAGAGACAGAGTGCGAGCAGGGTCTGGGCAGAGAAAGAGAGGGAGACACACAATCTAAAGCAGGCTCTAGGCTCTGAGCTGTCAGCACAGAGCCTGACACGGGGCTCAAACTCACAAACCGCAAGATCATGACCTGAGCCAAAGTTGGACACTCAACTGAGTCACCCAGGTGATCCCATAGTAGACTCTCAATACATATTTCTTAATGCCCTCAAAGAGTTTAACTTACACTGTAAAAAGATGGGCAATAAACAACATTGGTGGTAGTAAGTGGTAAGGAGAGAAATATAGCAGTGTAAAAGGGAGAGAAGGTGATGGTGTATGCTGTAAAGTGATCAGGGAAGGTCCCACTAATAAGGTAATATTTGTGAAGAGACTTGATGAAATAAAGGTGTAGGCCCTGCATATAATATTTTGAGGAGGAAAGGGGAGAAGAAATAGTGTATACAAATGCTCTGAAGCAGAAAAACTTTTGGTATTTTCTAGAAAGATCAGTGTGGCTGGGAACAGAGTGAGCAAGAAAGAGAAGGAAGGAGATGAGATCAATTAGCAAAGTCAAATATAGACCCTTGTAAGACAAGGTAAGGACTTTGACTTTTACACTGTGTGAGATAGGGAACGATTGGAGGATTTTTGAATGGAGGATTGGCAAGATCTGACCTCTGTTTCAACAGAATCTCTCTGTCTACTGTATTGAAAATGGCTGAAGGGACTGTTGATGGAAATTCAAACCAGTGCAGCCACTGTGGAAAATAGTATGGAGGTTCCTCAAAAAGTTAAAAATAGAACTACCCTATGATCCAGTAATCCCACTACTGGGTATTTACCCAAAGAATACAAGAACACTAATTTAAAGGGATACATGCAGCCCTGTTTATGGCAGCATTATTCACAACAGCCAAGATATGTCAACTGCTCAAGTGTGCATCAACTGATGAATGTATAAAAAATATCTGGTGTGTGCATGTGTCACACACACACACACACGCAAACACACATGATAATAAAAAAGAATGAAACCTTGATATTTTCAATGACATAGATGGAGCTATAGTGTATAATGCTAACTGAAATAAGTTAGAGAAAGATAAATACCATATGATTTCACTCATGTGAAATTTAAGGAATAAATGAGTAAAGGAGAAAAAGAGACAAACTAAGAAATAGACTATAGAAAACAAAGTGATAGAGGGAAGGCAGGTGGTGGGATGGGTGAAATAGGTGATGGGGATTAAGGAGGGTACTTGCCATGACGAACACAGGGTGATGTATAGATTTTTGGAATCACTATTTTCTATAACTGAGACAAATATAACATTGCATGTTAACTATACTGGAATTAAAAATAACTTAATAAAAAATAAATAAGAAAATAGATGTAGGGAGAAAGAGCAGAAGCAGAAATACCTGTTAGGGAAGTATACCAATAATCCAGGAAATAGATAATGTTGGTTTATACCAGAGTGGGGACAATGTGAGTGGTTAGAAAGTGGTCAGATTCTGAATACATTTCAAAAGAATAGCTGACAGAATCATCAGATTGATTAGAAAAGTGGTATGAAAAAGAAGAGCCAAGGATGACCCCACAGTTTTAGACTTAAGGTACTAGAGTAGTAGAATTGCCATTTCTGAAACAAGAAAAAACAGAGGAGATGCAGGGTAAAATTTTGCAGAGAAAGAATAAAAAAAACTGGAGGTTTAGAATGGTTTTAAACTTAAGTGACTATGAACTTAATATAGACTGCTATATTCATAAGATGTTATATATGAATCTAATGGTACCCACAAATCAAAAACCTATAATAGATACAAAAAATGAATAAATAAAGGAATCCAATCATATCACCAAATAAAGCCATCAAACCACGAAGAGAAAGAGAAAAAAGGAACAGAAAGGAACTTAAAAAACCCCACATAAAACAAGTAACAAAATGGAAATAAGTATATACCTATTAATAATTACTTTGAATATAAATGGACTAAATGCTCCAATCAAAAGACATCGGATGACTCAATGGATAAAAAAGCAATGCTGCCTGAAGGAGACTCATTTCAGACCTAAAGACTCTTGCAGATTGAAAGTAGAGGGATGGAAAACATTTGTCATGCAAATGGAAGCAAAAAGGAAACTCAGACACCAATACTTCTATCAGACAAAACAGACTTACAAGATTGTAACAAGAGAGAAAGAAGAATACTATATGATAGAGAGCAATCCAACAAGAGGATATAACAATTGTAAAAATTTATGCACCCAATATAGCACTTCCTAAATAGAAAAAGCAACTATTGACAGATGTATACAAACTGACAGTAATACAATAATAGTATGAGACATTAACACCCCACTTATATCAATGGATAGATCATCCAAACAGAAAATTAACAAGGAAACAATGGCTTTCAATGACACACTGGACCTGATGCACCTAAAACAGTGGAATACACATTCTTTTCAAGTGCACATCCCAAACATTTTCCAGAATAGATCACGTTAGGCCACAAAACAAGACTCAATAAGTTTAAAAAGGTAAAAGTCATATCATGCATCTTTTCTGACCACAGCACAATGAAACTCAAATCAATCACAAAAAAATCTAGAAAAAACACAAATACATAGAGGGTAAATAACATACTTGTTAACAATGAGTGAGTCAACCAAGAAATCGAGGAAATAAAAAAATACATAAAGTCAGATGAAAATGAAAACACAATGATCCAAAATCTTTGGGATGCAGCAAAAGCTGTTCTGAGAGGAAAGATTATTGGAATATAGGCCTACATCAAGAAGCAAGAAAAATCTCAAATAACCAACCTAACCTTACACCTAAAAGAGCTAGAAAAATAAAAACAATTAAATCCAAAGTCAGTAGAAGGAAGGAAATAATAAACATTAGAGCAGAAGTAAATGAAATGGAGACTGAAAAACCAATAAGACAGATCATTGAAACCAGGAACTCATTCTCTGAAAAGATCAACAGAATTGATAAACCTTTAGTCAGACTTATCAGAGAGACAGAGAGGGTGGCACCTGGGTGACTCAGTCAGTTAAACATCCAACTCTTGATTTTGGCTCAGGTCATGATCTCACAGTTGTGACATCGAGCCCCACATTGGGCTTTGTGCTGGGCATGGAGGCTGCTTAATATTCTCTCTCTCCATTTCCCTCTGCCCCTCCCCATCTCTCTCTAAATGAAAAAAGACAGAGAGAGAGAGAGAGAGAGAAATGACTTAAATAAATGAAATCAGAAATGAAAGACAAATAACCAATACTAGATAAATACAAAGAATTATAAGAGAATATTATGAAAAATCCTATGCCAACAAATGTACAACCTAGAAGAAATGGATAAATTCCTGGAAACATATAACCTTCAAAAACTGAAACAGGAAGAGTTATAAAATTTGAATAGACTGATTTCTAGCAACGAGATTGAGTTATTCAAAACCCAAATAAACAAACAAAAAAACAACTCCCAACAAACAAAAGGCCAGGACCAACGTGCTTCACAGGTAAATTCTGCCAAATATTTAAAGAACGGTTACTACCTATTGTTCTCAAACTATTCCCAAAAATAGAAGAGAAGGGAAATCTTCCAAATTAATCATATGAAGGCAGCATTATCCTGATACCAAAACCAGAAAAAGACACTACAAAAAAAACAAAGAAAGAAAAACCTACAGGCCAATACTCTAATGAACACAGACACAAAAATCTTCAACAATATATTAACAAACCAAATACAACAACACATCCCAAAACTCATTCACTACAATCAAGTGGGATTTACTCCAGAGATGCAAGTATGGTTCAGTATTCATAAATCTATCAATGTGATACATCACATTAACTACAGAAAAGATAAAAATCAAAATTGGTGCAGAAAAAGCTTTTGACAAAGTACAACATCTATTCATGATTAAAAACTCTCAATAAAGTAGGTTTAGAGGAAACATACCTCAACATAATAAAGGCCACATATGAAAAAACCACAGCTAACATCATACTCAGAGGGGAAAAACTGAGAGCTTTTCCTCTAAGATTAGGAACAAGACAAGGACATCCATTTTCACCATTCTTCAACATAGTACTGAGGTGCCATTCATAGCAATCAGACAATAAAAAGAAATAAAAGGCATCTAAATTGGCAAAGAAGTAGTAAAACTTTTGCTATTTACAGAAGACATGATACTGTATATAGAAAACCTGAAAGACTCCACCAAATCCTGTTACAACCAATAAATGAATCAGTTTGCAAGATACAAAATCAACATACAAAAATCTGTTGCAATTCTATAGATGAACAATGAAGAAACAGAGTAATTAAGAAGACCATGCCATTTATATTTGTACCAAAATTAATAAAGTACCTAGGAATAAACTTAACCACAGAGGTGAAAAAACCTGTGCTCCAAAACCTATGAAACATTGGTGAAAAAATTGAAGATAACACAAACAAATGGGAAGTTATTCCATGTTCATGGATTGGAAGAAACAGTATTAAAATGTCCCTACTGCGCAAAGTAATCTACACATTCAATGCAATCACTATCAAAATACAAAGAACATTTTTCATAGAACTAGAACAAATAATCCTAAAATTTTGATGGAATTTCAAAATACCTCAAATAGCTGAGACACTCTTGAGAAAGAATAACAAAGCTGGAGGCATCACAATCCCAGATTTCAAGATACACTACATAGCTGTAGTAATCAAAACAGTATGGTACTGGCACAAGAATAGACACATAGATCAATGACAGAATAGAGAGAAATAAACTCAAGCTTTAATGTTCTATTAATCTACAACAAAGGAGGGAAGAGTATACAGTGGAAGAAAGGCAGTCTCTTCAACAAGTGGTGTTCAGAAAACTGGACAGCTACATGCAAAAGCATGAAACTGGAACACTTTCTTACACCATACCCAAAAGAAAATTGATTAAAGATCTAAATATGAGACCTGAAATTATAAAATTCTTGAAGAAAACATAGGAAGTAATTTCTTTGACATCAACCGTAGAAACATTTTCTAGATGTCTCCTCTGACAAGGGAAATAAAAGTTAAATTAAAATACTGGGACTATTCCAAAATAAAAAGCTTTTGCATAGTGAAAAAAACCTTCAATAAAATAAAAAGGCAACATCCTGAATGGAAGACAGTATTTGCAAACAATATGTCCAATAAAAGATTAATATCTAAAATATATATAGACCTTATACAACTCAATGCCAAAAAATGAGTAATCTAATTTAAATGAGCAGAGGAGCTGAATAAACATTTTACCAAAGAAGACATATGGATAGCCAACACACATGAAAAGATGCTGAACAACACTAATCATCAGGGAATTGCAAATTAAAACTACAATGAAATATCACTTTATACTGTCAGAATAGCTAAAATAAAAAACACACAAAATGTTGACAAGGATTTGGAGAAAAAGGAAATCTTGTGTTTCAATTTTTTTAATGTTTTATTTATTTTTGAGAGAGACAGACAGAGTGCGAGCAGGGAAGGGGCAGAGAGAAAGGGAGACACAGAATCTGAAATAGGCTCCAGGCTCTGAGCTGTCAGCACAGAGCCCAAAGCGGAGCTTGAACTTGTGAACCACAAGGTCATGACCTGAGCTGGATTCAGACGCCCAAGTGATTGAGCCACCCAGGTGCCCTGAGAAAAAGGAAATCTTATTCACTGTTTGAAGGAATGCATATTGGCGCAACCACTGTGAAAATAGTATAGAGATTACTCATGAAATTAAAAATAGAAATATAATATGATCCAGTAATTCCACTGCTGGGTATTTACCCAAACAAAATGAAAACAGTAATTCAAAAAGATATATGCACCCCTGTGTTTATTGCAGCATTATTTACAAGAGCCAAACTATGGAAGCAACCCAAGTGTCCATTGATGGATGAATAGATTAAAAAGATGTGAGATTAGGTAGATAGATATGGATATGGGTATGGATATGGGTATGATATAGGTACATATATATAATGAAATATTATTTGGCA
Source organism: Felis catus (assembly GCF_018350175.1). Classification (NCBI taxonomy): domain Eukaryota; kingdom Metazoa; phylum Chordata; class Mammalia; order Carnivora; family Felidae; genus Felis; species Felis catus. Next base: position 57,020,911 of record NC_058386.1, read on the forward strand.
AAAAAGTGAAATATATCCATGTTGTTGTAACAACGTGGATGGATCTAGAGGGTATAATACTAAACGAAAGAAGTCAGAGAAAGATAAATACCTTATGATTTTACTCATGTGGAATTTAAGAAACAAAACAATCATACAAAGAAAAAAAGGCAAAAAGAACAGACACTTAAATATAGAGAACAAATGTGGTTGGCAGAGGGGAGGTGGGTGGAAGATGGTTGAAACAGATAAAGGGGATTAGAAGTACACTTACCTTTTATTTAGATTTTATTTAACCTAACATACAGTGTGATATTAGTTTCAGGTGTATAATATAGTGATTCAGCACTTACATACATCACCTGATGCTCTCATAACAAGTGCACTCCTTAATCCCCATCAACTGTTTAACCGATCCCCACCCCCACCTCCTTTCTGGTTACCATCAGTTTGTTCTCCATAGTTAAGAGTGTGTTTCTTGATTTGCCTCTCTCTCTCTTTGTTCCCTTTGCTCCTTTGTTTTGTTTCTTAAATTCCACATATGAATGAAATCATATGATATTTGTCTTTCTCTAAATGATTTATTTCACTTAGGATCCGAAGCTCAAGTTCCATCCATGTCCTTGCAAATAGCAAGAGTTCATTCTTTTTTATGGCTGAGTATATTCCATTTTATATATATGCTACATCTTTATCCATTCATCAGTTGATGAACATTTGGGCTGTTTCCATAATGTGGCTATTGTAGATAATGCTGCTATAAACTTTGGGGTACATGTATCCCTTTGAATTAGCAGTTTTGTATTCTTTGATAAATAGCTAGTAGTAGGATTTGTGGATCATAGGGTAGTTCTATTTTTAACTTTTTTGAGGCACCTCCATACTGTTTTCCAGTGTTTGCACAAGCTTGCATTCCCATCAATAATGTAAGAGGGTTCTCCTTTCTCCAAATCCCCTCCAACACCTGCTGTTTTTTGTGTTGTTGATTTTAGCTATTCTGACAGGTGAGAGGTGATGTCTCATTATAGTTTTGATTTGAAGTTCCCTGATGATCAGTGATGTTCAGCAACTGTCTGTTGTTCATCTGGATGTCTTCCTTGGAAAAATGTCTATTTGTGTCTTCTGCCCATTTTTACTGCATTGCTTATTTGGGGGGTTTTGATTTGAATAAGTTCTTCATATATTTTGGATACTAACCTTTATCAGATATTTCATTTGCAAATACCTTCCCCCATTCCATACGTTGCCTGTTGGTTTTTGTTGATTGTTTCCTTCACTGTTGCAGAAGCTTTCTATTTTGATGTAGTCCCAATAGTTTATTTTTGTTTTTGTTACCTTTCTCTCAGGAGACATAGGTAGAAAAAAGTTGCTATGGACAATGTCAAAGAAGTTACTGCCTGTGTTTTCTTCAAGTATTTTAATGGTGTCATGACTCACATTTAGGTCTTTAATCAATTTTGAGTATATTTTTGTATATTCTGTAAGAAAATGTTCAAGTTTCATTTTTTTGCATGTTGCTGTCCAGTTTTCCCAACACCATTTGTTAAAGAGACATTCTTTTTCCCTTCGAATATTCTTTCTTGCTTTGTCAAAGATTAATTGACCATTTGGTGTGGGTTCATTTCTGGGATTTTATTCTGTTCCATTGATCTATGTGTCTATTTTTGTGCCAGTACCATACTGTTTTGATTACTACAGCTCTGTAATATAACTGTAACTCCGAAATTGTGGTAACTCCAGCTTTGCTTTTCTTTTTCAAGATTGCTTTGGCTCTTTAAGGGTTTTTTATGGTTCTATGAAAATTTTAGGATTTTTTTTTCTACCTGTATGAAAAATACTGTTGGTATTTTCATACAGATTGCATTCAATATGTAGATTCCCTTGGGTGCCATAAACATTTTAACAATATTTCTTTTTCCAATCCATGAGCATAGAGTGTCTTTCCATTTCTTTGTGTCATCTTCAATTTCTTTCATCAGTGTTTTATGGTTTTCAGAGTACAGATCTTTTACCTCTTTGGTTAAGTTTATTCCTAGGTATCTTATGGTTTTGGGTGCAATTGTAAATGGGATTGATTCTTTGATTTCTTTTTCTTCTGCTTCATAATTGGTGTATAGTAATGCAACAGAATTCTGTACATTGATTTTGTATCCTATGAATTACTGAGTTTGTTTATCAGTTCTAGCAGCTTTTTGGTGAAATCTTTGAGGTTTTTATGTAGAGTATCATATCATCTGCAAATAGTGAAAGTTTTATTTCTTCCTTGCTGATTTTGATGCCTCTTGTTACTTCTTGTTGTCTGACTGCTATGGCTAGGACTTCCGGTAGTATGTTCACTAAAGGTGGTGAGAGCATATATCCTTGTCTTTTTCCTGAGCTTAGGGATATAACTCTCAGTTTTTCTTGATTAAGGATGATATTTGCTGTGGGTTTTTCATATACAGCACTTATTATGTTTAGCTATGTTCCCTCTAAAGGTACTTTGTTGAGGGTTTTTATCATGAATGGATGTTGTAACTTTGCCAAATTCTTTTTCTGTTGTCTATTGAAATAATCATATGACTGTTTCTTTTATTAATGTGATGTATCAAGTGGATTGATTCAGGAATATTGAACTACCCGTGCAACCAAGGAAAAATCCCACTTGATTGTGGAGAATGATTTTTTTAATGTAATGTTGGATGGAGTTTCTAGTGTTTTACTGAGGATTTTTGCATCTCTGTTCATCAGGGAAATGGGCTTGTAGTTCTCTTTTTTTGTGGTATCTTTATCTGGTTTTGGTATCAGGATAATGCTTGCCTCATAGAATGAATTTGGAAGTTTTCCTTCCTTTTCTATTTTCTGGAATAGTTTAAGAGGCATAGGTATTAAATCTTCTTCACATGTTTGGTAGAATTTGCCTGTGAAGCATCTGACCATGGACTTTTGCTTGTTGGAGTTTTTGTTTTGTTTTGTTTTTATTAATAACTCAATTTCTTTGATGGTTATTGGTCTGTTCAAGTTTTCTATTATTTCTTCCTGTTTCAGTTTTGGTAGTTTATGTTTTAGGAGTTTATCCATTTCTTCCATGTTGTCCAATTTGTTGGCATATAATGTTTCATAGTATTCTCTTAATTGTTTGTATTTCTGTGCATTGTTTCTTATTTCTCCTCTCTCATCTGTAATTTTATATATTTGGGTCCTTTTTCTTTTCTTTTTGATCCATCTGGATAGAAGTTTATCAATTATGTTGATCTTTTCATAGAACCAGCTCCTGGTTTCATTGATCTGTTCTACTTTTTCATAGTTTCTATATCACTTATTTCTTCTCTAATATTTATTATTTCTTTCATTCTGCTGGTTTTACATTAGGTGTGTTATTCTTTTTGCAAATCCTTTAGGTGTAAGATTAGTTGTCTATTTGAGCTTTTTCTTGCTCCTTGAGGTCGGTCTTTATTGCTATAAGTTTCCCTCATAGAACCACTTTTGCTACATTCCAAGTGTTCGGGGCTGTTGTGTTTTTATTTTCATTTGTTTTCATGTATTTTTTATTTCTTCTTTGATTCTGGTTGATCCATGCTTTGTTTAGTAGCATATTATATAGCTCCATATATTTGTGGTCTTTCCAGTTTGTGTGTGTGTGTGTGTGTGTGTGTGTGTGTGTGTGTGTGTGAGATTTCTAGTTTCATAGTGTTGTGGCCAGAAAAGGTGCATGGTATGTCTTCATTGTTCTTGAATTTGTTGAGTCCTGTTCTGTGGCCTAATGTACGATCTGTTCTGGAGAATGTTCCATGTGCACTTGAAAAGAATATGTATTGTGATGTTTTAGGATGGAATGTTCTGAATATATTTGTTAACTTATCTGGTACAGTGTGTCATTCAAAGCCATTGTTTCCTTATTGATTTTATTTCTTTTTTTCTAATATGAAATTTATTGTCAAATTGGTTTCCATACAACACCCAGTGCTCATCCCAACAGGTGCCCTCCTCAATGCCCATCACCCACTTTACCCTCCCTCCCACCCCACATCAACCCTCAGTTTATTCTCAGTTTTTAAGAGTCTCTTATGGTTTGGCTCCCTCCCTCTCTTTTTTTTTTTTTCCCTTTCCCTCCCCCCTGGTCTTCTGTTAAGTTTCTCAGGATCCACATAAGAGTGAAAACATGTGGTATCTGTCTTTCTCTGTATGACTTATTTCACTTAGCATAACACTCTCCAGTTCCATCCACGTTGATACAACAGAAAAGACGTCCTCCTATGCCACCATCTTCCCAGATCTCTCCTTATTGATTTTGAGTTTAGATGATCTGTTCATTTATGTAAGTGGGGTGTCAAAGTCCCCTACTATTAATGTATGATTATCAATGGGTTCCTTTATGGTTTTTATTGTTTTATGTATTTGGGTGCTCACATGTTGGGTAAGTAAATATTTATAATTACTATATCTTCTTGTTGGAATGCCCCCTTTATTATTATATACTTCCTTTCTTTCTCTCTTGTTTCATTGTTTGTTTTGAAGTCTAGTTTGTCCAATATAAGTATTTCTACTCTGGCTTTCTTTTGACATCTATTGTCATGATAGATAATTTTCCATGTCCACATTTCACTCTAATGGTGTCTTTCAGTCTTAAATGAATTTCTTGTAGACAATATACAATGAGTCTTGTTTTTTAGTCATTCTGAGCCCTATGTCTTTTGATTAGAATTTTTAGTCCATTTACATTCAAGGTAATTATTGATAGATATGTATTTATTACCACTTTATCACTTATTTTGTAGTTTTGGGGTATTTTCTCTGATCTTTTCTTGTCTTTCTCTCTTTTATGTTTTACTGATTATATTTAGTGAAATATTTGGATTTCTTTCTCTTCTTTGCATGTTTATTAAGTGGGTTTTGATATATGGTTTCTATTAGGTTTATATATAACCTCTTCTGCTTATAGAAGTCTATGTTAAGTTGATGGTCATTTATGTTCTAACCAGTTCTTTTCTCCTCTCATCAGCACATTTTAGGTATATGTTTTTATATTTTATATCCTTTTTGTGTTTGAGTTCCTTGACTGATTTTTACAGAAATATTCATTTTACTGCTTTTGTGTTTCATACCTTCATGTTCTCACTTTTGGTCTCTCCTTTCCACTCAAAGAGTCCCCTTTAATATTTCTTGCATGCCTGGTTTAGTGGTCATGAACTCTTTTAGTTTCTATTTGAGAAATTATATCTTCTTCTATTCTGAATGATAGCTTTGCTGGATAGAGAATTCTTGGCTGTAGATTTTTCCCATTCAAAACATTGAATAAATCATGCCACTCCCTTTTGACTCACAAAATTTCTGTCGAAAAATCTCCTGCTAGTCTTTTGGGTTTTCTCTTGTAAGTTGCTCACTTCTTTTGTCTTGCTGCTTTAAATTTTTTTTTCTTTTTTTTTCTTTTTTTTTTTAATTTTTTTTCAACGTTTATTTATTTTTGGGACAGAGAGAGACAGAGCATGAACGGGGGGGGGGGGGGGCAGAGAGAGAGGGAGACACAGAATTGGAAGCAGGCTCCAGGCTCTGAACCATCAGCCCAGAGCCTGACGTGGGGCTCGAACTCACGGACCGCGAGATCGTGACCTGGCTGAAGCCGGACGCTTAACCGACTGCGCCACCCAGGCGCCCCAAATTTTTTTTTCTTAATCAGTATATTTTTCAAATTAAATTATTACATGTCTTTATGTGGGTCTGCTTTTGTTGATTTTGAAGGGAGTATTCTGTGCCTTGTGAATCTGGATGTCTGTTTCCTCCCCCAACTTAAGGAAGTTTTCAGCTATTATTACCTGAAATAAATTTTCTGTTCCCTTTCTCTTTCTTCTTCTGGGATTCCTGTAATACGAATGTCACTACATTTGATGCATTATCAACATAGATCTCAACACAGGGCTCAATCTCAGAAACCGTGGGATCATGGCTTGAAATGAAATCAAGAGTTGGATATCCAACCAACTGAGCCATCCACGTACCCTGCTTTTGTTGATTTTGATGCCAGTTCTCTGTACTTCCTACATCTGGATGTTTGGTTCTTTCCAAACATTAGGGATGTTTTTAGCTATTATTTCTTTAAATAAATTTTCTGTCCCTTTCTCTCTCATCTGCTTATGTGACTCCTGTAATACAAATATTATTCTGTTGGATGAAATCAGTGAGTTCTCTAAGTCTATTCTCATTTTACATAATTATTCTTTGTCTTTCTCAGCTTCATTGCCTCCATTACATTGTCTTCTAGCTCATTAATTCATTCTTCTGCTTCTTCCAACCTGCTGTTCATTGCATCAAGCATGTTTCTAATCTTGTTTATTGCATTCTTCATCTCTGATTCTTTTAAAACTCTTTTACCTCTGTGGTAAGGTCTCACTGATGTCTTCAGTTCTTTTCTCAAGCCCAGTGAGTACCGTATGTTCATTGCTTTAAATTCTCTATCAAGAATTTTGCTTACATCTCTTTTGCTTAGGTACCTGACATTAGCCTTATCTTGTTTTTTCATTTAGGATAAATTCCTCTTTCTTCTCATTTTTTCTACATCTTTGCCTCCTTCTGTGTTTTAGGAAAGCAAGTTGTGTCTCTTTCTCCTGAAAGTAGCCTTCTTATGAAGAAGTCATATAATGTCCATGGCTTGGCACTTCAGGGAGTGTCTCCACTCTGCTCTGCTTGCTCTCCTATTATGTTCTGGCTGCTCTGTCCTTCAGGCTAGTCATCTGCAGAGGCTCTCCTTGCCTGCTGTGGGGAGTGTTTCATCCCTGGCCTACATGTGGTGAGTTTTAACTAGGTATGCTCTGGTCTGCTTGCTAAATGAGACATGTCACCACCTTCACCAGAACTGAGGCCCTGAAAAACTCTCTGGTGGAGACATGTGGTGTGGGCAGGAGTTTATGCTGGCCTTCTGGTCATGGGGCCTACCACATAGTGACTAAAGTAAGTGTGACTGAGAAGGGCAGTTCCACCATAGTGGTAGGATGAAACTTAGTGTAAGCAAGTTAGGCAGCCCATGTCTACACTGTACTACTTCCCAGAGGTGGTTCTGTGTCTATTCTAAGGGGTGGGGGAGGGAAATGTTGCTGGCTGGCTCCTTTGTATCTGGAGTACTGTCTGCATGAATACTGCCTCTCAGGGACTCACTCTGAGCAGAGCAAATAATCTCCCAAATGTGTGCCCTTGAGATCACTTTTTAATGCTGTATGGCCCTGGTTTGTTTGCCTAAATTTCTTCAAGAGCATTGTGGTACTCTCTAGGCTCTATCTCAGTCAAGCCTGCTCCCTTTTAAATTCCGGGCTTTTAGCCCCAATGGTGCAAGAATTCATAAAATTCAGTCCCTATTGTTTTGCAAGCCAATGGCATTAGGAAAACATTCTCCTTGTGCATTCCCCTGTGTGCCCCTCTCACCCTTCTCTGTAACATGGCTCTGTCCCCTCTGCAGCAGCCAGGAAATGTTTCTCCCCTAAACCATATCTGTGCACTTCTTGCCTTTTTTGATGTAGCCCCTTCTCTCCTTTTATTTGTAGAGTTTGTCCTGTCAGTCTTCAGATTGATTTCTGTGGTGTGTCGGATGATTTAATAATTATCTAGTTGGATTCATGGGGCAAGGAGAGCCTATGGTCCTCCTACATTACTGCCATCTTCCTGTCTCCAGAAGTACACTTATCTTGATGAACACTGAGTAATGTATAGAATTGTTGAATCATTATATTGTATACCTGATAATGTTATAATTCTGTATGCTAATTATACTTGAATAAAAAAAGAATTCAGAAGATGGAGTAGGAGGAGGACACTAGGTTTTCCTCATTCCTTGAACACAGAGACATAAATATCAAGTCATTCTGAATACGCAAGAAATAAATCTGAGAACTGACAGAACAAACTTCACTACTAGAGGGAGAGAAGAGGCCATATCATGGACTGTAGGAAGTACAGAGATGTGGTTTGGGGAGAAGCAAATCATGGTTGCCGTAGAGAGTAGGGATCCCTGGTCACACAGAGAGAGAAAGGAATGTACAGCGGATCATACAAAGAAAGCACATCCTCAAAGCCATTGACTAGGTCATGCTGAATGGGAAAACTATGCAGGTAAGAATACTTTATCCAGCAAGCCTGTCATTCAGAATAGAAAGGGAGATAGTTTCCCAGATAAACAAAAACTAAAGGGAGTTTAACCACTATATCAGCCCTGCAAGAAATATTAAAGGGGACACTTTGCATGGGAAAGAAACAACAAAAGCACAAAAAAACAGAAAAGAATAGAGAAAATCTCCAGAAACAATAACAAATTATGTAATAAAATGGCACTAAATACATATCTATTGATAATTACTGTGAATGTAAATGGACTAAATTCTCCAATCAAAAGACTTTGGGTATCAGAATGGATAAAATGGATAAAACCAACAAGGTTTGGACACTTGGGTGGCTCAGTCAGTTAAATGTCCAACTCTTAATTTCAGCTCAGGTCATCTCACAGTTCATGAGTTCGAGCCCCGCATCAGGCTCTGCACTGACAGTACAGAGCCTGCTTGGGATTATCTCTCTCCCTCTTTCTCCACCCCTCCCCCACTCATGCTCTCTGTCTCTCTCTCTCAAAATAAGTAAATAAACTTTAAAAAAAACAAGACTCATCTATATTCTGCCTATAAAAGACTCATTGTAGAGCTAAAGACACCTACAGATTGAAAGTGATGTGGTGGCATACAGAAAAATAAATTCAAAATGAATGAAAAACCTAAATGTGAGATGGGAAACCATCAAAATCCTACAGGAGAAAACAGGCAGCAACTTCTTTGACCTCAACTATGCAGCTTCTTACTAGATGTGTCTCCAGAGGCAAGAGAAATAAAAACAAAATTAATTATTGGAACCTCATCAAGATGGAAAGCTTCTGCAGAGTGAAGGAAACAATCAACAAAACTAAGAGGCAACCAATGGAATGGGAGAAAATATTTGCAAATGACATATCAGATAAAGAGTTTGGTATCCAAAATCCAAAGAATTTATCAATCTCAACACCCAAAAAACAAATAATCCAATGAAGAAATGGGCAGAAGAGATGAGTAGACACTTTTCCGAAGAAGACATCCAGATGGCTAACAGGCACATGAAAAGATGCTCAACATCTCTCATCGGCAGTGAAATAGAAATCAAAACCACAATGAGATACCACCTCACACTGGTCAGAGTGGCTAAAGTTAACAACTCCAGAAACAACAGATGTTGGCAAGGATGTGGAGAATGGGGAACACTTTTGCACTGTTGGTGGGAATAGAAACTGGTGCATCCACTCTGGAATACGATATGAAAGTTCCTACAAAAATTAAAAATAGAACTAGCCTACAACCCAGCAATTGCACTACTAGGTATTTATCCAAAGGATATAAAAATGCTCATTTCAAGAGACACATGCACCCCAATGTTTATAATATCACTATCAACAATAGCCAGATTGTTGGAATATTACTCAATGATCAAAAAGAATGAAATGTTGCCATTTGAAATAACATGGATAGAATTAGAGTATATGATGCTAAGTGAAATAAGTCAGGCAGAGGGACGCCTGGGTAGCTCCGTTGGCTGGGTTTCTGACTTCGGCTCAGGTCATGATCTCACAGTTTGCAGGATCGAGCCCAGCATCAGGCTTTGTGGCATCAGGAGCCTGCTTTGGATTCTGTATCTCCCTCTCTCTTTGCTCTTCCCTGCTCACTCATGCACTCTCTCTCTGTCTTTCCCTTAAAAATAAATACACATTAAAAAATTTTTTTAAAAAGAAAAAAGAGTACAAGAAATATAATTTCACTCATATGTGGAATTTAAGAAACAAAACAGATGAACATAAGGAATGGGAAGGAAAAATAAGAGAAAAACTGAGAGAGAGGCAAACCATAAGAGACTCTTCAATACAGAAAATAAACAGAGTTGCTGGAGGTGAGGTGGGTGGTGAGATGAGCTAACTGGGTGATGGACATTAAGGAGTCTACTTGTTGGGATGAGCACTGGGTGTTATATGAGTAATGAATCACTAGGTTCTGTTACTGAAACCAATAATACACTGTATGCTAACTAACTTGACTTTAAATAAATAAATTTAAAAATAAATAAATGAATATATCTCACAGCTAAAAAAAAACAACAAAAGAATGGTATGTCAAGAATCTGCATTTTTAAAAAGCTATGCAAGTGATTCTTATGGCCACTGAAGTTTGAGAACTAGCGTGGAAGGAGACAAGCACTCTCATATATTGCTGAATAGAGGACAAGTCAATTGTACTTTATTGGAAGGCAGTTTAGTATAAACCCTCTCAACCAACCCTAAAATAACTAAAGTATTAGATAAACTGACCCTCTATTCTCTCTATAAAACACACTGCTGGCCAGGATCCTTTGAGTCCTTTATACCAGTAGACTACTCTTTGATCTGCTCTTGACATTTTGAATTTTCTGCTCAATAAGAGTCAGTGTTTTTTAAATACTTTTATGCCAATTGTACTTGTTGTCTAATTATGTTATTTATTCAGTATTATGTAAAAGAAAAAGAGATGTTTCAGGGAAAACTAATTTGAATGCTTTGGATAGATTGATTACAAAGACACATCACACACATAAAATTATCAAATTAGGAGTAAAAGATTGGAAGAGGAGTATACATTTTTTGAGTTCTTGCTCCATCTTAAAAAAAAGGGAGAAACTAAAAAGCCTATACATTTCATTGAGGATGTCACTTATCCAAGGAAGATTACATGGAACTTTAATCATGGGTCCCATTGTCAACAAGAACAACAATATATTCTATAGTCCAAAAATGAAATCTAAAATTTCATCTAAATTAGTGAATGGATATGCATTTATATTTTTAAAGTAAAAATAAAATTCTTAAGATATATGTATATATTGTATATGTGTATATGTCTGTATAACTGTGTGTATACATATGTATGTAATAATATACATAATATTTTCATGATTCCCCTCTTTAGCCACCTATTTTTATTAATAGGCCATTTACCAGCTTTTATCTCTTTGGTTAAGAGTGCTTCTGTCAAAATATCCACATTCTTGGATCCAGTAAATGTGTATCTAGGAACTTTTTCTACAATTGATCTTAGCCAAAAGGATGAGAAGAAGCAATGGAACTTTTTCTAAATAAATTTCATTAGTCAGTTATCATAATGATGGGTATATATAAATATATAGATATATGTATGTGTCTATGTGTGTATTCATGTAGGCATTGATTACACTAGCAAAACCTTAGAATCTTCCCAAATATCCATCAATGGACATTTGTTGAATATGTTATCCATTCCATGGAATATTATGCAGAACCATCAAAAATATCAAAACAGATCTATTTTGTTACTTATATAGTAACTAGGAAACACTGTTCAAGTTATATTGTGAAGTGTTAAGAGTTACATTCACATAGAAAAATGTCTAGAGTATTTATATTAAAAAATTCACAGTGGCTTTCTCCAGAAGACAGTAGAAATTCAAGTGATTTTCCCCATTCTGTTTATCTCTAATTTCTAAAAGGAATATGTATTGCCTAGTTGCTAAAGATAATAAATGACAAATGAAAGATTAAAACAAAAATAAAAAAGAAAGTGAGGGAATGGAGAATCATTTATCATGCTAATTAACATCAAAAGAAAGCCAGAGTAGCAATACTTGTATCAGACAAACTGGATTTTAAACCAAAGACTGTAATGATACGAAGGGCACTATATCATAATAAAGGGATCTATCCATCAAAAAGATGGATAAATTGTAAATATTAATTTAACAATTGTAAATATTAATGCCCCCAACTTGAGAGAACCCAAATACAGAAAATAGTTAATAACAAACATAAAGAAGCTCATTGATAGTAATATAGTAATAGTAGTGTTTGTTGATGCCCCCCATATATCAGCAGACAGAACATCTAAGCAGAAAATCAAGGAGACAATGTCTCTGAATGACACCCTCGAACAGATGGACTTAACAGAACATTCCATCCTAAAGCAGCAGAATACACATACTTTTTAAATGCACATGGGACATTCTCCAGAATAGATCACATACTAGGTCACAAATCAGGCCTCAATAAGTATAAAAAGGCTGAGATCATATCATGTATATTTTCTAATCACAACACTATGAAAATTGAAGTCAATCATAAGAAAAAATTTTGAAAGACCACAAATAAATGGAGGCTAAAGAATATGCTACCAAAAAATGAATGCTTCAACCAGGAAATTAAAAAAGAAATAAAAAATACATCAATACAAATGAAAATGAAAACACAATGGTCCAAAACTTTTGGGATGCAGTAACAGTGGTCATAAGAGGGAAAGATATACCAATACAGGGCTACCACATGAAGCAAGAAAAATCTCAAATACACAACCTAACCTTACAGTGTAAGAAGCTAGACAAACAACAGCAAATGAAGCCTAAAGCCAGCAGAAGGGAAATAGTAATAGGTAGAGCAGAAATAAGTGATAAAGAAGCAAAACTAAAATAGTAGAGCAGATCAATGAAACCAGGATGTGGTTCTTAGAAAAAATTAAAAATTTATAGTCTGCTAGCTAGACTTATGAAAAAGAAAAGAGGAAGGATCCAAATAAATAAAATCATGAATTAGAGGGGAGAAATCACAACCAATACTACAGAAATAGAAACAATTACAAGTGAGTATTATGAAAAATTAGGTGCCAACAAATTGGGCAATCTGGAAGAAATGGATAAATTCCTAGAAACATGTAAACTAACAAAACTGAAACAGGAAGAAATAAAAAAAATTGAGCAAACCAATAACCAGCAATAAAATTGAATCAGTAATCTAAAAACTCCCAACCAAAAGAAGTCCAGGGACAGATGACTTCCAACTGGAATTCTACCAGATATTTAAAGAAGAGTTAATACCTATTCTTATCAAACTATTCCAAAGAATAGAAATGGAAGGAAAACTTCCAAACTCATTTTATAAGGCCAGCATTACCCTGACTTCCAAAAAAGAAAAAAACTCCACCAAAAAAGGCCAATATCCCTGATCAACATGGATGCAAAAATTGTTAACAAAATAATAGCAAATTGAATCCAACAGTACATTAAAAAGTATTTTTTTAATTTTAATTATTTTAAATGATCATTAAAAAAATTATCAATTGGGATTTATTCCTGGGCTGCAAGGGTGACCCAATATTTGCAAATCAATTAATGTGATATACCACATTAATAAAAGAAAGGAGAAAGAACCAGATGATCCTCTCAATAGATTCAGAAAAAGCATTTGAGAAAGTAAAGCATACATTCTTGTAAAAACCCTCAACAAAGTAGGGATACATAAAGGGAACCTACCCCAAAATCATAAAGGTCATAGTCAAAAAATCCACAGCACATATCATCCTCAATGGGGAAAAACTGAGAGTTTTTCCTCTAAGGTCAGGAACAATACAGCAATGTCCACTCTCACCAATGTTATTTAACATAGTACTGGAAGTCTTACCCTCAGCTATCAGAAAAGAAGAAATAAAAGGTATCCAAATTGGCAAAGAAATCACACTTTCACTATTTGCAGACAGCATGGTACTCTGTAGAGAACCTGAAAGACTTCACCAAAAAACTGCTAGAACTCATAAACTCAGTAATTCATATGATACAAAATCAGCATACAGAAATCTGTTGCATTTCTATATACCAATAATGAAGCAGGAGAAAGAGAAATCCAGGAATTGATCTCATTGACAATTGGACCCAAAGCAATAAGATATCTAGAAATAAACCTAACCAAAGATGCAAAAGATTATACTCTGAAAACTATAAAGCACTGATGAAAGAAATTGAAGATGACACAAAGAAATAGAAAGACATTCCATGCTCATGGATGGGAAGAAGAAATGCTTTTTAAATGTCTATACTATTCAAAGCAATCTACACATTTAATCCCTATGAAAATGCAAACAGCATCTTTCACAGAGCCAGAACAAACAATTCTAAAATTTGCATGCAACCAGAAAACAAAACAAAACAAAACAACTCCGAATAGCAAATGCAATCTTGAAAAGGAAAAGCCAAGGTGGAGGCATCACAATTCCAGAGATCAAGCTATATTACAAAGTTGTAGTGATCAAACCAGGATGGTACTGGCACAAAAACAGACACATAGTTCAATGGAAGAGAATAGAAAACCCAGAAATGAACCCACAACTACATGTCAATTCATCTTTGACAAAGCAAGAAAGAATATCCAATAGGAAAAGACAGTCTCTTTAAAAAATGGTGTTAGAAAAACTGGACAGCAGCATGCAAAAGAATGAAACTTGAACACTTTCTTACACCATTCACAAAAATAAGTTCAAAATGGATCAAAACGTGTCAGACATGAAACCATCAAAATCCTGAAGGAAAACAAAAGCAGTAACTTCTTTGACATCAGCCATAGCAACTTCTTACTTGATACATCTTCAGACGCAAGGGAAACAAAAGTAAAAACGAACTATTGGGACTTCATCAAGATAAAAAAGCTTCTGCACAGTACAGGAAACCGCAAAACTAAAAGGCAATCTTTGGGAGAAGATATTTGCAAATGATATATCTGATGAAGGGTTAGCATCTAACATCTATAAAGAACTTATAAAACTCAACACACATAAAACAAATAATCCAGTTATGAAATGGGCAGAAGACATGAATAGACATTTTTCCAAAGAATATATACAGATAGCTAACAGACATATGAAAAGACACTTAACATCACTCATCATCTGGGAAATAGAAATCAAAAGTATAATATACTATCAACTCACACCTATCAGCATGGCTAAATTAACAGAGGAAACAACAGGTGTTGGTAAGGATGTAGAGAAAGGGGGAAAGGGGAGAACCCTCTTGCACTGTTAGTAGGAATGGAAACTACTAGTGGAAGTGGAATGGAAGCAGCTCTGGAAAACAGTATGGCAGTTCCTCAAAATGTTAAAAGTAGAACTACCCTAGAATCCAGCAATTGCACTACTAGGTATTTACCCAAAGGATACAAAAATAAAAGGCCAAAGGGATACATGCACCCTGATGTTTATAGCTGCATTATCAATTATAGCCAAAATATGGAAAGAGCCCAAATGTCCATTGACTGATGAATGGATAAAAAAGTGGTAGTATATATATAGAAGGCATATGGGGCACTTGGGTGGCTCAGTCAGTTAAGTGTCCTACTCTTGGTTTTGGCTCGGGTCATGATCTCATGGTTCGTGAGTTCAAGCCCCTGCACTGGGCTCTTTGCTGACAGCATGGAGCCTGCTGGGGATTCTCTGTCTCCCTCTCTCTTTGCCTCTCTGTCTCTCTCAAAATAAATTTTAAAAGAATGGAATATTACCAGCCAAAAAAAATGAAATCTTGTCATTTGTAACTAGATGAGTGGAGCTAGCGTGTACTATGCTAAGGGAAATAAGTCGTTCAAAGAAAGACAAATACCATATGGTTTTATTCATATGTGGAATTTAAGAAATAAAACAGATGAACATGGTGGAACAAAGGGGAGAAACTAACCAAAAAAAAAAAACAGACTCTTAACTATAGGGAACAAACTAAGCATTGCTGGAGGGGTAGTGGTCAGGGGGATTGGTTAATTGGGTGACAGGTAAAGGAAGGCACTTGTGATGAGCGCTGGGTATTTATGTAAGTGATGAATCACTGTATTCTACATCTGAAACTAATATTACACTGCATGTTAACTATCTGTAATTTAAATAAAAACTTGAAACTAGAAAAGTTTCACTTAGGCATCCTACATTTGAGTTGTCTATTACACAACAAAGTATGTACATTAAGGAGGCAGGTGGATATATAAGTCTACATCGTATATCACTGTATCTCAAGAGAATAAGCTGACTGCTTTATAAAAATAAATAACTTCTCTTTCAAATAATAACTTCTCATTCAAAAGTGAATCTATAAACTGAACACAGGAAAATGTAGGATGGGGTAAGCAAATCAGAGTGGATGCCGTAAAAAAATAAAACAACCAGATGTTGATTCTAAATCCAGAAGTTACTGATAAATTATAATAAAAATTTAGTTACCCACCTCATATTTGCATCGCAATTGTCAATGAAAAAGTCTTTTACTTTGAACATTTAAGAACATGACAAAGATTTCAGTGAGAAAATATTTTTCAAAGGTCAAAAATAGGGATAAGTTTAAAAAGAAACAGGAAAATTAGTTCTATTTCCTTTATACATTTTTTGATCTGTTGCTATCCTTTAATTTCACTTCAATTCCCAAAACTTTATGTTGTTGTTATTCAACACACCTCTAGGCACTACCAGAAAATTTATAAAGATTAATAAGACCCTCAGGGAAGCTTACACTTTAATGAGGAAGCATGTACATTTATAGGCCGTAGGTAAAAATAAAGCAAAGGTAGATTGGTCAAAGAAGGTCCTGGAGTTTTACCTTATACAGCACCAGCACATAGAATACACCCAAATATTTGTTAAATGAATGACTGAGAAAACAAATGGGGAAAAGAAGGAGTCTAGATTTTCTATTTAGGAACTATAGAAATTAAGCTTGATGATCTTCACTAATCCCTATGGGAGAAAAAAATTTGACAAATAGTTGATTCGCACTTTAGAGAAGTAAAGTATGTAGTGATCCTTAGGAACCTGCCTAAATTCACCAAGAATAAATCAAGCTATAGAAATCTTTTTTCTTGTTTTCACTGGACTACTAAACTAGTTGATTATAAGCACGGGCATAGTATACCTTTCCTTTAAAAATGTCAGTAGCCATATTCAGGACATATCCAATCTTTTTGACCTGCCATTCAAGAAATTATTGGATTCATTCATCTCAGTTTCTTCTTTTGGATTACTCTATAAATGAAGGCATTGAATAGGAAGCAAGAATCCCAAACAAAGGGTCAGTTCTCCTCCAATATGAAGCATTTGATACAGGTTCAAAGTTAATTTTTGCTAATTACATGAAGTCTTTTAGCTGTCTTGTTCTGTGAAGAAAGCATGATCCCTTCATTGTAGGTGTTGTGAGTCACAATTGTTCCAGAAATCTGTGCCAGGATTTCCTGCTGAGACCCATCCTTGTGATGTGTTTCCAAAGTAATAATAGCTCTAGGTGACTTGCTTGGTCATCTTTTGCTGGGTTCTCCAGAAATCTGCAGAATTTTATTTTCTAGTTAGAATGAAATGTAGAGTATATTCAGACTGTCATGAGGTCTTAGTATCACATAATATGAATTCAGAATTCCCATGGAGGTGGTTTCCATATTTCATAAGTTTTATTATAAAACCATCTGTTCCCTTCCTATAGGAGCATTTTCAGGAGTCAATCAGAATATTAATATCTGTCCACAACAGACCTCCTCCCACATTTCTGACCTAGTGAAAGAATAAAAAAGTGAAGCATGGTGTAATAGAAAAGATACTAGCTTGAGTCGCAATTTCTGGATCCCAATCCTGATGTCATTGCCACCTTAGCAGCCATGTGACCTTGGAAGAATGACATCCCTCTGAGCTTCAGTTTCCATAACTTTAAAATAGGGGAAAATTAGCTTTGCTTACCTAATGCTATTGTTGTAATAATCAAAAGTGTTAGTGTATGCAAAAATGTGTCAGAAATTATTAACTGCTATTACTATATTCTCTCCAGAAAACACATATAATAGCATGGTGTTCCAGATATTTTAGATACACATTCATTAATTCATAGATAATCCATTATATATCACTTCTCAGCCTTTTGGGTAAAATTAAGTATAGATAACACATTACATTTTTGCAAATATACTCCCTTTCAACCAGATTGTCTCTTGTTGTGCTCACTGATTGTATCCAAGCCCATAGGAAGAAGCCTCCAAGCCTCAAACTATGGTCTACCTCATAACAAGACATGATCACATATGTACAGTTCTGTGTGATTCTCTTACTGTCTGTCTGGCTGTATATATGTGTCCCTTTTTGTCAGTATCTCTTCTTTGTAGTTTACTTTTGGACAGATCAAAAAAGTATCCTTTTTTGCTATTATAAAAGAGTAAAGTGGAGAAACAAGATGGAAATATATCCTTTTTCCTTTGTTTCTTTTTTAAAAATTTTTTTAACGTTTATTTATTTTTGAGACAGAGACAGAGCATGAACTGGGGGAGGGTCAGAGAGAGAGGGAGACACAGAATCCAAAACAGGCTCCAGGCTCTGCGCGGTCAGCACAGAGCCCGACGCGGGGCTCGAACTCACGGACAGCGAGATCATGACCTGAGCCGATGTCGGCCGCCCAACCAACTGAGCCACCCAGGCGCCCCATCCTTTGTTTCTTAACAATAACCATGAAATAGGGCATAGCTACTATTAAATTGATACAGATGAATATGAAAGGCTATGGCCTCAAAGAAACAGACTTTGTACCTATACAAATGTCAGTTAGAATTAATATGTGCCCTCAGTCTAGTATTGCTCTTATATTGATTGCTTTTCAGTAAGCCATCTCTGTGGTGTTATCAAATGAGAGAGACTAAAATCATTTTGAGAGCTTACAAGGGCTTGTTCACAAGACTAACTTAAAGCTTTTGAGAGTTTACCATGTGTGTACACTTGAAAAGGATTGTTGATTTCAGATAGAGAGTCCCCAAGGTTGTCTACTGGTCATGAAAGCCAACAGCATAAGTGCCCACAGCAGACCCCTCTGGAAAATGGCTTTCTATCAAATAAGTCATTAAGTAAGCTAAAATGTCTTAGCTTGCTCATACTCCTAAATGCCCTTTAAAGCTATATTTTCATTGATGGAACTAGCTCTGCAATAGATGATCTCCATAAGCTTTTGCCACTGCCACTCGGTTGATAAGCATTTTTAGAATACCAACTACCTGTAAGACATTGTACCAAGCTCTACAGTTGATATAGCTACCAAATTCCTTTCCTCAGTACCTAAGTCCTAAAGTGAACTGAGTGTAAAAGTTAGTTAAATACTAGGCTGCTTAAAAATATTTATGAACTTTTTGAATTAAAAAATAATATATACTCATAACAAGTATAAGTAATTCAGCATCATGTAAGGTAAAATGTGAACATGCCTGCCTTCCATGAGAAAATGCTGTAAAGGTCAGATATCTTTGAGGAATTTCTTGCCTAAAAGAGGTCAGAGGCCCACTTGACCTGAGGTTCACTAACGGTACTTCTGGTCTGCCTCACTCTGTCTTAAATTCCATCTAGTTATTTGTTTCTAAATATTATGAAAAATGATGAACTTTAAGTCAGGAGACCCTGATTATAGTCCCAGTTCTGCTATTAGCATACTAGCATGATGATCTTGGGTAAGTCTTTACTTCTCTGATCATAGTTTTTTATAAAGGTTAAACTAGAATCAGTGACTCTCGACTCTGGTGTAAGAATTCATAATCATCTAAGGAGGTTTCTTCAAGGTATACACAGCCCTGGACATTCTGACCACTCTGCACACCATTAAGAACATTATAGTGAGAATACTATTACTGATGAGATCATATCATATTCCTCAGATGTATTAGGGTAAGAAAAAAATGTTTAGCTACTAGAATAGGTGATCTAATTGTTTCCTTCTAATTCTCTTGTAGTTTGTTCCTAACTATTCCTGATTTCTATAATATAATGATAATATCTAAGGTAGTTTTAGTCAATTAGATATGTTTACACGATTAAATACTCAGGGTTTCTTTCAGTTTGGATGGTGAAATGAGCCTTTTCATTAGCGTCTGTAAAGACACTCAGTAAGGATTAAGAACATGCATATGGTTTTAAGAAGTGAAGGCTATAAGAAGGTTAATCTCTTGGCTAAGTGTTAAACTGTCAGCTCCCTTTGTATGGCTTCTCAAAATATCACAGGCAGATGTAGATGTGTAGGCAGATGGCTCCTGTTGAATTTGTAGTGGATTACTTATGCAACACTGCCTTACTCTAGATTCTACTCCTAAACCTGGAGAGCCTCTTTTGTCTTACAAGTGAGGAGCTACTAGAGCTTCCTTCTTTTTTTCATTCATTCATTCAAATAAATTATTGAGTAAATGTTTGAATAAATGTTTATTGCTCTCTCTTTGGACAACTAGGGACACAGAGTTGAACAAGACCCTACCCTCATCAAGCTCACAGTTGGATAGTTTCAACATAGTATAGTAAGTGATATAATAGGGTAAGCACCGTGGTGCTAAGGGACACATCAGTACCTGATCTACACCTGGGAGGTCAAAGAAATTCTCCTAATGGGGGTGACATCTGAGCAGCAACCTGACTGATGCTAAAGAGTTAGCCATGTGAAGGTTTGAGGGAAGGGTAAATGAGGGAGGCTTAGAGTAAGAGGAGCTTGGTTCCTTTGAGGAACCAAAACAAGTTTGTATGGTTAGTATGGATTTCTAAAGAGGAAGTGATAAATGAGCTGGCCAACAGGGCACAAATCATACAGGAACTTGGAATCCATTTTTTTTTGGAGCATGTAAATCATCCTAAAGGCAATGGGGTAGCACAAGATTAATGTCAAAAATAGATTATATGGAAAATATTTTCAAATGCTAAATGCATATACTATGATCCAGCAATTCCACTTTTACTTCTAGACATACTCACATGTGGAAAATCATTTATCAACAGTGATATTCTTTGCTGTAATATTTGAAAGAGCAGAGAATTGGAAATAATGTAAATGCCCATTATTTAGGAAATGGTGAAATAAATTATGATAAATCCATAACTGGTAACTGGTTGCTTGGAGGAAGAAAACTGAGTGTTTAAAGTTGCAGTGAAGGGAAATTTAACTTAATTTTCATATTTCTGTATCTTTTGAATTTTTATTGTTGTAATTATTTTTATTTTTGAACTTTTTTATTTTGTTAATGTTTTATTTATTTTTGAGAGAGAGAAGGAGGGAGAGGATCGAAGCGGGCTCTGCGCTGGCAGCAGAGAGCCCAAGGTGGGCTCAAACTCACAAACCGTGAGATCATGACCTGAGCCAAAGATAGATGTTTAACTGACTGAGCTACCCAGGTGCCCCTCTTTTGAATTTTTAAAATATCTACATGTATTACTAATTTAAAATAAGAAAATTAATTTTTTAAATAAATAAAACATGTATGATATGTCCTTTTTCTACCCCTCACCCAAATACATTAGCAATAATTTATAATATAATAGCATCCTATGCTAATTAGAAGGTGGGAAAAACCAAAAATTTGTGGAAAGAATATAAATTGTTTTTTCCCAGCTTTATTGAGGTATAATTGACAAATGAAAATTGTATATACTTAGGGTATACAATGTGATATTTGATATACATATATATTGTGAAATAATTACCACAAACTAATTAACATTTCCATCACCTAACATAGTTCCCTCTTTTTTGTGATGAGAACATTTAAGATCTACTCAGCAAATTTCAAGCATAATATATACAGTAATATTAACTATAGTCATCATGCTATGCATTTTTCATCCTCCATAACTGAAACTTTGTACCCTTTGACCAATACCTCTGCATTTCCCCTAACACCCAGCTCCTGGTGACCATTTTATTCTGCTTCTATGAGTTTAATTCTTTAGATTCTACATATAAGCAATATCATGCAGTATTTGTCTTTCTAGTATCTGGCTTATTTAACTTAGGGTAATGTCTTCCAGGTTCATCCTTGTTGTAAATGGCAGGGTTTCCCTCTTTTTTTAAGCTGAATAATATTATATCACATCTGTGTGTGATCACATTTGCTTTTTCCATTTATTTGATACTTAGGTTGTTTCCATATGTTGGCTATTATGACTAATGCTGCAACAAACATGAGAATGTAGATATCTCTTCAAGATACTGATTTCATTTTCTTTGTATATACACCCAGAAGTAAGATTGTTGAATTACGTGGTATTTCTAGTTTTAACTTTTGAGGAAACTATTTTCCATAATGGTTGTACTGATTTACATTCCTACCAACAGTGCACAAAGGTTCCCTTTTCTCCACATCCTAACAAACACTTGTTGTCTCTTATCTTTTTGATTAGAGCCATCCTAACAGGTGTGAGGTAACATCCCATTGTGGTTCTGATTTGCATTTCCCTGGTGATTAGTGATGTTGAGCATCTTCTTATATATCTGTTGGCCATTTGTAAGTCTTCTTTGGAAAACTGTCTATTCAGGTCCTTTGCCCATTTTTAAATCAGTTTGTTATTATTTATTTCATTTTTATTATTATTTGCTATTGAGTTGTTTGAATTCCTTACATAGGGGCGCCTGGGTGGCGCAGTCGGTTAAGCGTCCAACTTCAGCCAGGTCACGATCTCGCGGTCCGTGAGTTCGAGCCCCGCATCAGGCTCTGGGCTGATGGCTCGGAGCCTGGAGCCTGTTTCCGATTCTGTGTCTCCCTCTCTCTCTGCCCCTCCCCCGTTCATGCTCTGTCTCTCTCTGTCCCAAAAATAAATAAAAAACGTTGAAAAAAAAAATGAATTCCTTACATATTTTGGATACTACCCCTAACCAGATATATATTTTCCCCCATTTCATAGGTTGTCTCTTCACTCTGTTGATTGTTTCCTTTGCTGTGCAGAAGCTTTTTAATTTGATGCAATTCCACTTGTGTGTTTTTGCTTTTGCCACCTGTACTTTTGAGATCATATCCAAAAAATTATTGCCCAGGCCAGTATCAAGAAGCTTTTTTCTGACAGCCTGATCCTGAGCCCTGGCATCTTGTCTTCCTCCCTGAACAGCATGAGCTTCACCATTCACTCTACCTTCTCCTCCAACTATTAGTCCCTTGGCCCTGTGCAGTTGTCCATCCATCAGATCTTGCCTGTCAGCAGTGTGCCCAACATTTATGAGGCACCAGGGACTCAGGCTCCTGGATCTCTGTGTCCTGTTCCACCAGTTTACAGGGTGTCTGGAGGTCTGGGGGTCTGACTACAGGGATGACTGGGGGCCTGGTGTGCATAGGGGATATCCATGGTGACAAGGAAATCATGAAAGACCTGAATGACCACCCATCCTCCTACTTAGAGAGGGTGAGGAGCCTGGAGGCTGATAATCAGAAACTAGAGTTTAAAATCTGTGAGCACCTGGAAAAGAAGGGACCCCAGGTCAGAGAATGGGGCATTA
This sequence comes from Felis catus, assembly GCF_018350175.1. Lineage (NCBI taxonomy): Eukaryota > Metazoa > Chordata > Mammalia > Carnivora > Felidae > Felis > Felis catus. The sequence continues at coordinate 57,043,975 of NC_058386.1, forward strand.
CCTCAAGACCATCGAGCAGTTGAGGGCTCAGATCTATACAAATTCTGTGGGCATTGCCTGCATTGTTCTGAAGACTGACAATGCTTGTCTTGCTACTGATGACTTCAGACTCAAGTATGAAACAGAGTTGGCCATGAACCAGTCTGTGGAGAATGACATCCATGGGCTCTGTGAGGTCATCGAAGACACCAATGTCACTCAGCTGCAGCTGAAGATGGAAATTGAGACTCTCAGGGAGAAGCTGCTCTTCATGAAGAAGAACCATGAGGAAGAAGTAAAAGGTCTACAAAACCTGATTGACAATTCTAGGTTGACTGTGGAGTTGGATGCCCCCAAATCTCAGAACCTCTGCAAGATCATGGTGGACATCCAGGCGCAGTAAGACAAACTGGCTCAGAAGAACTAAAAGGAGCTGGACAAGTACCGGCTTGGTCCCAGAAAATTGAGGAGAGCACCACAGTGATCACCTCACAGACTGCTGAGATAGGAGTGGCTGAGATAATCCTCATGGAGCTGATACATGTGACTCGCTCCTGGGAAATCACCCTGGACTTCATGAGAATCTAAAGGCCAGCTTGGAAAACAACTGAGGGAAGTGGAAGCCTACTCACTGTGCAGATGGAACAGATCAATGTAGTCCTGCTGCACTTGAAGTCAGAGCTGTCCCAGACTTGTTTAGAGACACCCAGGAGTGCAAGGCCCTGCTGAACATCAAGGCCAAGCTAGATACTGAAATTACCACCTACTATCACCTGCTGGAAGACAGAGGATTTCAATCTTGGTGACACCCTAGACAGCAGAAATTCCATGTATACCATCCAAAAGACCACCACCTGCAGGTTTGTGGAGGGCAAAGGGGTGTCTGAGACCAATGACATCAGTTTTGAGGCTTTGAGGCAGCAGAATCAGTGTACCCTTTGGGGAGCAGGAGATCAATAAAAAGTTCATGTTTTCCCTATGGTTTCTTCTAGTAGTTTTACAATTTTAGGTCTATGTTTAGCTCTTTAATCTATTTTGAGTTGATTTTTCTGTCCTGTGAGGTAAGGGTCCAATTTCATTCCTTTGCATGTGCATATCCAGTTTTCCTAGTACCATTTATTAAAAGACTATCCTCTCCCCATGGTGTGCTCTTGGCATCCTTGTTGAATATTGGTAGCCTGTAAATGCATAATTTATTTCTGGGCTTTCTATTCTATTCCATTGGTCTATATGACTGTTTTTGTGCCAGTACCATACTGTTTTGTTTACCATACCTTTGTAATATGTTTAGAAATCAGGAAATGTAATGCCTTCAGCTTTGTTCTTTTGGTTTAAGATTGCTTGGGCTATTCGGGGCCTTTTGTGGTTCCATATGAATTTTAGGATTGTTTTTCCTATTTCTGTGGAAAAAATTATTGGAATTTTGACAGAGATAGGATTGAATCTTTAGGTGGCTTTGTATAATATGAACATTTTAGCAACATCAGTTCTTCCAATCCAACAATACAAGGGTATCTTTCTACTTTTTTATGTGTCTTTTTCAATTTCTGTTATCAGCATTTCATAGTTTTCAGTGTACTGATATTTCACTTCCTTGGTTAAATTTATTCCTAAGTATTTTGTTCTTTTTGATGCTATAGTAAATGGGATCTTTTTCTTAATTTATTTTTTGAATAGTTCTTGATAGTGTATAGAAAGAGACTTTTATATGTTCATTTTGTATCGTACAACTTAACTGAATTAATTTGTTATTTCTAACAGGTGTTTTTGGTGGAGTTTTCTATATATAGGTTTATATCATCAGCAGACAGAGGCAATTTTGCTTTTTCCATTCCAATTTGTATGCCTTTCATTTATTTTTCTTGTGTAATTGCTCTAGCTATAGGACTTCAAGTACTATGTTGAAAGAATTGGTGAGAATGGGCATCCTCATCTTTTTCCTGATCGTAGAGGAAAAGCTTTTTTAGCTTTTTGCTGTTAAGTGTGATGTTAGCTGTGAGCTTGTAATATATAGCCTTTCTTATGTTGAGATACATTCTTTCTATACCTAATTTATGAAGAATTTTTATCATGAAAAAATGTTGAATTTTGTTGAATGCTTTTCTGAATTTATTGAGATGATCATATGATTTTTACCCTTCATTCTGTTAATGTAATATATCATATTTGAGAACATAAATTGTTACACCCATTTTGGATATTAATACATCTCCAGTCAAATTAAACATTAGGATACCTTTATAATCTAGCATTTACAGTTTAGGGAATCTATCATACAGAAATAAGAATACCAGTACCTAGGTCATATGTACAAGGATATTTATTATAGCACTGTTTCAGTGGCAAAAAGAGGGATAACCCTAGCATCTACATGCAGGGAAATGGTTGAGTAAATTATCACATAGCTATACTATTGAATACTATGCCGCTATTAAAATGAATATGTTAGAATGTTATGTATGGACTGAAAGAATACCCATGTTCTTTTGCTAGGTAATCAAAATCAAGTTTCAGAATAATCTGTAACATATAATCCCATTTTTATATAAAAAAAAGAAAGATATTAACCCCCTAAAATTTTTATAGATACAGATATATGGATATAAATATAGAAACAGATGTGGAAAGCAGAAACACCAAACTCTGGATTATTGATTACATCAGGTGGAAAGAGGTTGGATGGGAAAGGGGTAGCTCTTAAGAGGTTCTGTATTTAGTTCTATATTGTTTGACTTGTTACAATAAGCATGTGTTACTATAATTTATTTAAAATATAATTAAAAAGTGGAAAAAATGGAGAGAAAATGGACTAGAAGGGGAATAAGGGAAACAAAGAAGCCAGTTAGGAGGCTGTTACAATGATACACATAAGAAATGATGGTGACTTAATTAGTGTAGCAGCAATGGAAACAGAAGTAGACAGGTTTATTTTAAAAAAAAATTTAATGTTTATTTTATTTTTAAGAGAGACAGAGAGTGAGTGGGAGAAGGGCAGAGAGAGAGGGACACAGAATCTGAAGCAGGCTCCAGGCTCTGAGCTGTCAGCACAGAGCCTGATGCAGGGCTCAAACTCACAAACCATGAGATCATGGCCTGAGCCGAAGTCAGAAGCTTAACCAACAGAGCCACCCAGGAGCCCCAGACAGGTTTATTTAGGAAAAAATTAGGACTTGGTGGCTTGTTTGAAGGGAGAAAATGAGGAGTCAAGGAAGCCACCCAGGTTTCTGGCAAAGTGCTATACTAGTCACTGAGATAACAATCAGAAAAGGAAGATGTGTGGTTTTAAACAGGTTTTAAGTTTCAGGTACTTGTGTGAAATTCAAGAAGAAAAAACCTGTAAGCAGTTGGGGATATGCATCTGAAGCTCAGGAAAAATATCTGGGCTGTAAATATGGATATGGAAATCATTAGCTAGGTTAGGACTCTCTCAGTTACAAGTGACAGATAGCTGGCCTAAACTGTATTAAGATCTTTTTTTCTAAAGAAGAGGGCATGGTCAAATGTCCATCTACTGCTGAATGGATAAAGAAGATGTGGTATATCTATACAATGGAATATTACTCAGAGATTTACAAAAATGAAATCTTGCCATTTGCAACAACGTGGATAGAACTAGAGTGTATTATGCTAAGTGAAGTAAGTCAGTCAGAGAAAGACAAATATCATATGACTTCACTCATATGTGGAATTTCAGATACAAAACAGACGAGGGGCATCAGGGTGGTTCAGTTGGTTCAGCATCCAACCTCCACTCAGGTCATGATCTCATGGTTTGCGGGTTCAAGCTCCACATGGTTCTCTGGACTTACAGTTCAGAGCCTGGAGCCTCCTTTGGATTCTGTCTCCTTCTCTCTTTGCCCCTCCCCTGCTTGCGTTCTGTCTCTGTCTCTCAAAATGAATAAATGTTAAAAAAAAAAAAGACACAAAACAGATGAACATAGAGGAAGGGAAGCAAAAATAATATAAAAACAGAGAGGGAAACAAACCATAAGAGACTCTTAAATACGGAGGACAAACTGAGGGTTGCTGGAGTGGTTTTGGGTGAGTGGGGGCTAAATGGGCAAGGGGCATTAAGGAGGACACTTGTTGGGATGAATCACTAAATTCTGCTCCTGAAATCATTATTACATTATATGTTAACTAACTTGGGTGTAAATTTTTAAAAATAATAATAATAAAAAGAAGAGGACATGGGATTTATTGGTTTATTTAACTGTAAAGTCCTTGATGAAGCTGGCTTAAGATATGGCTGAACCTTGGAGCTCATGTGATCTCACCAGTACTCTCTCAGCTCTGCTTTCCTTTGTATTCACCTCATTCTTCAGGCAGGTTCTCCCTATAAAATGGGAAAGATGGCTAGCAGCTCTAGCTTACAATTATCCAACTTAGTAAAGCCAATGGAAAAGTGTGCCTCACCCATCTACTGAAATCAGTAAGAAGGATGTTGTTGGCAACAGTGATGAGAGCAGTTTTAGTAGAGTAATAGGAATAGAAAGATTGAGAGTCAAGTTAGATGAGTCAGTAGAAAATAACAAATATAAATGAATAGCTAGAGATTTACTAGCCATCTACTATGTGCAAAGCACTGTGCTATATTACACGCAGGGATACAAAAATGATTAAGATAAAGTTCCTTAGTTCTGGAAGCCCATGGTCTTCATAAAAGAGGATCTTGTAAATAATTCCCAGAGGTGATTAGTACTTATATGGAGGTATGAGATTGTAGTGGAAGCATACAGGAGGGAGCCACAGAATGGCCAATCCAATACATTACCAAGGAGAAGCACACAATGGCTGCCATATACTAGGCATGCATACATGAATGGATGGAGGGAATGAAATTTGAATTGAATTTTGGAGGATGAATAGGACTTTTTTTTTAATTTAACTTTATTTTTATTTTTTTTAAATTTACATCCAAATTAGTTAGTATATAGTGAAGCAATGATTCCAGTAGATTCCTTAATGCCCCTTACCCATTTAGCCCATCCCCCCTCCCACAACCCCTCCAGCAACCCTCAGTTTGTTCTCCATATTTATGAATCTCTTTTGTCCCCCTCCCTGTTTTTATATTATTTTTGTTTCCCTTCCCTTACGTTCATCTGTTTTGTCTCTTAAAGTCCTCATGTGAGTAAAGTCATATGATTTTTGTCTTTCTCTGACTGACTAATTTCACTTAGCATAATACCCTCCAGTTCCATCCACGTAGTTGCAAATGACAAGATTTCATTCCTTTTGATTGCTGAGTAATACTCCATTGTATATATATACCACATCTTCTTTATGCATTCATCCATCGATGGACATTTGGGCTCTTTCCATACTTTGGCTATTGTTGATAGTGCTGCTATAAACATGGGGGTGCATGTGTCCCTTCGAAACAGCACACCTGTATCCCTTGGATAAATGCCTAGTAGTGCAGTTGCTGGGTCGTAGGGTAGTTCTATTTTTAGTTTTTTGAGGAACCTCCATGCTGTTTTCCAGAGTGGCTGCACCAGCTTGCATTCCCACCAACAATGCAAAAGAGATCCTCTTTCTCCGTATCCTCACCAACATCTGTTGTTGCCTGAGTTGTTAATGTTAGCCATTCTGACAGGTGTGAGGTGGTATCCAATACGGTTTTGATTTGTATTTCCCTGCTGATGAGTGATGTGGAGCATTTTTTCATGTGTCAGTTGGCCACCTGGATGTCTTTTTTGGAGAAGTGTCTTTTCATGTCTGTTGCCCATTTCTTCACTGGATTATTTGTTTTTTGGGTGTTGAGTTTGATAAGTTCTTTGTAGATTTTGGGTACTGACCCTTTATCTGATATGTCATTTGCAAATATCTTCTCCCTGAATAGGACTTGAATAAAGAAAAGTAGAAAGTGCAATTCTGACAAAGGGAACAGCAAATGCAAAGGCTAACCAAACCCCCTAGGTCTCTTAGCTCTCCTCATGGCTTAAATAAAAACCAATATGTAATGTAGGAGCTTGGAAGAAGGACTGAGGGAAGCCAGAACAATTGGCCAGAGAAAATGTGTTCAGATCCCAGAACTGCCTGAGAAGCTTTCAAATGCCCACTCAGACATTTCATAAATGGTATTTTAGTCCCAAATTATCTTGGCATCTTCCCCACCTCACTGTGTCTCTTTTCTACCCTCTGTTCACTTGAGAAAGAAATACTAGCTAGGCCAACACAACTCTTCCTTTCTACTAAATACAAGATATATAAGCCATGTATAATGTTTTTTTAACTTTTGTAGCAGTTTTAATTTCCCTGATATTCTAAAAAAAAAATTTTTTTTAGTGTATTCATTTTTGAGAGAGAGAGAAAGAGAGAGCATGAGCAGGGGGAGGGGCAGAGTGAGAGAGGGAGACACAGAATCCAAAGCAGGCTCCAGGTTCTGAGCTGTCAGCACAGAGCCCAATGTGGGGCTCAAACTCATGAACCGCGAGATCATGACCTGAGCCAAAGTCGGATGCTTAACCGACTGAGCCACCCAGGTACCCCTCTCTGATATTCTATTTAGTAATCTCTGGTGCAAGGTAGCAAAATACATTTAGAACCTCAATATAATTTGAAATCAATGATTCATCCTACTTTCTTTCTTGTTTAGGATTCCAAGCTGATTTAGAAGACATAGATCCTATGCCATTAACATGTTCAGAAATGTAGAGAGAGCTATTTTTGAAATAATTAAGTATCAAGGATGCTTTGCTATATATAGACTTATGAGTCTTAGCTTCATTTTATTTATTTTTTTCTTAGCTGCATTTTAGCACTGCTTCCAGTATATACCCTCTTTAATGAATCTAGTACTGTAGTAATTTAGGTCAGTTCTTGAGGGTTTAGCCTCACTTAGGTACTGCATATGCCAAGCCAGGGTTCTAAGCAACCTATGCTATTTGTTAAATAGTGTACTAATTAGAAGGTGGCTTTGTGCAGATCTCTTCTCTCTATAGCAAAACAACTCATAGGCCTAGCCTATAGCCGGAAAGTTAGTAGTGTCATGTAGATGAAATTCAGCACATCATTATCTTACATTGTGCCAGAAGAGCTGGAAGAAGATTGACTTGGTAATTCGCTATGTTTTGATCCTGATCTGTTTAGAAATATGACTTCTTAAAAAGGAAATGGAAAAAGAATGTGTTCCTCATGATAGCTTCACAGTATCTCCTGACAGTGTGTTCAGCTATTGTAAATACAGCAATTTTATTCTCTCCTCAAATTTCAGATATATTTCATTTATTTAAAAAAAGAAACTACATTGAAATAATCAAATTTTAAAGTATGAATTGCATGCTTTCAAAAGTGAAATTTTATATTTCATGTTACACATTTAAATCTCTGTTTTGTTCAAAAGCAAAGACAAACTTTTTTTGTTTTTTCAATGTTTATTTATTTTTGAGTCAGAGAAAGACAGAGCATGAACAGGGGAGGGTCAGAGAGAGAGGGAGACACGGAATCTGAAGCGGGCTCCAGGCTCCAACCTGTCAGCACGGAGCCAGCCAAGCCAGACGCGGGGTTCGAACTCATGAACCATGAGATCATGACCTGAGCCAAAGTCCAACGCATAACCGACTGAGCCACCCAGGTGCCCTGTAAAGACAAACTTCTTTCATGAGTCACAGAGTCATTGGTTTGTATAGTGCATTATCTTTACAAGTCATCTCCAAAACTTTATAAACTTAGGTTTACACTGTAACTTGCTTAAGGGAGAGGAGTATATTTGTGGTACAAATATTTTAACTCAGGTTGTTTTCAAGTTTCAGTTCAGCATTTTGAATCTAATCTCTTCTCCCCATTCCCTAGCATAGTATTCAAAATCCAGAAGCTATCAGAAATAAGGCCCAAATTTAGTACAGTAAAGCTGCCAGTATATGGTTGAAATATATATACAAGAAAGAAAACTCAGTTGATATTATCAAGCAATCTTTCTGACCCTTGATTTCTCTCTCGGACACCTTGTTGCAGAGAAATAGCATAGAATTTAAAGCCACATAGACCTGATTTCAAATTTAAAATCACAGAGACCTAATTTCAAATCTGAGGTCTACTACTTTTAGCTTTGTGGCCTTGGCCAAGTCACATAACCTCTCTCAGCATAAGTTTTCTCATTATATAAAGACAATAATGATATTTTCTTTGATAAGATATCATAAAGGTTAGAGGTAATATAAAATTCCTAATTCAATGCTAGCACATAACAGGTGCTCAATAATTGGTAATTATTAGTATCAACTGTGACATAAGAGTAGTACTAATCCATCTACTTGTCAGGTTATAGATAAAATGGATAAGAATGCTTTTTTCAAACATCATGGTCTCTTACCCATGTTTATAGTGGAGAAAAGAAGCTATTCTGCTTATCTCACAGGACTGTGATGATCAAAAGAGATAATATATACTAAAGCACTTAGAAAATGTAAAGTGCTGTTAGGATCAAGGTGGAGTCTGTAGTTTAAATAAGGCTTAAGAGACCTCTTTTGCTTCTCCCTCCAATGAATTAAAAGTTAAAGAATAAAAATTGAGGGGCACCTGGGTGGCTCAGTTAGTTAAGCATCTGACTTTGGCTCAGGTCATGATCTCACAGCTTGTGAGTTCGAGTCCCACATCAGGTGAGCTTGAGCCCCTCTTTGGGTGAGCTTGAGCCCAGCTTCAGGTGAACACGAGCCCCACTTCAGGTAAAAACACAAACCCTGCTTCTCTCTCTCTCTCTCTCTCTCTCTCCCCACTCCTTGCTTCTTTGCACCTTCCCTCTCAAAAAAAAATTAAAAAATAAAAATTGAATATCACAAACTGGTATTACTATTGATAGTTTGTTACATCTGATTTTGTCCATCTTGCAGGAAAATACAGAATACAAGTTTTGTAAATAAAATATACTTATTCTCAGTATACCCTGATTATTCAGAGGTCTTTTATTTAGCAACCGCAAGCATCCAGAACACAGCCTGGACACCTCACAGGAGGTGAGATGAAAGCCCTATGATCTGGAAACAAAATCTCAAGCCAATGAGGCCTCTCACTCTACACCTATAAGAGAGGAGTAGTGCCAACTTTACTAAGCATCTTGATTTAGTGTTGTATATAAAATAAAGGTTGCTTACTAATATAATGAGCTTAGTTGTCTGACAACCAATTAAAATGAGAGAAGGGGTCAAGGTGCCTGGGTGGCTCCGTCAGTTAAGCGACTGACTTAATCTCAGGTCATGATCCCACAGTGTGTGCGTTCGAGCCCTGCATCAGGCTCTGTGCTGACAGCTCAGAGCCTGGAGCCTGTTTGAGAATCTGTGCCTCCCCCTCTCTCTCTGCCCCTCCCCAACTTGTGCTCTGTCTCTCTCTCAAAAATAAATAAACATTAAAAAAAATTTTTTAATGAGAGAAGGGGTCTACTAGATGTAAGAAAACTGATACCCTAAGAAGGCATAGTTAGTATAAAGACAGAATTCTAAAAACAGAACAAGAAAAATGAAGTCACTTGGGATCATTCATGTAGGGGTTCTAACTTCCCTGTATGCCTTAGTAGACACTGAGCATGTCACTCGATGGTCCAGTAGGGAATTTTCATAGTGATGCTTAGTCCTCAACAGACAACTATATCTGACATGACAAGACAAAGAAGTCTCAAAGCATTTTAGAAAGATTTCTGTCAGATTTCAAAGTTTGCTATTATTGGAGTAAGTTTTAGTTATCCAGAAAACTCATTGCTGTGGAGTCACTTCTATGGTGCCAAGTAAGTAAGCTATTAACTATACATTAAAGCTGCTAGTTGGGGTACCTGGGTGGCTCAGTCAGTGAGCATCTGACTTCAGCTCAGGTCATGATCTCACGGCTCATGAGTTTGAGTGCCACATCAGGCTTGTTGCTGTCAGCATAGAGCCTGCTTCAAATCCTTTGTCACCTTCTTTCTCTGCCCCTCCCCTATCTCTCAAAAATTATTAAACATTAAAAAAAATTTTTTTAAAAAGCTGCTAGGCAAAAACCATATAACATTGTAATTAGAAAGAAATATGTATGGTATTTAACCAACTCTACTAGAAGCCATCTTAAAGATTAATAAATTCTAAAATAATATATACATATATCAAATCATTACCTTGTACACCATAAACTAATCTACTGTTATATGTCAATTTATCTCAATAAAACTGGAAAGAATAAAAATAGTATGTATGTAATAAGTGCATTTAAGACAAAAATCACCTTATGGGACGCCTGAGTGGCTCAGTCGGTTGAGCATTGGGCTTCGGCTCAGGTCATGATCTCACAGCTCATGAGTTTGAGCCCCACATTAGGCTCTGTTCTGGAGCCTGGAGCCTGCTTCAGATTTTGTGTCTCCCTCTCTCTCTCTCTCTGCCCCTCCCCCACTTGTGCTCTTTCTGTCTCTCAAAAATAAATAAACGTTTTTTAAAAATTAAAAAGAAACATCACCTTGGACCTATAATTACGCAAAACCTATTTGAATACTGAAAAAAGTAATTTCCAAAATATTAAATACAGTATTATAACCATTATATGTTACAAACAGCTAAGGTTTTTTTCTTAAAGAAAGCTTTTTGGGAATACATATAAATGTGATACAATTATATGAAAATTATATGAAAAGAATGATGAACACAAGATTCAGGATAGTTTACCTCGGGTGGGGGAGAGATAGGAGGTGAGAGTGAGAAGGAACTGCATGATTGGATATAAGTTTTTACAAAGTCCTAGGTTTTGTTTTAAGTGATTGGTTCCCAGGTGATTGTTCCATTGTGTTGTTTTTTTTTTAACTAAATAAAGTGAGTTACACATAGACCGATGTGAGTTAGGATATGCTGTAAATGTAAAATACACACCAGATTTCAAAGACTTAGGTACCAAAAAAAAAAAGCATTGTAAAACATCTTATTAATACATATTTACATTGATTACATGTTGAAATTATAATATATTGGATATATTGAGTTAAAATCCAATAAATTGGATATATTAAGTAAAATTAATTTCACTTTTTTACTTTTTAATATGGCTAATAGAAAATTTAAAAGTACATATGTGGCTCAAAATTGTGGCTGTGGCAGCATAAGAATTCTACAGCACTGGTCTTTATGTTTTTAACCAGTTGTTTTCAGACTTGAAGCTAGTTAGTTTGTCTTTTTAGACTTAGTAATTCTAATTTATTTCATTTTTGGCTTCTAAAATCTCAACTGAAAGTTTTAATAAATATGAAAGCAATGCATGTCCCTTCTAAAACAAAGTTAAACATGAGAGAAATTTGATTTAACACAAGGAAAGTAACATCACAACCTTAGTTTCCAGACCTAGCCACCATTAACAATTAAGTAGTTTTCTAGGTGTGTGTACTTTTAAGGTTTTAGAACCTGAACATCAAAGTTATCTATCTCCTTTCTCACATTCTCTGTGACCAGAGAAGTAATGGAAAGTCATAGCTTGCTTTTGTGCCACTTCTGGAGTGGGAATACTCTAATGTTAGCTGGATTTGGATTTCTTTCCCTGGCCAAGATTCTTCTCCTCCCCAAAAGAAATGCCATTTGGCCTATATTTATAGTAAAATCCAAAGTGAGCTGAAATTAATTTTCCAAGAATTTCCCAATATCCCTGGAAGAAATCAGAGAGCCAATGGGTTATTATAAAACCAGAACTAAGAATCACTGTTTCAACCTATTGGTCTCCAACAAAGTACCTGATAATTTCTCCCACTGGGTATTAAGCAGGCTTCTGGTGGGAGTGTAACAATCTGAAGAAAACAAGGTGCATCCATTTGTCTTCAGTCATAGCTTCCTCTGTATTCTTAGGAAACAGTTTAATGGAGATAGCTGTAAAGGGAAAAAAGAATACAAAGGTCAGATTTGGATTATGTGCCAGGTCTTGAAAATGTTCTTTCCATATTGCCTGAGGCTCTATATGAAAATCATTAATAGAGGAATAGCTTCTTTTTTTTTTTCAAGTGCCATAGAGATTATAGAAGCTATTTTCTTTGTTCACATTACTGATTGATAAGGTCAAAGATTCTGGATGCATTTCTTGGAACAAACACCAAATAATTTGATATTTTTCCTTGTTGTCTGTCCAGTGAAGCAAATTCACTCAACAATTATATTCTTAAAAACATAACAATGGACTTTAATATCATATTGTATATGATCTCATTTTTCGCATTCTATATGATCTCAGGTTGAGACCTGCATGAGAAAAATAAATACAAACTGCACTCTTACTGCTATTCTGATTAGGATCTCTTTCCTCTCCCTTTTACAGAGGAATGACTGACGTGAAAAAGGCACTCCAACCAAGGCTTTTCTGAAACTCTTTTTAAGTCATTGTTCAAAGCCATCCTATCTACCCTCAAGTCCATTATCATTTTTCTTCTATCCTAACTCTCTTCAATTCCAGTTTGTTTCTTTATTGGTCACATATTGTTTTTGTGTCTTACCTCCTCCTCCTCCTCCTGTAAGATTGACAGTTCCTTGAAGTAATAGACCATGTCAAGATCTAATTCTAAAGTAATATAATGCACGTATCCAGAAAATACTTATCAACAATATTATTACCTAGAACCCATTTGCCCTAAACCTTGTCTGGGTTTATCTTATGCTATTCATGCCTTTTTTTTAAGGCTGCAAATGCAAATAACATACTAAACTTGTCCAGAGGTCACAAAAAGATAAATGGGAATTAGAAACAAATGGACAACATATGAGAGTTTTATATATTAATGGCTTATTTAATTATTTTTTATATTTTTGTTTGCTTTTCCTATGTAGAAATGTATCCTTTTTATGGAGCACTGTGTGATTTAATTTTTTGAACAGAATAACAGATTAAACAGAATAGTTGGCAGAAAATAGATTTAGAATTCAGATCTAGTCCAACTACTAACTAACTGTGGGATTTAGGTGAATCAAACGTCTGTTTAATTTCTTGGGAATGGGAGGTAGATGGCTTAACAGTTATCCTGATCACCTCACAAGGATATTAACAGGATAAATACATCAGAAAGTGCTTTGTAAATTAAACACCGTATAAATATGAGGTTCTTCAGATGTGATTACATTTGCACTTCCAACATTCAGGGAAAAAATTCATTTCCTGTTAGCTTCCTTTGTAGTTTGCAGATGTAGCCACAAAGTACTTTGGCCTTTGTCAGTATAGTAAAAATGCCAGCCAGCCTTTAGACAGATGTAATTTATTTGAGAAAATGATATTAGCTCACTTCTCTCTTGTTTTAAAAATTAAAATCAATGTTTTATTAAAATAGCTACACATAGAAATATAAATATTATATTAAATAGTATACATACAGCAAAATTCCAAAGCACCTCAGTAATACATTGCTCACTAATTATTCACTGTTATAATCCTCATTATTGTTTTAAAACAGATTTATTGAGATATCATTCACATAGCATACACTTCACCCATTTAACACGTACAACTCAGTAGTTATTAGACTGTTCACAGAGTTGTACAACCAACAACATCAGTTTTAGAACATTTTCCTTACTTCAAAAGGAAACTCTTTAGCTATCATCTCCTAACTTCTCCGTTCCCTCCCCCAGCCCTAGGCAACCACTAATGCATTTTCTGTCCCAGTAGATGTCCCTATTCTGGACCTTTCATGTTAATGAACTCATATAATATATACTCTTTTGTGTCTGACTTCTTTCTCTTAGCATAAGATTCTCAAAGTTCCTCCATTTTGTAGCATGTATCAATACTTCGTTCTTTTTTTTATCATGATAAAATATATATAACATAAAATTTACCATTTAACCATTTTCAAGGATACAATTCAGTGACATGAAGTACATTCACAATGTTTTGCAACCATCACTACTTTGCATTTCCAAAATTTCTTCATCCTCCCAAAGAGAAACAAACTCTCCATCCATTAAACTATAACTCCCCTTTTCCCACTCCCACCAGCTCCTGGTAACTGCTCTTCTATTTTCTGTCTCTGTGACTTTGCCTATTCTAAGTACCTCATATAAATAGAATCATACAATATTTGTTGACAACATACATTATGTTGTCAAGGTTCATATATGTTGAAGTATGTATCAGTACTTCATTCTTTTTAGGGATGAATAATATTTTAGGGATATACCATATTTTATCCATTCATCAGTTGATGGACACTTGAGTTGTTTCCACTTTGGGCTATTATGAGTAATACTGCTGTGAACTTCCATGTACACATTTTAATGAAAATATATTTTTATCTCTCTTAAGTATATACCCAGGAGTAGAATTTCAGGGTCAAATAGTAACTCTCTGTTCTACCTTTTGAGGAACTTCCAGAAATGTTTTCCAAAGTAGCTGTACCATTTTACAATCCCACTAGTAGTGTATGAGGATTCCAATTTCTCCACATTCTCACCAACACTTATTACTATCTGTTTTTTTTATTATAGCCATCTAGTGGGTGTGAAGTGGTCTCTCACTGTTGTTTTGCTTTATATTTCTGTGATGACTAATGATGTTGAGCATCTTTTCATGTACTTATTAGCTATTTGCATATCACATTTGGAGAAATGTCTATTCAGATCTTTTGCCCATTTTCCAAGTGGATTATTTTTTATTGAGTTCTATATATATTGTAGATTTAATTCTCATAAGATATATGATTTGTAAATATTTTCTCCCATTCTGTGGGTAGTCTTTTTACTTTCTCATTGGTATCATTTGTAGCACACAAGTTTTTAATATTGATGAAGTCCACTCTATTTTTTCTTTCATTCCTTGTGTTCTTCATTGTTTTTATTGCTTCTGTTTTAACTTAGAAAAGAAAGATCCAGGGTATGTTTTCCACTCCCCATGTGATTTACGTTCAGTCACAACTCAAGTGGCTCTGATTTTTCTATGATTTCAGGTGTCCGTAGCTTAGAAAATCCAGAAAAATAAAAGTAAAATCCAAGGTATGTTTTCTACTCCCCTTGTGATCTGATATTTGGTCACAACTCAAATGTCTGTGCTGTCTGATCTCCATAGCTTCTTTGACAATGGTAGTCTACCTTTGCTACATTACTTTCCTTACAGAACTGAGTGGTCTAAACTAGGAAACAAGAAGTCAGTTATTTCCTCTCTCTCACCCTTTTGTAAGGACTATTTCTTCCTATCTTTCAGTTTGCAGACATGGAGTGAGATTATAGTCATATTGATATATCTGTGCTTTAACATATAACCAATATACCTGGTCTTAATTGATTAGATTTTGCCTACTATAAAAATATTCTTTTACACTTAACTATGATGTTAGCTGTTTGGCTCTAATGACACATGTTTTTTCTGAATAACTTAGTTACAGAATACCTCAGCAAAAGAATTTGAGCTGATGACCACATGAGATCAAATTTCTGCCAGAACAAAACATTTACACATTTAAATCAAAAACCTTAGATGACCTCTAGGATTCTTTCAGCCATGAATTATGTTCATTTTAGGCAGATTTGAAATTATTTAATAAAACTATTTAACATATCTAGTTCATTTATTATGGACTAAATAAGCCACGTGCTGTGATACAGACCTCAGGCTCAATTCTAAAATTAGCTTTCATCTATTGTATTCCTACTAGGTTCTGGGCATTGTGCTAGGCATTCTAATCCTCGCATTATCCCTGCACATTAAATGAAGGTTATTCTCATTTTACATACAAACATAACATCAACCTCAGAAATGTGATGTAATTTGAGCAGAGGGTACAAGTGGTTAAAAAAAAAAGAACAAAAATAAAGTGTTCGTTGTCTTAGTTTGCCCCTCTTGGCAGGTGTTCATTTTGCCTTTTGATGCTTCCAGACCTAATCTTAACCCTAAAGTATTCATGTTGACCTGCTCTTGCCTGAGTCTTGGACACACTGGGTTTGTTTTTTTTTTTTTTTTTTTTGGATAGAAACTTTTTCTAGCCATAAGCATTCCACTGGGGTTGCAGGGCACCAACTTGCTTTAGTGTCTCTAGGTGGAATAATCTAAAAGTGGCTTTTTTGTATGTTTTCATTTAAATTCCAGTTTGTTAACTTACAGTGTGATATTAGTTTCAGGTGTACAATATAGTGATTCAACACTTCCATACGTCAGAAGAAAGTGAATTTTTGAATGAAAGTTTAGAATCTTAGTAAAGCCACAAAACCTAGACCCACCCCCAAACTACTGTCTTGGTGATGCTCATCTCTATTTATCACTAGATCCTTTTAGGTTGGTGGGATAGGACCTTGGTATGCAGTATCATTAATACACCATTAAAACTCAACATTTAGGTTCAGTTTCCCCATTTGTACACCAAAAATCAATCTTGTACTGTGGAAACCAACCTGGACTATAAAATATAAGAGAATTGATCAAGAAATATTTATGTTGCATGGCAGAAATTTTTTTAATGTTGTTTTTTCCTTTTTTTGAGCATCTTGGGCTTCTATTCTGAAGAAGCCCGTTCTTTTTAGGGATGGGCTAACTAATTATAAATATCAGAAAAAATGAGCATATCAATCTTTTTCTTTTCCAAATGAATGATGGGCTCTTTGTCCCATAAGCTGTAACATGCATAAGTACAGAGATTGGATTTAAGGTATGGGAGAAGCAGGAAATAGTCATTAATTACATGGTCAAGTGGGAGAAATATCACATGAATACAGACATAATTGTCAGAGGCTAGTCATCTTCTTTAGAAGCTTTTTTGGAGTTGTTGAGCACAAAATATGGGCCCTTACTTTATGTACTTTATGTCATTGAATTCTCATAATAATCTTATAAAGTCAACATTATTGTTCTCATTTTACAGATGAGCAAACTGTGGCTCAAACATTAAGTAATTTACCCGAAGCCACACAACTGGTTAGTGGCATATTCAATAATCAATCCAAGGTATTTTTGATTCAAAAGTTCTTTGAAGTATGCTGCTTCCTAGTGACTTAGCATGGTCAAACACTTGCTTTTTCCTTGTGATATTCAGTGCTATAATCAGTCTGGTACTAGTAATGCAGCAACACCTGAAGCATACTGATTTGAGGGGTAAAGGAGAGTTTAAGGACCAGAAAATAGCATGTAAGACAGGGGTTGTAAAGTAAAGATAACGGCCTTTTCTGAAATGTTGAATTTGAAATTATATACTTTATACCAAGAATCCCAACAAGTAAAACTTACTATTACTTTGAGTTGAGAATGTGTGTATGGGGAAATTTTCCTGTTATTGCTTTTGAGGCTTAAAGCAGCTATTACAACCCTCCAGAATAACCTACTTTCACCAGTCTTACCTTTACTTAACAGTAACTGTGAATGTCAAATCTTGTTTTATACAGAAGGAGCCAAAGTTTCCCTGCCACTTACATCTTTCCCCCAAGAAACAAAACCTTTAGAAACCCACAAAGGAGCATTGTATAGGAAGAGAACTTGGGCCACACCAAGAGTGATCACTTAATATTCCACAAATTTCCACTGAAATTAGGAAAGGTATTTTACAGTGCTTTTCATAAACCTAGTAAATCTCCATCTCTTAACGTTTTCCTAGACATTCTTTCACTATGGTTTATTCCTTAAATCATTACTACTGTTCAGAAATCCCCTTAGATGTCAAAAAAAATCAATTTTTGAGGGTGTTGTGTGCTTTGCTGATTTTTTTTCTTAAAAAGAAAATAGAAGGACTTATGTTTCTTCCAAGATCAAGCAATTTCCTTCTAGCTCCTCCCTCTTGCACTAAAATCCCCTGGATATAACACGACAAACAAAACTCTGAAAAGTGGAAAGAACAAGCAGACTGCCTCAGAACTTGAGGAACAATACAGTGGTACACTCCCTGGATTTCCTCTTTGCCTCCTATATATCCCAGACAGGTCACTACAGAAGCCTCCAATCCATAAGTGCCAACAGACACGGACAAAACATCTCTAAGAAAAGCCTGATACCCATATCTAAAAGAAAGGAGGAAAGGGTTGCCTAACAATGGAAAACCTTTTGGCAATACCTGTTCTATTCTAGCCAAACAACAACAGAAAAAAAAAAATCATGCCCTCCCCACTGTCCCCCAGTTTCAATGGAGCCTAGTAGGAAGTAATATTTCACTCCACTCCTTCCACACAAATAAGCAGGCATCATGCTGCTATTCCCACTGCTGAGGTGGTGTTGGCAGAACTGGACAGGCAGTCTTTCTAATCCCCTATTCGGCAGAAGCAATGGTACTCCTATTCTCCTTCCAGAGTATTGTCAGCCCAGTCCACTGGCAAGCTAAGCTGCCTCACTCACACCCAGAAGCAAAAAGAGTTAACAACTTGGTGCAAAGTAAAGCTAGTCACCACTGGACTTCATCACCATCTCCATGTCACTGAGGCCCAATGAGGAGGCTGAGCTTCCACCACCTCCACATCAAAAAGACTGAACAAAGGGATGCATATCAAGGCTAGTAAGCATTCCACTTTTCCCCCAACCCTGGTGTCAGGGATGCCCAGTGGGAATCTGCACTTGCACATCCATCTGACAGCAATGAGACTGAAAAGGGCAATACAAATGAGAGCTAGTCAGCACCCCTATCCCCATCCCACCCCCATTTCAATGGGGTCCAATGGAGAGCTGAACCTTTACCCCCAGTCAGCATCCAGTCTTAAATTAACAAGGTGGTAAAAGGTAGAGCTAGTTGGTACTTTTCTTTCCTTTCCCCTGGTGTCAGTCAGCAGGGCTCACAGGGAGCTGAGCTTATACTTCCATTCAAAGATAACAAAAGCCAGAAAAAAAGATAACAGAAGCTTTACAGATCAATGCCCCACTTTCACTGGGATAGTGCCAGCAGAGCCAGAGGGGTAGCTGAACTTCCATTCCCCATTTGCAACTAGGAAGTAAGAGTCAGTGCCCCATTTTTGTCAGGGTCACATCAGTGAGATGCAGCAGGAACATACACACATACTCAACCCTTACATTATACCTCACCACAAGGACTCCCTCCTTTAAAAATGTAATCTTAAGTCTAGTAAGACAGTGTCCAAAAACCTCCAGTTTAAAGAAATATATAACTCGTGAGTGAGAACAGACACCAACACTCAGTTGAATCAGATTTTATCTGACAAGGATTATAAAGCATCAATAATAAAAATGATCCTGGGGCGCCTGGGTGGCGCAGTCGGTTAAGTGTCCGACTTCAGCCAGGTCACGATCTCGCGGTCCGTGAGTTCGAGCCCCGCGTCCGGCTCTGGGCTGATGGCTCAGAGCCTGGAGCCTGTTTCCGATTCTGTGTCTCCCTCTCTCTCTGCCCCTCCCCCGTTCATGCTCTGTCTCTCTCTGTCCCAAAAATAAATAAACGTTGAAAAAAAATTTAATAATAAAAATGATCCAACAAGTAATTACAAATTTTTTGGAAACAACATACAAAATCTCAGCAAAGAAATAGAAATTATTTTTTAAAAGAAGCAAATCAAAATTATAGGACAAAAAATACAATAACTTAAACTCAGTGAATGGGCTCAATAGTAGAATGGGCTCAATAACAGAAGATAGAATCAGTGAACTTTAGGTCAGAGCAGTAGAATTTACTCAGCCTGAACAGCAAAGAGAAACTAGACTAGAAAAAATGAACAAAGCCTCAGAGAATCTGGGACGACAACAAAAGATCCAGTATTCATATCATCAGTGTCCAAAAGGAAAGGAGAGAAAAAGAAGTACTTGAAGAAATAATGGCTGACTTAAAAAGGATAGAAATTCTGACATGCTAAAACATGGATAAATCTTAAGGATATTATACTAAGTGAAATAAGCCAGTCACAAAAAGACAAATACTATATGATTCCACTTATATGAGGTACCCAGAGTAGTCAAATACATTAGAAAGAATAAGATGATTACTGCTAGGGGTGGAAGGTAGAGGGGAATGAAGCATTGTTTCATGGACGTAGAGTTTTAGTTTTGCAAGGTTAAAAGAGCTTTGGAGACTGAGTGTACAACAATGTGGAGATAATTAACACTACTGAACTTACACTTGAAAATAGTTAAGATGGTAAATTTTATGTGTATTTTAATCACAATTAAATTTTAAAGAAATTTTAAATGTAAGAAACTCTGAAAACCTTAAATTTGGCAAAATACATATTCAAAGCGATAAGTGAAACCCAAATATAATAAACCCAAACAAATCCATGCTAAGACACATCATAATGAAACTTATGAAAACTAAAGATATTTTTAAAATTTTGAGATCAGCCAGGAAAAAATGATGCATTACTTCTAAGGGAACACCAGTTAGACTAACAACACATTTCGTATTTAAAAGCAGAGAGACCAGAAGGAAATGGTACATTTTTCAAATGCTGAAAGAAAACTGTCAACCACAGATCTACATCAAGAAAAACCCCTTTGGGAATTAAGGGGAAATAAAGGAATTTTTTAAATGTTTATTTATTTTTGAGAGAGAGAGAGAGCATGAGCAGAGGAGGGCAGAAAGAGAGAGAGACACACACAGAATCCAAAGCAGGCTCTAGGCTCTGAGTTGTCAGCACAGAGCCCGATGCAGGGCTCAAACTCACAAACCACAAGATCATGATCTGAGCCGGAGTTGGGCACTCAACCAACTGAGCCACAGGTGCTCCTAAAGGAATTTTTAGAGGAATAAGAGTATCTTTTTTTGATAGCAAAACTACACTTAAACATTGGCTAAAAGAAGTTCTATAAACAGAAATGATAACAGAATAAGGCTCAGAACTTCAGAAAAGAAAGAAATACACCTTAGTGGTGAAAATAGGGGTAAATACAATAGACTATGCTAGTTGTCATGAGTTTCTTACATCATTTCTGATGGTTGAAGCAAAAATTATAACACCATCTGATGTGGTCCAATGTATGTAAAGGAAATGCTTAAGGCAGTTAAGACATATATATTGAAAAAGTGGGGAGGATTCTCAACATCATTAGCCATTAGGGAAATGTAACTCAGAACAATAGTGAGATAAAACTTCGTTCCCACTAGGGTGGCTATAATAAAAAGATAATATAACAAGAGTTGGCAAGGACATGGAGAAATTGGAACTATCATAAACTGCTGGTGGGAATGTAAAATGATGCAACTAACTCTTTTGGAAAAAACAGTCTGGCAGTTCCTCAAAATGCCAAATATATGATCCATTACCATATGACCCAATACACATTCCCAAGTATAATCAAATAATTGAAACAGATATTCAAATTCTTGTACATAAATGTTCATAGCACCATTATTTATAATAGCCGAAAACTGGAAACAGCCCAAATATCCATCAACTGGTGGATGGATAAATAAAATGTGGTATATTCATACAATGGAACACTATTTGGCAATAATATTGATGTGTGGTATGACATGGATGAATCTTGAAAACATTATGCTAAGTGAAAGAAGGCAATAACATATTCTATGATTCCATTTATATGAAATGCCCAGAATAGCCAAATCCATAGAGACAGAAAGTAAATCCTTGGGGTGGAGGGAGATGGACAGAAATGAAGAGTGACTGCTAAGGGGTATGTGGTTTCTTTTGGGGATGATGAAAATGTTCTAAAATGAATTGTGGTGAGGTTTCCACATCTCTAAAAACCATTGAATTGTACATGTTAATGGATGAATGGTATGTGTGAATTGCATCTCCTTAGAGCTCTTAACAAAAGAAATAAAATGCAGAGTATAGATGGACCTAAATGAGAGGAAGGCTCCTGTGCTGTATTTGAAGTACTAAATCATCAATAGCAGTAGACCGTAATAAGTTATGTATGTATCATAACACCTAGAGCAACCACTAAGAAAACTATACTGAGTGGAATACTCAAAAACATTATAAATAAAGATGCAATCCTTAGAAGATTTTCAAATGGCCCACAAGAAGGTAGGAAAGAGAAAAAAGGAATTAAACGAGGGAAACAAACAGGAAACAAAATATAAAATGGCAGATGTAAGTGCTAACAGATCAATAATTACATTAAATGTAAATGATCTAAATATACCAATTAAAAGACAGAGATTAGTAGAATGGGTGATAAAATATCACGCAACTACATGTTGTCTACAAAAAATTCATTTTGAATACAACCAAATACATACATTGAAAGTAAGAATGGAAAAAGATATATCATGCAAAAATTAATGGAAAAAAGCAGGAGCTGTTATATGAATATAAGATAAAATGTAATTCCAAGCAAAGAAAATGACTAGAGAAAAAAGGGGATAATATAATAAAATGATCAATCCATCAGGATAATGCAACATCCTAAATGTGTACACACCAAACAGCAAAGCCTCAAAATACATGAAACAAAACAGAAATAGGTAAATCCACAAATATAATTCGGACTTCAACAACTTGAAACAATTGATAGAACTACTGGACAGAAAACTAACAAAGATAGAGAAGAACTGAACAACACAATGAACCCACGAAATCTAATTAATATATATAGAACACTACTCCCAACAACACCAAACTAAACATTTCTTTTAAGCACCATGGAACATTTATCAAGGTAAAACATATCCTGGGCTGTATAACAAACCTCATCAAATGTGAGAATTGTAATAATAGAGTATGTTCTCTGATAATCATGGGATTAATAAGAGAAACACAACAGGAAAATCTCTAATCACTTAGAAATTAAATAACATGCCTCAGAATAATCCATGGGTCTAAGAGGAAGTGTCAAATCAAGTTACAACATATATAGAGCTCACATGTTATTAAAATCTCCCTAAAAAGGAATCTCCAAGCCCAGATGGTTTCACTGAATAACTCTACCAAATATTTTAAGAACTAGAACCAATTTTACACAATCTGTTCCAGAAAGTAGAAAGTGAGGGAACACTTCCCTATTATTTTATGAGAGCACTATACCCTGATACCAAAATCAGACAAAACAGCACTAAAAAGGAAAACTAGGGGCCAATATCTCTCATCAAATTAA
The DNA here is from genome assembly GCF_018350175.1 of Felis catus. Taxonomy (NCBI): domain Eukaryota; kingdom Metazoa; phylum Chordata; class Mammalia; order Carnivora; family Felidae; genus Felis; species Felis catus. The sequence goes on from NC_058386.1 coordinate 57,066,838, forward strand.
ATGTAAAAATCCTCAACAAAATACTAGCGAATCATATGCCAAAATATATAAAACAATTATATATCATGACTAAGTGGGATTTATTCCAGGCTTTATGCAAGAAATTAATAAATTCAGCCTCACATATCAATAGGCTAGAGGAGGAAAATTATATGATCATATCAATTAATGCTGAAAAAGCTCTTGACAGAATCCAACACCCATTCATGATTCAAACCCTCAACAAACTAGGAATAGAGAGGAACTGCCTCATACACTATGTATATGTATATATACATACATATATACATATATACACTATGTATACATAGTGTATACATATATACATATACACTATATATATATACACACACACTACAGCCAAGATCATACTTTACAGTAAAAAACTGAATGCTTTCTTCCTAAGATTGAAACAATGCAGGAGTATATGTTGTCATCATTCTTACTGAACATAGTACTGGAAGTGCTTTGCATACTGATCAGAAAGAAGAAATGCTATTTAGACCATTTACATTTGAGCTAATTACTGATAGATTAGGGCTTTAATCTGCCAAATTTTTTTCCATTTTTTTTATTCTCTGTTTTGTTTCTTTTCTTTTCCTGCTTTCCTGTGAGTTACTTGAACCATTTGCAGAATTTTGTTTTAGTAGTGCTTTTGAATGTATCTCTTTGTGTTGCTTAGTGGTCGCTCTTGGTATTACATTGTGTATACATAACTTACCAGTTTACTGGTATTGACATTTTACCACTTCGAGTAAACTGTAGAAAACTTACCTGTCTTTAAGTCCCTTTACTCTCCCCTTCCTCCATTTATGATATAATTGTCTTAAATATTACTACACATATATTGTGAAACACATAAGAAAGACTGTTATAACTTGATTTAATTGTCACACGCAACTCAGAGAGAGTCAAGAGAAGAAAGTCTATTGTATTTACCTTATTTTTGCTCTTCTTTTGTTCAAGAGTCAAGTCAAGTTCAAGTCAAGAGTCAAGAGAAGAAAGTCTATTGTATTTACCTTATTTTTGCTCTTCTTTTGTTCTTTCTTCCTGATAGTCCAAGATTCCTTCCTTTATCATTTCCTTTCTCTTTCAGAACTTCCTGTAGCCATTATTTTAGGTTAGGTCTGCTGGTCACAAATTTTGTTAGTTTGCCTTCATCTGAGATGTCTTGATTTCCCTTTAATTCCTGAATAATATTTTCACTGGGTATAGGATTCAGTGTTTGAAAGTTCTTTTCTTTCAGCACTTGAAAAATGTGCTGCTTCCTTCTGTTCTTCCTGGCTTCTTACAAGAAATTCACTGCCATTTGAGTTGTTTTTTCTCTAAAAGGTAAAGTTTCACTTTTCTCTAGCTAAGAAGGTTTTCTTTTTGTCTTTGGTTTTAGAAGTTTAACTTCATGTGACTGTTATTGATCCCATGAGCTAAGCTTTTCATTTCAGTTATTTTTCAATTCTAATATTTCCATTTGTTTCCTCTTTATATCTTCCATTTCTTTGCCAAGACTTTCTATTTCTATGTGAGGCTTTAATTTTTTTTTTTTTTACCTATTTCAAGAGTGTTCATAATTACTCATTGAAGCATTCTTGTGATAGCTACTTTAAAAATCTTAGTCATAGAATCCTGTCATCTCTATTATCTCACTGTAGGTTTTTATGTATTATCTTTTTTCATTCAGTTTGAGATATTCTTGGCTCTTGGTATGACAAATGGTTTTTTTTTATCAAACCCTCAACATTTTACATTTTGTTTTAAGGCTCTGGATCTTATTTAAACCTTCTGCTTTAAATGTATTTTTGTGACACTGCTCTGTCAGGTGGTAGAGGGGTTGTCCACCTCATTGTTTCCAGGTAGAGCTTGAAATGCAGGTTCCACACTTGGTCTTCTTTGACATCTGAGGGAGAAGAGATTCCTCATTATTGTTGGGTAAGGGTGGGAGTTCCAACTTACCATATGTGTCAGTCTCTTCTGACATTGCAAGTGGGGTAGTCTAGTTACTTACTCATGGGGATGAACGTCCCAGATCCTTATTTCACTTTCTCTGACCCCACATGAGCAGGGGATGGGGGCACCTTGTTATAACTTCATGAGAGTGGAATTTTAGGGTTCCCATTCATCCTTTGCTGGAATGGTTGGGATGGAGCCACAGGTGTTTTTCTGCAGTGTTGCCGGAATAGAAAAGTTATTGTCTAAAAGCTTTCTCTCATGCCAGATCATTCCTTATCTGGGCCTTTAGGTCAAAGAGGATTTTGTTAAGGTTTCTCTTTTTCTGATCCTGTTGGTATTTCAGGGCTGCTGGCATGTTCAGTTCCACGTCTGGGGTATATGAATCACAAAGAAAACCTGGAAAATTTATCATTCTGTCATTCCTTGGGTTCCAAGTTTTCTAAACAGTTTGTCTGTCTTCTTCTCTCCACCTTTCCAAGTCTTATGTTTATTTTATTATATATTAATGTGCAGGATCTTTTGTTTTATGTAGCAAGAGGAATAAGGAAAAGTATGCCTACTTCAGGAAACTTATCCATTTAATGGCTACAAGATCTATAGTGATCCCTCCCCTGTTTTATTCCTTATATTAGTGATTTTTGTCCATTCTACTTTTGACTTTTGTCAGTCTTGTTAGAGGTTTATCAATGTTATTGATTTTTTCCCCAAAGAACCAGATTTTTATTTCATTGATTTTCTTTTTGTCTTCCTGTTTTAAATTTTTTTTTTCAACGTTTATTTATTTTTGGGACAGAGAGAGACAGAGCATGAATGGGGGAGGGTCAGAGAGAGAGGGAGACACAGAATCGGAAACAGGCTCCAGGCTCTGAGCCATCAGCCCAGAGCCTGACGCGGGGCTCGAACTCACGGACTGCGAGATCGTGACCTGGCTGAAGTCGGACGCTTAACCAACTGCGCCACCCAGGCGCCCCTGTCTTCCTGTTTTAAATTTCATTTATTTCTTCTCTTATCTGTATTAACTTCTTCCTCCCGATTATTTTGGTTATATTTTGCTTTGTGTTTTTGGTTTCCTGAAATAGAAATTTCAATTATTTCTTTGAGACCTTTCCCCTTTTCTAAATGTAAGCCTCTAGTGCTATAAATTTCCCTGTCAGCACTGCTTTAGTTGCATCCATAATTTTTTTTCTTTTTTTTTTTTTTGTGGAGGGGTCTTCCAGTAAAAACCGGAAAACCTGCTAGACAAATTCTAAAAGAGCTGTAATACTACATCCATAAATTTTGATATGTTGTATTTTTATTTTCATTAAGTTCTGTGTATTTTTTGTTTCCTTTGAGACTTCTCTGATTCACAGGTTGTTTGAAGTGTGCTTTTGAAATTTTCAATTGTTTGTAGATTTTCCTTATTTTCTATGTGTTACTGATTTCTAGTCTGATTCCTTTTTACTCTGAGAACACATTCTGCATTCTTTTGATGTTTCTAAATTTGTTGAAGTTTGTTTTTTGACCCAAAATATAATTAACTCTCATGGTGAATGTTTCATAGATGCTTGGAAAAAAAGTATATTCTGCTATTATTGAGGGAGTGTTATATAAACGTAAATCAGACTTTCTTGGGTGATTGTAGTGTTCAGTTGTTCTTTATGTTTGCTGATTTTCTGTCTATTAGCTCTATCAATTGCCCTGAATGGGGTGTTAAAGCCCCTAATTCTAATTTTGGATTTGTCTGTCTTTTTGATTCAATTTTGATTTAGTGTATTTTGAAGCTCTGCTGTTTGGTGCATACACATTTAGGATTGCTATGTCTTCTTAGTGTATCCATCATTTTGTCATTTTGTGATGTCACTGTCTGTCTCTGGTAGTTTTCTTTGCTCTAAAATCTTCTGTGTCTCATAATACTGAACTTCATAGTTTTGTTATTTTTAAAAAATTTATTTGTTTAAATTCAAGTTACTTAACATACAGTGTAGTATTGGTTTCAGAAGTAGAGCCCAGTGATTCATCACTTATATATAATGCCCAGTGCTCATCCTAACAAGTGTCCTCCTTAATGCCCATCACTCATTTAGCCCATATCCCCACCCACCTCCCCTCTAGCAACACTCAGTTTGCTCTATTTAAGAGTCTCTTATGGTTTGTCTGCCTCTTTGTTTTTCTTATTTTTCCTTCCTTTCCCCTATGTTCATCTGTTTTGTTTCTTAAATTCTACATATGAGTAAAATCATATTTGTCTTTCTCTGATTGACTTATTTTGCTTAGCATAATACATTGTTGCAAATGGCACGATTTCATTCTTTTTGATTGCCAAGTAATATTCCATTGTATATATCTATTCCATATCTTCTTTATCCATCAATTGATGGACATTTGGACTCCATAATCTGGCTATTGTTGATAGTGCTGCTATAAACATTAGGGTGCACGTGCCCCTTCGAATCAACATTTTTGTATCATTTGGATAAATACCTAGTAATGCAATTGCTGTGTCATAGGGTAGTTCTATTTTTAACATTTTGAGGAACCTCCATACTGTATTCCAGAGTGGCTGCACCAGCTTGCATTCCCACCAATAGTGCAAAAGTGTTCCCCATTCTCCACATCCTCAGCAACATCTGTTGTTTCCTGAGTTATTCATTTTAGCCATTCTGATAGGTGTGAGCTGGTGTATCTCATTGTGGTTCTGATTTGTATTTCTCTGATGGTGAATGATGTTGAGCATCATTTCATGTGTCTGTTAGCCATCTGGATGTCTTCTTTGGAAAAGTGTGTATTCATGTCTTCTGCCTATTTCTTCACTGGATTATGGTTTTGGGTATTGAGTTTGATAAGTTCTTTATAGATTTTGGATATTAACCCTTTATCCGATACATCATTTGCAAGTATCGTCTCCCATTCTGTAGGCTGCCTTTTAGTTTTGTTGATTGTTTTCCTTCACTGTGCAGAAGCTTTCTATCTTGATGAAGTCACAATAAGTTCATGTTTGCTTTTGTTTCTCTTGCCTCCAAAAACATGTCTAGTAAGAAGTTGCTGCAGTCGAGGTCAAAGAGGTTGCAGCCAGTTTTCTCCTGTAGGATTTTGATGGTTTCCTGTCTTGCATTTAGGTCTTTCATCCATTTTTAATTTATTCTTGTGTATGGTATAAGAAAGTGGTCCAGTTTCATTGTTTTGAATGTTGCTGTCTGGTTTTCCCAGCACCATTTTTTGAAAAGACTGTCTTTTTTCCCTTGGATGTCTTTCCCTGCTTTGTCAAAGATTCATTGGCCATACATTTTTGGGAGCATTTCTGGGTTCTCTATTCTGTTCAATTCTTCTGTGTGTCTGTTTTTGTGCCAGTACCATAGTGTCTTGATGAGTACAGCTTTGTAATACAGCTTGAAGTCCGGAATTGTGATGCCTCCAGCTTTGGCTTGCTTTTCAGTATTACTTTGGCTATAGGGGTCTTTTCTCGTTCCATACAAATTGTAGAGTTGTAAAACATTCAATTCAATTCAGTTCAGCTCAGTTTAATTCAATGTTCATGCACTGGAAGAACAAGTATTGTTAAAATGTCTATACTACCCAAAGCAATCTACACGTTCAATCCCTATCAAAATAACACCAGCATCCTTCACAGAGCTGGAACAATCCTAAAATTTGCATGATCTTCATTTTTTGGCTAATGTTAGTATGATATATCTTTTTTCATCCTTTTGTTTTTAAGCTGTATCACTGTGTTCACAGTGAGATTTTGTTAACAGCATATAGTTGGATCATATTTTTAAAATATACTCTCTCAATCTCTGTGTTTTAATTAATGTATTTAGAGTATATTTAAAGTAACTATTGATATTTAGGGCTTAAGCATGTTATTTATTTATTTATTTATCTTTTCTCTCTTTTTCCTTGCCTTCCTATGGGTTTCTTCCACATTTTTAAGGATTCTATCTTGTTTTATCATTACAGCTTTTAGTATATTACTTAGTATAATTTTCTTACTGGTTGCTCTAGATATTTGTGTGGGTTTTTAAAAATTTTTTTTAATGTTTATTTATTTTTGAGAGATACAGAGACAGAGTGCGAGTGGGGGAGGGGCAGAGAGAGAGAGGGAGACACAGAATCTGAAACAAGCTCTAGTCTCTGAGCTGTCAACACGAGCCCAACACAGGGCTCAAACTCAAGAACCGTGAGATCATGACCTGAGCTGAAGTCAGACGCCTAACCGACTGAGCCACCCAGGCACCCCATAGATATTTGTGTGTTTGTGCGTGTGTGTATGTAACATCACAGTCTATGCATGCCAACAATTTACCATTTTGAAGTATTGAAATCTTACTATATTGAGTAACATTTAAATCTTTCCTACTTTTTAAATATAATTGTGTCAAGTATTTCCTCTACATAACATTGAGCACCATGACAAACACTGTTAACAATTTTTACTTCAACCATCAAATATGATTTAGCAAAAACATGAGAATTAGGATAGTTTATTATCTTTACCTTTATTTTTACCATTTTCTTTGTTCTTTTCCTTCTGAACTCTGAGCCTTTTGTTATCCTTTCCTTTTTGTTTAGAGAGCATTCTTTAGCCATTTTAAAGGGCATATCTGCTAGCAAGAAATTCTCCTAGTTTACCTTTGAAAATTTCTTTAATTCCTCTTCATTCCTGAATGGTAGTTTTGCTGGATATAGAACTTGTTTTTGACAGTTTTTTCTTTTAGCATATGAATTATTGTGCCACATCCTTCTAACCTCCACGCTTTCAGATAAGAAATCCTCTGGCATTCAAATTGATGTTTTGTGTTTGTTTTTTTTTTATAGGTAATACACTGTTTCTCTCTAATTGCTTTCAAGATAATTTCTCTGTCTTTAGTTTTCAGAGTTTAATTAAGATGTTGATTGGTGTGGGTGTCTTTTGGTTTACCTTGTTTGATGTTCATTCAGCTCATTGAATCGTAGGTTTATGTCTTTTGCCAAAATGAGGTGCTGTCAGCCATTAATTATTTGAATATGTTTCTCTTCTACTCTTTCTCCTCTCCATCTGGGCCTCCCATGTTAGCTATCTTGTTTTTGTTCCACAGGTGCCTGAGGCTCTCTTCACTTGTATCAGTGCATTGTTTATCAGTTGTTCAGACTGAATAAATTCTATTCATCTGTCAAGTTGGTAGTTTCTGTCTTCTTTTATCTCCACTCTACTATTGAGCCAAGACAGTTTTTTATTTTAGTTATTTTGATTTTTAGTTCCAGAATTTCCATTTTGTTTTTTCACAACTTGTATTTCTTTTCTGAGATTTTCTATTTTTGTCATTTGTTTCAAGGGAATTTGTAATTAATTGTTGAAGCAATTTTATGGTGGCTGCTTTAAAACCTGTGTCAGATGGTTATGACAATCTTACCCATCTCAGATTGTATCCATTGATTTTCTTTTCTCATTCACAATTTGATTATTTTATTGTATCATTGGGTATTAAGAGATTCTTCATTCTGTTTAAATCTTCTATTTTAGCAAGCAGCAAGCCTAGTTAGGTGTAGTGTTATTCTGGCCTATTTTTATAAGCCATATTCCAGTGACAATTTAGTTTTCTGAGTCTTTACGATGCTACTCTGGTCTGTTTCATACTCTGGCTCTACTTGTACTCCAGCTTGATCTCTGCTGGTGCCACCTATGGGGGCAGAAGGTGCTTCCATGGGCCACCCAGTGTCATGAGGTAGAAGTTCAGGAATGCAAGAACTATGAGACTGCGAACATTTTCCCTTGCCTATTCTCTGGCCATCCATTGCTGGTGGGATCTCCACTTCATCTTTACTGGTGTCTACAGAGGAAGAAATCACCTAACGGGTTGCCTTCTGGAAGATAATACAGGTTCTATTCTGGTCTTTGCCACTCAGTGGAGGTAGAGGAACCTTGGACCCTGGTTCATCTTCTGCCCACTCACTGCAGGACTAAGAGACACTTTGAATAGGAATGGGTTTCATATATTAAAGGCACCTAATGTAATTCTAATGTTATATCAGCCCTTGTTTGATTTTATCATATTAGCGCCACTGGATGTTGGTATCTTATTGACCTATCATTTTCCCCTTTTTTGAACCCAATGTCCTTTGCTTTCTGAAACTTAGGAAGAAAGTTGTAGTAAGTGAAAAAAATGAGAGATTTGGCATCAAATAACTTGAGTTTGAACCTTGACTTTGCCTTTGGCTGAGAGATCCTAAGCAAGTGGTATTCTCTTCCTTGAACTTCAGTTTTATTCCTGGTAAAATTGACATGCTACCACCCACCCACAGAGCTAAAGTGAGAATTAAATTAAAATAATTGTAAATTTACTTTGTGAAATGATATACAAAGGGATGTGGCACTTTTTGTACTCATCTGTTGTTCTCTATAATTGCTTCTATTCTTGTCATATCTACCTGTACCATCACCACCACACTAGGTAACCTTAATGCACCAACCCCAATACCCTTATTTTAAGTTCTGATCCTTGAACTGGTGCCAGGCTGACAACATAAGAATCAGCTAAGGGCTTGCTTTTGAAATACAGATTCTCTGACTTGACCCCCATATTTTATTTAACAGATCTCAGATGAGGCCTAGAAATCTGTATTTTTAAAATTCTCTCCAGACAGTTCTTTAAACACAGCCAGATATGGGACCCTCTTTGCCTGAAACACTTAGCACCATACCTTGTACCTGCAGACAGTTATAAAATGGTTGATAAATTAAAGATATTCTGGAAAAGAGCAATCCATATGACTAAAAGGATAGAAAGTTGGTTCTTGGGAGGACGGGAGAAAGGAGGTAGAGTATAGGAGACCAAAGAAGGGGAGACAATTTGTGGCTGTTTTCTATTTGCAAAGTGGGTTATTTTGAAGACTCTAACAGATTTTTCTCCTTTTGTGCAATAAACTGAACAGGCAATAAGCTTATGTGGTAATGAGCAATTTCCATTATATATCAGGAGGAATTTCTTGACACTTGGTGGGATTCAGGGTTAAAGCAGGTCACAGTAAGAAGTTACAAACCAGCCTTTCATGTTCCAAACTCCTGCCCCTCCTAGGTCAAAGGTGACCTACTCACATGATCTCTTAACATTCTCTTCCACTTCTGTAATTTCAGCTACATCATGGGTCCTTAGAAACAAAGCCTGGTCAATTAAACTAGCAATTACATCTTTTAAAATGCTGTGATTTTAAGTGTTTTGTTTGAAAAGCCTTAGTCAATAGGAGCATAAGACTATTAATAATACCAAAATATTTAGCTGTCTATTGAAATTTCTTCGCGGTATCAAATAAAATGGGAACAGATGCAACTAGACAGTACTTGGTTAGTAGGTAACAGATTTATTGGACTTGCTTATTTTAAAAATTAATGTTACAAACAACATATGTTAAAAATCCTATAAAACTGCTTTGGAAATCATCTTCCTGGAAAGCCAAAATCCCTGCTAATGTTCTGAATTTGCTTTTCAAAACCAAATGATGACATCGTATACATCTGCAGCAATGTTTAAAACAATGTTTCTTTGAAACAGAGTTTACTCTGCATGGGTGTGCATTCAGTAGCAACCCCAATGTTTCAAACACCTGGTATCTTCCCAGAATATAATCCATCCAATCCCTTGAGAGAAGACAGTTTCTCTATTTACAAATACAGGTGGTGTTGCTATGAGTTACAGTTTTCAGGAAGTTTTCATACATAGTTCATGATTTTAAAGCAAAACCAAGTCGTGAGAGTGAAATCAACAGATCTTTGGCCTATTCTGAAGGCCAGAGACTTAAGGAGAATCTCAACTGGCTTTTTATTTTTTCTGTCACATATGCAAGTCTCCTGTTGAATCTCTTTGGTCCACCGTTCCCTCTAATGAAGTCATGTTCTGTGCTCAGGGCAGTAATATCCTCAGAAGCATATGTCTCCCATAAAGCATGACCTCATTCCTTGGAATGGGAATAGCCAGCAGTAGACTGTTGGGGTAATGTGGGGGTAATGGATTTGTTTAAAAATAGTTTTCTTAAATAATTTGTTCAACCTTTTTTTAAATAAATTTCTGTTAAAAGGCAAATCTAGTTTGTTCCTTTTTTGTTGTTGTTAACCTCGCTTCTCAAATACAGAAGGGGCAACCACTAGGCCAGAAAGAACAGAATCCTCACAGAGCATAGTCACTTCCATCCAATTATGTTTTAAAGACAGAATGACAGATTTGGGCACAACAGGAGAAAACTTTGGATTTTCCAAATGCTAAATCTAGGCTCTATATCAGATGTCACTGAAACACAGCTTAGATTTCAACAAGCACTTTATAACAGACCTGGAACTCAGAGGATATAAACTCAAGTGCCCAAGGAAGCTTACTGACCCAGATGCTCTCAGCAAATTAGGCAAGTGGGAACATTGCTAGAGAAGGAAAAGATAGAGGAAAAGAGTGGACCAATTAGAAAGATGCAGTTGAAGCAAATCCAAACTTGCTCAGGAAGATGGCTATTCCTGTTCCAGATGTAGGGCAGTTCCTGAGCACTAACTTCCCAAATTATTAGTAATAACCAAAATTTGTGACATCTCTGACATCCTATAGCCAGGCCTTTCAGTCACAGCCCCTATGTCCTAGTGTGCTCCTCACTTTTGTTTGTGTCTATGCAGAAAGTGAGCACCCTAAGAAAGAAAAGGTCCGAAGAGCTAATTTCCTAAAGAAAAAAAGGAAAGACCTTTCCACAAACACCATCACAAGGAAATATAAGGTACTTACCATCTGAGCTCAGCACCTGCAATTTGTAAGTTTAATCACTACATTCCCATAAGAGGTTTGTTTCAATTATAGTTGTGCATTTAATAAATGAAGACATGCCAATAATGCTGTAAATATTAATTGTTGGTGATAAATACTGAAATTATATTTCTTTCTTCAACTCCCACATTAGTTGCCTTAGCTGGCAACTAGTTATCCTTCAAAGAGTAATTTAAGCTTCATCCCTACCATAAAGCAAACTTTCCCAGACTTCATTCCTTATGCTCCTTGAGGCCAACCATCCTCTTGCCTTCTTCCATTCTTCATCTTCATCTTTTCCACATCTGATTCCTCTGGAAGCAATGACAATAGCACCTAAAATGAAAATATAAAGAAATCAGAGAAGAGACCAAGGGACTTTTTTAAAAGTTAGCATGGCTGGGAAAACTGTTTAAAAATCTGAGGTCGTGTATCAGTTGTCCCTCAAGAAAGTGCTGCAAACTAGGAATAGTGTAAATTTTTTAAATGAAGACTATTATATACTTTTTTCTACCAGTAATAAAAAATACCCAATAATATCCTAGGAGAGAAAAGAGGTAAGCCCAAATCAAGATATTACAGAACAAATACTTCCCATGTTCCATTAACTGTTGCATAGCATAGAAAGAGAAGGAATGCTTACCAGTATTTTATGAAATTGGTATGATCTGATAACAAACCCTTCCAAAAACAGCATCAAAAAGGAAACTAAAGATGTCTTACATAAAAATCCTAAATAAACTTAACAAATCAAATCCTGTAATGTAGTTAATGTATATGTCATAACCAAGTAGGATTTATCCTAGGAATGCAAAGATGGTTCAATAATAGGAATTCTTAATATTACATGACATCAGCTCAAAGGATATAAGTTATATGGTCATCACAGATACCACAAAGCCATTTGATAAAAATTTAACCTCCTTTACTGATAATTTTAGCAAACTAGGATAAAAGGATATTATTTAATATAAGAATTTCTTAGTCTAATAAATAGCATAGCACTTAATGATAAGTATATCAGAGGCATCCCTGCCAAAACTAGTAATAAGACCAAGATGTTCATTATAATTGCTGATGTTCAACATTATTCTTGAAGTTGTAGCCAATGCAATGAGACACTAAACTGAAATAAAAGTCATAACTATTGGGGAATTATACAAACTATCATTATTAATAGATATGATTCTATAGCTAGTAAACCCAAGAAAAACTAATTGAAAGGTATGTTAAATAAGAAATACCATCAATGTGGCCAGATCTTAAAATGTCTGTTCTGTGTAGTACAAATATAATACTAAACATTCCTTTATTCAAACATTTATAAGTTGAATATTATTGAAAAACTAAAAAGAAAAACTTTCTGCAAGAAGTTAAATCCTTCAAAGCCATTTTAGAATTTTGCTGTGCCTTAGGACCATTATTCTGAACATCAATTCATATTATATTAAAAGGTTTAGTTTTTTGAGCTTTCTGTTTGCTTGGGTTTGGGTTGAGTGAAATTCATATGAAATTTTGCAAAGAAATAAACTTGTAATTTTTGAGTGCTTAGAGAATATCTTACATATGGTATTTATGTTATCTTTTATAACCCTAACAATTCTGTAAGATTAGAAATAATTTCTCCATTTTACAAATGAGGATGCACTCAAAGAAATGAAACAGTTTGCTCAATGTCATACAACACTTAGTAAGTGGCAGAGCTGGAACTTGAATGCAATTATGTAACCAGTAATTATGGATCCAATCTCCCTGCAAGGGAAAAGGTATTTCCTGGAACAAAGTTCTGCAGAGTACAATGTGTGGAAGATAGCATGAACAATGTGGGTGACAATACTGAAAATAGAAAAGGCAAGCTAACATTTACCATGTTGAAAGATAATCTCAGATGAAGCCAGGTAGGTATATCCATGTTGGGAAAAGATAAAATTGGATTGGCTTCTTCCTAAATCAAAGTATTGAGCAGCATTTCCATCCTAGGGAAGGAACTAATGTAAATGACCAGAGTACACACCAACTGAGCATTAGATGTCCCCAGTTTATTCCATCATTAGAAGAATAGAGTGTGACTCAGGTTGAGCCCTCTCATTAAAAGGGCACCACATACACAATAGCACAACAGCTAGCCATCTTTAACTATTCTGGGAACCAGCCTAGAGCCGTGTTGCATACATGTAGTTCTTAATTAACTGCTGTTTGTGGTCTGGCTGACCAACTGTTGTGGCTGCACTTCTCCCCAGTATAAGGGAACCAAGGGACCACCTACCCAACTTTAGCAAGGCTGGCAGAATTGCTTCTGGGAACAGCACGTGGCACTAGCCTTCTGGGCCCATCAATGGGGTTGACCTGCCCACAGAAGGATAGTGTAGTTCTGAGGATTTATGTCATATCCCAAAAGAAAATTCTCTCTGACTCCTCTCCTCTGCTTGACAAAAAGGTTAAGATAATAAAATTGTCAGTGTAACCTTTAACATGTTTAATGAGTTAGCACATCCCACTACTAAAGAAATCTACTTAATTCATGTGCATAAAATAATTCATGTGCATAAAGTAACTTCTTGCATTTTCTTAAAATTTCACACTTTCCAAATTTGATTTTGGTTCTATTATCTCATTGATCCCCAGAGCTGAATATTGAATACCCCTGATTTCAAGTCCAAGTTAAAAGGAAAATGAACATTAACAGAAATGAAGGAATTGGCACTTACAGATTGACCTAGAGCAGTGGTTCTCAATCTTGGCCACACATTAGAATCACCTGGGGAGTTTTAAAAATTCTTATGTTCATGCCTAGCTCCAGACCAATTGCATCAGAATCTCCAGGCATTAAGTTTTTGAAGTTACCTAGGTGACTTCATTCTATAGCCAGATTTGAGAACAATTAACTTAGAAGATGACTTCAATCTGAAGCATGTGAGTTTCAGGTAATAGGAATGCATTCATGTGGCAATGTCACAGTAGTAGTTGGAGACATGGGTTGTGATTTGGGGACTGTGATTCTCCACAAGAGTTGAACCCCTGGAAAGAAATATACTTGTGAGAGAGTTTATAAGTAGAGAAAAGGAAGGGCCTGAAGGCTAACCTTTGATATTCATAGTGTTAAGACTTTTTTAAAAAGCCGTATGTTTTCATAATAAAAATACCATGACTAATAGAAGCCTTTATAGAAGAAACTGGGTATGTGTCTAAAGGGATCAATAGGAGTGATTTATTTAGACACTAAGAAAACCTTTAATTAAAGTTCTGCAACAAAGGTTATTATGTTTTAGGTTGTGTCACCACACACCAGGGAATTACAGGAACCATCCTATGAAGAGGGCTTTAATACAGTGAAAAAGGGTAGTGATCAATGCACATCTTGCTAGGTTGGGGAGCATCAACAGTAGAATTTCTATAATAGCTGTTTTCGGTTTCATTTAACATTTTTATATATGATCTAAGTGTGAGTTTGCAGTGAAATCTCTAAGCTCATAGATGACAACCCATTTAATCCACACACTCATTCAAAGCTCTGCCACTTACTATCTGTGTAACCTCTGATAAGTTGCTTAACCTCTCCTGTTTCCTCCACTGTAAAATAATGAAATTGGACATAAACGTCTCAGCTAGAAATTCTATAGTTTAGCATAACTCAGCTCCTCATTCTGTGTCTACAATGGAAACACATAATCAAGTTCTTTAGTTGATTAGAGCAATGTTAGAGAGTGGCAATTATGGGGTCAAGGGCCAGAGAAAGCAATTGTTATACAGAACTACTCACTATACAGAGTTCATTGTAACCAGATTGGCAAAGCACTGTTTCTGCCAGCCATCTGCTGGATCATAAAAATAGCTTTGTTATACAGGACCATCCTTTATAATTGGATTTAACCTGTACCACAGATTTATTCAACAATAAATTTATAAATCTCTTATATAGCATTTTAGAGCTGAGGTTCATAAAATTTTAAAGAAGTCACCTAGTCCATACCTATATTTGGCAGAAGGAAAGAGAAAAGCAGACAAGTGATTTGTCCAAGGTCCTCCAAGATCCATTTCCTATTTGTGTAGTAAAAGATCTAAGAAGTCATCATTGAAAAGATCTGTTTATTTTTTCTTAACCCTTTGTTTCCCAAACTCTTTTAGACCAAGGAATTCTTTTTCTAAGAACAACTGAAAATATTACAAAAGACCCTTGTGTTCCCTGGAGCATAGTGTGAAAAACACTGCACTAGACCACATAATCCATTACATTCATCTTTTTAATCTGAAATTGTTGCTCTTAGGTCTGGCTTTTTCATCCTAACCACTAAAGTGACCAAAGACCAAGTGTTGCAAAGTATTTCCTTAGTAAGAACACACACCTGTCACTTTGGAACATCTTTGGTAACATGAAGAAATCTATGCCTCATGGAACTTTGAGAGACCATTAAGCTTCTGAAATGGCAGCAGCTAGTGGTACTGTTATAGTGTTGCCTGAAGCACAGTAAGACTTTTTATAATATTTTTGAGTCTTTCCCAAACTAGGCCAGAACTGAGCCAGAAAAGTGTCACCTCGGATCATAACTTTAAGTCATGCTTGTGGAGCCTGAAGTACCAGGCATGAGCCCCTACTGCAAGGGCTAGAGAGGAAATCCTTGGATGAAGGATGCAAACCTTCTCATATTGGAAATACTTTAGAGATTGGGATGGGTTGAGGTAAGGTGGGAATCATTATGCACAGCCTACCTTTTCTTGCCTTCTGTCACGCTTAGAGCAGATGTTGGAAATGTAATCTGGGCTCTGAACATGAGCATACCATGTGGTTCTTATTCAAAATTCTCACTCCTCTTTGAAGCTAATGACTTCCATCTTCTTCAAATATATTGAACATGCCACACGTATTTGTGCATTCTGTTTACAGTTCTAACGGTGTGAGACAGAACATGAGGTAAACTCTTAAGGGTACAAGATTTAAAAATACAGACTATAGTGAAGATTGTTTTGCCTTTATTTTAAATAAAAAATTCCAGTCCTATACCTCCCTATCTGCCAGCCATTGTACTTACTTTCCTCCTTATTGCTTCACTATGGTCCTAAAGAAATGTTGGCCATGTCCAGTTCTCTGGTATAGCTCTATATATAAAGAAAGGAAAGCATGAAAGCAGGGAGACTACTACCTGTATAACCAAGAACAACTGAAATTAAATAAACATTTATTATCTACTATAGGCACATCACTTTTACTTCTTTAGTCTGCAAAACAACTCTATAAATTGATAGAATTATGCTCATTTTTCAAATTGACAACTTTTGATGCTATTATTGGTATTTCTAGCACGACTATGATTTAATAAAAGGTGCAATGAACTTGAAGTCAGAAGAATCTTCATTCAGGGACACCTGGATGGCTCATTTGGTTGGGCGTCCAACTCCTGATTTCAGCTCAGGTCATGATCTCATGGTTCATGAGATTGAGCCCCAGATTGGGCTCTGTGCTGAGTGGAGCCTGCTTGGGATTCTATCTCTCTCCATCTCTGCCACTCCCCGCTCACTCTCTCTCTCTAAACATAAATAAATAAACTTAAAATAAAATAAAAGAAGAATCTTTATTCGTATTCCAAGTTTACCACTTACTTTAGTCGTTCATGTATTCATTCAGCAAAAACTGCATTGAACACCTATTATAAAATAAATGTGTTAGGTGCTGAAAATACAGAGATGAATAAAGAAAGCATAGCCTTTGCCCTCAAGGATTTAACAATCTAGTAAATGTAACAATCACTTAATCAGAAAATTACAGTGTGATAAGTGCAGCAGTTTATTATGGGAACACAGGAAAATAGTTGCCTGAGCTATCTTAAAGGGTAAGTAGGCATTTGAAAGAAAGATGCACAGGAGAACACTTCAGGCAGAGGGAATTGAATGAAGAAAAGAACAGAGGCAAGAGATGTGAAAGTGGAGTGTGGTGGATATACAGCCAGGGCTTAGAGATCTATGTTGAATTACATGCAGTTCATTGTTGTTTTTATTTTTATTTATTTTTTTTAAAATGTTTGTTTATTTTTGAGAGAGAGAGAGAGAGAGAATATGAGCAGAGAAGGGGAAAAGAGAGAGAGGGAGACACAGAATCCGAAGCAGGCTCCAGGCTCTGAGCTATCAGCACAAAGCCCGATGTGGGGCTTGAACTCACGAACTGTGAGATCATGACCTGAGCCAAAGTCAGACACTTAACCAATGAGCCACCCAAGCACCCCTTGTTTTTAAGCCAGTGGACATTTTATAAATTTGTTTTCATAATTAATACACTATATTTTAGGGCAGTTTTAGGTTTACAAGAAAGTTGAGTAGAAACAGGGAGTTCCCATATATTCTCTCTACCTCCACCACTGACAACCACTGATATTTTTACTATCTCCATAGTTTTGTCTTTTCCAGAATATGATATGGTTAGAATCATGCAGTGTGTAGCCTTTCAGATCAGCTTTTTTGGCAACATGCATTTAACTTTCCTCCATGTCTTTTCATAGTTTGATAGCTCATTTCTCTCTTTTTAGGTTTTTATTTAAATTCCAGTTAGTTAATATACAGTGTAATATTAATTTCATGTGTACAATATAGTGATTCATCGCATACATACAGCACCCAATGCTCATCACAACAAGTGCAATCCTTAATCCCCATCACCTATTTAACCCATCCCCACACTCCCATCCCCTCTAGTAACCATCAATTTGTTCTCTATAATTAAGAGTTTCTTTCTTGGTTTGCCCCCCTCTCTCTTTTTTTCTCCTTAGCTCATTTGTTTGGTTTCTTAACTTCTGTAATTGTAATCATATGGTATTTGTCTTTTTCTGACTTATTTTGCTTAGCATAACACTCTCTAGCTCCATCCATGTCCTTGCAAATAACAAGATTTCATTCTTTTTATAGCTGAGTAATATTCCATTGTGTATATATACTACATCCTCTTCATCAGTTCATCAGTTGATGGACACTCAGGCTCTTTCCATAATGTGGATATTGTCGAAAGTGCTGATATAAATATTGGGGTGCATGTATCCCTGTGAATCGGTATTTTGGTATTCTTTTGGGCAAATACCTACTAGTGAGATTGCTGGATCATAGGGTTGTTCTATTTTTAACTTTTTGAAGAACCTCCATACTGTCTTCCAGGGTGACTGCAGCAGTTTGCGTTCCCACCACCAGGGCAGGAGGGTTGTCCACATCCTCACCAACACCTGTTGTTTCTTTTGTTGCTGGTTTTAACCATTCTGACAAGTGTGAGGTGATATCTCATTGTAGTTTTGATTTGTATATACCTGATGATGAGTGATGTTGAGCATCTTTTCATGTGTCTGTTGGCCATCTGGATGTCTTCTTTAGAGAAGTGTCTATTCATGTTTTCTGCCCATTTCTTCACTGGATTATTTGTTTTACGGGGGTGGAGTTTGGTGAGTTCTTTGTAGATTTTGGATACTAACCCTTTATCAAATATGTCATTTGCAAATGTCTTCTCCCATTCTGAAGGTTGCCTTTCATTTCTGTTAATTGTTTCTTTCACTGTGCAGAAGCTATTTATTTTGATGAAGTTCCAATAGTTCACTTTTGCTTGAGTTTCCCATTGCCTCAGGAGACATACCTAGAAAGAAGTTGCTACAGCTGATGTCAAAGTGTCTTCTCGTCTAGGATTTTTTAAAATTTTTATAATGTTTATTCATTTTTGAGAGAGAGACAGAGCATGAATGGAGGAGGGGGGAGAGAGAGGAAGACACAGAATCCAAAGGAGGCTCCAGGCTCCAGTCTCTGAGCTGTCAGCACAGAGCCTGACGCAGGGCTCGAACTCACAAACTATGAGATCATGACCTGAGCTGAAGTCAGATGCTTAACTGACCGAGCCACCCAGGCACCCCTCTCCTCTAGGATTTTTGTGGCTTCATGTCTTACATTTAAGGCTTTCATCCATTTTGAATTTATTTTTGTGTATGGTGCAAGAAAGTGGTCCAGTTTCATTCTTTTGCCTGTTGCTGTCCAGTTTTCCCAACACCATTTGTTAAAGAGTCTTTTTCCTATTGGATATTCCTTCCTGTTTTGTCAAAGATTGAGCATAGAGTTGTAGGTTCATTTATGGGTTTTCTATTCTGTTCCATGGATCTATGTGTTTATTTTTGTGCTGGTACCATACTGTTTTGATCACTACAGCTTTTTTTTTTTTTTTTAATATAACTTGAAGTCCGGAATTGTGATGCCTTCAGCTTTGCTTTTCCTTTTCAAGGTTGCTTGGCTATTCGGGGTATTTTGTGGTTCTATACAAATTTTAGGATTGTTTGTTCTAGCTCTGTGAAAAATTATATTGGTATTTTCACAGGCATTGCATTAAATCTTTGGATTGCTTTGTATAATATAGACATTTTAACAATATTCCTTCTTCCAATACATTAGCATGGAATGCCTTTCCATTTCTTTGTGTCATCTTGATTTTTGTTCATTAGTGTTTTATAGTTTTCAAAGCACAAGGCTCTCTCTTCTTTGGTTAGATTTATCCCTAGGTATCTTATCGTTTGGAGTGTGATTGTAAATGGGATCAATTCCTTAATTTCTCCTTCTGCTGCTTCATTATTGATGTATAGAAATACAACAGACTTCTGGGGCGCCAGGATGGCTCAGTCAGTTAAGCATCTGCCTTCAGCTCAGGTCATGATCTCACGGTTCATGGGTTCGAGCCCTGCGTCTGGCTCTGTGCTGACAGGTCGGAGCCTGGAGCCTGCTTCGGATTCTGTCTCCCTCTCTCTCTGCCCCTCCCCTACTCACACTCTGTCTCTCAAAAATACATAAACATTAAATTTTTTTTAAAAGAAGAAATGCAACAAACTTATGTACATTGATTTTGTATCCCACAACTTTACTCAATTTGTCACTCTAGCAATTTTTTGGTGGATTCTTTTGAATTTTCTATATAGAGTATTGTCATCTGCATATAGTGAAAGTTTTACTTCTTCCTTGCCAATTTGGATGCCTTTTATTTCATTTCTTACCTAATTGCTATAGCTAGGACTTTCAGTACTATATTAAAGAACAATGGTGAGAGTGGACATCCTTGTCTTGTTCCTGATCATTGAGGAAAAGCTCTCAGTTTTTCCCCATTGAGTATGATATTAGCTGTGGGTTTTTCATATATGGCCTTCATTATGTTGAGTTATGTTCCCTATAAACCTACTTTGTTGAGAGTTTTTATCCTGAATGGATGTTGTACTTTGCCAAATGCCTTTTATGCATCTAGTGAAATGATCATGATCATATAGTTCTTATCCTTTCTTTTATTAATGTGGTGTATCACATTGATTGATTTGCAATATTAAACCACCTTTGCAACCCAGGAATAAATCCCACATGATCAAGGTGAATGACTTTTAGTGGATTAGGTTTGCTAGTATCTTATTGAGAATTTTTGTATCCATGTTCATCAGGAATATTGACCTGTAGTTCTCTTTTTTAGTGGAGTCTTTATCAGGGTAATGCTAGACTAAGAATGAATTTAGTTTTCCTTCCTTTACTATTGTTTGGAATACTTGTAGAAGAATAAGAATAGGTATTAATTCTTCTTTAAATGTTTGGTGGATTTCACCTGTGAAGCCATCTGATCCTGGACTTTCATTCGTTGGGAGATTTTTGGTTTTTTCTTTGCTGGTTATCAGTCTGTCTAAGTTTTCTATTTATTCCTGTTCCAGTTTTGGTAATTTATTTCTCTAAGAATTTATCCATTTCTTCTACATTGTCCAATTTGTTGGCATATAGCTTTTCATGATATTCTCTTACAATTGTTTGTATTTCTGTGGTGTTGGTTTCTATTTCTCTTTTCTGTTTTGTGATTTTTTTTTTGTAGCTCCTTTCTCTTTTAATTTTGATAATTCTGACTAGGGGGTTAACAATTTTTTAATATTTTCAAATAACCAGCTCCTGATTTCATTAAATCTGTTCCACTGTTTGTTTTTTGGGTTTTTTTTTTTTACTTTTTATGTCATTTATTTCTGCTCCAGTGTTTATGATCTCTCTCCTTTTGTTCACTTAAGGCTACATTTGTTTTTCTTTTTCTGTCTCCTTTAGATGTAAGGCTAGGCTTTTTATTTGAGATTTTTTCTTGCTTCTTGATGTAGGCCTGTATGCTATATACTTCCCTCTTTGGACTGCTTTTGCTGCATCCCAAAGGATTTGAACCATAGTGTTTTCATTTTCATGTGTTTCCGTGTATTTTTAATTTCTTCTTTCATTTCCTGGTTGAGGCATTCATTGTTTAGTAGCATGTTGTTTAACCTCCATATATTTGTGGCCTTTCCAGATTATTTCTAGTGATTGATTTCTAGTTTCATAGCTTTGTGGTCAGAGAGGGTGCATGGTATAATTTCAATCTTTTTGTACTTTTTGAGACCTGAGTTGTGACCTAATATGAGATCTATTCTGGGAATATCCCATGCACACTTGAAAAGAATGTATTGGAGAGAAGCGGCAAGATGGCGGCTTACGAGGATGCTGGGCTCACCGCGCGTCCTGCTGATCACTTAGATTCCACCTACACCTGCCTAAATAACCCAGAAAACCGCCAGAGGATTAGCAGAACGGAGTCGCCGGAGCAAAACGCAGACGAGAGGCCCACGGAAGAGGGTAGGAAGGGCTGCGAGGCGGTGCGTGCTCCACGGACTGGCGGGAGGGAGCCGGGGCGGAGGGGCGGCTCGCCGGCCAAGCAGAGCCCCCGAGTCTGGCTGGCAAAAGCGGAGGGGCCTGACGGACTGTGTTCCCACAACAAGTGCGACTTAGCGTCTGGGAGGTCATAAGTTAACGGCTCTGCTCGGAAAGTGGGAAGGCTGGAGGACAAAGGGAGGGAGAGCTGCTGAGCCCCCTGACGACAGAGCTCAGTTTGGTGGGGAACAAAGGCGCTCGCCAGCGCCATCTCCCCCGCCCATCCCCCAGCCAAAATCCCAAAGAGAACCAGTTCCTGCCAGGGAACTTGCTCGCTCTGCGCAAAGACCCAACTCTGTGCTTCTGCGGAGCCAAACCTCTGGCAGCGGATCTGACTCCCTCCTGCTGCCACAGGGCCCCTCCTGAAGTGAATCACCTAAGGAGAAGCGATCTAAGCCTGCCCCTCCTGCCCCCGTGCACCTTGCCTACCCACCCCAGCTAATACGCCAGATCCCCAGCATCACAAGCCTGGCAGTGTGCAAGTAGCCCAGACGGGCCACACCACCCCACAGTGAATCCCGCCCCTAGGAGAGGGGAAGAGAAGGCACACACCAGTCTGACTGTGGCCCCAGAAGTGGGCTGGGGGCAGACATCAGGTCTGACTGCGGCCCCGCCCACCAACACCAGTTATACACCACAGCACAGGGGAAGTGCCCTGCAGGTCCTCACCACGCCAGGGACTATCCAAAATGACCAAGCGGAAGAATTCCCCTCAGAAGAATCTCCAGGAAATAACAACAGCTAATGAGCTGATCAAAAAGGATTTAAATAATATAACAGAAAGTGAATTTAGAATAATAGTCATAAAATTAATCACTGGGCTTGAAAACAGTATACAGGACAGCAGAGAATCTCTTGCTACAGAGATCAAGGGACTAAGGAACAGTCACGAGGAGCTGAAAAACGCTTTAAACGAAATGCATAACAAAATGGAAACCACCACAGCTCGGCTTGAAGAGGCAGAGGAGAGAATTGGTGAACTAGAGGATAAAGTTATGGAAAAAGAGGAAGCTGAGAAAAAGAGAGATAAAAAAATCCAGGAGTATGAGGGGAAAATTAGAGAACTAAGTGATACACTAAAAAGAAATAATATACGCATAATTGGTATCCCAGAGGAGGAAGAGAGAGGGAAAGGTGCTGAAGGGGTACTTGAAGAAATCATAGCTGAGAACTTCCCTGAACTGGGGAAGGAAAAAGGCATTGAAATCCAAGAGGCACAGAGAACTCCCTTCAGACGTAACTTGAATCGATCTTCTGCACGACATATCATAGTGAAACTGGCAAAACACAAGGATAAAGAGAAAATTCTGAAAGCAGCAAGGGGTAAACGTGCCCTCACATATAAAGGGAGACCTATAAGACTCGTGACTGATCTCTCTTTTGAAACTTGGCAGGCCAGAAAGAATTGGCACGAGATTTTCAGGGTGCTAGACAGAAAAAATATGCAGCCGAGAATCCTTTACCCAGCAAGTCTGTCATTTAGAATAGAAGGAGAGATAAAGGTCTTCCCAAACAAACAAAAACTGAAGGAATTTCTCACCACTAAACCAGCCCTACAAGAGATCCTAAGGGGGACCCTGTGAGACAAAGTCCCAGAGACATCACTACAAGCATAAAACATACAGACATCACAATGACTCTCAACCCGTATCTTTCTATAATAACACTGAATGTAAATGGATTAAATGCACCAACCAAAAGACATAGGGTATCAGAATGGATAAAAAAACAAGACCCATCTATTTGCTGTCTACAAGAGACTCATTTGAGACCTGAGGACACCTTTAGATTGAGAGTGAGGGGATGGAGAACTATTTATCATGCGACTGGAAGCCAAAAGAAAGCTAGAGTAGCCATACTTATATCAGACAAACTAGACTTTAAATTAAAGGCTGTAACAAGAGATGAAGAATGACATTATATAATAGTTACAGGGTCTATCCATCAGGAAGAGCTAACAATTATAAATGTCTATGCGCCGAATACCGGAGCCCCCAAATATATAAAACAATTACTCATAAACATAAGCAACCTTATTGATAAGAATGTGGTAATTGCAGGGGACTTTAACACCCCACTTACAGAAATGGACAGATCATCTAGACACACGGTCAATAAAGAAACAAGGGCCCTGAATGAGACATTGGATCAGATGGACTTGACAGATATATTTAGAACGCTGCATCCCAAAGCAACAGAATATACTTTCTTCTCGAGTACACATGGAACATTCTCCAAGATAGATCATATACTGGGTCACAAAACAGCCCTTCATAAGTTTACAAGAATTGAAATTATACCATGCATACTTTCAGACCACAATGCTATGAAGCTTGAAATCAACCACAGGAAAAAGTCTGGAAAACCTCCAAAGGCATGGAGGTTAAAGAACACCCTACTAACGAATGAGTGGGTCAACCAGGCAATTAGAGAAGAAATTAAAAAATATATGGAAACAAACGAAAATGAAAATACAACAATCCAAACGCTTTGGGACGCAGCGAAGGCAGTCCTGAGAGGAAAATACATTGCAATCCAGGCCTATCTCAAGAAACAAGAAAAATCCCAAATAGAAAATCTAACAGCACACCTAAAGGAACTAGAAGCAGAACAGCAAAGGCAGCCTAAACCCAGCAGAAGAAGAGAAATAATAAAGATCAGAGCAGAAATAAACAATATAGAATCTAAAACAACTGTAGAGCAGATCAACGAAACCAAGAGTTGGTTTTTTGAAAAAATAAACAAAATTGACAAACCTCTAGCCAGGCTTCTCAAAAAGAAAAGGGAAATGACCCAAATAGATAAAATCATGAATGAAAATGGAATTATTACAACCAATCCCTCAGAGATACAAACAATTATCAGGGAATACTATGAAAAATTATATGCCAACAAATTGGACAACCTGGAAGAAATGGACAAATTCCTGAACACCCACACTCTTCCAAAACTCAATCAGGAGGAAATAGAAAGCTTGAACAGACCCATAACCAGCGAAGAAATTGAATCGGTTAATCAAAAATCTCCCAACAAATAAGAGTCCAGGACCAGATGGCTTCCCAGGGGAGTTCTACCAGACGTTTAAAGCAGAGATAACACCTATCCTTCTCAAGCTATTCCAAGAAATAGAAAGGGAAGGAAAACTTCCAGACTCATTCTATGAAGCCAGTATTACTTTGATTGCTAAACCAGACAGACACCCAGTAAAAAAAGAGAACTACAGGCCAATATCCCTGATGAACATGGATGCAAAGATTCTCAATAAGATACTAGCAAATCGAATTCAACGGCATATAAAAAGAATGATTCACCATGATCAAGTGGGATTCATTCCTGGGATGCAGGGCTGGTTCAACATTCGCAAATCAATCAACGTGATACATCACATTAACAAAAAAAAAGAGAAGAACCATATGATCCTGTCAATCGATGCAGAAAAGGCCTTTGACAAAATCCAGCACCCTTTCTTAATAAAAACCCTTGAGAAAGTCGGGATAGAAGGAACATACTTAAAGATCATAAAAGCCATTTATGAAAAGCCCACAGCTAACATCATCCTCAACGGGGAAAAACTGAGAGCTTTTTCCCTGAGATCAGGAACACGACAAGGATGCCCACTCTCACCACTGCTGTTTAACATAGTGCTGGAAGTGCTAGCATCAGCAATCAGACAACAAAAGGAAATCAAAGGCATCAAAATTGGCAAAGACGAAGTCAAGCTTTCGCTTTTTGCAGATGACATGATATTATACATGGAAAATCCGATAGACTCCACCAAAAGTCTACTAGAACTGATACATGAATTCAGCAAAGTTGCAGGATACAAAATCAATGTACAGAAATCATTTGCATTCTTATTCACTAACAATGAAGCAACAGAAAGACAAATAAAGAAACTGATCCCATTCACAATTGCACCAAGAAGCATAAAATACCTAGGAATAAATCTAACCAAAGATGTAAAGGATCTGTATGCTGAAAACTATAGAAAGCTTATGAAGGAAATTGAAGAAGATTTAAAGAAATGGAAAGACATTCCCTGCTCATGGGTTGGAAAAATAAATATTGTCAAAATGTCAATACTACCCAAAGCGATCTACACATTCAATGCAATCCCAATCAAAATTGCACCAGCATTCTTCTCGAAACTAGAACAAGCAATCCTAAAATTCATATGGAACCACAAAAGGCCCCGAATAGCCAAAGGAATTTTGAAGAAGAAGACCAAAGCAGGAGGCATCACAATCCCAGACTTTAGCCTCTACTACAAAGCTGTCATCATCAAGACAGCATGGTATTGGCACAGAAACAGACACATAGACCAATGGAATAGAATAGAAACCCCAGAACTAGACCCACAAACGTATGGCCAACTCATCTTTGACAAAGCAGGAAAGAATATCCATTGGAAAAAAGACAGCCTCTTTAACAAATGGTGCTGGGAGAACTGGGCAGCAACATGCAGAAGGTTGAAACTAGACCACTTTCTCACACCATTCACAAAAATAAACTCCAAATGGATAAAGGACCTAAATGTGAGACAGGAAACCATCAAAACCTTAGAGGAGAAAGCAGGAAAAGACCTCTCTGACCTCAGCCGTAGCAATCTCTTACTCGACACATCCCCAAAGGCAAGGGAATTAAAAGCAAAAGTGAATTACTGGGACCTTATGAAGATAAAAAGCTTCTGCACAGCAAAGGAAACAACCAACAAAACTAAAAGGCAACGAACGGAATGGGAAAAGATATTCGCAAATGACATATCGGACAAAGGGCTAGTATCCAAAATCTATAAAGAGCTCACCAAACTCCACACCCGAAAAACAAATAACCCAGTGAAGAAATGGGCAGAAAACATGAATAGACACTTCTCTAAAGAAGACATCCGGATGGCCAACAGGCACATGAAAAGATGTTCAGCGTCGCTCCTTATCAGGGAAATACAAATCAAAACCACACTCAGGTATCGCCTCACGCCAGTCAGAGTGGCCAAATTGAACAAATCAGGAGACTAGAGATGCTGGAGAGGATGTGGAGAAACGGGAACCCTCTTGCACTGTTGGTGGGAATGCAAATTGGTGCAGCCCCTCTGGAAAGCAGTGTGGAGGTTCCTCAGAAAATTAAAAATAGACCTACCCTATGACCCAGCAATAGCACTGCTAGAAATTTATCCAAGGGATACAGGAGTACTGATGCATAGGGCCACTTGTACCCCAATGTTCATAGCAGCACTCTCAACAATAGCCAAATTATGGAAAGAGCCTAAATGTCCATCAACTGATGAATGGATAAAGAAATTGTGGTTTATATACACAATGGAATATTACGTGGCAATGAGAAAAAATGAAATAGGGCCTTTTGTAGCAACGTGGATGGAACTGGAGAGTGTGATGCTAAGTGAAATAAGCCATACAGAGAAAGACAGATACCATATGGTTTCACTCTTATGTGGACCCTGAGAAATTAACAGGAACGCATGGGGGAGGGGAAGGAAAAAAAAAAAACAGGTTAGAGTGGGAGAGAGCCAAAGCATAAGAGACTCTTAAAAACTGAGAACAAACTGAGGGTTGATGGGGGGTGGGAGGGAGGAGAGGGAGGGTGATGGGTATTGAGGAGGGCACCTTTTGGGATGAGCACTGGGTGTTGTATGGAAACTAATTTGTCAATAAATTTCATATAAAAAAAAAAAGAAAAGAATGTATTCTGCTGTTTTAAGATGGAATGTTCTGAGTGTATCTGTTAAGTCCATCTGGTCCAGTGTGTTATTCAAAGCCATTGTTTCTTTGTCCATTTTCTGTCTAGGTGATCTATCTATTGATGTAAGTGTGATGTTAAAGTCCTTCTATTATTGTTTATCAATGAGTTCCTTTATATTTGTGATTAATTGCTTTATATATGTGTGTACTGTTACTTTGGGTGCATACATAATTAAAATGTTACATCTTCAGGGCACCTGGGTGGCTCAGTCAGTTAAGAGACCAGCTTTGGCTCATGTCATCATCTTGTGATTCATGAGTTCAAGCCCCGTGTTGGGGTCTGTGCTGACAGCTCAGAGCTCAGAGCCCAGAGCCCACATTAGACTCTCTGTCTCCCTCTCTCTCTGCCTTTCCCCAGCTCATGCTGTCTGTCTTTCTGTCTCTCTCTCTCTCTCTCTCTCTCTCTCTCTCTCTCTCTCTCAAAAATAAATAAACATAAGAAAAATGTTAATGGTATATCTTCTTGTTGGATTGTCCCCTTTATTATAATATAGTGCCCTTCTTAATCTGTTGTTACATTCTTTGTTTTAAAGTCTAGGTTGTCCAATGTAAGTATTGCTAGTCCAGCTTTCTTTTGACATCCATTTGCATGTTAAATGTTTCTCCATCCCTTTATTTCCAATCTGCAAGTGTCTTCAGGTCTAAAATGAGTCACTTTAAAGGCAGCATATAGATGGGTCTTGTTTTTTATACATGCTGACACCCTATGCATTTTTTTTTACCCTATGTGTTTTGATTGGAGTGTTTAGTCCAGTTACATTCAAAATAATAATTTTTTTTATTGTATTTCACATTCCTATGCCAGGGGAAAGGGCAAAGGAATATTTAAGATGTGCCATTTTATTTATTTATTTTTTTATATGAAATTTATTGACAAATTGGTTTCCATACAACACCCAGTGCTCATCCCAAAAGGTGCCCTCCTCAATACCCATCACCCACCCTTTCCTCCCTCCCATCCCCCATCAACCCTCAGTTTGTTCTCAGTTTTTAACAGTCTCTTATGCTTTGGCTCTCTCCCACTCTAACCTGTTTTTTTTTTTCCTTCCCCTCCCCCATGGGTTCCTGTTAAGTTTCTCAGGGTCCACATAAGAGTGAAACCATATGGTATCTGTCTTTCTCTGTATGGCTTATTTCACTTAGCATCACACTCTCCAGTTCCATCCACGTTGCTACAAAAGGCCATATTTCATTTTTTCTCATTGCCACGTAATATTCCATTGTGTATATAAACCACAATTTCTTTATCCATTCATCAGTTGATGGACATTTAGGCTCTTTCCATAATTTGGCTATTGTTGAGAGTGCTGCTATGAACATTGGGGTACAAGTGGCCCTATGCATCAGTACTCCTGTATCCCTTGGATAAATTCCTAGCAGTGCTATTGCTGGGTCATAGGGTAGGTCTATTTTTAATTTTCTGAGGAACCTCCACACTGCTTTCCAGAGGGGCTGCACCAATTTGCATTCCCACCAACAGTGCAAGAGGGTTCCCGTTTCTCCACATCCTCTCCAGCATCTCTAGTCTCCTGATTTGTTCAATTTGGCCACTCTGACTGGCGTGAGGCGATACCTGAGTGTGGTTTTGATTTGTATTTCCCTGATAAGGAGCGACGCTGAACATCTTTTCATGTGCCTGTTGGCCATCCGGATGTCTTCTTTAGAGAAGTGTCTATTCATGTTTTCTGCCCATTTCTTCACTGGGTTATTTGTTTTTCGGGTGTGGAGTTTGGTGAGCTCTTTATAGATTTTGGATACTAGCCCTTTGTCCGATATGTCATTTGCAAATATCTTTTCCCATTCCGTTGGTTGCCTTTTAGTTTTGTTGGTTGTTTCCTTTGCTGTGCAGAAGCTTTTTATCTTCATAAGGTCCCAGTAATTCACTTTTGCTTTTAATTCCCTTGCCTTTGGGGATGTGTCGAGTAAGAGATTGCTACGGCTGAGGTCAGAGAGGTCTTTTCCTGCTTTCTCCTCTAAGGTTTTGATGGTTTCCTGTCTCACATCCAGGTCCTTTATCCATTTGGAGTTTATTTTTGTGAATGGTGTGAGAAAGTGGTCTAGTTTCAACCTTCTGCATGTTGCTGTCCAGTTCTCCCAGCACCATTTGTTAAAGAGGCTGTCTTTTTTCCATTGGATATTCTTTCCTGCTTTGTCAAAGATGAGTTGGCCATACGTTTGTGGGTCTAGTTCTGGGGTTTCTATTCTATTCCATTGGTCTATGTGTCTGTTTTTGTGCCAATACCATGCTGTCTTGATGATGACAGCTTTGTAGTAGAGGCTAAAGTCTGGGATTGTGATGCCTCCTGCTTTGGTCTTCTTCAAAATTCCTTTGGCTATTAGGGGCCTTTTGTGGTTCCATATGAATTTTAGGATTGCTTGTTCTAGTTTCGAGAAGAATGCTGGTGCAATTTTGATTGGGATTGCATTGAATGTGTAGATCGCTTTGGGTAGTATTGACATTTTGACAATATTTATTTTTCCAACCCATGAGCAGGGAATGTCTTTCCATTTCTTTAAATCTTTTTTCAATTTCCTTCATAAGCTTTCTATAGTTTTCAGCATACAGATCCTTTACATCTTTGGTTAGATTTATTCCTAGGTATTTTATGCTTCTTGGTGCAATTGTGAATGGGATCAGTTTCTTTATTTGTCTTTCTGTTGCTTCATTGTTAGTGGATAAGAATGCAACTGATTTCTGTACATTGATTTTGTATCCTGCAACTTTGCTGAATTCCTGTATCAGTTCTAGTAGACTTTTGGTGGAGTCTATCGGATTTTCCATGTATAATATCATGTCATCTGCAAAAAGCGAGAGCTTGACTTCATCTTTGCCAATTTTGATGCCTTTGATTTCCTTTTGTTGTCTGATTGCTGATGCTAGCACTTCCAGCACTATGTTAAACAGCAGTGGTGAGAGTGGGCATCCCTGTCGTGTTCCTGATCTCAGGGAAAAAGCTCTCAGTTTTTCCCCGTTGAGGATGATGTTAGCTGTGGGCTTTTCATAAATGGCTTTTATGATCTTTAAGTATGTTCCTTCTATCCCGACTTTCTCAAGGGTTTTTATTAAGAAAGGGTGCTGGATTTTGTCAAAGGCCTTTTCTGCATCGATTGACAGGATCATATGGTTCTTCTCTTTTTTTTTGTTAATGTGATGTATCACGTTGATTGATTTGCGAATGTTGAACCAGCCCTGCATCCCAGGAATGAATCCCACTTAATCATGGTGAATCATTCTTTTTATATGCCGTTGAATTCGATTTGCTAGTATCTTATTGAGAATCTTTGCATCCATGTTCATCAGGGATATTGGCCTGTAGTTCTCTTTTTTTACTGGGTGTCTGTCTGGTTTAGCAATCAAAGTAATACTGGCTTCATAGAATGAGTCTGGAAGTTTTCCTTCCCTTTCTATTTCTTGGAATAGCTTGAGAAGGATAGGTGTTATCTCTGCTTTAAACGTCTGGTAGAACTCCCCTGGGAAGCCATCTGGTCCTGGACTCTTATTTGTTGGGAGATTTTTGATTAACCGATTCAATTTCTTCGCTGGTTATGGGTCTGTTCAAGCTTTCTATTTCCTCCTGATTGAGTTTTGGAAGAGTGTGGGTGTTCAGGAATTTGTCCATTTCTTCCAGGTTGTCCAATTTGTTGGCATATAATTTTTCATAGTATTCCCTGATAATTGTTTGTATCTCTGAGGGATTGGTTGTAATAATTCCATTTTCATTCATGATTTTATCTATTTGGGTCATTTCCCTTTTCTTTTTGAGAAGCCTGGCTAGAGGTTTGTCAATTTTGTTTATTTTTTCAAAAAACCAACTCTTGGTTTCGTTGATCTGCTCTACAGTTGTTTTAGATTCTATATTGTTTATTTTTGCTCTGATCTTTATTATTTCTCTTCTTCTGCTGGGTTTAGGCTGCCTTTGCTGTTCTGCTTCTAGTTCCTTTAGGTGTGCTGTTAGATTTTCTATTTGGGATTTTTCTTGTTTCTTGAGATAGGCCCGGATTGCAATGTATTTTCCTCTCAGGACTGCCTTTGCTGCGTCCCAAAGCGTTTGGATTGTTGTATTTTCATTTTCGTTTGTTTCCATATATTTTTTAATTTCTTCTCTAATTGCCTGGTTGACCCACTCATTCGTTAGTAGGGTGTTCTTTAACCTCCATGCCTTTGGAGGTTTTCCAGACTTTTTCCTGTGGTTGATTTCAAGCTTCATAGCATTTTGGTCTGAAAGTATGCATGGTATAATTTCAATTCTTGTAAACTTATGAAGGGCTGTTTTGTGACCCAGTATATGATCTATCTTGGAGAATGGTCCATGTGTACTCGAGAAGAAAGTATATTCTGTTGCTTTGGGATGCAGCGTTCTAAATATATCTGTCAAGTCCATCTGATCCAATGTCTCATTCAGGGCCCTTGTTTCTTTATTGACCGTGTGTCTAGATGATCTGTCCATTTCTGTAAGTGGGGTGTTAAAGACCCTGCAATTACCACATTCTTATCAATAAGGTTGCTTATGTTTATGAGTAATTGTTTTATATATTTGGGGGCTCCGGTATTCGGCGCATAGACATTTATAATTGTTAGCTCTTCCTGATGGATAGACCCTGTAATTGTTATATAATGCCCTTCTTCATCTCTTGTTACAGCCTTTACTTTAAAGTCTAGTTTGTCTGATATAAGTATGGCTACTCCAGCTTTCTTTTGGCTTCCAGTCGCATGATAAATAGTTCTCCATCCCCTCACTCTCAATCTAAAGGTGTCCTCAGGTCTCAAATGAGTCTCTTGTAGACAGCAAATAGATGGGTCTTGTTTTTTTATCCATTCTGATACCCTATGTCTTTTGGTTGGTGCATTTAATCCATTTACATTCAGTGTTATTATAGAAAGATATGGGTTGAGAGTCATTGTGATGTCTGTATGTTTTATGCTTGTAGTGATGTCTCTGGGACTTTGTCTCACAGGGTCCCCCTTAGGATCTCTTGTAGGGCTGGTTTAGTGGTGAGAAATTCCTTCAGTTTTTGTTTGTTTGGGAAGACCTTTATCTCTCCTTCTATTCTAAATGACAGACTTGCTGGGTAAAGGATTCTCGGCTGCATATTTTTTCTGTCTAGCACCCTGAAAATCTCGTGCCAATTCTTTCTGGCCTGCCAAGTTTCAAAAGAGAGATCAGTCACGAGTCTTATAGGTCTCCCTTTATATGTGAGGGCACGTTTACCCCTTGCTGCTTTCAGAATTTTCTCTTTATCCTTGTGTTTTGCCAGTTTCACTATGATATGTCGTGCAGAAGATCGATTCAAGTTACGTCTGAAGGGAGTTCTCTGTGCCTCTTGGATTTCAATGCCTTTTTCCTTCCCCAGCTCAGGGAAGTTCTCAGCTATTATTTCTTCAAGTACCCCTTCAGCACCTTTCCCTCTCTCTTCCTCCTCTGGGATACCAATTATGCGTATATTATTTCTTTTTAGTGTATCACTTAGTTCTCTAATTTTCCCCTCATACTCCTGGATTTTTTTATCTCTCTTTTTCTCAGCTTCCTCTTTTTCCATAACTTTATCTTCTAGTTCACCTATTCTCTCCTCTGCCTCTTCAAGCCGAGCTGTGGTGGTTTCCATTTTGTTATGCATTTCGTTTAAAGCGTTTTTCAGCTCCTCGTGACTGTTCCTTAGTCCCTTGATCTCTGTAGCAAGAGATTCTCTGCTGTCCTGTATACTGTTTTCAAGCCCAGCGATTAATTTTATGACTATTATTCTAAATTCACTTTCTGTTATATTATTTAAATCCTTTTTGATCAGCTCATTAGCTGTTGTTATTTCCTGGAGATTCTTCTGAGGGGAATTCTTCCGCTTGGTCATTTTGGATAGTCCCTGGCGTGGTGAGGACCTGCAGGGCACTTCCCCTGTGCTGTGGTGTATAACTGGTGTTGGTGGGCGGGGCCGCAGTCCGACCTGATGTCTGCCCCCAGCCCACCGCTGGGGCCACAGTCAGACTGGTGTGTGCCTTCTCTTCCCCTCTCCTAGGGGTGGGATTCACTGTGGGGTGGTGTGGCCCGTCTGGGCTGCTTGCACACTGCCAGGCTTGTGATGCTGGGTATCTGGCATATTAGCTGGGGTGGGTAGGCAAGGTGCACAGGGGCAGGAGGGGCAGGCTTAGATCGCTTCTCCTAAGGTGATCCTCTTCAGGAGGGGCCCTGTGGCAGCGGGAGGGAGTCAGATCCGCTGCCGGAGGTTTGGCTCCGCAGAAGCACAGAGTTGGGTGTTTGTGCGGATCAAGCAAGTTCCCTGGCAGGAACTGGTTCTCTTTGGGATTTTGGCTGGGGGATGGGCGGGGGAGATGGCGCTGGCGAGCGCCTTTGTTCCCCACCAAACTGAGCTCTGTTGTCAGGGGGCTCAGCAGCTCTCCCTCCCTTTGTCCTCCAGCCTTCCCGCTTTCCAAGCAGAGCTGTTAACTTATGACCTCCCAGACGCTAAGTCGCGCTTGTTGTGGGAACACAGTCCATCAGGCCCCTCCGCTTTTGCCAGCCAGACTCGGGGGCTCTGCTTGGCCGGCGAGCCGCCCCTCTGCCCCGGCTCCCTCCCGCCAGTCCGTGGAGCGCGCACCGCCTCGCCGCCCTTCCTACCCTCTTCCGTGGGCCTCTCGTCTGCGTTTGGCTCCGGCGACTCCGTTCTGCTAATCCTCTGGCGGTTTTCTGGGTTATTTAGGCAGGTGTAGGTGGAATCTAAGTGATCAGCAGGACGCACGGTGAGCCCAGTGTCCTCCTAAGCCGCCATCTTGCCGCTCCAAGATCCAAAATAATTATTGATAGATATATGTTTATTGCCATTTTATTACTTGTTTTGTCATTGTTCCTGGAGATTTTCTCTGATCCTTTCTTGTCTTTGTCACTTTTGGTCTCTCCTTTCCATTCAAAGAGTCCCCTTTAATGTTTCTTGCAGGGCTGGTTAGTGATCACGAGTTTTTGTTTGGTAATCTTGTTATCTTTCCTTCTTTTCTAATGATAGTCTTGCAAGATAGAGTATTCTTGGCTTAAGATTTTTCCCATTCAGCACTTTGAATATATCATGCCACTCCCATCTGACTTGCCAAGTTTCTGTTGAGAAATTTCCAGCTAACCTTATGGGTCTTCCCTTGTAAGTTAAGGACTTCTTTTGTCTTGCAGCTTTTAAAATTTTTTATCACTGTGTTTTACAAATTTAATTAGAATATGTCTTGGTGTTAGCATGCTTTTATTGATTTTTAAAATATGTCTATTTATTTATTTTGAGAGAGAGCGGGGAGAGAGAATCCCAGGCAGGCCCTGCACTGCCAGCACAGAGCCCAATGCAGGGCTTAATCCTGCAAACTGTGAGATCATGACCCAAGTGGAAACCAAGAGTCTGATGCTCAACCAACCAAGCCACCTAGGTGCCCCAACTTTTGTGGATTTTGATGGGAGTTCTCGGTCTCTCCTGGATCTGGATGTCTGTTTCCTTCCCCAGATTAAGGAAGTTTTCAGCTATTATTTCCTCAAATAAATTTTCTGCCCCCTTTTCTCTCTCTTCTTCTTCTAGGACTTCTCTAATATGAATGTTATTACAATTCATGGAGTCACTGAGTTCCCTAAGTCTATTCTTGTATTGTGTAATTCTTTCTGTCTTTTGTTCAGCTCAATTTTTTCCCATTAGTTTTTCTTCTATGTTATTAATTCGTTCCTCTGCCTCTTCCAGCCTGCCGTTCATTGCATCCAGTCCATTTCTAATCTCATTTATTGAATTCTTCCTCTGTGATTGATTGTTGTTAACTCTTTTATCTCTGTGTTAAGAGATTCCCTGATGTCTCTACTCTTTTCTCAGGCCCAGTGCATATCCTTAATATTGTTGCTTTAAAGTCTCCATCAGGCATGATACTTATATTTGTTTCACTTAGTTCTCTGACCATGGACTTACTTCTCTTGTTCTTTCATTTGGGATAAATTCCTCTGTCTTTGCATTTTGTCTAAGTCTCTGCCTTCCTCTTCTATCCTAGAAAAGCCAGTTATGTTTCCTTCTCCTAAAATTAATGACTTTATGAAGAAGAGGTCATGCAGTGTCCAGGGTCTGGTGCTTCTGGGCATGTCTCTGGTGGTGTGTGTCACATGCACTCTGCTGGTGTGTTTTGGCTGCTGTCTCCTTCAGGCCAGTCATCTACAGAGGCTCTCCTTGTCTGCTGTGGGCAGTGTTTGGGCCCTGGCCTGAATGTGGCAAGTTGTAACTAAGTGTGCTCTGGTCTGCTTGTGAAATGAGACCTGCTATTACTTCTATGAGAACTAAGACACTGCCGACCTCTCTGTTCAGGAGACATGGTGTGCAGGTTTGTGCAGGTCTTCTAAGGGAGGGGTACACTGTGCTGTGAGTGAGGCAAGCTTGACTGAAAGAAGCAGACTGCCACAGCACAAAGGGGTCAGGGTTGGTGTAAGCAAGTTAGGCAGCCAGTGTCAGTGATGCTTCCCACAGGTGATGCTTCCCATAGAGCTTCCCACAGGTGGCTCTATGTTTATGCTGAGAGGTGCAGTAGGGACATGGTACCCACCAGCTCCTTTGTTTCTGGAGAGATGTCTCTGAATTCTGCCCCTAAGGGAAGAACACTGAGAAGAGCAAATAATCTCCCACCTGTGTGCCCAGACATTTTTCAGATCACTGTTTCCATGTTCTCTGCCCCTTGGGGTTTTTGCTTGCCTTCTCTCCAGGAGCAGGGCAGTGCCCTCTGGGCTCTATTCCAGCCAAGCCTGCTGACCTTTAAAACTCCAGGCCTTATGCCCTGCTGGTTGTAAGAACTCACAAAATTCAGCCCCTCTCATTTTCCAAGCCAATGGCTTTGGGGAAACCTCCTCGTGCATTCCATTGTGTGCTCTTCTATCACCCTTCTCCACAATCATGGCTCCCTCCCCTTTGCTGCACCTGTGATTCATTTCTCTCCTAAACCACACCTCCATACTGCCTACCTTCTTTGCTGTAATGTCTTCTCTCCCTTTAGTTGTGGAGCTTGTTCTGTCAGTCTTTAGGTTGATTTATGGGGATGATTTGATAGTTATCTAGTTGTGTTCATGGAATGAAACCAGCCTAGGGCCCTCCTACTCTGCTGCCATCTTTTCTCTCTCTCCAGCTCATTTCTTTTTACCACTAAATAATATTCACTTGTAAGGTTGGACCACAGTTTGCTTATCCATTCACCTATTGGATGATAACTTAGTTGCTTCCAATTTTGGCAATTATGAATAAAACTACTATAAACATTCATAATAAACATTCATATGCAGGCTTTTGTTTGAGCATAAGTTTTCAACAAATTTGGGTAAATACTTAGGAGTACAATTTCTGAGTTGTGTGGTAAGACTATGTTTAGCTTTTTAAGAAACTGCCAAACTGTCTTCCAAACCATATTCCCACCAGCAATAAATGAGCATACCTGTTGCTCCACATTCTTGTCAAAATTTAATGTTGTCACTATTTTGGACTTTAGCCATTCTAATAGGTATGTTGTGCTATCTCATTGTCTTAATTTGCATTTCTCTAAAGACATATGGTGTTGAACATCATGTCGTTATTTACAATCTATACATTTTCTTTGGTGAGGTGTCTGTTTTAGATCTTTTTCCCATTTGTTAATTGGATTTTTTGTTTTCTTGTTGAGTTTTAATAGTTCTTTATATGTTTTCAATACATTTTGCAGGCATTTTGTCTCATTCTGTGGCTTGTCTTTTGATTCTCTTAACAGTGTCCTCAAAACAGAAGCTTTTAATTTTAGTGAAATCCAATTTATCCATTTTTTTCATTCTTGGTTTGTGTTTTTGGAGTTCTACCTAGAAGCCCATTACCAAACCCAATGTCACCTAGATTTTCTCCTGTGTTATCTTCTAGGAGTTTTAGGGTTTAATGTTTATATTTAGGTTGCTGATCTATTTTGAGTTCATTTTTTGTGAATGGTGTAAGGTCAATGTCTAGATTCTTTTGTTTTATTTTGTTGTTTGTTTTGTTTTTGTTTTTGTTTTTGTTTTCCATATGGATGTCCTGTTATTCCAGCAGCACTTGTTGAAAAAACTAGCCTTTCTTCATTGGGTTGCCTTTGCTTTTGTGTCAAATATCAGTTGACTATATTTGTTTCAATTTATTTCTAGTCTCTCTATTCTGATACAGTCATCTTTCTGTCTATTACTTCAGTATCACACTGTTTTCATTACTATAGCTTTATGCTAAGTCTTGAATCAGGTAGTGTCAGCCTTCCAATTTTGTTCTTATTCTTCATATTGTGCTGAATATTCTGAAATATTTTTCCTTTCCATATAAACTTTAGAATCAGTTTTTTCCTATCCACAGAGTAACTTGCTGGGATTTTGCCTGGTATTGCATTGAATCTATAGACCAAGTTTTGGGGGATGGGGGAACATTAGATCTTAACAATATTCAGTCTTCCTATGCATATAAACATGGAATATCCTTCCATTTATTTAGACTTTGATTTCTCTCATCAGAGTTTTGTAGTTTCCCCATATAGATTTTGCACACATCTTGTTTGATTTATACTTAAAAATTTCCCTCTTTTTTTTTTTTTTTTTTGGTGCTAATGCAAATAGCGTTTGTTTGTTTTCTAATTTTTTTTAATGTTTATTTATTTTTGAGACAGAGAAAGAACATAAATGGAGGAGGGTCAGAGAGAGGGAGACACAGAATCTGAAGTAGGCTCCAGGCTCCAGGGTCCAAGCTGTCAGCACAGAGCCTGAAGCAGGGCCCGAACTCACGGACTGTGAGGTAGATCATGACCTGATCCGAAGTCGGATGCTTAACTAACTGAGTCATCCAGGTGCCCCAGCGTTTTTTTTTTTTTTAATTTCAAATTCCAACGGAATTCATTGCTAGTTTATAGTAAGACTAGTAAGACAATGGACTATTATATATTAGACTTGTATCCCGCAGCTTTATTATATTTGCTTAATTACAGGAGCTTTTTTTTTCTTTTGGTCAATTCTCTTGGACTTTTTACATAGGAAATCATGTCATCTGCAAACAAAGTCAGTTTTATTTCTTCCTTCCCAATATGTATAACTTTTATTTCCTTTTCTTGCCTTATTGCATCAGTTATGAGTTCTAGGATGATGTTGAATGGGATTGGTAAGAGGGGGCATCTTTGCCTCATTTTCATTGTTAGGGGAAAAGTATCTAGTCTCTTGCCATTAAGTGTAACATTAGCTGTAGATTTTTTGCAGACTTTTTTGTAAAATTGATGAAGTTTTCTTCTATTACTAATTTGTTGAGAGTTCTTACCATGAATGGATGTTGGATTTTGTCAAATGATTTTTCTGCATCTATTGATATGATAATTTGATTTTTATTCTTTAGCTTATTGATATGTCATGAATTATGTTAATTCATTTTTGAATGTTGAATCAGCTGTACATATCAGGAATAAATCCCATTTGGTTGTGGTATATAAATCTTTTAAGACATTGTTAGATTTGACTTGCTAATATTTTATTTAGGATTTTTATATTTTTTATATTTTTATATTTTTATATTTGTGTGAGTTTTAATAGGTTGTGTCTTTCACTGAATTAGCCAATTTCATCTAAGTTATCAAATTTGTGGGCATAGAGTTGTTCATAATATTATTTCATTGTCCTTTTAACATCTATGTGAGAAGTAGTAGTATTTCTAATATCAGTAAGTTGTGTCTAATCTCCCCCTTTCTTGGTTAGCCTGGGCAGAGGCTTATCAATTTTATTGATCTGTACAAAGAACCAGTTTTTGGTTTCTTTAATTTTTTTCTATTGCTTTCCTGTTTTTAATTTCATTTATTTTTGCTCTTATTTTTATAGTTTCTTTTCTTCAACTTACTTTGGATTTATTTCTTTTAAACTTTCTGTATTAATTTTGAGAGAGAGAGCATGAGCAAGGGAGGGGCAGAGAGAGAGAATCCCAAGCAGTCTCCACACTGTCAGCAGAGAGCCCAACGTGGGGCTGGGACCCATGAACTGTGAGATCATGACCCAAGCCAAAATCAAGAGCCAGATGCCCAACCAACTGAGCCACTCAGGCACCCCTCCTTTGGATTTAATTTCCACTTCTTTTTCTAGTTTCTTAAGCTAGAAGCTTATATTGGAGATTTTCCAAAGCCATTTAGCTCTTTATCTTGTTCTCTAATATGTGACTTTCCAGCTATCTTTCTGTTATTGATTTCTAGCTTATGTCCATTGTCATGTGAGAACATAGTTTTTAAGATATTTATGCATTTAAATTTCTTAAGATACATTTTACGACATGGAATGTTTATTTTATGAGTGTTCCATGTGAGCTTGAGAAGACTATATTGTTGGATGAAGCATTCTAAAAATGTCAATTAGATCTAGTTGATTGATGGTTTTATTCAGCTCAAGTATATCCTTGCTAATTTTCTGCCTGCTGGATATTTCAATTAATGATTGAAGGATGTTGAAGTCTAAGTGTAATAATGGATTCATTAGTTTTTGCCTCATATTTCTGACACTCTGTTGTTAGGCATATATACATTAAGGATTGTTATGTCTTCGTGGAGAATTTACCCCTTTATCATTATGTAATTCCTCCTTATCCCTGATCATTTTCCTTGTTCTAAAGTTACCTTTGTGTGAAATGTGTGTGTGTGTGTGTGTGTGTGTGTAGCTTTCTTTTGATTATCGTTAGCATGGTATGTCTTCATCCATTTACTTTTAATCTACCTGAGTCTTTATATTTACAGTGTGTTTCCTATAAACAATGTATCATTGTTTCTTGGGGGTTTTTATCTACTATGAGTTTCTATCTTTTAACTGGTGTATTTAGAACATTCACATTTAAAGTGATTTTTGATAGGGGAGCCTGGGTGTCTCAGTCCTACTTCAGCTCAGGTCATAATCTCGCAGTTCATGAGCTTGAGACCCACTTCGGGCTCTGTGCTGATAGCTCAGAGCCTGGAGCCTGCTTCGGATTCTGTGTCTCCCTCTCTCTCTGCCCCTCTGCTGCTCATGCTCTGTCTGTCTGTCTGTCTTTCTCTTTCTCTCAAAAATAAATAAATAAATAAATAAATAAATAAATAAATAAATTTTGAAAGTAAATTAAGTGATTATTGATACAGTTGCATTAATTTCTCCTATATTTGTAACTATATTTGTGTATACTATATTTGTTTACTATTCACTGCCCTTTTTTTGTTGCTTTTTTGTCTTTTCCTTTTCTGACTTCTCTGATTTTAATTAAGCATTTTAAACAATTCCATTTTCTCTCCTCTTTTAGCATATCAATTATCCTTCTGTTAATAAATTTTGGGGCACCTGGGTGGCTCAGTTGGTTAAGTGGCCAACTTCAGCTCAGGTCATGATCTCACAGTTCATGGGTTCAAACCCCTCATTGCGCTCTATGCTCACAGCTTAGAGCCTGGAACCTGCTTTGGATTCTTTGTCTCCCTCTCTCTCTGTCCCTCCCCAGCTCATGCTGTCTGTCTCTCTCTGTCTCTCTCTGTCTGTCTCTCTCTTTCTCTCAAAAATAAACATTTATTTTGTTTAATTTTAGGGGCACCTCGGTGGCTCAGTCTGTTGAGTATCAGGCTCTTCATTTCAGCTCAGGTCATGATCTCACAGTTGTAAGATCAAGCCCTG
Source organism: Felis catus (assembly GCF_018350175.1). Taxonomy (NCBI): domain Eukaryota; kingdom Metazoa; phylum Chordata; class Mammalia; order Carnivora; family Felidae; genus Felis; species Felis catus. Next base: position 57,107,578 of record NC_058386.1, read on the forward strand.
AATGGGGCTCCATGTTGAGTGTGGAACCTACTTGTGATTCTCTCTCTCCCTCTCTCTGCCCCTCCCCTGCTCACACTTTCTCTCTCAAAATAAATAAATAAATATTTTTAAAAATTTGAGTGGTTGCCCTACAGTTTAAAATATACATTTATGATTGATCCAAATCCACTTCCAAATAACATCACACCACTTTACAGGTAGTACAACTACTTTATAGCAGAGTATTCCCAATTCTTCCCCATTGCTTACAACATTTCTGCCATCTCTTTCACTTATCTATAAGCTATAATCACTGAATACATTGTTGTTATTATTGGAGAAAACTATTATCTATTTAATCAGTTAAGAATAAGTAAGATAAAATATTTTATTTTACTTTCATTTATTCCTCCTCTAATGCTCTTCCTGTCTTACATAGATCCAAGTTTCTGACCTATTCTTTTCCTTACTCTGAAGAACTTATTTTAACATTTCTTAAAAGGCAGGCCTACTAACAACAATTCCCATCAATTTTTGCTGAGAAAGTCTTTATTTCTCCTCCATTTTTTGAAGGATAATTTTGCTGTATATAGAATTCTAACTTGGCAGTTTTTTTTCTTTTAACACTTTAAATATTTCACTGCACTCTCTTCTTGCTTAAATGGTTTCTAATGTGAAGGCAATGAAATTTTTTCTTTGTTATTTTATAGTTGTTGTTATACTTGTTATATAGTTAAGGTGTCCTCCACATACCCCAAATTCTCTAGATATTGTCTCTTTGCTTTTCTGCAGTTTGAATATGATTGTATCTATTGATAAACTCTTTGGTATTTATCCTACTTGGTGTTCTCTGAGCTTTCTGCATCTGAAATTTGTTGTCTATAATTACTTTTAGAACATTCTCATTCAATATTATATCAATTAATTCTTCTATTTTTTCTTTTTTTCTCTTTCTTGTATTCCCATTATGTATGTGTTATACCAATTGTAATTGTCCCAGTCATTAGACACCCTGTTCAACCTTTTTTATTGTTTCTTTCTCTTTGCATTCTTTTAGGAAGTTTCTATTAATATATCTCCAAGGTCACTGATTCTTTACCATCAAAGGAATTATTTTTTTTTATTTTTTTAAAAATGTTTATTCATTTATTTTTTCATTTTGAAAGAGAGAACACAAGCAAGGAAGGGGCAGAGAGAGAGGTAGAGAGAGAATTCCAAGCAGGCTCCATGCTATCAGCACATAGCACAATGCAGGGCTCAATCTCAGGAACCATGCAATCACAACCTGAGCTGAAATCAAGAGTTGGACACTCAACCAACTGAGCTACCCAGGTGCCCCCAAAGGAATTCTTTTATAATGTTTTCCAATAGCCAAAATTATTTTTGTAATTTCATTTATTTAAACTAAAAACAAAAATAGGTTACCCAATGCTCTCATTGCCCCCCCCCAACTCACACATGCACACACACACTGGTCTGGCAATCACCACTCTGTGTCTGTATTTATGAGTTTTGGGGTTTTGTTTTTGTTTTTGTTTTTTTAGGTTCCATGTGTAAAAGAGATTATATGGAACTTGACATTCTCTGGTTTATTGCACTTAGCATAAAAGCTTCAAAGTCCATCCACCTTGTCACAAATGTCAAGATATTCTTTTTTATGGCTGAATAATCTATTATATATATATATATATATATGTACATATATATAATAGATTATTCATCAGTGGATGAATGGTTAAAAAAGATGTGGTGTGTGTGTGTGTGTGTGTATGTGTGTGTATATATATATATATATATATATATATATATATATATATGTTATTTCCATATCTTGGCTATTGTAAATAAATAAAGCTGCAATGAACATGGGGGGGGGGTCCATATATCTTTTTATTCAGTGTTTCCATTTTCTTCAGATAAATACTCGAAAGTGGAATTGTTGGAACATATAGTAATCCTATTTTTAAATTTTTGAGAAATCTCCATACTGTTTTTCATAAGGGCTGCATCAATTTACATTCCCACCAACACTTCATAAGGGTTCCCTTTTCCCCACATCCTTTCCAATACTTACAATTTTTTGTCTTTTTAATAATGACCATTCTAACAATTGCAAGGTGATATCTCATTCTGATTTTTATTTGAATTTCACTGATGGTTAATGATGTAAAGCATCTTTTCATATGTCTGTTGGCCATCTGTATGTCTTTGGAAAAATGTCAATTCAGATCTGCCCATTTTTAATTGGATTGTTTTGGTTTTTGCTATTGAATTATAAAAGTTCTTTACCTATTTTAAATATTAACCCTTTACCAGATATATGATTTGCAAATATTTTCACCCATTCTGTAGGTTGCCTTTTCAGTTTTTTGATGGTTTCCTTTGCTGTGCAGAAAGAAGATTTTTAGTTTGATGTAGTCCTACTTGTTTGTTACTTTCGTTGCTTTTGCTTTTGATGTCAGATTCAAAACATCTTTGCCAAGATCTGTGTTAAGGAGCTTACCACCTATGTTTTCTTCTAGGAGTTTTAAGGTTTCAGGTCTTACATGCAAGTCTTTAATCCATTTCAGGTTAATTTTTGAATATGGTAGTCCGATTTCATTCTTTTGCATGTGGATATCCAATTTTTCAAACACCATTTATTTGAAGAAACTGTCCTTTCCCTATTGTATACTCTTAGCTCCTTTGTTGTAAATTAATTAACTGTATATGCATGGGTTTATTTCTGGTCCCTTTATTCTGTTCCATTGAGCTATATGTTAGGTTTTTATGCCAACATGATACTATTTTAATTACTAAAGCTTTGTGATATAGTTTGAAATCAGTGACGATGATGCCTCAAGCTTTGTTCTTTTGACTCAAGATTGCTTTGGCTAGTCAGGGTCTTTTATGGTTTCATACAAATTTTAGGATTGTTCTATTTCTATTAAAAATGCCATTGGAATTTCAATAGGGATTTCATTGAAAGTATATATTATTTGGATAGTGTGGGCATTTTAAGAATATCAATTCTTCTAATACATAAACGTGGTATATCTTTCCATTTATTTTTTGTGTTTTTCCATTTCTTTCATTTATGTCTTTAAGTTTTCAATATACAGGTCTTTCACTTCCTTGGTTAAATGTATTCCTATGTATTTTATTATTTTTGTTGCAACTGTAAATGGGATTGTTTTCTTAATTTCCCTTTCAGATAATTCATTATTAGTGAATAAAATGCAAGATTTTTGTGTATTGATTTTGTATCATGCAACTTTACTGTATTTGTTTTTTCTAAAAGTTGTTTTAATAGTCTTTAGGGTTGTCATATATAATATCATGTCAACTGCAAATAGTGACAGTTTTACTTCTTCCTTTCCAATTTAGATGCCTTCTATTTCTTTTTCTTGTATAATTGTTGTAGTTAGGATTTCTAATACTCTGTTGAATAAAAGTGAGCATCTTTGCATTGTTCCTGATCTTAGAAGAAAAGCTTTCAATGGTGGGCTTGTCATATATGGCCTTTATTATGTTGAGGTGCATTCCCTCTATGTTCACTTTGTTGAGAGTTTTTATCATAAATGGATATTGAATTTTGTCAAATGCTTTTTCTGCATCTATTGAGATAATCTTATTATTTTCATTTCATCCTTCATTGTTTTTTAAAAGTTTATTTATTTATTTTGAGAGAGAGAGAGAGAGAGAGAACACACAAGCAGGGGAGGGGGAGAGAAAGAAGGAGAGAGAGAATTCCAAGCAGGCTCTGCACTGTCAGCACAGAGCCTGATGCAGGGCTTGAACTCATAAACCATGGGATCATGACCTGAGCCAAAATCAAGATCAAGAGTTGGACACTTAACTGACTGATCTACCCAGGTGCCCCTCATCCTTCATTGTTAATGTGGTGTATCACATTGACTGATATGCAGATGTTGAACCATCGCATCATTCCTGGAATAAATCCCTCTTGATAATGGTGTATTATCCTTTTAATGTATTATTGAATTTGGTTTGCTAATATCTTGTTGAAAATCTTCGCATCTATGTTCATCAAGGATTGAGGATTGATATTAATTTTTCTTTGAGTGTTTGGTAGAATGCACTAGTGAAGCTGTCTGGTCCTGGACTTTTGTTTGTTGGGAGGTTTTTTTTTTTTTATTATGGATTCAACCTCCTTACTAGTAATTGGTCTGTTCAGATTTTCTATTTCATCATGATTCAGTCTTGGAGGTTGTATGTTTTTAGGAATTTATCCACTTCTTCTAGGTTGTCCAAATTTTTGGTATATCCTAATCTTTTATGATCCCTTGTATTTCCGTGGTATCAACTGTAACATTTCCTCTTTCTTTTTTAAATGTTTATTTTTGAGAGAGAGACAACGGGCAGAAGGGGCAGAGAGAGGTGGACAGAGGATCTGAAGTGGGCTCTGCACTAACAGTGAGCCCTACATGGGGCTCAAACTCACAAACCACAATGTCATGACCTGTGCCAATGTCAGATGCTCAACCGACTGAGCCACCCAGGCATCCCACATTTCCTCTTTATTTTCTGATTTTATTTATTTGTTATCTGGTTTTTTGTTGGTGAGTTAGCTAAAGGTTTGTCAATTTCATTTGCCTTTTCCAAGAACCAGCTCTTAGTTTCAGTGTTTCTTATTAACCTTTTCTTCTTATTTATATCTACATTTTTAGAGCAATTATGTTCACAGCAAGATTGAGGGGGAAAGTAGAGAGATTTCCCATATATACTTGCCCCCACTCATGAAAAGCCTTCCTCCATTATCAACAGTCTCTCACCAGAGTAATACGTTTGTTACAATTGTTAAACCTACACTGACACATCATAATCACCCAGTTCATATTTTACACTCCTGTTGTTGTACCATCTATGAGTTTGGGAAAATATATAATGACATGTATCCACCATTATAATATCATACTGACCCAAAAATCCTGTGATTGACCTATTTATCCCTTACCCCCAATTCTTTTACTATTTTCATAGTTTTGTCTTTTCTAGAATGGCATATAGTTGGAATCATATAGTATGTAAACAGATTGGCTTTTTTCGATTAGTAATATACATTTAAGAGTCTTCCATGTATTTTCATGGCTTGATAGCTCACTTCTTTTTAGTGCTGAATAATATTCCATTGTCTGGATATACCACACTGTATCTATCTATTTACCTACTGATGGACATCTGAGTTGTTTCCAAGTGTTGGCAACCATGAATAAAGCTGCTATAAACACTCATGTACCACTTTAGGTGTGAACATAAGGTTTCACCTTTTGGGGGGTAAATATCAAAGTGCACGACTGCTATGTTGTATAGTTAGAATATATTTAGTTTCGTAAGAAACCACCAAACTGTCTTCCAAAGTGGCTGCACCATTTTGCATTCCAACCAGCAGTTAATGAGAGTTCTTGCTGCTCCACATCTTCAGCTGCATTTGGTATTGTCAGTGTCCCTTCCAGATTTTGACCATTCCAATAGTTGTGTATTATTATCTCACTGTTTTAATTTGTATTTCCCTAATGACATGTGATGTGAAGTATCTTTTCATATGCTTGCTTGCCTCTGTATATCTTCTTTAGTGAGATGTCTTGTAAGGTCTTTGGCCCATTTTTTTAAACTGTGTTTGTTTTCTTATCGTGAAGATTTAAGAGCTCTTTTTATATTTTGGATAGCAGTCTTTTACCAGATGTTTCTTCTGCAAATATTTTCTCCCAGTCTTTGGCTTATCTTCTTGACATTCTCTTGACATTGTCTTTCAGAGAGCAGAGAGTTTTCTTAATTATTATTATATTAATAAATTCCAGCTTATCAATTATTTCTTTTATGGATTATGCCTTTGGTCCTGTACCTAAAACATCATCATAATACCCAAGGTCATCTAGATTTTGTCTTATATTATCTTCTAAGTGTTTAATAGTTTTGCATTTTAAGTTTAGGTCTGTGATCCATTTTGAGTTAGTTTTGGTGAATAGTGTAAGGTCTGTGTCGATATTCACTTTTTTGTATGTCAATGTCCAGTTGTTCCAGCACCATTTATTGAAAACACTATCTTTGTCCTCCTACTGCATTGTGTTTGTGCCTTGTCAAAGATCAGTTGACTATATTTATGGGGGTTAGCATTTCCATTTTATTCTTTCTTACAGTTTTCATTTCTCTGCTTACAATATTCATTTGTTATTGCATGTTGTCCAGTTTTTCATTAACACCCTTAGCATATTAATCATAGTTAAATTCCAGGTTTAATAATTCCAAAATCTCTGCCATATCTGAGTCTTATTCTGATGCTAAGTTTGTCTCTTCAGACTATATTTTTAACTTCTTTTAAATTTGGGTGAAAGCCAGACATAATGTACTAGTTAAAAGTAACTGAGGTACATAGGCCTGTATGTAGGATTTTACGTTAATCTGACTAGGAATTAGGCTGTGTTTACTATCTGCTGTAGCCGTGTTGTCAGAGGCTAAAATTTCCTCTTTTATTTTTTGTTTTAGTCTCCTCTTGTTGTCTTTGGGTGTCCCTAGAAACTCCTTAAGTAGGGTCTGAAACTTGCAGGGAGTTTTAGCTATAATCCACTGTTATTATACAAGAGCCCTGTTCATGTGGTGGTAAAATGTAAGCCAAGGGGAAGCATTCTATGGTCCTGTTATTATGTCCCAATCTTTTAGTGTGCCTGATCTGAGTATTTCCTATTCCCTAGGTCAGTTAGGCTCTGATAAAACCCAGTGAGTTAGGGTCTGATAAAATAGTTTTCCTTGAGAGCAGTCCTTGTTAAGGAGAATAGAGAAATTTGCAAACATTTCAAAATGGCTACTTTTCCTCTCCCCTTGCCATAAACACAAGGAAAATTTTCTCCAATCTTCACAGTGAGATCCTGGTAAGTCTCTTGAAGGTAAAACTCATGAAAGTGTGTGGGCCCACCTAAGACTGGACTCCCTTGAGGTTTTTAGCTTTTAAGCTAGTTCACACTGAGCCTGCAGAAATCTGTCAGTTACAGTTTTAAAGTGTTCTTACTGATACTGGCTCCAGCTCCAGGCTTTTCCTCCTCATAAACTGTGATTCTCTGTATCCATCAGAACAGCAGTTTGCCTTGTAACCTCAATTCTCTGATGGATCTAAGAGTTGATTTTAAGTTTGTTCAGCTCTTTTCTTGTTGTGAGTATGGGAGTGATGACTTTCAAGCTGTTGACATGTCAAACTAGAAACAGGAAATATATATTTATTTTTAAGTTTTCAAAACACATCTAGAATAACGTGAATCATTCTGAAGTTCCAGCTTATCTTAAAATACCTGCAATTTGTGTGACCTTGTGCAATTTATTTAAGACATCTCTTTATCTATAAAATAAGCATAATAATGCCTACTTTTCTGGATTATCATAAGACCTAAATAAGATATGTAAAGCAACTATTGCATGGTTCATATATATTCAATAAATGTTAGCTTTGGTTATCACATATTTATCTTCATCAAAACCCTAGGCCTTGAATAAAGACAAAGTATACAAACTGTTCCCTAACTTAGAAGATGAAGAATCAGAAGAAAAGAGTCATCTACTCTATCTTCAGTCAAGACCAGAATCTGGCTAGGACTGCTGCTGGCCTCCATGGCCATGTTGCTGTTACAAGACCCCCTTTTCTTAATGTCAGATAGCAAATTCCATGTCCACGTTGATCAAAACCTGTCACATCTCAATTCTCCTATCAAAGCAGTCTTAGACTGGACACCTGTCTGTCCCACTCTGATGCATTTGTGGGTTTTGCCTGCAGAAAGTATGGTTACAAATAGAGGGAATTGGAGTTATATAGAAATATTGGCAGTTACCATATAAACAGACATGTGACAGTCTTAGTGCTCTGAGTAGATATGTAAAAAAGTTCTGAAGTACATAAGGAAAATAAATCAATGTATCTAAAAGGTTATAGAACTCAAGTTGCTGCTTATGTTCTGGGTCAGGATGCTTGTATCTAACATCTAGCTCCCTGGCATTTTCTCTCTAGAAGCTGGAAAACTGCAATGGTCTCAAATGAAAGAAATGAGTATGGTGGGTATAGAGCCAGAGGTTAGAGGTCCATGTTAAAACTCATAAGAATCATTTACTAGCTGTGGTGAGCTATATTAGAACAAGAATGAAATCCTATACTGCTGAGATGATGTGCTCACTAGTATTTGTGAGAAATGTAATATAGTCTAATGACAATCTTGCCTATACTTTTTCATCCTTATTTTTTTCCAAGGGATATGCCAAATATCTACTGAGTAGAAGCTCTATGATAGCCCTTCTGTGACACAAATTGAAGTAGAAGAAACAACTGGCTTTGAGCCCTTGTTGCTCTCAGCACTCTTTACCTCGTGGTCATTTTGGAAAATAAAAATAAAAATTTTAATTAGCTCCTTATCTCACTGTATACTAAAATCTATACCAAATTAAAGATTTAAACATAAAAAATAAAATCATAAAATAACCATAAAAATCTAAAGAGTTATGTTTATAATGCTGGTGAATCTGTATTAAAAATGATAATGTAGAAATATAGTTATTGACATAGAAATAACTATATATAGTTATATACATGTTATTATGTATATATATATATACATATATATATAAACAACATTTTTATTTGATCCCATTTTATAGAAATACCCATACATATGCCTAAAAAATTTCTAGATATCCATTAAAATGTTATCTGTGGTTATCTGTAGTTATCTGTGGGTAGTTTAATAAGCTGTTTTTCACACAAGACCCAAGTATATGCTGCCCACAAGAGACTCACTTCAGATCTAAAAACACATACAGATTGGAATTGAATGGATGGAGAAAAAATACCATGCAAAGGGAAGCAAAAACAAACAAAAAAAACCAGGGTAACAATACTTATATCAGACAAAATAGACTTTGAAACAAAGACTGTAGGGGAAGTCAGTTGAGCGTCCAACTTCGGCTCAGGTCATGATCTCACGGTCTGTGAGTTCGAGCCCCACGTTGGGTTCTGTGCTGACAGCTCAGAGCCTGGAGCCTGCTTCGGCTTCTGAGTCTCCCTCTCTCTCTGCCCCTCCCCGCTCGTGCTCTGTCTTTCTCTTTCTGTCAAAAATAAATAAACATTAAAAAAAAACAAAAACTGTAGTAAGAAACAAAGTCACTACCTAAGGATAAAGGGATCAATCCAACAAGAAGTTATAACAATTGTAAATATCTATTCACCCAACATAGGAGCACCTAAAATAACATAAAGCAGATGTTAACAGACATATAGGGAGAAATTGACACCAATACAATAATAGTAGGGGACTTTAACACCCCACTTACATCAATGGATAGATCATCCAGACAGGAAATCAACAAGGAAATAGTGGCTTTGAATGACACATTAGACCTGATGGATGTAACAGATATACAGAACATTCCATCCCAAACAGAAGAACACAAATTCTTCTTCTCAAGTACACATGGAACTTTCTCTAGAATAAATCATGTTATCCCACAAAATGGATCTCAATAAGTTTCAGAGATTGAAATCACATCAAGTATCTTTTCCAACAACAATGGTATACAATTAAAAGTCAATTAGAAGAAAATAATTGGAAAAAACACAAACACATGAAGGCTAAACAACATGCTACTAATCAACAAATGGGTCAATGAAGAAATCAAAGAGGAAATCAAAAAAGAGCTGGAGGCCAACAAAAATGAAAACACAACAATCTAGATTCTTTGGGAGGTAGCAAAAGGAGTTCTAAGAGAGAACTTTACAATACAGGCCTACCTCAAGAACCAAGAACAATGTCAAATAAACAATCTAACCTTACACCTAAAGTAGCTTGAAAAAGAACAAAGTCCAAAGCTACCAGCAGAAATGAAACAATAAATATTAGAGCAGAGTAAGTAAAATAGAGACTTAAAAACAATAGGAAAGATCAATGAAATCAAGAGCTGGTTCTTTGAAAAGATAAACAAAATTGATAAACCTTTAGTTAGAGTCATCAGGAAAAAAGAGGACCCAAGTAAATAAAACCAAAAATGATGGAGAAGTAACAACTGACACTACAAAAATAGAATTATAAGACAGGGTGCCTGTTGAGAGTTCAACTCTTGATTTCAGCTCAGGTCATGAGCCCAGGGTCATGGGATTGAGCCCCCACATCCAGCTCCACAATGAGTGTGGGGCCTGTTTAGGATTCACTCTCTTCCTCTGCCCCTCTCCCCCACTCATACTCTCTTTCTGTCTTAAAAAAGAAAGAAAGAATTATAAGACAGTAGTATGAAGTTATACGCCAAAAATTTGGACAACCTATGGGAAATGGATAAATTCTTAAAACATACAATCTTCCTAAACCAAATAGGAAAAAATAGAAAATTTGAACAGACCAATTACTAGTAATGAAAGTGAATCAATTTTTTTTAAAAAAAAAGGGGTGCCTGGGTGGCTCAGTTAGTTAAATGTCCAACTTCAGCTCAGGTCATGATCTCACGGTTTGTGGGTTCAAGCCCCACATCGGGCTCTGTGCTGAATGTTTGCTCAGACCCTGGAGCCTGCTTCAGATTCTGTGTCTCCTTCTTTCTCTGCCCCTCCTCTGCTCATGCTCTGTCTCACTCTGTGTCTCAAAAACAAATGTAATAAAAAAATTTTTTTACATTAAAAAAAACAAAAGAACTCCTAACAGGCACATCTGGGTGGCTCAGTTAGTTGAGCAACTGACACTTGATTTTGGCTTAGGTCATGATCTCATGGTTGTGGCATCAAGCCCTGTGTCCAGCTCCTCACTGGGCATGGAGGCTCCTTGGGATTTTCTCTCCCTCTGCCCCCTCCCCTGCTCATTCTTGCTCTCTCTCTCACTCTCTCTAAAAATATAAAGTAAACTTCCTAGCAAACAAAAGTACAGGACTAGATGGATTCACAGGTGAATTCTGCAAAACAGAATTTTTTGTGAGGTCACCATTACCCTGATACCAAAACCACATTACAAAAAAAAATTCATGTCAATATCTCTGATGCACACAGATGTAAAAATCCTCAACAAAATATTAGCAAACCAAATTCAACAGTACATTTAAAAAATCATTCACCACAATCAAGTGGGATTTATTCCCAGGATGCAAAGTGATTCAATATTTGCAAATCAATTAATGTGATAAGTCACATTAACAAGAAGAATACAAACCATATGATCATCAGTACATGTAAAAGCATTTGACAAAATACAGCATCCATTTATGGTTAATAATTCACAACAAAGTAGATTTAGAGGGAACATAGTTAAACATAATAAAGTCCATATATTTAAAAACCCACACCTAACATCATACTCAGTGGTTAAAAACAGAAAGCTTTTCCTCTAAGTTAAGGAAAAGACAAGAATGTCTGCTCTCACCAGTTTTATTCAATATAGTACAGAAATCAGACAAGAAAAAAATAAAAGACATCAAAATTGGTAAGGAAGAAGTTAAATTGACACTATATGTAGATGATAGGATACTATACATAGAAAACCCTAAAGATTCCACAAGAAACTATTAGAACTAATAAATTAATTCATAAAGTTGCAGGATACAAAACTAATATACAGAAATCTGTTGTGTTTCTATACACTAATAATGAAATAGCACAAAGAGACATTAAGAAAACAATTCCCTTTACAATTATATCAAAAAGAAAAATTAGGAATAAATTTAACCAAGAAAGTGAAAGGCCTACACTCTGAAAACTATAAGACATTGATGAAGGAAATTGAAGATGACACAAATGGAAATATATACCATACTCATCAATTGGAAGAATTAATAAAATTAAAATGTCAATACTACCCAAAGTAATCTACAAGTTTAATGCAATCCCTATCAAAATACCAGTAGCACTTTTCACAGAACTAGGAGAAAAAATCCTAAAATTTTTATAGAACCACGAAAGACCTTGAACAGCCAAAGCAATCTTGAGAATGAAGAACAAAACTGGAGGTATCACAATCCCAGATTTCAAGTTATATTGCAAAGCTACAGTAATCAAAACAGTATGGTTCCAACACAAAAATGGATACATAGATCAATGGAACAGGATAGAGAGTCCAGAAATAAACCCATGCTACATGAATAAAGCAAGAGTATAGAATGGAGAAAAGACAATCTTTTCAATAAATGATGTTGGGAAAACTAGACCGCTAAATGCAGGAGAATAAAACTGGACCTCTTTCTTTTTATAATCTTTATTTACCTTTGAGAGACAGAGAGAGACAGTACAAGTGGGGGAGGAGCAGAGACAGAGGGAAACACAGAATCCAAAGCAGGCTCTAGGCTCTGAGCTATCATCACAGAGCCTGATACAGGGCTCGAACCCACGAACCACGAGATCATGACCTGAGCCAAAGTCAGACGCCCAACTGACTGAGCCACCCAGGTGCCCCTGGACCTCTTTATTAACCACACACAAAAATGAACTCAAAATAGATTACAGACCTAAATGTGAGGCTTGAAACCATAAGGCTCCTAAAGGACAGTGTAGACAGTACTCTTTTGGACATAAGCCATAGCAATACATTTATGGCTATGTCTCCTCAGGCAAGGGAAACAAAAGCAAAAGTAAACGATTGGAACTACATGAAAATAAAAAACTTTTGGGGGTGCCTGGGTGGCTCAGTGGGTTAAGTGTCCAACTTCAGCTCAGGCCATGATCTCACAGTTTGTGAATTCAGGCCCTGTGTTGGGCCCTATTCTGACAGCTCAGAGCCTGGAGCCTGCTTCAGATTCTGTCTCTGTCTCTCTCTCTCTCTCCACCTTTCCCCTCCTTGTGCTCTGTCTCTCTGTTTCTCAAAAAATAAATAAACATTAAAAAATTAATAAAAATAAAAAACTTTTGCATAGCAAAGAAAATCAAAAACAAAACAAAAAGGTAACCTAATGAAGGTATTTGTAAATTATATACCTGGTAAGGAGTTAATATCCAAAATATATAAAGGACTTCTACTACTTAGAATTCAGGAAAATGGTGGCAGAGTAGGATGGCCCTAGGCTCACTTCATTCCATGAATACAATTAGATAACTATCAAATTATCATAAATACCCCAGAAATTGATCTTAAGACTAGCAGAACAAACTCCATAGCTAAAGATAGAAAAGTGGCCACATCGAAGAAGGTAGGAAGTACAGAGACGTGGTTTGGGAGAGAAACAGATCACGGCCACTGCATCAGGGAGGGAGCCACAATTGTGAAGAAGGGTGAGAGACAGACTAACATACAGGAGAGTGCATGAAGAAAATGAATTCCCCATAGCAATTGGCTTGGAAAATGAAGGGGGCTGAATTTTGTAAGTTATTGCAACCAGTGGGGATTAAAGCCTGGAATTCTTAAGGTCAGTGGTCTTGCTAGGGAAGAGTCTGGAGACATTGGAGCTGCTCTTGGTGAGACAGCAGAGCAAACAGCATGAAAACATATAGTATGTAAACAGCAATCTGAAGAAGGCCTAAGGCACATAGTGGGGAGGTTATTTGCTCATCTCAGAGCTTGTCTCAGAGAGGCAGTATTAATGGAGACACTCTTCCAGGAACAAAGGAACTGATAGGCATCATTCCCCCACCCCCACCACTCCTCAGCATAAACACAGAGCCACCTGTAGGAACCAGTGCAGTGCCAACACTGGCTACCTACATTGCTTATACCAAGCCCCATAGTTCATGCTCTGTTGGAACCACCCTTCCTAGTCATACTTGCCTCAGCCCCAGCACAGATGGCCCCCTCATCCAGAAGACCGGCCTAAACCCATACCCACGCCATGTCTCCTGACCCAAAGGTTTTGCAGGACCTTGTTTCCAGCAGCAGTAGTGACAGGTCTCATTTCACAAGTACACCAAGCACACCTGGTTAAAACACACCATATTCAGGCCAGGAACCAAACACCACCTATAACAGGCAAAGGCATCCTCTGCAGATGACTGGCCAGAAGGTAAAGCAGCCAGGACACAATAGCTGAGTACACACAGCACACATTGGAGACATTCCCTGTAGTGCCAGGACCTGGGAACAAAGGACACACTGCAGGGCACTATAAGTCCTCTTCTAAATAAGGCCATTACTCTCAACAACAGGAAAAGTAGCTGATTTTCCTAACATACAGAAGCAGGCACAGAGACTTAGACAAAATGAGAAGACAGAGGAATCTGTCCCAGATGAAAGAACAGAAAATGGCCACGAACAGAGATCTAAGTGAAACAGATATAAGTAACATACCTGATAGAGAATTTAAAGTAATTATCATAAAGATACTGGACTAGAGAAAAGAGTGGACAACATCAGTGAGACCCTTGACACAGAGATAAACAATAACATACCAGAGATAAAAGGCTCAATAAACAAAATGAGAAACACATTTGATGGAATGAACAGCAGGCTAGAAGAAGCAGAGGAATGAACTAATGACTTAGAAGATGGAGTAATGGAAAATAATCAAGCTGGAAAAAAAAAGAAAAAAGAATTATGAATAATGAGAATAGACTTAGAGAACTCAGTAAATCCATCAAATGTAATCACATGGGCATTATAGGAATCCCAGAAGAAGAAGAGAGAAAAAAGAGAGCAGAAAAATTATTTGAAGAGATGATAGCTAAAAACTTCCCTTCTCTAATCTGGGGAAAGAAACATATATCCAGATCCAGAAATCACAGAAAATCCCAAACAAAATCAACAAAGCCAACTCCACCCAAGACATATTATAATCAAAATGGTAGGGGCACCTGGGAGGCTCAGTTGGTTGAGCATCCGACTTTGGCTCAGGTCATGATCTCACAGCTTGTAAGTTCGAGCCCTGCATCAGGCTCTGTGCTGACAGTTCAGAGCCTGGATCCTCTTCACATTCTGTGTCTCCCTCTCTCTCTGCCCCTCCCCCGCTTACACTCTGTTTCTATTGCTCAACAATAAATAAATTTTAAAAATTTAAATGGTAAAATATACTGACAAAGAAAAAACTTTTAAAGCTGCAAGAAAAAAAAAGCAGTTACATAAAAAAAGAAACCCCATAAAGCTACCAGCTGATTTTTCAGCAGAAACATCCCAAGCCGGAAGGGAGGGTCCTGATACATTCAACGTGCTGAATGGGAAAAATCTGAAGCCAAGAATACTGTATCCAGCAAGGCTATATTAAGAATAGAAGATGAGATAAAGAGTTTCTTAGACAAATAAAAACTAAAGGAGTTCATGACCACTGAACCAGCCCTATAAGAAATATAAAAGGGGACTCTTTGAGTCACAAGGAAAGAACAAAAGTGGCAGCATGAAGGTAGGAAACACGAAAGCAGTAAAAATAAATATTTCTATAGATATCAGTCAAAAAACTCACAAAGTAAAAGGATATAAATATGATGCCATATACCTAAAACATGAGGATGAGAGGAGTGGAGAATGGGTTTAACCTTAAACAACCATCAACTTAATATAGACTGCTATATGCAAAAAAGGTTATATACAAACCAAATGGTAACCATATATCAAAAATACTAATAAATATGCAAACAATACAGAGAAAGAAATCCAAATATATCACCACAGAAATTCAGCAAAAATGAAAGAGAGAAAGACAAGACAGTATCACAGAAAATCTTCAGAAACAACCACAAACTAGTAATAAAATGGCAATAAATATATATCTATTAATAATTACTTTGACTGGAAATGGACTATATGCTCCAATAAAAAGACATAGAGTGACAGAATGGGTAAAAGAAAAAAACATGGCCCATCTATATGCTGATTACAGGAGACTTTTTATTTGTAAATTTTTTAATGTTTATTTTTGAGAGAAAAAAAAAGAAAGAGTGGGGGAAGGGCAGAGAGAAATGGAGACACAGAATCTGAAGCAGGCTCCAGACTCTGAGCTGTCAGCACAGAGCCCAGTGTGGGGCTTGAACTCATGAGCTGTGAGATCATGACCTGAGCCAAGTCAGACTAAGTCACCCAGGCACCCCTAGGAGTCCCATTTTAGACCTAAAGACAGCTTCAGAGTGGAAGTGAGTAGATGGAGAAATATTTATCATCCAAATTATTGTCAAATGAAAGCCAAGGTAGCAATACTTATATCAGGCAAAATAGACTTTAAAACAAAGACTGTAACAATAGATAAAGAAGAACACTATATAACAATAAATGGGCAATCCAACAAGAAGCTATAACAATTGTAAATATTTATGCACCCATCAAGAAAGCACCCAAATACATGAAACAGTTAATAACAAATACAAAGTAACCAATAATAATATAGTATTAGTAGGGCACTTTAACACCCCACATACATCAATGGACAGATCATCTAAGCAGAAAATAAACAAGGAAACAATGGCTTTGAACGATACACTGTAACAGATGGATATAAGATGTATTCAGAACATTCCATCCTAAAACAGCAGAATACACATTCTTTTCAGCTGCACATGGAACATTCTCTAAAACAGATCATATATTAGTCTACAACAGAAGCCTCAACAAATTTAAAAAGATAGAATTCATACCATGCATCTTTTCTGACCACAATGCTAAGAAACTAGAAGTCAACCACAAGAAAAAAATCTGGAAAGACCACAAGTACATGGAGATAAAAAAACATGCTACTAAACAATGAATGAATCAGCCAAGAAATAAAAGAAGAAATAAAAAAGTGCATGTAAGGAGTGCCTGGGTGGCTCAGTCAGTTACGCTTCACCACAGGTCATGATCTCATGGTTCGTGAGTTCGAACCCCATGTTGGGCTCTGTGGTGACAGCTTGGAGCCTGGAACCTGCTTCAGATTCTGTGTCTCCATCTCTCTCTGCCCCTCCCCCACTCATGCTCTGTCTCTCTCTCAAAAATAAACAAACATTAAAAAAATATTTTAGGGCTGCCTGGTGGCTCAGTCAGTTAAGTGTCCAACTTCGGCTCAGGTCATGATCTCGTGGTTGGTGAGTTCAAGCCCCGAGTTGGGCTCTGTGCTGACAACTCAGACCTGGAGCCTGCTTTGGATTCTGTGCCTCCCTCTCTCTCTCTCTCTCTCTCTCTCTCTCTCTCTGCCCCTCCCCACTTGCACTCTGTGTGTTTCTCTCTCAAGAATAAACATTAAATTTTTTTAAACAATTTTTAAGTACATGTAAGCAAATTTAAATGAAGACACAATGGTTCAAAACCTTTGGGATGAGACAAAAGCAGTTCTAAGAGGCACATTGATAGCAATACATGCCAACATTAAAAAGGAAGATAAAGCTCAAAAAACAACATAAATATATAACTAAAAGTGCTAGAGAAAGAACAATACACAAAACCTAAAACCAACAGAAGGAAAATAATAAAAATAAATATTACAGCAGAAATAAATAAAATGGAAATGAAGAAAAATAGCAGTTCAAAAGATTAATGAAACCAGGGGCTGTTTTTTTTGTAAAGATCAATGTAATTGATAAACTTCTAGCCAAATAAATAAAATTACAAGTGAGAGAGGAGAAATAACAACCAACACACAGAAATACAAACAATTATAAGAGAATATTTGAAAAACTGTATACCAACAATCTGGACAACCTAGAAGAAAAGGATAAATTCCTAGAAACAAATAAATTACCAAAACTGACACATGAAGAAATAGAAAATTTGAACATACCAACAACCAGCAGAGAAATTGAATTAGTAATCAAAGAACTCCCAATAAACAAAAGTCCAGGACGAGATGGATTCACAGGCAAATTCTACCAAACATTTAAAGAAGAGTTAATAGCTATTACTCTTAAACTATTCCAAAAACTAGAAATGGAAGGAAAACTTCCAAATTCATTGTATGAGGCAAGAATTATCTGATACCAAAACCAGATAAAGACACTACAAGAAAAAGAGAACTACAGGCCAATATCCCCAATGAACATAGATGCAAAAATCCTCAGTAAATTACTAGCAAACCAAATCCAACAATACATTAAAAAAATAATTCTCCACTATCAAGTGGGATTTTTTTCCTTGGTTGCAAAGGTGATTCAATACTGATAAATCAATCAACATGATACATCACATTAATAAAAGAAAGGAGAAAAACCATATGATCATTTTAATAGATGCAGAAAAAGCATTTGACAAAGTACATCTATTCATGATAAAAGCCCTTAAAGAAAGTAGGGTTACAGGGAATATACCTCAACATATTGAAAGCCATATATGAAAAACCCACAGGTAATAGCATCCTTAATGGAGAAAAGCAGTGCTTTTCCTCTATGGTCAGGAACAAACAAGGATGTTCACTCTCACCACTTTCATTCAACATAGTACTGGAAATCCTAGCCCCAGTAATCAGACAACAAAAAGAAATAAAAGCCATCCAAATCAGCAAGGAAGAAGTAAAACTTTCACTGTTTGCAGATGACATGATACTCTATGTAGAAAACCTGAAAGATTCCACTAAAAAACTGCTAAAGCTGATAGATAAATTCAGTAATTCACAAGATACAAAATCAACATACAGAAATCTGTTGCATTTCTATAAAGCAATAATGAAGCATCAGCAAGAGAAATTTAAAAAACAATACCATTTACAAGTGCACCAAAAATAATAAGATACCTCAGAATAAACCTATCCAAAGAGATAAGAGATCTGTACTCAGAAAAGTGTACAACACTGATAAAAGAAATATAAGATGACACAAAGAAATGGAAATACAGTCCTGCTTGTGGATTAGAAGAACAAATATTACTTTTTTAACTTTTTTAATGTTTATTTTTGAGAGAGTGTGTGGGATGGGAGCAGAGAGAGAGGAAGACAGAGCATCCGAAGCAGGTTCCACACTGACAGCAGAGAACCCAACACAGAGCTCAAACTCACAAACTGTGAGCTCTTGACCTGAGCCAAAGTAAGACACTTAACCAACTGAGGCATCCAGGTGCCCCAAGAACAAATATTCTCAAAATGTCTATACTACCGAAAGCAATCTACACATTCAGTGCAATCCCTATCAAATTATCAATAGCATTTTTCACTGAAATAGAACAAACAATCCCAAAATTTGTATGGAACCACAAAAAAACCTTGAATAGCCAAAGCAATCTTGAAGAAAACAAGCAAAGCAGGAGGTATCACAATTAGGACTTCAAGTTATATCACAAATCTATAATAATCAAAACAGTATGGTATTGGCACAAAAATAGACACATAAATCAACAGAACAGAATAGACAACCCAGAAATGGACCCACAACTATATGGTCAACTAATCTTCACCAAAGCAGGAAAGAATATCCAATGGAAAAAAGTCGCTTTAACAAATGGTGTTGGGAAAACTGGACCACTTTCTTACACCATACACAAAAATAAATTCAAAATAGCTTGAAGACCTACATGTGAGACAGGAAACCATCAAAATCCTAAAGGAGAACATAGGCAGCAATCTCTTTTACCTCAGCCATAGCAACTTCTTACTAGACATGTTGCCAGAGGCAAGAGAAACAAAAGCAAAAATTAAGTACTGGGACTTCATCAAGATAAAAAGCTGCACAGCAAAGGAAACAACTAACAAAACTAAAAGGCAGTCTACAGAATGGGAGAAGATATGTGAAAATGATATACCTAATAAAGGGTTAGTATCCAAAATACATAAAGAACTTATCTAATAAAGGGTTAGTATCCAAAATATATAAAGAACTTATCAAACTCCCCACCCAAAAAACAAATAATACAGTTAAGAAATGGGCAGAAAATATGAATAGACATTTTTCCAAAGAAGACATCCAGATGGCTAACAGACACATGAAAAGATGCTCAACATCGCTCATCATCAGAGAAATGCAAATCAAAACCATGATGAGATACAAAACCAAACAAATGAGCAAAGGGGTAAAAGAAAGAAAGACAAACTAAGAAATAAACTTTTTTTTTCTTTTTAGCTTTGTATTTAAATTCTAGTTAACATACAGTGGTTTCGGGAGTAGAATTCAGTGATTCATCACTTGCATACAGCACCCAGTGCTCATCCCAGCAATTGTCGTCCTTAATACCCATCACCCATTTAGCCCATCCTCTACCCACCTCCCTCCATCAACCCTCAGTTTGTTCTCTATCTTTAAGAATCTCTCCTTGTTTGTTTCCCTCTCTCATTTTTCTTTTTTGTTTCCCTCTCCCCTGTGTTCATCTATTTGCTTCTTAAATTCCACATATGAGTGAAATCATATGGTATTTTTCTTTCTCTGCCTGACTTATTTTACTTAGCATTGTCTAGGTCCATCTATGTCATTGCCAATGGCAAGGTTTCATTCTTTCTGATGGCTGAGTAATATTCTATCATACACACACACACACACACACACACACACACACATAGAATGGCAAGGTTTCATTCTTTTTGATGGCTGAGTAATATTCCATCATATATATATATATTCCATCATACACACACACACACACACACACACACACACACACACACACACATACCCCATCTTCTTTATCCATTTATTACTTGATGGATAGTCGAGCTCTTTCCATAGTTTGGCTATTGTTGATAATGCTGCTATAAACCTCAGAGTGCATATATCTCTTCAAATATATAGTTGTGTATCCTTTGGGTAAATACCTAGTAGTGCAATATCTGGATCATAGGGTAGTTCTATTTTTAACTTTGAGGAACCTCCATACTGTTTTCCAGAGTGGCTGTACCAGTTTACATTCCCACCAACAGTGCAAGAGGACTTCCCTTTCTACACATCCTGGCCAAAACCTGTTGTTTCCAAGAAACAAACTCTTAACTATAGTCAACAGACTGATGGTTACCCAAGGGTAGGGGGTGAGGGGATGGGTTAAATAAGTGATGGGGATTAGGGAGTGCAGTTGTCATGATGAGCTTCAGGTGATGTATGGAATTATTGAATCAGTATATTGTATACCTGAAACTAATATAACACTGTATTTTACTAACTGAAACTAAAATAAAAATTTAAAAAAAGAACTTTTACAATTCAA
Source organism: Felis catus (assembly GCF_018350175.1). Classification (NCBI taxonomy): domain Eukaryota; kingdom Metazoa; phylum Chordata; class Mammalia; order Carnivora; family Felidae; genus Felis; species Felis catus. The sequence goes on from NC_058386.1 coordinate 57,128,496, forward strand.
CCCCCCAAAAATATAATTTAAAATGGGCAGATGACCTGAATAGACATTTATCCATAGAAAACATACATAGCCAAGAGACACATGAAAAGATGCTCAACATCACTAATCACTAGGGAAATATAAATCAAAAACACAAGAAGATACCACTCATCAGAATCACTAGAATCAAAACAATAAGAAATAATATTACTCAGCCACAGAAGAGTGGGATCCTGCAAATTGTAACACTGATGGTCCTAGAAGGTATAATGATGCTAAGTGAAATAAGTCGGACAAGGAAAGATAAATACCATAGATTTCACTTACATGTGGAATCTAAAAAGTAAAACTAATTAATAAATAAAGAGCAGAATCAGAGCTATAAATACAGAAAACAAGGTGAGAGTTGCCAGAGGCAAGAGAGGTAGGGTGATGTGCAATGGTTGAAGGGGAGTGGAAGATACAGGCTTCCAGTTATGGAATGAATAAGTCACAGGGGTAAAAGATACAGCATAGGGAATCAGGCCTTGTGCTGAAGGCTCGGAGCCTGGAGCCTGCTTCGGATTCTGTGTCTCCCTCTCTCTCGGACCCTCCCCTGTCGCACTCTCTTTCTCTCTCTCAAAAATAAACATCAAAAATTTAAAAAATAAAAAGATACAGCATAGGGAGTATAGTCAATAATATCTTAATAGAGATGTATGGTGACAGATGGTAGCTACACTTGTGGTGAACATAACTTATAGAGTTGTCCAATCACTATGTCATACACCTGAAACTATGTGTCAACTATACTTCAGTTAAAAAATAAGAATCACTGAAAAAAAGAAGAAAAGAATGGAATAAAAATAGTTGTGTTTAAAAAATATTTTTTCTTTTTTCTCTTCCTTTTTATGTACATATGTATGCATTTATATATGTATAATATAAACACAATAGAAGTTAGAACATTTTTTTAAACTTCCCTTTCCCTCTTTTCTGTTGTTGATTTAGTTCAGACTTTCTCCAGGAAGCTTTTTTTTTCAACTAGCCAGTATATTCCCTTAGGTCTCCCCTCTTTAGTATTTTCATATCCAATTGTAAATTCTTTCAGGATAGAGTTGTGTTTCATTATTTACTGTGCTGCCTTCCATAGTCATGCTTGGTGAGGGCTGGTTGCTTGGTGATGGTCTGATTTCCTCAAAACCTACTTTGAAGTATGATGTAACAATGCTACCTCTAGCCAGCTAAAATGGTCAGAAACTTGTCCAGGGCTAGCACAACTTGTCTATGAGCACAGTGTTGCTCCAATGGCTACCATATCACCATTCTGCCAGGCTGAGGTAGCTGACCAGCTGGCTGGTAGCTGGCTGATGGGACTGGGCTTTTCTGTGTAAATTGTTCCTCAAATAGCTTTTTTGGTCAAGGACATGGCCCTTCTCATGTTGAGTGCTGCCTCTTAGTCGGCAGTATTTGTGTAGCCATGCTTCCTTGCCAGAACCTCCCTGCACATTGTCAAGAGCTGTCAATGCCACTAGAAACATAAAGGATAAGCCCCAGAGAAAGAATACAAAGGACTGGGAGGAGGAAAAAGAATGGAGAGTTATGACCTTAAGTGTGCAGGTTGCTAAACCCAATGTAAAACACACCCTGCACATAATAATTCCTACTGTTACACATGAAATTTAGCAGGAAAATTATGAAAATAAAATTATTTTGCAAGAGGAGTCTACACAGACATTGGTTTCAAGGGACCTATATAAGGTTTCATGGCCACACTGGTGGCCCTCCAGGTTGACTTCAGATTGAGCCTGCCTCTGTTAGAGCCTGCTCTTATATAGATCATTCTAGGCTTGTTGCAAGGATAAAATGAGATGATACATGAAAATTGGTTTTATAGACTATAAAACAATATGCAAATGCTTGGTGTTCTTTTTGTAAGCTCCTGAGGGCACTGACAGTGGTTTAATGTTGTCCAATAGTGTCTTCATGGGAGTTTGGAACAGATTTTAAACACCTGTATCTGAAGAAAATCAAATCCACCTACAGAATGAAGAGAATTGGGTCCCCAGGAGGGAAAAACATGTCTGGGAGATACCTAAATTGTGTCTGGGGAGTGGTCGTTACCTAACCATGTAAGAAAAACCTTGGGTTTCCTGAGTGTCCTCAATTGATGAGAATTGTTTTCTTTAGAAGTAATTTCCAAGAAAATGCCTGTGATCTCATTGTCAGTGAAACTGTTGACACTTCTTTAAAAGTGTCTGATAACTTATAGTAAATTACAGTGGGAGTGCATGTGGTCCCCACATGAATGTATTATGGTCACACTGTTTTAATAACTAAAATTTAAATCACAGTAAGTGACTAAAAACTAAACTGCTGCTGCTGCTGCTTCTGCTCCTTCCATGAAAATGACCCTTTTTTCCATTTAACTTCAATGCATGAGATTTCATATCAGTTCTTCACCTGAATGCATGAGTCTTCAATCTCAGGAATGGTTGTTGACTTCTGTGTTTATGGGCATTTCATCCCCATGAAGAACTACCCATTCCCTCGCTGCAAAGACTGAGCCTGAAAGATTTTTCTAAGGAAGAATCTTTCTTATACCTTTCTTGTTACAGTAGTCAAAAAACACAAACAGACTGGGGAGGCCTGATAGTTGGGAGATACCTTGCCAATAACCTGACCCTTGGTGTGGAGCTCCCTCCAACTCTACAATGTCATGGGAGTTTCTCCTGTGACTGTCTTGGAGAATAAACACTGTCTGTTAATGTCCAGTGACTTAATTTTCCATTTTCTTTTTTTAACAGGTCCAGTTAAAAACAAGAAAAAGGGTAAGTTAAGCTCCTGATTTTATGAAATTGCTCTCATGTCTTTTCTAAAATTAGAAGAAAAGGGGCACCAGGGTGGCTCAGTCAGTTAAGCATTTGACTTCAGCTCAGGTCATGATCTCACAGTTCGTGAGTTCTAGCCTCGCATCAGGCTGTCTGCTCTCAGTACAGAGCACACTTGGGATCCTCTGTCCCTCCTCTCTCTGCTCCTCCCCCTCCCTCCCTCTCTCTCTCTTTCCCTCTCTCAAGTAAATAAACATTTAATTTAAAAATTAAATAAATAAGTAAATAAATAAATTTAGAAGAAAAAAGGGAGTAGGATTTTTATATATTCTTTCAATGCTGTTTATTCATTGGTTTATTCAATCACCTGTGATCTTCTCGAATATTGTAGCTTCTGTGGAACAAGAAATAGAGATTGTGTTTTGGTGATGATCCATGAAATTGCTACTCTAGCAGCGTATGAAAGTTGTTTTTATTTTTCTTTCTTGCTCCCCCTTTCATACAATTAAATTGACATCTCTTTTATTCATTCTTCCTTACTCTTTTCCCTGTCCTCCTTTGTCCTTTTTTTGCTCTCCTTTATCAAATCACTGATCATCTGTAAATTAAGTCCTGATGAATTAAGTCCTGAGACAGCTTGTGGGGACTAGATATACTACCTTCTGAAAGATGTCAGTACCCTATTCTTGGCCTAAAAGCTATCCCCATCCTATGTCTCAGTCAGGGAAGATGTTTCTTGCTTTGGAGTTTCAATATCATTTTCTCTGTGATGGAAGAACTAGGCTGAAGTAATACCCTGATCTTTTAGTCTTTTCAAAGAAGCTTCTCATTGAGCAGATCCATTTTGCCATTGATGGGTCAGTAAGTTTCTGATATACCTCCAACAGGACTGATCCAAGAGCTTGTATAAGCACTTGCATACTTGAAGAGTATACAAACATACATACAAAGAGTACCCAAAGACAGAACAAGTTCCAAAACACAAAAGTAGGCAACATGGCAATATGGTCCACTCCTTAGGACTAAAAAAAAAAAAAAAAAAAAAAAAAAAGAAAGAAAAAGAAACTACAAAATCAGTTTTAAATACCTATTTGTTTCTGTTTTCCTACATAGAAAGAAAAAAGAGTGAAATTAATGATTTTTCATTAAAACGCTTTAACCAAAATGGTTCGGTTAAGATTTCTGGAGCTTCATAGTACGCCAATCCCAGAGTAGTCCAAAAAGACTGGTTTCAGCCACTGCCTGCCACTTCTCTGAGCACTAGGGTACTCTGGTGGCTTGAAGTACCATGGCCCACATGGAAAACCTATGTTGCTACTGTAAAGAAACTGAGGAATAGTCTGGCCTCCTGAGGACCTCATCTGAGCAAAGGTGGAAAAGAAGCCAAGAGCTGGGATCAGTGAGGAAATCTTTCTCCATTGGGCCTGGGCACTCACCAAGATATTATGTATTTAAGAAAGTAAATTTGACTTTTAAGCATGTATGTTTTTTTTCTAATAGTTTTTTTTTAAGAGCAGGTTTAGGTTCACAACAAAATTGAGGGGAAAGTACAGAGTGTTCCCATATATTCCCTGCCCCCACATGTGGATAACCTCCCCCACTGTCAGCACCTTGGACCAGAGTAGTACATTTGCTGTAACTGATGAACCTCCATTGTCATACCATTATCACTCAAAGTCCATAGTTTATGTTAGATTTCATCTTGGTGCTGTACATTCTATGGGTTTTGACAAATGTATAATGACATAGATCCCCATAGATTACAGTATTATACAGAATAGTTTAACTGCCCTAAAAATCCTCTGTTCTTGGCCTCTTCATCATTGCCTCTGCCCTAAGCACTGGCAACCACTAATATTTCTATTGTCTTTTTAGTTTTGGCTTTTCCAAAATGTCAGTATGTAGCCTTTTGAGACTGGCTTCTTTCACTTAGTAATATTCATTTAAGTTCCTCCATGTCTTTTCATGGCTTGATAATTTCTTTCGATTTTTTTTTCCTTTTTTTCTTTTAAGTTTTTATTTTAATTCCAGTTAGCTAACATAAACTGTAATATTAGTTTCAGGTGTACAGTATAAAGATTCAACAAATCCATACATCACCTGGTGCTTATCACAAGTGTACTCCTTAATCCCCAGCCTCTATTTCACCTATACCCCCTCCCCTCTGGTACCATCAGTTTGTTGTCTATAGATAAGAATCTGTTTCTTGGTTTGTCTTTCTCTCTCTCTTTCTCTTTCCTTTTGCTTGTTTGCTTTGTTTCTTAAATTCCACATGTGAGTGAAATCATATGGTATTTGTCTTTCTCCGACTGACTTATTTTGCTTAGCCTAGTACTCTCTAGTTCCATCCATATCACATCTTCTTTCTCAATTCATCAGTCAGTGGACACTTGTGCTATTTCCATAATTTGGCTACTGTAGACAATACTGCTATAAACATCGGGGTGCATGTATTCATTTGAATTAGCATTTTTGTGTTCTTTGGGTAAATACCTAGTAGCACAATTGCTGGACTTTAGGGCAGTTTTATTTGTAACCTTTTCAGGAACTTCCATACTGTTTTCCAGAGTGGATGTACCAGTTTGCATTCCCACCAACAAGGCCAGAGGGTTCCCCTTTCTCCACATCCTCACCAACACCTGTTGTTTCCTGTGTCATTAATTTTAGCCATTCTGACTGGTGTGACGTGATACCTCATTGTAGTTTTGACTTGCATTTCCCTGATGATGAGTGATGTTGACCATCTTTTAATGTGTCTGTTGGCCATCAGTATGTCTTCTTTGGGAAAATGTCTATTCATGTCTTCCACTCATTTTTTAATCAGATTATTTGCTTTTATGTGTTAAGTTTTATAAGTTCCTTACATATTTTGGATACTAACCCTTTATCAGATATGTCATTTGCAACTATCTTCTCCTATTCTGTAGGTTGCCTTTTAGTTGTGTTCATTGTTTCCTTTGCTGTGAAGAAGATTTTTATTTTGATGTAGTCCCAATAGTTTATTTTTTATTTTGTTTCCCTTGCCTCACGAGACATATCTAGAGAGAAGTTGCTATGGCCAATGTCAGAGAAGTTACTGCCTGTGTTCTCTTCTAGGATTTTTATGGTTTTAGGTCTCACATTTAAGTCTTTAATCCATTTTTAATTTATTTTTGTGTATGCTGTAAGAAAGTGGTCCAATTTCATTCTTATGCATGTTGCTGTCCAGTTTTCCCAACCCCATTTGTTAAAGAGGCATTCTTTTTCCTACTGGTTATTCTTTCTTGCTTTGTCAAAGATTAATTGACCATATAATTGTGGGTTCATTTCTGGGTTTCCTATTCTGTTCTATTAATCTATGTGTCTATTACAGTACCATACTGCTTTGATTACTACATCAAGCATGTAGTTTTTAACTTTTGTCATATCTCCTTTAAAATAGAAATTATATAATAGCCAACTGGATCAAACAATACATTTAAAAAATTATTGGGGCTCCTGGGTGGCTCAGTCGGTTGGGTGTCCAACTTCAGCTCAGGTCACGATCTCGCGGTCCGTGAGTTCGAGCCCCGCATCGGGCTCTGGGCTGATGGCTCAGAGCCTGGAGCCTGCTTCCGATTCTGTGTCTCCCTCTCTCTCTGCCCCTCCCCCGTTCATGCTCTGTGTCTCTCTGTCTCAAAAATAAATAAACGTTAAAAAAAAATTTAAAAAATTATTCACCACGACCAAATGGGATTTATAGGGATGCAGGGCTGGTTCAATATCCGCAAAACAATTACCATGATTTATCACATCAATAAAAGAAAGGCAAGAACCATATCATCCTCTCAATAGATTCAGAAAAGCATTTGAAAAAATACAGCATCCTTTCTTGATAAAAACCCTCAAGAAAGTAGGGATAGAAGGATCATACCTGCAGATCATAAATGCCATATATGAAAGACCCACTGCTAATATCATCCTCAATGGGGAAAAGCTGAGAGCTTTCCCCCTAAGGTCAGGAACATGACAGGGATGTCCACTCTCACCGCTGTTATTCAACATAGTATTGAAAGTCTTAGCCTCAGCAATCAGACAACAGAAAGGAATAAAAGGCATCTAAATCGGCCAGGAGGAGGTCAAACTTTCACTCTTCGCAGATGACATGATACCCTATATGGAAAACCCAAAAGATTCCACCAAAAAACTGCTAAAACCAATCCATGAATTCAGCAAAGTTACAGGATATAAAATCAATGCACAGAAATCGGTTGCATTCCTATACACAAATAATGAAGCAACAGAAAGACAAATCAAGAAATCAATCACATTTACAATTGCACCAAAAAGTATAAAATGCCTAGGAATAAATCTAACCAAAGAAATGAAAAAATCTATACACACCAGAAACTATAGAAAGCTTATGAAAGAAATTGAAAAAGACACAAAAAAATGGAAATATACTCCATGCTCCTCAATAGGAAAAACAAATATTGTTAAAATGTCAATACTATCCAAAGCAATCTACATATTCAGTGCAATTCCTATCAAAATAACACCAGCATTCTTCACGGAGCTAGAACAAACAATCTTAAAATTTGTGTGGAACCAGAAAAGACCCCAAATAGCCAAAGCAATCTTGAAAAAGAAAACCAAAGCTGAAGGCATCATAATCCCAGACTTCAAGATGTATTACAAAGCTTTAATCATCAAGACAGTATGGTACTGGCACAAAAACAGACGCTCAGATCAATGGAACAGAATAGAGAACCCAGAAATGGACCCACAAACGTATGGCCAACTAATCTTTGACAAAGCAGGAAAGAATACCCAATGGAATAAAGACAGTCTCTTCAGCAAATGGTGCTGGGAAAACCAGACAGTGACATGCAGAAAAATGAACTTGGACCACTTTCTTACACCATACACAAAAATAAACTCAAAATGAATGCAAGACCTAAACATAAGACAGGAAGCCATCAAAATCCTAGAGGAGAAAGCAAGCTAAAACCTTTTTGACCTTGGCCACAGCAACTTCTTACTCAACACATCCCTGGAGGCAAGGGAAACAAAAGCAAAAATGAATTATCAGGGCCTCATCAAAATAAAAAGCTTTTGCACAGTGAAGGGGACAATCAGCAAAACTAAAAGGCAACTGACATAATGGGAGAAGATATTTGCAAATGACATATCAGATGAAGGGTTAGTACCCAAAATCTATAAAGAACTTATCAAACTCAACACCCAAGAAATGAATAATCCAGTGAAGAAATGGGCAAAAGACATGAATAGACACTTCTCCCAAAAAGACATCCAGATGGCCAACTAACACATGAAAAAAATGCTCAACATCATCATCATCAGGGAAATACAAATCAAAACCACAATGAGATACCACCTTGCACCTGTCAGAATGACTAACATTAACAACTCAGCCAACAAAAGATGTTGGCAAGGATGCAGAGAAAGAGGATCTCTTTTGCACTGCTGGTGGGAATGCAAACTGGTGCAGCCACTCTGGAAAGCAGTATGAAGGTTCCTCAAAAAATTAAAACTAGAACTACCCTACAACCCAGCAATTGCACTACTAGGTATTTATCCAAGGAATGCAGGTGTGCTGTTTCAAAGGGGCACATGCACCCCCAATGTTTATAGCAGTGCTATCAACAAAGGCCAAAGTATGGAAAGAGCCCAAATGTCCATTGATGGATGAATGGATAAAGAAGACGTGGGGTGTGTGTGTGTGTGTGTGTGTGTGTATCTATATACACACAATGGAGTGTTTCTCGGCAATCAAAAAGAATGAAATCTTGCCATTTGCAACTACGTGGATGGAACTAGAGAGTATTATGTTAAGTGAAATTAAAGACAAATATCATACGACTTCACTCATAAGGAATTTAAGATGCAAAACAGATGAACATAAGGGAATGAAAGCAAAAATAATATAAAAACAGGGAGGGGGGACAAAACATAAGAGACTCAAATATGGAGAACAAAGAGTTGCTAGAGGGGTTGTGGGGGGGGATGGGCTAAATGGGTAAGGGGCACTAAGGAATCTACTCCTGAAATCATTGTTGTACTATATGCTAACTAACTTGGATGTAAATTAAAAAATAAATTAATTTTTAAAAATGGAAATTATAATAAATGTAGAAAGCTCACCTGGCTTTAACAAGGATACTCTCTGCTCCTAACACAAATCCAGGGATGACTTTCCTTCTTAATAGGTAGACTTAGGAACACTTTCTAATTACAGCTACTAGTTTTGTTTTGTTTTTTTTCACCCATTAACTAAACAATGAATAAGCATGTTATATTTATCAGGAATAGAGATACTGAGGTAAAAAAAAAAGTGGGGAAAAAAAAGAAAGAAAAAAGAAAAGTGGTTGAATAGTGGAAGTACACACAAATAATTACAGTGAAAAAAATGCTATCATAGAAGCATGAACAGCGTGCTGTGGGAGCACAGAGAAAGAACATGTAGTTCTCCCTGGTGGAGTAAGGAACCACATCTAAGAAAAAAAAAAACAGGGCTGCCTGGGTGACTCAGTTGGTTAAGCATCTGTCTGACTCTTGATTTTGGCTCAGGTCAGGATCTCAGTTCATGAGTTCAAGCCCTGTGTCAGGCTCTGCACTGACAGTGCCGAGCCTGCTTGGGATCTTCTCTCTGCCCCTAGCCCCCCCCCCCCAAAAATAAATAAATAAATAAATAAATAAATAAATAAATAAATAAGCATTAAGAAAGAAAGAAAGAAAGAAAGAAAGAAAGAAAGAAAGAAAGAAAGAAAGAAAGAAAGAAAGAAAGAAAGAAAGAAAAAGAAAGGGGTGCCTGAGTGGCTCAGTTGGATGTCTGACTTTGGCTCAGGTCATGATCTCAAGCCTTGTCAGTTCGAGCCCCTGTGTCAGGCTCTGTGCTGACAGCTCAGAGCCTGGAGCCTGCTTCAGAATCTGTGTCTCCCTCTTTCTTTTCTCCTCCCCTGCTTGTGCTCTCTCTCTTCTTCAAGAATAAATGGGAAAGAAAGAAAGAAAGAAAGAAAGAAAGAAAGAAAGAAAGAAAGAAAGAAAGAAAGGGAAAAAGCAGTATTTAACCTGGACTTTGAAGGAAAAGGGAAGAAAGAGGGGGAAAAACATTCCAGCAAAGGGAACCGCATATTCAAATCCCCCAGAAGGATGAGAGCATGGCATGTTTGGTGGAACTGCAAGTAGGCTAGTGATGTACTATAGGCCATGTGTGTGGTGGGGAGTGGCACCCAGTTGTAATGTTCTCCAGTGAGTGAGCACTGAGAGAACACACCTGCTAGTGACAATAGAAGGCAATTGTCCAGGCTAGAAGCCCTGTAATTACAATCCATAGAATGCAATGCCTCTGGCAGGGACTCGGATTGCTGCTTAGCACTGCTACCTTGTATGGGCCGTTATTGGAAGGAGAATGCACATAGACCTTAAACATTTACTTTGACTGAAAGTGATTTAGAAGCCACTTAATACAGATTTCCTTGGACACAGTGAATAGGCACATGCATGAAGAGGTAAATTGAGTTGTTCATTTAATTTCCATCTCTAATAGAATTTTCCCCTTCTATAACTAACTCACTCACACTCATTCTCTGTCTCTCCCTCTCCCTCCCTCCCTCCCTCCATCTCTCTCATTCTCAATCACTTGCTTTGATGTGTTTTTTCAACAATTTGGTTTTCACTAAAAGGTTAGGGAAATGCCCCTTCTGTGAAGTTTAGCTTTGAAAAGAATAAGATTACTCTTCCATCTAAGACTGCACAGGATAATTTTCTAAGTACAGAAGTCTATGGGCTTTTGTGTCATGAAGCGTCCTGTTAAAGTAAGGAAACCTGGAGAAGGAATTCAACCCTCTAAATGCATCCTCTCGTCCAGAGGTCATTTTGCACATGCTTCTCACTGGGCCAACTTTCTGGAAGTTACGCAAATGTGAGAAGCACACATGCCTAAGCCTGGTTACAGAGGAGCAAAGAGGACCAGCTGCAGAACTGGATCCCAGCAGGAGCTTTTTTCCAAATGCTTTCCAACATTTTCATAAGTGAACATCCTCTGTTTATGCTGCAACCATTATTCTTTTTGACTAGAGGAGTTTCTGGCTGTAATTCTTCCAACATTACATTAGCAATCACAAGAGATTCACAGTCTTGACACTGAAGTTTGTACCCAAAGAACACCCTCTAGCTTGAAAAATCAGCTAGGCCTGAAAATTCTGGGACTTAGAACAGTCTAATATGCACCTTCCTCTACATCTATGCCACCCAGAGAACAATATGGAGAAACAAACCTTACAACCAGGCTAGGGCAGTTTCCTGACTGCCAGGGTTAAGTCACTCTTCCTTATGGAACCTCAGTCTTGGGAGGAAACTGAGAGAAATCATCAAGGCCAAGCTCCTCGTTTCACTAATGGAGAAACTAAGGCTCAGGGAGAGGAAGGGATTTGCCCAAAGTGTGTCTGTGGCAGACCTGGGGCTTACAGCCTTATCTCCTGACTACAGATTTTGTGTTCTTTCCACTGCACTAGCTGGAATTGAAACTTGGGCACTGAATAAGCCTGACTTGGAAGCCGCCCAAATCTGAAGGGAGATGGCTTTCCTGTTCAGCATCTTGAAATTGGCTAATCTAGAAACTGGGCAGATCCAATCTTTTGCTGCTGCTACGTGCAGGGAAAACACTAAAGCTCCTTCCTGCCTCTAGGTCTTTAAGGCTCCAGGGACACTCCATGGGAGAGAAGCTCTTTGGACCTTCCTTTCCTCCCTGGGAAAGGAGCCCCACAGTGACCCCATTGTTTCATTCCAAATGCAGATGTGGTTAGACATGGACAACTGGCCTCTTGAATGGCATTGCCATAGGGATTGAGTTTCTTGAAAATGCAGCATTATTTTTAAAGGAGGGCCTGATAAACTAGGTCATGATTCTCCTGCCTAAGAGTCTGGGGAGTAAGGAGTCAGAGTTATTAAGGAGATGTTTAAGTGAGATTTAAGAAGGTTACATTTAAAACTAAGAGAGTACCACTGGTGGAGATACTGTCATGGAGCCTCTGATCAAAGCCCTGTATTCCTAGGATTTCCACAAAATTGTGAGAAAGTAGTGAAGGGAAGAAGACACCCCTTCTATGGCTACCTGCAGTGGGTAAATTGGGCTGCACAGAGCCAAGGAAGTAAACAGGACTTGCAGGTTTTGGTTCAAGACCACAGTTATGACTCAGTCAAATAGCTACATCCTGGTGGGAATGTTGGAAAGACTGGAATATAGAATAGAAGGGCCAGGATTTTTCTGAAAGGACAGTGAGGAGGAAAAGGGGAGGAGTTGGTGGGTTTGATTAATAATACATTCGAGAGAATAAGGCCTCTGAGGAGAGATGTTGGGAAGCTACATTATGCAGCCTATAAAAATGGAGGTTGATAGGTGATTTAATGTCTTTGAGCATATGAAGGTGGTTATGTGTATGATGGTAACTATTCTTCTCTATCTACACAAAGAATAGAATAAGAGCTTCAATTGCCACAGGAGGAAATTTCAGTTAAATATACAGAAGAACTTCCTAACAGTGAGGGGGTGATAAACACTGGAACATGTTACCAAGGGACTTTGCAGAAGTGCCTTTCCCAGAGATCTTTAAAAATAGGGTTTAGAGAGGTCAGCTGAAAAAGCAAAACCTGCCAACTGCCTCTTTAGCTTTTTCTACTCTCCACCTCCCCTTCTTTCCTTTAATCTCTCTTTCCCTCCCTCCCACTCTCCCTCCCTCCCTCCTTCTCTCCCCATTCCCCCCAACCTCTCATCTCCCAAACTCCTTCTCTTTTGCAGCTACAACCACCTCTATACCAAGCCCTAATTCCTGTACATCCTGACTTCTCTAGGAAACCTTCCTGGAGTTGATATTATTCCCAAGGTCAGGCCGTCCTCCTAGCTCCCTCTTGTCATCTCCATCAATTCCACCAAACTGAGCAGTAAATATGAAAGCCACACTCTTTAACTATAGCCTAATTCTCAATTCTAAAAAGTGACCCACAAGTCTGACCACTTGGTAATTCTAATCTTTTGGACTCAGCTGAAATGTAACCTGTTTTTTGAAGCCTTCTCTGACCTCTTAAAAATTTTGTCTACTAATTTTGCCACTAATATAGCACTTATACTATCCTGTGACTGTGTCTGTTTCCTAGTAGACTGAGCTCCTTAAGGGTCATTTATTTCTATATCTTCAAACCAGTTCTGTAAATAATTATTCATGAAAGAGGGTAGGGATGTGTATGTGTGTGTGTGTGTGTGTGTGTGTGTGTGTGTGTGTGTGTGTTGTATAGTGTAATAAAGGTGTTTACCTTTATTACAGCAGGAATTCCCAGAGGGCTGACCTTGTTTCCTTAGAAGTCTGTAGAACTCCTGACAGTATATTATCAGTCAATAGCTACAAATTTAACACTAAATCTTGTCTTTTAGGAAAGAAGGCAGGACCTCCTGGGCCCAATGGCCCTCCAGGACCTCCAGGACCTCCAGGACCCCAAGGACCCCCAGGAATTCCTGGAATTCCTGGAATTCCAGGAACAACTGTTATGGGACCACCTGGCCCTCCAGGTCCTCCTGGTCCTCAAGGACCCCCTGGCCTCCAGGGACCTTCTGGTGAGTTCCTCTGTCTCTCCACATGCCCCCAGGCTCCTTGCAAGTACCTTAAAAGAGCAGGAGTAGGTGATCCTGAGAGAAGTTTCAAATGGTGGTGATGGCTTTGGTGAGCAGTAAGAAAAGCAGGTCTCCCAGCTCCCAGCTCCGTGGAGAGCTGGGAATGTAAGAAGGCAGGAGGGCCTGCCTACTCTAACTTCCTGTGTATACCAACATGTCAAGGACAGGCCACCTGTTCTCAACCTTTTCATCGCAATCCCTCCCTGACTCTATCTAGGCCTCCCTGTATTGAGCAAGTAAACTCGTATATATCAGAGTTCCAGTGGGGGGTGGATTTGGTCTGTTCTGATTTTCAGCATCTATCACCACATGGCCGGCATCTGATTAGAAGCAGGCTATGGAGAGGAATGTTGGGGACTAGAAAAAGTGGCAAGCTTTATAATAGTCTCCTCCCATGAACTCTGACGTGCCTTTCCCATAGAGGTAGAAAAACAGTCACTGGTGGTCAAGCAGTTGGAAACTTACAAGTCCCTCAGACTGTGGAAGAAGCAAATGCAGTCACTGAGACTGAGGAACCAAGTGCCTCTTGCACTACATCATTACTGCACCACATTGCCCATTCAAATAGCATCTAATCTCTTTGCATCTTTTCCCTTGGGCCCAGAAGGGCATCCAAAAGGTATAGATGCCAGTCCAAACCTGCCTAATTGGAATTGACAGGAGTCAGACTGCCAGGGCTTAGGTCAGTTGTTATTTCCTCCTCCTGCTCCCCTCTTGTATCTTGGGGCTTTAAAGAAATGGACTCTCTACAAAACTGATTTCTCTAAGCCCCAAAATTCTGGGTCTTTGACTCATAGTTCAAGTGGGGCTAATCAGCATTACTGTGACCACAAGAGAAGGAGATAGAAGGTTTTTTTTTTCTTTATCCAATCTTTCCACAGACACTGAGCATTTTCTACATACAAGAGATAGATTGATAAGTGGTCCCTGTTCCCATGGAGTTCATGTCCTAGAAGAGGAGAGACCTGATTAAAAAAGCAAGATATTTACAAATGGCAAAGCTGTCTATGAAGAAAATTAAAGAAAGGGAGCAAAAGACTAAGGAAGCAAGTAACATTGTCTCAGGGTCACACAGTGGCAGGACTGCTCTCTCATCTGTCTTTATGGGTGCACAGTGAGGCTTGCCTTGGGCCAGCATTAGCAAGAGGCCAGTTTCCCTGCTGGATGCTAGGCCCTCTGAAGAGACAGGTCAGGGACAAGTAACAGAAGGAAGTGGTATCCTCCCCCATCCCCAGGCCTGGCTGCCCAAAGCAAGTCTCACTGCCACTGGCTGCCTAGGTAAGGGGAAAGGGAAGTAGAAGGAGCATGCCTTCTGATTGTCCTGTCCTATTTTGCAGGTGCTGCTGATAAAGCTGGACCTCGAGAAAACCAGGTTGGCTGGGAATTGCTTTCTTCCTGGGGAGGAGGGAAGGCCACAGGCTAGAGCCACCTTAGAATTTGCTCCCTATTAAAATTGCTGAAGCTTTGTTTTGTAAGGATACCCTGGAGCTCCTGAGATGGTTCACTCACAGCCCCCTCTCGTCTTTGAGCAGAAAAGCTTTGCCCCAGGGCCTGCCGTTAACTAAGGGAACTGAGTCTTGCCAAGGCCATTCCCCCCCACCCCCCACTGCACAGAAGACAGAGGGTCACCATATCCAAGCTCAGGAGTCAGCTGAAATGAGATGCCAGTCAGGCCTATCAACCTGAGCCTCCAACTTCCCAGCTACCCCAGACACCTTGTCGGTACTCAGGCACTCAGACCACCTAGGATCAGGAGCTTGAAAATCAGCCAACCAGCTCCAAGCTAAACCCAGCCTGGGCTTCTGCCTTAAAGGCCCAAAGGGCTCCTCCCTTGTCTTTAGAGCTTCCTAATCTTTGTCTATTGGCAAGTTCTGCTGCCTTGCCTCATCTCATCTCAGCCCTCCCTCACTACAGCTGTTTGGCCACAGTTATAAATGTACACAGCTGCACAGTGCTTGATGGCTTGCAGGGAATTTTATATCCATCACCTCATTTGATCTTCAGACATCCCTGTGAGAGAGGCCAGACAGAGATTCTTTAAAATCCCCATTTTACAGTTAGGGAAATGAGGCTCAGAGGCATTCCATTCTGCTGAGGTCACATAGCTAGGAAGTGGCACAGCTACAAATCATATTACTCACTAGCAGAGATGCGGTCACTGGCATCCCAAGACAGGAGAAACGGATCAGAATTGGGATATGAAAGGAGAGTAGAAGTCAGAGGTGAAAACATGGAAACTGGTGGCTAAGCAAGAAGCCATTACTCCCAGTGACTACTCTTTCTGTCCTTCTCATCCTCCCAGCCAGCTGTGGTGCATCTACAGGGCCAAGGGTCAGCAATTCAAGTCAAGAATGGTAAGAGTCCAAATAGACTCTCTCCCCAAGAGGAGCTTCTCCTCTTCCTTACCCCTAGCCTTCAGGTAATCACCAGCCTAGCTCCTCCTGGGCTGCTAAGTACCCTTGGCGGTAGGGGGCCATTCTGCATGCCATTTGCCCTCTACTGGCCGTCCTGGGTAATTGCTTGCACTGAGACCCATCACTACATACCAATTCCATTTACAATCACTGATGAGGAAGCTGAAAGGGACTTGAGACATCATCGAACCTGGGAACTCCTGGGAGAAGCAGGTTGTATCAGAGTCACCATGGGGATATGTGTAGTTTGATCAACATTTTCCCAATACAAACTAGAGAAGGTAAAACTACAGAAAATTAAATTCTTCTTGTCTGACGGGTCTCCACAGAAAATGGGTGGAGGGAGTTTTTCTCGGGGTGAGGTGGGAGCATGTTAGACTCTCTACGGAGTATGAGATGCTAGTATCTATAAAAAGGTGAAACAGGTTTAAGGAGGTTAAAAAAATGGATTTAATGTAACCCCTACATTTAAAAGATGGGGAACCAGAGTCCCAGAGAGATTCAATAATACCATAAGAAATCATACTGCCTTATATTTGTATGTACTTTAAAATTTTCAACATACTTTCTTTGTCTTTCATGTTATATGATCCTCACAACAACCCTATGATATAGGTATTAGCTCCTTTGTGCAGAAACAGAAACTGAAGCTCAGAGAGGCTAATTAGCTGGCCCAGGTTTTCAGCTAAGTGGAGGAGCCAAGATTCAAAATTATGTCCATCTGATTCTTTCCACTGCACTATGCTACTTTAGTGATGTATGTACACTCCCCTGAATGACTAGGTTCATCATTTCCCCCAAAGAGACATGAACATTCATTAACGAACAGCACTTTAAAATAATGTCCAGTCCCCTGGGTGCACAAAGCCTAAAATGCATGAACCCCCAGGAGCCTTGGGAAGCAGCAAGCCAGCCAAGATGCCAGATGCTTACAGAGCTTGGAGTGGAAGGGAGGGGCTCTGAGTGCAGAAACAGTAAATGAAGCTTAAGAAACCTGCTGCATGGGGACAGCTCCTAAGAGCCCAGTCAGTCCTAAATTGGCTGTGCTGAGCTTTGTTAATGATTGGGCTTCGCCACATCCTGGACTGCCACCTGGATGCCTGGAATTTAATAGCCTCAAAAGTATAAGTAGGAACAGAATAGTAGCAAAACCCAAGCAATCCTGCTAGGACCAGGTGCCTTGGGTCCTGGGGTCTTGGATGGGCCATAATCACCATCTGTCCAGGGAGGAGTGAGACAGGCAGGAAATAGATTTGTCTGGGTGGACGGGTGGCCTCTGTGCTTATTCTATGCCGGAAGCTACAGATTTTGCTCCCACTACCACACAGCAAGACTGATTCCAGCCCCTCTGGGCCAATCCCTAATAGTAGTTTATGCTGATCTTCAGTTCTACCACAAGCAGAAGGGAGGGAGGCAGGGGTGGAAGGACATCATGCAGAGCAGTCATTTGAAGGGGTAGAGCCAGGGCTCGCTTCCTAACTCCTATCCCACCCACTTTCACCTCGAGGGAAGATGAGGTCTTCCAGAAGGCCAGTTTCCTCACACCTCAGAGAACCAGGCCTCCTGAGACTTAGCCCAACATGGACATTCAAAACATAATTTCTTGGGTGAAGAACGGAAGGTTTTGATGGGTAAAGACCCCATGGGCTTGGACTCCCTCCTCTGGTGGTAGGAAGGAACATCCCTCTCTGTGCAGGATTGAAATGGAAGCTTGTCCTCTGCCCTCACATACAGTTTCTCACTGTCCAGCAAAGGTGGTAGGATTCTCCCTCTGCCCCAAATGGGGTTGGGCTGACAGACAGATGCTTTACCAAGGGTGCCTCAGGTCCCAGATACCCTCAACATCCTTTTGGCTCATTCTAGTGCTGCTTGGTGGGCTATCCCTCACTCTCATAAAAGATCCCCCTCTCCTGTGGGGTCCTATTACCAGTGGTCGCCCATCCCAGCTGCCATGAAATCTGACTCATTCCTGATCCCTAAGGTTCTTCAGGTGGACAATTCCTAGGGCTGAGTGGTTTCCTGGAGGGCCCAGGGAAGCCTTCCAAAAAGGAATGGGCATGAAAGAGCTATAAAAAAGAATCTTTTAAGGAAAAGGACAGACAACACCCACGAACCTGTAAGACAGGAGAGAGATTCAGGAGCTATGGCTGAAGAAGTAGAACGGAATAATAAGACCTAGCCTGCCACTCAGTGTCTGAATTTTGCCTGTGCAGTCCCCAAAACAACAAAGAAAATAGGGCAGCATGCCCACTCTCTTCTTACCCCCACTCCCAATTCCAGCTAGAAGGTGTTAGTTACAGACCCTTCCAGATGGAGGGGTCAGGAAAGGAGAGAGGGAGACAAACAAGTAGACCCCAGGAGCCTGAGGCAGGCCTGGCAGCTGTTTCACAAACTGAATGCTGTCTGCTTCCAAATGCTGTTCTTAAAGCTTGGCCCCCTGGGCTACCCAGGTTGCATTGGGATAGGGGTAGGGGGTTGCTGCTTGATATTTCTTGTTTCTGTTGCCCAGATTATTCTGACATGTACTGAGTGACTGCCCTTCTCTCATACTGAGATCTTTCAGGTGGAGTGCTCAATGACTGGTCTCGCATCACTATGAACCCCAAGGTGTTTAAGCTACATCCCCGCAGCGGGGAGTTGGAGGTACTGGTGGACGGCACCTACTTCATCTATAGTCAGGTAGAAGTGAGTACGGTCTCAGGCCTAACTCTTCTTACATCCAGAATGCAGATCCGGTATAGGCCACATAGGGGCACTGTGGAGCCAGCCAAGACCAGCTAACTTCCTGCTTTCTAGGGTGACTGGGGTGGGGGCCCTTCACTAGGAGGGGAGAGAGAAGGGACTGTTTTGGTTTGGATTTTTTGCCCCCTAGAGAGATATCCTTGAAAAACTGAAAAGAGGCCCTTCCCACACCCTGCCATCTGATTCCCTCCTGCAGGGCCACAGAGCCCTTGTTTCCCCACCGAGCTGTTTGGTTCTACTGCCAAACTTGATCTCTGTCTCCATGTATTCTTTGAAAGTCAGTTGCAGGGCTGCTGAGCACCCCTTCCCCCCACCACACACACGGCCAACTTTACAATAAATAGTGCTCCTGCAGACTTTCTCTCCACCTCGAAAACATTTTTGACGGTCTTTCCTTCCTCTCTCTCCCATTTGCTTGTCTACCTTTCTGTTTCTCTGTCATTCCCTCCTCCTTCCTGCCATCATTCTCCCAGCCCCTTTCACCCCCAGTTTCTGTCCTTGTCCTGCCCTGGGCCCATTCCCCACATCTGCCAATGCCCATCCACTTCCACGCCTGTTGTTTGCCTCCACTGTGGTGGCTCCTCCAAGCTAGAGGTAGATGAGCCCTGAGGTTGGGGCTTCTGTGGGGCAGGCAGCAAGCAGGCAGATGGACAGAAAGACTACAGAGCCAACAGAAGGATCTCACGGGACAGTGGCCAGAGAAGGTGGGTTAACCAGCACTTGCTAAGCCCACCAAGCATTCTGGCACAGCCTGGGTCCTGACCCAAGAAATCATATGGCACCCAAATACATTACTCCTTCCTAAAGAGCCTATGGAGGGAGCAACCTTTCATAAAGTGATTTAGGATGACAGATGAGGGTTCCAGTGTCCAGGGGGCCCATAGGTATAATCCCAATGTCCTATAGGCCATTTCTCCTAAACTCCATTGGCAGGGGGAGAAGGGGACTCAAAGCTTGGGCTGGGGTGTTTTCTGGGCCTAGAATAGAGCTGGGAGTGGCCTCAGGCCTTGAACACCTTGACAACTGGGAAAATTTCCCTTGACACCAGACCTTTGAACATAGGTTAGCACTTCCTCCAGGCCTGGGTTTTGTCCTTTATCTCATTCGTGGTGGATAGCACTCCAACTCTCTGGATGTTTCCTTAATCATCAGGGGGCCAAGAGGCAACTGTCAAAAACAGTGAGAAAAATCCAGTCACGGGGAGGGGGCACCGCAAGCTGAGTGAGTGGCCATCCTTAAAGAGCCTAAGGAATGGCAGGTTGTTACTCCACCCTGTCTGGGGAATCAGTGACTTCTAAGTTCAGCCACAAATAGCCCTTGGGGCTTGAATTTGGCAGTTAATTTGTATTCATTTGTCTGTAGCTCCAACTGAGCATCTACTGTGTGCAGAGCACTGTGCTTCATACCAGAGCTGAGGAGGGCAGAGGGCAGGGGAGGGGTTAGGGGGAGGCAGAGGGGTGATAAGGGCATGGTTCCTGCCCTCACAGAGTTTACAGCCCATGTACTATTGAAAAAAGATTTGCTCAGCCACCCAAGCCAGATGGAGTGGGGGAAGCACCATGTATAAGCCCATCATCTTGCCTTTCCTGTTGACCAACTAACATGCCCTCAGTGGCACTGCCCCCTTCACGAGGTGTGCTCGCAGCTCATCTGAGACAGTCCTGTCTGTTGTCACAGGGAAGGGCCCCACCCTCTCTTTCCTCTCTCCCCCAATCCCTTCTCGTTGCCTCTCACCCAGGTATACTACATCAACTTCACTGACTTTGCCAGCTATGAGGTGGTGGTGGACGAGAAACCCTTCCTTCAGTGCACCCGCAGCATCGAGACAGGGAAGACCAACTACAACACTTGTTACACCGCCGGCGTCTGCCTCCTCAAAGCCCGGCAGAAGATTGCCGTGAAGATGGTGCATGCTGACATCTCTATCAATATGAGCAAGCACACCACCTTCTTTGGGGCCATCAGGCTGGGCGAGGCCCCTGCATCCTAGATTTCCCCTGCCCTCTGTTTTGCCCCTGCTCGTGCCCCTGCCCCAGGTTTGGGAGCCAGGACTCCCAGAACCTCTACAAGCTGCTGTGGAGTGAGGTATATGGGTGTTGCAGCCAGAGACAAATACCCCAGTGCTATTTATTCCCCAGTGACTCCAGGATGACAAGGCCTGCTTGACTTTCCAGAACAGCCTTGAGTTAACAGGACAGTTGATAGAGCCCCAGAGTTTGCATGAAGCAGGACCTTCTTCCTTGGCTTCATGTTTACTGGCTCCTGGCGTGACTCTTCAACCTCAAGCTCCCTATTGTCAAAGTTTTATTGTTTCTTGCACTAAAGTGGGGTTCCAGGGAAGCAGGCAAGAGAAAGCAAAGGTGTACGCCAGACTGCGGGGAGGGGGGGCAAACCTCTGAGCCTAAGGGGCTGCTGTTCCTCTCTTGGGTAGGGCTAGGGGCAATTGTGGGATGAGAGCAGAGTGCTGAAGCCAGAGCACAGAGGCAGGGAGGGGAAAGGCACGTGACTGTGGCAGAGACCGAAACAGAAACCTGCCAAGCAGGGCATCCTCAACAGTGGAAGCATCCTTGCTGCTCTGCGCCACAGCCTGCCAGAGGGTCAGAGTGTTCTTCCCACTCAGGCTGAGAGCCACTTTGCGGCAACTCGCTGGGCTTTGGGGACAGGAGGTTTGCTCTTGGAGCAGTTGCAGAAAATGGCCAGAAACCAGCCTGCCTAAGGACCTGAAGGCATACTGGGGCCACATGTCTTTCACTTTGTTTACAGCCACACTCCACGCTCAGAAAAATCTCTGGCTCCCTTTCCAATTGCTCTCTTTCCCAGCCTGACCAGAACTCCTGTCTTCTTTCTCCACAGAGCCTACCTCTGTCTGAGACAGGTGCCTAACCTGGGACCTGTGCTTATTCAAGTCTGGGATACTCTTTAGATGACCTGGGCATAAAGAGACTTTCCCGTTTATTAAGCAACACAAATATTCATCTAGTCAAGTTGTGTCTGGGGGCAATGGGTTGGACTGGATGGCCTCCAGGTGTCCCTTCAAATTCTAATATTTAGCTTCCATGATAGTCTACAAAAATTCCCAAACTCTAGCCTGCCCCTGGGCATCAACAAGGCAGAACTTTTCTGCATGACCCCAAAAGGGCAAGAAAGAGGAGAGGACAGTGGGCTTTTTTCAAGTTAGCTGCAACCCAAGTGGTCATTAGCCTAGGCCTTATCCAAAAGGGCAGCACCTGATGCCCTACTGACCCACCTTTCTTCACTCTGGCTTTAGAAAAGCCACAGCAGAGTCACCATGGATTCCAGTGCTGCTTCCCTGAATCCAGGCTCAAGAGAAGCCAGCATCTAGGCACTGGGCAAAGCTCTGCCCTGTACCCAGGTCCAAAGACACCTTCCCCCCCCCACCCCGAGTTTCCCACTGAATCATAGAGTGGGACCATTCAAGGGCCTTATTTCTAACTGCCTGGGACCAGTCTGGTTTCTGGATGCTGGGTCTAGTCCAAAGCTGGGGAGGGCCAATCTTGTATAGTCTGCTACCTCTGCTCCTGAAACAAGTTTCCCTTTGGAGAGATTGGGGATAAAGCCCTTCAGGCAGTGGAAACCCCCCAAGAACAGGGACTCATTTCTCAGCTGTACCTTCCCTTTCCAAACAACTACAGTGCTTGGCCCTTCAAGGGTCAGGGTAAGAGGTGGTGGGCTATGACACCATCATCTGGTTGCTAATGAGAGCCTTACAACCCCAAGTAGGGCAAACTGCAGGCATGTGTCTGGCCCAGGCTCCTCTAAAGTGCCTTAGACAGTCCTCAGTTATAGCAAGAACTGAAGGGAACCTCTCCTTAAAGTTTGGAAAGTACTTTCTTATTATGTCCTTCAATGATACTATAACTCCCATCATTTAGACAAGGCTCAGAGAAGTTACGTGCTTTGACCAGGATCTCAGCCAGGTCGGAGTCCAAAGCTATTCCATTGTGCTACACCATTGCGTTGTATTTGTGGTCTAGAAAGAACCAATAAAAATGGGAATGAGGACCCCAAATCCTTCAGCGTCCCTGAGAGAAACCCAGGAATGCTCGTTTCCATTCCTTGATGTCAATTCCTTGATGTTCTTTTGGCTGCCAGGGGCTTCATGGAAAAAGAGTAGGCCATTTCTTTGGGAAATAGCCATCAGCCATAGAGCTGTTATGAGAGCTCAGAAGAATTGTCTTGGCACCATGTCTAAGCAGCAGGCCTCTAGTACCAACAGAACTGTACCCCTCATGTTTTTTCACTCACCTGGTAATCCAGCCACCTATCATGTATCCAGCCCCTACTGCAGGTGAGGTCTTCCATTGGTTATCCTATAGACAGTTTATAGGAGCTGATCCACTTCCCACAGCTACTAAATGATTCCTGATGTCTTTCTACCATACCACAGAGAGCTCTGTCTACCAGGATCTGTCCTAATGGAGGAAAGACCTGAGAGGATGTGTGAAGAGAGGGAAGGAGAAGGCTTCCTAATTGTACCCCTAAAGGACATTCTGAAACCCATTCTATTCTCCAGACATAGAGGGGATTATAGGGGGAAGAGGATTTGCACAGGACGCTTTATTCATTGTGAAGCTCCAAAAGGAACCCTAGAGGGAAGGAGGTGATGAAGGAAGCAACAGATAGCTGGGGAGCCCAGTTGCAGCAGTCATTGGCAAAGTGGTGAAGCAATTTACTAGTAAGAGGATGTGGAAATAGATTTATAGTCTGGAATTCCGCTGATGTGAGTTCACCAGAGGGCCAAGGCTAGCGTGGATGATGGGACGAGGACATTTGTGAGTGAGCAGATGGCAGAGGTTTGAAAGAGAATTGCATGGCAGGGGCCTTTGCCAGCTACTTGGGGTTCAACAGCCAAAGCTGGCATAAAAGACAGCTTTGGGGGGCTGCTCAGCTACTGGCTCCTTGGGAAATGTAGTCTTGGCCTTAGGTCCCCCTTCATCCATCCTGAGTCAAATCTCTTTTCCTGAGTAGGAAAGGGTTAAGAACCCTGGAGGTGAACAAAGACTTCAATCCATGTGCAAGTACATGTGTTTCCTATAACTTCCGGTGGGTGCAAATAGATTCAGAGAAATTTAGAGCTAGAAACAGAGGCCCCGAGATGGAAGGTGACCTACCCAAGGTGAAGGAGCCCTGACCTGCTGACACAAAAGAGCAAGGGGGTGGAGCAGTCCCTGTCCCACACGGAACCCCTTCTTTCTTCTACCCACAGACTTCAGACTAGAAGTACTTGGCCCCCTTCAGGAGCCTGGCCAGGCAGGGAAAAGAGTAGCTGTAGCCTTTGTCAGAACTCTTCCCCCAAGGCATTCATTTTCCCTGCTCCGGCCTCTGGACTGAAAGGCCCTCCACTGGCCTAATACCAGGATGTCCTGAGGCTGCCCTGGCACTGCCTCATCCCCCACCTCCAAGCCTAGAGGCTCCCCTAGGCCATGTAAGCACAAAGAAGGAACCAGACTCTTTCTTTTAATTCATGTCAGGGCTCCCTCCAAGAGGACTTGGGGTGTGTCATTTCTTTATTCAAAAAACTTCCACTAGGGGTGGAGGGTGAGCTTCACGGGGAGATTGGCCTGGAGCAGGCCCAGTGCTGCTTTGGGGGTCAGCATCCAGTGTGAGATACTATGTACATAAACTATATATAATGTATATAAACTGGGATGTAAGTTTGTGTAAATTAATGGTTCATTCTTTGCAAATAAAGCTTTTTTCCCCATTCTTGAAATAGACTTTAAGCACTACCTATGTGCTAGGTGCTTCTTTGCAAGCGTTGCCACACATGAGCTAGGGGAAGGACCAAGGCACTCATGTCAGAGGGGGCAACAGAAGGAAGGAGGTCTGAATTTCCTGTCCCAACATCCCACATCCTCTCTGTGCGTCAGATCACACGTTCCCCATCCCTAACACCTTAGGTCTTTTCCTGTAATTGCCTGTCCAGTAAGCCAGAGGTCCTACAAAGAAAGGAACATTGTCCTGAGGCAGAGACACAGCACGGAGTTACCCTTAGCTTGACACTGTGGCATCTGTAATGGATATTTCATGCCTGAGCCCATAACAGCTTGGGTCTACCCAAGATCCAGCCTCCAGCCCCCCATGATGTATCATCCCATTTTGCAGATGAGGAGACCAATGCTTAAGGAATGATGCCCAACTAGAAAGGTTACTTAAACTTCCGAAGGGCTGTTGACAAGATCTTACACTGTAAATGTTCTTTTAAACATTCAGATGCCATGGAATTTAGGGCATAGTTTGCTCAAGGATAGGAAATGCGCAAAATAACTGGAGGAGAATAATTTCATATAGCTGTCCAATTTCCAAAGTTCAATCACATTCAGTATCATTTGATCTTCCCAATGGCCTCTGAGGTAAGCAGGGGACGGATTCTTCATCCTACAGATGAGGAAACTCGGGCCCAGAGATGACAGATTGTTCCATGTCCTATGGCTTGAGGGTGGTGGAGTCTGAACTCCAAGCACACAGGATCTCAAGGCACCCAGTCCTGTAGGAGTCTCGATGCCAGGAGATGGGGCTGCGTGAGAGCTAGAGAAGCAAAGCCATGATCAGGGATCCTAGGCCCTTAAAACAGACTACTTGGGGCACAATGAGTTTCAGAAGAAAAACTTTTTATTCTGTCCATTATTTTCCTCAGTACTGATGCTGAGTGAGCATGGGAAACCTCGGGGTACTTCTCTCTTAGGGCTTTCCCTGAGCTTTGGGACTATTTCCCTTGTAATCGCAAGGAAAAATCAGAGAAGTGCTGGAAGGAGGAGAGAGATGGAGGAAGAAGAGGGGTCTAGAGAACAGCCAAATGGACAGCCCCACCTCATATTGAGGTCTGGCCAAATCGGGAACAGGATGCCCATAGGTGACTTTTGTCCTATTTCACAGGTTCCAGGCTGAGAAGCTGCTGGGGATGTCTGTCAAACTATCACCAGTTCCTGGGTCTCTGAGATGCCAAACTTGGTCTTATGCTGGTCAAACAGTTTGCGTAGGGCATCAGTATAGAGTGCGTGGTATTTAGCCACAGTCTCCTGGCTCGGGTTCTCAATCTTGGGCAGTGGTAGAGGCTTCCCAACTGCCAGAGGAGACAGAGAAGGAAAAGGGGAAAGCATCAGAACAGCTCACTCCTTAGAATGGGCCTCGGCCCTCATGCCCAGTTTCTCCCCACCCTTACTGCAACCATGCCCCTTATCCTGGCCAGCCTCTCTGCCTCCAGACACAGCCAAACCCAAGGCTCAGCCTCAGAACTGGAGCCTATATCCTAGATGTGGCTGCCAGTGGAAAGGCTCACTCACCAATGGTGGTTACAGGCTGAGCATAGGGCAGTAAGCCCCAGGAGTTCTCAGTGAAGCCACGTCCATAGAAAGCACAAGGGTAGATGTGTACCATACTCTGGAACCACTTCTGGAATCGATTCACCAAGCCCCCAGGAGTGAAAATGTGCTGACTGTAGAGGTCTGCCTCCCCAAAGGCATAGGCAGGGATTAGAGGCACTCTGCAAAGGAAAGGTATATACTTTGATGGCCAGAAAGGTAGGTACCCTGCTGAAAGCCAGATGTGCTACCAGTGGTCCCTAGGTCTCTCTATAGGTTTCTCAGCACCTAACTTAGCTGGGCCTACGTCCAGACTAAGTGTGAGGGCCCCACTGTCTACCCCAGGCTGCCCGTAGGGGCAAAATATCAGTAAGCTCCTGTGAACCCACAGGTCTGAAACACTAGAAGATAAGACCCAAGGGCCATCTCATTTAGCTTTCTTCCCTTTAACCCAGACAGTAATGTTGGTTCTCTCTGACATGAGGTTACAGCCTTTTGTCGAGGTACTTTCGTATAGGTACTGGCCCAGATGAGAGGCTTGTGTGAGGCAGAGCAGCTCAGGGCTAGCCCTCTAGCCTTTCTTCATAAGCAGAAATGCCTCCAGGACATGGCCCAGTCTCTACTCCAACACAGAAGCAACTTTCTACCTCCCTTTTTGGATATAATTTCTTCAAAACCCCTTACTCCTTCCCTGCTAGGCTTTTGGAGCCCTTCTGCCCATTCTGGACCAGAGGTGTCCTTACCCATGCCGAAGGGCCATGCGTACAAAGCCAGTTCGGTTCTTCAAGACCAGGGTGGTAGAGCCTGGAAGGCTGTATTTGCACTCAGCCAGGCCACCAACCACCACAATCAGCATGTTGCCTGTGCCTCTGTGGGTAAGCAGAAAGTCCATGGAGGATTGGCTCACAGAGCAGGTCCCTGGTAGGCAGAAAATGCCAAAAGCTGATTGGCCACTTCCCACACCTCCTAACTTTCCTCCCTACATCTTCAAAGAGGGGAGAGCCTCACATCAGGCAGGTGAGCCTTAGGTAGCTTTTTAAGACCAGAGAGGATCACTGAGTTGGCCTTGCTCTCACCCATTCCCCCAACACTTCTCCCTTAAGGAACCATGTTTCCTTTGGCTTTACGTCCTAGGAGCCAACTCACCTGAAGACATGACATAGTCTCTGAGCAACGGCACCCAGAAAAAGGCTCCCAGTGTGAGAACATAAGGGGTGATACCAGGAAAGATCTTGGAGAAGCATAAGCCGTTTGTGGCAAACTGGCCAAACCACGAGTGGGACAAGACCCCATGAGGATGGCAGACAAGGATATAGTTGTAGCTGGGGGAGATATCATGAGTCTTCAACAGCTGTAGAGGAAAGTGGAGTCAGAAGGGGCATAGCCAAGGAAGAGTATTCCTCTTTATGGCCAGAGACCTGGAAGGGGAAAGGGCTGCTGTGTCCAGCCACACAGGTTGGGTAACACACAGCTCCAGGGGGCATCATTCATGTGGGCCTCAATGGGAATGATGCCCCCAACCTCCACCCTGGCCCAACCACTGGCATTGGAGTTGGGGCTGGGCCTGGGACCCAAGTGGGGATCTGGGGCTACTTACCCTGAGGGGGAAGTAATCACAGTAGTGTTTCCACAGGCGCCAATTCCTCACAGAGGTAACCCGGCGGCCACCTGAAAACAGAGCCAATGTAGCCAAGTTTTCCCCACCCCCACTGTCTTCTTCAGAGCCCTTGTCAACGAGCCACAGGGGGGCCCCTCACCCCCTACTGTTTCCTGGCCTTGTGACAATCAGGATGGGCTATGTCACATTCGGGCCAATTTGGGACAGGCCTGCATTTCTGCCTTATTAGCTGCCTTTCCCCTAACCTACTCCAGTTCTGATCTGGGCCTTTCTAGCACTTTTAAAAAGACCCCCTTCCCTCAGCTTCTCTAAGCCAGGTAGGGACAGGCTTGAGGACTTCTTGGGAATTGGCCAGAGTCTCTTAGAACTATAATAAGAGAAGAGAAAAAAGCCTGTGGCAGGTAGCAACGCAGCCCCCAGGGGGGCCCCTACCTCGCTCAGGGGTCTTCCAGTCATAAGCCAGCCAGGTGAGAATGAGCACAGTGACCGGCCAGTACGATGTGAACACCACCAGGTACAGGTTGACAAAGATTACGGTGATTACTGCAGGGAAGCCCAGCCCAGAGTTAATGAATTATGAACAGTCCTTCACACTTGCCCTCCCTCTTGGGGTCTCTCCACCTCAAGGTCACACACACTCCGCCCACATGCTCACTCAGTGCTCTTGCTTCCTCTCCTTAGCACATGGTCTCTGTGCCCACGTCCCCAGCCCTCCATCTCCTCTCTGTCCTTGGGAACCTGCTTCAGGTCTGGAAAACCAGATGTTTTCCTCTCCAGCTGTGGTCCATGCAGTAAGCCCTCTACTCCCAGGACCTGCTCCAGCACTGCTCTGGGCTGTGTTCAATGGCAGGGAGCCAACGATGGGTCACATTGATCCAACCACTAGAGGTTGGGAGTCCTGGGACAATAGAGCCAGGAGCAGTTTTCCTCCAACTCACATTTTCTTCTCCAGATCTTCTCTGTGAGGCATCGGTGGAGAGAATACAAGAGAAAGAGAAGACCCAGTATCAGCCAGGTTGGGAGTACACAAGTTCGCAAACGAGAAACAAAGGAAAGGGCAAGGTAGGACAGAATCAGATACTGGACTGTGTCAAGCTCCAGTAAGACAGGAGCACTGTAAGGTAGAATAATTAGGACAGACTTAATGGAGATGAGTCCTAGGGAGCTGCACTCACTTAGAATTATTACCAGACTCAGTTTTTAAAACAGCTGTGAATGAGACTGTGTGAGAGAAAGTGGGTCAAAATAAAGGTTAGAAAAGACAAAATACACTTCCAACTGGACATGGCAGATTGAACACAAGTTTTTATCTTTTTTTTTTTTTAACGTTTTATTTATTTATGAGACAGAGAGAGACAGAGCATGAATGGGGGAGGGTCAGAGAGAGGGAGACACAGAATCTGAAACAGGCTCCAGGCTCTGAGCTGTCAGCACAGAGCCCGACGCGGGGCTCGAACTCACGGACCGTGAGATCATGACCTGAGCCGAAGTCGGCCGCTTAACCTACTGAGCCACCCAGGCGCCCCGCAAGTTTTTATCTTTTTTTTAATGTTTATTTATTTTTGAGAGAGAGAAAGAGAGTGTGAGTGGGGGAAGGGCAGAGAGAGAGGGAGGCAAAGAATTTGAAGCAAGCTCCAGGCTCTGAGTTGTCAACACAGAGCCTGATGCAGGGCTCAAACCCACAAGCTGTGAGATCATGACCTGAGCTGAAGTCAGACGCTTAACTGACTGAGCCACCCAGGCGTCCCACAAGTTTCTATCTTGACTCCTTGCTGAGGCCTCGCTAAAGTTACCATAAGAATGTTTTAAAAAGTATAGATCTGCAAGAAGAAAAAGAATTAGAGAGATACCAACAAGAGTGGACAAGAGATACCAGCAAAATGCATGCTTGAAAGTAGTTGAAGGAAGGAGTAAGTGACTTCAAGGAAAGAAAGCTGAAACCTAGTTACCTGCAAGGGGAATGGCTACAAGAGCAAGCCTGTTTGTTGTAGAAAATATAGGAAAGACTCATAATTTGGAGTCATTAGATGTGACAAAAAGCACTGTGAGGCACAAGGCTTGATTGAAAGTCTATCAAAGAGGTAGTTAGAACCCCAGGTCCCATCCCCACCCCTACACCATTGGACAATGGGAGGACTATTCTCTGAAAAATTGAACCGAAGAGACTCTAAACTCAGACACTTATAGTAGACACAGCTAAGACATTCTATATGCAGCCAAATTGTGAATCCAGTATGAAAGAATAAGGACCATCTCAGACATATAGTCTCAGAGAGTTTATCTCCCATGTCTGTTTCTCAGGAAACTACTGGAGGATGTATGTGGTCCATCAAGGTAAGAGAGTAAACCAAGACAGAGGAAGGCATGGGATCCAGGAAAAAAAGGAGCCAATGGAGGAAGAACTGACCAGGGCCAGGGCTAGGGTGAGGCAAGCAAGGTGCTTAGGACACAAAATTTAAGAAGACACTCTCAGGGTCAGGCAAGTACTGACCGAATACTTGCACAACCCGGAGAGTGAGCACCTTCTTAAATTATGCACCCAAGATACCTCAAGGGCCCTGGAGGTGAGAGCTATGTGTAAGACCAGATTGTAACAGGAAGATGCTGGGCTCCAGCAGCAATATCCTCAAGGAAATAAACAATGGGGGACGGGAGAGGACCTTACAGATTCCTGATGTGTTCACTGATATTGAGAGATTAATGTCTGTGGAGAGTTTGAAGATGAATTGGTGTAACTAATAGATAGCTAATAGAGCATAAACGAAATTTAAAATGAGGCAATTGTAAGTTCCAGAGAAACAAAAAATTGTACAAGAAAGGAAATATACTCTCAGTACACTAAATGGCTCACCTAGGGATATTCCTAGTCATAGTCGGACATTTAACCAAACCTGTGCTACAACAATCTCGGGAGGATGAAGGAAATGGACAGATCTAGCAATAGTGTATAGAACCAAATTCTCATCTTCCATATTAGAAAGTCAGTGACAATATCTAAAGTTGTTAAATCAGAAACTAGCAATATTTAGACATTTTAAACAGTAAAATGTAGACACGTGGAGATAAATACCAGAAGACAAAGCTAACAAAGCTGAAAATGGCTACCTCTAGGGAACAGATGTAAGGGTGAAACAAAGGCCAGCAGTTTTTAGCTTTTGATATACTCCTTATAAAACTATTGGACCTTTCAAGAAATAGAGTCATGGGTCTAGTCCAGAGGACACCTCCCTGTTTCCCTTGGGCTTTGCTCAAACCAGATGGTGTTGGGGACATCTTGTGAGGCAATGTGGCCTCAGGTAGAGTGCCCTGACAGTGAGATGAATCCTGGCTCTGCCATTTACCATGAGTCTGCTCTCAGACTAGTCACTGAACTTCATCTGCCAAGTGGGAATTACACTACCAATGTCTGCCTTATCTTCCTCATAGACTTATTGTGAGGGTCTTCTCTCAAAGCCTTTAGGGTCCAAAGGGATATGATTCCATGAACAGAGTGAAGAGCTTGGAAGGTTCCAAGGGGCCATTTGCTCCACCCACCCCATGTGAGCTAGCAAGGGAAGGGGGAGTGCTGGAACCCACATTTCCTAAGGCCCAGGCCTAGAGCCCTCCTGCCTGTTCCATACTACCTCTCTTTATGTCCCACAGGCAGACTCTAATTAAGACCTCTCTGGGACAGTTTGCCCCCTGCACTCATCTCCCTTTCTGTCGCACACCTCCTTCAGCCTCCTCTGCTCCACCTCAAACTGGGCCCTAAGCCCTCTGTCTTGCCTTTTCCGTTTCTCTTGCCCATATCTTCTGATCATCAAGCCTTATTAATTCTGTTCCAATTTCTCAAATCTCTCCTTTTTTTCCCTCTTGTCTCCATCCCAATTACTACTGGTCTGGTATGAATCACTACCGTCTCTCACCTGGATGATTTCAACAGCCTCTTCCTATAACCAATTTGCTACACAGAGCTATAGTGATCTCTTGAAAACACAAATCTGATGCTGTCGTCCTGTGCCAAACCCTATCATGGCTCCACATGGCCCTCAGGAAAAAGTCCAAACCCTATTCCTTAGTTTACAATGCCCTGCACCATCATCCCCAAACTGCCTGCTTCTCCAGTATCCTTTCTTCTGTCTCCCATTCATTCACTCGATATGGATTGGGCAACAGTTCTGTGTCTCTTGCCCCTCATCCCGCTTAACCACTGTCAGCTCCTTGAATGCTTTTTGCTCTCCCTCATTCTAGGCTTGTCATGTGTCACACCCACTCTCTGCCCTGAACACTCCTCCTTCTTCACCTAGTTCCTATTTGTGCTTCAAGAGTTAACTCATTCAACAGAAAAAAATGGGCAAAGGTTATGAATGGGCAGTTACCAGAAATTTTAAATGAGGCAATTATGAATTAGACTGCACCCTGGACTAGCATGTGCTCCAGGGACACATCCAGATCCAACCTCCCAATCAGCATTGAGTGAGCTGAGGCAAGAGGTAGGGAAAGAAATTCATAAGCTGGAATCAGGCCCTTGTGGGCTCAATTCCCAGGCCAGTTACTCTGCTTCCTAAGCTGTGTGATCTTGGACAGACCACTTACACTACATGTACCTCAGCTTCCTCATCTGTACAATGGAGATTATTTGACACATAAGGTGCTTAGAACAGTGCCTGACGTGATAAAAGGGTGCAATTAATGTTAGCTAATGTGAGTGTTAGCACTTATTATGTATGTGTGGCTATTGGTATATATATTAGCGCTTATTATGTATGTGTGGCTATTGGTATATATTGGTATATATACCTATATATATATATATATATATATATGCCAATGTATATATATATATACACACCAGTAGCCACACATAGATAATATATATGTATATATTATATATATAATATATATTACTATATATATAATACTATACTATATATAATAGTATATATTATATATAATAATATATAATTATAATATTAATATTAATTAATATATAACTAGTTATATAAATATATAGTATATATTAATATATAATAATATAATACATTATAATATAATAATTATTATATAATATTTAATATTATATAATATAATGGATATATAATTTATAATTATATATAATTATAATATATAACAATATGTAATACTATGTAATATATAATACTATATATATTATGTAAATATATATGTGAATTATATATATATATAGTATTATTATGCATAATAATAGCTTCTACATCATGAAGCTGGTGTGAGGCTAAAATGAAGAAATATGTGTGAAAATACCAGGTACAAATTACCTAATACATACGAATTTCTTTCTGCTGGTCTCTTCCTGCTCTGATTGCTAATCATTCCTAGGTTAACACTGCTCTTTTCAGCACAGAGGGGTCCTGGTGCCCACCCCAGGCAGGCCTCCTAGCCTCCCATTGCCTGTCCTCTAGCCCACGCTCCCTATTCACTGGCAAGCCCCAGACTCCCAAGGCCTACCTGCAGTCCTTCCCAGATATCTTACAAGGTCATCTGGTTCACACCCTTGCCTCCAGCTAGTACTCACTTAAACCACCTGACAAGTGAGGATTTTTTTCCCAGCCCCTCCCCCTCCCACAGGGATGCTTTGCTTCAGCACCTAGAATACAGTGGCCAGCATCTAAGTAACTCACAAAGTGTGGTATAGATAGTAGCGGAAAAAATGGCTGGATAAATGGATGAATTGCTCTGGACAAGAGGTTTTCAGAGCCTTCGTCTGCCACCAGGCCGCTATTCCCCACTGGTGGTTCATGAACAGCTAAGTCCTTTTGCAGCTAAGTCCTTTTCCTTGACTAGCCTCAGTGAAACTGCTCCACATCTTCCCAAAACATGTCTGGCATGCCCCAGCGTAGACCCAGGAGAGCTCCCCATTCACGTCTGCATCAAGGCTCGCTTGCACACACGCATATGCACCCTTGCATAGGCACACACCTCTATGCACACACACACACACACACACACACACACACACACATACACACAATCATATACACTCAGAGATTCCATGAGTACCACCACCAGGCACGTCAGGCAATGCCTGGGACGACCCGGGTTTTGGCATTCAAAATCCTGCTAAACCCTAAAACCCCTCAGTCCCAGGCATACCAGGGCAGTTGGTCACCCTACCAAAGGCTGAAGACTCACCAATAAGAAAGACACTTAGGGGCCACTGAAAAACAGCAAAGACCTCCAGGGCAGTCTTAAGGTCCTTCTTAGAGGGCAAGAACATCATCCTCGCGGTCTCCAGAGACTCCAGGTGAGTGCTGTTCCTTTGGTTTCCTAGGCTTGATTGCTCAGGAGCCTTCAATATTTCCTCTCTTCATGCTTTCTTCTCCAACCCCTAGCTAGTCTCCACCCCCCACATGACAGCAGGGACGCATGCCGCCTCTGCTTGCCCAGCTCCTTCCAGCAGTCTACCCACATGCACTTTTACCCACTTGGGCACAGCCTAGGCTGAGATTGTGACACCCCCTTGCACACCTGCATAGAGAAATGCAGACGAAGCTCTGGTGTGGGAAGTGAGTGGGAGGGGGTTTTGGGGCTGATGAGAGGCCTCCAGAGCCAGTGTCATTGGTGGGGAGAGGCAGGCAGGGAGGAGCCCAGGGCACCCACCTGCCTGGTGGCCTGCATTTCCATTCACGACACCCAGTTGTGTGTGCATAATCTCTCAGTGACAATGTGATTGCAGGGGAGGAGAGAGAAGGTCATAGGTCATGCCTAGAAATAGCTTTGGTCTTTGGTCAGTCCGGGACAACTCATTACTCCCCATGAACAGACATCAGATAATAGGTCTCTGAGCATATGGTAGGTGCTGCATGATTTTTTTATTGAATGAATAAATAAATGTAAGTACATATCAAATTATTCTGTGTAAATAAAATTCTAGAACAGACAAAAACTAACCCATCGTGAAAAAAATCAGAGTAGTGGTTGCCTCAGCTAGTGAATTGACCAGGAATGGGCATGATGGAAATGTTGGGAGTGACAACAATGCTCTCTATCTTGATGGAGCTTTGAGTTACACAGGTGAAATCAGGGCACCTGGGTGGCTCAGCTGGTTAAGTATCCAACTTCACCTCAGGTCATGATCTCACGGTTCATGAGCTCGAGCCCCACATTGGGCTCTCTGCTCTCAACCCAGAGCCTGGAGCCTGCTTTGGGTTCTGTGTCTCCCTCTCTCTTTGCCCCTTCCCCACTCGTGCTTTGTGTCCCTTCCTCTCTCAAAAATAAATAAACATTAAAAATTTTTTTAAATAAAAAAAACTGAGTTACACAAGTCAAAAACTCATTTGTCAGAGCTCAGTAAATGTACACTTAAGATTTGTGCATTTCTCTGTATGTAAAGTTTACCTAAAAAGCAAACAAATATTGAATTCTCTCTAATGCTAGAGTAGGGGGAAAGAATACTTAAATGCATATATAATGTATTGATGGATGGATAGAGAAATACATTCATAGATAAATGTACAATAAATCAAATTAGCAAAATTTTATCTGTACAATCCATGTAGTGGGTATTCACTTCACAATTCTTTCAGCTATTCTGTAGGTTTGAAATATTTTATAATAGAATTTTGCCAAAAAAAGTGCCTCAAAATCATAATAAAAAATTTATTTCAAAAATGTGATTTGTCCATGCATGTACATGTGACTTTGCATATGTGAATATATGTAAAAAGGTAAAAAAAAAGTATCTAGTTGTCAACTTACAGTTGTATATCCACATATATATCTGCCATCTCTGAGCATGTGTCTCTGTGCTCTGGGGATGTGTGACTGTGAAAGCATCTAAGTCCAGCCAGGTGTGTGCTATGGGCCAAGTAGATGAAATTGTGAAAGATTGGAAGGGTTTCTTAAAGCAACATACAATTAATGAGGGCACAGTATATGCCAGGGACTGTTCTAGGCAGCTGGGTTATATCAGTGAGCAAAACATTTTAAAAATTCCTGCTTTTGTAAAGTTTACATTTTGATAGGCAAAGACAGATGATAGAAATTAATTAATTACCTAACTATATAGTGTGTTCTAAGGTGGTAAGTGCTATGAGAAAAGAAAAATAGTTTGAACCGAGTAAGAAGGAGCCAGAGTGCTGGGGGTGGGGGTGGGGATTAGGTAGGGAGAGCAGACTCTACAATTTTAAAAGGCCACTGAAAAGTTGGCATTTGGGCAAAGAGATGAGGAAGCAAGCCACATGGCCATCTGGACTGAGAATGTTCTGTGATGAGGGCACAACCAATGCACACACCCTAAGATGGGGTGTGTCTGACAGGTTTCGAGAAGCAGAAGACTTGAGCTGAATGAGGAGAAAGGAGGAGGAAGGAGAGGCCAGAGAGCATGGTAGGGTCAGATGGTGTACAGCCTTGGCCATTTACTTTGATTGAAATGGGAAACTGTTGTGAGGTTTTGAGTGACAGATTCAAACAGAGACAGGATTCCTTATGGTTTTAAAAGGCCAGTGAAGGGGCACCTGGGTGGCTCAGTCGGTTAAGCCTCCGACTTCAGCTCAGGTCACGATCTCATGGTCCGTGAGTTCGAGCCACGCGTCGGGCTCTGGGCTGATGGCTCAGAGCCTGGAGCCTGCTTCCGATTCTGTGTCTCCCTCTCTCTCTGCCCCTCCCCCGTTCATGCTCTGTCTCTCTCTGTCTCAAAAATAAATAAACGTTAAAAAAAATTAAAAAAAAAAAAGGCCAGTGAAGAAGAAGGAGGCTTTTGAGGGGCTAGGGCAATAATCCATGTGAGAGATGATGGTGGCTCGGGCCAGATTGGTGGTAGTCAGGATGGTGAGAAGTGGCTGGATTCTGGATGTCTCTTCTGAAGCAGAGATCCCATGTGGGCACTCTCCTCTCTGATGCTCTGATGCCTTTACAGGGGAGTCCCATTGGGGAGCAGCTCCCCTGGGTCTTGGCCTGGGTAACTTCCTTGCATTCAGCCGTGTCCTGTCCAGTTTTGCAAGAAGTATGTGGAGGGTGTTAGGTGCAATTCACCTGCTTGGCTGGAATAGTGGTTCTGTTGAAGGGGCTGGTGGGAATTCAGGCTGCAAAGGGCAGCAGAGCCAGTCTCCAAAAGAACCTGGCACAGGGATGAGGAGTTTGGTCTTAATCATGTGGACGCCGAGGAGGCAAGATCAGCTTGTGAGCAGGGATAGTGACTTGTGCCAAATGCTACATGAGGACTACTACAGGGCATGAGATGAATGTCAAAGCCTAGGGTCCCATATGTCCCTGTGATTGACACATAGGCTCACCCTTTTCAACTTTCTAATGCAGACTTGCAGGACCAGCTCCACGTCCATGGACTGTGAGTTGATTGGCTCATGGGGACCTTACCTAGGACAGAAAAGCCTGCTGGCCCAAATCTCTCTCTTCATTAGACTGACTTTATGGTTTGGGGTAGAGGTAGCCCACTCTTTATTTAGGCTCCTGCTAGGGAAACTTTCTGAGACTATCCCCTATTGGGGAAGAAAACTCCATGAACACTGAATACAGATGAGTGGTGAGGGATAGAGAAGGCCCGACCAATGGGAAATAGTCCAACCTGAGTATTTGGTGTGGAGGTGAGTGGGAAGAGGAGCCACACAAGTGATGGCCAAAGTTCTGGCTCCAACCCTGGGTGGATAGTGGGGATGGGGAATGTGGGAGGAGGAGCACTTCTTGCAGGGTGGGTGGAGCAAATGGTAAGCCTAGTTTGGGCCACCGTTTGGGAGAGGGGTCTGTGAGAAGAGCAGGACCTATGATGGCTAGCAAAGCTAGTTGCTGGTCTCTAAAATGTGTCCTGCTGACCCCAGGCTTTCAGAGACATGCTCCAGGGACAACTACAGTGGAAACCAAGCATAGGATTCTGGACTTGCCAGATCCCACTTGAAAGAGAGCACCAGCTCTCTTTTAATCTGCTTTCAATTGGAATTCCACAGAAGACAGTATTTGACAAAAGAGTGAGTGGGGGAGGAGAAGGTGCCGCAAGGCCTTTGGGGAGTTAGCAGGGAAAGGATCTGTACTTCCTTGCCAAGGAGAAGTTGCCTCAGCCTGGCCAGGATGGGCTGTTGCACCAAGCGCGTGGGGCCCAGGGACAGTCCCAAGGGCCAGCAATACAGCAGCAAGTGGACATTGTGGCCTGCCTGAAAAGAGGAAGAGCTGCCTGCTAGAGAGGAAGAATGTAGGAAGGGGGCTAGGGCGGGGTGGGGGCCGTGTATGCTACCCCCTTTATTGAGCCATCCCTGAGGGAGTCATCATTCACATTAAGCCTGGCCCTGAGGACTTGTTTTGTTATTCCAGTGCCTCTTCATGCATCTGTCCACCAACCCTGACTCCTCACCACCCTCCAGCCCCTGCAACCTAGTCTGGGAGTTCTTGGGGGCAGAAACTGGGTGGTACTGGGTCTTACTGTTCTCATATGCCCAGCTCCTAACACAAGCCACACAGTAGCAGACACTGACATGAGTTATAAAAATGCCCAAGTAGGGTGAGGCTCGGCCTGTGTGGAAGGCACTGGGCAAATCTCTGGGGCTTGGTTTCCTCAAATGTAAATAAATGAGTATTGCCTCTTGGACTTGTGAGAATCCAGACAAGTGATGGCCACTTTGTGAACTGTGAAATGGTGTTCACATGTAGGTTGCTGCTATCACTATGATTGAGAGGAGTGGGGAGGGGAATACAGGGCACTGAGGAAAGAAGGCCCAGAGTTCAACTGGGCCTGCCCTGGGCTGAACTTCCCTCCAAGCAGTGTTACCTCAGAGAAACAGAATCAACAACAGTGTGAGCATTTGGAATCTTCTAGAAACTCACTCTGCATGGGCACAGAGAAAGCCACGTGCCCAGCTGATGCACCTGCAAGTGTCCTACCATCCTAATGATGAGGGAGCATAAGGCAAGCTGAAGACAAAGCACAAGCTAGCATACCTCATCCCCTGCAGGTGGGCTATGTGTGATGTTCCTCAGTCACTCCTGGCTGCCAAGGACAAAGGAAAGGAAAGAAAACAAATGGTTAACTGATAGAGACCATAGGACTGGAGTCTCCACCAGTTTGCAAATGTCTTAGTAAATTATAAGAAAAGGACAATCTTATCAGTAGCCTAATCTCCAGAAACCTGTAGACTCAAGTTTCCTGGAGCCCCAACATCACCCTCCCCTCCATAGTGAGGTGGGGAACAAAGGCAAGAAGGAAATGACAGGTCAAATTAAATTTCCTTATAACCTGAAGCCCACTGACAAACACTTGAGGCAAATACAGAGTATAACATGTCTCCAGGAACCCCCTACTGTCCTAACGTTAATGCCTTACTGGAGGAAAAACAACCTTGCCTTGACAATAGCTAGGCTTCCAGTATCTTGTGAGTGTTCTTTAGCATATGAAGGTCCTTCTGGAGGCCTCCTTTTTGCCTTTATCTCCCCTAACTCCATAGTATATAACCACTCTTCACAACCCCAGCACAGCTCATCATGCCCACAGGTCCTGTCCCCATGCTTTAACAAAATCACCTTTTTGCACCAAGAATTCTTTCTTGGCCATCGGCTCTGAGCCCCCACCACTCCCAAACCCCATCACCAACACCAAAGAGAGAAACAGGACTGTTTGGGAGCTTCCAAGTCTTCAGTCCTATCCCTCTCCATTACCTCCCCACCCCACCCTCTCAAAATCCCTGGAGATTCTGAGGCTCAGAGACTGTCAGAGCAGGAAAAGCTCTTTCAGCTTCTAATTGCAAGCCACCCAAGGAAGGCTCCTCAGGGCCTTCATTGAGCCCCCGGCCAATGAAATCCTTCTTCCTGCTCTCTGAACCAGGTCCAACTCCCCACTGGTCCTACTCTGGGCCTCTGGAAACAGACAAAAAGTAAAGTCAGTCCTTCCCTTACATAGCAGTTTTCACTTTACCCAGGTAGGGTTACCAGATAACATACAGGATGCCAGTTACATTCGAATGTCATGTAAGCAAAGAATAATGTTTTAGTAGAAGTACATACCAAATAGTGCATAGGACATACTTCTAAAACATTATTCACTGTTTATCTGGAATTCAAATTTAATTCTATTTTACCTTTATTTGCTAATTTTGGAAACCCTATAACCCAGGATTATGTGGTCAGCAGTTGCCATACTGTGGCAGCCAGGGCCAAGCCCTGTCTACCACATCCAGAGAACAAATTCCACTCTGACCCAGGAGGCCTGTGTGTCACCTTTGATTTCTCAGCCGCCCCAGAAATCAGGTTAGCTCCCATCCTTTGCACTTAATGGTTTAGTTAAATTCTCTCAAAGTGTTGCCACTATGCTAGGGGATTTTTCCTGCATGCCCCACACTCACCCCCATCCCATCCATCTCTTCTGCTTGCTGGTCAAGGCTTTCAGGCATTCTGGCTCAAGTACCCGTTTTCCCTTTCTCTTATCTGGCAAACTAAGAAGGATCAGGGGATAGAGGCTTGAGCAAGAAACCAGAATGGAAGGTTACTGATGGGGGAAAAGAAAGGCCAATACTCAAGCAGTTGGAAGGTGCCAGAGCCAGTCCTTAATGCCTCAGAGGATTGGAGATAGCCACTCTCCTCTGCCCTGGTGGACAATGGCTACCTCTCCTATTTCCAAATAGCCCCAGGATTTGGGGGGCCCTACATGGCCATTTCCTCCAGACAACTCACCCCTAC
This sequence comes from Felis catus, assembly GCF_018350175.1. Classification (NCBI taxonomy): domain Eukaryota; kingdom Metazoa; phylum Chordata; class Mammalia; order Carnivora; family Felidae; genus Felis; species Felis catus. Next base: position 57,168,659 of record NC_058386.1, read on the forward strand.
CTCTAACCTTATGCCACTGGCGATAGTAATGAGTCTCAAACTCTCCCATGTGTGTTTCATTCATTCCCTTAGCAGATGTTGAAGGGAGATAAGAGAAGCTACTCTGAGTATATAGACCATCAATGAGAAGGAACAAAGGGAGAAACAGGACTAGAACCCTAGTCAAGAAATTGTGAACCCCTGTCCCAAAGTTCAGCTTCAATTTTGTATGTCATTATGTAGTTACTTGTTTTTTGTTGTCTTTCCTTATTTGACTATAAGCTCCTTCAGGTTAGGGATCTTTGTCCATTTTGTTCACTGATATATCCACAGTGGCTAGAATAATGCCTGGCATATCATAGGACTGATAAATGGCAACGTAATGAATGAATAGAGTAGCAAAGCAGGGGAGGGATAAGAACAGGGTCAGGAACAAGGGGGTCAGAACAGAAACCAAGCATGAGCCGAGCAGGAAACTCACATGACCTTAGATCCTTAAGGGCCAGGTGGGAGGATGAGGAAAGAGCAAATACTCAGTGATGGGTTATAAACCCTTCAGTGACAGCTTCCTTGTTGTCAAATCTCGCATTGCCCCTTACACATTCCGACAGTTACAGCCCAGTGAGGTAATCCCTCATCAGCCAGTGTTGGGGAAACAGTAATTCCCCAGATGTCCAGGAGCTATAGGCACTGGACAAGATGAAAATAATTTCTTCACATCCTCTCTCTTTACACTGAAATATCATTGTGTGCTATTGTGTCTAATAAGGACAACTTAAATATAGTGACTTGTGTTTGACAATTTCTCTTGAGCTCACTGGAAAGCTCCCTCTGATGTGAGTTGGGAACCCAGTCCAGACAGACTCTTAGGGACCATTGAACTCCAAACTAATGAGGAAGCTGATTACCATGGAAACTGCCATATCTGGTGGCCTCTAGAGGGGGAGGAGAAATGGGGGTGATGAAGTGGAAAGGGGAGGATGTAGGAGAGTGGAATGGGGAGCAGAAGCTGGTAGGTAGGGACTAAGGTATGGTAGAGGGAAGAAACTGCTTTTTATTACTATCTTCCTTGGTGCCAGGCCCTGAGCTGGGTCCTTGACACACATGTGATCATTACAGCCCCCTGCAAGATAGACATTAATCCTCTTGCCCCTCCCACCTCACTGATTGGCAAAGCATTTGCTCTTCATCAACAAGACCACCTATCACCATTCCCAGAGCTTATTATTGGAAAAGGTAACCTTGAACTCCCTGCAATCTAATCTTTACCAAAAGCTCAACTGTGAGAAAAGATATTCATAGGGGTGCCTGGGTGGCTCAGTTGGTTAAGCATCCGACTTTCATCTCAGGTCATGATCTCACGATTCATGGGTTTGAGCCCCGTGTCAGGCTTTGTGCTCACAGCTCAGAGCATGGAGCCTGTTTCAGATTCTGTGTGTGTGTCTCTCTGACCCTCCACCGCTTGTGTTCTCTTTCTCAAAGATAAATAAATGAACATTAAAAAAAAAAGAAATGATATTCATAGAGAGCTGCCTGAAAAGCAGGCAGTCCATCCATTGCTAAAGATGTGTGGCATATCCCCTGGAAATCAGATCATAATGTCCGTATGGGAGAGTTTGTGTTGGGGGAAGGTGGCCTAGGGTGTTATGAGGTGGAGATAGAGAGTGCAGAGCTGGGAAAGGCACATTCCGTATTATAGTAACTATGGTTTCCTTAACACAAACTACAGACAGTAAAGCTCAACATTTGCAAAGCTGGTTTTTCTTCACTTCAGGCCACAAAAACCAACCCATGCAATGGGGCTTGACATTCAAAGGGACCTGTCATCCCTCCTGCAAAATCTGAAAAAGCACTCTTGATTGCAACAAACAAGCAGACTCTACATGACCATTGCTATCATGCTATCAAAGTCCAAAATATGTCTCTTTCAGGATCAGCATAATGGTTTTCTAAAATTACCATTGCTTTGATGCATTTTAAGTCACAGTATTTAATTTCTTTGAAAATGAAAATGACAGTAAAGGAGAGTGTGAAGTATTTCTGTTCATTTAAAATAAAAAGAGGAAAGATGGAATAGATGTATTTTGCCCCATTCCTCTTGTTACAACTAAAAAATAACATTTGGACATTATGGACAAAACAAACATAAGTCTCTGAAAGGTGGAGAGAAGAAGACAGACCACTTAGGTTCTCGGGACAAGAGGAATGACATGAATTTTCTTTTTGCTTCATATATCACAGACTTGGAGGTGAAGAAGCCCACAACCCAGATGAGATGAGCACAGACAAAAAAAGCCCCAAAGTCTGTTCTCTCTAGCCAAAGGACGGGGAAAAGATCAACCTAGCAATACAAAAGTGCTTAGACAATAACCACTCTACTCCAACCAAAACCAGAGAACAAATTTGGCCCCATCCCCACCCCCACTAGCAAAGATCCAGTGGGGAGCTTAGCCTTCCACACTCATGAGACTGTAATGACATGCCCCAACAACTCCACCCCCATTCCTACTAGCATGGTGTCAGAGAAGGCCAAGTACAGAGCAGAAACTTTCATCCCCACTGGCAGGTAACAAGACCCACATATGTATTATGTCAGTAGAAACAATGTGGGGAGCCTAGAATCCAACCCCACTTGGCTGTAATGAGGTACCTCCTCACTGCCCCTGAGATGATGTCAGAGAAGACCTAGCAGAGAGTTAGGATTTTCACCACTGCTCAATGATAAAGAGGGTCAGGGGAGGTAGTAACAAAGGAAGTAGTAATTCAGCACTCCAACCCCTTCCCTCAAAAGGTTATCAGTGGAGGCCTAGTGTGGAGCAGAAACTCTCAGCCCTGCCCAGCTATAATGAAGAGTTCCCCTTTGATCAGTGGAGGCCAAGTGGAGAACCTGGACTTCTACTTCCATCTGGTAGTAATGATATGACACCCCTCTTCCCTGATGATGGCAGTGTCAGAGGAGATGGCTTAAATGAGGTTCAGAGTCTCAGGACAAGATACCCAAAATGTCCAGGTTTCAATCAAATATTACTCAGAAACCAGAAATAAATCAAATGAAAAAAAGTCAATAGACAGGGGCGCCTGGGTGGTTCAGTCAGTTAAGCATCCAACTTCGGCTCAGGTCATGATCTCACAGTCTGTGGGTTCAAGCCCCATGTCAGGCTCTGTGCTGACAGCTTGGAGCCTGGAGCCTGCTTCAGATTCTGTCTCCCTCTCTCTCTGCCCCTCCCCCATTAACTAACTCTCTCTCTCTCTCTCTCTCTCTCGCTCTCAAAAATAAATAAACATTAAAACAAAATTTTTAAAGTCAATAGACAAATGCCCAAACTGAAATGAAAGAGCTATTGTCAGAGATTTATCTGACAAAGATTTGTAAGGGGATCATCCTAAAGATGCTTCAACAAGCAACAATCATGCTTGAAACAAATGAAAATATAGAGTCTCAGCAAAGAAAGAGAAAGAGAACATTGGAGAAAAATAAAAAGAGATACAAAGTGTCAGCATGGAAATAGAAGATATGAAGAAGACCCTAGTGGAAATTTAAGAACTAAAATACAATAACCAAAATAAAAAACTCAAAGGACAGGCTCAACAGAGTAGGAGGGGCAGATAAAAATAACTCATGAACTTTAACACAGACCAACAAAAATTAACCCACCTGAAGAACAGAGAGAACATACTGAAAAAAAAGGAATCAAGAGAATGAGAAGTTAAGCCAAGACTGGCAGGAAAGATTTGCAAAATACATACCTAATCAAGGACTGTTACCCATAGTACTAAAAGAATCTTAAAACTCAACAATAACAAAATAAGCAACCCAATTTTTAAAATGGGCAAAAGGCCTGAACAGACATCTCTCCAAAGAAAATATAAAGATAGCAAGTAAACATATGAAAAGGTGCCCAACATATGTCAATAGAGAAATGTAAATAGAAACAATGAGACAGTACTATACATCTATTAGAAATGCCAAAATCCAAAAAACTGGTAATACCCAAACACAGGCATGGATATGAAACAACAAAAACTCATTCACTGCTGGTGGGAATGAAAAATGGTATAGCCACTTTGGAAGACAGTCTGGCAGTTTCTTATAAAACTAAACATACCTGGGGAGCATGAGTGGCTTAGTCGGTTGGGCAACTGACTTTGGCTCAGGTCATGATCTCACAGCTTGTAAGTTCGAGCTCCGTGTCGGGCTCTGTGCTGACAGCTCAGAGCCTGGAGCCTGCTTTGGATTCTGTGTCTCCCTCTCTCTGTCCCTGCCCTGCTCGCACACTGTCTCTCTTTCTCTCTCTCTCTCTCTCTCTCAAAAATAAACATTAAAAAAATTAAAAAAAAAAAACTTAACAGACTCTTACCATCCAATCCAGCAATCATGCTTCTTGGTATTTACTCAAATGAATTGAAAACAGGTCCACGAATAAAAACCTGCACATAAATGGGTATGGCAGTTTCTTTCAAATTTTTATGTAAATTCTAGTTAGTTGACATATAGTGTAATATTGTTTTCAGTAGAATTTAGTGATGCATCACTTACATAAAACACCCAGCACTCAACATGATGAGTGCCCACCTATCACCCATTTAGTCCATCCCCCACCCACCTCCCTCCATCAACCCTCAGTTTGTTTTCTATCCTAAAGGGTCTCATGGTTTGTTTCCCTCTCTCTTTTTCCCCCTTGACAAATGTTCTTCAGTTTTGTTTCTTAAATTCCACATACGAATGAAATCACATGGTATTTCTCTTTCTGCCTGACTTATTTTGCTCAGCATATACTCTAGCTCCATCCACGTCATTGCAAATGGCAAGATTTCATTCCTTTTGAGAGTGGAGTAATATTCCAAAGTATGTATATATATACACACATGCATGTATATATATATATATATACATATGTGTGTATATATGTATATACACACACATATATACACACACATATACATATATACATACACACACACACACACACACACACACCACGTCTTCTTTATCCATTCATCAGTCGATGGACATTTGGGCTCTTTGTTGATTTGGCTATTGTTGATAAAGCTGCTATAAACACAGGGGTGCATGTATCCCTTTGAATCTGCATTTTTGTATCCTTTGGGTAAATACCTAATAGTGCAATTGCTGAATCTTAGGGTAGTTCTATTTTTAATTTTTTGAAGAACCTTCACACTGTTTTCCAGAGTGGCTGCACCAGTTTGCATTCCCACCAACAGTGCAAAGAGTTCTCTTTTCTCTGCATCCTCACCAATACCTGTCGTTTCTGGTGTTAATTTTAGACATTCTGACAGGTGTGAGGTGGTATCTCATCATGGTTTTGATTTGTATTTCCCTGATGATGAGTGATGTTGAACATCTTTTCATGTGTCTGTTAGCCATCTGAATGTCTTTGGAAAAGTGTCTATTCATGTCTTCTGCCCATTTTTCTTCTTAAAAAAATTTTTAATGTTTATTAATTTTTGAGAGAGAGGGAACAACTGGGGGAGGGGCAGAAAGGGAGACACAGAATTCAAAGCAGGCTCCAGGTTCCAAGCTGTCAGCACAGAGCCTGACATAGGGCTTGAACTCACAAATGGTGAGGTCATGGCCTGAGACAAGTCTGATGCTTAACCGACTGAGCTACCCAGCTGCCCCTCTTCTGCCTGTTTCTTAACTGGGTTGTTTGGTTTAAGGGTGGAGAGTTTAATAAGTTCTTTAGAGATTTTAGATACTAACTCTTTATCAGATATGTGACTTGCAAATATCTTCTCCCATTCCATCAGTTGCCTTTTAGTTTCGTTAATTGTTTCCTTTGCTGTGCAACAGCTTTTTATCTTAATGAAGTCCCAATAGTCCATGTTTACTTTTGTTTCCCTTCCCTTTAACGACGTGTCCAGTAAGAAGTTGCTCTAGATGAAGTAGAAGAGGTTGCTGCCTGTGTTTTCCTCTAGGATTTCAATGCTTTCCCATCTCACATTTAGTTTTTGAGCCATTTTGAATTTATTTTTGTGTACAGTATAAGAAAGTGGTCCAGTTTAATTCTTTTGCATGTTGCTATTCAGTTTTCCCAACACCATTTGTTTAAGACACTGTGTTTTTTCCATTGGATATTCTTTCCTGCTTTGTCAAAGACTAGTTGATCATATAGATGTGGGTCAATTTCTGGGTCTTCTATTCTGTTCTATTGATCTATGTGTCTGTTTTTGTGCCAGGACCATACCATCTTGATGACTACAGCTTTGTAATATAGCTTGAAGTCTGGAATTGTGATGCATCCAACTTTGCTTTTCTTTTGCAGGATTGCTGTGGCTATTTGGGGTCTTGTATGGTTCCATACAAATTTTAGGATTGTGTTTCTAGCTCTGTGATAACTGCTGGTGGTATTTTGATAGGGATCGCATTGAATATATAGATTGTTTTGGGTAGTATAGACATTTTAACAATGTTTGTTCTTCCAATCCATGAGCATGAGATGCTTTTCCATTTCTTTGTGTCCTCTTCAATTGCTTTCATAACTGTTCCATAGTTTTCAGAGTACAGATCTTTCACCTCTTTCTTTAAATTTATTCCTGGGTATCTTACTGTTTTTATTGCAGTTGCAAATGGATTAGATTCCTTGATTTCCTTTTCTGCTGCTTCATTTCTTTTTTTTAATTTTTTTAACGTTTTATTTATTTTTGAGACAGGGAGAGACAGAGCATGAACAGGGGAGGGTCAGAGAGAGGGAGACACAGAATCTGAAGCAGGCTCCAGGCTCTGAGCTGTCAGCACAGAGCCCAACGCAGGGCTCGAACTCACGGACCGCGAGATCATGACCTGAGCCGAAGTCGGACGCTCAACCAACTGAGCCACCCAGGCGCCCCTCTGCTGCTTCATTTCAATGTATAGAAATGCAACAGATTTCTTCTGTACGTTGATTTTATATTCTGCGACTTTGCTGAATTCATGTATTCATTCTAGCAATTTTTTGGTGGAGTCTTTTGCGTTTTCTACATAGAGTATCATGTTGTCTGCAAAGAGTGAAAGTCTAACTTCTTCCTTGCTGATTTGGATGCCTTTTATTTCCTTTTGTTGTCTTATTGCTGAAGCTAAGACTTCCAGTACTATGTTAAATAGTAATGGTGAGAGTAGACATCCCTGTTTTGTTCCTGACCGTAGAGGAAAGCTCTGTTTTTCCCTATTGAGGATGATATTAGCTCGGGCCTTTTGTATATGGCCTTTGTGATGTTGAGGTATGCTCCATCTAACCCTATTTTCTCGAGAGTTTTTTTAAATCAAGAATGGATGCTGTATTTTGTCAAATATTGGTGGGTTGTTTTTTGTTTGTTTGTTTGTTTGTTTGTTTGTTGCATCTATTGAGAGGATCCTATGGTTCTTATCCTTTCTTTTATTAATGTGGCATATCACAATGATTAATTTGCAAATACTGAACCACCTTTGCAGCCCAGGAATAAATCCCACTTGATTGCGGTGAATAATTCTTTGAATGTACTGTTGTATTCGATTTGCTAGTAACTTGTTGAGAATTTTTGCATCCATGTTCATTAGTGATATTGGCCTGTAATTCTCCTTTTTAGTGAGATCTTTGGTTGTGGAATCAAGGTAATGCTGGCCTCATAGAATGAGTTTGGAAGTTTTCATTCCATTTCAATTTTGGGGGACAGTTTGAGAAGATTAGGTATTAACTCTTCTTTAAATGTCTGGTAGAATTCTCCTGTGAAGCCATCTGGCCCTGGACTTTTGTTTGTTGGGAGATTTTTTGATTACTGATTCAATTTCTTTGCTGGTTATGGGTCTGTTAAATTTTCTGTTTCCTTCTGTTTTACTTTTGGTAGTCTGTATCTTTCTAATCACCTCTAGTTGTGCATTTTTGCTTTCTCAGTCCTCAGATAGATTTCATGGGTGTTCAAAATGATTTGATGTTTATCTAGCTGTGTTAAAGGGATGAGGCAAGCCTAGGGTCTCCCTACTCCTCTGTCATCTTAACTCCTCAGTGGGCATAGCAGTTTTATTCATAATTGCCAAAACTTGGAAGCAAACAAGATGTTCTCAGGTGTTGGATAGATAAACTATGGTACATCCAGACAATGCAATATTATTCAGAACTAAAGAAAAATTAGCTATCAAGCTATGAAAAGACATGAAACAACTAGAAATATGTATTGCTAAGTGAAAGAAGCCAATCTGAAAAGGCGACATACTGTAAGATTCCAACTATATGACATTCTGGAAAGGGCAAAACTATAGAGACAGTAAAAGGATCAGTGCTTGCCAAGGATTAGAGGAGAAAGAGGGATGACCATGTAGAGCACAGAGAGTTTTTAAGGACATGAAACTGCCCTGTATGATACTATAATGGTAGATATATGTCAATATCTTTTTCCAAAGCCATAGAATGTACAACGTGAAGAATAAACTCTAAAGGAAGCTGTGAGGGGCAACTGGCTACTCAGTCAGTATAACATTCCACTTTTGTCTTGGGGTTGTGGGGGGTAGAGGTTACATTATAAACAATCAAGTAAGCTGTGAACTTTGGATAATAATAATGTATCAGTGTAGGTTAACTGTAACAAATGTGTCATTCTGGTATAGCATAGGGAATATGATCAATAATATTGTAAAAACTATGTATGGTGACAAATGGTAACCAGAATTGTCATGGTGATTACTTTTTTGCATTTCTAAAAAGTGCTTAATAAAATTACCTTTTAAAAACAACCTATTAGCTGTCACCTGCCTTTCAAATATATATGTAATGCATCCTAATTAGAACAGAACAAACAAACAAACAGCTGAGGCCTTTAGGGTCCCCAAGATCATAAAACTTGCAGCCTCTTTTCTGACACCAACAGCTTTAGGCCCCACCCCATGGTAATCATTTTGTAATGTATATGAATATCAAATCACTATGTTGCATACTTGAAGCCAATATAATATTGTATGTCAATTACATGTCAAAAAATTTTTAATTAAAAATGTTAAAAAATAAAAATTAAAAAACCCACAAATGTGCCACTCTGGTACAGGATATTGATAGTGGGGGAGGCAGTATCTGTGTGTGAGCAAAAGGCATATGGGAACTCTGTGTACTTCCCATTCAATCTTGCTGCCCTAAAAACCAACATCTATTTAAAAATTTTTTTTAAGTTTATTTATTTATTTTGAGAGAGAGAGTGAGCACGCATGCAAGTGGAGAAAGGGCAGAGAGAGAGAGAGAGAGAGAGAAAGAGAGAATCCCAAGCAGGCTTGGCACTGTCAGCATGAAGCCTGACACAGGGCTCGAACTCATGAACAGTGAGATCATGACCTGAGCCAAAATCAAGGGTCAGATGCTTAACCGACGGAACAAACCAGGCACCCCTAAAAATTGTTCTTAATTGAAAAGGAGCCTCAGGGACCTGTGGGACAGTGACAAATGGCCTAAAATTCCTGACAGAGTCCCTGAAGAAGAAGAGAAAGTGTGGGGCTGAAAAAGTACTCAAAGAAGTTATGGCTCAAAACTTCTCAAATTTGGTAAAGACATACAACCTACATATTCAATAAGCTGAGACAAACTTGAAGAAATCCACACTAAGATACATCATAGTCAAATATCTGAAAACTAAAGACAAAGAAAAAAATCTTCAAAGAAGAAAGAGAAATAAAGAAATAGCATTTCAAAAAACAGTAAATTTCTCATCGCATACCATTGATGAGGGAGCTTAAGGCAAGCTGAAGACAAAGCACAAGCTAGCATACCCCATCCCCTGCAGGTGGGCTATGTGTGATGTTCCTCAGTCACTCCTGGCTGCCAAGGACAAAGGAAAGGAAAGAAAACAAATGGTTAACTGATAGAGACCACAGGACTGGAGTCTCCACCAGTTTGCAAATGTCTTAGTAAATTATAAGAAAAAGGCAGTCTTATCAATAGCCTAATCTCCAGAAACCTGTAGACTCAAGTTTTCTAGAGCTCCATCATCCTCCCCTCCATAGTGATGTGGGGAAGAAAAGCGAGGGAAATGACAGGTAAAACTAAATTTCCTTATAACCTGCAGCCCATTGACAAACACTTGAGGCAAATGCAGAGTATAACATGTCTCCAGGAACCCCCTACTGTCCTAACATTAATGCCTTAGTAGAGGAAAAACAACCTTAGCTTGACAACAGCAGGGCCTGTGGCATCTTCTGAGTCCTTTTAGCATATGAAAGTCCTTCTGGAGTCCTCCATTTTGCCTTTGTCTCCCCCAACTCCATAGTATATAACCAGTCACTCCTCACAGCCCTACTGCAGCTCTTTCTGCCCATGGGTCCTGTCCCCATACTTTAATAAAATCACCTTTTTTGCACCAAAGATATCCATGAACTTTCTTGGTCATCGACTCTGAACCCACCATCACTCTGAAACCCATCACCACGGAGGCAACAAAAAGTGACACGACCTTTTTCAAGAACTGAAAGAAAATAGTGAACCTAGAGTTCTACCTCCAGTGAAACTATCCCTCAGAAATGAAGGGGAAATCAAAGCATTCTCAAATGAAACCTCAGAGCATTTGTGACAGACTTACCTGAAGGAATGGCTAACTGAAGTTTTCTCAACAGTAAAAATAAAAGAAGAAATTTTAGAAAACTGGGAAGAAAAACATGACAAGCAAAACTATGGGCAAATATAATAGACTTTCCTTCTCCCCTTGTGTTATCTATTGTTTGAAGGTCAAGGCCAAAATTAGAAAACTAATGTTCTAAATTTACATAGAGGACATTTAAGACAATTGTATTATAAATGGGTGAGGGTAAAGAGATGCAAAAGGAGATACAGTTTCTATGCTTCACTCAAACTGGTAAAAATGACAACATCATAGATTTTTGATCACACACACACACACACACAAATGTACCTAGAATGCGCACTTAAAAAGTTATACAGAGTTACACTCAAAAACACCATAGATAAATCAAAACTGAATTCTAAAAAATGTTCAAGGAACCCAAAGGAAAACAGAAAAAGGAAAACAGAAATGCACACAGAACAAATGGACAAAAATATTAAATTGCAGAGTTAGGCCCTGACATATTAATAATTAGCTTAAATGTAAATGATCTGTATACACCAATTGAAAAACAGAGCTTGGCAGAATGGATTTAAAAACATGACCCAATTCCATGTTATCTACAAAAAATACACTTCAAGTAAAATAATATTGAGAGGTTGAGAGTAAAAGTATGGAAATATATATCATGCAAACATTAATAAATAAAAAGGATTTGATTAATATCAAATAAAGTAGATGTTAGAGCAAAGAAAATTACCAAAGACAGAGAGGGGCGGTACATAATGATGAAAGGAGTGAATCTACCAAAAAGACAAAGCAATCCTAGGTATTTGGAATTTGCAACAGAGGTGCAAAATACATGATGCAAAACCTGATAGAACTGAAAGGAGAAATAGAAAAAGCCACAATTACAGTGGGAGACATCCAACATTCCTCTGTCAATGATAACAGAATTGGACAGAAGATCAGGAAGGATATAGAAGTCAACAACACTATCAACCAATGTGATCTGAAAAACATTTATAGAACATGTCACTCAACCACAGCAGAATACACATTCTTTTCAAGTGCCCATGGAACATATATCAAGATAGAACATGTTCTTTGTCATGAACAAACCCCAACAAATTTATATTATTTTTTTAAGTAAGCTCTATGCCCAACATGGGGCTTAAACTCACAACCCCAAGATGAAGAGTCACATGCTCCACGGACTGAGCCACCCAGGTGCCCCCAAACTAACAAATGTAAATGAACTGTGTTTAAATGCATATGTTCTCCAAACACAAAGGAATCAAAGTAGAAATCAAAATCAGAAAGATAACAGGAAAATCTGCAAACACTTGGAAACTAATCATTCACTCCTGAATAACCCACAGGCCAAAGAGTCTCAAGGGAATCCAAAACATATATTGAACAGAATGAGAATGGAAATACAATATATCAAAACTTGTGACTTTTGACAAAGGTGCAAAATCAGTTCAATGGAGGAAGCATAGCCTTTCCAACAAATGATGCTGGAGCAACTGAACAACCACAGGCGAAAGAACAAACTGAGACCTAAGCCTCAAAAAGTACACAAAAATAAACACAAAGTAGATCACATATTTAAATTTACAACCTAAAGTTATAAATCTTTGAGTAAAAGACAGGAACAAAATCTTTGGGATCTACAGTTAGACAAAGAGTTCTTGACACCAAAAACATGACCCAGAGGAGGAAAAATTGATAAATAGGACGTCATCAAAATATAAAGCATTTGCTCTGAGAAACAGCAGGTAAAATGATGTAAAAGACAAGTCACAGTGTGATACAAAATATTTGCCAACCACATATACAACAAAGAACTAGTATCTATAATATATAAATAGCTCTCAAAGCTCAAATGTAAAAAACATTCCAATTATGACAAATGACATAAATATTTTACCCAAGAAGATATGGTACAGATGGCAAGTGAGCACATGCAAAAATGAACATGATTAGCCAGTAGGGAAATCAAAGTTAAAACCACAGTGAGATGTCACTACACAGGCATCAGAATGACTAAAATAAAAAATAATGACAACACCAAATGCTGGTGAGAATGTAGAAAAACTGGATTCCTCATATACTGCTGGTGGAAATGTATAATGGTACAGCCACTCTGGAAAATAGTGTCTTAAAAAATTAAAATACCCTTAAAATATAACCAAGCAGGGGATACAAACTGGTGCAGCCATTCTGGAAAACAGTATGGAGGTTCCTCAAAAAATTAAAAATAGAACTACCTTATGACCCAACAATTATACTACTACATATTTATCCAAAGGATATAGGTATGCTGTTTCAAAGGAGCACATGCACCCCAATGTTTATACCAACACTATAAACAATAGCCAAAGTATGGAAAGAGCCCAAATGTCCATTGATGGATGAATGGGTAAAGAAGATGTGGTATATATATATACAATGGAGTATTACTCGGCAATCAAAAAGAATGAAATCTTGCCATTTGCAACTACATGGATGGAACTAGAGGGTATTATGCTAAGTGAAATTAGTCAGAGAAAGACGTATCTTAAAGATACAAAACAGATGAACATAAAGGAAAGGAAGCAAAAATAATATAAAAACAGGGAGGGGGACAAAACATAAGAGACTCTTAAATATAGAGAACAGAGGGTTGCTGGAGGGGTTGTGGGAGGAGGGATGGACTAAATGGGTAAGGGACTTAAGGAATCTACTCCTGAAATCATTGTTGCACCATGTGCTAACTAATTTGGATGTAAATTCAAAAATAAATTAATTAAAAAATATATGACTCAGCAATTGCACTCTTGGGCATTTTCCCCAGAGAAATAAAGACATGTTCACACAAAAACCTGTACACAAATGTTTATAGCAGGTTTATTCACAGTAACCCCAAACTGGAAACAACCAAGATGTCTTCAACAGGTGAATGGTTAAACACACTACAATATATTCATATCATGGACTACCACTTAGCAATAAAAAGGAGTGATCACAACTAACACAACAGAAATACCAATAATTATAAGAGAATACTATGAAAAGTATCTTCAACAAGTGTTAGGTGTTGGGAAAACTGGATGGCGACATGCAAAAGAATGAAACTGGACCACTTTCCTATACCATACACAAAAATAAATTCAAAATGGCTCAAAGACCTAAATGTGAGACAGGAAACCATCAAAATCCTAGAGGATTTTGCAACCTCTTTCACCTCTGTCAGAACACCTTCTTACTGGACACATCGCTGAAGGCAAGGGAAACAAAAGCATGGATGAACTATTGGGACTTTATCCAGAAAAAAGCTTCTACACAGTGAAGGAAACAATCAACAAAACTAAAAGGCAGCCCATGGAATGGGAGAAGATATTTGCAAATGACTTATCTGATAAAGGTTTAGTATCCAAAATCTATAAAGAATTTCTCAAACTTAACACCGAAGAAGAAATAATCCAGTTAAGAAACGAGCAGAAGACATATATAAACACTTTTCCAGATGGCTAACAGACACATGAAAAGATGCTCTATATCACTCATCATCAGGGAAATATAAATAAAAACCACGATGAGATACCACCTCACACCTGTCAGAATGTCTAAAATTAACAATACAAGAAACAACAAGTGTTGGCGAGGATGTGGAGAAAGGGGAACACTCTTACACTGTTGGTGGGAATTCAAAATGGTGCAGCCACTCTGGAGAACAGTATGGAGGTTCCTCAAGAAACTAAAAATAGAACTACCCCATGATCCACCAATTGTACTATTATGTATTTACACAGAGGATACAAAAATATGGATTCAAAGGAGTACATTCACCCCAATGTTTATAGCAGCATTATCAACAATAGCCAAAGTATGGAGAGACCCCAAATGTCTATCAACTAATGAATGGATAAAGAAGTTGTGGTACACATATACAATGGAATATTATTCAGCTATCAAAAGGAATGAAATCTTGCTATTTGCAAAGACATGGATGGAGCTAGCAGGTATTATGCTAAGCAAAATAAGTCAGGCAGAGAAAGAAAAATATCATATGAATTCACTCATATGTGGAATTTAAGAAACAAAACTGATGAACACATGGGAAGGCAGATGAAAGAGGAGAAAGGGAAATAAACCACAAAAAACTCTTAACAATAGAGAACACATTGAGGGTTGATGGAGGGAGGTTGGGGTGATAGGCTAGATGGGTGATGGGTATTAAGCAGGGCATGAGTTGTGATGAGCACTGGGTGTTGTATATAAGTGATGAATCACTGAATTCTACTCCTGAAACCAATATTGCACTGTATGTTGGCTAACTAAAATTTAAGTTAAAAAATAAAATAAAGCAAAAACTTAGGGGCGCCTGGGTGGCTCAGCTGGTTAATCGTCTGACTTCAGCTCAGGTCATGATCCTACATTTCCTGAGTTGAGTCCCACTTCGAGTGAGCATGAGCCCCACTTCGGGTGAGCCCTGCTTCTCTCTCTCTCTCTCTCTCTCACCCTGTCTCTCTGCTCCTTGCTTACTTGTGGCCTCTCTCTCAAAAAAAACATTAAAAGGTGTGAAATTTAATATACACAACAACTTGGACAAATACTTGCCTCATTTGTAAAAAGGTATGGAGGGGGTGGGTCTCAAGGGTCTTCCTGGTTCAGAATTCAAGATACAGGTGACCAGATTGGGGCAGGATGAGAGCATATTTGGAATAGCTTAGGGTTTATATTTATTTTATATTTTATTTTATGTTTTAGAACTTTTAGAGATTCAAAATCATCAGGAGTGCCTCAATGAATGCCAGCTGTTATGTTTCATACGGGCGCCTGGGTGGCTCAGTCAGTTAAGGGTGGGACTCTTGATTTCCACCCAGGTCATGATCTCAGGGTTGGTGATTTTTGAGCCCCACATGGGGTTCCGTGCTGATGGTGCAGAGCCTACTTGTGATTCTCTCTCTCTCTCTCTCTCTCTCTGCCCCTTCAGCCCTCTCTCTTTCTCTCTCAAAATCAATAAACATTGGGAAAAAAAAGAATTGTGGCTGTTGCCTTCCTACACTGAGATGGGACAGTGTGAATTACTGTGAGACCTAACATGAGAGGAGTCTGTGTTCCCAGGAACATAGGGAAATGTAAAGGTTCACCATTCAAGGAACCTGAAAAAACGAGAAGGCAGCATTGCCATCTGAACACTAGGAGTGATGGGAAGTCCATCGTCAGAGCACATTTCTCCAGTGGGATAGTATTTGTCACATGATTCAAGCCTGACCAGTGTCTAAACTGTGTTCAGGTTTGGAAATGAAGTAGGGAGTGAGAGTCCGTTAACAATTCTACAAGACTAATTGCTGCACGTATTCAAAAGCGAGATTTTAGGCATGGGATTTGGGGCCATGCTAAAAGCAGAAAAAAACGGTTGCTACGGGGTCTAACGGGGGCGTGTTTAGGGGCTCTCAACAGCCAATCCTAGTGCCAAACGTTCTCAAGGGGGCGTGGCCGTGGGGAGACAGTAGCCAATGACAGGGACGTGAATAGGGTGGGGCAACCAGCTGGTGAAGAGAGCCAAGTGCAGCAATTGGGCGAGGCTGAGGACGTAAGGACCCATAGCGTGCTCCGTCTCTTGAGCTGTTAGTTTTAAGTGTAGCTGGTACTTCAGCTACCACCAAACTTCGAGTCTCAGCTGCCGTTAAACATCATGGAAGATTCTCAGAGAGAGCAAGAGCGGATGATACGACGCCACCTTCTCGAGAAGGAAGAGCTTCAGGCCCGCATCCAGGGCATGAAGAACTCGGTCCCCAAGAGCGACAAGAAGAGAAGAAAGCAGTTGCTCCTAGACGTGGCCCGCCTCGAGGCTGAGATGGAGCAGAAGCACCGGCAGGAAATGGAGAGGTTCCAAGAGAGTTGCCCTGATAACGGTAACGGCAACCTCGATTCCATCACAGAAGATCTTGCCAAGATGGATCTTGAGAACCGGCCTCCCAGCGTGTCGAGGGCACAGAAAAGGCGCGAAAGAAGGGCGGCCCTCCAGAGAGAGCGCCAGGGGAGCATCGCCGAGGTGGAGATGGAGCATCTGGCCAGCTTCCGCCGTGAAGAGGAGGAGAAGCTCGCCGCCATACTGGGACCCAAGAACCTGGAGATGAAGGACATCCCGGCCGACCGCCACTGCATGTACCGCGCCATCCAAGACCAGCTGGTGTTCTCCGTGACCGTGGAGAGCCTGCGGAACCGCACCGCCCTGTACATGCGCAAGCACGTCGACGACTTTCTGCCCTTCTTCAGTGACCCCGAAACTGGCGACGCCTACAGCCGCGATGACTTCTTGAGCTACTGCGACGACATCGTGCGCAAGTCGTTGTGGGGAAGCCAGCTGGAGCTGAGGGCCCTCTCGCACGTCCTGCAGACCCCCATCGAGGTGATCCAGGCCGAATCGCCCATCATCGTCATTGGGAAGGAGTATACCAGGAAGCCGCTCACCCTCGTCTACTTGCACTACACCTGCAACCTCGGGGAGCACTACAACTCGGTGAGGTCGCTGGAGGCCGGCGCCGTCGGGGGCGCGGCACCGCGGCTCTTCTAGGCCCCCGCGCCAGCTGCCGTGGCCACTGGAGCCGGAGCCGAAGCCACCGCCGCACCTCCCCAGTAGGCTCCGTTTTTTTTTTGTTTTTGTTTTTTTTTTTTTTTGCCTTCGGTTTTCTCGGTTTTTTTCTTGGTTCGTTTCACTCGAATGTCGAACACCTCTCTCCCTCCCCTCCCCCACCCCCACGCCCGCGCTCTCCTACCTGGCAGTTCTTTCTTCTCTCACCCTTGTGTTGCTTTTGAGGGGTAGGGGGGCGGGGAGGCTCAGCACACGGGTAATATAATATCTGTATTGTTCTACCCAAGGGGAGGGAGTAGGTTTGCTAAAGTTGAACCGCCTCTCGCCCTTAGGGGGCTTCGCCTCCCTTACCAGTGAGAATTGTTCGCGTTGCACTTACCTTTGAGATAAAAATAGAAATTTGGTTTGATGCCTTCTTAACTTGGGAAAAAGCAGTGGAGCTCAGGATCTTCAGATTGTCCCATGAATGTATTATATTGGATTACTTAGATAAAGTTGGAGTTTCTGTGATCGAAATGCTTTGTGAATGCCTTTTGCTTACTAGTTCTTTGGGAAAAAATGTATCCTGGTCTATTTTGACGGTTACTTTTTAGAGCCCAGCTGGGCTCTTCTGGAGATGTCTCAAGTTATGGATAAGAGCTCCTCTAGTATTTTGCTTTGTTTTTTTTCCATACAAACTTGTGTGGTTCCCAATTAATTTTAGTTATTTAGGTATTTGCTAAATTCTACTTAAAGCGTTTGTTAAACTTAGAAATTAAATGTAAGTGCTAAACATAGAAGTTAAATAATTAAATTTACAAAAATTGGCAGGTTAGATAAGGTTTGCTCTAAGATGCGAAAGATATCAATTTAATTTCCTTTATTAAAGATAGGAAGGGATATGACTTCATTCAAGTAGTTGATCCATTTCATTGTGTCTACACCAAATATGAAGCAAAAGGAGACATACTGATAAGTAGCTTAACTTACTACAAGGCTGAGATCTGAACCAGTAAGTTTTCTTTAGTCTGTGACATAAAAAGATACAACTTTATTTCAAATAGTTGATCCAGTTTGCTGTGTCTACAAGTGGTATAAAGTTTGAAAGATCTGAACTTAGCATGTTTTCCTTAATTCTTAGAGATAGAAAACTTTTTTAGAAGATTTTAAGAAGTAAAAATAGTTGATACATTTTGTTACATCTACAACTGGCATGAGGCAAAAAAAGTGAGCAAGATACTTTTGTTGGTATCTTTTGTTGGTTGAGGCTCATTGATATCTTGAATTTGCTAATAGAATAGTATAAGTGAAATGATTTGCAATAAACAACTTACAATGTTTTAAATCTTGAGATCCTGTATTTCAGTGAGTTTACTTAAATTCATTGAAAAAATTTATTGTACACAGCAAATGTTGTAAAACAAAATATATAAATTCAAAAGAATTTTTTAAATATTATGCAGCTTGTTTTAAAAATAAAAGTTTTAAAAATATCTGGTTCTCTATTTTTGTGTAGCTGACTTAGTTTACATAGAGTTTGCATCCCAGGATTTACTTCAGCAGAGGAATCCTTGAGGGTTAGGGAGAGGAGTTGGGAGACAGATGAGACTTTGGAGAAGAGGCCTGGCCCAAGGTCTTGGTGGCAGCCTGGAGTGGAGTGTTTCCCAGAAAAGGATTTAGGGAGGAGCTTTATCTAGAGGCTGCCCTGATTTGATGTTTCACTTGGTGAAAAACATCATGAAATGGTTTTGTTTAGGGATGTTCTCATTGCTATGCATGAAAAAGAACTCCCACTTCCCAAAACTCACCGATCCAGGGCTACATTGCAGAAGGGAAAGAAGTACCACTGTTTGGGGGGAGGGGTCCCAAAATGCAAATAGGGAAATCCTACCAGATAGCTCACTGTATAAATGTGCATCAGATAAGTTTCACATGGCCAGCTAGCTGAGGAGAGGAGGGCCCCTGAGAAAACCAGGGATTGGGGTGCATTGTAACAAGAAGGCCTTTTATAAGGGTGAAAATCCTGGCTGTGGAAGGGAGACAAGGCCCAGAAGGGAGGCATAACCTATAGAAGGGTGCCTGGCTGGGAAGGAGGGTGATAATTGGGGAAGGGGTCAGCCTAGGAGGAAGAATGGGACATGGCAGGGGAAAGGGGCAGAGGCTGAGGAAGGGGACTAGCTGGCAAAGCATAGGCCTGGGTAGAGGAGGGAAGCTGCATGGGGTATAGGGCACAGGTGGGTGAGCGGGACCTGAGTGGGGACATAGGTAGAGGCTGGTAACGGGCTCTAGAAATGGGAAGGGTGCTCCACTGGGATGAGCTGCATTGGGTAGGGGAAGGGGCTGGCTAGGGTAGGGGACCTTGATGGGTAGGGGGACACAAGCTGGGGAAGTGTGCCTGGGCTGCAGGAGGATTCCACTTCCCTAGTGGTCCAGGCTGTCATCAGGAGCATAGGCTAGTGAAGGGCTTCTGGTAGGAGAAGGTGGCCCAGCTGAGGTGGGTTGTACAGGGAGGAGAAGGGAAGCTGGCTGGGAACTAGGTCACATTCTGGGGAAGGGATCAGGGTAAGGAGCGAGAATAGGACTGAAAAGGAGGCTGGGTGGGGAAGGACACACTGGAAGGAGGAATAGACTGGTGAAGGGACTGCCCATTGGGGCAAGAGGCCTGTTTGGAAGGGCACACTGGATGATAAAGGGGTCTATGGCTGTTGGATGGGGAAATGGCTGGGCCAGGCTGCCTATCCAAGGGAGAGACACTTGCCTGGGAAAGGGGTCTGGAAGGAAAAGGGGCCTTCTTGGGGAAAGAGGCATTGACTAGGAAACAGGGTCTGATTGGGGGAGGACTGGACAGAGAAAGAAACCTGGCTGATGAAGGAGCCACCAGGCTTAGAAAGTTGCACGAGGCTGGAGAAAGGGACCAGGCTGGGAGGGGGACCCAGCTTGAGAAGGGGTGTGGCTGGGAAAAGGGACCTGCCCCAGAAGGGGGTAGAGGCAGCAGAGGGGGTCCTTGCTGGGAAATTGGGCCTAGATGGGGAAGAGAGCTTAGATAGTAAGGGACACAGGCTGGAGAAGGGACATATGGTGTGGAAGAGGTCCTGGAAGGGGAAGGGAGGCTGGCTGGTACTGGGGAGATGTCTGGGGAGCACTAGCTGGGAAAGGAGGCCTGGGAATAGGGGCTTAGGTGGCCAAATGATGCCAGGCCAGGAATGCATGTTTATCTGGAGAGTAGACCCGGCAGGGCAAGGAGGAATATCTTGGGGAAAAGGGAACAGGCAGGGGAAAGGGACAGGAGTAGGCAAGGGAACCTGCCTTTGGACTGGGGCACACGGTAGGGAAGTAGGTTTGTCCAGGAAGGGGCTAAGGGGGAGAGGCTGGTCAAGGGAAGGAGACCTAGCTGAGTTGGGGGGCAAAGGATAATAAAGGAGTTCTTGACTGTTAAAGTGGGGAAAGCCTGGGGAAAGACACCCAGCCAGGGAAAGAAATCTGGCTGGGAAAGTAGGCATAAGCTGGGGAGTAGGACATCAGCTGGGGAAGGGACCTAGATGAGGAATGTGCCTGTCTTGTAAAGGGAGCATAGGCATGATAGGGTGACATAAGCTGAGGACAAGAGACTGGTTGGAATAGGGAGCACTGGGGGGGGGGGGGTGAAAATACCCTGGCAGGGAAGGCTGGCCTGACTGGGGAGGGCTCTGGCAGGGGAATAGAACCTGGGGGAGATCTACCTGGAGAGGTACAGACAGACTAAGAAAGGAAGCTGGTGGTGGGAGAGGTTTGAATGCTGAGAACCACATAAACTGGGCAAGGAATAGTAGGCAGGCTAGTGGACCTAGCTAGGAGAGGGGACCTAGCAGGTGGAGGAGCCTGCTAGGAAAGGGATTCTGCCTTCTAATGAAGGCATGTGCCCTGACGGAGGTCATGGCTGAGGGAGGGCACATGGTTGAGAAAAGGGACCTAGCTGAGGAGGGGGGCACAGGATAGGGATGAGAGGAGGTCTGGCCAAGGAGGAAGAATAAGCTAGAGAAGGGACTTGGCTGAGGAAGGGGGCCTTACTGGAGAAGAGGCTTGTCTGGGAAGATGAGCATAGACTGAGGAAGAGGATGTGGGTCCTTCAGTGAAAAGACCCTGGCTGGGGGGGAGGAGTCTGGCTGGGAAAGAGCTCCTATCTGGAGAAGGAGACTTGGTTCAGCATGGGGGCACCTGCTGGTGAAAGGGTCTTGGCAGGGAAAGGTCACATAGCTGGGGAGGGACTTGAAAGGTGATTCAGAGCTTCAAGAGGAGGATGTTTGGCTGGGGAAGGAGGAACGGGCTCTGAAAGGCCAGTGAAGGGGCAGCTCCTTGGAAAAGTGATCCAGCTGAAGAGGGAAAAGCTGGGCACAGGCTAAGGAGGAATAACTAGCTGGGGCATGGGGCCCAGGGAGGGTTGCTGCAGATGGGGATACTGGCTGGGAATGTGGCTCAGTTGCAGAGGGGGTGGGTGTGGGTGGGTGTAGGTAGGTGTAGGGGAAGCCTGCCTAGCAGGGAAAGGGAGCCCGCCTGGGGACCTGACCGTGGCTGGGGAAGGGGCCTTAGTTGGGGAGGAAGGCATAAGTAGATGAAGAGAGCCTGACCAAGTGAGGGGACCTGGCTGAGAAAAAGAAGGCATGGCTGGGTTCTACACTGTAGGTAGGTTAAGGGCTTCTGATGGGGGAGGGGTAATCTGCTGGAGCAGGCTGCATAACATGGGGAAGGAGGACTACCTAGAAAAGGGGACCTAGCTCTAAGGGGGTATTGATGGGACAAACAAGGTTAGGGAAGTGGACCTGGGTGAGGAACGGGGAATAGGCTGGTGACGAGGACCAGGGGCTTGGCTGATATACAGTATAAATTAATATAGGGTAAAAAAAAGGATTCCTGGCTCTTGAAGGAGGAAGGGCTAAGGAGTGGGACCTTGCTAGGGGAGGAGATACTTGCTAGGGAAAGGATACTGGAGAGTTCTCTGTGTATAAAGTAGGGGGTTACCGGATGGGATGGGGATGGGTTGAGGTGAAAGGGTACGCTGGCTGAGCACTGCAGCACGGGCTGGGCAAGGGCCCTGTCTGGGAAAGCAGGCACTCCTGGATGATGTGGGCCTTGCTGGGAGTGGGGAGGGAGGGTTGGTGCTGCCCAAAGAATTTTGTGGCAGAAGGTACTAAATAAAGACAGCCGAGTCCCATTTTACAAGCTATCCCTGAATAGAGAAATAACTGTTCCTATCTTGGGAACCCTTAAAATCTGACACGGCCTGTAGAGGAGGAGGGGAGTTTTCCCAGGCCAGATCCTAAACAGGCCCACAGAGCACAAACCAAGAGAGAGTCTTCATTGTGGGATCTGCTAGGACATGAGGCATGTACGGTCTGTTCCATTTGTGTGACCACAATCACTGAAGACACTGACTGTTCTGGGCAATTTCATGTGCAAAAGCCATGAGCATTGTTCCCAAGGGGATCCAATTCCGGAAGCAACTTTCATTCATTTACTATTTTTCTTTTGCTCTCTGTCATGCCCTCCCCCTCTTGCCATAGCAGCCAAATATAAGGTGCATGTATTTATCTGGGTTTGAAGCTCAGCTCATCTACCTACTTCCTAGCCTTGTGACTTGGATCAGTCACCTAATCCTTCTGGGCCTCAGTTTCCTCATCCATAATATGGGAAAATTAAAACCTGTATTAGAGATTATCTCTGGGGATGTTAAGTGCATTAAATGAAAATCCACGTGAAGTGCCCAATAAATGTTAGCTGCTGTTAGTATCCTTATCTAAGAGCCTTGATTTTGTCTATGGCAACTTTGGGGGCCCCTTGGCCTCTTCCCACATCTCACAGTGGAAGCAAAGCTTCTGCCAGGGCTACCTGCCCCAGCTGTTGCAGCCAGAGCTTCCTGGGCTGCAGTGTGAAAGCAGAAACCACTGGAGCTCACCCCAAGGGCCCTCCTGGGGACAGGATGGCCTACATGCAGGGACTCCCCCCCCCACCAGTCAGTATCTTCTTTCTAGGCTTTTCCTACACAAACACATAGATACACATTTAAAAAAAATTGGTATCATTCATTATATTCAAGCTACTTTTTCCTCCCTACTTAACAATATATTATAAGCATTTCCCTGTGTCCTTAAACAGTCTTCAATATGATGGTTTTAGTGCCTGCATTCTGGCCTGTGAATGTGCCATAATTTATCCTATTCTTTTGTTGGACATTTAGATTGCTTTCAATTTCTCACTTCAATATGCCACTGTAATATCCTTGTAGCTGAATTTTCGTCTATATTTCTCATTATTTCCTTTTGATAGGGTTTCTACAAGTGATCTAGGTCAAAAGGAGTCTTTTCATGCATACTGGTAAATTGTCCTCTGGAAAGGTTGCACCAATTTATACTCTTGGGGTATGAGAGTGTTATTTTCCCATATGGTTGCCAACACTGAAAATGATCATCTTTGCTAATTTGTTAGGTGAAAAATGTGATGTTAGTTGACCCTCTGTTGACTACTAGTGAGGGGAAATATTTCTCTGAGTGTTTATTAGCATGTTCATTTCATTCATGCAAGAGCAAATAAGTCTTATTTTATTGCCTATTCCTGAACTTTGCTTAATTTTCTATTTGTCTTTTTCTTATGGAGTTTTAACAGGTCTTTCCAGTTGTCATTTGGATATTTATAAAATTTTTTCTCGTACTTTATTAGCCTTTCAGTTTTGTTTCTGACTTTTTGCATATGCTGAGTTTAAAATTGTAATGGAGTGGGGCGTCTGGGTGGCTCAGTCGGTTGAGCGTCTGACTCTTGATTTCAGTTCAGGTCGTGATCTCACAGTTCATGGGTTCGAGCCTCACATCGGGCTCCATGCTAGCAGTATGGAGCCTGCTTGGTATTCTCTCTCTCCCTCTCTCTCTGTCCCTCCCCTGCTCTCTCTCTCTCTCTCTCAAAATAAATGAATAAACTTAAAAAAATAATTTAAAAAATTGTAATGGAGTCTACCTATCAATCTTATGGTTTCTTTTTTGGTATCATGCTTAGAAAGTTCCCCATCTTGAGTTTGAATCAATATTCTTTTCTTTTCTTCAGATTTTTATGCTTTCTCTTATTTTTTAGGTTGATTTATTTATTTTGGGGGGGGGGAGAGAACAAGTAGGGGAGGGGCAGAGAAAGAGGAAGAGAGAGAATTCCAGGTAGGCTCTACACTGGCAGTGTCCCAATGCGGAGCTCAATCTCACAAACCATGAGAATATGACCTGAGCTCAGATCAGGAGTCGAATGCTTAATTGCCTGAGCCAACCAGACACCCCTATGCTTTCTCTTAATATTTAACAAACCAAACCCATCTGTAAATTACTTGGGTGTAAGATAAGGATGTACATTGATTTTCCCCAATTATAGTAATTAACCATTTATTGAATAATCCACCATTTCACCCCTGCTTTGAAGTACAACCTTCCACATATTACATTCTTATAGTACAAGGGTAAATCTTTTCAGTCAGTCACACAGAACAGCTGCATTCCAGTGACCTCAGTCTACAACTGCCAGCTATCTATTCATCCATTCATTCCATATTTACTGACGAGAATAAACAATAGAAGTGATAAACAATAGAAAAAGAGAGATAAAAGATCCAGTCCCAGCCCTCACCATCTAGTGGAGATGGCACACAGGACAACAGACAGAAATAAACCGAAAGCAGCCTGTCCAGTGCTGTGATGGAAGGAGGCACAGAGGAATGACATCTCATCGCACCTGGGGCATCAGGGAGGCTGAGGAGGAGCTTCCAGAAAACAAAGCCAGAGAGGGGAGGTGGGAGTGAAAGAACACCGTGTCTCCCTATTCAGTGGAGCTGAGGGGTGGATGTGAGAGGTGAGATAGTTGTAGGAAGAGTCTGGAGGAGACAGGCCTAGTGGCCTGGTCTTACTAAATAAACATGAGTTTTACTCACAGTATTATAAATTAATGAGATACCACTTTCATCCGATTAGCAAAGAAATAAGGTTTGACAATATGTTGATGGGGAAATGCATAAACAGGCACCCTCAAACACTGTGGATGGTGTGCAAACAGGTACAGTCTCTATGGAGGACAATTTGGCAATAACTACCAAATTTAAAGCACATAAACCACTTTCAGTTGTATTTTTATGTATATAAATACACAGTTTCACTTGTGCATGACTAAAGTATATATTAAAAATGATAATACTTGTTGCTTTTGAGAAGGGGAACCAGGTGCTGGGGGAAAAGAATGGGTGGCAGCTTTTCACCATATAATCTCGTGAATGTCTGATATTTTGAACTATATGAATTAATAAATAAATCTAAACCGAATTCACTAAATAAAATGCACATAGCTTTTGACCTAGAAGTCTATATCCAGGGATATATACTACAGATATATACATATTACAAGACATTATATTTCAAGGATGTTCACTACAGCATTGTTTGTCAAAGCAAAAATCTAGATACAACCTAAATATCTTTGGTAAAGACTAGTTGAATAATTTTTGAATCTTCCATATGAATTGTTTCATGTAGGGAGTGGGGTAAAAATGGGTGGGTGGAAGGAGAAATATGGTGAGCTCTTACTTTTAAACTATATACTTTTATAGGGTTGAATTTATTTATTATGATTACATATACATTTGAGGTTATATATAATATATATAATTTTATAAATATAAAATATTTAGATTTATATTAAATTTATATTTATAAAATTTTATAGATATAAAAATGTATATAAATATACACTTATATAAGTGTATAACTTTTATGAGATATATATTTATATTTCAGATATATAGTTTTATGATATATATATCATACCAACATTCTACTTTCTGTCTCTCAGTCTTACTACTCTGGGTACCTCATATAAATGGAATCATACAATATTTGTCCTTTTGTGACTGGTTTATTTCACAGAGCATAATATCCTCAACTTTCACCCACATTGTAGCATAAGAATTTCCTTCCTTTTTTTAAAAAAAAATTTTTAATGTTTATTCTTGAGACAGAGACAGAGCGTGAACAGGGGAGGGGCAGAGAGAGAGGGAGACACAGAATCTGAAACAGGCTCCAGGTTCTAAGCTGTCAGCACAGAGCCCAATGCGGGGCTCAAACCCACAAACTGTGAGATCATGACCTGAGCCGAAGTCTGACGCTTAACCGACTGAGCCACCCAGGTGCCCCAAATTTCCTTCCTTTTTAAAGCTGAATATTCCATTATGTATATATATATCACATTTCATCTATCCATAATATTGTTGAATTTCTACATAGAAAATTGTGTCTAAAAATTGAAGAAATAATTTTAAAAAGCTAAGACAGTTTTCTTATCTTCTTGCTCTGGAATATTTTAAGTAGCATAGGAGTGATCTGTTCCTCGAAAGTTTGAAATAACCCATTCACTCTTGAAACTGGGTCTGGGCCTTTTTGAAAGTGAGTCTTTGGCAGTCAGGTACAGTCCTGGGAAGAAAAGGTATGCAATGTGAAAACAATCATAACTTATCTAAACTAGATAGGGACAAAGATGGAAGAACAAAAAATCAGGAGGTAAAGAGTACATGTGACAAGTTTATTTCTCAGAGGGTAAATCAAGGATACCATTTCACTTTCGAAGTTGAACAATTGGGAATGATAGGCTTAAGCATGGTGCTTAACATCATAAAAATAACCACCAGTACAACTAAAACAAAACATGCCTATGTTCCCATTTAGAAGATTTTTTAATAAAACAAAAAAGAAAGAAAAGAAAACCTAGCCCTTGGAACAACAAATAGAAAACAAAGGAGATGGAAAAAAACAGTTTACTGGCCTTTTGTCATGGGGTGGGGGTGGGGAGTTAGAGAGGAGTAGGGTAGCTTATGCATTTTTCTCCTAGTGTCGTGTTTTTACTTTGGTTTCAGTTATTTTGCATATGAAAATACAGAGGTTGTTCTAGGCCTCTATGGCCTATACCTACTTTCAGAAAGATGTCTTCTTATCTCTTTTTGGCTCCTTTTTTTAAAGTTTATTTATTTATTTTGAGAGAGAGAGAGCAGATGCGTATGCACATGCGTGTGGGAGAGGGGCAGAGAGAGAGGGAGAGAGAGAATCCCCAGCAGGTTCTGTGCTGTCAGCACAGAGCCCGACGTGGGGCTCTATCTCATGAACTGTAAGATCATGACCTGTGCCAAAATCAAGAGTTGGTGCTTAACCAACTGAGCCACCTAGGTGCCCCATCTTTTTGGTTCCTTTTTATTTTAGTGGGTATTCCCTAGGGCAATTATACAAATACACATTTACTCAACCATCACACCCCAACTTCAGTTTGAATGGGAAATGTGCCCCCTAGATATGTTTATTACTTCTCAATTACTTTTGCCAAAACCATTTTAAACACCGACATAAGGCCTTCTCTGGGCCCTTCCAGCTCTCTCCATGTCTTTTTCAGTCTGTCTTTGTGCCTGTCTCTCTCATTCCTTTTCATACACCCGCATACACAGAAATCTCTGAACATGGTGTGTGACCTCACAACACTATAAGGCAGAAGCCAGTTTGGGTTTGGCATAAGAAAGAATGTGCTAATAATCAGAGGTATTTGACAATATAAAGAACCATCTCACAAGGCAGTGAGGTTGTGTTATTGGAGGTGTGTAAGCCCAGGCTGGATAACCACCACCTCAAAGAGGTTTTCAGGTAATTCAAGTGTCTCATGGGGCACTTAGAAGCTTTCCACCTCGCCTGAGAAATTAGAAAATGAAAAAGGGTCGTTTTTTTGTTGCTGTTGTTGTTTGTTTGTTTTTGCTTGGTGGTGGGGTATGAACCGGAAGGGAAGCACAGAAAGCCCCAGGGCATGGCAAGTCTGAGCTGGGAGCTAAGGGAGCCCTAAAGGAGGTTTGATAGGCCTCTTTTAACCAATTGAGCCCTACTTCTAGAACCACGCAAATGTTTTTCCCTCTCCCAGGCCCTGATCAGTCTTGAGGAGTTTAGGAACACACCAGTATTGTTGAGCTGTAGGAGTAGCCAGAACTGCATTGTTGACTCTGGCCCTTGTTCGTAAATACAAAACCGTTGCTTCAGCCCACTTGGAGCGTTGCTCAAGACACTTGTTCTAATGAATAGCCTAGAATGACTGGGACACATTCTCAAGTGTGTAAATAATGCTTCTGGAAATATTTGAGGGGGCTTGAAAACAACATGTTCTCTTAAGTATCCTATTCAGTTCAACTAAATGTACTGAGTATCTCCAATAGCAGGCACAGCTGGCTGGGTAGGGCCCCAGAAGTCCAAGCGAGGAGCCCCAAATACTGCGTTCCTGCTCTCTGAGGTAGCCTTAGGGCCTCAGAGGTGAAACCCACACAAATCCAAGCGACTGCCTACCAAAGGTCCACCAATAGGTGTTGTGGTCCCGTAAGATGAGGAAACGAAGTGGGAATGCTCTGGGCCAGCTTGGGACTGATTGGAGCCAGGTGGAAGAGGGAATTGGGAGTCTTGAAAGGTCAGCTTAGATTTAGGTGGGCAGCCCTAAAGGGAAGGGTACTTCAGGCTGAGAGGACCACATTAGGCAAACCCACAGAAGTGACAGTGCATGAGAAATGAGTAGAGAACAGTTGTTCACATCTCTTCATCTGTATTCCCCCATTCCTGCAAAAGTCCCCACCTTCCTTTTGGGCTTTCATCCCTCTGTCACCTACTTGGTGTGAAAAGGGGTTCATCACCAGGGCCCGCTCCCTTCTGGCCCACCAATCAAAGCACTGCTTCTCCCTGGCCACAATGGCCGGCTGAAGCTAAATCTGTGGCTTGGTTTGTCCAATCAGAGCGAAGCCCAGAATTTGGTGAGTACATGTGCTTTGTTGCTGTTTCAAACCTGTGAGAAACTGGGGCCCAGCCATCTTGCAACCGTTGGGTGGGGCGGGCAGTCCAGGATTGCAGTTACAAGGCGGCCTCTGGTGATGCCACCATGGGAAATCACCAAATTGAATTAGTTCTTAGGAAGAGGCTAGCAAGGCCTTATGGAATTGGAAGTGAGTTCTAAGTTCTTGAAGAATCTCAATCATAATTTTGTTTGAAAGAAAGTAGGATGGAAACGAGTGGCAACAATAGTTTCCCCTTGTTCACGTAGCCACTTGAGCTGGGTTTCTCTGCTACTTCGAAACCAAGAAGGGAATACTTAGGGTATTCTAGTTCATGGGGAGTGCCCTCTCTAAGTAGTTTGTGGGAACTGTGGGGTCTGTGGCAGTTAGTTTGTCCATTCCTGGGAATGCAAGCATGACTGTGGGGGGATGGGCAGCTCGGTTCTGGAAGTATCTGGTTTCTGATCCTGAGGACCAGCTTCCATCGCAGATTCATGAGCTGAGTTCCTATAGGGCCCAGACTCAGCGACCAGCCATACCTGTGAAGAGATAAAATTTCTGCAACTTGCTCCACCCTTTGAGGAAAAAAATCTTCCCTACTGAGGAGTTAGAATGTTGCTGTAGAGGCGATAAAATCTGTTAAAAGTTTGTTTTTCAGAAGGAATGACACATCAAAGCTATGCTTTAGGGATAAGGCATCTGATGGCATTTGGGGGAAAGAATGGATTGCAAGGAGAGAGATTGGAGACAAGAAGGTGATTTGAGAGGCTCTTTTTAAATCCATGACAGAGGACACTGACCTGACCTGGGGCTGTGGCAGCAAGGAGAGAAGAGGGGACCAGTGATGGACACTGGGAGTAGAATTAACATTTGTTTTGTGCGGAGAGTAAGGAGAAAGGCAGGATCAGAGGTGATTCCCTGATTTTGGCTGGAGTAATTCAGGAAATGGTTCACTGATATTGGTCCTTAAAAATCCCTTAAACTGCAGGGGTACCCGGGGTGCCTTGGTTGGTACCTCAGTTGGTTAAGCGCCTGACTCTTGATTTCGGCTCAAGTCATGATCTCAGGGTTGGTGGGATTGAGCCCTGGGTCAGGCTCTGTGCTGGCAGCGTGGAGCCTGCTTGGGATTCTTTCTCTCCCCTTCTCTCTGCCCCTCCCCCACTCAAGTGAGGGCCTGCACTCTCTCTCTCATTCTCCTCTCTCAAAAATAAGTAAACCTAAAAAAATTTTTTTAATCCTTTAAGCCTGCCAATGAAGTAGAGTATCCCCAGTTTCATGCATACCACCTTTGTACCCTAAAGCTTTTTGTACCTTCCAGCCAAACTAAAAGGAGGCATATGTAAGAATGAGCGAACACAGACTATCTTAGAATGGATACACAAGAAACTCCAAGGAGACAAACTCAGTGCTGAGAATAGGGTGTGAATACATTGCTTATTCAAAATGTAGTTTCAAATTTTAAATATGTAATTAAAATTATATAAAGTCAGTCGCAAGGCAAGCATATGTCAGCAGTCACCCAGCTGTAATTCTCAACAGTACTGTCACCAAACTCAGAATTATTCAGTTGATAATAATAAGACAGGAACTTCAGCAGGATAATGGAGGCACTTTCTGCAGATGTAATATGCTCTGCATCTTTTCCCCCATAATTCTCCAGTGGATAAACTGTTTGATCAGAGTTCACATTCTCTCTTTGTCATATGTACATCCCACCCCTTTCAAGAAAGCACCAGTTCTGAGAGATAATAAAGTCTAATTCAACATTTTAAAAGCAAATAATTTTTTTCTGAATTCAGATCCACAACGGATTTTGAGTTTTAAATAGTTTGCAAAGCAGTTTCTGTTTCTTTCTTCTGCTTCTGCTGCTCTAGACCTGAGGCCAACTACAATGCCTCGTCTAAAAGCAGATTCATTAAACCCTGGTTTAGACACAAACTGCACCAGAAGTTTTGAAATTTAAGAACTTTTTGTTTGCTTTATTGTTTTGTTTTTGTTTTTTCTTTACTTTGAGTCAGGTCAAGTTCTTTTAGCCTTGATGTGTCCCCCTCACTCATCTTTGAAAATGAAAGGAAAGTCCCCAGAGACCAAAGCAGAAAGGGTGATAGGCAGATTGGAATCAGGAGCAGCTCTCATAGTTCCATTTGCATAGAATAAGCCTGGCAAGAATAGACACCAAATATTAACAGAGGTTTTCTCCCAGTGGAATTATAGGTGAATTGAGTTTCTCCAGATTATTACCAGTGAGCATATTTCACATGTTATTTCACATTGTATTTCAGTAAAAACAAGTCAGTGTACAAATTCCTAGATACCGTGACTCATTAAAATGATTTTGTAGTATTTTTTTCTTCAAACAAAATACCTTTATTTAAATAAGAAAAAAAGACATTTTAATTTCAAATGCTTTCTTTTTTTTTTAAATGAAAAAATAATCAGCTATGATATTTTTCAGTGAGTAAAAATTTCCCCGAACAGGCTTGCTATAAAATTTAAATTTTAAACATTTCAGTGTTGTAGTATGCTAACTCTATAATAGCTAACATGATTAAAAGTGAAAATCTTCCTGGGGCGCCTGGGTGGCTCAGTCATTTGAGCGTCTGACTTTGGCTCAGGTCATGATCCCGTGATTTGTGGGTTCGAGCCTCACATTGGGCCCTATACTGATAGCTCAAAACCTGTAGCTTGCTTCAGATTCTGTGTCTCCCTCTCTTTTTGCCCCCCTCCCCCTGCTCATGCCATGTCTCTCTTTCTCTCAAAAATAAATAAAACATTTAAAAAAATTGTTGAGTGAAAATCTTCCTTAAGACACTGCATCATTATAATGAATAGTTTAAATTTTTTTAATTCAATGTTTTCCTACAAATAGCTTTATGTTTTCAGAACTTAATAGAAAAATGAGGCTACAAAGTAATTTGTAAAATAAGATCATACAAGCAAATAGGTAATTTACCATAAAATTCATTGTCCTTCTAAATTTTTAGGTGTTACATAAAAACCATAATAGGTTAAAAAGTAAATTTTTATAAAAGGTGGCTTCTACAGGTAGTGATACTGCTCTATTTATTGATCTGAGCCCATAACAGGTATATTCTTTTGGAAAAACTCATAGAGTTGTGTCCTTATGAAATGGGCACTTTTCTGTATGTGTGTTATTCTTCAATAAATAGTATTAAAAACAAAAAAGAGGGGTAAGTCAAACAGAATTGAAGGTCACAGAGTTTCAGGAGGAGGATTGAGACTTGGTTGATGGATATTGTGGATAATAATAATAGAATAGGGGCGCCTGGGTGGCTCAGGTGGTTAAGTGTCCAACTTCCGCTCAGGTCATGATCTCACAGTTCGTGTGTTTGAGCCCCGCGTTGGGCTCTGTGCTGACAGCTCAGAGCCTGGAGCCTGCTTCAGATTCTGTGTCTCCCTCTCTTTCTGCCCCTCCCCTGTTTGCAGTCTGTCTCTCTGTCTTTCAAAAATAAACATAAAAATAAGAAATAATAATAATAAAATAATAGCTACCATGTATATGACAAATAATTACAATGAACACTTAACCATGTGCTCTAAGCACTTTACATATATTAATAAACGTAATCCTCTCCAATTGTGAAGTACATACTATTATAATCCTCATTCACAGATAAAGAAACTGATGTAGAGAGTGGCTTAGTAACTTGTCCAAGGAGGTTATAAACTACTCTTTCAAGAAATTTATGCTAAATGAAAAGACAGAACAGTAATTCACGCAGAAAGAATGTTTGGGTTTTTTGTTGTTGCAGGCAGTGTTGAGCGCATTTATAATTTAGGAGAGAAGCAAGAGAGAACAGGAAAGAGAGCAAAAATGCTTGATTCTCACCCAGGAGGCCAGCAGAGGGTGGATCAAGAACCCATATACATACACTTTTGTCCAAGGGAAAGGTGCCTTCTAAGAGCTGAAGAAAGGAAAGGTCTGTGCAGTGGAGAGTTGAGAGATCCCACATCAGCTAAAAGAGATGGTAAGGACCTTTGCTGAGCCATAGGGAGGCCAGGAGTGGATAAAGAAAGCTGAAGAAAATTTGAAGTGAGGATTACTCAGTGTTTATGACAGCTAAAATGATGGTAAATACTCATTTCTGGATCCCACCCCAGGCCTACTGAATCAGACTCTGGAGGTAGAGCCCCAGTGCCTGTGTGTGTGTGTGTGTGTGTGTGTGTGTGTGTGTGTGTGTGTGTGTGTGTGTGTGTTAACAAACTCTGAAGGCAGTTCTGATGACCCCTGAGTGTGAGAAACATATTGGTTTATTGGTTTATGAGACCCACAGGCCTCAGAAGATCAAGGGAAGATGGGTCCAACCTGTGAGATAGAGCACGAAGGGGTAGTTTTCCTCAGGAATTGGAAGTTTTAAATAAACTCTCCAAGTGATTCTGACATAGGTTGTCTGTGGATATACTGAGGAAACTTGTCTCAAAGGTGACAGTGGCTAAGCATGTGGGCTTTGGAGCTGGAGTCTGAATACTACTATTTATTTCCCATGCTACCTTTGGCAAGTTAGTTAACCCCTCTGTGCCTCAATTTCCTCATCTGGAAAATGGAGCTAATGGTACCTTCATTGCGTTGTTGTGACGATTAAATAAATTAATGCATGTAAAGTGCTTGAAACATAATAAACACTCAATACTCAATAAATATTAGCTCTTAGTATTGCTCTGGTTATTATTCACCATAGTTGGAGGGCCAAAGGTCACTGACAGTGTAACCTATGAAAAGTAGGTTAGGCAATGGAATGTTTGAGCAGATTCGTGAAAATCACCCAGAGAGTGGAGAAGACAGTCCTGTGACCAGAAAAGAGCTCACAAGGCAAACGGGACATGGCAAAGTGAGGGCTGTACCCACTTACTGGCTTCCCTGGCTGGCAGAGATAGCCACTGACAAGGTGCACCAGAGCTACCCCCTACAAAGTTAGTGATGGAAAACAAAGTGGGGTTGGTGAGAGTCGTGGGGAGGTGGAGATAAAACTGCTGCTCTGTCCTCCCCAAGGAACCAGTACTTCATCAAGGGCTAACTGCTTAAAACCTGCCTTGTTTTCCCTCTGATGGGAAGCCCACATTCTAAAAATGTTCCCTGTGAACAGAAGTCCTTTATTACTTTTCTGTCGAGAGGCCTGCCCTTAGATTCTACACTGAGCCTCTTGGTCAGGTACTTGGAGCTCTGTCTCCAGCTGTGGGTTCAGGCTGTTGCTTAGCCTCTTGTCTCCCTTTATGCACCTTTTGCACTCAATCCTGCTTCATTCCCCACCTACCCCCCTGGCACAGACCGGCTGGGGAGAGAGCTGGAACTCAGGTCCCATGAGAAACAGTTGAAAGAGCTGAGGCTGTTTAGCTTAGAGAGGACTGAAGGCAGTGTGGTTTCTGTACCTCCGAAAGGCTGTCACAAGACAGCAAGAGCAGATGGGGTGGGGTGGGGGGCCTGAGGGGCAGAACTAGGACCCATAAATGGATAGAAACCATGGGGAAGCATATTTCACCCCAACACAAGGAATTAACTTTTTAACAGAACTAACTGATCAACCATGAATCAGAATAGATACCTTGGGAGGTAATGAGCTCCTCGTCACTGGAGGAGTGCAAGCTGTGATTGGGTGACAACTTTATAGCAGACAACAGTTAAGTGGCTGGTTGAACTCTATGGCTAAAACCCTTGTCCTGTGTGTGTTTTCAGCAGCCTGGTTTCATTTCTATAACCCTTGGCTTTCTTAGTCCTGCTTTAGTATCTGGTAACCAGGTCATATTTAATATACTAGGGAGTGGATGTTGGGGAGCACTCTAAGTATCCCATAGGACCCAGGAATTGATTGGCTCCATGTGTGTCTCTCCCTTTTAGCTATCATCACCTCCCTTTCCAAACTGCCTACAACATCGGATACATTTCTCTAGCTCTCTGTTTTCTTGCTGTCCCTGAAACAAACTCATAGGCCTTTTAGGATTTAGAATATAGAGTCACTGATGGAAGGTGACAAAACACGAAACAAGTAATCCAGAGGCCCAAGAACTCTGCCCAGGTTCCCATGGCCGTTGTCCATGGTCTATTAAACAAGTGCTTCTCAAACTTCAATGTGAATTGAATCACCTGAGGATCTTGTTAAACTGCAGATTCTGATTCAGGAGCCTGAGATTCTGCATTTAAACAAGCTTCCAGGTGCTATTGATGCTGCTGGGCCACAGATCAAAATCCTTATACAAATATCAGGGTTGTTGCTATGTTTGCAGTTATCACATTGTTCCATGGCAGAGTTGTAATAAGGGTTGCAAACTCAAACGCTTGTCAGGATTAATATAAATGGGCGAGGGAAGCCACTAACACAGTGAATTCTGAGCTGTTCAGATTGAGACCCAACCTAACAGCAAATACAGAGGGTAGACACTAGCAGCCACCAGTCTGGGAGCTCTATGAGTCTACATCCACACTGTGTGTATGTGTACATGTATTTAATTCTTTGTGAGAAGCCCCTCATCTTGATCTCAATTTGGCAGAGGCCCTAGGGGTTCTGAGAGGAGAATAAAAGGATAAACCATTTGCTCTTCAGGTGCCTCTGGACTCCTGGAACCTAGACATACCCCCTCATTTGTCCAAGTGAAGGTTTCTTGGGCACTTTCCTCAAATTTCTCTCATTGAAACAAAGGACTCATTTATCTTCATTCAACACAATTAGCAATGGGTATCTCTATTTCAAACTCCCCCCTCCCCTGTACGCACATGTTAAACAGAATGTTTGCTGTGGTCAATTTTGGCCAGTAGACTACAGAACAGACCCCAGGTCAGAGGGGTAAGAAGTGAATTAGGTTAGGGCTCTGAGCCACAGGAGAATCCTGCACATTAGTTCTCCCTCCAGAAAAGGGGGAAATATGAAAAGAGAGTGGTTGTAATGATGTGGACACTTGGTGATGGGAAAACATATTTTGCCAAGAGACTGTGTTCTAATTCTAGAAATCCAGTCCCAAGCCCAGTACTCTGTGTCTAGGTTTGGGGAGAGAAACTCATTTGAGAAGGGAAAAGATGGTTTCTCAAGCTGTCACTCAAGTCGGATCAAAGGATCACTGTGAACATTTGCCTTTGCTCTGATTTTTGCGACAACTTTGACTCTTCTTTAAACAAGCTTGTGATCTCTTTGGAAGAGATCTTAGAGTATGGCTTTTAGTCCAGTGTACCACTGTCCCCTCCCACTCAGCAATGCCCCAATGTCTTCTCTGTTCCTCAGGTGGCTTTTTTGAGTTGGCATTTATTTTCCCAAGTGATCTTTTTCCCCCAAACAAGAATTTTACCTGCCAGGGAAGCACTGTTCTTGGGCTCAGTTCATGGGTATGGGTCAGTCTTCAATAAGCACAAGCCCTTTATTTCAGGGTCCATTATTTACTGTCAGAGTCAGGTGCTAGAAGTCACAATGCTAAGTGAAAGCACTGTTCTTCCACAAGAAACACATCCAATAAGAAAAATGACAGTAGGGAAAAAAGCCCAGGTATAATCACTGATAGGAAAGCCTACCTCAACTCCCTTGGGACCCTTGGGAAGTGGCATTAGAGAGTAAAACCCAGCTCACTCTACAGAAGAGATAGGATGTTGTGCTATATTTTCTCAAACCTCTTTCATAATAAAAGCACAAATACCTCCCCAAAAATTGTGCTAACTTTTAAAAGTGGGCAGTCCAACATTGCGCACAACCTGGGCACAGAGCCAGATGAGCCAGGAGTGGGAAACACCAAGGATCCCAAGGAGTGGAAAGGACTCCAAGAACTCACTGTCTCCTCTGAGGGAAGGAGGAGCTGCTGGCAAGTCTCCAGAGCATTATCCCTTTCACACTATGCTCTGGACACGTGGAGGGAGTCTCACCACCCCCCCAGAGACATCAAATGATATCCTTACAAGCCTTTGTCTTGGCACCCTCCCTGGCAGATTGCACCTCTGTGCTAGATCAAGCCTGATTAGAATTTGAGGAGCCAAGTTCTCTGGCAGCTGGTCCTTCACAGGTATGATGAGAATGGTGATGGCACCTCCAGCTGGGCTTGAAGTTAGGCCCCAGGATGGACAGCTAACAGGACCTAGTGAGGTCTGCTCCCAGATAAACTTCTGCTTGGTAGGAACATCACAGCTGTCGCAGGGCCTGTCGAACTGCAGGAAAAGCTTGCTCTGAGAATCAATCCCATCAGGTTGGAGTTCCAACTCCCCCACTTTCTTTTCTTTTTTAAATGTTTATCTCTTTATTTTCAGAGAGAGAGAGAGAGAGAGAGAGAGAGACAGTGCGAACAAGGGAGAGGCAGAGAGAGGGAGAGAGAGAAGCCGAAGCAGGCTCTGCACTGTCAGCACAGAGCCCGACATGGGACTCGATCTCACAAACCGTGAGATCATGACCTGAGCCAAAGTCAGGAGTCAGACAACCGACTGAGCCACTCGGGCGCCTCTCAACATCCCCGCTTTCTAGTCCTGTGACCTTGGGCAAGTTACTTCACTACTCTGTGCCTCAGTTTCCCTACCCACAAAAACAAAGAGGTACTTACCTCTTAAGTGCACTGTGAGGATTTAATGAGGTATTTGTAAAGATAATTGACACAGAGCACGTGCTTAGTAAGTGTTCCTTACTTTCCCGTGGCTTGGCAGAATATGTTTACTAGGGTAAGTTGAGATACACAAAGGCCAGCCTTATCCCCTGGAGTGGTGCCAGCTTGGAGGCTTCTAGGTTCTATGCCTATGAAAGAAAAACAAAGTTAGAAAAAGGTTAGGTAAAGCTGCTCTCCACCTACCTGCCAGCTTGACAGTGTACTGTCCATCAGATATGTAGCTGATGTTCCTGAGCCATGGGCTTGCTTAGGCAGGGGATCATGTCTCTACACCAGGCTCACTGCAGTCTGGTCTTCTTGTGACTAAAAGCAGTTATTTGCAAGACAGTTTTTCTATGCGAAGCTAATCAGTCTGTGAAGTACTTTGAACTTCACTCCCTTCTACGATGAGCCCTTACAAATTCCCATCCCCTACCCTTCTTTCTCCTGGATAACTTCTCCTCCTACTAGCCTCGACCTTAATTATTAATTCTGCAGGGAAGTCTTCCAGACTAGTAAACTAGGCCAAGTACATGTACTTTGCCTGAACACTTTACACACCTGCAAATAATGAAATGATTGTGCATTTGTGTATCAAGGCTGTAATCCCCACTGCACTGGAAGCTCCTGAGAGAGGGACAAAGCTCCATAACCCCAGCACCTGGCACAGTGCCTGGCACATGGTACATGCTCAAATATTTGGTGACCGACTAGACGATCCCTGCAGTCCTCTCAGCCTTAGGATTCTAGGATCACCTAGGCAGGCTGTTCCTCTATAACCACCAATGGCATGGGCACAGCTGACCAGCCAGAGTCTAGTCTGAAAAGGGTTTGGGACACCCTGAAATGTGACACCTCTTTTTTTCTCTCCTTTTCTCTCCTCTCTCTTAATCTTGAGCAGCCATTCAGCCTCCACCACAGAGAAGAGAGAGAATTAGCCTGCAATCCCAGCAGCTCTTTTGGGTTCTGACAAAGAAGAACAAACCAGGATGAACATAGCGCCAGATCTGGGTATTTCAGATCCCAGAACAAGGTCTTAAATCCTGGGTGACAAAGACTAACTGCCTCAGCCTGGCATACAGTCTGAGGCTGGCAGATGTGTAAGAGAGGCCTAGATCAGGGAGTCACGATAACTCAGACTCTGACTGCCAGCAGAAATGA
Organism: Felis catus; assembly: GCF_018350175.1. Taxonomy (NCBI): domain Eukaryota; kingdom Metazoa; phylum Chordata; class Mammalia; order Carnivora; family Felidae; genus Felis; species Felis catus. Next base: position 57,207,268 of record NC_058386.1, read on the forward strand.
GGTTTCTGTAGTCAGAGGTCAAGAAGCTTCCCTCCTGCTGAGTGCCGGAGAAGAGTCCCAGAATGAACGGGAAGTGCAAAGAGAGAGTCAGCCCTGAAGGAACCATCCATCAGAGGCTCAGATTGCAACTGCTCTTCTGTGCGTTGGCTTAAAAATCAAATTCCATTCTAGACAAATTTCCTTATTGCATGCAAGCTGCTCTAATTTCAAGAATGTCAAATACGCGGCCAAATGCAATTACATTTTAAGCACAGCACTCACTTGAAATATAGCACAAATTTCTAAACCAATTTTAATCACATTACAGAGAGGGCAGACATGCTCAGCAATCTGAAATTCCACCTTATCTAGAGAGCCTTTCCTGATTAGTTAGAAGAGAGGCCAATTTGCTGGCTCTGCCCTGCCTGTTCACACTCTGCTGTCAGGTATTCATTTATCCTTATTCTTGTACATAATGTAGATGTGTTTGTCGATTATTCATTCTGCCTCGCTTACCTGTTCACTCAGTTTATCACATGTCTTTTATGCCTGAAAAGTGCTTTGGCTATTTTCTTTCTGGGACCCCTTTGTGAGCATAGGCCTGGCCTTGGATTCCTCTCATGCAGGGCTCATCCCCACCCCACTCCTGTCCAGGTGCTTAATATGGGTCCTTTGAGAATGAAAGCTCAGGGAGCCATAGGCCAAGCCACTTGATTGTAGGGACAATATGTGGCAAGGAGTCCAAGCTCTCCCGGACTTCAGGCACAAGGGATATTTTTGTCTGGTCGGTGGTTCTAAGTGCCACAGTTTCACTCTGGTCTGGGAAACTGGCGTACTTTTTGCAGGCCAGCATCACCAGAGATGCCTGCATGTATATTCTTGCCTTGGGGTGGCTGGAGAAAGGACTGTCTGACTGTTCCCTGTGATGCCCAGTCTATTGACCAAGACCTGAGGGAACTGCATTCAGGACGCAGCTGATAGGAGGGAGACAAGAATGTGGCTAGTTATAGGGTCTGGCCTTTGGAGTTTTTCTGGTTGGAAAATCTAGGAGCCTGATTATCTTTTCCCAAGAGGTTTCAGGGCCATCATTTGGGTGGGAAAGGGTTCCCGGTTCCACACATAGACAGCCTGAATCCCATGCTCACTTGCCCTTGGTGACTTAAGTGTCTCTCTCTCCCTTTCTCTCCCTCTCACTCGTTTGCTCTTTTTGTATCTGACTATATATGTGTCTCAGTCTCCCTCTCCACTGTCTACATTTCTTTCTTTGCTCTTTCTCTGTGTGTGTGTGTGTGTGTGTGTGTCTTTCCCCTCTCTGGCTCTCTCTGTTTCTGTGTGTGTACATGTGTCTCTTTTTGTTTCTCTCTGCGGCTTTCTGTCTCTCTTCTGTCTCCCTCTCTCTGCCACCCCCACTCACTACTCCTCTTTCACTCACTCATCACTGCTCACTCCACATGCCCAGACACAGAAACACCCATTTTGTCCCTTTGGCAAACACACATTTAAAAAGGTAACTAGAAATGAAGGGAAAGGAAGTGGCCCAGAGCACAGATGTCTGCTTCAGTCAGGATGCTCAACCAAGCCCCTTGACTCTTCCTTTGGTGTGTGTTGAGGTCACAGGGCTCCAACCCCCCCAAGGAACTATTGTCCTCCCAGAAACTGGTTCACTGGGATATCCGTGAGATGGATGACAACTTGCTGGGGCCTGTAGCATCAGATGGAGGAGCTGGGGGATGAATGAAGGTGGACTCCATGGAGTAGATTAATGACTTTTAAGGTCTGTCCCCGATGTGAGATTCTAGGATTCTGAGATTTTACACTTGTGATTTACTTGACCCTGAAATGACTAGACGGGGGTCAGTTCTAGGCTTCGTACATTAAGTATTACAAACTACGTTCAAAGGAGAGTGAGTAGAATGGAACAAGGACTAGAGACCACATCACTGTCTCAGAGCCAACATAAAATTAAATGCCTCTGTGTGCCAGACACTGGACAAAGCATTGGCCATATGGAGATTAATAAGGCACAGTCTTTTTGACTTCAAAAAGTGATCAAATCTAGACATACAAGTTTAATGATAATAACCCACATTTACTGAGTGCTTACAAATGTGCCACATACTGGTCTAAGTTTTTTCCATGTGTTATCTGGTCTAGTCCCCATTCTACAGATGAGGAAACTGACACACAGGTTACATTTGGTGACACTTCAGTACCATAAGGATTGATTGAAAGAACTAGGGCTGCCTAGCCTGGAGGAGAGAGGATTCAAGGGAACGTGGGCCTTTTGTCTTCAGACTTCCATCAGAGTCCGAGAGAACAGACGTATTTGTATGTGGCCCCAGAGGGCAGAGCTGGAACCCAAGAGTGGAAGCAGATCTGGACTTCATACAAGGAAAAAACCTGTCTTAGGAGTCAGAACTGTCCATAGCTAGAAGAGGCTTCCTGGAAAGGGAGGGAGATGTCTAAGCAGAGGCTGCATGAGCATTCAGGTAGGAAGGAAGGGAAGATGTGCCTAAAGGTCTCTTATAGTTCTCAGAGGCTACATACTGGCTTAAAGACCCAAACATGACCTCTTTAAAGTCCTCTGGGAATTCACACTGTAGCTGCCACGTGTCTACCTCTATATATAGGGAGAATCTGTGGCCTGCTTGTGCTCATCCTCCATCACATATTTCCTAATTCTCTTCATTTGTCTGCTCCCAAAGGGTTTGGGGCCATGCCTTGCAAAAGAATTCCCCCCCAGTCTCCCCCCCCCCCCCCCCCCGCAGTTTCCTAGTCAGGCCTTGAGCTGACAGACATTGGCTCTTTCTCAGGATGATCAAACCACAGCAGGTGACTAACAAGCCAGTCACCACCACCCAGGTCCACGAAGCCCACAAACTCTCATGCCTCATACAGGGTGAACTGTGGTCACCCATTAGTCTGGCCCAAGAGACTTCCTGGCACCCAAGATACCTACTCTAAGTGTGGCACACTCACATTGGCAGCTAACCAAAGCATCCAGCAGTGGAGAAGATTGTGAGAAATGGTCAAGCTCGTGAGGTGGCCAGGCACAGTCCTCAAGGTCACCCCTTTCATGGCTTGCAAGCTATGGTAGGGAAAGTCCAGACTGGCCAAGCAAGAGCAACCAAGGCCCCTGGGAAGGCTAATCAGTTTGTAGTCAGAGAAGCCAAGGGTCTGAGCTCCTGTAGGCAAGGGGGCCATGCCTGGGAGCTTTTCATTTCATTGTGCTACAGAAAAATCTTCCATGGCTTAAAGAGGACTACAGACCCTGAAAGGTGTTCATGGTTAAAGTCACCCTGCATTGCCAGAGAGATCTATGGAATGAAGGGAGGCAGAAGCAGACTCCTGAACATAAGACTGTGGGCTTGTTCCTTTGAAGGCCCTAAGGGTTCACTAGGAAAGCTGTCCTGAAGGGCTGGGGGTACCTTTTGAATGGTTCTTCCCCCATGGAACCATACTTCCAACACAGGTGCAGGTTCTGGCCCCCTGAGTCCACAGTCTCCAGCTTGGGCATAATCTCAAAGAACTAGCTGAGCAAATACTAATATTCCTCTGGATATCCAGAGATGTCAAGGGCAGAAGGACAGTATAGAAATAGGGACTGGCCTCAGAACTGGGGATGCCATGAGGCAGTGGGTTGTCACATTCTGGAGACAGTTCCAGGCCAAGCTGAGGTGCTGAAGGGCAGGAAGCTTACCAAGAAAGTGTCTTGGGAATTCTGCCTACTTTGGCCAAGTGGGATATGTCAAGATGATGCCATTTAGATTGGATGTTATGTCATGGCCACTCTGAGATTCCACCTAGTCATCTCTTGGTACCAACTGGCAGCCTCCTTAAGCTGGGGACAAGGGATTTAATTCTAGAAAGGCCAGGGAGCTGTCAGAGAGATCAAGATAGAGGAGATGGTATTGGATGGGGAGAAACGGAAAGGTACTCAGTCAGTTATGACTCAGGTCTAATACCTGAGACTGATATGCCCCATCCCATTCCTCGGCTGCAGGTAACTGCAGGCCACTGGGGCTCAAGTGGAGCTGCCACAGGTTTTGGACGCAGAGGTGCAGTGAATAGAATTCCTGGCCAAGTCGAGCTCCTACAGCAGGAGCAAGCCAGCAGAACCACAGAATGTAGTTGTTGCTCAGGTGGATGTCCAACAGCAAAGAGGATCTGACAAGGTGCCCCAGGCCAGGCAAGGCATGTGGTTGTCTAAGACATTGAGGCTCTTGAATGAGCTGAGTTTGGCCACCTAGTAAGCAGTCATGTCACTGTTGAAGCAGTTGGCTGAGAGGTCCAAAGCCTGAAGGTGACCCAAGGACTGGAGTGCTCTGTCATTAGCTGGATGGTCCCGGAGGTTGGATGCCAGGATGAGGGGGCTGGACCAACGAAGCTCATGAAGGGCCTCTGAGGCCAGAACCTTCAGCTAGTTTCCCTGAAGTGCCAAGTGTTGGTCTGGCCTCAGTTACACCATCTCCACCGCTAGGGCTTTTAGAAGGTTGTGAGAGAGGTCCAGTTGTTCATGGGAGCCCTGCCAGAGAAGTTTGGAAGCCAAGACCCTGGCAGGAAATATAGCCTGGGCATCAGGGTGGGGGAGAGAAAAGAGTATCCTGTGAGCTAGACAGTGAGGTGGAATCAGGGAACAAGAGCTGAACCCCATTCACTTTTGAGTACCTCCTGTGGCACTGTCACATACATGACCTTGCTCCAAGAAGTAGGGGTGGTTGTTCTTGCTTTAGAGATGATGAAAGACGCTCAGAGAAGCAAAGTGACCTGCCCAGTGTACAGAATTTTAACCCAAGTCTCACTGACTCAAAGCCCATGCCCTTTACATTACTTATCTTGCCTCCTTGAGTGTATCTTGTTCTAGTTCAAAAGGCCCTTGTTCTCTATGGCAACAGGAAATTTGTTTCTATCTGCAAATGAATCAGGGGATCCTACAGTACGATACAATCAATATAGTCCTTGAGTGTTAGAGCCGGAAGAGACCTTAGAGACCATGTCTCCCTGAAAACACTCTCATTTTATAGCTGGAACAAAAGGCTCAGAGAGGGGGAAGAGACTTGTTTAAGGGAACAGCAAACCTGAGTCTGCCCGCTCACCTGCTGCCCCAGGAGTTAATCAGGGCTGGAGAAGAAAGGAGAGAGGCAACAATGACTCCATTTCTGGATTCCTTGGGTAGATACTGCCTACTCCTAGTTACTCTTTCTTAGAGATGGGGTATCCACCCAGGACAGGAGAACCCTATTTCTAGCCCCTTCTCCTGGGAAAAGGGTCATCCTGGGAGGTTCTTTTCCCATCCTCCAGCTCACCCCCATTGCCCACCCTGCCCCACAAATATAACTCACTGGGTAAAAATGAGTTTCGAGGTAAAAACAAATGAGGTTCAACTCTTCACTCTATCAGTAACTAGCTTAATAATCTTAGGCAAATTCTGTAATTTCCCTGAGCCTCAGTTTGCTCATCTGTAGAATAATGATACAAATACCTCTCTCATAGGCTTGCTGTGGAGATAAAATTCAATGATACCTATAAAGCTCTTAACACAGAGTACGTAAGCATAGATATTCATTTGTCTCTGTCCTATCCACCACAGACTCACATATTTTCACCCCAGACTGGACCAGAAAGGCAAAGGTCCCCAGCATGGGAAAGGCAGCAAGCTTGGGGCTGCCACCCATGAGCTTCAGAGACAGCAAGGCCGGGAGCGGGCTGAGTTCTGGTTGGGCCTTGCCGTTAGGCTCCTTCAGTTTTCCTCCAAAACCTGAACCTGGATGGACCTTGAGTACTTTTAAATAGGCCCATGCCAGGGCAGGAAGTGCTTTTTCCACAAGAACAAACAAGTGTATCTTTTTCTAGTTCAAAAGTCCCTTGTTATCTATGGCAACAGGAAATGTGTTTCTATCCACGAATGAATCAGGGGATCCTACACTCAGTACAGTCCTTGAGTGTTAGAGCTGCAGGAGGCCTTAGAGACCAATAACCAACAATTCTCATAAGGCAGAGAACTTGGGGATGGGGATGAAGGCCTTTGAAAGTGAAAAGGAAATAGAGAACAGTTGCCAGGCTTTTCTAACATCTCGAGGTGCCAGGAAATGAGCAACATGGGATCCCTTCCCTGACTGGCCTATGTTTTCCTCAGCTCTATGGGGCTGTCATAGGGAAATTCCTTCAGAGGAAGGGAAAGTGAAGCTCTGAGTAAATTGCCCAGCCTCTCAGCCGCTGTATCATGGGACTCTGGCTCAGAGATGAGAAGAAAGTCTGAGGGGGGTGGCCAGGTTGGATCTGGGATAGCACCACTTAGTAGGTGTTGTGCTGGGTGCCTTCCACCCACTCACTCAATTCATTTATGCCAAGCTCCGTGGGGGGTAGAAGAGCCTCAAGTCTCACATGTATTAAAACATAACAACTGTTCTATGACATCCTTCTCTGGCCCTAGCTCTCCTTCCCTTTTCAGGCAAGCTCTTAGAAAAACTTGATTGCTGATTTCTTCTTCTGAAGAACAGTCCTTGGACTTTATCCCTTGGTCTCCATCTCTAATACTTCTCTAGGCAAAGCCCAACTCATCTCTCACCTGCCTCTAGTCTCTTGGCTCCTTCACAGCAGCTGGACCACCAAGCTGGCAATTACGACCATCTACTTCCTTGCTTTAAGCTCTTTGATGACTCCCCACTGTCCACCAGATCAAGTGCCCCCTCCTTCACCTGGCACATGACACCCTTTGTGATCTGGCCCCTGCTTATCTGTCCTTATTTCTTGTCACTCTCCCACAAGAAACATGCATTTTAGTCATACTTAACTAATTACAGTTACTGGAATGTGCCCACACTTTTTGATACCTCTCTCTGTTTGCACATACCATTCTTTCTCCTTGGAATGCTCTTTCCAGCTTGACTGTCTGGCAGTTTGACTTTCCTATAAGCTGCAGCTGAAACGTGTTTTCTCTCGTGAAGCCTTCCTTGATCTTCTATCTTTTTTTTTTCTTTGCTTCAGGCTCCTTGTCACCTAGGTGGCACCCTCCTCATACTACCTGGCCAGTTCTTGTCACATCTGGTCTCGTTTATCTCCACCCCAGCCCGTAATTGTTTTTCTCATGAGCTTTATTCTATACCAGTCACTCTGGTAACAATGTACACATTTATCCCATTGAATCGTCACATAACCCTGTGAGTTTGGTACCATTATCATCCTTGTTTTACAGCTAAGAAAACTAAGGCTTGAAGAATCTAGGTCACTTACCCAACATCACCCAGGATATCGGGTTAATAAATAGCACAGTGGAGATCCAAATGCAGGCTGACTCAAAAGGCTTGACCCTGGCACTAAAGTATCTAGTCTTTATTCCTTCAACTTGTGTAATAATACTGGGAGAGGCTTGCTGAGGCTGGGCAGAAGCAGAGATGAAATTCTTTAGGTCCATGTGTCCTGATGTCCTAGAGGTTACAGAAGTGACCTTGGGGCAGCCTAATGGCCAGAATCTGAGACAGAGAGCAGGGTGAAGAAAGAAACCAGGAGAAAAAGATGCAAAGCTTGAGGTACTGACGCTGTTCAACAGCTCACACAGTATCCCCTGGCCATGCCTAGACAGAGAAGGTCAAACAGTCCTGAGCAAGACTGACAGGTGGCTAGGAGAAGGGGTGGGGAGGAGCAAATGAAGCTAGAGTTCAGGCTCCACCTGCCACCTGGTGGTCAGCCTTAGAGAGACAAGTAGATGGGGCTAGGGTCCTGTCTTGGCACAAGCCAAAGGGCAGAGAGGCTGCTCAAGTGAGCTGGGCCCTGGTTCACAGCATTCATTCAGTCATTCATCCATCCATCTTTCCACTCATGTCTTCATTCAATAAAGGTGTATTAATACCAGGCACAGTCCAGGCACTAGGAATACAGCAGCGAATAGTACAAAAATGCCTGCTGTCACTGAGCTCATATTCTTGCCGTGGAAGACAGACAAAAAATAAGTAGATGACATAGTGTGTTAGATGGTGATGAATACTATGGAGGAAAATCAGGGAAAGGGGAGCGGCAGAGGCTTTGCCATTTTAAATACAGCCTCACCGAGAAGGGAAAATTTGAGAAAATACCTGAAGGAGGTGAGAAAGTTAGCCATGGAGATGTCTGTGGGAAGAGGATTCTACGATAAGGAAACAGCCCAGGAAAGACCCTAAGGTAGGAGCACATGTGATTGAGGAACAGTCAGGAGGCCAGTGTGGCTGGAGCAGAGTGAGTAAGGGGTGGGATAATAGGAAATAAGCACAGAGAGGTAGGCAGCGGTTAGATCGTGTGGGGCTCTGAAGGCCTGTTTTCTATACTGAGTGACATGGGGAGCTATGGGAGAGTACCTTGCTCAGGGTCACCCAAGCTGGCAAGTGGCACTAGGCATTCTGTCTCAAAAGCCTATCCTCTGCAATACTGATAGGATAGACACATAGACCAGAACAGGAATGAGAACCCAGAAATAGCCCCACACAAATCTGCCCAAGTGAGTTTTGACAAAGGCACAAAAGCAGTTCAGTAGAGGAAGGAAAGTCTTTCCAACAGATGGTGCTGGAGCAGTCGGACAGCCATAGGCAAAAAAAAAAAATAATAATCCTTGACCTAAACCTCACACCTTATACAAAACAGAACCCACAATGGATCGGTTACGGATGACTTCAAATATAAAATGCATTACCTAAATGTAAAACATAAAATTGTAAAACTCTTAGAAAAAATTAGGAGAGCATCTTTGGGACCTGGGGCTAGGGAAAGGATTTTTATGCGTTTTTTAATGCTTTTTTATGCTTGACACCAAAAGCATAATTCACAAAAAGAAAAATTGATACATTGGACCTCATCAAAAGTAAAAACTTCTGCTCTGTGAAAGACATCTTTTGTTCACAACACACCAAAATAAAAAACAAAACTATCAGCTTTGTTTATGATAGCACCAAGATGTCCTTCATCAGGTGAATGGTTAAACAAACTGGTACATTCATGGGATACTACTCAGCAATGAAAAGGATGAACTATTGATACAGGCAACAACTTGCATGAATCTCCAGGGAACTATGCTGAGTGAAAAAAGCCAATCCCAAAAGGATACATACAATATGATTCCATTCGTGTAACAATCTTGAAGAAACAAAATTATAGATAGGAAAACAGATACATGGTTGCCAGGGACTAGCGATGAGGGGAAGGAAGTAGGTGAATGTGGTTATAAAAAAGACAACAGGAAGACTCCTTGTGAATGCTGAGCAGTACTGTACCTTGACTGGGGCTGTGATGCATGGACCTCCCCGTGTGACAAAACTGCACAGAACTCCACACACACACCCAAATAAGTTCATGTAAAACTGGTGCAATCTGAATAAGCTCTGTGGAATGTCTCTCTGTCAGTCAACTGGTTGTGATACTGTCATACAGTCATACAAGATGCCAACATTGGCAGAAGTGGGGTGAAGGATGCACAAGACTGGGACCCTGCAGCTTCCTATGAATTACTTCAAAATAGAAATTTTGAAACAAAACCAAAAGCCCTAGAAGAAACCATGAGAGACTCTAAACAAAAACTTGGAGTGTTTTGATCAAAAAAGTTTGGAGACCTCCACTGTGACAGTTTAAAAAACAACAAAAACACCTTAAAAGATTTTCCAGTGTTCATACCTGAAAAATCAATGAAAAAAATCAGAACTATTATGACCTGACATTAATATTCAAGATGACAATTTGTCCAACAGTCTTATTTTACAGATGGGGAAAGTGAGGCATGGAGACGGGAAGCTACTTGTCCAAGGTCATATATAGCAAAGGAGAATGTTGGAAGTAAAATCCTCTTGGTGCCCAGTTTCAGTGAGGATGATAAGGGGCTCGGTGGGGGCAACAAGGCCAAGTGCCTTCATCTTTGTGAGCTTCTCTTCCTTAAGCTCTGTAAAATGGCTGGTTATGAGTTTAAGTACCTAGCCCAGTGCCTGGCACCTAATTAACTGATACTCTGTAAACTGTAGTTTCCTAACCCCCTTTGTTTGAAAGAGGGGTCACCATGCCTTCAAAGCTGGGAGAGACAGAGACTGAAGCCACAGCAAGGAGTCACCCTTACCTTCCTTCCAGCCCTCTCTGAGTTCTAGACCTCTAGTAGAGATTGATCCTGGTACTGTCCTGGGGGTAGGGCTGAGGGTCACCATGGAGATGAGTGAGGAAGGGGGATGAATGAGGCTTTTAGTTTCTTTTCTTTTTTTTTTTTTAATGAAATTGATTGTCAAATTGGTTTCCATACAACACCCAGTGCTCATCCCAACAGGTGCCCTCCTCAATGCCCATCACCCACTTTCCCCTCCCCTCCCACCCCCATCAACCCTCAGTTTGTTCTCAGAGGCTTTTAGTTTCTATGGAGACAGCTTGAGAAGTGGGGATGTGATTTGGAAGAAAGGTTGGGGAGTGTGGAGTTCTTTCCATGAAGATGGGGAGGGGGCTTTCTGAGGCTCACCTAGGGGTGGAGGAGGGGAATTGGAGAAATGAAGCCTCTCATCTCCATGGCGACAGATGGGGGTGGAGTGGAGTCACCTAGGGAACCGTGGGAAGTGAAGCTTTCTATCTCTGATGCTTAGAGGGCTACTAGGGGTTCACTTAGACCTATTGAAATGTTTTGTGTGTTCTTCTGTGTACCACCTAAATTCATCTGTCACATCACCTGTATGCCTCCATACTTTGGGAAAGGCTGGACAAGTATATATACTTTAGTCTCTCAGAGCTACTATGGAGCTCAGTTAAGACATTGTTTATCTAAGTTCTTAGAATTAAGGGTTATACAAATGAGCATGCAGTAGCCCCTGCTTGCTTTTCATGATCCATGAGGACAGGGGTTTTGTCTGTCTTGTTCATTCCAGTGCCTAGAACAGTGTCTTACATATAGCAGGCATTCAGTAAATACATCGTGAATAAATTAATCACCTATCTGCTGTTGCCTCTGACTGTATGTTCCAGTAATAACAGAATGGTTCAAGCTCCCCTACACATGCTGTCACCATTCAAGACTCAGTTTCGGCATCATCTCCTTTGAGAGTCCTTCTGTGAACCCCCCTTGCTAGGCTTCCTTCCTGGGTGTTTCCATCATGCCGTCCATGTGTCACTATAAAGGCATTTACCACATTACACCGAAATCATTTGTTGTCTTTCTCTCCTTCACCTTAGCTGTTGGAGCCTCGAGAGCAAAGACTATGCAAATTCATATCCCAGTAGCTAGCACAGTGGCTGGCATGTAATAGGTCCTCAATAAATGTTTAATTGAACCAAATGCCTTCCTATTGTTTATACCACATCTACACTCCCCTGGCTGACTATATGTTCTCCATAATGCGGACCAGCCTACTGATTTGATCTTACTTCCTTTTACTGTTAACACAAGTCTGTTACATGTTCGTGTCCTCATGTTCAGGCCTAGGTCTGTCATGTCATGTTCAGGCCTAGGTCTGTAAATTGTTCTTCACTAGGTCTGTAAATCCCCCCCCCCCTTTTCTATAGTACAATATAGTGGTTAAGAGCTTGAGCTCTAAAATCGGATCTCAATTCAATGAGTTGGGTTCAAATCCCAGTATAAGCCAACACCATTAGGCCAGTTACTTCAGCGTCTCTGAGCCACAGTTTCCTCTTCTGTAAAACCAGGTTGTAACATCAGCTTCTTAATGGAAGTTGTGAGAATCTGTTGAGAAAAATGCATGTGAAGAACTCTGCATGGTCACCTGGCAGTAGTGAGTGCTTGGAGAAGGTTAAGTGTTGTTGTTATGGAACATTTTTCCTTTAACACTGAGTCCCTGCTGAACAGGTGTGAAGTGCTATGCTGAGGTAAACAAAGACTAATAAGACACTCTACCTGGCCTCAAGGAGCTCTCAGTCTAGTGAAAGACAGCTGTGGATAGAGAAAACCATTACCCAGTACTACCTATCATAGGGAGATGAGTGAAGTGTTGTAAGAGCTTAGAGGAGGGTGTCTCACCTACAGGTGAAAGATCAGGAAATACATCCTGAAAGAAGGGATTCTTGAGTTAGGTCATGAGTAATGAATAGAAATTTGCCAGGCAGACAAGGGAGAGAAGGACATTCCAGGCAGAAGGCACAGCCCCTATCAATGCATGAAGGCCTAAGGTAGCACGATAGGTGTTGGAGAACAAGGAGTTTGCTAAAGGTAGAGCTTAGGGTCCATGGAGGAAGAGAATGAAAAAGATGTCAGCATTAGATCAGAAAGGATCTTGTAAGTCAGGTATAGAGTTTGACCTATATGGGAATGCCCCCCCCCCCGCCTCAGGGCCAAAGTTATTCCCTCCATTCTTACCCAATCATTATTTGGTTATTTGTTTACAAGTCTCTTCCATTGAACTATGGGCCCCTTAAGGGCTCAAACCCTGTTTCCTCGCTCTTTGAATTCCCAGTGCCTAACATTGTGGTAGCACACAAAGAATGTAGAAAGAAGGATGGAAGGGGCTTCTGCAAAGTCATACAGTTACTCAGTAGCAGAGGAGGTGGAACACAAATCTGAGTGTCCAGAGTATTTTTATAACTGCAGAACCACATTCCTAAAAGTTAGATATAGAAGTAGGAACTGAAATCTTTGATTTAATGCAGTCTTTGTTGTTTTGGAGTTTTTCCTTTCATGGCTCAGTAAGCTTCTTGCCATTAGTCAGACAAATTCTAATCTCAAAAACAATTGGTGAAGGGGCATCTGGCTGGCTCAGTTGGTAGGGCATGTGACTCTTGACCTTGGGGTCATAAGGTCAAGCCCCACGTTGGACTTGCTGAAGATAGTTTAAACACTAAGAATGAGAAAGTAATTATTCCACAAATAATTTTTGGCCAGTTACAGCCTGCTCTTGGCTTTGCCCCCTACACAAGTAGATCTCATCTAGTGCTGTTGCTGGCATTACAGGTACAATTATCAGTAGAATGTTACTCACTCAGGACAAAACAGCAGTTGATCCTCTAAAGCAGACTGGAGAAGGTCTAAGCTGCCAAGCACACCAATTCAGATAGTCAGGAAAAGGTCTGCTTTAACATTTCTCTTGAATCACACAACTGGTTTACTAAGTTGACAAATTTGTGTTAAGAATCAAACATGACAGGGGTACCTGGATGGCATAGTCGGTTGAGCATCCAACTTCAGCTCGGGTCGTGATCTCACAGTTTGTGGGTTGGTGAGTTCAAGCCCTGCATTGGGCTCTGTGCTGACAGCTCCGACCTTGGAGCCTGCTTCGGATTCTGTATCTCCCTCACTCTGCCCCCACCCACTCGTGCTCTGTCTCTCTCTCTCAAAAATAAATAAACATCAAAAAAATTTTTTAAAAAGAGTCAAACATGACAAGTGAATATCTGTCATGTCTATCAGGGAGTCACATCAGAAAATACTTGAAAAGTCATCTCATTTCTGTAGTCATATATAGATTACTTAAAATGCTTTCTACTATTCTCCTGGACTCTAGTTTCTCCTCATCCCAACTCGCTCTGTATACTGTTGCTTAGTCAGTTTTCTCAGCTCTGTGACCTTGGACAAATCACCAAACCTCTCGGTCTGTTTCGTTATCTGCTAAATGAGGTGGCTGTGCTAGATTACCGTCCTTTCTACTGTGTTAGAGTCCTCAAATCCCACAGAGGTACCTTGGTGCCTTTGGTGCCACTGAGCAGGTTGGAGGAAAGGTAGGCCAGAGGCTAAGTTGGCAGGCCTCTGTGTATCCATTCAAACACAGCAGCCCTTTTAGAAATTATAGGCCTGGGATGCCTGGGTGGCTCAGTCGGTTGAGTGTCTGACTTCGGCTAAAGTCATAATCTCACAGTTTGTGGGTTTGAGCCCCATGTCGGGCTCTGTGCTGACAGCTCAGAGCCTGGAGTCTGCTTCATATTCTGTGTCTCCCTCTCTCTCTCTGATCCTCCCCACTCACACTCTGTCTCTCTCTCTCTCTCAGAAATAAACATTAAAAAAAAATTTTTTTTTTTAAAGAAAAAGAAGTTATGGGCCTGCCTAAAACCTGGTTTGGAAAGCCAGTTCTGCTATTTCAAAAAGTTTATTTCCATGATTTCCAAGGGCCCTTCTTGTTTCCTTAAACTAGGACTTAAAATTAAAATCACTAGGATGTTTTAATGTGATAGTGTTTACACACAGAAACACAATAAACAACTCAATTTTATTGTTGCTTTTTTTTCTAACCACTTTTTAATCTGGGGATCACCTCAGAATAGGATGCAGTGCACTACTTAGCACAACAATTTGAATATGCACTCTGAATGCAATTGGCAACTCCCATAAAGACTATTATTTTGAAAGCCATAGAAAAAGGGCTTACAAAGTTGAGGAGCAAATTCAATTTCTGCATACTTTTTTTTTCTCTGAGGCAACAGCAAATCTGTGTCTTAATCCAAGCAAATGCACAGAAACACATTATCTGTAGTCCCACAATTACCGAGTTTCCAAGTCTCCTCCACAAGTACTATCTTCTTTGTATCTTCTTTTGTATTCCTGTAGTCACTGACCCTGAAAGTTAAGTTTACTAGAGTAATTAGAGGTGCCAAACAAATCAAATAAGTAATTTTCCAGAGCCACCTTTCTTCCTCAGCTTCTAAAGCTGGGGGGTTGTCAGGGGAGGTTTCTTAGAATCATCTGGGAAGCCTTTCCAACCTACACTTAGTGTGCCCCACACCCCTCTCCCTCCTGCAAAGCGCTGTTTTAGCTTGGGGCTTCATGGAGTCCCACTTAAAAGGGCCTGTCCATCTTTTTAAATCCTACTCGATCTAAGATAGATATAGGTTAAAAACAAGTGAACATAGAAGACACTGGCTTTGTCACAACTGGTTGGGCAAGTCACTTCTTTCTGGTCTCAGTTTTTTCCTCTGCTCTTTGAGGTCCCCTTCCAGCTTTGAAATTCTCAGACTGCATATCCTGTCTAAAAAGCTTTCTGAAGTACTCTTAGCATAGAATGACTTGTCATTTCTTAGTTTTCCAACAGCCTGTGCAATACAGCATATCCCCTAGTTCTGTACTGTCCTATGTTGCCCTCTAGTTGTTTTCACATGAATTTTTTTTCTTCTCAACCAAAGTTAGTTTAAAATATATTTAGTTGAAGAACTTATTTTCCAGGTTAGGCAGTGTGCATTCTGCTTAACTTAAATCCCCTAGGGCAACTTGTGGTGTGTCCGAAGGCAATCAGTATATTGATTCATTCAAAGCAATGACATCCCTTCTTTCAAAGACCTGGAGTTCTGTTTTTACATCATTGCTGTCCAGTAGAAATATAATGTGATCCCGATATGTAATTTTAAGTTTTCTAGTGGGCACGTTAAAAAAGTGAAAAGATACAAGTGAAATTAATTGTAACCCTATCTTTAACCCAAACATATACAAAATATTAGCACTTTAACATAGTGTGAAAATCGAGATATTTTATATGCCTTTTTCGTAGTAAGTTTTCGAAATTGGTTGTGTATTTTACGCCTACAGCACATTTCGTTTCAAAATAGCCACATCCGCGGGCTCAGTAGCCCCATGTAGCTAGAGGCTACCCTGTTGAACACCGCAGTTCTGCATGATTGGGTTGCTTTCCAAACCGGCCACTTTTTTTTTCTATTCTTAGGACACTGAGCACTAGGTTAGCTGGAAGGGTGTAAAACTTAATCGGACTCATTCTTGTAAGGGAAATATAGTTGTAAATCGCTAGCTGTAATCCATTGTCGTTGGTGTCTTGACAGATTCACAGAAAGTGGAAATTTTCAGTGGCTTGGGGGGGGGTATAAAAGAAGGTTTCACAAAATAACTTTTGAAAGGAAACTGTGGAGTGACTAGAGTTGCAGGTTACCAGGGGTGTGTGAGGGAGGGGTGGGTGCGTGTAGGAGCCCCGCCGATAGGTCGCAGGGGTGCGGGGGAGGGGTGTAGAGTGTGCATGCGTGCGTGCGTGTGTGCGTGTGTGTGTGTGTGTGTAGGAGGGTGACGTGAATGGGAAGAGGGCGGGCCCCAGAATTGGCTGGGAGAAGGCTGGGGCTCCCGAGGCTGGATGCATGGAAACCGCAGGGGGGGCGCCCTTTGCACTTCGCACTCAAGCGCACAGACGACCAAACCTAGGGAGCAAGGGGGCGCCTGGAGCCCCTGTCTGCCCCGGCCCCTCAACAAAGGGAGCACCTCGTGAGGTGAGGCGTGCGCCTGGTCTGCCCCCGCAGTGAATTCAGCCTCGTCCCGCCGGGGCTAAGCTCAGAGACCACGGAACATCCCGGCTAGGGGTCGGCCACGAGGAGCAAACCGTAAAACAGCACCCAGGGATGTACCTGTTTGCTTGTTTTTAGCAGATCCCTACTACTTGTGATAGGCAGCAGCCTGCAAAAATAAGCCTATGGAACCGGTGGCTAGTGTCTGCAACCAGTGGCTTCCGGAAGTTCTTTGACGCTTTGGTAACGACGGAGCGACTGGACCAATACAGCGCTCTTTCCGGTCTCGTTTACACTCGCCGAGTTCTCCTTTTCCAAGATTGCCTTTGACCCCGGAAGTGAGGTTTTCCGCGTACCTTCCTCCCAGCAAGATGGCAACAGCCGAAGACGAGTTACTGCCACCGCGGCTTCCCGAGCTGTTTGAAACCAGCAAGCAGCTTCTGGACGAAGTCGAAGTAGCGACTGAGCCCACCGGTTCCCGGATAATCCAAGATAAGGTGTTCAAGGGACTAGACCTCCTTAAGAAGGCTGTTGAAATGTTAGCACAGCTCGACTTGTTCAGGTATGGGGGACAGGGTAATAATGGCTAAGAACGGAGGTAATAATGGTTACCAAGGGTGGAGTCATTGAGTCTGGGTAGAGGAGACCCTTTTAAAAAGGACTAGGAACCTTTCATTCCCACCTCCCGCTGCGATCTTGTGTACCTTGTTTACGTTCTCCACCTGACTTCGAGATAGTTGATATCCCGCGACTCTGCTCCCTAGTGTCGACTCTTTGCAAAGGCATTGGGTATGAGCCGTCAGCCACCTTCATTCAAGAAAACCGGCCACTGTTCCTCGGGCCTTCTCCCTTTGCACACCCACCGCCCTCCCCTCCCCCAGGCAGCAAGGGGCTACAGTGTGATTGCCCATCCAGGCTTCACAGCCTCCTCTTTGCTCTTTCCAGCCGAAATGAAGATTTGGAAGAGATTGCTTCCACCGACCTGAAGTACCTGCTGGTGCCAGCATTTCAAGGAGCGCTCGCCATGAAACAAGTCAACCCCAGCAAGCGTCTAGATCATTTGCAGTGGGCTCGAGAACACTTTTTAAACTACTTAACTCAGTGCCAATACTATCATGTGGCAGAGTTTGAGCTGCCCAAAACGAAGAACAACTCACCTGATAATAATACTGCTAGTTCCTCCATGGCCTATCCTAGCCTCGTTGCAATGGCATCTCAAAGACAGGCTAAAATAAAGAGGTGGGTCAATAGCTATAATTTGAGGACTGCCCAATGGCAGTGCTATTGTGGGGGTGTGTGTGCATGTTTTTGGGAGGGAGGGGAACAGTGGTGTCTGTCACTCTTTTGGTTCCTGTTGAGCATTAGGCCTGGTGAGAGGAAGTTCTCCTGAGTTTTTCAAGAAGCTTCTGCCTTTGTTGAGATGGTCATACCTGTCGGACCTCTGGTACCCTGTGGTTGCCAACAGCAGAACATTCTTTAGCATAGCGTCTCCCGCTCATATCCCACAGCACAGCACAGCAATATTCATATGGTACAATGGGGTAGATATCTCTGAAGGGCACAGTGTCTTGTAGCTATAATCCATTTATGGTCCACTGAGTGAGAAGTTCTGTTCTGAGTAATGGCTCAGGTGTGTAACATCCTGAGCTAATGTTAGTCCTGCACAGCTTCATCATGTGACCTTGAAGTTGCTTACTCTCAGTTTAGTGTAAAGAACCATTTGATGAGTGCTCACAGTGTCCAGGATCTATGCTAGGCACTGGGGGTACAAACTGAGTGTGTTTGTAGGAATATGGGTGGTCTCCACCTTGGAGGAGTTTACAGTATGGTGAGGAAAAGAGGCATAGAAACAGAGTAGCAATATAAAAGGATGTGATGGAGAAATGCACAGGTACTGTGAGAACAGACAGGAAGGGCACCTAACCAAAGAAGGAGCAGGAGAGACAGAAGTCTCCCTGGAGGAGGTGACTCCTGTGATGAGTTGTTTAAGGATGGATAGGAGTATCATCTAGAGGAAGAGGAAACACTATTTCCAGCAGAGGAAATAGTAAAGCTACAGGGGCATGAAAGAGCACAGTGCTGGGCTTGGAATGTATGTGGGGAACTACTGTAAGCAATCAGATGATGCTAGAACATGAAAGGGGTGAGGGAAAAGGGGAAGGAGCGATGCTGAAGAATGTTGTGGGGTCCAGACCAAGGAGACTTGGGGTGTGAGGAAGGTGAAGGAACAGCCCTACTGCTAAGAACGTGGGGAGGGGTTTTAGTCTCAGTTCCACCATTTAATCACTCTGGATTGGGGTAAGTTGCTTCATCACTTGTGCCTTAATTTCCCCAGCTGTAAAATTGGATAACAATAGGTCTTTCTTCATAAAGTAGTTTTGAAGATGAAAAGAGAAATACACAAAAAGCGCTTAGCACAGTGTCTGACACAGTAAATACTCAAAGTCAGCTACTGTTATGTCTTAGTAGCTGAGTACAGGTTGTGGAGTCAGAGTGGGGTTTGAGACCCAGCTTTACCTGTAAGCCATTGGACTTTGGGTAACTTATATAACCTGTCTGAGCCTCAGGGTTCCTCATGTGAAATCATGTAAAAATAATAATTGTACCTGTTTTATAGGATTAAGAAACATAAATAAGAGCACATAAAACAGCTAGCACAGTATCTGGCACATAGTCACTAGTCTATAAATGTCACTTACCAGTAGGCCATGCTAAAGAACCTAAACTTCAGTTGCTAACTGGGATTCACTGGAAGTTTTGGGTTTTTTTTTTTTTAAGAGTAGCACGATCATATTTGCATTTTAACTAGCATACACTGGTAGCAGTTAGGAAGCGGTGTGAGGGAGAATATTAGATCCAGTTAGGTCACAAGTAATGAGGCCTCACTACAGCAGTGGCAGAAGAGATGGGATAGATTTATTTAGAAGGGTTGAATCGGCAGAAAACTTGGTGATCAGTTAGTTCTGAGAGGTGGGGTAGATGGAAGCAACACAAGGAAGGTTTCCACGTTTGTGTGATAGGTAGATGGCTTGTGGAACTCATTAAGATGGGGAATGAGGAGGAAGAACAAATCAGGGGATAGGAAAGTGTAAAAATTTGGTATTGAGCCATTTAAGGTGTTTAGGAGTCCTCCAGATAGAGGTATCTGGTAGTATGTAGCTCAGAGGAGAGGCCTGGTCTAGAGAGGTGAAAATTGATTCATTCACTTGGCCAATATGTATTAAGCCTTTCTTGTGCACCAGGAACTGTTCTAGGTAATGGAGAACCAGATGAAGTCAATGGCCTCATGAAGCTTTTATTTTGGTGGAGGAGACAGACAATAAGGTAGTAAATAATAATATAATTTCAGGTGGTATATATAGTTCAGGGTTAGTGACAGTGAATAATTTTTGAGGAAATGGGATAAACTGATAGGAAGTGGAATTCAGCATCATGTCTTTTGTAAGAAGGTGGGGGCAGCTCATTGGCACGTAACAGGTAGTTTAAGCAGTGAGTTTGGTATCCAAATAATTGTACTTTACCCCAAAAAGGACTATAAATGCCATAGAGATACAGTGTTGTAGAGAAAGACCAAGGAGTGAGCACATCTGGTTGGAGGGATGAGGATGAAGTTTCAGGATGCAATGCACTTGAGAAGAGCCTTGAATTATGGTCAAGAATGGAAATTACAGATTTTCCTGAATGTAAAAGAAATAATACTGATTGTAGAAAATTGGAAAACCAATATTTTTTGAATTAAAAAAAAAAGGCCTTAATCCTGGCACTCAAAGATGATCTTTGTTAACTTCCTGATGTATTTGCTTCCAGATATATAGTTACTTTAGTTAATAAGTGTGGAATAATACTGTATATATAGTTTTTTTATCCTCTTCAAGCCTAACATCATATTGTGAGCATTTCCCTGTGTCTTTTGAAACCATGATATTTAATGGTTACATAATATTCCATCCTATAGTTGTGCCACAATTATTTAATCTTTTATCGTCAAATATTTAGATTATGTATAGATTGGGGGGGGCTCGTTTGTTTCTTTTGGTTTTGCTCTTGTAAGTAGTGGTATGAACAGACATCTTTAACTGCATCTGTCACTGTTTCATTAGGATAGATTTCTAGAAGGACCAGTGACTAGATCAAAGGGTTTGGATATTTTAAGACTTGATGGTAGCAACATTGCTTTCCACAATAACAAAGTTTTAGAATATGCCCCACCACACTGGGCTTGCACGTTAACACTTAGAAAATCCAGTTGGGAAAACCAAAAAAGGTATCTCATTGTTTTTACTTGCATTTCTTTGGCTGGAAAGCTTGGTCTTTGAACATTTTTTAAAAATGTCTACCAGACAAGATAACAACGTTATCTTTATGCTAATGGCTCCCACATTTATGTCATGAACCCAGACCTTTCCTGACCTTCAGACTCACAGACGTCTAAGATTTAACATGGCCTAAGTTGAACCCTTGGTTTTTTAACTCCCAATGTGCCCCCACACCCAGGTCTTCATCTCATTGAGTGCACCACCATTCACTTAGGAGTTAGCTTCACTTCCTCCCTTCTGAATCTCTACATCCCATCCACCAGCCAGGCCTGCCAGTTCTAGCTACAAAACGAATCTTCTGTTCTTCTGTTTCTCTGGGTCTCCACTATCATACCTTAGTGTAGGCCAATAGCACTTCACCTGAAATAGCCAAACCACTAACTATGAGGCCCTGCACAGTCTGGCACCTGCTTCTCTTCAGGCTTACCCTCTCCGCTAGGTTCCAGCCCCAGTTGCCTTTTCTTTCAGTTCTTTGCACAAACCCAGTTCCTTCCTACTACAGTCTTTGTATGTGTTCTCCTTGCATGACATGCTCCTCACTTTTCTGTCGTCCTGGGCTTTGTCTTTCTCCTCTGCTCTAGAATGTGTACTCCTTGAGGGCAGAAGCTATTTCTCTCTTATTCACTGTGGTATACCTAGCACAGGGCCTGGCAAAGAGGAGGTGCTCAAGAAATATTTATTGTTGACAAGCAGGGGGAACAACATGAGCAGAAGCCCAAGGCGCTTGAGGTATGTACAGGGAATGCAGAATGGTCCAGTTAGGCAGAAGCTAAAAGTACTGTGGTCGGAGGTCTGCACAAGAAAGTAATGTGTGTATAGAATCCTGAAAGTGAGAGGCAGAAAGACAAATTCATATGTTATAATAGTATTTCAGCTGGGAAGAAGAGATAAAAATGAAGTGACAGCTATCAAAGACATTAGTTTTGCAGGAAACATTTGTATGATTAGAAAACACATTGTTGAGATCCTTGTTTATTTTCTGTAAGTCTTCCCTCTTTACCTACTGAGGCCATCCTACATAAAACACCTAAATGGTATATCGTCTCTCTCAAAACCTGTTTCTTCACATATCCTCTCTACTGATTCTCAACTTTGACAGTAAGTATGAGTCTGGTTTGATTATCTGCACCTCCATTCTTGTGACAGAAATAGAGAAGTAGAAGCTAGGTAAGTAATGGATGGGTCTAGTGTTAGATTCACTGAACTTAGATTCCGAAGTGCCAGCTGGGTAGCCATGTCCATAGACAGAGGGCAATGTAACTAAAACTGGGAGGAGACTGTTTGGTGGCTAGTGCTAAAACTTTAGGAGCTTTTGGTGGGTATGGATAGTTTACCAAGGAAAAACGTTCAGAGAGGGAAAAAATGCCAAGGATAAAACCTTGGGGCAAATTAAGGGAGCAGAAAGAGGCGGGAAAGAGCAATCAGAAGTAAGACACTCAGCAAAGTATAGATAGAAGTGCTTTTAGAAGCCTGAGAAAGAGAGAGAGCAAATGTTAAGTACTCTTTGAAGCTTCTCTCTGCCAAGCTCCCCTCCTAAATACTGTAACATTTAGTTTTTGTTACTTATCACAGTGTAACTATCTGTCATTCTGTAAACTGCAAACTCCTAAAGGTCAGAGACCTTGACTAATTGTATCTTTAGTGTCATAATTGTATCACTGTATCCCTAGAGCCCAAGACAACAAGAGGATTATAGTAAGTACATGAAATTTCTGTGGGAGGAACAGTTACATGGTAGTCATAAGACAAATTGAAGCAATACAGTATTGCACATAAAGCCTGGACTTGGAGTGACCAATCTGATTTCCTCCACTTAATAAGTGGGGCATCATCTAGCCCCTCCTGGCCTCCATTTTCCCATCCTCTAACAATATTTGTATTCTGTTGCTGCTTATGAAGTACTTTCATGTGTATTGTTCCATTTGATTCTGTTAACAACCCCAGGAAATGTAGCTTATTATCCCTATTTTAGAGATAAGGAAATGGGATATGAGAATTTGTTTGTCCAGAGTTACCTCATAAGTGTTCGGGCTAGGATTTAAATGCAGATCTTCAAATTCCCAGTTCTCGTGCTCATTCCAGCAAGGCACAGAAAGAGAAGAATGGTCATTTGAAAGGATAGACTATGGATTGAAGGAAGGTGTTTCTAGGATGGGGGAAAGGCACCAGTAGAGTGAAAAATTGTAACTGCTGATGCCAGGATGATTGATAGCGTGAGTCCTGGGAAAATGTGGGTAGTGACAGGTTTGATAGCAAAAGTGGAATGGTAAAGACATCGCCCTGGTAAAAACAGCATTAGCTCCTTAAAGACGAGGGAAGGAGGAAAGGTGAAACTACAGAGATTTTAAGGGAAAGAAGGAGATTGATGGCCATTGTCTGGCCATCTGGCACGTGTGATGGTGGCATGGAATCCACAAAAGATGAACAAAAAGAGATGAGCAAGAGTGACCGCTTGGCCAAAGTTTGATCATTTGAATTTGTTGTTGACTCATTTGACACAAATCTGTAATTCATGAGCTCTCTGCAGCAGCCTGAGACCAGAAAAAGGGAATGGGGAAAGTTGTCCAGAGTCAGAAGGGTGACAGGCATCGGGGATCCTAGGGTGGTAGGGAGTGTTTCCATGTAATGGCTCACCATGGGAAATCTAGAACAGTGCTGAAGGTCTAGGATGGTGATTTTCAATCTGTCCCTTGGAGCTGTAAGATTCCACCACAGTGCCTGGGTAAGGGGGGATGTTGGGAGCCCTCCTCTATTTTAACTAGGGTGGATTTTTATCTGTTTATTACTTACGGAGTTCCAAATAAACTCTTACAAGAAGAAAGGGTTCTTGGAGTGCCTAGGTAGCTCAGTCAGTTAAGGGTCCGACTCTTGATCTCAGCTCAGGTCTTGATCTCAGGGTCGTGAGTTCAAGCCCCACATTGGGCTCCGCGCTGGGTGTGAAGCCTACTTTAAAGAAGAAGGAGAAGGAGAGGAAGGAGAGGAAGAAGAAAGGGTTCTTTTACTACGACAAAACGGTTTTAAAAACGCTGGCCAAAAAAGCAGGAGTGGAAGAGCTAGAAGTTTCAAAGATGACAAGGAGTGAAATCGTAGGAGTAAGGAAGTGAAAAAGCAGCTGGAGAGCACGGTTACACTGCATTTAGATAATGGGAGAGGAAGTACAAGAACGTTACTCAGAGGACCAGTAAACTGACCCAGAATTTACCCTGGGTTGTATACATTCTAAGGCCCTGGTATGTTTTTTCCTGATGTAGGTACATCCAGGAAAGAGGGTGGGGGTAGGATTGGGACCAGAATGAAATGTTCTCAAGCAATGTCTGTAATAGCATTCATGAACTAGGAATTGACCTTTGTGCTGTTTTGCTCAGAAGCTGCCAATGACGATGCTGTGACAGTTATTTGTAACATATAAACTGCCCCATTTGTTGGGTAAAAGGATCAGAAGATCCTAAAAGTTTGTATAATAAAGAATGTCTCCAGAGCAGTGGTTCTTGATTTTACATGGGTCATGGACCTTGTTGATAATCTGATAAGAACTACAGATCTCTCCCAGGCCAAAAAATTTTAAAAATAAAAAGGTAGAATTCTATATTAAATTTCAGGGAATTCAAGGACCTCCTCCCCTCAAACTCTATCCATGGACCTCAGGTTAAGAACTCCAGATTCTTTTCCTTGACTTTTCTCTCTCAAGCCCTTACATCCAATAAATCTGTTTTCTATTTTAAATACATCCACATCTCTCCACCTCCCTGTTTCAAGTCACTGTCTCATTTAGATTGTGGCAATATCCTCTTAATTGATGTCCCTGCTTCCATCCTTGCCTCCCACCTCCCGCCCCACATTCTATACTCAGTACAGCAGCCAGACTGGCCCTTATAAGAAAAATTTTCATGTCACTCTATTTATGTCATGTATTCTCTTCAAAAGCCTCCAGTGGCTTTCCTATCTCAAAATATCCTGGTATTTAATATTTGGGGTCTTGGAGCACACAGGGTTCTACAAATTGTGGTCCTGGCTATCTCTCTTACCTCATTTACTGTCATTCTTCTTCACGCCAGCCACACCGGCCTCCTATCTGTTTTGCAGACATGTCAAGTCAGGCTCTCTCCCACTCCAGGACCTTCGTATTGCTTTTCCACCTTAGAATACTTTTTTGGATATTGGCATGGCTTGCTTCCTTACTGAAGTCTTTGCTCAGATGTCACCTCTTCCTGATCACCTTGTATATAATAGCAGTTCTACTTCTATGCCATCATTCTGTTCACCTTACCTTGCTTTTTGCTGCTGCTTCATGGCACTTATCACAACCTGACTCATCATCTCTTTTTGTCTGCTTCCACTAGAACGAAAGCTTCAGGAGAGCAAGGACTTTGTTGTATACACTGCTGTATATCCAGCACTGAGAAGAGTGCCTATCACACAATAGGTACTCAGTAAATATTTTTCAGATGAATGATAGATGACATGTAGAATGTATCCTGAAAAAGGCAAGCAGGATGGTTGTGAGTCTTTATATTAGGCACCTGGCTGGGTCAGATGGTGATTTTAAGCTCCATGTTAAGCATAAAGCTTACCTTTTAAAAAATGTGATAGTGTAAATAAAAGCACTTAGTGTAGCACCTTGTACTTGAGAAAAATATAATAGAGTATTTCCTTGGTTCAAACCATATGATTCCCTTAGCAAAAGGATGAGCCAGAAGAGCTGGGACTGTTTTGCAATCTGTGACTCCTTGAAGTGGTACTTCCCAAGTGGACATTGTTTGATACTAAGTATCTAACCTAGTAAGCCTTGAGCTTCCACCTGGAAGATGATGGGAGGAGTTGCTCAGATCAGGTTATATCTGTAATTTTCCAGCTTTAGAATGTATTTCTGAGCCCCTATTCATCCATTCCTTGCCTTGCAGTCTTGAGGGAACTGCCCTGGTGGTGAGTTCTGGGGTATAGAATCTGTATTTTTGCCAAAGGGGAAACCGGCATACTCACTGCCTGGTCATCAGCAAAGGTAAACTCTTATTGTGGCCTTCTTTGATGGAATAGCGCTCTATTTTTGAGTTCATGGGTAATGCTTTTCTGTGCAACAGATACAAGCAGAAGAAGGAGGTGGAGCATAGGTTGTCCGCACTGAAATCTGCTGTGGAAAGTGGTCAAGCAGATGATGAGCGTGTTCGTGAATATTACCTCCTTCACCTTCAAAGGTGGATTGGTATCAGCTTAGAAGAGATTGAGAGCATTGACCAGGAGATGAAGATCCTGAGAGAAAAAGACTCCTCAAAACAGGTAAGCCTGGTCACTGCCCATATAGCTCAAAAAGCTGTTAGACATTTGGACGTTCTACAAGAGAGTAATCAAATTAAAATCCTTTTAAGTCTCCATAAAATCATTGTTCTTCTTAAGATTAGTGGAGAAGGCTGAAGATTCACTAGGCGTAGCCTTCTCTCTAGCTTACAGTGTTGTTTCCCAGGGATTTCTAACCTGTAAAACACTTCTAGCCATTTGTAATTTTGTGACATGCCACAGGTAGGGAGACTTCTTTAAAGTAAAAATTGGTTTTGGCCATTAGAGGTCATGACTGCCTAAGGAATGCACACGGAGGTGGGCCTTTAAAATCTGTGTTTGACTGTAATAAACAAATCAGAAGAGGGATGGGATGGGAACTGAGAAGGAAAGTAGCACTGGAGGAGAGAAAGAAAAGTGTAGGAAGAAGATCAAAGGAAAGATCAGGAATATATTTAGGTTTGGGGAGGAATCCAAATTTAACCTTAGACAATGATGCTCTCTTACACCCTTAGATCTCCCAAGTAGGAGACACAGAAGGACATTTCCATGCACAAAATACTGGGTGTACTGATAAAACCTGATGTAAGGCAGCTTTGGCCAACTTTGAAGATCATCACCGTGTTTTGGAGCTGCTGCTTCAAAAGATTAGGCTCCTCTGCCACTTACTTTTTGGTTCAAGATACAAGCATGGATTGAGTTGAATTTATCAGCTAGTCGCAAGCATTTATTTCGGTCCTCAGAGAAACCTCTTCCAAATTGGATTTGTGCTAATTATTAGCCCAGGAGCTTATGCCTCCAGGTAACATCAACCTAGTTCCTCATGTTAAACGATCAAAGAATAAACAATATTCTAAGACCAGGAGGCCCCTTGAGCATCTCTAGATGAATGGTTTTCAAGCATTTTGAGGCTGGACTCTTCTGGATCCTCTCCTGCCCCCCTTCTTTGTTGTTGTTGTTGTTGTTGTTGTTGTTGTTGTTGTTGTTGTTAAACACTCCCTTATTTGGTGTTGGGATCAGCTCTGGAAGTGATGGACGTAAACCCAAGTGAACACCTTTTCTCTAACCATACTTTGTTTCAGTATGCTCGGTACAGCTGAGGTTCCCTGAAACATTGTTATATGACACTGTATGAAAGTTACTAACACAGTCTTCCCCCCTTGCATTTAGGAACACCGTCTTCTAAAAACCTGGAAGTTCTTGACAGTTAATTGCATAGTTACATTGGAAAGGGTCTTAATCATTCAACTTTAGCACTGAAGGCCAGGCTGAGGAAAGGGACTTCAAAATCAGCTTGAGGGATTTATCTGGAACATGGAAAAAGCCTTTGGAATCTCCTTCTTTAGAGGGGAATATTTTTTTTATTTTTTTTAATAATGCAAATCATTTTATTTTTTTTTCAGTTTCTTTCCTTTTTTTTCAATATGAAGTTTATTGTCAAATTGGTTTCCATACAACACCCAGTGCTCATCCCAAAAGGTGCCCTCCTCAATACCCATCACCCACCCTCCCCTCCCTCCCACCCCCCATCAACCCTCAGTTCTCAGTTTTTAAGAGTCTCTTATGCTTTGGCTCTCTTCCACTCTAATCTCTTTTTTTTTTCCTTCCCCTCCCCCATGGGTTTCTGTTCAGTTTCTCAGGATCCACATAAGAGTGAAAACATATGGTATCTGTCTTTCTCTGTATGGCTTATTTCACTTAGCATAACACTCTCCAATTTGATCCATGTTGCTACAAAGGGCCATATTTCATTCTTTCTCATTGCCACGTAATACTCCATTATGTATATAAACCACAATTTCTTTATCCATTCATCAGTTGATGGACATTTAGGCTCTTTCCATAATTTGGCTATTGTTGAGAGTGCTGCTATAAACATTGGGGTACAAGTGCCCCTATGCATCAGTACTCCTGTATCCCTTGGGTAAATTCCTAGCAGTGCTATTGCTGGGTCATAGGGTAGGTCTATTTTTAATTTTTTGAAAAACCTCCACACTATTTTCCAGAGTGGCTGCACCAATTTGCATTCCCACCAACAGTACAAGAGGGTACCTATTTCTCCACATCCTCTCCAGCATCTATACTCTCCTGATGAACACATTTTGGCCACTCTGACTGGCGTGAGGTGATATCTGAGTGTGGTTTTGATTTGTATTTCCCTGATGAGGAGCGACGTTGAGCATCTTTTCATGTGCCTGTTGGCCATCCAGATGTCTTCTTTAGAGAAGTGTCTATTCATGTTTTCTGCCCATTTCTTCACTGGGTTATTTGTTTTCTGGGTGTGGAGTTTGGTGAGCTTTTTATAGATTTTGGATACTAGCCCTTTGTCTGATATGTCATCTGCAAATATCTTTTCCCATTCCTTTGGTTGCCTTTTAGTTTTGTTGGTTGTTTCCTTTGCTGTGCAGAAGCTTTTTATCTTCATAAGGTCCCAGTAGTTCATTTTTGCTTTTAATTCCCTTGCCTTTGGGGATGGGTCAAGTAAGAGATTGCTATGGCTGAGGTCAGAGAGGTCTTTTCCTGCTTTCTCCTCCAGGGTTTTGATGGTTTCCTGTCTCACATTCAGGTCCTTTATCCATTTTGAGTTTATTTTTGTGAATGGTGTGAGAAAGTGGTCTAGTTTCAACCTTCTGCATGTTGCTGCCCAGTTCTCCCAGCACCATTTGTTAAAGAGGCTGTCTTTTTTCCATTGGGTGTTCTTTCCTGCTTTGTCAAAGATGAGTTGGCCATACGTTTGTGGGTCTAGTTCTGGGGTTTCTATTCTATTCCATTGGTCTATGTGTCTGTTTTTGTGCCAATACCATGCTGTCTTGATGATGACAGCTTTGTAGTAGAGGCTAAAGTCTGGGATTGTGATGCCTCCTGCTTTGGTCTTCTTCTTCAAAATTGCTTTGGCTATTCGGGGCCTTTTGTGGTTCCATATGAATTTTAGGATTGCTTGTTCTAGTTTCGAGAAGAATGCTGGTGCAATTTTGCTTGGGATTGCATTGAATGTGTAGATAGGTTTGGGTAGTATTGACATTTTGACAATATTTATTCTTCCAATCCATGAGCAGGGAATGTTTTTCCATTTCTTTAAATCTTCAATTTCCTTCATAAGCTTTCTATAGTTTTCAGCATACAGATCTTTTACATCTTTGGTTAGATTTATTCCTAGGTATTTTATGCTTCTTGGTGCAATTGTGAATGGGATCAGTTTCTTCATTTGTCTTTCTGTTGCTTCATTGTTAGTGTATAAGAATGCAACTGATTTCTGTACATTGATTTTGTATCCTGCAACTTTGCTGAATTCATGTATCAGTTCTAGCAGACTTTGGTGGAGTCCACCGGATTTTCCATGTATAATATCATGTCATCTGCAAAAAGCGAAAGCTTGAGTTCATCTTTGCCAATTTTGATGCCTTTGATTTCCTTTTGTTGCCTGATTGCTGATGCTAGAAATTCCAGCACTATGTTAAACAGCAGCGGTGAGAGTGGGCATCCCTGTCGTGTTCCTGATCTCAGGGAAAAAGCTCTCAGTTTTTCCCCATTGAGGATGATGTTAGCTGTGGGCTTTTCATAAATGGCTTTGATGATCTTTAAGTATGTTCCTTCTTTCCCGACTTACTCGAGGGTTTTTATTAAGAAGGGTTGCTGAACTTTGTCAAAGGCCTTTTCTGCATCGATTGACAGGATCATATGGTTCTTATCTTTTCTTTTATTAATGTGATGTATCACATTGATTGATTTGCGAATGTTGAACCAGCCCTGCATCCCAGGAATGAATCCCACTTGATCATGGTGAATCATTCTTTTTATATGCTGTTGAATTCGATTTGCTAGTATCTTATTGAGAATTTTTACATCCATATTCATCAGGGATATTGGCCTGTAGTTCTCTTTTTTTACTGGGTCTCTGTCTGGTTTAGGAATCAAAGTAACACTGGCTTCATAGAATGAGTCTGGAAGTTTTCCTTCCCTTTCTATTTTTTGGAATAGCTTGAGAAGGATAGGTATTATCTCTGCTTTAAACGTCTGGTAGAACTCCCCTGGGAAGCCATCTGGTCCTGGACTCTTATTTGTTGGGAGATTTTTGATGACTGATTCAGTTTCTTCGCTGGTTATGGGTCTGTTCAAGCTTTCTATTTCCTCCTGATTGAGTTTTGGAAGCGTGTGGGTGTTTAGGAATTTGTCCATTTCTTCCAGGTTGTCCAATTTGTTGGCATATAATTTTTCATAGTATTCCCTGATACTTGCTTGTATCTCTGAGGGACTGGTTGTAATAATTCCATTTTCATGCATGATTTTATCTATTTGAGTCATCTTCCTTTTCTTTTTGAGAAGCCTGGCTAGAGGTTTATCAATTTTGTTTATTTTTTCAAAAAACCAACTCTTGGTTTCGTTGATCTGCTCTACAGTGTTTTTAGATTCTATATTGTTTATTTCTGCTCTGATCTTTATTATTTCTCTTCTTCTGCTGGGTTTAGGCTGCCTTTGCTGTTCTGCTTCTATTTCCTTTAGGTGTGCTGTTAGATTTTGTATTTGGGATTTTTCTTGTTTCTTGAGATAGGCCTGGATTGCAATGTATTTTCCTCTCAGGACTGCCTTCGCTGTGTCCCAAAGCGTTTGGATTGTGGTGTTTTCATTTTCGTTTGTTTCCATATATTTTTAATTTCTTCTCTAATTGCCTGGTTGACCCACTCATCCTTTATTAGGATGTTCTTTAACCTCCATGCTTTTGGAGGTTTTCCAGACTTTTTCCTGTGGTTGATTTCAAGCTTCATAGCATTGTGGTCTGAAAGTATGCATGGTATGATTTCAATTCTTGTATACTTATGAAGGGCTGTTTTGTGACCCAGTATGGGATCTATCTTGGAGAATGTTCCATGTGCACTCGAGAAGAAAGTATATTCTGTTGCTTTGGGATGCAGAGTTCTAAATAGATCTGTCAAGTCCATCTAACCCAATGTATCATTCAGGGCCCTTGTTTCTTTATTGACCGTGTGACTAGATGATCTATCCATTTCTGTAAGTGGAGTGTTAAAGTCCCCTGCAATTACCACATTTTTATCAATATGGTTGCTTATGTTTGTGATTAATTGTTTTATATACTTGGGGCTCCTGTATTCAGTGCATAGACATTTATAATTGTTAGCTCTTCCTGATGGATAGACCCTGTGATTATTATATAATGCCCTTCTTCATCTCTTGTTACAGCCTTTAATTAATTAATTAATTTATTTATTTTTTACGTTTATTTTTGAGACAGAGACAGAGCATGAACGGGGGAAGGGCAGACAGAGAGGGAGACACAGAACCAGAAGCAGGCTCCAGACTCTGAGCCATCAGCCCAGAGCCCGACGCAGGGCTCGAACTCACGGTCTGTGAGATCGTGACCTGAGCCAAAGTCGGACGCCCAACCGACTGAGCCACCCAGGCGCCCCGACAGCCTTTAATTTAAAGTCCAGTTTGTCTGATATAAGTATGGCTACTCCAGCTTTCTTTTGACTTCCAGTGGCATGATAAATAGTTCTCCATCCCCTCACTCTCAATCTGAAGGTGTCCTCAGGTCTAAAATGAGTCTCTTGTAGACAGCAAATAGATGGGTCTTGTTTTTTTATCCATTCTGATACCCTATGTCTTTTGGTTGGCGCATTTAATCCATTTGCATTCAATGTTATTATAGAAAGATATGGGTTTAGAGTCATTGTGATGTCCGTAGGTTTCATGGTTGTAGCGATGTCTCTGGTACTTTGTCTCAGAGGATCCCCCTTAGGATCTCTTGTAGGGCTGGTTTAGTGGTGATGAATTCCTTCAGTTTGTGTTTGTTTGGGAAGACCTTTATCTCTCCTTCTATTCTAAATGACAGACTTGCTGGGTAAAGGATTCTCGGCTGCATATTTTTTCTGCTGATCACATTGAAGATCTTCTGCCATTCCTTTCTGGCCTGCCAAGTTTCAGTAGAGAGATCGGTCACGAGTCTTACAGGTCTCCCTTTATATGTTAGAGCACGTTTATCTCTAGCTGCTTTCAGAATTTTCTCTTTATCCTTGTATTTTGCCAGTTTCACTATGATATGTCGTGCAGAAGATCGATTCAAGTTACGTCTGAAGGGAGTTCTCTGTGCCTCTTGGATTTCAATGCCTTTTTCCTTCCCCAGATCCGGGAAGTTCTCAGCTATGATTTCTTCAAGTACACCTTCAGCACCATTCTCTCTCTCTTCCTTCTCTGGAATACCAATTATGCGTAGATTATTTCTCTTTAGTGCATCACTTGGTTCTCTAATTTTCCCCTCATACTGCTGGATTTTTTTAATCTCTTTTTCTCAGCTTCCTCTTTTTCCATAATTTTATCTTCCAGTTCACCTATTCTCTCCTCTGCCTCTTCAATCCGAGCTGTGGTTGTCTCCATTTTATTTTGCAGCTCATTAATAGCATTTTTTTAGCTCCTCCTGGCTGTTCCTCAGTCCCTTCATCTCTGTAGCAGTAGATTCTCTGCTGTCCTTTATACTGTTTTCAAGCCCAGCGATTAATTTTTGACTATTATTCTAAATTCACTTTCTGTTATATTGTTTAAATCGTTTTTGATCAGTTCGTTAGCTGTTGTTATTTCCTGGACGTTTTTCTGAGGGGAATTCTTCCGTTTCGTCATTTTGGATAGTCCCTGGAGTGGTGCGGGACTGAGGGGCACTTCCCCTGTGCTGTCTTGAATAACTTGCATTGGTGGGCGGGGCCGCAGTCAGACCTGATGTCTACCCCCAGCCCACCGCTGGGGCCACAGTCAGACCGGTGTGTACCTTCTCTTCCCCTCTCCTAAGAGCAGGATTCACTGTGGGGTGGCATGGCCCGTCTGGACTACTTGCACACTGCCAGGCTTGTGGTGCTGGGGATCTGGCATATTAGCTGGGGTGGATCGGCAAGTTGCACAGGGGTGGGAGGGGTAGGCTCAGCTCGCTTTTCCTTCGGAGATCCTCTTCGGGAGGGGCCCTGCAGCACTGGGAGGGAGTCAGACCTGCTGCCAGAGGGGTGGCTCCACAGAAGCACAGCGTTGGGTGTTTGCGCGGTGCAAGCAAGTTCCCTGACAGGAACTGGTTCCCTTTGGGATTTTGGCTGGGGGATGGGTGAGGGAGATGGCGCTGGCGAGAGCCTTTGTTCCCCGCCAAGCTGTGCTCTGTTGTCCGGGCTCAACAACTCTCCCTCCCGTTGTCCTCCAGACCTCCCGTTCTCCGAGCAGAGCTGTTAGCTTATAACCTTCCAGATGTTAAGTCCCGCTTGCTGTCAGAACACACTCCGTCCGGCCCCTCCACTTTGCAAGCCAGACTCGGGGGCTCTGCTTGGCCAGCGGGCCGCCCTAGAGGGGAATATTTTAAAGACAAATGATTTTTTACTTTTGGCGAGATGATTTCTGCGAGAACTTTCTTTTCCTCCCTTTTCAGCAAGGTACTCAGGGGAGCTAAACAGCCTCCACCATTAGTATTCTGCTGTTGTATCTTAGAGACTGATAAATAGGGAGTGGGCAACGTTTGAATCCACGGCTTTTCAGGCACCTGAAGCCTTAAGAGCCTGTATCATGGGGTAAGCAGAATGGCAAATGTGTTTCTGATAATGAATTTCCTTTCCAGGTACCAACTTCTTACTCACCTCGTCAGGACAGGCCTCCAATGAAACCCTTCATTCTCACTCGGAACATGACCCAAGCCAAGTAGGTAGTACTAAAAAGTGGGTTGCCTTTGTAGGAACCCTGCTTTTATGGTTCAGTTACAGTGCATGTTAAAAGGCCATGTCCTCATCTGTGGTGGCTGTTCTTTCATCAATGCGATGTTACCTCTAATATTTTCTATATGTCTGTCTTCATCAGACATATCACTCAAACTCAAGCTTAAAAGTAGGCTCAAAAGAAAACTAACAAAAATAAAACAGAGGAAAGGAATCTGGTGGAGAATTGTACACTTCAATTGTTTCCCATTGCCTTCAGCTACAGTTTTCAAAAGGACATATTGGCCTGTTTCGGATTTAATTCTGAGTTCTTGAAAGAAGACACTCTTCGATTGGGTGGCAGGAAAGTCTCCTTTCCTCTGTGTACTGTTCAGACCCACCAACTATAAATACAAAGCATCTGCTTTGTGGGACACTGGACTCTGGGATTGCTTTCTGAGTGATGATCCTGACCTATTTATCTTCTCGTGAAAGCTCTTGACTATAATGCCCCTTCCTGGATGCTTCTTGTTACATATCCTCCAGTTTACATAGCTCCTCAGAAGATAGCTGGGCAGGGGAGCCAGGATGAAATAAACGCAGCCTTTGTCACTAAAGAGAAGAGGCTTTTTAGTAGTGCTGTGCGTGTTTAGTTTTCTAAATGTGGTGTGATTCTTGCAGAGTATTTGGAGCTGGTTATCCAAGCCTGGCATCTATGACAGTGAATGACTGGTATGATCAGCATCGGAAATATGGAGCATTACCAGATCAGGGCATAGCCGTGACAACACCAGGTATGAAGGGGTAGGAGGAAAGCAGTTATACTATTATTGGTCCCTTACTCCCTAGCAGTTAAATTCAGACCAAGTATTATTGCCCTTTAGGAGCAGAAGGAATCTGAACAGAGATTCTAGGCAATATTTTATGTTATTTATTATTAAGATAAAGAGCAGATGATTTGGGAAAGATGTAGGGAGCAGCTGTATGATTCTGGAATCTTTCCAGATGTCGTGGCATAAAAACAGACTGAGCATCTAGATAGCAAATCCAAAAATCCATGGACTGCATTTGCACCTCTGGTAATGGCAGAGTAGGTTGTATCAGGCCAATCCCTCCCACAGATGATAATTACAAACTGAAGAAAATAAAACCTCTACCTAAAGGAACTAGAGAGTGACCAAAAGCAGACATAGACTGGAGAGTAGTCAACACTTAGAAGAAGGGAATGGTACTTGGAATTTCTTGAAGACAGGGACTTTGACTTACTGTATTCTTGGTGTCCAACTCGGTAATTAGATCACAGTACATACTTGGAGTCATCTTTGGAAGGGAGAGGTGGAGACGGGTGTCCCTATAAAGATGGAAGCAACATGGTATATTAGAAAAAGTGTGGACAAACCTGGGGTAACCAATTACTCCTGCTACTTAATAGATGGGACATCACCTAGCCCCTCTGAGCCTGTTTCTTATATCATTTGATCCTCTTAACAACGCTATGAAGCAAATATCCTTATTCCCGTTTTAGGATGAGGAAATGGTGTCTGAGAACTGACATACCCAAACGCAACATAGCTAGAAAGTGGCCAGGCTAGGATTTGAATTCAGGTCTTAAAACCCCCAGTTCCAGTGCTATTTCCACTATAGCACAGAGAAGAGAAGAGAAGAGAAGAGAAGAGAAGAGAAGAGAAGAGAAGAGAAGAGAAGAGAAGAGAAGAGAAGAGAAGAGAAGTCATTTGAAAGGGTTTCCTGTTTCTTACATCTTCTCACCCACTGGCAGTCTGCAGTTACTGTGATGTGGGGGTAGGTGAAACTTGGATAGAAACTTACAACCTTACTGGTTGAGGAATGAGAGAAATGACTTCAAGGTGACCATAGCAACTGAAAAATGAGATGATATCTCATAAAGGAGAGAACCTCAGAGGAGGAGCCCTGATTCTCTGTATAAACCTTGCCCAAATCTCAGGCTGACACCTAAGCTATGTGTGCCCAGGATAGATTCCAAGCGCTCTAGATAAGGCTAAAGTAACAATGGAGGATTCAGCTGCTGCCCAGTGCAGAGGAAATAGAATTTGGAATTTTGGTTCTAGACAAATGAAGTGCCTGCTAAAATGAAACAGAACTCAGAATCTCTACAACATACCATTCACAAAGTCTGGGATTTAATTCCAAACTATTATACATAGAGAGAAACAGGAAAATGGGACTTCTGCTCAAGAGGAAAAGCAATCAGTGGAGACAAACCCCAGATGACACAGATGCTGAAATTAGCAGACAGGGACTTTAAAGCAGCTTATTTACATGTTCAAGGACAGGGGAAAATATGCTTGTAATAAGTGAGAAGATAAGAAGTCTTAGTAGATAATATCTATTATCCACTAACTTTGTATTTACAAACAGTACCTGCTACCCAGAGACAAGTATTAATGTAGCCCATATGGACTCTTGAACCCTGTTGAGATTACAACATACATGCTCCTAAATCATTGTGGTTGGATTTTCAAGTATCCTAACTTGTTCCTGGACATGTAACATGTTGATAAACCTCTCAATTTTTAGCAACATATAGAAACACCTCCAATCAAAAACACTTCACAAGTTCTACTTTGTGTCAGCCATTGGTAACATTCTGTCCCTAGAGAATACAGTGATATCTGGTGTGTTGCAAGCTTTCAAGATAGCCTGAACTTTAAAAAGTTGGTCCATTTAGTTGTATCCAATGGATGTAGATTTGCCTCCTAGTTCACTTTGTGTCAGGAGCTAAAACTGTGAACCTAACTTTCTGTTATTGGTGAGTAATAACTAAAAATAAAGATTTTATTTTCATGCTCAAAAAAAAGAAAAGAAAGGAAAGAACTCTCAGTGGAGAAGTGTGAACTATACACAAATTCTGAAACTGAAAAATACAGTATCTGAAGTTTACAAACATTGGATAAGCTTAATAATAGCAAATTGGCAGTGACAGAAGAAAGTGTCAGTGAATTTGACAATAGATTAATTCCAATTAGTCTGACAAACAACAAATTGGAAAAAAAAAAAGGTGAACAGAGCCTCTGTGACCTGTGGAACAAGGTTAAAAGGTTCACGATATGTACAGTTGAAATACCATTAGGAAAGGAGAGAGAAAAGGGGCCAGGAAAAAAATTTTTTGAAGAAATGATGGCTGAAATGTTCCCTAAATCAATGAAACACAAATTTACAGATTCAGAAATTGTATCAAGCCCCAAGCAAGTTAAATACAAAGAAAGCCACACACAGGCACATCATTGTCAAATGGCTGAAAACCAAAGGAAAAGAGAAAATATTGAAAGCAGCCAGGGATAAAGTACACATTACATTTAGAAGAACAACAATAGGAGTTGTTTTTGACTTCCCATTAGAAGCAGTGGGAGCCAGAGACAGTGGAGCAACATCTGTAAAGTTTTGGGGGAAGAGGAAGACCTGTCACTCCAGAATTTTATACCCAATGAAAATATACATCAAAATGAAGGCATAATTAAGGCATTTTCAGATAAGGCTGAAGGAATTCTTCACCAGGAAACTGGCATTATGAGAAATTCTGAAGGAAGTTCTTTAGGCTAAAGGGAATGATACCAGATGGAAACTTGGATATTCAAGGATAAAGTGCAGCAGAAATGGTAATTATGTGGGTAAATACAAAGGACTATCTCCCTCCCAACTTTTTGAAAGGGCCTTTTGAAAAAAGGCTTCCTTAAGGCAAAAATTATAATAGCGTCCTGTGGGGATTATAATGTATGTAGATGGAATACATATGATGACTATAGCAAAAAGAACAGAGTAAATGGGATCTTGTTTTGTGAGATTCTTCTGTTTTATGTGAAGTGGTACATATTATCTATTGCTGTGTAACAGGTTACTGCAACATGTAGCAACTTAAAATAATAAACATTTATTGTCTCACATATTTTCTGAGGGTGAGGAATCCAGGATCAACTTTACTGGGTGACTCTGACTTAGGATCTCTTGAGGTTGCAGTCAGGGTGTCAGCTGACACATAAGCTATACAGTCTTCTGAAAGCTTGACTGAGGCTGGAGGATCTGCTTCCCACTCATGGACTCATCATTCATGTGGCTATTGGCAGGGGGCCTCCCCTTGTGGTTCTCTGAGGTTGCTCACAGCTAAGAGCTTCCTTTCCCCAAAGCAAATGATCTGAGTGAGAATGACCAGGACAGAAGCCTCAGTATCTTATATAACCTAACATTGGAAGTGACATACCATGACTTCTGCCATATTCTGTGGGTCACATAGTATGGGAGGGGACTACAGAAAAGCGTGAATACCAGAAGGCTGAGACAGATAGAGTCCATCTTTGAGGCTGTCTCTGACATGGTTTGGTATTAACTCCAAGTACACTGGGAAGTTAGGAAGGAATATTGTATTACCTAGAGCAACCACTTAAAAAATAATGGATCAAGAGAATGAGAAGACAAGACACAGACTGGCAGAAAATATTTGCAAAAGACAAATCTGATAAAAGACTCTTCTCCAAAACATACAAAGAATTCTTAAAACTCAACAACAAGGAAACAAATACCCAATTAAAAAATAGGCAGAAGACCTGAATAGACACCTCACCAGAGAAGATCTACAGAGGACAAATAAGTATATGAAAAGCTCAACATCATATGTCATTAGGGCATTGCAAATTAAAACAACAGTGATACCACTACACCCCTAGAAGAATGGCCGAAATCCAAAACACTGACAACACCAAAAGCTGACATGGGTATGGAACAACGGGGACTTATTCACTACTGATGAGGATGCCAAGTGGTACAGCCACCTGGGAAGACCATTTCTTACAAAACTTAAACATGCTCTTACCAGACAATCCAGCAATCCTGCTCCTTGGTATTTACCCAAATGAGTTGAAAATTTAGGTCTACATAAAACCCTGCACACAAGTGGTTATGGCAGCTTTATTCATAATTGCCAAACTTGGAAACAACCAAGATGTCCTCAGTAGCTTGAAAGGATAAAGTGTGGTACATCCAGACAATAGAATAGTATTCATTGCTACAAAAAAAAAAAAAAATGAGCTTATCAAGCCATAGAAAGACTTGGAAAAACCTTAAATAACATATTACTAAGTGAAAGAAGCTGGTCTGAAAAGGCTACATGCTAATCCAATTCCAACTATATGACTTTCTGGAAAAGGCAAAACTGGAGAGACAGTAAAAGGATCAGTGGTTGCCAGGAGTTAGAGGAGGAAGGATGAACAGGTGGAGCACAGAGGATTTTTAGGGCAGTGAAACTATTGCATGTATACTAGTGGATACATGTCATTGTATACATTTTTCCAAACCCACAGAAGGTACAACACCAAGAATGAACTCTAACATAAATTATGGACTTTGGATGATACTGATGTGTCTGTGTAGATTTGCTGATTGTAACAAGTATTTTACTCTGGTGCAAGGTGCTGATAGTGGGGGAAGCTATGCCTCTGTGGGGGCAGGAAGTATATGGCAACACTGTGTATTGTTTGTTTTTAAAAATAATGCAGATAGACAAAGCTATAAAGTCAGTGGAGAAATTAAAAGAGAAGAAAGCAAAAAAGAACAAATAGAGAAACAAACAAGAAAAATAGATGCGGTGAACAGAAAACCAATAGCAGAATAATAGATCCCATTCCAGTAATATCAGTAATTAGTCTTACTTTAAATGGAATAAACCTCCAAATTAGAAATCAGAAATTGATTTCAGATTCAGCCACATGCTGTCTACAAGAGATGCATTTGATTTTATTAAATGTTTATTTATTTTGAGAGAGCAAGAGTGAGCACATGTGGGGGAGGGGTAAAGAGAGAGGGAGAGAGAGAATCCCAAGCAGGCTCTGCACTGTCAGCACAGAGCCCGACACAGGGCTTGGTCTCACAGTTCGTGAGATCACAGATCATCAGATCATGACCTGAGCCGAAATCAAGAGTCAGACAATCAACCAACTGAGCCACCCAGGCACCTCAAGAGATGCATTTTATTTTTTTTTAATTTTTTTTAACATTTATTTATTTTTGAGACAGAGAGAGAGAGAGAGAGAGCATGAAGAGGGGAGGGTCAGAGAAAGAGGGAGACACAGAATCTGAAACAGGCTCCAGGCTCTGAGCTGTCAGCACAGAGCCCGACGTGGGGCTCGAACTCACGGACTGTGAGATCATGACCTGAGCCGAAGTCAGCCGCTTAACCGACTGAGCCACCCAGGCACCCCAAGAGATGCATTTTAAATGTAAAGGCACAGATTGGTTAAAAGTGAAAAGATGAAAAAGAATATACCATGCTGACAGTAAGCATAAGAAAGCTGTAGTAGCTACAGTAAAGTCAGATAAAGTAGACTTCAAGACAAAAGGTGTTACTGGATGTAAACAAGAACATTTCATACCAATAAAAGGGGAAATTTATCAGGAAGATCTAGCAGTAATAAACATCTTCATGTCTAATAACAGGCTTTAAATTACAAGAATTAAAAATTGTCAGACCAAAATGGAGAAATAGACAAATCTACACTCATAGTTGGAGATTTTAATACTTCTCTGTAACTAATTGAAAGAATTACTAGACAGAAAATCAGTAAAGATGTAGATGATCTGGACAACACTAGCAGCCACCTTAACCTGTTTTATATTTACAGAACAATAAATCCAACAATTGCAAAATACACCATTTTTTAAATGCACATGGTACATTCACCAAGAGATGATATTCTGGGCCATCAAATAAGTCTCAATATGTTTTAAGGATTGAAATCACACTAAATATGTTCTCTGACACAATGGAATTATCAATAACAATATACCTAGGAAGTCTTCAAATATTTTTAGACTATAGTTGTTTTTTTTTCTTAATTTACATCCAAGTTAGTTAGCATATAGTGCAACAATGATTTCAGGAGTGGATTCCTTAATGCCCCTTACCCATTTAGCCCATCCCCCCTCCCACAACTCCTTCAGCAACTCTCTGTTTCTTTATATTTAATATATATAAATTATAAAATATAAATCTATATTTAATGTGTATATATATCTTAAGATCTTATATATATCATATATATTTGTATATATATAAACAAAAAGTAATGTTTTTATATTATTTTTGCTTCCCTTATGTTCATTTGTTTTGTATCTTAAATTCCTCATATGAGTGAAGTCATATATTTGTCTTTCTATGACTAATTTCACTTAGTATGATACTCTCTAGTTCCATCCACGTAGTTGCAAATGGCAAGATTTCATTCTTTTTGATTGCTGAGTAGTATTCCATTATATTATATTATATATACCACATCTTTATCCATTCATCCA
The DNA here is from genome assembly GCF_018350175.1 of Felis catus. Taxonomy (NCBI): domain Eukaryota; kingdom Metazoa; phylum Chordata; class Mammalia; order Carnivora; family Felidae; genus Felis; species Felis catus. The sequence continues at coordinate 57,247,970 of NC_058386.1, forward strand.
TCGATGGACATTTGGGCTCATTCCATATTTTGGCTATTGTCAATAGCGCTGCTATAAACTTCAGGGTGCATGTGCCCCTTTGAATCCACACACCTGTATCCCTTGGATAAATACCTAGTAGTGCAATTGGTGGGTCGTGGGGTAGTTCTGTTTTTAATTTTTTGAGGAACCTCCATACTGTTTTCCAGAGTGGCTGCACCAATTTGCATTCCCAAGAATATAGGCATTTTTTTTAATGCTTATTTTATTTTTGAGAAAGTGAACACGATGTGGGAGGGGCAGAGAGGGGGGACAGAGGATCCAAAGTGGACTCTGTGCTGACAGCAGAGAGCCTGGTGTGGGGCTCAAACCCACAAACCACGAGATCATAACCTGAGCCAAAGTCAGACACTTAACAGACTGAGCCACCCAGGCACGCTCCAAATATTTTTTTTTAATATTTATTCATTTTTGAGAGAGACAGACAGACAGACAGCATGAGCAGGGGAGGGGCAGAGAGAGACAGGGAGACACAGAATCCAAAGTAGGTTCCAGGCTCTGAGCTGTCAGCACAGAGCCCAACACGGGGCTCAAACTCACGAACTGTGTGTGAGATCATGACCTGAGCTGAAGTTGGATGCTTAACCGACTGAGTCACCTTGGCGCCCCTCCAAATACTTTTTTTAAATTTTTTTTAATGTTTATTTTTGAGAGAGAGAGAAACAGAGCATGAGTGGGAGAGAGGCAGAGAGAGAGGGAGACACAATGTGATGCAGGCTCCAGGCTCTGAGCTGTCAGCACAGAGCACAAAGTGGAGCTCGAACTCACAAACTGAGATCATGACCTGAGCTGAAGTCAGAAGCTCAGCTGACTGAGACCACCCAGGTGCCCCTACCCCTCCAAATATTTTTAAATTAAAAAGCATGCTTCTACATAACTCATGGGTCAAAAAAGAAATCACAAAGAAAGTGAGACAATATTTTTAACTGAGTAACAATGAAAATACATTACAATTTGTGGCATACGACTAAAGCAGTGCTGACTGGGAAATGTAGGACTTTTAGTGCTTATGTTAGGAAAAAGAGAAAGATAAAATTAATCACTTATGGTTCTACATTAAGAAATTGGGAAGAACAAGAACAAAAGAAACCCAAAGTAAATAGAAGAAAAGAAAAAATAAAGACGTGGAGAATCTAGAGGTGCTGGTGGTGATGCACAAAGGTCGCCCGTATGTGTACCCTCATGGCCTGGCGGTTTTGCTCATAGGTACATACCTGAGAGTAATGAGACTGTATGTCCACAAAAGGCTTGTGCAAGAATGTTCATAGCAGCATTATTTGTGATACCCCAAGCTGGATACTTCTCAAATGCCTTTACATAATAGAATGGATAAAGAAATTCTGGTGTGTTGACATAACAAAATATTGTTTAGCAAAAGTTAAACTAACTCTAGTTTTTGAGGTATCAGTGGCAAATATGGCAGAATTTTGCAAATGTAATTATGAGTGAGACAAGCCGGACACAAAACAGGATATACTATAGGATTCCATTCATATAAAGTACACAGGCAGGTGAAACTTGTATATGCTGGTCAAAGGCCAGCATAATGTTTACCCTTAGTGGGAGATCATGAGTGGAATTGGACCTAAGGGGGACTTCTGTGGAGTTAGTGTTTGCATCTAATCTGAGTACCGATTACATGGATGTGTTCAGATGTGAAAATTTTTTGGGCAATGCTATGTTTGTGTCTATGTGTACATGTATGTTTCAATAATAACACACCAAAAAAACCTCATGAGCAACATTTTCAATAAGCCAGGCGACAGCACATCCCCATGAACTTCACAAGAAAAACAGTAAGGGCAAGTCACTCATAACCACAAGATGAGCATGTGATTGGCATCTGTGTAGGAGAAAGCAGGAAGCATTGACAGATCATCTGAAAGAGCTGACAAACAGCAGAATCCCCAAACAGCAAACAAGTACTCACTAAGCATGTGGCAGTCCAGTTTAAGGACAGCAGTTGAAATGGGAGGGGTTTTTCACTCCAACAAAAACTGGGTAAATACAAAGGACCAGAGGGTCCGAAAGATATGGAGAAGTCTAATCTTCCATGAACTCTTGAAAATGACCCAGCAGATCTTGCTTCCAAGACAAGGTCCCACACTAAGGAGAAATTGCTGACAGTAACATTGAAACTGAGTAGAACAGGGACCATAAAGAAGGAAAGAGAGGGGCACCTGGGTGGCTCAGTTGGTTAAGCATCCAACTTCAGCTCAGGTCATGATCTCACGGCTTGTGAGTTTGAGCCCTGTGTCGGGCTCTGTGCTGATAGCTCAGGGCCTGGAGCCTGCTTCAGATTCTGTGTGTGTGTGTGTGTGTGTGTGTGTGTGTGTGTGTGTGTGTGTGTGTGTGTCTGCCTGCCTGCCCTCCCCTCCCACACTCACACTCTGTCTCTCAAAAATAAACATTAAAAAAAAATTTTAAAAAAAGGAAAGAGAAGGGTCAGATGAAAGTGGGAGAGAGGACTGGAGCCAAGAACTCCAATGAAGCAAGAGTCATCTTATCTCTTTAACGTACATACAAATAGCAGAAAGGGAGCCTCCGTGAAGTGAGAAAAGCTACCCTGAACCATACTTTCTGAAAGTTCAGGAAAGCTTATTACACGTAAGAATGAACAACAGATGGTGGTGATGGTTGCACAGCTCTGAATATCCTCAAACCACTGAACTGTACACTTTAAATGGCTGAGGTTTATGGTATGTGAAATCTGTCTCAATAAAGTTGTAAAAAATTTGAACACAAAATTATCAAGGTCAGATCCCACACAAAATTATTATAAAGGTGGGGGGGGGGGAGAATCAAAAGCATTCCAGAAAGACACACTCAAAAAAACAACAAATCTAAAATATATGCTGTTTTTAAACATTTAATATATTTTTACTGCTAAAAAATATATACTGTTTGAAAATTAGTTGGAAGGCATTAGGAAAACTGTATAAGACATAGGAGAACCATACAAATCAGGATTCATAAAACACAGAAATGCGGTGACAACTTGGGAGACGTAAGAATTATTTCAGAAGTAAAAGCTAGACCGGAAACAAGCAAGAATGGGTGAACAAACCAGAAAATGCCTTACTAAGGTAAAAAAGAAAATGTTTTACATAAAGAACAAAGATAAACAGGACTGGGGGTTGGGGGAAAGTGGCCAGTGTTAAAGATAGCAGAGAAGACCTGGCTTATGGGTGATAGGATTATCTACAGAAGAAAACCAAAGCAAGGAGAAAGAATAAATGCCAAAAACTAATGTTAAGGAAACTTTCCTGGTGGTAAAAAAAAAAAAGATACAATTTGATAAAGCACACCGTGTACCTGAGACTGACAAGAAGACATGTTATAATAAAATTACTAGACTTTAAAGAAGAGGAAAAAATGCCTTAGACATTTCAGCAAAAATAGCCTGTGATTTTAAACTCTTGTGACACCAGCGCTTTTATGCCAGAATAAAATGGAGTAACATATGTTTAACATACTCAAGGGGAAGAATATGAGCCAAGGACACTATATCAGGTAAAACTGTTAGGTATAAAGGGTACAGACATTTATCAACATAGAGGAGCTCAGGAAATACTTACTGTTCCCAGGATCCCTTCCTAAGGAATTTACTAGAGAATGAGCTTCAGATAGCCAAAATGATGAGAAAGACCTCAACTAAGTACTGGTGATGAGCACTAGTTACTTGTAGAACCAAGACTAAATAGGGGTTAACAGGGAGACAGTAGAGTATGTAATGTTTATATGTTCAGTGCTCAGATAATGTAGATACAGTACAACTATTTTTTTAATGGAGAATTGGGGAAAGCATATGCAAAAAATAATGAACTGTTCTCAGCAATTACATTGGTGACAACATTAGTGTTATTCTAAGACTGTGTGTGAAATAATGTGAGTAATTATGAGATAGTCTAATTCTATCATCTTCTGTCTTTGAAAAGTAAGACTTTTAGTGTGGAAGAACACAGATGAAATTCAAAAAAGTTTAAGTTAGAAATAAAGTGCTGAATAGGAGCTCATGAGAAATTTTATTTATAAGTAAATACACGCATACAGCTTGTGGTCTTGAAATACCATTCCCATTAAAAGAAACCATGATGTCTTAGAGAAATAGCTAATTCCTAGTCTGGGGCAGGAAATGTACAAGATGAGCTGGAAGCATCTTGTTAGAAAGATAGGGAAGAGGAGCGCCTGGGTGGCTCAGTCGGTTAAGTATCTGACTTTTAATTTCGGCTCCAGTTGCGATCTCACAGTTCGTGAGTTCAGGCTCTGTGCCGATGGTGGGGAGCCTGCTTGGGAATTTCTCTCTCTCCCTCTCTGCCTTTTCTCCCTACTGCCTCTAAATCCATACACACATGCATGCATACATACATACATACATACATACATCCTTAAAAAAAAGGCACGGAAGACATTTTGAAAGACAACTAGGTTCCTATCAAAAGGACTCAGAAGCCAATTTGAAAGTTTCCACTAGCCAGAGACAGTTTGGCTTCAAAAAGGGTAATTGTCAGTAGCAACAAGCACATCCAGGGCACAAATTTGGGTTTCTAATATCATTCTCTAATTTAAAAAAACCGGAGCCCAGGGCGCCTGGGTGGCTCAGTTAGGCATCCGACTTCTGCTCAGGTCATGATCTCACAGTCAGTGAGTTCGAGCCCCGCGTCCGGCTCTGTGCTGACAGCTCAGAGCTTGGAGCCTATTTCAGATTCTGTGTCTTCCTCTCTCTCTGCCCCTCCCCTGTTCATGCTCTGTCTCTCAAAAATAAATAAACGTTAAAAAAAAAAATTTTAAACCAGAGCCCATTAGAGAAATGGCTGCTTCTAGGCTGAGGCAGAGAATAAACAAGATGACCCTGAAGAATCTTTTAGTACTAGAAAATGAAGAAGGACTCAAAAAACAAAACAATTTAAGTATGTTAATGGACACAAGGGCCAGCTGAAAGAACTCTTGCTGGCCAAAACTGGAAGAATTTGAGCGGGAAAATAACAGTATTGGATTACCAAAAAATATATATAAATATCCTTAAGTCTATAGCAATAGAAATAAATGATGACATAAATAAATGGAGAAGAGACAGGAAAGTGCTACATAATCTGTGTATATACTCCTGTCTCAAAGACATGGAGCACAACTCCCTCTCCCCTTTAAGTATGGGCTGTTTAGTGACTTCCAAAGACTACAGTGTGGAAGGGGACTGACAGACTTCACAGTTAGGAACCTTACAAATGCTGTCTTATTCAGATGATCCAGGTTAATTAATATCAACAGTGAGAAGTCATGTTGATGGTTGTGTAGCCTAGATTTGATGTGATGAGAAGGGTGCTTCAGCCTTTATGATATTCTCTTCCAAAACCCATAACCTCAGTCTAATTAGGAGAAAAACATCAGGTACCCCTAAATTGAGGGACATTCTGCAAAATATCTGATCAGCACTCACCAAAACTGCTCAGGTCCTCAAAAACAAGGAATATCTAAGAAATTGTCACAGCCAAGATGAGACTAAAGAGACAGAGGACTAAATGTAATGTGGCGCTCTGGATGGGATCCTGGGGCCAAAAAAGGACACTAGATAAAACCTCAGGGAAAAAATAGTGTAAGATGCTAATCATAGGGGAAATTGGGTACAGATGTATAGGAATTCCATACTATCTTCTAAATTTTTCTGTAAATATAAAACTATTCTATTAAAAGCTTATTTACTTATTTTGTAAGAAATCATTGCAGTGGGTTAAAACCCATCAAATATGTTGGGGCGCCTGGGTGGCTCAGTCGGTTAAGCATTCAACTCTTGATCTCAGCTCAGGTCATGATCTCAGGGTCGTGAGTTCAGACCCCACATTGGGCTCCGCACTGGGCATGAAGCCTACTTAAAATATATATATATATATATATATATATATATATTTAAATCCATGAGTCATAATTATATTTTAAAGTAGAAATTGTTCAATTTCAGAAGATGATAAGGAACCAATTGATTACCTTCGCAAGTGGTAAACAAAGTGAAAGAAGCATTTACATTGTCTTTTTTTCTTGAGTAACTACATAGGAGATGAGGGGAAGCCTGTCTTCATAAAAGCATTCTAGTTAATAAAAAAGAAATGTTAAAATGAGGAGTATCAACTTTTTGAAACCTCCAGAAAGTCAGTGAGTCCAGGCATCAAGTGTCAATTGCTAACATCACCACACATGAGATATAGATGTTATGTGCCACCTGATGAGGGAATACAGTACCAGCTGGAGTCATGTGGAAGGGCTCAACCCTGAGTCAGATCAAGCCTCTGTATCCACTTGCCAATGTGCAGAAATACAGAAGACCCTGTTGGACTGCAGCACAAGTACACAGCAAAATCCAGATTTGGGGAAACTATACAGGTCAGATGCCCCAGTTTCTTCAATAGATAACTTGTAAGGAAAGAAAAGGATGGAATTGGTGCCTGTAAATTAAGAAGATCACAAAACATTTTTATTTTTTTGACTGCATATTTTTTTAATGTTTTTATTTTTTATTCTTGAAAGAAAGAGTGTGAGTGGGAGAGGAGCAGAGAGAGAGGGAGACACAGAATCCAAAGCAGGCTCCAGGCTCTGAGCTGTCAACACAGAACCCGACGAGGGGCTCGAACTCACGAGCTGTGAGATCATGACCCAAGCCAAACTTGGATGCTTAACTAACTGAGCCACCCAGGTGCCCTGATCGGAAAACATGTTTAAATGAGTAAGACTAACCTTAAAAACATTACGCTTAAGCGAAAGAAGGCAGACACAAACACCGTATAGTGTTTGATCCCGTTTATGTGAAATTTCCAAAATAGGCACATCTATAGAGACAGAAAGTAGATTGCTGGCGGCCAGGGGCTATGGGGAGGGAAGGAAAGGGAATCAACAGAACGTGGGCACAAGGGATCTTTTTGAGGCAAAGGAAATCATTTCTCGCTGATAGTTTCACAACTCTGTACTAAAGATCATTGAGCACAAAAATGTACAAGTGGACAACTCTGGTGTCTAGGGATGCACACTTGGGTAGTAAAGCTATAATAAACTCCAGGAAGTTATTACTATAAAAGTTGGTTTAGTGGTTACCTTTTGGGAGGAGAAAGGGGGCATTCCTATTTGGAAGATGCTCCTGAAGAAGCTTTTGGGATAAGTACAGAAGCTCTATTTCTTTTCTTTTTTAAATGTTTTTATTTTTGAGAGAGAGAGAGAGAGAGAGCATGAGCAGGGGAGGGGCAGAGAGAGAGGGAGACAGAATCTGAAGCAGGCTCCAGGCTCTGAGCTGTCAGCACAGAGCCCAGTGCGGGGCTTCAACTCACGAACTGTGAGATCATGACCTGAGCTGAAGTCGGATGCTTAATCGACTGAGCCACCCAGGTGCCCCCAGAAGCTCTATTTCTTGGCCCAAGTGGAGGCTACAAAGGTATAGCCTCCCTATAAAAACTTAAAGTTATATATATTTTTGTGTGATTTCCAGTATCTTTTATTTTACAATAAAAAGTGTTAAAAAAAAAAAACATAGATCAGATTGGAAGAGATTAGATTCCCGTGTATTTCATTTGTTATCATAGTAATGAGCATCTTTCTCGTGGGCGAAGTCGGGGTAGCCAAGAAACGCTCCTTTACCTCGCAAAGAGAAAACACAATTAATGCAAAAGGGATGTAGCAGTTGGTTTAATTTCTTTTGGGTGTGCCTTTTGGATTTCAGACCCTGTTCCAAACAAGTGTCAAATAGCACAGATACTCGTTTCTGGTAGGTTCAACTGCCCTGTGATTTACAATTTGACGCACGCACACACACACACACACACACACACACACAGAACTGTAGAACTGTAATAAACTGGATAGAGGAGAAAAAGTCACCTGCAGTCCCTCCTTCCAGACATACCATAAATCAGTAAATCATAAATATTTTTTACTTTAGTGTTTTTGGCTTGCTGGGGTTCTGTTGGGCAGTTGGTGTTTTTGGAGTGTGTGTGTGTGTGTGTGTGTGTAAGGGGTGGTGTTTGGCCTTTTCAGCAAGAATTCTTTCCCAATATAGAACTGATTTTGAGAATTCAACTGTTACGTTTTTGTCTTCTTGTGAAAACCACTCAGTGCATCGTTTCTTATCTATCATTTAACATGTCACTGATTAAATAATAGAAGTATCCTCCGAGACTCTGCTGGCCCTGGGGTAGGCAGCTAGGTACTAGTCCTTGTTCTCATTTTGGGCAGCTGTGTTCAGAGTGGAGCCAAGGCTCCTGACATTCCCTCAGTTCCTCACCTCTGCTTTCCCATTTTTCCACTCTGGCAGAGCTCAAAAGAACTGCTCAGGAACATGAAGATCAGGAACAAAAGGAGGAAGAAGATGATGAACACACACTCCACAGAGCTCGGGAGTGGGATGACTGGAAGGACACCCATCCCAGAGGGTATGGCAACCGACAGAACATGGGTTAGTCTTCCCACAACAAGACGGGACTACAGGGGCTCACACCTTCTGCAACAAGGAAAGCCGTGCTGTCTTCCTCTCCCTGGACTCCTGCTTCAGCTGTGTTCAATGAAGGAAAAGATGCTTAATCTTGCTTTGTGTTCAATAAAGTGTCAGCCAATTTAAGTATGTATTTGTACTTTAGGTGATGAGCCAGCAATCTTGTTTTGGCATTATCATCCTCATCATGGTGTATTTCCAATTTCTTAAGTAGAAAGACAGAAGTACTGAGAAATTGCTCTGTATAATCAATGGCTGTATGAATTATCTTTAAAAAAAATAATAAAGTCCCTTCTATTACAGGAGCCTGTGCAGAAATTGAGGTATCAGGTTTTTTTGTTTTTGTTTTTGTTTTTTTGAGGGGGAGAGAGTCAACTGTGGGTCCCCGGGCTTCTGAAGGGGATCCTGGTCATCTTTGACGTGGGCAGTGACTTTCCCAGCATCAAAACAACCCAGATGAGCTGGCACTTGCTTTCTCCTTCCTACCGTAGCACTGTGAAATAACCCAACATGGCTTGACAAGGGGCAGGTGTGAAAGCTGGGACTTTCCCTGCCTGAGACACAGCACTGTGTTCAGGAATTATTAGAGCTGTAAATGAATGGACCATAACAGTCCTGTCTACCTAGTCTTCCTTGCCTTGACTGGTAGAAATGAGGGAAGCAGATAAGGTGCTGTGAGAGTCATCCTTGTGTACACGGCTGGCGCCGGGGCCTTTACTCTCCTGGAACTATTTGCCGGAACCCTTAGGGTAAAGAGCAGCTCAGGCTGTAGCCCAGCTCTTAAGTGGGCTGTCTTAATGATGAGGGAGCATAAGGCAAACTGAGGGCAAAGTACAACCTAGCATACCGCACCCCCCCCAGGTGGGATATGTGTGATATTCCTCAGTCACTCCTGGCTGCCCAAGAACAAAGGAGAGGAAAGGAAACAAATGGTTAACTGATAGAGATCACAGTCATGCAGGACATGAATCTCCATCAGTTTACAAATACCTTAGTAAATTATAAGAAAAAGGCAATCTTACAAATAGCCTAATCTCCAGAAACTTCTACACTCAATTTCCTGGATCCCGTAATATCGCCTTCCCCTCCGTAGTGATGTGGGGAAACAAGGCAAGGAAATAGCAGGTAAAATTAAATTTCTTTATCACCTGCTGCCCATTGACAAATACTTGAGGCAAATACAGAGTATAACATGTCTCCAAGAACCCCCTACTGTCCTAACATTAATGCCTTACTAGAGGAAAAACAACCTTAGCTTGACAACAGCAGGGCCTCTAAGGAGTCTTCTTTAGCAGATCAAAGTCCTTCTGGAGGCCTCCTTTTGCCTTTACCTCCTCAACTCCATTGTATACAGCCAGTCACTCTTCACAACCCCAGTGCAGCTCTTTCTGCTCACGGGTTCTGTCCCAGTGCTTTAATAAAATCACATTTTTGCACCAAAGACTTCTGGAGAATTCTTTCTTGGCCATCAGCTCTGAACCCCCACCACTCCAGAACCTCATCAAGAAGACCATTTGGTGGGTAAGGGGCATTAAGGAAGACACTTGTTGGGATGAGACTGGGTGTTATACATAGGGGATGAAACACTGGAATCTACTCTTTGAACTATTATTGCACTATATGCTAACTAACTTGGATGTAAATTAAAAACTAAATAAAATTTTAAAAAAGGGATACATGTACCCCAGCATTTATAGAAGCATTACCAATAATAGCAAAATTATAGAAAGAGCCCAAACTTCCGTCAAATGATGAATGGATAAAGAAGATGTAGTATAATGGAACATTACTTAGCCACAAGAAAAAAAGCTTGCCATTTGCAATGACATGGATAGAGTTAGAGACTATTATGCTAAGTGAAATAAGCCAGTTAAAGACAAATGCCATATGATTTCACTCATATGTGGAATTTAAGAAATGAAACAAGCATGGGCGGGGGGGGGGGGAGGCAAACCATAAAACAGATGCTTAACTACAGTTAAGAGAACACACCAAGGGTTGATGGAGGGAGGCAGGTGGGGTTTGGGCTAGATGGGTGATGGGTATTAAGGAGGGCACTTGTTGCGATGAGCACTGGGTGTTATATGTAATTGATGAATCACTAAATTCTTCTGAAACTAATATTACACTGTGTGTTAACTAACTGGAATTTAAATAAAGACTTGAAAAAAAAGACCATTTGGGCTCTCCTTGTCTGTGCTGTGCGATGCTGTGCTGGCACAGTCTGCCATGGTAAATGTGCCATGGCAGTCACTGTGCTGTTGGTGAGGTGCCTGCAGCCATGTCAGTAAGTGGGTGTGGAGGAAGGACAATGGCTCAGATGACATGGAAGGGTACCTACTTTCTGTTGTGGAAGTCCTCAGCTCTTGGGTTAATACAGGAAAAAAAAGCAGCCATGTGTCGAGGCATGATCTGTATAGAAAACATACTTTTTTTCTATGTGGCTTAGGTACACTTAGGTTTTCTTTCAAGAGGGAGATGACTCGGCCTTCCTATTGTAGCTTCTGCCATCTAACTTAGGAGAAGGGTTTGAACAGGAGACTCACGTCCCTCTTATTTATGGAGTGGTAAGTGGAGGGCTGTCAGACGAGAAATAGGTTTGTGTTTAGTGGGAGCAGACAGAAGACTACCAATAATATATTTGTATACTGTTTTTTAAATATGTTTTTTAAAGTTTATTTCTTTTGAGAGTTAAGGCAGGGGAGGGGCAGAGAGAGAGAATCCCAAGCAGGCTGGAACTGCCAGCATAGAGCCTGATGTGGCACTCGAACTCACAAACCACGAGATCAAGACCTGAGCTGAAATCAAGAGTCAAACGCTTAACCGACTGACGACCTGTACCACCCACCCAGGTGCCCCATTTGTATACTGTTTAATAAAGGACTGACCTCACCCTCACAACATAAGCTCCTGAAACTGGGAGAGCACAGATTAAGTTCCCCAAGAATTTGGGAAGCAAACATTTGTTTTTATTTTTTTTAATGTTTATTTTTTGAGAGAGAGCAGGTGCGGGGGAGGGGCAGAGAGAGAGAGGGAGACAGAGGATGGGAAGCAGGCTTCGTCTAGACAGCAGAGTCTGATATGGGGCTCAAACTCACAAACCAACAGTGAGATCATGACCTGAGCTGAAGTCAGGCACTCAACCAACTGAGCCACCCAGGTGCCCTGCAAACATTTGTTTTTAGCTCTCTTCCAATTACTACCCAGTTTCCTGTAGTAATGGCCCATTTCCTGCTCTTGAAACTCCACCCAGAGTGCATTCTCAAAATGGACCAGGTTGTTCTGAGTCTATCTAAAGATGGGCCTCCTAGAAGATCCAGCTTGATTAACCCCTTCACACATTCTGATACCTAAGAGGTAAATTAGACGAGGTGAGTTTGAATCCTGGCTTTACAAATCGCAAGCTATGTGATCTCGGGTGATAAAATTTCTCTGAACTGCTCCTGTTTCCTCGATGTCTAGACATGAGCTGTATCATGGGGATGTTCAATAGTGGCAGCCATTATAATACACTCGAGCAGCTGAAGAGTAAATGCTTTCTGTTCGTCTGAGCTCCATGATTATAGTCTGTTCACTAGGAAGGGAAAGGAGACAGACAAGTATTGGGCACTGAACCCAGCGCTTTCACATACTATTAATACAATGGCGCTGCAAAATAGGTAGCACTGGCTCCAGAATACTGATTTCCCCAAGTTCACACTATTAAGCTGTGCTTCTGTCATTTTCCATAAGCTTCCCAGTTGCTTGTGCTTTTTTGTGTCTTAAAGCTGCTTAAAAAGAGGGAGCAGCTTTAAAAACCCAACCCCAAACCACCACTTATACATTATTGGAGCTCTAGAAATTCCTTCTTAGCTGACTCACCAAGGAAAAGGTTATGTCAGCTCCCCTGCCATTTCTCCCCCAGCTGGGGGATATGAAGACAGAGGCGGTGAGCAAGCCCAGCTTCCTCCATTTTCCTCCTCGCCACAGTCAGCCCCAAAAAAGAACCACCTTCTCTACTCCCACCACAGCTGGCCCTTTCAGGGTCCTAGAGAGAGCTGGGTTTGATGTACTCCTGGAGGTGAGTTCACCAGATAGTAATACTGCATCATGGTTTACCAAATGCTTTCACACAGACTGCTTATTTCATTCTAACAACCTGTCAGGAAGGAGATGATATCTTTGTTTTACAAAGAAGGAAACGGGTTCAGGAAAAACGGCTCAGTCACACAGCTAATAAGTAGAAAGTGCAAACCTATCAGTGTAGCCAAAATGTTTGCCCTCAGTAGCTCTCACATGGAGGCCAGATTATTTTTTAAGTTTATTTATTTATTTTGAGAGGGAGTGAGTAGAGGAGGGGCAGAAGGAGAGAATCCCCAGCAGGCTCCACACTGTCACAGCCCAATGGGGAGCTCCAACTCATGAACTGAGAGATCATGACCTGAACCAAAATCAAGAGTCCAACCCTTAACTGAGCCACCCAGGTGCCTGGAGGCCAATGGGATTTTTAAAAGGTGAATGCTGAGGGGCACCTGCGTGGTTCACTCAGTTAAGCGTGAGACTCTTGATCTCATGGTTCATGGGATGGAGCCCAGCCTCACCCTCTTCCCTCTTTGACAGCCTGCTTGGGATCCTCCCTCTTCCTTTCTCTCTGTTCTTCCCTTACATTCTCGTGCTCTCTCTCTCTCTCTCTTTCTCTCTCTCTCTCTCTCAATAAATAAGCTTAAAAAAATAAAAGATGAGTGCTGAGCACTGTCTTTTCGTGCCATTCTGCAGTGATCTGTCCCTTCCACTCTTGTTCCTCTGGATGTGCCTGTGAGAAAGATGGGGCAGAGGACTGAATGAGCCGATTTCAAGACCAAGAGGTTGGTGTTAAGAGTACTGAGCTAGGGGGGCGCCTGGGTGGCACAGTCGGTTGAGCGTCCGACTTCAGCCAGGTCACGATCTCGCGGTCCGTGAGTTCGAGCCCCGCGTCGGGCTCTGGGCTGACGGCTCAGAGCCTGGAGCCTGTTTCCGATTCTGTGTCTCCCTCTCTCTCTGCCCCTCCCCCGTTCATGCTCTCTCTCTGTCCCAAAAATAAATAAACGTTGAAAAAAAAAAAAAGAGTACTGAGCTAGGGTCTCAATCTGCCACTCCCTAGCAGAATCACCCCAGGCCACCCTGGTCACTCAGGTCACTTCTGTCATTTAAAACAACTTGCAAAGGGTGGGGGAACTTTTGGAACTAAATCCACCTCTCTGTATCACCTAAACACCACAGTCCTCCTCTGCTTACTCTGGGCCTTGCAGTTTGCTTATCAGGACCACAGACACCTTGCCACCCATTTCTGTTGGATGCCCTACAGCAAGATAGTATTGTTACCATTATCTCCTTGCCCAAACAGCCCTACAACACCTGCGCATCATTTCCTCACAGTTTGTTTTTAACCCATTCATTGAAGGTACAGCTTAACTCACATTCCACAACAAGGAGACGTGGGTTCTAATCCCATCTGTGTCATTGCCTTAGCCCCATCCAGATGCAGACAACATCTGCCCTACTTACCTCACAGGTAGAAGTGAGGGGCAAATGAAATCAAATATGTGAGCACACTTCAGTGACAAAGTATGGCACAAGAGTGAGGAATAAGAGTGGTAGGCTGTTGGTAAGCTAGGGGGACAGAGGAGGGGATGAATTTTTTTATTAAGTCTTTCACAACTTTATTGTAACCCCTGCCCCTCTAATGCTTTCTCAATCTGTTGTCTATATATCACCACCAGCAAAAGGGTTTGTGAAATGCTCTGCTTTGTGGGCTGAAATGACCAGCCCAAGAGAGCACAGTTATGTGCAGTGGAACCTGAGAACCAGTTTTAACACATCTGTTCACCAGGCTACCTTTGACAGATGTATGTGTAGGATGGTGAACAAAGTCTTAGATTTCAGTTCCTTTTCACAACTGGCAATAAATCCCTCAAAGACAGGATGACTCAGCAATAACTTAGGCTAGCCTACTCCCGTGTGGTAACACCAATAAAAATAATAGTTGCTATGCTGTGCTATGCTATACTATACTATATACCAGGAGATTTACATTATTTCTAATCCTCACAAACAACAGCCCAAATAAGATATTATAACCTCAATTTAGAAGTGAGGAGACTGAAGGGCGCCTGGGTGACTCAGGCAGTTAAGAAACTCTTGGTTTCAGCTCAGGTCATGATCTCACAGTTCATGGGTTCGAGTGCCGCCATCGGGCTCTGTGCTGACAGCTTGGAGTCTGCTTGGGATTCTCTTTTCTCCTTCTCTCTGCACCTCTCCTGCTTGCTCACTCTCTCAAAGTAAATAGACATTAAAAAAAAAAAAAAGAAATGAGGAGATTGAGGCTCAGAGAAGTGATTTCCCAAAGATCACTCAGCCCTAGGTGGTATAGGTAGGCCTGGATTCCAGGTTGGCCTGACTCCAAAGGCCACACCCTTCTAGTCAGCCTCAGTGCCTCCCTAGAAAGCACAAAGCACAGGGAACCTATGCAGGTGGGCAATAACACCCTGGTGGCACACTGCTCTGGGAGTAACCCTTTCCCTTTCTCTAAGTTTTGGGCAATTCTATCAGTTTTGCCCGACAGGCACTCCAGGGCACATCTGATACCTGCTCAGTGGGGGAAACACCCCCCTCCTAGAAACCTCCCCTTCCTGGGGTCCCCACATCGCGCAGTCTGTTGGGGGAGGGAACATTCCTACTCCCAATGCCAGGCCCATCTGCTCTCCCCTTCCAGTCCTAGCTGATTTTTAATCTTTTAAACCCTCTACCCCAGGGGCACCTGGGTGGCTCAGTTGGTTAAGCATCTGACTTCAGCTCAGGTCGCCATCTCATGTTTCATGGGTTTGAGCCTCACATTGGGCCCTGTGCTGAGAGCTCAGAGCCTGGAGCTTGCTTCAGATTCTGTGTCTCCCTCTCTCTCTGCCCCTCCCCCAGTCATGCTCTGTCTCTGTCTCTCTCTCTGTCTCACTCTCTCTCTCAAAAATAAATAAGCATTAAAAAAATTTAAACCCTCTACCCTAGCCTCTGGCTTAGGGACTTCTACATATTTTTAAGCCTGTCAAAGCCCCCCTTGGTCCAAGGCCTTCCTAAACAATTGAAACCAGACCCAGGCTATAAGTGCAAGAGGCTTAGAGGCCAGGTGCTGGCAGGAAGGATTTCTTTCCTGGACTCTGGGCCTTTGAACACTCAGCAACAGATACCACCTCTTCTATCCTGGTGCCCTTGGCCCTGGCTCAGACACATTGAGAGGTTTGCAGAATGACCTATCACCAGCTTTATGTAACCTGTCTTCTCCTTACCTGTCTACCTTCTCCCTGGGTGAGCTCCACCCACCTCCAGCTTCCCTGACCACAGGTACCCTGATGGCTAGCGCTAGCCACAACCTTTCTGCTGAGCTCCCAGAGCTAGATCCTACCATCTACTACACAGCTTCTCTTGACAAACAAACACAACTCAGATTCAACAGTCTTGAAATGAAATCATCACATTCCCACCCCTCTCACTCCATCAGAGCTTCTTAGGTACCCACAGACTACTTAGTGCTCATCCCAAGAAGCTCCACATTGTTTCACGCTCTTTCCTCCTGACAAAGCAAGCCGTCAGTGTTTGTGGAATGAATTACTGAGTGAATGAGTCCCATCATGAATCACACTTCTTCATCAGTCAGATTCATAATAATCCAGCCTCTCTCTTTTCATATTCAAACAACTTGACATAAAAGACAACCCAGAATCTCTTCACCTTACAGCAGGGTTCATTTTTCTCTCTCAGATATCCTTTCATCCTATCACTGAAGAGACCACATTTGTACAAAGTGCATTCAACAAAGAGGTCTGCTTTATATTCTGCTTTTACAGCATAACATATCGCATACTACAGAGTCTGTCTTACAGTAATTTTAGTGACTTTTAATGATTGCAGGTTTGTCTGTAATGTTGCTATATAATAGCTTACTTAGCCAGCTCCAGATCGTGAGCATTTGAATTATTTCCGGGTTTTACTGGTTTGCTCCTGTATTCATTTAACAAAGTAAATTACCTTATTTGCCTTGTGCTCATGAAATATCCCTGGAGGGGAAAACAGTGTTGGGTGCTTAGAGGCCAGGAGTGGGAAGGAGATTTTTCACTGAATTCCTTATAGTCCCTTTTGAATTTTGAATCACATGAATATAGTAACTATTCAAAATATATACACCAAAAGCCTACCAAGCATTGTACTAGAAGCTGGGTGTAGAGGTAGGGTCCACAATCCCAGACTAACTCCCTGATATATACTCTCCCCAAAATAGGTGTAATGTACCCTGGGAATCCAGAGGGGAGAGCAGGGTAGAGATAGCAAGGGTAGGAGTTAGTCAAGCTGGTAAGGCCCAGAAGAGGAGAGGGCACTTCCTGTTTGGGGAAGGAGGCTGTATTTAATGGGTTGTGAAAGTGATGGGAAATGAGACTCTCAAGGAAGGCAGAGACCAGTGTAGAAAGGGCTCTGGATGCCAGGCTCTAGGGTTCCAACTTGATCCCGAAGACCATGGGAGACCTTGGACGGTTTGAAACAGGACAGATGCAAAGAACTGTATTTGACAGACATCCTCTAGCAGCAGCATGGAGACTGAAAAGGATGGGAGACCTGCGGAAGCTAAAGTCCAGGAGACAGTGACAATCACTTGAACTAGGGGACCAACCGCCTGGTTTGCCCAAGACCATCCTGGGTTTAGCATTGAAAATCCCACATCCTCAGTGCCTGGCAAACAGACATGGCTGGTCACCTTAGCCCGAACAAGGTACCAGATGCCATTGTACTCCAAGGCCTGCCTGCCCTGAGAAGTGATCCACTGACATTCATGAGATTTTGAAATACCACCCTATTCTTCCCTACCCTCCACCTTTGCAGGCCCTTCCTTGGAACCACCTCTCCAGGATCTACTTTCACTAGATTCTAGAACCCCTGACCTCCAGACATGAAGAGATTTGTAAGAAAAACATCCCATGTATGATTTCCAGCCTTCTGTCCTCTTCCCTTCCACGAACCTGAGACTCCAGTCAAACTAAACCAGTCCCTGTGCCAAAGCAAAACCCTCCAGACTTTTGTGTCTACTGGGCACCACAGGAAGGATCATATTCCCTACTTCTCTGCCTGTTGGAGCCCACTGCAAACACCACCTCCCTACAGCTGAATACCAGTCCTATCAAGCAGTTCCTGGGTGTCAGACACTGCCCAAGGAGCTTTTCAAACATTATCACTAATCGTCACAGTGAATAAATATGATTAGTCCTTTTTTTACCAGATTAGGAAACTGAGACTTGGAGAAGTATCTTGTCCAAGGTCACTAGCCTTTCCTTCTGTCTTTGTAATTTTCCGATGGCCCTAATCCTTGTATTGATGACCTATGCACTTCTTTTACTCTCTGCCTCTCTTCCCTTACACACCACACATGCACAGTTGTCAGCCTAGAACAATACCAGGCTTATAACCAGACCTCAATAAAAATTTGGTGAATGAAGGACTATGTGTGTACCTTCTATAGTACCTAGTCTGGTGCTTGCCATTAAATAGGTTCTCCATATGTACTTTTAACTGAACTGAAATTGCAACACCTAACCCAATAAGAATATGGCAGAAGGCGGGGGAAGTGGGTGCCTGGGTGGCTCAGTTGGTTGAGCATCCAACTCTTGATTTCGGCTCAGGTCATGATCTTACGGTTCGTGAGTTTGAGCCCCCTGTCAGGCTCTGTGCTGACAGCATGGAGGCTGCTTGGGATTCTCTTTCTCCCTCTGTTTCTGCCCCTCCCCCCTCTCTCTTTCTCTCTTTCTCTCAAAAAATAAACTTAGGAAAAAAGTATGGCAGAAGGGGAAAGATCAGAGGATAGAGCACTATGGTAAAACCTCAGCTATCCAAAGCTTTCTGGAAACGAGTCATTCTGAAGGCTGAGGGTGGACCTTTGAATCCAGGAAGAAGAATCCTGGGACTGCTTCTTTCTCAGAGCTTCCCTCACTTCCACCATTCCTTTTGAACCCCCCAGTCCCCTTGACCTTCTCTTCCTTCCATTTTTCTCCTGTCTTTGTTTTTCTGTTGCTCCTTAGACACTCCTTAGCTTGCCAGCTTATCCCAGAACCCCATTCCTGTTGGTTTGAGAAACTAATTGCAGTCTTTCCTGGACTGTCCTTCATGCCTTTTGTGCCTAGTCTGTTTCCCTTCACTCCAGCACTTCCTCTTCTATAAAGTCCTCCCTTATCTTCTCAGGCTAGTAGGCGCTTCTCTCTTCTGCACACCTCATAGTACCCCAGATGTGTTGGTGATTATGTCTACCTCACATCCTGGACTGTGACTTTCTTGAGGGGTAGAATCATGTCAGCCTTAAATGTTTGTGAATGAAATTGGCAGACCTTTGTGCTTCTTGGCCACCTTTATTTTGGTACTGCTTACTCTGAGACAGCTAAGCTTTTGTTTGTTGGCTGAATGAACTGTAATTGGGAAATCATGAGTGCTGACTGTTCAGGGTTTGTCTGCTGGCCTACTTCACTTTGTCCTGCCTTTTCTGCATTCCCTGGTATTTATGTTACACTTGTCCACTTGGCTCTAGAAATCTCCAGCTCCAAAGCATGATTTCTGCTTTGGGGAGAAAAGGGTGACCAATCAGGGGCTTGACTCATCCCTGCCTGTCCACCTTGCTTGATGAACCAGGAGACCAGATCTCCTTCATTTGTTCCACAAACATTTACTTGAGTATCCACTCTGTACCAGGCCCTGAGCTGGACATTAGGGAGAGAGAAATGGAAATTGATCTGTCCTTGCCCTGCCTTGGACACCCTGTGTGACTTTGAGTCCTTTCTAGGCCTCTTCCATTTACCCATCTGAAGGTGAAGGAGGGTAGAGACCTAATCTATAAGGGGACATGGAGCTCTCAACATTGTGGATCTTGTCCATTCTGGATACTCCAGCCTTCTACATCTGTGCTTTCCCCTAGAAGACCGAGGCCCACTTAACTTAACTCTCTCCCTCCTCTTGTGAAAATTCTGAGTGGACATGCTCCAATACATCTCATCCTGTATGTGGCCAAGTAGCCCCAATAAGCAGATTGAGAACCCCAGGAAGCCAGGGGAAGAAAAGAAAGAGGAATTAGACAAAATGAGGTGACATGCTTGGTGACCATCTAGAGTACATTGGGGAATGAAATCACACCACCCCCACAACATACCAAAAATGTTCCCTAAGCTTAACTCTGCAAAATCTTAGTCAGTCTAATCAGGCAGGTGAAAACCAGAGTGGAGTTTAGGCAGGAAGACAGAATTCTGCTAATCTGCATGGAAAAGCCTAAGGAATCTATTTCCTTGCACTTGTAAGATACTTGATACCATTTTTGTATTTGATTTTCCTAGCAGCCTTTTTGATTACATTCAAAATGTTTTTTGAGCACCTTCTATATCCAAGGCCTTATGCTGACAATACTGGCCTTTTTGTTTAAGACACTTACCACAAATTCAAGTGCATAGACACTTTTATGATTTTCTTTTGCTTAATGTCTGTCTCCCCCACTGGACTGTAAGGTCAATGAAGGCAGAAATCATGTCCATGTTCTTCCCCACTGAATTTTCAGCATCTACAGCAGTGCCTGGCAAACAGTAGTCACTCCATAGATAGTTGCAGAAAAAAATTATAAATCCAGAGTTCTGGGACCTGGGAACAATCTTTAATTTTGTAAAGGCCAGTGTGTAGAAGTAAGCCTCTTAGCCTGAAACATAGTAGATATTCAATAGACACGAACTAAACTCAACAAATAATAACAGGGAACACATAATGCTTACTGTGTGCCAGGCACTATGCTAAGCACTTTACACTCATTCACTCATCCCATCCTCAGAAAAGCCCTATGAAGTAGGTACTACTATCATCCCTGTTTTACAGATGGGGAAACCGAAGCACAGGAGTTCACCAACTTGTAAGTGGCAGAGCTGATATTTGAACCCCAGCTATCTGGCTCTAAAATCTGTGCTCCTAACCACTACACTGCCTTCCAACAACGAATGCTCAAGCTGAGATCTAGAGAGATGGAGCAATTGGCAAAGGTGTCACGGGAATAACATGGTGGACTTCGGACTGGAACCCAAGATATGTTCTCTGTACAGTGCCTTTCCCACTCTACCATGTGGTATCTGGCCGCTGATACTGAGCCCCTGTGAAATAGAGGCACAAGGAGGGATCTGAGAAGTTAAGATATCTGTGCAGAAAAAGGCCCAAGTTGATGAGGTGGCTCTCAGCAGAAGACAGGAGGAGCCAAAGAGCAGCCACTAGGGCAGAAACAAGTGGAGTTACCAGGTCTCCTTTCTTAAGCAGGGAAGTAGGTTGCTTTTCAGAGGTCTTATTTGGAGTCTAAGCCATTCTCTTTTCCTGCACTCATTTATCAGGGACCTCCCCACACACAGCAAGAACCACCCCTAAGCGATATCTGCCTTATTGCAATGAAGCACACAAGGAGAAGGGATATATATTAGGGAGATTAGATAGCATGATCTGAAACCTCATGTGTGTGTAGGAAGCCAGGGCGGGACAGAGAACAAGGAAGACTGGAGGAAAGGTTAGGTCAAGCCTAAAACCTTCAGCAGCTAAAGGGACTCAGTGATAAGAGATGAAAGCAAAGCACCTATAATCAGCACAGCTTTAGAAGTGCTGGCCTTCTGTTTGGGCTTCTTGCCACAACAGCCATGGCCTTCCTTTCCCGACTGGATCTTCACGAATGCCTCCAAACCCTGTCTGTTTTGCAGTGGCTCCCCGTCTACGTATTTTTAGGTAAGTGAACACCAGGGGTTGGAGAGCACATGAGAACAGGCCAAGAACGAGGGCAAGAATCCCAGATGAGGAAGGCTCCAAAGAGATCATTTGGCTGGTTTCCCCCCCCCACCCCACCCGCCCTCTCTGGGAAGGACTATTGCTTCTCACCCAGAAAGATGGATGCTGTTGAGCAAGAATGAAATCATTAGGTTTCTAATGAAATCATCAGATTTCCCTCTTTCCAACTGAGGGCATGAAGGCCATGAGTGAGCCTTTGGTTGTTCTGGTTTAAAGATCACCGCAGCCTTCCCAGGACTGCCCCCTCTTTTTTTTTTTTTTTTTGTTAATTTCAAGATTTTATTTAAATTACAGTTAGTTAACATATAGTGTAATATCACTTTCAGGAGTAGAATGTAGTGATTCATCACTTACATACAGCACTCAGTGCTCACCCCAACAAGTGCTCTCCTTAATGCCCATCACCCATTTTATGCATCCCCCTGCTCACCCCCTCTGAACTTGCCAAAAAGAGTCCTATTCAGGGTTGGGGGCAAAGGTGATGGTGGCTTGCAGAGTTGGTATTGCTAGGTAGGCATAAGGTGATTTTCTAGTCTAAAACTATGGGGAGAAAATTCTGGAAAATCTGGGAGCTGCCCTAGTGACTCATTAAACAAACATTTTTTAAAAGTTTTTAAAACATTTATTTATTTTTGAGAGACAGAGAGACAGAGAGAGAGAGTGCAAGTGGGGATGGGGCAGGGAGAGAAGGAGACATAGAATCTGAAGCAGGCTCTAGGCTCCAAGCTGTCAGCAGAGAGTCCAACGTGGGGCTCGAACCCACAAGCCGTGAGTTCATGACCTGAGCCAAAGTTGGATGCTTAACCAACCGAGCCACCCAGGCACCCCAGACAGAACTTTAATAAAAGGCAAGTTGCGCAGCAGACTCAGAGCATGGCAATTATCAGTGCTGGACAAATGGGTTGAGAGTGCTAAGCTTTTCCCAACCGGAATCTAGGACTTCATGGGCAACCAATTCCAGGGCCAAAGCTTGGAAACTGGATGGGGAGAAATGTCACCCTGAAGGCAGCCAATTCCAATCTATGGGAGACTATATGATCCCTTAGAGCAGAGGGTCTTAACCAAAGGCCTATGGACCTAGAATTGGGGGTAGGGGTGGACAACTTTGAATTCATATAGCAAAATTTACCTTTATTTTCACTAGCTTCGAATTGAAATAATGAATGTAGGCAACAAGCCACAGAAACATTAACAGCACCAGTGAATTTGTCAGTAATAGACATCACAGATTTGCGTTTCATTTGCCAGTTGTTGCAGGCATCTCGAAATGTCATTTATGCTCACGACTACTTCAAAATGCCAGTGGTTATTGGAACTGCCATTGGGTCTGGTTATTTGATGCGTAAACCAAGAAGCCCATGTTACTATGACACATTTTTGGTGATGTTTTGAGAACTGTGTTTTAATATGTTGCATTTCCTTTGTAAGTCTATATATTTTATTTTGTGCATTTATAATATTATTCAGAGAAGGGGTCCATAGGCTTCACCAGACTGCCAAAGGCATCTGTGACTGCCAAAGATGATGACTTATTGAGCCTTATTGAAATCAAATCATGCTGAGCACTTAGTTCATCAATGGCGTGACTCTAGCTGTATTAAGGGGGAAAAAAGCGATTTTTTTGTAAACTTGCTTCTAGTCTTTCATATTTTCTGTTTTCCTTTGCGTTTGTCTTAACGTCCTCAAACAGACCCTTTTGACAAGTTGCAGCCCTCAGTTAGGAAAGTGAGGGGGGCACAGGAATGTCCTAAAAGTCTTGGTATTACGGTGGCAGCCACCATTTCAAGTCTGGATCCTAGAAAGAGTGGGCAAGTCTGGGGACTAGAGAGCAGGGAAAAGAGGTCAAGAGAGGAAGAGGGGCGCCCAGGTGGCTCAGTCAGTTAAGCGTCCAACTTTGGCTCAGGTCATGATCTCCCAACTCTGTGAGTTTGAGCCCTAAGTCTGGCTCTGTGCTGACAGCTCAGAGCCTGGAGCTGCTTTGGATTCTGTGTCTCCCTTTCTCTGCCCCTCCCCCCACAAAGATAAACATTAAAAAAAATTTTAATAAAAGAGAGAGGAAGAGGTGTGTAAGTTCTTCCCTTTAGGTGTGGAGTCTGTACTGACCCAAAAACCCTTTGTGTGGTCTTCGAACACAAGTGCCCAGATTATTCTGACTCTTCTAGGGAGCACTCCTCAATAAAATGTTTTCATTTTTCTCCCAGAAAATGATTTGTTTTTAAGTATTTTCTTCTCTCTTCCTTTCCCCCTTTCAAAGTACACTGTGGACAGGGATAGGGTACAAGGCATATCCAACACTGAATATGTAAGGGCCCAGAGGTGAGGGTTAGCCTCCTAGTAATGCCCACTTCCCGCCCCCCCCCCACCATCTTACCAGCTTCCACTTCTTCTGGAAGAGCTGGAGGTGTGGGGTGGGGATGTTATGGACAAATGATGGCACCTACGTGTCTTAAGTGAAAACACTAATAATAAGTGTGAATGTTTTCTTTCACCTGCACCTTTAAAAGTTTTTTTTAATTGTGGTAAAATACATATAACATCAAACCAACCATTTTAACTATTTTTCAGTGTACATTAGAGCAGCATTAAGTACATTCAGTGTTGTGCAACTGTCACCACCATCCACCTCCAGAGCTCTCTTCCTGAAGTCTGTACCCATTGAACAAGAACTCACCATTGTCCCCTCCCCCCAGCCCCTGGCAACTACTCTTCTACTTTCTGTCTCTGTGAATTTGACTCCTCTGGGTACTTCATATAAGTGGAATCATACACTTTTTGTCCTGTTGCGACTGGCTTATTTCACTTAACATAATATCTTCATGTTTCACCCACACTGTATCACATGACAACATTTCCTTCCTTGTTAAGGCTGAATAATATTCTATTGTGTGAATATTGTAAATAATGCTTCTGTGAACATGAGTGTTCAAATATATCTCTGTGATCCTGTTTGAAATTCTTTTGGATATATTCCCAGAAGTGGAATTGCTGGATCACATGGAAATTCCATTTTAAATTTTTTTGAGGAACAGCTACACTGTTTTCCACAGCACCTGCACCCATTTTACATTCCCACCAACAGTGCACAAGTTCCAATTTCTCCACGTTCTCTCCAACACTTCTTTATTTTCTGGGGGTTTTTAATAGGAGCCATCTTAATGAATGTGAGGTGATATCTCATTGTGGGATTTTGATTGCATTTCCCTAACAATTAGTGATGTTAAGCATCTTTTCATATGCTTGTTAGCCATTTGTCGACTTATTTTTTTTCTTTTTAAAAAATGTTTATTTATTCATTTTGAGAGAGAAAGAGAGCAAGCACGAGCAGGCAGGGGTAGAGAGAGAATCTCAAGCAGGCTCAGCGCCGCCAGCACGGAGCCCGACACCGGGCCCGGTCCTACAAAGTGTGAGATCATGACCTGAGTGGAAACCAAGGGTCAGATGCTTAGCTGACCGAGCCACCCAGGTGCCCCTATCTTGTCTTGTTTTACATTGATTATTTTTATCATTCCATTTGCCTTCCTCTACTAGGTTAGATGTTATACATCCTGTTTCTATCATTTTAGTGATTGTGCTAGAAATACAACATGAATCTTGGGTGTTGGAGCATCTGTAACAGTGTAAGATGTCCCCAGAAGTGCCTACGACATTCAAATCTGTTCAATAGTTATAGAGCAAATACTAATTACAAGGTGGTGACGGTCCTTGTCGAAACTACCATGGATCAAGTACAAACTCCTTACTATCTAGCAACAAAGATAAAGCAATCATTAGTTCCACCACTGTACACAGTTTATGCATCAGTGCTGGACACACACAGAAGTCACTACGATGTAAGACAGACTGTAGTAAGTGAAAGAAATAGTCACAACAAAGTGATATTAGGGTTTCAGGGGAAAATTATCACACCAAGTTGAGGGGATCAGGAAAAGCAGGAAATAGAAACAGTGAAACATGATGAACAGGACATGGGTTCTCGTTTGTCAAACTTGGATAACAATTAGCTGTGTGACTTCCAACAAGTATTTGGACCCCTCTAAGCCTCAGTATCCCCATCCTCTTAGCTTGGTATACAGTAAATGCTCCATATAGAATAGCTTCCATCCTCCCTTCCTTTCTTCCTTCCTTCCTTCCTAAATTCCTTCCTTCCTTAATTTCCTTCTTAATTTTTTCATGCACCTGCTTTCCTTCATTCCTATCTCTTGCTCAGAGCCTCCCTCAGCACCTCTCCACTTTCCTGAATGACGTTTAGAATCATGCCTGATTACTGAGCATCCCTGAAAGTAATGGGAGAGGAAATAGGGGGAAAGAGGAGAAAAAGGAGAGGAACAAGAAGGAGGGAAGAAGGGAGAAGAGATGAATGAAAAGACAGTTTGGGGGAGGTGTAAAATACAAATATTCGTGACCCTTAGAATTAGGCAATGGCCCTGAGAGGCCCTCTGAGGGCCAGCTTCCATTGGAGGATGGCTCTCTGTCTCTTCTTTTCTGGGCATGTGTCACCATCTACCTAAACTGTTGCAATATCCGCTTTCCTGGCTCTCTACCCTCTAGTCTTCACCCTCTCCAATCTATTCCACTGCTTTCTCCCAGTAGAGTCTTTTGAAAACATCTTTAATTACAGTCCTCTCCTGCTCAAAAATAGTCAGTGATTTCCCACTGCCTACTCAGTGACGTACAAATGTGTTAGCCTGGGCATTCAAGGCCCTCCTCCACTCTCTGGCTCTAACCTTTAACCAGCTCATCCCCCCACTCTTCCCCTATAAGAAGCTTGTGTTCCAAGCAGTCTATTCGTAGAACAAACATAAAGGGTACTCTCCCACTCCTTCACCTATGCTCTGACTATTCCCTCCACTGGAAAGATGTTCTGATCCCTCTCCCTGGACTAATAATCATGGACAACCTGTCCTTTGAAATATTTCTCAATTCACATCTTCTCTGCAACATTTTCTAGCCAACCCAAGACCGTATCACCTCTGAAAGTCTAAAGCACTTTGTAAAAATAGGTTAGGTAGCAGCCCTTGTATCCTTTGCCCCCTCTACTCAATAAGCCCCATGAGAATAGGAGCCATATCTTGTCATAGTGATATTTCTCACAGACCAGGCCTGACACTAAATTGACACTAAATTCTAAATTCTCCCTCAGTAGAGATCATTAAGTCCATCTCTTTTTCTTTTTCCTCTCTTTCACCTGATCACCTCTGATCACCCCCCACTTTTTTTAGGTCTGCCTTCTTTCTCTGGTTTCTGGTACTACATAAAATAGAACATAGTCTTAGTAATCAGATAGGCCAGGTCTGCCACCTGTTGCTACTGGACCTTGTGCAAGTAAGTCAATGTTATTTCTTCTTAAAGTTTATCTATCTAATTTTGAGAGGGGGAGGGGCATAAAGAGAGGGAGAGAGAGAATGCTAAGCAGGCTCTGCACTCTCAGTGCAGAACCTGATGCAGGGTTTGACTTCACAAGCTGTGAGATGATGACCTGAGCCAAAATCAAGAGTTGGACACTTAATTGACTGAGCCACCCAGGTGCCTCCATCAATACTATTTTTATGTGATCTTCACAAGTAAGCCATTCACCCTCCACCATTGTAGAAACAGAGCATAGTATCTGCCTCTAAAGACCATTCTGAAGATCAAAGAGCCAAAAAAAAATCCTCAATAGATGTTCATTTTCTTTCTTTCTGTTATAGAAATTGACATTACTTCAAGTCCAACCACTCCAACTCATAAGACACTGCCATTTAAACCTTGCCATTTAATCAACAGAGGAAAGCCAACCACTTCTGAGACAAGCACCCTACATTCTGATTTCATTGCACCTTCAGGAAGAATAATGAGTAACTAGATCCTAGAAAATTAGGCAAATAGAGACTTTAATACTTTCCTAGCATTCCCAGATCCTTCAAGGCATTATTCATTCACCCCCTACATCTGATCAACTGCCAAACTCTGAAAATTCTACCTCCATAGTATCTTTCAAATTGGTTTGAGAAATAGTAACCTACTTCGTGTTCCCATTGTCTCTCATCTAAACTACTGCATCTTGGGGCACCTGAGTGGCTCAGTCAGTTGAGTGTCTGACTCTTGATTTTGGCTCAGGTCATGATCTCAGTTCATGGGATTGAGTCCCACACTGGGCTCTGTGCTGACAGCACAGCACAGAGCCTGCTTTGGATTCTCTCTCTCCCTCTCTCTGCCCCTTTCCTGCTCTCTCTCTCTCTCTCTCTCTCAAATATAAATAAACACTTTAAAAATATATTACTGCATCTCTTAATTAGTGCCTACAGTTTCTCTTGCTACTAAAGTTGTCTCAAATTATCTTCCTGATACACAGATATGATCATGCTGTTCCTCTGCTTGATAACCTTCACTGGCTTCATATTTCCTCTAGCATGAAGCCTAATCTCCCCAGCTTCCTTCTCAGTTCCATCTCCTATTCCATGTCTTCCCGGTCTCCCTGTACTTTTTCAGGTTATGGTGTTATGGGCCTTGGGCTCCTCCATCTACAGATCTTTGTTCAAGTTCTTCCTCATGCATGGAAAGCCCTTCCTCCACTAATCTCTCTGTCAGAATCCTACTCTTTCTCCAAAATTCAACTTAAATCTTACCCTCCACAAGAAGCCTTTCCAGGTTCCCCAGCAGTAAGGAATGGTCTTCTGCTTGGGTTCACATAAAATAACATTTGACTATATAGTCTTACCCTCTGGAATCTATCCACTATTTATGGTATCAATTTTCTCCACTAGACTGTCAGTTCCTGGAAGGCATGAACTTTCTTTCCTACAGGTATTAATATGAGGTAACACACACAAAGTGTCTAAAATAGCTCTTGGCACATAGTAAAGACTCCACAAATGCTACCTACTTTTTTCCTAAAGCTTGGAACTTTTTATTCCCCCAAAGTTTGACCACTCTGAGCATCACATTTGTACATATATAAAATGGGGATAATAAAATTATCTATTTGTCAGGGTTATGAGAGAATTAAATGAGATAATGTACATTAAGTCCTGAACGAGTGCTTATTAATAATAAGGGCTGAGGGTGCCTCAGTGGCTCAGTTAAGCATCTGACTCTTGATTTCAACTCAGGTCATGATCTCACAGTTCATGAGTTTGAGCCCCACATTGGGCTCTGTGCTGACAGCATGGGGCCTCCTTGGGATTGTCTCTCTCCCTCTCTCTCTCTCTCTATCCCTCCCCTGATCTCTGTCTCTCTATCTCTAAATAAATAAATAAATAAATAAATAAACTTAAAAATTTATAAAACAAAAGAAGCTTAGTGTCTAATAGGGACAGGGCTAGACTTGTGAGGTACTAACTACATAAGCACCAGAGTGAAACAGGGTCAAACAGAAGCATAAGTAATGTGCTGTGGTTGTGTGGAGGAGGGAACCCTTCATTCTGAGCAGAGAATCACCAAAAGTATCATCAAGGGGGTATCATTTGAGCAAATCCTTGAAGGCTGAAAGAACTTTGATAGGCAGAAAGTTGAAGAGAGGGTAGTCAGAATAAAGGAACAGCACCACCAAAGGTATAGAGTTGGGAATGGGGAGTACACTAAGGTGGTTGGGCCCCTGTTTCCCATATTTCAGTCATTCACATTCCACCTTCTGGATTTTCTACAGTTGAGTACCACCTATGTTATTATGACTTAACATTTTTTTCCAAATTGACTCATTGCTGTTACCTAAAATAGTGTATTATAACAGATATTTTAGATCACTACCATAAATTCACTTTTTATTCACTATATATTAAAATGATTTACCATCCATACACCACCTCAGATCATCTAGTGTACCTACAGTGATATAAGGACAATGCTTTGAGAAATACTGGGCTAGAGCATAAGCAGTATGAGTGCAGGTAGTGAGAGATGAGGTGAGGAAGGTGTTTGGGGCTAGTCCACGGAGGGACTACATGTTTACACTTTTTTTCTGTTGCAGTGGGAAAATATTGAAGGTTTCAGAGGCAAACAACATTATGACTGTGCTTTAGAAAGCAATCTGGCAATAACATGGAAAATGGACCAGAGGGGAAGGGACACGCAGGCAAAAAGAACAGACTCAAGATTGCAGTCCAAACCCGAGGAGATCAAGACTTCAACCATAGCAGTAGCAATGGAGATACAGGCAGGAGAATGAATGGGAAAGAGAAAGAAGTCGAAGATAGTGCCAAAACATTGAAACTGTGACGTTTATCTTGAGGCCTAAAAGATAAATAGGAACTAGTCAGGAAAGAGCTGAGGAAAGGTTCTTCCAGGTAAAAGGGACAAAATGCACAGAGGCTCAGAGGCTAGAGAGCAGAATGAATTGAAGGAACTGACGGAACAGTATGGTGGAGTGCAGAGGACAAGGGAGGTGACCCGGGGCTCCACCACAGAGTGCCTTTGAAACCCAGATTGCAAGACTGGACTTCACCCTAAGTCATAGGAAGCCATGTTAGATGTTGAATTATTAAATTACCATTTGCTCCCCAATGTTCTTATATTTACACCATTTGGTGAAGAAACTTTTTCCCATTGTATATTATTGACTCTTTTGCCATAAGTTAATTGATCATATATGTGTGGGTTTATTTCTGGGCTCTCTATCCTATTCCATTGATCTATTTTTTTTTAATGTTTATTTGTTTTTGAGAGAGAGAGAGAGACAGAGTGTGAGCAGGGGAGGGGTAGAGAGAGAAGGAGACACAGAATCTGAAGCAGGCTCCAGGATCTGAGCTGTCAGCCCAGAGCCTGACATGGGGCTCAAACCCCCCAACAACAAGATCGTGATATGAGCTGAAGTTGGACACTCAACCTACTGAGCCACCCAGGTGCCCCTGATCTATGTATTTTTATGCCAATACAATACTGTCTTGATTACTATAGCTTTGTAGTATAGTCTGAAATCAGGAGTATGATACCTCCAGCTTTATTCTACTTTCTCAAGATTGTTTTGACTATTCAAGATTTTTGGAAGTTCCACACAAAGTTTAGAATTATTCTAATTCTGTGAAAAATGTCATTGGGATTTTGATAGAGATTGCATTGAATTTGTAGATTCCTTAAGGTGGTATGGACATTTTAACAATGTTAATTCTTCCAATCCATGAGCACAGACCATTTTTCCATATATTTGTGTCTTCTTCACTTTCCTTTATCAATGTCTTGTAGTTTTCAGTGTACAGGTCTTTCACCTCCTTGGGTAAATTTATTCCCAGGTATTTTTTTATGCAGTTGTAAATGGGATTGTTTTCTTACACTCTCTTTGTGATGGTTTGTTGTTAGTGTATAAAAATGCAGCAGATTTCTGTATATTGATTTTATTTCCTGCAACTTTACTGAATTCATTTATTAGTTCTAACAGTTTTTTTTGTGGTCTTTAGGATTTTCTCTATATAGTATCATGTGATCTACCAATAGTGAGTATTTTACTTCTTCCTTTCTGATTTGTATCCCTTTTCTTTCTTTCTTTCTTTCTTTCTTTTTTTTTTTTTTGTCTAATTTTTGTGATTAGGACTTCCAATATCATGTTGAATAAAAGTGGTGAGAATGGGCATCTTTGTCTTGTTCCTAATCTTAGCAGAAAAACCTTCAGCTTTTCATTGATGAGTATGATGTTAGCTGTGGGTTTGTCATATATGGTCTTTATTATATTCAGGTACATTCCCTCATGAGTTTTTATCATAAATGGATGTTGAATTTTGTCAGGTGCTTTTTCTGCATCTATTGAGATAATCATGTTATTTCTATCCTTCATTTTTATTAATGTGGTGTATCATGTTGTTTTATTAGTGGATGCTGAACCATCCTTGCATCTCTGAAATAAATCCCACTTGATCATAGTATATGATCCTTTTAAATGTGTTACTGAATTCAATTTACTAATATTTTATTGAGGATTTTTGTGTTTTGTTCACTAGGGATATTGGCCTATAATTTTTTCCCTTTTTCTTTTTTTCTTTTTTCGTGTGTGTGTGTGTGTGTGTGTGTGTTGTTGTTGTTGTTCTTGTCTGGTTTGGGTATCAGGTTACTTCTGGCCTCATGAAATGAGTTTGGAAGTGTTCCCTCCTTTTCAGTTTTTTGGAAGAGTTTGAGAAGAGTAGGTAATAAATCTTTTGTGAATGTTTGGTAGAATTTACCAGTGAAGCCATCTGATCCTGGACTTTTGTTTGTTGAGAGATTTTTAATTACCAGTCAGTCTAGTTCTTCATGATTCAATCTTAGAAGATTGTATGCTTCTAGGAATTTATCCACTTCTTCTAGGTTTCCAATTTGTTGGCATAATAATTGTTTTTTTTTAAAGAGTACTCTCATTCTTTTTTTAATTTTTTTTCAACGTTTATTTATTTTTGGGACAGAGAGAGACAGAGCATGAACGGGGGAGGGGCAGAGAGAGAGGGAGACACAGAATCGGAAACAGGCTCCAGGCTCCGAGCCATCAGCCCAGAGCCTGACGCGGGGCTCGAACTCACGGACCGCGAGATCGTGACCTGGCTGAAGTCGGACGCTTAACCGACTGCGCCACCCAGGCGCCCCGATTGTTTTAATTTTTTTAATGTTTATATATTTTTGAGAGAGAAAGAGACAGAGCATAAGTGGGGGAGGGGCAGAGAAAGAGGGACACACAGAATGTGAAGCAGGCTCCAGGCTCCAAGCTGTCAGCACAGAGCCTGACGCAGGGCTTGAACCCACGAACTGTGAGATCATGACCTGAGCCGAAGTCAGACGCTCAACCAACTGAGCCACCCAGGTGCCCCTGTGGCATAATAATTGTTAATAGTCTCTTGTGATCTTTTGTATCTCTATGATATCAGTTAAAGTGCTCCTCTTGCATTTCTATTTTTATTTATTTGAGCCCTCTCTTTTTTCTTGATGAGTCTGGCTAAAGATTTGTCAATTTTGCTTATCTCTTCAAAGAACAAGGTCTTAGTCTGGGGTGCCTGGGTGGCTCAGTTGGTTAAGCGGCTGACTTTGGCTTAGGTTATGACCTCACAGCTCATGAGTTCAAGCTCCACAGTGGGCTCTGTGCTGATAGCCTGGAGCCTGCTAACAACTCAGAGCCTGGTTCGGATTCTGTGTCTTCCTCTCTCTCTGCCCCTCCCTTGCTCGTGCTCTCTCTCTCTCTCTCTCTGTCAAAAATAAATAAACATTTAAAAAACAAGAACAAGCTCTTAGTTTTATTGATCTTTTCTGTTGTCTTTTTACTCTTTGTTTCATTTATTTCTGCTCTGATATTTACTGTTTCCTTCCTTCTATTCACTTTGAGCTTTATTTGTTCTTTTTCTAGATCCAGTAGATGTAGCGTTAGGTTGTTTGACATATTTCTTGTTACTTGAGGTAACCGTGTATTGCTATAAAGTTCCCTCTTAAAACTGCTTTTGCTTCTTCCCACAATTTTTGGACTACTGTATTTCTATTTTCATTTGTCTCCAGGTGTTTTTAATTTTCTCCTTTGATTTCTTCATTGACCCATTGGTTGTTCAGTAGCATGTTGTTTAGCTTCTACATACTGGGATGCTTCCAGTTTTCTTCTTGTAGTTGATTTCTAGTTTCATAGTATTATGATTGGAGGAAAATCCTTGATATCTCAATCTTTTTAAATTTACTGAGACTTGTTTTGTGGCCTAATATGATCTATCCTGGAGAATGTTTCATGTGCACTTGAAAAGAAAGTGTATTATGCTACTTGGCGAAGAAATATTCAGTATATGTCTATTAAGTCCATCTTGTCTCATGTGTCATTAAGGCTGATGTTTCCTTATTGCTTTTCTGTCTGGATAGTCTATCCATGATGTAAGTGAGGTATTAAACTCCCCTACTATTACTTTATTGCTTGCTGTCAATTTCTCCCTTTAGGTCTGTTAATATTTGTTTTACATATTTATGTGCTTCTACGTTGGGTGTGTAAATATTTACAAATATTATATCCTCTTGTTAGATTGACCCCTTTATCATGAAGTAATATCCTTCTTTGTCTTTGCAGTCTTTGTTTTGAGGGCTCTTTTTTGACATTTTATTTTATGTTTATTAAAGTACAATTGACATACAATGTTACATTAGTTTCAGGTGTGCAACATAGTTATTCAGCAACTCTATAGTTATGCTATATTCACCACAAGTGTAGCTACCATCTGTCACCATACACACTATTACAATACCATTTACTATATTCCCTATGCTGTACCTTTCATTCCCATGACTTACTCATTCCATGATTTAAAGCCTGTGCTTCCCATTCCCCTTCACATTTTGCCCATCCCCCTTCATAGCCATCAGTTTGTTCTCTATATTTATGGGTATGTTTCTGCTTTGCAGTTTTCTTTTTTCATTTTGTCTTGAACAATCCTAAAAACTGTATTTTTACTCCCCCCGTGTTCTTTTTTTTAAAGTAAACTCTACCCCCAACAGTGGTGTCTCCCTGCCCATGTTCCCTGGGGGTGCCTCTGGATGTGAGACAAACCTGAACCTGCCCCTCAAGCTGAAACTTGACAAGAAAATAAAACTTTTTCACATGAAGACTGGGGGATTTGTTTCAGTCTGTTGTTTGTGCAGTGCCCTGTGGGTGGTAGCCTGCCAAAGACTATCTCTCCAATTATTTTGGACTCATGGGGCCCAGAAATGCAATTCCCCCTGGCCACCCACGCCAGGTGCTCAGGGGGTGTCTTTTGTGTGGGCTGCATGTGCTTGCTGACTCAGTTGGCCACAACTGTGAACATGAGGGTGGAGCACTTGGCCAGCCCAGCTGCAGTGGGGTAGGCTACACCTGCAGTTCATGGGTGGCACTCCCAGTGGAGCTAGCAGGCTAGAGGTAGGGTTTGTAAAAGTCACCTGCTAGTGCCAACCAATAAAGCAGAAGAACTCAAAAATGACACCCACCAGTGCCTCCATCCTTGGAAAGCATCCCAACAAGTTTCTGCTTCTTCAGCAGATGATTTAAGATTAACAAATGAGTGTCCTTATCAGATAAAGGGTTAGTATCCAAAATCTACAAAGAACTTATCAAACTCAACACCCAAAAAACAAATAATCCAGTCAAGAAATGGGCAAAAGACATGAATAGACACTTCTCCAAAGAAGACATCCAGATGGCCAACCGACACATTAAAAAATGCTCAACATCACTCATCATCAGGGAAATACAAATCAAAACCACAATGAGATACCACCTTACACTTGTCAGAATGGCTAACATTAACAACTCAGGCAACAACAGATGTTGGCGAGGATGCAGAGAAAAAGGATCTCTTTTGCATTGTTGGTGGGAATGCAAGCTGGTGCAGCCACTCTGGAAAACAGTATAGAGGTTTCTCAAAAAACTAAAAAGAGAACTACCCTACAACCCAGAAATTGCACTATTAGGCATTTATCCAAGGGATACAGGTGTGCTATTTCGAAGGGACACATGCACCCCCATGTTTATAGCAGCACTATCAACAATAGCCAAAGTATGGAAAGAGCCCAAATGTCCATCAATGGATGAATGGATAAAGAAGATGTGGTATACATATATAATGGAGTATTACTCGGCAATCAGAAAGAATGAAATCTTGCCATTTGCAACTACGTGGATGGAACTAGAGGGTATTATGCTAAGTGAAATGAGTCAGTCAGAGAAAGACAAAAATCATATGACTTCACTTATAGGATGACTTTAAGAGACAAAACAGATGAACGTAAGGGAAGGGAAATAAAAATAATATAAAAACAGGGAGAGGGACAAAATAGAAGAGACTCATAAATATGGAGAACAAACTGAGGGTTACTGGAGGGGTTGTGGGAGGGGGGACGGGCTAAATGGGTAAGGGGCATTAAAGAATTTACTCCTGAAATCATTGCTTCACTATATACTAATTTGGATGTAAATCTTAAAAAATAAAAAAAGTTAAATCATAAAAACAAAAACAAAAACAAATGAGTCTCCTCAAAATATGATCCAGGCTCCTTTCAAACTGTTGCTTTTGTCTGGATCCCAGGGCAAGAGGGTCTGTACATAAGCCCTTTCAAGAGTGAATGAATCCTCCATTTCCTATGGCCCTATGGTTCTCCTGAAAGTAAACCCCATTGATTTTTAACACCAGATGCTGTGCGGTCTCATCTCTCTGGTGCAGTTCCCAAGGATTTGGAGGCCTGAAATGGGGCACAAACCCCTCAGTCCTTAGGGATGAGCTCCAGATTTTGACACCCCTTCCAATTGTGGGTCACTGTTCCTGAGGTGGGGGTTTCTTGCTAGACTGTGTCTCCACCTCTCCTACCTATCTCAATGTGGCCCTTTTATTCTTTGTCATGGAGTCTCTGTTCAGCTAGGCTTCAGGCCCTTTTCAGAGGGAATTGTTCCTTCTGTAGCTGTAGAGATACTGTGTTCGTGGGAGAAGGTGAGTTCAAGATCTCTCTGTTGAACCCTCCTGTGGCCAGTTGATCTTTAACAAAGACTCAAAAGTAATTCAGTGGAAGAAGGGTAGTGTTTTAAACAAATGATGCTGGAACAATTGGATATACACATGTAGTAAATGAACCTTGATCAAAATCTCGCATCTTAGGGGCACTTCAGTGGCTCAGTTAAGTGTCCGACT
This sequence comes from Felis catus, assembly GCF_018350175.1. Taxonomy (NCBI): domain Eukaryota; kingdom Metazoa; phylum Chordata; class Mammalia; order Carnivora; family Felidae; genus Felis; species Felis catus. Next base: position 57,283,865 of record NC_058386.1, read on the forward strand.
TCAGCTCAGGTCATGATCTTGCGATTCGTGGGTTCAAGCCTCTCTCATTGGGCCCTCTGCTGACAACTCAGAGCCTGGAGCTTGCTTCAGATTCTGTGTCTCCCTCTCTCTCTGTCCCTACCCCGCTCGCTCTCTCTCTCTCTCTCTCTCAGAAATGAGTAAATATTAAAAAAAATTTAAACCTCACATCTTACTAAAAAAAATAACTCAAAGTGGATCAGAGACATAAATGTAAAACACAAAACTGTAAAATGTTTAGTAAAAAACTTATAAAGAAGCCTTCATTAAAAATAAGAAAAAGAAAACCTTCATGACATGAGGTGAGGTAAAAAGTTCTTAGATTTTACATCAAAAGCACAATCTGGAAAGGGGGGAAATGATACATTTGACTTCATCAAAATTAAAAGCTTTTGCCCTAAGAAAGAGCCTGTTCAGACAATGAAAAGATAAAGCAGACCGGGAGAAAATGTTTGCAAATCACATATCCAACAAAGAACTTGTATCCAGAATATATAAAGGACTCTTCTTAAAACTCACCACTAAAAACAAAACAAAACAAAACAAAACAACTCAATTGAAAAATGGACTAAAGATGGGGCGCCTGGGTGGCGCAGTCGGTTAAGCGTCCGACTTCAGCCAGGTCACGATCTCGCGGTCCGTGAGTTCGAGCCCCGCGTCGGGCTCTGGGCTGATGGCTCAGAGCCTGGAGCCTGTTTCCGATTCTGTGTCTCCCTCTCTCTCTGCCCCTCGCCCGTTCATGCTCTGTCTCTCTCTGTCCCAAAAATAAATAAACGTTGAAAAAAAAAATTTTTTTAAAAAGAAAAATGGACTAAAGTGAAATGAACAGACACCTCACCAAAGAGGATATACAGAAGGCAAATGGAAGCATCATTAAGTATTTGGGAAATGCAAATTAGAATTATGATGAGATACCACACTACACATCTATTAGAATGGCTTGGCCATCTTCAATATAAACTAAATTAGGAGCCTACCTTATGTGAACCTCTTCCATGATAATCCACACTACGACTTCTCCCTTCAACACAGACGAGATATTGGAAGCATCTCCTGGTGTCAAGGCCATAATATGTAAGGGAGGGTCACGTACACATACACACAAATGGTTGTTCTCCATCATTCTTGCCTCAGATACCTTTGCTTTCTGTCACAGAACTCCTTGGTCCGTGAACTTTATCTCTTTCATGTTTGGCCTCTGTTTCTCTTATGTCTTTAAATCCCACTTCTGTCACTGTGAGTGATGCCAATGACATTCGAGCAGACCAGGTCTGGCAGGCTTCTCCTCAAAGGACGTTTATGGTCTCCTGAGGTGCCACACCTGCAGTTCAAATAGATTCCACAAGGAGGATGGTGTTTATCAAGGTATGGTTCTTGGTTAGACTACCGTTAGGACTTGTGAATAACTGAAAGAAATCAGATATAAGGTACACAATCCATCCATGCTTTTTAAATAACATCACATTTAAATAGCACAAATCTGGCAAAACACTAACATTTAAGTTTACCTATTATTTAAAAGAGAAAACACTTATTTTATCTTCTAGCCAGTCTATAGATATTTGTTAAACACCTACTGTGTGCAGGGCACTGTTCTAAATAATGGTGATGCAAACTAAATCTATTTGAAGCAAGATATAAGAGAAATTATACACTCAGACTACCTTGAATTAATGATTTTTGCTGAGTTTTCCTCTGGAGCTTACCTAGCAAATTTACTCTCATCTTTTATGAGGATCAGGGGTAGTAGGACATTTATAGATGGCAAGCTTCCTATAAAATTTCTCCCACCACTATTTTCTATTTAATTGGCATGCTTATAAAAACTATCTCAGCCAGCTCTTGCAAAGAGGATTCAGCCTATCACTAAGATTTCTTCTACTCCATAACATGATTTTTAAAGAAAGGCCTGTTCTATCTTTTTTCCTATTATTTTCATCTATGTACAAAATTCAAGAGACAAACCCACTTCTAAGTAATTTTTGAGTTTCTTTCCATTCTCTGGAAATTTTATCTCTCGCGATGTGGTTATCTGGTCAAAGAAGTCATTCCCTTAGCTGGGTCTTTTTTCATTAACAATATGTGTACTTAGCCCCTCTTTCTCATGACTGCAGATTTTAAAATGGGAATTCCCACTGCTGTGAGATGCATCATGTTTACATTTCATAGCCTTTTGTGGCCCTTTGCTAACAGAGATAATATTTCCCCTTCTGAACTTTTGAAACATTTTGAATGAGACAAAATTGAACCTAGTAAAGCAGTTTCTAATACATGTTTTCTTCTCAGCATCAAACAGCCTGTGTACTGCAGACAGCCCTTCTCCGCTGGTATGTGCTGGTTTAGCAGTCCCACAAAGAAAGGAGCGTTGAGCTTTTAGAAAGGAATTCCTGAAGTCCCAGAATGGGGATTTCAGCCACTGGTGCAAGTGCTGCTCTTGAGAAGCCACTTGCCAAGGAGGGCTGCTGTCCTTTGACCCCAGCTGAGGGCCTGCTCTGAGAATGTCATGGTTATACAGTTTCCTCAGTTAAGATCTCAGCCATCAAAAGTACCCAGATCCAAGGACTCAGAGGTCAGCCTGGACTACAGCAGAGTGAGGAGGGTTTGTGAGGGAAGTGGGAAAGAAGGGTCTCACACCAGCCTTGACCTGCTCCTTCAGTAGAGAGCAGAGATGGTAGTTAGAATTATATTAAACTTGAAGGAACCTGAAGGGCATAAACCCTTTGTGTCCCCTCAGGAGCAATTCCTATTATTCTTATACCCTACTTTCTGATGTTCACTAAATTCTGGATCTTGTCTGTGCTCGCCTTAACCTGGCTCGCCTATGATTGGAATACTCACAGTCAAGGTAAGAGATGGGAAGAATGGTGGTACCTGTCTGTGCCAAGGATGGAACCACAGGGAGAAGGAAATGGATGGAGAGAGTGGAAGAGGCATAGGGAGAAGGGGTGCAAAGAAGAAAGATGGGGAAAGGGAAAGGAAATGAGATAGGAAGGTGGACAGCAGGAAAAATTAAAAGAAGCAAATACGGGTAGAGGGAAGGAGAGGGAGAGAGAGGAGCAAATCTCAGCAAGGAACAGAGATCTCTCCCAGGCTTCCTAAGAAGAATTAAGAGGTTTCAGGGAATGTGCCCCCAGCCTTGGGATATCTTCCCATCACCTTCTTGGCTGGCTCCTGGAGAGCACGAACCTCCTATATCTTCTTGGGGGTTGGATTCAGGGATAGTACCTACAGCTCTGTGTTCTAGAATTATGGAAGTATGAAAATGGGAACTCCTCTGTGACCTGAGGACTGTAGAAAGAACCCTCCACCTCTGGGATAGGTAGAGGGATTGGCAATATCTCACCTGCTCTTTCCTTCCCTTCTGTATCCACAGGTGGTAGGCGTTCAGCTTGGGTACGAAATTGGACCCTCTGGAAGTATTTTCAAAATTATTTCCCAATAAAGGTAACCACCCTTCCTCTGAGTGCCCTTGGTTTATGTTGCCTGGACTCACCTTTCCCACTTAGCTCCATGTTTTCAAAGGCTTTAGTGGCCAGCAGTGAAGGTCAAGGCCCAGAGGGCATAATGCAGAGTAGGCACCCAAGATGGATGGGCAGGTGGGAAGATGGATAGATAGCAGCCTTTCTTCACAGTGGCAAATCCTCTGAGCATCATAACCCCTGGCAATCCTATGACAATGATTATATCCCAATGAACAGGGATTTGAGGCTCCCCAAGGAAAATAGGCTATGTGCTAGTATATGGGTCCACATGTCCTCTCTTCCTTCTTCTTATCCACTTCTCTGAGTTAATCTCCCTCTAACAGCTGGTGAAGACTCATGACATCTCTCCGGAACATAACTATATCATTGCCAATCACCCCCATGGCATTGTCTCTTATGGTGTGTTCATCAACTTTGCTACTGAGGCCTCTGGCTTTTCTCGGATTTTCCCAGGCATCACTCCTTCAGTAGGGACCTTGGAAGGGATCTTCTGGATCCCAATTGTGCGAGAATATGTGATGTCAATGGGTGAGTATAAGAAATCATTCCATCCTCTGACCTACCTCAGGGCTCCGGCCCCAGTAAGCCCTAACAGTCCACATCTCACATCCTGCTAGGAGAGAACTTAGTAGAAAATGAGTCCAGAACACACTAAGCCAGTAAAAAGAATATGTGGCTAAACATCAGGTTCTGTCCAAGATCTGAGAGGCAGGGTTTGGTTAGGCAGTAGGATAAGTTACAGGCATTTATAAGAGTTGCCAGGAATCCTTTCAGAGGAGGAAGCAGAAGACTGGATCTCAGGATTAAAGCAAAAGTGGAAAGCAAAAGGCAAAAGCCAAATATGAAACCCAAATGTAGGAAAAATCAGACATGAATGGGGCAGCTCAGATGAACTTTGCTAGATTCTTTCTGGGATGTCACTTGGCCTATTTTGGCCATTTGTATAGCAGCTCTCAAAATCTCTTAAAGACATTTTAAAGTCTCTCATACTAGCTTGTACCATCCTTGCCCATGATCTTCATTTCCTGGGAACCCCTTCAAACTTGCATAAGATGTCAAGGAATAAAGGATAGGCATACATCAGAATCCAAGATAACTTCCCCATGCCAGGCTTTAAGCCAGGGTACTGTGACAAATGTCCTTATCTCTGGATGAATATTCCACTTCTGGACACCAGAAAACAACTGAAACCAAACATTAAAAAGATACATTTATCTGGAGAGGTTAGGTGGGACCACTGAGTCCCAGAGGATGGTTCTGCTCCCCTCTGAGTTTGGCATGAACCAAATGATTAAGGCTTGGGGGCAACTTCTGCCATCTCAAGAGAGAATAAAAAGTAATCCCAGAGTAAAGATGAAAAGCAGAAGTGAGGAAAGACTCCATGACTGTTGTGGAACAGCAAGGTGTTACCCTCATTCCATAGTTTGTCTACATTTCAGTTTGGTTTGTACAAGCTCCTGGATCTGCATACTCTACAGAAACCCAAGCCAATGGCTCCCAGTTGGCAGGTTGCTCTAGGGAGAAAGCAGGTTTCTGGTGGCTAGTCCTGATCACCCCTGAGGGAGAAAACTCTGGAGAGTCTCCAGACCTGTAAGACTGGGGAGAGTCAAAGATGGCTATGGTTTATGGGTAGAAAGGGAAGCGATGGGCTTAAATACTATTGAGCTAAGAGGAAGCAGGCAGAGGAACTCAAGGTATCCCCAACTGTAGTAGTACAGAACCTCCAATGCCAGAAGCTGACCCTAAGGACTAACCTCAGGCTACGGCTAACCCAGGATGTGGAGGTCAAAGACAAAAAAGTGGAAACAATATTCAGGAAACAGAACTGTCTCCAGCAGGAAGAGCCCAGAGGAACCCCTCACCCCAATCTCAGGCACCAAGTTTGTTATGCTACTTGATTCTTTGCTTTCACAGGTGTGTGCCCAGTGAGTGAGTTGGCCTTGAAGTATTTGCTGACCCAAAAAGGCTCAGGAAATGCTGTGGTTATTGTGGTTGGTGGAGCTGCTGAAGCCCTCTTGTGCCAACCAGGAGCCTCTACCATCTACCTTAAAGAACGTAAAGGTTTTGTGAAGTTGGCACTGAAGACAGGGTGGGTCCCCAGGTTCTGTACCCTATTGTCAGGGTGCCATAGGTACTCTGTAGCACCTCTCCAGAATGGTTCCCTCCCTTGGAAACCCTTTAAAGGGGGCTCCCTCTTTACTATGATTGCTTCCCTCTGCTCCTTCACACTGTGTCTTAATGGTGTTTGGGCCTCCAGATACATTTGTAGTCATTTCTTTTACTTGAAGTTGGAGAAAGAACAGTAGGAAAAGACCTTTACCTCCTTCCCATTATCCTAGTTGGCTGTAGGTCTGGGGAAGTGGAGCTTCACTCTATATCAACCCATTAACTGAGACGCCCAGAGAACCTACCCGGGGCAAGGAAGGCACTAGGCTTGGTGTTGTGGGGGTTGCAAAAATACAGAAGATATGGTTGTTGCCCCCAAACAGCATATAATTTGGTTTCAGGAATAGGATGCATTCCTTCAGCAGTCAATGCTTACTACGTATCAGGCATAGTACTAGGCATTGAGGGTATAAAAATAAATAAGACCTTGTTCTTGCCTTTAAGAAACTGACAGTCCAGTGGGAACAGACATGCACACATATAACTATACAGGAGCCAACCACTTATCATCTCAACTACAACCCCCTCCTTGGTTTAAACTAGCATCATCTCTGCCCTAGATTATTAGTCTCCTAACTGCTCTACCTGCTTCTTTCCCTCTCTCCCCTACATCCAAGATAATATTCTCAACTGTAGCTGATTACATTAAATGTGAGATTATGTCACTACTCCAAATGTTCCAATGGCTCCCATTTCACTCTGAGCAAAAGCCAAAATCTTTACAAGGGCCTGCAGAACTCTAAATAATCTGGTCCTTAGCCAGTCCTCATCACCTCCTGGTCTCACCCTTGCTTACTCTGTTAGAGCTACATTGGGCTCCTTGCTATACTTCAAACAAGCTACATGCTCCTGCCTTACGACCTTTGCTCTAGCTGTCCCCTCTGCCTGGAACATTATTCCTCCAAATAATTGTCTGATTGCTTTACCTCCTCCAGGTATTTGCTTAAATGTTGCTTCTCAATAAGGTCTATCTTGACCATCTTGCTCTACTTTTTCTGGTTGTGTTTATCATCCTCTTATATATCACTGATTTTATTTATTTATATATCTGTTTTTTGTTTATTTGTTATCATTGTTTACTGTCTGTCTTCCCTCAAGAAAAAAATGTAAGCTCCATGAGGACAAAATTGTTTTTATTTTATTTTATTCCCCCCCCCCCCCCGCCAGGGGAATTCTTTTTTTTTTTTTTTCTGATTTTATTTTTTTTTATTTTTTTCTTCAATATATGAAATTTATTGTCAAATTGGTTTCCATACAACACCCAGTGCTCATCCCAAAAGGTGCCCTCCTCAATACCCATCACCCACCCTCCCCTCCCTCCCACCCCCCCATCAACCTTCAGTTTGTTCTCAGTTTTTAAGAGTCTCTTATGCTTTGGCTCTCTCCCACTCTAACCTCTTTTTTTTCCCTTCCCCTCCCCCATGGGTTTCTGTTCAGTTTCTCAGGATCCACATAAGAGTGAAAACATATGGTATCTGTCCTTCTCTGTATGGCTTATCTCAGCATCACACTCTCCAGTTCCATCCATGTTGCTACAAAAGGCCATATTTCATTCTTTCTCATTGCCACGTAGTACTCCATTGTGTATATAAACCACAATTTCTTTATCCATTCATCAGTTGATGGACATTTAGGCTCTTCCCATAATTTGGCTATTGCTGAGAGTGCTGCTATAAACATTGGGGTACAAGTGCCCCTATGCATCAGTACTCCTGTATCCCTTGGGTAAATTCCTAGCAGTGCTATTGCTGGGTCATAGGGTAGGTCTATTTTTAATTTTCTGAAGAACCTCCACACTGTTTTCCAGAGTGGCTGCACCAGTTTGCATTCCCACCAACAGTGCAAGAGGGTTCCCGTTTCTCCACATCCTCTCCAGCATCTATAGTCTCCTGATTTGTTCATTTTGGCCACTCTGACTGGCGTGAGGTGATATCTGAGTGTGGTTTTGATTTGTATTTCCCTGATGAGGAGCGACGTTGAGCATCTTTTCATGTGCCTGTTGGCCATCCAGATGTCTTCTTTAGAGAAGTGTCTATTCATGTTTTCTGCCCATTTCTTCACTGGGTTGTTTTCCGGGTGTGGAGCTTGGTGAGCTCTTTATAGATTTTGGATACTAGCCCTTTGATATGTCATTTGCAAATATCTTTTCCCATTCCGTTGGTTGCCTTTTAGTTTTGTTGGTTGTTTCCTTTGCTGTGCAGAAGCTTTTTATCTTCATAAGGTCCCAGTAGTTCATTTTTGCTGACAAAAATTGTTTTAATCCATTTTATTCACTGATGTGTCCCTAGGGCTCAAAACAGTGCTGACACATAGAAAAAACTCAGTAGATGTGCTATAATGGAGATATATACAAAGTGCTATGGTAGCAATAATTGATGAAAAAATTTTCACTCCCAATGTAGAAGTTTCATAAGTGGGTTACATCTGAATTGTGAGCTAAAATAGTAGGAGTTGCCAATCAGACACAATAGGAGAAAGAACTCAGTTGACCTACAATGTATCAGGCACTCTGTCAGGCCCTAGAGATTCAAAGATGAATGACACAGTTCCCACCTTTGATCAGCTTGACAGACAACTAGGGAGGAAGACAGGTAAGGAGATGACTGGAATAACTGAGTCAGAATAGTGTTAGTGTGGAGAAAGAGAAGCCGTAGATGAAGGGTACCTAATCTACACTGTGGAGGAGGGAACTGGGGGTAGTCAAAAAATGTTTCTTTAAGAGATTGAAATTGGAGCTGAGCATTGAAGGGCACAGTAGAATTAACTATGTGAAGACATAGGAAGCATTTCTGGCAGAGGGAGCAGAATGTACGAAGCAGCATAGACAAGCAGCAACTTGGCACATTTAGAATGGCTAAGCAGATTGCAAGGAAGTGGTGGGGAGAGAGGAAGCTTGCCAGGTAGGCAGGGCTGGAGCACAAAAACCATGGTAAGCAGCATGATACAAAGTGAGGATCTCTGGAAGAGTTTTAAAGAGAGAAATGACATGTCCAGATATGCAGTTTAGGAAGATCACTCTGGATGCTGGATGCAGTGAAGGCAGTTAGAGTGTCTAAAATTTGTTTCTTCCTATCAGGGGACAAGGTGCAGCAGCTCCCCACGAAGGGTTCATTTAGAAGGGTGGAGCATGGCAAGAATGAGACATGAAGATGTTTGGGTGCTTGGGTTCTTGTCCTACAGTGGGATGTTTGGAAAGTCTTCCCACCTTGGAGAGGGTTTTGCTGGGGGGAAGCTACCTGGGAGAGTTAATACTTATGCTCCTTTCTTTGCAGAGCGTACCTTGTTCCTTCCTATTCCTTTGGAGAGAATGAGGTTCACAATCAAGAGACCTTCCCTGAGGGCACATGGATAAGGTTCTTCCAAAAAACCTTCCAGGACACATTCAAAAAAATCCTGGGACTAAATTTCTGTACCTTCCATGGCCGGGGCTTCACTCGAGAATCCTGGGGCTTCCTTCCTTTCAATCTGCCCATTACCACTGTTGGTAAGCTTTCCAATACCTCTGGACCACTCTGGTCATTGATTCCCACCACCCAGGTCATCCAAGTCCAGGAGACCCAGCACACAGCTGGGATGGGCACTGGGAATTCCAGTAGGTATGGTTGAGGGCAGGGTGGGCAGGACAACTAAACAGATAAGAGTTGTTGCCATTCCGTAGCTGCCAAGAGAGCATCATTATTCACATGCATTCCTTCAACACTCTTATGAGCTTACTCTCATTCTCTTCAGCATGCATGAGATTAGGTATTTGGAGAATATGGGATGGGATGGGGCTAGAGCAGAGGGAAAGAACAGAGGAAAGGGAGGAGACACAGATACTGAGTTTCAGTATGTGGATCCCTCTGAGGGATGGGTAATTTGAGTTGAGGAAGGGAGGCTCAGATTCTTGTCTCTTCTCCTTCTCCATAGTTGGGGAGCCCCTGCCAATCCCTAGGATTAAGAAGCCAAACAAGAAGACAGTGGACAAGTACCATGCACTCTACATCAGTGCCCTGCGCAAGCTGTTTGATCAGCACAAAGTTCAGTATGGCTTTCCTGAGGCCCAGGAGCTGACAATCATATAACAGGAACTAGATTCCCCCATCACTAAAGTCCTAAAGCATTGATGGATCCAAATAGGGTAACCCAGAAGGAAGAACTTAGGGAGAGAGGAGAATCTCAGGCATGAGGGAGGAGGCCAACCAAGCCAGAAAGTACTTAATGAATGGGGTTTTGCAGAAGAAACCAAAGGAGCAGAAGAGTAGGCAACAACCCACTGTAGAAAGCAGAGTCTTGTTAATCCAAAGCTCTTTTTTTTTTTTTTTTTGCCCCCTGATTCCAGCCAACCCTCTGACCAAAGGAATGAGAAGCCAAAAACCACCACCACTCCCCCTTACCAAACCTTAGTGACACCATCACTCTTTAGATTTAGGCTTAGAAGCCTTGTTGAGAACAAGAATAGTTTGTTTCCTTCTCCTCCTTACAATTTGGGACCCACAACCAGGTAAACCAGGGACCTGAACTGTAGCTGCTGATCCAAACAGAAAGGATTCCCTCAGTTGTGACACAATTCTACACTGCAAAAGCTTGCCACATGCAGTTATGCTGTTTCTTCTATAAAAATAAAGGTCTATGGGCACCTGGGTGGCTCAGTTGCTTAAGTGTCTGAGTGTTGATTTCAGTTCAGGTCATGATTTCACAGTTTGTGAGTTCAAGCCCCACGTTGGGCTCTGTGCTGATCCTGTGGAACCTGCTTTGGATTCTCTATTTCTCTCCCTCTCTCTCTGCCCCTCCCCTGTTCACGCTGTGTTTCTCTCAAAATGAATAAACTTTTAAAAAGTTAAAAATAAAGGTCTAGATGTATAAAAGAGGCTATGACTATTTTCTAATTACTGTGGTTCACTACTGGCCTTCCCTCAAACCTGGCCAGAAAGCTGGTCTGTGGAAAGCCATTTTCCTCCTCTTCATCCACCCTTTATACTTCCTCTGACAGAAGAGGTGATGGAGAGGAACCAGAACTGCTACACAGTGTAGGATACAGAGGCAAAATCATGAGAACTGGCATAGGTACCCACTGAATAGCCCATCTCTCCTGACCCCCACATAGCCATCCAGAGTCAGAAGGAAGGGAGCCACAAGACCATGCACAGACTGTGAGTCTACTTTATGTCAACTTCCTACTGTGTAACATGGATTATGCCATTATTTTCACAGTCTTTGTCTCTTAATGCTAACGCCAAACCTGTGAGAGTCCATCACCTCCATTTCACAGTAGCTAAAACTCATAGAAGTTAAGTAAATTGCCCAAAGCCACATAGCTTTGGATAGAACTAGCATTCAAACCTAGGCTTTGCTAATTCTAATCCAAAGTTATTTCTAATACCATCACACATCCTATTCCTCGCTTCCTGGAAACCTATTAATCAGCTTCATTTTCCTAAAGAAGGAAAATTTAAAGTAGTTCATGGCACCCCTCTTGAAGTAGTTTATCAGTGTGGGCAAAAATGACATGGATTCTACTCAGAGTGGATCCAGGTTAGGCCTCAGGGAAAGTAGTTTATTAATTAAAAAAAAACTTTTTGTATCAACAGATTGGAAGTGAGAATCCAGAAATAAACCCATACATGTATGGTGTTGATTTTTGCCAACGGTACCAAGACAATTCAACAGGGGTAAAGAATAGTCTTTTCACAGATACCATATGTTTTCACTCTTATGTGGATCCTGAGAAACTTAACAGAAACCCATGGGGGAGGGGAAGGAAAAAAAAAAGAGGTTAGAGTGGGAGAGAGCCAAAGCATAAGAGACTCTTAAAAACTGAGAACAAACTGAAGGTTGATGGGGGGTGGGAGAGAAGGGAGGGTAGGTGATGGGCATTGAAGAGGGCATCTTTTGGGATGAGCACTGGGTGTTGTATGGAAACTAATTTGACAATAAATTTCATATATTAAAAAAGAATAGTCTTTTCAATATATGATGCAGGGACAACTGGATATTCATATGGAAAAGAATGAAGTTGGAACTCTGCCTCAAACCATACACAAAAATTAGCTCAAAATGGATCAAAGACCTAAAGTGAGAGCTAAAAGTATAAAACTATTGGAAAAAAACATAAGAGTAAAGTTTGCTGGCCTTGGATTTGGCAATGGATTCTTAGATATGACACCAAAAGCACAAACAACAAATGAAAAAATAGCTAAGTTGGACCTCATTAAAATTAAACACTTTTGTGCTTCAAAGAACACTATCAAGAAAGTGAAAAGACAACCCACAGGAGAAATTTGCAAATCATGTGTCTATAAGAGTCTAGTATCTATAACATATAAAGAACTCTTACAACTCAATGACAAAAAGACAACCCAATTCAAAATGAGCAAAGGATTTGAAAGACATTCCTCCAAATAAGACATACAAATGAAAAGGTTCTCAATATTATTAATCATTAGGGAAATGCAAATAAAAAACACAATGAGATACCATTTCACACTCACTAGGATGACTATAACAAAAAAGACAGTACCAAATATTAGTGATGATATGGATAAATTAGAACCCTCAGGCATTGCTGATAGGAATATAAAGGGGTGCAGCCCCTTTGGAATACAGGTTGGCAGTTCCTCAAAAAGTTACACAGAGAGTCATCATATGACCCACAAGTCCCACTCCTAAATATATACTCCCAATTTTGAAAATACGTGATTCTACAAAAATTTGTACATGGATGATCATAGCACAATTATTTATAATAGCAAAAAATGAAAACAACAGAAAGCCCATCAATTGATGTATAAACAAAATGTGGTATAGTTATACCACGGAATATTATTCAACCACGAAAGGAATGAAGTACTGATATGCACCACAACATTGATGAACTTGCAAACATCATGCTAATTTAAAAAAGCCAGAAACCCAGGTTGTATATTACATAATTCCATTTCTATGAAATATCCAAAATATGCAACAATGGAGATAAAGAGACAGAGACATAAAGTAGATTAATGGTTATCAGGGACTGGGGGAAAGGGGAAATGGGAGTGACTACTAATGGGATCATGAAAATGTTGTGTAATTAGTGACAATGACTGTGCAACCTTGTGAATCATTAAAACTCACCATATTGTACACCTTAAACTGGCAAATTTTATAGTAGGTCAACTGTATCTTGAAAAAGTAATGTTTATGAAAAATCAGCCTTTTAATTTAAGGAAAAACGTGTGGGTTCTATGAAAAGTTGTATAAATGTTTCAGGGTGCCTGGGTGGCTCACTCAGTTGAGCGACCAACTCTTGATTTCAGTTCAGGTCATGATCCCAGGGTCATAGGATTGAGCCCCACGTTGGGCTCTGCACTGAGCTTGGAGCTTGCCTGGGATTCTCTCTCTCTCCCTCTGCCCCTCTGCCCCATTCTTTCTTTCTCTAAAAAAACAATAGTTGTATCAGAGTTTAAAAAACACAATAATTCTTTTAATACTTTTTATTTTGAAATGATTGCCAGTTCACAGGAAGTTGCAAAAGTAGTCCATTGGACCCTTTACCCAGCTTCCCACGATGGTGACATCTTCTATAATTGAGTACAAAATCAAAACCATGAATTGACACCAGTACAGTACTGCTGATTAGACTATAGGTCTTACTCAATTTCACCATTTTTATGCACACTTATTTGTGCATGTGTATGTGTGCGTGTATACATACAATTTGATCTCATATATAGATTTGTATGACTGGGGTGCCTAGGTGGCTCAGTTGGTTGACCATCCAACTCTTGATTTTTAGCTCAGGTCATGATCTCACAGTTCATGGGATCAAGACCCCCTATTGGGTGTCAGCATATAGCCTGCTTGAGTTTCTGTCTCTCCCTCTCTCTCTCTCTGCCCCTCCCCTGCTCACACATGCACTCTGTCTCTCTCTCTCCTTCTCGCTCAAAATAAACATTAAAAAATATAGATTTGTATGACCCCCATGACCATCATGACATAGAACTGTTTCATCACCATAGAGTACCGCATATCTCGCCTATATAATCACACACCTCTGCCTTCATCCCTGTGCCCTGGCAATCACTGATCTATTCTCCATCTCTTTAGATTTATCATTTCAAGAATATTATATAAATGGAATCATACAGTATGTAATGTTTTGAGATTGTTTTTTTTTTTCACTAAGCATAATGCCCTTAATTAAGATCCATCCAAATTGTCATGTATCAATAGTTCATTCCTTTTTATTGCAGAGTAAGATTCCATGGTCTGGATGCACCAGAGTTTCTTTAAGCATTCACCCATTGAAGGACATCTGGATTGTTACCAGTTTTTGGCAATTACAAGTAAAGCCGCTATTAACATCCATGTACAAATTTTTGTATAAATAGGATGTTTGATTTCTCTGGGATAAATGCCTAGGAGTGCAATTGCTGGGATATATGGTAATTGCACATTTAGTTTTATAGGAAACTCTCACACTATTTTCTAGGGTGGCTGTGCCGCTTTGAGTTGCCATGAGCAATATATGAAGCATCTTAGCCAGTATTTAGTATTGTCACTGGTTTTTTTTTTTTAGGTGTATTTATTTTGAGACAGAGAGTGTATGAGTATGGGAGGGACAGAGAGAGATAGCAAGAGAAAGAATCCCAAGCAGTCTCCTTGCTGTCAGCATGGAGCCTGACGCAGGGCTCGAGCCCATGCGTCAGCACAGAGCCTGACACGGGACTCGACCCCATGGACCATGAAATCATGACCTGAGCCGAAGTCGGAAGCTTAACTGAGCCACCCAGGCGCCCCCCTCATGGTAGTTTTAATTTGCATTTTTGCTTTGGATCGGTCTCTGCTAGCTAGAAATGCCTGGGGACACTCACCTGGGCCCAGACTACTTGCAGCGATCCCACAAAGACATTTCCCCCTGGATCCAATGTGGCCGTCCCAGATTTTGTGGTTTTTATTATGATTGCAAGACATACCTCAGCAGCAACCATCAGGGAACTTTGAAAAAAACAAGGTTTATTACTCAGGTTCTGGAGAGTCCACAGCACATGAATTGCCACACAGTAAGGTCATAGGTAAAGACAACATGCAGACCTGGAGTTCTGCCTTTACTGGGGTCAAAGGTGGGGTGCCTAGGGCATTGCAAGTTCATTCTTAATTGAATTTAAGACATAAGAGTGGGAATTAAAACTTGGGAAGGGAAAAGCAGGGTCGCTCAGTCATTTATGTCACCCAGGGCTTTCTAAAAGGGGAGCTTCATGGTTGGGGCAGCCTGGCTCTTTATCTCATTGTGTAGCTGGTAATGTGTTTGAGATGAAGGTCTTTGTGGGTTTTTTTTAATGTTTATTTATTTTTGAGAGAGAGAGAGAGAGAGAGAGACCGACAGAGAACTACTTGGGGGAGGGGCAGAGAGAGAGGGAGACAGATTCTGAAGCAGGCTCCAGGCTCCGGGCTCTGAGCTGCCAGCACAGAGCCCAATGCGGGGCACTAACTCAAGAGCTGTGAGATAATGACCTGAGCTGAAGGGCGCTTAACCCACTGAGCCACCCAGGCTCCCAGAGATGAAGGTCTTTGATACGGAGGTCTTGGTAATCAAAAGCTAATTGTCAGGCACTTACACTACAATTGTCCTAATGGCTAATCATGTTAAATATATTTTCATGTACTTATTTGCTGTCTATATATCCTCTTCAGTGAAATGTCTCTGCATGTCTTTTGTCCATTTCAGAATTTTACTGTTGAGAGTTCTTTATATATTCTAGATGCTAGTTCTTTGTTGGATATATGGTTTGCATATGCTTTTTCCCAGACTGTATCTTGTCTTTTTATCCTAACAGGGTTTTTTGCAGAGAAAATATTTTTACTTTTAGTGAGGTTGAATTTACCAAATTTTTCTTTTATGAATTGTATCAGTTTAGTGTTACAACTGTAACAAATTACATTATCGTGGCTTAAAACAACTGTTTTCACTTTCTGTAATATATGAGAAAAGAAATGCCAAATCAATTCAAAAACTCAAGAAAAGCTATAACTTAAAACTAAAATATGATATTTTGACTTTTGATTCCATTACACAAAATAAACTGAGCAACAATTTTGACAAAAATATTGTCTCTCAATAACACATAAAAATCGGCAGAGTGAGATATTAAAGGAAAACATTTTATCCTGAACAGAGTATACCTCTGGTTTAATAGCTACAGGAAGAGAACTGTTTGTTGTAAGATCAGAATTGGGGGCGGGGTTATCTGTAGAAGCGTTAATGAAATTCCTGGCAAAGTTAACTGAAATCATTGAAGAGGAAGGCTACTATTTCCAAACAGGTGTTTAATATCAACAAAACAGGGTTTTTTGTAATCTTATGCTGTCACAAATCTACAATGCCAAGAAATACAAATCAAGGCTTAGCTATAAATCAGAGGAGATTGAACTGTTAGATTCTCAAAGGAACTCAGCCATAAAGATTTCATTGAAATAGGAGAGCAAAGGGTCACTGTTAGAGATGCTCCAGAAATTATCCTGCTCCAAATATTTGTCATGCATCAATACACATCTCACTGACAACAAAAACATTCCAGAAAGATGACCCTATTTTAAAATGTACTTGGAAGGTCCTGAGAGAAATAAAGAATGCTGATGTTTACTTAAGGAATATTCAGCAGAAAAATATGACATCTTCATTGTGAACTTCAAGGACTTATATTTTTATTTTTGAAAAAAATGGAATATAATTCACATACCATATAATTTACCCTTTTAAGTGTACAATTCAGTGGTTTTCATATAGTCACAATGGACAGCTTAGGCCAGCCCATGAGGAATAATTACACCTCAAAAGAAACATTTATAATGCAGCATTTCTATTTAGTGTTTTGTTTTATATAGTTAATCGTGTTTTGTTTTACATAATTAATGAGATTTTTTAAAAAACATATATTTGGATTTTCTTTTTATTTATTTTCATTACCAATTTTGGTATATTTACAGAGCAAGATGAATTTTCAGAAACAAATTACAACATATTATATTGCACCAGTAAGATATGAGTTTATGATAGTTTAATGCCTGAACTTGGTCCAGGAACCAACTGGTTACAAGTTATTTGCAAACAATATGATTATTTACTTTTAAAACTCAAGAGAATAAACTGATAAATTATTAGAATTGGTAAGAGAGTTCAGTCAAGTAGCTAAATACAAAATAATAAATGCAAAATCAATTTTTCTTGTATACTAATAATAACCAATTAGTAAATATAATAGGAAAAAGATGTACAAAAACTTATTGAGATATATGAAGGAATGTGTAAATAAGTGGAGAGACAAACCATGTTCCTGGATGAGAAAACTCAATATTGTGAAGATATTAATTATTCATTATTTCAAAAAATTTTTCCAAATTAGGTTGAATGTTTAATGCACTTCCTTTTTTTTTTTATGAAATTTATTGACAAATTGGTTTCCATACAACACCCAGTGCTCATCCCAAAAGGTGCCCTCCTCAATACCCATCACCCACCCTCTCCTCCCTCCCACCCCCCATCAACCCTCAGTTTGTTCTCAGTTTTTAACAGTCTCTTATGCTTTGGCTCTCTCCCACTCTAACCTCTTTTTTTTTTTTTTTCTTCCCCTCCCCCATGGGTTCCTGTTAAGTTTCTCAGGATCCACATAAGAGTGAAACCATATGGTATCTGTCTTTCTCTGTATGGCTTATTTCACTTAGCATCACACTCTCCAGTTCCATCCACGTTGCTACAAAAGGCCATATTTCATTTTTTCTCATTGCCACGTAATATTCCATTGTGTATATAAACCACAATTTCTTTAATGCACTTCCAATTAAAATCCTAATAGTTTTGTTTAGCACTTAAGAAAGCTATTCTAGGGGCACCTGGGTGGCTCAGTCAGTTAAGCATCCAAGTCAGTTTTGCCTCAGGTCATAATCTCACCAGTCGTAGGTTCAGGCCCACATCAGGCTCCTTGCTCACAGCATGGAGTCTGCTTGGGATTCTCTCTACCCTTCTGTCTCTGCCTCTCCCCCACTCATGCTCTCTCTCTCTAAAATAAATAAATAAACTTAATAACAAAGAAAGCTATTCTAGGAGCACATGGGAGGCTCAGTCACTTGAGCATCCACTTCAGCTCAGGTCAAGATTTCACAGTGAGATGGAGCCCCGGGTCCGGAGCCTGCTTTAGACTCTCTGTGTCCCTCCTTCTCTGCCCCTCTCCCACTTGCTCTCTCTCCCTCTCTCTCTCTCTCAAAAATAAGCATTAAAAAAGGAAAACTATTCTAAAATTCATCCAAAAGAATAAACAGTCAAAAAGTAACAAGGCAATTTTTGAAAACTAAGTGTAATGTGGAGAAATTAGCACAACTTGATGTTAAAAAACATTATAAATATTCATGGGGCGCCTGGGTGGCGCAGTCGGTTAACCGCCCGACTTCAGCCAGGTCACGATCTCGTGGTCCGTGAGTTCGAGCCCCGCGTCAGGCTCTGGGCTGATGGCTCAGAGCCTGGAGCCTGTTTCCGATTCTGTGTCTCCCTCTCTCTCTGCCCCTCCCCCGTTCATGCTCTGTCTCTCTCTGTCCCAAAAATAAATTTAAAAAAAAATTTGTTGAGCTTTAGAGTTGATTGGAATCTCTGCACAGGCATCCCGGAACAGGCTTCCCTCCCATGTCACAGACCCAGGCTCACGAATGTCTGGTGGCTGCATAATGAAAGTATCAGGAGGGACAATGGAGAGGGGTTGGAGGGAAAATAGATGGAGAACATTCCTTGCTGGGGGGGAGGAAAAAGACCTTCAGACTCACAGTTGCCCCCAGGTCCAAGACTACAGTAGGAAACCCATCATTTTTGGACCTCCACAACAGAAATCACCACAGCCTCAAGACATAATGTCTGAGGAAAAACTAAGATATTTTTAGAGCCTAATCTCTGGATCTCAGGACCTGGTGGAGCTTTATCTTAATAACCAGCTTTTCTCTCTTCCCCATTAACTGGAAGAAAACTCAGCTTAGAGATGGCCTAGGACAAGGAATGGGTGAGTCAGAAAACAGAGAGCTTATAGGAATAGCTGGAGGGGGACTCCACCCCCTTGACAAACCCAACCGCTTGGAGGTAAGCCAGGTGACACAGCCCAAAAGCATCTGTGCAAACAAGTCCTCCCAGAAGACAAGCAGAGTCTGGGAGATGCCTCACTTTTTATCCCCAGGATCTCTCACACCATATGACATATACAGGTCATTATGGCACAGGTTGTTCCTAGAGGATTAGCAATTCAGCAAACGTGTCAGCCTAAATTGTTATTTGTCCCACATCACTAGTGCTTTCAAGCTATCATAACAATATTCTGTAAATATTTTAACTGGTTATGGATTTCTTACTATGTGACAGGCACTGTTCTAGATGCTGGCATTGTAGCACTGAATAAAACAGACCCTGCCCTCTCAGAGACTACATCTTAATTGTAGGAGACAGAAAAACAAGCAAGCAAGCAACACCATCAGTGATATGTGCCATGAAGAAAAGTAAGGCCAATAAGGGATCAGTGTGTGACAGGGGGTCCTACTTCACCTAGGCTGGTAAAGGAGGTCTTCCTTGGAAAGGTATTATTTGGATAGAGATCTGACTAAGCAGAGGCAGCCAGTCTTGTTAACGTTGGAGGAAAACCAGTCCCAGCAGAGGGACCAGTAAGGACAAAAGCCTGAGAGGAAATCTAGTTGGCAGGTTCAGAGAACAGCAAGATTTCCTGGTAACTGGATGGAGTGGAATGAACAGGGAAAGAAGGGAAGAATAGTGAACCTATAAACTATCACCTAGATTCAACAGTTGTCATGACACTGCCACTTCCTGGCTGGCTCAGTTAGTGGAGCTTACAACTCTGGTTCTTGGGGTGGTAAATTTGAGCCCCACGTGGGGTGGAGAGATTATTTCAAATAAGTTAATCAATTTAAAAAAAGATACTGCTGCTTGCTTCATCTATTCCAAAGGGTTTTTTTTTAGCTGAAGTGTTGTAAATTTCACCTTTATGTGGGTCACATCTAAAATAATGACCATTTTCTTAGGTAACAATAAAGTTATTATCACACCTAAAGAATTAACTATAATTCCCTAGTACCATCTAATACTTGCTTCATAGTCAAATTTCTCTCATTGCTTTCAAAATATTTTTTTTAATTTTTAAGTTTATTTATTTGAGAGAGAAGGCACAAGTGGGGGAGGGGCAGAGAAAGAGGGAGAGAGAGCATCCCAAGCAGGCTCTGCACTGTCAGCACGGAGGCTGACACATGGGTTTGAAATTGTGAGATCATGATCTGACTAAACCACCCAGACGCCCCTCAAAATGTTTTTAACTGTTGGTTTATAATGTAAATATATTCTCAGTTATTTTCTTTATTTGTTTGTTTATTTATAATTCCTATTTATTGTGTTTTTTTCTATAGTCCTTTTTTAATTTAAATTTTAGTAAGTTAACATACAGTACAATATTGGTTTCAGGAACAGAATTCAATGGTTCATCACTTACATACAACAGCTGGTGCTCATCATAACAACTGCCCTCCTTAATACCCATCCCCCGTCTAGCCCATCCCTCACCCACCTCCCTCCAGCAACCCTCAGTTTGTTCCCTGTTGTTAAGAGTGTCTTGTGGTTTATTTCCTTTCTCTTCTTTTTTTCCCCTTCCTATATGTTCATCTGTTTTGTTTTTTACATTCCACATATGAATGAAATCATATGGTATTTGTCTTTCTCTGACTGACTTACTTCACTTAGCATAATGCACTCTAGCTCCTTCCCCCATCATCATTGCAAATGGCAAGATTTCATTCTTGTTGATGGCTGAGTAATATTCCATTGTGTGTATATGTGTGTGTGTGTGTGTACATCTCACATCTTCTTTATCCATTCATCAGTCAGTTGACATTTGGGCTCGACTTTAAATTATTTTAAATAAATTATTTTAATCTAGAGCAGCACTGCCTCTCCACTCCCCCCCTTTTTTTATACCATTGATTTTTTAAAGAAACTAGATCACTGGGACACCTGGATGGCTCAGTTAAGCATCCAACTTTGGCTCAGGTCATGATCTCACAGTCTGTGAGTTCAAGCCCCATGTTGGGCTTTGTGCTGACAGCTCAGAGCCTGGAACCTGCTTTGGATTCTGTGTCTCCCTTTCTTTCTCTGCCCCTCTACACTCATGCTCTCTCTCTCAAAGATAAATAAACATTAAAAAATTAAAAAAAGAAACTTAGATAACTTTCCTATGTAAGGTCCCATATTCTGGATTAGTCTGTTAGCCTCCTCATGGTGTCTTTTAACTTGTTCCTTTATTTCTCCTATTTCCTGTAAACTAGAGGCTAGCCAGAGGCTTCTTTAGATTCAGGTTCACCTTTGGAAGGGAGAATACTCTAAAGGTAGGTGTAAGGCTGCACATTGCAGTTATCTTCCTTATAGTGTTTCTAAGATTGACCCAAAATATGTGTGCTGATGACCTAATCTTTTCATCATAACATTCCACATCAACCTTTCACACCGTGATTTTAGCAGTCAATGACGGTCATTTCAGGACACAATTATTTCATCAGAGGTTGTACAATAATGTTTTTCTATTTCTATCATTCCATCCACATTTATTAGCTCACATAATGAAGTATATTGATAAATCTCACTTCTAACTCCACCCCCCTCTGACCTGCTCCTTCTCTCTCCCTACAAGCAAGTATTTTTGATATTTTGAGGGTTTTTTTCTAGCGGTCTTCTTACAATTAGAAACATTTGTATGTATATATTTGTATATATGGATATATTTGTATCCCTTCCTTCTTGACAAAAGGTTACATTACTGTATATGCTATTATGTATATTTCTTTTTTAATTTTTTAATTTTTATTTATTTTTGAGACACAGAGACAGCACAAATAGAAGAGGGGCAGAGAGAGAGGGAGACACAGAGCCCGAAGCAGGCTCCAGGCTCTGAGCTGTCAGCACCGAGCCCGACACAGGGTTTGAACTCATGGACTGCAAGATCATGACCTGAGCCGAAGTTGGTTGCTCAACCAACTGAGCCACTCAGGCACCCCTATTCTGTATCTTTCTTTTTTCACTTAAATATATCCTGGAAATCACTCCATATCTGTGTCTCTAGATCTCCATCACTGGAAGATCTTCATCATTGGTTTTGAACAGGGGAATGGCAAAATCTGGTTTGCAGTTTAGAAGACTTCCTCTTGCTGCCTTGTGAAAAAATCGAATTGAAAATGGCAAATACCCAAGCATGGAGATCATGAAAAGGCTGCTACAATAGTCCAGGGACTTGAGCCATTTTTAATGATGTAAATGAAGACAACTCAGATGAGGGAGGGAGGGGCCTGGGCCCTTGACAGCTTCCCTGAGTAGACCTGCAGAGCAGTTCAGACATGTCATGGTGTCCAAAAGAGAGAGAAATACATATTTACCTTATTTAGCCTACATTTTAGTTTGGATCTCTGTCACATGCACTGAACCACATTCTAACTAATACAAATCATTCTGGTTCTAACAAGCTCTGATTATTACCACTGGGAGTCACAACAACTGGCTTCTTGTCTTGACAGTACTGGTCATGTCACCTTGAACAAAGAAGAAGTAGGAGGGTGTTCAAGGTGGAGGTAACAGCATGAGTGAGGTTGTAGAGACAGTGTAATTTGGCCTTTATCTTACAAGCAACAGAGAGCACCTGAAAGTGAGAAGTACAAAAGGAATTTTCAGAAGATTAAATAGATAGTACTATATAAACTAGAGACTAGGAGACCATAATAATAATCCACTCCAGGCCTTGATTCTACCCAACAGGCAGTCATTGAGCCAAAATTATTTATTTCCTCAAATACTGAATATTTCCTGAATACTGCCACCACCTCTCTGACTCTACTTCCTACTATATATATATATTTTTTTTTTTACTTGTTGCTAACTCCACTCCAGCCACACTGATGTGCTTGCTGTTTCTTGGATAAATTTCTTGAACAAGTATGCTCATGCCTCAGGGATTTTGTAGTTGTTGTATGCTCTGTCTGGAATGACTCTTCCCCTAGAGGGCCACATGCCTTCCCTGAGCAATCTACCTAAAATGGGAGCCCGTTTCCCATCCCCCTTACTCTGATTTATGGTACTTCACAGAATGTATCACCACTTGGCTATATATTTTGTTGCTGCTGCTGTTGTTGTCGTCTCCCCTCCCTAGAGTATAAGCATCATGAGGACAGGGACTTTGTCTAGCTCACTGCTGCTATAACCCCAGTACTTAGAACATTGCATTAAAATATAGATGGCACATAATAAATATTTTTTGAATGAATGAATGATTTTTAAAATAGACTTCTTTTAAGTATTTATACTAATATTTTACTTCAAGGAATGGAGAAACCAAGAGACAACCAAAGTAAGTAGGGGAGGGCTAAGATGGAAGACTCAGAGACTAAAAACATAAGGGAAGGAGATTGAAGAGGAGCTAAGAGGCTTAGCCCAGTCCAATTTACAGACTGAAATGCATTCAGATAAACTGTGGAGTAACTTTTCTTCTTGTTTTTTTGTTTTTAATTTTTTAATGTTTATTTTTGAGACAGAGAGACAGACAGAATGTGAGCGGGGGAGGGCCAGAGGGAAAAGGAGACACAGAATCCAAAGCAAGCTCCAGGCTCTGAGCTGTGAGCACAGAGCCTGATGCAGGGCTTGAACTCACAAACTGAGCCGTGAGATCATGACCTGATCTGAAGTCAGATGCTTAACCGACTGAGCCACCCAGGTGCCCCATGTAGAGTAAGTTTTCTGTAACTAAACCTGCTAGTTTTGCATCCCTGTCTTTTCCCCCAAAGTTATGAAAATTTTAAGAACAATAAACTTTTAAATTTTTAGAAAAATATATAGAAAAATATCTTCATAACCACAAAGTGGGGAAGAATTTATTAAGCAACACACAAAAAGTACAAACCTTAAAGGAAAAGATTGATAAATTCAACCACATTAAAATTAATAACTTTGAAAAATTCTAAAGAAAGGGAAAAGACAATCTACAAACTAAGAGAAAAATCATTCATTCAACAAATATTATTGAGCACCTACTATGTGCCAGGTACTGTTAATGGTCCTTAGGATAAATCAATGAACAAATCAAAACAAACAAAAAATCCCTACCCTTGAGGAGCATTCTATATATCTATATTTATATCTATATGTTAATTACTACAGACTAAGTACATTGTAAATATCTTACATATATTAACTCTTGTAATTGGCACAAGTCTATGAGTTAGGTATTCCACAGATGAGAAAAATGAAGCTAAAAGAGGTTAAGGGCACAGGCACAGAGAAGTTAATTGCCTGAGATCACAGTTAATGAAGAGTGGAGCTGGGATTTGAACCCAGGCAGTCTGGCTCCAGAGGTTATGTCCTCTATACCTTAGCACAAATTGGTATATTAGCATTCACAGCACCTGACAAAGGATTAGTATATGGACTGTGTCAAAGAGCTCCTACAAAGCAGTAAAAGAAAAGCATCAGAAAAATGAGTAAGAGACATAGCAGGTATTTTCCAGAAGAAAGATGGCCCATAAATATATTAACTGATGTTCAACCTCTTTAGTAATTGGGGAAATACAAGTTAAAACCACAACCAGGTAGCATTCAACACTAAACTGATTGGCAAAAATTAAAAAGTGAGTTCAAGTAAAACTGAATATGCACAGAACCTATGATTCAGCAGTTCCACTCCTAGGCATATATCCTAGAGAAACTTTTACACATGAGCACCAGAAGGCATGTATAAGAATATTCTGGAAGTTGGGGCGCCTGAGTGGCTCAGTCGGTTAAATGTCCAACTTTGGCTCAGGTCATGATCTCACAGTTCATGCGTTTGAGCCCCGCATCAGGCTCTGTGCTGACAGCTCAGAGCCTGGAGCCTACTTCAGATTCTGTGTCTCCTTTTCTCTCTGCCTCTCCCCCTCTTGCTCTCTGTCTCTCTCTTTAAAAAATAAATAAGCATTAAAAAATTTTAAAAAGAATGTTCTGGAAGCATGGTTAACAACAAAAACAAGCTGGAAACAACCCAAATGTCCATCAATAAGAGCATGGATCAACAAATCATGGCATATCCATCTATATTCATACAATAGAATATAAAAAACAGAACTACAGGGGTGCCTGGGTGGCTTAGTCGGTTAAGTGGCTGACTTCGGCTCAGGTCACGATCTCGCGGTCCGTGAGTTCGAGCCCTGCATCGGGCTCTGTGCTGACAGCTCAGAGGCTGGAGCCTGTTTCAGATTCTGTGTCTCCCTCTCTCTGACCCTCCCCCGTTCATGCTCTGTCTCTCTCTGTCTCAAAAATAAATAAACGTTAAAAAAAATTTAAAAAAAACAGAACTACATATATCAACAAAGATTAATCTCAAAACCTTAGTGTTCAGTGAAAACAATCAAGCCACAGCAGAATATCATATTTTATACACACACACATACACACATATGTATATATGCAAATATATACATATACATGCAAAACTAAACAATGTTTTATTGTTTAGGGACACATACATACATATATGACACAACTACCAATAAAAGCAAGAGACAAATAGACAAACTCATCAGTATAATGGTTTTTCATGGTGGGGGGAGGAGATGAGGGGAATATTAGGCAGAAGCATGTGAGGGCCTTCGACGCTACTGACAGCATACTATTTCTTTAGCTGGGTGGTATATACACATGCATTCTCGTGATTATTCTTTCAACTCTTTTATACATGTGATATATTTCACAATAATACAAAGAAAAAAATCTGAAAAGCATTAAGCTGGAAGCCCACGCTTCTTTCTGCTGGTCCACCCTTTGTTTCATGTCAGATTTCTTGATGTCGACTGAACTGCTGGGACTGCCTCCTGGCACGCCACACTTGATGTGTGCCCTTCATACCAGTTCTTCTCCAGTGGTGACAAATTAGCAGCCTTTGTGCCAAATCTGTTTGAAGTAGTGTTTTGTTTAGACAGTACAGTGATTGTTGTTTTTGAATTTTAAAATGGGTCAGAAAAAGAAAACACACACATGCACACACATATGCACATACATTCAAACATAGAAAGGTAAAATACATATGCAAAGTATTGACAATTGTTGAAGAGGTAGATGATATACAGCTGTGTATTATTCTATTCTTTCAACTTTCATTTGTTTGAATGTTTTTACCAAAAAAAGTTGGACAAACCAATTCTGAAGTTCTTTATTTTTTAAATGTTTATTTTTGAGAGAGAGAGTGAGTGGGGGAGGGACAGAGAGAGAGGGAGACACAGAATCCAAAGCAAGCTCCAGGCTCTGAGCTGTCAGCACAGAGCCTGATGCGGGGCTCGAGCCCACGGACTGTGAGATCATGATCTGAGCCAAAGTCGGATGTTTAACTCTGAACCACCCATGCGCCCCTGTTCCCTCATTTCTAGTACCTCTGTTCCCTAGAGACATTGGAGTTTGTAATTTGTGGTTCAGCTTGTAGATCTTGGCCCCTCCTAGATCGCCCTGCTTCCTAAATGTAAGCAGGTCATGGTGTTGGGACATGACAGGCGTTTCTCTCATTTCCTTAAGCTGAATAAACCATACCTGAAGTTTTGTTTTTTATAACAGGTTCAGGACAATACAAACTGCTGTAATTCACCACTACCTTGCGGTGGAGAAGGAGACCCTCCATCAGCTACAGTAACCACAGTACCCACATCCAGCAGCTACAGTAAATTTGGCAACTGTACTATACATTGTAAGATACAGGTGGGGCCTTGAAACAGGCAAGCCACACCAGCTAGCTTCTCCCAGAAGATAAGATGAAGAATTTTATGATTCTTTATGCCTCCTGTAGTCTCTCTGACACCAAAGGTGAAAAGGGTGGGAAAGTAAGATCTTTGAGCAACATCAAGGGGCCAGTGGGAGTAAACTACTGTATCGGGTATATAATGTCTGAGATAAATGGCTGTTACCTGTGCCTGGACTTGTGAATTAGAAAGAATCCCTTGAGGGTGAATAGATACCAGAAAGTTTGTGGTCAATAAACCATTTCTCTTCAGACTGATGGATTTAGTTGCTCAGAGACCAATTACATTAGAAAAACTGAAGCAGCTTCCCAGTTAGCATTTGTCTTGCCATGTTCTGTAATATGACAGTTTCTTTCTTTGCAAACTCTGGTTTTCATTCCTGCAGCTATCACACTGTACTAAACAAATCCCTGATCTCTGCCACCCCCAGCTCAGCTATTTCTGCACACACCATATAGCATGAATTCATGCAATTGTTTAGAATGCAAAACAGGATTAGAAGGAATAGGCAGATATCCAGAGGCAGCCAATGTCACTTGGGGAATAAGCTGTGGTTGGCTAGTGATACTGCATGACAAGCTGGATCAGCATGCCAAAGAAGTCAGGGAAATGGCAAGATCCCTGTCTGATTGTTGTCATCACCTGGACTGGGAGGTCAAGATCACTTGTTCTTCTGATCCCCACTCACCTTTGACCTAGGACTAGAATTGAATGGTTTCTACTGGCCATGTTACTTTTTGGAATGGCCTTGCCTTTTGGTTTATTCTTGCCTTGACCTCCACGTGTAGTTGATGTCCCAGATTTTAGAACTTCAACTTGTTTCTGATACCTAGATCCCCACATGAACAGGAATTAGTTTGTGGGAATATTGATGCCTGCCCATCCTTCTCCATGACCTACTTTGGCTATTTGCTGTCAACATCCTATGGTTGCAGAACTCAAGGATTTGATACCGCTCTGATAAATCCTTACCAGGCCAGGGACTGAAGAAAAGGGAAAGAAGAACTCTATTACCAAAGCTCTGGCATCAAAAAGGTATCTTCAGGCCTCTGAAAAGGAAGTGAAGGCCAAGACCAGACAAATTAGCTGCTGAGTTGTGACCCAGAGACAAGACAGTACTTCTCATGTGCAGTGCCCAAGAGGGAAATCCCTACTAGAAAAACATGAATCAATAAATATAGACAGATAGAGAAGAGGGACATAATAAAACAATGATAAGAGTGTGTCATTAGCCAAGGATCATGAGTAATTCTGTGAGGTCATACTAACAAAAAAGAGAAAGAAAAGGGAGGATCAGTATGCTTACTAACAACCAGTTCTCACATGCCCAGGTTTCCTAATTTCTTTTGGCCATCACTCCATTTTCTTCAATATAATTCAGGGTGACCAGGACTACCCACATACCAAGAAAGTCGTTGGCCTAGGAAACTGCGGTCACTCTCATCCTTAGTTCAGGTGAGACTAGATTAATTCTTTTCTTAAAAATAAAAGAAAACAGTATGAAAGCATAGAAACCAAGGTATTGATAAAACAGATTTCTTACCCTCATTTTTCCTGGGTACAGGCTGATTTCAGTGATCCCCAGCTTACAAGTTCCATTTCCCCACACATCATCACAGCCCTGGACTTGGCTTACATTTAAATATAACCTGACCTTGAGCTGAGGTAAATCTGAGTGGCAGCTCCACTGGGTCTAGTAGGATTTGGGAGGGGCCTTCATGAAACCCTATTTCCTGAGTTGTTTGAAGAAAAGGGCCAAGCCCTCTCTTCAGACCCAGTCATCTCCTTGGAGAGAGAGGCTGATTCTGCTGACCAGGCTACCTGGACACCTCCCAGGTTGACAGAGGCTCTAGAAAGCATCCCGCTTTCTGTACTAGTAAATCCTAAAAACTATTGGAAGAAAGGAAAATGAGCAGTGCCACTGAAAAAGCTGCAGATACGTGAAGGTGTCTGATCAGTGACCTTTCATTATTAGAGGACCTAGAAGTCTGACCAGATAATGGAAAAGGCATGTCTGAAGACTTGTGCTTCCTCTATAATAGGAGATTACTTGAATGAATCATGCCATATCCATACAATGAAATGCTGTGTATGATGTTAGAGAAGAAAATTGACATGAAAAATGTCCGCGATACATGGCTGGGTGAACAAGCAGGTTACAACACACTGTATATAATATGATTCCAGTTTGGTTAATAAATTATACATAATAACTAACACTTACTGAACTTTAAATATAACCATATATATGAGCAAGGCACTGAGCAAAGTGCTTTGCATTAATGATTTTATCCTCATAACCATCCTATGGTGTAGGTAGCAGGTATTATGTTTTTACAGACAAGGAAACTAGGCAGGAAAAAGGTAAGTAATTTGCCATAGTTCACTTGAATGACAGAGCTGAAATACAGACATAGATATGTTGGACTCAAGAGCCCAAATTTGCAGAAAACATGAATAGACACTTCTCTAAAGAAGACATCTGGATGGCCAACAGGCACATGAAAAGATGCTCAACGTCGCTCCTCATCAGGGAAATACAAATCAAAACCACACTCAGGTATCACCTCACGCCAGTCAGAGTGGCCAAAATGAACAAATCAGGAGACTATAGATGCTGGAGAGGATGTGGAGAAACGGGAACCCTCTTGCACTGTTGGTGGGAATGCAAACTGGTGCAGCCACTCTGGAAAACAGTGTGGAGGTTCTTCAGAAAATTAAAAATAGACCTACCCTATGACCCAGCAGTAGCACTGCTAGGAATTTACCCAAGGGATACAGGAGTACTGATGCATAGGGGCACTTGTACCCCAATGTTTATAGCAGCACTTTCAACAATAGCCAAATTATGGAAAGAGCCTAAATGTCCATCAACTGATGAATGGATAAAGAAATTGTGGTTTATATACACAATGGAGTACTACATGGCAATGAGAAAGAATGAAATATGGCCCTTTGTAGCAACATGGATGGAACTGGAGAGTGTGATGCTAAGTGAAATAAGTCATACAGAGAAAGACAGATACCATATGTTTTCACTCTTATGTGGATCCTGAGAAACTGAACAGAAACCCATGGGGGAGGGGAAGGGGGAAAAAAAGAGGTTAGAGTGGGAGAGAGCCAAAGCCTAAGAGACTCTTAAAAACTGAGAAAAAACTGAGGGTTGATGGGGGGGGTGGGAGGGAGAGGAGGGTGGATGATGGGTATTGAGGAGGGTACCTTTTGGGATGAGCACTGGGTGTTGTATGGAAACCAATTTGACAATAAATTTCATATACTGAAAAAAAAAGAGCCCAAATTTGGGGCCCCTGGGTGGCTCAGTCAGTTAAGCATCCGACTTCAGCTCAGGTCATGATCTCATGGCTCATGAGTTCGAGCCCCACGTCAGGCTCTGGGCTGACAGCTCAGAGCCTGGAGCCTGCTTCGGATTCTGTATCTCCCTCTCTCTCTGCCCCTTCCCTGCTCATGCTCTCTCTCTCTCTCTCAAAAAAAATTTTTTTAATTAAAAAAAAAGCCCAAATTTTACAGTGATACTATGTCTATATTTCTACAGAAAAAAAAAAGTCAAGAAACAGAAATACCAAGATGTTAACATTAACTGGTTATTTCTGGGTGATGAGATTGTGAGTGACTTTTGTTCCCTTTATGCTTTCTTGAGTAGTCTGAAACATTTGTGATTTACGTGGATTATGTTTATAATCAAGAAAAACAATAAATTTCCAGTTTGAAAAAAGCGAATACCAACTGTTTCCAACCTGTAAGTGGCAAACTTCTGGGGAGTGGAGGGAGTAAACTATCACAAGGGTTCTGGAAATTCCCACATGATCCAACCATTGTCTAGAATAAATAAATAAGGGGTATCTGGATGGTTCAGTCAGTTAAGTGTCTGACTCTGGTTTTCAGCTCAGTTTTTGATCTCGCAGTTCATGAGTTCAAGCCCCACATCAGGCTCTGCATTGACGAGCCTGCTAAGGATTATCTGTCTCCCTCTCTCTGCCTCTCTCTCTCTCTCTCTCTCTCTCTCAAAAATAAATTAAAATAAACATTTATAAAAATAGAATGAATAAATATGTTTGCATATATTTTTTTCAAATGTCATATTGTATACTATCATGATGTATACCCATAGTGCTTGAGTTTATTACATATCTCTCAATCAATGAATATAAAAAATACAACTATTATCACGTGGAAGTCCATAAATTTTAAACACTAAAGCAAGGGATGGGATTTGCTGCTAAAAGGAAAAATATATGAGGGCACCTGGGTGCATCCGACTTCAGCTCAGGTCATGATCTCACAGTTTGTGAGTTTGAGCCCTGCATCGGGCTCTGTGCTGACAGCTCAGAGCCTGCTTCAGATTCTATGTGTCTCTATCTGTCCTCCCCTCCCATGTTCATGCTCTGTTTCTCAATAATAAATAAACGTTAAAATTTTTTTTTAAAAAAGGACAAATATATGTATGGATCAGCTCTGTAGCCTGAGTGTCTTCTCGA
This sequence comes from Felis catus, assembly GCF_018350175.1. NCBI lineage: Eukaryota > Metazoa > Chordata > Mammalia > Carnivora > Felidae > Felis > Felis catus. Next base: position 57,314,814 of record NC_058386.1, read on the forward strand.
CAGCTTATCTCCTTTTTCTCAGAAGCGATGAGAGGAAATGGAGGGGAAATGCACAAATTATTAAAAATTAATCCAGGAGAAGACAATTCAGAAAGATGAGAGAATATGGAGAGGGAGTTGTTGTAGGCTCAGAAAATTCTATTATGGAAAGACAGAATGCTAATCTCCCCTATATTGCCAGAGGCTAGTCCTCACCCTCAATCATAAGGATGTCAACACCTGTGTAGGGTGAGATGCTGTAATACCTGAATGCTATCATTTGCTCAAGGGCCAGGCTGCTATCCAATTAGCAGGAAGACTTGGAGTGGGGCAGGCCCTCCACATCTTTTGCCAAACTGACGCAAAGGTCAGCAACTGTCTTTCCTTTCTCTCATTCTTCCTCTCCCTTTTTGTAATGTGTCCCTTGTCTTCTGTTTCTGCACAACTTCTTGGCCCCCACTCAAGTCTCCAGGTTATACTACTCTACAGGACTTCTGTGATTTCATTATCCATAAAAAATGATCCTGATCACAAATAAGATACTGATCATTCATTCAACACTAAGGGCCTTAGGGGCAGAGGTGATGACAAATTAGATATAGTCCCTACCCCTTTTAGAAGCATAGAGACTTCAGGTGTGAAAAACAAACAGACAAAAATAAAAACAAATCTACAACTCAATTTGCTTCATTGGGCATGAAGTTACAAAAAGGTAAGAGACAGAAGTCAGAGAGAGGAATGAAGGCTTCACTTCCCCCTTCCCATTTTAGCCTGTATTTGGGACTCACCTAGGGACAAGGCTCCACACCATCACCCCTGCTTAGGGGAGCTGGTGCTGAGGCTTGGAAGACTAGCTAACTCTAAGGAAGAACAGTCTTCAACAGTCCAATGGCATGGGGAAAAAAGAGGGTGGAAGGAGGATTGTTCTGTATTAAAAGCAAATTTAGATCTTGCCAAAGGGCTCAAACTGGATGTCTGATCCAGTCCTTGAATCCAGATGTCAATCTGCAGGAAATACAGAGGAACACCATGAGCATGCAGGAAACAAAGTCCAGGATGCAGGAAATTCTCTAGGTCATATGTGGGTTCTTGAAGAGGTAAATAATGTCAGGAAAAGAAAGGGATGGAGGGGGAAACTGTATATGAAAACAGACTTAAACTCTTCAAAAATGCTAAGGTCATAAAAGGAAAGACCAAGAAACTATCACAGATTGGAGGAGTCTAAGGAGACATGATCACTAAATGCAATGTGAGACCTAATGGAATCCTGGAACAGAAAATGGACATGAGTAGAAAAAATTAGCACAATTCTAATAAATTCTGGAGTTAATAGTAATGTACCAGTATTGATTTCTTAGCTGTGATATCGATACCATGGTTACATAAGATGTTAACATAAAAAGAAGCTGGGTGGAGGGTATAGGGGACTCTCCATACCATCTTTGCAACTCTCCCATAAATCTAAAACTTTCCAAAATAAAAAGTTTTAAAAAAGAAAAATTTAAGGAACATATCAATTTTTTAATAGGCCAGATGAAGCCATAATCTTTAAGGAAGTATGTCTGGGTAATAAAACCATAGAAATGCAAAGAAAAGATCACGCTAAATGCCAGAATAATGGTTATTTGGGGAGGAGGAAGAGGGTTGTGATTGAAATGGGGCACATGAGAGGCTTCTGGGGTTTAGTTTTTTGATGTAGTGGTGGCTGCAAGGTATTTGTCTTATAATAATTTGTTAAGCCATACATTTTTTTAGGTAGTTTTATGTATCTAAGTTTTATTTTACAATGAAAAATTAAAGAGAGAGAGAGAGACTTAAGAGACATAACATTCAAATATAATCAGTAAATATTGTTTGGATTCTGATTCAAATTAAACAACTGTAAAAAGATATTTGAATGTGGACCGGATATTAGGTATTATTCAAGATTTATGAAATTTGTTAAAGGTGATAGCGGCATCTCTCTGAAAGAAAACATTCATATTTTTGTATGCATAGTGAAGTATTTAGGGGTGAAATGACATGATATCTTAGAATTGCTTTAAGATACCCCAAGGCAAAAAAAGAATGGGGCAATAGATGAAACAAGTATGGCAAAATGTTCATAGTTCTCGAAGATGATCAAAAAACATGAACACAAAGGTAACAATTTGTTGCATTCTCCGGTTTTGTGTATATTTGGAAATTTTTGTAATAGAAAGTTAAAAAAGGAGGACATCCCCAGCCAGGCTGCCTCAGGGCAATAGTCTATCTCAACAAAAACCTAATCCCAGGTGCTCCTCACCCCACAACCCCCCAGAGCTCCATTCCCACCAGCCATCTCTCTGAGACCACAACCTCTATAATCTTCGAGTGGCCTGTGAAAGGTTTTTCCCCTCTCTGGATCTCTGAGTCACTAGGTCTAGATGACAATCCTTCTTATCTTTCTTCATCCTGATGTCTTAATAATCTCAGGAATGAGTCAAAGGGCAAATGGTCAGGGCCCAGGGCTCAAACCTGATAGGGCAGGCCTTGATACTCCAAAGCCTGCCCCCTGCAGTGGGTCGTAGGTGTGGGGCAGGATAAGGAAGGGAGAAGGCAGGTAGAAATCCTTCTGGTCATATGCATTCCCTATCGAGCGAGCTTCCAGAGGCTGGTGGCACCATTGGCTGGAAGAGTGTTCTGGGATCTTTGTCTTCCTCAGGCTCCTGAGCATCATGCCTTATTTCAAACAGCCTAAGCACCTCCAGAGTCTGATGCTTCTGCAATGGCCCTTGAGCTACCTTGCCATGTGTGAGTACTGATCCAAGACTTCACGGCAAGAAGCCAGAGTGAGAGGCCAGGGCCAGGTCTGGGGTGAATTTCATGTTCATGGGAAGTCTCACCTCTAACCTGTGATCATCTCAGATGGTACCACAGAGTAAAGCCAAGGAGTCTTGAGTCCCACGAGTGCCCTGGAGAAGGAAGACATAGAGCCACAGGAGACAGAACAGGCAGAGGGGTAGAACAGGATCATGATGGATATGAGTAGACGCAGCTAATTTTAGCCACTTCTTAACCCTATCTGGAGAAGGGAAATAAGGCCCACGAATAAGCATATGATGTGTCCATGATCATAAGGAAGCATGGGTAGTGGGACAGAGAAAGCATTAGAATTACAGACTTGGAGGAATATAGCCTGTGTTTAAACCATAGAGTTTTCCATTCTTGGGAGTGGGGGTGGTAGCGTGTGGGGAGATGCTGATAATGGAAGGAATGGTGAATGGGCAAGAGGACAGGAATGATGAATGGGAAACAGTAGAGGGATGCAGATGTTGAGTGGGCAAGGTGTGGGGAGATATGGGTAGTATATGGGCAAGGAAGGATGATGGTTTAACAAGGGTTCAGGGATAATGGATAGCAAAGGAGACAGGAGACAAGAAGGAAAAGATGGTGGATGAAATGGGCGCAGGAGGTGGGGGAAGCAGGTGGCAGGCAGGGAGCAGGAGTAGAGGAATGGTAAGTGGGCAAGGAAGCAAGTGGACAGGGATGATAGGGAAGTAGACAAATAGGGCTGGTGTTTGGTACATGATAAAGGAAATGTCTGAAGAACAAGTAGACGTGGATACCGGATGGCCAGGAGTTGGACTGTGCAGAAGGCCAGGACCAGGGGCTTGGGTAGTTTGGAGGGTTCTTAATGGGGATGCATGTGGTCACGTTCTGCCAGCAGCACAAATTTGGTCTGACCTGCTTCCTCATCAGTTTGGATCTTGCAGCCATTTTTCATTTACCTGCTATTTACATCCTTGTGGCCACTACCAGTGCTTTACTTTGTCTGGTTTTTCCTGGACTGGAAGACCCCAGAGCAAGGTAAGACTCATGGACCTAGAAAGCACAGGGCCTATGAATGTTCCACCCTAACCTGTTACCAGGGAGTCCCACTCAACATGTCACAGGCCTCTTATCCAAGTTCTCAGAGCCACAGGAGCTGGGCCAGCCAGGACCATCTTGGGGTCTCTTCCTTTTCCACCTGTCTAGCAGAGCCATGGTCTCTCCATGCTGTTAGGAAAGCCCTGGGTGAGCAGGAGGGATGGGGTTAGCAAGACAGACACCATCCCCTACTGATATTTCTCTCTCAGGTGGAAGGCGTTCAGCTTGGGTAAGGAACTGGTGTGCTTGGACCCATATCAAGGACTATTTCCCCATTACGGTAAGTGTCTTTTCTGAAGCATCCCCACAGTTCCCAAAGTACTGGGCATTTATGCCAAATAACCAGGGTTGTCCATAAGAAAAATAAGCATACCAGAGAAATTTCCATGCAGGCTAGACATTCTTCAGGACTCAACATTGCTACTGGGTACTTGCTACTCCCCTAGCATACTTTGGACACCCTTGGCATGACCTACCAGATAGCACAGGCAGAAATGCAAAAACAGTTCAGTTTTACAAATATTGATTGAAAGCCTACTCTGTACCACATGTCTAGAGTACAGAGAAGTGAGTAGGATACAATCTGCCATCAAGGTGCTCACATCTAATGAGGACAGACATGTATTTATGGTTTGGTACAAGGTACACAAGTAGTTCAGATGAGGGGTAAGAAAAAGCTTCACAGACATGGTGATATTCAAGCAGGGTTTTCAAAGTTCAATAGAAGTTACTTGGGCAGAAACTGGAAGGGGGCTGGGAAGAGAAAATATCAGGAAGAGGTTCTAGAAATGTACTGCTATGCTGATCCTCTGAGCATTCTTTGGAGTAGACAACAAACACTGCCTCAATTTTTAGAGCAGAGCTTTCTGACTTTTTCACATAGCAGCACTCAGACAAAATGATACCATGCATGAAGTGCACTGAGATAAATGGCTGAAGGTACTTGCAGCTGTAGGCAAGAGGCTCAGCAGTTCTAGCTGCCATAGATCGTGCTTGGTTTCCAGGGGCTGAGGAGACCAATATCTTGGCCCCTGAAACCCACTCATGGCCTACCTATATGTTGAAAAGCCCTGATTTAGAGAGTGCCCTGATCCCTGAAGTGTCTTCACTCTTGCTTCTTCATGTGATCTCATTTCACTTCTTTCCATGGCTGCAGATCCAGAAGACAAAAGATCTGTCACCTGAGCACAACTACCTCATGGGAGTTCACCCCCATGGCCTTTTGACCTTTGGAGCCTTCTGCAATTTCTGCACTGAGGCCACAGGCTTCTCGAAGATCTTCCCAGGCATCACTCCCCACTTAGCCACACTGTCTTGGTTCTTCAAGATCCCATTTGTTAGGGAGTACCTCATGGCCAAAGGTACTTCTGACCATACTTACTGGAGCTTCTGGCCCATTTCTCTGCTGAGAGATGTACCTTTTTAAGCCCCACCCCCACCTCTCAACCACATCTCACCCACTCCCATCATAGCATAGTAGTTAAAAGTGTGTCCAGGAACTAAACTGTCTGGGTTTGAATCCTGGCTTTGCCACCAACTGTGTGGTCTTGGGTAAGCTACTGTACTCCCATTGGTCTCTGTTTCCTCATCTGTAAGGTGATATTGATGATAATAATCCAACCTCAGATGTGGTGTGATGCTATATGAGATAATACAAGTAAAGCTTTCAATATAGTGCCTGCCACAAGAGTATATGGTCAGTAAAGAATAACTTTTGCCATTTAGTGGCAATAGAGGACAAGAAAAGAGTAAGATTACATTTGGGATTCAGAAAGTCCTTCTGGTTATCCCTCTGGAAACCTTCCTACTATAGTTTTGACCCAGTGCCTCCTACGAAGTGGAAATATTGCCTCAAAGTGAAACATGTTGGGTTTTCCCACAGCCTTCATTTCTCCACACCCTTTGTCCCATCTCGTTGACTCTCCTCGTAGGACTCATAGGAACAGTGGGCAATCACAATGAGGAGTAAAGCAGAGGATGTTCCGTCTCAGCCATTTTCCCCTCTCCTTATTTTGCTCCTCTCTCTGCTCCTTGATTCTCTTTAGGTGTATGCTCTGTGAGTCAGCCAGCCATTGACTACCTGCTAAGCCATGGCACTGGCAACCTCGTGGGCATCGTAGTAGGAGGGGTGGGAGAGGCCCTACAAAGTGTGCCCAACACCACCACCCTCATCCTCCGGAAGCGCAAGGGATTTGTGCGCACAGCCCTCCAACATGGGTAGGTGTTTCTCCCAGGGCAGTGGGGGTGGCTTTCTCTGAGCAGCATGACCTGTTCTGTGATGCCAAGATGAATCAGATCTGAGTCTTGCCCTCATGGAACTTACTAGTGCATAGGGTAGACAGGCATAGAATTTTAAAAAGGTTTACACCATCCCCTCCTTCTGACCTAGCTAGACCAATTCTCAGGAAACCAAATCAGAAACCCAGATTCATTATCACGGGGCTTGGCTAGGACTCTCCTAGAATACAGCTAATGCCCACATCATCTTTATCAATATCGATACCTACATCTGTTTGTTATTGGTAAGTGCAGGGGGCAGAGCACTATGGTGAGTACATGCATAATATCTGAAGTCAGGGGCCTGATTTGAAATCCTGGCTCCAAAACTTACTGTGCAGTCTGAGACAGGTTACTTAACCATTCTGAATCTTGGTGTTTTAATTTTCATAATGTGGCTACTAATAATTGTACCTACTCCATAGGGTTATTGTGGGAAGTCATCCACTTAAAACACCTACATGTGTCTGGCACACAGTAAGTGGTGGATAATTATTAGCCACTCTGACTTAAGGATAAAGAGAGGAGATAAAGAACAGGTGCCCAAAGCTGGAGCTGTGGGGTGTACCATCAGGTCAAGGGGCCAGCCCACTGGACACAAGGACAATTGCCCTATTGCAGACTCAGGGAAAAGGGAAGTAGTTCTTCTAGGGACCTTGCCTGAGTGGCCTGTTCATCAATTTGGAGCATAATGTAGGGGAGAGAGTTCTAAGCTGGAAGGAAAGAATCCTGGGTTCTAGTCCAAGTCCTGACACTCACTCACTGCCTGAGTGTCTTTTCCCCTTCAGAACCTGGGCTTCTGGATCTGTAAGGTAAAGAAAATAAGCCCCCTACTGTGCCCTGCACATTCTCTGCTGTGAGGGACCAGTAAGGTAACATACATCAGAGTGCTGAGAGATTGTTACTAATAACTCACAAAGATTTGTATAAGACAGACAGTGCTCTCTTTACCCTTCTCTCACAGGAAGACGTAAGGAGCCTGATTCTGTATCTAGAGCACTGTCAGGGTGGATTTGGATGGCTTGAGAGGAAAACAACTTTTCTCTGCTCTAATCTCAAGGGCAGAATACCTTATGAATAGTCCCTGTGGGTGAGGGGCATATCATATATATATGCATTTGTTCAATATCATCATCATCTTCTCTATGTTTCCTACCAGTAGAAACAGAGTCAGATATTTCCCTACAGGACACCTCTTGGAAGCTTTTCTTTACATGATGTGGGTTTCTGGGGATCTTTGCCCAAACCCCTCATCCTTCCCTACACCCGCATATCTTGCCCTTGTGATCCTGGCCCAGAGATAGCATTCTCACTGGCCTTGAAAATTTCAAGACAAGAGATAAATAAATATGGGAGTCTTGTTTAGTGCAAGAAGAAATGCTTTATGTCACAGGGATTTTATATAGATGGGAGTCTGGCCAGGAGCAAATGTTCTTCCTAGGCAGTTCTCACCCTAGCCTGTGTTTGAGAAATAAATTGAGGTTTTCCTTCAGGGCTCATCTGGTCCCCACATTCACTTTTGGAGAAACTGAGGTATATGATCAGGTGCTATTCCATAAGGACAGCTGGATGCACAAGTTCCAGAGCTGCTTCCGCAGTATCTTTGGTTTCTATTTTTGTGTCTTCTATGGACGAGGTTTCTGCCAAGGCTCCACCGGGCTCCTGCCATACTCGCTGCCTATCGTCACTGTGGGTGAGTGCTGCTCTCAGCCCCAAGGCCACCTCAGCTCTTTCTTGACTTCAGCTTCAGCCCTCCCCACCCCACCCCCCACCAAAGAAAAGGGCAGCAAAGAGGGAGAATCTGGGACCTAAGTTGGCATGTGAGAGGATCCTGACCAGGGAAGGAGAAGGAGGTTAAAGAAAGAGAAGATTCTAACACTTGCCCCTTCTCTTTTCCCATCTATCTTGGCAGTTGGGGAGCCTCTGCCACTGCCCAAAATAGAAAAACCAAGCCAGGAAATGGTGGAAAAATACCACACACTCTATATGGATGCCCTGTGCAAACTGTTTGACCAGCATAAGACCCAGTATGGCTGTTCAGAGAACCAAAAGCTGCTTTTCCTGTGACTGAATGGACTGCATGGTCAAGAGCATGTGCCTTGGAGAAGAGACTCATTTGCTACTAACCAAAAGGGGGAGAAAAGGAGATAAGGGAAGGCAATGTGTGGTAGGGGAGGACATTAGGTATTCCTTCCTTGCCCCAAAGCCCTCATAGTTGCTGTCTTGAGGAGCTTCACTTAGTATTTCTGCAAAAGGAGGCATCCTGAGGCCCCTCAGGTCCAGCCACAGGCACAGGCAATCTTCTTACTTCTCCCCGTACTGGCTTTCCTCCCTGAGCCCAACCCCCCAGGTCCTGAAGGACTGAAATGAAAGCCAAACAACCTGAGTAGCCACCTCTCTTGTTGTTGTTATTTTGTCATAATGCATTTTCTCATTGGGAATTTTTGCATACCATAAATTTAACCTGTTTAAAGTGTAAAATTCAGTGGTATTTAGTATATTCACAGAGTTGTGCAACCACTACCACTAATTTTAGAACATTTTTTCAGCACCCCAAATAAGAAACCCGGTACACATTAGCAGTCACTCCCTATTCCTCTATCTCCCCCAGCCCCTGGCAACCACTAATCTACTTTCCATCTCTACCAATTTGCTATTTCTGGACGTTTCATATAAAGAGAATAATAGACTATGTGGGTTTTTAGGACTGGTTTCTTTCTCTTAGCATGTTTCTAAGATTCTCCCATGTTGTAGCATGTATCAGTACTTCACTCTATTTAGAGCTGAATAATATTTCATCGCACATATACACAGCAGTTTTTATTCATTCACCAGTTGATGGAGTTTTGGGTTGTTTCCACTTTTTGCCTACTATGGATAACACTGCTATAAACATTCATGTACAGGTTTTTGTGTGGTAATCGGCTATCTCCAAATATAAAGGCTTACCTTATCTCCACACCAATAAGCTAACAAGCATGCCTTTCAGATAGATCAAAAGCAACTTACTCAGGATTACTTTTCATTTGGCAGAGGCATTTCACATAGGTCACCTTGTCCTCATGTTGGTCCTCTAACACGATAATCCCAAGGTATTTGCTACCATCCTAAGAGTATACTCTGGGGAATCCACTTTATATTTTAAAGTCTTACTAAGTTCTGTTTAAATGTTTTTTTAAGCTGTATTCTGAGAATTTTGAAAGAGTAAATAAAAATACAGATGTCTTTTCCTTCACAAGGCAACCAACAAAAGACACACTTAAAAACACAGCAAAGGTACACATCTGAAACTAACATAGTATTATAGTATTCTATTATAGTATCGACTATACTAAAAAAAAAATATCAAAGGAACAAAAGTTAAAAGACCATTTAGAAACCCATACAACTTAATATCAAAAAATCAAATAATATGATTTTAAAGTGGGCAACGGACTTAAATAGACATTTTTACAAAGAAGAGACATCCAAATGTCCAACAGGTACATAAAAAGATGCTCAACATCACTAATCATCAAGGAAATGCAAATAAAAACCACAATGAGATATTACTTCATACCTGTTCGAATGACTACTATCAAAAAGAAAAAAGATAAGTGTTGGCAAGGATTTGGAGAAAAATGAATCTTCTTGCACTATTGATGGGAATGTAAATTGGTGCAGCCACTGTGGAAAATTGTATGGAGGGTCCTCAAAAAATTAAAAGTAGAGCTATCTTGTGATTCAGGAATCCTACATCTGGGTATACATTGGAAGTGAAATAATTATCTTGAAGAGATATCTGCACCCCCATATTCTGTGCATCATTATTCACAATAGCCAAGACATGGAAACAGCCTAAGTGTCCATTGAGAGATGAATGGATAAATAAGATGTGGAATATAATGGAATATTATTCATCAAAAAAAAAGAAGGAAATCCTGCCATTTGCAACAACATGCATGGGCCCTGAAAGCATTATACTAAGTGGAGTAAGTCAAACAGAAAAAGACAAAAGCAGTATGATCTCACTTATATGTAGGGGAAAAAAAGCCAAACTCATAAAAACAGTGTATTGAATGGTGATTTCCAGGGGCTGAAGAATGGGGAAAATGGGGAGATAGTGGTGAATGAATACAAACTTCCAGTTACAAGATGAATAAGTTCTGGGAACCTAATGTACAGCATGGTGATTATAATTAATAATAATGTATTATATACTGGAAAATTGTTAAGAAAGTAGATCTTAAATGTTCTCACCAAAAAAAAAATTATGATTATGTGAGGTGATGGATGTGTTAACTAACCTTATTGTTATCATGTTGCAATATATATGTGTATCAAATGTTGTACACCTTAAACTTACACAATGTCAGTTATATACCAATAAAGTGAAAAAAAGGGGAAATTTTAGATCAGGCTTTTTTTCCTTTCCTTAATCCTTAAATATTCAGTTTTGGTGGGGTACCAACCAATTCTCTTCAGTCTGAAATATCTATTTCTAACCCAGTTTCACTCATAAGTTATTTCCCTCAAAACCAATATATCCAACTTAACAGTCTTTAACAAACATTTTAACATCAACATACCCAATGGCAGGTGAAACACCTTCCCCTTCCTATTCTCACATTTTATTGCCAAGTCCTATTAATTTTACCACCTTAATATTAATCCAACATGCTCTCTTCTCTTCTCCACTGTCACAACCTAGTCAAAGCCCTCACCAACATTCCTAGACAATTCCATTCCTTCTACTAAAGTCCTCTCTAATCAATCCATTCATCACACTGGTACCAGAGTGCTCTTACTAATGTGTAACACTGACTTGTTAGTCCTCTGCTTAAAAGCCTTTTTTGTTCATACAGTGCTTCTCCCAGCATATCCTGAATTATGTTCTGGGTACCATTAATGTCCCATCAAAGTTAATTAATATTGCACAGAAAAAATTATTAGGTGGTTAAATAACTGTGGGAGATGCTAGATTAAACAGAGTTAGATGTATTTACTGAAATATTTTCAGAATCTTCACTACACTAATGGGCATTGTGACTATCCAAGAGGGAGTATCTGACATTCCCAAATAATGGAACACTTGTTTCAAATAATACCTATTACCATCTCATGGAACATTTAGGGCTTCTCTAAATACAATCTTGCAAATGTTGGTCTACAAGATAAAGTTCAGACACCTTGGCATGGCAGAGAAGGCTGCTGGTAATATAAAGTGGCTGATTTGATTTTGGAGTCTATCAGATTGGGAGAAGCCTTGGTAGGAGCCATTAGGGCTAACCAAATGGGTCAAAACCTCATAAGGGGTGACCCATAGGTAACTGAATAAAAGGAGGAATTGGATTTGAATGGTTCTCACCTGTTTGGGTTGTCCAGGAAGAGCAAACTACAGCAGAATTTTTCTAGAAAAGAGTCTCAAGGGCACACATGAGAGTGAGGCTATACCTTAAAAAAGTAAACAAACAAACAAACAAAACACAGAGATTCAAGTTTAAGCCTTTGCTTTCTTATTAGCATCAGCCACTTGCTTCTTAAAATTTCAGTCCTCCCATATATTTTCTTCTCACCTTCAGCCTCCACCCCACAATGCAATCTCTTTTTCTCCCTATCTCTCCTTCTCCCTCCCTGAATATTTTTGAGATACTCTAATACTCTAAACTTTTGCTCCTCACTCTGGATGCCAGTAACTTCGCAGGAGGTGAACATACATATTCATCTTTTAAGCCCATATCAAATATCATCTTCTCAGTGAAGCCTTCACCAGGCACAATTAATAACCCCTTTCTCCATTCTTCCATAGCCTTTTGTTGGCTCTACGACAGAACTCAATTTTGTCAGTCTTTACTCAATGGCTAACCCCATCAAGGGTGTAGACAAGATAAAAGATGAATACAATGATATTTTACTATGGTCTCTTTATCACATCTATCCATCAATCCATCTTGTTTTTAGGCACTTCAAAGTAGCAGACAGCAGTATACCTTGCCCAAAAATACTTCAGCATGCATATCATTAGGTAGAGTTAATATTTGTTTACAGTCTTATTTTTTTAGGTAAAATTTACATACAGTTAATGCACAAATTATAAGTGTGCCATATTATGGGTTTTGACAAACACATACATGTACATAATCTAAACCTCTATCAAAACATAGAACATTACCATTACGCAAAAAGTTCCTTCATGCTTCATCCCTATCAATACTTGCCCTAAGCCACCGCCCAGGCAACTTTTCACCCTATATATTAGTTTTTCCTGTCCTAGACTTTCATATAAATGGAATCATACTGTATAAATTCTTTGTGTCTGGCTTTTTCATATAGCATAATGTTTTTGAGATCCATCTATACCGTTGTATGTATCTGTGGTTCATTCATTGTTATCACTATCTAGTTTAAGTGGACCTCAGTCTGTTTATCCATTCTTCTGTCAATGGGTGCCTGAACTATTTCCATTTTGGGGCAATTATAAATAAAGCTGCCATTCTGTACTACTATAAAGTTACTCTTTGTTCTCTCTTTCCATTCCACACTCTTTGGAAAGAAGTCTATGCACACACAGCCCACACTTAAGGAGTGGGGAGTTATGCTTCCTTTCCTTGAGGGTGGAGAACCTAAATAAATTATTTGGAATTCTTCTGTACTAGAGATTTGTCTCTAGCAATTAAAAAATTTTATGAAGTCTAATTTATCAAATTTTTGTATGGTTGTTGTTTTCTGAATCCTAAGAAAACTTTTCGTATCCCATGGGGATCTCTTTGTTTGTCCATATCTTCTGATCCAAATGTGGTGCTTTTGCACTAATACAAAATGAGTTTTTACAGATGGCTAACAGACATATGAAAAGATGTTCAACATCACTCATCATCAGGGAAATACAAATCAAAACTACAGTGAGATATCAGCCACACCAGTCAGAATGGCTAAAATTAACAACACAGGAAACAACAGATGTTGGCAAGGATGTGGAGAAAAGGTAACCCTCTTACACTGTTAGTGGGAATGCTAACTGGTGCAGCTACTCTGGAAAACAGGATGAAGGTTTCTCAAAAAGTTAAAAATAGAACTATCCTATGATCCAATAATTGCACTACTAGGTATTTACCCAAAGGATACAAAAATACAGATTCGAAGGGATACATGTACCCAGATGTTTATAGCAGCATTATCAGCAATAGCCAAAATATGGAAAGAAATCAACTGTCCATCAGTTTTGTAACTGAGCTTTTTTAGAAAGGAGTTTAATGTGTTACAAAAGTTTACTAGGGGAGAGGCACCTGGGTGGCTCAGTTGGTTGAGCATCTGACTCTTGATTTCAGATCAGGTCATGATCTCATGGTTCCTGAGATCAAACCCCAAGTTGAGTTCTGTGCTGGCAGCACAGAGGCTGCTTGGGATTCTCTCTCCCTCTCTCTCTGCCTCTCCCCTGCTCATGCTCTATCTCTTTCAAAATAAATAAAAATATTTAAAAATTTTTACTAGGGGAAAACAAGCTTTTAAATCAGAAGTAAGCCAAACAATATGTAACAGACTGACAGTATCTTACCCAATACCCATTATCTCAATCTTCCTTACTCAGAGAACCCCAATTTTACTTGGGGCAGCAATAAACCCAACTTCCCAAATACACAGCTCAGAGTGGCCATATGACATAGCTCCAGACAATGAGATTTAAGCAGAAATCTACAGAGGGCAGGGGGAGTCTAAAAGGGCCATTGTTTTCCTAATAAAGAAAAATAATTTAGTTTATTAGATCCTTTAGGCTTTGCCTTATGCTTTTACCCCTTTCTTCCTGTGTAGAACACAAAGTGCTTAGAAACTGAGCAACCATTTTACAACCATAAAGGCATAAAACACACACTACAAAGATTGTGAGCACAAAGCCTTAAGCATTATCTTGAGCAACTGGACCCACCCTTGGGCTGCCTACTTTGGATTTTTTGTTGTTAAAAAAAAACACCTATTTTGTTTAACCACCACAAAGCCTTTCTGTTGCATGCAGTCAAATGCAGTCCTAACTGATACACTCTACCTCAAAAGGAAAAGGTTTGCAAGGAAAGTATTTTAACTTTTATTAGGAGAATGAGGAAAAGTCTTCTGATTTGAAAAGCAATGGGATTTCCTGCAAAAAGAAAAGTACTTTTCTTGTCTTGTTCTGTATCTGCCCATGGTGGAGAGCAAGATATCTAGGAAAGCAGGAAACACAAGCTAACTCCTGCCCTCTGATGAAATGGGATCAAGATCTTAGATTTTGTTTACTAGAGCAGTGTCTCCTAAAATGTGTCATGACATAATAGGTTCTTGAGATGTACGTCAAGAAAAAAGAAACGAAAAAAAACTTCTTGGTCAACAAGCTTGATGGATATTGAATGTAGAACCCCTTCCTCTTAGAAATTCACAGCAGGCATTATCATGTTAAAAGCTCTGAATAAATCCTGTAGTAAACAAATTGCCTTAACATTGTTTGACTCAACCCCTTAATAAGCTATTTTTTAATTGAAGTATAGTTGATATACAATATTATATTAGTTTCAGGTATACAACATAGTGATTCAATAATTCCACACATTACACGATGCTCACCACAATAGGTATAGTTACCATCTTTCACTATACAAAATTATTGGCTACATTCCTTATGCTGTGCTTCTCATCCCTGTAATGTGTTTACTTTATAACTGGAAATTTGTACCTCTTAATCCCCTTCATCTGTTTCACCTATTCCCCATCCCCCTCCTTCCTGGTAATCACCAGTTTGTGCTCTGTATTTGCTAATTTCTTCTTTTTTTTTTTTTTAGACTCTATATATAGTAAAATAGTACGGTATTTGTCTTATTCTGAGTTATTTCACTTAACATAATATACTCTAGGTCCATCCATGTTGTCACAAATGGCAATATTTCACTCTTGTTTATGGCTGAGTAATATTCCATTGTATATATTGACCACATCTTCATTCATCTGTCAATGGACACTTAGGTTGCTTCCATATCTGGGCTATTATAAATAATGCGATAAACATAAGGGTGCATATATCTTTTCTAATTAATGTTTTTGTTTTCTTTGGGTAAATACCCACTAGTGGAATTACTGGGTCAAATATTTCTATTTTTAATTCTTTGAGGAACCATCATACTGTTTTCCGTAGTGGCTGCATCAATTGATATTCCCACCAACTGTGCACAAAGGTTCCCTTTTCCCCACATCCTGGCCAACACTTGTTATTTCTTGTCCTTTTTCTCCCCGCTTTGAGTATAGTTGATATACAATGTTACATTAGTTTCAGGTGTACATTTCCTGTCTTTTTGATACTAGGCATTCTGACAAGTGTGAGGTGATATCTCATTATGGTTTTGATTTGCATTTCCCTGATGATGAGTGATGTTGAGCATCTTTTCATGTGTCTGTTAGCCATCAGAATGTCTTCTTTGGAAAAGTGTTTATTCATGTCTTCTGTCCATTTTTTAATTGGATTGTTTGTTTTGGGTGTTGAGTTTTACAAGTTCTTTATATATTTTGATATTAGTCCCTTATTGGCTATATAACTTGCAAATATCTCCTCCCAATCACTTGGTTGCCTTTTCATTTTGTTGATAGTTTCCTTCACTGTGCAGAAGCTTTTTAGTGTGATGTAGTCCCATTTGTTTATTTTCGCTTTTGTTTCCCTTGCCTCTGAAGACACAGAAAAATGTTGCTAAGGCCATCGTCCAACAGATCACTGCCTATGTTTCTTCTAGGAGTTTTGTGCTTTCAGGTCTTACATTTAGTTCTTTAATCCATTTTGTGTTTATTTTGTGTATGGTCTAAGAAAGTGGTCCAGTTTCATTCTTTTCCATGCAGCTGCCAATTTCCCATTTATTGAAGAAACTGTCTTTTCACCTATGTCATAGATTAATTGATCATATAAGTTTGGGTTTATTTCTGGGCTCTCTATCCTGTTCCTTTGATCTATGTGTTTATTTTTCTGCCAGTAACATACTGTTTTGATTACTACAGATTTGTAATATTTTTTGAAATCTGGGATTGTGACACCTCCAGCTTTGTTCTTTTTTCTCAAAATTGCTTTGGCTATTCAGGATCTTTTGTGGTTCCATACAAATTTTATTTTATTTTATTATTATTTTTTTATATATGAAATTTATTGTCAAATTGGTTTCCATACAACACCCAGTGCTCATCCCAAAAGGTGCCCTCTTCAATACCCATCACCCACCCTCTCCTCCCTCCCACCCCCCATCAACCCTCAGTTTGTTCTCAGTTTTTAACAGTCTCTTATGCTTTGGCTCTCTCCCACTCCAACCTCTTTTTTTTTTTTCCTTCCCCTCCCCCATGGGTTCCAGTTAAGTCTCTCAGGATCCACATAAGAGTGAAACCATATGGTATCTGTCTTTCTCTGTATGGCTTATTTCACTTAGCATCACACTCTCCAGTTCCATCCACGTTGCTACAAAAGGCCATATTTCATTTTTTCTCATTGCCACGTAGTATTCCATTGTGTATATAAACCACAATTTCTTTATCCATTCATCAGTTGATGGACATTTAGGCTCTTTCCATAATTTGGCTATTGTTGAGAGTGCTGCTATGAACATTGGGGTACAAGTGGCCCTATGCATCAGTACTCCTGTATCCCTTGGATAAATTCCTAGCAGTGCTATTGCTGGGTCATAGGGTAGGTCTATTTTTAATTTTCTGAGGAACCTCCACACTGCTTTCCAGAGCGGCTGCACCAATTTGCATTCCCACCAACAGTGCAAGAGGGTTCCCGTTTCTCCACATCCTCTCCAGCATCTCTAGTCTCCTGATTTGTTCATTTTGGCCACTCTGACTGGCGTGAGGTGATACCTGAGTGTGGTTTTGATTTGTATTTCCCTGATAAGGAGCGACGCTGAACATCTTTTCATGTGCCTGTTGGCCATCCGGATGTCTTCTTTAGAGAAGTGTCTATTCATGTTTTCTGCCCATTTCTTCACTGGGTTATTTGTTTTTCGGGTGTGGAGTTTGGTGAGCTCTTTATAGATTTTGGATACTAGCTCTTTGTCCGATATGTCATTTGCAAATATCTTTTCCCATTCCGTTGGTTGCCTTTTAGTTTTGTTGGTTGTTTCCTTTGCTGTGCAGAAGCTTTTTATCTTCATAAGGTCCCAGTAATTCACTTTTGCTTTTAATTCCCTTGCCTTTGGGGATGTGTCGAGTAAGAGATTGCTACGGCTGAGGTCAGAGAGGTCTTTTCCTGCTTTCTCCTCTAAGGTTTTGATGGTTTCCTGTCTCACATTCAGGTCCTTTATCCATTTTGAGTTTATTTTTGTGAATGGTGTGAGAAAGTGGTCTAGTTTCAACCTTCTGCATGTTGCTGCCCAGTTCTCCCAGCACCATTTGTTAAAGAGGCTGTCTTTTTTCCATTGGATGTTCTTTCCTGCTTTGTCAAAGATGAGTTGGCCATACGTTTGTGGGTCTAGTTCTGGGGTTTCTATTCTATTCCATTGGTCTATGTGTCTGTTTTTGTGCCATCCATACAAATTTTAGGAGTATTTGTTTTAGTTCTGGGAAAAATGCTATTGGTATTTTGATAGGGATTGCATTGAACCTGTGGATTGCTTTGGATAGTATGGACATTTGAACAATATTAATTTTTCCAACCACGTGCATGACACATCTTTCCATTTATGTCATCTTCAATTTATTTCATCAATGTCGTATAGTTTTCAGAGTGCAGGTCTTTCACCTACTTGGCTAAATTTGTTCCTAGGTATTTTATTCTCTTCGGTGCAATTGTAAATGGGGTTGTTGTTTTAATTTCTCTTCATGTTACTTCATTATTAGTATATAGAAATGCAAGTGATTTTTGTATATTCATTTTGTATCCTGCAACTTTGCTGAATTCATTTTTTAGTACTAATAGTTTTTTGGTGGAGTCTTGGATTTTCTATATATGGTACCATGTAATCTGCAAATAGTGACAGTTTTACTTCTTCCTTTCTGATTTGGATGCCTTTTATTTCTTTTCTTTCTCCGTTTACTGTGTCTAGGACTTGCAGTATTATATTGAATAAAAGTGGAATAAGTGGACATCTTTATCTTGTTCCTGAACTTAGAGGAAACATTTTCAGTATTTTACCATTGAGTATGATGTTAGCTGTGGGTTTTTCATATATGGCCTTTATTATCTTGAAGTATGTTCCCTCTAAATCCACTTTTTTGAGAGTTTTTATTATGAATGAATATTGAATTTTGTCAGATGATTTTTTTGCATCTACTGATATAATCATATGGTTTTTATTGTTCATTTTGTTAATGTGGTGTTTCATGCTGTCTGATTTGTGGATATTCAACCATCACTGGAATAAAGATCACTTGATCATGGTGAATGATCTTTTTCATATGTTTTTGAATTCAGTTTGCTAATATTTGTTGAAGAGTTTTGTATCTATGTTCATGAGGATTATTGGCTTTTAGTGGCTTTTCTGTGTGTTTGTGTGTAGTGTCATTGTCTGGTTTGGGTATGAGGGTAATGCTGTCCTCATAGGATGAATTTTGAAGTTTTCCTTCCTCTTTATTTTTTGGAATAGTTTGAGAATGATAGGTATTAACTCTTTCATAAATTTTTGGTAGAATTTACCTGTGAAGCCATCTGGTCCTGGAATTTTATTAGTTGGGAATTTTTTTTATTACAATTCAATTTCATTACTAGTTAACAGTCTATTCAGATTTTCTATTTCTTCCTGATTCACTCTTAGAAGACTGTATGTTTCTAGAAATTTTTCCATTTCTTCTAGGTTGTCCAATTTGTTGGCATATAATTTTTCATAGTAGTCTCTTATAATCCTTGTATTTCTATGGTGTCAGTTGTTACTTCTCTTTTATTTCTTTTTTTTAATTTTTAAATTTTAATTCCAGTTAGTTCACTTACAACATTATATTAGTTTCAGGTGTACAATATAGTGATTCAACAATTCCACATATCACCCCGTGCACATCATAGCAAGTGCACTCCTTAACTCCCATCACTTATTTAACCCATCCTCACACTCACCTCCCCTCTGGTATCCATCAGTTTGTTCTCTATAGTTAAAAGTTTGTTTTGGGGCACCTGGGTGGCTCAGTCAGTTAAGCATCTGACTTCAGCTCAGGTCATGATCTCACAGTTTGTGGGTTCAAGCCCTACCTTGGGTTCTGCGCTGACAGCTCAGAGCCTGAAGCCTGCTTTAGATTCTGTGTTTCTTTCTCTCTGCCCCTCCCCTGCTTGTGTTCTTTCTTTCTTTCTTTCTCTCTCTCTCTCTCTCAAAAATAAATAAGCATTTTAAAAAAGGGCCTGCTTCTTGGTTTGTCCCTCTCTTCTCTCCCCTTTGTTCATCTGTTTTGTTTCTTAAATTCCACATATGAATGAAATCTTATAGTATTTGTCTTTCTCTGACCGAATTATTTCACTTAGCATTATACACTCTAGCTCCATCCATGTCGTTACAAATAGTACTTCTCTTTTATTTCTGATTTTATTTGAGTCATTTTTTTTTCTTGATGAATCTGGCTAAATGTATATTGATTTTCTTTATCCTTTCAAAGAACCACCTCCTAGTTTTGTTATTGTATTTTTAAGTCTATTTTATCTACTTTTACTCTAATATTTATAATTTCTTTCCTTCTGCTAACTTTAGAGTTTGTTCTTTTTTTCCTAGTTCCTTTAAGTGTAAGTTTAGGTTGTTTATTTTGAGATTTTTCTTGTTTCTTGAGGTAGGCCTGTATCACCATAAACTTCTATCTTAGAAAAATAAATAAATAAATTTCCATGTTAGAACTGCTTTTGCTGCATCCCCCAATTTTATTTTTTTAAATTTTTTTTAGTGTTTATTTTTGAGAGAGACAGACAGAGCATGAGTGGGGGAGGGGCAGAGAGAGAGAGAGGGAGAGAGATAGAGAAAGAGGAAGGCACTGAATTCGAAGCAGGCTCCAGGCTCTGAGCTGTCAGCACAGAGCCTGACTTGGGGCTTGAACTCAAGAAACACGAGATCATGACCTGAGCCAAAGTCAGATACTTAACCGACTGAGCCACTTGGGCACCCCTGCATCCCCTAAATTTTAAACTATTGTGTTTCCAATTTCATTTGTCTCCAAGAACTTTTTAATTTCCTCTTTGATTTATTCATTGATTCATTGGTTGTTTGGCTCCATGTTGTTTAGCCTCTATGTGTTTGTGTTTCCTCAAGTTTTTTTTCTTGTGGTTGATTTCTTGTTTCATACCATTGTGTTTGGAAAAGATGCTTGATATGATTTCAATCTCTTAAATTTATTAAGACTTGTGTTGTAGCCTAATATGTGATCTATCCTGGAGAATGTTCCATGTACACTTGAAAAGAATGTATATTCTGCTATTTATCGACAGAATTTTCTCTATGTATCCGTTAAGTCCATCTAGTCTAATGCATCATTCAAAGACATTGTTTCTTCATTGGTTTTCTTTCTGGATGATCTATCCATTGATGTAAGTGTGGTGTTATAGTCCCCTATTATTGTATTACTGGCTATTTCTCTCCTTATGTCTGTTAATATTTGCTTTATATTTTTAGGTGCTCCTATGTTAGATGCATAGATATTTATAGTTGTTATATCCTCTTGTTGGACTGATTCCTTTACCGCTGTGCCATGCCCTTCTTTGTCCTCACTGCAGTCTTTGTTTTAAAGTCATTTTGTCCAGGGGCACCTGGGTGGCTCAAAGATCTAATTTCAGCTCAGGTCATGATCTTGAGGTACATGAATTCAAGCCCCACAGTGGGCTTGCTTCTGTCAGTGTGGAGCATGCATTGGATCCTCTGTCCCCCTCTCTCTCTACCCCTATCCCGCTCGTGCTCTCTCTCAAAAATAAATATTTATTTAAAAATAAAGTAATTAATGATAGATATGTATTTATTGACATTTTTTTCATTGTTTTCTGATTGTTTTTGTGGATCTCTATTCATTTCTTCTCTTGCTCTCTTCCTTTATGATTGATGTCTTTCTTCACTGTTACGTTTGGATTCTTTTCTCTTTATTTTTTGTGTATCTATTATAGGTTTTAGTTTGTGGTTATGATGAGGTTCATATATATCATATTAAGTATATAACTTTTGATATTAAGTAAATGGTCACTTAGGTTTGAACACAAACTAATAGCCTTACATTTGTATTCTCCTCTTTCACCTTTTATGTATATTCTGCCATAATTTGTATCTTTTATGAATCTCTTTACTTTTTAGATATAATTGATTTCACTACTTTTGTCTTTTAACCTTCACACTAGCTTTATAAGTGATTGATTTACTGCCTTTATTATATGATTGCTTTTACTAGTGAAATTATTTCCTTTTATAAATGTCTTACTTTTACTTATGACCTTTTTTCCCACTTAAAGAAGTCTCAACACTTCTCTTAAGGCTGGTTTAGTGGTGATGAACTCCTTTAAATTTTGTTTGTCTTGGAAACTCTTTATCTCTCCTCTAATTCTGGATGATAACCTTGCCAGGTAAAGTATTCTTGGTTGTAGGTGTTTTTTTTTTTTTTTTTCAGCACTTTGAATATATCATGCCACTCTTTTCTGGCCTGCAAGATTTCTGATGAAAAAATAATCTGATGGCCTCATGTGGTTTTCCTTGTATGTAACTTGTTGCTTTCCTCTTGCTGTTTTTAAGATTCTCTCTTTATCTTTAATCTTTGACATTTTTTTATTAAATTTTTTTAATGTTTATTTATTTTTGAGACAGAGAGAGACAGAGCATGAACAGGGGAGGGTCAGAGAGAGAGGGAGACACAGAATCAGAAGCAGGCTCCAGGCTCCAAGCTGTCAGCACAGAGCCCAACGCGGGGCTCGAACTCACAGACCGTGAGATCATGACCTGAGCCGAAGTCGGACGCTCAACCGACTGAGCCACCCAGGCGCCCCTAATCTTTGACATTTTAATTATTATATGTTTTGGTGTTTACCTGCTTGAGTTCATCTTGTTTGGGGCTCTCTTTGCTTCCTGGACCTGGATATCTGTTTCTTTCCCCAGGTTAATAGGCACAGACTGGGAACTGTGGGGCACTCTGCACTGGAGGAACCCTGGTGGGACAGGCAGAGGTGAAGTGGACACAGGTGGGAGAGGTTTTCCCAAGGTGCTTCAGGAAGGGCCTGCTCTGGCAAGTTGGCTGCAGCTGAAGTGAGCACAGACCTGGTGTGTCCTGGAGAGTTTTATACCCATGCCACCTAGGTGAGATGGCTGGAGTACAGGGGTGTCTTGGTGTACACTGCACTGAGGCCAGGTGGGTGGGACAACTGGAGCTCAGGTGGTCATGAGTAGGGGAGGCCACGTTGGGGGAATGACTGGAGCTGGTGTGGACTAGGGGCTCTGTGCTCACTGAGGTGGCAGGCTGGCTAGAGTGTCCAGACCCCGTTCCCATCTGCAGGGTCAAGGTAGAGGGTGGGATGTAAAAAATGGTGCTCACCAGCACTTCCAACCCTGGATAGTGTTCCAGCAGTTCCCCTGCCATTTAGGGGATGCTCTAGTGTTAGTTCACTTACAGTTTAGTTTCCCTTTAAACCATGGCTTTTTTTTTTCTGTGCCTGAGGGTGGGCAAACCTGTGCACAGATTCCTCAGTGCTATCCTTCCTCACTGCAGTTTGCAGCATTGGGAGAGAGGGTCACATTGTTACTGTGTCACAATCTCTCCTGCTATTCTCTTTGTAGTCCCTCTATCCTTTATTGTGCCAAAGCAATTCAATCAGCTCTCAGTTTTTCTTCAGGAGGAATTACTCTATATGTAGGTGTAGATTTGCTGTGTCCATGGCAGGAGGTGAGTTCAAGGTCTGCCCATGTCACTTTGTTGGACCTTCCATTCTAACCCCACCCCTTAAGTCTTAGTAACATGTATTACTGCCCCCAGAATATGTGCTTTGGGAAACTGCATTAGAGACATGAATAAAGACTGAAACATATAAAATCAAGCTAGCTTAAGTCTTCAAAGACCCAGAGCAATGACTACCCTCTGAAAGAAATCCAGCAAGATCAGAGCATGTAAAAATAAATGTTTTATTCACATTGGAGATAAATAGCTGTTGGTATAGTAAAAAGGATGGGGTTTACAATGAGCAGTAAGTTAAATATCAGTGAGAAGTAAACCAATTGAGCAGGTGCCAGCATCACAATGAAAGCATTAGTTGATTTTTTCTCTTGAGTTTTCCAAGTACATCTGGTTTCTTCTTCCCATCAGTAGATCCAGCAGCATGACTAAGGCCTCAAACTGTGGTACAAAATTTATTGTAATAACCAGGAAGCCCCAAAAAGGATTTCATCTTGTCTTGAAGAGTTCTCACATTTTAATAATTTACCCTTTGACTCAAGGAGAGATAATTTGTCTTCTTCCCACTTTATGACCTAAATGCATAAGCTCTGCCAATCAAACATACACCAAGGTGCCCTCATAGACAGACTCACTCTTTTGTTGTGCTCAAGTATTTCTGTATTCCCTTTTGGTGACAAATCCCATCCCAGCTCATACTAGAAATATAAGTTCTGTAGGTTATGGCAAGTAACTCATTCAGTGGGTTATTCTGAAATCTTTGGAAAGAGGCAGAGGCATGTAGGAACTAAAAGGGAAGGAGGAGTATAAATACATGTAAACAGATCTTGATTACAAAAACTATTTGAGATTGGCCTCTTTAGATAATGTCATTGGCTAATATGTCTTGTATACAAGTTGGCAAGGAATCAAGTATTTATTATCTTTCTGAGTGTCTCATCTTCTCTGAATTCTCTTATGCATTCACTGTTGCTTACTTCCTTAATTTTTCTTTTTTTCTTTCATTCAAAAGTTTTTTTAAAAAAATAACTTTTATAAGTCCTTCTTTTTGAAACTCTCTTCTCCCTTGATGCAATGCCAACATTTCAATCTGTTTCCTCCCAGTTCATCGCTACGGTCATCTCTCACTGATCAGTTTTCAGCCTCCTGCTTCTCACATTCATGGGTTCAGTCTTTGTCATGATCTTAACTATCACTTCTAAGCAGCTCCAAATCCATATTTAGAAGTTTGGCTCCTCATCCAGCCACACTAAAGTTGCGAACTGTTGAAAAGGAATTCCTACCCACAGGAACTGTAAATGATGTTTTTTCATCCATTACTCCATTGACACTTCACAACAGCCCTACTAAATGAGTAATTCCTATCCCCAATTTACCAATGACGAAACAGAAGTTCAGAGAGATTAAGCAACTTGTCTGACATCATGCAACTAGTGAGTAGCATATTGAAGATTTAAAGCCACCTCTGGTTGAGTACATTGCTTGTTCTCTCTACTACTTCTCATTACCTTCTTCACCAAAATGTTGGCTTTCATCACATCAGTGAAGGAGAAAAGAGTCCTAGGTGCATCCTAGGAAAAACATTAGGCTAACTGGTTGGGCATTATGGGATGTAGTAGAAAATGTGAGGAAAGTGAAAGCTCTGATGTGTCATCTTCTCCCCATCTCCACATTCAGATCCGCCTTACAGGCAGTCCAAATAATGAGTAGCCAGTTTAGTAGAATGTGGAAGATGCTGGACAGACCCACTTTCCTTTATAATATCTTTCCAATGCCCTCCCTGTCTTCACTGTTCTTAAAAAGTGCCCTCGGGTCTTTAGGTTTCTTGGGTTTCCTGTGGCCTCTTAACACAGAAATATGCCCAGGAACAGAAACATTAAACTGAATTACTTACATGTAATTATTCAGCAAATATTTATGAAGCACCATTTATTAAACAAATGAGATGATATAATAAAAACCATTCATATTTGTTTAGCTGTCTAGATTTGCAGAGACTTACCACAATCTGAAGTACTTAAAGCTGAGATTATGATCCTCATTTTACAAGTGATGAAATTATGGCTCAAAGAGTCTGAATGACTCACCCAACTGACACACCTAAGCCCTACGTTCATAACTAGGGCTCAGACTTGGCTCTTCTGATTTTCGGTCCTATGCTCTTTCCTTTCTATCACAGCAACTCAAGGAATTTATAGGAGGGAATGCAAAACAAACATAAAGAGTCAAGTAGCAATAATAGTATAATTTCAAAAGAAAATAAAAGTGCCAAGTGACTGATATAAACAGTAATTATTGCAGGAGTGACCAGGAAAGTCACTATGGGCAAGAGTCACCAGAGAAAGCCTAAAAGAGGAAGTGGAGCTTGATCCTGGCTTTGGAAACTAGGTAAGAAAAGGACAGTGAGAGAAGAAAGGGAGGGCATTCTGGGGCAGGGGAAAGGAAGACTAAAGGTGCAGAGCTGAGAAAGTGCAAGTCTCATTTGGAGAAAGCATAGGGAGCTCAAATTAGCTGGAGAAGAAAGATTTGTATTGGGGAGGAATGGAAAATAAGACTGAAAAAGCTCTCTTTCATTTCTGACTAAAGGATTTAAATTTGTCTTGTAGACAATAGGGAACAATGAGAGAGTTTTATGTAAGAGAGTGAAACTGTGAAAGCAGTGTTAGAGCTGATTAATCTGGCAGTATGCATTATATAGGATGCATTTGTGTGAGAAGACACTGGAGGTAAGAAAGACCAGTTTGGAGGCTGTATCAGTCAGTTAGGGATAAGGTGACAAGAGTCAGTATTCGAATGGTAGTATGGGATCATAAAGGAAGGCCAATTGACATGATAACTAAAGAAATGCCAGAATCTCATGAAATAAAAAGAGAAGAATTGAAGTTACCTGAGCATTTTTGAGCCTAGGTGACTTGAGGAAAAATGCCATGAAAAGAAGTGAAGACAGATAAGGAAACTGGTTTAGAGAGCTTAGTTTTTGTTTGTTTTTTAATGTTTATTTTTGAGAGAGACAAAGACAGAATGAGAGTGGGTTAGGGGCAGAGGAGAGAGGGAGACATAGAATCTGAAGCAGGCTCCAGGCTCCTAGCTGTCAGCACAGAGCCCAACGTGGGTCTCGAACTCACAAACTGAGATTATGACCTGAGCCGAAGTCAGACACTCAACCGACTGAGCCACCCAGGCACCCAAGAGAGTTTAGTTTTTGACATCTTGGGTTGGAAGTAACAATGGAAGATCCGAGTGAAACTGTCCAGGAGGCAATTAAATATATAGAGGTGAAACTTGGGAGGAAGGACAGTTTAGACCTGAGTTGGCATGGTGTAATGGAAGGAGATCTGGGAGTCATGGGTCTTGGGGGCTAGGCCTAGTTCCTGCTCTGCCACTAATTTACTAAGTAATAGGCAAGTCATATCTTTGGGTCTGTTCCCTGCTTTGTAAGGTGACAGGTTACCTAGGCCCTAGAATATTTCCAAAGTATTCTCAAGGACTCTAAGTCAACTGACTTGTATTCGTGTGTGCATATATTCTCTCCAACAGAAAATCAAGGGTCAAGATGGTAGGAGGGGGAATGGATTAAATAGTCCCCAAATGCTATGACTATGACAGATCTTGAAACTCTGTTTACTTAGGGAGTAAAAGAGGAGAAGCCAGCAAAGGGAGAGGAAGTAGTAAGATGAGTAAAAGTGGGAGGAGAGAAATTTAAGGCAACATGATAAAATAAGGAACCAAAATTAAAAGTAAAAATTATAATAAATGGAAGAAATGTTTATATCAAATGTGACAAAAGGTTAACATGTATGTTTTTTTCAAGTTTTTTTAATGTTTATTTTTGAGAGAGAGAGAGAGAGAGAGAGAGCATGAGTGGGAGAAGGGGAGAGAGAGAGAGAATGAGAATCTGAAACAGGCTCCAAGCTCTGAGCTGTCAGCAGAGAGCCTGAATGGGGGCTCGAACTCGGAACAGCAAGATCATGACCTGAACCGAAGTCTGAAACTTAACTGACTGAGCCACCCAGGCACCCCTAACATGTATGTTAAAGAATGCATTTAGATATAAGATCATCAGTGTGTATAAGACCATTAATGCCAATTGGTGAAGGATATGAACAGAGAGTTCACACAAGAGGAAATGCAAATAGTAAACATATGTAAAGTGTTCTATCCCATGAGTAATAAAAAAAAGGTGAAGTTAACAATTTAATGTTTAAGCCATCCAAAAAGATTTCTTATAAAGTCCAATGCTACAGCTGCAAGGGAGACGGAACACTCACATGCCATTGTGACATTGAAAATTTGTGCAGTCTTTTTGAAAATCAAGATCCAATGCTCACCTTGGCAGCACATATACTAAAATTGGAATGAAAATCAAGATCCATAAAAATATTCATGCTCTTTGATCTGGTAATCCCACTCCTGAGAACTTGTCCTAGAAACACTACAAGTTTTCTTCTTGCAAAGAAGAAAAAAGCTATATCCATTAAGATGTTCAAAGCACAGAAAAATCAGTCGCCTAAATGTCTGATAATAGGGGAATAGTCAAATAAAATACAATCTACTAATGGATGTAATTTTATGTGGCTATTGAAATGATAAACATGAAAGACTGTAGTACAAGGACAGTATTTAAAATAAAAAATTTTAAAGCAAAATTTTAAAATATATGCACACTATGCTTACATTTATATAAAATATAAGTATATATTATGCCAACTGAAAAAGCATGGAACATAGATAAATGAAAATAATTGTCTAGGGTTTGGAAGTATAGATGAATATTTTCTTTCAAAATTTTCTTTAATGTTGTCAGAGTGGAATTTTTTAATTGTTTTCATTAAGCTTTTAAACAGGATATGCAAGAGGATAAAGTGAAGTAGAGATAGTCAAAGAGGAATATAGAGGAGAGATCATTAAAGATCTTGCTTATGAAGTAATTTGTGTTCTTCCAGGTACAGAAGGAAACCAGGTTCAGAGAGTTAAGGGGTGACTTTATAATGATATGTATGGTACTCTTTCTAGAAATCTGACAGTGAAATGAATAAGGTGAGTAGAATGTTAGTTACAAGAAACAGCATGGTCAGGGTATGGGTGATAATGCTTTATTGTTGTTTGGTTGGGTTTTGTCATGTGTGGTCTTTAAAAAATGTGTATTTAATTAGAGAGAGAGAGAGAGAGAGAGAGAGAGAATCCCAAGCAGGCTCCACACTGTCAGCACAAAGCCTGATGTGGGCCTTGATCTCATGAATTGCAAGATCATGACTTGAGCTGAAACCAAGAGTTGGACGCTCAACCGACTGAGCTACACAGGTGCCCCTGTTGTGTGTGTGTGTTTTAAAATATGGGATGATGGGGCGCCTGGGTGACGCAGTCGGTTAAGCGTCCGACTTCAGCCAGGTCACGATCTCGCGGTCCGTGAGTTCGAGCCCCACGTCGGGCTCTGGGCTGATGGCTCAGAGCCTGGAGCCTGTTTCAGATTCTGTGTCTCCCTCTCTCTCTGCCCCTCCCCCGTTCATGCTCTGTCTCTCTCTGTCCCAAAAATAAAATAAACGTTGAAAAAAAATTTTTTTAATATGGGATGAAATCAGTTATGGAAAGACTAAAAGTGATGAAAAGAGATAAACAAAAGAAAAAGTAAGAGAGCCACCTCTTATGTGGGGTCTACAGGGAAGAAAGGAAGAAAGGCAAGATGGATATAAAAGTAGAGTTATCATGAATGAAGCAGAAAGAAGTTAAGGTATTAGATCTTCTCAGTTTCATTAGAAGCAAGGTAACTCTTAGAAGGTCATAGGGTAGGACGAAATTGGAGCCTTGAGAAGGTGGAAAATACAAGAAACACTTGCTCTGGGATTTTCACTAGGAATTCAGCAGGCTAACAAAAATGGGGGTTTAGATGAAGTTCCAAGACATAAAGTTTCAGTGGGTCAAAACAGCCACTGGCTTCATCTGCAATCTACTCCAGTATAGGAGAGAGGAGAAAAGTGACCCAAGGTGAAAATGTGTTTAACTAGAGTATAAGGGAAGACAGCCTGAAAGTAGCAGACCACAAAGTCTGGGCAGTTAGTCTTGATAAAACATATGGGAATTAAATGTACTGGAGAAATGGAGGAGACTGGGTAGTTGTGATAGAGAAAGCAGCTTTACTTGGTGGAGTCAGTGGATAGGAGAGGTGATGGGCAAGGAGGGTATGGTCATAGGAATAAAAGAAAGAGTACAGATGAAAAACGAGATATGTAACAGTCTAGGAAGCGGCCATGAGACAGCAAAACTAGTAAAGAAAAGGCCAGTCCATTTACTCCTAATGGAAAGAGTCATGGGTAGCAGGCAGAAAGAGGGAGCACGTGGAAGGATGCAAAGGGAGACTCAGGGGCATTGAAGTCATTTTTTTTTCTGAAGACTAGCCTCAGCCTTACTCTCCATAGAGACCCCTTAGACAAGTAAGAGATCCGATACAGGTCAGCAATAGTGGGGCAAAAGAAAAGTCAGGCTGGAGACTCAGAGGACCAGTGGGCTAGAAGGCAATTTCAGAGTGGGGGTGCCTAGAAGTGTGAGCCCTCCTTTCTTATGAATGGCTGCCTAGACACTCTTACTTCCTGAGGTTTGGGGGTTAGCTGCCCAAGTTCTGTACCCACCCCCCGACTCCTGTAAGCCCATAAGCACCAAGATGGTGCTAGGGGGGAATAACTGGATGGGAGGCTCTGAAGGGAGCTGTCCTAGTCCCCATGCTCTGCCCTGGCAGTGAAGCCTTAAAGCCTGATATGAAAGAGTTGGTGACAGATTTATTATTCACCTAGGGCAGGAGCTAGAGAAAGGGGAGAAACCAGTGAAGAGCCAGCTCTGGGCGTCAATCCTGCCACCACCCCAAACTCTGCACAAACCTGCTCTACCTCTTCATGCTGGAAGTTACAGTCACAAATATGAGAGCTTCCCCATCTCTTTCTAAGCCATCCTCTGTACTTTTCATTAAGTACAGGATAACAGTCAAATATGCTCTCAGCAAACATCATAAAGGAGGTCCTGTTCCAAAGGCTGTCATCGACTTGGGCCCTGCCCCTTGAGGCAAGATACCCACCCCATGGTAAAACTCAGGGCTCCCTCTCTGCCTCGTGGCTATATACCAGTTCAACAGTGCCATGCCTCCAGCTGCATGTGGGGACCCCGACATGCAGGTTACCTGAGATTGAGCCCTATCTCAGCACTTCAGTAGGCAAGACTATGCTGTCTTTCAGAGGAAACCAGGAAGTGGGTGTGGGCACTACATATGCCACATCCTTGGCATCTGTGATATGCTGGCGCCCCCACCTCCTGATTCTGGCTATCACCATCAGATAAATCAGACCAATCCTGAGGTTATCCCACTTCTCCACCTCTTCAGTCTAATGCTCTGGTCTGGTTGAAGGAACACATGCTATACAAATATATGTGGGAAAAGGGAGGAGGCAAGAGGACTGGGTGAGATTTTTAGGAAGCCTTGTATGATCAAGAGACAGGACCAATGGATACAGGAAGGAGACAGAAACAAAGAGAAAGAAGAGTGGCTGTTATTGTCTTTGGCTAAAAAGGAGAGAGCGGCTAAAGGGTTTATGAGAGATGGAGTCACACATGATTTCCCCGGTTCCTCTCAATCCTCAGGGTGTTGGCCTCTCCAGAACCTGGAAAAGAGGAAGAAGCAGCCATATTGGGTGTAACTATTGAGTTCCCTCACCTCTGCCCTGCACTCATCCTTTTTCCTCCTACTTTCTGGCTCCCAGTGTTACAGTCTATTTGCCCCAGAGGTAGGGAAGCCACTGTCCCAGTGGGTGGATGTCCACCTGCAGCTGTTATCCTCAGGCAGGGACACCAGCGCCAGGGAGGAGGCAGGCATGCGGGGCTGGGGCCCACCACTACTGCAGAGGTGCTGGAGTTGACGGCGATACTTGTCCCCAGTGAGCAGGTAGAGCACAGGATCCAGGCAGCTGTTGGCACTGGCCAGAGGCCGAGTCACTTTGTAGACCACATTGACAATGTTCAGCACGCGGCAGTCAGCTTCCAGCAGCCTTGACATGTAATAAATAGTGCGGGTGATGTGGAAAGGTACAAAGCAGACAGCAAAGACGGTCAGCACCAAAGTGATGGTGCGGAGAGAGCACAGATGAGAAGATGACTGGGCAGTCCTTGGCAAGGGCCGGTACAGGCGCCTGGCCATGAGCCCATAGCAGACAAGAGTGACCAGGCAGGGCACACCAAAGAGAAGCCCCATGATTGCTGAACTGAAGTGCACATAGTGGTCAAACTCCTCAGGCCAAGTGGTGTCATGACACAGGATGGTGTCCCCCTTGGGGCTGGTTGTGACAAACAACAGGTTGGGCACAAGGCAGCCGGCTACAACCAACCAAACTGCCAGGCAGAGAAAGCCTGCGAAGCGAGGCTGGCCCCAGCGGAGTGCCCTCAGTGGGTGGCAGATGCCCAGGTAGCGGTGCACACTGATGCAGGTGAGGAAAAGGACACTGCAGTAGAGATTCCAATAGAAGAGAAAGCGGATGAACTTGCAGAGCCCAGTACCAAAGGGCCAGTGGTTGTGGGCTGCATAATAGTAGACGAGGGTGGGTAGTGACAGCACATACAAAGTGTCTGATAAGGCCAAGTGGAACATGTAGGTGACCGTTGCATCCCATGGTCGAAGGTGAAAGAGGAAGAGCCAGAGGGCCGGAGCATTGAGACCTAGGCCCAACACAAAGACAACTGTGTAGCTCACAGGCAGCAGGACGAACTTGAACTCCTCATCAAACCAGCAGTTCAGCTCTACCTCACTGTCACCAGGATCCGGGCTGGGGACTAGGGTTGTGAGCAGAGGGGACTCTGCACTGGCCATGGTCCCCCTAGAGGTAGAAAGGGAAGAAGTGAGGGTGGCTGGATTTCCTGGCCTCCCAGCTCTGCCCTGAGGCCGGAAAGCAGAGAATGAGAAGGGCCATGATTGAAGCATTAGGGGTAGCAAAAGGAGTACATCTGGGTGCACCCAGGCTAGCCTGGCCTCTGCCCAAGCCCCCTTGGTCTAGCCTGGAGTGGTGGGCAGCAGGCAGTGCTGGGCCTCGTAGGGCAGGCAGTGAGCTTGGGTTGTTCTCATTCTGCAGCTGACTCTGTCCTCCAGATCTTGGCTAGCTGAAGGGGTGGAGGGCTAGCAGGACTGTCCAATGTGGGAAGATGCCCAGACCCAAGTTGTGTCCTAGCCCATTACAACATTTCTCCCCATGGTGCCATGACCTTTCCCCTCACCCTGCTCCCAGTGTCTCCACACAACAGTTACTTCTGACACCTTCCCCCAGCCTGGTCCAGCCCAGGTACCCCATCGCCACCCTCACCCAAGAAACTTGGCATGTCTCCTACCTGGTCCCCTTGAAGCTGAGCCCAGCTGATTCTGTCACCTTTCCCCTTGGCAGCCAGAGGGCATATCCAAGAGGGCGGGTTTGGGGGTGGAGCCTGTCCTTCGTCCTGTCCCGGGAGATTGTCAGAGCTAGAAAGGCCCATCGAGATTATCTAGTCCAACCCACTCACTGTACAGATTGGGAAACTGGGGCCCAGCAAGATTACTATTTAACAGTTTCTAAATGACTATAAGAGGGAGTACACAAGGAAACATCCAAGTTTATAGATGAAGAGCCAGGCCACAGGAGATGACTACAACTACAGGTAAATCATATCAATCTGTGTTAAGTGAGGAGAAACATGGGAAATGAATGAATGTTAACGTGGGCAAATGCAAGATAACACACGAAAAGATTTGGGAAAATCTATACTACTGATATAAATCTTAACTCCAGGTGCATACAATTATAAACACTGCTTCTATAGCACTTACCATGTGCAAGACACTATTCTAAGTGCTTTACACTTATTGATGGCCCAACAACTTCTCTATAAAAGAGGTACTATTATTGTGCTGATGAGGAGACTAAGGCAAGGAGAATGTATTCTGCTACTTAGGGGGAGAGTCATGATTTGAACCAGGCTCTAGCATCCTGGTACTTAATTGCTATGCTTAGTTGCCTCTCTAAAGCCAGTGCCCATAATCCAGCAAAGCGATAAACAAATGTTTACCGAGACCCTACTGTGTGCTTGGTCCAGATCTAGGTACTGGCAGTTCACTAGTAGTGAATAAAACAGAGAAAGACTCTGACTGTAATGGAACTCCCATACTAGTGGGAGGGAAAAGAAAATAAAATTAACAAGTAAAATATATAGATTGTAATCATTGCTATAGAGAAAAATAAAGGCAGGAAGGGGAATAGAGAAGAAAAGACATGGGGAATAGAGAAGGTTGCTGCTTTAAATATTAGGGCTACTTTGGATAAAGACCAGGTGGTTGTGAGGAAGGGGACATGTAGAGATGAGGTCGGAGAGTGTGGCAGGGACCAGATCATGAAGGTTCTTGCAAACCATTGTGAAGGCTACTGGGCTTTTACTTTCAGTGAATGGGAAGCCATTTGAAGGTTTAGAAGAGATAAGTGTTGGGGTCTGATTTATATAGAATTTTTTTAAGTTTATTTATTTATTTTGAGAGACAGAGAGCATGTGTGCACATGCAAGCAGGAGAGGGGCAGAGAGAGAAGGAGAGAAAGAATCCCAAACAGGCTCCTCTGTAAGCACAGAGCCCTATGCGGGGCTCAAACTCACAAACCGCGAGACCATGACTTGAACCAAAATCAGGTGAACTGACTGAGACACCCAGGCACCCTCTGACTAGATTTTGAAAGTAGAGACAAGATTTACTGATGTGGGGTGTGAGAGAAAGAGAGGAGTCAAGAATGACTCCAAGATTTCTGACCTGAGCAACTGGAGGAATGGAGTTACTGTAGACAGAGATGGGAAAAGCTATGAGAGAAGCAGGTTTGGGGAAAGACTGGGGGTTCATTTTTCAGCCTGTCAATTTCAAGACACCTATTGCACACATAAGAGGAGGTGGAGAGGAGGCAGTTCACTTCTCTCCAAGGATGCTAGCCGACAGGCCTCCCTCACAGGCTCTACCCCTTCCTACACATCACCTCTCATCTCTATCACTCCAGGAGACCCTGGTCTGAATACAACAGAGAAAGTATAGAAACCAAGCCTAGTTGTCTGAAGGTTAAGTGCCTGAGAATGCCAACTTGTCAGGAGCTCTGGATCTGGGACCCCTGGGGCTAAGGTTCCAGGATTATGGGGTTCTTAGGCACAGGGGCAAGCTTCGGGGCTGGTGGACTCAGAAGATGAGGTGAGTAGTGAGTGCTCTTGGGGAGGGGGTGCAGTCTGGAGCAGAATCCACTCTGAAGGGAACTGGAAGCAATGTGGACTTTGAACCTGATCTTCAGGTCCTGAGAATGTTGCCGAGATGGATTCTGGGAGTGAGAGGAGGAGGCAGGCCTGCAAGGGAGGCTCTAGAATCTAGGATCTAGATCTCCTGGAGGCCCAGAAATCTGGATAGGGGAAACTTGGAGATCTTTGCCCTGTGGCAGGGTGGGGGTAGATAAAAGGGAGGCATGGAGGAACAAGCAGTCATAGCTTGAGTCCTGGACAGCTGACTGCTGTGATATTGTGGAAAAGGCCCAGGTGTTTGGAGCCAGACTGACATGAATTCAAATCCTTGTTTCTCCACGTAGTAGTTGTGTGATGCTGGACACCTCTTTGTAACTTAGTTTTCTCACCAGTTAAATAGGGATAATGCCACCAACTTATTACGGTTTCCTGAATATCGAATGGGTCAATAGGTGTGAAAACACTTCATAAAGCATGAAATGTTTCTCATCATACAGTATTTTGTATTATTACTTTGCTCCTAGGAATGAAGCTGATCTCTTCAGAGGAGAATAAGTGTGATTTGAGGCTTGGCATACACCCAGGGGGTCACTCCAGCGTCCTCTACACTAGAGAAGCCCCAACCTGAGCCAGCTTGCTGCTTTTCCTGCTTCAAGCTGGTTTAGCTCAGCTAGGTTTCTGCTAGTCCCTAGACACAGCTGCCGCCCAGTGGCTACTTCAGGAAAAGACCTCCCCCAACATCACCTGGGCCAAAAGGAATGATTTGTGCCTTATGAAATGCTGCAGGCTACACCTGCAGTCTTCTGACACTCCCTCTCACTTTTGTTTCTGTGACTTTGCATTACTCTGATTCTCCTAAGTCCTCTGGATGTCCCTTCTGACTTCTTCCCTGGCTCTTTTTTTCCTCCTTCCTCCATATGTGACCCTTCCCCTACAGCTTTTTCTCTCTTCTCCTCTCCCTCTTTCTCTTCTCCTTTCTCTCCTCACTCTACCATTTCTCTCTCCCTCTCTCCCTCTTTCTCTCAACATCCACTCTCATGATTTAACTTAGAACTTATGAATAATTGGGGCACTTGGGTGGCTCAGTCGGTTAAGCATATGACTTCCGCTCAGGTCATGATCTCACAGTTCATGAGCTCGAGTCCCATATCGGGTGAGATGAAGCCCCGTTTTAGATGAGCCCCATTTCTCTCTCTCTCTCTCTCTCTCTCTCTCTCTCTCTCTCTCTCACTCTCTCTGCCCTTCACTTACTTGTGCCCTCCCTCTCTCAAAAAAAGCATAATGATTAATAATGACCAATAAGACTACAGCATGCAGATCTCTAATCAAAATTTATGTCTCTCTCACACTCATACCACATTTGATTTCTACTGAGATTATGGCACATACCACAAACTGCATAGAATTATATTCATTTGTATTTTTGTCCATCTCCTCATTCTCCCACCCTCACATCAGACCCAGAGCTCCTTGAGGAAAAGCTCCTGGTTTTACCTCTGTCTTTCCTGCAGCCTCCCCAGTAAAGTTATAATAACGTATGTTCCAGGGGTGCCTGGGTGGCTCAGTCGGTTAAGCATCCAACTCTTGATCTCACGGTTCATGGGCTTGAGCCCCAAGTTGTACTCCACGCTGACAGCGCAGAGCCTGCTTGGGATTCTCTCTCTGCCTCTCCCGACTTCTCAAAATCTCAAAATAAATAAATAAACTTAAAAAAACCCATATGTTCCAGGCATTTTTTTTTCCCAAATTATACATCTTGTCTATAAAACTGCGTTCCAATTCAGAGTTAAGGAAACAGATACCTTCCACACAGTAGGTGTGTAATAAATGTTTATTGAATGAATGATTCAGTTATACTTTGTTGAACTGAATGGTTCCCACAGCTACAATCTAAGCCCTGTATATATTGTTTGCTCTAGGACATACCCACTTGGGTACCTAATTGATAATCTAGAATTTAGTATGCCAGGCAAAGTTTTTTCTTTCCTACTGATATCCTTCTGTTCCCCTATTCCTCCAGTCTTTTCCAGTCCTCCTCCTCTTGGCCCCTCACATCTAATATTCAGGCCTTGATGACAGTTTCTCTGCAATGCTTCCTGTTGCCTTAGGGCCTAAAGAGGGAAAAGTACGGTTTCTAATCTTTTCATCTGAGTAGGGGTAGGGTGGGGGAGGAAGAAGGAAGGAGATGGAGGGAGAAGGAACAGAGGAAGGAAATAAGGACAGAAGGAAAGAAACGAAGGAGAAAAAGTAAGTGAAATACAGGAGAAAATGCAGGTTTTGGAGTCAGACCTAGAGTTTAACTCTGGCTCCATCACCCACTAGCTATATGACTGTAGGTAAGTTTTCCTGAACCTCCATTTCCTCATATGTAGAATGAAGTTATGAGCACCTATCTGGTTGTGTGAAGAAAATGAGACAGCGTCTGGCAATTATCATCCTCTTTATCATTAGGAATTAAAACATAGGTGAATTTGGAGGGTGTGGGAGATTGGAAAGTTCACCCCAGTTGCCTGGGTTTTCTTTATGAAGTGAAATAATGAGGTCACCTAATGAGAATAAGGTGCAGTGTGGAGTGGGACAAGACAGTCACTCAACCTTGATGGAAAGGAACTGTAATCTGAAACCCTGAATAATCCAAAGTTATTAATAAAATCATGGGAAAATGACTGGCTCCATATAATTGTGCCCAAGTTAGCCTTGTCCAGGTGTCTTTTCTGTAGTATGCCCTTTTAGTCTTTCTAAATGTCTGTTCTTTACCTCCAGCAAGGCTATTAAAAGCTTTAGAGAAGAGGGGTGCCTGGGTGGTTCAGTTGGTTAAGTGTCAGACTCTTGGTTTTAGCTCAGGTCATGGTCTCACAGGTTTGTGAGATTGAGCCCCACATCAGACTCTGTGCTGACAGCACAGAGCTTGCTTGGGATTCTCTTTCTCCCTTTCTCTCTGCCTCTCTCCTGCTTGCATGCTCTCTCTCCCAAAATAAATGAATAAACTTTTAAAAAAAAATTTTAATGTTTATCTATTCTTGAGAGAAAGGGAGAGACAGACAGAGCATGAGCAGGGGAGGGGCAGAGCGAGAGAGGGACACAGAATCCAAAGCAGGCTCCAGGCTCTAAGCTGTTGGCACAGAGCCCAATGCAGGGCTTGAACTCATGAGCCATGAGATCATGACCTGAGCCGAAGTCAGACGCTTAACCGACTAAGCCACCCAGGCACCCTGAATAAACATTTTTTTAAACAAATCTTTAAAGTAGAGGCTAGTACCGCTGTGTCCAGCACCTAAGACAGCACAGGAAGTCTCTGTTCCTACCATTTGATTCATCTGTTTCCTTTCTATCCTCTCCCAATGTCACTGCCATTGTGCAGATCCCATTTAAGTCTGCTGGTATATACTTTCAATTGAAAGAACAGAAAATTCCAACTCAGCTGATTTTAAAAGGAGGAAATTTATTATCTTGCATCTAAATCCAGGAGTGGGCAGCTTTGGAGTTGCCTAATTCAACAGCTCAACAATGTCATAAAAAAATCCTGACTCTAGGGGCGACTAGGTGGCTCAGTGGATTAAGCATCTGACTTCAGCTCAGGTCATGATCTCACAGTTTGTGAGTTCAAGCCCCGCATTGGGCTCTGTGTTGACAGCTCAGAACCTGGAGCCTGTTTCGGATTCTGTGTGTGTGTCTCTCTCTGCCCCTCCCCCCTCATGTTCTCTCTCTCTCTCTCTCTCTCTCAAAAACTAAATAAGCTAAAAAAATACTGATTCTTTCCATCTTTCTGATCTACAACCCCTCAGCATGTTTGTTTAGCAACTCTCATGGTCACCAGATGGCTGTTACACTTCAGGCATTGTATCCAAACATGGCAATGTTCAATGGTAGGAGAGGAAGGCCTCTCTTCCTGTGTGTTTACTGCTATTACTCAGGAAACCTTTCTCAGAATTTCCCTAGCACACTTCCTTTCACATCTCAGTGGCCTGAATTACATCATGCCTATAACTAAACCAGTCACTAGCAGGGGGGATGAAATGACCATGATTGGCATAGAAAATGGAGATTCTGGCCACAAGAAAGAAGGGGGAGGTGGCTATTGAGTCAACAAACAATTCTGTCTGCTACAACTCCTTACTGAATAACCATCCCTTTCTCATTCAGAGATCTTATCATCACTTCCTAATTGGAAGGCCTGGTTGGGAAAATCATTGGGGTGTGCAAGTGAGGTGGGTTAGGACCTGAAAAAACTCTCCCCTCAATCTATCATAGGGGCCAGAAATTCCATAATCAAAGATGCATTCCTTTGCCTTCTTACTCTGGCCTCCTCAGAAAATGTAAATACTCTTTTTTTCCAAATTTTTATTTAAATTCCAGTTAGTTATCATACAGTGTAATATTAGTTTCAGGTGTACAATATGATGACTCAAGACTTACATACAACACCCAGTGCTCATCACAAGTGCACCCCTTCCTTAATCCCCATCACTTATTTCAGCCATCCTCCCACTCACCTCCCCTATGGTAACCATAAGTTTTTCTCTATAGTTAAGAGTCAGTTTCTTGGTTTTCTTTTTTTTTCTCCCATGTTCATTTGTTTTGATTCTTAAATTCCACATATGAGTGAAATCATATGGTATTTGTCTTTCTCTGACTTATTTTGCTTAGCATTATACTCTCTAGCTCCATCCATATCTTTGCAAATGGCAAGATTTCATTCTTTTATATGGCTGAGTAATATTCATACACACACACATATACACACATATATACACACCATCATTTCTTTATCCATTTATCAATCGATGGACATTTCAGCTCTTTCCATAATTTGGCTATTATAGATAATACTGCTATAAACATCAGTATGCACACATCCCTTCAAATTAGTGTTTTTGTATCCTTTGGGTAAATGCCAAGTTGTGCAATTGCTGGATCTTAGGGTAGTTCTATCTGTAACTTTTTAAGAAATCTCCATACTGTCTCCCAGAGTGGCTGCACCAGTTTGCATTCCTACCAACAGTCTAAGAGGGTTCCCCTTTCTCTGCATCCTCGCCAACACCTGTTGTTTCCTGTGTTAATTTTAGCCATTCTGACAGGTGTGAGGTATCATTGTAATTTTGATTTGTATTCCCCTGATGGTGAGTAATGTTGAGGATCTTTTATGTGTTTGTTGGCCATCTAAATGTCTTCTTTGGAAAAATGTCTATTCATGTCTTCTGGCCATTTTTTAACTGGATTGTTTGGTTTTCGGGTGTTGAGTTTTAGAAGTTCTTTATAGATTTTGGATACTAGCTCTTAACAGATGTCATTTGCAAACATCTCCCATTTAGCAAGTTGCCTTTTAGTTTTGTTGATTGTTTCCTTCATTGTGTGGAAGCTTTTATCTTAATGAAGTCACAATAGTTCATGTTTGCTTTTGTTTCTCTTGCCTCGGGAGATGTATCTAGTAAGAAGCTGCTATCGCCAATGTCAAACAGGTTACTTACTGCCTGTGTTCTCATCTAGGATTTTAATGGTTTCCTGCCTCATATTTAAATCTTTCATCCATTTTGAATTTATTTTTGTGTATGGTGTAAGAAGTGGTCCAGTTTCATTCTTTTGCACGTTGCTGTCCAGTTTTCCCAACACCATTTGTTGAAGAGACTATCTTTTTCCCTTTGGATATTCATTCCTGCTTTGTCGAAGATTAATTGACCATATAGTTGTGGGTTCATTTCTGCGTTTTCTATTCTGTTCCATTGATCTATGTGTCTATTTTTATGCCAGTACCATGGTGTTTTGATTACTACAGCTCTGAAATATAACTTGAAGTCTGAAATTATGATGCCTCCACCTTTGCTTTTCTTTTCCAAGACTGCTTTGGCTACTTGGGGTCTTCTGTGATTCCATACAAATTTTAGGATTGTTTGTTCTAGCTCCGTGAAATATGCTGGTGGTATTTTGATAGGGATTGCATTAAATGTGTAGATTGCTTTGGGTAGTACAGACAGTTTAGCAACATTTGTTCTTCCAATCCATGAGCATGAGATGTTTTTCTATTTCTTTGTGTCATCAATTTCTTTCATCAGTGTTTTATAGTTTTCAGAGGACAGGTCTTCTATCTCTTTGGTTAGATTTATTCCTAGGCATCTCATGGTTTTTGGTGCAATTGTAAATGGGATTGATTTCTTGATTTCTCTTTCTGCTGCTTCATTATTGGTGTAAAGAAATGCAAGAGATTTCTGTACATTGATTGTGTATTCCGCAACTTTACTGAATTTGTGTATCAGTTCTAGCAATTTTTTGGTGGAATTTTTGGATTTTCTATATAGAGTATCATGTCATCTGCAAATAGTGAAAGTTTGACTTCTTCCTTGCCAATTTGGATACTTTTTATTTCTTTGTGTTTTCGATTGTGGCTAGAAATTCCAGTACTATGTTAAATAACAGTGGTGAGAGTGAACATTCCTGTCTTGTTCCTAACCATAGAGGACAAGCTCTCAGTTTTTCCCCTTTGAGGATGATATTAGCTGTGGGTTTTTCATATATAGCCTTTGTTATATTGAGATATGTTTCCTTTAACCCTAGTTTGTTGAGGGTTTTTTTTTTAACATGAATGGGTGTTGTACTTTGTCAAATGCTTTTTCTGAATCTATTGAAAGGATCATATGGTTCTTATCCTTTCTTTTCTTAATGTGGTGTATCATGTTGGTTGATTTGCAAATATTGAACCACCTTGGAAGCCCAGGAATAAATCCTACTAGAAAATGCAAATAGTCTTGATCAAAATGAAGCTGGTGATAATTCTTTTGGAGACTACAAACTGTAAAGAGACACAAGGGAATTTTGGGGGGAGATGGAAATGTTTTATATATCTTGACCCAGGTAATGGTTACATGCATGTACACACAGGTATATTAGTTTCCTATTGATGCTGTAGAACAATTTACCATAGACTTGGTGGCTTAAAAAAAGTACTTACTCTTACAGTTCTGGAGGTAAGAAATCCAAAATCAGTTTCATTGGGCCAAAATCAAGTTGTCAGCCAGGCTACACCTGAACAGCAACAGCCACCTTGTGACCATAAGAGACTACGGGTTTGAATCCATGCCCTTGTCCCTCGAGAGCTGCATTCCTTGACTGTGGCCCCTTCCTCCATTTTCAAAGCCAATAACATAGCATCTTGCTTCAGTTCTCATATTGCCTTGTTTAGGTAGCCCAATCTCCTTCTAGCTACAGAGAAGCTATAGACGGAAACAGAATTTTCCCTCTTTAAAAATACTAGTGGTTAAATTTAGGGCCCACCTAGATGATGCAGAATAATCATCTCAAGACTCTTAATTTAATCATGCCTGCAAAGTCCCTTTTGCCACATAAGGTAACATTCATAGGTTCCAGGGATTAGGACTGTATACCTTTGGGGTCTATAATTTAGCCTACCACAGTAAATACAAATATATCAAGCTGTGCCATTATGATTTGTGTAATTTTCTGTTTGTAAATTATACCTCAGTCAAGCAATGCACATACTCCCAGAAAAGAGATAATGATTTAAGTTCAATCATAGTAATGAATTAAAGACCTACCAGATCTACTCTCTTCCTGCTGAGAGGACCATGGATCTGAGCTGAAAGAGGGGAAAAGCTTCAAGTGTGGGTCTGGAGACAAAAATAAGCTGAAGGCTAGTCCAAAAGTACATTCATTCTGAAGTTTTGCCTTCCCCACAGACACCAACTTTGGCAAGTACATAACTCTCCTGTATGTCCAGCATTAGTTTCAGTCCCACTATGGTCCCTGCAGAGTCTGGGCTTCTGCCTCTAACTGAAAATCCCTGAGAAGGGCAGAGTAACAGCAACTAAAATACAAGCCCCCGGGTCATATACTGGCAAGAAATGGCAAAGGCTAACATAGTTAGCTGTACAAAAGGAATATGGGACAGCTGTCAGCTGTCAGCAGCCACAGTAAGGAGAAGGAGGCAGGGAAGGCCCAGCCCTCTGAGCCACAGCCATAGCCATCCCCTGAGGAATGAGGGTTGAGGGCTGGCATCTATGGATAGATACTGAAGACCAGCCAACTCTATGGGGAGGTGGAGGCAGGGTAGGGTCCTGTATCCCCAGAGTTTGGAGGTTCTGTCTCTACATTCTCTATGTCCACAAAGCCTGGACCTGGCCCCTATGAGAAGGACAGCCAAGAAAGGAAGATTACTATTGCTGCTGCCACTATGGGGGTCCTGGCAGCTGTAGGACAGAAATATCTCTAATTCCACGAGTGGTCATACGAGGCAAGTGAAGCTGCTTAGAGCGTATAACACGGACTTAGTTGGATTGGGGAGACTCAAAAACTGAGGGGGAAGGTTTACGTTAGGTGGGGGTGATACAAATGTCAATTGCCTATTCCCTCCACATGCAACATCCTTTCCGGAGAACCTGCTCCTGGGCCAAGAATCTTTTGATACCTTCCTCTCCAACAAGAAAAGTTCAAGGCTCACAAACATGTGCACACACAGCTCAATACACTCAACCTCCCCTCCCCAATCACCACCCCCACTTACAGGAGATTGACTCCTGCTGTGCACATAAGCTGGGATAATCAAGGCTTCTGAACAGTATGCTTCAAGAGTCCTAAGTCCCACGTGGTGTGGGGCTGGGAAAGGGGCACTCTTTCCCAAACTTTTGGCTTTTGTGTGGCCTATAATAACTGATCAAGAGATACAGAAACACTAGTGTGTGACACAACACTCTCCTTTCAGAATCACAAAGGCCTATACTTTGAGTCCTCCTATTTCTATCCCTCACCATGCTTTTCCTTTAATGTCTCTGACTCCCCTCTGATCCCAGTCCTCAGGTTCAATGCCTCATAAAGCCAAAACTCTGT
The DNA here is from genome assembly GCF_018350175.1 of Felis catus. Lineage (NCBI taxonomy): Eukaryota > Metazoa > Chordata > Mammalia > Carnivora > Felidae > Felis > Felis catus. Next base: position 57,357,846 of record NC_058386.1, read on the forward strand.
AGTTCTTCTTCACAAGTTCCCCTGACTTTAACACCAGATTCAACACCTACCCCCACCTTGTCCCAGCAGCAAGAACTTGCTAATCTTTAGCCACTAATCTTTTAGTCTTTAATCTGCTTTCCAAATTCTTGGCACCTGAGCTATTTATAAAGAAGTATTTTATGCCCCCCTCCCATAACTCTATTCTTCTTCGCTGACCCCCACCAATCTAAACTCAAAGGACCTTAAGTATAAGAGGCTGAGGAGGCGAGCATAGCAACCAGACCTGGAGACGGATGTGAGCTTCATCTCTCTCCCAAGGTAACAGTCCAAAGTCCTCTATTTCTAGCCTGTACTAGGTCCCATATCCCTTGCCTTTAGCATCCCCATTAATATATCAAGGAGCACTTTTCTTGACACAGCTAGCAGGCACTTGGGCTGAAAACCCTGTGAGAGACCTCTGGAATCTCCCTTAAGCTCACCCCTCAGGCCATACCTAATATGCATCAAAGAGAAGCACTAGACAGACATCTCCCTCTCTCTCAGGGTCCCTACTCCAAGGCCTAGCACCTGGGGACGTGGATGGGGATAAGACTGGGAAAATTAGGGAAAGGTGAAGAGAGTGATGAACAGATTCAAGGAAGGCTTTCAACCTCCATGGAAGTTTCTGCCAAGAGCATGAGGACACCAACCCCTTCTCTCCCACACCTTTCTCCTCTCTTAGCTGAGAGTTAAGGCCACCATGAGGTGAACTCAGGCTCAGAATCCACTGCAGGAGCAAAAGCAGACAGAATCCATTTTTCTTCATTCATTCATTCATTTATTCATGTATCTAACAAACATATCTTGACACCTACTGTGTGTTAGGTGATGTCCAGCCTCATCCAGTCGAATTTTCCTCATACTTGTCTGGATGGAGGCCTCTCTTGAGCCCCCTTCCAGACAAGTTTCTTCTCAATGAAGGTGCTCAAGAGTGCTCCAGCTATCCCAGGAAGCCTTGCTCCTTCTGGAGAATAGGCAATATGGTTAGTCAACAATTTGTAAAAATTGTTTTTTTTCCCCCAGTGTCTGGGTGGGTGAGAGTATGACTGAATAAATAACCTTGGCAGGAGGGAGAATATAGGGCACTTGATGGTGGTGAGGCATGTATTTAAGGAGGAAAGGTTACACCACACTAGGTGTGTCTGGATGGTATCCCAGAGTGGGGCAAGAATAGGGACCAAATGAATGAGCCTTCCTCCTCTTTCCCTCTTCTCAGAAAAGGCTCAACATCAACTCCATGGCCAACATGTCAAGGTAAGTAAGAACTCCTTCTAATTCTCTGATTCTGTGACTTGTCCCCTACCCAAATCCAAGTATTTGCCTTTGGGGTAGTGGAGTCTCCAACTTTTCCCCAACTTATAGCTTGAATTCTACTCCAATTTGCACCATTTCATGTTCCTTGGGCCTCTTCTAATCCTAGGAACATTTCCCTTTTTCTCCCCCACTTCCCTTTCTTTTCTCTCCCTTCTTCTCTTCCCTTCTCTCCCAATGACCATCCCTATTTTCTTCCTGATTTTCTTTTTATAGGGTGTATAAGAAGACCTGCTCCAATGGGAAGGTGAGAGAACCTGGCCTAGCTGGGGAAATGAGGGGGCAAAAGGGATAGTTGGGTACATCCTTCAAGGTCTCAGGGGGAAATCCACTCAAAGATGATTATGGGGGGCGCGTGGGTGGCTCAGTTGGTTGAGCATCTGACTTTGGCTCAGGTCATGATCTCACAGCTCATGAGTTTGGGCTCTGCATCGGGCTCACAGAGCTCACTCACTTCAGATCCTCTGTCCCCCTCTCTCTCTGCCCCTCCCCAACTTGCATTCTGTCTCTCAAAAATAAAATAAAACAAACAAACAAAAAAGATGACTAAGAGAATAACATGCAGAGTTGTTCCACAACAGCTTGCCATCTACCTGGGGAAACGGGACTTCGTGGACCATGTGGACATGGTGGATCCCATTGGTCAGTGAGTCCAAAGAGGGAACGATCCTTGGAAGAAGGGGAATGGGAGCCAGGGACTAAAAGAAAGACAAAAAGAGGGGCGTGCAGAAGATAAGGCCGATTAAAGGGAAAAATGGGAGGAAGTATTTCAGAGATTGATTCTGTTTCATAGTCTAAGGATTTTTCCTGACCAGGGTGCTGTTTTTCCTTCTCTACACAGATGGTGTAGTCCTGGTTGATCCTGATTACTTAAAAGGTCGAAAGAGTAAGTAAAAATTCTTTTGGCCTTTGTATGTGCCAGGGACCCCCAACTGAAATGTCACACACACACCAGACAAGTAACCTGAGTGAGTAGACTGGGCAAGTAGACTAGAGGGGTATAAGAAAACCAAAAAGTGGTTGGAACTGTGGATGCCTCATCTGGTGGGGGCTAACAACTGGGGATTTTTGCCCAGTGTGGCCAAATTTTCTGATTGTTGGAAAAGAACTGGAAATAAAGCTCAGAATAAGACCTTCAGAGGCCCAAATCCTAAACAGATGATGGTACCTCTTCCCCAAGTAATATTCAAAATAGAAATAGAAATAGATTTCTAAACCAGAAATAAAATCTTATTTTTCAAAATTACACAGAATTGACATGTGTGCTGGACTTAAAATAGTTTCTTTCTAAAATTTCTGATTTTCTTTATTATTGTCAGCAGTACTATTGCTTCATTGTTAAAATGAACATGGGCATACACTGGCTATGGAAATATCCAGTATTCCAGAAATCCATATTTTTATGCAAATTTCCTAATTTTCAAATGTTGGCAACTAACTAAAAGATTTTTAAAGGCCTGGATAGATCAAAAAATGTTATTTTTTCTTAGGCTGGATATGACCCTCATATTGCCATTTTGCAACTTCTGGTATTATCTTCCCACCTCTTCTGTGGAAGGAAACCCCCTATCTTTTCTGTTAAAAAAAAATCCCAAGAAACAGAGAAAACAATAACTCTAGCAAGTAACAACAAGAGACATTACTATGGCCACAGTACTATAGATCAAGATTCCATTGAAATATTTTCTCATTTCTTTTTAAAATAATTTTTACTCTTTGATCCAATTAGATTGAAAATTGGGTTTGACTTGAAAAAAGCTCAGAACAAATTGATGAATACTAGTTCAAACATAACCTTTAAGATATTATGAGATAGGGGCACCTAGGTGGCTCAGTCAGGTAAGCACAGCTCAGGTCATGATTTCATGGTTTGTGTGCGCTGGCCCCTGCATTGGGCTCAATGCTGACAGTGTGGACAAAGCCACTAGGGATTCTCTGTCTCTCTGCCTCTCCCTCACTCCTTCTCTCTCTGAAAAATAAACAAACATAATAAACAAACAAACAGTGTGGATAAGCAGTTCAGCCAGTTTTTTTTTTTTTTAATTTTTTTTTTTAACGTTTTATTTAGTTTTGAGACAGGGAGAGACAGAGCATGAACAGGGGAGGGTCAGAGAGAAGGAGACACAGAATCTGAAACAGGCTCCAGGCTCTGAGCTGTCAGCACAGAGCCCGACGTGGGGCTCGAACTCACGGACCGCGAGATCATGACCTGAGCCGAAGTCGGCCGCTTAACCGACTGAGCCACCCAGGTGCCCCAGTTCAGCCAGTTTTAAATATCAGAGGAATTCTGGGGAATAACCAGTAAATTAACCAACTTGTGTAAGACTCTCAATTACTCTGTATTTCTAAAACCTAAGTCATTTTTCACATTCCTAGCACATCTTCAGAATAACCTACAGGAAGAAATGTTTAGTTTAAAAAATACATGTTGATCTAGAAATAAGATGTGTTTTTTTCCTTTTATTTGCATCATTTTTATGTCCTTTAGTAGAGTTTTACATTATTATTCATTTAAGCTGTGTATATTTCTCTTTTTTAATGTTTATTCATTTCTGAGAGAGAGAGAGAGAGAGAGAGAGAGAGAGAGAGAGAGAGAGAGAGAGAGAGCACAAGCAGGAGAGGAGCAGAGAGAGAGGGAGACACAGAATCCGAGGCAGGCTCCCAGCTCTGAGCTTTCAGCACAGAGCCTGACCCAGGGCTCAAACTCTAAAACCGTGAGATCGTGACCTGAGCCTAAGTCCGCAACCCAACTGACTGAGCCACCCAGGCGCCCGAAGTTGTGTATATTTCTTAAGTTTGTTCCTTAGCTATTTTATGTTTTTTCTACTTTTTTGAAGATAATTTTATCTGCATCATATTTTTTTTTTAATAATTTAAGTTTATGTATTCATTTTGAGAGAGACAGAGCACGAGCTGGGGAGGGCCAGAGAGATAAATATAGAGAGAGAGAATCCCAAGCAGGCTCTGCAGAATCAGCACAGAGCCCGACATGCTGAAACCCACGAAACTGTGAGATCATCACCTGAGCCGAAATCAAGAGTCGGATGCTTAACCGACTGAGCCACCCAGGTGCCCCATATTTGCATCACATTTTCTGACATTTTTTTCTATCAAGTTCCATTTGTTGATGTAAAACATGCTTACACTGTACTACTGAGTGATAAAGGCCAGTGGTAGGGCAGCATATGTGCTTGTGTGAAAGATATGTTGTTTATCAAAAATCTATGTGGGATCTCTCTGTATTATTTCTTACAACTGCATGTGAATCTACAATGATCTCAGGTAAAAACTTCAATTTCAAAAAGGCAATGAGGAAGAAGTCATAAATAGCTAAGGTACCCTTATGTTTAATTATAGAAACAAATTTGGGAACCAAGTACAAGAATTTTTTTAATTTTTTTATTTTTGAGAGAGAGACAGGCAGAGTAAGAGTGGGGGAGGAGCAGATAGAGGAGACACAGAATCCAAACAGGCTCCAGGCTCTGAGCTGTCAGTGCAGAGTCTGACATGGGGCTTGAACCCACAAACCATGAGATCATGACCTGAGCAGAAGTCAGACACTACTGACTGAGCCACCCAGGCACCCCACAAGTGCAAGAGATATTAACAGCAGTTATCTCTGGAATATAATGTATGATGGCAGAGCTTTGATTTTTTTGTTTGTAGTTTCTGATTTTCACACAATTAATACGTATTATTTGTAAAATAAACCCAAACATAAGTAACTTTAGAATAGATGTTGAATTTTTAAAAATGAAAACAAGCTATTTTCTAGCACGAAAAAAGGATGATCCTAAACTGTTGAAGAACCAGGAAGGATGAGGGGGGTGATGCCCTCCCCACTTGCAAACAGGGGGATGTGCCAATAACAATTCATCTGCTTACCGCCCTCACCTCGGGCTATTACATACATACCTTCTGCCTCACCCCTCCTGATCTTTTTCTGTCTTATTCCTCATCTTCATTTCCTCCCTCCCCACGCTTCCTTCCAGCCACCTCTTTTCCTCTCCTTCTCATCTTCTCTGTCTTTTCCTTTCCTTTTTTCCTTCTTTCCTTTTCCTTTTCTTTCTCTCCCTCTTTTTAAATTTTTTTTTAATGTTTATTTCCTTTCGAGAGAGAGAGAGAGAGAGAGAGAGAGAGCGCGAGACAGAGTGCAAGGTGGAGAGGAGCAGAGAGAGGGGGAGACACAGAATCCGAAGCAGGCTCCAGGCTCTGAGCTGTCAACACAGAGCCTGATGCAGAGCTCGAACCCACAAATCGCAAGATCGTGACCTGAGCTGAACTCAGACGCTTAACTAACTGAGCCACTCAGGTGCCCCACTTTCTCTCCCTCTTTAATTGGCTGTAATTGACAACCAAGGGGGGAATTTGTCATATCTTTTGAAAATTGTTAAGTATGTCTCCATTGTAGAAAAATTAAAAAGTACAGATGAAGTAAAAAGAGACTGCAATCCTGTCACTCAAAGATTATCACTAATAATATTTTAGCTCCTATTCATTCATAGTTTCCGTGCAAAAATAGCTATATTTTTATTTAATAGACTATATTATAAATATTTTCTAATCTTCTTTTTCACCTATGTCAATGTATTGCATGGGGGGTACCATAATATATTTAGCCAACCTTCAATCATTGGACATTTTTTGCCATTATAAATAACCCTGTAAAATATATACTTCGTGTGTGTGTATGTGTGTGTGTGTGTGTGTGTGTACACAAACATATATATGTCCTTTGTATTGGTCCAATCATTTCTTTAGATTAAATGCCTAGAGAAGAAAACAATGGCCGAAGGGCATTCAGACATTTTTAAAGATTTCTACTGCCAAACTGCCTTACAAAATCAATTGTTTATCAACTGACTCTCCCTCCTGCAGTACATGAGACTGCCCATTGCCCCAGTCCTTATAAACGCTACCATTATCATTACTCTCAGTCCTCATTGTATCTTTTGAATATAGATTCCTTTTCCTTGTGCTTAATTTTAGAAGCAGATAATCTGGCTGTTCAGTAGATATTTTGATCTCTTAAAAATACTGAATTAAGTTGCTTTCTACTAGTGTGTGGCTGTTGGTAGTTTTCTTTCCTTTGGGTCAGGGCTCCTGATAGAAGTAAGATTCCAAACCCCTGTTTTACATCTTTTCTTCCCTCAATCTCTATCACCCTGTCCTTGGACAGGTAGCCCTCTGTACCCCATCCCACTCTTCATTGAAGCCCTCATAGTTCATTGAAGCAGCTATTTTCCCCTAATTTTAGGCATCAGCTGCAAAGCATGAGTTCACTTATAACTGTTCAATTTCTGCCAATATTCCCATGATCATCATCATCATTCAAATCTATAATTACAATTTCCAAAGTGATTTCTCATACATCAACTCCTCACATTAATTCCTATGAGTTAGATTGGGCATGCACAAGCGTGGGCATTGGAGTCAAAAGGCCTGGGTTGAAATCCTGGGCTGTCACTTAATGGCTCTGAGCTCATTGTCTCTACCTGTAAAGCAGAGATAATAATACCTCAGAGGATTGTTGCAAAGGCTAAAGAACATATGGAGAGCTTGTAGTGCAATCCTGTTATTGACAGGTGAAATAACTGAGGCTCAGAGAACTCAAGGGATTTGTACAAGTCATATTCAAGCCCAGATAGTCTGACCCTAGAATTATGTAATAAATACCCTGTACCCACCACCTAGCTTTAAAAAAGAACTACAGAAACTGGTCTCCCATGTGTCCTTCCTTAATCCCATTCCCCTTCCTCCTCTCCTCCGTCCTCCTCTCCTCCTCCCCGGGAATCACTATCTCGCATTTGGTGTTTATTATTCCTCTGATGTTCCTATACTTCTACTTAATAGTTATGTATCTGTGAGAAGCTCTGGTATTGCTCGATTGCTCTACATGCTTTTAAACTTTATATACACAATATCAGATTATGCATATCATTCTGAAACTAGCTTTTTTTTTATACTCAATAGTTTTTGAGACTTACCCACGTTAATACATGGAGTGCTAGTTCACTTATTTTAAGCTCAGCTTAGCATTCTATTATAGGAACACACCATAACTGTATTACCCATTCTTTCATTGACTGATTGATAGATATTGAAATTATTTCCGATTTTATGCTATGGCAAATACTGATGCAAATACATTCTCATATGTATCTCCTCATAAATATGAGCAAGAGTTCCTCTAAATTCTTCTTAGGTCATAATATACAAGCAGATTGAGTTTTACTGGATAGTGCCAGTTTTCCAAAGTTGTTGTACTAATATATACTCAGACCAGGAGTGTGCAATGAACTCCTGTTGCTCCACTTGTTCACCAACACTTCGTATTGGCAGACTTTCAAATTTTTTCACAGTCTTATGTGTGTGAAATGTTATCTTATTGTGGTTTTAGTTTGCATTTATCTGATTACTGATGAGACTGGACATGTTTTCCTGTCTTATCGGCCATTCTATTTTGTGCTTCTGCAAAGAGCTTATTCATATTCTTTGCACACTCCTATATTGGTATTTTTCAATTATTGATTTGAGGGAGTTCTTTATGTATCACAAATGTGAAGCTTTTTTATTGAAGTATAGTTGACACACAGTGTTACATTAGTTTCAGGTTAGGAATGCTAAACTTTTGTTTGTTATATATGTTGCAAATATTTTCTCCCAGGCTTTTGCTTGTTTCAGTATTTATAAAGACTCTTAATGAAAAGAAGTTTGAAAATTTACTGTAGTCAAATGTATTTATCCTTTTCTTCATGGCCATATGGTTTCAATCATACTACATTGTCTCTCCATGTCTTCCTATGAGCCATTTAAGAACTTCCTTTCTCCCTCAGGCATGACAGTTCACTCTCTTTTCCTCCTTTGCCTGCAGTGTTTGTCATGTTGACATGTGCCTTTCGCTATGGCCATGATGACTTGGACGTGATCGGTCTGACATTCCGCAAAGATCTGTATGTACAGGTGCAGCAAGTGTTCCCACCTGAGCCCACCAGCACCCAGGGGCCCCTCACAGTACTACAGGAGCGACTGCTGCAAAAGTTGGGGGACAATGCCTACCCCTTTACCCTGCAGGTACTGGCCCCCAAATCCTGGGCAAGGTTTCCAGGGAATGTTAAGAGAGGAAGCTACAGAAGGAAAACAAAGTGGGGGGGGGGATCCCTATTTCTTCTGTTTGCTGACCTCCTTCTGATCCCCTAGATGGTTGTTAACCTGCCCTGTTCGGTGACACTGCAGCCAGGTCCCGAAGATGCGGGAAAGGTGAGGTCTGGGTTCTGAGAAAGAGGGATAGTCAGTGCTAGGATGAAGGACAGAGGGACAAATGAAAAAGACTGGCAAAATGGACAGCTAAGGGATGGGGTCAGGCATTTCCTTATAGACCCAAGAGGAAAGGATAGGCAGTGTTAGAAGTGAGTTCTCTTGGCCCCTTCACCTTTGCAGGCCTGTGGGATTGACTTTGAAGTGAAGAGCTTCTGTGCTGAAAACGTGGAGGAGAAAATCTCCAAGAGGTAGTCTTTGGTCCTCTCCAGAGTCCCTGCCTGTGCCAGGAAACAGATCTTGATCTCAGGACAGAAACAGCCCAGCTTCTAACCTCCATAGTACCATCGCCACCAACTCAGATGTCCAGCTCCGATCCCCCTCTGACTTCTCTTCTTTGCTCCAGGGCAGTAAACTGACTTTTCTGTAAAGGGCCAAAAAATAAACGCTTAGGCTTTTTGAGCCCTATGGTTTCTGTTTCTGTTACAACTACTCAACTCTGCCATTGGAGTGTGAAAGGCAGCCATAGATAGTATGTAAATGAATGAGCCGGGCTGTCTTCTGATACTTTATTTATAGACACTAAAATTTGAATTTTATATGATTTCCACATGCCATGAAATATTATCATTCTTTTGATTTTTTTTCAACCATTTAAAAGTGCAATCACCGTTCTCAGCCTTGGGCTATACAAAAACAGGTCAGATTTGGCCAGTGAGCCATAGTCTGCTGACCCACGGTCTAGATGTCAACACTGAGGGTCTACTGGAATTCTCTGAGGGAGGTTTTACCTCACCTCCACCCCAACCCCAAGCCAGGAATGGGCCATGGGGTTGGCATGGAGCTCTATGAGTCCCAGAGATGTTCTGGCTGACCTCTTGGCCTCTCTTCAGAGACTCTGTGCGGCTGGTGGTTCGAAAAGTACAGTTTGCACCCCTGGAACCAGGCCCTGGTCCCTGTGCCCAGACCGTCCGCCACTTCCTTTTGTCATCTCAGCCCCTACAACTCCAGGCCTGGATGGACAGGGAGGTTTGTGACCCCCCCACTTCCTACCCCCTACCCTGCAAGCCCTCTGAAACCCTGATTCTTCACTGATTTCCTACTTGGGTAGACAGAGATGGAAGCCAGGGTGGCAATAGTGCTAAGGAAACAGAATTCTAGGTCTTGATCTGGGTGTTCTCCCTCCAACCTCATGATGAGCCTCTCCTCCTGCTCCAGGTTCACTACCATGGCAAACCCATCTCTGTCAATGTTTCTATCAACAACTGCACCAACAAGGTCATCAAAAAAATCAAGATTTCAGGTGAGTTTCTTTTCCTATCCCTCTGCACCTGGTCCATAATCCACACATCTTTTTTCCAAAATCCTGCCTCACCTATCCAGGCTGCATTTATCTAGACTTTCCCTTTAATGAAGGCTTATCAAAATACATATCTTTGTCCATAAGCATATCTTAGTACATCATGCATAGTGTAGCCATGAATAAGGTCACATCTGAGGGTGGTGAGTTGGGACCTTGAGGATGACTAACTGATTATAGTCATGTGCTTTTCCTGGCTGTTCAGTCGACCAGATCACAGACGTTGTCCTGTATTCCCTAGACAAGTACACCAAGACCGTGTTCATTCAGGAGTTCACGTGAGCTGGCACTGGGGCTGGGGTCAGAGAGCCAAGGGGTGGGTTGGTGGGAAAAGGGTCAGGGACTGGAAGCAAAGAAGGGGGTTCAGGAAAGAAGGAAGAGGGTAAGAGCCCAGGACTGAGGAAGGTCAACGTGAGGGCTGATGTAGAGAAAGGGAGGGATTCCCAGGAGAACTAGAGGGAGGATACCCATAACAGGACCATCAAAATGCTGAGAGAGGTCAAGGGCATAAGGATTTCCCACCAGAGCAAATTGTTCCCCCTCTGCACAGTCAGGCATGCCAGCTCTCCTGGATACTCCAGTAGGTTTGTGGAATTGTGCAAGATACTCTTGGGAATGAAAGTACATGTAATTGGCAAGCCTAGTCTAAGTTCTTTTCTTCTTCTCCTTTTAAAGGGAGACTATAGCTGCTAACTCCAACTTCTCTAAGAGCTTCGCAGTAACCCCACTCCTGGCTGCCAACTGCCAGAAACAGGGCCTGGCACTGGATGGCAAACTCAAGCATGGTGATACTAATCTGGCCTCTAGCACAATGTAAGCTCAAATGTAATTACCAGCCTCCATTTTCTATCTGTGACCCATTCTGCATGCCATGTATACAGTTCTGAGGTTTCACCTGCAATGAAGTCTACCTATTTCTTTTTAAGTGGCTCTAGGCCAGTGTTCAGAGATCCCTGCAGGCTTGAGGGCCAAGAATAAGCTAAATAATGTCCATGGGACCAATGCCAGGCTTAGGTCACAGACAGCAAGAAAGGAAAGAGAGGAAAATTCTTTGTGTTGTCTAATATTTCACAGCTCACAAAGTCTTATATATATACTATATCTTTGTAAGAATCCCATTAAAGTAGGCTGGATATGTGTTCTTATTCTATTTTACACTTAAGGACCCTGAGGCTCAGAGAGACGAAAGGACTTGTCCAAACTTGCACAGCTAATAAGTGGCAGAGTTGGAAAGGATTCTACTATGTGTCATCTGGCTGTAGCGCCATGATCTCTAGAGTGGCTACTCTCTAGTGAAGACAGAAATGGAGTGAAAAGGCTAGGAGCTGAGAAATGAAGGAGGAAAAGGGCCAAAGAAGGAGAATGATATAATAGGAATTGATAGAATTCTATCCAATTATTCATTTGGCCCTATACCTTTAGAAGCCCTAGGGTTAGATGTGTCTTCCACCAAAAGCCATCTGCCACCATCTGACAAGTGCTCATCATCCCCTGCCCCTCTCCATGCCTTATCAATCTTATAACTATAGATTGTCATTGCTAGACCGACCCTTAGAAATCATCCAAACAGCATTATTTTATAGATAAAGGATCAGTATTCCAGAGCCATGAAGAGACTTTCCCAATATCATACAGTTTTCTGTGTCTTACTTTCCAATCAGTGAGCTTTCACTGAGTACCTGTTACATGCTCATTCCTATGCTAGGTAATATGGGAGGATATATAGAAGTTTTAGATATGCTCTGCCTTCAGTCAATTTATGGCCCAGATGGGGAACAAAGAGGAATGCAAAAGCAATCGAAAGGTTAAATGATAGCACACATGGCTCAGATTAGAAATTCAACAGAAGTTAAAAGAAGACACCATAGCTGGAGTGGGCTTCCCGGAGAAGACTAAATGAGCTAGATATTAAGGCATGCGCAGGATCTAGATAGCAACAGAGGAAGGAAAGAGCATTCCAGATTGGGAACACAGCATGGGCAAAGGCCAGAAAGGTGGGAATCTGCATGGCATGTTCTGAGTATGGAGAGAGGTTGGGTCTGCTCAGCTTGTATCCCAGGTGTTAGGGAGTTAGGGCAGAAAAGGTTAAAGAGGCTGAGTGGGGCCCGTTTGTTAAGGGTCGTGAAAGCCAAGCAGAAAGTAGTTATATTCAGAGATGTTGGTTCTTGAGCAGAGGGTGACATGGTAAAACTGGATGGAAGGAGCAGAAATGTGATTTCCATGAGTAGGAGAGATTAGAGCATGGGAGGCCTGTTAGAAAAGGTGCACAGGAAGGGACTGAGGGACTGAATAAATTACGCCCCCCCCCCCCCCCCCCCCCCCCCCCCCCCCCCCCCCGCTTAACAAACACACAAAAACGAATACTACCACCAGTCTTCATTCCAGTCTTCAACCTGGAATGAACAAGGAGCTGCTGGGGATCCTGGTGTCCTACAAAGTGAGAGTCAACTTGATGGTGTCTGGTGGAGGGTGAGTGAGGGGTCAGGGTCTGTCTAGGCAGGGGCTGGGGAGCCACCTTTGTGGGGAGCCAATCAAGCTGTTCCCCAGACCAGTTTCCCAAACCTGTGAGCTCAGTGAGCAAGCCACCTTCCCTTCTGGAAGCCCATTCTGCGGCTGGGTCGGCCTTTTGATCCCTTATCCCCCGGTAAACCTAGGTTGCCACTTTCATTTCCAGCTGCTAATTTTAGGGTGTCATTCTACCCTCAGCATCCTAGGCGACCTGATCACCAGGTAAGAGATGCTATGGGGAAGCCATGGGGAGAGGGGCCTGGGGGCAAGAATGGGAGACTAAAAGAGTGCCAAGGGAGTGTCTGAGGACATCCCAGGACCAGAAAACTGAGGGAGGGAGGTTCAGAGAGTTGCCTTGGGGGAGATCCATAACTCTCCCTTGGAATCCTCCCAGCGATGTTGGTGTGGAGCTGCCCCTGATCCTGATGCATCCAAAGCCATCACATGGTGAGTGATGGGTGGGACTCATAGGAGTGGTGGTCCTGAGTGTTGGGGACCAAGCAGTTCTGATCTCTTGAATCAAGGACTGGCAGTTTGGGTAGAGACTATATAGCAATAGGCAGGTTGGGTTCCTAGGTTTTCAGGGTGTGTGTGTGTGTTGGGGGGGGTAGAGAGGAGAGGGTTAAAAAAGGAGGGGGAAGAGAAACACTTCTTCACTCTACTGAAGAACCCCACATCAGCTTCAACTCCATTTTCCTCTCCCCACTCCATGCTTGCTACAGAGGGTGCTAGGTAAGGTAATGTGAGGCCTGGATGCCCCATCCCCCTTTCCCCATTGCCACCCTCCATTTTATGACGATGGAAATGTTAAAAAGCTTCCCTGGAGTGTTGCTTTCAATACTGTGCAGTGCAAACATATGGTCTAGCTTCGTGTCATAGTTCAGTGCTTTTCATACGCCCTCCACCCCTTGCTCTTTTCAGAATCGTCCTTCCCCCCTCATCCTTTCCTTTTTTCTTTTTCCTCCCCCACCCCCTCGCCCTTACTTCTTCGATCCCTTCCTTCCTTCTGACCCTCCATTTTTATTTCCCCTCCAGCGCTCTAGAGGGTGGGTGGGGAGGGACTTTTGTGTTTGGAAGGTTGGGGAGGGAACTTAGGGAAACAAGCTAGAGTGGTTAGCTCTGGAGAGGGGGCTGAGGATCTGAGCTGGGAAGCAGGGAAGGGATCACAAAAAAGGAGTGAACGTGGACGATGCCCAACAAGTTGTTCCTAACCCTCCATTCCATTCTTCTGCTTTGCAAGCTCTGAGGACATAGTCATCGAGGAGTTCGCTCGTCAGGAGCACCGTGGGGAGGAGAGCCAGGAGGCTTTGGCGGCGGAGGGGGATGAGGGAAGCTGAGCACCAAGCTCTGGTGCCTCTGTGTGGGAGCCCTACTGTAACGCTCTAATAAATCAGCTTGTCCAAGACATACCTGGCGATATCTTTGGTATTTCCTTCTCCGGGAGGGTAACGGCACTAGAGAACAGCACTTTCTGCCCCTGTCAGTGAGTAGGTTACTCGGTAGCGTGTGCTTTTCCCCTAAAAGACCCCCGACTTTCCTCTGCCAAGGCTACCCACCCTCCGTGGGTCCTTCAATTCTCCCTCAGGGCCCTGGCCATCCCTACCCCAGCGCTACCACTGCAGCACCCTACTACCTCACTGGTGATCACCGACCTCTACTCCCGGAGCCCTGAGCCGCAAGAGCTGTGGGCGTGGCCATGCTCCCAGGCCCTAGGCAGCGCCTAAGGCAAAGACCAGCGGTTGGACTGAGAGCGCTGTATGATCTCTCTCACCACCCTCGCAGGCGAGGCCCACAGGGAAGCCAGAGGCTTCTCCTGGAAACCACTGAGACAGTCTCTGCACAAATCTGGGGGAGCAGAGAAGGGAGGGGGGTATCTGGTTGGGCTTTGGAGATCGAGAGGTGTGACGGTACTGTACGGTATGGAGCGTGGGGGAGAGTCAGGGAAACCAATTTCCTCCTCCTGGCTCAGGGTGATGGTTGGCCTACTTACCTACCACACAGTGGGGAGGATACCGCTCATCCTCCCCACTAGGGGCATGTACTACATACAGCTTCAACTGCGCCTGCCAGGTGAGCTCACCACCAAGGCATCACTCAATACATTTTTAAATGTTTATTTATTTCTAGAGACAGAGAGAGAGCGCAAGTGGGGTTGGGACGGAGACAGGAAGACAAAAGTCTCAAGCAGGCTCCAGGGTCTGAGCTGTCAGTACAGAGCCAGATGTGGGGCTCCAACTGTGAGATCCTGACCTGAGCTGAAGTCGGAAGCCTAACCGACTGAGCCACCCAGGTGCCCCTCACACAATACATTTTTGCCTACTCCTCAGCCAGTTCACCTAGGGAATCTTCTCAGTTATCTATTGTAAGCACTGAGAAGCTGAGCCAGGACAACCTTCTCAAGGGCCATTCTCCACTTCTGGTTCTGAGACTACCTGGTATTGGAAGTAGAGGGGTGGAGTATCTGATTCTCATTTGCAGACAATCATTGGAATTGATTTCCTGTCTAAGATCAAGTACTTGGGAGGACAAATAGTGAATGTTTACTCTCATACCACTAACCTCAACCTCTTACGCCTATTCATAACAGTAGAGTAGCACCAGCCTAGATTATCTGTGGATAAAGAAGGGGAAGACAAGGGGCATCTGTGTGGCTTAGTTGATTAAGCATCCTGCTCTTGACTTTGGCTCAGGTCATGATCTTGTTTCATGGGTTAGAGGCCCACGTCCAGCTCTGCACTGACAGCTCAAAGCTTGCTTGGGATTCTCTCTCTGCCCCTCTCCCACTCATGCGCTCTGTATCTCTCTTAAAAAATAAACTTAAAAAAATTAAGGGGAAGAAAAATATGAAGCTTCCCCAAATTACCAAACCCTGCTTTGTTTTCTCTGCCTTCATCTAATCTCCACCTGTAACAAAATCCAAGAGACTTTGAATCCTTAAATCTGCTGCTCTATAGGGTCTTCCTTAATCAAAACAGTATATTGAGATTAGACCTGTGCAAGGATGGTAGGCCACTTGGTTTGTGGCCATAGCAGCCACCTTTAAGGGACCTTGTTCCCTTGGTTCTTTTTATTTTTCCTTTATTAAGTTCTAGCCTTTAAAAAGCAAGTGTCTTTCCTTTCTAGACATTTTCTTATGCAGGTTCAGCTGCTGCTATGGGACACAGCTGGACAGGAGTGCTCTTGAAGCCTAAATTCCTAGCTACATACATGGTTCGACTATGGCTGTGGCTGTCTAGGACATCACGACTGTTATGGCATGTTTTATTTGAAAAAGGGATTGAGGGAAACAATAGGAAGGTAAGACTAGCAGAGTGGAAGTGCAAGAACATTATTCTCTCTAAACCTTTACTAAGTGTTTCAACTCTCCGCAACAGTCTTGTAGACATCAATGCTTTAAAGGAGACACATAAGTGGGTACAAGATGTATGCACAGAAAGAGATGATGACATCATCATCGTGTTAGTGGCTAACATTGATCTGAACAACAAAAGGTAAGGTATAACTACAACTTCTGGCACACCTAGGGTTCCATCTCTATGGGGAGGGTCTACTGTGCTGTATTGACATGGAAGGAGTTACCAGTTTCAGGGACCAGAAAGATGATGGGTTGAAGGCTTCTATGGTTCCTGTCCTGGGGAGGCATCATTATACCTCAGAAGGATCTATCCGTATCCACTTTGAGTTACCACTTACTGCTATCTGGTCCCTTACATCAGTTCTCATTTGTCCAGACAAATCTCTGCAGACAATGGGAAGGAAAAATCCAGAGACCTCAATGGGATGTTTGACACCAGTGCCAAAACTGGTAACAACGTAAAATATGTAATACCCATTTCCCTTTATAATATTTCTGTTGCACTCTTAGCTCTAGCTAACCCCCCCCCCCCCCCCCCCCCCCCCCCCCCCCCCCCACTGCTTACTCTTTTGGATAACCTTGGCTTGTCCTATCCTGGGGTTGGTATAAGGGTCATTTTCCCATCATGCAGTACAAAGTCCTGGGATTGTCTCTGAACCTGGATTTTCACATACACACACATAGCTATTCTAGCACATGGCTTCTGCCCTCCTATCTAGAATTCATTTCCACTGAAGGAAGAGGAGTATCCTTTCTCCCAGCTTTGCTGGGACAGGGAGTATAAAGCAGAGAAGGCAAACCCTTTGCTGAATTGATTGCCAGGCCTGACTATTTAAGGGAAAATGGGACTAACCAAAAGTAGCTCCCTGGTTTGCCTTCAAGCAACAGATTTAAGATCAGAATTCCTCTTCTGGGTCTCCTAGCAGCTTCCCTGGGAATAGTTGAGATTTGACCCCAGTCACATTACTCTTACCTTAACACACACCTCAGTGGTTGAAATCCAACTGGAGCCCTCCATGGAGTCAGGCATCAAAATCTATTGCTCCTTTTCATAACTTAGTCTCTGCCTAATTTGATTAATTTATTGCATTTGGGCTTCCCAGTAATCCATCCCTGCCCCTCATACTTACAGTTTAAATACCTGGATACTTACTAAGCTTTCATACAATTCCTGAACTTAGGAGCACAACAAACCCTGAATGGTGCCTTGGTGGTTCAGTCGGTTGAGCGTCCTACTCTTGATTTTAGCTACGGTCATGATCCCAGTGTTATGGGATCAAGCCCCACATCAGGCTCCACGCTGAGCATGAAGCCTGCTTGAGATTCTCTCTCTCTTCCTCTCTCCCATTTCCCCCGCTCATGCTCTCTCTTTCTCTAAAATTAAAACAAAACAAAACCCCTGAAAATGCTATCATTCTTTCTTGACTGCTTCTTGCAGCTATGGGGTGGAAAGTTCTTGCAGGGCCCAGGAACCCCACCTTACTTTCTCTTACTGCTCAAAGATATCTATAGGGGATGCAGGTCTACAACAGCTGGGATACCTCAAAGGCCAATACAGTTCATTCCCCACTGTTTTCTTATCTACACCCTCAATAAATGACTGGTCCTTTTGCCTCAGCCTGTTATTGCTCATGTCTTCTCCACACTATACCTGTACCTTTACAATGCAACTACATCATGCTAGTGTACCAACAAAGAACCATTCCAAGTATCTCAAAGTGAGAACCAATTTAGGGCAGAAGGCTTTTTGCCTCTTAGGCTCATGGCACCTTGCTGGGACTTTTTACCACGTTTACCACACTTCTTAGATGAGTTGTCTTAAAACCTGTTCACCACAGAGGCACCTGGATGGCTCAGTTGGTTAAGCGTCCGACTTCAGCTCAGGTCATTTTCTCACCGCTGGTGAGTTTGAGCCCCATGTTGGGCTCTGCGCTGACAGCTCAGAGCCTGGAGCCTGCTTCCAGTTCTGTGTCTCCTTCTCTCTCTGCCCCTCTCCCACTCATGCTCTGTCTCTTTCTCTCAAAAATAAATAAACGGTAAAAAAAAAAACCCATTCACCACAGAGAGAGTCAGGGAGAGTCTTGGACCTCAACATTCAGTAGACTCACTCAGCCAATATGCCTTTGTGCAAGTATCTGAGCCTCCAGTTTTTCAGATGGCCACTGGGGGGCAGCACAGCAAATAGGAGCATAGACTAGGAGTGGGATTTCGGAGGAAGCAGACAGCTAATAATTCTACCTTCAGTTCTACTCATTAGAATGTTGCTACTTGACAATAGCGCATAGTAAAGCTGAGATGGGATTTATAGAACAAGCCAGAAACTCCTCATAGAGATACACTATTTAGGACTGTTTCCATATTTGAAGATTTAAAAATTCAGATTTCCAAGTTCCACCTCAGATCAACAAAAATCACTCCCAAGGGAAGGGCCTGGAAATACATAATTAAGCTTCCCAGGCTTCTTTCAAGGCAAATTTGGGACTTTCATTATGGGGTACTTCACCCCATATCTCATTAGAAAACTTTGTTCTGAATGGGTATTTTAAACATGCCAACGGAAACGGCATAAGGTGTGGCCTGGAATCTCTAACAACGGACTGGCAACAAAGAACATGGCAGGTTATTTGGGGGCTGGAGTAAAGAAGACAAGGAGGTCAACAGTACCATTCAACCTACAAGGTGGAAATTGGGAACCAATTTCTTACTGCTGTCCCTGAAAGCAATGCATCCAAACCTCCCCCTTCATTTGTGTACCAGATCCAAGAATCTGGGGAAGGAGAAGATAATGACATTAATACCATCCTCAGCAGAGAAACGTCCAAAGCTCAAGAGGGAAGGGGTGCTGCTTCCTCCAGTACCCCTAACCCTATACCATTCCTCAGTTACACTGAAGGTAAGGTTTCCGGGCCTCTCTAATGGACTGGCCAGATAGAGATGTTTGTGAAGTAGGTATAGTGTTGCTGTTACTTGCATTGGTTTTCCTCTCTTTGGAAGAACTTTTGTTTTGGACTCAATAGCATTGCAAACCCAGTCAGTATCATCCAAAAGTCAAACCAGCATTTCCTCAGCATTGCCTTTTACTTTTTTTGGCAGAGGATGGGGCAGGGGGAACAGTCCCAGGGAATCTCCAGAGTGTATGAGACTGGTAGTGCAAGGATGGGATGAGATGGCCAGGTAGATGGGGTGGAAGGCCCCCGAGATTCTTTTTTCTTTTGGTTTCTATATGCTAATGAAAACGATATGACTTATGCATAATTGTCTCGCACATGGTATTCAATAAATGTCAGTTGCCTTTTCTAGTGGGATTCTCCACAGGCTATACCTAGGTATCATCATCCTTCTTTCAGGGAATGAAGCTTATCTGGAACACTAGGGAACAAAAACTGCAATACAGTTTGGGTAATGCAGATGGCTAGCTGGTTTGGGGCAGGGCGTCATTGTGTCCCCATCCTCCCCACTCTGCTCTGCCAGGGTGGGGCCAAGACTACAGTTTCCCAAGAGGCTTCCCTGAGGCCTAGTCAGCTTATCCTAGAAGATTCAATGTGGAGGGCTATGGGCTGCAACTCTCTAGTGCACAGTCCTCTCTTTTTGGCGATGATAATCTGAGGAAAAGAAGAAAGGAAAGGAAGGAACGAGTAGGTTATTTATAGGCCTGAGCTCCCAAGTCCCCTTCCCCAACTTGTGGGGCCTTTAGTAATCAGCATTTAAAGAGTTCCTACCCAGGGCCCTGCCAGGTAAGTAAAAAAGAGAGTGGCACTTACTGTAAGGAAAGAAGCGGACACGCATGCTGATTTCGCGGGCTGTCTTCAGTATCTCAACAGCCTGGAAGGAACACAGCAGCTTGTACAAATGAAGAGATATGACCCAGGACAGTATCATAACAGGAGAAAGTTGGCCACTCCAACCTTCTGGGTCACTAATAGCTGCTTCTTCCTAGTATACTTCATCAGCAGAGATTCCTTCCTTTTTTAAAAGTTTATTTATTTTAAGAGAGAGAAAGCGTGAGTAGGAGATGGGTAGAGAGAGAGAGAGAGAGAGAGAGAGAGAGAGAGAGAGAGAAAAGAATCCCAAGCAGGCTCCACACTGTCTGCACAGAACCCAACACAGGGCTCAAACTCACGAACCGCGATATCACGACCCATGCCGAAGTCGGATGCTTAACCGACTGAGCCACCCAGGCACCCCAGCAGAGCTTCCTTCTGATCAAGTTACAGATCAGTCTAATCCTGTCCAACCTTCCTACTGGGGATGGCTTCTTGCCTCACCACAGCACAAATGCTGTGCTCACCTTGCTGTGCTCAATATCTTGGAAATCCACATCATTCACAGCTAGGACTTGGTCCCCTTCCTGAAGTCCTGCTCGATGTGCATCAGAGTCAGGAATTACCTGTTTGTTGGTAAGGAGAGAATATGTAAGATTGAGGTGACATCATTTCAAAGGCTGTAATTAAAATTAAGTGCTCTTCAAATGTAAGGTGCTATTGTTTTTGTGTGTGTGACAGTGTAGGGAAACAGAGGGTTTGCTGGGTGAGAAGTTTTAAATGGGAAAGGGTGTCCCCATTATGCACCTTCTGTAAGTCTACTGAATCATCCTTCTCCCAGGCTTTAGGACATCAGGATTCTGCATTCTGATAACTTTAACAAAGGGAAGTAGCAATATGGTCGCTTACCAGGCACACATACCTTGGAGATAAAGATGCCTAGCTGGGAGGCCTTTCCTCCTCGGATATTAAATCCCAACTGTAAGGGCACAAAAAGGAGAGGTGACTCAATATAGACCACAAACACAAAAACATCTAATAGCGTAACTATACATGATAGCTCGGCTTACGTGTTCCTTCCTCAGAGAGAAGTCGAAGTTGTGGAAGTGGTATCTCAGATTTTCTGCCCATTAGAAAGTTTCCTTACCTCCCTACCAGATTTACCATCCATCTCCTCAACCACTGTCAACTTCTGGGCCTGGTACAGACAGAGCTAGCCTGGAATAAGACTCAACTGTTCCATAAGCTCACCTGAGCTCCAGGGGGCTTCTTCAGTGTGACGATTCGGGGAAGAAACTGGGTCAACTCATTGTTGTAGTCTGGGTGGTATACCCTCTGCAAGACATAGCAACCACAGAAATCTTACTACCAGCCTTAGATTTTACACTCACCTTCATCTTGAATATAAATGTATCACCCTGAAGTCAGGAAAAGGTGTGGTCATGGACTCAGTTTTAAGTAAAACAGATAACACTGTCTAAATGGGTAGATGGATAGCACAGGGAAATGTCAACAGCCCAGTAGCTCCCCATCTCTTTACCTTGACAAGATAGAAACTAAGGCTCTGAATTTCCAGAATTCTCTGGTGTGAATGAACTGTGACAGGACAATAACATAAGAAGTCCCCAATGGGCCCAGTTGCTCAGAATCCAACTTCTGGGTCCCCTGGCTACAACAAAGGCTAGAATTCACTCTCCACTGAGCTTTTTTCTAACCCCAGCATCCTGCCTTTCATATATCATCTCATGCCCAAAGGGATAAACCCCCTACTCAAGCATTCCCACCTCATGAGGAGGAATCCATGCCGGGGGATTCTCATAAGCAGGCAGGAAAACCACCGGGTAGTCATCATAAGGAATCCGGCTGTCCATCTCCAGCAAAGCCCTGAATGGAAGGAAGGGTGACTCAAAGCTGATAAAAACGGTTCAAAAAGCAGGGGCACTTGGGTGTCTCAGTCAATTAAGCTTCCCACTTTGGCTCAGATCACGACCTCATGGTTTGAGTTCGAGCCCCGCGTTGGGCTCTGTGCTGACAGCTCAGAGCCTGGAGCCTGCTTCGGATTCTGTGTCTCCCTCTCTCTGTCTCTGCTCCTCCCCCGCTTGTGCTCTCTCTTGTTCTCAGAAACGAATAAACATTAAAAAAAAAAGCTTCAAATCCGTCCCAAGGCTGTTGGTCTATGCACTCAGCCCACTTCTAAGTGATAAAGATTGAGAGATAGAAAGAAGAAAAAAGATGGAAGAAAACTTTTAATTTTGCTTAAGATCTGGATGCCAAGCAACTGGTTAGGTAATCCATAGAGATGATCTCCTTTCTCACAACAATACTGCAAATAAATGTTACCATCTTCATTCTAGAGAACAGGAAATCGGGAGCATCTAAAAAGATCTGTCTATTCTCGGAGTCCAAGGGAGGGCTGACTCCAACTGTCCACAGGGGCTCGGGGCAGGGCACCGCCCCCACATTCTCTACATGTGATCAGTAATGGTGGGGGTCCCCAGATCGAGCCTTCCTTCATCACCAGCCACCTCCCAGGTCCCCGCCCCGCATCCTGCCTGAGTCTCACGCACACGACGCGCAAACGCCGTACCACTTCACCCACCCGCAGGCCTCCGGGACTTCAGCCTCCGCTCGCCGCCAATTCACTCTGGAAGCCGGAAGCGGATGCTCAGATGGGTCGCAAAGGGCGGGATCAGGGTGCGGCGCGCAGGCCCGCCCCTTCCCAACGCGTCTTCCTGCGCGCGCCGACGTGTGTGCTGTGCCCGCAAGCTGTCTGTGCTTCGATTGGCTGGCGTCTCAGGGACCGATTTGAAACTTGGCGGTTAAAGCTCCGGCTGAGATAGGGCGGCGGGAGATCGGGGAAGGGACGTTTAGTTTGGTGAGTGAAGGGGGCACACCTTAGCTCAGGATCTGCCTTTCCTGGTACCGTGGGGCTTTGGTTCTTTGTCGTCATCTCCGCCGGGGGCTTTCCTTTTCATTTTAGACTCCACTTCGCTCGCTTCAGAGTGTCGGGCTGACGGGCTGCCCTGTCTGAGGGACAGTGACTTTCCTGAGGCAGCAATCCCCCCTGGGATGGGGAGGCTGCCGCCGCTTCTGCTGAGTTCCGTAACCAATCCATCCCAGCCTCCGAGGAGGACTGGAACTCCCACCCTCCTGACCTACCAAAATTCATCAGCAAGTGTCTTCTTTTCTCCCCTCAGAGACGGTGCTGCGGTAGGATCATGAAGGAAGAGGTGAAGGGAATTCCAGTAAGAGTGGCATTGCGATGTCGCCCTCTGGTCCCCAAAGAGATTAGTGAGGGCTGCCAGATGTGCCTTTCCTTCGTACCCGGGGAGCCACAGGTGCGTAGGCGAGTCCTGGGCTGGCCTCTGAACAGCTGGGGCCAAATGGCAGTGAGGGGCGTGGTCTTGCCTTTCATTTTTTTTTTCTTACTCCTTGTTCTTTGCCTTCTCTAGGTGGTGGTTGGTACTGACAAATCCTTTACCTACGATTTTGTGTTTGACCCCTCTACTGAACAGGAAGAAGTCTTCAATACAGCAGTAGCACCACTCATAAAAGGCATATTTAAAGGTGAGGCTATGTAATTCTTCTACTCCTCGAGCGTGTATTATGTCAGGCACTGTGCCTCGGTGCTGCAAATGTAGGAACAAATGAAACATGAGCCCTGCCTTCAAAAAGCCCACAGCCTAGGAACTAACCCAGTGTCATTTGTGAAAGTCTGTACGCTTGAAAGTAGTTTGATACCGTATTTGTTGTAGGTGGTTCTGCTCATCTTTGCCTTGTATATACATTTTTTGTTTGTTTGTCCTGGAACTCCATTAGATTCTAAGTTCTTTTATGGGTGCTGAAGATGATCGGTATGCCAACCTACTTAAGGCCCAGGTACTGCAAAGCCTGTTGAGGGATTCAGAGAAAGATCATATAGCTTTCAGGCCCTGGAGGAGTTCAAAGTCCAGGAGTAGGAGTGGAAGTGGATGACTACATACATAATTTTAAATACATAAAAAATTTTAACCTTTTTGCACTTACCTTTAAGAAAAGACACTTTATTTTATTTTAATATTTATTTACATTTGAATTTTGAGAGAGAGCACAAGTCGGGGAGGGGCAGAGAGAGACACACACACACACAGAATCCAAAGCAGGCTCCAGGCTCTGAGCTGTCAGCACAGAGCCTGATGTGGGGCTTGAACTCACCAACTGTGAGATCATGACCTGAGTGGAAGTCGGACGCTTAACTGAGTGAGCCACCCAGGCACTCCTAAGAAAAGACATTTTAAAAGTTAAAAATGCACAATAGACTCAATCCTGCTATAGAAGTAGCACTGTGTTCAAAGTGGTATGATAACCTAAAGGATAGCACTAATATTGCTGGGGGATTAGGGGTGAATTTCACAACACAGGAAATCTTTGAGATAGGTCTTGAATGATGAGTAGAATCCTTAGGTGAAGAAGGATATTTTCTAAAGCCCCCAAATACTCTGACCAGTTAATAATCTTTACTAAAGAAGCTAAGGCTTTAGTGTTGTTGAAGACCATAGCAGGGTTCTAAAGAAGGGAGCAATGTCTGAGAGGTGTCTAATTATTGTTATTCTTTTTTTAATGTTTATTTTTGAGAGAGAGAGAGAGAGAGTGAGTAGGGGAGAGGCAGAGAGAGAGAGGGACGGAGGATCCAAAGTGGGCTCTGTGCTGACAGCAGCAATCCCATTATGGGGCTCAAACTCAAGAACGGTGAGATCATGACCTGAGCTAAAAGGACACTCAACCGGCCAAGCCACCCAGGCACCCCTAATTATTGTTATTTTAGTACAGAGGTTATTCAGGATTCAAAGCAGAGAGCTACGTAGAAGTAGAAGCATGGCACACCAGTCCCTTAAAGATGAAAGGCATGTTTGTACATCACCTAGTCTTACTTTGTATCCAAAGAAAAGTACTTTCCAGCAATATCTCTAAGTGAACTTACACCATCTATTTAAAATTCTTTTAAATAGGGATAGGGAACTCACTAACTTGCAATAGGGGGTCCTATTGGTTGGATTTTGGACAACTCTAATTGGGTTAGATTATATTGAGATGAAATTTGCTTCCCTATAATTTCCAGTGATGTTAGTTCATCCCTCTAGGTAAATAGAAGCCTTCTTACAGGCAACAGCTATTCACGTGTTTTTTTTCCCCACTTTTTTAAATGATGTTATGGCTCAGGACACATTGAACACTGTTTTACATTTTTTCAATATTAAATCAGGGGCACCTGAGTGGCTTAGTTGGCTAAGCATTGGACTTTTGATTTCAGCTCAGGTCATGACCTTGTGGCTTGTGAGTTCAAGACCTGAGTTGGGCTCTGCACTGTTAGTGCAGAGCCTGCTTGGGATTCTCTGTCTCCCTCCCTCTCTGCCCCTCCCCTGCGTGCGCTCTCTCTCTCTCTCTCTCTCTCTCTCTCTGTCTCTCTCAAAGTAAATTAATAAACTTAAAAATTTTTTTAAAAACATTAAAGCAATAATCTCAAACTTATAGAAATGTTGCAAAAACAGCATAAAGAACTTTTTTTCCTCTATCATTTGAGATGAATTGTTGACCTGATGCACCCTGAATGTGTATGTATATTGGCTACAATCAAGGGCTTCCTCCTACATAACTACAATATAAAGATCAAAATCATGAAATAAGCATTGCTGTATTACTACCATCTAGCCCTCAGACTTCTTTCAAGTTTCACCAATTGTCCCAATAATGTCCTCTAGAGTAAAAGGATCTCATTTAAAAGCACTTATTGTATATAGTTGTACTGCCTCCGTATAGTCTGTTTCATTTTAAAGTTTTTCCAGTCTTTTTTGAAGATCACAAGCCAGTAATTTTGTAAACTGTTTATCAGTTTTGGTGTGTCTGATGTTATGATTAGATTCAGGTTGCATATCTTCAGTAGGAATATCACAGAAGTGGTGCTGTATTCTTTCCTTTGAATCTTATTAAGCAGCACATGATGACTTATTTCGTTACTGCTGATGTTCATTTTGATCATTTGATTACAGTGTTGTCTGCGAGGCTTCTTCACTAATAAAGTTAAACTTTTTCCTATTTACACATTTGGAAGACAATTATATGATTCTATCTAAGTCTTCTAATTAACCATCCCTCCTTTCCTTTAGTTATTCCAGAAACAATATGGTTCCCAGGCCCTTCATCATCTGGTCATCTTCCTCAGAATGTACCTTCACGGTTTAGTAAGAGCCCTATAGTTCTACTTTTATCTTAACTTGGGAAACTATAAGAATCAAATTATAGTCTTTAGAGGCAATATAAAGTAGGTAGTGATTCTAATATGTATATGTTTGATTAACATTGCTCTCAGTTGCAAAGGCAAAGCCAATATTTTTTCACTCAGCTCAGTGACATCCTCTTCTACTCTGAATTCCCAATACCAGAGAGCCCTGAATATTTTGGAAAAAGTACTGAAACTTGGTTTCCCCAGTTACTACTATATACACATATCTGTGGTATTGTAGATGATTATGGAATGTTATGTTTTTGCCCTGTAGTTGTGCCAGTTGACACTAGCTATTTATTACAGTGGAAATCTTGATTTAACATCTTAGGATCTTTCAGAATATTAAGGTCTTCATTTAGACATACAAGTTCTTTTAAAAAGAAAAAAAAAGGCCAAGAACATATATCACATTAAATCATACTTAAATGATGACATGTCTATAAGAAGCCTGATAATATGGTCCAGATGGACTGAGAGTTTAAATAGGGAGTGGATGCTTTCATTGGTTATAAAAAATCTATGTTGTTGCCTTTTGAGATGAAGACTGGTAATCAAAAACATATATGTTGGAATTCCTTCTATTTATGCAACTTCTAAGACTTTCATTTAATTCCCATAATTTAGAATTGCTAGAAGTAGAATTATAAAGCTCTGAATGGCTTTTTGACAGTGACTGGGCCACCTTTATTACCTCATTCATATCTTTAAATGTTTTACTTCTTTGGGGTACTTGGGTGGCTCAGTCGGTTAAGCGTCCAACTTCAGTTCAGGTCATGATCTCATGGTTCATGAGTTCAAGCCCCACATCAGGCTCTGTGCTGACAGCTAAGAGCCTGGAGCCTGCTTCAGATTTTGTCCCCCTCTTTCTCTGCCCCTCCCCTGCTCGCTTGCTCTCACTCTCTCTCTCAAAAATAACATTTAACTAACTAAATAAATGTTTTACTTCCTAGCTTTTAAGGGCCACAAAGAGGGGCACATATTCTGGAGTTGGTATTTTTTTTCTTTGCTTATTTGGACTGATGCAAAATCATGGCACCCATCTAAGTTTTCTGTATGTCTGCTAGTCCTAAGAGACCCTTGTCTTAAGAGAGCAGTCTCAATTTTGTTGCAAATAATTGCTGAAAGAAGTTGAGTATATTGATTGGTTGAAAATATTTAAACACCACTATGTATGTGACTTCTGTTTTGCCAGGATACAATGCAACCGTCCTGGCCTATGGGCAAACTGGCTCTGGAAAAACCTATTCAATGGGAGGTGCATACACTGCAGAGCAAGAGAATGAACCAACAGTTGGGGTTATTCCTAGGGTAATACAATTGCTCTTCAAAGAAATTGATAAAAAGAGTGACATCGAATTTACTCTGAAAGTATCATACTTGGAGGTAAATGATTTATCTTTAATTATATAGAATTCAAATGTAACTTGGGTGGAAAAAAAATCCAAATCATGTTTTTCCCGGCATGACTCAAATTAGTAAATTGCATTTTTAGTAAATTACATTTTAATAAATTGATAGAGAAAATTTACTGGCTCAGTTGGATCTGGCTCCCACCCAGTTCTTTTCTTGTCAGAAGAGTCTGTTTAATCTGATTGTTAGAGGAGTTGGCATTGCCGTATAAAAAGATAATAGGAATTCTTTAATTCCAATTTGGCTTCCACTGCTGATTCCCTGTAGAGTATGCAGAAGAATATCTGATTTCCCTTTATTATTTTGAAGCCTAAGTGATAATGCTTCTAGTTTCAGGAAGAATGTTATAAAAAGTGGGTGAAGTATTGAGCTGTGTGTGTGATAATAGAATGTGTTTATTCAACAGATAGTTATTAAATACCTACTGCGTTACAGGACCTGTTCTAGCTACTTAGGATATATCAATGAACAAAACATTAAAATCCCTACCCTTGTTGTGTTTTCATTCTAGTGAATATCACTATACAAGTAGATGGGCCAGTTATATCTAACCTATGACATCAAACCTATGTTTAAGAAATTTGTGGCTTCTGGGAAACTAGTTGGTTAGTTCCTTAGTAGTGATATCTTTAATAAGCAATAATTAAACTTACATAATTAAGCATGCAATTATATATTGTATGTGAATACTTCATCCTGGAGTTGAATCTTAATATGTATAGGAGGTGTGGAGTTGGAAGATGGGGAGTTAAACATCATTAAGATTAGCCTTTTTGGATATCTTGATTAACCCAGTTGTGGTCAAGGTAATCAAATGTAAAAATTACTTAAGAACTTCGTATGTTAAATAGTAGCAACAGCCATAATAGCAAACAAATATGGTGCTTACTATCCACTAAACACTGTTCTAAGTTCTTAGAGTTCTGGTTGTTGAAATATTGGTTGCCACTTCTCCTGTTTGCTTTTCATTTCCTCCCTCCAATAAGGACCCTTTACTTACATTTTAACAATCAGGAAGGTGATACTGTCATGCCACCATCAAAGAACTGGATTTGGGCACCCATGTAACTTTTCATTGTGTCCAGTATTCCCAAGAAACTGTCTTAAGAGCAGTCTCAATTTTGTTACAACTAATATGTGAATTCATTCTTGTAAGTATCAAATGGTTACATGTAGAATTAAAGTCCTTTTCTTTATTATAAGAATAAAATGTTGTAAAATATTTTTAATACAGGAAGTCGCAAAGAATTTTAAAAGTCACCCAAGATTACCACTATTAACATCTTGTGTTTGCCACTTTATTTTTAACAATACCAGATTTACAACGAAGAAATCTTGGATCTTCTATGCCCGTCTCGTGAGAAAGCCTCTCAAATAAATATACGGGAAGATCCTAAGGAAGGCATAAAGGTGTGTTTGTCTCTCATTTAATGTTACTGAAAAATGTTGGCCACCACTAACATTTACATCTCTTTTATTTGCCACTGTGGTTTTTTTTTTTTTCAACGTTTATTTATTTTTGGGACAGAGAGAGACAGAGCATGAACGGGGGAGGGGCAGAGAGAGAGGGAGACACAGAATCAGAAACAGGCTCCAGGCTCTGAGCCATCAGCCCAGAGCCCGACGTGGGGCTCGAACTCACGGACCGCGAGATCGTGACCTGGCTGAAGTTGGATGCTTTAACCAACTGCGCCACCCAGGCGCCCCGCCACTGTGGTTTTAAATGACTACTGACATCTCAGTCTTTTGGGTTTTGTGTGATCTTAATTCCCTTTGTTAATCTAGAATTCCTAAATGGGAGCTCTTGTGGGGAAGGAAGTTTTATCATCTTCCTGTTACCTATTTCTCATTTTTATTTAAATTCTTTAATATATTGTGCAGTACTGGTTTCAGGAATAGAATTTTGTGATTCATCATTTACATATAGCACCCAGTGCCCTCCTTAATACCTGTCACTCATTTAGCCCAATCCCCCCATCCCACTCCCCTAATAAAATAAGATAAAAACAGGGAAGGAGGCAAACCATAAGATACTCTTAAATACAGAGAACAAACTGAGGGTTATCTTCCTGTTACCTCTTGAAGGAATGTTAATATCAATCAATTAAATATTTATTATTTACAGAGTTCTAAGACCAGGCTATTTATTTAGTACAGTAACCACTAGCCACAAATGGCTATTTAAACTTAAATGAACTAAAATATAATGAAATTTAAAATTGAGTCCCTTCATCACACCAGCCACATATCAAGTGCCCACTAGCTATATGTGGCTGGTGGCTACTGTAGGACAGCACAGATAACATAACCATGGTCACAGAAAATTTGTTGGGACAGCACTGTAACAGACATTGTGCTAGGCAGTGGGATGATATTTAAAAAGGAAAAAGGGTGAATAATATAAAAAATTTAAAATCCATAAGTACCAAAGGAAGAAGAGATCACTTACATGAGAGGCTTCTGTCATATGGTTTAGATGTGGGATGAGGAGCTGAACAGAAAATTCAAGGCAAGGTTGGGAGTTTAGTATACGGGAGTGGACCAAATCCAGAAGCTAGAATCAAAAACATGCACAGCTTGGATCTAGCTCCAGCTTGAGTATTCAGGGGTGGAGAATCCAAGGCTGGAAGTAGATGAGTCTATATAACTTAGGAAAAATTGGTAAAATAGTATCTTACCCATCTCCTTTTCCTTCCTCTCTTCCCTGCATGGAAAGTTGAAGGTTTAGGATACAGGTACATGAGGAGCAGCTGTGCTTATGATTTTTTTTTTCTGGTCATTAGCCAGGTATTAAAGCAAGGCTTGAAAGGTCAGACTTATTTGAAAGCCTGAAAAATTTGGAATATAGGGAGACAATTTGGATAGTGGGGATACAAAACCTGGGCAAAATGTGTGCTATTGCCAGAAAGAATATTGGTACTGAGCCAGGTTTTGGCCCATTTCCAAGATCTTTTATATGCATGCCAAGGCAGGAATTAAATCCCAAGCATTATTTGAGGTAAAATTCTCAAAGTGTGAGTATCTGACTTAAATTAGAGTGGGTAAGAACAAGTTTGTAAACACTCTTCAAATGGGATGGATGGAATATAAGTAGAGAAAAGAAGTAAGGGTATTCTTGTAGCAAGGAGTAGCTTAAGCAGGAAAACAGGAAATATACTCTTGGGGATAATAAGACTACACCGGTATGTCTGGATTAGAGAATTTGAGTTGGGAATTAATAGATGTGTTAGGACCAGATTATGAAACCAGGCTAAAGCATCATGTGTTCCATCCCTGTGAACAGTTTATAAATGAGATTGCTGTGGCCACTTTTACCAAGATTTTGTCTTATGTGTGTATCTCTCCAGCTATGTTAGCTCCTGAAGTTTAAGAGTGTCTTAAAAATCTCCTTGGGAGCACCTGGGTGGCTCGGTAGGGCAGCAGACTCTTGATTTCGGCTCAGGTCATGATCTTGTGGTTTGCTGTCAGTGCGGAGCCTGCTTGGGATTCTCTCTCTCCCTCTCTCTCTGCCCCTATACCACTCATGTATGCGCATGTGCTCTCTCTTTCTCTCTCTCTCTCAAAATAAATACATACACTTCAAAGAAAAATCTCCTTGGATCCTCATTATTTAGCGCAGAACTTAGTAATTTGGTGACATTTTAGGAAGCAGGATTTTAGGGAGACTGAACAGAAGTAGACTGAAAAGGAGACAGACTAGGAAGACAGATGAGGAAGGCCAGTTGGAGAAACTTTGCCTTATTCTTCACGCATGAAGTAAGATTCGCCTGGACTAGGCAAGTAGATGTGGAAAGGAAAAGGAAGTGATGGATGCAAAAGAAAAATGACTAGGAGCTGGTGATAGATGAGACAGGGAGAAATGGGAGGCAAAGAATTGAAGGTGAATCTGAGGTTTTGAGAACAGAGATACTGATAGAAGTGGAGAAGTAGTGGAGAGAATCAGTGTTGGTGGAAGGAAGATGAGTTTGGTTTATAATTCACTGTTTTCAAAGTGTAAGAGGCAGGCAATTTGAAATGAAAGACTAGAAATTAGGGCCACAGATGTAGATTTGGGAGCCATGGAGTAATAAAATAATAGCATATTTGGGCTAGAAGGGACATTATAATCATCTAGGGCAATCTTCAGAG
Organism: Felis catus; assembly: GCF_018350175.1. Classification (NCBI taxonomy): domain Eukaryota; kingdom Metazoa; phylum Chordata; class Mammalia; order Carnivora; family Felidae; genus Felis; species Felis catus. The sequence continues at coordinate 57,389,219 of NC_058386.1, forward strand.
ACTCCAAGAGATTTCAACTTGTACAAATTCTCTTGGGTGGATATGTACCAAGCCTAGGACTCTGTTTTCCTGCTATTTCCCCTAGTGAAAATGAAGTATAAAACAGGTCAGAGGTATACGAAGGATCATAGGGTCACATGGAGAAAGTAGTAAAGAGAAATACCATAACTATTTGTGTTGCCCTTCTTGGGGCCAAAGCTTACCTTCACTTGGGGGTTCTCCAGAAGACACCTATTCATTGCTTTATCCTAAAATCTAGAGATCTCTTCTAGCTCCAGTATTGTCTGGTACCCTTGTTTTGGAAGTCCCTAGGGGAGATTAGAGACCTTGGTTTGCAGTGATCACAGAGTTGCTAGTCAAACAGTCCTCCTTACCACAACTGTTCTATTTATTGAGGTTCTATTGGAACATGAAAGCATTATTTTTTTAAACTACCAATCCCTATATCTGTGATGAAGTATTTAAAGTAGAATTTAAAATAAGTAAATAAAGTTGAATATTAAGGAATTTTTTTCTTTCTCTGAATTAGATTGTGGGACTCACCGAGAAGACTGTTTTAGTTGCTCTGGATACCGTTTCCTGTTTGGAACAGGGTAACAACTGTAGGACTGTGGCCTCCACAGCTATGAACTCCCAGTCATCCCGATCTCATGCCATCTTTACAATCTCCATCGAACAAAGAAAGAAAAGCGACAAGTAAGTTACAGTTACAGCTTCAAGAGTCAACATTTTTAACTTAGTTCAACTGAAGTTGAGTATTAAGTTGCTTCTTTGGCTGATTGACAATTCCTCGGAGATCAGTACTCTGAGTACTGGTAACCAGTGGAGCCATTTGAGCTGACTTGGAAGAACATGAGAGCCAGCAGGTCAGCTTTGACACTCAGCTGCCTTCAAGCTCACGTACTGTTCTCATTGGTGTCTTCTTGTCATCACAGGAATAGCAGTTTTCGCTCCAAGTTGCATCTTGTAGACCTTGCCGGATCAGAAAGACAGAAGAAAACCAAGGCTGAAGGGGACCGTCTAAAAGAGGGTGAGAGAAATTAAGGCCACAGTTGTAGATGAAAATTTGCAGTACTCTTACTGTGTTGTTGCTGCCTTGACTGAAGTATTTCAGGTCGTATTCTAAAGGTAGCTGCAATTCAAGTTTGAGGCTGATTTCAGAAATAGTGAAACATTGTTTCTTTCCCTTACACTCATTTTCTAATGTAGGGATGAGATTTGGATCTGGCCCTGGGTTTGATTTCATCTGGTCCAAGCAAGTTTTAGTTTTTGTTCTGTTTTACCCCCCAGCTACTTATGATTAAAATCAGTATCCTGATTCTGTCATCTGAAGCATTCACTGTCCTTATCAGACACTGTCACTTATAAACCTCATCAGCATGGTTTCCAGATGTTCATTTAAGTTTTTGGATATACACAATGAAGCTCCTAAGGCTGAAAGAACCACGTGGTGTATGCTATTAGACACATTTGTCTAGCATGATAGTGGCCTGGTAATCTGCATGATTTGGGAATGATCTTTCAAATGATTATTCTAGGTAACAAAAATTAATCTAGTTAACAAAAATTAACAACCAGCTCCTATTTCTCAATGTTGTACCTAAGGATCTCATAAAAGATTTTGCCAAATGCCTTGCCACAGTTCAGGTATACTATGTCTGCCATATTTCTCATAGCTACCAGTTCAGTAACAGTACAAAAAAGAAATAGGGGCGCCCAGATGGCTCAGTCAGTTGAGCATCTGACTCTTGGTTTCAGCTCAGGTCATGATCTCAGGGTTGTGATATTGAGCCCTTTGTTGGACTCTACACTTAGCTTGGGATTCTCTCTCTTTTCCTCTGTCCCTCTCCCCACACTCACACGTGCTCTCTAAAAAATTTTCAAAAAAAAAAAAAGAAATAAGGATTAGCCTAAATTGACTTCGTGAATTCAAGCTGGCTTCTAGTGTTTATTCTTCCGTTCCTAGGTTCTTGCAAGCCATCCCTGTAATATTCTGTCCCATAATAATCTAGAAGACTTACATCAAACTTACTGGTCTGTAATTTATAGAATTAACTTATACCTCTTTTTTTTTTTTGAAAATTGAAATTGCATCTGTCCAGTCTTCTGGAATGTCTTTCTCTGTGCTTCCTCAAAGATCATTGACATAGCTTCAGCATTCTTATTTGAAATTACTCTCATTTTTCTTGGTAATAATTCCTCTGGCCCAAGATATTTGAACTCCTGTTAAAGTAGTTCAGTTCTCACTTACTACCCCTTTACTCATATTGGGCTTCAGTTCCCTCTGGGGAACTGAGAATGCAGAAGCAAAAATAGTAATTGAGGAATTTTACCTCTGTCATACATCATTATTATACTGCTGGCACAGGGCAGAGACCTATTTCTTCCTCATTCAGCTTTTTGTTCTGAATGTATTTGAAAGTGCCCTTTTTGTTCTGTGTTTGCACTGTGAGATTTAGCCTTCTTAATACTATTTTTAAAGGTTCTTCTGCCTCTGTCTTTTTTTAGGTTTACAGTTCTGAGTTTTTTTCACAGCTTTATTGAGATCTAATTCACATACCATAAAAATCACTCATGTAAACTGTACATTTCGGTGGATTTTAGTATATTCACAGAGTTGTGCAACCATCACCACAATCTAATTTTAGAACATTATTATCAACCTCAAAAAGAGACTCCATACCAATTAGCAGTCACTCCCCATTCCTACCCCCTTCTCTAGCCCTAGGCAACCATAACCTGTATTTCGTATAAATATAGTCATAGAATATGTGGTCTTTTGGGAGTGGCTTGCTTCACTTAACATAAGATTTTTAAGGATCATCCATACTTCATTCACTTTTACTGCAGAATCATATTCTGGTGTATGGATATACAACATTTTGTTTGTATCAGTTTCATCCAATTTGGCTATTTTGAATATTGCTCTCTGAGCATCTGTGTATAAGTTTTTGTGTAGACAAATGGGTTTTTTTGTTTTTTTTTTGTTTTTGTTTTTTAAAATTTTTTAGAGAGAGAGTGAGAGAGCATGAGTGGGGGAGAGCGGGAGAGGGGGAGAGAAAGGGAGAATCCCAAGCAGGTTCCATGCCAGCATGGAGCCCAACATGGGACTTGATCCCATGACCATGGGATCATGACCCAAGCCAAAATCAAGAGTCAGACATCCAACTGACCAAACTACCCAGGCGCCCCAATGTAGACATGTTTTAATTTCCGTTTAGGTATATACCAAAGTGTGTAACAGCTGGGTCGTATGGTAACAAATTTATTTATTTTTAATTAAAATGTAATTAATATACCATAAAATTCACCCCTTTAAACTGTACAATTCAGTAATTTTTATATATTCACAAAGTTGTGTAACCATCACCACAGTAAGTTTTAGAACATTTTCATCACCCCAAAAAGAAAACCCACACGCATTAGCAGTCATTTCCTATTTTTTCCCAACCTCCCCCCACTCCTACCCTGCCTGTCTATGATTAATCTTCTTTCTGTCTCTACAGATTTGCCTATTCAGGACATTTCATACACATATGATCATACAATATATGGTCTTTGTGACTGGCTTCTTTCACTTAACAATGTTTTCAAGGCTCATCCATGTTGTGTAACATGTATCACTACTTCATTGCTTTTTATTGCCGAACAATATTCTATTACATGAGTATATTAATACTATTATTAATTATTAATACATATTCATATATATATATTTATCCACTGATGGACATTTGGGTTGTTTCCACTTTTGTTTTTTATGAATAATGCTGCGATGAGCATTGATGTACAAGTTCTCAAGTGGGTGTATGTTTTCATTTCTCTTGGGCCTATACCTAAGAGTGGAATTGCTGGATCATGTGATAACTCTGTGTTTAACTTTTTGAAGAACTGCCAGACTGTTTTTCACAGGAACTATACCACTTTAACTTTCTTAGGATTGTTATTTTTAGAAATCTAATTCTAGTTCTAAAAATAGGATTCTAATTCTTTCATATTCTTACTTTTATTATTTTTTTGTTTTTTATTTTATTTATACTTCTCCCCCCCATTCTTTTTAATTTTTTATTTTTGAGAGAGAGAGGATGCAAGTGATCAAGGAACAGAGAGGGAGAGAGACAGAATCCCAGGAGGGGAAGAGAGAGGGAGAGAGAGAGAAGCAGGGCTCACCAGACATGGGGCTCGAGCTCACCAACTGTGAGATCATGACCTCAGCTGAAGTTGGATGCTTAAACGACTAAGCCACCCAGGAGCCCCTATTATTTCTTTAATTGTAGCCATCCTAGTGCGTGTGAAGTGATAACTAATTGTGGTTTTGGTTTGCATTTCCTCAATGGCTAATGATGTTGAGCATTGTTTCATGTGCTTATCAGCAATTTATATATCTTTTTAGAACAATGTTCTTTCAGATTCTTAGCCCATTTTTTAATTGGGTTATTTATCTCTTTATGGTTGAGTTATGTGTGTTCTTTATACTAAGCCCTTATCAGTTTATGAATGCTCTGGATACTAACCCCTTATCAGATACATGCTTTGCAAATGTTTTCTCCCATTCTCTGGGTTATGTTTTCACTTACTGATGGTATCCTTTGAAGCACACAGTTTAAAAAAACTTGATGACATCCATTCATCTACTTTTTCTCTTGTGTGTTTGGTGTCATATCTTTAAAAAAATGCCTAATCCAAGGTCACAAAGATTTATGCTTGTTTTCTTCTAGGACTTTTATGGTTTTAGATGCTGTATTTAAGTCTTTGATCCATTTTGAGTTAATTTTTGTATATGGTGTGAAGTGGCAGTCCAAACTTCAGTCTTTTTGCATGTAGATATTCAAGTATCCCTGCATCATTTGTTGAAAAGACTATTCTTTCCCATGGAACTGTCTTGGCATCATTGTCAAGAACAACTGGCATCTCAATTCTATTCCATTGATGTGTATGTCTATCCTTATACCAGTACTATACTATCTTGATTACTGTAACTTTGTAGTAAGTTTTGAAATCAGGAAGTGTGAGTGCTTCAACTTTGTTCTTTTTCAAGATTGTTTTGGCTATTCTGGGTCCCTTGCATTTCCATATGAATGTTAGGATCAGCTTGTCATTTTCTGAAAAGAAGGCAGCTGGGGTTTTCATAGGGATTGTGTTGAATCTGTAGATCAATTTAGGAAGTATTGCCATCTTAATATTAAGTCTTTCAATTCACAAACCTCAAATGGCTTTCCATTCATTTAGATCTTCTTAAATATCCTTCAATACTTTTTTTAACTTTCAGAGTATAAGTTTTACACTTGTTAAACTTATTCCTAAATATTTTGTTCTTTTCAATGCTGTTGTAAATGGGATTTCATTTTCAAATTGTTTATTGAGCTTTGTATAGTGATCTTGTATCTGCAACCTTGCTGAATTTGTTAGTTCTAATAGGTCTTTAATGGATTCTTTAGGATTTCTATATACAAGTTCATGTCATCTGTGAACAGAGATAATTTTACTTCTTCCTTGCTGGTCTGGATGCCTTTATTTCCTTTTCTTGCCTCATTGTCCTGGCTAGAACCTCTAGGACAATGTTGGATAGAAGTGGTGAGAATGGATATTGTTGTCTTGTTCCTGATTTTAGGGGAAAAGCACTCAGTCTTTTACTACTAAGTATGACGTTAGCTGTGGGTTTTTCTTTTCTCTTTATAATTTTTTTAGTGTTTATTTATTTTTGAGAGAGAGAGCGAGAGCGAGCACATGCGCGAGCAGGGGAGAGGCAGAGAGAGAGAGGGAGACACAGAATCGGAAACAGGCTCCATGCTTGAGCTGTCAGCACAGAGCCTGGAGTAGGGCTTGAACCCATGAGCCACAAGATCATAACCTGAGCTGAAGTCGGACGCTTAACTGACTGAGCCACCCAGGCACCCCAGCTGTGGGTTTTTCATAGATGCCCCTACCTGGATGAGGAATTTCTGTCTATATCTAGTTTGTTGAGTGTTTTTATCATGAGTTTGTCAAATGATTTTTCATCATCTATTGGCATGATCATATTATTTTGTTCATTATTCTGTTGATATGGTTTATTGCATTAAATGATTTTTGGATGTTAAACCAATCTTGTTTTCCTAGAATAAACCTAACTTGTTGCTTTAGTATATTTAGTGACTTTCTTGGACTAATTCTGTAATTCCCAGTAGTATACAGTCACAGAAGGTTAGTGGTTAGTCAATGATTGGTCTCAGATTTCCTTAAATGCCTTGAACTATAACTTTTCCAGCATTTGCCTAGGGCTCTGTATTAGGTGTTGGGGCTTGTCCCTCACACTCAGACTTGTTACAACTCTATCTTAGTCACTTCTTGAACTGGGCCTCAAAGTCAGCCAGGGGTACAAGATAAGGGCTTTTTAGGTATTTCCTGCCATTTTTAGGTCTTTCCTGAGCATGCACATAGCTTTCTAGATCTCCAGAAATATATCCTAGCTTTTTAAAGCCCCCTGTGGACACTTCATTCCCCAGATCTTCCTTTTAAGTTTTCAAGCAGGCTCTTATTTAAAACTGTGGCTATTAAGTTTGGTGTGTATTGTCACCAGATATTTTTCTGTACATAAGTGTGCATATACATGTAGTAATATATTTGTTATATGCCTTTACAGGTTTTAGTATTGCTAAGTTAATTTTGTTTGAATTACACAAGTAATGTATGGATAAATTCCTAGTATAAAAACACAAGCAACGCAGATGAAGAGAAAAGCCCCCCTTGATCTACCTCCCAATCCTAATCTAGGAATAACTACTTCCACCTGCCTGGTTTTTTAATTGGTGTTTCCCTGTTGTTTTTAAAGACAAATGCTATCATACTGCATATATTATTTTTCAACTTCCTTTTGTCTCTTAATAAGATATCTTTGAAATCTCTTTGTATCACTGTATAAATCTGCCTCATTTTTAGAACTGCTATATAGAATTCTACAGTGTTCAAAGTCTACCATGTTTATTTAACTATTCCTGTTTTGAATGACATTTAGGTTGTCCAGTTTCTAGCTATTGCTAGAAACTGAGGTATCGACTGATACCTCAGTCGATAGCAATGTATATGATATATACTTGAGAGTATTCTCTAGATTATATACTGGGAAGAGGAATTGCTAGGGTGAAGGACATACACATTTGAGATTTTCAATACTGCTAAATATTGTTCTCCAAAATATCTGTCCCAGTATACATGCTATCTCTACTATATGAGAATGTTTCCCTGTACTGTTGACAGTATTCATATCATTGATCTTTTTATTTTTGTCCATCTTGAACATTGCATGTTATTTTTAAAAATTTGTATTTCCCCCAATGACTTGTGAAATTGAACATTTTTTTCATGTTATTGGCCATTTCTCTTTCCATTTCTGTGAATTGCCTGTTCATACCCTTTGATTACTTTTCTTCTTTCAGGTTATATTTCTCTTGTTGACTTTAGAAGTTGTTTATATATTCCAGATATTAATGACTTGTTGCATATATATTACATATATTTTTCTCGGTCTCATTTTTTTTTTAATTTTTTTTTTAACATTTATTTATTTTTGAGACAGAGAGAGACAGAGCATGAACGGGGGAGGGGCAGAGAGAGAGGGAGACACAGAATCGGAAACAGGCTCCAGGCTCCGAGCCATCAGCCCAGAGCCTGACGCGGGGCTCGAACTCACAGACCGCGAGATCGTGACCTGGCTGAAGTCGGACGCTTAACCGACTGCGCCACCCAGGCGCCCCTCTCGGTCTCATTTTTTAACTTTGTAATCTTTTCATTCATGTTTTCCCAATTTTGTTCTCCTAATTTTTTCTTGAGGTAAAATTTATATACAATAAAATGCACATATTTTAAATGTTCAGTTTGTTGAGTTTTGATAGTTGTGTATGCACTTGTGTAACTATCATTCCCTTGTACCCTTTCCCAGTCAACCCACCCTACCCATTTTCCACCTTAAGCAACCACTTTCTTTCTGACTTCTGTCACCATAGATTAATTTTGCATGTTCTTAGACTTCATATTAATGGAATCATATCATTTTTATTTGCCTGGCTGCTTTTATTTACCATAATGTGGTTAGTTGTGGGGTTTTTTGGAGATTCGTCCATGTTCTTGCTTTGATTAATGATGTGTTCCTCTGTATTGCTGAGTAGTATTCCATTATATAATTATACCACTATTTGTCTTTCCGTTCTCCTTTAGATGGAAATTTGGGTCATTCCCAGTTGTTAGCTATTATGAATAAGGCTGCCTTGAGCATTCATGTGCAGGTCTTTTTGTTAATATATGTTTTCATTTCTCTTGGGTAAATACCTACGAATGGAAGAGGTAGATGTATGCTTAACGGTATAAGAAAATGCCTAATGGTTCTCTAACATAGTTTGTACCATTTCTAACAGTTTGTATCATTTCAGCAACGTATGAGAGTTCCAGTTCATCACAGTCTTAGAAACATTAGCGTGAGTGTCAACTGGCATCTCATCATGGTTCTAATTTGCATTTCAAAGATGACAATGTTGAGTCTCTTTTCATGTACTTACTGTCTTTTTATGTATCTTATCTTTTGAAGTGTCCTTCAAGTCTTGTACCCATTTTAACAAATTGAGTTATTCATCGTTTTATTGATGATTTGTGAGAGTTCTTTATATATTTTGGATTCAAATGTCAGACAGTGTATATTACAAATATTCTTTTATAATCTGTGGCTTGTCTGTCTTTTTAATGATATCTTTGAGCAGAAATTTTAATTTTTGTGAAGTGCGGTTTCTCATTTCTTTTCATTAATGCTTAGAAAAGCTCTAAAAGCTTTTAGCACAAAAGCTTGTGTCCTGTCCATGAAATCTTTGCCTGCCCAGAGTCATGAAGATAATCTCCCATGTTTTCTACTTGAAGCTTTATAGTTTTAACTTTTACATTAGTTTTGTAATCTATCTTTAATTAGTTTTTGGTTATAAAGTGAGATAGGGGTTGATCATTCCCCTGACCCCACATGGATATCTGGTTGTTCTAGCATCATTTATTAAAAAGAAGTCCCTTTACCCACTGATTTGACTTTGGTATCTTGATATGTTGGGTTGAAGATATGTGTGTAGGTGTATTTCTGGACTTCATTCTGCCCTATTATATCTGTTTATTCTTAAGCCCTTTAATAGATAGAGTTTATAGTGTATTTTAATCTCTGGGAGGGCAAGTTTCTCCTTACTGTTCTTTTATCAGAACCAGTTTGATTATTTTCTCTTCCAGATGAGTTTTAGAATCAGGCTGCCAAGTTCTATGAAAAATTCACAAATTTCATAAATTCTGAATTCAATTTATAGATTAACTTGAGGAGAATTGTGCCTACTCCTCCAGCAGCATGATCTCTGCATTTTTATTCAAGTCTTCTTTTATGTCTTTCAGTGAGCTTTTATAGTTTTCTTAATATAATTCTTACACCACCTACCTTGGTAGGCATATTCTGGAGTATTATAGTTTGTGTTGCTATTTTGAATATCCCTTCTTCTATTTTATTTTTTAATCCTGTCTAGGAAAAGTATTAATTTTCAAATTTTGATTCTGTATCTTACCACATTGCTGAATTGCTTTCTTAGTTTCTCATTATTTGGCAGTTGCGTTTCTTGGGTTCCTGGGTAGGTATTCATATTATTTTCAAGTAGACACTTTGGCCTCTTCCTAACGTACTTTATTTCTTATTTCAGTACAAAATTGAATAGTACTAGTGATAGTAGCCATTCTAATTTTTTTATTTTTTTTACTCTAGCTGGGATATTGCCAGTGTTTCACCTTTAATTATCAGTACAGCTCTGGCAGCTATCCTTTGTCAAGTTAAGGAAGTGACTTTTCGTTCCTAGTTTGCTAAGAATTACATATTTTTAAAATAAGAAATGAGTATTGAGTTTATCATTGGGAATTAATGATCATGTAGTTTTTCTTCTTTTAACCTATTGTTAGAATGAATTGTAAAAATAACTTTTCTATCAGTGAATCGTCCCCAATTGAACATGATAAGTTATTCTTCCTGTACATTGCTGGGTTTCATGTACTAATTTTCAATTTAGGGCATTTACATATATGTTCCTATGAGAGAGTAGCCTGTAACTTTTTTTTATATGTGTGCTCCTTTTGTCCAGTTTTGGTTTGAAGGTTTTGCCAACTGTATAAAATTAGTTGGGAAACTTTTGATTTTTTTTCTGTGGTCTGGTACAGTTTAAATAACATGGGAATTATCTTTGAAGTTTTCTTGAATAATTAGATTTTTCTCTATCTGGAGCCAATGTTGATCATTTATATTTTCTTAGAAAACTATTCACTTCGTCTAGATTGTCAAATTTATTGGCATAATTTTGCATATGGATTTACTTTATAGTTTTAATCTCTATATCTGTAATTATGTCTCTCCTTTTAGTTCATTTGTTTATGTATTTTCTTTTTTTCTATCACATTTGACAAATTTGTTAACTGTCCTTTTTTCTGTTTTGTTTTTTTTTTTTTTTGCTCTCTATTAATGACTTCTTCCTCAGTTGTTTTATTTTGTTTGTTATATTTTTTGTATTGCTCCCTGAGTTGAAAGCTTAGTTCTTTTTTTTTCTTTTTTTTTTTAAGCTTTTAGAGAAGTCAGCATGGTATAATGAATACCCCATGTACCTGTCCTACAGTTCCAACAATGGCTAATTTATGACCAGTCTTGTTTCACCTGTATCCTGACTACTTTCTCCCACTGATATTATTTTGAAGCAAATCCCAGATATATTTTTTTATTAATTTCCGTTTGTATCTGAAAAAATAAGAACTTTTAAGAATATAATCACCTAAAATTAATAATAATTCCTTAATATCATTAAATATCTTGTCAGTGTTCAAATTTCCAATAGTCTCATTAATTCTGTTTATTTGGGGCCACCTGGGTGGCTCAGTTGGTTAAGCATCCAACTCTGGCTCAGGTTGTGATCTCACAGTTCGTGGGTTCAAGCCCTGCGTGGGGCTCTGTGCAGACATGCTCAATGTCTGGAGCCTGCTTCCGATTCTATGTCTTCCTCTCTCTCTGCCGTCCCCTGCTCACACTCTGTCTCTGTCTCTCTCGAAAATAAAATAAAACATTAAAAAAAATTCTGTTTATTTGGATCAAGATCTAAGCAAAGTCCACACGTTGATCTTACTTGATAGGTTTTTTAAGTTTCTTTTAATCTGTGAGTATCGCCTCCATCTCTCCTTACCCCTCAATTTCCTGGAATATTTATTGAAGAAATCAGGTTGTCTTACAGAATTTCTCATAGTCTGAATTCTGCTGATTGCATCCCATGTAGTTTTAATATGTTTCTCTTTCCTTTATATTTCCTACGAATTGGTAGCTAGATCTAGAGCCTAAGTGACATTCAGGATAGATTTTTTTCTTTTTTTCCTTTTATGTATACCATTTGATTATCTCTCTTTTGGTAGCATAGTTCACTTGTTTTCAATTGTTCTCTAAAAAGATACATTTAAAACTATACATTTTCCTCTAAGTACCACTTGGATATGGTCCTATAATTTTGAGAAATAGTCCTCTATTAATTTCTAAGTTAGATGACCATACTGCCTTTTTCATTTTTCCTTTAACCTAAGAATTATGTAGAAGGTGTTTCTATGTACCCTATTATTGCTTATTTCTGATACATTGCATTATGACCAATAAATGTGTATGACTTCTGGTTTTTGAAATTTGGCCTGATTCTTGTTTGGTCTTTCTTGATATTCCATGTGTATTTGAAAAAAGTGTGTTTTCTGTTGGGTTTGTAGTTCTATATGTGCCTATTAGATAAACTCTCTAACTATATTATTCAGATCCTTCATGTTCTTTCTTGTTATTTGCTTAATAAGTTATTTTGTCACAGTATGACCAAGGATTTGTCAGTTTCTCCTTGTATTTCTTTATATATTAGATATATGTATATATATGCATTTTATGCATTATATATATGTATACACACACATTTTTTGCAGCTATTTTTTTAATTGAAGTGTAGTTGACATACAATGTTATATTAGTTTCAGGTGTACAACTTAGTGATTCGATGATCCTATACATTACTCAGTGCCCATAAGTATAGTCACCATCTGTCACTATACAATGTTATTACAATTATATACATATATATTTTTTTAATGTTTATTTTTGAGAGACAGAGTACGAGTGGGGAAGAGGCAGAGAGAGCGGGAGACACAGAATCCGAAGCAGGCTCCAGCACGGAGCCCGATGCAGGGTTTGAACTCAATAACCGCAAGATCATGACCTGAGCCAAAGTCAGACACTTAACCGACTGAGCCACCCAGGTGCCCACCCCCCACCCTGATGTTTTCTTTTAACAGAGGGTTTTATCCTACATATATCTTATGTTTGTGTTTGGTTATTCCTGCTGTGTCGCTGGTTGCTAGCCCAGGGGTCTGCTCCTACTCTGGTACCACAACCAATTACCATGGACTATTGTCCCAAAGCTTTTTTGCTGAATCCCCTACCTTCAAGTCTGCACTACCCCTAGAGTTGGTGCCACCTTTCACAGCAGTTCTCTCCTGTATGTATTTTTTTCTTCTGCTAGTCTTATACATCTGCTTTCAATCTCTCAAGAATTTTGCAGTCTTGAGCCCACCAGTGATAGACTCACAGGTGGTTAGTGGCTTCTCACTTGGCAGCATCTTCAAAGACTTTTAGGGGTTCTCAAAGGAATTTCACTCAACTGCATTAGAGTTTTGCATACACATTCTGGGTTACCCATTTTAGCTTCAAAGCTTCACTTTCCTCATTTGTAAAATAGGATTCGAATATATACATACCCCCACAGGGATGTGAGGATTAAGTGAACTCATATATATAAAACATGCAGTGTGATTCCTGGTATATAGTAGCTTCTTAATAATCATCAATTCCATCTCCTGTGTTTTACTTGCTCTGGATGGTGGTTAATAAGGAGTATAGGGGCCCTAGTGATATTTATAGACAAGCCCAGCTGAACTAAGGACCCTAGAAGCTTGCTAGGGTGCTTGTCAACATTTGAGGTAGATTTTGAGGGTGGAAGAAGCTTTAGGGTGTGACTTGTCCTAGCAGAATTAAGTTTTCTTTAGTTAATAAAATATCATTCCCAAAGCCAAGCTCCCCACTATTAGAGGGAATAATTTTCTACCTATTGAGAGCAAAGAAAGTTGCTAGCCACTCTTGGATATTTTCTGAGGGTGGATACGGCCCATCAGAATTTTGTTGCATATTGCATTATTGGGGGTGGAGGAAGGCAATGTACTCAAGTAGATTTGATTTATGAGGCAAAGAAGTTTATGATAAAA